>NC_092878.1:57342829-59766995 GCF_028372415.1 Notamacropus eugenii | reverse complement strand
CCCACATCTCACAATTGATAACAAGGTTCTTTAGAGAGACCTTGAGAGTGTCCTTGTATGCCTTCTTCTGACCTCCATGTGACCGCCTGCCTTCTGTGAGTTCTCTGTAAAATAGACTTTAAGGCAAATGTACATTTGGCATTCAAACAACGTGGCCAGACCATTGGAGTAAGTATGACTGTTTGGCAATAATTGGCTAAAAAAATAAAAACTGACTATAAATCTAGTGCATCACCCTTGGAGCGAGCTCAGCTCAGGTTCTACCATCTATCTCAATCCTCAGTCCTGACCTTCTCTAGATGCCAATCTCATTCCCCCCCATTCCCTTGTATTTACATATGAGATATTTCCCATATACTTATGTAAAACACGTTGTCTCCCCTTATGGAATATAGCACCTAGAGGTTAGGAATTATTTCCCTTTTGTTTTTATATCCTTATTATCTACCATAGTAGTGCATTGCAGGTGTTTAATAAATGCTTATTGATTGATTGATTTGGTAGGGGAAAAGATGTTAGGCTCAATCCATCTATATGTATTGGTACTCCCCAAATTAAAAACACAAAGTTTAGGAACATTGTATACATACATTCACATATATACATATATGTGTGCATGTATACATCTACATGTATATGTATATATATATAATGTGTGACTATATTACATACACACACACACACACACACACACACACACACCTATATACTACTAGTAGAAATAATAGCTACTATGTGCCAGGCATTATATTAAGTGATTCACAAATCTCATTTGATCCTCACAACAACCCTATGAGACAAGTGTTAATACTATCCCCATTTTACATTTGAAGAAACTGAGACAAGTGGAAGTTGGCACATATACGTTACATGTGTGTAAACACACATATGGTTATATAATTTGAACAGCTGATTGAACTTCATTCCTTCTCCTTCCTGTCAGTCACCTTAAGTCTGCTCACCTCCCGATCTCAATTGCTCTTGAACAAATCATAATGATAACGCTACTTGATGGCTAGTCGGAAGACTCTTTCCCACCATCTTCCTCTCCTATCATCAGTAAGCAGGGAATTCATGAACACTAACATTACTCTCTCTTTTCCCTTTATCTTTTACCATTCACAAAATTAATCAGTCTCAAGTGAGTATCTTTCTCAAGGGCACACACACATCTCCTTTAACCACCTCCCTGATCCCCTTCTATTCCAACTTTTCCTCTATCACCTCCTTCCCTTATAGCTGAGAAACTTTGAGAAAAGAAAGCAGTTATTCAGGCTTCCCTTATTACCCAGAAATAATACTGAGAGGCAACATGGTGGAATGGGAAGCAACTAGACTCAAGTCAAGAAAACTGCATTCATCTCCCAACTCCAACAATCGCTAGCTCTGTGACCCTCTGTCTCTGTCACTTATTATCTGTGTGACATGAGGGGACACAATCTCCATAAGCCTCCATTTATTTCTCTGTAAAATGAGGGAATTTGACTGGTTAATGTCTAAAGTCCCTTGTAGTTCTAAATCTATGAGCCTAGGACCCTACACCATGTTGTCTCCAGGAGAGTATTGTAGACCCAGTCTGACTCAGGCCAGGCTGCTGGTTCTGGTTTGGCTTACGAATGAAATAAGACCCTTGTAGACCATCTAACAAAAGGAAGTTTACTAAGTCGTGGCATGGGTAGCATAGTCAACAATGATATAACATTGACTTAATAATTTTAACCTCTCGTTGGCTGTTCTTCATTCTCAAAGAGGACCAAAATGATATCACTATACTAAAGTCAAGTTTCAATGTGTCCAACTGTGGCTTATCAGACCAACATGAGCTCGGAGTGCTCTACCACAGGTTGGGCACAAATAGTCTGTGTGAACTCTAGTTCACATAGTGATACTGTGGATACTCTAAATTTGTGCATCTTGCATTTCCTTTGAACTGTTTCAATTCTGCTTTGCTCATAGACCACAACACCTTCTCTGATATGAGCACACCATATAAGCTACAGTTTCTTCATCTGTAAAAAGCAATATCATAATAATATTTAAATTACCTATCCCACATGCTTATTGTAAGGAACATACTTTGTAAGACTTTAAGGATGACATAAATGTGAATTATTTTTATTTACTCTACGACTTGAAAATCCTTGAAATTGCCCTCACTTTTCCTTCAGAATACCCACAATGGACTCCACCTGCCAGCGCACCTACTAATATTCAAACCTCCTTCACCTCAAACAGTGGCATTCAAGGTCTCTTTAGTTCTACAATTCTATGATTTATGACCTCTAATATAAATAGAACTCTATGTCCTCTTCAGTTGCACTATTTCTCTGTTTTGTTTAATTTCTAGCATTACAACTATAGTTTCCTACTCTTTTCCCCACCTCAAATGCACTGGGATCATTAGCTGACATTAATAATATTGTTTTAGTATAATTCCAAACAACCAACTTATTAAATAGTTTGAAACAAAATAGAGTTTAAGACAAGGCTCTGCATTTGAAAATCACTTGAAATGTCCTAAATGAGAAGTCCACTCAATTCAATTCAACAAACATTTATATATTTTTTCCTCCTGCATGCAAAGATAGTTTTTTGTCAATATGAGTATATGCATTGCATGCATACCTACACACATATGTATGCATATGTGTACATGCATGTTTATGTATGTGTATACATGTGTACATTTTATTATACATATGTGTATGTGTTTGTGTGAATGTAGGGTCATTATTATTAGAAGGTGGAACTGAAAGAAGCTAAGAAAAGTATAACAGAATCATAGACTTAGAAATGGAAGGGATCCCAGAGATCATCAAGTCTGCCTCTTTCACTTTATAGATAAGTTCATGGAAGTCAGAGAAGTGAAGTGACTTGCCAGAAGGTCACACAGTAAGTATCTGAGGCAGTATTTCAATTCCAGTCTTTGTGACTCCAAGTCCAGCACCTCACTCACTATTTGCCTAGGAAGCTAGCTGATTCCTGAAAAAAAAAGTCAGGCACCCAAAGGACACAATTTTATGAGGGGGGGGGGATATATAATTGTGTGTGTGTGTGTGTGTGTGTGTGTGTGTGTGCGTATATGGAAACTTGGATGGACAGATAGCAGATAGAGAAAGAAATAATGGAAGAAAGAAAGGAAGGAAGGAAGGAAGGAAGGAAGGAAGGAAGGAAGGAAGGAAGGAAGGAAGGAAGGAAGGAAGGAAGGAAGGGAAAGAGAAAGAAGGAAAGAGAGAGAAAGAATGAATATATATATGGAAGTTTGGAAGGATAGACAGGAGATAGACAGACAGACAGACAGGTAGACAGATAGATAGATAGATTGACAGATAGATAGATAGATAGATAGATAGATAGATAGATAGATAGATAGATAGATGGGTATATAGATAATTCCTTAAATACTTAATATGTGTCAGGCACCTCACAAAGTGCTAGAGATACAAATGCAAGCAAACAAGACAGTGTCTGTCCTCAAAGAACTTACACATGACGTGCTAGAGAGAGGAACATAGAAATGAAAGTATTTACCTTTTTTTCTGAAAGACAGTCTACTGCCCAGTAGTCTGCTCATTGGAGACAATTAACTTGGGTTGGAGAGATTACAATATGGAACATTTTTCTAACCCACCTGGATTTACTACCCACGAAGTAGGAGATCTATTCTGATTTAATTTCCTGAGTAAAATTCAGGAGACCTTCTCTCTAGATACTTCCATTTCCAAGTAGCAGGACCCCAAGTAACTGAGTAAATAGTTTTGATTTTTTATTACTGCAAACACCTTTTATTTTCCTTTCTGGGTTTCAGGAAACCATTTACTCAAACAGATTGATCCACTTTGTGTTCAATAGTAAAGGACTGCAAAGAGGTTGGGTGGTTCTCTGACTCATCCTCACCTCTAGAGCCCAAACCAGCCACTTTAATACCTGAGGCAGAAACGTGCTGGGAACAAGCAGTACAAGAGAACCCTCAAATCAACTTTGTAATTCATGTTGTTAAAATACTATAAAAAGTGATTAAGACAAATTTAACTGAGGGGGATTGGTTACTATAATAACTATATTTTGTATTCATGAGGATACTGGACCAAAGTCCTAGGTAAACCTTTGTTCACCTAAAACTGGAGATAGGTCATTACATAATTCAAGATATTGTAAAGAAATCTGCCATGATTTTATTTAAAGTCATTTTTTCCAGTGGATCGTGGAAGGACTTATCTTAACAAGAGTCTCTAACAATGTGAAATCTAAATGGTAATAGCTAACACTTATATGTTTTGAAGTTTATAAAGTGCTTTTCAAATATGATCTCATTTGATCTAAGTGATGTTGCAAGAATATAAGACTTGCCAGGCTGAGTTAGATGTGTGATCTGTCACTGTCTCTGGCACAGGCACCAAATATGTGTTATGGGAAAGCATGGTCAACTTGCATGACACCAACCCTTGGACAAGTCATTTAATGGTCCTCAGTTTTCTCATCTGCAAAATGAGGGAGTTGGATTGTGATTCAAGAAGCATGTATTAAGGGCTTCTCATGTGTCAGGCGCTGACATGAGGGCTGGGAGTTACAAAGAAAATAAAAAATGGTCCCTGCTCTCAAGGAGCTTGCATTATAATGGGGAAAATGAAATATAAATAACAAGGGAGATAATGGAGATAATAGAGATTTGTGGCTACATACACAATCCTGAAGCTAGGTGGCGCTGTGGATGGAGCACCAGTTCCAGTCAGGAAGACCAGTTTGAATCTTGCCTTGAACACTTAGGAGGTGTGTGACTTTGGGCAAGTCACTTAACTCTTGCCTGCCTCAATTTCCTCATTTGTAAAGTGGGGAAAATAATAACAACTATTTCCCAGAGTTGCTGGGAAGATGGAATGCCATAATATATGTGAAGCATCTGGCAAATCTTAAAACACTATATAACGGCTAGCTATTATTTCGTTTTTGTTCTGCTATGCCCATGGAAATATTCTTCTTCAGTGTTTAAGCTCAAAATAAAAATTTTAAAGTAACTTGGTTCATACTACATATAATATATATACACACATACATAGTCTGAACTATACATCGTATGCACTCATATATAGTATGAATGCTCTACATATATAGTATAAACTATATTTATGCATGTGTATATATATATATATACAGATACACACACATATAAATATACAAAATGAACCAACTTGCTTGGTTGCATGTGTGTATATATATATATATATATATATATACATATACTCATATATATACATATATATAATGTGAACCAAGTTACTTAGTTCTATTATATACATATACACATACACATACATATACATATACACACATATATAGTCCGAACTATACATGGTAGGCACACATATATAGTATGAATACTCTACATATATAGTATAAGCTATATGTATGTATGTGTGTATATGTACAGATACACATATAAATATATAAAATGAACCAACTTCCTTGATTGTATGTATATATATATATACTCATATGTATAAACTATGAACCAAGTTACTTAGTTGTATGAATATACCTATACACATACGCATATATATATACACACACATAGTATGAACCAAGTTACTATTATATTTTTATTTTGAACTTACACACTGAAAGAAAGTATTTCCATGGGCAAAGCAGAACACAAAAGTAGTAATAGCCAACAAGAGCCAGCAGTTATGTAGTGTTTTAGGATTTGCGAAACACTTCACAAATATCTCATTTCATCCTCCCAACAACTCCAGGAGATAGTTCCTATTATTTCTCCCATTTTATATCTAAATGTGTGTGTGTGTGTGAGAGACAGAGACAGAGACAGAGACAGAGACAGAGACAGAGAAGGAGAGGCAGAGAGAGAGAGAGAGAGAGAGAGAGAGAGAGAGAGAGAGAGAGAGAGAGAGAGAGAGAGAGAGAGGAAGGGAGGGAGGGAGGGAGGGAGGGAGGGAGGGAGGGAGAGGGAGAGGGAGAGGGAGAGAGAGAGAGAAGAGATGGAAGGTCTGGGGAGCTGGAGGAGAGGCATTAGCAGCTAAGAGGACCCAGAAACCTATAATTGGTTGAAATTGGGATAAGATTTGAAAGAGACCAGGGATACTACAAGGCAGCAATAGGAGGCAAAGCATTGCAGGCCTGGAAGACGGTCAGTGCAATGATACATTCCAGAGACTTGAGTGCTGGGTTCAAGGAACAGCAGTTCAGTGTAGCTAGATCACAGAGTGGGTGGAGGACAGTAAAGTGAAAATATGTTAGAAAAGTTCCTTGCTTCCAGCTCTCAAAATATATTTTGGACTATATAATTCTAACCTCAGAAGGTCAGCCATGTGCTCCAAACATTCTAGTCTCCCTTATTAATGACCTGAGATGTTAGTATGACTACAATCCCTTTGACCTAGATGGTAACACAGTGATTAGGATGGTGCAACAGAATCGGAATCCACAAAATAGTCACTCTTTGCATCCCAACCTATGCTCTTCTGTTCTGATGCTTCACAAGGTGTCTATGGAGGAATTCTGTCTGGACCATCAACCTCAAGGAGTCGGAGTCAGGATGGGAGCTCTCCAATCTGACCTATCAGCAATCTTCTCCCTTGTGGCTACATCCATTTACTCTATTACACTCAAACCTTGATAAGATTCTACTCTAGTAGGACAGGACCCAACTGAGACCTTAACTGGTGACTGATCTTGTTCAGTGTGACAGATGTACACTTTCTATTCAGAGGCATTCACTTTCCCTCATCCCACCCCCAAGTCCCAGAAGATCTAAGCTCTTATCATTCTGACTGTAGATGAAAAGCAACAGTTCTTAAGGCTCCGGCACCTGACAGATAGATTCTCTTTCGAACTACATCCACATCAACCTCAATCATCTCACAGTGTTTCTTAATGATGCCGTATGTGTTCAGTTGTTCTGACCTCCCTCCCTAAGGCCACTCCCAAGCACCTCCTCCAGGTGTTCAAGTGACCCAATGTAGTGTGAGCGGTGGCAGGCCTTACTAAGGCAGAAGGGCTTCAGATTGTCACAACATCAATCATGTATGCACTTGCAGGCCCAGCCTATGTTGAAAGTTTCATCTCCAGAGGCTTGGTCATCAGGTGAGGGGAAAAAGTGGCCACAGTTAATCAAAAATGAAGACTGACGACTATGATACATAAGGAGGAGAATTATTGGAAAGAGTACCCACACCCATGGAATTCCAGATATTTCAAACATAGGTCAACACATGTATAATCTATGTCAAATTACTTGCCTTCTAAAGGAGAGAGCGAGGGGAGGGCAATGGAGAGAATTCGGAACTCAAAATTTGGAAAAAATGTTAAAGTTGTTTTACATATAACTGGGGGGAAATAAAATATTAAAATTTCTCAAAACCATGCCAGTCCCATTATGTCAATTATTACATAATTATTTAATATTAATATACTATACTATAATATTATATATATGATATGATATATGATGTATCATATATTATAATAATATATAATTATTATATAATATTATCAATGAACAAGAATGTCTCAAGTAACTACCATGTATCAGGTGCTGTGTGTGGTGCTAGGGATATAAGTACAAAGAATGAAAGGATCCCTACTTACAATAAGTTTACATTCTAACAGCAAGGCCAGAACATCAAACTGGTCAGTATCCTTATTCATCTGAGGAGGACAATTACTCCATATTACAACTTCCTTATGGACTCTGTTTCCTTTTCTGTGATAAGACAATTACCATTGTAATGATTCCAGCACATATCAAGTACGTCAGCTCATAAATCATCCTCCACCCTCCATCCTCCACTAAGACCCAGTGTTCCATCCTCAGGGTCGCTGTCACCCCCTGAATGGTAAATGTAGCATCCTGAATGGTGAGCTCTCCATACTTAGGATCCCCCACAAACACCATGATGTTCTTTGGCCAATTTCACATCATCTTAAATCTCATTCCCTATTTTCCCTATATTCTGGAAACAATAATCAAATTAACACTACCATTCCTGGATAGGATGTGTTAGTAAACAGCCATATGACTCTCCTCACCATCCCTGTCACTTTCCAGACCAAAACATTCCTCATTGGCTACCATTCTCCTACATGACTTCTCTTAATAGAATGTAAGCTCCTTCCTTGAGGGCAGGAACTATCTTTTTTTGTGTTATTTTTATTTGTACCCTCATTACTTAGCACTGTGTTCAGCAATAGTAGGCACTCTTTTATAGGATGTGAATTGCTACTGAGACTTGTACCATAACTTTACCTACTCAATGTTCCCTGGCCTACCAGTCAAAATCTCCCCCGAACAGGGGAAATGAAACAAAAATACTTATCCCTTAAGAGGTCTCTGCTAAGAGATTGTCCACTTCTTTCATGGGAACCAATAGTTTCACGTCCTCTCTGTCACCAGAAAGCAAGCCTTACCATTCCTCTTCTTGGTCCTCCAAGTTCTTCCCGAGAATTAAATGTCCAGTTACCACTATATATAATACTGACAGAAATGTGGAAAGGCCTTATCATCTCCTGATTATGGTAAACAAAAGGCTACCATGATAATTGTAGCACCTGTGGTGCCAATCATGCCAGCAAACACTCTGCTGGGATCTGCCCACCATTACTACTCGTTATACTGTCATTGTGGCCTGTGGCACTCTGCTGCCCTTTGCCACTGAATCCTGTTACACTGTCTGCTATGCCAGGGCCAAGAATTTTCCAGGCCCATGGGCCCTGAAACCTCCTCTCCCTCTCCCAACTGGGTAATAGCAATGCCCCTTAATGCTGGACTGTGAGCACTGCACAGAGCCCATGCCCCCAGTGCCAAGGCCCTCCTGTGCTGGGGTCTATCAATGCTCTTCTGTGCCAGGATCAAGAACTGCCATGGATACTACCAGAATTCTCCTATTCTGGGTCCAGAGCAATGTTCTACCGGTGCCAGGCGCTGAACACTGCTGTTACCATTCCCCTTTTGCCTGGCTAAACTCTCAAACCCATAGAGATATCCATTTCAGAATCTCTGCTCGCTTACCTGCATAGGAAGAGAGATATGAAGTAGAAGGGGTGTTAGAGACTGAGCTAGGCCATGTATATAAACTATCTGCCAGGTGTAAACAGATGCTATTTTTGCAAGAGTTGGGGAGGATGTTTGGGCTCTTCCCTCATGCCTCACTGGATGTCCCAAAGAGAAAAAAAGAGAGCTATGATCCTGAGCAAGAGATGAGACTGTTTCTCCCTTTACATTGACGTAACCCCCTCTGGCCTCAGCAAGTCACCTAAGGTATAGTAAGTACCTTTGTCCCTATCCACCACTTTAGAAAGGTCTATGAGGGCTGGTAAAAATCAAGGATTATCCTTTCAAGTGCTTCCCCTAGTGTCTTGTACCAAAAAGTCCACATGACAGAGTTCCCAATGACTCCTTAAACTCCACACAAAAAGTCCCAGGCAGTTCATTCAGAAATAGTTCTTGGTACCAAAAGCCCAGGCATTTGTGAAGGCCTACCACAGCAGGTGTGCCCATAGATTACTTTCACATCCAAATACAAAAGCTATGCAAACTCAACAAATGATACCTTACAGAGACCCTTTTAGATCATCTAAAAGTTCACAAAAGGAAGTTTGCTTCACCATAGCATGGAAGGGATATTCGGGTGGGATATAGCATTGATTCAGTCAGGTATCTCCTGCTTCTGCTTTGACTAGACTTGTGTCAAACCTGAAATAAGAGTTCCTCATTCCTTCTGTGCTGCCTTTTGTATTGAGGCCACCAAGAAAGCAACATTAGTGCTGTGAACATTGGTCCTCTGAACCAGTTAAGTCTTGAGAAAAATTTCCATATTTTGGGATTTTTTGTTTGTGTTTTGGGGGCTTTTTTTTTTTTGGCAAAGCAATCAAAGTTAAGTGACTTGCCCAAGGTCACACAGCTAGTGTCAAGGGTCTGAGGCTGGATTTGAATTCAGTTCCTCCTAATTCCAGGGCCAGTGCTCTATCTACTGTGCCACCTAGCTGCCTCAATTTCAATACTTTGTAAAGAAAAAGTGGTCTAGCCAGCATGGGGTAAATATTGCTCCTACAACATAGGAAAGGAAAAGCTGAGCAGAGAGAAGAGGAACAAAGGGGAATGGGAGTAAAAGGGAGAGAGGGAGGGAAGGAGGGAGGGAGAGAGAGAGAGAGACAGAGAGAGAGAGAGAGAGAGAGAGAGAGACAGAGAGAGAGAGAGAGAGAGAGAGAGAGAGAGAGAGAGAAGGAAAAGTATAGGTCTCACAGAATGGAAGTCCATTAAAGGTAAATACCATGTCATCCCAACAGGCATACAGGAAGAAGTGGAGTCATGTCAGAAAGATAGGATTACATATACTCTGATACCCTTATGGAAGTCTTATTGCTAAGGAGATGACCCTTTGGCTGGTCTGTGGGGAGGAGAAACAAGTCATCTTTCTTATCATCAAAGCCGAGTTTTAAAGTAACAGAAAAGACTTTGCAAGGATGCTCAATAAATGTCAGCTAAAACCTCATTAAAAAGTAGTTTGAAAGCCACAGTGTTGGTCATAGATTTGGTCAAATAATATCCATCAACTTCACCCCAGATATCATGATATCAGTGAAATTCTCTCATTATAACATGAAAAACATATATTCTGTATAATATAGGTGTGTTCAAGCAGCATTATCCTAAAGCCCTCTGCTAAATGATAGAAAAATGGTACGTCACAGATGTCTGTACTTAAATATGGAACTCGAAGAAGATTGTTGTTCTTCAGTTGTTTCAGTTCTGTCTGACTCTTGGTGACCATTTTCTTTGCAAAGATCCTGGAGCACGTTGCCATTTCCTTTTCCAGTTCATTTCACAGATGAGGAAACTGAGGCAAACAGGGTTAAGTGACTTGCCCATGATCACACAGCTGGTATCTGAGAACAAATTTGAATTCAAGTCTTCTTGACTCCAGATCCTGTTTTTATCTACTGTTTCACCTCTCTGAGTAAGAGTACCCTTATTTCTTCCCTGCTGCTATGAGGGTACCCTCAAAAGAAGAAGAGACACTTCTAGAGTAATTTCACTTAAAAATGTTGAATTTAAAAAAAAACAACTATGTTCAATTTTGTAATGGAATGCCTTAAATGGTAGTGGAGAGAACTTTGGATTTGGAGTTCAGGGACCTAGATTCAGATTCTAGTACCATTATTTATTCCGTGTGATCTAGAGCACATCACTTCACTCCTGGACTTCAGTTACCTCATCTGTCCCTTCCATTATTAAATCTATGTTCCTAGATGTAGAATGTATCATCTTTCTATGGTAAACCCTCTAGTCGCAATCCTGGATCTGATGATTCCTGTATTTTTTGTGTATACACCTCCACCTCCATTTCTCACAATGCCACAATTTTAGCAATTCCTTGTCACTATCTTAAACTTTAAAATGTTATAATCCTGACTTTCAAATCAAATCAAAAGATGTTTAACTTAAGATATTTAAGACCTGGTCTCCTCCCTCAAAGAGTCTCTCTTCTATCTGGGGAGACAAGCCAAAATGTGCAAAATTAAATGACACTTTAATTTTAAATCTTTATTTTAAAATTTAATTTTAAAGCTTCACTTTTTCCACATTAGCCATGTTGGGGGAGGGTGAGCAAGAAAAACTAAGAAAGTGAAAAAAATACATTTCAATCTGTACTCAGAATTCATCAGTTCTCTTTCTGGAGATAAATAGCATTTTCTTTTTTTATTATTCTTAATTTATTTGTTTTCAGGTTTCTACAATCAGTTCCATAATTCTTAGATTTTCTCCCCCCTCCCTCTTCCCTCCCTCCCCAAAATGGCATGCAATCTTATATGGGTTCTATACATACTTTCTTATTATACTCATTATTATGTTATTATACACAAAATTATGTCAAAATCTGGTTGCCTGGAGAAGTTCATCAATATTGTATGTCAATTTCATGATGGCATGTTTGCCCAGGTTCCAGATAATGGATAATGCTCTCATGCCTTCCCATTCACCAGTGGAATGAAACAGGGTTGTGTGCTTGCTCTCATGCTTTTTAGCATGATGTTTTCAGTCATGTTGACAAATGCTTTCAATGAAGATGAACACAGCATCAAGGTCAACTACTGTACTGATGGCAAGTTCTTCAATTTGAAAAGGCTACAAGCCAAGACCAAAGTGGAGGGAATGTTGATGCATGATTTTCTATTTGCAGATGATTGTGCACTCAATGCAGCCTCTGAAGCTGAGATGCAACAAAGTATTGATCAATTCTTTGCTGCCTAATTTTGACCTAATAATTAACACCAAGAAAACACAGGTGCTCCATCAGCTACCACCACACCATCCATACTTGGAACCATTGGTTACAACAAATGGAGAAGTTTTGAATGCTGTGGATAAGTTCACTTACCTTGGTAATGTACTTTCCAGGAATGTACACATTGACAATGAGGTTGATGCACACGTTGCCAGAGCTAACTCACTGTTTGGGAGGCTCTGAAGAAAAGTTTGGGAGAGAAGAGGTATTAGACTGACTACCAAACTGAAGGTCTACAGAGCCACTGTGCTGACCTCATTGTTGTAAGTTTGTGAAACATGGACAATCTACCAGTACCATGCCAAGAAGCTGAACAGCTTCCATTTGAACCATCTTAGGAAGATTCTGAGGATCACTTGGCAGGATAAGGTACCAGACACTGAAGTCCTTGCCCGAGCTGAACTGCCAAGTGTTCAAAATATGCTCCAGAGAGCAAAACTCTGATGGGCTGGCCACGTTGTTCAAATGCCAAATGTACACTTGCCAAAAAGACTATTTTGTGGAGAACTTGCATGGGACAGGCAATCACATGGTGGCCAAAAGAAACGATACAAGGACACTCTCAAAGTCTCTCTCAAGAACTTTGGATTTGACTATGCAACGTGGGAGACACTGGCACAGGACCACTCAACATGGCATGCCCACATCATAAAGGATGCTGTGCTCTTTGAGCAAAGCAGAATTGAGACAGCACAAAGTAAATGCAAGATGCACAAATTTGGGATATCCACCCCAAATATTCACACGGACTATCTGTGCCCAACATGTGGTAGAACATTTTGAGCTCATATTGGTCTAATCAGCCACAATTGGACACACTGAAATTTCATTTTATCATGGTGATTTCATTTTGGTCCTCTCCAAAGACAAAGGACAACAACCAACCAACCAACACATTTTCATATTAGTCATGTTGCATAGAAGAATTAAAATGAATGGGAGAAACCATGAGAAAAACCCAAACAAAACAAAACAGAAGAGAAAATATTCTGCTTCATTCTGTGTTCCAATTCCATAGTTCTTTTTCTGGATGTGGATGGCATTTTGCCTCAAGAGTCCTTTGGGAATGTTTTAGATCTTTGCATTGCTAAGGGCTAAGTCTACCAGAAAAATTCCTCGTACCCTGTGGTTGTTACTGTGTACAATGATCTCCTGGTTCTGCTCCTTTTGCTCAGCATCAATTCATATAAGTCTTTCCATGACTCTCTGAAGTCTTCCTATTCATTGTTTCTTATAGCACATAAATCATCTGCATTTCTATATATTACTAACAAAACCCAACAGCAAGAGATAGAAAGAGCAATCCCATTTAAAGCTATGGTAGACACTATAAAATATCTGGGAGTCTATCTACCAAAACAAACCCAGGGACTATATGAACACAATTACAAAACTTTTCTCACAAATGAAATCAGATCAAAGTGGAAAAACATCAGTTGTTCGTGGGTAGATAGAGCTAATATAATAAAAATGACAATTATACCTAAATTAATTTACTTGTTCAGTGCCATACCAATCAAACTACCAGAAAAATATTTTCTAGAGCTAGAAAAAATAATATCAGAATTCATCTGGAAGAACAAAAGATCCAGAATATCAAGGGAATTAATGAAAAGAAATACTAGGGAAGGTATCTAGCCCTACCAGTTCTCAAATTGTAGTATAAAGTAGCAATCATCAAAACCACTTGGTACTAGCTAAGAAACAGAGAGGTAGACCAATGAAATAGATCAGGTTCTCAAAACACAGTAGCCAATGAATATAGCAGTCTATTGTTTGATGAACCCAAGAACCCCAGCTTCTGGGATAAGAGCTCACTGTTTGACAAAAACTGCTGGGAAAACTGGATAACAGTGTGGCAGAAACTGGTCATAGACCAATGCCTGACACCATACACAAGAATAAAGTCCAAATGGATACATGATCTAAGTATAAAGACTGATACTATAAACAAATTAGGGGAGCAAGGAATAGTGTATTTATCAGATTTATGGAGAATAGAGAAATTTATGACCAAAAAAGAGAGAGAGAACAGTATGATTTACCAAATGAATAATTTTGATTTCATTAAATTGAAAAGTTTTTGCACAAACCCAATGCAACCAAGATTAGAAGGAAAGCAGAAAACTGGGTTTTGCAACTAGTGTCTGTGATGGATAGCATTTTCATCATAAGTCCTTTGTAATTGTTGATAATGTAAACTTTAAATAACAGTTCAAGGTAACAAAAAAGATACCACAAGGTAATACCTGTATAGCCAAATATTTTGAGAGAGATAATAATTGATGCAGTAGGAAATTAGAAGAGGAGGATCCCTTCCACCTGAGGTGGTCAGAGAAGACATGTGTGAAGAACATGTAGTTTGATTTGAGCATTTAATAGGATCTAAATCAATGGAGAAGAAAGAAAAAATAAAGTCAAAGAGCATTTATTAAGCACTAGTGTGTGCCAGACTGTGCTTTAAAGGTATTCCAGGTGAAGACGATAGCTTGAAAAAAAAAAAGCATAGAGGATTGTAGAGGTGGACAGGTCCTTAAAGAAGTGAAAAATCTATTGGGGGAGCAATAAACAAACAAGTTTGACTGCAGTAGAGAGGGTAAATAAAACAAGGTCAGCACCATATTCCCTGGGGTCTGCTAGGTGGCGCAGTGGATAGAGCACCTGGCCTGGAGTCAAGAAGACTCCTCCTCCTAAGTTCAAATCTGGCCTCAGACACTTACTAGCTAGGTGACCTTGGGCAAGTTACTTTACCTTGTTTGCCTCAGTTTCCTCATCTGTCAAATGAGCTGGAGAAGTAATGGCAAACCACTCCAGTATCTTTGCCAAGAAAACCCCAAATGGGGTCATGAAGAGTCTGACATGACTGAACTGCTCAACAACAACGTATTCTGGAGTACCACCACTTAAAGGGTTATAGAATAACAAATTATTCAGAACTCGAAGAGAACTTAAAAACCATCTAATCCAACCTCTTCATTTTGCAGATGAAGACAACAAAATATAGTTTGTCCATCAGTATATGTGTAAATTGTGGTCTAGGGTATCTCCTCCACAACTTGGACTCACACATTCTGATCCTGGGGAACGAACTATGAGGGCCAATTTCTCTCTTTCACTCATTGTCCTCGGCTGGAGTCAATCCAGGAAATAAAATCAACTATGTTGTTGTTGAATCATTAAGTCATGTCCAACTCTTAATGACCCCCTTTGGGGTTTTCTTGGATGATATTAGAGCAGTTTGCCATTTCCTCCTCTAGCTCATTTTACAGATGAGAAAATTAAGGCAAACGGTGTTGAGTGACTAGACCAAGGTCATACAGCTAGTAGTGTCTAAGGTCAGATTTGAATTCATGAAAATGAGTTTTTCTGGTTCCAACACAAGTGTGTTATCCACTACACCACCTAACTGCCCCTTTAAGTGGTTTGCGCTGCCACAGATTTCTGTAGGCAGGCAACTGATTTCTTTGCCTGTGTGTCTCTTGACTGTCTACCCAACTTGACCACAATTAGAAAAATGCAGGGAAAGATAATATCTTTTTGAAGGCTTTGAAAGTTCAACTCTATTCATAATAAATAAAGCTCATTTCCAGATTTCCCAAAATGAGTCCCTAGTTCCCATGCAAGCACACAAAGTAGTAAATACATACTAAACACAGGATAGTCTTTATTATGTCATGCATATGACACAAAGGATTCACAAGAACTGATAAATAATAAAATATTCAAATATTCCTTCAGTCATTCCCAAATCTTTCAAATTCAGTTTCTTTATATAATGGGGATAATAATAGCACTTGGGCAGCCAGGTGACACAATGGATAGAGTGCTAGGCCTGGAGTTAGGAAGATTCCTCTTCATGAGTTTGAATCCAACCTTAGACACTTACTAGCTTGTGAACATGGGCAAGTCACTCAACCCTGTTTGCCTCAGTTTCCTCATCTCTAAAATGAACTGGAGAAGGAAATGCAAACCACTTCAGTATCTTTGCCAAGAAAATTCTAAATGGAGTCCTGGACAGTTGGACATGACTGAACAACAACAAGTAAATAATATCTGCCTCCCAGAGTTATTGCAAGGATCAAGCATAGAAGGTGCTTTACATGCCTTAAAGAGATATGTAAATGCTAGCTATTATTTCATTACTATTAAGCCAACCTTTTGACAGTCTAGTGACTCCTTTCTAATACCAGTCTACAGCTTTTCTAGGACTTCCAGCAATTCCCTGTAGTTTAGATTCCCCCAAGAAGATAAACCAACTATGGGCTACTGAGTTAGTAATCCCCTTCTCTGTCTTAGTAACTACTGGCTTTGCTCTCTAATGAGGACACTAAGTAAGAACAATGTATATACACTTCTCTTATTTCTCCAAGAAGCTTACTGCATCAGGAAATCCCCTTCTCTTTCTAAAAGCTCTGTACCTTGAACTGTCAAATTTGGTACTCTATAACCCAGGAGACAATTCCCAAAGCTGGCCCTTCCCAGTAAATCTTCCTCCTGTGACTGGAAGACTCAATTCTCATTGCCCAGAGAATTCAATATCTCCCCTCTTCTACACAGGAGTTTGAAGTTCATAAACATTGACCACTGACTAACCTCTCAGGATGAGTGGGCATGAGCATGCCTATTTTCACTTTGTGCTTTTTCAGGACTTCTATCAATCCACCATTTGCTGCCATCTGATGAGCTAAGAAAGCCCATACACAGATATTCTCCTATAGGATAATGTGAAAGCATATAACTATCTCTTCTGATGTGTTTCTACTGCAAGTAATTATCAACCATGTTGTTGTGTTGGTCCTTCATTTTTGAAGAGGATCATGACATTAGAGAAATGACTTGCAGTTGACTTTGATTTGAATGAAAGAGGATTGTGCAAGGTCACCAGCCTCATTTTCTCCTCTAGAACCCTCTGGATCCAGTTAACAGATATTCATCAGTATGACTAGAGATGGCAGGGAAGACCCTATGCATGAGCACAGCTTCCTTCCTCACTCCCCAGTATTCAGGTCTAATCTACTGACACTGGTCTATCTTTGCTTTTATAGATCACATAATGGGCAGTTCCTTAGACAAGTTAATCCTCCTGAGTCTCAGTTGGCTGATCAGTAGGAAATCCTTATATCCAGTCAGCAAGGTACCAGTGAACACGTCCTTTTCCATGGAGAGATGCCCCTAGATGTGTCTCTCATGGCTTATTTCATCAGGTTGATTAGGGGACTCATCAAATTGATTCAGGACTGATGTCATCAATTTTCTTCTCCTATGTGTATGCATATACATATATATATATATATATACATATATATATGTATGTATGTACGTATTTATGTATGGCAAGCACTGACAACAATTGAGTTGAGCCCAGAATTGAATAAAAGGAAGAAAAGCAGACTGAATCAATGATGGGAAATTGCAGTTATTTTAATAACCCCAAGCTTCTTCTAAAATAAAGGTCTGTTTTTTTAATACTCCTATTCTTATGTCTGTAGCCACATAACATGATGGTCTCCAAAGGGTTAAAATTGAAAATCAGCCACAGGGCCAAGGAAGAAGCCCATGAGTAAGAACAGACCAGAATGCATTTCAATTAAGGAATTAGAAGAAAGGGAATAAAAAGTGTCATTCAAGAATTCTATGAATGAAAAGGATAGACATCATATGACAAGAACAAGAGCTAGCCCATGTGCTACAATGGTATCCTCTCGATGCCATGATTAAATGAGATAATATTTGTAAAACTTTAGTACCTTGTCTGGCATATAGTAAGTTGACGATAAGTGTGTGTCCCTTACCCCTTCAAGAGAAATTGAGGAAAGATTCCAGAATGTAAGGTTGGCCTATGGAAAATTTATTGGATGACATGAATAGGGGTTATGGACATGGATGAGTTGCTATCTGCATCACAGGAAGGCATGCCGCACTTGGATGAGATTAATCAAGCAATAAACCGACAGTTCATGAAGCACCTACTATGTGCCAGATACTATGTTAAGTGATGAAAAGACCAAAAAATTAAACAATCCATGCTTTCAAGGTGAGATCATCACTGAACACCTGGATAAGTAATTAATCCATGGGAACTTTTCCCCTTGGCTTTCTATTTCCCTCTTCTTTCACATCTTCTTCTCAATTGAAACTCAGAGGAAGTAACCAAGTAGAACCAAGTCTTGTGTGGAGTAAAGGTCATCATAAAGTTGCTTTCACCTCCTTTTCCTCCTTCACTAGTGAGGCAGAACAGCAGTGGGAATGTTTTGATCCCAAGTCTTAAGTCCTTAGTCTATTTATTTTTGAACTTTTCCATTAACTTTGTAAAACTGTCAAGATTTAGATATAATGTATTGAACTTGGGGTGTAGTATGCATGCATAGAACACTTCTAATGGTGTCTCCCCACATGAAGATGCTGGAAAGTCTACTTTCTGTTCCTGGCAGAGTCATGATAATGGAGAATGGAAATGCCTTAGAAGGACTATGGAGAACACATGGTCCTGGTCAGCTAACCATGTGGAGAAGAAGAGGATTTTTGACTGGCTGCAGAGACATACAAAAAGACTTCTACCACATTCTCTTTGGGAGAACTTGATGACCCCTTTGTTCATGACGACTTATGATGGGAGTAGAGCCTCCAGTCTTGCGAGTTTAAATGTTCTGGAAGGTAACTAAACAGCTGAGTCCTCACAGTCATCATATCACACCCATGTGACAAAAATGTCATTACAAGCACTTTGCACATGGGCCATACCTCCATTAAATATTTCTCATATTCCACTACCATGTATAAACAATGTCCATGTCCTCAAGGAGCTTATAATTAAGTAGCCAATTAACTACTCTGTAAATCTTATTCCAGCCAATCGGAATAAAGTATAGAAAACCTCTCCCCTAGGATGGTCTGAGGAGCTCAGCTCAATAAGGAAAACATATCTTGGCATCTAGGTGGTCCAGTACAGTTGAGTGAGGAAGACTCGTCTTTGTGGTTTCAAATACAGCCTCAGACACTTACTAGTCATGTGACCTTGAGCAAGTCACTTAACTCTGTTTGCCTCAGTTTCCTCATCTGTAAAATGAGCTGGAAAAGGAAATGGCAAATCATTCTAGCATCTCTGCCAAAAAAATGGGATTATAAAGATTCAGACACAACTGAAAAATGACTAAACAACAGCAAAAAACGTATCTTAAGTGCCTACTAGTTATGGGGAACGGGGATAGTAAAAGCTGTGATTCTTCTCAGTCTCTACAACTCCTGTTTCCTTTTTCCTCTTCCCTGTCACTAAGGACACAATTAAGCTAGGTTTCAGAAGCCTGCCCAGAACTCTGAAGCTGCCTCAGAATTCTCACCTTGGTCAATTTCAGAGGTGTTTGAAGACCTGATTCATTTTTCCAGATAAGGGAGGCTTCCACAAATCCAGGGACTCCAGGGATTCTGTAAAGCATTAACCCACTTTATGCTGCAACCTAATAGAAACCCATCTCTCCAAATAAAAGTCTTTATGCAGTCAAATTCTGTGATTACTATTAGGAAGGAAGGAAACAAACATTCATGAAGTGCCAACTATGTGCCAGAAACTGTGCCGAGCACTCTACAAGTATTGTCTCATTTGATTCTCACAACAGCCGTAGGAAAGTACGTGCTGTTATTATCCCTGGAAACTGAGGCAAACAGAGGTTAAGTGACTTGCCGAGAGTCCTACAGTTAATAAGTGCCTGAGTCTGGATTTGAACTCAGATCTGCATGACTCTAGGCTCAGCTGTCTATTCACCGTGCTTCCTAACTATTTCTAAAATACAACTTACATAGTAAAGGCAGAGTAGTGTCATAGGAAAAGCAAAGCATTTGATTTCACAATACATGTGATCAAGCCTCAATACATATAGGAAACTCTATACGTGACATGAATATAAAATTTTATATATCACATGTATATAAAATTCTGTTCAAAGTATGTCTATTAAATGCTATATATGATATATAATTCTATGTAAATGTTATGAATATAACATTTTATGCATGAAACATAAAATTCTATATATAATATGTATATTAAAATCTGTCTATTCTACATAAATCTATGACTATAATATGTATATAGTATGTCTATAGACATACTATATTGTACATATATACACATATACACATTATACACAGTATTTATGTATATAAAATTCTATGTATATAATATGTATATAAAATATGCAAAGAGATGGCCTGGCATGGTGGATAGAATACTAGACTTTGAATCAGGAAGACCTGTGTTGGTATTTTATCTGGAATAGTTACTAGTCATTTGACCACAGGTAAGGCCCTTAATCGCACAGAGTGAGCCTTGTCACAAATGGGCATAAAAATACCTGACCCACAGTGTTTTGGAACAGTCAGATGAGATATCATATGAGAAGCAACTTACCACCTTTAAAATGCTACCTGGAGAAGGGATGATGAAATGGCTGTAAAGCTGACCTTGGTGGCAGGAAGATTTGGATTTGTGCCTAGCACTGAAACACACAGACTATGTGATCCTGGGCAAGTTATGACTATTGAAGACTCCAGGCAACTCTCTGAGAATAAGACACAGAGAAGGTGTCAACCTGCATTGGCAGGAGTTTCCTGATTTGGGAATTCCCTAAACCAATTACATACATATATAATTGTATACGTGTGTATATGTGTAAATATATAGATATATTTGTGTGTATGTCGGTGTGTGTCTATATGTCTGTGCCTGTTTGTGCATATCTGTATTCATATGTATATGTGTGTATGTGTGTGTGTCTGTCTGTCTAACCCCCAACCCTCAAATACTATTTAAATGCCAAGTTTACAGAATCCCCCACAAGGAAACAGACACAAACTATTGTAGGTTACTACCAAAGTCCCAACAAACTCTTTTCCTGTGTCCCATGAGATCAGGAGCAACAATGGACATGAGAGGAAAAAGAGAGTTGGACAGAGGCAAGAATGAGGTTGACTTAAAAGCTGTCTAGCCACCCACGAGCCATCAAAGTGCTGTACACTAATGGGGACGGACAGAAAGGATTATTTATTGATGTAATTCTTGTTTTCTTCCCTGAGGTTTTCATCTCTGCTATGAAAGTCTGCAAGGAGTAAACCAGCAAGATGAAATCTGGGGTGACTCCATTGTTTATGTAGGTTCATGTGGAAAGACAATGAAGGTACATCAGAAAGACTACTGGATGTAGTACCAAAGGAATTGGGTTTGAATCTCATTTCTGCCACTCACTCCCTATGGAATTCTGGGCAAGTTGTTTAACCCTTCTGGGCCTCAAGTTTCATCATCTCTAAAATAGAATTGAATTCTCTCAGGGGTTCTTGACTTGCTATCAAGACAAACGCCCCCCATGAAGTCACTGGGTAGATTTAAAGTATCCATGAAATTAGATGGAAAAAAATGCATCATTATTTCAGTAGAATTGGTTTCCTTTGTAATCCTTTTTGTTTTATTTTATGCATTAAAAAAAAAACTTTATTCTTAGCAAGGGGTCCAGAGGCTTCACTGGGTGATCAGTGGGATCTACAACCCAATAAAAGGGTAAGAGCCCTGGTGTAAATGACTTCTATGGTTCCTTCCAACTCTAAATCTATGGCCATGTGTCCAGAACTCAAGATGAAGATGTGGCAGACTAACCATACATATTAGGACAGGCCCATGATCCCTGGCTCTCAAAGACATTAAGCTTTGGGTGGATAAGAATTCAATGAAGATTTCAGGCTTTGTCCATCTTTAGACTGCTGATGCATGGTGTAATAACAAGATCCAATACAAGGATCCTGAATATTGTGAAAGGTTGGCCACTGCAAAACTGCTTACTGCCTAAGAAGTAGCTCATCTCTACCCCGTCCTCCCTTTCGCTCAGTCACTGAGGAGTACACGAGATGTAGGCTGAGCAGCCTGCCCAGAGCCCTGAAGACTTTCCTCTGCCCCACAGCCATCATTCTCCTCTCCTGTCCTGCCTCCCAAAAGTTACCTCTGTCCCTGACACACAAGGCTCTGAGTTTGGAGTTTTTACTTTCTCTTGCCCCAACTGTTCCTCCATGCTACTCCCTATCCATCTCTACACTCTGCTGTCATGTGAGTACCTGTCCTTTCCTGGTTTCCATTTACTACCAAAAGAGAGATTTATAAAGTGCTTAGCATGGTGCCTAGAACATTGTTGTAGTTTAGTCACTTGGTCATGTCTGATTCTTCATGACTCTATTTGAGGTTTTCTTGGCGAAGATATTGGAGTGGTTTGCCATTTTCTTCTCTAGTTCATTTTACAGTTGAGGAAAATAAGGCAAACAGGGTTAAGTGACTTGCTCCACTTCACACCATGCCTAGCATATAGTTAATATAATAAAATATTCTTCTATCTGTTATTCCATCTATTTATCTGTCCCCCTCTCTCCATCTATCTATTTATCCATCTCTCTCTCTCTCTCTCTCTCTCTCTCTCTCTCTCTCTCTCTCTCTCTCTCTCTCTCTCTCTCTCTCCCATCTTTCTATTTTTCATTCTAAATGAAGACAGGGAATTGTATTTCAACACCTGAGTCATATTTTGAGATAGAAGATATTTTCACAAATCCAAGAATTCCAAAAGTCATTAATCCACTTTGCACTATAGCCTAACATTGCCCCATCCCTCAAATAAATGCCTACAATCACTTAAATCCCATGACTTTTTCTACAATACCATTGACATCCAGAGACAAGATAGGATCACAGGAAAGCAATGAATCTGGATTCAGAATACTTGGAGCCAAGTCCCAATTCTAGCTCTCACTAGATGGGCTAACGACTGTGGGCAAGTCGTGTAATGATAATAATAATGTCATTTATAATCTAGAAGAAAGTTATAACATGTACACAAATAATCCAAAGTCCATGTTTGTACATTCCCCCTTTAGATGGTGAGCTCCTTGGGAACAGGGAATATCTTTCGCTTTTCTCTGTTACTGACTGACTAAAAATAGTAAAAGAGAGTTGAAAATAAAGTGTTCTGTGATGTAGGGAATGTAGAGGAGATGGCATTATCAACTAGGAGAACTGGGGAAGGCTTCAAGGAGGAAGTGGCACTTGAGTTTGACATAAAGGAAGGATAGAGGTGAGGGGGCTGAAGAAGGGATGAGCATTTCAGGAATCAGGAAGAGTTTGAGCAAAACTACAAAAGTAGAAAAAGTGAAGAACACATTGAAGATATTGCCTAGTTTGTCCAAAACATAGAGTATTTAGAAGGGCCCAGTATGACATAAGGATAAAAAGTGATGATCCCATCATATTGTCTAGAACTTTGAATGCCAGTCAAAAAGGAAGTGTGAATTTTATTTGGGTTGTTATGTGAAACTGCTCACAATTTTTGTGAATAAGAGCTATGTGATCAGATCTATTCCTAAGATAAATGAATCAGCATGAATGGAAAGGAGAAAGTAAAGGGAAAAAGAGAGTGGAAGCAAGAAATCTATCAGGAAACTGTTAGCATTGCCTAGGTGGATGGTCATGAGTTGTATTGTCAATGTTTGTCCTTCATTTTTGAAGAGGAGTGATGACATCGCAGGATCATGTCTTGACTCACTTGGAACTGGATTTAAATGAAGCAGAGTTGCATAAAGTTGTCAGCCTCACTCTCTTTTCCAGAGTCATCAAAGTCCAGTGGCAGGACAAAGATCAGAATGACTGGTAATGGCCCGAGATGTAATCTATGACGTAGGCATCCTTGATATCTCACCATGCTCTAAGCATTCCACCGTGTCTAATTCAGTTGCCTTCATGGCCATTGGAACAAATTTCTCTCATATGCCCATTCTACTGAGGAAATCTTTACGTACATGGACATCCCCCTAACTTACCTAAGGGTTTGAGGCTTGTCGGTTACCTTCAACCTTGTTTAGCCCATCTGCCAAGACAGTTTTACCACACTATGGTCACTGCCCATGCTACAACTTCTTGGAGCCACACATGAGAGCTGGGCAACAGGTGGATGCCAAAAGTGGATGGGCAGCCCTGAAAAGGTTCAGCAAGCCCTCACTCTAGAAATGCTAGTCCTCCCTGAACACCACATACACCCTATATTAAGGTATTCTATTAGGGTCGTGGCAATGGGATAGAGATCTCCCCTAGGCAGTGGTAGCTAGAGATGACTATTTCTATACCATGTGTGTTGTTGTTGTTGTGTTCATCCTTCATTGCTGAAGAAGACTGTGCCATCAGAGAAATGATGACATGACTTTCTGTGTGGAGGTAGTCACTGAAGCCAAAAGCATAAGCCAATAGGGTCAAATTCAAAAGAAACTAATCCCTACTGATGTACTTTGTCTCAGAAAACCACAAATTAACATTATCTATGCTGAATTATATCTTTATTTTGTCTAATGTTTCCCAATTACACTTTAATCTGGCTCTGGCCTTCCTCTTTTTTATCACTGCTTTGTTAATATTGGCATAAACTTCACTATTTCTATCAAAGGAACCTTCATTCTTCCAGTCTCCCAGTTTTGCAATCTAAGATTCATCCTCAACTCCTCACTCTTCCTCAGCCCTCATATCTGATCAGTTGCCAAGTCTTGTCAGTTCCAACATTTCCACATATCTTCTAGCCATTCACTTTTCTCCACTGACACCCCAACCACCTTAGCCCAGGCTCTTATCACCTCTCACTCAGTCTATTGCAAAAAGACTTTCATTGGTCTCCCTATATCTGGGAGGCTCTCAAGCGTGTGCTGGCTTAGCAGCCCCAGCAGTGGCCAAGTCTACAAGGAGAGGGATGGAGAGGAGAAGATAATCTTTCTCATTTCTCTCATCACATCAGAGATCTAGGGCTTTGAAAGAACCTCAGAGACCATCTAGTCCAATTCCCTAATTTTAGCAACGAGAGAACTGAAACCCAGGGAAGGAAAGTGACTTATCTAAGGTCATACAAGTCTAACCACATCGATTTCCATGCTGAAGGACCATCTTATGACCTTGGACCATCCCTGTTACCTTGAGGATAAAATACAAGGTCATTTAATGCCTTTTCTGTTCTGGCTCCAGCCTGTATCTCCAGGTTAATTATGCGTTATTTCCCCTCACTCACTGTTCCAGCTAAACTGGCTTACTTATTGGGTCCCACACATGAATTTCCTTTTCTTGTCTCCATGAATTTATATCTATCCCTCATGACTGCAATGCTCCACCTCCCCTTGGAAACTAACTTCTTCCAAAGTTTACACAAGAAACATTTTCTTCAAAACGTCTTTCCTGATCTTTCCTTCAGTGCTTCCTACCAAATCTGTATGTATGTATGCAAGTATGTATGTTTTTGTATATAGACACACATATGTACACACATACATATAGAAATTACATTTCTACATATATAAATACATTAGTATTTATATGCATGTATGTATGTATAGTGCACCTAAGTGATGCAGTGGATAGAATGCCAGACCTGGAGTCAGGAAGACTCATCTGTCTGGATCCAAATCTTATTTCAGATACTTTCTAGCTGTGTGATTCTGGGCAAACCACTTAACCCTGTTAGCCTCAGTTTCCTCACCTGTAAAATGAGCTGGAGATGGGAGTGGCAAAGCACTGCAATATCTGTACCAAGAAAACCCCAAATGAGGTCGCAAAGAGTTAGACATGACTGAACAAATACATGTGTATATATGTATACATGTGCATATATACATATATGTTCGTGGATAAGTAAATACAGTATATAGACATATATGCACATATGTTACTGACTGCCAACAAATATGTCCATGTCTTCCCCATCTTCAAAAAATCCTCATTTGATCCATCCATCCCTGTTAACTGTAATCCTATATTTCCCTTCCTTTACATGGTGAAATTTCTTGAGAAGACAAGACAGTCTCCACTTGCTTTCCCCTCTTCTCTTCTTAACCCTCTGCAATCTGGTTTCTGACTTCCTCATTCAACCCAATTTGCAATTTAACTGTCATCTAGACTCCTAATGTTCTCTCACCCCTCGTATCCAATCAGTTCTCAAGTCTTGTTTCTATCTTTGCAGCATCACTTAGCTACTCTCTCTTCTCTCCTCTGACACTGCTACCACCCGGGTTCAGGATCACATCTCGCCCAGACTAGTACAATAGACTGTTGGTTGGTCTCCCTGTCTCAAGTCTCTCCTCCCAACCTGTCCATCTTCCTCTAAGCCATTAGATGGATCTTCTTAAAGCATATCTGATCATGTCACCCCCATTCAATCAACTCCAGTAGCTCCCTATTTCCTTAAAGATCAAATAGAAAATCATCTGTTTGGTCTTTAAAGTCTTTCTTGATTCCTTCTTACCTTTTCAATCTTATACCCCTCCATTCACTTTGCAATCCAGTAACACCAGTCTCCTTTACTGTTCCTTTCATACTCTAAACTCTACTAAACAGACACTTTCCACTGTCTGTTCCTCGTGCCTGGGCCTCTCTCCCTCCTCATCTGTGTCTCCTGACTTCCCTAGCTTGCTTAAAGTCCCAGGTAAAGTCTCATCTTCTGTAAGAAACCATTCCCAGTCCTCCTTAGTGCATTCCCTCTGAGAAGATCTCCAATTTAGCCAGGATATATCTTGTTTGTATCTGATTGTTTACATATTGTCTCAAAACAGCATTACACTAAGAGCATCTTGGGAGCAGAGATAGTGGTTTTTTGTTTTCTTTTTACCTCTATCCCTTAGCACAGTGACTGGAACATAGTAGGTACCTAATAAAGACTTGCTGGCTTGCCTGGATTATTATTAACTATTTATTGACCAGGAAAGATGGACAGGATTGAGATAGATGAAGATCATTACACCACATTAAAAGAAAAAAGTGAGTTCAGTTAAAGTTTAGGTCACCAACCTTTGTAGTTAATCTCCTTTTTCTAATATTTTCAGCCAAGTAGACATGAGTACCATACAGCCCTGGGGTAGGAAGAGTCAGGGGCTACATGCTGGGAACTATACTGTTAGAGAGGTTAATGAAGAATTTTTCATTGCAAATATTAAAGCAAGGTACTGAGAAGAAAAAAAATTGTGAGACCTTATAAAATTTAACTTCTGTTTTCCCGGGCTCTACCCTATCTATCCGAGGAGTGGAAGTCCCCCACCTAACTCTAGGACACTAATTATCTCTTTTATTCTGGCAGTTCACACCCCAATGTCCATGCTGCCTCCAACCTCATACACCACTGCTTCCACAATAACAGTACCAAAATCACACTGAGGAAGGGCAATCACACAAAAGGGAAAAAATGACTGGGACAAAAACTACATGTGTGTACATGCATGCGTGCATGTATGCATATACGTATATGTGCACATACATACCACACACACAAATATATGTAGTTTTCATCCCAGTCATTACATATTTACTATATGTATATATTATATGATGTATCTATTATATTTATTACATATTGTACTTACTTATATTCACATCTTTAAAATTTATGTATTTATTTATAAAGTATATTTTTGTCATCCATATGTGTGTTTGTGTGTGTGTGTGTACAATGTTTAGAGAAGAGTAAGAGTCAAAAGTCACAAAGGTTGAAAATCCACGTTCCTGGAATGATGATTGTTCTGTCTTCCCAGGCTATCAGTTCCTCTTTGGGAACTCATCCTGAAGATCTTTTCCCTTGGATCTAGAACCCTAATATTCCACTTTCACTTTATAAATTTCCATTATCCTTAAACCGTAGTTTGAGATAGCAAATCTGCTGGAAGGTCTGCCAACCAGCTTGTCTCCCTGAGATCAGAAATGTTCCCTCTTCAGTCCCTGACTACCTGTCCCTCTTCCATCATCAACACCACCAAATTTTGATGTCTATTCTACTACTCCCTTTGGTATTCCCTTCATCCCCTAGATCTTCACACACTTTAGATTTTAAGACTACATTTTCTTGGGTTTATGTGAACAAAAAAAAATTCAGAAATAATGTACTAAGGCAAGAGAATTCAAAGTATGCACCAAATCTAAGATAGATAAAGAAAGGAGAAGTCACACTACCATATGAAAAGAATAATTGGGTTCATTAAAAGTATAGCTTCCAGTTCCTTGTATCTGTTTTCCTTCATCTAATATGTTTAGCTCTAATATCCCCAACAGGATATAGGCCTAGGGTAAGAAGAGTTCAGGGGCCACGTGCAGAAAGATCCACCTTCTTAGGTTAGGGAAAACTCTCACTACCAGATCTTCATGCAAGATAAAAAGAAGAATGCAATTTGTGAGTCCTTGACCTCATGACTAGTATGCTGGCCTTAGAGTCAGGAAAACCTGGTTTCATAACTTGTATCAGACACTTGATCTCTGTGTGACACAGGGCAGCTCACTATATCACTCTGAGCCTCAGTTTTTTTCAACTGTAAAAGGGATAATTATAGCACCCACCTCACAAGGTTGTGGTAAGGAACAAAGTTCTTTGTAAATCTTATAGCAGTATATGAATGTAAACTCTTATTGCTACAGATCAAGTGGCATTAGGGCAGTTAGATGGCACAGTGGAGAAAGCATCAGGCCTGAAGTCTCATGAAGACTCATCTTCCTGAGTTCAAATATAGCCTCAGACTTTTAGTAACTGAGTGACCCTGGGTAAGTCACTTAACCCTGCCTGCCTCAGTTTCCTTATCTGTAAAATGAGCAGAAGAAGGAAATGAGAAACCATTCATTGCCAAGAAAATGCCAAATGGGGTCATGACATGACTGAACAACAACAAAAACTGGCACTATGCTATTCTGTCTAGCTAGCCCCATCATGATTCTTTCTAGATTGACCACATCTCCTTTCCTCAAGCCGCAGTGAAATCCTCTACTCACCCATACTGACCACCTGCCAGGCACCAGCTGTTTGCCCTTCCCAGTCTCCATGGTACAGGAAGTCTTTCTCCCCGGGTCTCAGCAGCATGCTATCCTTGGTATGGTTGCCACTAAGATGGCATCAGTTAGCAGAATGTCTCATTTTCTTGCTAATTCTCTTCATGAAAAAAAAATCTCTCCACACTCTCCAAAGCTCACTGTCCTTCTGGCAACGTTGGCTTCTTTCTTTGCTAACCACAAGGGAAAGATCCATCCCTGTGCCTTTAATATGATGAATCCAGTTGAATCCCTGAATATTTAGGGTACCAACCCCTCCAACTGGAGTTAATTGGTAGACAGAGATAGAGGCAGGAATGTGTGGGTAAATATTTAATGACCACTTTGGGTATACAGGAAGGAAGATGGGGGATGCATTACACACATTTTAAGTTTTACCTGCATTACTAGTATTTTCTCCATCCTTTCTTAGATCCAGACAGTAAATAATTCAATATATCATGTCCTAATTTGTCGTATTCACTGATTTCTGAGGTCCACTTGCTCACATTGAAAATTCTAGTCAGATCTCCAGAGCCATTTAGAGCTGGCCCCAGCACATACCTGGATAAAGACGTCTACTTGGTACAGTGGGTAAAATGCTAAACCTTGAATCAGGAAGACCCAAGCTCAAAACAGGCCTCAGACACTCACACTAGCTGTGTGACCCAGGCCAAGTCACTTAGTCCCTGTCTACCTCAGTTTCCTTATTTGTAAAATGGGGATAATAATAGCACCTACCTTCCAGGATTTTGTTGCAAGACAATATTTGCAAAATTCTTTGTAAGCTTACAAAAACTCTATAAATGATTGCTATTACTACTGCCAGGCACTGTGATAAGCCTTGAGAATATGAATACAAAGACATAGCAAAACCCTACTCTTAAAGAGCCTCCATTCACATAATATGGAATAATATGTGGTGAAAAAGAGGAGGAATCAGAAGAGAAAGATCAGAGTATGGCTGGTCCAGCTACTTCTTTACATAGAAAAGAACCTCTATTTGAAGAATTACATGGGCCAACCACACCCATCTTTCTCTTCTGGATAGAAGTCACCTCTACGAAGTAGGTAGCCCTGCCCAAGAGGCTGAGTCACTTCCAGGGTAAGAATGCAACAAGACTGGTGGTAGAAAAAAACAGAGGGTCAAGAAGAGAAATTGATGAGAAGTGAGGTCCATGAGAAGTTGATCAAGGAGCCTTTTTTACCCTCCATTATTTTCTAATTTTCCCTAGTTACTAAATCCCAAGTCAAAGTATTAGACCTCCTAGATTCTCTCAGATTTCACAACCTAGCTTGGCTTGCTGGGTTCAGAAATATGACCACTTGCCCCAGACTGCCTATCTTCTTTCTTGGGGGTACTGTTATTCTTTCTTGATTCTATCTCTTGGTGCCCACTTTCATCTTTCTGTTCTACCCCATCTCTATATATTTCAAACCCCAGAAGTAAATTGTTAAGGCTCAAGGGAAAAGAAAATATTAAAATTAAAAATAATAGGAAAAGGTATATTTAACACATATACAAAGGAAAATTCTATAAAGTCCCAGATTAAGGAAGTACTTAACTACTCAGCTATTCTGTCTAGCTTTTCTAGACCTACCTTGACTCATTCATGACTCTCTGTAGGCTGGACAAAGTCATCACTCTGATTATCTTAGATGAAAATTACGTCTTTTTTACCACAGTATCCCCAAACTGAGTTTGGGGACTCCCTGAATCTAACTGACTGGTTCATTCTATATTGCCAAGCTTGTCCTTAGTCAAAGGTGACCTGGCCACCTTTGTCTTTTTGTTATTCTATCTGGATTCCTATGTTGTCCTATCTAGATTATCTGACTGACTTCCCATCTTCTCTACAAAAAGAAAACAAAAGAAACGCAAAAATGCAAAAAAAAAGTTGGAAGCTGTTATCACCTAAAAAACCCCCAGCATATAACCTAACACACAACTCACCCCCAAAGTTCCTAACAGACATTCTTTTGTTTACTGAATCAAAACACTGAAATAAAGAATTTGTGGCACTTTAATTACAGTTCTGGGTGAGTCATTCACCATACCTAAGTGTTCCCCTCTCTAAAATGGGGCCAACAATCCACTGACTGTTCTTTTCTCTCCCCTTTCCCAAGAAAGGTGACCTGAGACATTGCTGAGTAAACATCAATAGGTGAAATTGACTCTAGTTTATATAGATGTACATGGTACAAATTTCTTAATTTTCATTGGCATTCAGGTTTTCTTACTTGGTGGATTTAAATTCAGAATTCTTGCTTAGGTGAGGTGCCAGTCAAGAAGCCTTAGGATCAAATCCTTCAGATCTTCAATATCCAAACTTCTAAGTAAATGTCACTGAGAAACAGAATCAGCTAACGAAGATAGACTCCACAGACCCTGGACATCCTGGGACTACCTAATTCCAGAGGGACCTGGAGGTGGGGAGAAAAGATTAGACTGAATTACAGGATGGAGGGCGAGGAAGGCAACCAAGTTAGGTAGCTAGGTTGTGGAGTGAGTAGAGACCTAAAATTAGAATTGGGAAGACCTGAGTTTGAAACATGCCTCCAGCATTTAATGCCTATTTGACCTCAGTTTTTTTCCATTTGTAAAATGGAGATAGCAATAGTACCTTCCTTCCAAGGTTTTTGTGAGGATAAAATGAGATAACATTTATGAAGTGGTTTGTAAACCTTAAAACACTATCGCTAATGATAGATATAGTGATTGAAATGCTATCTTCAATCATCATTACCTACCACATTACATTAACACATTAGAAGCAGCTGGTGGCTTAGTGGAGAGAGTACGGGACCTAGAGTCAGGAAGACCTGAGTTCAAATCCAACCTCAGACACTTCCTACCTGTGTGACCCTGGACAAGTCACTTAACCTCTGTTTGCCTGACAAAATGGATCCACCAGAAAAGGAAAAGGCAAATCAACATGTCTGAAACAACTGAGCCACAACATTACAGTTGTTTCTGCTCTTAATAATTATTTGCTGACATGAATTTAAGAATTGGGGAATCAGAATTTGTCCTTTTTTTCTGACTGAAACTCAGCTTAAACACTTTATAGAAAAGAAAAACTAAGATTTGTTTAAAGAAAAAGAAAAGGAGACTCTCCTTATTTATCATTACCCCTGTGGTGCCCGGATGGCCAAGGACTGGAACTCTTGGCCAGCCATGAGCTACACTAATGAACCTACTTCTCCCATCTGTTCCATCTTCCTTAGTTCCAGGGGCTTCCTTGTGGGTTCTGACCTGCAGGATTCATCTATGTTCCCTGCAGTTTTCCAGAACTCTAGAAAAAGAAAGGGATAGCAGACTACTAGGGGGCAGAGAATGGCCAAAGCTTTCTCTTTAACAGAGGAGAGGGGGGAAAAGAAAACAAGAGCACCTGGGAATGGCAAATATATCTTTCAATGACCTTCAGCAAAACTGGAGACAGGCAGGCAATTGGGAGCTGTCACAGTCAGTACCCAGCTCCAGAGGTGCAGCGGAGACATCCTTGGCCACCAGAGGGCACCCGGAATCTCACAGATAGCAATAATTGTAATTTCACATCCAACGTGTGAACGTGCTTCTGTTTATGGGGAGAAGAAGGGGAAGAGGGAGAGATAGTAGGGGTAGAATAGGAAGCAGAAGGTGGAGTGGAAGCTCTTTTATTTCCAGCGGTTGAATAGAGAACAGGAACGAATTCATTAAAATGGGTCTGTTTCCCCCCTCTCCCTCTCTAGCAAATAGAGTCAAGGAATGGAGAAAAAGCCCAAAAGACTAGGAAATATTCTCATACTCACCCTGGTTGGTTAATCAGGGAAATAATGTGGAGCATTTAGGAAGAGTACTGGATTAGAAGTTAGAAGACCCCAGTTCAAGTGCCAGGACCTTGGATAAGTTGTATAGCCTACCTGGACCTCAACTTCTAATTTATAAAAATGCGGGGAGTTGTAATTGGTTCTTTCTAAGGTTTCTTTCTATTCTAAATCTTACTAAGATCTTATTTTCCAAAATAATCCAGTCTTCTAGCTCTGATGTCATTAGCTGGATAGCCACGGGTAATGCTAAGCTGAGCTTTGCTGACCTAGTCCACAAAACGGAAATAATAATGCCTCCTTTTGCTGTATTGAGAAAATCACTTGGTAAACCTTCATACACTTTATAAATGTGTTATTAGTATTCAGGAGAGTAAATATGAACTGTTTGCTCTTGTTCTTGTTTTTATTAAGGATAGCAATTTGACCATACTTAAGCCTCTAAGGGATGGAAAGCTACACAGAGATAACTCAGTTCTCATCCAACTGAGTAGAATCATGTTGGCAAGGTCCTTCCATATCATGATTCACCTTAAGACTAAATACAACAAGGGTAGTTAAAGAAGCCACCGATCACCTTGGTCTTTCTACTTTGTCTACTTTGGCGAAGATTATGCTCACATAAAATAACTACAAAATTCATAAAATACCAAGAAAAGAGACAATTGCAAAATACTCCTTAGAGAAATAAAGGACAACTTGGATAATTGAAGGGATATTCAGTGCTCATGGCTGGGTCATGCCAACATAATAAAAAGTGGCAATGCTGCCAATTAATTTGTAGTTTAACGCTATATCAAACTACAAAGGGGATATTTTACAGAGTAAGGCGAAACAGTAACAAAATTCATTTGAAGGAACAACCAATCTAGAATATGAAGTGAAATAATGGGGGGGGGGGAAGGAAGGGATGGAGGGAAACCAGTACTTCCAGGTCACAAACTATATTATAAAGAAATTGTCATTAAAACTATTTGATATAGGTTTTTTAAAAATAGGAACATAAATCAATGGAACAGATGAGATGAATTTGAAATTGATAAAATATTATGTACCATTGTCCTCCTTTAGAAAAATAATATATTTCCACCCAACATAAAAAATGCAAATAACTTTCAAAGCTTGTATTGTATTTATTATTTATTGTACTTAAATTAATAATGTATTATAATTTTATAGCAAAAAATCTTAAACACATAAGAATTAATACACAATATAGCATAAGTATTCTCTGAGCTGCATTCACTGTTATAGGATCATAGATTTAGAGCTCAAAGGGAACTTTGAGATTGTTTAATTCAATATCCCCTCCCACCCATTTTACAGTTAAGGAAACTGAGGTTGAATCACTTGTTTAAGGTCACATAGATAGTAAGTGGCATAGTTAGCATTTGAACTCAGATCCGCACGCTCGAAATCCATCACTCTGTCCAGCAGAATACCTTCTTTAGGATCCCATTTCTAAAGGCAGTGTCCTGGGTTACAGTCACATGACAAGTGGAAAAATAAAGACACTAACATTCTATCTAGAACACTTTGAGAAGAGGGTCAAATGAGCAATATATGTAAAGTGTTTTGCAAAGCTTACAGAGCTATATAAATGAGGGTTGTTGGACTGGCCATTAGGGTTGCCTGAGTTCCATTAAATCCATTCTGATGGGCAGTTAAGTGGCACAGTGGCTAGAGTGCTGAGTCTAGAATTAGGAAGACTCATCTTCATAAGTTCAAACCTGACCTCAGACACTTACCAGCTGTGTAGCCTTGGGCAAGTCACTTAACCCTGTTCACCTCAGTTTCCTCATCTGGAAAATGAGCTGGAAAAGGAAATGGCAAGCTACTCCAGGAACTTTGCCAAGGAAAATCCAAATTGGGTCATGAAGAGTCAGAAATATCTGAACAACAACACTAACAACTATTCCAATTGCCTTTTGGTCCTGGACACATATACCTGGGTGTACCTGCCTAGTCACTGTGGAGAACCTGGAAAAGGGTAGAGTGGTGAAAGCTATAGATTGAGAAAAATATGTTTTAGGAGAGATTTCTAGCTGTACTTCCTACTTCTGCTTGCAAGTCTTTTCTACTATCCTGTTTTCCCCTAGGTGTGAGCTCAAACATTTCTAGGGACAAAAGGCTATATTTCTTTCCATACTGTCCCCTCTCTTCTCCCTCCTACTACCACTGCCCAAAGAGGCATTTGCGTACTGTAAGCTTAAGATCTGCAAGTATGATTCTCAATTCTCTAACTTCATGGGTCATTTGCTGCCCCTGCCAAAAGCTAAGAGAGAAACAGAGAGATATCTGGTCCATGTCAAGCAATAGTGAGCATTCAATAGGTTTACTTGCTTGCTTGCAATGCATAGGGGAAATGACATAGAGACAGTCAACCAATCACATATGGAGAACAGTAACTGAGTATGTGAGACCACACTGCTGAACAATGAGAACATGCCAAATCCTAGGCCATATGGTAGAAAATAGCCACAGAGGCTTCAAGAGGGCCCCAATTCTTCTTCTTCTCCTTGGGATCAAGATGCACATTTCCATAACTCTGCTAGATCTGTTACATCACTCTTGATAGCCTTGATAGCCTATCTCCAAGAGCCCAGTGGGTTAGTCATGCAATAGGGTCTCACTTTTGTTTCTGGCTGGGGCGAGTTCCCTATCTCAGCAGCACAGTCTTCTTTCTGACTCCTCTGACTCCTGAGCTGACCCCCATCAGCCAGTGCCGGTTTAATTTACTCTGCCAGAATGTGCTGACTCATTAGATGGCTTTGTGACCTGCCAGGTTGCAGAGGACACCTGCTCAGACACAATTACATTTGAAGACAAAACATTTCCTCTGGGCTGAGGACAAGCGAGTGAAGAGCTTGTCTCTTCTTTCCCTTTGTTTCCCTCTCTCCCCCCTTCCCTTTTTTTGAAGGACAGGAAGGGAAAAGACACTGAAGACAACTCACGAAACAAGAGGTGAGTAGGTTTTCAAAAACACACGAATGCCTCACTGAAAGTTGAAGTTTCTGCTTTGGTCCATTGGGTATCACTGACTTGCTCTCTTTGGAGTGAGATAGGAAAGAGGGAAGAAGGGGAGGGTTATTGTCTATCTATCTGAATTACTTGTGCCTGGCACTAGCTTAGTATAGATGAAATCCTGGTAGAAATAGCTGCCTAGGTACTCAAAGTCCCCATTAGACTGAGCTGTAACTATAAGTTCCTCAACCAATCAATCAAAAAGTAGGATCATAGGGGTCTCAGAGGCTGTTGAATCCAACTCCCTCATTTCCCCTCATTTTCCAGAAGGGGCAACTGAAATAACATAGAGTGGCTTGCCCAACGTCACACAGCTCCAGGTTGTCTAAGGCACAATTATAACAGCTCTCCTGATTACAAGTCCAGTATTTGGCCCACCTTGCTATCCACCTGTCCCACTGCCACCCCTCTCCCATTCATCTAAATATAAAAGAAGAATACATTCCTTTGCCCTCAAGGCTATTAAAATCTACTGGAGAGATGGCCCTAGTCCACATGGTAACAGTCCTCAATAGCAGGACAGTATTTGCTGCTGTCCACTCATTTCAGTCACGTCTGATTCTTCATGGCCCCATTTGGAGTTTTCTTGGCAAAGATACTGGAGTGACTTGCCATTTCTTTCTCCAGTTCATTTTCCAGGTGAGGTCATATAGTTATCTCTTCCACATCACAACTTTCCCCATTGAGATTTCAATATATCGCAGGTCTGCATAAGAAATTAAATGAGAATTTTAGGGGAGTTTTGTGGAAGCTGCAGACAACACACAAAAGTCAGCAGATGACACAGAGTCTGTGACAAATACTTAACCCAAATTTTATAATAAGGTGTAAATACCCCACAAAAGAAAAAGAAAAAAATTCAGACTTCTTCTCTGGTATGAAGGGAGGAACAAAAATTTTTACACAGATTTTACAGATCATAGGAATGCCACTCCACTAACCCCAGAGATGTGGAAGGGATTAAGTGTCTGAAGCCAGATTTGAACTCAGGTAATGGAGTCCTCCTGATTCCAGGCTCAGCACTCTATGCACTGCACCACCTAGCAGCCACTGGGATAGTTCATCCATGAGCATTAAAATGGCTTGACACAATCATACCTGAGTGAATCATTGAAGAGTATCAGTGAGAACTAGAATAGGCGAAGACTTGAGTGAGGCCTTGAAGAAGTCATGTAAGATTTATTTGTTTGTTTATTTTGGTTTTGTTTGGTTTGGGTTTTTCGAGTTTTTTTTATTATTGGATTGGGTTTTTGGGTTTTTTTTTTTTTTTTGAGATTATGCCTACTTATCCCACCTAGTCTGGAAGTTCAGAAAGTACTCACAGATCAATTGATTCTGTTTGTTACCTGGGTTTTCCCTTGTTAGGCAACTGGCTCCATACATCCCACTTCCCAGAATCTCACCATATTGGTGCCAGACTTGATGTGGACACCCAAGTGGCTGGAGCCCTACTGAAACTCAGAACTCCTGAGGTCAAAGATCCTTTTTGGCCTACCACCCCCTTTTCAAAAGAAAAATATTACTCAGCATCCCCTTGGAAATCTACTTTCTTTAACCCTTTAATGTTTTTTAAATTTGCACCATTTCAAAATATATATATTATATAATATATATAATATAATATAATATATTATATAATTTTTGGAAATGATGCATCTTAAATTTAATAATTTATTGTAAATTTGTTGGGTTTTTCTTGCATTGAAATGTTGATCATGCAATATTGTGTCATGTAACTGTATAGTATCATATCGTAAACAAGACAGTGCATGCACATATTCCTGCCGATGTATTCTGGGCTTCTCCATAATGTATGACATATTTACCTGCCTAACACTTTCTTGTTAAGACCTGTTGGGGGACTTGACCACTGATCCATTATAACTTGCATTTTGTGTGTTTATTCAGAAAAGAATGCAATCACTATAACTTTAACTGTTTCACAACAGATGAAACGTACAAATGACTTTTCAAAATTTTTCTTATCTTCTCTCCTTTCCTTATGTTTCTACCGCCCCCTTATTTTTATTCGAAGCACCCCAAATACACCCAAGGCTATTATCACCACCTGGATCATTCCAGCTCCCCCCAGGGAACTGTATCTCCCATTCTGGGAACCTGTGCCTAGTCTCAACCTTACCACAGCAAGCAGTCCAAGAATATGACATCAAACTCACTGGTCATAATAGGATTTAAATAGGTAAAGAAGAAAAGGCAAAGCATTTCAGGGAAGGAGAAAAATATGGAATATATATAAATACATACATACATGCATGCATACATATATGCGTGTGGATACACATGCATATACATGTGTATATTATGTGTATATATACATATGTACACATATATGGTAGGGATGAAGAAATATGGGATATATACATATGTGTATACATATATGCATACGTGTGTGTTGTGTATATACATGCATACATATATGATGGGAATATGCATGTCAATCTCCCAGAACCTCAATTTCCTCATCTACAAAATTAGGAGACTGGATTTTACAGTCTCTAAGTTACCTTCCAGTTCTAGAACTGCAATTCTATAATATCATTGTTATGAAGTGTCAAGAGAACCAGAACAACCACGGAAGAGATGGGGTATTAAGGAATAAAGGGAGATAAGACTGCTTAGGTAGGAAAGGGTCATATTGTGAACAACCTCAAAAGTCAAGTGAAGGACCCAGATTTGATGAATTAGGCAAATAGGGAACTATTGACAGTTTCTGAACTCAAATGTGACACAGTTAATAAAGATTAATCTTGCAATTCACCAAAGGGATTGGAGGGTACCTAAAGACTGGAGTCAGGGAGGCCAGTGAGTGAGGAGGCTATTTTAATTTTCCAGGCGTGAGATTGGATAAGGTCCTAGAGTAATTCCATATCAATTCTGCTATCTATGCCAAATGGTCTAAGTCAGGTCTGACTTAGAACAGTTCAACCTCAGGACTGGAATAAAATAAAATACTCAAAGACTATATAACAGTTTATAAAAGGAAGTTTACTTAACAGTAAGGAAGGATAGTCAGCAAAAATATAGCACTGGCTCAGTTGGATGTAGCTTTTCTCATCTCCATACAGAGTTATACTGACTCAGGGGGTTAGGGATGTTGATTCATACAATAATAACAGATAGTCCATCAAACATGAGGAGTATCAAGGACTTTTTATGCCTTAGGTAACCGGAAAGCTATGATAATGGTTCAAACCTTCTTGCATTGGGCCAATTAAATCTCAAATATAATTCCTCTGCTCTTTTAGGGAAAAACTAGCCTGCACTATATGGTAGATAGTTTCCAGTCTTAGTAGATACCTCTGTTTGTTGTTGAGTTGTTTTCATTTGTGTCCAACTCTTCACAAAGATACTGGCAAAGATAACTGAAGTGATTTGTTATTTCCGTCTCCAGCTGCTTTTACAGCTGAGGAAACTGAGTCAAATAAGGTTAAGTGACTTTCCCAGGGTCACATAGCTAGGAAGTGTCTGAGAATGGATTTGAACTTGGAGAAAGAGTCATTCTGACTCCAGGCTTGACACTGTATCCACTGTGCCACCCAGATGTCCAGTAAATACTTCTCCCACGACCCAAATGCTACAAATTTCCAAGATGCTTAACAACAAAGAAGCAAAATCATAATGAAATTTAATCATTCCCTGAGCTATAATAATCAGGGTGCAAACTCCAGAATTTTACAGGGCATCTTCAATGAGAACTGTGATGACGAAAAAAGATTGAACAACTCTCTTTCAGGCAGCACTTTTAGATTCTCAAATTGCTTTCCTTACAACAATTTTTAAGGCAGATAATGTAAGTATAATTATTCACATTTTACAGATTCAGAAACTTAGAGAGGGTAAGCAACTTGGTTGGCCATGAGGCTAGAAAACATCAGGAAAGATTCAAAGCCAGGTCTTCTACCACCAAAATTAGTGTTCTCCCCGATATATCATTTTTACAGCTAACAAAATACAGGAAAAGTCCTTCCTGAAATTTTTGCTTGGGAAAGGGAGCAGAGGGAGGATGAGAATAACTCCTGTTCCTTCTTTTTAGTGCCTAACATCACTCTGGGAACAAGTGGGGCCAGGATGTGGAGGCTGATGGTTCTTTAAGTCACCAAGAATCTTACGATAAGATACTCACATGACTGGAGAATCCTAAATTCTGAATCTAGCAAGTACCCAGAAAGCAAGACCTCTACCTGGGGTTGCCCATGTGCCAGGGTTGCTTTTAAAGGTAACCAATGTGTGGTTAGGTTTTGGCCTCTGTATTTCTATGGGTGGCCCATGGTTAGAAGGCACAGGGATGGATGGAAGAGAATGCCATACTTCCTGCCCCAAATCTGCCATAGAACATTTGGGTTTGGCAGTCTACTCTGTAAGGAAAGCATTTGTAGAAGCCCAGGAATGTGTAAACCCCCTGTGATGTTATTCACAGCCACTGGCCGACAGTAAATAAGACAGTGGCACTTGATTCATGAGGCCTGACAGGAAATCTATAGCATGTGGTGTCTATAATCCGCTCGCTACTTCGTCGCAAAATGAAAGAACAACAGTCCAATTACTGAGTCCTTGTTGATCTTAGGCACATTCTCCTGCTCTTGCCTGGCTCTCTCAGCTAAGTGGGAAGCTGCCTGCTGGGCCAAGCCTAGATGGTCACCCTTCTGTAACACTGGCTGGATGTGTCAGGCGCAGGGGCTAGGAGTCAGTTCAGGAACCTGTGATTCTTAGGCAGTCTGGCTGCCTGGAAGCAAGGAACAACCTGTGATTCCTAGGCAGAGTCTGGCTGCCTAGTAGGAGGATGAATAGGGTGTAACCATGCTGATGCTCTAAGCTGGCTCTGCCAGGGGCCATACTGGCACCAAGATGCCTGGCATTGTACAATATATCACTCTGTGGTTGATGAAGAGCTGTTTGACATGAAAGATAAATAGTCCCTTGTTCCCTTCCACCTTCTCCTAGAACCACCAAGTGCAGGGGGAGCTCTGTGATCTGCACACAGATAAATGTCCTTGGTGAATTGAAAAATGATATCAAAGGGAGATGGGGGAAGGGAATTCCTTAGCAGGGGTGGCTTAGCCAGGCTGTTCATACATCTTAGATACTGAACTCTGATGTCACCTACTCCATTGCTCTCATGGGCCCCAGGAAGTGACTTGTCCAAGGTCACACAGGCTAGTTAATGGCTGCGGGAGGGTTTGCACCCAGGTCCTCCGACCAGAGCCACTAGTCTTTCCACTGTTAACAGGAGATAATAAGCAACATGGCAACAAAAGCAGCTCAAATAAATCACTTAATATAGCACTTTTTGGATTTATAAAACTCTTGTGACTCTGGTACCTCAGTACCTTGCAAATAGACGTGAAAACCTTTGTTGAACCGAACAGCATCCCTATGAGACTGATTTTACAAGTATTATCATCTTCGTTTTAAATAGAACTCAGAGACAGCAAGTGAATTGCCCAAGGTCTCACAATTAATGAGCACCTAGGATTCAAACTCAAGAAAAAAATAAGAAAATGTGTAGGAAGTTTGGTACACTGGAGCTCAGTTAGCCTGGAATCCTGGGCTTTGTATTCAAGGAAAGGGGATGACATTTAGTTCAATCTCCATCTCAGAAACTTTTTTTTATATCATATTCATTCTCCCCTTTCTATACCTTTATATATGCTGTTCCCCTCCCACCCACCATCCACCCAACTCCTCTACCCCCTGCCCCCACCATACATCCCTGAAATGTCTTTTCTCCACCCTTCTATTCATTTAAATCTTTCCCCTCTAAGGAGGCAAGGGCCCAGCTCAAGTCCCAGCATTTCTGCAAAGCCTTCATCAGTCCACACAAATCTCTCTTTTCCCTGAATACACACTGCATTTATAATCAACATCCTGTAGTGTAATAATACAATTCAATTCCATTCATCTCAGCAATCATTTACTGAGTACCTATTAAAAGACAAGCATAAAATGGCCCTTGCCCTCAGAGAGCCTACATCTTAGGGGGGAGGGACTCAAAGGCAACATGTACACGCAAAATGAACACAAAGCCATTGAAGGACAGTACAGTAGGAGTGCTTACATCTGAGAGAATCAGGAACACTAGGATTTTCAAGAGACCCAAGTGAGGAGGAAGTACATTTCAGGGATAGCCTTGGTGCAAAAGTATGGAGATGAGGGATGGAATGTAATGAATGGGGAACATCCAGAAGATCAGAGTGGTTGGAATGTAGAGTGTGTGTGTGTGTGTGTGTGTGTGTGTGTGTGTGTGTGTGTGTGTGTGTATGAGAGAGAGAGAGAGAGAGAGAGAGAGAGAGAGAGATTAAGAAGATTTTAAATGTCAAACAGAAAGTACTTAATTCTTCTCTTGTTATTGTCCTATATATCTGTTGTGTCTCCCTTCCTACATGATAAAATCCTTCAACCTGTGGACCAGGTTTATGGTTTTTTTACACATTTCCCACAGCATTTCATAGGAATATTTCTTGGCTGTCTGGTTCCAAGGTGAAGAAGACTTAACAATAATGGCAAATAATAAATAGTGCTTCAAGATTTGCAAAGTACTTTCCATAATAAAGGTAGAAGGTAGAAGGTAGAAGGTAGAAGGTAGAAGGTAGGTACATAGTACTTCATTTGATCTTCATAAGAACTCCATGAAGTAGGTGCTATTAAAAATTATTGATGATGATGATAGCTGGCCTTTGCAAAGTATTTTATAAATATGATTTCATTTTATGCCCACACCCACCCTGAGGGGTAGATATTATTATTGTCCCCTTTTTATAGATGAGAAAATTGAGGCAGGCAGAAGTTAAGTGACTTGTCTAGGTTCACTCAGCTAGTAAGTGGTCAGAGAGCAGATTTGAACTCAGATCTTCCTGACTCCAGGTCTAGCACACAATACATAGCACCCTCTATCTGTTTCACGTACTAAACTGTGAGTCTGTGATTTATATCACAGATTTAGAGCTGGAGAAAAGGAACTTAGCTGTCATCTAGCTCGACATCCTCATTTCACAGGTGAGCAAGCCCAGGCTGTGATGAAGTGAAGGCTTAAGATCAAGTAGTAATATGCAGAATCAGGGCTCAAACTGGGATCCTCTGATTCTTTTCCACTATATCTGATTGTTTTATCAGACCTGATATTAAAATTATAGTTCTGGGACCATCACCACATGTTAACCTATGGGAGTGAGTCTTGGAGAATCATAGTGGTGCCATGTCTGCATGTGCTAATACCAACCAGTTATTCTGCGCCACCAGATCATCCCACACTAACTTGCTAGCACTACCACCCTTTATCCAAATCTTTTATGTTCAGCACCATTCCAGAGACGGGGAACCTGCAGTCTCGAGGCCATATGTGACCCTCTAGTTCCTCAAGTGCAGTCTTATGACTGAATCCAAATGTTCTGTGATTAAACCAAAGAATTGAGTAAAAACATACCCCCTCCAAACACACACATACAAACACACACACACAAACACTACTTGTTTTCATCACTATTTGACACACACATACCAGTTAACCTGAGAATACTGGTGACAGTCGGAGAAGCAGTGAGGTAGGTATTTCCATTTGAGAATTTTCATTAAGAGCTGTGCCCGACTATATAAGCCTGTAGCAGGACTGTATGCAGCTCTACTCTCTCCACCATGAATACTCAGATCCTCACCTAACCCTAGTACTTAGTCTTAAAATCTAGAAGAAATTTCTTTAATGATTTCCATTTAATCTTCACAATAAAGTATTGGCCCCCATTTTAAGAGCTCCTAAACCTTATCTAACTGGAGTTTTGTTGTAGTTGGATAGCCCAGGACAGAGAAGGTCCATGTAGACCCACAGAAGTGAGCAAAGACTGAGAATTGGACATTCCATGGGAACTAGGCCAAAGAGGCTGGATCCCTGAGACCATAATTTGTGAAGAACACAGCAAGGACAGTATGGTCTATGACCCATGAGACTATGCTTCTACCACTCAGAGATTAAGCTGAGGAGATAAAATGTGTCATGACTTAGGAGGTTAAGTGGCTAGAAGTCTACTTTTACTTCCATTTGAGGCAAAGGTTGAAAAAAAAGTGGGCCCAAAGCTAGTTTTGAAATTATTCATATGGGAGAAAAGGAGAGGAAGACCTCAATTGTCAAAGGTCTAGCCCATAGTTAACAGGAATGAGGAGCCTGGGACCCCTGGGCCACATGTGGCCCTCTAGGTCCTTAAGAGAGGCCCTTTGATTGAATCCAAACTTCATAGAATGTGATTCAAAGGGCCACACTTGAGGACCTAGAGGGCCACATGTGACCTGAAGGCCCCCGGTTCCCCACCTCTGTAAGATCTAGAATTTCTATCTAAGGAGAGGCAGGGAGGATGATTAACGGTGGTCCAGGTTGAAAGGAATTGAGGACCCAGTTACGAAAAGAGTGGGTCTCATGAAAGAGAAGAATCTAGCATTGAGAAGACTTGAGTAGCAGGGAGGATTCACCAGGGAAACAAGGCAAGAATTCGTGCCTTGGTGAATGGGTTATGAATTGTTAGTGTGGAACCATCAGGAAGACTAACTCAATACTGAAAATTGCTAAAGGGGGTCTTTTTTTGTATCCATATAGCCTAGCAATAAGACTAGTTGCAGACTAACCTCTAGTCAGGGGTTATGTGGTCCCAGTCAAGGGACTGCAAAGGCAGAGAGACATAAGTCCCATGGATAGATATATTTCCTTAACCCACTACTACTCATTGGCCTTTGCTGCACTTCAAAACGGCTCTTTCTTCATTGAGACTATGTTGGAAGAGACCTTAGAGATCCTCTACTTTAATTCTTACCCAAAGCATGAATCCCAAAAGTGGTCCCCAGGTCTTTACCTGGACACCTGTGATAATCTAGGACTCCCTAACTTTACAGTGGTAGCTCATTCCATCTGGTAGGGGCTGGGCCAACAAACAAACTGTAAGATTTTCCTTATATAGAATGAACTGTATGTCCTATCCGTTGCTTCCGTTCTATCATCTGGGACCTAGCAGAAGTAGTTTCATCCCTCTTCCATGAGACAATCCCTTTCTCAGACTGTCTGGAAGCATCCAGCCAGTTAACACCCTAAATTATAGCACATTTTCTCTCATCGGGTTAATCTCTGAGTGGGAGACACGCATTCTTGTAGATCAAGGACCAAAGCTATCCAAGCTGAGCTGTTCATGAATTATGGTCTCCAGGATCCATCTACTTTGATGGTTTATCACTAGTGTTGACCAGAAGAAATATCCCAAAACAGCGAGGGGCTTTTGTCTTTAGTCCCTCAGGACTCTGAATTATGTTAGATCCCAAAATAAAAATTACATTTAATAAGCAAATTTCCTGTATCCAGTTGTAAGGGAATACCTTTCAGAACCCAACAAGCATTTATGTGCCTACTATGTGCCAAGTACCGTACTAAATTCTAGACACACATAAAAAGACAAAGGCAATCCTTGCTCTGTTGGAAAAAACAAAGAGTAGGAAAATAAGGGAAAAGAAAGAGAGACAGCAGCAATTCAATTCAATTCAATGAAAAACATTTACAAGGTACAACGGACAGTGTGCTGAATTTGGAATCCCAGGACCTGAGCTGGAATGCTGCCCCTATTACTCACTCTTAAATTCCTGTGTGACCTAAGACAAGTCCCTTAAATTCTCTGGGCCTTGTTTCTTCATCTCTAAAATGAGTAGGCTTCGTGACCTCTTCTAGTTCTAAATCTATAATCCTATTATCCAATTCAGATAAAAAAATAGAAGAAGAAAAATAATTGCTTATCCATCGATGCATCTAACCCTTTTTCCCCCTCACCTTTTAGAGTGTCCCTTCCTTACCATTCATTGTGCCAGAGGGTACTAAAGGCCCTATCCCTTGCCCTGGACATTCTGCAGAGAATAAGAGAAATTCGGCTATGCTTTAGAGACTTTCTGAAAGGGGCTATCTCCTCAGGTGGATGGACACACTCGGGCTCCCACTGTCCTTTCCCTGTTGCCTCTGCTCCTTTTCCTGCCCCCCAACTGTTATCTGTCAGTAAACAGTAATTAGAGATGTGGCATGCTTGATAAAGATTACCGCCTGCCCTGAGATGGAACTGCCCTCTTGGACGTGTCTAATTAAAATCCTGATTGATAAGATGGAGAAATCCCACCCGGATGTCTGCTTGCCTATCCTTTCTTTTTTGCCACTCTGAGCCTCTTCATTATGGGAGACAGGGGAGAGAGATATAAAGGACCCCAGGAAATACTCCTACAAACCAATCAATATGTCCTTTTGTTGGACGTGATGGGGCACTCAGCTCAGCCTTTTGAACTGGGCCTGGATTGTGCAAGGCAGCTGAGATCCTCTGAGCAATTCTCAGCATCCCTTCACTGCAGGATGGCAGGGGCTGGATTTTGGCTTCTAATTTTGCCAGGTCTCTGTCTGCTCTGATTGTGCCATCAGAACTCAAAGCCAAATGACACATAGAATTATAGAATTTGTGACTAAAATAAACCTTGGAAATCATCTAGTCCAGGAGTTCTTAACCTAGGGTCATGGAAATTTCTAAAAATATATTTTGATGACTATATTTTGACATAATGGGTCTCTTTTGTAATCTTTTTGTAATCTTACATATTTTATTTTATACATATAAAAACATTAATCTGAGAAAGGATCCATGTGAGACTGCCAAAGGATTCCCTGATACACAAAAAAAGTTAAGTAGCCCACATCTAGTCTGTTCCCCTTATTATACAAGTGAGAAAATGAGGCCCAAGAAACCAAAACTAACTTATTCAAGATCATACAAGTAATATAAATTACTTGAAATTCAAACTCAGGTCCTCTGACTCCAAATATGAATAATTTTAGCAGATCTATCTCACACAGTTTGCCTTTTTTAAAATGATCATACCAACTTCTTAACTCCAGGTTATTTTTTCTTCTTTAGGGTTATTGGTCCTTTCAAAATGAACTATCCTAAGTACAGAGGCAGCTAAGGGCTGCCCTATCTATCCTAGCACAGGGGCAAAGTGGATAGAGCACCAGATCTGGAATCTGGAAGATTCATTTCACTGAGTTCAAATCTGGCCTTACTAACTGTTTGACTCTGGGCAAGTCCCTTAATTCTGCTTACCTCAGCTTCTTTATCAATAAAATGGTCTGGAGAAGGAAATAGCAAATCATTCCACCCAAGAAAACCCTAAATGTGGTCACAGAGAGTAGTACATGACTGAAACAACTAAACAACAACCTATATTCCTATATTGGGGTGGAGGTGTGAAAAGAGGCAAAATGGTCATCTTTGATCTTACAGATAACAACTGAAAGGACCATTACAGACTGTAAGATCATAGATCTGGAGTTGGAACGAACCTCAGAAGCCATTTAATCCAATCGCCTTCCTTTACAGATAAGCATTCTGAACTTAAGGGTAGCTAAGCGATGTACCCATTATCACTCAGATAGTAAGCACCAGAAACAAGTTTTAAACCTAGGTTCTACCCTTTTTGCTGCATCATACTGCCTTCTACAACCCCCCTAGGAGGCAGTGCTGTTTTTCAATCACTTTTCAATCATGTCGGACTCTTCATGACCCCACTTGGGGTTTTCTCAGCAAAGATACTGGAGTGGTTTGCCTTTCCTTCTCTGGCTCATTTTACAGATGAGGAAACTGAGGCAAACAGGGTTGAGTGGCTTGAGATGAGATGGGTATTTTTTTTCTTGTTCAAAGGAGTAAGGTTTACATTTTATTTTGATCTAGGTCCCAGCAGCATTTCTAGTAGGAGTAATTCTTTGTCAATGGAGAAAAAATGTGGTGTCACACATTTTCTGACTCTGTGACTGGGTAAATCACTTCACTCAATTTTCAATTTCTTCCTCTAAAATAAAGGACTGGAGTTGGATGGCCTGAGGTCCCTTCCAGCTCTTTCTCAGTGATCCACCCATCTCTGACCTAGTCCAATTATTTCATAGAAACATAGCATAATAGGAAAAATATTGGTCCCAGGGTCAGAAGACACAGGTTCATGTCCCAGCTCACACATTTAATAGTTGTGTGACCCTAGGCAAGTTTCCTTGATCATATATGTGTGTGTGTGTGTCTGTGTCTGTACCTATATGTATGCATTACATGCATGTATACATGTACATATATAATGCACATTTATGTATACATATATACATATACATACACACATATATAACAATTTCCTGGATTATAAATGGCAATGGGAAAAATGCTGGTCCTCAGTTTCTTTATTTGTAAAATGCTTATGCTTCCTTATTTAAAGGGCTGTTATGATCACCCTGTAAATTTTTAAACGATACATAAATGTGAGTTATTATCCTAGGAACTAGGCTGCATAAAGAGTTGGGGTGGCACGTATGCAGAGTCTGTGTGTCACTTTATTTACAACAGCTGCTTCTCCAACGTGCCCAGATTTGCCATTGACCCACAGTCAGATTTGCTATTGACTCAGTGCCCTCTGAAATTCCAGTGTTGAGTGGCACAAATATAGATGTACCTATAGGGATGCATCCAGGAGGGTCTGTCTGTCTGCCTATAATAAACACATGGTACAAGGGGCATGGACAGCTCTACACAGTTCTGAAGGACCAGTGGGCAGCTCTCAATTCCCTGGCCTGGAGGAAATGACAACAGCAGACCGCAGGAGTTGGGCAGCAAGCCATCCCCGCTCCTGGACTCCTGCAGCAGATGGTGCTGTTGGGGCTGGTGGGGAAACACTCAGCTCCTTCCCAGCCCCAGCCTGGGCTGGCACCTGGGCTTGAGAGAATGACACATTGCTGCACCAGCTAATAAATAGAAGTAATTTGATTAGCTTTCTCTAACTAGCGATAAGATCCTGACAAACCCTTTTTAATGCGTTTCTGGAGCAGGATGAAATTGTTTCATTCGGAGAGCACGGCCCCCCGGGAGTTGCCTTGAAGCTCCTTTAGTGAGAGGTAAAAATACGCCAATCATTAATGAGGGGAGAATTACGGAGACTTTAATGCAATCAGAAAGAGAAGCCCTGAGGCAGCTCGGGAATAAAACCTGCCCTTAAATCAGAGAGAGGCGGCTGGAATAAGGAAAGGAAGTGAATTCAATGTATCTATAAGATACACTGGCTCACAGGTGCACTTACCTTACAGAAAGCAAGAGTCCTGGGTTGTCAGGCTGCTCAGTTTGCAAAGATGTTTGCACCATCACCCTGGAAACCAGTGGTCCAGCAGGGCACCCCACACCACATCAGTGGCCCCAAGTAATGATTCATGGAGGATAAAGATGGGGTACCTGTATCAAGTCAAAATGCAAGCTGTCTCCCCAGGGTGTCGCCTGCTCTAAACCATCCCCAGGGCTCCCTGCAGGGCAGTGGGGATTGCATGAATTTCACACACGTACACGTGTGTGTGTATGTGTGTGTGTACATATACACACATATATGGATATATGATATACACACATATATGGATATATACTAAGAATACAAGGATGTATGCATCCATATGTGTGTGTATTTGTGTGTATCTCCTTATATATCCATCCTAATATATATCTCCACATACATATCCTTACATATATATATCCTTATACATTCATCCTTTTATATATGTATACATATCCTTATACATATGAGATAGAAATAATGAATAATGATATATTTATGTAGAGCTTTAGGAGATACAAAACTCTTTCCTCACAACAACCTTGAAGTAGCTAGTACAAATATTATTATCCCTATTTTATAAGTGAGGAAAGTAAGTCTCAGTTTAAGTGATTTATCCATAACCACACAGCCAATAAATTTCAGAGCTGAGAACTGAATCCAGATTCCCAGATTTCTAATCTAGTAGCTTTCTCACTATACCACATTGCCTCTCCAATGAGAAAGAATTACTCCCAATGGAAATGCTTCAGGGACCAAGATCAAAAAAATATATAAACCTTACTCCTTTGAGCAAGAAAAATAAATACTTCTCCATTCTTCAGGAATACTATGCTTTACAGTGTACAATCAAATTAATTATTTTCAGGTACCTAAGTCTATTACTTGGCACAGTGTCTGACACATAGTAGGTCCTTAATAAATGGTTATTAACTGATTAAATGTTTATTGACTAAGACCCTCCCCTGTACTGCCTTAAGAAAGTTCTTCATAGGAAGCCCTCAAAACCACAGAAAACGGTCCCAAGCTGCTATTATGCATCTCATTTTAAAAGTAAGATTTCTATATTATTAAATCAGAGACTAAGATCTGAAAGGAACTTTAGAAGCCATCTAGACTAACATGTTCATTTTACAAATGAGGAAACTGAAACCCAGAGAGGTTGTGGCTTGCCCTTGGTCACATAGCTAGTTAGTTCTTCCTTTTCCTAGAACTCCAGTGGCCAGAAGGAGGCAGGCAGCAAAGACGTCAACTTTGAGTTTTCCCCTTGGTGTCTTGAGATGGTTGATGTCTATGTCCAAATACATAAGCCTTCCTTTATCCCAGCTTCTTGATGATTTATGACACCTGGACAAAGACAGGTATCTAGAGCTAAGGAGCAGGAAATAGAACCCAAAGTCCTAAGTCGCAGAGATGAGGCAGAAGAAGGTCCAGGATAGGACTCATATTAGCAGTACTATGCAAAGATTAGGTAAGGGACACACATAGCCTCAGAATGCAGCCAGAGTTGGAGCCAATAGATCAATTAACAAAATTGGGATTCATTACTCACTCCTTCATTCAATAATTATTGAATGGAATACGAATGAAAGAATGTGCAAGACACTGTCTGCTAGGTGACAGAGATGAAGTTTAGATAAAGCAATCACTGTCTTCAGGCAGCTTGCCATCTAGTAGGGGAACAAGATACAAACAAAAAACCATCACCTGCTGCATTACCTTAATGTATCTCAGTAGCCTAGGTTCTTCTAGAGCAATGGGTTGCAACCTGAAATAAGTGGATAAAGTGGTGGTCAAGAATTGGGTTCAGTGTGGTGTCAGACAGCTGTGTGAGCCTGGAGAAATCACTTAACCTCTTTTTTTTCTGTTTCCTCAACTGTAAAATGGGGAGAATAGCACCTACTTTGAAGGTTTGTTGTGAGGATTGAATGAGATATTATATGTCATGTACTTAACACAGTGCCTGGTAGATAGTAGGCACTTTGAATATACTTTTTTTCTTTCCTTCCTCCTTTCCTTCCTCCCTTCCTTCCTTCCTCCCTTTCTTTTTTTCTCCCTTCCTTCCCTCTTCCTTCCCTCATTCCTTCCTTCCTCCCTCCCTCCCTCTCTCCTTTCTTTCCTTCTCTTTTTCTTCCTTTCTTCCTTCTTTCCTCCTTCCCTCTCTCCCTTCCTCCCTTCTTTCCTAGAGTGCCTGGCATATAGTAGGTGCTATATAAATGCTAATTCCCTTCCCTTCCCTCTAGACATCTTCATTCTCTTGGGCTTCCATCACACTTGGGAGAAGCTGACCACTTTCTCTCTCTCCCTACCATCACCATCACCTCCTCTTGGCTCCCAGACCAGCAGAGCTGATCTCCACACTAACCTCCAAGCTGCTCTAGGCCAAGGCAATGGAGATCCAAGAATGCCCCTCCCTTTCTAAGGTGCCAGACCACCACTCCATCTCCAGCCCCCACCAAAGGGATCTTTCTAAGGTGCCAGACCACCACTCCATCTCCAGCCCCCACCAAAGGGATTTCTCTAGAGCCAGTATGGCAGTGAGGTACTGGAGGAAGGCTCAGATTCTGCCTTTTCACTCTGAGTCTATCTCATCAGACTTCTCTGAAGTTGGAGGGAAAGAGTGTAGATCTCCATTCTGGGAGCTAGGCTAAGGAATTACTCATAAGGGCTAGGAGCAGAACCTCCTTTTCACCTGTCTCCCACCTTTACCATCCTCATCTCCCCATTCATCCCTTGGAGGTCCTTTACCAGAGGCTAGCTTGCAGGGTTTCCTTGCTCCAAATGACTCCCTTTGTCATTCTGTTTTGTTATGATTAAAAATGCATGTCGCAGGCAAGGCCCTGGAGTGGAACCCGGCTGAAAATTGGATCATTAATATTCCCCCTCCAGCCGACTCCCTGGCTCTCTTCACACACGACTGCTACTGGGTGAGCAACAGTTTAGGCTCAAAGAAGATGGGGAAGGATAGGAAAAAAAAAAAAACCTCCAGCTGGGCAGAAAGGCTAGTCTCCAACTCTCCCTGGAGCCTTTATCATTTACAGCCCCAGGCAGGGCTGCTTTCAGTCCCTTTGGGAATAGGGTGATAGACATTCATGAGATCACTCCCAAGTTCTTTCAGGGTCCTCAGGCCCTTCTCATCATCATGACAGATGTGAAAATGAATGATCTCTGGGTGAAGAAGTTGGTGGTGTCGTCTTCCTTGACTTGTAAAATAGAAAGAGACCCAAAAGCTATTCCACAATTTCCCTTTAGAAAATCTCAAAGAGCTAATAGCCTAAGAAGCCTTCCTACTACCAAGAGAGCACCAAGATCTCCTGGCTCTTAATGATTCTGCATTTCAGCAGTTTGAGAGGAGGAGCAGTGGCTGGAGGTGGAGACTGAGATGGTTAGTCATGGTTTCTGTGTGGTCTCGGTAGGGACTTAGGGAGGATAATCACATCAGCTAGATTTCTGGCTTTGACCATGATTTCCCATTTTTGTCTCCATCTCTAAAGTCCAGAAGTTCATGACCTTTTTTTGCGTTTTGGACTGTTTGGGCAGTCTGGTGAAGTCTATAGACTCCTCAGAATCATATTTTGAAATATATACTATAAAATACCTGTAATTACAAAGGAAATCAATTATGTAAAAAGGAGTTATCAAAAGATTTTTAAAGTAAGTTCATGAACCCCAAGTTAAGAAGTCCTGCTCAGTGGTACCTAGAGGAAAGACTCTTTTTATTGTAGCCTACCTGCCTCACAATGAGGATATATGAGGAGTGCCTATGAACAAGGCTGGCATGGGGAGGGATAACATGAGAGACAAAAGAAAAGGAGAAGAGCATGTATGAGAAGGGATAAGCAGATGATAGATGAAATCAGATGGAGATTTAAGAAAGTGAGAAGAAAAAATGGAATTTAAAACAAAGCAACTTCAGGAAGAAAAAAATCTCTTCTGTCCCTGGCCCTCTATAGCATTCTTTTTTTTTCAAAATTGAAATTCAACAAACATTTATTAAACCCCTACTGTACACAAACTCTTTTTTTCTGAACATCTTATCAGCCTCACCAATCACCTTGTCACCATGGTCAAAGATCATGCCATATCCAGAACTTCTGCCCTTGGCCCCATTCTCCTAACTCATCTGGTCCACTATTTCACTCAAATCCCTATACTTTACTACTTCTCTCCCCCCACTCCTCAGTGAACTCCACAACTGCCATGGACTGTTTCCCAGGTCTCCCTTCAGTTCTGGAACTATCATCATAACCAACTCTGCCATTGTTCCTGGAAGAGATTGTAATGTCAAGTAAAATAGGATCTCTTGTTTTTTTGTTTTAGTCTAATCAAGAAGTATAATGCCTCCATTTGAATGTGATTAAGAAGGATCTTTCCCACCCAGTGTTGCATCTGGGAAGATTTTAGGAAGGACCATGCCTTTTGTTAATGAGGCACAGGTTCTCAAGGGACATGATGACCTCTGACTCTAAAAAAGTGTATAAAGACTCTGAGATATGGGTTTTATTTTGGGATTTACTGACTAGAAGTGTTTATTTGGCCAGATGAGGACTCTGGGAAGCCGTTTTAAGGAGTTCCTTCACCTCCCGCTTTGAAAACCCAGATGTCAGTGCTTCCCTCTCTGGAGACTATGGTCAGACAGTTGGGGATCCAACTGTCTGTTGAATTCGGTCAGAAGAAGCCATGTCTGTTGATTTTTGATTTCTCTGTATTTTCTTGGAAGTTCAGGGTGTTGACTCCCCTGAACTAGATGAATGTGCTTGGTTAAAGGAATGATAGAATGATACATGTGCTTGATTAAAATGATTGTTAACCCCTCAAAAGTTGCCTTTCCTTTTATGAATGTGGATCTAAGAACCTGTGATAGCAGATCCCCCCTATATGTGTTGGAGTGTTTGGTGATATAGAGACATACTGATCTATTACCTGATGGCCACACTCAGCATTCCTATAACTCTGGACCATTCTCCTGGCCATTCTCCCTGCTATGTTTACTGTCTGTCTAATTAGAATATAAGCTCTTTGAAGACAACAACTATCTTGACTTTTGCATTTGTACAAGTTTAGTGTTTGCCACTTAAGGAACATTTGATAATGGGTGGGTATTTTTTCATTCATTTATTTAAAGCATTGTACTACAGATTAAGGAGGCACAAAATTTAAGTAGAACAGTGTTCCTTCCTTGCAGGAGTCTACAGGTTGGTAAAAAGCATATGGCTTACACACAGACAAGTATATCCAGCATTAACTATATTAGAGAGGAATGCACCCCTGTGTGGCATATGAAGGAGAATTCTTCCATTTACATACCCTCAAGGAATTTACAGGCTAATAGGAGGGTAAAATGTATGCAAATAATTTAGTGCAAGTTAGGATATGATAAGGGACATTAGAAAGGTTAAACAATGAGAGATGTTATTGTTATTATTAATTGATATTATTGTTATTGTTAATGAAAGACTACAAGCAAGGACAAGAAATATAATGGGCTGAGTAAAAGGTAATTACAGCCTGAAGTAAAGTGATGGGAATGGAAATTGTAAGAGAATGGACTCACATCTACATAACTATAGATATCTCTGCATAAACATACATCCCACAAGTTAGGCCAAGTGGTGGTACATCCCTCTCTTGGTAGAATGGTGCTTGCCAAATAAGAGCTTTAATGTTGATTTGCTATAGCTCCCTATTGCCTTTAAGATCAAGCTCAAACTCTTTAACCTGGTTATTCAAGGCCTTTTGTAATATGAACCCATCTTGCCTATCTAATCTCACCTAGTGATATTACCCCAACACATACAGTTCACTCCAATCAGATCCATTTCCCTTCTGTTTCCAACTACTACGCTCATGCATGTCTAGATGGTACCATGGACCTTTATCCAAGCTGGACCTGGAGTTAGGAAGACCTGAGTTCAAATGCAACCTCAGACACTTATTATATGTGTGACCCTGGGCAAGCTGCTTAACCTCCATCTGCCTCAATTTCCTCAATTGTAAAATTGGGATAATAATAGCACCTATATTCTAGGGTTATTGAGAAGATCAAATTTGTAAAGCTCTTAGCTTGGTGTCTGGCATACAGTGGGTACTTAATAAATGTTTATTTCCTTCCCTTGACCTAAGCTTCGTTCATATAATTTCCCCATGCTTGGGATGTCTCTAGCACCACCAGCCCACCTCTCAAATCTTCTGTATCACCTAAACAGCCCCTTAACATCCTAGCTTAACTTTCTCAAGGGCCTTTGCATGACTATGACAGTGTTCAACAAAACATTCAACATTTATTAAAAGTGTCCACTGAGTCTAGGCACTGGGAAGAAACAAGAACAAAGATGACACAGCCCCTCCCCTCAAGGACCTTACATTTTACTAGGGGAATATGACATGAAGAATAATGTGAGGAGTGACAGGGCAGAGAAGAGATCTGGACAAAGTGCTCTGGTAAAACTTGAGTAGGGAAGAACATTTTCAGTTGGAAAGGCTTCATGGAGGAGGTGATCATGGTTCTCTGACTTAATAACTACAGTTACTATTTATATCTGCCAACTTAGTGATCGAAGTGGCTCAGTAGCTAAATGAGTAGGGTCCTCAGTTTAGAGTCAGGAAGACATGAGTTCAAATCTTACCTCCAACAGTTAACGGTTAAATGACAGCCTCCCTCACCTCAATAAAATTAGAATAATAGTAGCATCTACCTCCCAGGGTAAAACAAGGATAAAACAAGATAACATATAAAAAGCATTTTACAAACTTAAAGAACTATATAATACGTATTCATATATACACATGTTCTATATACATATGTGCATATACATATATCTATATACATGTGTGTATACCTATATGTGCATGTATATATATATTTATATAGGCATACACACACACACACATATATATACACAAATATATACACACCGACTAATTATTGCAACTACTATTAATGTTACTTTACTATTTACTGCAATATAACTATATATAGTTAAATGTATATATAATGATATCTCTATAAGTATATATGTGTGCATATAAATACACACACACATACACACACATATATATATATATATAATAACAGAAATTCTATTCTCTAGTTGTTCCATATATTTATCCCGTCTTCCCTGCTAGACTCTAACAAATCTTTGATGGCACGGCATCTCCCATTGCACCTAACGTAATATAAGATAGGCATCTACAGGAGGCTGAAGAATTCTCTTTGGTACCTAAGAATGTGCTAGTTGGACATTCCAAGGTATGCCCTTATCCATTTTGTTAGGAATGAAGCTGGTCTCACTTCTTGCCTGTGGGGGCCAGTTCTGTCTCCTAACAGACTCAGGGACTGGTCCCTTCCATTCCATATTAATGCTCAGTAGAGAACAAAGGCTTTCTGTAGCAACTTGACTCTGATATGATGGGGCTCTATCCTGATAACACTGGGGCTGGGATCTTCCACCATGTTATTAGAAGCCAAGTCCCATAAACTTCACGATAATGACCTTCATTAAGATGTAAAAACAAGTTAAAAAAAAAAGCAAAAAAAGTTACCTTCCTTTTTTTTTCATTAACCTTAAAATAAGAACTCTCCAAACCATGATCAAGTCAACTTTGCCATTGTTCCTGAAAGGGATGTATCATTCCATTTCCCTTATACCCCTAGTCATGTTCCCTATAATTTTCTGGACCAAAGTGCCCCTCCCTATAGTTGTTGTCTCCCCCAATTAGAATATAAACTCTTTGAGGTAGACTCTTTGCTTTTGTATTTATAACTCCAACATTTAGCACAAGTTCAGTTGTTTTTCAGTCATGTCCAACTCTTGGTGACCCCATTTGGGGTTTTCTTGGCAAAGATACCACAGTGGCTTACCATATCCTTCTCCAGCTCATTTTACAGATGTGGAAACTGAGGCAAACAGGGTTAAGTGACTTGCCCAAGGTCACACAGCCAGTAAGTGTCAGAGGCTGGATTTGAACTCGGGAAGATGAGTCTTCCTGTCTCCAGGCCTGACACTACCCAGTGCTTAATAAAAAGTTTTTAATTCATTCATTCATTGCCATCTTTTCAATTTAAGGTCTACATGTTTGTGTCTATAAAGAAAGGAGGTAGTTCTTGCTCTGACTTACATATATCGATTTCCTTTGTTCACATCTACACAAACCAAACCCAGCCACCTGAGTAAGCTGAATAACTGATCTTTGGCAAGGTGGCAATTCTTGAAACTTAGAAGGCACAGATGAGATTGGTAAGGGTTATAACTGCAGCATAATATGGAGTCAACCAGTCTACTCCTTTTATTAAGCATTTATTCTTTTATTGATTGATTAAGCATTTAATATTAGCACAAGGACTGTGCTAAATGTTGAAAATACAAAGAAAAATATTAGTTCCTTCCCTCAAGAAACTTATATTCTAATGTGATAAAATGCAAAAATTGTACATACAAGACATATGTATGAAGGTAATCTCAGAGGAAAGGCCCTAGTAGTAGGAGAGACCATAAAAGTCTTTCTATAGTAGAGAGGAGTTTAGCTGTCTTAAAGGAAACCAGGGAAGGCAGTCCAGAAGAGAGAAGGGAGAGTACTGGAGACTTGAAGGACTGCCAGGGCAAAGTCAATCAGTCAGGAGATGAAACAATATGGTGGAATAAGAGCTCTGTGGACAACAAAATATGCATCTCTTTTTGAGTTAGCACAACTTTTGAGGAGGAAATGAGTTACCACAGTAGCTCAGAGATGGAAACTTTTATCCCCTCCCAAGCCCTTTGGGAGTTTTACAGGTGATGACTATGCCTAGGCCAGGGGTGGGGAACCTGTGGCCTGGAGGCCATATGTGGAGCCCTTTGAATCCAAACTTCTGTTTAGGTGGCACTTGAGGACCTAGAGGGTCACATGTGACCTTGAGGCCACAGGTTCCCCACCCCTGGCCTAGGTAACTTAGCTGCAACTGTAGCATTTGTCCTTCCTTTTTGAAGAAGACCATGACATCAGAAAAATGATGACATGACTTGCACTTGACTTTGTTTTGAGTGAGGGATGGTTGTGCGAGGGCACCAGCCTCACTTTTTCCTCCTGAGCCATCTGAAACTAGTGACCAGATATTCATCAGGATGACTGGAGACTAACTCCTTTCTGAAGGAAGTTTTCTTCTTCAAACCCTCTTTAAACCAACTCTACCACCCTCAACTTTCCTTTGGACCTTATCCCTTACCATGCATTTGAAGGGGTCAGAAGAAAGTGGGTACAGGACAGGAGACAAACAGTTCACTCTCAAGAGTTTAGATGAGGGGGAAAGTGTAGGCACTTCATATATCCACCTCCCCCTACCCCATGTTCCACTCCTGGACTGTGCAAACCTGCTGAATTCCCCTCTCCCCCCGGCTCAGCCAGCTCTGCCACACTTGGTCCTTCCCCCCCATAACTGCCATCATCCCTTTCCCCCCACCTCCCCAAGGACAAGCAAAGTTATTACAATAATGAATTAGCCATCCTGCTTACTGCTGCCAGTGGCGAAGACAATTATCCCACTCCACATCCCCAGCCGCTGCTCAGCTCCCTCATAAAGAGAGGCTTTGGGGGCCGCTTTGTGCTTTGATTGGAAATGAAGAGATTGCTAATTAGGGAACACCTGCTGGGACCCAGGCTGGCAGGAACAATGGCAGGATGGACTGAGCGTCCATTTAAGGCGGGGTTGGGGGGGATGCTATACAGAGAGAAGAGAGGGGCAAGAGCAACCCGGGCACCTTTATGATTTAATTCAACTTCCTTCCACCTCTAGCCCCCTACCCCGATGCTGTAAACAAAAACAGGACAATTTTATGGTGCTTTTCACCTTATAAAGCATGCTAATTTGTTTATGTGCCACTATAATTCTGCCTCTGTTTGCATAGGTCAGTGCCTGAAATGTCTACATAGACACAGGATGAGGTATGCATGGCTGCCTCCAGATGTGCAGATGGGGCGGTCAGAGCACCTGGGGACCTGAGGGGCCACAGCTCTCCATGGAAGGCAGGTGGAGGGGGGATGCGGGTAGGCAGATGTGGTCCGCTGGCTCAGGCTCCATCTGGTGTCAATGACCAACCAGGCCAAGGAGGACTCCCTCTGTCAGAAGTTAGACCCTGGAGACCAGCTGAATCATTTATTAATTTTGCTACTTATAGGAACTGCCCATTCCCCAACCCTTCCACAACCTGGGAGAAATTTCACTGGTGCTTATCTTCTCAGAATTAAAGTACAATTTGGCTCTGAATTTAGGTTGAAGCCATAGTGAAGGACTTTTTTCATTTCTTGCCTAAAAACCATCACTTTCTCTCCTTTCTTAGACTATCCTAGTAGATGGTGAGGTGAGGGTATTCACAGCTATGGGTCATCTTAGACAATGAGTCACCTAGTAGATGCCTACACCAAACACACATTTTTAAAGCATGACATCTCACGTGCATATAAAAATATCCCAGCAATGGCACCAAAACTAACCATGTGCTGGAACACTAAACACCTCAAAAGCAAAAGTCAAAACAAGCAGAAACACTAAACACTTCCTTTACTGATCCCAACTCAACAAAAACACGATCACTAAAATGATGGTAGCTAGCATTCATATGACACTTTACATGTTGTATCGGTTTATTTTCACAATATGTGCTAAAACATCACAGCAGCCCCAACTTCAGCTCAGGGGATCAAAAAGCTACAAATAAAGAAAAATCCCTCTTCAGGCCAGCAAGGTTTTCCATAGGGCCAGTTTAATACTGTCACATCGCATACGATTAACACACATTCAATTCAGTTTAATTCAATAAAAGCTTACTGTATGCAGAGCAGTTACTGTATGCAGACTGTTGGTCTATCTTTTGGACTCTTTAAAAGGATTTCTTCACTTATTTCAGAGGCCATAGGTAAAATTTTGCAAAGTGCTAACTCTCTAAAATAAAGACAATGAGGTATTGAGACACAGGTGGATCCTTGCCTCTTTGCACAAGCTCCATCATGTAGAGTCGAGGACCATGGGAAGCAATAGATAGAAGAGTCAGGGGGCCTACTCTGAAGTCGTTTCCCACCGTCAGAAGTTTCTGGCATAGCTAGCTGAAGGAAATGTACTGATGGTAGCAAAGGGCAATAGTGGGCTTTTGGACAGATCCTCAGGACAGAAAAACAACGTACCCTCAAGGAGCAGAAAGCACAGCTTGTGAGAGCACACATGCCCAGCCCTGGACCTCTGGAGTCCTCCAACCCAGCTGCCAACTGAAGGGACATGGTTTGGGGAACTGAGCTAGTATTGGAGACAGGTGCAGAGCCTGAGGCAGATGGTGGCCTATGCACCAACAGCACCCTCTCTCCACGCCAGAGAGAAAAAAAACATTCCAAACTCTGGAAAGAACTACTGGCAGCAGTGCCATAGCCATAGGAGGAGGCAAAGATTTAAAACTCTTGGCTGGGTCCCGGACCAGTCTGATTAGTTCCTGAGGGTATGTGTACCAGAGAAAGAGGAATCAGAGGACACCAAAAGTCCTCCAGACTTCATCTGTTCCTCCTCCCCTCCCCCAGCCCAGTGGAAATGCCTGATTCAGCAACATTTTCTCACTATATTCATCACTTCCACTAGAAGCTGTCCTTCCTTCTACTCCTCATCTACTTCCCTCTATATAGCGCCGAAATGAATTTAGATACTTATTCTTATCATTCTTCTAACTTTTCCCTTTTGCTTTGCCCCTTCGAGTAGGGTAAAAACTCCTTCAAGGCAGTGACTATCCCTGCGTTAAATTCATATATATGTGTGTGTGTGTGTATGTGTGTGCATGTGTATAAATATATATATTTATATGTGCATACATACCCACATATATTATATGTGTGTATAGATACATATATACATACACATATATGTACATACCTATGCATACATACATATATACATATACGTGCATACATAGGTATATATACATATACATACATACATACACTCATATACACATATATATATTAAATTGGCCACAGAATCTCCCTGGGGTAATGAGACAGGCTTAAAGATAATCAGGAGCATGGACACTCATATGCATGTGAATATATATGTACATATATGTATATATACATATAGATATTCAATTAATTCACTAAGCATTTATTAAGCACATATTGAGTACCAGGCATTGTATTAGGTTTTGGAGATACAGACAGAAATAAAAATTCCCTTACCCTCAAGGAGTTTACCTCCTGCTGGGAAGATGTGACACATACACAGATAAATTATAAAAAATCTATGTTAGGAAGGTAATCGGGGTAACCCTTCATCCCTACTCCCAACATCTCTGGGCTAGGGTACTTCCCATGGAGCCTCGCCTGCACCTTGGCCACTTTCAGTGACATGTGGTCTGGCTTCATGCTCTTCTTGCCATGTGCAGACAGCTGTCATAGCAGCTGGGGAGGGAAGGAAAGAAAAAAATATCGTTCCTACTTCAGTAGAAGTCCAAATGGATAGCTTAAAAAGTTCCAACACATTTGACAGATGAAAGTTGGGAGTGGGTGGGGGGAATGGAGAGGGAGGCAGAGAGAGGAAAGAGAGAGAAAGAAGGAAAGTGAGGAGTCACTTCAGTTCTTCCTGAGTCAGTGGCCATGATATATCACCCTCATGACACATAATCTTTGTCACAGAGAACCAAGAGACCACCCGGGAACCTTTGTTCATTCGCGTCCTTCAGCAAGAGGCCAAAACACATATGCTACTGAAAGTGACCAGGGCCTGAGTTTATCTTCATAGGATGTGTCCCAGTCCAGAAGATCAGGGGCAGGGAGGGGTAGCTATCCTGATTTTACTCACAAAGTAACTGCAAGGGATAAGCAAAATTGTAAATGAACAGTCCAAGTGAATGGGGGAAATGTGCTGAAAATGGAGAGTATGTCAGGATTTTCACATCAGACTTCACAGAAGACTTTAGCTTTGTTTTTTAAAAGGCAAAGGGAATTGCTTATGTATAGGAATATGTAGGATGCTTTAGGACTGGACTAAAGTATTAGCGTAGATGGACATAAATGGGCATCAAGGCTGCAACAGAAGGCATGAACTAACCTGAGTGTTGAGGCAAATGAGAAACTGAGAAGAACTTGGGTTCCAATATGACCTGAGCAAAATACTAAGTTAGCTGTCTGTGATTTGCAGCCACGCATGTGAGCAACAGGGTCAAACAGCCCTGACCTTGTGAGGTTTTTTAAAATTCAATTCCCCAGCTTTGTCAGCACCTCTCAAAGACTGCCTTCACTCACAGAGTCCCTTTATGCTTTGGCTACCCTAAAGTGTAAGCAAGCTTCCCTCTTCCTCTTCTCCCAGTTTTAAGATGGACAACTCTGTTAGGACAGAACCCAGCACATGCATAGGAGCATGTGATAAAATACTTTTGGGCTAGGATCAGTCAATCAATAAACAAGTATCAAATACCTACTATGTATCAGACACTGTGCTATTAGAAGCAGGACATGAACCCTCTTGGTGAGGAACCTCCTCAGAAAACTCCCCTCTCATCTCACCCTTGACTCCGCATTCTCCTGCCAGGACGCCCCCCCGAATCTGAGCCAAGAAGCAGTTTTCCCAAGAGCAACAGGCAGGTCGATGGAAAAATAAATGGTATAGGCAACTTCTCTAGGCTATCTATAGATTACTAGACTATCTCTAAATGAAAGACCAAAAACCCCTTGATTCAGGTAAATGATCGCAGCTTTTTATCACCACTCATCATAAGAACCTGGGGGGAGTAATCAGCCAAGAAGTTAGTGGACTTCATTTCCAAGTCTCCAAACAGAGCAAAAAGGTATTTACCAACAAAATTGTAAGACATTTCTTCTATTTCTTTCTCTTTGATGAATGGTTCACAACTGTGGAAAGACAGATCTCATAATGCCTGGACCATTATGCATTTTAAAAATTACAGCATGACAAGTCTACTTGTCTCTATGACCTGGAAACTTCAGTAAACTGGAATTCAGTTGCATTTATAATGGGTTCTACCCTTGGGCCCAAGCTGCAGAGCAACTGAAGCTCATATTCAAACTATAAAGAGAATGGTGATGGTCACAATTAAACTCTAACTTTCTTTACAGAAGATTCTTCCTTCCTCCTACCACTCATCAATCCTCCAGAGACCACCTGTTCTTAATAAGACTAGCATGAGTATGGAATACACCTATAGTGTCTATCAACACACAAAAAAGTCCCACCTTCGCAGAGACTTTTCTATTTTCCATGAGACCTGTGATGAGACAAAGATCAGGCAATGGATTCGACCCGTTTCAGGGAAAACGTTCAACCTTTGATCTTTGTGTGGGCCATGGAAATAGGTTAGGATACCTTAGGATGAGGAGATCACTTCAATCTAGAGCCCATAGGGTCAGGTCATTTTACAACTAACGGGATTTGTCTTAAAGGTATGATTGGGGAAACTGACGAGAACTCCTTTAATAATGTAACAATTTCAAGGAACACCTTAAAAGGAAATAAGTTGCTGTGCCCTGACTCCATACACTGAATATGGCTGAGGTGGCACTGAAGTCATAATAAAATGTTTATTTTCAGTATTAGACAGGATGAGCTCTCAAATGTTCTTGGAGAAAACAACAAACAAAACCAATGCTGCCGAAATTAGAAGAACAGCAGAAAACTGGGGAGAAAATTTACTGCAAATTTCTCTGATAAAGGTCTCATTTCTCAAATAGGGAATTAAGTTTACCAAAAATACAATCATTCTCTGATAGATCAAAGAATATGAACAGTCAGTTTTGAGAAAAAGAAATCAAAGCTATAAATAATCATGTGAAAAATCCTCTAAATCATTAATAATTATGAAAATATAAATTAAAACAACTGATGTATTACCTCATATCCATCAGACTGGCTAAGATGACAGAAAAAGGAAAATGACAAGTGCTTGAGAGGATATAGGAAAACAGCTACACTAATGCATGGTTGGTGGAGTTGTGAATTGTCTAGCCATTCTAGAGAAGTTTTATATCCAAAAGGATATAAAACTGCACATACCCTTTGACCCACCAATACTGTCACTAAGTCAATATCCTAAAGAGATCAAAGTAAAAATGAAAAGGACCTATAGGTACAAAAAAATATTTACAATATCTCTTTTTGTGGTGGCAAAGTATTAGAAACTGAGGCGATGCCAATTGGAGAATGGCAGAACAAGTTATGGTATAGGAATATGACGGAATACTATTGTGAAATGATGAAGGGAATGGTTTCAGAAAAACCTGGGATAAGGTAAATTCAATAATACAACTTCTGACCTTTATTGGAAATCTCCATCAATTGCTTTGACACGTTGCTAAAGGCATAATTTACATAGTTTCACAGTAAACACATTGTAGGAGCACAATTGGCTGGATAAATGGCTTTATTCATTAAAAAAAAGAAAAGAAAAATATGAGAAGACTTATAACAACTGGTACAAAGTGAATAATCCACACAATAACAGCAATATTGTAACAGCAAAATTGTGGAAGACTTAACAATTCTCATCAATACAAAGATCCATGACAATTCCAAAAGACTCACTGAAAAAACTACCATCCACAAAAGTGCCATCTACAACCACAGAAAGAACTGTGGAGTCTGAATGCAGAGCAAAACAGACTATTTTCCTTTTTTTAAAATTAGTTTTGTTTTGTTTTTTCTTTCTCATGGTTTCTCGCTTTCATTCCAATTATTCTAGACAACATGACTAATGTGAAAATATGGTTAATAAGAATGTTTATGTAGAGTCTCTGCCCAATTGTACGCCATCTTGGGGAGGGGGAAAGGAGGAAATAGAGAATGTTGAAAACTAAAAATAAATAAACTTTAGAAAAAATGTCTTCTGCCTCAAGACTGAGAACTTACAGACTCTAAAAGCAGATTGAAACACTTTTTCTTTTTTTCTAGCCATGTTTCTTTTACAATATAGCTAATGAGGATATATGTTTTGCATGACTTCTTATGTAAAATGGGTGTTGTATTCTTTACCTTCTCAATGAGTGGGGGAGGTAAGAGGAAGAGAAAGAATTTTTAAAATTTTTAAAATTCAAAAAGGGGAGAAGACAACACGCAAAAGGGCCATAGACTGCTTGGAGGACAGTCAGCTGACTCTTTTTACCCAGATTATTCCCTTTACATACCACTTCCTTTATATACGACCTCTCTGTATATCTCCCTCCTTCCTCCTCAAACCATCTAGGGCCAAAAAAAAAAAAAGTGCTTTGGGCTATTTTTCCTGGACACCATTTTATTCCATGTCTAACTATTCTGATTTCTGATCTCAAAACATGATTGGAGGTGATGAAGCCTGTTCTTGTCTATCTGCTGGCTCCTTTCCCTGACCTCCTGGGGAAGCTGCTTCTTGGGTCAGATTTGGGGGTTCCTGGCAGGAGAATTCAGGGGGAAGGGTGAGGTGACTGAGGGCAGAGTTTTCTGACCACACTTTGGAGAGTGATCATGTCAGTCAGGGTGCCCTGAATGTAGTAACAAGGAATTGTTAGGAAGATTTGGAAACCTTCATAGTTGGGAAACGTCTCACCATGAGTCATTCAAATAAAAGTTGAAAAAACTTCACTCAAAATCCATCAGAATCCTTCCTATAAATAAGCCTGGGATGAAACATTCATGAAAAGCAGTTCTCTATTCATTCTACTGGTATGGACAGTCCTGGATTCAGTAAGTCAGTAAACTTGTGTCCCTCAATTTTGTCCTTCCCATTATAAGAAATTCTAAATTTGGACAAAATGTAGTTCTCATGATAGACAAAGATAAGAATACGTTTAAAAAGATTCAGTGTTGTTTAGAAATAGTAGTAAAAATGTGCTAAGGAAAACAGGCAGCACAATGGATAGAGTGCTAGGTCTGGAGTCAAAAAGACCTGAGTTCAAAGACTTAATAGCTATGAGATATTGGGTAAGTCAATTAATCTCAACCAGAAGTCCTATCACCTGTTCCTTCTGCTAGTTCTCATGTAACATGGACCCAACTCCCCTCTGCATCTTCTTTGTCCTCCTTTGAAAGTCTTCCAGCTTATCAATATATTTTCCAAACAGTGACATCCAGAACTGAATATCCAGATGTAGTCTAACTAGGGCAGAGTACAAAGAAATGATCGTTTTCAGATCCCTGACTTACTAGAGGCAGCAAGATGGCTCAATCCAATTCAATAAACCAATAAACTGCCAACATGGGCAACTAGGTGGTGCAGTGGATACAGCATTGGACCTAAAATCAAGAAGGTTTATCTTTCTGAGTTCAAATCTGGCCTCAGATGTTTCCTAGCTGTGTGACCCTGGGCAAGTCTTGGAACCCTGTTTGTCTCAGTTTCCTCATCTGTAAAATGAGCTGGAGAAGGAAATGGCAAACCATTCCAGGATCTCTGCCAAGAAAACCCCAAGTGGGGTCAGAAAGAGTCAGACACAACTGAAAACAACTAAACAATTAAGTTGACTCCTGAAGACAGCCACAAAGCATACAAGCTGGGAAAATAGTTGTAAAGAACAAGATATCAGTCCCTAGTTTACTGGGTAGCTACTTTACACACAGTAACTCCTGTTAAAGAAAAATGGTCCAACTTCAGACACCAGTGAATATAATATATATGCAAAATAGCACAAAATCAGAATGATGCTAACAAATGTTCACTGAAAAAATCCAAATACCATAAAACAAATTCTAAAGATAAAAATGTAGCCATTGTTACATCAATAAACAGCAAATGACACATAGAAGTTTCACACCTAGAGAACTTTCCCAGTGAAATAGAGCACTGCATTAAATCAATGGAAAGCAATTCTACATAGTGGAAGTTAAAGGTGGGGCGCATCCCCATGATGTGGAAAATCCACGTAAAATGTCTTGGTCCTCCTTTCATACCAGAGAAGAAATCTGAATTATTAAGGTATTAAATTTTTTTAAATTGATATTATACATTACTATACACATATTTTCTGCATTTATGAGTTTCTAAACTTTTTCTGTGTGATCTGCTGGTCTTTGGGTGTTGTCTGTGTCTTTCACAAAATTCCCAAAACATTCCCACTTAATTTCTTGTGCCAATCTGTGATATCTCAGAACTGTGATGGGGAAAAGCATGGTGTGGAAGGGATAACTGTAGTTGGTGTAGGGAAAAGAACACTGAATTTGAAGACTCAAGGACACCTGGAATCTTATCTCTGACACTTACTAGCTGTGGGAAAGTCAATAAAACTCTCTAAGACTAAATGTATTCATTTCTAAAATTAAATGTTTGGACTAGGTGATGTCCCTTTCCAATCTAAACTACTATGATTCTGGATTTCAACACACAACAGCCAATAATAGAAGACCATGACTTTTAGGAACTGGTATTTCTTGCTACTTAAAAAAAAAAGTTATATCAAAAAAGCAGCAGGCTGGTCTTAACATAACAAGAGTTAGAGGGAAGATAATAAAAATTACAACTGGAGAAGTCAAAGAAGAGTCAGAAAAAAATTTTAAAAACTGATTCTCAGACTTATCCAGAAAAAAAGGGAAGTAATTCAAATGAAAGAAGACTTTGCCACAGTTTAATTGTGTCTGACTCTTCTTGACCCCATTTGGGGTTTTCTTAGCAGAGATCCTGGAGTGATTTGCCATATCCTTTGCCAGCTCATTTTACAGATAAGGAAACTGAGGCAAACAGAGTGAAGTGATTTGCCCAGGGTCACAGAGCTAGTAAGTGTCTGAGGCTGGATTTGAACTCAGGAAGATGAGTCTTCCTGGTTCCAGACCCATCATTCTATCCACTGCGATGCCCCAAAGAAGACTTTAGGATCCTCCAAAAGACAGGAAAAGACTGGGAAGGGTTTAAAGGCCAAGATTACTGCCAAAATAGAAAAAAAGAAAGCTTCCCAGGAAATGGGAAGTGCTCCCATATTTCATTATTGTGATATCATATAATTATTTAAAATATTTAAATATGTACAAAAATATAAATTTACCCTTTAACAAAGGATTTCAATGGGTCAAAACAATTGATGAGATTTCCAATAAAGACTGGAAATTATACTACTGAGTTTAACCTATCAGCTGTCTTGCAAGCATTTTTACTGCACTCATGGAAAGTAAGGGATGCATCAGTCATGCACCTCATTCTGGGCTCCAAAAGCTTGACTGTTCAGTACTTCAAGAGAAGTATGGAAATGGTCAGACACCCTAAAAGAACTAAATCACCTAGAGGTAAGCACACAGGAAAAAGACTGATATTGTTTTAAAAGCAAGGCAAGCTTATTGGTTGTTGTCTGAGGAGTGAGATAGAGAAAATGATATGGAAATGTGATGGGCATTCTGGAGGTCAAAAGATGGACTTGAAAAGGCCCCAAAAGGAATTAAGGCAATATTAGTTAGTGGTCAACAGCTCTTAGGATAGGCAACAGACATCCGCCACTCACCAGTTGCTTTTCTCAAGCTCATATTTATACTTTAAAACAGAAGTGTCAAATTCAAGTAGAAAGGACCACTAAACTATACACAGTGATCCCTTTCAGCACATATTGACTTAGGAAACCACATATTAGCATTATCTATTTTCTATTGTACTTTTATTTATTTTGTTACATATTTCCCAATTACATTTTAATCTGGTTCAGGTCTCAATGCCGTCCATTTGATACCTCTGCTTTAAGATGTACAACACTCTCAAATCACAACTCTGTGAGACAGAGGGCACATTTGTTTGTTATCCCCATTTTCCAGATAATGAAATTGAGGTTTGGAGGGGTTCTGTTCCTCTGGTTCAGTAACTTACTCAAGACTACACAGTTAGGAAGCTACTAAATCAAGATTCAAACCTAAGACTCCTGACCCCAAGTCCAGCATTTTTTCCCTACTACAACATACTCAACCTGTGCTACAGATTTCAGTTTAGTACAGTGCATGAATAGATGGAAGACTATGGAAATGATAAGTTAATAGGATGATCCTGGTGACAGAAAAAAGAAAGGTCCTCACTTTTTAGGTGATTTTAGCAAGGGAAGTATAGACTTGGAATTTCTTTGGTGTTGGGAAGTCCTGGTAAAGAAACTCTATCAATTAAGATATGCAACTTACAGCCATAGAGAATTAATTCCTTTGCAACACTGAAAAGTTAAATTATTTGCCCAGGGTCACATAACCAAGACATACTATAGATAGGACCTGAGCTAGGTCTTCCTGTTTCAGAAGGTGACTCTAGCCACTATGCCAAGTTACTTTGCAAATCCCCATTTGCAAATTTATGAAACACACAGTTATATAGTTACAAATACAATAAATATAAAATGTAGAGAAACAGGAATAAGGGATAATTGAGACAGATGGCTAATATACTAGCTGTCAGGGTAGGAAAAGATCCTTACAAGCTAAAATGCTGGCTACTACTAGTGAAATATGAAAGCAAAATCAGATTAGGTTTCCAAAAATTGTGAAGCATGAGATGAGGAAAGTATGGTTAGATTAAGGCCACATCTAAAAAGATCTCTGGGTCTTGGTGAATGGCAAATTTCATGAACCAATATGGTGATATGGAAGCCAAAAAAGCTCGAATTGTCTCAGGCTACATGAGGGAAGACTGTGTGTCCACAACCAAGATGAAGATCTTGCTGGATTCTGCCCTGGTCAGACCACATCTAGAAAGCTGTGTTTAGTTCAGAATGCCATAATTTTTTAAAGGACATTGATAATAGGGAGAGAATCTAGAGGAGAAGGATAATGCCTTGGAGACCATGCCATACAAAGACCAATGGAAGAAACTGAGGATTTTAAGCCTGAAGAAGAAAAGTATTAGGGAGAGCAGGGAAGGTGGGAACCCAATAATTATCTTCAAACATTTGAAAGAGGGATGAAACATGTTCTGTTTGGCCTTGAGGCAACATCTTAGAGAAGAAACATATTTATGTTCAACATGTGGAAAAATCAACTTTGAATGTTGAAAATCTCCAGGTTGATGTTCCATAAGAGTCTCAAAATCTACATTTCCTACATGGAACTCATTCTCTTCTCCCATTAAACCTACTTCTCCTCCAAACTTCCTCATTTCTATTGGGGGCATACCATCTTTCCAGTTACCTAGTTTGCCAATTTCAGAGTCCTCTTCAATTCTATACTCTCCCTCATCCATCATATCTAAATAGTTGGCAAATGTTGTCACTCCTTTCTCTATGACATACTTTCAACATTTGTCCCCTTCTCTCTGCTTATGCTGCCACCACCTTAGTTCAGACACTAATCATGTCTGAATTCTTGCAATAGCCCTCTAACTGGACTCCTTCCATTTAGTATTTCCTCTTCTGATCTGTTCTCCACAGTGTTGACAAAATTATATTCCTAAAGCACAAGTCTGAACACATCACTTCCCTGCTTGGAAACCTTAAGTAGTTTCCCATTGTCTCTAGAATAATATAAACTCCTAAATTGTTATTTAAAGCTTTCCACAATCTGATGCCAAACTACCTGTTCAAGCTTATTTTATATCATTCACTTCAAATATGCTATGCTTCAGCCAGCTTTGTTCCTTGAGCTCAGGATTTCATCTCCCATCTCCATGTTTTTTCATAGTGATTAGAATCCCTAACCTCATTCAAAGCTTAACTCACATTAATATGGAAAGTCCCCTCTAGTGCTCTCTCTGTACGCCCTTACCTGTTTTATCTCTTCAGTAGAAGTTAAGTTATTTGTGGACAGGGACTATTTTTTCATTTTGTCTTTGTTTTCCCATTACCTAGAGTGGAACCTAGCACTTTCAAAGGACATGGTGGGTGCTTAATAAATGCTTATTGAATTAAAATGTCAGGTTAGTCAATAGAACTATTCCAAATAGCAATGGGTTGCCTGAAAAGTGATGTGTTTTCCCTTCACTACAAATCTTCAAGCAAAGGCTGCGTAGCCATTCATCAAGATGGTGGTAGATGGGATTCTTCCTTTAACACAGATTGATCAAGTAGCCTCTGAAATCTTTTCCATCTCTGAACTTGACCTGAGGGTTCCTTTTCTGTTCTAGCTGAGTGTGACTGCAAGCATAGCAACAGAGCCTAAAATTTGTTGACTAGCCTTTGCCATATTTTGGCAATCTTACAAAAGAGTGATGACACTCCTTTTGAAGAAGAAGCCCCAGTAATCAAAAGACAGCTCCAGCAGATGGCAACAGCTTAGCAGAGAAGCAGCAACCCAGTAGCAGATGGCAGCAGCTCACTGGAGAAGCGGCAGCCCAACAGCAGACACAAGCAGCAGTTCTGAAAAGAAGCGTCATACAGTAGCTTCAGAGGCAGAGAGAAACAGCAGCTATGCAAGTGGGATAGAATAGGAGAGAGGTACCTCTGGTGGCTGGAAAAATGAGCCATGAGAAGGCTTCCAGAAGGGATATAATCTAGGATTATGATTTTCCAAAAAGTGTTCCCTTTCCTAGTAGTGATGTGGAACCATGTGGGAGATTGCATCCCTTTGTGCAGGGAGGGGATTTCTTGTTATTACTTTGCTATTTTGTCCTAATTAAAACTTTGTTACTTGTCTTATAGTTCCAGGTTTGTTAACAATGAAGGCACCGGATGGGGGTTTGAGTCATATTTGGATAATAACCATGATTACCCAAAATACCTGAGAATAGCAAGAGGCTTCAATCTTGTGAGATTAGTGGGATATTTGTAGGGAAAGGAAAGTAGAAGACAAGAGACTGAAGTAAGATGAGACAATAGAAAACTGGAATAGAGGAAATAGAAAAGACAGACTTTACCAAGAATTTTCTAACTCTAGTTTTATATATGTGTGTGTACACATATATACATATATTCTACACTGGTTTTTCTGTTTTTGTTTTTAATCGTGTTATAGAAAAACAAAATTAACAGCAGTTTCAAAGGAAAACTAAGAATTCAAGTATTTAGGGCTGGCACTTTATATTGTGATCCATATTAAAATATATCTAAAAAGATGCAAGTGGGAGGGGAAAGAATTAGAGAAAGTTTCAGGAGTGTTTATCCTATCTGAGTCATCAGAGAGAACATTCAGTACTGTTATAAAGAAAAAATAAACTAGTAGATTATTAGAGCTGGAAGGAACCTTATCAAATCTTTGAGCAAAAAAAATGAAAATTAGGTAAGGAAATAAGCTAGATCAGGGATGGGGAACCTACAGCCTCGAGGACACATGTGGCCCTTTAGGTCCTCAGATGCAGTCTTTTGACTGAGTCCAAGCTTTACAGAACAAATTCTTTCATATGTATGTGTGTGTGTGTGTGTGTGTGTGTGTGTGTGTGTATGACAGATAACAGTATGATGGGGTGGGTAAACATGAGATTTTTAAGTCAGAAAACCTGGCTTAGAATCTATATTCCACCACTTACACAAAGTGTATGGCTTTGGGCAAGAGTCTGGCCCTCAGGGAACTTACGATATAGTAGGGGAGACAAGATATAATAACTAAGTAACAACATCTGACTCATATAGCAAAGTAAAAATTAACCAGATGTCACAAAGGGGAAATGTGATCAAGTAAAAAATGAGCAGTACAGGCAATATAGGCATTTAGAGAAGGGAAAGATCACTACAGGAAAAGAAATGTGAAATGCTTCAGGACTGGTTTCTTCTAGGGGCAGGAAGAAACGCAAAAAAGAAATGCTGAAAAACTGTAAAAACCTGAAATGTGTTCTGTTCTCACTTCCAACATGGAAAGGATTGGTTAAAGGAAACGTGAGGTTTCAGGGGATAGAGAACAAAGCATGTCCCCAGGCTGAGTATGGAAATGACAGAGACCCTTAAGACCATCTACCTAGTGAAGGTCCAATTGTAAGAACCTTATGGGAACAACTGGTGGATGACTAGGGAGTGCCTGAGATCAGGGGTCTTATATAGAAAGCAATAGCTTTATGAACCCTATGAAAAGGTAAAGACAGGAGTGGAAGGAGGCACAGGCGATCAATGAGAAAGGAATTAAGGCATTATGGTGGAATCACAATAGTGAATATTTTAGAAATAAGTGACACTACTAAGTAATGAGGAAATCAAGGCCGTGGGGTTGGGAAGAGAGGTAGGAAAATGTTCCCTAGAAAGCAGAAAGAGAAAGATGGGCAATAAAGGAAGTGGAGAGGGAAAGGAGAGAATTTATGCTCAGAATTATTCTTATTTAAGAGTTTCTAAAATATAGGGAATACAAATAATAAAATATAGTGAATAGAATCTTAGGGGGAGGGGATAAGAGAGACAAGAATGGTGATTTGGAAAAAAATGTCATTCCTAAACAGAATTTTAAGTGGATTGGTTTAAGACTATCCTATTTGTATAGCACTTAGACAATCTTTTGATTTTATGTAAGCAAAACCAAACTGAGGACCAGTCAGATGTGTAAAGAACTTAAGCTTTTTCAAAAAAAGGCAGAGACATACAATATATGCTATATACATATATACATAATACATAGCCAAGACCATGGAATTTCTAAATATCACACATCTAAGCAATCCGCAGACCTCACAATCCCTTAAAACAAGGAATCACAGAATCTTAGAGTAGCCTAGAAATTACCTATTCCAACTTCCTTATTTTACAGATACGAAAACTGAGGCCCAGAAAGGAGAAGTCACACAAATAGTTATGACTGAGCCAGAACTAGAATCTAGATTTTCTGAGAGTTAGTGGCAAATGTTTCCTTTTAATACAAATCAGACTTCAACATTTTTTGCCCTCCATGAGAGAGTGATCCATCCATGCCACTGGAAATTGATTTTGCAAAGTAAGATTTCCAACAAGCAAACATTCATGTAAAATGATTTATTTAGGTGCAGATATAATGCATCTACTGTCTTCTATTCCCCCCCCCCAATTAATTTAGTGATTCTATCCCCAGAAAAGAAATAGTCTGAGAAGTTGGAGAAATCAAGTTATTCAATAGATTTACTCTTTAAATTCTCCCTTCCCAATCATTGCTGTTTAAATGGAATGCTTACTGATTGCTTACTGTCCATGTCCAAGGAGGCTGCTCATTAGATTGTAGATTAGGCTTGGCAGTTTCCATCTCGAAGAAGAGTGATCTGGATAAGGATTTCCTTGCAGGGAAAATGCAGTGGGAGATAACGCTTAAATTCACAGAGAATAAATATCCAATAACCCCTGATCTTTTACCTAGGGCTAAATGTCTCTCTCCACGTTTAGATGCTGGCATTTAGATTCCATTGGTTTTCACTAGAGTAGTAGCACATGCCTGTCTGAAGCAAAAATTAGCACCCAAAGACATAATGTGGGGCTATAATCAATAAGCACTCCAGAACAAACAGAAATCACCCCTTCTTTTCAGATTACCATCAGCCTCAAACAGAGAAAAAAGAGAGGGGCTTGAGTTGACCTTTACTACCCCTAACACATATAACACAGGATTATAGAAAACCAGATTTTGAACAACCCCCAGAGAGGATGGAAAGTCTCAAATTCTCCAAATTCTTGATTTCTAGACAGCTGAATCTCCTTTTAGGTGACAGAAATAACCTTGAAACCATTCTGGTCTCAGTCAAAATAGTTGAATCTTATAAAGAAAAAAAAAATTTCAAAATTGATATTTTGTGCATGAAAGGCAATAAACCATATGGGAAACATCCAGTTTTAAATGATTGCTAAGCACTTGTGGATATAGGGATAGCGAGGAAACAAATGAATATAAGGAAACCGAGATTTTCACTGTCCACAATACCATAAAATATTCTGAAAGCTACTCATAATAAAGACAGGAATTCAGGGCTAGGTGCATAGAGAACATTATCTTTACCTCCTTAGACTGTCTTTTGTTTGGTTCAAATTCATTTGCATTTAAGTCAAGAAGTATAAGAGAGAATGTATAAGATAGCCAGAACCCTAAATTAGCTAGTTAGCAGGAACAGAAAAGCTGACTCTGGTCCAGATACCAGAGTCAAAAAGAAAAGATCAAAAATTTGTTTTGGGGTGGGAGAAGGGCAATCTGCCTGGCTTTTGCCTAGGTATGATGGATGTGACTAAAGAACTGCCAACCCATTTTTATCAGGGAGAGATTCTATTTACTATACCCTAGCAGACTGAAGCTGAGGTGGCCTGACTGGCTCTGAAAAGATGAGCCCAGAATATAGCCGTTGGTAGAAGTGTCCAACAAAGACATGCACTAGTAGATACTAAAAATGATAAGATCAGAGATGCTGGACCCCATAGAGATGCAATGCCCACTGAAAGACAAGCCCAGTAAGAACAGAATGATAGCATGGCCAGAAGATATCAGGGGTCCTAAAGTGTCAGAGGAATGAGTTGTATCCTTGTATCCTTCAACATATCCTATGCCCATGTGGGTCCTACTGATGACATTTCTATTTATGGGAGAGTATGCCCATGTTCTATTACATACCTTCTTTCTATGCTATTTTATTAAATTCTTCTTGCTTTGAATTCATTATGTTCTTTGGCTGGCTGGAGGAAAAGTCAACTCATGCATGAGCTATCACTTGAAGTGAATATGGACCCAAAATATAGCTCTGAACCTGCATGGGGTTATTCTGGGTGTACCATATTTGAGACAGGAGTAATATGATGTTGCAATACTACTAGGCATCCTATTTAAAATAGTTCCCCTTTTAGAGGCAATATTTAGGTATGGTCTACTTTACAACTAGCTACCTTACACACTAGGCTACATTGGTCCAACTCTCCAGAATGAGAGGAAAGTCTTGTGTCAGAAAATCCCTGAACAACTGGCAATGTGTAAATTAGGTAACCAGGAGACAATAATTCTCCCTATTTTCCCTAGTTCTCTAAATCAGAGTTGTCAAAATGGTAACCTATGGGGCATACTCCCAGAGTTACAATTCACAGGAGCATGGAAGGAACTACAAGGGTCATCTAATTCAACACCCTCATTTGACAGATGAAGGAACTGAGCGCAGTAAACTTTTAGTGATTTGACCAAGGTTCCATATCCACTAACATATCCCAAGATTAGAAACCAGGTCCTCTGACCCCAGATCTTTCCATTGAACTTGTCTCTTGAGCAGCTGCTACCAAAATAGGAAAAGGAAGAACAGTTTGCAATCACATACAAAGTAGGAACTATTATATTACTAATTAAAATGCAGTATTATAAAGATAGTAATAAGTAGCATTTATATGGCACCCAAGTGTGTAACAATTATTATCTCATCTGATCCTCATAGAGATCTTGGGAGGTAGTTCCCATTTCACAGTTGAGAAAACTGAGACAAACAGAGGTTAAGGATTTGTCCAGAGTGACAGACCTAGTAAACATGGCTATATTTAAGCTCATGTCTTTATAATTTCAGGCCTAGCACTCTATCTACTGCAGCACCTAGCTGATCCTATACTAAAGCATCATAAGATACCACAAGTAAAATAAAAAATTCTGGGTTTGAAGTCAAAAGACCCAAGTTTGAATCCCAACTTGGTCACCAACCTGTGCCTCCATTTTCTCACTTTTAAAAATTAGGGGCTTTGGACTAAATGTTAGACAAGTCTCTTCTAGACCTAAATCAATGATTTCCTAATTATTAGTTATCTAAATAAGCTAAAATACATTGCCAATTTTGAAAAATAACTATTGATCTTTTCTAAAATTTAGCTTACATTTAAATAGCATTAAATTTGCAAAGAACTTTTGCTTAACATCATCTCATCACAGTTTCACAACAATCCTGTGAGACAGGTTCTATTATTATCCTCATTTTACAGAGGAAGAATCTTGAGGCTCAGAAAGATACATGGACTTACCCATATTCATACAGCTAGCAGGTTTCTAAGGCAAGACTTTAACTTAGGTCTTCCCAAAATTCAGTGCCTAACTGCCCACTATGCATGTTGTTCCCATCCCATCACGCTGTCTTATTGACAATAATCTAACCTCACACATATAGCACTTTTAACTTCTTAGAGTGATGTCATATTTGTTGCCTCATGTCATGTTCCTAACAACTCTGGAAGATATGTAGAGCAGGTATTATTAGCCCAGTTTGACAGTTAAGTGACTTGCCCAAGATTGTCACTGGAAACATCTCCTGGCTCCCAGGGGTGAGCTCTTTTCACTAGTTTCCTATAAGCTACAAATATAGAGAGAATAAAATCAGATCCTTCCATGTGCCCTATTATAGAAAGATTGTTAGTAATCTGGTGCCTAGAGGTTCAGACTTCTCTATATGTAGAAACCCAATTACAGTTTCTGGGACCACAAGCATGTAGAAGTTTCACTTTGGCATACTTACGGCTAAGCATGGATAAACTATAATAAAATAATTAATCCTGACTGTTTTTCTCTTATCTTAAATGGAATAGGGCTAGGGACTGGACCCTAGCATGATTTCACACTCCCGGATGAGGAAATTTCTTCTACCAATGCAGGTCAACATCTCATCACGTTACAGACTGAAAGAGTTGTCTAGAGCACTAAGAGGATAAGAGACTTGCCCAAGCTTGTATACATGTCAGAGGTGAAGTTTGAACCCATGTTTTCCTGGCATAGAGACCGGCTGTCTATCCATACTGCCTCTCAAATCTCCAAAAAGTTTAGAAAAGTAATTTAAGGAAAAAGACAGACAATAAGAACGCAGGAGTTACTTCTGGTATTGGTTACACCACCTCAGAGAGTACACATGTAGGTAGATAGAAAGGATAAAAAGGGGTCAACAGGGAAAACATGACTGAGTTCAGTCCTTGGCAAGAACTTTTCCCCAAAATGCTGCACAGCTGAAACCTCCTGGGCCTATGTCAGATGAAGATGGGAATGTTCAGGATCTCTACTGAGGACCTAGTGGGTAACAACAGCGTTGAGGGTTTGTCTAGCGATCCCTTCCACACATTTGTAATTCACAGTTTGGGAGCAGTTAAGCAGTGCATTGGATAGAGCACCAGTGCAGCAGTCAGAAGGACCTGAGTTCAAATCTCACCTCAGACACTAGACACTCACTAGCTGTGTGACCTTGGACAAGTCACTTAACCCCAATTGCCTCATCCTGGGTCATCTCCAGTCATCCTGATGAATATCTGGTCACTGGATTCAGATGGCTCTGGAGGAGAAGTGAGGCTGGTGACCTGCACAGTCCTCCCTCACTCAAAAACAAAGTCAAGTGCAAGTCACATCATTATTTCTCTGATGGCATGGTCTTCTTTGGCAACAAAGGATGAACACACACACACAATTCACAGTTTTATACACACAGCGCTCTGTGGTGGCAGATTCCATTCTTGGAGTGTGTTGGAAACAATCAACCTAGTAGCATTTTTTTTAATTTTTCTAATTACATCTCACCCCAACATGGCCCCAAATCTCATCATTCTGCAGTACTGTGCTCTCTAATACACACATACTCACACACATACACAAAATCTGGTTAAATCAGCAATAATTTCAGTCCTGAATATTGCTAGAGAGATCACTAAGCTACGGTAATCAATTCACTCAGCCAGTCACCATTCCCCAAGGAAAAACCTAGACCTTTGTCAGTATCATTTAACCCCCTTCAATCCAGCTGGAGTTTTTACCTTCCATATGAAAAGATAAGATTATAATGTTATGTGGGCTGGGGAGGAGGAGAAATGAAATAGAAAGTTGTGTTTAGATAACTTTCAAGACATTCATATTTGGAAACTACAAATAACTCACATTTATACAACATGGCCCAAAAGTCTGTGCAGTTTTAGTAAACTTTAAAACACACTAAGACTTTGGGGAGGTCCGATATAGTTTCTTATGGTTTACAAAGTTTTTCCCCCCATAATGAGCCTGTAAAGTAGGTAGTATCCCCATTTGACATATGGAGAAATGGGCTCAGTTATTAAAATGACTTGTCCCTGACTGCAGAAGTAGTGACCTCACAAAGGCAGGATTCAAACACCAATTTTCTCACTTCCAAGCACAGCATCCTTGACCATTTTTTTCACATGTGCCAGCTGGGGCCAGAAAGGTCAAAGCAAGGAGGAGATCTAGTAAGCTCAGACCTCACCACTGATGACCACAGGAAGGATGGAATAATCATAATTAATAATAATAACACTTTGATGAGCTTTCTTTATGTTAAGCGCTGGTATTTTCATCTTCATTTTACAAATGAGGAAGAAAAGAAAGAACCTACTGTGTACCAGGCACTGTGTTAAACCCTTTACAATTTTTTATTATCTCATTTGATTCTCACAATAGCCCAGGGAGGCAGGGGCTCTTATTATCCTATTTTACAGTTGAAAAAACTGAGGCACACATATTAAGAGACCTGTCCAGGGTCACACAGCTAGTAAGTGTCTGAGGCTGCATTTGAACTCAGGTTTTCCTAATTCCAGGCTCCGTCCTCTAGGTACTGCACCACCCAGCTGCCTTGGTATGGCAGAGACTTTTGGAAATAGGAGAGGATGGAATACAAGAGTAGAATTCACATGGAAAGGATATCACTTTAGCAAATTATTGGATAACTACAACAAAGACACATTAGTAATTAGAGCAGAGAGTGGGCTACATGTAGTCCTCTAGGTCCTCAGTTGTGGTCCTTTGATTGAATTCACATGTCACTGAGCAAATCCTCTTAATAAAAGGATTTGTTCTATAATACTTGGACTCAGTCAAAAGGTCATACACAAGGACCTAGAAAGCCACGTGCGGCCTCATGGCTACAGGATCCTCACCCCCTGAAATAGGATATATTCTTGGGAAATACAGTTGGTTGGTTGTTGTCTGTTCTCCAAGAGGACCAAAATGACATCACTGTGATAAAGTCAAGTTTCAATGTGTCCAACTGTGGCTGATCAGACCAATACGAGCTCAGAATGCTCTACTACAGGTCAGGCACATATAGTACATGTGAACATTTGGGTTGGACACTCCAAATTTGCACATCTTGCATTTCCTTTGAGCTGTTTCAATTCTGCTTCACTCATAGAGCATAGCACCTTCTCTGAGTCAGTGTCTCTCATGTCACAATCAGTTCCAAAGTTCTTGAGACAGACCTTGAGAATGTTCTTGTATCACTTCTAATCACCATGGGATCCCCTGCTCTGTGTGAGTTCTCCATAAAATAGTCTTTTTTGGCAAGCATGTTTTACATTCGAACAACATGGGAAAGACATAGAAATGAATAAAAGATGCACCTGATTTGAGGATGTGAGAAAAGGAGAAAGATCAAAGGTGGAGACCAAGATGAGTAGATGACCACCCTAATGTTGTTTAGCTAACTGGACATTTAAAAGAACAAAGCGTTCTTCCAAGTACCCCTAGGCTACAGTGTTGTCTTTGGAATGCAAGAACCCTGCTTTTCTTTCCTATGTTGGAACACAATAGCTTATAAGTAGAAGGAAGGACATGGGCACTTTATTTCCTGAGCATCATAATCCTGAGCATATTCACAAACACACAAAAAGAATACGTTTGTGAAACTGCTGAAAGTTCAGAATATTGCTACCTGTTTTCCAGGAAAGATGAACTAGAGGCAGGTGCAGGTGTAACCTCCTGACAAAAGAGGAGTCATCCATCACAGCATGGAGAATGTGTGATCTAGGGCCAAGGAGGTGCTTTTCAACAAACGGCATTAGGGGAGAACAGGAATCTGTCTATTGATCCTGGGTATCTCTTTGGAATCCTCAACAACTGCCCACTAGGTCTATTCTGTCATGTTGGATAAAGACCCTAATCTCTTTTCAGGTTAAAAGGTTTCCTGATATAGCCTGATCTTTTGTTTCCTTCTGGAGTGTCCAATTGAAAGATGAGACCGGAAGCTTTGTTAACAGCAGAGGCTTCTGCTCAGCCAACGCACAGGGAGCAAGGACTGCAGTTAGGGCCATGTCAATCCATTGTTAGTGAGAGGGCAGAGTGGAAAAAAACATTCGATTTGGAGTCAGGGACCTGGGGTTCAAATCCCGTTTCTGTCACTTACAACAGGTCTAACCTTGAGCCAATTAACTTAATTTCTCCAGGCTTGAATTTCCTCTCCTATATAAAGAGGCGGTTGGACCAGATGGGTTCCAAAATCCCTTCTAGTTCAAAAACCTATGCTCTGAAGTACTTTGTGGATAGATTGGGAGATGGAGGCACCAAGAGGTAGAGAATGGGAGAACCAGCCAAATTTCCAGTTGGTTCCAGCCAACATTTCCAGAAAGTGCTAAAAAGTGAGTAGGCAAAAAGGAAAACCTCAGCCCAGAGGACTCTGTCTGATTTTCTTTCATTTTCCTTTCCCTAGAGGTAAATGGGTAAATGACCAAGGCCAGACCACTCTGAGTAGGTAAGAAAGAAATTCTGAGCACAGTTTTGCCCTGATATTGTTTGACCTTGATCAAGTGACTCTTCACTTTCTCTGGCTTAAAATTAATTCCTACCTGCTTCTCACCAGGATGTGATGAGACTGTCATTACAAAGTGCTTTGAGATCCTCAAGGAAAGGTACTGTGTAAGGATAAAATGTTATTCTGAAAGCAACAGAAACCAGAACACCTAAATCACTTGTGGTTCCCCTACCCCACTCCCTCCCTGTTCAAAGCTTTCAGTTACCCAGCTGTGTCACCAAACACTGGTCTAACCTTCTATCCACCCTTGGATTTAGGCAAACTGAATCATTGATAAGGGGGAGAAAATGACTTGAAAAGATCTGCATATAAAAGAAAGAAGGGAAGCCGAATGGTTTTTAGCATTTTGAGGAGGGGACAAAAATGAGAGACTCATTTAAATTTGCTGCTTCTCCCCACCCCCAATCCACTCTACCTCCACACACACATACCTTTCAACTAACCCATTCAAAGCTGGATGAAAATGTCAGCTTTTGGTCAACTGAGCTACACTCCTCTTTCCTCCAATCTAAAAGTGGGAAAACTGGGAGAATTGATCTTTTCTGGAGAGTTTGTGACATATACTCTTCCCATCAGGCCTTTGGTGTGGATACTGGGTATGTATGTCTACCTACAGTGGACTCTATTCTGAAACCATCACCTGATTTCAGCTTCAGAATTCTTGCCACTGTTTCCATTTCAGCTTTGGGAAATTATTTTTCCTCTTTCCTCAGCTCCTTACTCCCTTCCACTTTGCCGAACTCAAGTTGTACAGGTAGCTAAAAATGCTGATGGCTTAACTGGCTTAATTTTTTTCCACAGCCGCCCTGAGGGGTTTTAACTCTTTCCTCCTGCAGAAATCCTGCTTTTGGAGTTGAATGTTTAAACTCTCACTGGGAGACTCATAAATATTCGGAGTCACTCTCTCCCTTTCTGTTTGATTAGGAAATGAGCCTTTAACTCAATGTAATCCCCAAGCCATTAACAAAAAAGCCCTCAACAGTTCCACTATTAGAATTTCACTCTTAACCCACAGAGGATTGAATTAGATTAACATAACTACCCACAATCTGAGTTTATTTTCTGTGCCAGATAGAAATGTGTTTTCAGGAAAGGGGAGAGAGAGGGAGGGAAAGAAGGAAAAAAGAAGAGAAAAAAAGAAGTATAATGCAATGGAGAGTGAAACAGAAATGGAGGGGGAAGAGGAGAAATAGACAGATAGACTTTACAAGTGAAGAGATTAAAAAAATTCTGCTGGCTGCCATTTTTTATTTATGGTATATTTGGAGAGATTTCAGCTATGTAAAATTGTTTGAATTAGGTGAGTACTTTCGAGGTATTTGCTCTTCTTTCTGGAGATTTATAGCTGTGCACCTGAGCCTGCTCTATTCCAGACACCTGCACCTCCTGCTTCTATCCCACATGGAAGATTGGTTCTGGATTTCCATGCGCAGCACCAGAGAGGGGGACAGAAATAAAAATCACAGTGCGCCCAGGCACACACTCTAGTGTGCTCACAACTGCTAGTTTACATTCAGAGAAACAAACAATGACAAGGATAGAATGAGTTAGATTTCACAGTCCTGAAGTCACAGACATCCCCGTGACAAATTACATTTAAGAAATCAGTTTGGAAAAAAATGAGGCTGATGGGAGCTCAGTCCACATAAAATTAATCGTTATTGAAGCAGAAACTAAGTAATCAGAAGCCGTCTCATGCAAATGCATCGAAGTTTCCCCACCAACTGCAACTCTCCATCCAAGCACAAAAAAAAAAAAAAAGGAAAAACAACCTTCCCCAAGTTCTAAATACCAGGCCCTCCATCATTTTTCCAAGGAAATTACCCACCTCCATTGGAAAAGCATCTGCAAAGTAGCAAGAGATAAGGACCAGTTCTTCCCTAAAGGACTTCTACAAATATTCTTCTCACCTAATAGTTAACATGAAAGAAATGGCAGGACCTGTGCAGGAATGCTGGGATTTCTCCCAATGCATTTAATCATGAATGTGTGTGTAGCCATGCATGAATGTGTGTGCATGCTGGTACTCCTACCAGCAGGGAGCTGTTTGTCCTTATATTAAAAGGTTAAAAAAAAAAGGTTTTTTTAACGTATACTTTCTCTAAAAATCATCAGAAGCCAGAAGTCAATAAACAGTTTACTTTCTCCTCTAAACTTTACTAAGACTTTGTTTCTACCTATTTTATACATGCACTTGTCACATTGTCTGTTTTACTATAGCTTTTGCACATCTGTCTTACCTACCCTAGTGGACTAAAATCTCCTTGAGGGTAAGAATCCTTTCTTATTCTTTTATCTATCCTTTTATCTTAGAACCCTTTCCTTGGGAGACATTCAATGAGTCTTTGCTGGATTGAACAGTGAATTGTTTTGATTGAACAGTGAAAATGGTTTTCCAATCATTTCATTCCCCCTACCATGTAATTGGGAATGTCAGAGAGACATACAGTTACCAAAATAAATCCCAAAAATGCCTCAAGAGGCAAAGTTGAAAGTCTTCAGAACTGTATACAGACATTCATTCGGGGGGAGGGAGGGGAGAGAAGAGGATTTGTTTGTTTCTTTGTTTCATTACATTTTCCAAAGGAAGCTTTAAATAGTAATGATTTTCCATTTTAAACCAGAATTCTTGATTCTGAATTTCCCCATTAACTAACTTGTCCTTATTAACTAGGTTTGTGAAGCTCAAATACCTTCCCTCTTGCCCTCCCCGCAAAAGTATATAGGTTAAAGTTAGCAAGTAATTATATATAAAGCCAATGGAAATACACACACATATAAAAAACTGAGAAAAAGTTTGTTACATTTACCCAGTATACAGAATATGCATGTGTATATATACATACATTATATATGTATATATATGCATATCTGTGATATATACATACACTCCTATCTATATTTTTTAAAAAGCAGTGACAACATTGTCTTAAATTTTCTACCTTTATTGAGTTCAACGTGCTGCTAGTCTGCTGTTTATTAAGAAAGATGCTGGAGATTCTTTCTGATATGATATGATGATCTTTTAAACAAATTGAGTATTTAAGAAATTCATCTTATCAACCTTGTTTCAGAATTTAAGCTCAATAAAAGCGGGTCAGGGAGTCTCCTTTAGCAACTTAAAATATTGCAAATGGCATGTTAAAGAAATTGCGTGCAAACACTAAGGTATCACTTGAGAGTTGAGCATAAAATGTCCATTTAAAAACATCTTACATCCATGCCCTATGACACTGCATTCCCCTTACTCCCATCTCTTTTAGGGATTTTGTGCTATTGTTAAGATTGTAAAGTAATTTTCCCCCTCCTATCTACTATCTAAAACTAAACTTGTTTATTAATACTCCACTTGCCTAAAGGTATAAACCAAAGGTTTTTTTAAAAGACATACAGAATAGATTTTATAAAATACAAGTCAATTTCACTTGAAGTTTCTTCGGGGACAAAATGACTCACGAGCTTGTACACAGTTTTAAATGTCTGAAACAAACACTGTTTCAAGAAGAATAATGAGATTAAGTTTCTTCTCTGTGAATTTTGCTGAGCTGACTTCCTCAGCAGCCTTGATCCTGGTGGTTATCTCTTTGAGACTCTCCCCCCCATCCCCTCCCAATCCCCCCAAACCTCCAAACACACACACACAAACACATACACAGTTACACACAGTATGGACTAAAGATGCCCAACGGAACACAAAACTAAAGAGAGTTTTTAAAATAAGACAGATCATCAGATCTCAACTGGACCTCCCCCTTCTCCCCCACTTCCTGAAGGAACTGAATGGCTGGGCAGACACACACATGAAGACACACGCACGCAGCACGCACACACACACAACACAACACAACACAACACAGCATGAAGCAAAAGTGTTTTTAACTTGCTGGCTCAAAAAAAAAGGTGTATGACAGATTTTTAAAATCATTCTGATGATGATGACTTAGCATGTGCAACTTTATGCCCTACTGGACCAGAGGTTCCCAACACCAAAATATTACCTGTCCTGTATGAACTGGGTATCTTTCCTCTCTAAGCCTCCTAGCATAGCAAAGGACTGGATCTGCCACCAAAGAAAACTTTTCATGCTGTGAGACATAACTACCCGCTGAGCAGTGTTGGAACTTCCCCTGCCCTTTTGATCCACTTACTTTTCTGAATACAAACAAATAAAAACAAAAGGAAACCTACTGATTCCCAGTGGGTTTGTGGAGTCAACCCACCCTAGCATTCTGAGTCACTCTGACCTTCCTGTGACAGGCTGAGAAAGGCAAAAATTTTCCTCTCAGCCTCATTAGAGATGCTTCGGAGTTTTGAACCAGGATGAAAAGTGGAAAGATTAGTGCTGGATGATATTTCAATCCACAAATAAAGGAGAAGGGAAAAGGGGGTGCCTAGAAAAAAAGGGGGAAGATTGGGTACGGAAGGGCACAGGGGCAAGGAAAAGAGAGAAGTTTGGTTACTCACATGCTTCACGTTGGGAGAACAGGACCAAGGGGGCTGTGGTGGAATGTTCTACCCCTCAGGTGTTCCTAATTGCTGATTAGACGTTGGCTTGGCTCCTCCTGCATAAGCCGACAGTCCCCTGTCTGTGTCTCTCTTTGTGACTAAGGACACAGTACTCCCAACCTATAAATAGATCCCGGCTCCGTGATTGATATAACAGGCAGCTGACAAAAAAAAAAATAACCAGGTCTTAAGCAAAACAGCTAAAGCTACAGTCTTTCCACTGTATCAAACCCCATGCACGTTGCTTCACTTATACCAATAGGCATCCCTCCCCCAAAATTAAAAAAAAATAAATTAAATAAAGATGTATGTAATGAAGGTGGGGGAGGGGAGGAGGCAGATGATTTCTAGAAGGTGAAAAAAGAAAAGTGAAAAAGATAATTACTTCTCCAGAAACTTGGGGTCATAAAAGCAAATGAATGAAGTTCAGCAGATAGGGGATGAGGGCGAGAGGAAGGAAAACCAGTTCTGGGCTGGCTTCTAGACGCTTTAAAAGACAAACCTGAAACCCTGAACTCCAACAGCCCAGGTTAGAGGAAAAGTTCTGATCTGAAAGCATTCATCAGCTCAAAGTGCTTTCCATGAAAGTTCCATCCTTTTGTGAACTACTCTGGCCAATCGGAAGAACAATTTGGAACTCTGTCCAAAGGGCTATAAAACTGCGTGTACCCTGAGACCAAGCAATAACCCTACTAGGTCTGTATTCCAAAAAAGATCAAAGAAAACAGGAAAAGACCTACATGTACAAAAATATTTATAGCAGCTCTTTTTTTTGTGGTGGCCAAGAACTAGAAATTGAGGGGATACTCATCAATTGGGGAATGTCTGAACAAGTTGTGGTACGTGATTGTGATGGAATATTGTTGTGCCATAAGAAATGATGAAGGGGACAGTTTCAGAAAAAAAAAACTGATAAAACTTATATGAACTGATGCAAAGTGAAGTGAGTAGAACTAGGAGAACATGGTACATCACACAGTAATATTGGAATGATGATCAACTGTGAAAGACTTGGCTACCCTGATTAAAATAACAATCCAAGACAATTCCAAAGAACCCATGATGAAAAATGCTGTCCAGTTCCAGAGAGAGAACTTAAGAATTCCAAGTACAGACTGAAGCATCCATTTACTTTATTTTTCTTGGAGTTTTTGTGTGTTTTCTTTTGCAGCAAGGCTAATATGGAAATATGTTTTGCACAGCTTCACATGTATAATAGATATCCTATTACTTGTCTACTCAAGAGATGGGGAAGGGATGGGAGGGAGAAACATAATTTGGAATTATTCAAATTTTTACATGTAATTGGGAAATATTTAATGAAATAAAAAATTTTAAACAAACAAAAAGAAAGTTTCTGTCATACTGTAAAATCAAGAGGGAGAAAAGGACACCTTTTCTAACTTAATGGCAGGAATCTTATACTTGGAGACTATGTGAGGGTTGGGGCATAAAGCATGGGGCTGAAAATAAACATCTCCAATTTTTTATGTGTCCCAGGACACAGGAGGCCTATGGATAGCATGAATAAAGGAATCCTGAAGAAGATAGGCCCACCAGAGGATATATTCAGATTTGGAAATTAGACTAGTTTGATTTTATTTGGGGGAGATTAGATACATTTCCCTTTATCCAGGAAATTTTCCTAGAAGAGGTATTTGTCTAAAGAAGAATACTAGAGGAAAATATGGAAAGGTTCATCATTTGAGACATGAAAACACAGACAAGAACACAAGGACTTATTCTGTCATTCCTATAGTACAGGGAAGGCTAGGGTTACACCCTCTGAACCAGTTTCTTGGGTGGCAACCCACTGGGCAGAATTTTCTAAGGAGCAACAAGGCCCATATTCCACAGAAAACTGAAGGAAGTATAGGTTACTCTATAGATGACCAGATAAGTACCTGATTGACATTTGGAGAAATCCAGTCCTGGTTCTTAGAGAATGGTAGGGGAGAGGGAAGGGAAGGGAAAAAACTTCTGTTTATTGTAATTACACATTCATCTCAGAGAATCATACATTCCCTCTTCCTTTTCAGTGGATACAAGTGAATTCTAATTCTTGGAATTAGAACCTCTTCTTTTATGGTAAGGAATAGAATATGATATTTTATAACCCTGAGAACCATCCTTCAGGACTCAAAAGGAAGAGATACTAGAAAGGTAAGTTTTGAATAGAATGGCTAAGAGGAACAGTAGAGAGAGTGCTGAACCAGGAGTCAGGAAGACTCATCTTCCTGAGTGCAAATCTGGCCTCAGACACTTACCAGCTGTGTGACCCTGGGCAGGTCACTTAACTCTGTTTGCCTCATCTATAAAATGAGCTGGAGGAGGAAATGGCAAACCATTCCAGTATCTGCCAAGAAACCCTCAAATGGGGTCATGAAGAGTCAGATATAATTGTAAAACAAAGCAACAACAGTTTTGAACGGTGGCCATGAGGACAGGAAAATCCAAGTAAAGGGTACATTTCAGGAACATGTAGGTAGGGGCCCTTCAGTAAGTACTCTAGAAAATATGTCATTGTACTACTAGGGATATAGATGGTGGAAGGACATCAAAGGCAACATGATGCAACAGACACGTTAAGGACTTAGTGCATTCATAACTCTATGCTAGACATTGGGAGGACACAAGATTTAGATTAGACATTATCTGCTTTATGGATCCCACAGTCCAGTAGCAGAGAATTACAAAATAAAATGACATGAAATATCTGAAGGGGAAAGCTGTTACCATGAGAAGTAGGAAAGGTTTCCTAGAGGAAGCACTTTTTGCCTTTTTTACCATTTTGTTTGGGTTGGTTACACTCAGATCTACCAGGGGGACAGTTGTCTTCAAAGTGCCTACATGTTCCTCGGTACTAATCACAAGTCAGGACCGGAAGGCAGCAACTGAACCCAGTCCTCTGTAAGTATAGTACATAGGAAGTGCTTTGTGGTGAGGAACTGCAGATTACAATGGAAAGAATTCTGGATTTAGAATTAAAGGACCTGGGTTTGAATCCCAGCTTTGTCATTTATTACCAGTGTGATCTTGGGCAAGTCACTTAAATAGAAAAGCAAATAATTATGTAATAAGTGCCAGGCACTATACTAAGTACTTTACATGTATCATCTCATCTGATAGGCACAATAACCTTGGGAGGTAGGTGCTATTATTATCCCCATTTTACAACTGAGGGAACTGAGACAGATACAGACAAAGTGACCTGCCCAGGGTCACACAGCTAATATGGATTTGAGGCATGATTTGAACTGATGTCTTCCTGACTCATGGTCCAGTGTTCTATCCACTACACCACCTAGGTACATGGGCAACTAGGTGTTGCAATGAATAGAATGCTAGTCCAGGAGGTCAGGGAAGATTCAAACCCAGCCTTAAGCACTTGTTAGCTGTGTGACCCTGAGCAGGTCACTTAACTCTGCTTACCTCAGTCCCCTCATCTGGAAAATAAACCACTCCAGTATCTTTGCCAAGAAAACCCCAAATGGGGTCAACAAGAGTGAATGCCATCATCTAGGTACATGCCAAATTTGAAAAAAATCATTGTGATGATAATGACAACGGCAATCATAACTCAGAAGGTACAATTCTATTCCAGACTGAATGGGACCAGAGGTTCCCAACACCAAAATATTACCTGTTCTGGTAGAACTGGATATCTTTTCTCTCCAACCTTCCCAGCAAGGTAAGAGTTGGAATTCCCACCAAAGAAAATTTTTCAATAAACTTTTCACCCTCTGACATAACCATCTCCTGATCAGTTTTGGCATTTTCCTCTGTCTTTTTGATCTACATACTTTTCTCAATCCATACAAATAAAAATAAAATAAAACAACCTCTCTGGGTCTCAGTTCCTCATCTATACAAGCAGGGGGTTGAACTAGAAGGTCTCTAAGGTACCTTCCAGCTATGATCCCGAGTGGAAAGAACACAGGATGTGGAACCCATGCTAAAATCCTGACTGTCAGTGTGTCTTTGGGAGAGTCATCACTTCAGTTCCCTCATTTGTAAAATTAGGGTAACATTATCATATAATCTCAAAGGCCTCTTCCATCTACGAATCTGTAATTCTAAATTGGAGAGTCATGATGCAGAGGGACTGTACTCCAGAGAAACCAGAGTGGTTTCCGTGTTTGATCATTTGGGACTGAAAACCTACATTAAAATTTTTGTAGATAGGCTTCTTCTCTGGGAGACATAGTTTTGGAATTTTTTCCCCTTCAACCAAAAAATAGTAGTTATACACTCTGCCTCTCTATCTTCGCCTCCAAATCACTCATCAGCCCCTTATAATTTGACTTCAGACTTTATCATTCTACTGAAGCCGTTCTCTGTCTTCAAGGTCACTAACAATCTCTTAATCGCTAAATTCAATGGCCTATTCTTGGATCAGAGCTTCCTTGACCTCTCTGAAACTTCAGACCACTTCTTCTGGATGGTCTTTTCTCCCGTAGCTTCTATGACACTTCTCTCTCTGACCACTTCCACCTGTCTGACTGAGCATGTGGGTGTTCAAGGAGGACTAGTGCCTCTGGTATGAGAGCTTCCTGAGCCCTTTCCAGACCTTTGGTCACCTGTCACACAACTCTTATCTGTGGCTCCAAGGAGCTGTAGCATGCGCAGCGACCACACCTGATAAAACCATCTCAGAAGATGGGTTAAACCTGGCTGAGGATGAATGACAGGTCTCAGACCCATTGGTGAGGTAAAGGGGTGTCTATCTCAAACATGTGAAGACTTTCCCTGGTGGAATGGGCAGATGAGAACAATTTGTTCCAACAGCCATGAAGTTGGCTGAAACAGGCGCTGTGGAGCACTTAGAGCTTGGATAGACATCAAAAAACACCAAGGTCATCCACTGCATCCTGGTTCATCATCAGTCACCATGACTTTGGTCTTGCCAGTGGACTTCAATGACTGAAAGAGAGAGTGACATCTTTATATACCTCTGCCTCACTTAAATCCAAGTCACACCTAAGTCAAGACATCACCCGTGATGTTACTGGTCCTCTTTGAAAATGAAGGATAAACAAAAACCTGTCTAATAACTCCTTCTTTCTCCTTCACTCATCCTCCACCTTTCTACTTCTTACATGTGAATGTCCCCCAAGGCTATATCTCAGGCCGCCTTCTTTTCATTTTTGCTATACCTTGTGACCTCATCTGTTCCCATGAGTTCAATTATCCCCTCTAGGCAGATGACCCTGAGATCTGTATATTCAGCCTTAGTGTGCTGCCAGCACCTCAGCATCAACTTGTCCAAATTTGAACTTAGTTTCTCTAAACCCATCCCTCCTCTCAATTTTCTTATTTCTCCAGAAGTCACCACTCTCTTCCTAGTTTGAAACCTTAGAATCATGTTCCCCTTCCCTTACTCCTCACATCCAGGCAGTGACCAAGTCCTAGCAATTCTAACCTTCTATGAGGTAGCGTGACAGGGGGACAAGAGCGTTTGACCTGCGGAAGACTGAAGAAATGACATTTCCGAAACTCCATCTTTGTGTGTCTATGGGGAAGTCAGGTCACTTCTTTGAACCTCAGTTTCCACAACTATAAAATGAAGATCAATACCGCTTTATAATACCTACTTTAAAGAGTGTTTATAAAACTTAAGATAATATTTACAAAATGCTCTGCAAACTTTAAAACATTATATAAATGCAATAAATTTATTTATATCAGGAGTTTTCAAAGTATGGTCCAAGGACTACTGAGGGTCCCTGACACCCTTTCAGGGTGTCCTCAAGGTCAAAAGTATTTTCATAATAATATGAAGGAGTTTTAATTTCTAATACAGTAAATATCAATAGCTCAATGACACAAACAAAAGCTCTGGGGGTCATTAATAATTTTTAAGAGCATAAGGAATCCTAAGACAAAAAAAGATTTAGAACTACTAATTTCCATAATATTGGAGAGGAGAGAGACTAGAGGTAGTCTCTAATCCAAGAGATTATTGCAGAGGTGATGAGGGCCTGAGCTAAAGTAGTGGCAATGTTAGTAGAGAAAAGATGACAAATAAGTAATGTTAAGGAGTTCAACTGCTATTATTTAGGAAAAGGTATGGATTCTGAGCACCTAGGTGGTGCAGTAGATAGAACACTATCCCTGGGGTCAGGATGACCTGAGTGCAAATCCTGCCTCAGACACTCACTAGCTGTGCGACCCTGGCAAGTTCCTTAACTCTGTTTGCCTCAATTTCCTCATCTGTAAAATGAACTGGAGAAGGAAATGGCAAACCACTCTAGTATCTTCACTAAGAAAACGCAAAATAGGGTCATGAAGAGTCTGACATGGCTGAAAAGTGACTAAACACTAGTTGGATTCTGTGACCTTTTTCTTTTGAGGGATAGGATGTAGAAACTCTCAGAATGTGAAGTTTTTCTGTAGATTAGCAATTAGTCGCTAATCTATAGTCCTAAAGAGTTTCCTGAGGGGAGGGGAGAAAAGGAAGGGGAACGGGGGACTTGGTCAAAGTCTGAGAGCAACCTGGAGGTTAACTTGCCCATGGTCACCAGCAAGTATGTAGAGGAGGGATTGGAACCCACGTCACTATGATCCCAAGGCTAGCCCTCTATCCACCATGTTTCACTGCCTCTCTAACTATTATTGTTATTAGTGGTGGTGGTGGTGGTGGTTTTATTAGCTCCACAACATTTCTTCCATCTCTCCTCTCCATGAACACTCCATTCCCATTTCACTAGTTCAGGCCCTCATCCCCTCTTACCTGGACTGTAATGGTCTCTCCAGTCTTTTTCCTCTCCAATCCATCTTCCAAACAGCTGCTGAAACAATCTTCCTAAGGCACAAGTCTTACTATCATAACTCCCCTGCTCAGAAATTTTCAGTAAGTATCCTTACTCCTAGATTAAAACACAAACCCTATAGCCTAACACTTTGGGCCCTCTACCATCTGACTTCAGTCTGTGTCTCCCGCCTGGCTCACCCACAAGTTCTGTGACTTCGGGGAGTTAATTTATCAATATGAATCTCAGTCTGCTTCTCTATAAAAGAAAAGGGTTGGAATCTGCTGATCTTATTCTCATCTTTAGCATTCTTTTGATTTCAAGAAGCAGGGGGTATTGGACTACTAGAAAAGGACATACACACATATGCACACACACACACACACACACACACACACACATACACACACACACACACACACACACACACACACTCCCCTAAGCAAACTGTATCAGAGGCCTAATCACAGTCATCACTATGTCAACTAAGCTTATACTTATAATATACCATCTTATTTCTGTATAGCACTTCATGGTTTTCAAAGTACTTTCATGTATATTATTTTTTAAATTTATTTTACTTTTAATTTATGGACTAAAGCAAACATTTCCATAACATAATACTATTAAAAGATGATTGCACATGAAACTGCATATCTACTGTGCATAATTTACTTTTCCTTTCAAATATACAACAAATCTATTGTGTAAATTTATTTTTAAATTTTTTTCTCCTCCTCCTCTCCACCCTAGAGATGGCTATCATTAGACACAAATATTAATTATCTGTTCCTCACAACATCTTTATGAAGTAGGACAGATCCTGTTTCCTAGATTAGGAAAGTGAGAATGCAAAGGTAAATGACTTGTCCAAGGCCACATAGTTAAGAGAAAACTTCTGATTCTCTCTCCTTTCCATTAGCTTCATTCAGTATAGCCAGGGTAGGGTGAAATAGAATTATTACTTAGACATGAATCATTCCATTCTCTCTCAGTCTCCTGGCACTTGCAGAACCTGGATAGAGTCCAGAACAAAAAAAAATGGTGTAGGTATTTTTTTTATTTGCTTGTGTCTATTTTGGGGGCTATGTGTATGGGTTTCTTTTGAACTGTATGTGTCATGTGTGCGTGTGTTTGTGTGTGTATAGGTGTATATTTTAGTAAGAGATAAAGGGAAAGGAAAAGTCAGGAAGGAAAGAAACACAAATAGATGGGGAAATTCACAGGCTTATTGACAGAACTAGAAGGATTCTTAGAGGTCATCTTGTCCAACCCCTTTACTTTACAGATAAGGAAGGAAGCAGAAGCTCAGAAAAGGGGAACACCATATCCAAGGGCACACAGATCGTAAGGGGCAAAGCCGGGGTTTGAACTTCAGGTGTCCTGACTCTAAATTCACTACCTTTTCCACTCTACACCCTCCCTAAAAATAGGTTGTCATGAGCCTATTCTTGCTCCCCATACGTTGGCTGAGCAGATGCCCCTGCCTTTAACAATGCTCTTCTTTCAACTGGACATTCCACCAGGAAACAGAAGATCAGGTTGTATCCAGAAATCTTTTAATCTGAAAAGCGCTTAGGGGTCTTTATCTACCAGGACTGCAGAGACCCTGTAGACAGTTGTTGGGGATTCCAAGAAGATCCCCAAGATCAATGGAAAGATCCTCCTTCTTCACTACTCCAAATGCTGTTGTTGTCAGGTTGTTCAGTCACTTCAGCATTCACCTTTTTGTGACCCCACTTGGGGTTTTCTTGGCAAAGATACTGGAGTGGCTTGCCAGTTCCTTCTCCAGCTCATTAGACAGATGAGGCAAACTGGGTTAAGTGACTTGCCCAGGGTCAGACAGCTAGTTAGTGTCTGAGGCCAGATTTGAACTTAGGCCCAACTCCAAATACAGCCCACTTTCTACTACACCATGCTGTCTCTGCTAGGTTTCTCTCATCCCCTAGAATGCCAGATTAAGAATATTTTGCCAACTTTACTTTATCTTGGGAGATGATTTTAGTAGTAGCACAGAGGGGCACCAATCTACCCATATCTACAACTCAGAAGACCAGAAAATAGCTTTACAAAAAAAAGACAACAGCCAGGTATGGTGGTACATATCTATGATTTCTGCTGTCTTGAACTGAGCCTGGTGGATCTCTTGAGCTCAGGAGTTCTGAGCCTCAGCAGGCTAAGCATATTGAATTACTGTGCTAGGTTCAACATTGATATGGTGAGCTCCCAGGCACAAGGACTTAACATGTTGCCCAAGAAGGGGGCAAATTGGCCCAGATAGGAAACAGAGCAGGTCAAAGCTGTTATAACTAGTAATGGGACCAGGTTAGTGAGTGAATAACCCGTATACTCCCAACATGCATAAGATAGGGAGATTTGTTCAATCATTTCAGTTGTGTTCAATTCTTTATAATCCCATTTTGAGGTTTTCTTTGCAAAGATACTGGAGTAGTTTTCCATTTTTCTTCTCCAGCTCATTTTACAGATGAACTGAGACCAAAAGGGTTAAATGACTTGCTCAGGGTCACACAGCTAGTGTCTGAGGTTGGATTTGAATTCATGAAGATGCATCTTTCTGATTCCAGGCCCAACACTCTATCCACTGTGCCACTAGTCTTTTAAAAAAAAGAAAAAGGAAAAAGGAGGTTTAAATCTCATCTTGGATACTTCTGTCACCACTGCCAAATTGTGTAAACCCTCTGAGTCTCAGTTTTTTCATCTATAAAATAGGGATGGCAACATCTAAAGCACCTAACCTAACAAAGTTCTTGTGACAATCAAGTGAAGAAATATATGTAAAATACTTTATAAAACAGAGAGTTATACAACTGCAGATGACTAACTCTAGCTCTCTTTGTTCTACAAGATTGTCTCCCCTCTCTGTATCCTAGGGAAGCTGCACTTACTCTTAGCTGATGGTTCTTTCTTCCACATGCATCCTCCCCACCAGGAAAGGACAAGAAGGCTAGGAAGTATACACCATGTCTTCTAAGACCCTCTCTACTGCTGCAGAAACATACACCCACACACCTGGCCCAATGCCACAATGACTTTTCAGCCTTCTCTCATTCTGGCTTCCTCTAGCTGGCATTATCTAGCAAGCACATCAAGGTGACTTTATACTATTTACATCAGCCACTAAGGAATTCTGCCCACCTTACACATACAATTCCACCTCCAAGCCCTCACCAGGCTTATCAATTCTTTTACCTTTCGGCTCTCACTAACATAGAGAGCCAAGGGTGAGATGTGTAAATGGGATTCTCAATCTAGAAGTAGCAGCACAAGCAAAAATTGGAAGTCATTTACATTTGTTTTATCTGAGGAGGAAAACACACACACATATATGTACATATTATATATGTGTACATATTCTAATACAGATACATGTGTGTATACACAAATATACACACACAAATACACACACACACTCAGACATAGACCTAAATAGCTCTGTGTACCTAGTTCATTAATCATCTACCTCCCTAAGCTAGCAGATGAGGCATCAGGCATGTTGAGCTCTCTTTTTAATCACATTCATTTCACTGGACTGAGGGCATGTGGCAAAAGGGTCACCTCTGGAAGCTTTGCACTCTGAGATGGGAGGGAGGAAATGGAATAGGAATGGGAAGGAATGGGAAGATTTATACAAACTGATACAGAGTGAAAAGAGCAGACCAAGAGAACAAGGTATTCAATAATAGTAACAAATAGTAACATAAGACAAACAGCTTAAGAGTTCTGATCAATGCAATGACTAACCATATTTCCAGAAGACCCATAATGAAGTATGTTACCCACCTCCTGACAGAGAGATGATAGAATGCAATAGAAGTGTTAGAAATGTTAATGAAACATACATTTTTGGATGTAATCAATGAGGATATTTGTTTTGCTTGGCTTATAAGGATTTCCCTTTTCTTTTTCAACCAAGAAAGAGAGTTATGGGAAGCAAGAAAATTGTCAATTGAAATTAATTTAAAAGAAAAACAAAAGGTAAAAATAGTCTAATTTTATCAATAGTCCTATACAGAAAGTGAAAATTGACATCTCAAGGTACACATGTGCACAGAAAGATACCTGCCTAGGTTAGTTCATAACCTCAAGACAGGAAGAGACCTTAGAGGTTATCTGGTCCAACCACAACCTGTAAACCTGCTTACCAGCTGTTATACTAAGCCCAGAAGCTGGGTAATGTCTTACAGGCCCTTGGGTCACAGTCCAATGACTTAGAATGCCATAGGGTGCCAGGCAGTAGCAAAGAGAAATAACAAGGGCTAAAGCCTCAGACTAAATTCCTAATTCAAAGCAAATATTCCAGTTATAGGATCATAGATTTAGAACTGTAAGGGAGATCATCAAATTGGATTCCCTCATTTTACATATGGACAAACTGAGGCAAAGAGGTGAAACGACCTGTCCAAAGTCACACAGCTAGTAAGTCTCTGAGGCAGGATTCAAACTCAGGTCTTTCTGATTCCAAAACCAGTTTGTAGGTGCCACTTGCCCATATTCTCCAGTTCATACTATCCCCTAATATCACCCTCATAAATCTCCCGCCAGTTCCCGCCCCCTTCTGCCAAACTAGTCTACTCACTATCTCTACTATACACAGAAAGGTACCTTGTGCCCTATATCTTTCTAAATTCTGCTGGGTGTCTTCTATCTATGAGGAAGTAGAGATCTAGGATCTAGGATCTAGGATCCCTGCCTAATTCCTATTTGTTCTTCAAGGATGCTTCCAATTTCTGTCTCTCCAAAAACCCTTTCCTGATCCCTGTAGCCCAAGGTAATTTTTACTTACCCTGAAAATCTGCATGCTGCCCCTGCTGTCTGTACAACTCAAATGGCACCCAAGTACAACTTTGTATCACTAATCAGTTTTCTTGTATACATGAAACTAGCTTTTTTGTATTTTCCATAGTACCTAGCATAGCTCTATGTGTACAATATCTCTCTCTCTCTCTCTCTCTCTTTCTCTCTCTCCCTTTCCCTCCATATATATGTATATAAACATATGTGTATATATGCACACACACATGGATTTTTTTTGAGTAGAGACTCTAGTACTGATTTCCCTACATGGTCAGACAACAAGCCATTAGGCAGGTGAAAAGGGACAAAAGGACAAAAGGCTCAAGGAATCAATGCTACCAATTGGTTTGATTGGTTTGATGCTCTCAGGTTCTCTGGAAAGGGTGTGAATCTGTTTCCATGTCTAGGTCATGACAGGCCCCCTAGAACAGGGTAAACAGTGATTTCTGGGGCTCAAAAACAATAAACTAAATGTGGGGGAGAGTCCCAGGAAATAGACCCTCCCTTCAGTTTTCTTGAGGAGTTTAAAGTAAGAAAATAGAAAGGGGAGGATGAGGAAGGAAAAAAAGGAAGAAGAAAGAAGTAAGAGCTGTAAGATCTAGAGAACAGAACAAGTAATTAGTTTTCACTTCTCTTCCTAGCTGTCTCTCCATCACTGGACAATCAAACCTCTCTCGAGATTTTGACTTTCCTATTATGCAAAACAGAGATGACTACACTTGACCCCAGCCCATCTCTTAAGGGCAATATATGAATGAATCAGCTTTTTGTAGAAGTCTTTGAAGGCACCATGAGCATCTTAGAGAGAAATGTTGTTCACTGGTGTCTATTAACAGTGCAGGATTGATCATGGTCCTTGTCCCAAAAGGGCATAAAAACTTGACAGGAAGAAAAAAAAAAGGAAAGCTAGAATATGTCTCCAAATACTAATGTGTCTGAGAGCATAAGAAGATCCAGTTTGGCAGGCTTGGCCACACATGTCAATAATCCCTGCAACTGGTGAGGCTGAGACTGGCAGATCTCTTAAGTTCAAGAGTACTTGGTTATGCCAATTTGATGTCTACACTTATTTTGTTCATTATTACCATGGTAATTAGAGCAGGGGGCCATCAGGTTGCCTAAAGAGAAGCAACCTGGTCTGGGTAGAAAAAGAGATGGGGAAAGCTCCCATGTTGGTTGGAGTGGGAACAAGTCCATGAGAAGCTTGCGTACTTTCAGGTTAGGAAAGATAGGAAGATCCAGTCTCAAAATGAATAGGAGATAGATAGATAGATAGATAGATAGATAGATAGATAGATAGATAGATAGATAGATAGATAGATAGATAGATAGATAGATAGATAGATAGATAGATAGACAGATAGATAGATAGACAGATAGATGGACAGGTGGATGAATAAATGAATGAAGGAATGAATGAATGAATAAAAGACTAGCTTACGCCCTAAGTTTCTTTTATGAATATTGATGATATATAATTAGGAAAAATAATGTACTATGTACAAGTAAAGAGCAAAACATGAAGAACTCAATGGCAACGGATGCTTGAATCGCCTTTCATTGTGCCAGTTTTAGGCATATTTTCTCATTCCAGTTCAATTTAATTACCATTATCCACCTATAGGATGTGGAGGTACATGTCAATGCTTCAAAAGGTTTGTGATTTTATTAATACAGTTAGGTTAATTCATTCAAAGGCAGAATGTTGTGGCAAACAACATATTGATTGTGCAACCCTAGGCAAGTCCCTTCAATTCTCTAGGTCATTCTCAAAGATTGTAAGCTGCGGAGACAGTGCCAACCTACACTGATAGATATAGTTTCCTCTTCCAGGAGTTTCACATCTCAATGAAATCTGAGTTCTACTTCCTATTACCTATTCCTTTCATTGACAAATATGCCCTCCATCACATTAGCTTTCTATGAATTTTCAGGGCCAAAACAATTCATCATTTGGTGAAGCATCTCTCCAAACTTAGCTAAGTTAATCTTCAAACAACAGACATTTATTGGTGGGTCTTTAGTCAAAGCTTTTTGAATTTCTGCCTCATTGGCATAATCTTTAAGAACATCACAACTAGACACCAGGGTAGGGACTTGTTGAAGTTGAGACATGTAGTGAGCAAGAAAATATTTGGCAATTGATCGCACGTGGCTTATATTCCAATCCAAATGAGACAAGCAAATCAATTAATCAACCCATACACATTTATTATGCTCCTACTATGTACCAAGAACCATCTAGCGTTATTTTATGTATGCAAAGAGAAAAATTAAATAGTCCCTATCCTCAAAGAACTTATATTCTGTGGGGGGGAATAGTATGTACACATGTAAGTACATATAAAATGAAGATATAGAAGACAAATATAAGACAATGGTGGGGGTTAGGGGAGGGAGTGGCAGCTATCAATCTCAAAAAAAGCTTCATGGAGTAAGTGGAACTCAAGCTGAGCTTTGAAGAAAACTAGGTGCTCTAAGAGGTGAAGAGGGGTATACTCAGGGAATGCACCGAGCAAAAGCAAGGGGTTAGGAATATACGTAGTGATATACAAGAGGAACAATAAGAAGGCAGATTTGGTTGGAGTGTAGACCACAAAGAGGAGTATTGGGTAATAAGACAGGAATGATAGGTTGGCATGGGGTTGTAGAGGGCTTTTAATGCCAATCTCAAAATTTGTATTAGATTCTAGAGGTAATGGGGAGTCGAGCTTAATTTTGAGTAGGAAAATGATAGGGTCAGACCCAACCCCAAGGAATATCATTTTGGTAATAAAGATATAGGTAAAGGTGCAGGTATAGATATAGATAAATGTTCAGTCATTTAGTTGTATCCATATCTTTATGACCCTGCATGGGGTTTTCTTGGCAAAGATACTGGAGTGTTTTGCTATTTCCTTCTCCAGTGTATAGATATAGATATATAGACATGGATATGGATATGGAAACACATAAAGATGATAGAGATAGAAAGAATGCATAGGCTGAATATTTAAGTCTACAATGAGGTAAAGGACAGACTATGGACCATGAATTTAAGGAAATTTGTACAGTCACATTGGATAAGTACAGGTTTAAAGAATAGGGACCACAACTTCTTAGCTCCAACCTAGCACAATTAGTGAGATAAAGACATAAATCTGGTCTTCTTCACATAATAAAATGGTATAAACTTGTTACATCTTCTCTAAAAGGCTCTTTCCAGTTCTAAGGTCTATGATCTAAGGAGGACCACACTGAAATTCAAGGGTACCAGGTTACCCCTGGCAGTTTCGTGACCAAGGTTAGGTAAAAGACTTCTATCTAACTAGATATTTCTATGGCGTTAGTATTGATCTTAAAGGCTTTAATGTCCTAGTTTCAAGTCTCTATATAAAACAGTGAACTGTTGACATCATAGTCTTGGGACCAAGAAAAGGCTATTTCCTAAGAAAAGATATCCATTGGTTTTAATGAAAAAGGCATTATCCAAGTTCACATTATCCAAGTTCACATTACCCAGGTAAGGGGTTATGGCACACTTACCATAGTGAGATGGTCAGTTGCCAGAATGACCTTCAAGAAGGCAGAATGTCAGCCAGTCTTAGCAATGGACAAGAATCCTTCACTTCCTTCAAATGCAGCTCAGGTGCCACCATCTTCACAAGTTGTTTCCCAATTCCCAGGAATTAGTGCTCCTCCTCTCATTCCCACCATTACCTGATATTTATCCAAATGACTTTGTATGTACTTCGTATTTACTTCTCCGTTTATTTACTTCTCTCTTCCCACTAGAATATAAGCTCCTTGAGGGCAGGCACTGCTTTGGTTTTTGAACTTGAATTCCCAACACTTGTAGGCACTTAATAAAATATATTTATCAAACTGAATATAAACAGGGATAGAATTTGGGAATCATTTACCTCATCTGTCTTTGAGGACACAAATCATTCCTTAGCATCTTCTTATGTGGTTTCTTGAGTTTCAAGCAGTATAGTAACTCCTACCACAGCAACATAATATAATCTTGAATACAGAATTATCAAAGATAATAGAATAATGTAGGGGCATGAGAAGGAAGCAACTATCTAGGGCTTCATACTTTGAAAAGGAGACACAATGAAGGATACTTTTAATATTATTGATTTTTTAATTAATATATATTTAACACTGGAAAATTCTATTCTCTCCTTATCACATATAAAAACTACTTCCATGCAGCAAAGTCACATGTGTATCATGTAAAAGCTCAAAGCTTCTTGCCTGAGATATTCATATGTCTTGTGCTGGATGATAGTAATCATGACTTCAGCAGACCATCAGCAAATCCTTCTTCTCCTCCCACTTTAGAGAAATAGTAACCGCACAATACAATAAAGAAAATGAATTGCAAGTGAACTTTGGAGAAAACTAATTATCACTTCACTCTATTTTCCTGAACAAGTGATTAAACAATTTAGAGGACTAAATTTAGAGAAATTTGGAGAACTAAATTTTAGAGAAAATTTAGAGAACTGTCTTATTAGCTGTGTGACCCTGAGCAACTCACTTATCCCTGTTTGCCTCAGTTTCCCTATCTGTAAATGGCAAGCCACTCCAGTATCTTTGCCAAGAAAACCCAAATGGGGTCACAAAGAATAAGAGATGGCTGAAATAACAACAACAATATTATCATTGATTGGAGACATTGACCAAAGGACCAAAGGTCAAAGTCTATGAACAGGTAGTTTTCAAAAGAAGAAAAGTTATCTAATAACTTTATGAAGTGTTCTAAATCACTAATATAAAGATGAATACAAATAGAAACAAAAATTCACTTCATATCTAACAGATTTACAAAGGTATCAAAAGATGAACATAGTCATTGTAGGAGGGGCTATGGGAAGACAGGTATACTAGTGCACTATTGGTGAGCTATTAACTAATCTAACTTCTGAAAAATAAATTGGAATTATCTCTAAAAACCATTATGCTGTATATAATCAAGATGATCAGAAGAACCCATGATCCATTTCGTGAGTCCCTTAATCAACCTGATGAGATTAAAGTACTTTTACCTTTGTTGGAAAGAGGTACCACCTTTGGAGCTTTAGACTGTTTCTAAGAGGGCACAGAGATTGTATTCTGATTGGTTCTCCAATGATTAGGGATAATTGACTTGCCTCCTGATGATTGGCTAACTGAGGCCAAGGAGGGGAGACTACTGTCTAAGGTACCCCTTTCCCAAGGATCGATAAGAGTGAGCTATTATTATTACTATTATTTAATGGAGAGGCAGTGAGTCATAATAAATAAAATGTTAGCCTCAGAGTCAGGAAGACCTGGGTTCCAGTACTGCTTCTAACACATACTGGATGGGTAATCAGTATTCTTGGGCAAATTACTTAATTTCTTATTATTCTGAAGCAACTCTCTAAGACTACAAATGACAAAACAATTGTAGATGTTCGTTAGTAAAAAGTTTTCCCTCTAGGAATTCCCTACTCCCAATGAAATCACAAATATGCCCCCTCCCCAAATTAATACTTTGAAGTATGCTACTCACTCATAGGTTGTGTTTGTCCTTTGTTCTCAAAGAAGACTGTGACATCAGGATGATGACATGACTTGCAATTGACTGTGATTTGAGTGAGAGAGGGTTGTGCAAGGTCACCAGCCTCACTTTCTTCTCCTGAGCCATCTGGATCCAGTGACCAGATATTCATCAGGATAACTGGAGATGGCCCAGCATGCAATGGGAGACTCTGGCCCTTTCAGGCTAAGATCTTATCTCATTCTCACTTTGAGTGAGACATACCCATTCAATGAATAGGCTTCTTTAGGTTACTCAAGGGATGGCCTCTTCAATCAAAAAAATTTTTAAAAAATCATACTGGGAGGGGAAGATCTACAGCATTCCTGAATAAAAGAGAAACAATTACTATTTGGTTATGACATTCACTCTAGGTGGGTGGGGACTTGTGAATTGGGTTTAAGGCTTAATCTTTGAGCAAAAATTATAGACAGTGAACCCAAAGGGAAAAAGGCAACTTTTGGCCATGGAGTGTACCTTCCTCTGGCTAGAACACCAGAAAAGAAGGAGGGAAGGGAAGGGGAGGGGAGGGGAGGTCACCAGTCTCACTTTCTCCTCAAGTAAGCATCTCATTCAAAGTAAGAATATGATAAGACCTTAGCCTAAAAGGGCCAGGGTCTCACATTGCATCCTGGGCCATCTCCAGTCATCCTGATGAATATCAAGCCACTGGACACAGATGACTCAGGAAAAGAAAGTGAGGTTGGTGACCTTGCACAGCCCTTCCTCACTCAAATCAAAGTCGACTACAAGTCATGTCATCATCTTGATGTCAGGTCCTCTTCAAGAATGGACAAACACAACCTGTGAGTGAGTAGCAGCAATCCTCTCCTCTCCTTTCCTTTCCTCTTTTCTAGTGTTCTAGCCAGGAGAAGGTACACTCCACAACCAAAAGCTGCCTTTTTTTCCTTTGAGTTTACTGGCTACAATTTTTGCTCAAAGATCAAGCCTTAAACCTAATTCACTCTACAGCTCATAGACTAGATAACAAGTCCCCACTCACCTAGAGTGAACGTCATAACTAAATAGTAAGTGTTTCTCTTTTACCCAGGAACCCTGTGGATCTTCCCCTCCCAGTTTGATTTTTTTTTTTATTAAAGGGACCATCCCTTGAGTAACTTAAAGAAGCCTATTCATTGAATGGGTGTGTCTCACTCAAAGTGATAATGTGATAAGACCTTAGCCTGAAAAGGCCAAGGTCTTCCATTACATCCTGGGCCATCTCCAGTCATCCTGATGAATATCAGGCCACTGGACCCAGATGGCTCAGAAGAAAGTGAGGCTGGTGACTTTGCATAGCCCTCCTTCACTCAAAACAAAGTCAACTGCAAGTCATGTCATCATTTTGATGTCATGGTCCTCTTCGAGGACGAAGGACAAACACAACTTTGAAGAATTTATGATTTCATTAATGTGGGTACTCCTTCTACCAGTGCACACCATAGCCCCTACTCATCCAGTTCAATTCTTGTCTATAGCTTTCTATAAATCCATTATACAGACTCTGTAAGGTAGATAAGCACCTCTATGAGGTGCTGGAAAAATTTTTATGTTTTTCTTCATATTCCATGGGCTATTCAGACAGGTTATTCTTACTTCTCACAACATGACAAATCCATCACTTTTGTGGCTCATACATGCATGTATATATATATGTATATATAAAACATGAGTTTTTCTTGATTTTGATAAATTTTTATCAATATTTTCTGGTTTTACATTGACAAAATGTCTCCCAATATCCCCTTCCCTTTCCCCATACCAGAGAGCCATTTTATAAAATAAATAACATTTTAAAAGAAATGAAAAAAGAAGAGAAAAAGTTAGCAAAATATTGATATGTTGAAGAAGTTTTGTTACACTATGCATATTTATGACAAAAGTTTTGTTTTTCTTTTTTTCTTCTCACTTTCTCAGTGAGGGATAGGAGAGAAGAAAATAAGTACTTGTCAATATTTTTTAAAGAAAAATTCAATTTTTATAAATGGAGAATTTTGTGGAATTGAACAGCCATTTTTAGTCAATGAAAATTCTGTACAATTTCCCAAGTTTGTATTTGCAATCTAAACTGTAGTAGTGATAATAGTTGTACTAGTAGTAGTAGTAGTAGTAGTAGTAGTAGTAGTAGTAGTAGTAGTGGTGGTGGTGGTGGTGGTGGTGGTGGTGGTAGTACTAGTAGTAGTAGTAACAGTAACAAGTTAAGCCACTAATTAAATGACAACCCTACATTCATAGATATCTAAAATGACAATCATTTATAAATGAGTAGTTTTGGTGAACAAAAAACGCAGATAAGGTCAGGATAAATAGGTTTAAGGAAATATGTAGGTAAAATAGAGGAATGTAATGTAGTAGAATCTCCAGAGAAAAACAATTTCAGACTAACGAAGCAGGAATACTGAAATGGAGAGTCAAGTAGCTAGTAGGTAGGGGAATGAGACTGAGGTAAGAGATCAGCACAAGAATGGAATGAAAAGTCTCTTACAGACTTTTAAGTTATAGGACCAACAAGATAGTGGATAAGACATTATCCCTAATCTCCACTAACTCTCAAACCCCCCCAAAGAAGAATTATGAAACAGACATAGGACAATTACAGCTAAATCCTCAGGGAGAGGAGAGAAGAGAGAAAAGGGGGGAGGGAGAGAAATCAAACAAGATAAAAATATTTATGAATTAACACCTAAAAACCCTTTAGAATTAAGACAGGAAACAGTAATTCTTAAAGTGCTTCCTCAGTACCCTTCCCTTGCACCATCCTACAAGCTCACTGTAAGCAAACAAACTATTCACAGGCTTTGTCTTATAGGGAACCTATCTGGTGATAGAGTCTTTGCCAGCACATATCAACCCCTTCCCATTCCACAAGTAGCAGATACTGATTCTGCCCAGCCACATGTGTGGGTGTTAAGGGTAGGGAGAACTTCTGCCTTCTTTTAGGGGAAATTCAAGACTGCAGAGATTGTCTAGAACACTCTTCCTATTCTCCCACCATACCCTGAAAAAAAATGGTACATATTAATTAAATCTAGACACAAAATAAAAGAAGACCCAAAGGATAAATTGAGAAATGGGGCCAGTGTGGATGGTTGTCCTGGACCTGAAGGAAAGGGGATTAAAACTCACCTGGGGCCAGTCTTGTCCTCCCAGATGCTACTTAGAGAAAAGTTTATGTCTGCTGAAAGCTAAATCTATCAGTGGAAAAGAGGCTGAAATATCTGGGGAAGGGAGAAGGAAAGGGAACATCAACAAAAGAAAGAAAAGTAGGAAAAATGAGTGCCAGGGGAACATAAGAAAAAATCTGAAATATCAAATATTTCAAGAGAAATAAACTTCAATAAAAATCCAGAGCACAAGCAGATAAATCAAAGAGGATCTAAAACTTGAAGGAAGAATGAGTACTAAACCCTCAAAGAGATTGTAAAGTTCTCTTAACAAATATTGTAAGACAAAAGAAAATTAATCAATGCCTCCCAAAACACAGGGAATCCTCAAAGGATCATGGGACAACAACAAGAAATTCCAGAAAGGTTCAAAAAAGAAATGACAGATAAAAGAGAAATTAGGAATGAATAAAGTCCTCAAAAAAGTAATAAAAAACCTCAATTATCAGATCAGGAAAAAAAGTGAATCCAGGGTGGAGAGTTTCTTTAAAGAAGCAAAGGAAAGATTAATGGATTTGGAATTCAATGATTTTGAAGAAGATACAAAAGGCAATACTTCAAAATAACAGACAATACAAGTCATCTTGAAAACAAAATGATGAGCAGAAAAAGCTTAAAAATCATAAGACTTCCAGAAGAACATGACAAATTTTTAAAAGACTAAACACCATAATGTAGAGCATAATATAATAAAACTGCCCAGCACTTTCAAACAGAGAAAATATAACACTTATCGAAAGTATCATAAATCACCTAGAGAAAAATTCTTACACTTCAAACTCCAAAATACATGGTGATTAAACTTAATAATTTCAATGACAAAGAACAAACTCTTCAAGCAACCATGAAAAGAACTTCAAATATCTTTCAAACTTGATATCCTTCAAATATAAGGGAAAAGAAATTCAAATGACATAAGATTATTCTGTACACATTAGAAATCACAGAAGGGAATGGAATAATATATTCCGAAAAGATGAACTGCTCAAGCTGCATCCCAAAATTACATAGCTTGCAAACCTTAGGCTAATTATCAGATAATAGTAATAACAGCAATAATAGCTAGCATTTTTAGAGCGCTTTATGGTTTATAAAGTGTTGTTAAAATTTCCTTATTTCTTCCTCACAATAACCCTTTGAGGTAGGGGTTCTTATTATCATCTCCATTTTACATAGAAGGCAACCGAGGTTGAGAAAACATTCAACCAAAGAGTCATTTGAGGCATTCCCACAAATAAAAGCAGATGTTAGCAGAACACTCCATTGTAAACACTCCAAATAACAGAAACGCAAGAAAGATACATGTCCAGGAATGTGCAGGAGACAACTCCAACAGGAAAACAAGAGTCCATTGTTAAATTTCCAGGCTAAAAATTTACACCTTAGCAAACCTACAAATCAGACTTGATTTATTATTTGGTTGACCATCTAGACTTAAAGCAATGGGGAAAATAGAAATAATATAGATTAAACTTAAAAGTATGTCCTGTGAAGAGGAGGACTGATAAACATTTACCAGCACACCCTAACATATAGGTACAATGACCAAGAAAAATAGTGTAATAGAATAAAGTTCAGAGGATTCTTTTTTAAAAGAGAGAAAGAAATTAAACTATGAGTTTTTAAAAAATGAAGAATCATCAAAAGATTAAAGTGCTCACAAAAGGATGAAAAATGTAAGCAAAACTGAAAGAAATAAGAGATGAAACAGTAAAACTTAAGCAGTAGGGGATTAGACTCATGAATCAAACAGGTGAATCAAACAGAATTGTAAAATTTTAGAGTACATAAATAGGGACAGGCCAGGTAGAGGATAGAGGGGAATAAGTGACACACCTTTATCAAGACCATAGTTGAACAGTGAAGGGATGATAGTGCCTATATCTCAGCAAGAAATAGAGCTACAAGAAAATGGGAGAGGTAGAAGAATGGAGCATTTGAATCTGAAAACAAGCCAGTGGAGGAAGGGCAACTGACTGAAAAGCAATCCCATTGTACATGTCTTCATTGGGGAAATGGAGTTCTTATGATGTTTAATCTGAGGTAAACTGATAAGTTGGGAGAACACCTTCTTGAAAGACTATCGCACCTCCATGAACAACATCTTGTCCTAGGAGAAGAAATTAAAATTCCTAGAGGAAGGTGGCACCCAGAAGGGTCAAAGAGACATGGATGCAAAAATAATATGGTACAGTTAATGAGAAGGCAAATAAGGACTTGAATAGTAGCTGTAACAAATTAATAGTAGAAAATTTTAATATCTCTCTTGTAGATGACAGACATATCAGAGAGATAAAAAAAATCAGTCAAAAAACATTTATTATGTGCTTGGTATTGATTCCAGAATGGGACTACTAAAAAATATATATATTTGTAAGTATTCACTTTTATAAAGAATATACTATGTATCATGGGAGAAGGAAATAGTGGATAAATGTGTGTGCAGTTTTTTTAAAGCAGAAATACTGGATCCTTCAGAAACAATAAAATGATAAGCATAGCAAACAATTCAGGAAGTATAAACAAAAAACAGAGACCCTGAGGAGTGTGGATACAAGGAGAGTGGGAGCCCTGCTGGTGTACCCAGCCTCCTTGGCCTTCCCCCCATAGCCAATTCGCAGTTTGGTGGCCCTGATCCAGGCTTCCAAAGAGGCTCTCAGGGTTTAAGGGGACCAGTGATTCCACCATTCCTGAGTGTCCCCCTTCCTTTCTGGGGAGGATGCCCAATGAGAGGGGGCCCAGGACTCAGGCCTAGATCGTACCCTACATAGCCATTGGGCCTATGAGGATCCAGAACTTAGGTGGGGAACAGGCTTTGGGGACCATGCCAGGAGAGCTGAGAAATGCCCTTTATAGCAAAATACCCTGTGGTTCACCTGATGTCTCCCTCTCCCTAAATTATTCTGTGTGAAATAGTGAGTGATCCTTTAGCTTACTCTCAACTTTTGCTTCCCTCCCTCCCCTTTCCCTGCCTCCTGTCAGTTGGATTCTGTGAATCTCCGTCCAGTATAGATGTCTGGGCAACGACATTCCCCTTTCTCACTGGATGGAGCTTAAATGATACTACTGTCTTCCACCCTTTTCCTTTCCTTTACTCCAGTGTAAAGTTTCTGTGAAATCAGATTAAGTTTTGTGAGTAGGGCCTGGAGAAAGATTAGGGAATATGGGGAAAGAGAGGGACTGGAGCCATGACTGGTTGAAGAGTCTTTGTTTGAGCTTTTTATTTAAGTAATAAACTCAGAAGAAACATTTTATTTTTAAAAAAATAGTAACAAAATTATTAAACCATTGACCAATCTGATTAAAAATCATAGGGAGGAAAATTAACAAAATTGAAAATGAACAAGATAAAATCACAACAAACCTGGGAGAAACAAAAAGTATTATCAGGAACCACTGTAAATGATTATATACCAATAAAACTGAGAATTCAAAAGAAAAAGAGGATTTTCTAGAAAAATATGAAACACTCAAATTAACACAATGTTAAATAAAGTTCTTAAATCATCCCGTCTCTGAAAATAACCTAGATGAAAAGAAATGATTATTAAGAAATAGGTAGAAACTTTGATCCAGATGGATTTACATAGGAATTCTTACAAACTTTTCAATAATAATGTATATTATAGTATACAAATTTTTCTCAAAAATTGAGAAAGAGCAAACTAATTTATGTAACAAATAATATATCACTTAGGGAAGGATAATGAAGCAAAAGAAAATTATAGATGATTTTTTTTCACATTTAACAATCTTTAATTTGGAAGAGAAGTCAATACAAGTCATTCTTTAGGGTTTGGTCCTGAGGTAAAAGGACAGGTGAAATGACATGTTTTTCTCCAACTTTAAAAACTACTAAGAACAGGGTAAAAGTCAGATAGGGTTATTTAAAAAAACTCAGCCAGCCCACCCTCCTCCCCCCAACAAGAGTTCTAAAACCCATTTTATAATCTTGATACATATTCCTGCAGAAGATTTGCAGTTCTGCTTCAACTTACATCACTCACCATCTCCAAAATACTCAAGATAGTTTATCCTCATTGCTGTAGAATGTGTAATGCACAGGAAGCATATAATTACTATTCTTTCAGTAACTGTTACTTCTTTAAAACTAGAACCATTTGTGGAAAGAAAACTTGCCTCTAAATAAATCTTCCCACAAATGCAAAGTACCTTTCAAAGACCACGAATCTTAAACTTGCAAGGTGTATTCCCTGACCTAAATATGATGGAAGAATGAATGGCAAAATGAAAGATCAAATTAAATCTAGCTTTTTGATTTATTTGAAGCACAGAAAAAAAAATGGTACACTTTGGGAATTCACCATCATAACTTTAGGGATGTTATACATCAAAAAAGGCTAGATTTTTCTCCCTTTTTGAAACACAACATTACCTAATTTAACTTGCCCAAACAGATTATTTGCAAATATTAAGTCAGTAAATTTCTAATATCCATGAAAATGTAGCTTTCTTACTAAAATGCAGGAATTAAAAAGACTGGTGTCCAAACAAGAAAAGACAAAAAACTATCTGGAATGAAGAAAGTCTACACATCACATCCAAAATCAGGGCTTTTTGTTTAGTCCTTCATATTCTTCCCTCTTTCTACCATATTCTGCTAGAGTTCCAGGCTCCATTTCTCCAGGGTCCTTTGCCCATCTGACACAGGCTCAGCTCCTCCCTGCCCACTTCCCATCATGGAACCACAGTTGGTAGAACACCACAGGGTGGCCTCATAACCTACACCAACACCATGTTAAGGTGGAAATTTCTGACTTCCTGAGTCATAGGGCTCTCCCATGTTCATTGTTACTGCACCTATTCTTCTTTCTCTCTCCTGTGGATACTTGTATCCCATCTGACTATAACTTTCTTCTCTTTGACATCTCATATGCTCTTCCATCTTACATTGGCCGATCATCATTTCTTCTTCTCTTCTACACTGTTCTTCTTCTTGCCTTAACAGTATTTCTTTGAGTTTCTGCATTTCTTGATTGTGAAGTCCTTTTATCAGTCTCAGCTCTTCTTGACCCCTTTCCTGAAGTAGAAGACCTGCCGGCTGCTCATGATATGCATTTTCCATTTCACTTTCCAGTTTATCTTTTGCATCTTTCATGTTTTTCTCAACCTGATCCCTTTGCTACTTTTCCATTGGTAATGGTAATTTAAATGGAAAGACCTTTCCCATTCATTAATAGGACCATGTGACCTGCCTGGCTCACATGAAAGTCTGAGTCACATCGTATGGTGGGAGGAGTTTGCTGGAGAATGGAACAGGAAGAGGTAGAGCAGAGAGGAAGTTAGTAAGGGAGCAATCAGAGCTTGGAAGGATACAGGCTGCTGGCTAGTGTGAGTGAAAGAGCTTGTTTGTGATTTTGTTTTAAGAGGACCTGCTTATGATTTGTTTAATGAATCTGGTTTGTGAGAAGCCTAGCAGGAGGAAGGCTGGGGATTGGTGTTGTCCTCTGTATTGTTATTGTGTATAAGTTTTTGTTACTATGATGGATTTGGCTTTCTGGTGTCTGAATGAATGTTTTGGTTCTGTCTTCCATGTGGAGAGTCTGTGGTATTTTGCAATTCAGAATTGCACTGGGATATTCATGGCCGCTGTAGGTGCTGTGAATATTGTGAATATTAAAAGTCAAAGGTGTCCAGTTAAGCAAACCGTGGAGGTTTTTCTCTCTCTACTTTCCATTCATCAGATTCTCCATGTTTAGCAAATGATCTTTTAAAGTCTCTGTCTGTAATATCACCTGGCGGATTTCCAACAAATAGCCTGCATCACTGTGAATGAGTTTTCTCTCCAGGTCTCCTTAACACAGACAAATTTCCTTTAAAGCCCTCTGAATTCAAGATCTTCTTTTTGCTGCTGCCCTGTCCCAGGTGATGCAATGGGTGATGCTGTTAGTACAGAGGGTGGTGCTGGCAGCCCTGCCAGACTTGGCCCTGCCAGCATCTTGCCTTTGGGCCCACCAGGGCTCAGACAGGCTAAGGCCCGATGGTGCCCAGGGGAAGAGGATACTGTGGCTGGTGTCAAAGTGGTCTGTGGAGGCCCCAACTGTCTGAGGTCTCTTGTGAGTCTGGGCCCTCATGGTCTGCCTCCCCCCAAGCCCAAGGGTGGAGGAGGACACCACGGTGACAGAGGCTGCGCCCACCGTGGGTCCAAGGTTGCTGCCTGGAGGGAGGCCTGACTTCCTTAGGTCTGGCCATGACACCTGTTGCAGCTGTGGCAGCTGTGACAGGATGAAGGGCTTAGGCCCAGCAGGGCCACCCTTGATTCTGCCTCAGGCCCACACCCGAGGAGGCGGTGAACCAAAGTTAGGGCTTAGGCCATAGCCACCCCAGTGACTCCCTCTGAACCTGTCCAGAGACACGTCTGTGATCTGTGCGAGGATGACACAAAAAAAGCCAAGTGTGGCGGCCATCTTGCTGATCACAAAATGGAGGGCCACACAAGCCTACACTACTAGTGCTAGAGAATATAGACTCAACCTTTTTTTTTAATGCAAGTAAAAAATTTATAGTAACCTAACCAAAATAAATTCACTATGGAGATGATCATCCTCCAATAATAACAGCAGGAACAGAACAGCAAAATAGTCACTGGTAGTGGGTGTCTGAAACAGAAGCAGAAGTGCCATAAGGAAAAAGGAGCAGCACCAAGAATGCACAAGGTAGGAATGGGAAAGAAAATGTCTAAATGAGCAAAACAGAAAGGAGGAGACACTATAAAAGAATGGGGGCAGTGGCAGGAAAGGCCAAAAAAGAAAAAATCGAGTGGGAGAATCAAGCAGGTGAACAAGAAAGGTCACTCACTGGTGGCTAGTACCTTAGCATCCCTGGAATGGGAATTAAAAGAGAGGAACGATTATGCTTTTTTTTTTAAAAAAGTGAATTTGCTAGATATTGTTCTTCTCCCCACCCCCACCCCCCAGCATAGTTCTTTAACTTCACCCTGAATCTCCACTGGCTATTCCTTATGCACAAAAGGAGAAAAGACTATTTGACTTTACAAAGACCTGGAGACCCCTATAATGAGTCAGAAAGGAAACTTGTTATTTTTGTCGTTGTTCAGTCATGTCCGACCCTTTGTGACCCCATTGGGAGTTTTCTTGGCAAAGATACTAGAGTGTTTTTCCATTTTCTTCTGCATTTGAGGAAACTGAGGCAAATGGGGTTAAGTGACTTGCCCAGGGTCACACAGTTAGTGTCTGAGACCAGATTTGAACTCAGAAAGATGAATCTCCCTGACTTTAGGCCTTGCATTCTATCCACTGCACCAGCTAGCTACAGTATATTACATTATTTCAAATCAAGGGACATAAAATGATGCAATGGAAAGAGGACTGGAGTTGGAGTCAGAGGACCAGAGTTAAAATCCTGGCTATCACTTACCTATCTTTGATACTTTAAACAAATCATTCAACCTTCCTGCACATCAATTCCTCAAAGAATCTTAAAATTTGAGAACTGAAAGGAATTTTGGCAATCATTCAGTCTGATCCATACACAAACAAACATCCATCCTCTTCTTGAAGATTTCAAAAGGGAAACCACCACTTCTGGAGGAAGCCCATCCCACTTCTGAATAGCTAGGATTTTTAAGAAGTCTTCCCTGTTATCATACCTCCCTGTAACTTCTACCCATGTCTCCTAGCTCCACCTTCTGGGGCCTCCAACACATGAGAACTTTTCAAATACTTGGATACAGCTTCCATGTCCTTCCTGAGACTTCTCATTTTTGTTCTGAGGGGATTTCAGAACATATCAGATCTGAGAAGAAATGTAGACCTTGAAAAGGTGTCCCAGGACACCTTTTATCAAGGAGATAAAATTTGTTTTTGGGTGCAGGGAAGTGGGGCTTGTTCATAATCATCCTACTTAATTTTACTGGAATAAAAGAGAGGAGAGAGCTTAGAGAATTTTATAATACCATTCCCCCTTTACCCTCCTCTCCCCTCCTTTTTTTTTTCCAAATTTTAAGAAAATATTTGGGCTTATGAATTACTTGAATCAGTAGTCAATAGTAGGGGCAGCTAGGTGGTGCAGTGGATAGAGCACCAGTGCAGGAGTCAGGAGGATCTGAGTTCAAATCTCACCTCAGACACTTGACACTCACTAGTGTATGACCTTGGGCAAGTCACTTAACCCCAATTGCCTCATCCTGGGTTGTCTCCAGTCATCCTGATGAATATCTGGTCATTGGATTCAGATGGCTCTGGAGAAGAAGTGAGGTTGATGACCTGCACAGCCCTCCGTCACTCAAAACCAAGTCAAGTGCAAGTCATGTCATTATTTCTCTGATGGCATGGTCTTCTTTGGCAACGAAGGACAAATACACACATTTCCAGGATGGATGTCCCCAATTCTTTCCACAAATCCTCATTTGGTAAGGCTTCAAGGCTCTTTACCATCTTGGTTACCTAATTCTGGGCGCTCCCTAACTTATCAATGTTCTTCTTAAACTGGGTTGCCCAGAACACAATACTCCAGACAAAGTCTTCCAAGAGCAAATTACACTAAGACCATTCCCCCTTGTTTCTAGAAGCTATGTCTCTCTTAATGTAATCCAAAATTAAATCAGCTTTTGTGACTGTTGTATTATACTGCCCTCTCATCTTGAGCTTGTTGTCCACTAAAATCTCCAGATACTTTTTCAGACTATCTTGTACCTATGAAGTTTATTTTTGAAGCCAAATGTAAAACTTTACATTTTTCCTCATTGAATTTCATCTTATTTGATTCATCCCAGCGTTCCAGTTTAAGACCTTTCTGGATCTGTTCAGTTGTCAAAGGAAAGATGTTACACTAGAGGACCTCTATGATTTCTTCTAGTTTAAGTGTATGATTCTAAGACATTTTTTGTAGCTTTCTATTGTTGTCATTCAATCATTTCAGTTGTATCCGACTCATAATGATCCAATTTGGTGTATTCTTGCAAAGCTACTGGAACGGCTTGCCATTTCCTTTTCCAGCTCATGTTACAGATGAGGAAATTGAGGCAAACAGGATTAAGTGACTTGTTTATAGTCACACAACTAGTAAGTATCCGAGGCCAGATTCAAACTCAGAAAAATAAGTCTTCCTGACTCCAGACCTGGCAGTTTATCTACTTTGTCACCTAGCTTCCCTGATAACTTTCTATTCTTCTTCAAAGCACAATATCACTGGCTCAAGAAAGGACTGTTATCCTAGGTTTTCTTGTCTGTTGGTCCCCAAGTTTTTCCTAGATAATTCATTTTTCTCTTTAGATTTGATAAGATCTGATAATCTTGTAGTAGTGCTTCTGATCCATACCATGATAATGCAAACTTTTGGAATTTGGCTTAATTTCCTTGTGAATACATATAGTGGGGAAAAAGATTCAAACTACATGAGATTTATTTAATAATCAACTTTTTAATTATATAAAGTGATGTCAATTACTTGATATTTTGCTTACTTTAAAAAGTAATTAAATTGCCATACATCCTATCTGCATGCCTTAGAAGAAGGTTTAGAAATACAGTGAGATATCACTTATTAAAAAAAAAAAAAGGCAAATTTGAACTCATCAGCCACCAATCAAATTCCCTACAGTAGCTTTTCCAAACATTTTCCATCTTCTCCAAACCCCTAGTTCATTCACTCTCTCCATGGTAGATGAGCTTTCCATTTTAAAGCCATTCAACATGAGCTCCCTTAACTCTCCTCTTACACATTTCAAAGATTAACAACTCCATTTTATTCTTCATCCCAACACTTTCTAACTCATCCAGGACTTCAGTCCATTTGCTGTCTCCACATTCTTGAATTTTGCATCTCTTTTTCTCCACTACTTCCTTCTGGCCAACCCAGAAACATGCTCAGGTCTCCCCTATCCTTAAACAAACAAAAAGAAATGAATATCAAATATATGTGAATTAGATAATAGCTAAACATTTAAGGGAAAAGTTAATCAAAGAGCAAGAAGAAATAAACAATAAAACTCTAATATTTGGGGATCTCAAATATGTTCCTTTCAGACCCAGATGAATCAAACAAAAAAAGAAAGAAGTATAGGGCTTAGATATAATTTTGTAAAAGATGATAACTCTTTGGTGATTGCTAAATGGGAATCAAAAAGAATATCCATATGCATCAGGTATGTATGGCACCTTTACAAAAATTGGCACTATGCTAAAGCATAAACCCTCATAAACAAACACAGAAGGGCAGAAATATTCAATTCAAGCTTTACTGACTAAAATACTGCAAAAATTATAGTCAACAAAGGTCACTTGAAGAAGAAATCAAAATATAGATGAAGTATAAATAATTTGAAACTAAAGAAAGAAACATTAGAAAATATAGTTATCAAAGTAAATGAAGACCAAGAGATAACATGACAAGACTTTGAGAATTGATCCAAAATAGTACTCACAGGAAAATATATGTCACTAAAAACTTATGGCGCAAAAGAGAAAAAAGAACAGCTCAACAAATTAAATATTCAACCTTAGAATTTTTTTAAACCTACCTGAAAACAAAACAAAAAAAGAAATAGATAAAATTTAAAGCCAAAATAAATTTTTTTTAAACTAGAAGCTTTAAATAAAACAATAAAATAGGTAAACTATTGGCAAATTTGTTTTTTAAGAGAAGTAAATCAAATTGCCCAAATAAAAAATGAAAAGAATATCTACAACAAATAGGAAAAATAAATTACTAAAAACTTTTTTGTTATGTCAGTAAAATTAATGACAAATTTGATTTAAATATGTACTCACAAAATGTGAAGTACCCAGATAAAAATAATAAGAAATAGAGACTTTAAATCCTTTAATTTTAGAAAAAGAAATTAAACTAATCATAAAGGAACTTCTAAAAGGGAGGAATTCCAGGACCAGATAGATTTAGAAGTGAATTCTGTCAAAGAATAATTAATTCAATTACATAAATTTCTTGCAAAAATAGAGAAAGAAGGAATTCTACCAAACTCCTTCCATGAAACAAATTGAAAACTACAGATCAAGATCTCTGATGAATATTAATGCAAAAATATTAAATAAAATGTTAGAAAAAAGGCTTCAGTAACACATTTAAAAAATTATATGTTATAACAAGATTGGAGTTACACCAAAAATGTAAGGTTAGGAAAAAATAAGCTTAATAAATTGTATTGTGCAGAAAAAGCTTTTGCTAAAATATAATACTCTTTTAAAAATTGTAAACACAGTAATAAGTTGATAGGGAGAGAGACTGAACCTTTGAATCCATTAGTGTAGGAAACTCTAAGTAAAGAAGCAGTGTCTACTAATATGTGATCATGAGCCAGTATGTACCAGAGGTAGAACTTAAACCAGGTTTTCCTGGCTTCAAGGCTGTCTCTCTTGTCACTATGTCATACTGCCACTCTTCGACAAAGGAATAAATGGACTGTTCTCTGGTAAAATCAAGAGCATGCATCATCTATAATGGGAAAACATAGAGACCTTTCAGGTAAGATCATGAGTAAAACAAGGATTGTCACTGTTATTATTTGATAGAGGTATATAAATGCTGTTTATAGCAAAAAAAGACAGGGCAAAGAAGGAAGAGGAAATAAATATAGATAAAAAGGAAACAAAATTAGTGCTTTTGCAGAAGTTATGATCTGGTTTTTTAGATCAACCTAAAAATTCAATCAAAATTAACTGAAAAAATAATGACTTTAATAATGTAGTAGGATATAAAATAGGCCCACAAAAATCATTAGTCTTTCTGTATAGTACTAATAAAACCCAGCAAGAAGAGATAAAATAAGAAATTCCTTTCAGAATAACTACATGATGCATAAAATATCTGGGATTAGACACATGCAGGAATTATACAAATACAACTATAAAATACTCATTACAGGTTTAAATAATTAAAGAAATGTTCATTGATCATGGTTGTACAATGTCATTATAATTTTTAATATGACAAAATGAAATAAATTAATTTATGGATTCAGTGCTTTCCAACCAAAATACCAAAAGTGTTACTTTCTAGAAATAGAAAAAATAATAAAACAATTTAGAGGAATAATGTTTCTAGAATTTCAAGGGAAATATTTTTAGTGGGGAAAAAGAGGGTCTAGTACTATCATATCTTAAACTTTCTTGCAAAATATAAATTATTAAAACCATCTGGTACTGATTTTTTTCAAGTTAATCAGTGAAACAGATGGGCTACATTAGAATCAAAAGCAGTATAGTACACAATGTTGGATAAACCAAAGACTCTAAAATCTTCTAGGAAAACTGGAATATAGTTGGGCATAAATTAGGGTTAGAACAATCTTTCTCACCGTAAGCTAATATAATGTATACATGACCTAGATATTAAAAGTCATGTCATGAACTAGCTAGAGAAACAAATAATTTTCTTCAGAATGGATAGGAGAAAAATGCCTGGTTTAAGGATGGAGAAGAATACAGAAGAGAAAATAGAAAAGTTTTGAGTACATAAAGTTGGAAAGTTCTTGCACCAAAAAAGTCAATGTAGTGAAAATTGTAAATGAAATAGTTAACTGAGAAAATAAAATCTTGGTAGCAAACTTTTCCGAAAATAGGGAAACAAAGTCTTATTAAGTGCTTACTATGTGCCAATCACTAAACTAAGCACCGAAGATACAGGTATAAGCAAAAAGAAAGATAGACCCTCCCCTGAAGGAGCTGAAAAAGGCAGGGAGAAGGGAAGGCAGGTATCCTTTGGGAACATGATGTTGATGAAGTCCAGAAAATATACCCTTTGATCCAGCAAAATAATCACTAGGCATATATATGCCCCAAGAATATCAAATAAAGAGGGAAAATATCCCAGTGAAATTACAGTAGCACTTTATGTTGCATAAACAAAATGAGTGTCCATCAGTTGGAGATGATTGAACAAATAATACATGAGCATGTTATTATGACATAAAAATTATTTTTTAAAATGTGTTATTTTATATATTCTTGTTTTCCATTACATGTACAAACAATTTTAACACTGTTTTTTTTTTAAATTTTGAGATTTCTTCTTCTCCTTCTCACCTGAGAAGGCAAGCAATTTGATATAGATAATAATTTGAAGTCATGCAAAACATATTTCCATATTAGCCATCTTGTAAAAGAAAACACAGACCAAAAAAAGAAAGCAAGAAAAAATAAAGTTTTAAAAGGTCTTCAATCTGCGTTCAGATTCCATCAGTTTTTTTCTCTGGCAATGGGTAGCATTTTTCATCATAAGTCCTTTAGAATTGTTTTGGATCATTGTATTGCTGAGACGAGTTAAGTCATTCACATTTCATAATATTGCTGTTACTACGTAACATGTTCTCCTGGTTCTGCTCACTTCACTTTGCATCAGGTCTTCCCAGGTTTTTCCGATGCCATCATGCTTGTTATTTCTTACAGCAGAGTTTGTTCAGCCATTCCCCATCACTTCAATTTCCATTCTTTGCCACCACAAAGAGAGCTGCAAAATCTTTGGTATTGCTGGGTCAAAGGGTATGCATAGTTATATAGCTCTTTGAAACTTCCCAAAACACACATTCTGATTTGTATTTTAATAGAGGCAGCTACCGCAGGTGTTGCCGTAGATGGAGCTTTGGGTTTGGACTCAGAAAGTCTTGAATTGATATCCAACCTGGGCAAGTCACTTAACCTCTGTCTACCAAGGTTGTTTTGAGGATCAAATGAGATAACATTTGTAAAATGCCTACTCATAGTAGGCACTTAATAAATTCTTGTTCCCATTCAAACTACACATATATCATTTAGATTTTAAGTTCCTTATTAACCTTGTTATTCTTCATATTATCTAGGATAGTTCCAGGAATAGACAATAATTTTGTTTTACCCCAAACTATGTACTTTTTAAAAGAAATGCATCTTTTTATCTGTAAAAGAGAGATGCTTTAGACGATATTTAAGGTCCCTTATGGCTCCAAAAATGTTCTGATGATCTATATGATTTGAGTATCTGTAGTAACTCAAATTAAATGTTAACAGATGCCAAGATGCATTCCTGCTGGGCCTGCTTTAATGAATAGATAAGACTCATCTGTAATTATAATGTTGTTTGTATATAAATAGCTGCTATTAATGATAGGAGAAATAGTTTGTTCTTTTAAGTAGGTCAAACGTTTGTACTTCAGCCTTACTGATGCTATTTCTTTACTTTGCCTGGTATTGGTATTATGGGTGTTATATTTGCCTGGTAGTTGACTAGTTATATAGGAACACTGGTGTTTTGTTTTTATTTGCTCAGTGAGTGTTAAAGGGGCAGTTGTAATGGTATAAATGGATTTTTTAATAGAAAAAAAGGATATTTATGATACAATGTGCAACATTTGTTTCAAAATAATATATTGCTTCTTTCAACATAATTTATGATTATGCAGTGCTATTGTTCTGAATTAAAGCTTAGATATTAAACCACACTGCCAAAGAATGGTAAAATTGTATTTTTAAGTCATTATGTTGCTAAGACATACTCAAAATCCTTTTTCAAATGTAGTACAGAAACAAATTTCATGGGAATCTTGAAGGTCACAAACTCTAGATCCGTTCAATTAATTAGCTTTGACTTGGGTATTTGTGTGTTCATCATTTGTTGACAAAGAAGACCATGCCATCAAAGAAATAATGACATGACTTGCACTTGACTTTGTTTTGAGTGAGGGAGGGCTGTGCAGGTCACCAGCCTCACTTTCTCCTCCAGAGCCATCTGAATCCAGTGACCAGATATTCATCAGGATGACTGGAGATGACCCAGGATGAGGCAATTGGGGTTAAGTGACTTGTCCAAAGTCACACAGCTAGTGAGTATCAAGTGTGTGAGGTGAGATTTGAACTCAGGTCCTCCCGACTCCTGCACTGGTGGTCTATCCACTGCACCACCTAGCTGCCCTCTGGAGCATTTATTTGCCTGGTAGTTGACTAGTTCTTATAGTAACATTGGTGTCCATTCTTTAGCACTCAGAAACAAACTCAGCAGACAGTGTGGTGTAGTAATAAAAAAAAAAAAGTATAAAACTGGGGACTAGGGTATGTAAGTTCTAGTCCTAAGTCTGCTTCATCCTCACCATCACCATCATTATCATCACTATCATCATCGCCATCTTCATTATCACATCATCAATATCCTTCAAAGATCTGGGATGTTGTTATGGCGGGTATATTCCTCTCACTAGGCCTATATGTGACTGAGTGGTTGGTCTCAAGCAGTTGCTATAACCACACACATTTATCCTTTATAGTCAACCTTGCGATTAGTTTTTCTGAGCTAAGATAAACTGGTCCTCAGATGACAGGCACAAAATCAATCGCTGGTACCATCCTCAATGGTTTTCGAGCATGGTAGCATCTTGTGGTCCTTTGGTTTAGGCTTCAAGAACATACAGTCACCTTCATGCTCAAAGGAGGCATCAGAATAGGACAAGTAGGCTACTTAGCTAGGCAGCAGTAGAAGGTGAAACAACTAAACCATTTACTTTTTTAAAATAAGTTTTTATTCATAGTATTTTTTATCTCACCAGAATTTTTTCCAATAATCTTCCCTCTTCTCCCTTCCAGAAAGCCATCTCATTTAACAAATAACATTTTTAAAGAAAGAAAAAAAGTGCAAAAAATTAACAAAACTGGAAAAACATTGGAAAAAGTCTGAGAATATGTGCAGTGCCCCACACTTTTGGACCTCCCGCTTCTGCAGTGGAGTGGGACAAAAGTACCTTCTCTCGGGTTATGGTTGTTCTTGGCCATTTTGCAACATTTACCTTTAATCGTGTGGCAATTTCCATTTGCATTGTCGTAGTTATTAGATATGTTTTTCCTTAGCTCTGTTTATTTCACTACGCATCAGTTCTTAAAGGTTTTTTACATATTTCTCTGTATTAATCAAATTCATCATTTCTTACAGCAAAGAATTGCATCATTGTGTCATTAACATTAACAAACTGTCTAGCCATTCCCTCAATTGCTAGGTATACACTTTGTTTCAATTTTTTGATATCACAAAAAGTGCTGCTATAAATATTTTGGTGTATATGAAAACTTTTTGACTTCTAAACCACTTGTTTTTCTGTGGTATTTCACGTGGGGCAGCTGGATGATGCAGTGGGTAGAGTGCAAAGCCTAGGAGACCCTGACTTCAAATTTGACCTCAGACATTTAACAACTGTGTGACCCTGGACAAGTCATTAAACTGTTTACCTCAGCTTCCTGATCTGTAAAAAATGAGCTGGAGAAGGAAATGGCAAACCACTCTAGGATCTTTGCCAAGAAAATCCCAAATGGAGTCACAGAGTTGGACATGACTAATTAACAAGAAAGAAGGAAAGGAAGAAAGAGAGAAAGAAAGAAAAGGGAGGGAGAAAGGAAGAGAGGGAGGAAGGTAAGAAAAGAGGGAGAGAGAGGAAGAAAAGAAAGAGAGAAAAGAAGAAAAAAGGAAGAAAGAGGCATTTCACATATATTATTTTTGGATCCAGAAACAGTGCTAGACAATCATGATGACTTGGAAGGGAGGAATGTGGTAAGAGGGAAGAACTTCCTCCCTAAGGGACATCTTTCCTTCCTTGTGACCTTCACCAATACCTATGTACCTCAATGGCCTCCCACAACCTTTAACTCACACTCCAAAGAAATCAAATAAAGAGTAAAAGAACATGTATAAAAAAATTTAGCAGCTTATTTTGTTAGCGAAAAGTTGGAAACTAAGGGGCTGTGCTTGTATTGGGGACTGACTAAACAAATTGTGGTGTGCAAATGTAACGGATATTATTGTGCCATCAGAATGCATGAGATTGACAGTTCAGAGAAACCTGGGAGGACCTCTATGAACTGATGTAGGTTGAAGAAAGCAGAATTAAAATAATATAGAGAAAAACAGCTTTGAAAGACTTTAGAACTGCTGTCAACAAAAAGGTAAACTACACGTCCAAAAGAATGAAGATGAAACCTCCTAACAGAGAGGTGATGAACCTAATATGCAGAGAGAGGTGTATTTTCAGACATGGCCAACATAGACATTTGTCATGATGAACTATGCAGCTATGTATGGAAAGCTTTATTTTTCATATTTTATTTTGTTTTGTTTTTATTTGCTCAGTGGGTGTTAAAGGGGCAGCTGTAATGATACAGATGGATTTTTTAATAAGAAAAAAAGGCTATTTATGCTACAATGTGTAGCATTTGTTTCAAAATAATGTATTACTTATTTTGATAAAATTTATAATTATGCAGTGAACCACACTGCCAAAGACTGGTAAAAATTTGCTTCATAATCTTGCTACTAAAAAAAAGCATCTCCATGCTTTTAGGTACTGTTATTGGAAATGAATTGGGAGCATTTATTGAAAAAAAGTATATTAAGTTCACAGGATATTAAGTATATTGAGTACAATGATTATAAAAATACATGTGGACACCATTTGTATTTTTTAAGTAACTATATTGCTAAGACATACTCATAATATGATAAATTTTAAAAGAAAATAAAAAACTCCTAATCTAGAACTCTGGTTATTTCATTTGATTCTCACAGAAAAAGTGTTCTATCTCCACTTTAAGGATGAAGAAACAGACTCAAGTGAATTGCTTCAAAAACTCACCCAGGGTCACACAACTAGAAGTGGCTTGGTCACGAGTACCTTGGATCACACCCAAGTATCCTTAGTTCAAGTCCCAGGTTCTTTGTACTATTTTAGGTTGTATCCCTACTGATTTGTGTGTCCTTGGACAAATGACATTGTTCCCCTGTGCTTCCCTTTTTTGATTTATACAATGGAGATAAACATATACACTTTATCAACTTCATAAAGTTAAGGCATCATGAAAGGAAGCTAATATGTCATAATTTTTAAAAGTTAAAAAAATGTTCAGTAAATGTAAGGTATTGTCAGTATTAAGGCAGCTGGGTGATACAGTGGATAGTGCACTAGCCATGGAGTCAGGAAGACTCATCTCCCTGAATTCAGATCTGGCCTCAGACACTTACTGGGTGGGTAACCCTGGGCAAGTCACTCAACCCTGTTTGCCTCAGTTTCCTCATCTGTAAAATGTGCTGGAGAAGGAAATGGCAAACCATTCTAGGATCTTTGCCAAAAAAAACTCAAATGGGATCTCAAAGAGTCAGACACAACTGAAAAACAACTGAACAATAACATTGTTAGTATTAACAGGGAGCAAAACTTCATGAGATGCTCTAATCAGCATGTATCTGTTGAGTACTTACTTATTCAAGGCACAGTGGAAAAAAACACTGACTTGGGCATCTGAGGACCTGAGTCCAAATCTTGGTTCCATCAGTAACTATGTGACCTTGATCAAGGCCATGAAATTTCTTGGGACCTCAGCTTCTTCATCTTTAAAATGAGGGGGTTGGACATATATACATACACATATAAACACACATATATACATATACACGCACACATACGTATATATGTACATAAGTATTTTTTAAAATGAGGATAATGCACTAGATGACCTTTAAGGTTCCTTCCATCTATCACACAGATCCTACATAATCCTAACTAGAACAAGAAATAGTCCCTGATCTCATAGAGCTTGTGGCATTCTCACTACCAAATCCACAGCACTTAAAATGAGATTTCTTTTCCCTTAAAAAAATCTTTAAGTGACTATAACTTTGTTCCATAGATTAAATATTGGAAGAAATCTTGCAGTTCCTTTATCCAAAACTCTCATTTTACAGATGAGGAACCCTTAGCCCAGAGAGATGAGGTGAACTAGTAGGTCACACAGCTTGTAACTAGCCAAACTAGGAAGTGAACCCAGGTGCCTGCCACTAACTTCAGTTCTCCTTCTAATCTCAGTGTCATCTATGGCTAGGTCACACAGTGGCTGGAGTACTTGACCTGGAATCAGAAAGAGCTAAGTGCAAATCTGGCTTCAGACACTTACTAATTGTGTGACCCTAGACAAGTCACTTAACCACTGTTTGCCTCAGCTTCTTCACTTGTAAACCAGGAGTAATAACAGCCACTTCCTCTCAGGGTTGTTGTGAGGAATGAATTGGTTGGTTGTTGTCCTTCATCTTCAAAGAGGACCAAAATGACATCACCATTGATAGTAAAGTGAAATTTCAGTGTTTCTGACTGTGGCTGATCAGATCAATATGAGCTTGGAACGCTCTACCACAGGTTGGGCACAGACAGTCCATGTGAATATTTGGGGTGAATATCCCAAATTTGCGCATCCTGCGTTTACTTTGCACTGTCTCAATTCTGCTTTGCTCAAAGGGCACAGCACCTTTTATTATGTGGGCAGGTCATGCTGAGTGATCCTGTGCCAGTGTCTCCCATGTTGCACAGTGAAATCCAAAGTTCTTGAGAGAGACTTTGAGAGTGTCCTCATATCATTTCTTCTGGCCACCATGTGATCGCCTGTCCCATGCAAGTTGTCCATAAAATAATCTTTTTGGCAAACATACATTTTGCATTTGAACATCGTGGTCAGCCCATCGGAGTTGCACTCTCTGAAGCATAGTTTGAATACTTGGCAGTTCTGCTCGAGCAAGGACTTCAGTGTCTGGTACCTTATGATGCCAGGTGATCCTCAGAATCTTCCTAAGACAGTTCAAATGGAAGCAATTCAGTTTCCTGGCATGGTGCTGGTAGACTGTCCATGTTTCACAAGCATATAATAATGAGGTCAGCACAATGGCTCTGTAGACCTTCAGTTTGGTAGTCAGTCTAATTCCTCTTCTCTCCCAAATCTTTCTTCATAGCCTCCCAAACACTGAGCCAGCTCTGGCAATGCATGCATCAACCTCATTGTCAGTGTGTACATCCCTGGAAAGTACACTACCAAGGTAAGTGAACTTATCCACAGCATTCAAAACTTCTTTGTTGGAACTGATGGTTCCACGTATGGATGGTGTGGTGGTGGCTGATGGAGCACCTGTGTTTTCTTAGTGTTAGCTATTAAATGGAACAATTGTGTGTTCATCCTTCATTGCCAAAGAAGACCATGCCATCAGAGAAATAATGATATGACTTGCACTTGACTTTGTTTTGAGTGAGGGATGGCTGTGCAGGTCACCAGTCTCACTTCTCCAGAGCCTTCTGAATCCAGTGACCAGATATTCATCAGGATGACTGGAGATGACCCAGGATGAGGCAGTTAGGGTTAAGTGACTTGCCCAAGATCACACAGCTAGTGAGTGTCAAGTGTCTGAGGTGAGATTTAAACTCAGGTTCTCCTGACTCTTGCACTGGTGCTCTATCCACTGCATCACCTAGCTGCCCCAAATGGAACAATTAGATAATAGAGGAATGAATTAGATAATATTTGTAAAGCACTTAGCAGAGTGCCTGGAACATAGTAGGTGATTGTCGATTGTTGAACTGTTTCAGTTGTATCCAACTCCTTCATGAACTCATTTTGGATTTTACTGGAGTAGTATGCCTTTTCCTTCTCCAGCTCATTTTACAGATGAGGAAACTGAGACAAATAGGATTAAGTGACTTGCTCAGGACCACACAGCTAGGTGGTAAGTATCTGAGTCTGGATTTGAACTCATGAAGATGAGCCTTCCTGATTCCAAGCCCAGGGCTCTATCCACCATACTAGCTACTTGTCCTACTCTATGCTTATTCCCTTATGCTCCTCCCTTTTATCCAAATGTTAATGCCTCAGATCCTAGCTATTAAGATGAAAAGTACAGAAAACTGCCGTGGACTCACCAGTGCTGGGCCTGGACCTAATAGAAAAACTGCAACTGTCTACAGGTAACCAAGGATACAGTTAGATCAAGGTGGAAATGTTAAAGACAAATAAAAGAAATTGACATGAAGGCAAGGTGACAAGTTAAATATTAAGCCACAGAGTAAGAGATTTTATAACCTCCCCCAAAACATATTTGTATATGCCTATTTTTATATTGATAATATAGAATAAAAAATTTCCATTTAATCTATTTTCTCTTTAATCTATGAAGGCACTCATTTTTTGTATTTGAGAGAAAGGTTTTTGCTACATGTATCTCTGTGTGTGCATGTGTGTGTGTGTGCCAAGACAGGCCGGAACTCAGGCTTCATTATTTTTTTATTTTTTCAAATTCATTTTGAACTTAAATACAAAAAGAAAAAAAAGGATATTTCCATGTACCCAGAGTAACATAAAAAGAGGATTCATTATAGAACTATGACTTCACATTTTACTCTGTTTACCTTTATTTTAAACTACTACTTGTCATTTTCAAAGCTACACGGCCTTCTATGCTTCCTTGTAGATTTTCTTTCATTATCTGCTGTGCACTTGGTAAATTATTATTTAAAACTACTTTTTATATTATTTTTAAAAATATAAAAGTGTTTCTGGTATGTTCTAGGATGAATGGAACAAAGGAAGGTAAGGTATCCAGTGGCTTCGACAGGAGAACCAAGAAGAGGTATCCTTCTCTGTTCTGGCTTAAAGGTTTTCCCTCTAATAACAATAAGAGACATTGTGGTAATAGAGGACAGAATGCTAGGCTTGGGGGCAGAAAGACATAAGTTTGAATTCTACAATCAATTAATCATCAAACATTTCTCAAGTGCCAACTGTGTGCCAGGTACTGTGCTAGGCTCTACTGATATAAAGACATGTGCATACAGAAAAAGAACTGATAAATAGAAGTATGTATGGAATGATTTTACATATGTAAACATATTTGTAGCCATCTCTAGGGCAGGTGGAAAAAGAGAAGAAAAAAGAAATTTACGTGAAAACTTTGTTTCATATATATATATATATATATATATATATATATATATATATATATATATATATATATATATATATATATATGAAATATACGAAATAGCCAATTGTACATAATAGAATTGCAGTTTCATGTGTAATTATCTTTCTTTTTTTCTATTGTTATGGAAATACTTGTTTTATTTTACAAATTAAAAATGAAATAAATAAATTTTTAAAAATATAACATCAGAATCAGACCCTGTCCTCAAAGAATATTTAATCTAGCCATGGGATTCAACACATAAACTTACACAGAACAGATACATCAGTTTTCATGGGCTAGTACCAACAGGTGGGGGCATCAGGAAAAGCCTTTTGTGTAGAAGGTGGCTTCTGATCTGCTCCTTAGGAAAAGGAAAAAAAAGGAATTTTGAGAAATAGTTGTGCAGAGGGAGTGCATTCCAGCATGAGGGAGAACCAATGCAAAGACATGAAGAGGCAGATGAAGTGCAATATATGAGGAGCAAAAATAAGGCCAGGTTAACTGGACTGCAATGTCTGTAGCGGGGAGAGATGTGCGATAAAGCCAGAAAGGGAGGCTGAGGCCAGTTTGTGAAGGGGTTGAAATGCCAAGCAAAGAAGCTTATATTTGATCTTTGATGTAGATATTTAAATAGGGAAGTGACATGATCAGATTTGCATTTCAGTGAAATTATTTTGGCAGCTCTGTGAAGGTAGATTGAAGGGAGAGACTTGAGGCATGAAGACCAAGTGGTGCAGTGCATAGAACACTAGACCCGCAGTCAGGAAGACCTGAGTTCACTTTGACCTCAGATACTTATTCGCTATGTGACTCTGGGTAAGTCACTTAACCCTGTGTTCCTCAGTTTCCTTACTGATAAAATGAGCTAGAGAAGGAAATGGCAAACCACTCCAATAACTGCCAAGAAAAACCCAAATGAAGTCAATGAAGAGTTGGGCATGACAAATACTGGAAAATAGCAGTAGCAGCAGCAGCAGAACATCCAGTTCAAAATATTCAGTAAGAAGTTTGTGATGCTCAGAAAAGAAACTAAGTCTAGATATGTAGATCTAAGAGTCATCCACATAGAGGTAACAGCAATAGTAGCAGTAGTAGTGGCAGTATCAGAAGTTGTTGTCATTGTAGTAGTAGTAGTAGCAGTAGTAGTAGTAGTAGTAGGTAGGAGTAGATGGTAGTAATAGTAGTAGTAGTAGTAGTTGTGGTAGCAGCATCAGTGACAGTAGTTTTAGTAGTTGTAGTAGTGGTGATGGTGGTGGTGGTATTTATATGGCATTTTCTGCATGCCAGGCAGTGTACCAAGCACTTTTAAAATCACCTCATTTGATCCTCACAACAAATCTGGAAGCAGGTGATACTGAAGGTTAAATAATATGATCTCTATGTTACAGTTGAAGAAACTCAGACATAGCCTGTAAGTACTAAAGCTGATACAAATCCAGGTCTCCTGATCCCAAGTCCAACATCCATTCTGCTATGTATCCTTTATTCTCTTTTCAGAGCAGCACTTTGAATGCTTGCTGATAGGTTCTAGTAATGCAAAAGCAAAGGGAAAGGAAGGAGGGGAGGAAGGAAAGGGAAGGAAGGAGTTAGGAAGTATCTACTATGTGCCAGACACTGTACCAAGTGCTTTACTGTTATCTCATTGATCCTCACACAGCCACAACAACTCTGGGAGGTAGGTGCTGTTATTATAATATATAATTATTATATGTAAATGCCACTGTGCTTTTATAGTTAAGGAAACTGAGGCAACCAGAGATTAAGTGATTTGGCCCAAGGTCAAAAAAATAGGAGCTTCTGAGGCTGAATTTAAACTTTGATTGTCCTGACTCCAGGTCCAGCACTCTGTCCACTGTAATCTAATCATCTGTTCTTGCAGAGTTTACAGCCCCCTGAGGGCAGCTAGGTGGTGCAGTGGATAGAGCACCAGTGCAAGAGTCAGGAGGACCTGAGTTCAAATCTCACCTCAGACACTTCACTCTCACTAGCTGTGTGACCTTGGGCAAGTCACTTAACCCCAACTGCCTTATCTTGGGTCATCTCCAGTCATCCTGATGAATATCTGGTCCCTGGATTCAGATGGCTCTGGAGGAGAAGTGAGGCTGGTGACCTGCACAGCCCTCCCTCACTCAAAACAAAGTCAAGTGCAAGCCATGTCATCATTTCTCTGATGTCATGGTCTTCTTCAGCAATGAAGGACAAACACACACACATACACACACACGCACACACACACACACGCACACAGTCTCCTGAGGAAATGAGTTGTTGTTATTTTACTTATTACTCATGTCCGAATCTTCATGATCCCATTTTAGGCTTTCTTGTCAAAGATACTATAATAGTTTCCCATTTCCTTCTCCAGCTCATTTGACAGATGAGGAAACTGAGACAGATAGGATTAAGTGACTTGCCCAGGGTCATACAACTAGTCAATACCTGAGCCTGGATCTGAACACAGGTCCTCCTGATTCCAAGGCGGGCATTCTATTCAGTTTCAAGAATCAGCAAATACCAAATATTTACAAAGCAATTTCAAGAGTGCTAACAACATCCTGTCAGATCAAGAGAATTGTGTGGGTGAAAAAGCTGTTCATTAAGATAAGCAAGAACCTAAGAGGGGAAAGTTAGCATCAAGGAATTCTAGGCTTGGGGAACAGCCTGTGCAAAGACATAGAGAAGGAAGATGGAGGCCAATCCACCGATACTAGAAACGAAGGTCACCATGAGATCTTAGAGTTGCTTAGGGGAGTCCTAAGGGTAAGGGCCAAAGTTTTCTCTTTGGGCCAGGTTGCTCTGAGATGTTCAAGGAATAGAGGGACCAGAAAGGCAGAAGCCAAGAGAAGAAGACTTTTCTTTCTTCTGTCTATGCCTCAGCCCTTCACTTTCTTGGAAGTATAATTTATTCCTCTTTCACTGAATCCTTAATAATGGAACCAACTCTTCAATAATTGAAATTAAAACTATAATAATAATATAATATCATAAGAAAATATAAAGAATTCAAAAGATTGATAGCAATGAAATCTGGACTTTTTCTACACATATCTGAACCAAGTTTTTTTATCTTCTCTAAGAACAAAGAGCTATTTGCTGTTTAAAATGTGCTTCTTTAAGTAGCAGGGGATATAGAGATAGAAATACATATGTAGATAAATGTACACACACATATATATGTATATGCTTTGTTTGATTTAAATTTTATTATTTGATGAAATGTTCAGTTATGATTTATGGGCTTCCAATGTCCCTGATGCTCAGGTAATTATTTGCACTGGAAAATGCTCTGTAAATTTTAAAATGTAGAAATACGAGCTGTTGCTATTACTATTACTGTTTCTCCCCTCCTACTGTTTTCTTGGCAGCTTAGTTTAAAGAGGTGATATTATTAACACTTTCCTGCCTCTCACAATACGTTTAATACTTGTACCCCCAACACCTACATCCATGTGTGAATATTAAGAACGCACCAACAATGACTCTGATGGCTAAGGACCTCCATCAGTAATTGCTGGTGATGGAACTCCATCATTTTCACTCCTCCATTATCTGTATCTGAGAATGGAAGTCTCACTTTAAGGCCCCTATCCAAGCCTGCCTACTCCCCCTCTTTAGGCTCTGTCTTTCTGTAGACTCACTCTCTCAATGTGCAGCCATGCTGGCAGGTTGGGGCTCCCCTTAAAGCCTCTTACAACTATTCTCAAAGCTCTAATGGTTAAAGGGAGGATGGCATACTCGTATTACTGGAGATTCTGAGTTCCCACTGGTGTGCTTCTCATTAACAAACCAGCCAGCTGACCCAATTCACCGTTAACAGAAGGATGTACTCAAAAAGTAAAAAAAGAATTATAATTACATAACATTCCACTCATATACCAGGAGCATACCTTTCCACCAATGTACATAATGCATTAGAAAAAGTAGGGAGGAGTATATGTAGAAAATAGATGTGGGCAGAGAAACTCCAGGGCCTCCGTGTCCTTTTGACTCTCTTTCTAGGGGCAGCTGGTGAGTCAGTAGATAGAGCACTGAGTCTAGAGTCAGGAAGACTTGAATTCAGATCTGCTTTCAGATAGTTACTAGGTGCATGACCCTGAGCGAGTCACTTCACCTCTGCCTGCCCCAATTTCCTCATTTGTAAAATGGGGGTGGTAATAGCATCTACCTCGAAGGGTTGTTGGGGGGATCAAATGAGCTAATGACTATAAAGTTCTAAGCATAGTGCATAATAAGTGCTCTATAATTGGTTTTGGAGAGTTGTCCCTACAAAATTCGCTGACTGTTGCGCTGACCTGATTCACAGCAGGAGAACTCTTCTACTTCTACATTACCTCTTCACTGCCAGGATAGTAACATACTCTTTCAGAGAGGGTAGAGACCCTGAGCATGGGATTTGCAGAAGCTTTCCAGTTCTGCTGGAAAAGCATCAAGCAGAAGGGCAGGGAAGTATTATCTCTCCTCCACACAACTCTGAGGTCTTTTCTGAGAACAATCTTGGTTCTGGGCATGATCCTCACCATGAGAAACATCATTCTAGCTCATGTTGAGTAATCAGTCTCTCCTGACATAACTAGGCAATGTATATTTGTCCAATAATCAAAAAACAGTTCTGGAGTTCAGGGCTATGCAGTTCTAACTCCAACATTCTTTAGTTGGTAATATGCAAATGGAAAATGGGAAATACAGCACTGAAGCCAGTCTTTTCCCTGGGCAACTACATTGCCTCTGCTTTCTTAGTGTTTTGTTTTGTTTTGTGCATATCCATGGCTCCCATTTTTCTTACTCCTTGCCTCTTTCAATCAGCAAAATTGTCACAGCCTGAAAGGGGCACACCCTTCCAACAGTCCATCCATCATTTTTACTCCTTCATCATCCCAACCTGCGAAGAGAAGTTTAAGTCCTAGTTTAAGGACCACACCTAGGCATGTCTGAAGACACTTTCCTTTTCATCATCAGTTTAGTGCTTAGTGGCAGAAGAAGTTGCTGATTTTCCGTTTTGAGTGAATTATCTGACCACTTTCTCCATCTCTCAATAAATAAATCAGCTCTCTACAAACAACCAGAGAAATTCACAGAGGCCCCATCCTTTCATGTGGGAAACCAGCACTGCTATTTTTAGGTAACCCATTTGTTCTGCTATCTCACCCCTCTGTGGATAGATCTCTTCTCCGTGTGTGTGTGTGTGTGTGTGTGTGTGTGTGTGTGTGTGTTTATATGTATGTCTCTCACAGTAAGCACACTGTCTGGGATACTCTTTCATGCCCAGCTCTTTCTACAGGACACCCTTCCCTTCCCAACCCTACTTCCATTCATTCTTTTTTGTTTAGATTCAGTCTTAAAGACAGAGACTGCCTCAATTCTACTGTCCCCTTGAAACAATAGCTCTGTGAAAATTATCCATTCATTTAATTTTAAAAATGAGCATAGTGCTTAGATATATACAAAAAAGTATAACACCTGGAAACTATGCTCAGCTAACAAGCGTATCTCAACTCTCCCTTCCGCCATACATTGGAGGCAGTTGGGATATGGTATAGTCAGAAGTAACAACAACTTTCATAAGCCTCAGTTTCATCATATGTAAAAGTGAGGTGAATAGTACCTGCCCCAGTTACCCAAAAAAGTATTAGTGAAGTACTTTGCAAACTGCGAAGTGCTATAGAAGTATGTATGGCTATTAACATCAAAGGTCAGACTCTTTCTAGGAGAGTGTAATTGGTGTTAGTTTTCACAAACACATGGAAACTTGGAGATGAGTGAGGTAAGTCAAGTAATGACATAAAGGTTGGGAATTTACTAGTGTAAACTCCTTGAAGGCAGGGATTCTATCTCATTTATCTTTATATCACTTGCAATGTTTTGCACATAGTAGGTGCTTAATAGTGGGCCTGTTGAATAATAATAATAGTTGGTTGAATGAATGAATAAAGGATTTATAAACAAGGTAGAAACATTCAAAAAAGTAGCAGGCCATGTGTTTAGTGGTCTATGAAGTAATCTGTGCTTGTGAGGTCAAAGAGCAGCAGCAGTGGTCTGTTGTCTCCTGCAATCTTGATCTGGTTTCTAGTACTGCTTACAAGGAAAGATGGAAAGAACTGTGATCCTCCAGGCAAGAGAAGATAGGACTGAGAGGCTACTTAATAATATTCTGATATATGTAAAATTACAATTAATCTACCCTCTACCTCTGTTGAGGACAGAGCAAAAGGAAACAGACAAAAACTGAAACACAGACAGAATGAAGAATTTCTTAATGGTGAAGATATCAGAGGAAATGACTGAAGGGACCTATCTCATTGTTCCAAAACATGTAGCCCTGCCTATGATGGCATCTCAGTGTCCCTACCACCCCTTGGATTCTCTAATGTCTGCAAATATATAGTCACCCCCTACCCAGCTGAGGCCCCCTGAACAGGGAGCTTTGACTGTGCCTCACAGAAGATTGTGTTTTAGTGGAAAAAGCAAAACAAGGGAGTTCTGGCAAGAAAAGGAAACAAGGAAAATGAACATAGCCTCTGTCCATGTGATCCAAATACCTGTGACTCAAATTTCAAATCAGGCCACAGAGGAGCAGAAAGTTGCTTCCTATGGTTGATGTGTTTTTCAAAGAATTTTAACAAAATGATGAAATAATGCCACAAAAGATAAATCACTGACATGGTGAAAATAACCAGACAACCTTGCCACTTGCTACCTGTCATTTTCATTTCGACTTATTCTTTAAGCAAGAGACCCACATTTTCTTCCTCATTTTGAGTCTCCATTTTCCTGAATAAGCACTGAAAATCCTGTCTTGCTCATTTATCTCTGCCTCCCTTCCTGTCTCCTCCACCCCCTTTTATTTGGGCTCAGGAACATGTCCCCAGCATGTCAACAGCAGTGGGAAGTAACCTAATTAGTAGTTACTTGATAGTCTGCCCACCCTGATATCCCACTGGCAATTCAGCAGCCCTTTCTGCAGACGTGAAAAGATTTCCGTGCTAATTAATATGAGCGCAGGGAATTTGGGGATGGACGGAGGCTGGGAAATCCATCTCAGCTAGTCTCTCTTTCTCAGTTGCAGATGTTTTCCCCACAATTATTTTCTTTCCCCAAACTCCTCTGCACTAAACTGCCCCTCTCAGATCTCATCTTCTATCTTTATTAAAAACTGGTCACAATGGCGATTTTTGATTCTGTCCCTGATGGCCTTTCCTATGGAGAGGTTACTCTCTAAAGATACACCTTTTGCTTAGGTGCCTTTAGTACCTAACACTTTCAAAGGATAAGTAAGTTCACACTTAGTGAGTGCATCAACAGCCTTGCCTTTTCCCTTTTCTCAGACCCCATCAGAACGATGCAAACCTCATGGAGGCCCCCTCTTCAACTCTTCATTCCCAAACAAATACAGACGGATCCACTGTCATTTTAAATAAAACTCAGCTTCGGTCCCTGGGCCACAGCTGGGTCCTCTGTAGAATTGTCTATTTGCATTCAAAGCGTTTCATAAAGCAGGGAACAACCATACACATGCATGTACCTTCTACTTGGCAGCCCCTACAGGAGACTGGTCTCATATCTGCTGGAGACCTGAGTGCTAAGATCAAGGAGCCAGGGCAAGCTAGAAGTGGTCGTGGACATGATGACAGGAACCAGGAAGGAAAACGGTGGAGGGTCAAGGGGTCAAGATGATAAGCATGATTCTAATGAAGAGGATAGTGGTAGTTTTACTTTGGGATGCCTTTCAGTCATTAATTTATGTATTATAGCCCATGATTTCAAATCCAATTCTATTTTTATTTCTTCCTCTTCTTGTTTTGGTGGGGAATGAGAAACCAGGAGGTGACATTTCATAAGAATACAACTTTGAGTGAGGCAAAAGGTAAGAAGATTACATGTTTTTAGAAAAAAACCTTTTCCCTCAACCTGTCTATACTAAGCTAATAATTTGGTTGTTTAGCTCTGCAATTTCCATAGCAAAAGGGAGTTCTATACTGGGCAATGTCCTAATGACTTCAGTAAAGTATGTTGTATATACTATCCAGGGCAGTGAGGTGGTATAGCAGATAGAGTACTGCATTTGGAATTAGGAAGACTTATACTCATGAGTTCAGATTTGGCCTCAGACTCTTCCTAGTTGTGACCCCAGGCAAGTCACTTAACCCTGTTTGCCTCAGTTTCCTCATTTATAAAATGATCTGGAGAAGGAAATGGCAAGCCACTCCAGTATCTTTGCCAAGAAAACCCCAAATGGGGTCACCGAGAGTCAGTCAGATGCAACTGAAACGACTCAACAACAAAACTACTCAAGGTAGAAATGCCCCAATTCCACCAATCAGCTGTATTTAAACAAACAACAAAACTTCATTTCTCAAGTCCAAGCTATCAAAATTGATTTGACCCACTTTCAAAAGATGCATTAATAACAAAGAAACTATTCTCAGGGTTTAAACAAATCCCTCTCTCCTCACACACACCATAGGGTCCAGATGAGTGTCCTCCCTAAACATTTCTTTGACATACTAACAAAGATGTATAATGCCTAGAGGCCACATAGACTTTGGGCCTATAACACCGTATATGTGGCCATATACCCATTTCTCTTACTCCAGAGGAATATCTTTCATCAGTTGTTTGTTTCTTCTCAAGCTTCAAGACCTGATAAATAAGCTTCTCTCTTTTAGGGAAGCAAATTATCCTGAACAGCCATCATATGCTCACCATACTGGGCCAGTTCACAGGAAGAAAAGAGACATGTCTCAGTTGGGATTTGGAGCTGGCTTTGCTAGGCTCTTCTCTCTTTTATCCTAAACTATGTATTATTAAAATAGCAGCAGAAGTGCAGAGAAAGCCAGCTCAGCTAATTGCTCTATCAAGTGTTTTTTTTCTCACTTCTAACCCTCTATGCAACACTTGATATTTTCCCTTCTCATAATGATCTTCTCCCTTGGCTATTATGTCTACACTTTCCCTCTCATAACTATCTCCTCTCTTGGGTTTTGTGTCTACATTCTCCTGGCTCTCTTCCTGCTTTTCTGGCCTCCATCTCTGTTCTACATCTCTGATTCCTTTTCTTCCTCCCCAGCCCTAAATATAGTCATTCCCAAAAGTGTTCTTTCCTCAGGCTTCTCTTCCCTCTCTATATTCAGAGATCTTATTTATTGTCAGGCTTTCAACTATCACCTTTGTGCAGATGGCTTCCAAATCTTCATGTCTAGCCCTGCTCTCTCTCACCTGAATTCCAAAGCTCAATTTTCAACCATGAGCTGGACATCTCAAATTTAAATTCAAGTTAAATCAGATACAACCAACTCCTACTTTGATTGAGGCATTATACTAGATCTTTGGGCTTTGAAAATTAGAAAATAATAGAATTTTCTTAGAAAGTTTATAACATGCATAAATATCAAATAAGGCAGAATATAATCTAGCTGAAGGAAAGATACAAGCAAAATATTGTAGGAAGATTTGAGGAAGACGGCTCAACCTGGGTATCCTGTCAATACTCTAAAAACATTTCCAAAAGTTGTTCCTGTTGTTGTTCAATCCTTTCAGTCCTGTCTAACTCTCCAAGACCCCATTTGGGGTTTTCTTGAAAAAGATACTGGAGTGCTTTGCCATTTCCTCCTCCAGCTCATTTTATAGATAAGAAAACTGAGGCAAACAGGGTTAAGTGACTTCCCCATGGTTACTCAGTTAGTAAGTGTTTGAGGTCAGATTTGAACTCGGAAAGATGAGTCCTCTTCATTCCAAGCTCAGTGCTCTATCCACCGTGCCACCTAGCTGTACTTTTCCAAAAGAAATTTAGCGCTACACCCCTCAAAACCACTTCCTACTCCTATTGTCTCTATCCTGATTATTAGCTTTACCATCTTCTTAATCAGACAGGTTCAACCAACAAGAACAGGATAGAGCAAGACTAGACAATAGCTTGTTTGTACGGATTTAAATCTAGGTGATTGTGGTGGTCTACAAACTCAATGTGAATTAACTGTGTCATATGACAGTCAAGTCAACCTGAAATGAATAAAAAACTGCTATGTTTGAGGCACTTGGTTAAGTTCTAGATTTACACAGAAAGGCAACAACAATCCTTGCCTTCAAGAAGCTCCTAATCTAATGGGAGATTCAGTACATGAACAGTTGAATTAAAAAGAGATAAAATGGAGGTAGCTTCCGATGACCTTAAAGATGACCAAAGGTTTCTTGCAGAAGGTGAGTTTTAGCTGGGCCTGAAGAAATCCAAGTAAGACAGGAGGCATAGGTAGGGAAGAAGAGAATTCCAGGTGAGGGAGACAACCAATGAAAATGTCTAGAGCCTTAAGGTGGAATGTCTTGTGTGAGGAATAGCAAAGAAGCCAGAATCATTAGATCATAAAGTCTGTGGAGAGAAGGAAGATATAAGAAAACTAGAAAGGGGACAGGTCATAAATGACTTTTAAAGAAAGAAGATTTTTATATTTGATCCTGGAGTCAATAGGAACCATTGACCAGGGAGGGAAATGAGTAGGGAGTGATGTGATCAGACAAATGTTGTTGTTTGTCCTTTGTTTCAAAGGGGACCATTGATATCACGAGGGAGATATCTTGACTTACATATGAATTGGATTTAAATGAGGGAGAGCTGTCCAGTCATCAGCGTCACTCTCTCCTCCAGAGTCATCAGAAACCAGTGGCAAGATAAGTGGCGATAGCCCAGGATGCAGCGCATGACCCATGGTCTTTTTTGACTAAGGTCTTTTCCAGGTCTTGATTTGTCTGGGGCGATGCCCATTCAGATCACCTTAGTGGCTGAGAAGAGGATGGATGGAAATAGCGAAAGACTTGAGGCAGGGAAGATAACCAGAAGTCAGTTACTAAAGTCTAGTTGGGAAGTAATGAAGGTCTACACCAATATGGTAGCAGTGTCAGAAGATAAAAGAAGGTATATTCAAGAAATATTGTGAAGGTAAAATAGACAGAACTTGTCAACAAATTGGATTGTGGCAGGAGCTGGGAAGACTGTGAGAATAGTGTTAAATTGTTAAGTGATGAATAGTCTACAGGTGACTCATTTCATTCCAGTTCCGAACTTGAACCACAATATCAACTTGATCAAATCAGGCCTGTGTCATAACATTCAGCCACTGGAACTGATTGAATAGGGGAATAACATGGCCAGACCTAAACTTGTACAAAGATTACTTTGATAGCTGACTAGAGAATAGACTAAAGCATGGAAAGACTTGAGGCAGAGAGATCATCAGAAACTATTCCAATAGTCTAGACATGAGGCAATGAGGACCTCCATCAGAATGGTTGAAATGTCAGGGAGAGAAGAGTACATGTATGAGAGATGTTCTGAAGGTAGAATCAACAGAACTTGGCAATGAAATGGATGGGAGAGGTGGGGGTGAGAGACAGTGAGGAGTCAAGGATGATAGGTTTTAGGCGTGGGTGACTGGGAGGATGATGGTGTCAACAGTAATGAGGAGGCAGGAATAAGGGATGGTTTAGAAGAGAAAGATAATGAGTTGGGAATATATTTAGTTTAAAATGTTTATGTGACGTTCAGTCTAAGTTATCCAAGAGGCAGTTGGAGATAGGAGATTGGAGGTTAAGAGAGAAGTTATGGCTGAGACTCTGATGTGTGATCAGAGATTTTCGGATCTATGATCTGAGACTCAGCCAAAAGAATGAACTCGAACCAAGGCTACATTAATGGAAGCACTGTGTCTAGAATGGGTGGTGACAATCCTGTTACACTCTGCCCTGTTCAGGCTACTTCTGGAGTATTGTGCAAAGGTCTGAATGCTAAGGATAATGACAAATTGGAATGGGTCCAGAGAAAGGCAATCAGGATCATGAGATTACTAGAAGAACATGTCATACACGGACCAGTTATGGGGATGAGGTGAGAAGACTTATGGGATAGAAGGCAGCTATACCTAAAAGCCAGACATGTGAAAGAGTTTAAAATAACTATGGCACCCCCAAAGGGTAGAATTAGGAGCAATAGGTGGAAGCTCCAAAGGAAGATTTTGATTTGAAAGTCTTTCTAATTATTGATGCAATTAAGAGGTAGAAGGATACCCCATCATTAGAGATCTTTGTCATCTAAGCCTGGATGACCCACTTTTCAGGGATGTAGGATGGGATTTTTTGTTCAGGAACTAGATGGACTCAATGACTTCTGAGGTCCTTTTCAATACCTGTCTTACATGATTCTGAGATCCTTGACTCCTTTCTTATCCCTCACACCCAATCCATTATTTCAACTTATCATCTCTACCTTCCAATATCTCTCATATTCATCCTCCTCTTCACTTTCCTATTTTTCTCTAGTTCTGGACCTCATAATAAAAATTTGCATTCTCTTCTGCCCATAGAATGAAACCCTTGGGCTTGGCATTCAGAGCTTTTCACCATCTGATCTCCACTAACAGTTCTAGTGTTATATTAATCATGACTTCATTTTGCAAATTATAAGACAGAGGTTGTCAGGGTTTCTCAGTTCATGGAACACTTATCCTCTCAATAACTTTTTTCAGTGTAAGCCAAAAGAAGTACCAGTTTCATCTATTAAGTTGAAAACTTAAAACATTCCATGTAGTCCCTCTGAGTTTGCTGTGTCACCACACGGTCCCCTGTTTGAGGACTGTGGTTATAAACACCATCTGTACTGTATCGCTTTCTCTTCTCCAGTTACTGAACTTTCCTTCGTCTGTCTTTGCTCATGCTCTTCTCTGTTCTTAACACACCCTTCCCAGTCTTTGCCTGGCATAATCACACCCATCCCTCAAAACTCAGTTCAAATGTAACTTCTTCCCTGATCCAACACTCTTTCTTACCACCTACAGATAATCTCAATTCAATTCAACAAACACTTAAAAGTTTTATATAGTCTATGATGAGGAATGCTGGGGATATGAAGATGAGAAACAAGTCTCCACACATAAGGAGTCTTTAGTCTGTAGCAGTGGAGAAATATGGCATTTCCAGAAGAAGGAAAAAAACTTTAACAAATTAAAATGTGAATAAGAGTGGTCACATGAAGAGAAATGAGAATTTAAAGGGGGAGAGAATCTTGATGGGAGGGAGAGAACCCCATGTTTCATTGGAAGGTGCTGCCTGAGTGTCTTTTCGGAAGAGAAAGAATGTTGCTAGAGCCATGGAGGGAGATCATTCCAGGTTGGAAATGGGCCACAAAGACAGGATGAGCAATTACAAAAGATAAAATGGATAACTTTTCATGAAGCTGAAAATGTTCTGTATCAACAAAATTAATGCATCAAGGGAAATGGTCAAACAGGAAAGTCATCTTTGTGTTGGATTTCTCTGATAAAGATTTCGTGTCTAAGATAGGAGCAACTAGGTGACCCAGTGGGTAGATTGCTGGGCCTGCAGCCAGGAAGACCTGAGTTCAAATTCAACCTCAGACACTTAGTAGCTGTGTGACCTGGGGCAAGTCACTTAACCTAGTTTGCCTCAGTTTCTTCATCTGTAAAATGAGTTGGAGAAGGAGATGGCAAACACTCCAGTATCTTTGTCAAGAATGTCCCAGAAGAGGTCAAGAAGGATCAGACACAACTGAAGTGATTAAACAACAACAATCTAATCATGACAATAGCTAGCGTTTATACAGCACTTTAAAGTTTGCAATATGCTTTAAATAACAACAGTAATAATTGCACTTTAAGGTTAACAAAACACTTTACAAATATTGTCTCATTTATTCTCACAACAATGCTGGTTGTTCTTATTATTCCCATTTTACAGATAAGGAATCTGAGACAGAGATTAAATGACTTGCCTAGGGTAACACAGCCATAGATACATACATACATACATACATACATACATACATACATACATACAGATAGATACATAGATAGATATGTAGATACATAGATAGATATTTATATATGTTTAATTATATGTGTGTATATATAAAAACACATACATAGATATATATATACATATATGTGTGTATATATGTATGTGTTCATATATGTGCATATGCATATGTCCTGGTTCACATTCAGCTTCAGACATGTACTAGCTGTGTTATCCCATATACATGTGTATACAACCAAAAGCCATGTCCAAAGAGATAAATGGTCAAAGGATATGAACAGCCAGTTTTCAAAAAAGTTGTAAATTATTAATATCTTTATGAAAAAATGCTCCAAATCACTAAAAATATGAGAAACGCACATCAAAACAACCCTGGGGCTTCGTCTCACACCCTGGAAATTAACAAGGAGGACAAAAGATGGGAATAGTCAATGTTGGAAGGGTTGTAGTAAAATAGGAACACTAGTGAGTTATTGGTGGAGCTATGATCCAATACAACCATTTGGGAAAGCAATTTCAGATTATGCAAATAAAGTGACATATATCCATCCTCTTTGATTCAGGGATTCCACTTCTAGGCTTAAATTCCAAGGGTTTCACTGATAAGAGTAAAGTTGCCATATATACCAAAACATTTATAGGAGCACCTTTTGTGAAAGTAAAGAATTAGAAACAAAGTAGATGCCCATCAAGTGGGAAATGACTAAATGAATCAAAATTTTAAAAACTGTAAAAATTGCACATGCAGTTGAGAAAGAAGAAAAGAAAAAAACATTTAATGGCAGGATAAGGATTAAGAAAAGCCAAACAAGGAAAAGGAAAGAAAAAAAAGAGAATCTAGTCAGGGCAGGGTTCCCAGGACTATGTAGACCATGTTGCTTTCATTTGTTTTCAGTCACGTCCAATTCTTCATGACCCCATTTGGGGTTTTTGGCAAAGATATTGAAGTGGTTTGCCATTTCTTTCTCCAGCTTATTTTTTACAAATGAGAAAACTGAGGCAAACAGGGTTAAGTGACATGTCAGAGCCTTAAAACTAATAAGTGTTTAAGGTTAGATTTGGACTCAAAAAGATGAGTCTTCCTGACTCCAGTGCTGGCACTCTATATGATAATTTCAGAAAAACAGATCTTGTGCCTGGATGCAAAGCAGACAAGAATCCTTTGGACCCTTTTGCTCACCACTCTGCCTCCTCTGGGAAAGTTCCTCTGGCACATATTTCTCATCAGGGTGAGAGAATAAGTTTGAGGTAGCTGAGACACACACAATCAGGGAATGGACAGAGAACCAATACATCCATTCCCCCTTAATGGAGAACTCCCCGTATTGACCTAGGATTTACATTATTAAAGCAGCTAAGCAGAGAAATGGAAAGACTGCTAAATCGGGAAGACTCGAGTTCAAATCCTGCTCAGAAAATTAACAAATATTTGTGATACCCTCCCCCTTTGTGAGGAACTTAACCTGCCTAACTCAGTTTCCTCATCTGTAAAACAGGATTAATAACAGCACCTACCTCCAGAGTTGCTATGAGGATAAGGTGAGATAATATGAATCTTAAAGTGCTATATAAATGTCAGCTGTCATTATTTTATTCTGGAGGTAATATTCTAATAGAATAGAAAATATACAAAAATTGTGTACATACAAGACATGAACAGTGTAAATGGAAGATAATTTCTGAGGAAAGGTAATCGTGAAGGGATGGCAGGAACATTACACAGAAGGTATGATCTGACCTTTGTCCCAAAGGAAGGCAAGGAACCCAGCGATCTAACTCCCTCATTTTACTGAGTAGATAACTGGGCACAGAAGGGTTAAATAATTTGCCCAGGATCACATAATTAGTAAGTATCTGAGACTGGATTCAAATCCACTCCCTTTCTCCTCTGAATCTTGCTGTCTCTGTGCTAAACCTCCTTACTCAATTTTATGTATATTTATCTCAACATTCATTCATATCCAACCTAGCTCTGACCTCCTGCTCATCACCACCACCTGTCTTTACCTCTTATTCCCATCACCACATCCAGATCTCCATATTGTTCATTCCCATTCCACTAAAAAGAAACATACGCTTTACTTGACAAGCAGGGTCCTTTGAGCAATAGATTTTTCTCTGTCCCATCACAGCAAAAGGAGAGAAGACCAAAGAAAGAAACACACCTAGCAAAGAGACAAGAGAAGGACTGAGATGGAGGTATACAAGAGTGAGAGGGGGAGAGAGAGCACGCGAGAGGGGCCATAAATTCCCTTCTAATTCCAAATAATTCCGATTACACGGATGAGTAGTTTTCAATCAGGAAGATAATCTCAGAGATAGATGGCAGGATAATTGTTCGTCGGTGCCACGTAAATATTGTGTCGTTTCTATTAATCTCAGCGAATCGGGTGTCAGGGTTGTCACTCATTCATCAAAACAAATTTTTTTTAAAAAAAATTTTAAAAGAGAGAATTGCACCCGTGTGTGTGTGTGTGTGTGTGTGTGTGTGTGTGTGTGTGTGTGTGTGTGTGCAGGAATTGGGGTGGGGGGAGGACTATGAATAGGAGAGAAAAAGAGGAGAAACGTGTAGCCAACAAGCTGCACAGGATCCTGTTGCTGGGTAATGAATTCTGCTTATCTGCTATTTTTTATTTATTTATGAAAAGCAAATAATAACCAAAGCTGTAGATCTTTATTAACCTTCCTGTAAGAACATGAGCACTTGGGTGCATGGACACATACACACACAAAGAGAGAGAGCAGTATGTGGGAGTCTATCATAAATATCAGGAAAGGGCAAAGGTGTTCGTCCTGGGACTGAAGTTAGACTACCATTCCAATACAACTGAACGAGACTCTGTCAGATGAGGTGCCCCTGAAGAGATGCTCCCTAATCCTCTAGCTTTGTCTGGACAACATGGGAACAGTGGAAGGGATTCTGGACTAAAGGTTTGCTCTACCTTGTGTCTCACTATCTAAACTGAGAGCTTTGTTCTTTGTTGGGACTCAAACCCCCATTGCACACACTCCCTAGAATCAGCATTCTTCTGATAACATCCCTGCTTCTCCCACCTCTTTTATTGCTACTTCCATTACCCCCACTGAGGAGAGGGGAGGGAACGTAAGTATGAAGACATAACTGGAAATTCACCTCTAGCCTCCCAATGGAATGAATGGCCTTTTCAGTAGACCAGGTGTCTGAAGGCAGAGTAGAGCACAAAGGACTCTTGCAAGAGAGATCTGTTGTATTTAAAAAATTCAAATGTTCCTTTTTTGGTTTCAAAAACAAATTAAGGGTGGGCCAGTGGGAGAAGGGAAGGGAGAAGTTGAGGCAAATTGAGAACTATTAGGGGCTATGCAGAAATATGAATATTTCTCTCCTTTTTCCCATAGGGTAGCACTTGAGGACCTAGAGGGCCACATGTAGTCTCAAGCCCACAGGTTCCCCACCCCTGGGGTAGTCCAAACCTACCCATTCCAACATTTCTTCCATGATCTTTTCTGATTTCCAAAATACTCTCAACTATGAGGCCCTACTCATAATACCATGTGTGTGGACACAGCTGTCTCTCTGGCTAGAGGCAGCTTGGTGGCACAGGGGATAGAGAGAGTACAAGGCCTGGAGTCAGGCATATCTGAGTTCAAATCCAGCCTCAAACTCTACTACTTGTGTGATCCTGCGTAAATCACTTAACCTTCGTTTTCTCAACTGTAAGATGTGGATAATAATAACACCTACCTCACAGGGTTTTTGTGAGGGTCAAATAAGATATTTGTAAAAGCATTTAGTACAGAGTCCACCTGGCACATAATACACACTTATTAATAATACACAGTTATATATTTATATAATAAACATGTTATTATATATTATTAATAACATGTAAGCAACAAATGCTTATTCTCTTGTTCCCTGCAGCCTCCCCACAATTGCCAAAGCACTTTTCCTTTTGAGTAGAGCTGACTATATCACTCCCTTACTAAGTAAATTCCAGTCCTTCCCTATTATCTCTTGGACAGAGGTTCTTTTTTTTTTTTGGAGGGGGGAGGTGAAGTAGGGTTAGGTGACTTGCCCAAGGTCACACAGCTAGTAAATGCCAAGTGTCTGAGGTCACATTTGAACTCGGGTCATCCTGACTCCAGTGACAGTGCTGTATTCACTGTGACACCTAATTGCCCTTGTAGGGCAGATGTTCTTAATCTTTTTGGTATCATGGACTCCTACGGCAGTCTGATGAAACCCTTACCATCTTTTCCCTGGGCCAGTGGGAAGAACATTTACCTTCTTAGAAGATCCAAGCAGCTACAGCTTGGCCATTTATAGCTGTATGACTTCAAAAAGGGCACAGCCTCTGCTCTACCAACCTGACAGGATATCAAAAGGAAATTATGTTTACAAAAGTGTACTGTAAACTTTCAAGTACTCAAAGCTATGCCATACACCATTATTCTTACTGTCATTGCTACCTCTGCCTGAGGAAACAGAGGGAGGGTAGAGTTATATATTTTTCAAAGAAATTGATGCAATTTGTAATTATGCAAATAAAATGACTAAAATGTCCATGACCCTTTGAACTAGAGGCTCCGAAACTGGGCTTACACTCCAACGAAGCTATTTTTAAAAAAGTAAGTCTCTATGTAGACCAAAACATTTATAGCAGCAGTTTGAGTTTTTTTGTGTGTGATAGCAAAGAATTGGGAACAGAGTCGATATCTGTGGATTTGGGAATAGCTAAACAGATTATGATATATTAATACAATGCAATATTACTGTGATGTAAGAAATGCGTGTGATGAAAACAAAAAAATGGAAAGATTTATATGAACTGATGCAAAGAAAATAGAGCCAAGAAAACAATATACATAGTAATTACAACAATGTACATGGAAAAAACAATTACGCACTGATAAATCGAAAGTAAATGCAACAAAATTATACAGATCCAGCAGGACTAGAATGAAGAGATATGAGTGGACACCACCAGCCCACCCCTTCATGGAGAGAGAAGAGTCATAGGTGTTACACATTGTATAAGTTTTCAGATTTTTTCAATGTAATGATCAGTTGTGCTGAATTATCTCTCTCTAAAAATACTATTTGGTTTATGGGATGACACTCTGGGAGAGGAAGAGGAAAAGATACTTGGGATGACCGTGATGATGTAAAGACCATCAATAGAAATTATTTTTAAAAAGAAAAAGAATAAGCATCTATATAACACATTATATGCTGTAATTCAGTATCTGTATTAGACTAAGCACTTTTTCTAGATGACTGTTATTTTATCCTCACAATAACATGATGAAGTAGATACTGTTATTATCTCTACTTTACAGTTGAGGAAACTGAGGCAGAGATTAAGTGATTTGCCCAGGATCAGAAACTTATTAAGGGGAAAGGAAAAAAATAATGGTGATAACTATGGTCATGCAAAAAACATAAGAAAGCAACAAAAATTTATTTTAATAAAGAAAATAGACACTTAGAGTTAAAAGAATTTGTCCAGACATACAAGAAATAAACAGAGGACTTGAATGCAGAGCCTGGCTTCCTGGTTCCCTGCACTGGACTCTCTTACTACCATAGGATCATGATGATTAATTTCTTCTAGAAAATCATCATCCTTGTAGAATACAGAGCAAGAAAAGCTGAGGACAGAAATTCAATAGATTATAAATCTGACACCTTCATTAGCAGTGTAATGCTACTCACTTTCTTTTGTACTTGAGGCTTATCTTAGATTCTGGTGAATCCAAGGAAGTTCTTGACCTACTGTCCATTGCTTTAAGATAGATTGTTTGATTGATTGAGAGATATTGATATAGAGAGAGATAATATTGGTGCCTATAGAGATATCAATATCTATTTTAGCTAGTTGTTGTCCTTTATACTAAAAGAGCATTAAAGTGATATCACCGTATCAGAATCAATGTACAGTGTGCCCAGCTGTGGCTGATCAGACCAATATAAGCTCAGAAGCTCTACCACAGATAGGGCACAAACAGTGCGTATGTATTAAGAGTAAAGATGTCTCTAAATTCCCACATCTTACATTTCTTTTGAGCTACTGCAATTCTGCTTTGCTCACAGAGCACAACACCTTCCTTGCTGTGAGTATGCCATTCTGGGCAGTCCTGTGCTAGTGTCTCATGATTCCAAAGTTCTTCAGAGAGACCTTGACAGTGTCCTTGTATTGCTTTTTCTGACCTCTGTGTGAGTGCTTGCCTTATATGAGTTCTCTGTAAAATAGTTGTTTAGGCAAATGTACACTTGGCATTTGAACATGACCTGTCCATCGGAGTTGCGCTATCTGTGGTAGAGTTTGAATGCTTGGCAGTTCAGCTTGAGAAAAGACCTCAGTGCCCAGTACTTTATCTTGCCTGGCTATCTTCAGAATCTTCCTAAGACAATTCAGATGGAAGTAATTCGGTTTCCTGGTGTGGTGCGGGCAAGTGTCCAGGTTTCATAGGCATACAACAATGAAATCAGAACAGTGGTTCTGTAGACCTTCAGTTTGGTAGGCAGCCTAATACTTCTCTCCCACCCCTTCCTTCAGAGCCACCCAAACACTGAACTAATTCTGTCAATATATTCATCAAATTCATCATCTATGTGTACCTCCCTAGAAAGGATATTTCCAAGGTAAACAAACTTATCCACAGCATTCCAAATTTCTCCATTTGCTATAACCAGTGTTTCAAATATGGATGATGTCATGCTGGTTGATGGAGAATCTCTGTTTTCTTGGTGTTAATTGTCAGGCCAAAATATTACAAGCAGCAGAGAATCAATCCATAGTCTGTGGCATCCTCACCATTAGCATTGAGTACACAATCATCTGTGAACAAAAAGTCACACACCAACTCTCTCTCCACTTTCATCTTGCCCTATAGTCTTTTCTTAATATTTATAGGTAACAGATATAGATATAATAGATAATCTAGATATCTATGTTTTATATTAATGTATGTAGATATTGGTATATATTTCAATATCTCTCAATTTATCTATTTTAAAGTAATAGACAGTAGGTTAAGAACTCCCATGGACTCACGAGTCTAAGATGCACCAAAGTGCAAAAGAAAGCTAAACTTCCATTAAGCAGCATCATATTACTGATGAAAGTAATAGATCAGGGGCAGAGCTAAGATGGCAGAGTAAGCAGGGACTTGCTTGAGGTCTCCCCCATGTGAAAAATGACTCTAAACAAATTCTAGAGGTACAGAACCCACAGAATGATGGAGTGAAGCAAATGTCAGCCCAAGACAGCCTGGAAGATCAACAGGAAGAGTCTATCATGTCAGGCTGGGAACTGAACTAAGTCCAGCATGGGCACAGATGGAACCTGAGAAGGCCTTGAATCACTGGCAGCTGTGACAGTTTCCAGATTTCTCAACCCTGAAATGCCAAGGACAACTTGGAAGGTCAGTGGGCAAAGCCTATTAGACCTATGTGAGAGAGCAACGTGTTTTGGCCCCAGCCCCAGGCAGTGGAGAGGGTAGCAGAGCCCATGGTAGTCACAGTAGCATCAGAAACAGCAGCAGAGGTAGCTGTTTCTGGAGCCCTAGGCCCACAAATTGTCGGGGAATGAGTGGCCAATCAGGGATAGAAGAAGGATCCCTTTGCCAGTGCTGAGGCAGGATTCTCTTGCTTTGCCCTGCTTGTATCTGGGTCATAGTCTTGGGTAGCAGTCCTAGGACAAGGAGGAGTGCTGATGTGGCACACCTTGTAGCAATGGTGGAGAGGGAATCCTCTTCACAGTCTCAAGGCAGAAAAGAGTGCTTGAGGTCACTCACAGACCAGAGCACAGACCACAAGAGGAATAAACACCTCTCCTTTGATTATGCAACTTTGGAAGAGCTGAAACTTTGCAGGTCCCTAGAAGTATTTCTGAAAAATAGCTGCATAAAACCCCTGAAACCTGGGACAGTACCCCCACCCCCACCCCTCCTAGAAGCAGAGAACTACCTTGACAAAGAGCTCAAAAGTCAGGTAATTGGCTGGGGAAATGAGCAAATACCAGAAGAAAAACAAGCTATAGAATCATACTTTGGTGACAAGGAAGATCAAAACATACAACCAGAAGAAGATAACAAAGTAAAAGCTCTTACATCGAAAGCCTCCAAGAAAAATATGAATTGGTCTCAGGCCTTGGAAGAGCTCAAAAAGGATCTGAAAATCAAATAAGAGAAGTAGAGGAAAATGGGAAGAGAAATGAGAGTGATGCAAGAAAAATCATGAAAAATGAGTCACCTGTTTGCTAAAGGGGACCCAAAAGTGCTGAAGAAAATGATACCTTAAAAAATAGAGTAACCCAAATGGCAAAAGAGGTCCAAAAAGTCATTGAGAAGAAGAATGCCTTAAAAAGCAGAACTGGCCAAATGGAAAAAGAGGTCGAGAAGTTCACTGAAGGAAATAATTCCTTAAAAATTAGAATGGAGCAGATGGAAGTATGACTTTATGAAAAATCAAGAAATTATGAAACAAAACCAAAAGAATGAAAAAATAGAAGACAATGCGAAATATCTCATTGGAAAAGTCATTGACATATATGTGTATACTATATATACATATATACGTACATATATATGCATATATGTATATATATATACACAGAAGGCACAGGTTGAGTTGAATATGAAGGGAAGATATCTAAAAAATAAAATTAAGGGGTGAGAGAGGAATAAATTGGGAGAAGGAGCAAGGCAGAAATAGAAAGGGGCAAATTATCTCACATAAAAGAGGCAAGAAAAAACTTTTACAATGGAGGGGAAGAGCGGAGAGGTGAGAGGGAGAGAGTAAACCTTACTCTCATCACATTTGGCTTAAGAAAGGAATAACATGCACACTCAATTGGGTATGAAAATCTATCTTACCCTACAAGAAAGTAGGGGGGAAGGGGATAAGTGGGGATGATAGAAGGAAGGGCAAATGGGAGGAAGGGGTAATCAGAAGTAAACACTTTGGAGGAGGGACAGGGTCAAAAGACAGAAGAGAATAAATGGAGGGCAGGATAGGATGGAGGGAAACACAGTCTTTCTCAGCACGACTGTTATGGAAATGTTTTGTATGACTACACATGTATAACCTATATCAAATTGCTTGCCTTCTCAATGGGGGGTGGATGGGGAGGGAAGAAGGGATAGAATTTGAAACTCAAATATTTAAAAAACAAATGTTTAAAACAGTGTTTTTACATGAAACTGGGAAATATAATGTTCACACAATGGGATATGGAAATCTATCTTGCCCAACAAGAAAATAGAGAGGAAGAGGATAAGGGAAGGGGGGTTGTGATAGAAGAGAGGACAGATTGGAAGAAGGAGTAATCAGAATGCATGCTGTCTTGGGGTGGGAGAGGGAAAAGATGGGGAGAAAATTTAGAAGTCAAAATCTTGTGGAAGTGAATGTTGAAAATTAAAAATAATTTAATAAAAAAGAAAGTAGTAGGTAGATGGATATGTGTGTGTACATATACGTGTATGTGTGTGTATGTGTATGTGTGTGTGCTAGGGGAATAGAGAGAGGATATAATGATATCTGTTTTGAAAAAAATGGATAAGGGCAGCTAGATATCACTCTGGTGGATAGAATATTGGAGTTCAAATCTGGTCTCAAACACTTACTAGATATGTGTAACCCTGGGCAAGTCACTTTACCCTCATTTCCTCAGAAAAGAACAGGAAAAGAAAATGGATACAATATGAAATTATGGAAATTAAGGGACTAAAAAAGACTATATCCTTTGCACTAGAGACTCTAGTACTGGACTTATACAACAAGAAAACCATAAAAAGGCCCCCATATATACCAAAATAGTTATTTTATATTAATAATATGTATTATATGTAGGCACTTGATAACTGCATATATGTGTGTGTAGACAGATAGATAGATAGATAGATAGATAGATAGATAGATAGATAGATAGATAAATAGATGATAGATAGATAGATAGATAGATAGATAGATAGATAGATAGATAGATAGATAGATAATTGGTTTTCTCTGGTAAATTATGTATCTTGTTTTATGCATTTGAAAACATGATTCTGAGAAAAGGTCCATAAGCTTCACCAAACTGCCAAAGGGGTCCATGGCACAAAATGGTTAAGAATCCTTGAGATCTTTTCTGACTAATAGGCAGGGAGGTATTGTGCTTCTCCCTTCCCCTATCCTTCTTTCCAAGTGGAAATGGACCTGTATCATTGGCATAAGGCTAGAACAATATGTCTGGGGGTGGGGGAGCAAGAAAAAAAGGAGGAAGGGCTCACAGACCTGAGCTGTCATAGGTTGTCAGAACTCCACTGAAAACAGGCTGTTCCTTCCCGTGTCAGGTTCCAGGCTGAACACTGTAGTTTTCTGTTCAGTCCATTGTCGATTCTAAATGGAGTCTTTGATGAGTGTCCAAGTGGTTGTCATCACAGGGAAGGGCCTTGCAGGTAAGACCTGGGAGGAATAAACACCTGGGGATATACCATATCCAGATGGAGGAGAATTTTAGCATCATAAGGCAAGAAACTGCCACCTCAGAATAATAAGTCAGATTGGAAAAAGAGGATAATATCTGAAACTAAATTTTGTGCTACCTATAGCTTGAGTCCTATTAACCCCCAAATGTCCCTTGCTATTTCTTTCTAAACATCTGTTCTTACTAATATCATTACCTTTTATCCAACTGAGGAATCAATGTTTGGATCACTCCACAGTTATATTACTATGACTTCTTAGTTTCTCTGTCTCCAGGCTTTCCCTGACCTAATCCAACCTGCCTATCATCGAAAGACTGGTCCTCCTTATGTACCATTTTCACCATGTTACCTCCCAGTTCAAGGTCTTTCATTGACTGAATGTGCAGACCAACACATACGAGGGTGCTTTAATAAGTCATATGGGATTGAAAGCTCAAAGGGACCTTAGGGATCCCCTAACTCTAGCATATCAAGTTCAGATGCTTTCACTTGGCTTCAAGACTGCATGCTCTGTGATCATTTCATAACTTTAGGCTGCAAGTTAATCATCCAAGATGTTCTGTACTTTTCCTGCAATTCATAAGTATGTATATGTATATATGTGCACATATACACACATGCACATATATGGTGTATATATATATGTACCTATATATAATAATTTCTTATATGCTGCCATCAGATGGTACATATACCATGATTGATGGGATCTTACAGCACTTAATTTAAATTCCAGATAACAACCATGAACTTTTCCCTATTTGAGGGAAAAATATAATATTTGAGGGCCAAAAGATAATTCTAGTTTCTAGCAAAATATCTGAGGTAGCCTGATGTCACAGTGGATAGAGCACCAGCCCTGGAGTCAGGAAGACCTGAGTTTGAATCCAGCCAGATACTTCCTAGCTGTGTGACCCTGGGCAAATCACTTAACCCTATTTGCCTCAGTTTCCTTGTCTGTATAATGAGGTGGAGAAGGAAATGGCAACATCCAGGGTCTTTGCTAAAAAAACCCCAAATGGGGTCACAAAGAATCAGACATTACTGAAATGATATTTTAATATATAAAACTTTAATAATGACCACATCTATTCCAGAGCCACAGAATTAGTCAGCATTAGAGTCAGAACTTGAATCTGGGTCTAACTAATAATAATGATATTAATAATAACAACAGCTAACATTTACATGGTGTTTTAAAATTTGCAAAATTCTTTAGAAATGTTATCTTATTTGATCCTCATAACAACCCTAGGAGATAGACGCTATTATTATTTTATAGAAGAAGAAATTGAGATAGACAGAGGTTCAATGACTTGCCCAGGGTCACACAGCTAGTTTCTGAGCTGGATTTGAATCCAGCCTTCTTTGCTGGTGGTATCACACTCTAATCACCATGCCACCTAGCTGCTGGCTCCAGGTTCATTTCTCTTTCTATTACTTGCTGCTGCCTTCCTTAACTAGTGCTCTCTAATCACAAAGAGATAATTTCACACTCTACTCACAGGCAGGCTTGATAGTCTATTTCCTGGATAGAGATTATTTTCATTTTCTTCACTGAAGCAAAATGACGTGGTAGAAAGAGTGCTAGACAGCCCAGCTCTGGCACAGACTAGCTGTGTTAGGCAAGTCACATAACTTCCCCAAGCCACAATTTCTCTTTCTGTAAGATGGGCGTAATAATATTTGTCGATTCCCCTTTCAGAGTATTATCCTAGGACTGACCTATAGGGGCAGCTAGGTGGTGCAGTGGATAGAGCACCAGTGCAGGAGTGAGGAGGACCTGAGTTCAAATCGCACCTCAGATACTTGACACTCACTAGCTGTGTGACCTTGGGCAAGTCACTTAACCCCAATTGCCTCATCCTGAGTCATCTCCAGTCATCCTGATGAATATCAGGTCACTGGATTCAGATGGCTCTGAAGGAGAAGTGAGGCTGGTGAGATGCACAGCCCTCCCTCACTCAAAACAAAGTCAAGTGCAAGTCATGTCATCATTTCTCTGATGGCACGGTCTTCTTGGGCAATAAAGGGCAAACACACACACGTAGGACTGACCTGTAAACATTTGTATGCTAATGTTAATCTTGATCCTGGAGAAGAAATGATGAAACACACTTTTCTGCTCCCAGTGCAGAGTTGGAGAAAGCTGGAGGTTGAATGTTGACACACCACCAGAAGCAATTATTTTGTCAGTTGGCTTTTTTAGCTGTTTTTCCTTTTTTCTTTTTTTACAAGGTAGGTTTCAGTGGGTGAGAAGTGCACTGGGGAAATGACAAAGATACATAAAACAGCATCCATCAAACTTAAAACTTTTAGACTGTAGAGAGGGTGTGTGGTGTAGTGGAAAGAACCAAAATGAAACCTCAGTTCAAATCTTTCCCTAACTCTGTGACCATGGGTAAGTCATGAAACCTCTTTGGGCCTCAGTTTCCTCATTTGTGAAAGGAAGTGGTTGACCTCTAAGGTCTAAAACAATGATCTACAAAAATGGAGCAGTACCTATATCATAGGGTTGTTGTGAGGAATAAATGCAATAATGAATTGTAAAAACCTTTACAGACCTCATAGTGCTTTATAGATGCCAGGTATTATCATACATGGCAGGTAGGTGGCACAGTGAGTCAGAAAGACTTGAATTCAAATCCAGCCTCAGACACTTGATAACTGTGTGATCCTGGGCAAGTCACTTAATCCTGTTTGCCTCAGATTTCTCATCTTGAAAATGCACTACAGAAGGAAACAGCAAAACACTCCACTAACTCTGACAAGAAAATCCCAAATGATGTCACAAAGAGCCAGACGAGACTGAACACTGACATTTATTATGTAAATTATTTATTATGACTTTTTTTCTAATAGCCTGAACACACAAATAGCCCTTTTTTAAAAACAGATTTAGAGTTGTATTTCAAACTTTAAAGAGGAAATAATCTTTTAAAAAGCAAATTTAATTTCTTGGTACAAAATTTTGAACTGGTTTCATTACTCCCTCTATAAGATCTATATTACCTTCCTGATCTGATTTTCTCTTATTCCTCAAAACACAGAAACCATTCCTGTTAAACGTGTTGCTTCCCTGCCTCTCACTAGGCCATACCTATTCTCTCCTGGTTTGCTTTTAGACCTGCTGCTAACCCAAACCTGAAATGCTCTCCTTCTACCCTGAAACCAATCCAAATCCAAGCCACATTTCAAGGCCCATCTTTTCTAATCCTATGGGGAAAGTATTAGACTTGTTTTCTTTGATCCCAGAGGCCAATGGATATAAGTTGTAGCCTTAAGATGCTATAAGTTCATGGCTCTTCATCTGTTAGTACTCCTCTTTCATCCCCTCTGACTCTTCATCCTCCTCTCCAATCCTTTAAGCATAAGTATCCAATTAATTAATATTCACTTATTAAGTACCTACTATGTGCCAGGTACCGTGCTAAGCACTAGGGATATCCACCAAGACTGTGTCCTTGATCCTCGTTCTTTCTCTTTACAAGGTTATTAAGAGGATTAAATGAGGTAGATTTTTGCCTTCCTGTAAGGAAAAACAGCCTGACAATTAGGGAAATCCACAAATAGAATGGGTTCCCCCAAGAGATAAAAGGCTTCCCATCACTGGATATGTTGAAGCAGATGACCACTGATTATGAGAATGTCAAGAAGCCAATTTGGCTGGATTCTGAGACTATGATCCTGTCATGACCCCAGGCCATGTTGATTTCTCCTTTCCCCAAACTTCTCTTGCTTTGATGATCAGTGCCATGGTTCAGCTCTTAATTACTTTCTAATTATCTCATTCTTTTGTCTTCCTAAATCATTTATAAGCACTTTGACTTATACTTCTTCTGTCACCTTCTTTTCGCTACACCCTAGCACAGGGCTGGGCACAGACCAAGCACTCAGTGTTTTAGAATGTTAGCACAAGAAAGAGCCTTACATACCATCCAGGTCAATTTCCTTGTTTTGTACATGAGAAAACTAAAGCTCAACAAGATTATGATGTCCAAGGTCATTCGGGGAGTAAGGAACAGAGCTGGGATAAAGATCAGATCTGGGATTGGGACCCAAGTCTTCTATTTCCACGACAGTATACGCAATACATGCATTGACTTATTGATTTAAACCAATACCGGTAAAGTACTTTTGGACTAAAAAATTAGATTGAGAGCTCACACCCTCCTCCTGCAGTTTCCTAATCTCCTTTATTTTACCTTAAGTCTTCATTAGGCAAGTAAAAGATAAGTAGATAGATAGATAGATAGATAGATAGATAGATAGATAGATAGATAGATAGATAGATAGATAAGATAAGATAAGATAAGATAAGATAAGATAAGATAAGATAAGATAGACAGACAGGCACAGAGAGACACAGAACCAGAGCCAGAGAGAGGCAGAGATAGAGATGCTATAGATAAACATAGATAAATAAAGAGACTGAGATAGAGGATGTATATATATATACATATACACACACAGAAAGAGAGAGAGATCCCTGTATATGTGTAGGTGTGTATGTATTTATAAACTCAGGCAAATTATTGACTCTCAGCCATCTTTGATATATTATTAATACCTTGATAGATTTGTGATCTTATCAATGTGGGCACTCCCTTTGAAAGTACAGACCATAACCCATCTATAACTTCTTATCCTGTTCAACTCTGGTCTATGTTCTTCCATAAATCCCCTATAGTGAGTCCACTAGACCAGAGTATGGGAGCAGGAGGGGCTGCTTCTCTTTATCTTAGGTGAATGACACTAGTCATTCAGTCAGTGACATTTATTAAACCCATATTGTGTGTCAAGTACTGTGTTAAGTGCTAGGGATATAAAAGTAAAAACAGTCGCTACCTCAAGGACCTTATATTCTAATGGGAGAGTCATCATGTAGATAAATAAATAGGTATATCGAAAATAAAGAGTAGGTGGAAGGTAGCCACAGAGCATAAGACTTAAAAAGTGGGCAGGAAGCAGGAAAAGCATCCAGCATAAAGTGGAATTTAAGGCTAGTCTTGAAGGATTCCAGAGATTTCAAGATGTGGAAGTGAGGAGGGAAAGTGTTGAGGCATGAGGGAGAGTCAGTGTGAAAGAGGGAGATTGAAGATGAAATATCATGTACAGGCAATGACAAGGGAAGTTTAAGAAGGTTAAGAAGAATGGAAAGGTAAGGAGTAGACAGGTTGTGAAGAGTTTTAAAAGAAAAACAAAAGAGTTTCTATTTCATCTTGGAGGTAATAGGGAATCACAGGAGTTCATACAGTAGGGATGTGACCGGGTACTTTTAAGAAAATCACCTTGGGGGCAGAATCCCCAGCAGCAGTAGCAGAGGTTTGCAAAACCCTCAACTCAGCTGGCCAAGAAGGGAGGAGGGTCTTCCCATAGCCCCAGCCTCAGGCAGCTCCCACAATAGTCTGCATCCATTGCTGGATCATAAAGCCCCTGGGGGATCTGAGCAGCTGATCCTTACCTCAGCCTGGTGTGGCAGCCCTGCCCCCACCTAAAGCTCCTGGAAGAATCAAGCAGCTGATCTTTATCTCACACTGAATGGCTGCCCTGCCCCCTCTGAAAGCCCCTGGGGGAATTCAGCAGTTTATCTGAATCTCAATCCCCAGTGCTGGCTTGGTGGAACTGGAGGCCAGGTGGTTGTGGAGAGAAAATTAGATTCTGGGCACAAAAGTTTCTGGTTGCTCCCAGACCAGTATACACCCTTGTCTGTGCCACCTTGGAGGAAGTGAGATCTTACAGATCCCCAGAATATACCCTACTCTTGACAAAGGACCCAAAAGTCAAGTAACTGGTTGGGAAAATGCCCAAAAAAGGGGGAAAAAAATAAGACAATAGAAGGTTACTTCCTTGGTGAACAGATATCTTCTCCCTTCCTTTCAGATGAGGAAAAACAATGTTTACCATTAGGGAAAGACATAAAAGTCAAGGCTTCTGTATCCCAAACATCCAAAATAAATATTCAATGACCTCAGACCATGAAAGAGTTCAAAAAGGATTTTGAAAATCAAGTAAGAGAGGTGGAAGAAAAATTGGAAAGAGAAATGAGATGCAAAAAAGCATGAAAAGCAGGTCAACACCTTGCTAAAGGAGACCCAAAACAATGCTGAAGAAAATAACACCTTTAAAAAAAGGCTAACTCAATTGGCAAAAGAGGTTCAAAAAACCAGTGAAGAGAAGGATGCTTTATAAAGCAGAATTAGCCAAATGGAAAAGGAGGTTCAAAAGCTCACTGAAGAAAATAGTTCTTTCAAAATTAGAATGGAACAGATGGAGGCTAATGACTTTATGAGAAACCAAGAAATCACAAAACAAAACCAAAAGAATGTGAAATATCTCATGGGAAAAACAACTGACCTGGAAAATAGATCCAGGAGAGACAACTTAAAAATTATGGGACCACCTGAAAGCCATGATCAAAAGAAGAGCCTAGACATCATCTTTCATTAAATTATCAAGGAAAACTGCCCTGAGACTCTAGAACCAGAGGATAAAATAAATATTGAAAGAATCCACTGATCACCTCCTGAAAGAGATCCAAAAAGAGAAACTCCTAGGAACACTATGGCCAAATTCCAGAGTTCCCAGGTCAAGGAGAAAATATTGCAAGCAGCTAGAAAGAAACAATTCAAATATTGTGGAAATACAATCAGGATAACACAAGATCTAGCAGCTTCTACTTTAAGGGATTGAAGGGCATGGAATATGATATTCCAGAAGTCAAAGGAACTAGGATTAAAACCAAGAATCACCTACCCAGCAAAACAGAGTATAATACTTCAGGGGAAAAACTGGTCTTTCAATGAAATAAAGGACTTCCAAGCATTCTTGATGAAAAGACTAGAGCTGAAAAGAATATTTGACTTTCAAGCACAAGAATCAAGAGAAGCATGAAAAGGTAAACAGGAAAGAGAGTCATAAGGGATTTACTAAAGTTGAACTGTTTACATTCCTACATGGAAAGACAATATTTGTAACTCTTGAAACTTTTTTCAGTATCTGGGTAGTTGGTGAGTTTATACACACACACACACACACACACACACACACACATAAAGAGAGAGAGACAGAGAGCACAGGTGAGTTGAATAGGAAGGGATCATATCTTAAAAAATAAAATTAAGGGGTGAGAGAGGAATATATTGAGAGGAGAAAGGGAGAAATGGAATGGGATAAATTATCTCTCATAAAAGAGGCAAGAAAAAGACTTGTCAATGGGAGGAGGAAAGGGGGAAAAAATGGGAGGTGAGAGCAAAAACGTGAAGTTTACTCTCATCACATTTGACTCAAGGAAGGAATAAAATGCACACTCATTTTGGTATGAAAATCTATCTTACAATACAGGAAAGTGAGGGAGAAGGGGATAAGCAGGGTAGGGGGGATGATGGAAGAGAGGACAATGGGAGGAGGGAGCAATTAGAAATCAATACTCTTGGAGAGGGACAAGGTCAAAAGAGAGAATGGAAGAAATGGGGGCAGGATAGGATGGAGGGAAATATAGTTAGTCTTACACAACATGGCTATTATGGAAGTCACTTGCAAAACTACACATTTTTAGCCTATATTGAATTGCTGCCTTCCCAGTGGGGATGGGTGGGGAGGGAGGAAGGAAGAGAAGTTGGAACTCAAAGTTTTAGGAATAACTGTTGAGTATTGTTCTTGCATACAACTGGGAAATAAGAAATACAGGTAATGGGGTATAGAAATTTATCTTGGCGTACAGGACAAAAGAGAAGATGAGGATAAAGGAAGGGGGGGGGGATGTTAGAAGCGAGTGCAGAGTGGAGGTAGGGGTAATTAGAATGCTTGGTGTTTTGGGGTGGGGGGAGGGGAGAGATGGGGAGAAAATTTGGAACTCAAAATTTTAATGGAAATGATTGTTGAAAACTTAAAATAAATAAATAAATTTTTTAAAAATCACCTTGGCAACTGAATGGGGGATGGATGGGAGGGGAGAGAAACTCAAAGCATGGATACTCATTGGGAGCTACTGCAATAGTTAAGGCAAGAAGTGGTGAGAGATTGAGTATGGATGGTAATGGTATGAGAGGAAAGAAAGGTAGATTGAGAGAGAGAGAAAGAGAGAGAAAGGGTGTGTGTGTGCGTGTGTGTGTGTGTGTGTATGTATCTTGTGTATATGTGCATATATCTCATTGTGTGTGTATATAAAATCCCATCATATATGTGTATATGTATGTATGTATGTATGTACACACATATAGAAGATGTTGAGAAGGTAGAAATAGTGAGACCTGGCAATGGATTGGATTCATGTTTTGAATGAGAGTGAGAAGGTTAGTATGACGCTGAGGCCATGAACCCGACTGACTAGGAGGATGTCCTCAACAGTAATTGGAAAGTTCAAAAGGAGGAGGGTTTTGGGCAGGGGTGGGGAACTTGCAGCCTCAAGGCCACATGTGACCCTCTAGTTCCTCAAGGGTAGCCCTTTAACTGAGTCCAAATTTCAAAGAAGGAACTGCCTTAAGAAAAGGATTTGTTCTATAAAACTTGGACTCAGTCCAAAGGACCTAGAAAGCCACATGTGGCCTCAAGGCTGCAGGTTCCCCACTTCTGGTTTTGGGCAAAAGATAATGAGTTCTATTTTGGACACATTACAATACATAGGCATTATATTTTGAGATGTCTACAACACTGTGGTCCTGAGGCACAAGTAGGAAGTACATGGGATCTGGCTCACTTATGCCTCCAGCACTATAGGGCCTTTATGAATAATAGTAATGATAGTAACTAGCATTTACATAGTGCTTTCAAAGTTTTTGACAAAGCATTTTACACGTTAACTCAGTTGATCCTCACAATAGCTTTGTGAGGTAGGTGCTACTATTGCCGGCATTTTTCAGAGGAAGAATCGATGGTTGAGAGAGAAGTGAAGTGAATGGTCCACAGTCACAGTTAGCAAACACTGGAGGCAGAATTCAAACACAGGTCTTCCTGACTTCACATCCTGAGTGCCATCCATGTGTTCTTTCTTTCTTTGTGGAGTATTCACACTGTGCCCCCATGGGTACAGTGTCTCTCCCAGACAGATCCCTCACCTGAAGTCCCCAAGTCGCTCCTCTCCACAGGTTAGTTCCCTTATGCTGCTGTTTTCTCCTATCTCCAATGTTACCAAAGCTGGTATGATCAGCTTTTTAAGGTGCCATAAGAAGCGTAGTGGCCAATCTCCCCTTTCAATTCAATCAAGGAAACTGCTATCATATCTCACAAAGGGATAGCAGGGTATTAACTAATCTTTGGACTTAATTAACATATCAATACCTCATTACCTCTTTTATTTGTCCCTTGCTTTTGGTGACTACATTAACTGGTAGGGTGTAGGGGTCAGAGTTGGAATCAATTGGCCAGAGACCAATTACTACCCCCTTCCCATTCTCCCTGCACTTAAACATGTGTGGTCCCCAGCACATCAGCTATTGTGTTTTGGGCACATTTGTCCATTATCCTAAATGCTGGACAGCTCTTTAGTGATTTGGGGAGTCTCAAGCATCATCCTTTCAAATGTTTTCCCTAGAACCTTGTACTAAAGATGCACAGTAAAGTCCATATGGTACAGTTCTTAAATAATCCAGAAATTAATATTCTTCCACAAGGATCCAGGCCTACCAGAGCTGAGGGACCTGAGGATTATATTCATCCCTAAATACATGGTTATATGTAATAGAGTTGTGTATAATAGCCAAGTGTATATGTCTTGTGTAGGAACATGACATATGACCTTAAATAAGTGGCAGCTATTTGGCACAGTGGACACGGTGGTGGGCCTAGAGTCAGAAAGACTGATCCTCTTGAGTTCAAATCTGACCTTAGACTCTTACTAGCTGTGTGACCCTGGGCAAGTCACTAAAACCTATTTACCTCAGTTTCCTCATCTGTAAAATGAGCTGGAGAAGGAATGGCAAAACACTCCAGTATCCTTTCCAAGAAAACCCCAAATAGAGTCATGAAGAGTTAGACACAACTAAAAACTATTGAACAACAACAACTTCCAGGATTGTTGTGAGAATCAAATGAGGTAATAATTGGAAATTGCTTAACACAGTGTTTGGCACAGAGTAAATATGCTAGAGAAGCACCTTTCAGTATTATAATGAAAAGCATTACATATCAGCCTGGATATGAACATTACATTCACATCAATATAATTTGATAACAAAATACTTGGCATAGCAAAATACATAAGACCATCAATGAGTTTAGTTTTTAAGCTGGTTACATGAGTAAAAGCCTCTCCCATTTTTTGAATCTTCCTAATTAAGTCTGTTTCCCACCTGAATAGTCTTGGCACTCCTGTAAAGCCCTCCTTGAGCTTGTGGTTGGTTGATTATCATAACATAGCCAGGACTGCTGACAAATTGCTCCAGTCCTAAGCTCAAAGATGACTCAAGCAGGCTTTCTTGTGGCCTCTGCTCCCTAGCAGCCTCTGCCACTGGAACATCAGGCTGGGTAACAGCTGACTCCATGTTGGCCTCCAGTTCCAGGCCTAATATAGGAAGTGTCACCAAAACTGTGATGTGAAAGAATTTAGGGAGCCTCAAATAATGTACGTAACATATTTTGTAAATCCTAAAGTGATATCTAAGTGTTTTGTTGTTGTTCAGTCATTTTTCAGTCATGTCAGACTCTTTGTGACCCTTTTTGAGGTTTCCTTGGCAAAGGTATTAGAGTAGATTGACATTTCCTTCTCCAGCTCATTTTACAGATGAGGAAACTGAGGAAAACAGGGTTAATGACTTGTCCAAGGTCACATAGCTTATAGGTTGTCTGAGGGCAGATTTGAACTTAGGAAGATGAGTCTTCCTGACTCTAGGGCCAGTACTCTATACCTTCTGACACCTAGCTGCCTATATCTAAATGTAAATTGTCTTTATTCTACAAGGCAAGGCTGAAGAAGTGCAATCTAAATGTGGGAGACCATCTGGTTTTATATAGATATAGATAGATATAAAAATATAGATATAATGTTTTCCCCCAATTACATGTTATACACTTTTTTAACATTTGGTTTTTTTTAAAGTTTTGAGTTCCAAATTCTATCCCTTCCTCTCTCCTCTAACCTTCTCCCTGAGACAGTATACAGTCAGATATAGATTATACATGTAGAATCATGTAAAACATTTCCATATTAGTCATTTTGTATGAAATACTTGTATATATAAAAGAAAAAGAAAGTGAAAAATAGCATGCTTCAGTCTGTATTCAAACAATATCAGTTCTTTCTCTGCAAGTGGATAGTATGTTTCACCATTAGTCCTTTGGGATTGTCTTGAATCATTGTATTGTTGAGAATAGCTAAGTCATTCACAATTCTTCATCAAACAATATTGCTTTTACTGTATATATGTCTTCCTGGTTCTGTTCACTTCACTTTGCATCAATTGATTGTCTTTCTAGGTTTTTCTGAAGTCCTGTTTATCAGTCCAAATAATATTCCATTCAATCATAAACCATAGCTCGTTTAGCCATTCCCCAGTTCTCAGCCACCACAAAAACAAATGCCATAGTTTCCCTTTTTCTGGATATATTTTGGATGTAGACCTAACAGTAGCATTGCTGGATCAAAGGGCATACACAGTTTTATAGCCCTTTAGACATAGTTCCAAATTGCTCTTCAGAATGGTTAGATTAGTTCACAACTCCACCAACAGTGCATTAGTGGTGGAAGATCAGTTGTGCAAAACCAAGGAAGCAGGAGATATAATGTTTGTATAGGGAATAACTAGCAGTTATTTTGACTAGGATGTATGTAAAGGAGAGCAATATGAAACAAGACTGGAAAAGTAAGTGGGAGCTAGGTTGTGAAGGGCTTTCAGTGCCAGGGTGGGTACTCTACATTTTACCGGAAAGGCAATTGGGAATCATTGATGATTTTTGAGCATAGTGACATGGTCAGATCTATGTTTAAAAAAACATTAATTTGGCAGTTCTCTGTAAGATGGATTGGAGAGGGAAGAGATTGGAGGCAGGGAAGCTGTTTGGAAAGCTATTGAAAATCAAGGAGATTCCCATCAATTGGGGAATGGCTAAACAAATTGTGGTATATGAATGCAATGTAATACTATTGTTCCATAAGAATTGATGAGCAGAATGCCTTCAGAAAACCCTAGAAAGACTTATATAAACTGATACAAAGTAAAATGAGAACATTGTACAGCAATGTACAACAGCAATGTTGTACAGTGATCAACTGTGAATGACTCAGCTATTCTCAGAAAAATAATGATCCAAGAAAATTCCAAAGAACTTAAGATAAAAAATTCTATCCACCTCCAGAGAAAGAACTGATGGAGTCAATGCAAATCAAAGCATTCTTTTCTAAGCTTTTTAAAATTTTTCTTAGATTTATCTGTGTTTTCTTTCACAACATAACTAATATGGAAATGTTTTGCATGACTGCACATGTATAACCTGTATTAAATTGCTTCCCTTCTTTGATGATGGGGGAGGGGAGAGAGGAAGAGAATTTGGAACTTAATCTTGTAAAAAATGAACGTTGAAATTTGGTTTTACATGTTGTTGGGGAAAAAGAAAATATTAAATTTAAAAAAATTTAATGTCAAAAAATAAAGCTATTAGAAAGTGTGAAGTGATCAGGATCTGACAGAGTAGAGGCTATGTGAGTGAAGAGAGAGAAGGACAGATGTAAGAGATATCACAGAAGTAAGTTCAATAAGATCAGACTACTGATGTGGTGTGAGTTTTGAGGTAGAGGGAAAATTTGGAAATGACTACCATATTTTGAATGTGGGTGACAGATTGGAGATGAGAGAAAGGAAATGATCAAGGAGAGAAAGAGGAAGGAATGGGATCAGGAGCATAAATGAAGGGATTGGCTTCAACAAAGAGGAAGCCTACCTCTTCATCAGAGATGAGAGAAAGATATTAATGATGATGATGAGGAGGAGGAGGAGGAGGAGAAGGAGGAGGAGGAGAAGGAGAGGAGTTTTGAGATAGAGAATGAAAAAGAACGGAAGGATGATCTTTAAAAATAACTGAATGAATGGAGAAAGGAAGGAAGGAAAGAAAGAAGGAAGGAAAAAATAGGAAGCTCACTTCTACTAAAAGGAAGGATGGGGCTGAAAGTGGTATGGTTAGTGTGAGAAAACAAGAGATTTAGAAAAACTGTTGTAAAGAGAGTGATAGAGAGCTAGTAATGGAAGAATAAAAGCATTGCCGTGCAGCAATGAGGACCCAGTTGAAATTAGATAATATCAATTTGTAGGGAATCCAGTCTGAAAAATTGAGTAATTTTCACCAGGAGCAATACCCAGCATGTGAGAAAGAAGTGAGAAGGTGGTCTAGACAACCCAGGGTTAGGATTTATCTCAAGTCTCCCTACTACAATCCATATTCCACTCAAGCTATATCATTAAACTCCAGTAACTCCCTACTACCTCCAGCATCAAACATAAAATCATCTGATTGGCTTTTAAAGCTCTTCATAACCTGGCCCCTTACTACCTTTCCAGACTTCTTATACATTATTCCCCTCTATATATTCTGATCCAGTAACACTGGCCTCAATCTGCCAAGTACATCTTCACCAGCTGTCCCCCATGCCTAGAATTCTCTCCCTCTTCATTCTGGCTCCCTTGCTTCCTACAGTTAAAGTCCCACCTTCTACAAGAAGTTTTTCCTAATTTCCCTTAATGTTAATACCTTCCCTCTCAGAATATCTCCAATTTCTCTTGCATATATTTTGTTTCTATAGAATTGATTACGTTATTTTCCCCTTGAAGGCTGAGACTGTTTTTGCCTTTCTTTGTATCCCCAGCACTTAGTACAGTGCATGATGCCTAGAAGACATATAATAAATGTTCTCCTTCACTTGACTTATGGGTTAATGTCAGATACAGAGTCTGTGTTGCTGAAGTGGAGTGATAACAGAAGTAATGAGCTTAGGAGGGTCATGAAGTAGGAAACTGGAATGTTTCATGGGTATGTCACATTTTAAGCTTAAATTCCCAAGTATGAAGGCAAAGCAAAAGCAGACAAAAAAACTATTAGTCAAGTACAAACTGCCTGAGAAGCAAAGGAATAGGAAGTCAGTAGGTAACTGGAAAAAATTTGCTGAGTGATAAAAGATAGATGGAGTGAACTCCAAAGGAAAAGATATTGCAGTGTGATCATGGCAAAAGGATAGTCAAAGTGGGGATGAGGAGCAAGGAGTATGCTTACTCCTCCTCTTACACCAGTATTTTAAGGGCATGAAATGCAGACCTAGTACTGGAGAAAGCACTAGATATAATGTGTTCTGGGCAGAGCCAGATCTCCATTACTACAAGAAGATGGATAAAGTTTTCAGTCACCACCTCAAATTAAAAACCAAATTCATCTTCCCAAAAAAAAGTATATCACCCCCTACCTTTGATATTTTGGTTGACTGTACCCACCATATTTGACTATTCCAGTTAGTTGCAGATTATTGTTGATACTACCTCAGTAAACTCTAATATGGGGCAGCTAAGTGGCAGAGTGGATAGAGCTCTGGACTTGGAATCAAGAGGACTCATCGTCCTCATATACTTACTAGCTATGTGATCCTAGACAAATCACTTAACCCTGTTTGCCTCAGTTTCCTCATTTGTAAAATGAGCTGGAGAAGGAAGTGGTAAATCACTCCAAGATCTCTATCTGTTTCAGTTTCCTCATGATAATAGCAACACCTCCCTTTCAGGGTTAATGTGAGGAACCAGTGACATCACAGGGTGATGTCTTGACTTTCATGTGAATTGGATTTAAGTGAGGCAGAATTGCCATGGTTGCCATATGGCATATGGTTGCCGTAAACAAAAAATTAATTGGAAACTAAATAATCTAATCCTAAAGCAGGAGTGGGTTAAACAAGAAATCATAGAAACAATTAACAACTTCGTTGAAGAGAATGATAATAATGAGACAACTTCCAAATCTTATGGGATACTGCAAAAGCAGTTCTTAGGGGAAGTTTTATGTCTTTGAATGCCTCTCTGAATAATATAGAGAAAGAGGAGATCAATGAATCATTCATGCAGCTGAAAAAGCTAGAAAAGGAACAAATTGAAAATCCCCAAGTAAATATCAAATTAGAAACACTGAAAACTAAGGGAGAGATTAATAAAATTGAAACTAAGAAAACTATTGACCTAATAAATAAAACTGAGTTGGTTTTATGAAAAAAAAACAATAAAATTGATAAACCTTTGGTCAATTTGATTAAGAAAAAGAAAACCAGATTACTAGTATCAAAAATGAAAAGGGTGAACTAACCTCCAATAAGAAAGAAATTAAAACAATAATTAGAAATTAACTTTGCCCAACTGTATGTCCATAAATTTGACAATTGAAATGATATGGGTGATTATTTTTAAAAAATATGAATTGCCAAGATAACAGAAGAGGAAGTTAAATATTTAATAACCCCATCTCAGAAAAAGAAATTGAACAAGCCATCAATGAACTCCCTATGAAAAAATCTCCAGGGCCAGATGGATTTACAAGTGATTTCTATCAAATATATAAAGAACAGTTAATTCCAATAATATATAGACTATTTGGGAAAATTGCCAAAGAGGGAGTCCTCCCAAATTCTTTTCATGATACAAATGTGGTTTTGACACCTAAATCAGGAAGAACCAAAACAGAGAAAGAAAATTATAAACCATTTTCTCTAATGAATATAGATGCAAAAATTTTAAATAAGATTTTAGCAAAAAGAATACAGCAACTTATCATAAGAATAATACATTATGATCAGGTAGGATTCACACCAGGAATGCACGGCTGGTTCAATATCAGGAAAACTATTTGCATTAATGATCATATCAAGGGCAAAACTAACAGAAACCACATGATTATCTCAATAGATGCAGAAAAAGCTTATGAAAAAAATACAACACCCATTCCTATTGAAAACAGTGGAGAGCATAGGAATAAAGGGAACTTTCCATAAAATAATAAGCAGTATCTACCTAAAACCTTCAGCAACCATTATATGCAATGGAGATAAGCTAGATGCATTTCCAATAAAATCAGGGGTGAAACAAGGATGTCCATTATCATCACGTTATTCAATATGGTACTAAAAATATTAGCTGTAACAATTAGAGGAGATAAAGAAATTGAATGAATTAGAACAGGCAAAGAAGAAACTAAGCTATCACTCTTTGCAGATAATATGATGATATACTTAGATAATCCCAGAGATTCAAGTCAAAAACTACTTGAAATAATGAACAACTTTGGCAAAGTTGCAGGTTACAAAATAAACTTGCACAAATCTTCTGCATTTCTATATATTAGTAACAAAGCCCAAAAGCAAGAGATAGAAAGAGAAATCCCATTTAAAGCTAGAGTAGACACTATAAAATATTTGGGAGTTTGCCTGCCAAAACAAACCGAGGGACTATATGAACACAATTACAAGACACTTTTCGCACAAATAAAGTCAGATCTAAGTAAATGGAAAAACATCAGCTGCTCGTGGGTAGGCTGAGCCAATATAATAAAAATGACAATTCTACCTAAATTAATTTACTTACTCAGTGCCATACCAATCAAACTATCAGATAATTATTTTTCTAGAGCTAGAAAAAATAATATCAAAATTCATCTGAAAGAACAAAAGGTCCAGAATATCAAGGGAACTAATGAAAAGAAATGCTAGAGAAGGTGGCCTAGCTCTACCAGATCTCAAATTGTAATACAAAGCAGCAATTATTAAAACCACTTGGTACTGGCTAAGAAACATAATGGTAGACCAGTGGAATAGGTTAGATACTCAAGACACAGTAGTCAATGAATATAGGAATCTACTGTTTGATAAACCCAAGGACAGCAGCTTCTGGGATAAGAACTCACTGTTTGACAAAAATTTCTGGGAAAACTGGATAACAGTGTGGCAGAAACTAGGCATAGACCCATGCCTGACACTGTACACAAGAGTAAAGTCCGAATGGGTACATGATCTAGATATAAAGATTAATAATATAAACCAATTAGTGGAGCAAGGAATAATTTATTTATCAGATTTATGGAGAAGGGAAGAATTTTTGACTAAAGAAAAGATAGAAAACATTATGAAGTGGAAAATGGAAAATTTTGATTACATTAAATTGAAAAATTTTTGCATAACCAAACTTAATGCAACCAAGATTAGGAGGGAGGCAGAAAACTGGGAAAGAATTTTTGCAACTAGTATCTATAATAAAGGCCTCATTTCTAAAACATACAGAGAACTGAGTCAAATGTACAAGAATCACCGTTGATTAGAGAAATGCAGTTCAAAACAACTCTGAGATACCGCATTACACCTATCAGATTGATCACATCACACCTATCAGATTGACTAATATGACAAAACAGGAACATGATAAATGTTGGAGAAGATGTGGGAGAGTTGGAACACTAATTCATTGTTGGTGGAGCTGTGAGCTGATCCAACCATTCTGGAGAGCAATTTGGAACTATGTCCAAAGGGCTACAAAAATATGCATACCCTTTGACCCAGCAATACCACTTCTAGGATGGTATTCCCAAGAGATCATAAAAACAGGAAAGGGTCCCACATGTACAAAAAATATTTATAGCAGCTCTCTTTGTGGTGGTCAAACACTGGAAATCAAGAGGATGCCCATCAATTGGGGGATGGCTGAATAAATTGTGGTATCTAAATGCAATGGAATACTATTTTGCTATAAGAAATGATGAACAGGAAAACTTCAGAGGGACCTGAACTGATGCTGAGTGAAAGGAGCAGAACCAGGAGAACTTTGTACACAGCAACAACCACTGTGTGGGAGGAATTTTTCTGGGAGACTTAGTGCTGCATTGCAATGCAAGGACTTAAATAATTCCCAATGGTCTCTTAAGGCAAAATTCCTTCCACATCCAAAGAAAGAACTATGGAATTCAATCACAGAATGAAGCAGATCATTTTCTTTTGTATTATGGTTAGGTTTGTTTTATGATTTCTTCCATTCATTTTAATTCTTCTATGCAACATGACTAAGGTGAAAATGTATTTAAGAGGAATGTATGTGTAGAACCTATGTAAAACTATATGCCATCTCAGGGAGTGAGTAAGGAGTTAGGGGAGAAGGGGAGGAGGGAAGGGGAAAAAATCTAAGACATGTAGAAGCGATTGTAGAACACTGAAAACAAATAAAATAATAATAATAAAGGTAACAGACAACTTCTAAAAATAAAGTAAACAAGTTTTTATATATTAATACAAAAAATAATCTTTGAAGAGCATTTAAATGTTGATTTGGACAAACTATATGGAGAAAGAAAGACAATCTATTGATGCCTTGGGGAGTATATGGAATGAGCGCCTTATACAAGAAATAGCTCAGTTTCTTGTCTCTGCTCAGGCTTCTCTTTAAAATCATGTTCAACAATGGGACAAAAAACTTCATAGTGGTAGGGAGATATGACAGACAGGGGACTTATTTGGATATTAAAAATGGCAAATCTAAGTCATAACAATACTGGGGAGTTTGTCTCACAAACACCAATATTATCTTCATTTAATAAAATATAATAAGAATAAAACTATAATGCAAATATGTAAATAAATATAATATAATAAGAATAAAAAAGAATGGTTACAGTGGGGGGGAGAAATCAGATTTCAGAGTTGAACAGAAGCACTCTCACCCAAGGGCTGGAATGTTCCTCTAGAGTTAGGTCCCTGACAGGTTAGGTAACAGACACCCCAACATGAGATACCTGACACTCAGCCCAAACCTGGATTCTTCTCCCTCAGGCAAGTTAGAGAACAAAAGAGAGTTTCCCATTGGCTGGTTTTATTTTTCCTCTCCCTCTGGCCTTATCTTATCCCCAAAGCTGGTGATAGAATTATGTCTACAGATTTCTTGCTAAGAAGGAAGCAGCAAAAAAGAGCTCTCAACATCCAAAGGAACTAATTGGCTTTGGTTACAATTGCCCAGTTTAAGCAGCACCAACAGATATATCTCCTGGAGAATTCTGAAGCAACTGTACCAACTCTCAGAGACTAAGCAGCCATTCTGAGCTCTGAAGCAAAGAGAAGCCCATTTGTCTCCACCTAAATTTACCCAAGTGGAGAGAGGGCAACTGAGTTGTTTTCCGGATGGGAACTATGATACCATGACATGAAATAAATAAGTCCTCTTACTTTCTCAATTTTGCCCTTTATGCACATTTTATTAAAGACAAAATAAAGTGAGAGGTTGTAAGACATGGGACAGATACCCAAGAATGATTTTTTTTTTTGCAAAGGACAGCCAGGCTCATGTTCTCCCAACAAAAAGGAGGGGGTGAAAATGGGGCAAGACCAAAGAGAAAAAAATTAAAAACCCCAAGATCTTCCCAGAACCCCTAATTCAGAGAACAGGCTTTGGCAAGATATTTCAGTGTATTTTAGTGAAAAACAGAAAAAACAGATTGCCCTGCAGTTAACATGAAGTAATTAATTTCTTCCCCCCACAAGAATGTTATGTTATGATACCCAGTAGTACTGAGAATATTACCACATCCAGTGAGTGAGTCACAATTTGGGAGCTTTATTTTATGGTGATGCCAGAATCCTAGAGGAGGACACTGCTTTTGACTATTAAGGTCTCCTTTTTCATGTTTCTGTTTTTTTTGATGGAGATTACAGATGCCACAAATGTCTACTTAAAGACTTCTCTATTGGTTTCTCCTTAGTTGTTTTGTAGTGAAGAAGTGAGTAGAAATTGAAATGGGAGGTATTTTATTAAATGACAGGATTCCTCTGCCTTCCCATACCCATATTACATCCAGACACCTTGGGGTGCTTTTCAGACAGTAATTCATAAATCCTGCTCACTTAGGTGATTTCACAGCATTGGGGATATGACACCAAAGAACAGCATGGTTTTGCCTGTGATCACAGTGGCTAAGTCTGTACAGCAGCTAAAAATTTTTAAAAAGACATGAAGCTGATTCATTAACATTAGCATCTCCCCACTGACATAATTAATGGTCAACTCTCATTCCTCCTTTGTAAAGATTTGGCTTCTCTCAAACTCAGGATATGAAGTCCCATGGCATTCTGTGCAGGGATGGGAGAGAGTGGAGGCAGCTTTCATCCGCTATACCTGCTAGAACCTTCCTTCTCAAATTACCATGTATTTAGCTGTTGCTATCTATTTGTGTGTATTAACATTATGTTTACTACATGTTATTGTGTGCATATACGTATACATATATTGTCTCCCTCGTTAGAATGTAAACTCTATGTGTAGAAATTGTTTTATTCGTTTTATTTGTATCCCAACAGCTAGCACAGTGCTTGGCACATAGTAGGGGATTATCAAGTACTTCATTGATTGGTTAAGAGCAATGTGTTAAGAAAAAGAAGGAAGTGACAGATTTGAAAATAACCATGCAGACAAGCACTTACCTGTGTACTTGGGGTTGAGTGAAAAATTAGAGCTTGTGAATTAAAAATTGGGGGATATGCACTCAATAACTAGAGAACCAGATATGGCCATGGGTAATATTGGGAGGAAAAGAAATTATCCTCCACCTTTCTTTCATCAACTTCATGTCCCCATCCCTCTTAGCCCATCCTGTGTATCTCTAGTGCCTTCACTGACACCCAAAGTGTGCGCTCATTAAGCACATAAATTCTCTCATTTCTTCCATGGTCACATCCCTCTCCTGCAGCTCTCCTCCTCAGACCTGACATGGCTTTCAAAGTACCCAGGTTGATGGCTATCTAATAAAACAACTCGCCAACAAATATCTATAGAGCTCCTAACAGGTGCCTACCTCCAGGCCTGGCATTATAAAGAACTAAAATTAAACCACCCAAAATATAAAACTTGGACCTCAGGGTACTTACAATATAATGAGAAACAAAAGGCCCACGTGCAAGAATTAGAGAATAAAGAATAAACTGTATTGATTTTAAATGTTATAGGCATTCTGAGAAGGGGGAGATTAGTGTAGGCAGGAGAAGTCAGCAGGACTTCACAGATGGGTTGTTTTTTGACCTGTACATTAAAAAATGGATAGGATTTCTATAATGCAGGACATTTTAACTATATAGAGCAGTACGAAAAAAGGCATAGATGTGAATGAGCATGAGATAGCAAAGAGGTTTGCTATCTCGTCTACAGCATATCTCTAAAATGGCACGAGGGTTTATGTTGGGAAGGATTAAAAATAAATCTGGATAATAATATTATTATGGTATTGATTATGAATGTTGGATGACAGCTCTATAGTGCTTTAAGGTTTGCAGTGGTTTATATTATGTTTATTTCATCTGATCCACACAGTAACTCTTTCAAGTAGGTGCTATTATCATCCCCATTTTACAGATAAGGAAACTGAGACAGAGAAATGAAGTGACTTGTCCTGAGTGACACAGCTAAGCAGAATCCTGAGACAAGATTTGAATTCAAGTCTTCTTGGCTGCAAGTTCAGGAGTCAATTTTTGGAAGACCGTAAAAGTCAGAAGAATTTGGATTTAATATCAACAATGCTTTTGCATTAGGGAGTGATACGTGATGTACACTTCAGGCAGACGAATCTCACAGTAGTATGCAATATAGAATGGAGGGAGAAGCTAAACTGGTAAATTGTTCCCAGCTGCTATTTAATAGGGCAGCTAGGTGACAGAGTGCATAGAGTGCCGGGTCATCTTTCTGAGTTCTAATCTGGCCTCAGACACTTAATAGCTATGTGACCCTGGATAAGCCACTTCATTCTGTTTGCCTTAGTTTCCTCATCTGTAAAGTGAGCTGAAAAAGAAAATGGCAAACTCCTTCACTATTTTTGCCAAGAAAACCCCAGATGGGGTCATGAGGAATTGGACATGACTGAACAGCAACAGCTTTAATGGGATATGATTAAGGGAGAAGAAAAAGTTACCCTACCCATCTGCCTTCTGGAAATAAGCTCCCTGCCTCCATCCATAGTGCCTCCTTCTTCCCTACCATTCTCGCAGTCAAGGAGGCTTTGAGTAAAGCAGAGGGGAAGGATTTGTCTATATCACCGCTATCTACATTCCCGTATTCCAGGAATTTAACCATTAATAGCATTTTTTTGGTTGTTTTGTTTTTGTTTTTTTTAATTTGTGAACTGACACCAAATTCATGTATTCTAGCTGACAGGAAAAGAAATAAAGGTCAATACTGTCCTCTGGACTGCTTCTATTTTCTCTGTCACCGGGGTGGCTTTTCTTACCCCTCTTCCCATTTGCCATCCAGCCCCGGCCTCTCTCCAGACCTCCCAAGAGGTCACTTCTTGATCTGCTGGGCCACCTGCTGCTCAGATGACAATGTGATCAAGCAAACATTTCTCTTCGTTACTGCTGCACGTGTCTAAGGAAAAAACAGCATCAAAGATCACGTCTGTTGGGATAACCTATTGATTTGTATCACATTTCTCCCAATCTCCATTTTATTGTTGTTCAAGGAGGGGTCAGGCTAGGTCAAAAATAACTCTTTCCAATGGAAGCAACAGAATGGGGAATTCTAAAAGGAATTCTAAATTCTCTAAGGGGCGTGGGCAGGGAAGTAATAGCACATGAAAGAATCTCTGCATCAAATGCAGACTGTAGAGTTGGAAGGGCAGGGTGGAGTCTGTCAAAAGACATCTTAGAAAAAAACTTGTGAGGGCATGCAGAATGCTGCTTGAAGTCAAATAATCCATAAAGCAAGGATTAGAAATGTTTTGGTTATACTTATTTTTGTGATAATAATTATTATTATTATAGCTAGCATTTATACAGCAACCTAGAATGTGCCACGTACTGTGCTGTGTGTCTTACAAATATTATCTCATTTTGATCCTTACAATAATCCTGAGAGATAAGTACTCTTATTTTCTTATTTTACAAATGAGAACACTGAGGTAGATAGAGGTTAAGTAACTTGCCCAGGGTCACAAAGCTAGCAAATGTCTGAGTCTGCATTTGGACTTAGGTCTTCCTGACTCCAGACCCAGTGCTCTGATTGGTATCTCTGTTCTCAGTCTCTCCATCACTTTGATACAGCTTCCACACAGCTGCCAAAAAACATCTTAAGGTGCAGGACTGACCAAACCGCTGGATTCCTGGATAGCAGGGACACCTTCCCTCCTTTGCATTCTGTTCTCACCTTCTCCTTCCCTAGGGTGATCCCAGAATCCACCCAGGATAACTAGACAGGGGGAAGAGTCCCTCACCACCAGAAAAGGGGATATTCCCAGTCCATCTTTCCCCTTCACCTGGTCTGCTTGAGTGCTCACAACGTTAGGAGTATATGAGAGTCAACAACTCCATTCTTTCTGAAGAGATAGAAGACCTCCATCTTACCATCTGCCCTCCTCCCACACCGTGACCCTAACTTCCTATGTAACGTAAGGCTCTCTAGAACTTGCCATCTACCCCATGGTTACAATGGCCTTTCCATATGTCCTACAACCCTGAGCTTTCTTTTATGTCGTCTCTCCCAGTTAGAGTATAAGCACCTTGAAAGCAGGAGCTTTGTCTACCTCTTCCCAGCACTTAGCATAGTGCTTGACATACAGTAAGCACTTAATTAATGTTTATTCATTCATTCATATCACTTTCATGCTCAAAAACTTTAGATAACTTCCTGTTTTCTATCAGGTAAAATATAAATTGTTTAGCTTGCATTTAAAGCTCCAGTCTACCTTCCTAGCTATGTCTCACATTATTCCCCTTCATGCACTATATCTTCCAACCAACTTGGCCTGGTAGCTAGTACTGAACTTAACCTACCATCTCCTGGTTCTGTCATGGCCCCTTGTCCAAATCCTTGTTTTCCTAGAGTGCTAGAACCAGTCAGGAAAATCTGAGTTCAAAAGCAGCCTCAGACACTTAGTGCTACCTAGCTGTGTGACCTGAGGCAAGTCACTTAACTTCTGTCTGCCTCAGTTTCCTCGTCAGTAAAAGAGGGGTCATACCAGTACCTACTTCAAACCCATCAGTGAGTTAGGGGGATGTCTACTCCAAGCATTTGAAGACTTCCCTGGTGGATGGGTGGACAAAAAATAATTGGTTTCAGTCATCATAAAGGTGCCCGAAACAGGCTGGGTGGAGTTCTTGGAGATTGGTCAGACATCAAAGATGTCAGGGTCATCCACTTCATCCCAGACCATTGCCAGTTGTCTTGACTCTTGTCTTGCCACTGGACTCCAATATCTGGAAGCGTGAGGCTGATGACTTTATACAACTCTGCCTCACTTAATTCATAAGCAACTCAAGACATCGTGCCCTCGTGTCATTGATCTTCTTCAAAAATGAAGGACAAACAACAACCCCCTCCCAAGGTTGTTAGGAGGATCAAATGAGATACGTTTTGCAATGCACTTAGCCCGGTGTCTACTGTGCAAACTAGGTGCTATATAAATGCTAGCTGCTATTATCATTAATGTTCAACTCAGGGGCCACCTCTTCCCTTGTTCCTTGATTTGTTAATTGCCTTCTCCCTCCTCAAATTACTTTGCATTTGCACATTTCGATGGTTATATTTCTCCCTAACCTCCAATGAACTCCTAGAGAGTATAGATTTATTTCTTTAGACTTAAGAACCCAGGTTTGAGAGTCAAAGGACCTTAATTTGAATATTTGATCTACTACTTACTGTAGTCACTGTGTGACAGGGAAATTCATTTAAACCATTTGGGCTTTGTCATCTTTGTCTGTAAAATTAAGAGGGTGGAACTAAATGGTCTCTAAGTTTCTTTTCAAGTTCTACAGCTATGATGTGATGACCCCATGACTATGTTGTTTCCCAACCCAAAATTCTTCAATGGCTTCCCACTGCCTATAGGCTACAAACTCCTTAGCGTAGAATTTTTAAGGCCTTCCATGGTCTGACTTTTCTCTTCCCTTTCAGTCTTATTTCCTACTACTCCTTGGCAAGCTTATAATCTAACCAAAGTAAACTATTTGCCATTCCCTGAACTCTATATTCCATCTCCCACCCACACACATTCACTCAAACTACTTCCTAAGCCTGGAATGTACTCCCACATTCCAAACTCCTCCAGAAAACCTTCCCTACCAGCAGTTCTTAGTCCTCACCAATTTTTCAAGTAAGGACTTTGAAGTCACTAGGCAATGAGCAACCACTGAAGTGATTATTGGAGTGATATGGTCATATAACTTTCCTCATACTTAGCTACTTAGGCTACACTACCCCACCTCATAAAATAGAATGTAAGCTACTCTAAAGATAGAGAATTTTTTGTCTTTAGATAGCTAGCACTATGACCATAAATATTAAACATATAATAAATACTTTTTGAATTTAACTTAATTTATATCCCCATAATCGTCCTGGGATTTGATCTCTAGCACATTTCAATTTAAAATCTCACATTCTCTCCTCAGTCTTCAAATATACATACATACATACATATATATATCTATATATATATATACATAGATAGATAGATAGATAGATAGATAGATAGATAGATAGATAGATAGATAGATAGATAGATAGATAATCTCTATATATGAGGTGGGTTGGTGGCCAGTGCTGCCACACCTGTTTTACAGATACGAAATGTGGAAGTAGAAAGAGACAAGTTATGCAACATTGTGGTTTGGGATTGTTCCCAGCCCATCTGCCATCCCTTTGGTCTTTCTCTTCCTTTTCTTTCCCTAGGAGTCAAATTATTCTCTAAGTCATAAGAACCACCGATGCAACTCTCAAGCTTGGGGAAGGCAAAGAAATGAATAGACTCTAATGGTCTCCATAAAACCTATGATAGATATTATCAAAATACTCTAAAATTTCTCTGGAATAGAACAAGAAATATGATTCTAAAAGAAACAGAGTTAGAAGGAAATAGGAACTAAGCTAAAAAAAAAAGTAAAGGTCTAGAGAATTTCCAATGACTATTTAGAATTTCTCCTTAATAATAGCTAACATTAATATAGCACTTTAAAGGTTTGCACAGCTTTCCACATAAATTAGCTAATTTGATCTTCATACTAACCTGGTGAGGTAAGGGCTATAATTGTTCCCATTTTACAGATGAGGAAACTGAGGTAGACAGATTAAGTGACTTGCTCAGGGTCACACAGTTAAGTGTCTGAACTGCTATTTAAGACTCCAAGTCTAGCACTTGGAGTGAACCACCTTCCTGCCTACTTAGTAATAAGAATGATTGTGTGGAATGGTGTTGGCAGGCTGACAATAATATTGTAATGAAGCTGGTAAACATCTGATCTGGGAAGAGCCTGACAGTAAGAAGCTCTAGAAGAATCTTAGAAGATAAGGGGAAAATAGATGATAATTACTAATGAAATAACATGGAATAGAATTTAATAAGGTAAAGAGCCCAATTTGCTCTGCGTAACTCTCTTCTCCACACCCCCAGCCCTCATCCTGAGGTTAAGTCAAGCTCAAGAGTGTAAATCAGAAGTGAAGCCTTTCTGAGGATGGTCCTCCAGAATGGTCCTGGAGAACCAGAACTGGTTTTCAATTGAGTGTAAAATATACCTAATTTCTCTGGGACTCTTTGAACTGGGGAACACCAAAGGCTTGATCAGACTAAATTTTTTATTTATTTATTTTTAGTTTTCAACATTCACTTTCATAACATTTTGAATTCTAAATTTTCTTCCTTTCTCTACCCTCCCCACCTCCCCAAGATGACATGCAGTCTGATATAGGCTCTACATATACATTCGTATTAAACATTTGCACAATAGTCAGGTGGTAAAGAAGAATTGAAACCAATGGTAGAAACCACAAGAAGGAAGAAACGGCAACATAAAAAGATAGAGAAAGAGAGCAAACATTATGCTTTGATCTGCATTCAGACTCCATGGTTCTTCTTCTGGATGTGGGCAGCATTTTCCATCATGAGTTCTTTGGAGTCATCTTAGTAGATCAGAATTGTTGAGGCTGATTTATGCCATAGAAGAATTCCTGGATCTTTTCTCTTAGTCCTGACTAGCAACTATGGGACTGCATAGACTGGTCTCTGGAAACACAAGTGCAGGATGGACACATCTGGGCTCCGTTTGCATTGTTTCCCTGACTGAAGAGCACCTGGCTGGAACTGTCACCTCCAGCATGGCAATAACTTCCGACCAAGGGACAGCACCCCTCAGATCCTCCTCAGGCAGAAACGTCAAGTACTATGAGGTGGTTGTTGTCCTTTGTTCTTGAAGAGGACCAAAATGATATCACCATGATAAAGTCAAGTTTCAGTGCGTCCAATTGTGGCTGATCAGACCAAAATGAGCACGGAATGCTCTACCACATATTGGGCACAGATAGTCCATGTGAACATTTGGGGTGGATACTCCAAATTTGCACATCCTGTGTTTCTTTTGTGCTGTTTCAATCCTGCTTTGCTCATAGAGCACAGCACCTTTTCTTATATGGGCACGCCAAGCTGAGTGGTCCTGTGTCAGTGTCTCCCATGTCACACAATCAAATCCAAAGTTCTTGAGAGAGACCTTGAGAGTGTCCTTGTATTGCTTTTTCTGACTACCATGTGATCACCTGACCCATGCGAGTTCTCCATAAAATAATCTTTTTGGCAAGCATACATTTTGCATTTGAACAATGTGGCCAACCCATTGGAGTTGCACTCTCTGAAGCATAGTTTGAATGCTTGGCAGTTTAGTTTGAGCAAGGACCTCAGTGTCTGGTACCTTATCCTGCCAGGTGATCCTCAGAATCTTCCTAAGACAGTTCAAATGGAAGCGATTCAGTTTCCTGGCATGGCTCTGGTAGACTGTCCATGTTTCACAGGAATACAACAGTGAGGTCAGCACAATGGCTCTGTAGACCTTCAGTTTGGGAGTCAGTCTAATATCTCTTCTCTCCCATACTTTTCTTTGGAGCCTCCCACACACTGAGCTAGCTCTGGCAATGTGTGCGTCAACCACGTTGTCAATGTGAACATCCCTGAAAAGTGAGGTGGGGAAGAAGGAAGGGAGGAAGGAAAAGGAAGCAAGGAAGGAAGGAAATAAAAGGAAGGAAGGGAGGGAGGAAAGGAGAGAAAGAGGAAGAGAGAAAGAAAGAAAGAAAGAAAGAAAGAAAGAAAGGAAGGAAGGAAGGAAGGAAGGAAGGAAGGAAGGAAGGAAGGAAGGAAGGAAGGAAGGAAGGAAGGAAGGAAGGGAGAGAGAAAGAAAGAAAGAAAAAGAAAAAAGAAAGAAAGAAAGAAAGAAAGAAAAGAGAAGAAAAGAAGAAAGAAAGTCTCCAAATAAGGGGAAACCTGTGCAATTTCTAATATGTATAAATAAGAGGGAATATAAATATAAATAATGGGAAACTGATGGCAATTGAAGCATCTCAATTTACTCTCCCTCTTGCTCTTTATCTTTCCAACTCACCATCTAAAGGGAAAAAAGGATAAATAATTTAGATTAAAACAAAAATTTTAAATAATACAAATGCTAACTCCAATCTTTATCCCTTCATTGCATATAGAGCCCCACTCTTTCCTTAGGTAAAAAGAAAACATTATCTTTTAGATCAGGGGTTCTTAACCTTTTAGGTGTCAAGAACCCATTCTCAGAATAATACTGTTAAATATATAAAATAACGTTAAATACTATTAAATATATAAAATAAAAAATACATAAAATACATAAGATTAAAAAGGAATCCAACATTAAATAGAATTATCAAAATATTTTTAAATACAACAAATTCTCAAATCCCCTCAGACTACCTACATTAAAAACCTTAGTTTTAGACAGTGTTATGGTCAAAAAGTCCAGGGAAAGAATGGCCCAAATTAGGGGTATGGGTATTTATTTACAGGTTAAAGAGGCAAGATTTGATTGAAGGAAAAGTACACCAAGGAGTTGAACGGGAGCTAACAAGGAGCTCTCTCCAGCAGCACTGCGGGCGATTACTCCCGAGCACCCAGCCATACCAAAATCAATAAACAATTTCAGCGAGGCCCAGGGAACTTTGCCACACTTAATAAAAGTCTCCAGTCACAGTTATGGCTTCATTTCACCTTAACATCTTCTTTAACTGTCCCTTCTTTTCAAGATCAATTAGAGGCTCATGCAAAGAGAATAAAGAAAAAATATATACCCACACACATACCCCTAAACAAACAAGGTCAAGGCAAGTTTTGAACTCTCTCATATACACCTTCCCATTTAAAATGCTGAATATGAGACCAAGCTAGAGAATATGTGGGGAGAAGTGGGGACAGCAAGTGACTTGTTCTAGCTCTCAAAAACAAACAAGAGTTAACAAATATGCAAAAACTGATTATCCAGTTTCTGTATTGTCCAGGGCCTTTCTTGTCTATTCATTTCCATCCTACTGTGTCTTTTGGATATTTCTCCACTCATAAGCACCTCCATTTAAGGGTGTATAGCAGAGAAGAATGGAAGTCAAACTGAAATTTGCCAATTAGCACTTCTAAGAAAATGGTTGGGGACCATGGTGAAGAGGAGGGAAATACCTGATTTTAGTAAGATTATTTTTTAAATCTGCATCTTTCATATATCCTTGTGTGTATATTGTAATCTTTAAATAATGATATGCTGGAGAGAAGTGTTAAATTGGTGCCTGTCCTACTGTAAGATAGGTAGGTACTAACTATATCAGTATTTTTCAGTATATATTATTAGGTAGAGATGAGTTAGTTTATGTTAAAATTAAATGTATACAATAATGAGAAGTGTTTAAAAAAATACAGAGTCTTAGGATATGCCATTTATCCTGGATAGCAAAGATATAGATCTATGTGTGCATGCATGTATGTATATAAACATGCATGTTTACATGCATATTATATATATATACATATGTATATATACATTCTTCTGTATTATGTATCTTCTCTGCAAATTAGACAATTGGGGGTCTCTGAGAGACTGATTGGAAAAAAGTTAACCCTTTTTGGAGGTCTCCAACACTAATTAATTTATCATTTTCCTTCGATTCAGAAAGACCTTAATTTAGAATAGCCAAGGTCATCCACTGCATCCCAGGCCATCGCCAGTTGCCTTTGATGACTCTGGAAAAGAGAGTGAGGCTGATGACTCTGCCTCATTTCAATCCAATTCAATTGAAAGTCAAGATACTACCCTCATGATATCACTAGTTCTCTTCAAGAATGAAACACCACTAACAACAGCTTCTAAAGCGTAAGTAAAAACAGGAGAGATTCCTGATTCCATGAAGTGTGAAAATAAACATCTCCCAACAAACAAATACTTCAGTGATCCATGATTTTATCCGTGTAGGCATTCTACCCATGAAGACCGCCACTGCTCCATGCTTTAGTGAATAGTTTAATGAGCTTCAGTGCCTAAATAAAAATGATTTTAAAAGGAGGTAAGGGGGGGCTCATCTGTCTAGAGTAGAAGTTGGTGTTGTTTCTAAGAACTGCTACAGAAGTTGGGGCCATTAGGTGGTATAAAGGAAGGAATATATTAGGTGACATTTTTCTCTCAACTGTATTCAATTCTGGAACAAGCTCTAGATGAAAAATTAACAGAAAACCCTTTTCTTCTCAACCTTACAAAAAGGATGAATAAACTTGGTTGAATCTCTATTTCCTGGTTTCTTCTAAATTGCACTGACCATCCAGCTATTAGGATGTTGTGTTAACCAATTCAGAAAAAGGTGATTGTAGCCTGGGGGTGGGGGCAGGGAAGGAAAGAACACAGTAAAAAGTGCACAGCAGAGAACAAAAGAAAACTTACAAGGAAGCAAAGAAAAGATGGATAGTTCTGAACACAGTGTGTAGTATTTATTATACAGGCTATCTTGAAATGGACATTTATTGCTGTATAGTTTGAATCCTCTCAAATTCTGCTGTGCACATGACAGTGATTTTTTTCTTTCCTTATTTTGTATTTAAGTTTTAGTATGTAAGTTTATATATGTAAGTTCATAACGTATTTCTTTTTCTTTTCTTATTGTGTATTTAAGTTTTAGGGGAAAAAAAAGAAAAAGGTGGAATCTTTTCCCAAGGACAACAGTCCTGGAACCTTCTTTGTCTCAAGGCTTGTTAGTATATCTAGGTATGGCCTATTAGATTGTAAATTCCTTAGGGATAGAGTGGTACAATGAGAAAAGTGCTGGGCATAGTCAGAGAATCTGAGTTTGAATCCCTATTCTGACACTACCTATGTGATCTTGGACAAATTGCTTAAGCACTCTGGGTCTCGGTAACCTCCCCTGTTGAATAAGGGAGTTATAACTAGATAACTTTCCAACTTCTTTTCAAGCTCTAAAGTTATCACATGAACATAGGAACTATGTGATTTTCCATCTTTGTATCCCTAGCACTGGTACCATTATCGGTTCTTCATTCTCATTCACCCCACGTGTTCAGTTTATTGCCCAATCGTGTCATTTCTGCCTTCAAAACTCTTGTATAGGTATCCTTGTCTGTATTCATACAGACACAGCCCTAGCTCAGGCCCCCATAACCTTTCACTTGAAGAACTGTCATAGTCTCATAACTTATCTCCTTGCCTCAAGCCCTTTCCCACTCTACTCTGTTCCAAACTCTACTCAGCTGTCAAGGCCATTTTTCTAAAACACAGATAGAGCCATGTTATCCTCCTTCCCACCCCATACCCATTCAGTGAACTCCAGAAGCTCCCTTTTACCTCTATGACCAAATATAAAATATTTGGTGTTTAAACCTCTTCATAACATTGTCCTTTACTACAATCCAGCTACACTGGCCTGTTTGCAATTCCTCAGATACAATATTCCATCTCCCATCTCTTGGTCTTCAATTGTCCATGTCTGCAATGCTCTGCATCCCTTACCTCTGCCTCCTGGTTTCCATAGCTTTCTTCAAGACTCATTTCAAAATCTCTTTCAGTCCTCCAACTATATTGTCCTCCCCTTTCAGATTTCATTCATGTGCTCTGTATCCCTTCCAGAGGGATTATGGCCATGATCTGGAAAATCTGCATAAAATTTTTTGGTCCCCCCATTCACACCAGAGAAGAAATTGAATTATTATGGTATTAGGATAAAATGTGTTGATATACAATATTATACATATATTTTATGCATTTTCAATTTCTAAACTTTTTCTGTGTTTACTGGCATTTGTATGTTGTCTGCAGCTTCTGCAAAACTCTCCCAAAATTCCCATTTAATTTCCTATGCCAACCCATGATATATGGAAACCATGATGGGGAAAGTCACAATGTGGAAGGAATAGCCGTATATGTTTTGTCTGTACCTGGTTATGTATGTGTTGTCTCCCTTTGTAGAATGTACATTCCTTGAGGGTAAGGGATCTTTTTTGATTCTTTATATCCTTAGTGTTCAGCACAATGCCTGGCACATTAAATCATTATTGACTGACTGACATGGTGTTTTTGTCATTGAATCACTTTAGTTGTGTCTGACTCTTCATGACCCCACTTGGGGTTTTCTTGGCAAGAATACTAAAGTGGTTTGTCATTTCCTTCCCCAGCTCATTTTACAGATGAGGAAACTGAGGCAAAACAGGTTAAGTGACTTGCCTAGGGTCACACAGCTAGTAAGTGTCAAAGGTTGGATTTGAACTCAGGAAGATGTGTCTTCCTGACTTTCAGGCTGACCACCTAGCTGACCTAATAAATATTAGTTCAACTAAATTCAATCTCTTTCATTCTCATTTCCAGATAACTCATTCTTCTATCTAACCCTATCATTCCTTAACCATTCACCTCTCCTATCCCTTCTTACCCATAGTTGAACCTCTTCTCAATAAGTTCACATTTTGTTCGTTTTGTTAAACCACAAAGCAAGTAGTAGTAAAAGAGAAACTCTAAAATAGCAAATGCATGCAAAACAATATTTTGTTTTGATATCTTATTAATATCTTATTTTGAACAGTGCTTTCCCGCACATTGGGTAGTTCTTCTATGGTAGATCTATGGGAAAACATGGGAAAGCATATCACAAGATGAGAGGGCATAAAAGGCTTATCATTTGCACTGCTGAAAGGGATATCTCCATTACTAAAATCACCACTGCACCATAGCACCTTACTGAATGGCTTCATTCTAAGTCTCCATTGGTAATAGAGAATTTTGCTTTCTAGCTATGTATGTTCATCTCCTGCTCACTTGTCTTACAATTGTGAGAAGTATATTTGTGAGTTATTTGTAAACTCCTGCGGTTGCCTTATAGTTCATAATACTAAAAATTAGAGACAGGCAGAAGATCCCTTAGGAGTCCATAGTGAAGTATCAGGATATGCCAACTACCTAAACAAAGTCCACATCCTAGATTTATAGATTTCTGTTCCAAAGACCAAGTTGAATATCGTGACCAGTCCATTATCAGAAAATCCATTGAGTATTTCCTGGTTTTGATGACCTTCTATAGCTGTTGTGTATAATTATTTCATTCAGGTTTTCCAAAACTCTGTGGTGACATAAGCTCAAACCAACATAATAATGTAATTCTTAATTAAATGGTCACTGCATAGAATTAGCTATGTGTTTATTTTAAATTTCTATTATGTGGTGAATAACTTGCATTTGAAAAATTCACCAAATTAAGACTCTACATTGCATATCCACATAACTTAAACATGCTTATTTACAAAAGGGCAAGGCTCATATCTAATTCTATGTTGCTGTTAGACCTCAAGTAGCATACTATTACCATTATAAGTAGTCACTGAACCTTGATATTGCCATAATGTTTAGCTACAGAAGGTTAAGGAAAAAAAACAAAGTAGAGTTTGGAAAGTGGTAAAGAGCAGAGGCTAAAGAATAAGGATATCTATAGGGTTAGATAATGGACCTCCAATTTCATTGATACAAAGAACTCCCTGGTGGGGAAAGCTCCTTCTCTAACACTTAGAATTTAAGACAGTCCTAGAATTCACAGCCTACACTGAGGAAGTGACTCGTCCATCATCACATAAACAATACATGTCCGAGGTAAGGCTTAAAGCCAGGTTTTTCTGGTTTCAAGGTCAGCTCCCTGTCTACTATCAGTGTTTCACAGTACATATGTGTGTATAAATGTACACACACATATATGCATATAATTTTCAATGCATATACTTTTTTAAAAAATAAACAAGAGCAAACCAGATATCAGTGAATTTAAAGCCTTCCTTTAGTTGTGGGAAATATATGAATGGAGTGCTGATTTGGAGCCTGGAAGACTTAAGTTCAAATTCTGTTCCCCTTTGCTGTGTGACCCTAGGCAAGACCCTTAATTTCTCCAGGCTTAGTTTCTTCATCTATAATTGGAGATAATAAAACCACCTAATTGTCAGGGCCTTATGAAGTTCAAGTGTGTAAAGTTGTCTGTAAACCTTAAAACATTATTAAATGCTATTACTGTTGTTAATATTATTATTAGTTATTGTTAATATTATTATTAGTAAGATGATGAGGACAACAATCAACCAAGGGATGAATAAAATGTTCCAGGTCATTATACAAATGGCAAGAAGGTTTTGTGTAACATGCAAGGCTTTAAAAATATTTCATTTGAACTGTGCAGTAGATAGATAAATTGACCTCAGCTACAAATCAATCCCTGATTTTCTGAGTACATTTTTATGAAATGACCTGTAAAGTAATTGCATGTACAAGCCATGGGGATGACTGCAGAAACTTTCTATAATCAAAGAGGATAAAAATATTCAAGAAAATGTGTTGCATAAACACACATGCAAGTGGATCATCTCACCCTCGAGACTCAATTAAACAGCCTCTTCCACAGGATCTTAAGCTGCTGCTTAGGTTTCCACATTGCTACATTTGGTGTCTCAATCTCTTCGCCTGTGAGCACCATACCCTGGCTTTTCTCACCTAGCCCATATATTTGCAAACTCTGGAGAAAGGCATCTTGCAGCATTATCATCTTTGTGAGGTGCTAGAAAGCCCTGATTTAAATCTTATTCTAATGGTAGAGGGTCCTGCAGAGGAAAGGAAGGTTGAAACGACACCACCAGAGCCATAGTTTCAGTGGGAGATTTATTTAGAGCCGCATCAATTCTTTGTGTGTGTGCGTGCTGCATCTCTTTTTTTTCCTGTGAGGTCAATCAAGGTTGAAGCAAGTTGTATCAGATATTTCAAAGATCCTCTATGATGAACATTCATTCCTTCATAATACTACAGTACTTAGTTTTATGATAATTGTGGCATCTACAGGCATTTGAGGGATGGAGGGATGTTACATGGAAGAACTAGGTAAATGAAAATACGATGATTTTTATAAGGCATCTCAAAATGGTGGAGAACAGAATAAAAATAATTCAGAAATTCAGGTTGATGGTAGCAAATCATTCCAGGAAAAATCAAATACTGTGCTGCAATAAGATACCTTGTTCCTTTTTGTTGGGCTATTTTAGTTTCAAGTAGTTAGTTCTTCTATTTTCTGAAGATGTGAGGTGTTGGGCAGGAGAATACATGGGAGGGCTACTAGCAGGTGTTCTAGCATTTGCACAGGTCCACTCTTGATCTGGGCAAACAGGAAGACAGGAACAGTCATAATAAAGAGTTAAATAAACTAGCTTACCTTATTCTAATCTAGTCTTCTCAAAGGGAGTTGCTGATAAAGGGAGTACCAACTCCTACAGCTTCTCTACCTACAACTCTTCTTTTGGGAATGGGTGAGAACAGTAGGAGATACAACTCCTACATGTCCCCTGAGCCTCAATGGGGTCCAGTTGAGGCAAGCACACATAGAAAAATCCCCCCCAAGCCTTGACAGGGGCCAGTCAAGACAGGTACATGTATTGCTCTATGCATTACACAAATCCCCCTAAGTTTTGATGGGGGCCAGTCAAGGCACACATAGCATTATGTTGTCACATCCCCAACTTATTGACCACTGTCCACTTGATTTACATGGCAACAGACAAAGAAGGCAACATTAAGCTCACAAGTTTACATTATCTCACTGGTGTATCTCACTGCTTAAGCAATATTATTTATTATACTCTAATGCTGCACAAGCAGGGTAAAGATGTTTATAAGTTATGAGCCTGGGAACTACAGATTGTTGTGGATCCTGGGAAACTAAACTCTAAGAAAAACAAAAATCCACCTTACACATGCTAAAATCCACCTTACATACAGAGTCCTTCAGTGATATTAACACCCACACTGTTGAAAGAGGAAAACATCCCATTTTCCATATTCACATTAAAAAGCATTTTTATTTTAAAAAAATAACTTGCACAGGAAATACAACCTACAATTTCTTCCAGATCAAGCATGTTAAAAAAGATACTACTGAATCATTTGTAGGCTGTGTGCTATGACTTGTGACTTGTGATGGGTTGTACTGAACTATTTTCTCATCTAATTCCCATGGGTGATCAATGACAAATTTTGGCAAGGTAACTGCTCTGTCTTGGTATAGTCCTGACTATAGTGTCTCTGTGAACAGTTGATTAGCCTCTGTGATGATTAAAACCATGACCTTGATATTGAAGGAATCGTCAGCAATATGGGATCCAGCTTGATTTAGGAAGTAAGAGACGTTCCATCCCTGGGCACCCCGTGCCACTGTGAAACCGTGTCCCAACTTCCTGCTCTTCTTTCACCGTACGGTCCATCAATTACAGTGACCAAACTGGGGCCTTGCATTGGGCACCAAAACACTCCAAACTACTGAACACATTCACTAGTTTAATTTTAAAGGACAATATTAGGAAAAGGATCTTAAGGTACCTCAAAATATCTTAAAGTGCCACTATTGCCAATAAATTATGAATGAAATCTGGTCCCTTGAACTACCTGAATCTGCTGTCTATTCACTTTGAGCTACCCAGTGGTATACACTTGTAATCCCAGTTACTGGGAAGTTTAGGCTAGGACAGTGGTGGGGAACCTGTGGCCTCAAGGCCACATGTGGCCTTCTAAGTCCTTGGGTATGGCCTTTTGACTGAGTCTAAGTTTTATAGAACAAATCTTTTTATTAAGGGGATTTGTTCTATGAAGTTTGGATTTAGTCAAAGAGCCACACTTGAGGACCTAGAGGGCCACTTGTGGTCTCAAGGTCACAGGTTCCCCAGCTCTGGGCTAGGGGATCACCTAAGTTTGGGAGTTTTGTGTTGCAGTAGGCTTAGCAATACGGTATCTGCATGAAGCCCAACGTTAATATGGTGACTACCCGGGCACGGGATGTCTCCCAAGTCGCCCAAGGAGGAGCTGACCAACTCAGGTCAGAAATAGAGCAAGTCAAAGCTCTCATGCAAACCAGGAATTTATAACGAGTCCCTACAGTTCTAGTCTGATTAAGCAAGAAGACCCAGTCCTAATTTTTTTTGACATTGCAAGAACCATATATATGGGCACTGTATCTCTCATAGCAAGTCACCATTCAAGCCCTAAGAGTCATCATCTTTTAGACCTAAGCCTCACATTTCACATTACACGGAGTGATATTCAAGTTAGATTATGGTAAATCCAGAATATGATCAGTATAGAATATGCAAGATTACTTTAATAATTAAAAGATTCATCAATATGGGCTCTCTTCCAGCATGCTGTGCACAACTCCTTCCAGGTCACTGTGGACAGTCTTTGTGAGCTATTGTGGCTGAAAACAAATTCATCACCTGATGGCTAATTCACTGTGATGAGCCTCTCCAAGCTTAACAAGACTGAGCCTGGAATGTGCAATGCATCACGAAGACCTTATGCTAATCTTTTCTGGCTCTGTAGGATCTGGGAGAAGTTGGGTTTCATGGACATAGCCTTTGAGAATCCTGGGTTACCTTCAAACCATGAGAAGGATTAGGACAGGCAGTGTTATGAGGGAACTACAAGGTAAATTCTAAGAACTAATTAAGTCAGAGGAAAGGATAAAGGGAGATAGGCATATATCCATCTGAGAGCTCTTCTGGAGTTCATAAATAGAGCAAAAAGAAGAAAGAAGGCCAGAGGTGCTGCGGGAAAACTACAATCTTAACCTACAAGTGTGGTCATATCCTATTGGTAACAAAATAGTATTTTCCAAGCATTGTGATATAATATTAATGACAGGACTACTGAAGAGACCAGTAGAATTCGAATTTTATGTCTAGAAACTGAATTAACTTCTGATAGCAAACTTGGAAAGTCATCATAGCCTAGTGGACTCGGACCAAGGTTTCTTCTACTTTGCATTGATGACTAAAATCTTGCCTTGAATTGAGTTTAATTGAATCACTTTTAGCTCATTGTATTTTATTCCCAGAACTTAGTAAGTAGGGTCTTTTTTCAAGTAGATGGATAATTTGAGGCACAAAGCAGATTAAGGGGACAAAGGTATCAGGGTTGTGAGAGCCATGAGCCAGATAGTTTGACTCCTGTGGAATGAAATAAACCCAGACTTCTCTCCACAAGGCTATGCAGTATTTCATAGCATTATGAAATGTGCAGTCTAATTCATTAATACAAAAGTCAAACACCATCAGTTTCTACAACTGTCTCTAAAGGGGTTTGAAAAACCATTAGAAATATTAAATGATTTTTTGCTAAGTTGAAAACCTAAACATTAAGGATAGACATCCAGGGTTCAAAGTATCAGTGAGCAAATGGGTAAGGAAATGAGGTACCATTCTAGGAACTTCCCTTGTTCCTCTGTATTCAGCTGACACTGTGATACTGCAAAACCTTCTTTTCTCTTTGACTCTGGTGGTGGTGGTGCGGTATGGGAAAACAGAGGAGGGAGGAGATGGAACTATTATTTGAGGGAAAAGATACACTCTTCTTCCCAGGTGAAATTCTAAGTAGAACAGCTAAAATAAATTAAATTAAGGAGGGAAGAGAGAGGAAGCAAATAATCTAGCTGTTAACTTTTCTGGTGCATCATAAATCATAAGAATCGGAATGTACCTTAGAGATTATCTGATGTAGCTGCCTAACTCATGGAGTCAGTCAGTCAGTCAGTCAAGAAACATTTATAGTCTACTACATGGAAGCACCATACAAAGCACTGGGAATACAGAAAGAGGCAAAAGACAGTCTGCCTTCAAAGAATTCACTATCCAATGGGAATCTTCTTTACTTCTTACTAGCTTACCAAACCACTTAACTTCACAGGGCTGTGGGCTTGTTCTCATTCTCATTTTTAGCGATACTGTCAGATACCTTCAACGAAGATGAAAATGGCAAGGTCAGCTACCTCACTGAAAGTAATTTATTTAACTTGAAAAGGCTACAAGACAAGACTAAAGTGGAGGGAGAATTGGTACATGACTTTTTGTTCACAGATGATTAGAGATGCAATGCAATTTCTGAGGGAAGAGGTAACACAGAATGGATTGATTCTTTGCTGCTCATGCTATCTTTAGCCTGACAATTAACACCAAGAAAAAGAGAGGTTTCTCCACCAGCTAGCACCACACCATCCATACACAGAACCATCCATTACAGCAAATGGAGAAATTTTGAATGCTGTGGATAAGTTGACTTATCTTAATAGTATGCTTTCCAGAGATGTACACATAGATAAGGGTGATGCACACATTGCCAGAGCTAGCTCAGTGTTTGGGAGGCTCCAAAAGAAAGTGTGGGAGAGAAGAGGTACTAGACTATGAAACTAAAGGTCTACAGAGTCATTGTGCTGACCTCATTGTTGTATGCCTGTGAAACCTGGACAGTATACCAGCACCATGCCACAAAACTGAAACACTCCATTTGAATTGTCTTAGGAAGATCCTGAAGATCACCTGGCAAGATAAGGTACCAGACACTAAGATCTCTCTTGAGTTGAACTCACAAGCATTCAAACTCTACCGCAGGGAGCACAACTCTGATGGGCTAGCCATGTCGTTCAAATGCCAACTGTGAATTTGCTTAAAAGACTATTTTACAGAGAACTCACACAACACAAAACCATTTTACAAAGAACTTACACAAGGCAAGTGCTCACACAGACATCAGAAGAAGCAATACAAAAACACTCTCAAGGTCTCTCTGAAGAACTTTGGAATCCATTGTGAGATATGGAAGACATTGGCACAGAACCAACCAGTATGACATGCCCACATCAAAGAAGGTACTGTGCTCTATGAGTGAAACAGAATTGCAGTCTCAAAAGAAATATGAGATATGCTAATTTAGAGACATCTCCACTCCAAACGTTATATGGATTATTTGTGCTCACCCTGTGGTGGAGTATTCTGAGCTCATATTGGTCTAACCAGCCACAAATGGCCATAGCACACCTTGACAAAACATAGTGGTGTCATTTTGGTCCTCTCTGAGAACAGAGGACAACCATCACCACCACTATCACTACTATCACATTATTACTGCCATCACCACTATTATTACTACCACCACCACTAGAACCACTACTATTACTACTATGACCTAACTAGCAGTGATGTAGCACTTTTAAGTTTTGCAAAGTGCTTTACATGTTAACTCATTTGATTATTTACATTTATTAATTCATTTTCTACTTGACAAGATAGTCAATTCTAGTTTTGGAAAGCATTAACTTAATACTAAAATTGAGGCAAAATCTGTCATTTCTACTCATTGGTCTGATTTCTGACCTAAGGAGCTACCAGAAATAAGTTTGATCCTCCCTTACATGATAATTCATGACTATTTTAAGAAAGTTACTATGTCTACTTTAATTATTCTTTCCACCAGGCTAAAGATACCCAGGTTAAGTTCAACCTGTCCTCATGTAACTTTCAAGTTTCCTCCTGATCTATTCTTGTTGCCTCTCTCTATATGTATTCCAATTTGTTGGGGTGTTTTTGAGGGAGGAGAAACAGAGAAGATACAAAAGGTGATTTCACAGATATAGGGAACTCCCAGAGAGAATATTCCATCCACCAATATAGATCACAACTCATATACACACACACACACACACATATCTATACATATATATATATATATATATATATATATATATATATATATATATATATATATATATATATATATATATATATCTTTGGACCCTAGAGGTTTTCTTCTAGGCTAATTTTATATCATTAATCATGACTTTTTGGCTATGATCATTCAATCAGCTATGAATATATTTAACTATGTTATTATCCACCTCACCTTTCTTCATCTTGAATCCAGTGATGAAAAACTGTGCTAAGCTTTCTGATATTCAAATATTTTGTCTTCAGCATTTCCCTGATTCTATCAGTCTAATAACATTTCCAAAAAGGATGTGAGGTTGACTTGCCATAGAAAAATGTGTGCATCTATGTCAATTTGTGGTAATCATTGCTTTACTTATTATATGGTCATAAGCCATTTAAATATTTTAGAATTTTAATGAGGATAAATATCAGTTTCAACTACTTGGTAATTCCTGAAATTCACTTTTTTTCCTTTTTTAAATTGGAAATTTTCTCCACAAATTCTCAAAAATTACTATGTCTCTATATTCCTCTCATATTGTAGAACAGCATCTAGATGATCAGGTGATTTGAAATCACAATTTAGAAGAGCCATGTTGTCTCTTTGTATCTCTTCACCTATGCTGGGTTTTAATTTCCCCTTAAATATACTGGTTATTTCATTCATTTTGAAGATCATTTTAGTAACTTCAGTGGACCTGTTCCTCCTTATTTTTCTTATACTATTTATGAACTCTAAAAGAACCCTCAGATGAATAAATGTCTGTGTTCTTTTGTCTCCTGATTCTAATCAGCGATCAGAATGTATTGAGTTTGTCCAATCTAAACAATCCAAGCCCCAAACATTTCATCTCCTAGGATACAAAGTGTTAGCTACAAATATGTCTTCCTTTTCTGGAGGATTTATGAGCAGGGTGGGACCTACAGTTACAGCAAAAGAGACATTTGTGACTCACATATATAGACATTCAACAAAATACACTGACAATTTTTCAAAAATTATCCAAGGTGAGGTATGCCATGGGATCAAGGAGAAGGGAAGAAAGGTTCATTCCCTAAAGTCAGGATTGAATTCCTTCAATAATCTGCTTAAGGTTGGCTAACCTTGGAGAGACAGATTTTAGGCCTCAAGAAGAGCCTGTGGTGAAAGGGAAACCAAAGACAGTCAGAGAAAAGCTACTGTTTGAAACATCTGTCTACTTCACCAACCAGCAGTAGTATCACAAAAAATTACCATAAGCAGCTTCATTGTGACTGAAGCAACAACCTTGACCAGTCACTTCTGAACCCACTTACATCCATAATGATACTGTCTCTCCACCTCTCCCTTCCCCCAACAAGCATGAAAGATGAGTGGCTTCATGGAACAAGTCCCGGAGCTGTGATGGGAATCCGTCTCGCTTCACTGCAAAAAATATATATATCCTAGTACAGCTGTGATGAATTCTTTCATTATTCATCTGCAATCTCACTGCTATTTCTTTCTCTTTCTCTCTTTTTAAAATAAAAATGAAAACAGATTAAATGGCAAATGTTGAGAATAACTAGTTTTACATTAGCCAGGTCAAAATATAGAAGACAGGGAGAAAGACACAGAGAAGACACTACAAGAGTTGTACAAAGCCAAAAATAAGAAAAAAATCTGCATCGTAGGAAAGCTAGGAAGTTTTTAAATGTTGACATGATCTGCATGGTGATTGCATGGGGTCAGCTCAAGGCTGAAGAGTTTATTTCCTACTTAAATGCTTCCATTTGGAACAATTTATGGTCCTCTAGACATTTGACTGAGAAAGACTTTTGGACAGAAACGATTCGTCAACATTTCAGTAGCAGACATATTCATGAGGCCAAGGAGGAAAATAAGAAGAGCCACAGAACTGCATCTCTGAAGTCAAAAGGGGGCAGGTTTTGGGAAAGATTTACCTGACAATTCTTAGTGAGAGGACAGAGCTTGTCTTTGAGAGTCTGCATATCATCTAACACATTATGGACATCCAAGGAAAGCATGATGATGTAGTGGACAAAGATTGGGACTAGCAATTGGGAGACAGGTTCTGGTCATGGCTCTAGCTGAGTGACCTTGAACGAGTCTCTTTGACTCTTGGACCTTAGTTTGCACAAAGTATTGTTTTGATTATTATGATTTATTGAATTTAATTGAATGTATAAGAATAGTCTTTAGATGGTTTCTAAGGTTCCATGATTCTTGTCATTCAGCTACTATTGGTAAAATAACACATTGATGAATAATCTGACAAGTTATTAATCATCCCTGTGGCCTTTTTCATGGAATGGAGTATGCCAAAGAAGCAGATATTTGCTTTATCTGATGTCCAGTTAGTATGCAATCAACCAGACTGAGGACTGAGAAATACCAAAATTTCTTTCTCCAAAGTTACTAAGGGTCTTTTTAGTTGCCAAACTAGAGAGAAACATGGACATATTTGAGTCAGTCCCTCCAAAAGGAAACAGAAAGTGCCCTGTACTCATGACACCCATCCTCATCCATTCCACTATATGAAGGAACATGACAAGGTTTTTATTTTCAGGACAAAGCTTCATTGATTATTCCCAGTTAATGCTTTCCTGTTGATGGAGGGAAGAGACTGGAGGGAAATGGCAGGATGTAATATCCGGACCCCTCAAGAAGAAAATCAATTTGATTTGGTTTTACATTTCAGCTATGGATAACCTCTCTTTCCCAGCTCCAACCAACAAGTCCTTGCTTATCATTCCTATCTCCCCACCCCCCAATCTCCAATGTATACACTTGCTCAATCTTCCCCTCTTCAATCCATTCAAGTACAAGGGGTGAGTGAGGGTAGAGTCTGGAGGGAGATCGAGGGGGCTTAGAAAAAAAAAGATTCTACATTTCATTCATGTTCTATTAGCAACTAAACAAGCTAGAGGATACTTAGCAGTTTAACATCAGAAGGGAAGGACCCATTCAGCCAGCCAAAAAAATACTTAGCTGACTTAATTGCAAATGCATCCAGTAGACAGTCAATCTCAACGAATGACCTTGGAAAACTGACAACCTAGAAACCACATGCCTCCTGGCACAATCCAGAAGATACACGTTCAGAGGAAGTGGCAAGGAGCAGATCACATCATGCACAGTAAGAGTACATTGTATATATAGACTTATATATAGTCTATATATAAACTACAGCTGTTTTTAAAGTACAATGAATAAACAAGTAAGCATAACCTTGAAGATTTTTTTCTGCCCTACTAGATAAATTGGATTTCTGAAAAAAGCGAACCTGTTTTGTATTTTAAGTAAACTTTTAAAAAAAATTTTCATTGGTGGGAAGCTACTTAAAGAAAGAGGCTTTTCCCAGTTAAATTGTTATTCAGAGTATTATCTAAATAACCAGAGGGGTATTCACGAAGGATCAGTACCTCTGGTTTGAGAGCTTGCCAAGGCCTTTTCAGGGCTGCTCATCCACCTTTGGTGTCCACCTGGCACTCAGCTTACACCAGTGACTCCAAGAAACCGTAGCATGAACAGTGGCCACAACCCAGAAAAATCATCTTGGCCAACAGACTAAACTAGGTTGAGGGTAAAATCTGTGGGTGAGTCAAGGGGATGTCTATCCCAATTGGGCATGTGAAGATGTGCCACAGCAGAAGGGGCAGATAACAACAATATGTTTCAAAAACCATGACGGCAGCTGAAGCAGGCGCTGTGGAGCACTTAAAGCTTGATCAAACATTGAAGATGCCAAGGTCATCCGCTACATCCCAGGCAGTTGCTAGGGAAACTTTTGTCTTGCCAGTGAAGTTCAATGACTCTGGAAGAAAGTGAGGCAGATGACTTTGTGCAATTCTGCCTCACTTAAATCCAATTCAAGCATTAGTCAAGAAAGACATCACCCCATGATGTCAATGATCCTCTTCAAAAATGAAGGACAAATAACAATAATAATTATTATAATAACTAGGGCAAATCTCATCTTGTGACCAAGACATCTTCACTGGCCAGTAATCTTTTGTGAGATAGCTGAGCCATACTTTCGGTGCCACTAATTCAAGAATAATTTCAAAACCCTGCATTTATGAAAAAATATTCTTCCTCTCCCTATTTGTTTATTTCCCAGGGAAATAAATGCTCTAAGAATAACAAACCTTCTCAAGTTCTTGAAACTTCGGAAATTAACCCACAGTACCAAAAAACTCCATCATATGTTCATTCTTCCTGGGAAAAAAAAACACCCTCATTTCATCTTTCCATCCCTGCTAACTATAATCCTATGTCTCTTCTGCCTTTTGTATCTATACTCCTTGAAAAGGCTTTCTACATATTCCTCCACTTTTTCTATTCCCACTCTTCTTAATCCTTTATAATTTAGTTCCTGACTTTATCATTCCACCAAAACTACTCTCTCCAAAGTTACTAATTATCTCTTAGATCCCAAATTCAATGGCCTTTTCTCCATGCTCATTCTCCTTAACCTCTCTGCAACTTTTGACAGTTGATCACTCTCTCCTCCTTGGAATTCTCTTTTCTCTAGGTTCTGGGAATACCACTCTCTCCTGGTTTTCCTCCTACCTATCTGTACCTCTGTCTCCTCCAGATCATGCCCACTAATTGTCGGTATCTCTCAGGATTCTGTCCTATGCCCTCTTCTCTTTTCCTGCTATAGTTTTACTTGGTGATCCCATCAGCTCCCAGGGATTTAATTATCTTTAGGCTAATGATTTTAATATCTACCTTTCCTGCCCCAACCTCTTTGCTGATTTCCAATCTTGCATCTCCAACTGCCTTTCATACATTTGAATTGGATGTCCACTACACATCTTGAATTCAATATGTCCCAAACAAAACTCATTATCTTTTCCCCTAAACTCTCTCCCACTCCTATCTTACCTATTACTGTACAGGTCAACACCATCTTCCCAGTCCTTCACTCTCATCCAACTCTTAGTTCAAAACAATTTCTCTGGCTGTCTCCATTCTATCTCTCCCATTCTATTTGTTAGACTATGGACTTTTCATGCTCAACCTGTGGCAGAGCCCTCCAAGCTCATATTGGTCTGATCATAGTCGGACACGCTGTACCTTGACCTCAACATAGTGATGATTTTGGTCCTCTTCAAGAATCCAAGACAACAACCAACCAATTTCAAAACCCCACCTTCTACAGGAAGCCTTTCCTAATCCCTCTTAATTCCAATGTTTCCCTTTTAATTATTTCCTCTTTATCCTGTATATAACTTGCTTTGTATATATTTGTTCACATGTTGTCTCTCCCATTAGATTGTAAACTCCTTGAAGGCAAGCACTTTTTGACTCTTTTTGTATTCCCAGTTCTAACACAGTGCCTGGCAAATAGTAGGTGCTTTATAAATGTTTATTGATTTATTCATCTCAATTTTTTTTAAAAAATTGAACAATTACAATCCTCAAACATTAAAATCTCTTTATCTTCAAAAGGGGGTGCATCATATTCTAACATCTAAATAATAAGGCTTGAGTCAGGATAAAAAAAATCCAAATTTTTTTGCCAGTTGATTCAAAGTATGATTGTGAAGGACACTTAATTTCCTGGTACTTCCTTTTTCTTTGTTTATAATGGTATCCATTAACTTATCACAATAGATATTGGGTTCTTATTGTGAGCTAATATGGATCAGAAGATACAAAGCATTCTTACATGATTACCAGACAGGAGATAATAAAATAAATAAACAAGACAGTTAAAGCAGATTTGGAGCACATGATGGCAATAAAAATAATAACAAAAAGTTGAACTATTCATTAAAAAGCTAGTTCCAGGAGGAAAAAAAAAAGGTCTGAGATGGAAATATATATAAAATTTTAAGTAATTTAGTATTCTTTTTCATTCCTAAATATAAATGCTAGTGTTTACATAACAACATGCTGGACATGCCATAGGATTTGTAGGGAAAATGAAGAATGGTTCTCCTTTCATCCTTGGCCAAATCACATACATACATACATATCATTACTATCTTTTCATCCTTATGTTTCTGGTGAATTGGCACTGTACTGTAGCCTATTTTTTATTGTTGAGTCATTTCAGTTGTGTCTTTGTGACCTGATTTGCGGTTTTTTGGCAAAGATATTGGAGTGCTTTGTCATTTCCTTCTCCAGGTCATTTTACAGATGAGAAAACTGAGGCAAAGAGGGATAAGTGACTTACCCAGGATCACACAGCTAGTGTCCAAAACCAGATGTGAACTCATGATTCCAAGATTCCAAGCCCTGTGCTCTACCTATTTGTGCCACCCAGCTGGCACACCATAGGCACTTAATAAATATTTGTTGAACTGAATGTATGTGATTTTAATTCTGGCTTGGTTAATTAAAGCAGTGATGAAGAAGCAAAGACCATAGAGCCAAACCCTGCATGGACCAGTTTGTACTGTTCTGTTCAGTACTGGATCATGGAATGCAGCCACTTTGGAGGAATAAACTACAAAGTATGTAAACTGAGTGGAAAAAGTGGAAGGAACAGGACAAAGACACTGTCATTACTAAAATTACAATTCAAAATGCACTTCTGACTGAAGGTAACATCTTTTTTGTATCTGAAGGACAGCACAACATTGCACTTCATTGAATATTAAGTTCTTCACAAGAATACGAAGGTGGAAATGTGGGGGATAATCTCAAAGTGGTAAATTTCTAAAATTGTAAGTCACTACAGGTACAAATATTTCTATTTACTGAGTAATTCCTTTTTCTCCTGTTTAATATATATATGTATGTGTATATGTGTGTATATATATATATATATGTATGTATATCTCAGTAGCATTTTTCACACAAACTTAGTATCTTAGGAAGACTGACCAAAAGATTATCTTTGAACCATCTAAAAAGTTGTTGCAGAGATCCAGAAGATCTATGTTCCAGTTGTGGTTCTCCCTCATGGTGGGAAGACAACATCTCTAGGTCTATTTCCTCACCTATAAAATGTTCAACATTCTTATCCATGCCTTGAAGGCAGAGATGATAAAGTCCAGACCCTAACAATTCTCAACAGTCTAGAATGATGGATCAGTTATGTCAGTTGTACAAGATGGGAGAACAGTCAATATGGAAAAGACCTCTAATCAATATTGTGATGGCTGCCATAGTCACAAAGTAAATGTGATCCTCAGATTTAAGAAATATAGTGGGACAGAAGATTACTTCCACTTCATCCTGCCCCAGAGTGAAAGCATTTGAATTACTGTAGTCAGTGTGAAGTGTCTCACTTTAGAAAGGACACTGACAAAGTCAATACTGGCAGGAGGGTGGCACAGTGGATATAACAAGAAGACCCGAATTCAAATCTGGCCTCAGAAATTGACTACCTATGTGGCCCTGGGCAAGTCATTTAATCTTTCTCAGTCTTAGCTCCCTCATTTGCAAAATGAGGGACATTGACTTGGTGATCTCTAAGGTCCTTTTCAGCTCTAAATCTAAATCTCTAAATCCCATGTCCACAAAAAGAGACTAAAGGAACTGTGACTTTTTAGCATAGAGAAGACTTAGGCATGATAAGATGGCTATCTTCAGATATTTAAAGAGCAACAAACAGAAGAACTTGCTTTTACTGACAAAGTAGTTGCAGAAAGGTAGGTTTCAACACATTTTTTAAAAAAATCCTAACAAAACCATACCAAAATATAACGAGGCTCTGTCTCAGTTAATAGCAAATTCCTTATTACTGAAGGTCTTCAAATAGAGACTAGACATCTACTCAGAGATGCTACACAGAATTCATTAAGGTAAGATCCTCCCCAGTGACCTGAGATTTCCTCATCCCTCAGAAATGAAAATACAAGATTAGATGTTCCCTTCCAGATATGATATCCGGGGAGTCTATAGTTAGTTCTATGATCCTAAATTTCCTAAAGTTTTAGTCATAGCTTCAAGAAATCTCTTTTCTAGCCCTAGCCAGAACAATAGGCTATATTTAGGGAATGGACTCTTTTGGTTAAACAAAACAATAAAACACTAACAAAAATCACATTTTCCCTCCTAAAAACTAAGTAACCTCTAATGTTGCAATAATGCAAAGAAAAAAATTACTTCTAATATCAAGGTTTCCTGGATACTCAAATTAAATGACAAGTTGGTTTTACAGTACTTCTGTCTGAAGTTATTCAAATCTCGACAAGGCCTGACTCTAGATCTTAATGGAACACTGACTAAAAATCTACTTGATCCTTGATTGATTGATAATTTGCCATCATTAAGCAGGGCCATAATTATACTCAGGCACAAAGGCATACTTGGTCAAGCAGGAATTCCCTCTTACCCTACTGATAGTTACATATGAAACTGCAAGGAAGGCACCTGGATGGCCATAAGGTTCACATAGCCTAGGATAAGATTACTAGGTCTGGGGCTAAGCTATGGGAAAAAGAAGAGCTGCCTACCTTTGACAACACCATTAGAGTAACTTTCATAATCATGTTTGATATTGATTTCTTCCAAAGGAGCAAGAAACAAGGTATCAAACAGCTACAGAAACAAGGATCAGTGCAGAAAGTGCAAGAACTCACCAAAAACTCATAAAATTCAACTTTCTACAAATGATAAACTGAATATGCTTATTATCTGCGGGTATTTTTTTTTAAAGACATACAAGATTTTTTTTCCAATGACCTACATGGAGTTGGAGTTTGTTTATAATCAGAATTTTGAGAATGATCAGCAGAAAAACCACCTGTCCTTTTGGGAATTCAGTATCTTGTCACTGTCTGCAGAATTCTGGAAATTGAAACAGTAATGGAAGATGACGAGGACTGCCACGAGCAAAGGAAAACCATCTTCAGAGTGTGGCATGGTTGTCAACTATCTGACTCAAAGTTTCAAATGAAAAGGTCTGTTTTTAAGTTAATTTGGTTATTCTTTAAAAAAAACCCTCAGATATCTGAGGTAGCTTCATTAATTCTGAAGTGTTTCTGGAAATTTTATGTTAGTATTTCTTAAGAGGCATGGCAGAGTGGACAGAGGAAGTACCAGGACCAGGAAGCCCAAATATCCCACTCTTACACATGTTGGCCATGCAGGGCCCATCCCCATTCTTACTTCTGGAGAAATGGCAGGCAAACATTCACACTGCTCTGCTTATTCTAAATTAGCAGTGTTTGGAGGCCACTGCATCCTATTACTCACTGGCTAAGTTTTCCACTACTATCAGGTCAGTCAGTAACAGTACAATAGGCTATCACTGTCTGGTGGTATAAAAGGGACCACCTCGTTTAGCCATGTGACATTGGTATGATGAGGACAGTCAATTTTCTTTGTTTTTATATACCCTCAAGTTTGCCCCAAGGTTCTTTTAGTACAAGTTCCTGCATTTGGCCTTAGAGATCAAACCCAAAGAGTCGAAGTCTCAAAGTGGTAATTGTACACATTCTAACTAAACAATACACAGCTGTTTTACATGTATTACTGGAGAAGGTGGTGGACGGAGTCCAGGTGGGTATGCTTCGTTCGACAACTCCATCTGCCTCCACTCTCACTGGTACTGAATACGCCGTTCTTGGTGCTCCACCTCCATGTAGGTCAATTAACTTCACACTGGGAAAAAACACTGTTCTTTTCAGTTCCTAGGACGAATGAAGTTATTTAATTTAAAATGGAAGTAAAAGTAATCTACAAAAAAGAAGACTACACTTTGGATGAACTATTTTGCTAAGACATGTCATCAACCACAAGGGAGACTGAGCAGGATCACTTTGGCAGAGTATCTCAGCACAACCAATCACCACCATTAACAATTCATATATCATAAAATTTTGGAGGTTTGTTTAGAGATTCAGAGATTACTCCAAGTCCCTCCTTCCACAGAAAAGGAAATGGAGGCCTGTAAAAGTTAAATACTTTGTTATATGTGGCAAAGGTGGGACTTGGGTCTCTCATGATGCTCAGGTTCATGCTCTTTCCAATATACCATATTTACAACCTACAAAGTTGAGTATATTTGTATTTTCTTGGTTTCAAAGGTACTACTACTAACTCTATGCGAACCTCTTTCAGACACAAAAACAGACCCTTATGTGAATACGAAGCGGTAAATATTAAAAAGAGGTTTGCTTTCTTTTACAGAGTTCATATAGGGAAGGTATGAGTCTACTTGGGGATATCAATGACAGAGACACACACCACAGTAAAACAGCTGCCAAAAAGTAACTAGGAAAATGAGTTAAGAAATCCCAATCTGACACCTTGCTAGAAACAATACTAGACCATATTCTACATGGCCAACACACCCATACTGAGTGAAAATATAATGGAAAACCAATTTCAGTGGCTTCACTCAAAAGTATGGAAAGCACTGTTTCATCAGAGTGCCAAACAAAAGAAACTCCACTATTCTCAGTTTCTGCAGTTATCACTGTTATTAAAAATAATAAAAATAAAGGTAGTCATAATGATATCAGCTATCCAGTGTCAGCACAAAGCTCATGGGCAGCAGCGAAGCAGCATCTGCGGTGAAGATGCTGACTGAAAGATGTAGATGCCACGATGAATAGCTATTAAACTCAGTGCTGAAATATACAAAGATATACATTAGAGAAAATTAATGCTTCCATTAACACATACAAATTAGTATTTTTTTTTTACCAGAAGAGCACTTACCTCATCAAGTTTAAACAGTAATTTCATTAATTTTACCCAAGCTGTACTTAAATCTACTCTTTTCCCTTCACGTGAAGTGAAGGGAAACACAATGACTCAATATTTCTCTTATTCATGAACTCCATACTCAAGATAGAAATCAGATGCATTTTCTCCAAAAGCTGTCTCTCCACTATCTCAACTCTTACGTTCCACACCTTCCCACTACATAACAATTGACTTTTGAAATGCTATGTGTGTACATACCATTCCCTATTTCTCCCATTTCTGTCTTCCCACCGCTCACCCACCTGATACCCCAACTCCCACAGAATGTAAGTTTTGTGGGCAGAAAGTTCATCCTTATGTTTATTACCCTAATGTTTAATACAGTATCTGGCATAGAAAAGACATTAAATGCCTGTTGAATTAAAAACATGAATATGTCTATAAATATTGCTCCTGTTCTCAACAATGGTAAAATCCAATGTTATCCTTTGCAGACTTCCCTAGGAATTGCCTGAGTCAGTGAAATATTTAATATATAATGGAAGTAAAAGTAGTCTACAGAAATACACAAAGAACTGAAACCCCTGCAAGGGGCTTAAATGTGAGATTCATTCAGGTCTCAGTAGATTCTATCCCCTTAACTACATCCATTCCTCCTCCTCCCTTTAGGATAGAAGTCAGAAGTTCTTACTTGTATGAGATAAATGAACAATCAAGTTTTTTGTGTTTTCACTTCCTTTCTCCATTTCAGTAACTGATACAGGATTTTTTGCCTTAATACCTATAGGTCACTCACAGAAACTTCTTCTCTTTCATTATTCTCCTCCCCAGTTATGCCCCCCACCACACACCCCCAAAGACAAATGGCAGAGAATGCTGAACAATGCTTTATAAGCACTGGATTCCTGATTGAAATGACTACATCACATATGTTGTTTTCCAGTGGGCCATCTTAAAGGACTCCTGAGATGTATCCATCAGAAGAGGTGTTAAGAAAAGCAAGAGAAAACTTGAATGTGGCTTTAGGATCCACTTGGGCACACTCATGAGAGGACTGGAATATTCATATGCTAGAAAAGTTTACTCAGTTCCAGGTCATACATATGAATAATACGTATAGATGAAGAACAATCAGAATTCAGCTCATGACATGAAGTTCAAAGCACCATATTCTGGAATACTGAACACAACACTCAAAATAATGATTTCTTAAGAACTTCAGAATAGTTTAATATAGTCTTATCCCAAGTATTTGGGAAATAGGACTATTGGTTCTTCATCTGTTGTGTAAGCCCTGGCTAAATTTTAAAACACTTAAGTATTTTATCATCTAAATATCATCTAAAATATCTAAAAGCTGATCTTGTTTACCACCATGCTTAGACTGAGTGACAGATTATTACTAATCATTTTGCTACCCAAATGAACTCTTAACTTCTCTTTACTGAAGTCATACTTAACAGAACCACCTTTACTCCTAAGCTTGGCTTTTAGGGCCAATCTAGGTAATTTAAGGCTACACAATCTGGCTACTACCTAGGCTTTCCCTTGCTTTAGATGAATCATTCCCAGCTGCTTCCCAATCATGCCCATCTTCTCCAGTCTCTGCATTCACACAGGGTATGGTCCACACTAGATCACCCTAGACATATTTTCACCTGTTGTTATCTTCTTCCATTTAGGAAGCTACTTTTAGGAAGCTGGTGCCCAGTAGTGATGCCTACCGTGAAGGTTTATTGATTCCCCCCAGCTCAAGTGATTTCTCCTTATTTTTCTTACATCATTTTGTCTATGCCCCTTTGATGTTGTCTTGCTCTTGTGTCATGGTTACCTAGGCATGTCTTAATCCAGCAGAATGTAAAATTCTTTGAGGACAGGGACCACACTGCTTTTTGTTTCATTAAATGCCTAACACTGAGGCTTATTACGTTGAAACCTCATTATCATACCAGAGAATACAAAAGGAACTTCTAATTATGACACTGTCTACACATACTTAAAAATCCTGAAATCATTCACTTAATTTGTCACTAGAGAATGAAATTTTTATTAATGTGAAAAATTTCCATATATCAACTACTAAGTCAGTTTGACACTGTTTGGAAAGGTGGAATAATCTACTTTGAAAAGAAGTTTAACCTCTCTTAATCTAGACATGGTATGGATATCATTTTCTCCACATCTTTATCCCATGTAGGAAGCACTTTCCAGAGGATCAAAGAAAATCTGACACATTATCATAGCTTTTACAAAGGTAAGTCCATGTACTCATTTACTCTCAGAAGGAAGTATAAAGGTACCACAGTGTTCTAGGTAACACATGCATCGGGCATTGGCCAGGCCTTCATCCATGAGGCTGTAGCTTCCTCTTAAGGAACATCTTCAGATTCTTATTCTTCAAAACTGTTGCTAATCCTCTACATCTAAAACAGTGAGCTCATCAGAAGTCTATTAGATACCTGAGGGTTTTTTCTCTCCTTTTGGAACAAGACAGTCTTCTTTGATATTTCTCAAATTAGGCAGTAACCCTGGCAACCATCCACTTCAGCAAGACATTTTCAGTTCTAATTCTCATCTCTGTTCACTTCTATAATGCTTTCATTTATTTGACTTTTATCTGTTATGAACTCTTGGATGCAGACCTTATTATTCCTGTTCCATTAAGTGTTGGAGTTAACCCCCATTAGCGTATCTCCTGATGTCCTCCCCTTCCACCATTGCTACTTAGTTTTCTAAAGGAATAAGGAATCATGCTAGGAAGGTTTTGCTCCTACCACAAAGTATCTCTGGGTCAGTGACTACTGCAGTAGGGAATTAGGATATATTTGTAGTAAAAAGGTCCTTTTTTAATCCTCAAAAGCAGTGACTTGAGGTTTACTGATAGCAATATCAAACTGATCCCTCTATGTTGCTAACGATTCCTGATAGCATCACAGCACGTTAAGTTGGAAAGAACTTGTGAGGTCATCTAGCGCATGAATCCCCATCCCTGCCCATATCCCTACCCCTACTCCCAACCCCACACTCAAACACACATCCTCAAAGTGTCATAGAATTTGTTTTGTTGGTACTTCCAGAAACAGAAAATGTGGTACTTTATAAGGCAGCTTATTCCCTGAGGCAATGATATCCAAACTGTATTCACCCTATGCTCATCACAGGGCTGCTAAAGATGGACTAAATAACGCTATAAGAGTTAAGAAGAGGATGAAACTACTAAAAACCTATTTTTTTAATGCAGCTTTTCCCCTTAAAAGTACTGACTGGATATGTCTACAGCTGAGAACAAAGACTGGATAAACCAAAATGTAGAAAGTATCTAAATAAAAATCATTTTATATCTGAAGCAATCTTCTGAAAAATAGGAAGCAGCAAAGTTATAGCCACAACATCACTTGCTTGGTCCATCTGTTTGGTGTTTAACAGTCTTGGCTAGCTATCCATTGCTGTGATCACTGCACATATCTTTTCATCTTCATTCTTTAGCCCTTAAAGTCTGTTCTCTCATCTAGGAATTCCCATTACCTAGTGTGGATTCAGCTTTTATTCCCATAACATAAAAACATGTTAGTTCATTGGGTTCAGCAACATCCAACATTGAACACTAAAAGCCTATACACACTACTACTTTCCTATGCATTTTAGTTTTAGTTAATTTTAAGGCTGGGGTGCAAGAGGCACCAAGAGCAGCAGGCATTTCTTTCAGACAAGGATCATTTCCTCACTAGAATTCACCTTCCAACAGAAGAATACCGATTATGACAATATTATACTTGATTTTCAGGTACATTTAAAATTTGCAAACAAAAATTCAAGGCTGTCTGATCTACTTCCTAGCTGCATGTTACTTAACACTTTTTAAGAAGGACAACATAATTTTTTTTCTTTTTCCTACATAACTGTGAAGAGAGTGATTTTCTTAATGATTTTCTTTTCTTAAAGAACTTTAAAGTTCTTTAAAATGCTAGTTTTAAAATCCCACCTTCAGAGTCTTCAGTTAGAAGTAAACTTGAAAGTGAAGAGCCCTATTAAAAGTACAATGTTCAAGACTCTTGCTGCTTTGGGAGCACAGTATGAAAACATACCAAAAAGTTAGGGTACATGATGACAGAGTGTGCAGCCAGCTTAGATTTACCAGAACTTGGAAATTAATATGAACTAAGGATTCAGTCTAAGTTATTACTTTTGTGCAAATCAAATATTTAGTAGGCTAAAGGTCTGGCTCAAAAGGCAGTGTGTCCCACATTGTTCTAAGGACTTCTGTTGATGATCTAATTTTAAAATACTGTGTTTACTCCAAAATTCTTTGTAGGATCATGTGACTGATTTCTTAAAACCTTGATATAACAGAAAGGACAATGACTTTTTAAAAAACCAAAATATACTCAAGATTAATATCATCCTTCAGAAATCCATTTGTGGGGAATACAGAGAACAAAGCATCACAAAAAAAGACATTTGGTCAATATTCATAACTCCTTAAGCATGCAAATACAGCACCTAAATCAAGGAGCACAATTTGCACCCCCATGTTGAAAAGCATTCATGTGCTTAATAGATAATCATTTTCCCAGATACAAATGATTTTTCCATCTTATTGAGTGGCATCTATAACAAATACTCAAATGAGCAGACAAGAGTATCCCAAAACCAAGCATTCTGATGTGCAATCCTGGCATATCAGTTCATAAATTTGGCTCTCTGTCTGCAAATTGGGTTGGTCGAGGGAAAGCTACAGTATTATTAGCAGGGCATTGGAATGAAGAGAGGGAAACCCTACACATCATCCAAATAATACACTACAAAGTTGAGAGCAATCAGGATATAAGGTGCCTCTACATACCAGTAAGAACAAATCAGGGGATGTAGGAGAAAGGAGAGACCATTCCTCACCCTGCCTCCCAATTACTTGTCCACTGCATATAATGCAAAATGGAGATTAATCAAAATATAGTCAAGGATTAATTTGGTCTAGTGACAAGACCTCTGGACCAAGAATTTAAAGACTTAAAATTTAGTCTTAGGCTGGCTATGTGGCAAGTCACTTAAATGCACTGTGGCTCTCTGTGACTCACTGGGATATTGTTAAAGGTAAATGAGATGATATAGTCTTTAACTTCCAGCCAGAAAGGGGTTATAATGGTCAACATAATTATTAACACCTCTATTACCTTGTCAAAATTGCACTGATACCCAATAGGTTTGGCTTCAATCTAATAATTTAACCAGTGTACTGGCAGACAGTTCACTTAAGTTTGTGAAGTGCTTCTATACATTATTATCTCATTTGACCCTAATAACAACTCTAGGAGATATGACAATTTTCACTACCATTTTACAGGTGAGAAACAGAGGCTTAGAAAGCTTAAATGACTTGCCTATAATCATAAATTGCATAATCAGAGGCAGAATTCAAACCCAGGTGTTCCCACTTCCAAGTCCAGCATTCTATCAATCATAAAACTGCCCACATGGGCCAGTGGGTTTGGTACAAGGAAAAATAACATTCTATGGCCACAAACCCGTCATCAACTAAATGTATCATAGTTAACAAAAAGGCCATAACCTGTTGCTACTATTAGCAAAATACTAAGTATATGCCCTACAGATAGCGAGTCAAAGGTGCCATCTACTTCATCTCTGTATCAGAACACAATGGACAACACATACTTCTATGGAGAAAAGAAAGAAAGAAAGCAACTGGGCTCTGAACCCCTCTCAAATATATAAAACAGTATGATTTGAACCTTAATTATAATCTATTATAATCTAAAAGTTTCTGGGCTTCAGAAAGTGGGAGTACTTGTCTCCCTTCAGCATCTACTTTAGAACAGAAAACAATCAGAGATTATGAGAGGGAGTCCCTACAGAATGTACTGTGTGCAGTATGCATGTGAGAGACAGTCAATTTTATTGACTATTTACGTTATTAGTTTACTCTTACATGTTTCACAATATAAAGTACTCAAAAAATATTCAGTGAGTACCTTTAAGTTCATCAAGCCCCTTTAACAGGTGGCTCTAATATTACTTTTGGAAATGGCAGCCTCCCCTTCAGCATTTCCAATTAGTTACTTATCTCTCATATCGACAGCATTGCAACTAACCTCAGGTATGACTACAGGTTTTCACAAGGCAGATTCAAATATGAAGGGAGACAACAAAAATTTTTACCAAAAAAGCAGATAGCCCAAAAGAATTGTTCTAGCAACATGAGCTTAAGGTTACTGTCTTGAGAGATCAATAACTCACACGATAAAAGGTCTGCTGAGGGGTTTGATTTGGGAAATGAAATTTCTAAACTATCTCACTAAATACCTTAGCGCTGTGATTTTCCCCTAATGATCCTCCCGCGCCAGTTTGGACATGTCTGTGGGATTTCCTGCTCAAAAAAGAGAACACAGGAGAGAAGGCAATGAGCAGCATAACCACAAGCAATGTTAAACCATCTGCCAGGGTAGCATAAACATTTTCTGAGTCCCAAGTCGCTGCCCATGTCTCTCCTCAGATCCAGTGTCAGTCGATGAGTGTCGGTGTTCTGAAATCTCCAAAAGACACAATTCCAAACAAAGTTCCAGCCTTAAAATCAGCCCCACGTTTTGGTCTCCCACCTCCTGGTCAAATACAATTCCATGCTAGCCTTTAGCTCAGGTCTCACACTTGCCTGGGGCTAGCTGCAAAGTCAGTTCTTCTTCAGATGATGTTGGCAGCCTTGTCACAAAATGAGATGCAAAAGCAGTCACCAATATCACAACAACAAAGACAGACATCTACAAAAAAGCAACAGCTCCGTAAAAGTAGCTGTAGATAGATGTTGGGACAGCAATGACAGATAAACATAATAAATATAGCACAGCAAGAACTTTTTTTAAACTGCCCCAACACGTTAATACTATTCTTAAAAAAATGAATCATAGGCATGATTTTCCAATAAAGAGATCAAGCTGCTGTGGTCAAAGATAAATGCGTAAAAGATGATGAGATAGGTATTGCCAAATAAGATAGCTGAGACAATACAATCCAAAGTCTTAACAAATCCGGCCAACACTTGATAGGCAAAATGGTTCTCTAGCTGCATCCGGGGCTTTTCTCTTGCGGCATTTTAAAAAAGGTAGCCGGAGCTGGCCCAGTGGTTTTCTCTGCTGCATAGATCCGGACCGACCACTCAGAATTCGGGGATTTCTGGGCCTGGGATGATGGTGGGATTGCCTCTACATCATCCATGTGAACAGGTAAAGCTGTTGGAATAAAAATAGCAAGGGGAAGGAGACAAGACAAGGGAAGGGAAATAGAAGAGGCAGGAAAAAGAAAAAATGTTCAAATTAAAATAGTAAAACTTTCAAGGGAAAAACAAAACTCTACTAACCAGAAACCCTAATATTTTGAAAGGGCAGACAACAGAAACCCATGCTTGTATACTTTCTTTACTTAACAGAAAGGAAAGACTGTGATATATATATATACACACACACACATATATATATATGCAATATATACTTATATATTAAGTATCCATATACCTGTTTTCCATCTAAACTAAAGTTAAAATGCACTTAAATGAATAAACTGAGCTGTGGGAATTTCTAATGTGAGTTTCTAACATGTTTATCCAAACACTGTTAGGATAAAAATGTTAGAATACAGGGCAAAAAGAGGTAAGAACATTAGCATCCAAAGAATTGTCCAGGTCAAGTTACTCATTAATACATCATAGACAATATGCTCTCCATCTCTGAAAATATGGTAAAATCTAGGATAAAATCAATCTAACAAGAGGGAAGAATGAAATTACAAATAATTTACCCCAACAGAACACATTCCATACTTTATGGCATACAGGATAGAGTACCAGTTTTGGAGTCAGTTAAGACCTTGGTTTTAAAGGTAAGTACAATGTAGGAACATGTCCAATTTACTTAACTTCCTGGTACCCCCAGGCAACTCTCTAAAGTTAAGATGAGTTGCTGATCTACATTAAGAGCTTCCACACAAGAAGGTCCCTACAACTACGGAATAAGGATCACAGGATCATTTATAGATCTAGACCAGAAAAATGAAACAAAAATTTTGTGACTCAAAATTTAACAGAGTGCAACTGATGGGAAGAAGAAAGTAAGTTAACATTCCAAATGATATATTACGGATAAAATATTTATTTCATATCTCAGAGACATAAGGATTTAAATCCACTTGGATTATCTCATCACAGCGAAGATCTCTAGAAAAACCTGCCATTCCAATACCCACTGAAGTTACTTGTTTGTTTTTCTAATAATTTAGCCTGAAATATACATTTCAAAATCAGTGGTCTACTATATTCAAATCAAGATACCTGAATATCTATCTTCCAAACAGATAAGCACTATTCTACCCATTTCTGAAACAAATTCAACTCAAGAAACCACCACCAATAATAAAAATATAATACTATAAGGTTTGCTGAACCATTTAATATTCCTCTCATTTTATCCTCATAACAATTCCGTAAGGTAAGTAGTTCAGTTATTACTATCTCCACTTTGTAAACATAGAAAATAGGCTTTGAGAAGTTAAATAACTTGCCTAGTATCACAAAGCTAATAAGCATCCAAGGCAGGATTTCAACCCAGGTTTCTTGACTCTGAGCTCAGTACTCTATCCTCCATGCATGAGAAGGGTTTATTTAGAACAGAAATTCTTAATCTTTTGGTGTCAAAGATCCCTTTCCTCAGAATTATATTTTTAAATGCTTACAAAAAATGCCTAAGATTACAAAAGAAATCAAATTATAACAGTTATTAAAGTATTATTTTTAAAAATGAGTTTTGCAACCCAGTTTAAAAACTCCTGACTTTCAAGCCTGTTCTGTACAAGATTCTGCACTTGGCTTGAAAAACGACATGGTTCTTTCCCACAACAAACTTAGACAAACAAATAGGTTAAGATTAGGCATATATATAAATAAGCATCATACCAAATAGAATGTGATAAGACAAAAGAAAAGATCTGGACAAAGTGCTAGAAGAAATCTGAAGGAGACAGCTTTTAGTTAAGAGATGGGGAGGATCAAAAATAGCTTCACAAAGAAAGTAGTAGCTAAGCCAAGACTTGAAAGCAGGATTTCAGCAGTGGCTAAGTGGAAATACTGGGTGCAGGCACAGGGCCTGATCTGAATAATGCAGAGAGGCAGGAGACAACAGGAGTTCATAAACAGGAATGGAAAGAAAGGCTGAAGGCAGACCGTGATGAACTTCAATTGCCAAGTTAGGGAGTTTATGTCTGAACTTACAGGCAATAGGAAGTCACTGAAAGCTTCTGAATAAGGGAGTACAAGGATCTAGTTTATACAGTCTGAGAGATCACTTAAGAAGCTATTATAATACAGAGTAGGCAAGAGTTGTGGTAAGAGCTTGAACCAGGCTCATAGCACTAAAAATAGAAGGAGACAAATTTAAGAGACTTGTGCAGGTGGAGTTATAGCATTTGGCAACTCACTAGTTGTGGGAGATGAGGAAAAGGAAAATAAACGAAGAAGATGCTACAGTACAGAAGAAGACCCATACGTACAACTTGGCAGTAGGCAGGGGCCAAAATTAAAATAGGCTAAACTTCTTCTGGCTCCAGGTAGGTTTTTAGGGCCTCACTTTCCAAGAAAAGGTAACTAGGGACAGACTGCTGATGGTTGGTTGCTATGGGTCACATGACAAACAGGAGAGTATGCAGTGGCAGACTACCCAAAATCCTTTGGCAGGCTGCAAGTGGCCCACGGGCTGTATATCATACAAGTCTGGTATACCCTGGTGACCCAAAGGACAGTGGTGTCATTAATAAACAGGAAAGATGGAAAGAAAGGCAGGTTTCAAGTGGAAAAAAATGAATTCATTTTGGTATATGCTGATTTTGAGGTGCCAGTAGCCTAACTAGGTAAAGATGCCCTAATAATTGAGAAGACAGGACTGGAGCTCAGGGAAGAAAATCAGAGTGGACCTAAATTCGAGAAGCAGCTGCATTTAAAGAAAAAATGCCTTTGGAAAAGATAGAAGTCCAGATTCCTGCCTCAGGGCTTACATGAGACCTTAACTTGATTTCTCCAAACCTCATTTCCTCATCTGTAAGATGGGAATAATTTTATCACCTGCTTCACAGGGTTGTTGCAAGGATCAAAGAAAAGGATCACATAAAATGGGTGCTATAAACTTTAAACCTGCATGTAATTTAATAGTACCTGTAAAGAGGTGATAGATGAAATCATAGGACTGGATGAGATTGATAAAGGAAAGTAAGGGCAGACAGAGGCTTGGGGGGTGGGGAAAGGGGTTACTTATCAAAGAAGAGTGAGAAAGAACAAACAGATAGGAAGAAAACAAGGAAAGGACAATAACGGAACAGTTAAGGGAGAGGACACTTCAAGAGGGAATGACTGAAGTGCTCAGCAATGTCAAAATATCACATAAAGGGTAAATATCTAAGAAAATACCACCATATTTGGGAAAGAAGTCATTGGAAAAAGACTACTCCAATGCAGTTAAGAGAAATATAAATCAAAATAAGGTTTCACTTTATAAGCAGTAAACTGGCAAAGATGATAAAAGACGGTGATAATGTTGGCAGTCCTGTGGAAAGACAAGGACACTAATATGTTAGTAGAGCCACACCTGAATTGGTCCAAATATTCTGGACCATTCAAATGTCTCCCTAGTAGGCATAAAAGGAGCATACCGTGTCACAGCAGAAAACAGGAAACAAAGTGATGTCTACCAACCGGGTGATAATAAACAAGCTATAGCATATGGATGTAATGCAATAATATTATGCAGTAAAAAAATGATAAATATGAAGAAAACAGAGAAACCTCATCATATGAATTAATGTAAACTGAAGTAAACAGAACCAGGAAATAAATATGCCCACTGACTACCTAAGTGTAAACAGAAAGAATAAAAGAAAAAGGGAATGTGAAAAGAATAAAAAAAGAAATTTTAATTTTAACAAGCATATCTGATCATAGAAACTAGATGAGAAAAATGTATCTCCCTCCTCTCTTTGATAAAGGGGGATTCTGGGTGTGGAATACGTCAGATTTGGTTGATATGTCAGGATAATTTTTCTATTTTTTTTTTTCTTTTTCAGACTTTGTTACGAAGGCTTAACTGGATAGGAAAAGGGATAGGGACACATTCAGGAAAAAAAAGGGATGTAAAAATAAAGATATTTATGATAACTAAAGATTCATGTAAAAAAAGAAGTCATTGGTGACCTTTGTTGTTGTTGTTCAATTGTTTTAGTCATGTCTGACTCTTCGTGACTCCGTTTGGGGTTTTCTTAGCAAACATACTGGAGTGGTTTCCCATTTCCTTCTCCAGTTTTTTTTTTCAGATGAGGAAACTAAGGCAAATAGGGTTAAATGACTTGCCCAAGGTCACGTAACTAGTAAGTGTCTGAGGCCAGACTTGAACCCAAGAAGATGAGTCTTCCTGACTCCAGGCTCAGCGCTCTCTCCTTTGAGTCACTTAGTTAACCTTTGGTGACCTTAGAGACAGTTATATCAATAGAGTGGTAGAGATAAAACCATACTGCAAGTGTCTGAGGAGAAAGTAAGTGATCATAAAGTGGTAGAGATTTATACTTGGTCAGTAACAGTTGGGATAAGGTAGGAAGTTAGCTTGAAGGGTTAGCAGAGTCAAGAGCAGATTTTTCTTTAGGAAGACACTACAAAGAGGTGAAAAGCCAATACTGAGAGATCAAATATGAGGAACAGCAGGTGAAATGATTCATGAAGCAAAGTCTAAGAGGAAGTGAACAGAGATGGTATCAAAGGCACAAATGGAGGGCTTGTCTTGGAATGGGAGAGAAACACCTCATCTTCTCATACTGTAGTTAAAGGAGGTGAAGATTGATGAATACATAGTGAGGTTTTCTGTTGTGAAAAAATGGAAATGAGGTAGTTCAAGTAATTATACTTCAGTTTTTGTAGAAGAGGTGATCTGCTGAAAGTGGGGGAGGAAGGTGGAGGAAAAGGGTAAAACTGAGAAAAAATAAAGTTTAGAACAGTTATTATGAGTAGTGTGATAAGGAGTCAATAATTTAAAAAAAATTATTTAAAAAATGTGCTATGGATAAGGACCAAATTGAGATAAGAAAACAGTATTTTCAGTGAACCCAAATTAAGAATGGCGTCATGACTTTCTCCAACAGGCCAAAATCACATCATTTCAAGGAAATAAAGTTTCTTATTTGTTTTTTGGCTAGTTGGTTTCAAATATACTTAGAAAATATCCCCATTTCTTTTATCTAGTACCAATAGTTTTAAAAGTTCAACTTGAGACAGTGTTTTACTATACAATTCCAATTGTGACATATAAATTTGGAACCTTCCCTAGGTGGTAAATCTAGGTGTGGTTCCATGTGCAGGTCACTTGAATCACATGGGAAGCATAAAGTCTTTTCAAGTGAGATGATTTAAAGAGAAAAAAGGAAGTTACTGCCTTTTCAATGATTCTATGAAAAGATCTTTTCCATGATCTCTCATTTCTACCACTAAAAAAAGGTAAAGAAGGCTCACAACTCATTTCTGCTCTTTATTCACTACCCCTATATTAACATCTTTAAATTCAGTCAATTTCAACTCAAAACTTTATACAGACAGGGGAGGGGAGGAGAAAACAGGAAAAGATTTGTGGCTGCATGTTTAAGAAAGAAGCTGAATTCATCACAATGACAGGAGAGAGTGTTGGCAGAGATCTGAGCTATTTATTCTTTTAGGAAAATCCTATAAAGAATGACACGAGGAAGCCTCTATCTGCAGTCTTGTTCATCACACTGGTGAAGAGTCTGATAACAGATGTATGCAGTAGCGTGATTTAGTGCCGGGAGCTGGCCCCTGATGTGTATTAATACAGCGGCATAGCGGAACGCACCTCTCTTCATCACTCATTTCTATAAAAGAGGTGGAATCTGAGATGGCCCGATGTTAGGCAGAGCAAGCCCATTTGTTCTACTGACTGATGGTGCGGGCTTGGGCTGTGTCCTTCACCTCTATGGGGCACTCAGGTTGCAAAAAAAAAAAAAAGAAAGAAAGAAAGAAAGAAAAGGAAAAAAAAAAATACTGAAGCAAGACCTGGTCAACAAGTGAGGCAAGAGTAGTTAAGACTCCAAAAAAGAAAAGGTTTAAAGCACATCTCATTTAATTTCTCTCTGTCTGGGTGTTCCTCACCTTAGACAAGGCCCTGAATTTTTAAAACTCTTCCCAACCATTCAAATGCTAAAAATAGAAAAGATAGATGGACAATAAAAAAAAGAATGAAGTCACAACAAAGATGAGAGAAGAGAATGCTGTAAGGCATTAGTTGCTATGGGAATAGATGAGAATGTATGGGATCAGAAGAGATGAGAGTGTATGGTGATCATCCAGGGGAACTGGGCAGATACTAACTCTATTAGTCCTTTGAATAAGACTCTTCAGTTGACCAAGTATGAAACACTCTAACAGTCAACTGAAATACAACAGAATGGTAACAGAGGTAAATTTCTGAGTATGAAAAGCTTTCAAATGGGAAGTCATTTGTATAAGAGAGGAAAGAAGGGAGAGAGGGAGGGAGGAAGGAAGGAAAGAAAGGAGGGAGGGAGGCAAGGCCCTCATTTTTCTGAGGCCCACCTTCCTCCTAGCCAGAACTAAGAAAGAACTCCAGACAATTTTAATTTTGATAGGTCCTGAAAGATTTGCCTCTTCTATTTTTCAAAAGCAATGCACCCTTAAGTGGAATAAAATGACAGTCGCGATTATATTTTGGCTCTACATTTTTTTTCCAGTTTTTTTCTCCAAATTCCAAGGAAACAGAGAAATATGACAAATTTTCACAGTAAAATGTACATGTCTGTACATTTTAAATAAGAGGCTTTTCTGACACATAAGAAAGATATTACAGTTTTTCCATTAGTGAATTTTCATTATCAATACTTCAAGGAACCATGATTTCATTGGAAAGGATACTTGTTTGACTAGTGTGGATCACATATCCTTTATACCTTAAGAGAAGGTATTTATGAGTTGCTCTAGTCAAAAAAAAATCCTGCAGTCAAGCTTCTAGAGATAATATCCCAAGACCTCACTCCATTCTGCATGCCCCTTCCAGGTTAGGTTTATCACCTCCAATCTCATCACCATACTGCTAACTCAGGCCTTGACTAACACTACTTCCCTTGGCCTCCTCTCCCCTCTGATTCAGGGATCTAGTACCAAATTCCTCCCAATGCCTATAGAGGTCAGAAACTGGGTTTTTGGGCTTACTCCATTCTGCATCTATTGCTCTTCCTGGTTTCAAGTGCACAGAACAAAATGGCTCTGTTCTGATAGTCAATAGTGTCTTATCTACCCCACCCCCAAGCCTCTATTCCCACTTTCCTGCCTCCTTTTGTGTTGCCATCTCTCCCTCTCCCCGCATTAGACTGCAAACTCTTTGACAACAGGGACAATCTTTTTATTCACTGTATCCCCACGCTTAACACAGTACCTGGAACAAAGTAGATGCTTAACAAGTGTTCACTGGATTGGACTGGACTGGACTGATTCACAGTCCCCATTAACCACAAATGCTCCATTTCCATTATTAAAAAAAATTACACTCCCTTATCCGATCATAACCTACCATCTCTTCCTATGCCAAACCCTCATAAACCTATCATTAATTCTTCCTCACAGAAACCTTCAATACTCTACCCCTAAGTATTGTCTCTGGCTATCACACTACTTTGACTTCACTTTTCTCCATTACCAACCTCAACTCTTTATAAAGAGTTCAACTCCACACTGTCTTCTATTCTCAAATCTCCTGATCCATTTATCTGTTGTCACTTACTGTTCATGCTTCATCAACACCAACCCTGGTTTATTCCTATCTACCCCCACTCATACACTGCGAACAGAGTTAGAGGAATTCATGTAACCATTACAAAACAGATTCATTATAAATTTATGTTATCTAACTTCAACTGGATCATCACTACTGTAAAAAAAAAAATTTACTCCTCCCAAACTGATGCTCTATGCCACTTCCAAAAGAGGCTATTCCAAAAACTTCTTTCAAATCTTCCACATATATCTTTGCCTCCCCCTCCTCTCCACTGATGACCCTATCCCATACTTTATAGAAAAAACTGAAACTGTTCACTCACTCTTCTCCCTCCTTTTCTCCTCATCTTGAAATCCCTTGGCCATCCCCTACTGTCTCCTTTACTCTGGTCCCTGATGTTGGTCCTTCTCATAAGATCAATCCCTTTATATGAGCCCTCTTGATTACATCTACTCCCATCTTCTTCAGAAGACTGTCCCCTTAGTCATTTATTCTCTCTCTAATCTTCAGTCCCTTCCTATCTACTGGTTTCTTCCCTTAAGGCATTAGGGAAATGCCTTAGTCTCCTATCCTTAAAAAAACTTTTACTAGACTCTATTAATTAAGGCCCTTAATTTATCATTCTGTATTTCTCTTGGCTTTCTAAACTAAAAACTCCTAAAAAAAAAAAAAAGCTGCCTACATTCATGGGATAGCTGAGTGGCACAGTGGAAGAGAAGGCGGCTCAGGACAGATTCTTGGGATGCATCCACAGTTAAGGGCTGTGATTTGCATTATGCTCCATCAAAGGAGACTAAGAAGAAATCAAGACAAGCAGGAGGGAAACCAAGAGATAGCAGTGTCACAAAAACCCAGAGAAGAAGGCATCCATGAGAAGATCGCTAAATGCTACAGTCAGTCAACAATTATCTATAAAACTCCTATTATATAGCTAGCAATACGCAAGCCCCTGGGGGTACAAAGGAGGGAAGGAGGAAGGGAGAGGGGAAGGAAGGATCCAAAGAAAGAAGGAAGGATCCAAGGAAGAAAGGAAGGATCCTGCTTTTAAAGGATGAGGACTGAAGAACAATTATCAAGTTTGAAAGTCATCCTTTCCTTCTTTCTTGTCTTTCTATTCCCAGGGCCTAGAACATTGCTGGGCACATAGTAAGAGCTTAATATATAATTTCTGACTGACAGCATTTTAAAATGTCGACCACCCTTTCCTCATGGATACCTTCTCCTCTCTGAGTTTCTGCGACACTGCTATCTCTTGGTTCCCCCTCTGCCTGTCATGATTTCAGTGTCCTCTGATGGAGCATAAAAAAATTCACAGCCCTTAACTGTGGATGCATCCCAAGGCTCTGGCCTTCTTCTGTTCTCCAACTATACTCCTTTAGTGATGTCATCAGCTCCCAGGAGTTCCCATGAGAACACTACACGAGCCATATGTCCAGCCCTAGTCTCCTTCCTGAGCTTCAGTTCCACGCCACCAATTAATTATCTGCTAGACAATTCAAACTAGACATTCCACTCACATCCCAAACTCAGTGAGTACAAAAGACTATCTTTTCCCCAAAAAAATTCAGCCCTCCTACACTGTCCAGAGTGCCAGCATGCTTCTTTTCTCTCAAGCCTGTAACCTCACCACACATGTCGTCAGTTTATTTCCTCTTTCACAAAATCTGGCATCTGACTTCTTTGCGTTGCTCACACAGCCATAATCTTACCAGTTCAAGTATGGCCTGCTTGGGCAGTAACAGTCTCCTATGTTGTCTCTGTGCCTACCCCTACCCCTCCAGTTTCTCCCCATTGCAATCTATCCTCCCCATAGGTACCAGTGGTTTCCTTTAAGTGAAGGCCTCACCATGTCACTCTCCTACTCAACAAACACTAGAGGCTCTCTATGGCTTTTAGAATTAAACTTGTTTGGCTTTCCAAGCCCTGTAAAACCTGCTCAAATATGACTACTTTTCCCTCACTCTGTAGCATTTCCCTCAAAGCATTTTTGCTTTTTCTCACAAATGATCCTTCATCTCCATGAACTCCCTCACCCTCTGCTTTGTAGAAACATTTAACTACTTCAAGACTCAACTCAAGTTCCCCCTTCTATCCCAAAGCCTTTCCTGAATCCACCAGCTGCTAGGTTCCTCCCTCTCAAACTAGTCTGTATTTATTCTATTATACTTATATATGCACATGTTTCCTCCCCCCAGATAATGTAAACTCTCTGTGGGCACAGGTTATTCCATTCAGCACTCAAGTGCCTCAGGATAGGCACTTAATAAATGCTTGTTTACTGACTCTCTAAAAAAATTTTTGTAAATTATTAGGCACTAACATAAATATAGGCTACTACTATCAGACAGCTGACACAAATCTATCATCAGGCCCATAATTAAAACCTTCCTAGGTTGACAGGATCTGCCAAAGCTAATGTTCTACTGGCAGAATCCTTGAGAAACCAGGGTCATTTCCGGTCTAAGTAAAGCGTCCTACACCTTTTAAGCAAACAGTAAACTTTTAAGCTAACCCAATTAATTAACCCCTCCACCACAACACAAATCTTTTGTCTATTGCAGAGCACAGTGGTAAGACTTAGGATCCAATCCAATTTACCTGTAGCTGGGCTGGACAGAGATGCTGTAGTCATAGGTTTCCGTTTCCTCTTTATGTCCCTTGAACATGGTGGTCCCAAGTGTACATTTGCCTGTCTACACATGAGAAAAAGAGATAAAGGCTCTACCAACTTATAAATTAAAGCAGTTCTTATAACACAAGATATTAAGTTCATTTGCACTGGAAGCTTAACATTTGCCCCCATCATTTCACTCCCTACTCAAAAATCTTCAGTGATTCCTTATTATCTCTAGGATAAATGCAAAGCCCTCAGTCTGACATTTAAAGGTCTCTTCAATCTGGTTACCACTTTTACCAATTTTTTTTTCATCTTCTTCTGCTTTCACACAAAATTCAGTCAACCCAATCTATTAACTGCTCCCTAAACTCAACACTCTACTTCCTACCCTGAAAACCCTTGCACAGGTTGTCCTACATGTTTAGCATGCATGCCCTTCTCAACTCTCTTAGGATCTCTAGGTTCATTCACAACTCAGACTCATGTAACACCTCCTGTGAGAATCCTTCCTTGATCTTCCCAAGCTGTTAGTGGGCTCTCTCTCCTTAAATTATTATGTATTTATTCTTCCTTGTTCATGCTATATGCATGCCCTCATTAAAATAAGTTTCTTTAGGGCAGCTACTTTTTCATTTTCATACTTTTACTACCACCACTTAGTACAAAATGCCATGCCCTTAGTTGGTGCTTAATAAATGCCTGTTGATTGATTAAACTGAAGCATGGATAGTGTGATACTGTAAAGGTTATTTCCGTTTGGGTATGGCTTAAACTAAGATCCTTCCTTTGTGGCTTTAGCAAGTCTAATTTAGATAAAAAGTTCTTAAGTTCAATCACACTGTCTCTGAACCCTGAGGTAAGAAAATTCCTAATATCTAAGCAGAGATGGGATGCTCTGCTTTAATTTACATATCTATCTCTAGTTAAACCCGGCCCTCTTTGGGACGCACACACATTACTGAGTAACAAAACAGCACATTATATTATGGTGCCTGTGAATAAATAAACACTGAGAGGGGAAGTTGGGGGAAAAGCAGAGCCTTTCCTGGGACCTCCCAGTTCTCAAGCTACACATCGTGGGAATCTTTTGCAGTGAGATATCCACAGGGCAATGGACTTCTCTTCTTGATATTCTCCCTCTCTACCACAGCTCAAGCCTACCTTTATCTTACTGCCAGCTTGGTTGCTTTCTGGGCTGCAAGTTCTTCGCAGTTTCTCTGTATGACCCTACTTGTTCCTCGATTTCCAGACACTTAGAGAGAGTTCCTCTCCTCTGTGCAAGTTCCTTATTCAATGAAGCATATAGGCCCTGTTACACTAGCTCTGACTGACTGATTGAATTAAGCGATTTTACCTAACAAAGATTGTGACTGAACTTAAATTTTCATCTAAAATAAATTCAGTAAAGCTACAGAGGTAGAAACCATCTATGGACCTTAGAGGTCTCTAGGTTTAAAACAATTACCACAACAGTATTACAGTTGTATTGTTAAAGATAATTTTGCTCAACAATCCTGATTATCAGTGTCAAGCAAGGCATAAAAAGGAAGAATGTGTGCTCACCAAAAGTATTTGAACTAAGTCCAAATACATGAATTTTCTATAGACAGCAAGGTCTTCCCTGGCCAAAGGAAGGAAGAAAAGAAGGAAGCTGAGGCCAAAGCCAGAATCAAGGTCCTTCCTCCCCCAAGCAATTCCTTCTCAAAGAGGGGCTGCCTGGAATGCTGCATTTGCTCCAAATTCTGGAATGATACAGTTCTATAACTAGCTTGATAATTTACAGATGATCCCTGGGGCCTGACTGAGCTTCCAGATACCCACCTACACACAAACTCTAGTTCCAAGGACTGCTGTCATTTAATGTTATGATTATGATTATAATTATAATGTTATATTATTTTAAATGGGATATGAATAACTTGAACAAGTTGATCAACTCTACTCTGACCTACTAGAGGAACAGACTTTGTGGATTACAGCGTGCATTCATGCTTGCAATCTGTACCTCAATAAAGAAACCTCAGAAAATAACTTCTTAGTACAGTAAAATAGTACTGCTCCAAGATCAGCAGAGCGTGTCTATTTCCTCATTTCAGTGCTAAAATTCTACTATGCGGAGTTTTAAGTATCTAAATGAAAGGTTTAAGAACTGAAAATTATATGCTAATTTTTTAAAAAAGCATCAATGTATTTATTAAATACTTTAATAAATACATGGTTTCAACCTTCCTAGAAGGTAGAAATTTCTATATGCAAATTTATGTCTGTAAAGTAATTAGAAAAAGACAACATCTTCTTTGCATATTGTATACAGTGTATTATCTAACCTCTATCCTTAGGGAATAAGTAATATGGATTTGAGAATTTTCCACATAACAGAAACTAATTTCTTTAAAAGGGCAAAAAATTCTCAACTATATACATTCTGATGGACCTTTTCTGCACTATAAAGACAAGTCTGATACAAAATCATATTCTCATACAACTGTCAGGATAATAAGACCGTAGATTTAGAGGTAGCCCAGAGGCTGGGGGTCATTTAGTCTGACCCCCTAATTTTACAGATGATGAACTGAGTCTCAGGAAGGTTTGCCCATAGTCACACTGGCACAAATGGCAGGACCAGCATTAAAGCACGTGGCCTGTGACTCCAAGCCAGCTTTATTTCCACTAAACAGTGCTGCTTCTCAAGGGATCTTAAGATATACTTCAGTTCAATGAGAGGCTCAGAGAGGCTAAGTGACTTCCTTAAGGTCATATAGTTAGTCACAAGAAAAAGCCCTAACTAGATTCCAGGTCTCCTGACCACTGACCCAAGGTCATCGGTAAGAGCACCAATATTTGTATTACATTACATTCGCTGTGATCTGCTCTTTCACTAAAGTTCTCTAGAACAGTGGTTTTAAATGTGGGGGTTACGGTCCTCTGGGAAGCAAGGGGCACACATCAGTACTGAAAAACATCCATAAAATCACAGCACACCAAGTGCTAACATGTACAGCACAACAACATTTCACACTTAGATTTATTAACATTTTTCAGTAAGAAATAATGAATGTAAAGAATACAGGGAAGAATTAGAAGGCTGTGATCTACTGCAAAGTGAGCCAAAAAACAACTTTTGTTTTTAAGACAGAACCACAGAAACAATATACACAATGACTACAACAACTAGAATGGAAATGATGACGTCAAGATCACAATGCAGATGAGAACGGCAAGGTGAGAATGTGGCTCCTTTCCTCCTTAGCAGATAGGAGGAACTAGGAAACACAGAACAATGAATTTGATTAACTTGGCTGAATTTTTTTCCTTTCTTCTTCATTCTTAAATATAAGTGATGGTGTTCAAATGCTAAAAAATATAGGTGATAAAAATAAAATCGATAAAACGTTTTTAAGAAGATTGTTCAAATTATATAGAAGCTATAATTATAAATTCACTGAAAAGTAACACTAAATTCAGAATAGGCTTTTTTCAGCACGTATCTTCTTAATCTATGGATGCTAACAATACAACTAAAAACATGAAGAGCTATACAGAATTTCTAGGTGATAAACTTCAAGTACAATCCTTATGCTTGAAGACTGAGAAATAGCGCCCTAGATCAGAAGTGTCAAATACACAGGTGAAGCAGATTGGGAAATATTTAATAAAAATACAACAGAACCTAAATGATTGTTAATATGGTTTTTCTAAGTCAACATGCCTTTATGTACAGTTTGGTGGCCTCTGTTTCTATCTGAGTTTGACAACACTGCACTGGACTACTGAGAGTATTATTATTATCATTATTATTGTATTCTAGATCATAGTTCTTATCTCCCAGAATTAACAATACCTTCATGGGCTTCATGTGTGTATTGAAGAGCAATTTTTCAAAGAAGAGGGAAGAGATTGAGTATTGATTAAGCACCTACTGTGTTCTAGGCACTATGCTAAGCACATGACAAATATTATCTTATTTGATCCACAGGGTTCCAAACTGCTCAGTTGATGAATATTTCTTCTATCTCCTGCCTCACAGTCAGAAGTTAAGCCTTTATCTCATTTCTACATTTCTAATCTGTTTTATCCTTTATTTCTAATCTGATTGTAACCTAGAGACCTAAAGTTTGCACAAGAAATCAGATGACCAAGATTGTTAAGCATATAACCTTAGTCCACAATGTGTAAAGTTAAATTACTCCTACAGGGTAATGTGCCTACCTTCATCATATCACAGGATCACAGAATCTCAATATTGGCTTAGTCAGTATGACTAGCTTAGCCATATTAAATGTGTATCCCTTCTATAACATATGCAGCAAATACAAAATACAGCATTTGTTTGCAGACCTCTAGGGAGAGAGAAGTACCACTGCCTCCAAAGGCCACCAAATCTACTTTGGGCAGTTCTAAATCATAAAGAAGTTTTTCCTCATGTTGAGCCTAAATCTCCTTCTCCCCTCACCCTCTAGTTCTGTCTGCTGGCACCAAGCAGAAGAAATCTAAGCCCTCTTCTCCAGGACAGTCCTTTAAGTGTTTGGAAGTTATCAAGTCCTCCTTGTCTCAATGCTCCTGGATCCTTCAATAATGACTCACATACTATGATCTTCAGCTCTTCACTATCCTGGTGGGTCTCCTCTACAGATTCTTTTCCAGCCTATCAGCGTGCTTCCTAAAATGTGGTGAGCTGAATGCAGTACTCCAAATGTGAACATAAGAACAAGCACTAACCAATCCTTTGTCTGCCTTAATACAACCTAGGATTGTATTAGCTTTCTGACATAATATATTGAATTTGCTGTCTATTAAACCTTTTTTCCAGAATTATCTTCTTCAGAGATTTTTTTTCAGATTATATAGCCATGTCATCTCTTACACTTGTGTGTAAGCTGATTTTTTTAATCCAAGTATAAACATTTACTTATCCCTTTCTCTATAAAATTTCATCTCACATTTTGCCCAAAGTCCAATCTGTCAATAACTTTATGGATACTGAATCTGTTATCCAAGGTATTAGCTGTCCCTCCCAGCTCTGCATCATCTACAAATTTAATGAGCATGCTGGGTATTCCTTTATCTGAGACAATGATAAAACTGTTAAATACCAGCACAGGGTCAAGCAGAGATGCCTAAAGCACTCCATTAGAGAGCTCCTTCTAAGATGACACAGAAATATAAGTACTCTGTGGGTCCAGTCATTCATCCAATTTTGAATTCACTCACATATTTATTTCTCCATTCCTTCTACAAGGTCAGCAAGAAACAGATACTATTTTTATAGGACCATGCCACTGTGTTCCATTCATTATGTCACCTGTTTTTATTTCAATTTCTATACACATCTTTTTAAAATACAAGTTGGTTGATGGGTTCCCTGTGTATCCACATTTGTCTCTCTGGATAATTTCCTTTATTCCTACTCAGAATTATTTCTTTTTGCACTTTCAAAATTTTTGTCTTGAAAATTCCCCAAAAGGCAGAACCAAGATGATGGGGAAAAGACAGGAACTTGCCTAAGAACCCCGCAAAACCTCTCAGAACAACTTTAAATAATGCCTCAAAACAAATTCTGAAGCAGCAGAACTTTCAAAAGGATGGGAAACAATTTTCCACCCCAAAACAACTTAAAAAGATTGACAAGAAAAGTCTGTTGCACTACGGAGAGAGTGGAGTGCAGGCCAGGTCCCAGCGGTAGGCTTTGGGGGAGAGGAAGGGTGCAACTGAATCAGTAGCGGCAGTGGCAGTTTCTGGACTTCTCGGCCCAAAGATAGTAAGGAGGGCAGACAACTGGTCAGAAGGAGACTGCAGAGGCCCCTTTGCTGGCACCAGGGGCAGGACTCTTGTTCCATTATCCATACTTAGATCTGAGTCACAGTCAGTCCTGGGTCTCAGAGCAAGGAGGAGTACTAGCATACCAGAGCTTGTGGCCAAAGGGAAGCTGGGACCCTGGTTACAGCTCCAGGGCAGAAAAGAATACTTTGTAATCAGTCACAGACCAGAAGAGTAATAAACACATCTCTCCCTAGGTCATATCCCCTTAGAAGAACTGAAAACTTACAGATCTCCAGAATTATCTCTGAAATAACTGAACAAAAAAATCTGAAGTTTGGGACAGTGCCCCCTCCACTCCAGAAGCAGAGCCACACTTTATCAAACAATTAAAAGTCAAGAAATAAGCTAGAAAAATGAGCAAAGAGCAATAAAAGATCCTGACTATACAAAGTTACTATGGTGACAAGGAAGATCAAAACACAAATTCAGAAGACAAGGCCAAAACTACTAATCAAAAGCCTGAATGTGAGCCCATAGAACAGCTCAAAAAAAGATTCTGAAAATCAAGTAAGAGAAGTAGAAGAAAAATTGGGAGGAGAAATGAGAGTGATGCAAGAAAATCATGAAAAAAGAGTCAACAGCTTGGCAAAGGAGGCACAAAAAAATACTGAAGAAAGTAACACCTTAAAAAACAGACTGCCAAAAGATAAAAGACACACAAAAATTCAATGAAGAGAATACCTTGAAAAGCAGAACTGGGCAAAAGGAAAAAAAGGAACAAATTTCACTGAAGAAAAGAACTCCTTTAAAAAATACAATTACCAAATGGAAAAACAAGTCCAAAAGTTCACTGAAAAAAATGATTACTTAAAAATTAAAATTGGGCAAAATGGAAGCTACTGACTCTATGAGACATCAAGAAACAATAAAACAAACTCAAAAGAATGAAAAAATAGAAGAAAATGCAAAATATCCCAATGAAAAAACAACTAAACTGGAAAAAAGATCTAGAAGTTATAATCTAGGAATTGCTGATCAAAAACAGGGCCCAGGCATCATCTTTCAAGAAATTACCAAGGAACACTGCCCTGATATCCTAGAATCAAAGGGTATGATAGAAATTAAAAGAATCCATCAAATACCTCCTGAAAGAAATCCCAAAATGAAAACTCCCAAGAATATTACAATTCAAATATCATGAAGCCACAGTCAGGATAACACAAGATATAGCAGTTCCTACATTAAAGGACTGGAGGGCTTGGAATGATACTCCGCAGGGCTAAAGAACTAGGATTACAAGGATGACCTATCCAGCAAAACTGAGTATTATCCTTCAGGGAACAAAAATAAACATTTAATGAAATAAAAGACTTTCAAGCATTTCTGATGAAAAGACTGGAGCTGAATAGAAAATCTCACTTTCAAACAAAAGACTCAAGAGAAGCATAAAGGTACACAGGAAAGAGAAATCATAAGGGATTCAATAAGGTTAAACACTTTACATTCTTACATGGGAAAATGATGCCTGTAGCTCCTAAAAATTTTCTCATTATTAGGGCAGTCAAAAGGAATATACAAAGACAGAGGACATGAGTATGAGCTCAATATGATGGGATAATTATCTTAAAAAATAAAATTAAAGGGTGAGAAAGAGGAATACACTGGGAGAAAGGGAAAGGGAAAGGTAGAATGCAGTAAATCATCATCTGATACAAAAGAGGGGTGAAAGAGTGTTTACAATAGAGAGGTTGATGGGGAAGGGAGGGGTGGGAAGCACATGAACCTTACTCTCATTAGAATTGGCTCAAAAAGGAAATAACATACATACTCAGGTGGGTATGAAATCTCTTACCACGCAGAAAAGTAGAAGAGGAAGGGGATAAGAGAAAGGAGGGAAGAAAGGAAGGATGGAGAGGGCAGATGAGGGGATGTAAAAATCAGAAGCTGAACACTTCTGAAAATGGAAGTGAAAAGGAGAAAGATGTGAAATGACAAAGAGAATAGGATAAACAGGGTAAGTAGGATTGTGGGAAATAAATAAGAATCATAACTGTGAAAAAATGCTACAGCAAGTTTCTCTAATAAAGACTTCATGTTTCAAATATATAGAAGTTTATAGAAATAAGTCATTCCTCAAATGATAAATGGTCAATGGATATGAACAGGAAGTTTTCAAATGAATTAAAGCTATCTATATTAAAAAATGCTCTAAATCACAATTAATCAGAGAAATACAAATTAAAACAACTCTATCAGATTGGCTAATATAACAGAAAAGGAAAATGACAAATGTCAGAAGGAATATGGGAAGACTGAGACACTAATGCACCATTCAAGTGGCACTGATTCAACCATTCTGGAGAGCAATTTGGAACTATACCCAAAGAGCTATAAAACCATACATACCCTTTGACTAGCAATACCAACATTAGGTCTGTATCCCAAAGAGATTTAAAAAACAGGGGCGGGGGGGAGGTTGGAGGGAAGGACCTATATGTATAAAAATATTTATAGCAGCTCTTTGAGTGATAGCAAAGGAATGGAAATTGAGAGGATGTGATAGGCATATGAAGAAATACTATTTTGCTATAACAAATGAAGAGCAGGATGCACTCAGAAAAATCTGAAAAGATATGAACTGATATAAAGTGAACTGAGCAGAACCAGGAAAACATTATATAGTAACAGCAATATTATTGTATGATGACTAATTGCAAATGACTTTGCTATTCTAAGTAATATCATGATATAATTTTGAAGGAAATATGATTTTAAAAAATGCTATCAACCTCCAGAGAAAGAACTGATGGAGTCAGATTCAGGTATACTTTTTCTTTATTTTCTTGGGGTTTTTAGGTCTGTATTTTCTTTCACAACATGACTAATATGGAACTATGTTTTGCATGACTGCATATGTATAACCTACATCAAACTGTTTGCCTTCTCAACGCGAGGTAAGATGAGAAGGGATGGGAGAGAGAATTTGGAGCTCAAAATTTTTTAAATGAATGTTAAAAATTGTTTTTACATGTAATTGGGGAAAAATTAAAATATTAAATTTTTAAAAGAAGCAAACAAGAAAGAAAACTACCCAGCCCTCCTCAACTGATTTCCCTAGATAAAATTTCATTCCATGCAACCTATAAAAATTTCTCTGAAACCTTTTAAATTTGCTCTCCACAGGGTGAAGATTATCCTAATCTAGGGCACATATTAGCCTTAGCCAAATTTCCTCTCTCTCTGTCCCAAATTTCTAAGATGGTAGTTAACTGACAGCATATGTGGGTCTACACCATTATTCACTGTAATGATAGTTCTTTCTCTGCAGAGTTTTATATCTACTATTTTAACAGTCTTTATTCTTCCCTTTCCTGTCTACATTACATTATTTTACTCTCCAGTCTCTTGACAGAGGTCAGGATTCCCTTCTACCTCTTCAAATTATTTTTCTTCACTGTTTTAACACAAAGATTTTTTATTTTCTCTAATAATTAGAGGAACAGAGCTTCGTAATCACTTTTATCTCCTCTTCCAGGGTCAAGACAAGCCTGCATTCTGAGTCAGCTACTGGTCATAGCATAAAGACAAACACCAGATCCGCTGAGCAAATTACTAAAGAAAAAAGTCTTCCTATTCTGAGTTCTGGAATCAAGAGTGTCAATCCTTTGTAAATCCTGCTGTTAGCTCTTGCGGTCAATTATCATTCTCTAGGGATAGTTACTTTTCTTTCTGCCTTTAAAAAAAAAAACTTCCTGGTTTATATCTGTTCCAGGTTGCTGGAAATTTTATCACCAACAAGGTACTGGCATTAATGTATATAGTTCTACAAACTGAGGCAAAGATCTAGCTACAAATTAACTCTATTTTAAACAAGGAGAGGCAGTGTGACACAGTAAAAAGAGCAATAAATCCAGAGTCAAGAGACCCACACTGAAACCCTACCTCTATCACTACCTGTATGAACTTTGACAAGTCACTTTTACTCTCTGTGGACCTCAGTCTCCTTGTTTGTAAAATGAGGATGCTGGACTGGATGGCCTTTAAGATCACTTTCTGTTGCAAATGCATGATGAACATGTTATTTAAAACATCATCCCATATCTAAGGTTCAATGCTCTTTCCCCTGTGATCTGAAATCCAATCCCAATTTGTAGAATCCTTCCATCTACCTAAAGAATGTCTGCCAAAGACATTTTGGTCTTTTTTTTTCTTTTTGGTCTCTGCCAAAAGACTGCTTGGTTATCTGAACTGCAGACTGTGTACCCTAGGGATTGTCTCTATTTGTCCAGTGTTAGAAAAAACTCAACCTAGCTGCCGTGTGTCCCTAAAATGTACTCCTTGCCAGCAGGCTTACTGTAAAGTTCTCTGTTCTCTTTGCTAGGTGATTGGGCTACATCTTTCTCTACAAAAAGCTATCCTTTCACTATTGACCTTAATTAATATTCTCAAGCAGTTTATTACAAAGAGAAAAAAATCAAGGAGGGGTAAAATAAAAAAGGTAGTAATCTGCATTTTCTCCAAACACTTTTCTGATGTTCTCTGTTTAATCATATAATAGACCTGGCTACTTTGAACAAATGGAGAGAAATTATTATTATTACTATATACCACCATAATGGAATGTAATATAATTAAATCATATGTATGTGTGTATGTATGTATGTATGTATGTAGAGAAAGACAGGATTGAGACAAAAGAGGGAAACATGGGAAGAAAATGAGGTTTGAATACTATGGAATTGCCAAATTATACATATGTGTGGATATATATATATACATATATATATATATATATATATATATATATATATATATATATACTCCTCAAATTTTAAGCTCTTTTAAAGACAACATCCCAAAGCCAATATAAAATATTAAGAAGTTCTCAATACAATTTAGAGTACAATTAATTCATTCAACATAATGTTTACTATCTGCAAAACATGGTAGCAGGCTTAGGGGATGATTAATTATAAAAATTCACATTGATATATCACTAAACTTTCCTTTTTAGAGATAGTCATTTTAGAGATGAGGACATGAAGCTCAGAGAGAAGGTACATGTCAGTCACACAAGTTTATACGTCAGAAGAAAAGCTTGTGACTCAAAGACAATGTTCTTTCCACCACACCAAAATACTCCCCCATCTACAAACATAATTATGACATTAAATAATGCTGAATCTTCAATCTGGAAATATCTTTGAATCAGATTCTAGAACCCAGAATAACTTCTGAGTCCTAAAGTAAACCAAGAAATAAAGTTTCATTTTAAAAAGGGTGCTATATAATGGATATGAATTTAGAAACTATTCCAAAATGGGAGGCATTGGTCCTTTAGGTCTTACTTAATTTACTTTGCATCTTAGAAACACAGGCTCATAGAGCAGGACTGGAAGCTGGTCCAGCCCCCATTTTGTAGATAAGGAGAGTGAGGTCCAAGGAGGTTCCAGAAGACTTGTCACACAGTGCTAGAGGTGGGATTTGAATCCAGGTCTTTTAATTTATTCTGAGCCACTGTTCTTTCCACTATACTACCTAATTCCTCTTTCAGCCTCTAAGGATGTTACTGAGTGAATTCAATTTAACTTAATTCAAGCATTTATCAAACACCTACACAGGCAAAGCACAGGGGATAAAGCATTTGTCTTGGGTTTTTGGCTTTTTTTCTTTTGAAGCATAGACCCTGAAATCAAGGAGCTTACCACCTAATAGGAAGGATAAGACATATATGCAAACAAGTATGAAAAAAAGTTGAATGTGATAGGAACAAAGGAGAAGTTCAGACGAACTGTCATAATAAAAGATGAGGTAGAAATCACTCTCAGAAGGAAAGAGGTAGAAAGGAGATAGATGAAATGTGGGGAAACCTCCTACAGACCCTGACAAATGCTTATTTCATGGCTGAATAAAAACATGAAGGTGGACTAGTGAATGCTCTAAGGAGATGGCATACCTCTCTGGAAGAAACTATTTGGCCAAATAATTTGCAGAGTAAAGTTAGGCTACAAAAGCAATAAGTAAAATTCCTCATTTTAAATAACTACTTTAAACAAACAGCAAAAAACTAATCACAAGGTGAATACTGCAGATTATTAACATTAAAAATGTACACACACACACAAACACACAATACTCACAATATTTGTATTTTATATTTGATTCCAGGAAGCTGAAGATCAGGTGAACTATTAAAATTACATTACTGCTTAAGAAAATAAGCACCAGATGACTGTCTCTGGGGCAGGTATGTACTTTTGGAAGAAAATATTTTGGACAAACATATTCATTTATAGTACCAATATCAGCAAAGAGGAACTGAAATGACTTTATTTTTTAGATTTAGAATAAGAGATGTTTTAGTCATTTCCAATGATAAAAAGTACCTTATATTCCCTAGGTCAAGGTACCTTAAGCACTGTTTTGCTACTCTTGTTTTTAAAGCCAATAACTGTGGAAAATTCATTAATTCATATTTTGTAACAGAAGAGAAAAGGAGTGTAACATACCTATGCTAAGATACCTGCAGTTATGGCTACTCTCATGAATAAACGTGCATTTCTGAGGACCACAACATGCTGTTTTCTTTACTGACTTATCTTCAGCATCAATTAACATTTATTTAAGCACTAAGTAACAAACATTACAGTAAGCATCAGATTCCTATTAACTCATACATATATAGTAAGGATCTCGCCCTAAGACACTAGGAGCAAATAAGAGGAAAACTTTAACAATTAGAGCGGTACCTTGTAACAACATAAAAATATCTGAACAGTATCAAGTTTTCACTAGTTTTATTCAAATTTGACCCATAAAAGTCTCTGACTAAAATCTCCAATAGTTCACTTACTCCTAGAGTTCCTCTATACCTTTTCATGCCAGTGGAAACGAAGTTCAGATCACAGCATGTCGTGGACTTGATTCTTGTCAACAATACCTGAATATTTTCAAATCTATGAAATACGTAATGATAGTAGTTTTTTTTCAGTCACATCCAACTCTGTGACAATTTGGGGGATTTTATTGGCAAAGGTACTGGAGTGGTTTGCCATTTCCTTCTCCAGCTCATTTTACAGATAGGGAAACTGAAACAAACAGTGTTAAGTGACATGCCCGCACAGCTAGTAAGTGTCTGAGGCTAAATCTGAACCCAGGTTTTTCTGACTCTAGGCTGAGCACTCCATCCATTGAGCCACCTAGCTGCTAGCTAGCTCTCAAGAAGTTTGACTTCTAATGGAGGGAGATAACACACAGAAAAGGGAAGAGGGGGAGGGACAAGGACAAGCATTTATTAAGTGCTTAACTATGTGTTAGGCAGGGACAGTTAGGTGGCTCCATGGATGGAAAGCTGAACCTGAAGTCAAAAAGGTCTGAGTTCAAACCCAGCCTCAGACACTTAACTAGCTGTGTGACTCTGGGCAAGTCACTTAATCTGTGTGCCTAAGAGGTGGCTCAGTGGATAGAGCGCCAGGTCTAGAGTCAGAAAAATCTGAGTTCAAATCTACCTCAGACACTTACTAGTGTGACCCTGAGCAAGTCACCTTAACCCTGCTTACCCTCACTATCCTCATTTGCAATATGAATTGGAGAAGGAAATGGAAAACCACTCTAGTAACTTTGCCAGGAAAACCCCAAAAGGGATCATGAAGAGTCAGACACAAACTGTAAACAACTCAACAAAGTGTTTTGTCATTTTTTTATTATTAGATGTTAATTATTTTCAGTTTCAACATTCATTTCCACAAGATTTTGAATTTCAAATTTTCTCCCCATCTTCCCCCTGGCACAGCATGCACTCTGATTACCCCCTCCTACAATCTGCTGTCCCTTCTATCACCCCACCCCTTCTTTCCTATTTTCTTGTAGGGCAAGATAGATTTCTATACCCCATTGCCTATAAATCTTATTTCACACTTGCATGTAAAAACAATTTTTAACATTCATTTTTAAAGCTTTGAGTTCCACATTCTCTCCCCTCCTCCCTCCCCATCCACCCTCACTGAGAAGTTAAGCAATTTGATATGGGTTATACATGGGTAGTCATGCAAAACACTTCCATAACAGTCATGATGTGAAAGACTAACTATATTTTTCTCCATCCTATCCTGCCCCACATTTATTCAATTCTCTCTTCTGGCCCTGTCACTCCTTAAAAGTACTTATTTCTAATTACCTCCTCCTCCCGTCGGCACAACTTTCATCCCTCACCCCCATTTATCCCCTTCCCCCCTACTTTCCTGTAGTGTGAGATAGATTTTCATACCAAATTGAGTATGCATGTTATTCCCTCCTTAAGTCAGATTCGATGAGAGTAAGGTTCACTCTTTCCCTCTCACCTCCCCCTTCTTCCCCTCCATTGAAAAAGCTTTTTCTTGCCTCTTTTATGTGAGATAATTTATCCCACTCTATTTCTCTCTTTCTCCTCCCAATATATTCCTCTCCCATCCATTAATTTTATTTTTTTTAGATATCCCTACCTATTCAACTCACCCTATGCCCTCTGCCCATATATGTATATACATATATATATATATGTATGTATATATGTATATATACATGTGTATATATACATACATACATATATGTATGTATATATGTATATATACACGTGTATATATGTATATATGTGTGTATATATATATATATAAAAATCCCTCCAACTACCCTAATACTGAGAAAAGTCTCAAGAGTTATAAATATGATCTTTCCATATAAGAATGTAAACAGTTAAGTCCCTTATGATTTCTCTTTTCTGTTTACCTTTTCGTGCTTGCTTCTTGTATTTGAAAGTCATAATTTCCATTCCGCTCTGGTCTTTTCACCAAGAATGCTTGAAAATCCTCTATTCCACCGAATAACTATTTTTTTCCCCTGAAGTATTATATTCAGTTTTGCTGTGAAGGTGATTCTTGGTTTTAACTCTAGCTCCTTGAACTCTGGAATATCATATTCCAAGCCCTTTCATCCCTTAATGTAAAAGCTGCTATATCTTGTGTTATTATCCTGATTGCAATATTTTCTCCTTGATGTGGGAGCTCTACAATTTGGCTATAATATTCTCAGGAGTTTTCCTTTTGGGATCTCTTTCAGAAGGTGATCAGTGGACTCTTTCCATGTCATTTTACCCCCTGGTTCTAGAATATCAGGGCAGTTTTCCTTGCTAATTTCTTGATCGTGGCTTTCTGGTAGAATAATTCTTAGATTTTTCTCTCCTGGATCTATTTTCTAGGTCATTTGTTTTTCCAGTTAGATATTTTACATTTTCTTCTATCTTTTCATTCTTTAGATTCTGTTTGACTGATGATGTCTCACAAAGGCATTAGCTTCTACTAGCCCAAATTTAATTTTTATCAAATTGTTCTCTTCAGTTAACTTTTGAATCTCCATTTCCATCTGTCCAATTGTTCCTTTTAAGGAGTTATTATCTCCAGTTAAGTTTTGCACTATCTTTTCCATTTGTCCAATATTCCTTTTTAAGGAGCTGTTCTCTTCAGTGAATTCTTTTTTCATATTTTTAAAATCATTTGTCAGTTTTTCTTCTATTTCTCTCATTTGTCTTTTAAAATTCTTCTTGAGCTCTTCCAAGAAGGCTCTTTGTGCTTCAGACCAGTTCATATTCCCTTCTGAAGTTTCAGAAGGGACGACAGTGATGCTCACCTCTTTTGGTATTCATGTTCTGATCCTTATCCCTATAGAAAGATTCTATGGTCTTTTCTTTTCTGGTATGCTTCTTACTAATGATGATCACCCTTTTCCTGGCTTTTAAAGTAGATCTCTGCTTCTGGGGCACAGGGGGCTCTGTCCCACAGTTCTTGTGCCTAAAACTTCAGGCTTTGTGTGTTGTGGCCTCTGGTTTTTTCAGCTAGAAGCTAAAATGCTACAGCTTACCTGGTGCGAAAAGCAGAGGCCCGGGTGAAGTCTTTCTAGGATCCCTAGAATTACCCTGGAGATAGCTGCATTAAGTGTGGGGGAGGGGTTGTCTGGCCACAGGAGGTCTCCTCTGCTGAGCTACAGCATAGGCAGACTCAGCGGTTGGTGAACCCCTCTGCACTAGTGTCTGTTGATAATTTCTTGAAAGATGATGTCTTGCCTCTTATTAACCATGGCTTTCAGGCAGTCCTATAATTTTTAAATCGTCTCTCCTGGATCTATTTTCCAGGCCAGTTGTTTTTCCAATGAGATATTTCACATTGACTGCTATGATTTCATTCCTTGGTTTTGTTTTATAATTTTTTGATTTTTTTCAGAAAAGCATTAGCTTCCCTCTGCTTCATTCTAATCTTTAAGGAATTATTTTCTTCAATGAGCTTTTGAACCTCCTTTTCCATATGGCCAATTCCGCTTTTTAAGGCATTCTTCTCCTCATTTGGCCTTTTGGATCTCTTTTGCCCCTTGGGTTAGTCTATTTTTTAAGTTATTACTTTCTTCAGCATTTTTTTGGGTCTCCTTTAGCAAGCAGTTGACTCATTTTTTCATGATTTTCTTGCATCACTTTCATTTCTCTTCCCAATTTTTGTTCTACTTCTCTTACTTGATTTTCAAAATCCTTTTTGAGCTCTTCCATGCCCTGAGACCAATTCATATTCTTCTTGGAGGCTTTGGATGCAGGAGCTTCAACTTTTGTTTTCTTCTTTGGTTGGGATATTTTGGTCTTCCTTGTCACCAAAGTAAGATTCTACAGTCTGATTCTTTTTCTAGTTTTTGCTCATTTCCCCAGTTATTTACCTGACTTTTGAGCTTAGTGGGGATAGGGGGTGTATCAATGACTGATCCCCCCACAATCTGTGGGCATGGACCTACAGCTCCAGAAAGAGCCATTGCCTCTGCCTCTGCCTCTACTGAGGCTCCTGTGGGTTCTTCCACCCCCTTCACCATCCTGGGCTGGGACCAGACCACTCTACTCTCTCACACAGGTTCGACAGGCTTTTTACAGGTTTTTTCCACTGACCTTCCAATTTGTCTTTGACCTTTTGGGACTGTGAAGTCTGGAAACCACTGCAGGTGCCAGAGATTCAGTCCCCATCCCCTAGGCCTGCTCACATGCCATGTGTACTGGCACAGCCCATGCTGGATTGTGATAAACCCTCCCTGTTGATCTTCCAGATTGTCTTGGGCTGGAAATTTGCTTCAGTCTGTCATTTTGTGGCTTCTGTTGGTCTAAATCTGTTTAGAGTCATTTTTTACAGGTATTTTGAGGGGTTTGAGGAAGAGCTCAAGCAGGTCCCTACTTCTACTCAGTCATCTTGGCTCCACCTCCCCCCCCCTTCTGTTTTGTTTTTTAGATGAGGATATATCATTATCTCTCCAAATGAGCAATGAGACTTTGGCCAATTCAGAGTTGCTACTGAAGTTAACAAATATGAACTGGTATCAGAAAAAAGACTAAAACACTTTTCAATTGTATCACTTTTTGATTAAAACCAATTACCATGTTAAACAATTTAAAGTCTATTTACGGACCTGAAATGTTGTCAACAAACAATATTTCCATTTTCTTTCCCATTATCATTTAGTACAATAAATAATTTAGTGAATGCAATATTTTAATTTAAATTCTAGGCAAGTTATTCAACAAATATTTACCAAATGACCACTGTTTCTCTCTACCCTCACGAAGTTCATGGTTTAGAAGAAAGTGAGGTATGTTTATGACATATACACAATTGTCTATGTTATAAAATCATACATGAGTAGTATATTAAGGAAGTACAAATTATTGTGAGCTCAAAAGAGAGAACAGTCAGTGGAAGTCAAGGAAGTATTCTTAGAGGAAGTATCATTTTAGTTGTGGTTTAAAGGATAAAAAGGAATTTCACAGGTAAAAATAGGGGAGACCACATTTCATAAAATAATAATAGCTGGCATTTACATAGCACTTTATTGACAATATAGAAGAGAATATGGTATTAGGAAAATAAAGGACATATTCAAGGTATATAGTAAGTAGTCTAATTTGGCTGAAGTACATGGATAGGAAGAGAATGAGACAGGGCCTACAACAGGAATTTGAACATTTCTGTTCAGGCAAAAAGGAGCTACACAAGATTTTTTTTTAAGCAGAAGAGGGCTTGGAGAGAAAGTGCAACAGAAAGAATACTAGACCTGGGTTCAAATATGAGCTCTGCTATTGATTAGGGGTGACACTGAGTAGTAACTGGTCCATTCCACTGCACTTCAATTCCTCAACAGTACTTGCACTACTCTATGTCACATCAGGCTGTTTAAAGAAATAATTTTTTAAGTTGTAAAGTCACGTTCAATTGTGAACTTTTTAGCGATATATCTGGTCTGTGCATTATTTTAATGGCTATATAGAGTACAGACAAGACAAAGAAAACATAACCATGGAGACCCGTGGAAAGGATATTGCAGAAGAGAATCTCTAACAAGGAGAAATCACATATGAGTTACCTAACACAAGGAGAGTTTCATAATCAAGTGAGCTCTCTCAGCACCCCTCTCCACCAACCATCACACATTTTCAGGAAGGACACATGTAAATAATGGATAGGAACTCCTAAAGCTGCACCCCCCCCAGGAGTTACACAAGGCAAGGACATAGGCGTGCAACCTCCACATTCCCCAGTACAAGGAAGCTGAGGCAACCTTGTAGACTATCCTTGGGAAGTCTACTTATCAGCATAGGAAGAGGGATCACAAAGTGATGAGTACAAAAAAGGTTCAAACACCAAAAATTTCAAGAGAAAATGCCTAAATAAAAGCCCAGCACACAGACAAAACAGAGAAGATCCTAAAACCATAAGGAAGAATGAGTAAAATCTCGAAGAGAATAAAAAGATATCTTAACACATATTATTATATGAAGAAAGGTGATTCAACAGTTCCTTATAAAAGACTCCTGCACACTCCTCAGAGAATGGAAGAAGAAATTCAGAATGGTTCAATAGGGAAATAAAATGTACAAAAGAAGAAATTAAGACTATAGGTGAGAAATTGGAGTTCTCATTAGAGAATTTAAAAAGACAATTAACAAATTAGGGAAAGTGCATCCAAGATAGAAAAATCTCTCTAAAGAAATAAAAGATTAACAGATTTGGAACACAAAAATATAAGTAAAGGAAAACCTGAGAAGAAAAACAATAGGCAATAATATTAAAAGAACACATGAATTCTATACAAGTCAAAGTGATTGATCTTAAAGACAGGATGAACAGATATAACTAAAGGACTGAAATTCTCCCAAAAGAACATGCCAATACCATAATGCAGGAAATAGCACAAGAAAACTGTCCGGAACTTGTGCATACAGAAAACAAATTGTTAAACAAGATATACCAGATAACCATGAGAAAAAAGAAGAAAAAAGCCCTGTAGTTCAAATTCTAAGAAACACAGTGGTTAAATTTAATAATGTCAATGATAAATTTTGCAAGCAGCAAAAAGACTTAAATATGAAGGAAAGAAAATTTACATAGCACAAGAGTATTCTATAGCCACAAAAAAATTGCTTAATCAAATGGAATCATTCATCCCAAAAGTAAAGGCACTAAACAACCCAACATGACATACCTTGCAAACCGGGGCTTAATCATTACTTTTAAAATAAAATAGAGGCATTTAAGAAACTTCTGCAAAATAGAAAAAAGTAAGAATATTCAACTTGCAAAGACCTTAAGCAACTGGGATATAAGAAAGGCAAAGTAAAGCTATCAAGGAAAGAACAAGTAATAAAATCTCATATTTAGAGATTTAGGAGGAAAAAACAATTAAACAAAAGTAGGGTAAGAGAAAGGACAAAGAGGGATCATCAGAGGATAAAAAAAAGATGCAATAAAGAATTAAGTGGAACTTAAAATATATCAGAAGAGAAGATAAAACAAAGATCCAAGGATTAAATCCCATGACAGCTGACCTTCCTCATTACAGGTGAATCTACATCTTTCACAGGACACATCTGCAAAGAAACCAGTATTGTGTCAAATTACCAAAGAATTACTTAACAAAATGAGAAAAAAAAATTAACAAAATTCATTGAAGGAACAAAAGTTCATAAATATCAAGGGAATAAATGAAAAAAATATAAAGGAAGGAGGTTTAGCAACACCAGACAGATCTTTTAACCACACTACAAAGTTTTTACCATTTTGGTACTGAAAAAAAATAGGGTGGTTGATCAATGGAACAAATTAGGAACAACATACAGAAACAAATGAGCACAGAAACTAGTGTTCGTGTGGATCACAACAAAATGTGGCCAGTTCTTAAAGAAACAGGAGTACAGGGTTATCTTACTTATCTCCTGAGGAACCTGTATGTGGATCAAAAAGCAACAGTTAGAAGTTTAAAAACTGGATTGAAATTTAACATTAAAAAAAAAAAAAACAAGATCATGGCAACTGGTTCCATCACTTCCTGGCAAAAAGAGGGAGAAGAAATGTGAGCAGTGTCAGATTTTATATTCTTGACCTCAAAGATCACTTCAGACATCAACTGCAGCCATGAAATTAAAAGATGTTTGCTCCTTGGAAAGAAGGCTATGGCAAATCTAGACAGCATACTAAAAAGCAGAGACATCACCTTGCCAACAAAGGTCCATATAGTCAAAGCTATGATTTTTCCAGTAATATATGGCTGTGAGAGTTGGACCACAAAGAAAGCTAAATTCTGCAAAACTAACAATTTTGAATTGTAATGCTGGAGAAGACTTTTGAAAATCCTTTGGACAACCAGGAGATCAAATCAATCAAAACTTAAAGAAATTAATTCAGATTATTCATTAGAAGAACAAATACTGAAGCTCAAGTTTAAATACTTTGGCCACATAATGAGAAGACAGAACTCACTGGAAAATACCCTTGGTGTTGGAAAAGAATGAAGGGAGGAGATAGCAATGGATGAGATGGATAGAAAGTGTCATGGAAGCAATGAACATGAGCTTGCAAAGACTTAGGGAACACAACTAAACACAACTAAACAACTGAATAGCAACAACAAAAATCCTAGTATCTGATAAACCAAAAGATCCCAGTTTCTGGGACAATAATTCACTATTTGACAATAACTATTGGGGAAAATGAGGCACAGACCAAGACTGCACACCATAAATTAAGAAAAGCTCAAAGTGGGTAAATGATTTAGATATAAAAGGTGACATCATAAGCTAATTAACAGAGCATAGAAGAAATTATCTATCAGATCTACAGAGATAGAAGAGTTCATGAACAAAAAACTCCAAAATGAATACAACAAAATTTTAATAAATCTAACAGAGACAAAAATGAAAAAGATAGAACTGTTGGAGAATTTGGAGGTAAAAGACTTATGGAAATATTCCAATTGGGATCATGAAAGAATATGCTTATTTCTCAGCACCACACAGTACCTTTATAAAAAGAGACCCTTTACTGGGGAACACTTTTTAACCATCGTTCTTCATTTTCTTTCTTTCCTACATTCTCTAGTAATGAAGTGGCTTGTCTTCTTGCCAAGACCAATCCCTCTACATGTATCCTTGAACCCATACTCATTCTAGTCTTCTGCAGCAGACTGGCCCCTTAATGATCATCCCTCCTCTCTCTGAGCTTCAATCTCTTATCTACAGATTTTTTCTTTTTCCAATTTTCTCCCACTATAAAAAAAATCCTACCATCCCCCACAAAATCATCATCATAATGTATCTTTTCTCCCTTCCCTTCTGTCAAATGCCTAGAAAAAGATTTTTGTACTCACTAACTTCATTTTCTTTTACTCACTTTCCTCAGTCTTTTGCAATGTGGATGAACTTGATTGCTCAACTGAAATTTATCTCTACAAAATTAAACTATCTCTTATTTTGGTCTTTTCTCACTCTTCATCCTTCCTCATGTTTCTGTAGCATTTGATATTATTGATTACCCTCTTCCCCCAGGATTCTCTCTTCTCTTGGTTTCTATATTTCTCTCTCCTGGTTTTCTTATCCATGTGACTTCTCATCAGTCCTTTTTCCTGGCTCATCATTCATATTATACCCCTTAACTGTCTCTTACCCCAAAACACACCTGTGTGTGTACCTAAGCCTCCGCCATGGGCACTCTTCTATTCCTTCTCTACACTTTGCCTCAGTAACCTCACCAGTCCTCATGTATTTAGTTATCCCAAATCCAGATTCAGACTCCAGAGTTACATCACCAGCTGCCCCTTGGATTATTTCAAACTGTATATTCTAAAGATTTTTCAAATTCAATATACCCAAATTAGACCTCATTATCTTTCCATCAAAACCCATTGCTCTACTAAATTTCCCTATTTCTGAAAAAAGTACCTCCATCCTTCCAGTCTCCCAGATTCATAACCATGATTGCATTACCTTTGACTCTTCATTCTCCCTCACTTCATATATATGATCAATTGCCAAATCCTATCCTTTCTATCTCCACAATATCTATCAAATCTGAACCCTTCCCTCTACTCATACATCTAGCATCTTATTTCAAACCTTCCTCATATCGTAACTAGATTACTGAGATGGACTCCTAATTGATCACCCTGCCTCAAGATTCTCTAAATTCCAATTCATCCTCTACTCAACTACCAAAGTGATTTTCCTTAAGCACAAATCTGACCCATGTCACTCCACTATTCAATAAACACCAAGGACTTCCCATTAACTTTAGGATCAAGTATAAACTCTGGTGTTCAGTTTTTAAAGCTCTTCTTAACTTGGCTCCAAACAATTTTCCAGCCTCTTTGTATATTACTCCCCTGACTACAATCTATGATCCTATCAAAATGACCTTGTCTTGCTCTTCACAAAGGAACATCTATTATTTCATGCCTCTGAATAACCAGCCCTAATACCTAGAATGTACTCCTTCCTCAACTGCACCTCATAGAATACTTCACCTTCCTTCAAAGTACAGTTCAAACTCCACCTCTTCCTGACCTCTTTTCCTGATTTCCCCAACAGCTAATGCCCTACAGCTCTATAACTATCTTGTATTTATATTATACATACATACATAAATATGTAATTGTACATGTTGTCTCTCTCTATAAAATAAAAATCTTTTGAGAGTAGAAATTGTTTCATTTTTTTGTCTTTGTATCTCCAGTGCCTGACACACTGGAGACAGAATAAATGGTGCTGTGTGATTGAAACTAGAAAACGAGAAATGATAAAAGTAAAAGTTGGTTCTTTGAAATGTCTATGAAGGGGCCCTTGTTGACAAGTCTAATAAAACTAATAAAATTTTAGTTTAATCTGATATAAAAAAGAGATGAAAATCAAATTAATAAACTTAAAAATAATATGAAATCACAAGTAAAAAGAGCTATGAGAACCTACTACATAAAGTCATATGACTAGACAACTAAAAATTTTAAATAGTTTTATCTATAAAAACATAAAATCCCCAAATAAACAAAACAACAAATAGAGCTCTTAAACTCTTTTCAGGAAAGAAAACCCAACTAGCCATAAAGGAACTACACCTACCCACTCATCCCCTCCAAAAAACAAACAAATAAATAAAACCATTGTATTTATAAAAGAATCCTATCAAACTTATAAATGAAAACTTATATGTGTATTAAACATTATTCTCAACACTGTGAAAAAACTCTATGGAACTGCTTTTATGAAACAAATATAGTCATAATAACTTAATCAGGAAAGGACAAAATAAAGAAAGAACTAAAAACCAATACCATATAAATGAAGTCAAAAATCTTAAAACAAAATCCTGGTTAAAAAGATTACAGCAAGGAAATCAAAGAAATCAATGCCCATCAATTGGGGAATGGCTGGACAAGTTGTGGTATATAAATGTCATGGAATACTATATTGTGCTATAAGAAATGATGAACAGGAAGACTTCAGAGAGGCCTGGAAAGACTTCTATGATCTGATGCAGAGTGAAAGGAGCAGAACCAGGAGATCACTGTACACAGTAACAGCCACAGCGTACGATGACTGTTTCTGATAGACTTAGCCCTTCACAGCAATGCAAAGACCTAAAACATTCCCAAAGGACTCTTAAGGTAAAATGTCATTCATATTCAGAGAAAGAACTATGGAATTGGTATACAGAATGAAGCAGAATATTTTCTCTTGTATTATGTTTTGGTTTAGTTTGGTTTCTCTCATAATTTCTACCATTCTTTTCAATTCTTCTATGCAACATGACTAAAGTGAAAATGTGTTTAATAAGAATGTATGTGTAGAATCCATATAAGATGTCTCTGGAAGGGAGGGAGGGAGAAGACAGGGGAAGAAAATTTAAGACTTATGGTAGTGATTGTTGAAAACTGAAAACATTAATTTATAAAAAAAAAAAAAACTTAATGGAACACTCACAAAATAAGAAAAAAAAATAGACTATCTCTTCTTCAACATAAAGAGATAGGTGGGTGTTGGTCTTATTTTTGTTATTTTCCCAGACAGGGCAGGACTATCCTTCCTTAATGCCAACATTCTCAAACAACTACAGTCTAACCATAATAATACTTTTTTCTTCAGCTTTTTCATGCCCTTATGCAGAGCCTTTATATTCAACATAAACAGCCAAGAACTTCCATATTTAACAGAAATCTTCTAAATTCAAAATACCAATCGTTGCATCTCCTATACGAATAATATCAACTACTTCCCCAATCCCTATTTATTGGCACTCTAACCACTGTACAAGCAACTAAGAAGTTAAAGAGTCAACACGTAACAAATTGAACTGAAAGAAATTATCCTCCTCTAGGCTTTAAATCAAATTTAAACTCAATCGTTAATTCAAAGAACAAAGGGAAACAATGACTACATGAAATACACCATCTCCTACATGAAACTAAAACTACTCCCGAAAAACACTAAGCACACTACACAGCTAACACCAACCATAAAATTTGCTTCCTCCATTGATCAAGACATGAAGCAATCTGTGAAACAATGAAACATCTATGGCACCATGAGATAAGTGAACATCAAACTGCTTTCCCTCTCTTTTTTTTTTAACTAAAACAAGCTATAGCTCTCTTACAGCAAAAAAATCACAGACCAGATCATCTCCTAATCCATTTTCACTTGTTATTAATTTAAAGTGCTTTTACAATCATTTTATGAGGTAAGGATGTCAGTTTAAAATTTTTATTCATTTGTTTATTAATAGTCTTTCCCTCAAAACAAAATAAACACTGTCCTTTCAAAAATATTTACATTACATTCCATGAACAACTTGAAGAATCCTCAAAAAGCATCAATGATCCTTAAGCTACCCTGTAGCTGGACAGCTAACAGGATGCTATCTATTGTGCAGATTTTGTTGAAAAACCTTTACAGTTGTCAAATGCTTAGGAAATTGGAATTAAAGTAGTCCATGCAGGAGCTGACTGTGCTCAGCAGCCTGAAAGAAGGAAACCTTCATAGCCTAAGCATGATTATCAAATTCTTTGTGCTCTTAAAGGAGAGTAATTATAGGCATGTGAAAAAAAGGAAGTTCTCCCTGAGGTACTCTTCCTTGCATTCCTCCCAAGAGGCACCAGGGCCATTAAAAATTCCAAGATGAAGAGGAAAACAGCCTGGGAACAGCCAGGAGGCAATACAGCAAATTAATACACCAACTGTCCTCAGGGAATGCTGTGATAAAACAGGAAACACTTCTCTCTCCGCAAAATAAAATTATACCACTAATGATAACACAGTCAGCACACATACAAAAACCATTCTAATGATGGGTGTGAAATTCCCAATGCTGCCCAGACACTTTGAATGAAATCTTTTCCCACTACACACAAAATGAGGCAGAAAAAAGGCCTAGCTCTTCCTAAGACCAGCTCTCCTCAGTGCCAAGCATATACCTCCCCAAAAACCTCTTCCACCTGTACCTGAAGTCCGCAGTCTCAATGGCTGATACTAAATTCTGTCTATCTGGCCTCCAGAGGAGTTGCAAAGTCCCTCATTACCTAGGAACCTCTGCCTTAAAAGACAGAGAAAAGGTACGTAACATTATTTCAGGAAAGTAAAAGATGGCCTGGCAGGCTCAGTGTTTTATCATTCACTTTTTCTAAAGGTTTCGCAGAGGCCATGTGCGCTTATCAAATGATTAATAAAGAAGGAATGGTATTTAGGAGTGAGAGAAAAACAGAGATATCATCATCTCTATTCACTCTCCTTAGCCTTCAGCCAATGCCAAATGTATGAAGCACTATACAACGTTTCTCTAAAGTTTAGTGGGCGCCCATGAATGCAGCCGAGACTTCATGCTCCTAACTCCTAGCCACCAGTACTGATAAGGAAGAAATAGAAGATAACGATATGACTAATGAGATACACAAATAAGAAACACAAGCTGCTGTGCAGCTCAGCTTTTTAAAGGAAACAAGGAATCCCAATAAAGGCATAGATACTAATTCAGCATTGTATAACCTTTCTGGCAGAGTCAGCCTGAAGGCAAAACTCCACTTTGCCTCTGACACGAAGCAGTATGCTGGGCCTGTCTCAAGGGATTTACACATGATGAAAGCAATAGCCACCTAAACCAAAAACCCTGCCCAGAAGTCAGGGAACTACATTCACGCTGCCTTTTTAAACTGAGGATTTAAATCCAGAGTAAATGCTAAGAGAGAAGTGGTTTACACTAAACTAAAAAGTTTTCATATTTTCTGCACAAATATTTATAATATTTTTCCTTTCAAAAGACTTTTCCCAACTTCCCCACTTGATTCTGCAATATACCAGAAGCCTATGACTGGGGTCACAGTTTCATGTGGTAATAATGACTGTGCCCATGAAAAGTCTTCATCTTTTCAAACATTGCACAACCTATACAAAAATTATTAAATGAGCAAATGCATGGACTTTTGCCATTAGATAAAACTACCTGGAATCTATCAATCAGCTATACAAGGAACTGCATGTACCATACATACACAACAAGTCTGACTAATGAGAAATCACCTCAGACACTATCCAACTCCACCTTTGTGATAAAGAGAGAAGCATGTTTACTTGCTTTCTCATCTTCTTCCTTAAAAGAATCTCTCTCTGGAGTAGCAGTATTAATAATATTCTTTTCAGACGAGGCTTTATTGGCATTGACTAGAAGGAAATGAGGGAAGTCCCTCAGAGACTAGAAATATTACCTGGCAGAACAGTGTGCTGGTAAGCATCTTCGGTGGGAAGCATCAGCAAGAACATCCAAAGAATAGAGAGGAGAAAGGGGATTGAACTGAAAGAACAAAAAGGAAGTCATTTCAATAAGACCCACTTGAAAGATACACCCTGAATGTGAAAAAATAATCCCAATGTCAGAATACTTTCTCCACTCTATCTCAACTATTTATGCTATCCCAAAACATTATCACAAAACTATTTAATGAGGCTATATAATGTTCAACATTATGCCATGTGATTGCAGCATGACTAGTCCAGTTCCCTCAAAAAAGAACGACTATATTCTCTTCTGTTAGTCCTCTGAAAACTTTTTAACGTATGATAACATAGCATTTTCTGCAAAAGTACCATTAACTAGCAGTTCTGTCTATCAACCTGGACTCCATTCAAAATCATTCTCAAGTAGACTAGCAAATTATTACCTCCTTTCCTCCTAACTTAGAGAATCATTTTGATGGATGATGAAAGTATCTACAATATGAAGTTTTGAAAATGGTACAGCCAGGGAATCAAAAAATCCAGTCACAACTGTCCCATTAACTTGAAATAGATGCAATGTAGTTTTGGGCAAGCTAGTTAATTTCTTGACTTTTATAGTGTTTTCTAACATGGAAATGCTATAGAGTGCTGGACTGTGAAGCCACAAAGACTTTAATGGGTTTAAATGCCTCTTCTGAAACATATGAGCTGAAATAAGCAAAAACAAAAACAAAAAAACCACCTGTAGCACCTCTTTCACAAGGCTGTTGTGAGATTCAAATGAAATATGGTAGATAAAGCATTCTGCAACCTTGAAAGTAAAATGTGCCAATTACTATTATTATTACCTATCACTTCACAAGGTTATTGAGATAAAGGTTTAGAAAAAGAGAGTGCTATACAAATGTCAAGTACTGTATGATACACTATGATACATAAAGCAAGCTAACTAATACTTCTAATAACTCAAGATAGCTGCATTCTTGCTTCCTTTGTCCAGGTTTTCAAAATCACTTTTATCATACTCGTCCCAGAACTAAACATAGCTTTTTAAAAAGTAAAAATTACTTTCCAACTTCTAGATATGAATACAATTCTATTATCAGTGCCACAATTTCACTAACAGATATCCAAATTCAATAGGGGTACATGAAAGTAGGAAAGTCTTATTGATAGGCCTCCACAATTACATATTCTCTTCTGTAAGACTAATCATTAGGAGAAAGAAACCTATAAAACTAAAAGTGGAAATGCTTCACCCAGGAAAAATCTACATGCAGTTCATTCTATGATATCCTTGTTGCTAGGTCAAAACAAAATAACAGATTACCACCGGATGTCCTATAAAGAATCAGTGACTAAAAAATAAAATAACCGCCAACACTGAACACTGAAAAGGAAATCAGCCATCGCAACTTAAGGCATAATATAATTCAGTAAAAGTCAAATATCCATGAACATAGAGTGTTTACAATACCAAACCTAACTGTATGGTCAATGACTTCCTTACCTCATGTGAACAGGCAGGAATGTGCGGAAAATCAGAAGTCAACGCTTTGTTCTTTCTAAAGAAAAGGAAACCAAATGAGAAAATAAAGATGACAGAGGAGCCAACTTACCTGGTTGCGCTCTCTCTTCCCTGCTGATGGTAACCAGAAACTAAAGGGAGGGAAAGAACAAAAAGGGCAAGAAAACAAAATACAAGAAGCAGGGAAAAGATAAAGGAAAAGAAAACAAAAAGATGAAGGGAAAATGAATTAAGGAAATGAAAAGATGGGAGTTGGGGGAGAAAGGGAAAGAAATATTAAACATGTGCAAGCTTCATACTGGAAACAACTTTTCAAAGGAAAAGCCTCCTAATGAAAATATCAAGTATGGAGCAACAAGATAATGAACCCATTTGCTAAACTGTGCAAACAAACTAGTGACTTACAACCTGATCCCAAAACAACAAGAGATTAACCAAAGATTATCAGTATCTTTACCTACTATTATAGATTGAATAGCACCCACGTTGGATAAACAAATACATTCTGTTGAAACTGGGTCCCAACCATGGCAAGAAGTACCAAAGGGCCATTATACTTTGTGGTACAAGATTTACATGATGTGGCTATCATGAGAAAGTGTACTGCTCCTACAACAAATAGTTTGCTCAAAACGGAGTTCCTTAAAGGACTTCACCACCAATAATTAGCACAAAAATACTTTCTCTATAAAGTTGCATGAAATCCCTTCTTCTTAACACTAAACATGATTTCTTTTGCTACCTTTCTGGCCTTTGCCACCCAGTATCTAGCCCAATGCAAGTAGGGGTAGGCACTCAATATATATTTATTGAATATTTGCAAAGGAGGTGGTGGGTGAAGATAATTATCAGTTTTGCAGATTTATATTAAATGAGAAAAATCACTATTAAGTTAGGAGTTCAGAGTACAAAAACGTCATGCGTTTTAATAGTAGATATGTCTAAAAAGCAAAGCAAGAAGAAAAAGCAGACTAGAAATGAAAAAACAGCTATAAAAGACATAATGTCTTATGGGTCAGTGCTTTAGACAGGACAGACGCCATTTCACTGGATTTCTAAAGCCTCTTTCATGATGCTAAAATTCTGGTTTCAATGACAAATTTCTGGTGGCTATAAAAATTCACCTTCCTCCCCCCTACACAGAACAGGAAATTCCTGATCTTTCTCTTTCTCAGAACTTAAATCAACCAACCAGAAACAACAGGTACTTACTCCTTCTGACGTGGGTCACTAATTATGTGGCCTACCCTTTCAGTTCCTAAAGTGCTCATGCTGGTCTCCTAAAAAGACAGAGAAGTGAAATATGTCACCACTGCCATGAACACTGATGCACTGCAAAGCATAATTTTCTGTCAAACTTTTTGAAAAGGACTTCGAACTCACTATATCAAGTTCAACCTTGGTTCATCTATGGTTAAAGTCAAACTCAATGCCATTCAGTCATAGTTGGGTCCAAAGGTTAGCTTGTTTCCAAGGGGCCAGATGTGCTTACTTACTGTTAGACTGTAAGTTCCATAAAGATAGGGACTATCTTGTGAATCTTTGTATCCCTCCCCAGTGCTTAGTACAGTCCTAGTATACAGTGAAGGTTTGCTAAATGAGCTGAATGAACCACTAAGGACTCCAAAGCTACAATTACCACACATTGATATCCTACCAGTCAAACCATTTTCTCCTCCCCCTCTTTCCCCAAAAACACAAACTAGTACTAGTACTGTTTTTGATGAACTGATGAGTCCTCAGCCTAAGCTTTTGACATCACAGGTCTGAGAACCATCATCTTTGGAATACAGCAAAACAACACAAGAACCCACCCTTCACTCAACATGAACCTCCATTACAGTATCTGTGAAGGCAAATGTACTAGACTATGCACACGTACTAATACGTAACATGAGCAAGAGCTGCACAAATACGTATAAATGTTAAGGCTGGGTAAGCACAAGTCAAGTGTGCACAAAAGTCAAGAAATATATAAGCCTGTTGTGTGCACACAGTCTCTGGGCAAGTATTTTGTGTGTTCATCTATGTGGTGAATTACTCTAAGCATTAAGCTGCACTTCTTAGCATAACAATTTGCTATAGAAAATTAATTTGAGGTCGAGTTCTGGGCGGGAATGGAGCTAAATGAAAAGGTTTTACACTCTGTATTCTTCATCTCTTATGGCCATGCCTCCTGGTCACAGACACACATGAGGTAGGGGGAATAGGGGGGAGGGATGGGTGAAAAATGGGCTATTTGTTACAGCAGAAAAATTATTAACTTAAACTGCCGTAATGTTTAAATTTACAGTTTATTACTGTGTAAATTACAAGCCGTACTTTCAGTAATTAGCAGCTCGCTGGCAGGGAGCTGTGAATGAAACTCATTATTTATGATTACAATTTAGAAAAAGAGAAGAGAGGAACAGAGGATGAGGAAGTAGGGGGAGGTGGGTAGAACAGTGACCTCCACTGTAAATGACAACTATCCCTTTAAGGTGATGAAGATGAATTTAACAAGTAAATATTATCCTATTCATTTGAAATTATTAGAAATAGTTCCAATAGACTCTTGTTCTCTCCCAGCTAAAGCCTGATTTACTCCATACCAGTTAAAGGCTCTTATTTTACAACAGCTAAAATGAACTTGGACTGGTGGAGAGAAGACTATCAGCTATCAAATCTAGTAGACAGAGAGGGAAAAAAGTGAAAAAGCCCTCCCAGTCTTTCTTCTTCCACTTCCCCACTACATACTCTTACTATGTTCTCCAACTATACTTCCAACATAGCATACATCCCAGACATGAGACATTTTAATGTATACAAAATGAGTTTCAGAAGTAGATATTTTTCCAACAAATGAGTCCAGGCAATGTACTGTAGTAGAAAAAGTACCAATCTTAAAGAGATATAAGACACCTCTCTGGTTGTAACATTCCTCATGTAAAATGAGGAAGCTGGGCTAGATGACCTCTATATGGGGGCAGGAGTATGACTACAAAAAGTAAAATCCTCATCTCCACAGAAATTTTTTAAAAACTGATATTTTGTTCATTTAAACTTCAGAAAACAAATACATTCTCAACTATCTTCCTCATATTCCTGCCTCTAACTCTCTCTGGACAAGTAGAGCTCCTATTCTTCTGGCCCTGATTTATGTATCTCACAAAGTTTAAAAAAAAAAAGGTAACAACTGAAGACTGCCTATGTCCTAAATGTCCCTAATGGGTCCTGATGCCTCATTCAGTAGGAGTTATCATTCCTGATGGTCTCTGACAAATACTGGGATGAAAAGGCAAAACTACAACAAACAAAGAAATCTTCATAAAGTTAGATGAAGAGTCATGATGAGGGATAGAAAAGATCTCAGAGCAAAAGGACTCTAAGTAACATAGTTAACACAATAGTAAGCTGAAGTATAGAACCTAAAGAAAGTGCAGCTCTGGACTACAAAATGATTCACAATAAATCCTCTGTTAGCCAATATTTTCTCTACCTGAAGCAGACAAAAATTAAGCTTACATAAGAACTGGCAAGGGGACACAGCAAGTTCTTTCATATAACAGTTCTGTTATATGATCTAACACAAATAACACAAGCACGCTAAATTAGCTATGGGGCAGACTGTTAAGTTAAAACAACATTTTTGATTATGGCAAGTATATACGCTCTATAGGCCAATAAAATACACTGAGGGGCTTCACCTTTCCAACGAGCCTTCTTCGTCCCTTTCTGAGGCATCGGGCAGCAGCTCCAGGGAGCCGATTCAAACGTGCATGGAACCCTGGAAATAAAGGGCAAACACTCAGCATTCAATTTCAGTTGGGCAAATATTTATTAGTCAAGTACTATATTCAAGGCACCACAGGTGTTGGGAATTTTAAAAACAACGAACCAATGAAACCATCTCTGTCCTAAAGGAGCTTATAGTCTTAGTGCTCAATAAAGCCAACTACTTGTTGAAGATATTTGCTACCTTGAAGGCTTTTCCAACAAAATTCTACTAATTCTGCCATGGAAACTGTACTCATAAAGCTCATTTCCCAAACTTTAGCTATTTCCAAAACCCTAAGTCCTCAATTTCCACAATTTTAAACGGAGAATCTATGATGTCATCAGCATGAGGAACTAAATGAAGATTACAATCCATGGTTGTAATTAAGTCCTGGCTTTAATCAAGGAATTTGCATTTAAAGGTTAAGTGATCTATCTAGGGCCACACACTTAATATATGTCAGATGTGGGATTTTACCCTAAGTTTCCGGTTTCCAAATCCAACACTTTACCTTTTGTGCCATGTTTTTCAACAATTAAGCTGTTTCTTTTTAAGTAAGCAGTCATTCAACATTTATTAAATACCTAGTGTCCTAGGCCCTGGGGTCATGGGGGGTGGGAGGGAATAAATACAAAGAATGAAACAATCCTCACTCTCAAAGAGCTTTCGTTTTAATGGGATAAGAGAGAAAGAATGAATATAAACAAAATAAATGCAACATATTCTGGGGAGGGAGGGCAAAAAGGAAAGGAGGGGGTTTGGGATAGGAGTTAAGAAAGGTTTCATGTAGAATAGGACAGTTGCATCGTGGAATAAGGAAGGAATTCTATAATAAGGCAAAGGTATACTTTAGGTACAGAGGAGGCTGTGTGTGAAAAAGAGATAAAGTTAGGTTGGCTAGATTATAGAGTATGGGATAAGGGAGTACTATAGAAAAAAGCTGGAAAGATAGTTTACAGCCAAGCTATAAAGAGTTTTAAAAGTTAGAGAGGAGTTCATATATTATCTAAAAGGCAATAAAAAGCCACTAAAGTTTTTTGAGCATGGGAGGGACATAGGAAATCTTAAGGAAAACTGATATGTGGAAGACAGTAGTACAGGGGAAAAGCCTTGAGGCAAGAAGACCAATTAGGAAGCCACTGCAATAAATGAGGAATGAAATGATGAAGGCCTGAACTAATATGCTAACTGTGTGAATAGAAATGGGTTCAGATGCTAGAAATATTGCAGAGGTAGAAATGGCAAAATATGTGGGGGTGAGAATAAGGAGACAAGGATACAAACTTCATGTCTTAGACAAACATGAAAGAGAAGTAGGTTTATGGAGGAAAAAAAACCAATGAATTCTGCTTTGAATATTATTAGTTTGAAATGTTTCCAGGACATCTGGACTGAAGTCCAGGGGTCTGTTAACTCAAAAATATATTAAAAGTAGGCCTCAAACCAGGCTGTGACACTGATGCTAGTCTTTACCAAAAACTTAATTTCTATTATAAATCAGAGAAGAAGGCTGCTTTATTAAAATCATTAGCAAATTTTTCCAAGGTAATGTGACTTAAAAAAAAAAATTAAACACATACTAAAACTTACAAATTCAAATGAGTTGTCCTCTTCAAAGTCATAACCTGAAGTCAAAACCTATTTATTCCAGAGGTGCTATCACTGCTCATAACAATTCTGAAACTGACTTTAGAGTCATGGAATATTCTTTCAAATATTCTCAAAGGTGAAAAATCATTATTCTTTGGGGATGGATTTGATTTTTGAAAAGTCTCAGTACTTCAGAGTCAACTCTAGAAAATAGAGTTAAGTTGAAAATTAAAGTTATGGGGCAGAAAAGGTAATGTGACTATAAAATTAAAAATGATTCCTTAAATGATTCTGAAGGCAATGCCAAACAAGGAATTCCTGAAACTCCTCTGAGTAAGGGCAGTTATCACCAGAATAAGTGTATGGTTTTTCAAGGTGCCTATTCTAAAGAACACAACATGAGTTCTGAAATATATTAAGATACTGATGTCATACTTCATACACAGCTATTCTTTTACATGAAAAACTGACTGAACTAAGGATCTTGAACAGCTCCTGAAGGAGAAGAGAGGGAAGAAAAAATAAGGAGAGAAGAGGGAATAAGCATTTATTAAGTGCCTACTATGTGCCAGGCACTGTGCTAAAAGCTTTACAAATAATATACCTCAGACTCACCGTATCAAATCTCTATGGTAAAACAATAACAGTAATAAACACACATCAGGAGTTTCAAAAAAACTGATTGATTCATTACTAAGAATCAAAGTTACAGAATTCTAGCGCTGCAAGGGGTCTGGGATCATCTATTTCAACCCCCATACTTGGCAGATGAGGAAACAGGCTCAGAAAAGTTAAATAATTGACTTGTCTGAGGTCACAAAAAAAGGGGGAGGGAGGCCTGGAAGACAGGTGGCAAATCCCAGTTCAGTGTCCATTCCACTGCTTCCAAGTGATAAGGAAGTAGAATGGCATAATGGAAAGAGCCCTGGTCTGCCCATTTAAAACCTAATTTCTAGTAAAACTGGAAATTGCTAACTTGGACAAGACTCAATTTTTCTGAACCTATTTCTTTAACTCAGGAAACATTCCTTAAGTACCTATACGATGCACATAACACCATACAAAAGGGTGAATGCTGGAGTCAGAAAAACCTGGATATAAGTCCTATCTCTAACACACGCTAGCCATGTGACCATAGACAAATCTCTCAGTGCCCCTGTCAAATCTCCAAGACTGTAAGTTACAAATGAGTGTCTGATTTGCTTTGGTATAGTAAGTTTCCACAGAGGAAGTTCCTCACACTGATGAATTCACTGGTCTTTAATAACAATAAAATAGTATAAGTCTCAAGATTAACCACAGGCAGGGATTATTCCATTTTCATATCTCCAGCTCCGCACACAATCACTGGTACAAAATAGGCACTTACTTAATATACGTTAATGCTTATTCATCAAATAATTGGGAGGTAAAAAGACTAAATCCAAAATGGTAATTCATGTCTCTGTTTCTGTCCCTCTCTCTCTCCCACATCCAGCAGTTCAAAAAGTCCAAAGTTTGATAAACACTCTAAATAGAAATAGATACAGAAAGGCAGTCACTTGAGAAGGAAGCAGTTTCAAGGAATGGAATCCCTGACAACAGAAAAGACATTCACTTAGAGAATCCAGAGAGAGCTAGTCCTGGCATTCAAGAGTCAAGCTACAGAAAAGAGCAAAGGTTTAGAACTCAGCTAAACAACCTACTAAGTAGAGATGTTATATCTAAGGGGAGCTATTATAGGGTGAGAAAGGGCTCCCAGGAACTACACTACTACTAGTAGCAGTTATGAGTTGCCTTTGCCACACATCTCCTACACGTCTCACTACAACTGAACTATAAGGTTGAGCACACTCTTTCCATAAATACTCTATGTATTTTTAGGACAGTGTGCTCCATATTTACAGGAAAAATGTTTTATAATTTGGGTTCTTAACGTACATTGTAGGCCTTTGCTGATAGTCCAACAGCTGGTACACACTGGTGGGGGCTCATGAGTTGAGTATACGTGTGTGTGCGTATGTGTGTGAGTAATATAATAACACTATAGTGTTAAGAATGAATAACCAGAGAGAGTCTACTACCCTTTGAGGACCCAACCCAGAGGTTCTATAAAAAGCTGTGGGAATACTACACTGATACACATATTTGTTGCATCCCCAAGAATAAGAATTGCCTTATTCTTCATATTTGTATCCCTAGTGTCTAGCACAGTGCTTGGAACATAAGCACATAAGTAATTGTCTACTGAGACAGAAAGAATAGTTACAGGACTATGATATGACTTCTGGCTAAGATAACTGCCAAATGGAGGAAGACAGATTCATTTCAACAGCCCTAACTCAAGCAAAACTCTAAAAAATAGCACCAGATCAAATAATAATCAAAAAATCCATTGTGAAACTACAGGGAATACAGTGATAATAAAGAAGAGAGGGAGAAATATATTCAAAAATAAAGGAAACATAAAAACAAAAGGTAATAAAACAAAACATTAAAATAAGAGGGAGGAGAGCCAAGATGGTGGAGTAACAGCATGAACTTTCTAGAGCGCTGCCCCCAAGCCCAGGCAAATATCTGTAAAAAATGGATCTAAACAAATTCTGGAGCTGTAGAATCCACAGAATGATGGAGTGAAGCAAATCTCCAGCCCAAGACAGCCTGGAAGGTCACTGGGAAGTGTCTATCATGCCACAGTAGGGGCAGGGTGCAGTCCAGAGTAGGCTGCACCAGCACAAACAGGACCTGAGCAGGCCTTGGGAAGACCAAATTTCTCACACCTGTAGTGGTTTCCAGACTGCATGACCACAAAACGCTGAGGAGAAACTGGAAGGTCAGTGAGAAAAGTCTGTGGGACCAGTGCAGGAGAGTGGAGTGGTCTAGTCCCAACCCCTGAGCGGCTGAGGAGGAAGGTAACAGAGGAACCCCCAGCAGACACAGCAGCAGCAGGGGCAGAGACAGTGACTGTTTCTGGAGCTCTAAGCCCACAGATTGTGTGGGAGTCTAGCGGCTACCCCCCTACCCCCACCAGAAACAGAGATCTACTTTGACAAAGAGTTCAGAAGTCAAGTAAATGGCTGGGGAAATGAGCAAAAACCAAAAAAAGAATCAAACTATAGAATCTTACTTTGGTGACAAGGAAGACCAAAATATCCCAACCAAAGAAGAAAACAAAGTCAAAGCTCCTCTATCCAAAGCCTCCAAGAAAAATATGAATTGGTCTCAGGCTATGGAAGAGCTCAAAAATGATTTTGAAAATCAAGTAAAAGTAGAGCAAAAATTGGGAAGTGAGACAGATGCAAGAAAATCATGAAAAACTAATCAAGTGCTTGCTAAAGGAGACCCAAAAAAATGCTGAAGAAAATAACACTTTAAAAAATAGACTAACCCAAATGGCAAAAGAGATCCAAAATGCCAATGAGGAGAAGAATGGCCTAAAAGGCAGAATTTGCCAGATGGAAAAGGAAGTCCAAAAGCTCAATGAAGAAAATTCCTTAAAGATTAGAATGGAGCAGATGGAAGCTAATGACTTTATGAAAAATCAAGAAATTATAAAACAAAACCAAAGGAATGAAAATATAGCAGACAATGTGTACTATCTCATTGGAAAAACAACTGACCTGGAAAATAGATCCAGGAGGGAAAATTTAAAAATTATGGGACTACCTGAAAGCCATGATCAAAAAAAAAGAGTCTAGACATCATCCTTCATGAAATTATCAAGAAAAACTGCCCTGATATTCTAGAACCAGAGAGTAAAATAAAGAATGAAAGAATCCACCGATTACCTTCTGAAAGAAATTCGAAAACAAAAACTCCTAGGAATAGTGTAGCCAAATTCCAGAGTTCCCAAGTCAAGGAGAAAATATTGCAAGCAGTCAGAAAAAAACAATTCGAGTATTGTGGAAATATAATCAGCATAACACAAGATCTGGCAGCTTCTACATTAAGGGATTGAAGAGCTAGGAAGGTGATATTCCAGAAGTCAAAGGAGCTAGGACTAAAACCAAGAATCACCTACTCAGCAAAACTGGGTATAATACTTCAGGGGAAAAAATGGTCATTCAATGAAAGAGAGGACTTTCAAGCACTCTTGATGAAAAGACCAGAGCTAAATAGAAAATTTGACATTCAAACACAAGAATCAAAAGAAGCATGAAACGTAAACAGGAAAGAGATCTATTACTAAAGTTGAACTGTTTACATTCCTATACAGAAAGATCATATTTGTAACTCTTCAGACTTTTCTCAGTATTTGGGTAGTTGGAGGGATTACATACATATAGACAGAGGACACAGGGTGAGTTGAATAGGAAGGGACGATATCTAAAAAAATAAAATTAAGGTGTGAGAGGAATATATTGGGAGGAGAAAGGAGAAATGGAACGGGGCAAATTATCTCTCATAAAAGAGGCAAGAAAAAGCTTTTTTCAATGAAGGGGAAAAGGGGGGAGGTGAGAGGGAAAAAGTGAAGCTTACTCTCATCTCATTTGTCTTAAGGAGGGAATAACATGCACACTCAATTTGGTATGAAAATCTATCTTACACTACAGGAAAGTAGAGGGGAAGGGGATAAATAGGGTGTGGGAAGGGATGATAGAAGGGAGGCCAAATGGAAGGAGGGGTAATTAGAAATAAACACCTTTGGGGAGGGACAAGGTCAAAAGAGAGAATAGAATAAATGGGGGGCAGGATAGGATGGAGGGAAATATAGGTAGTCTTGACTTTTATGGAAGTCTTTTGCATATATGTATAACCTATATTGAATTGCTTGTCTTCTCAGGGGGGATGGGTGAAGAGGGAGGAAGGGAGAGAAGTTGGAACTCAAAGTTTTAAAAACGAATCTTGAGAATTGTTTTTATATGCAACTGGGAAATAAGAAATACAGGTAATAGGGTACAGAAATCTATCTTGCCCTACATGAATATAAAGGAGATGGGGATAAGGGAAGGGAGGGGTGTGATAGAAGGGAGGGCTGATTGAAGAAAGGGGTAATCAGAATGAACAGGGTTTTGGGTTGAGGGGAGGGGAGAGATGGGGGTTGAATTTGGAACTCAAAATCTTGTGGAGACGAATGTTGAAAACTAAAAATAAATTTTAAAAATATATTAAAATAAAAAATGCAAATTTAATAATTCAAGAATGAAATGATGACATCCTGACTTATGGTTATAGCATTCTGAGCAGGGAACATGAGAGAGATGAAAGAGATTTTGTGGCAACAGAATCAACAAAATTTGGCACGTGATTAGATATGAAGGGATGTGAGAGAGATGTCAGGATAACTTCAAAGTGATTAGAAGAATGGCAGTGCACTTAGAAGGGAAACTGTAACGAGGGAGATGCTTAGGGGAAAGATAAATGAGTTTTGTTTGAACATAATAGTGATCAGATATCCTGATGGAGATCTCCAGCAGGCAGCTAGTGTTAGGAACTGGAGTTCAAGAAGATTAAAACTAAGAAAAGAGATTTGGAAATCATTTGCTTACAGGTAGTAATTAAAAAAGGAAGTAGATAATTATGGTCATCAAGAGCAACACCCATGCTAAGGGGGTAAATAAAAAGCATGAAGAAATCAACAAATAAAAGAATAGGAGAGAAAAGCATCATGGAAAAGTGTAGGAGGAAAAGGGGGGTCAATGTGCTGAATGCTATAGAAAGATAAAGGGCATGTGAACTGAAAGAAAAAAAGAAGCCACTAGATTTAGTAGTTAACAGACTGTTAGTCACCTCAGCAAAGTTTCGTTTGAGTGTTGAAGCTGGAAAGTAAAACTACTAGAGGTTAAGAAGTGCATAGGAGATGAGGAATTTGAATCAATGAGTGAAGACTTAACTTCTCCTAGAGTCTCATTAGGAAAGGGACAAAGAGGTAGCTATGAGAACAGTGTGAAGGGGATGGCGCAGTCAATACAACAATTTTTGAATGCATCTGAGTCTCAATTTCAATTCTTCAGATACTGAAGTATTCCATGCTTTTCAGTCATGCAACACCAAAGGAAGAATACTAGGGTAAAAAAGATGAGCTTCTGTTTTTTACACTATTAAAATACCTCAGTAATTTCCCAAAGGTAATCGGGACTGCTTTCATGCTCCTGTTCAATTCTGAACCCAATCTTGGCACAGAAAAGAGACCACCTTTTCCTCAGAGATGGGAGCAAAGGAAGAGAAAATAAAAACAATGTAGAGAGATTTTGTGGTGTGAAATAAGAAACAAGAAATTGCTGACAGTAGACAGCCTCTATTTTTTTAATTAAAGTAGGACAGCAAGTCCTTTGCTTGGGGGCTCTGGGGGAAAGATGGCATAAAGGACTTAAGGAGAGAAGTTTTGGAATAGTTACTATAGAATCTAAGTCAAATCAGAGAAAATAAAAATACTTCTCTTGGGCTACAAGGGTCTAGCTGAGATCAGATAACATAAATTTGCAAAAGATACTATCTGTACAGTTCTGGGACATCAATTAGCATGTAAATAGAAACAGACAAGATGGATCTGGGGGAGTATGGGGGGAGGGAGTTCAACCCAGGGTAACTCTAAATGAGTTAGAGGTTTCAAGGGTTATAAGGTAGTACACAGCTGAAGTATTTAACTTTAAGACTGAGAATGTGAAGGAAAGAAAACAAGATCCGGGAAGGGGTGATGTACTGAATGAACATGAAAGGATGGAGAGGGGCTGTGGTGTTAAAAGTTGCAGAGAGAATAAAGAATCTATTAAAATTAAAGGGATGAACTAGACAATCTTTAAGGTTTTTACCAGCTTTAACATTCTATAATTTTATGATGCCATAAACTAAAAATGGGAATTAAAATTATTCAAAGAAATGCTTTTTAATCAACTCTTAATAACAAGCCATTATTCTAAGACGATTTCTTACTGAAATCTGTTCTCATCAAGCCCAAAGAACCAACATTTCAGCATACTCTAGTGAGTAGCTAACAAACCTTTAGCTTTGATGTGACTCAGCAAGTAGGCAATGAGACAAGGTTGTTGACCTGCAGCATCCTAACAGGAATACTATTGGCAGTACTGAACTGAAGAAACTTTTCTCAACTTACTATATACTCCACACACCCCACTTTATCTCAATCTTACAGATGAGGAAATTGAAGCCTGTAGAGATGGTGAACCAGCTCTGAAGCCTCCAGTAACCCAGGTGGGCTTCAAGATCTCTAGCCTTCGTCCCTTGAGTCTAAACTCAGATCCATATAATTGTGTAGAAGAGTCCCAACAACATTCTCAGACATTCATCAACAGGCAGATAGGAATTTATGGATACTTCAGCTACAGAACAATCATCTAGGCTACAGCTAATGAGATGTGTGGCCAAATGATTAAATTATTATTAATCTTATTTCCCAAACACTTTGGGGACTCACCTCTTTGAGCTGGACGAGAGGGCAAAAGGAATGTGGAATCTGAAAGTTTGTCTAGTCCTGCATCCATTCTCTCTACTTCAGATCGATGATCAGGTGCCCACTTGGGGAGGAGATTGGGGACAGTGAATCCTGAGACACATTCACCTTCATAGAACCAATCACTCTGTTCATCATCCCCTGAAATAGGTAAGCCAAGTTAACACTTAAGTCTTATAAGGAGGCCAAAATGAACAAAATCTCATACTACCACATTTTAGGTAACTTAAAGTGATACAGTTTCCCTTCTCAATTAATATCACCATTAAAAAGCACATATAACTACATACCCACATATATATCAAATTGCAGTAGATGGTACTATCCAAGGTAGATGGTACTGCCTATCTCACATAGTAAACAAGAGGCTTTGTAAACCTTTCAGAGATAAGAACTGTGAGTTATAACTCTTAAATGGCTTTTAAATTGGTTATTCTGTGCTATATCTAGTAAAGGGGAAAGATTATTTAATGGCTCTAATTTATAAACTGTCTTACAATTTAAATTTTGTTTCTGGAATGCATTCTATATATTCAAACTTTATGTTGTACAAAGAACATATATTCACATCTTCCTCCCCAATAGTTCATTAATGGGAGGGGGATAAGTAATTCAGCACTGGCTCAACAGGCTACCACTAAGAAATTAAGAGGAAAAACAATTTTAGAGTTGGAAGGGATCTTAGTGATTATGTAATCCAATCCACTTGTTTTATAGATGAAGAAACTGAGGTCCAGAGAAATCACATTCTTTTGTTGCTCAAGGTCATATACACGATCTGGCCAGGGCTGAAATCCCATCTCCTAGCTCTCATTTTAAGGTGTCTTCTGGCTACAGGGGAAGCAAATTTCTGCTTGCTAAAACAGAAATATGATAAATTGCCTCATTACTCTTCTCAAAACCACAGAAATAAACAATGGGCAGGGCAACTAAGCTCTACACCTGTTACCCCAATAACAATGTAAGGGTTAAAGTATACATTAACTGTGCTGTGAATTGTACCCTAAGAGAGCTACTTTGAACCTGCCAGTCATCTGACTTTAAACACAGGATTGTGACAAATGTTAAATCATTTTGGAGGTCTCCAAAAAATAAAGTTTATGCATCTAACAAAACTGTAGCTGGGTATCTGTACCTATACCCAGTGAACCAGCAGTAAAGTAGTAGTATTAAAGGAGAATTAAAGATGATTTAGTTAGAGGTTCTATTTTATGTTCATTTTACCTTCTAATCTCAAAAAGAAATTCCCTAGACCTAAGAATATTCTATGCAGATAAATGTTTTCATATGAGAAATGACAAACACTGTTCTGAAATGGGAAGTGATGGCTCTTAAGCATTTACATAAGACTTTAAAAAAAATTTTCAATATAGTTTCACTGGGCTAAAAGAGATCTTGACAAGTCACCTAGATTATATCCCTAACTCTACACAACACTATACTTATACCACCATTAAAAGATGATCATCTTTCTATCTGAAAAAAGAGAGAAAGTAAAAGAAGATCACTAAGAAAAAAATTCCTAATTTCCCTTGGCAACTCAATACTTAATTCTCATTTTCATAAAGGTCTTCCTAAACTTAATCCTTTATACTGCAGTCATGTCCCTGTATAAAAATGTTTCATAAACTTTAAAAAAATTTATTGGGTCATTTCATTGTTTCTCCTTACGTAAATCAAAATAAGGTATCAAATATTAGTACTCATACCAGGACTGAGTCAAGTACTGAGACCCAACAAGCCTGCCTAGAGAAAAGACCCCCAAGTCAAACTAGGCCATCTGTAAATTAATTTATCATTCCTTATAGTATTCAAAATGACATTCACGGTAACCTACATAGCATTAAGTGGTCTTGGACTAACAGGAAGGTAAGAATGCTATCTCAGATTTTAACAGATCCCTGACAGCTCTGGGGTATGGGTGGGATAGTCCGACACTTTTCAGACATAGCAGAATTCTTTCAGCTTTTAGGGGAGTCTGACTGAGTGAACTATGACTTGGAAATATAGTCACTATCCTTATGCCATTAATTCCCTACAAAGAATACTAGAATGTTAGAGCTAGTTAAAAAAAAAAAAGAACACTAATCTAACTTTTATTATATAAAGAACATCAACCCAGAAAGGAGAAACAATATTTCCAGAATCACATTTGGCAAACCTATGAAACAAAACATACATCTTTTTGGGCAATAAAAGCCAAAACTTTTATTATTAATATATTAAACATGTTTGCAATGTTCCATGTTATGAATTATATGTTTGCAGAACAACATGAAGATATTTTCTACAATAGGCCACACTAAACAAAATTTTAACCTTTTTCAGAAATAAAAATATATACAGGCAATTAAATTTTTCTTATATATCACACAATTATGAAAGATAACTCAATGGACATATTTGCTGACTCAAAAAATAACAGCCAAAAGACATATCCCTATTATTCAAACACACTATATAAGTGACATACTCAAAAAGAGTCACTCTTACAGTGACTAGACTTCTCCCATAAACACTGAGTACAGCCTCAGGGTTCTGAGATCAAGATTACCTTGACGACCTTCATCATTGGTGAAGAGACCTGTGTCACTGCTACTACATACACTGCTTGTTTCACTGGAAAAGAAATAAAACAAATATGACTAAATAAGTAGATAACAAAACAAACATAAATAAATATAAACAAAAATAAAACAGAAACCATCCATTAGTTCCAATCATACAATATTTTAGACACTTCAAATTAAGTTTAAAGATCACAAGATTTCATTGCATTTACGTATCTATGAATAATTAAGAAATGAAAAATTCCACAAATTCTGAATGGGAAAATTTCTCATGTCCCAACCAGAAAAGAACTCATGGCTTTATAACTTCTGAAAATTTTTCTTGTCTTCTATGTGGAATATGTGAATGTAATAAAATCTTTGGACTGGAAACACTCTTTGATGAAGTAAAATTGCTTAACTAGTTTAGGGCATTATTCACATATATGTAGACATATGTAGATGCCCCATAAAGAGACATCTGCTACAACAAAAACCATTTAGAAAGTGACAAACCAAGGTACCTAGATTTAACTTTAATTATAAATTTTTTTTTGCCATAAATGTTGCTAAATGCTAATGAACCTAGCATATCTTACTTTTTGCTACTAATATGAGGCAAAAACCCAAGAAACAGAATAAACCATCAACACTAAAATACAAAGGAAGTTATGACATTTTCTGAACTTTGTGTCTCCAACATCAAGAAAGTACTAAAAGTACTCATTTTCAGAAAGAAGCTAGATGAGTCAAAAGAAAAAAAGATACTGCCACCACCACTACCAAACTCACTTAATTCAATCTGACATTTCTAATCAGTCTCATTTTCTGAAACATCACCATTAGCAGTTTCGGCTGCTTCTGATGATTTTTTAAATCATATCTTCAGATTTCTGAAATGAAGGTTTTCCTAGACCAAATTTCTTTCATTTGCTGCAAATGAAAGAACCTGAAGATGACAAGAAGCAAGAACATTTATATATTGTCAAATAAAGGCCTTGCAACCTATTACGAAAGAGATATTTGGTAAAATTGCATTCTGTATGCAATGCCTAAAGATCAGAGGCAGCTATGTGGCACAATGGCTAATAATAATGATAATGATGATAATAATAATGGTTAACATTTATATAGTGCTTCCTATGTGCCAGGCATTGTAATAAGCACTTTAACTGTGCTGGACGTGCAGTCAAGAAGACATTAAATCAAACCCTGTCTCAGATACTTAACCATGTGACCCTGGGCAAGTTACAAATTCTATGCCTGTTTCCTCATCTGTAAAATGAGGGAATTAGACTTAATGTCCTCTGAGGTCACTTCCAATTCTAAATCTGTGATCCTGTGATTATATTCTGCAGCATTTAAATATACCTTCTTTGCCCATGGGAAGAGCGCTGGTTCTGGAGTAAGAGGGCCTAGATTCGGTTTCTGCCTTGGATGCTTCCCTATTGTATGACATCAGACACACCAGTCAACCTCCCTGAACCTTTCAGTTCATTTAAAAAGAAGGATTCTGGACTCCAGAGTCTCTGAAGTTCTAAATGCATCTGGATCTATGATCTTCTGGCCCTACATCTATTGTTTTATAATCCAGTCAAATACAGTAGTAATGCTAACAGCAATCTGTTTGACTTTGAATCTTGGATATTTGCAGCAGCATAAATAGGCAAATTCTTAATAAATTATTTCATTTTACTATATTCTCCATTTGTAAAGTTTCCTTTTATCATTTTTTTATATAAAACCACAAATCTCAACTGTATACAGGTTGTTTTTTATTACAGCATAAAATAAATTCTACACATTAATTCCAAAGCATTCTGCTCTTCAGTCTCCCTTGAGCTTCTTTCTGTTCTCAGTCATTCATTTTTAATGCTTCATCAAAACTTTTCTATAGCACTACCACCAGCACTCGCTAGGCTACAATTTACCCTACACCACAAAAACTCTCTCCATTACAAATGACAATAAGCATAAATATGGTCAAGTCAAACAAATCCACCTATTGGTCATGTCTGAAAATATACACCTCACTCTACAACTCTAGTCCATCACACTATGTCAAGAGGTGGGAAGCATGTTTTATCATCTTCTGGAGACATAGTTAGTCATTACATGGATCAGAATATTTGTCTTTCAAAAATGTTATTCTTTATAATATTCCAATTATTCTATCATTTGTTCTCCTGATATGCTTTATTTTGCATCAATTCACATAAGTCTTTGAAGGATTCTCGTAATCCATTCCTTTTGTCATTTGTTATGGTGCAATAATATCCCAGCACATTCATACACTATAATTTATTAAGCTGTCCCCAATCGATGCCCCTCCCCTTAGTTTCCATTCTTTTCTATAACAAAAAGAACTTTCAGGAATATCGTTACACGTATATGTCCTTTTCCCTACTTTTTTCCTCTTTTTGAGGAATTTGCCTAATTAGTATTAATGGGTCAAAGGATATGCAGGTTAGAGACTTTGGTGATATGGTTTCTTTCCAAAACGGTAGGACCAATTCACAAATCTACTAACAATACATTACTGTGCCTGTTCTTCCAAAACCCTTCAACAGTTGTGATTTTCCCTTTTTGCCATCTTTGCCCAGCTGATGGGTGCAAAACGGAACTAGACACCTTTTGGTGCATCTTTTCCCAAATGGTTACTGATACTATGTTTTTCTTCTTTTGAGAACTACCTGTCTTAAAAAGACCCCCCAAAAATCATCAGGCAGGCTAATGATTTGTGTGGGTTTATTTTCTAACCTGCTACCTAGACTGGTGTTTTTGCTTCAACTACTTTTAACTGATTATCTACAATTCTCAAAATAGATCATCACATGATCAGAAAACAGCACTAATCTTACTTCCCCCATGCTTAACTTTTTGCCTCAATTTCTTTTTCTTCTTGTCTTATTGCTAACATTTCAAGAACTACATCAAATATTTGTGATGATAGATATCCATCCTTGCTTTATCCCTGACCTTAATGGAAAAGTCTCTATCATTTCTCCATTACAAAGAATATATATGCTGGGCAAGTCATACAAAGGCCAAAGTAATTTTAAAATTTCCTGCCTACATCTATTTTCCATTATTAGCAATATCATTCCCAGAGAATAAAATGATCGTGATGACTTGGTCTATTTTTTCTCTAATCATCTGGTATCATCTTGCCTCTCCACAAAACTGTTGAAGATGTTCATATACAGTTAATTATGAAGTAACTTAAAAACATTAAATGGTGTCCCCTTTCCCTTTACGTATCAGCAAGGGGCTTCTGGATCACAACTGGAAAGAGCTATTTTCTTCAGTGAGACACCTCACAATCATGAACAACATTTTTAATATAAATTTTTTTTCTTTTTACATCTGAAAGACATTTCTTATATGCAAGGATATATTTAGTTAGCAGTGACATTCAGATATTCATGTTTGAAAAATTCATATTTTCTTCCTCCAAAAATCTTCCAGTTTATTATATAACTTGCAGATGTGGTCTAAGAATATGAATACGAACAAAGGTCTCAACAGAAGACTGAAAAACTATAAATGGTATCATACTTCAAAATTACTAATAGTAAGAGAAATACAAATTAAAATAACTATGAGATTTCATCTCACTCCACGCAAATGGCAAAGATGAAAAATGAGGAATCAAGTCAATGAAAAAGAGACTGTGGTAAGACAGGAAACAATGATGCAATTACTTGGTGAATCTATATAGTAGTTCAACCATTCCAGATGTCAATTTGGAATTGTGCAAGAAAAGTCACTAAACTACCCATATCTTTTCAGCACTATGCTACTATCTATCCAATAATAGAAAGAAAAAATGCAAAATATAAAGAAAATTTTCAACTGAATAAAAGCCTGACCATTTAATTTTGAAAGTGTGTCTGTAGAAGATGGCAGAGTAGAAAGACGCACCTACTCTAGCTCTCCCCCCGTAGCTCATAAAATACCTGTAAAAAATGACCCTAAACAAATTCTAGAGTAGCAGAAGCCACAAAATGACAGAGTGAAAGAGAATTCCAGCCCAAGACAGCCTGGAAGGCAGACAGGAATCGCACCCAGCACAGCCCTCAGAGCAGAGTTCAGCCCCCAGAGCAAAGTACAGCCCTCAGAGCGCAGTTCAGTCTTCGCTGTGCTTCGCGAGCAGGCCTCAGGGGCAGAATCACTGCCAGCAGTAGCTGCAGTTCCCAGATTGCTCAAACCACAAATGCCAAAGACAGCTTCAAAGATCCTGGGCAGAAAAGCTTGTGGTATCTCCTAGAGCAGAGCGCAGGCCAGGAAAGGAGTAACTCCTCTCCCTTTATTGTGCCACCTTGGAGGAACTGAGAATTTGCAGAACCCCAGAGTATACCCTTCTCCTGACAAAGGACTCAAAAGTCAAATAACTGACTGGGAAAATGCCCAAAAAAGGGGAAAAAAAATAAGACTATAGGAGGCTACTTTCTTGGCAAACAGGTATTTTCTTCCATTCTTTCAAATGAGGAAGAATAATGCTTACCATCAGAGGAAGACCTAAAAGTCAAGGCTTCTGCATCCAAAATTTCCAAAATTTAAATATGCAAATGGCCTCAGGCCATGGAAGAGCTCAAAAAGGATTTTGAAAATCAAGTAAGAGAGGTGGAGGAAAAATTAGGAAGAGAAATGAGAGCAATGCAAGAAAATCATGAAAAGCAAGTCAACACCTTGCTAAAGGAGACCCCAAAAAATGCTGAAGAAAATAACACCTTGAAAAATAGGCTAACTCAATTGGCAAAAGAGGTCCAAAAAGCCAATGAGGAGAAGAATGCTTTAAAAAGCCGAATTAGCCAAATGGAAAAGGGGGTTCAAAAGATCAATGAAGAAAACAGTTCTTTAAAAATTAGAATGAAGCAGATGGAAGCTAATGACTTTATGAGAAACCAAGAAATTACAAAACAAAACCAAAAGAATAGAAAAATAGAAGACAATGTGAAATATCTCACTGGAAAAACTGACCTGGAAAACAGATCCAGGAGAGACAATTTAAAAATTATGGGACTACCTGAAAGCCATGATCAAAAAAAGAGCCTAGACATCATCTTTCATGAAATTATCAAGGAAAACTGCCCTGACATTCTAGAACCAGAGGGCAAAATAAGTATTCAGGGAATCCACCTATCACCACCTGAAAGAGATCCAAAAAGAGAAACTCCTAGGAATATTGTAGCCAAATTCCAGAGTTCCCAGCTCATGGAGAAAATATTACAAGCAGCCAGAAAGAAACAATTTGAGTATTGTGGAAAAACAATCAGCATAACACAAGATCTAGCAGCTTCTACATTAAGAGATCAAAGGGCTTAGAATATGATATTCCAGAAGTCAAAGGAATTAGGATTAAAACCAAGAATCACCTACCCAGCAAAACTGAGTATAATACTTCAGGGTAAAAAATGGTCATTCAATGAAATAGAGGACTTTCAAGCATTCCTGATGAAAAGACCAGAGTTAAATAGAAAATTTGACTTTCAAACACAAGAATCAAGAAAAGCAATGAAAAGGTAAACAGGAAAGAAAAATCCTAAGGGACTTACTAAAGTTGAACTGTTTACATTCCTACATGGAAAGACAGTATTAGTAATTCTTGAAACTTTTCTCAGTAGTTGGTAGTTGAAATAAATACACACACACACACACACACACACACACACACAGAGAGAGCACAGGGTGAGTTGAATAGGAAGGGATGATATCTAAAAAAATAAAATTAAGGGGTGAGAGAGGAATATATTGGGAGGAGAAAGGAAGAAATGGAATGAGGCAAATTATCTCCTATAAAAGAGGCAAGAAAAAGTTTTTTCAATGTAGGGGAAAGGGAGGAGGTGAGAAAGAAAAAGTGAAACTTACTCTCATCATATTTGGCTTAAGGAGGGAATAACATGCACACTCAATTTGGTATGAAAATCTATCTTACACTACAGGAAAGTAGGGGAGAGAGGGATAAGTGGGGTGGGGGGATGATAGAAGGGAGGGTAAATGGGAGGAGGGAGTAATTAGAAGTAAACATTTTTGGAGAGGGACAAGGTCAAAAGTGAGAATAGACTAAATGGGGGGCAAGATAGGATGGAGGGAAATAGTTAGTCTTACACAACATATTAAGGAAGTCTTTTGCAAAACTATACATATATAGCTTATATTGAGTTACTTGCCTTCTCAGTGAGGATGCGTGGGGAGGGAGAATGGGAGAGAAGCTGAAACTCAAAGTTTTAGGAACGAATGTTGAGAATTGTTTTTGCATACAACTGGGAAATAAGAAATACAAGTAATGGGGCACAGAAATCTGGAAAGGGAGGGGTGTGATAGAAGGGAGGGCAAAATGTCAGAAAGGGTAATCAGAATGCACAGTGTCTTGGGGTGAGGAGAGAGGAGAGATGGGGAGAAAATTTGGAACTCAAAATTCTGTGGAAATGAATGTTGAAATCTAAAAATAAATAAACATTATTCAAAAAAAAGAATGTGTGTGTGTATCTTATTCTGGAGGGTGTCACATTACCAATTACAGATCATGTTATATCCCCAGAGATTAATCCCCCAATAACTTGCCAAGACCAAGCACAGAAACCAAAGCAGCAATACTAGAGCACCTCATGAAGTACTTTGTTCTTGAATGAGTTCAAAAGGAAAAAATAAGCAGCAAAAACCTAAGTAGGAAACTTCAAAACTAGTACAAATAGTAAACAATCAACTATTCAATATAATCAACATCAAATTTCTCTATAGGTGAATACCATTCAAATTTTTGTACTTCTCAAGCAAGCAAGAAATGAAAATGCACTGGTTAAGTGAGAGTAAACAGGCTTCTTGGTGTATATGCCTAAATCAGAATAAAACAGACCCAGCTCCCATTCCAGGAATACAGTGAGGAAAGAGGCAGTGTGGCATAACCAAGTATTAGACTTGGTTTAAAGACCTAGATTCAAATCCTACCTCAGATACTTAGTAAGATCCTAGCCAGGCTCACTTACCTTCTCTGGGCCTACTTTATCATCTGTAAAACTGGATGGACTTTAAAGTCTCTTTCAGGTCTAAATCTATGATATTATGAAAGTTCTGACCTGAAGCTCCAAAGCAACAGCCAAACTACCCTAGTGAGCCTGCCCCTTCCCAGAGAAAAGTAACTAAAGAGCACAGACTCTATGAAATGAGTTCTACTTGATACAAACAAGCTCACTTTAGCCTTAGGTATGTGGAACTTTGTGTAAGCACTGGGGAAAGGGGGAAGAGATTAAAAAACCGTCCCTTTAATGCCATCCTCTTATACTAAATAACCTCAGTATTATTTCCTAAAGTACACCTGAAATACACTCACTGTGATCTTTTAGAGTGTGTCCCGAGGGTACCTAATGACTTTCCTCTGAACCCAATACAAAGACTGAATTTTAATCCATTACTTCAAAGTACAAAAGGAAGACCTTCAAGTCAAGCTTTAAAAAAAGTTTTAGAAATAGCAAATACAACCAATTTCACCATTTCTCAGTGAAAATGCCTAACTTTAGGTCCCTAATTCTTACTTTCTAGTTAAAATTTCAAAATTTCTCTAAATTCTCAAAACTAGGAAAAAAGTGTAAAACACTCTCCAGAACAGCCTGTTCTTTTACCCAGAGAGCTTGCCAGTGCTATCACATCACTTGTCACTAATACCTGTTAAAACTGACAATGCAAGGACCAGCTTAAGACCTCTACATCACCTAGTAAGGATTCATAATGCATCTCACTATTCTTAAGAGGTGATGGTAGTAGTAGTAATAGAAAAAGAAGTTAGTATTCTGGTTATTTACACATACAAGATGCTGATAAACAAGATATTAAAGTAAAATGAGTATTCTTAGAAAAACTAATACATATTACACATTTTAAAAAATAAAAATGAGACAGTTCTGTGAACATACTTTGATTATAAAAATGGGGCCTTTTTAATCTAACAGCTAAAATTACCACTGCAAACAATTATAAAATTGTCAACAAAAAGCTGAAATAATCAGGTATCTCTATTGAAGATGCCCAAAATTCTAAGGTGCTACTATGCTTACAGAAGGTATATATAACATATAAATAATACAGAAGATATATATAATGATATCTATAATTTATATAGAAAAATATCATAGATCAGCACCACCATTTATGGGACTAAAAAACAGTATCTTCAACCTGCTACTGATGTCCTTTTTCCCAGCTCCAGTAAAGCACTGATTAATGACCTCCACTTGCAAAGGAGGCTACTTACCTTAACCATGAAATAATGAATGCTATTGATTCAACAAGCTACTGCTATATAGTGTTATTGATCACCCAATCTTTGGTTAAAATGGTCCTCATTTAGCAATTTCAGTGTGGCAAACACCTAAAGCAAAGCATGCTCATAATTAAAGAGTTTGGGGGAGTTTAAGTGAGAGGTGATGGACAGAGAGCTCAGCTTTCATCCATTTATTCCTGCTTCTGAACTATTGTTTGTGTCAGAAGGGATATTGATTTTCTATAAAAATAAGAAAACAAGAGGCACTGCAGGGCTGCAGAAGGTCAGCCTGGGCTACAAAAGGAGGGGTAGGCTTAGCACTCTGTCTCTGTCACTTGCCTCTAGGAGAAGGGAATATTTTCTTTCCTGTAAAATTGGACTTTAATACATCACTTCAGGAAGGCTCTTGGCTGCCACTTCAGGCTATCACCAAACCAATTCAATTAACCCAAGAGAAAAGAGCTGCTACACATTCAGTGGGAACAACCAAGTTGGTCTGTTAGCCCAGGACTCTATGACTAGGCTGTGTAAATCAACTCATTAGTTGTTGCTGAAAAGACTTTGAAATATGAACTGCAAGAAGAAATCTTATAAAATACATCTTCTGCCTCTCACTCCATAAAAATCTTAGTCATAAGATCCATGTAAATATATGTGTATATATACACATGCACACAAAATTAATGACAAATAACCAAATCTATATCCTATATACCAAGTGTGTACATGCATAAATAGCCTGCAGAGAGAGAGAGAGACAGACACATACATGAATACACAGTAAGAGATATTCATGATTGTTTTCAGTAATTCAAAAAAAAACTGGTTGTCACAGGATGGCAAATGGAAAGGGAAAAATAGAAGGAACTAAAATAACTCCATATTGGTCAATTCCAAAAATGAACTTAGAGAAGTTGGACAAAAAAAACCTTCAAGTGAATGAGTTATGCCAGCATTAAAAAAAAAAAAAGCAGCACTTAACTTTTCTTTAAAAAGCACTTAAAATTACTAAACATAACAAATAACTTCATCATGCAGTTTTCATGAATTGAACTACTTTTGCTAATTCTCAGTTCACCAAGGTAGAAAATAAAGCTACTAATATTTGAATCTAACAACGAAAATTGGGCAAGATGGGCAGTTCTGGAGATCTACCAGATAATACTTGGTTAATAGCTTCAAACTTCCATATTTTGAATTAAATATGTCAATGAACAATAAGGCATATAACCTAATTTATAAGGGAAGCAAAGAGAATCATTTGTCATTAACAAAAAAATTATAAATTTTAACTACCAACATTTTGACAGAAGCCTCAACTCAATGCTAGTACAACCCTGGAGGAGGAAGGAAAATTCTCCCATTTCCCAATGGAGGAATCTAAAAAGGAGGAAAATATGGCTTTCTGTTTTCATTTACATTAGAGTCCTGATTAGTTAAGATGTGGTAGACTTTGGAATTCCTGAATAACCATAAAATTCTTAACAAGGAATTGTTCTCTCTGCTTCTGACATAATTCCATCCCAGGTTTCCTATCTAACTACTAGAAGAGAATTGGGGGAAGGGAGGAAGGGACATTAAACAAAATTCTGAGAAGCGTCAGAAACAGGAAGCTCTTGACATCCCTTGTTCTGTTTATACCCCAGGGACAGCCAAAACTGGAAAAGTTTTCCAGTTTTTCAATTTGAAAAAAGAAATGTGTGTTCCTGATACATTCCCAAATCCTTGAGAATTATTCCCATAAACCTGTTTTCAAGAAAAATTTGGTTAAGAAACAACTCCCTAAAAGAGGTGACATGTTCTGCAACATGAAACATACAAACCTGTCTCCTTCAAATAATCCAGACTTGCAGATGACCAAGAAGCATACTGTCAAGACTAAATCCTATCATATAAAATAAATGTGCTTATGAGCAAAGATGAAAGGGAAGAAAGATTGATGTAATAGACTAACTAGAGGCTCCACATCTAGAAACTAAATTAGAAAAAAAATATAGCTTATCTAGGGTAGGTTTGTGAACTTTTAAAAAAATTTTGAAAAGATTTAACTAGTTCCCTTTATAATTCTATATATTTTATTTTATGTATTGAAAAACATTACTTTGAGCAAGGGTTCATAGGTTTCACCAACCTGCCAAAGAGGGTCCATGACACAAAAAAAGTTAAGAATTCCTGATCTGGGGCCTAGACACCAATAAATAATAAAAAGAAAATAAAGTAGAAAGAGTGGAGTAGAAAGAAAACAGTTACATCTATATGTAAAATAGTCTAAGAAATAACCAATGTAAAAAGAAAAAAATGATGCCATGAAAAGAAGTTTTTAGAAAACAGTCATAAGCTATTATTCCAAAGTACAGTGATAATTTATTAGTAAAAATTAAAATTCTGTAAATATGCTAAAAATGAAAGCCATAAAGATCTAAGAAACTAAGAGCTATAAAAAAAAACTAAGAAGGAAGAAAACTTGGATAAGTCAAGAGTTTCAATAATATGAAAGAGAACAAAAACAAAGAAACCTGTTTCCTAAACTACAGAATTCAAACACATACACAAGAAGAGAGCTAAGTATTTAAATAATGCATTCAGAGAAGGAAAACAAAGTCAAACTGTGAACTCCCCTGGATAAATTTCTGAAGACTTTAAGAATATAAGGTTTAGAGTTAAATCAAGATGCTAGAATTAAAAAACAATCAATAAAAATGACATTCAAATACTAGGCAGCTTTTCCAGTTTCTGGCACATCCTACCCTGAAACTCCCAATGATTTATGCCAATGCTTTCAAGATATGTTTTGGAAAAGCAAAGTCCTAACAGAGGTCACAAGCCCTGCACTGTGAAAAAGTTTAGGCTAAGACAGAAAAAAGACTCATGAAAGACATCAAGTTGAACCTCCTCAATAGAAGTTCTACCAGCTGCCAAGGCACTAGTGTCCTCCTATCTGGAGGAAAATGGTTAAGAAAAACTATGCTGACATGTTAGCCAAAATTCCTTACAACTAAGTCTTCTATTGAATTTAATATTAAAAAACTAATAGGAACCAATGTTGTTTCTATTTTTGATACTCCCTGAATGTAGAAAAAATCTGATGATCCATATTTGAATAATCCAAATGTTTCAGCAGTTTAAAACTCAGATATTCCTAAATAATTCATACTATGTAAAAATTTTGGCATAAAGAGTAAAAGTCTTTAAAGTCAAATTCAAAGCTTCACATTACAGGCACAAAGCTTCTAATAACTACAAAAACACGCTCATAAGTAGAATGCAGAAGATGGTTTATGAATATCAACTCTTGTTACTAAAATCACTTAAGACACCTAGGGATGTCTAAGCTATTAGCTAACACAGGACTACAAAAGCAAAACTACAGAAGCAAATTAGTTATGTAAGGCCTGCACAAGACCATGTGTCTGCACTTTGGAAAAGGTTAGCTGGGAAAACCTTTGGTTAGTGTAGGGGGTTGGCCTCACCATTCTGACATGTTCTCATCAGAGCCCTGTTTTTGTTCATCGGCTTCACATTCCATCCTCTCCTTTCTGACCGATTTGCTAAGGAAAGTCCTATTTTCTGTGGACTCACACAACCCATGGCCTGATGAAGTCCAGGGAGCATTCTCCTTCCAACGTGACAGTCGCTGCTTCTTGGCAGATTTGAATCTGCAGCCTCTCTCATAGTTCCAATCTGACACCTTGAGTTTTTGTTGGAGGCTAGCTGCCACTTCTGAGGTCACTCGCTTCACTTTCCTCCTCCGCCTCAGTGGTCTACAAGGTGCATTCTCAGTAAAAGAGTCTGACTCATGCCAGGAGTGCTGCTTACTCTTTAAGTTGGCATTGAGAGCTGGATGTCGCTTGGCCACCATTGTATCATCAGAGTCACTGAAGTTGGTGACTGCAGCCACTTCCCGACAGTCTTTCAGAGCCTCATCCAAGCTAGATTCAGAGGCCTCACTATAGCAGCAGGTATGCTCAGCTAAGTGGGTGAAGTCAGAACGCCGCTTCCGACCCCTCCGTTTTCGAAGTTGTCGTCTCTGCTGTCGAGGGCTCAGAGCCATCTCCTCCCACAGCTCATCTAGCTTATTTTGCTCAGATGTCTGCTCCAAGGCCGAGGCCAAATCATGCACCAGCTCATCCATGAAGCCAGGTCTGCCAAAAACAAGAATACGGAAATGAAATTAAGAAGTGAAGCAAACAGTGTTGTACATACCATATTACCACGGTATGTACTCATATACCACCAATAACTTCTGGCACTATAAACATACCCTACGTGGAATTAAAGATAGGGGAAGAAGTCACCTTTCAGAATGCATTCTAATTCCTTTCCCACAATCTTTGCTCTCCCCCCCCAAAAAAAACCTTCTAAAAATATGTGGTTGGCACACACTCTATGAAGAGTCACAAAATTTCACATAAAACAGGAGGAGGCATGATGAAATAGAAAGAGCTCTAGACTCGACTTGCTGGGTCTTTTGTAAAAAGGGATCTTTTGTGAGAATGACAATTAATATAAAGATATTATCTAGCAACACACAAAAGAGAAAATTGCTTAATATCACCACCCAGGAACATAGTTCAGTACAAAAATCAAACACCACCAGCTCTTTAAGAATACTTAAAAGGAACTGAATAATTGCCAACATTTAATTTTCTCCTTAAAGACACTGGCATCTTTGCTAATTAAAAGCCTTACTGTTATCAAAAAAAAAAAAAAAAAGCACCCCCTACATAACAAACAAAACCAGGCTAAATCTAAAACTGAAACATTAATTGTATGGTACTGACCTTTTGGTTTAAGATTTCTGGCTAATAGGTTTTCTGGACTTTGTATTTACACTGACTCAAAACAATGAGACTGAATTTTGAAAATTTCACACTGGTTTAAACCAGGAGTTGTACTATAACTTCACGTTCAAAATTTTCATGATGAGAGCAGTGGGTAGGATCTGTTTTCAAATATTCTAATAGCTTCGGACAACTTTTCAACAAAATAACCACAATACCACTTCTCCAAAGTAAAGGGGTAGGTGTGTGCACTAAGTCCCAACCCTTTTCTAACCTATATCCCTGCTAAGGGAGGCCCTGAACCAGGAAAGAGGGGTGTTATTTAAGATTTTCTTATTCCTTATTAAACACATTTTAAGCACAGGTTGAAAAATACTTAATGCTTACTACCACATTTAGAGATGGTGGTTATTACTCAGTATTTTGTATCTGTGTATCACATTAATTTCGACATTCCCTCCAACTCATCCACACCTACCCAATCTGTGCAATTCTTGTTTATGTCCCCCACAGTTAAGATCTCCAGAAAAGGCCACCCTATGTGTTGGAGGGCCTTCCTTACTTTCTCTTCAAAAGAAAATTTATAAGATACTCCTGCTATCCAACACACCTTCTGCAATCATCCATTTCCCGAATGACAACTCATGAAACAAAGTATTCTGATACCAGTTTATGGTTACAATGGGCTTTAAGTCATTGCATTTTCACTACGTAGTCAAGACTTCTACTACAGGAACTGGTAGAAGATGCAACAATGTAATTACCAAGATGATGTTTCTCTGACATAGAATTCAAATTATCAAAATGCTGGAAGAACTAAACAAAAAATGACATTTCACCTAAAAATATTCAAGTAGCTGAAAATCAATGGTGTCCTGGGGTCCAAACAAGATAAAGAAAGGGGGAAGGTGGTAATATAACCTCACTGACCTTAGAAAGGGTTCACTGCTCTAAAATCTCAGGCTTTCTGAATGTGCAAACTGCGATGCCTTATACTAAGTCAAACTAGAAAAGTTTAAAATATACACCTGCATACACCTCTAGGTATATGTGGGTATGTATGTATAAACACACACACACACACACACACTCCTAATGGAAATGCCTTAGGAATAAATACCCTTTCCTCCCTCAAATACTATGGCTCAAACAGGTGATATCTGAGGAACTTCCAGACCCATACACCTCCAGTCTCAAGTGCACTGAAACCCAAGGCAGGCACACAGGCCACACCAAGGGAAGCAATCCTGTCCAGGTTAACGACGGAAGCTGTCTGACAGACAGACGCGGGAGATGCTGGAGGAAGGGAGGACCCTGCCCCTCCCGAGGGGCTCAGGACCCGGGGCCTGCCACGGGAGCTCCGACGTGGGCTCCCCTCAGTTTCACCGCCCACCCTCCCGCGGAGGGCAGCGGGGTGGCTGGGTGCGCGCACTGAATCTCAACCCCTTTCTCTCCCTTCTCTTGGGGAGGGGAGGCCCCGCGCCCCAGTAAAAGGGGGGAGGGGAAGAGGAGGTGGGAGAAGGGAAGATGAGGGACAAGAGGGTGAGGAAGGAGGAGGGAGACAGAGAGGAGGGGAAGGAGGGGAAGGAAGGCAAAGGGCGTTGCCTAGGAAACAGGGCCCGGGGCCCCTCTCGCGGCCTGGGGCGTCCGTGGGGAAGGCCCGGGGCTCCTGACAGCCGAGGCCCAACACACCAGCAGCCAGCCCGGGTCCCCGCCACCTCCCGGGGCCCGCCCACCACCGTCGCACATCTAGGGCTGCCCCGTAGGCCTTTCGCCATGCTCCCCGCCGGGGTCCACGATCCGGATCCAAGAAGGAGGGCCTGAGGCCCCGGGCTTCCGCCCACCTCCCACTCACCGGCTGCCGCAGCCCCCTCCAACGGCCGCCGCAGCTTGGGCCCGGTCTCTCCGCGGGGGGTTTCCCTCTGTGACCTCATTTCCGGTCGTGGCCAGAGGCGGGGAGGAGCAGGAAGGCGAGAGAAGTCCCTCCCCTCCTCCCCTCCCCCCCTCCCCCGGGCTCCAGGCCCGCCCCAGCGCTTCTCTGAGACCGACGGGAACGAGGGGACACCAGCTGGGGCCTCGGAGGAGGAAAGGGTTTGGAGGGAGCCACGTGCGCCCCGCCCAGAGGGCGTGGCTACCGCTGAGCGCTGGGACACGCCCCCTGCCCCGGGTCCTTTCCGTGCCGGGAGACACCAGCAAGTTCCCAACTTGTTACAATGCTTGTTACAAGCACATCTGGTCTCACCAGGGCACCCAGAGTTTAAGAGGACTACTCACTCAGGTGTGTGTGTCCTTCGTCTGGAAGAGGACCATGGACGGCATCAAGAGGATGACGTGACTCGCAGTTGACTTGGATTGGAGGGAGGGAAGGCTGTGCAAGGTCACCTTCTTCTCTGGAGCAGCTGGGTCCAGTGGCCTGATATTTATCTAGATGACTGGGAATGGCCCAGGATGCACTGGGAGACTCTGGCCCTTTCTGGCTAAGATCTTATCACATTCTCACTTTGAGTGAGACACACCCATTCGATGAATAGGCTTCTTTAAGTAGTTCCTCTAGCAAGGGTCCCTTTACTCAAAAAAAAAAAAAAAAACAGAGAGAAAGACCCTCAGGGTGCCTGGGCAAAAAAGAAACAGTTACTATTTAGTATTTAAATTCATTCTGGGCTAGGTGGGTGGGGACTTGTTGTCCAGTCTATATCCTGAGACTAACTTAGTAGCTGTGTGACCTGGGCTGGACAAGTAAAGTCACTTAGCCTCTGTACCTCCCTCCTGAGAAACCACTCAAGGGCCTTTTAGAGGTCTCTTGGGCCACCAAGAGAAAATATCCTGCTTTTCTTCTCCCCTTTGAGTCAGGATAGAATCATTGATCTAGAGTGAAAATGTTTTAAATGAGTTAACATGTGTAAAGTACTTTGCAAACCTGAAGTGTTATATAAATGTTACTATCAATTGTTATTATAGCAGCCAAGGATCTCAGAGACTATCTGTACAAGTCTCCTCATTTTAACGAAAAGAGGTCTCAAGGTGGTTAAGTGACTGGGACAGAATCCTGCTTCCTAAACTGTGAGACCCTAAAACAAGTCACTTTAACCTTTTTTCCTCACTTTTATGTAAAATAGGGATAACCTCAAATGAGATTTATAATGTGTTAAGCCTTACATCACAGAGAAGTCCTTTTCAGAGTAAATTCCCAATATATAGTGAGAAGGAGGAAGAGGAGGAGGAAAAAGAAAGGAGGAAATGAAGAAGTATTGTTTATAAAAATTACAAGACATTTTACAAATATATATCATTTTATCATAATGACAACCCTAGGAAATAGGTACTATTATATACCCATTTTACAAATAAAAAAACTGAGTAGATACTATTATCCCCATTTTAGGTAAGAAAAAACTTGAGGCTGAGCTTACATTCAATTCAATAACCATTAACTGAGTGCCTACTGTGTACCAGGTGCTATGTCAAGCACTAGAGATACACACAAAAAGAGGCAAAAGACAACCCCTGCCCTCAAGTGGCTTACAAACTGTTTATTTGACCCTAGGCAAGTTACTTAAACTCTTAGTGCCCCACATAACTCTCTTAAGATCATAAATTGAAGATCATTCCTTGATCTGCATTGATAGAAAGTTTCCTAACGTCATTGAATTTAATTCATAGGATCACAAATATACAGTTGGAAGGATCTCACTGACCATGTACAATACAAAATCCTCATTTTACAGGTGAGAAAACTGAGGCCTCAAAAGGTAAAAGATTTTGCCCAAGATCACACTGTAGCGTCAGAGTTGGGATTTGAACCCATGTCCTTTAGCAAAACAGTGCACTTTCCACACTCGATGTAGTACAGTAATAGAATGGGAGTTAGGACATCTAAGTTTTAGTCCCAAAGCCTTGCTACTAATTTAGGAAAGTTACTTCACATCTACACCTCATTTTCCTCATCTGTAAAATGAGAAACTGAACTAGATAATCTCTAGGGCCTTTCCAAGAACTAAAATTATGTTTCATTTCTAGCATTCTATGTTATTTCTCAGGAATCATATACTCTTAGAATTGGAAGGACCCCTCAGAGGCTTTATCTGAACAGGAATCCTCTCATTGACATTTTCTCTCCCAGACTGATTTTTTTAATGAGTAAAGAGGCCATTCTCTGCCTAATTTTTCACCTAGCCTTAATCACTGAATGGGTGCTGCCTCAGTCAAATCTGTTAAAGACTTTAGCTTGAAAAGACCGAGGTCTCCCACATCATCAGGTTCTATCTCCAGTCATTCGGATCTGTATGTCCCCACTGGACCCAGATGACTGAAGGAGAAAGTGAGGCTGGTGACTTTGCACAGCCCTCCCTCCCTTAAATCCAATTCACTAGCATGTCATGACATCATCTTTCTGATATCACAATCCTCTTCCAGAACAAAGGACCAACAACAACAACCTTATATGGCATAGAGTCTTTTCCCCATCCTGGTCACCATCCTAGAGGTGCCATTCCACAGGTGAAATGGTAATTTATCACCCTGCCAGGTCATAAAACTAATTTAGTGCAAAGATTTTAAATATCATGCTTTATATACACACACACACACCCTTTCTAACTTGAGCATTTTTTTAAAAAAATCATGATAGCAGTGTTATCTCTTATATACACAAAAGATGCCACAGCCTCTTCATGTCAGTAATCTGTGAACTGGAATCATTTTCTCTCAGACATTGGATTTGGACTAATTGAGCTACACAATGAGCTAGAGAAGAAAATGGCAAAGCCCTCCAGTATCTTTGCCAAGAAAACCCCAAATGGGGTCATGAAGAGTCAGACACAACTGAAATATAACTGAACAACAGCAACAGATCCAGATTCACTTGCTTAGTGCCCCTTTATGACTAAATGCTGCAGTGAAGTTCACGGTCATAAATCACACAATTTGAGAATTGGAAGGGCAGTCATCTAATCCAATCTATATCACAAGAGAATATCCTCATCCTAAAAGCAGTCATCCAGCCTTTGTTGGAAGACTTCCAATGAGGAGAAGCAGCTACCATCTGGGAGAGTGACTCCATTTTTGAATGACTCTAATCTTCCTGAAATGAAGGCTAAATATGCTTCTTTACAACTTCTATCACTTTTTTCTCTATGTGATAAGGCAGAGTAAGTCTAACTCCTCTCCCTGGCAACAGTATTTGAAGACATAATGTACCACCAGGGCAGCTAGGTGTGCTGGGTGCTAGACTGCTGGGCCTAAAGTCAAGAAGACTCATCTTCCTGATTTCAAATTTGGCCTCAGAACCTTACTAGCTGTGGGACCCTGAGAATGCCATTTATCCCCATTTGCCTCAATTTCCTCAAGTGAGCTGGAGAAAGAAATGGCAAACCACTCCAATATCTTTACCAAGAAAACAGACAACAACCATCACTATTTTCATTACCTTCTTCTGGACACTGCAGTTTATCAATGAACTTCCTAAATTAGGATACCTGGAACTCAACACCATCTCTTAGATGTGGTCTGACCAAGGCAAACTACAGAGGAACTCTCCTTGTCCCTGGAACTATGCCTTTCTTTAATGCAGCCTCAAGATAGCATTTACTTTTTGGCTTCCACATCACATTGCTCATTCAAGCTAATACTTGGTCCATAATGAAATCAAACTCATTCATGACTATGGTTTTGATAGCCATATTCTAAACACCAACAAATACCTCCATCACTTCATTATTCTTTTTGAGTTCAGTCAATTAATAAGCATTTTTTAAGCATCTACTATATACCAAACATTGTGTTATGTCCTACAGATACAAAGACAAAAATGAAATAGTCTCTGCTGTCATGATATCAGTTTATATTCTGTTGGGAAAAACAACACATCCACATATAAGTAAATTTAAACTTTTTTTTTTTGGTCTGGACCTGTATTTTCACCTACTCTGGTATTCCCCAATGAAGAAACTTCCTCTGTCAATGTAGACTAGCGGTTGTACTATATCTAGCTAATAGTGTTAGAGTGCTGTCTAGGGTACTGAAAGGTTTAGTGACTTGTCCAGGGTCACATGACCAGTGTGTATCAGAGACAGGATTTTAATCTATGGTTTCTTTGCTACAAGTCCAGTTTTCTATCCTCTACATTATCCTGCTTCTCTTATAAACAAAATGTAAAAGTCAATTTGGCAGAAATGATATGGACTAGAAGCTGTGGGGAATCAAGAAGGACATTTCATGTAGGAGAGACTCTTAAAGTAAGCTGGAGGTAAATGTGAGGATGAAGTGAATTCCAGGCATGGCGAATGTAGCCTATGTAAATTCACAGAGAAAGGAGACAGAATGACATATATGAGGGAACTATAGAGTCCATGAAAGGGAACAGTCTGGGTAGCAGGGGCTGGAGCAAGTGACCTCTGTTTGATTGAATCCCCCCATCCCGCCTGCTGAAATTTGAAAGAAATGATTAGTTCTCTTTCATATTAATAGCCAGTTATTAAACTTGGGCAGACCCACACACACTTTTTTTCCCTATCCTATTTCTTTGTCCAATCACTCTAGGACTGATGGAAGATAGGATTAACATTTCCCTTATTCTGGGTATTACTACTCTATCTAATTAGATCAGACTTCTAATCTAAGGTGCAATTCCCTTCTGTTCAGGCTTGGGTGGGGAATAAATTCTTTGAATAGGTGCTCAAGGTTGGGGGTAGTCTGGGTATGAGGATAGTCTTTCTTTAACATGATGTCACTCTCAGCCTCTCATTCATTCTCTCATTAATTGTTAACCAATCAAAGTTGACTGCCACTCTCAGGAACACCCCTCTTCCAAGGGCATATAAGCCATGAACCCACCACCTTCATGATTGCCTTTGGCATTCAAGAGTGCCTCTGACCTCTTTTAATTAAAATGCTGTCATTATTAATAAAATGACTACCCAGAAATTATGTCTCTTGAACTTTTAAAACATCGTAAATTACAAGATGTAATGGGCATAACTGAGACAGCAAGATTGGGCCCCTTTCAGATTTTGAGTTGTCACATTCATATCTTGAAAAGGACACAAAACCTTGAGGAGCTCTTTCTTACCTTGAGTGACCTATTTGCAGATTCCAAGAGGTACAAGCCAGGAGTGGCCCTTGTCACCATGACTACTCTTAGGAAGTATGAAGAAATTATTCATCAAATTAGATAGAATTACATTGGATCAGCATTGATCTAGAGGATCAGCCACATCCCTAGTGACCTTAAAAATCAATATTGATTTCCAAGAAGTGGTCATTTATGGCAGTCAAGAAGAGAAACTTCTATGAAGGAAGACACCAAATCTTGAGAATTGTTTTTCTTTTCCTTTGTAGCTTTTGCAAAATATTTAGGGGCGGAGAGAGGGGGAGGATTATGATGCCTTTTTCCTCCCCTATCAGCAATAGTAAGTTGCAATGGAATAGAGGGACACTAACGGGTTTAGGGGCTTCTTGATTGATTAGAGGTCCCTTGATCAACCCCCTACATTATATGGAATAAGCCCAGAATGGTAGGCTTGGAGCCATCTTGTAAAGGGCTTTTAATTGCCCTCTTTATTTTATCTTCATTTTATTTATTTTATCTTCCTTCATCTTTATTCATCTTCAAGGTAACTGGGAGATTCTGGAACTTCTTAAGCAAAAGGCTGACAAAGTCAGACATATGCTTTAGCAATATCAATTCTGGTAACTACATAGAGATGGAGTGTCAAGGAGACAGAAGGTAGTGGTAAAGTCAATTAGGAGGCCATTGAAATAGTTGAGGCAAGAGGTAATGAGGTCTGAAGTGCTGTATTTGTGAGAATGGAAAATGTGAGAGAAGGGAACAAATGTGAGATATATTGTAAAGATAAAATCCCTAGACTTTCAATTGATCGACTATAAGGAAGAGGATGACTCCAAGCTGTGAATGTGGGTAGCTAGAAGGATGATATCACCTTTGACAAAAATGACATAAGTAGAGGGAGTTATAAAGAGTGGATGATTAGATGGGGAAGATAATGAATCCTGTTTTGATCATGTGAAGTTGGATTATCTAATAGATACTTAGTGATGCAAGACTGAAGCTCTGGATGTGTAGAATTAGGAGTCATTTTATTAGAGATGATTATTGATACCCTTTGAGGTCACTCACACATAGAACGTAGGGCATGAGTAATGATTCAGCAAATGAGTTTGAGGAGTTAAATAAGTTCAGGAATAGAATTAGGAGAAAAAAGTATCAGAAAAGCCTTTAGGAGAAAAAGGGTGGTCAACAATCTCAAGTGCTGTAGAAAGGTCAAGAAGAATGAAAGCTGAGTAAATATCATTAGATTTCACAATTAAGAAATCATTGGTAGCCTCCCACCAACAGGTAACCTCTTAGCCAACAGCTTCTGCTGAGTTTTGAAACTGGAAGTCAGAAGTTGAGGGTTTAATCAATGAGTGAAAAAAGAGGAAGAGAAAACAATGAATGTGGAGAGACTTTTCTAGGAATTTGAATTGATACAGTCAACTAATTTTAGGGATGGTGCCATCAAGTGATTTTTTTTTGAGGATGGAGACGGTTGAAGATGTTTGTGTATAGGCAATAATGACAGGGAAGGAGCCAGTATAGACATGTAGAGAAAATTGAGGATTAAGGGGTGTGAAGTGATTTACCCAATATCTCATAGGTAGTTAGCAGAAGTTAAATTTAAAACCATGTTCTTACACTAAATCCATTTCCACCTACCAAGTACAAAAATATGAATACAGAGATACCTACTATGCCCAAATTAAGACTATCATGACTTTTCTTTAAGAATTAACAGTGCTGGAGCACCTAGGTGGTGCAATGGATAGAGCACTGGCCCTGGAGTCAAGAGAACCGAAGTTCAAACCCAGCCTTAAACACTGAATACTTACTATCTATTTGACCCTGGGCAAATCACTTAAACTCAACTGCCTTGCAAAAAAAAAAAAAAAAAAAAAGAATTAACACTGTCTTCCAAGATGCTCAAATAAACAAATGTATCTGTGGGTATTCCCTTCAACAATACAAAAAGCAACCAATTCTTCCATGGCTGTCCATCCTATATGATTCTTGTTATGTCATCCCATAAATTCACCATCTGGATCCTACTACATGTACTGGTGGCCTTCCTCACTTTTTCATGACATTAACAGGATAGCAGAGGATCACACAGACTCTCTACTAGTCAGCCCTTGCAACCCATTATTCCATTTCACTCATGCATTTCTTTGATGACATCCTTTACTTGGCTTTTTCTTCAGAATTTCTTGTTTGTAATGTGTTGTAGTCTTCTACAACAACCTACTATGTGCTTCTCTTTTGCCCTCTAGGGGACAATCATTTTTAGTAATTTGGACCCTAGAGTGCTTTATAACTCTCAAACAACATGAGAAGAATAGTGTTGTTTTAAAAGATGGAACTTTGGGGGGTGGAGCCAAGATGGTGGAGTAGAAAGATGCATATACTCTAGTACTTCCGCCACAGCCCACAAAATACCTGTAAAAAATGACTCTCAACAAATTCTAGAGCAGCAGAAGCCACAGAACAACAGAGTGGAAGAGATTTCCAGCCAAAGGTAACCAGAAAGGCCGACAGAAAAGTCTATCCCATGAAATGCTGAGCTGAGCAGAGCCCAGCCCTGGCCATGGGCATGGGGAGGAACAGGACCAGAATAGGCCTCCAGGGTGGGTCCCAGATCCCTCAACCCACAATTATCAAGGAAAAATGCCCTGATATTCTAGAACCAGAGGGCAAAATAAATGTTGAAAGAATCCACTGATCACCTCCAGAAAGAGATCCGAAAAGAGAAACTCCTAGGAATATTGTGGCCATATTTCAAAGTTCCCAAGTCAAGGAGAAAATACTGAAAGCAGCTAGAAAGAACTAATTTGAGTATTGTGGAAATGCAATCAGGATAACATAGGATCTGGCAGCTTCTACATTAAGGGATCATAGGGCTTGGAACAGGATACTCCAGAAGTCAAAGGAACTGGGATTAAAACCACGAATCACCTACCCAGCAAAACTGAGTATAATACTTCAAGGAAAAAAAATGGTCATTCAATGATATAGAGGACTTTCAAGCATTCATGATGAAAAGACCAGAACTGAATAGAAAATTTGACTTTCAAACACAAGAATCAAGAGAAGCATGAAAAGATAAACAGGAAAGAGAAATCATAAAGGACTTTCTAAAGCTGAACTGTTTACATTCCTACATGGAAAGATAATATTTGTAACTCTTGAGACTTTTCTCAGTATTTGGGTAGGTGGAGGGATTATACAAACACACACACACACACACACACACACACACACACACACACACACACATAGACAGAGAGTACAGGTTGAGTTGAATCAGAAGAGATGATATCCGTAAAAAAAATAAGATTAAGGGATGAGAGAGGAAAAATATTGGGAGGAGAAAGGGAGAAATGGAATGGGGCAGACTATCACTCATAAAAGAGATAAGAAAAATCTTTTTCAATGGAGGAAAAAAAGGAGGACATGAGAGGGGAAAAGTGAAGCTTACTCTCTTCACATATGGCTTAAGGAGAGAATAACATGCTTACTAAATTTGGTATGAAAATTGATCTTATACTACAGGAAAGTAGGGGAGAAGGGAACAATTGGGGTGAGGGGGATGATAGAAGGGAGGGCAAATGGGAGACATTTTTGGGAAGGGATAAGGTCAAATGAGAGAATAGGAAAACAAAGGGGGACAGGGTAGGATGGAGGGCAATATAGTCAGTCTTATACAACATGACTATCATGGAAGTCTTTTGCAAAACAGCACATATATAGCCTGTATTGAATTGCTTGCCTTCTCAGTAGGGGTGGATGGGGAGGGAGAGAGGGAGAGAAGTTGGAATTCAAAGTATTAGAAACGAATGTTGAGAATTGCTATTGCATATAACTGGGAATAAAAAACACAGGTAATAGAGTACAGAAATTTATCTTGCCCTACAAGAAAAGAGAGAAGATGGAGATAAGGGAAGGGTGGAGTGATAGAAGGGAAGGCACATTGAGGGGACAGGTAATCAGAATGCAAGGTGTTATGGGGTGGGGGGGAGGTGAGAGATGGGAGAAAAATTGGAACTCAAAATTTTGTGGAAGTGGTCAAAATCTAAAAATAAATAAATAAAATTTAAAAAATAAAAGATGGAACTTTGTTTTTAGAGAGAAGTGTGAAGTCATTATAAGAATTTTGCAGCTTCACAAAGGAAATCCAGCCCACTTTCCTCCTCCTGTTCAATTCAAAGCCCAATGCACTATCCATTTACAGTGTTCATTCTCTCTATAGATATGGTAGAGAAACAATAACTTTTCTCTTTTTCTACATTTTCTTTTTTTAATTATAAACTTAACAAACAAAAGCATTCAGATATGCAAAGAAAACCAAAAAGAAAAAGAATTATACATGAAACCATACATTTCTCTTACGTGCAGTTTCCAGGTCATCGTGAATCTTTAGAGTGCTAGATTTGGAATTAAGATCTGAGTTCAAATTCTGCCTTTACTAGATGTATTTGTGGGTGAGTTATTTAACCTCTCTCTCAACCTTAGTTTCCTCATATGAAAAATGGGGATAATGATAGGACTTATTTCATAAGCTTGTTGTAAGGGTCAAACAAGATAAGATGGAAAGTATATTGCAATTTTAAAGTCCTAAATATCATTATCATTAATATTATCATAAGTAAAAATAAATATCAAATTTAACAAGGTAGTTAAATTGACCTGTTAGTTCCCTGTCTCTTTCTGAAATTATTTTTTTCTGTATTATAAAAATATTTTGTTGCTCTTTTTTTTTTTTAACATGTCGCTACTCATTGATTTCCCAGCTTATCCAATAGAACCCTATTTTGTACCAATAAGTATAGTTCAGGAAGATAAATCAACACACTTGCTACATCTGAAAACATATATCTCATTCTGCACCTCTATGCTGTCACTGCTCTGCCAGGAGTTGGAGTTTTTTTCTTTTTTTCCATTAGTTTTCTAAAGTTATAAATGATCAAAGTTGTAAAGTTTTTCAGCATTGGTTTCCTTTACATTATTGTGTTCAAGTTTTAATTGTTCTTCTGGTCCTATTCCTTTCACTCTATGCTACTTCATACAAGACTTCTCAAGTTTCTTATTCATTATTTTTATGAGGTTCCATTTCCTTACATACTATAACTTGTTCAACCATTCCATAACTGATAGCTGCCTATTTTGTTTCCAGTTTTTTACTGGAACAAAAAGTGCTACTATAAATATTTTTTGTATATATGGGTCCTTTCCCTCTCTCTTTGACTCTCTTAAAGTATATGCCCAGTAACGATATGCTATGCTTTACTGGATCAAAGGGCCACACATTACAGTATTCTGGATGAGGGCTATTTCTGTGAGTTCCAGAAATTTTCAAATGAGGAGACTTGACCACTTTCTTTTCTCTATTCTAATAGGTCCGGGGACTAGAGCTCCAGTCATAGATTTAACTTCCCAGTTACCTAGGGTATAAAAAGGCAAGCCTACTAGAAATCAGTCCCAGACTTGATTAATATGCCACTGCCATGCAAGTCAATGAACTCTCATGATCTAGTGTATTTCTTGGTATTCTCCAAATGAATGATAATGCGGTGGAGGAACATCTGCACTAATGAGAAAAAAGGAGAAAACCCATATGCAAAACCTATGTGATGAAATTCAATTTACTCCAGGATATTTTGTACAGCTGATGGAGACCTCAAGATCATATAGAGATAGGAAATGCTGCAAACCTCTAAGTCTTCATCTCTTGGGGTGAGTGGTATAGCAGCTCTTGGAATGGTGTTAGGAGTAGCTTCTTAGATGGCTTTCCAGATTTCTACTTTCATATAGGAAAAAGTCCATCTCTAATAGGTGTTAGGGATGCTCCCTTGATTTTCCAGGGCTTCAGGGTGGTTGTTGTTGTGGTTGTTGTTCCTTCCTTTTTGAAGAGGATCAATGATATCATGGGGGATGTCTTGACTTGTGCATGAAATAGATTTAAGTGAGGCAGAGTTGTGCAAAGTTGTCTGCCTCACTCTCTCTTCCAGAGTCATTCAAGTTCAGTGGCAAGATGAAAGTTAAGACAACTACTGATAGCCCAGAATGCAGTACACTACCACAGCTTCTTCAATATCTGCCCAAGCTCTAACTGCTCAGCAGTGCCTGCTTCAGCTGTCTTCTTGGCTGTTGGAACAAATTGTTCTCTTCTACCATTTCTGCCAGGGGAAATCTTCATATGCTTGAGACATGGGTAACTAGGGAGAAACAAGGTGTTATCTTTTACTTCCTGTTTTGGTTGAGGTAACGAAGGAGAAAAAAAGGGAAGTGTAAAGAGAATCTGAGTCATCTCATGACTGACTTGGGGACTATTTACATAAAGACAGGAAGCAGTTCTCCATGGTCTTGGTAGAACTTCTGAAAAACATTTAACAGAAGTGTGGTGGCAACTAGGCATAAACCAATGCCAGACATGAGAATAAAGTCCAAATGGATATGTGATCTAGGTATAAAGGCTGATACCATAAACAAATAAGGGGAGCAAGGAATAGTGTATTTGTCAGATTTATGGAGAACAGAGAAATTTATGACCAAACAAGAGATAGAAAACATTATGAAATGCAAAATGGACAATTTTGGCTACATTAAACTGAAAAGTTTTTGCACGCACAAACCCAATGCAACCAAGATTAGGAAGGAAGCAGAAAACTGGGGAAGAATTTTTGCAACTAGTGTCTGTGATAAAGTCCTCATTTCTAAAATATATAGAGAACTGAGAATCTACAAGAACACAAGTCATTCCCCAATTGATAAACAGTCAAAGGATATGAACAGACAATTTTCAGAGGAAGAAATTAAAGCTATCTATAGTCATAAAAAAACTCTAAATCCCTATTGATTAGAGAAAGACAAATTAAAACAACTCTGAGGTACCACATCATACCTATCAGACTGGCTAACATGACAAAACAGGAAGATGATAAATGTTGGAGAAGATGTGGGAGAGTTGGAACAGTAATTCATTGTTGGTGGAGCTGTGAGCTGATACAGCCATTCTGGAGAGCAATTTGGAACTACGGCCAAAGGATTACAAAAATGCCCATACCTTTTGAGCCAGCAATATTGCTTCTAGGACAATATCCCAAAGACATCATAACAATGGAAAAGGGTCCCATATATACAAAAATACTTATAGCAGCTCTCTTTGTGGTAGCCAAGAACCAGGAATTGAGGGGTTGCCCATCAATTGGGGAATGGCTGCACAAGTTGTGGTATATGAATGTAATGGAATACTATTGTGCTATTAGAAGTGATGAACAGGAAGACTTCAGAGAGACCTGGAAGAACTTATATGAACTGATGAGGAGCGAAAGGAGCAGAACCAGGAGAGCATTGTACACAGTAACAACCACAGTGTGTGAGGAATTTTTCTGGTAGACTTAGCCCTTCACAGCAATGCAAGGACCTAAAACGTTCCCAATGTACTTTTGAGGCAAAATGCCATACACATCCAGAGAAAGAACTATAGAATTGGAACTCAGAATATTTTCTCTTGTGTTATGTTTTGTTCTGGTTTGTTTTTTCTCATGGTTTTGCCCATTCATTTTAATTCTTCTGTGTAACATGACTAAGGTGAAAATGTATTTAATAAGAATATATGTGTAGAACCTATATAAGATTGCACACCGTCTCAGGGAGGGAGCAGGGATGGAGGGGAGAAGGTACAGCAGGGAGGGGGAAAAAATCTAAGATAAATGGAAGTGATTGTAGAAAACTGAAAACAAATTAATAAAAAGCATTCAACTGTACAACTGATGATAAGCTTGTATAAAGCTTTATATAAAGATGCCAAAGTTTGTTCATAGCCTAAGTTTCTGATTTAACTCTTAATTTGCCTGTGCTAGTCTCTAGATTTCAAAGCAGAAATGTCAAATATGGCATCAGCAACATTCTTGAGAGTGGAGACAGTAGGGATCCCTTTGTATGGCTTAGTGGTCTCCATTTCTATTTCTATTTGAGTTTGACACCATTGCTCTAAAACACACTAAAGGAGTATTTTTAAAGTTAACATTCACTCAAGTCCTTGTGTTCAGTGCTTGAATAAGCACAACAGTTTAGTAACTTTAGAAACATAATTGCTAATTGTTTTTAATAATGGTTGAGCCAATTCACAACTACATCTATTAGAATATAAATGCTCTGGAAGGAACAATATCTACTAGAGTCCCCTATCATATAACCTATAAAGATTTTACCTAAAAAACAGGGAAGCTGTCCTCAGATTTGATAAATATAGGGGAATATGGTTTGAGCCATTGACTAAACTGTCCAGTCATATGGTGTAGTTTAATTATTCCATGAGCCTCTGCCTAAACTACGTTTTCCCTAACAGGCAGAAAACTGTGTCTAAGACTTGATTAATCCAATGACTAGGGATCCAACCATCAATACAACTTCCCAGTTGCCTAGAGCATAAAAAGTCCAGTCCATTAGAATCAATGCTTCTCAGATAATGAATGTCACACTACCATAAAAGTCAACAAACCATTTTCTGTTCAGTCTTTTTTCAGTCATGTCTGACTCTTTATGACATCCTTTGGGATTTTCTTGGCAAGGATACTGGAGTGGTTTGCCATTTCCTTCTCCAGCCAACAAATCCTAAGAATCAATCATGTTTAGATATAGAAATGAGGGGGTTGTAGCTACCTGAACTAGTGTAGTATTCTTGATGAGTATACTTTCCATGCTATTGCTAAGAAAACTTCTTTTCATTCATCCATCAGTCAACAAGCATATAATAAATATTTACCATTTTCCAGGCACAGTACTAAGCCTTGAGAATACAAAGAAAGACAAAAGCAATCCCTGCCATCAAGGAGTTCATGTTCTAATATAGGAGACAGAATACAAATAACTAAGTACACCCAACATGTACTTATCTCAGAGGAAAGGCACTAGCATTAGAAGGACCCAGATAAACTGCTTGCAGAAGATGAGATTTTTACCTGGGACTTAAAGGATACCAGTAGAGGTGAGGAGGGAAAGAATTCCAGGCATGGAGAAAAGACAGTAAAAGGCAGACAGTCAGGAGATGGAGTGTCTTATGTGAAGAAAAGTAAGAGGACAAATGTCCCTGGATCATGGAATGTATGGAAGGGAGCAAAGTGTAAGAAGACTGGAAAGGTAGGAAAGGATAATTTTGTAATGGCCTTTTAAAGTTAAGCATAGGATTTTATATTTCATGCTGGCAGTAAATGGACTATTGAAGTTTTATGAGTGGAGGTGGAGAGGGAGATGACATGAACAGACCACTTTAGAAAGGTTACTTTGATTGGACGATAGACTAGAGAAGGGAGATGCTTGAGGCAGGGGGAACAAACACAAGCCTATTTCAGCATTCTGGGTATGAAGTGATGAGCGCCTCCACCAGGGTGGCAGCAGCATCTGAAGAGATAAGAAGGTAGAATTGATAGGACTTGGTAATAGATTGAATGTGGGAAAGGGGGCAGGGAAAAGAAGTGAAAGAGAGTGATGTTAAGTTAAATGATAGATGGTCCTACAAGTGTCTCATTTCATTCCAATGCTGAGCCTGAACCATCATATCAGCCTGAATCAGACCTGGTCTATAACACTTGGCATTAATCAGAAGATCTGGATTGAAATTACCTCAGTTAAAGCAGAGGGAGGGCTATGTGGAGGAAATAGGTTATCAGTAGCCAGATTCAGCTGTGTGAGACTTTGTGACCACAGCCACTTATGACAGCATGAGTAGAATTCTCTCAGTGGGATCTCATGTGATTAGTAAGATACCACAAACAAATGGGGACAAGGAATAACAGGCCACAGTTGGGAAGAATGTTTTCCAACCTAGAAATCTCTGACTCAAAAGTCCTGCTAGAATGTGTGTTGAATTCTATGAAGGATAAAGGATTAAAGGAGAAGCAAAGGATGAAAATTGGGAATCCAATCCTGTAGTAAGAGAGCTTCAAACTCACTCAATTACTGCTCCCCAGGGAGTAACTTCCTCCACAGAGTGTGACTTGAGCATTGTCATCACTAAGGAACTTGAGAAGCTAGAGAATTTTAAGCAGTAATCTAATGCATTGTTGGAAAAATGGTTAGTAAGCACATGCTCCAATGGAACCAATGTTGAGTCCCTCCAGGAAGCAGAATTCCATTGGCCAGGGGAGCTAACAAAAAAACTGACTTTTGCAAAGTCAGTTAAGTCAATTAGAAATACTGTATGGGACCGAATGGATGAAGAGTTATCTATCTCTTGGATTTCAAAATGCATTTTAATGGATACCTGAAAAAGTCTATGTAATAGCATGTATATTTGGGACAGACAGTATAAATCTTTAGTGAGCTTACCCAAGTTAGGATAAATTTGCTTTTGAGAAGTTGTAAAGCACTCTCCCTCAAAAAATTTTATTAATTTATTTGTTTTCAGTATTCAACAATCATTTCTATAAATTCCAAATTTTCTCCCCCTCTCTTTCCCCCCTTCCTCCCCAAGACAGCATGCAATCTTACATGGGCTCTACACATACATTCCTATTAAACACATTTTCACATTAGTCATGTTGCACAGAAGAATTAAAACAAATGGGAAAACCCATGAGAAAAACAAAACCTAACAAAAGAGAAAATATTCTGCTTTATTCTGAGTTCCAACTCCACAGTTCTTTCTCTGGTTGTGGGTGGCATTTTGCATCATGAGTTCTTTGGAAATGTTTTAGGTCCTTGCATTTCTGTGAAGGGCTAAGTCTATCAGAAACAGTCCTCACACACTGTGGCTTTTACTGTGTACAATGTTCTCTTGGTTCTGCTCACTTCACTAGCATCAGTTTATACAAGTCTTTCCAGGTTTTGCTGAAGTCCACCTGTTTGTCATTTCTTATAGCACAATAGCATTCCATTACGTTGATATACCACAGCTTGTTCAGCCATTCCCCAATTGATGGGCATCCCCTCGAATTCATAAAGCACTTTTATTGGCCTGAGGCTTCCCATAATTTCAACCAGTGTTGCAGTATGGTATCAAGCTTTAGAATACCATTGCTTCTTCATAATAAGGCAATGGAAAGGCACATGGTAAGTATAAACAGGCTGTAAACTACAATCTTAGGGCAGCTAAGTAGCTCAGTGAATAGAGCACTGGGCTTGGAATCAGAAACACCTTAGTTCAAATCTGGCTTTAGATACTTACTAGCTGTGTGATCCTGGGCAAGTCTCTTATCCTGTTTGCCTTAATCCACTAGAGAAGCAAACCTCTCCAGTATCTTTGCCAAGAAAACCCCACAGAGAGCTTTGGCATGCTATGGTCTATAGGGTCACAAATAGTCAGACATGACTGAACAACAACTAATGAACAAGGAAGAGGAACAGAGATAAAGAAAGTCATTGAAAACCCTATAACCGAAAGAGAAAATTGTCGTCACATGTCAAGAAAATTGTCTAGTCACATGTCAAGAAAGAAATAACAAACAGGCAGCTGTACTGGTACCCTTCCAATGTCAGGAAAAATTAAGAAAGACCTCTAGCACTTTGCATGGACTTCCAAAGAGAAGAGGTAGAGAACATTTGGAAGAACATGGACAAGCAGACCAAGATGGGCTGCCATTGATAATTTCAGTCTGCATTACTGGAAGGAGCTCCTGACTTGATGAGATCAAAGGTCCATTTGAACATTGAGTATTGTGGTTGTACTTTTTCTGTTACTAAGCCATTCTGGTACAAATCCAGCCTAGTAATGGTGAATAATTGCTTAAATATGTTGATATAGCCTCCTTGCTAATATTTTATTTAATATTTTTGCATCAATATGCATTAGCAATTTTCTGACTTCTCTCCTACCTTCTACTCTTGACTCTGGATTTTTTTCTCCTCATACTGGAAATGTCTCTATCCCTACAACCCACCCCCTAGCCTCTTCCTCTTGGTGAGTTCCTACCTGGAGTTTCTATTTGTGAAAGTGCCCATGCCAGCCATGATCTACTTCCTTCTCACCACCTCTCCTTTCCTTGAAGAATCTGATTCTCCAGACTTTTCCACCTCTACCTAGCTAACTCCCCACCCTGGAGATATCTCCTGCTTTGGGCCAGTCATGGCTCCCTTCTCTCTCAATTCCACTCCTGACTCTATAGACTTTATTATTTCACTCCAGGATAAGTATCTTTGCCTTTCTTCCCTCCCTTCCTGATTTTCAGCTCCTTTTTATGTGTTGTCTTCTCTGAATGGAATGTAAGCCCTTTGAAGTCAGGGACTGGGTGGTGCTGTGGATAGAGCACCAGTGCAGGAGTCAGGAGGACCTGAGTTCAAATCTCACCTCAGACACTTGACACTCACTAGCTGTGTGACCTTGGGCAAGTCACAACCCCAATTGCCTCATACTGGGCCATCTCCAGTCATCCTGATGAATATCTGGTCACTGGATTAAGATGGCTCTGGAGGAGAAGTGAGGCTGGTGACCTGCACAGCCCTCCCTCTCTCAAAACAAAGACAAGTATAAATCATGTCATTATTTGTCTGATGGCATGGTCTTCTTCAGGAACGAAGGATGAACACACATTTATTCATAACGTTTAGCACAGTGCCTGAGACATAGTATGCACTTAATAAATGTTTGGCTACCTGAGTTGATTCGTCTATTAATAGTGTTGCCAGCACCAGATCCTACCTACCTTCTTCCCTATTAGGGTCAAGAGAACTGACACTGCCCTCTGCCATTCATAGGACTCACAGGACTCAAATTCTTAAGGAAAAGATATTACTTCCTTATTTTATGGGTAGCCAACTCCTACTTTTTCCTCTCCTAATCCAGAAGATACAAAAATGAAGACTACCTCTAGTCAACTATCTCATCCCCTATTCCTCCTCCTCATTCTCTCATCTTTATCCACCCTTAGCTATACCACCCCTACCAAGTCCCTTTCCATCTCTGCCTTCTCTCTTCACTGTGCCCCCCTAGAATCTCTCAAACACCCAGGATTCCCAGTTCATCCACCTCTTCTGAAACCATGAGCTACATCTTCACTTGATCTTAGCTTCATATAGGAATATTTATATATTTGATGTTACCATTACCATTCATATTACCATGGTAGTATTCCATTTCCATGTTTAAGATCTCTGAAATGCTCCATCTGACCATCACTTCATACCCTTTCTATTTTCTGTGTGCCTTTTATCCCCTCCAACTTATTCTTAATCTTCACCATAAGATCCAATTTCTCCAATGCTCAGTGCTCTCCCAGACTATTACTCCTACTCTGGTTTTATTTTCTTGCTTTCACAATTTTGACTGTATAGTGCTATTATGCCCTGTCCTTTACACTTGAGCCCTTCGCCCTTTCTATTTCTTCCTTGAGTCTTCCACACTTCATTCTCCCCTTTCAGGTCAGGGAAGAACCAAAGCAGGGGAACATTTGACACTATTGACTTACTCATCCTTCTGAATTCTCCCTCCTCTCTGAATTTTCACAATATTGCTCTCTCCTTGTCCTCTTCCTACTGTTCCACTTTCTCCTTCTCAGTCTCTTTTGAGATCTACATCCCACCCCCATGCATGAGTTTATCATAAGTCTCTGTCCTAGGTTCTCATCACTCGATACTCTCAGTGATTTTATCAGCATCTTTGAGTTCAATGATCATCTCTATGACATGCTTCCCAGATTTATCTATCTAGCCCACCTCCCTCTTCTGAGATCCCATTGCCATCACCAGTGACCAACTGGATGTCTCATGGGCATCTCTAGTTTAACATTTCTGAAATAGAAGTCATTATTACCCCCTAAGAAAATCACCCCTCTTCCTAATTTCCTTCTTTCTTTTGAGGGTAGAATTCTACTTACCTTGAAGTTATCCAGGTTGACAATCATAGAATCATCCTCAGATCTCTCTCCCTTACCCGTTTACTGTATTCACTTATTTGCTAAGACTTGATTCTACCTCAATAATATCTCTCACATCTGTCCCTTTCTCTCCACTCACATGGCCCTCACTCTATTTCAGGTCTTCACCTCTCTCAAGCCTGAATAATTGCAATAACCTCCTAATTGGGCTATGTGCCTGCAGTCTCTCTATTCTTCTATCCATCCTCTTGGTTGCTTGTTGTCCTTTCTTCTTGTAGAGACAAAAATGACATCACTATGTTCAAATCAAAGTACAATGTGTCCAACTATGGCTGATGTCCATTCATCCTAAACAGAGCTGCCAAATTGATATTTCTAAGGCACAAGTCTGACCATAGTTCATTCCTTTGCTCAAGTAGCTCTAATGATTCTCAGTTGCCTCTAGGAAAAATATAAAATTGAGGAATTTGATTTGTACAGGCTTTCCCAATCTGACTCTAGCCTATCTTTCCTGATTTATTACACATTACTCTCCATATACTCTGTATTCTAGCCAAATTGAACCACTGGCTAATGTTTCATCTCGTCTCCGTGCCTTTGCAGAGGTTGTCCCTCACACTTAGAACATAATCCCCCCTCATTGTCTATTTTTAGCTTCCTAGTTATAGCTTTCTTCCTTATTTTTCCTATCTTTTAAAATTACCTTCCTATTTTTAGCTTCTTTCAAGGCCCAGATCAAGTGCTATCCCTTCCATGAAATCTATCCTGATATTGACTCCTCCCCCAGTTGCTGGTGCTATTCCCCTCTCCACCAAGTTAATTTCTATGTCTTTTGTACTTTTAAAAATAGAATCCTAGGATCATAGATCCAGAGCTGGCAAAGACCCCAAAGACCCCAAAGATGCCAACCTCCTCATTTTACAGATGAGGAAACTGAGGCCCAAGAAGGTTAAGTGACTTACACAAGTAGTAAGAATCAAAGGAAGGACTTGAATCCAAGACCTCTGACTCCAGAAGTAGTGTTCTTTCCACTGGACTACATATGTCCACATTCCTGCTACTTCTCTCAAATAGAAAGTAAGCTGCTTGAGATGAGAGATTATTTCATTTTTCTATTTTTCTCCCAAATGTCTAGACCATGCCTGGCACACAGCAGGTACTTCATAGGTTGTTATTAATTAAGTTAATCAAATTGATTAATCAGGGAAGTCTTCCTGGAGAGGGCTAGTTTGGAGGAGCTTCCTGAAATCACTCCAAGGCCTTCAAAATCACCTGAAGGACCTTCACAGCGTATGTTACCCTTGGTGAATTTGTAAAAGCATGCCAATGTTTTCTTTCCTATTTTTTATATATTGTGGCATCTTGTCACTCCTATTAAGGCATAAGGACAAGGACCATGTCTTCTATTTCTTCATTCCCCTTCACCCTACATAGTGCCTACCATAATGTGATTTGACCCTATAGGTATGCAAAGAATAAAAAAACCATTATGGTGCCCTGAATTTGACAGAGAGGGAAATTGTAACCTCAATTTGAGGCAATTGGGGTTAAGTGACTTGCCCACTTATTAAGTATCCTAGGCCACATTTGAACTGAAGTCCTCTTGACTCCAGAGCCACTGTTCTACCCACTATGTCACCTAACTACCTCATCAACTGAGAACTCTTATCTCATATGCCTTAGGTGCTTTTTGTCTCTTGTACACTGCAATTTTCTCAATTTCCTGTGCCTGCATTGAATGCTGGCTTATAGTAGATACAGTGCTGGATGTGGAGTTAGGAAGACCTGAGTTCATATTTCGCCTTCTCCTTTTTGATAGCTTTGTGGCTATGGGTAAGTCACTTAACGTCTCTGATCTTCAATTTCTTCACTTATAAAATGATGTTGATATTACCTGTAACACTCAAGTTATAAGGCTATGTTATGAGGCTGAAATGACATATTAATATGTTTTCCAAATACTAAAGTGCTGTGTAAATGCTAACTACTATTCTATTTTGTTACATTCTATTATTTAATATTGTTATATTGTATTCTTTAATATTGATTATATTATCAGAATTCTATTATTTCAAATCATATCACATTATATTTTATCCTGTTATGTTATATTGTCATATTATGCTATACTTTACTATGTTATGTTATATCATATCATATATTTTATGCTATTATGTTATACTATGCTTATTGTTATTTTTAGATTATATTATGATATGATACACTCTGTTAGGTTAGGTTGTATCATATATTAATTATATGTTTTGCTATATTATATCATATCATGTCATATCATATCATGTGCTATGCTATGTTATTCTATACTATACAATATCATGTTGTTACATTATATCAATAATATGCTACACTGCACCATATTATATTGGGTAGCTAGGTGGCACAATGGATAGAGTGCTGGGCCTGGGGCCAGGAAGCACTGAGTTCAAATCCAGTCTTCCTTAGGCACTTACTAGCTGTGTGTCAGTGGGCTCTGCGTGACACTTGTTTGCCTCAGTTTCCTCATCTGTAAAATGAGCTGGAGAAAAACCACTCCAGTATCTTTGCCCAGAAAATCCCAAATGAGGTCACCAAGAGTCAGACATCACTGGAAATGACTGAACAACAAGAAAACAAACCTCAGACTTGGAACCCAGCTTCCCAATTCCCTCTGTAATACTCTTTCCACCACACTGAGCTCCACAGACTGTGCTCTGGAGATGTAACTAACAAGAGAGATGGAAAGAACTGAATTTCCTTTTCTTGATCTAGGCATGACATCCTCTGATTCCAGACCTAATAGCTTTTTTCTATATCACATTCCCTAGTCTCTAAGGTAGTGGGGGAATTAGGTTGAGATGAATAACTAATTGAAATCTGCAGGTGATGCAACCCCGCATATGCCCATCACAAAAACCCGTTCACACCTTTCAATCTTCTTCTTTCTCCTACAAATTTATAGCCAAATAAATATATTACCAGAGACACTGGTTTTTGAGCTTGATCTCTTCTCCTGGTCTCAGAGCCACTATTCTAGTGAAGATGGCAATCAACCAGATGAGTGACTAAAGGCTGACCATGAAGAATTATTGGAAGAAGCAGTGGACAGGAAGCAAGAATTTAGTAGAATGTAAACTTTGTAAGGGCAGGGAAAACTATGTTTTTTCTTTTTTATCTCTACTGCCTGACATGTAATTTAGTGTTTAACAAATGCTTATTGAATTGATTAATCCATAAACTGGTTAGCACTGGCAAAAAAAACATTGAAAATTGGTTATTCAATTCACATTTAATAAACTGTGTCCTTTGTTCCCTTCGAGATATCAAGACTAGTATGCTAAGGGGGCTGAGAGGAACACTTTGAGTAAGCTTGTAAGAGGTTTCTCTGGGTTGCTACGTAGTTGTCTCAAACAGCTGAGTTAACAAGGTATGCAACTTCGTAGAACACATCTGGTATGTGGTATGCAATAAAGGCCACTGTAGCATTACTTTTGTAACCCAGGGCCCAGGGCCTCCCAATGTCTGAGTTCATAAAGATTGGATGCAATCTTTGGCACTCACCCAAAAAATGAAATAAGTATCACATGTCCCCTCCCGGAATTCACTCTGAGGTTTCTCCAAATATAAGCATATCTAGATTTCTATAAATGTGAACAAGACCCTTAGCTTCTCTGCAAGCTCTCAAGTATTATTAGGTAGAAGACAGCCTTTGGTCCACTTTGTAGAAGAATGCAAATGATCGACAAAGTGGAAAGCACATAAGGCATTTAAAGTCGTTCCCTTTAGAAGGGAATTGGACCTGGGGTTTCTGGTAGGACAACACTGACATTCTGGTGAAGCCTTTCTCTCCTGCAGGGTCCTGCACAGTTCTCCTAAGTCCCAGTGTGCTTTTCTGTAGTTTAAACTGCCCCTCAAAGTCAAGCACCTCCTGGAGCTGTTAGAGAGAGAACCTTTTTGTTGGCCCTGAATTGTCTAAATCATGCACCATAAAGTAAGGAGTAAAATAATGGTCTTCTGTTTCCCCCTCCACTCCCATGCTGTGTTCTTAAACTATGAGTCTTCTCTTTCCAAGAGGCACTCTTTTCAGGTGCAGATCAGTCAATCAACAAGCATTTATTAAACTGTTACCATGGGTCAGGAATTGTACTAAGTGTAGGAATACAAAGAAAGGCAAAAATAGTCAAGGATCATATGTTCCAAATCGGGGAGACAACATATAAGCAAATAGATGTGTAGGAGTTTGAAGCAAAGTAGGTGGATAGGTTGCATTTCTTCTTCAGAAAACTGTTTCACCACTTAGATGGATTCCAGTATCTACATCTGACCCAGAGCTCAAGCTTCCTTCCACCCTGGGACCTAGGGATTCTGACTGGTGAGCATTTACCTTATCTTCCTCAGTCACCACACTATTTGCTGTCCATCTTCATGCCAACATCACATGCCCTTTTCCCGTCCTGGCTTTCAAATCTAGCTCTGGGGACTGTAATCAAACCAGTACTACTTTTCCTGGAAAGAATGTGCCAATCAATTGTCTGAGTCCAAACACCATTGCTCTGCCTTCCCTGTCCAAAATACTCCTCCCTGGCTACCACTTCCCACTATATGGTTAAAATGTAAATTCCTCTGATTCAAAGACTGTTCTGCTTATTTGCATTTGTTTATTCAGCATTAGGCCAATCCCTGGCACAGAAGTACTTAAAAAGCATTCCCTGTCCCTTTCCCCATTCATTTTCTAAAGCTCTTACATGTTGTATATTTGTGAAAATTTTGTGTTTTTTAGATATTCTCTTGGATATAAAAATGTCATAAGATATATTTAATTATGCAAGTGTTTTAACTTCCAGAAAATTAAACCCTGCATGGAACAGAGGAATTTATTTCATGGCATCAGGTTGTATATGTTACCAATGAAGACTGAAAACCTTAATGGAGAAATAACATTGAAGGCGCATCATTTTAAACTTTTCCCAGGACACACAAATGTCTTGTTCAAAAACTGCTTAGCAAAACCTAACATCTTTCCATTTTTTCCTGCTGCATGTGGCATCCTACCCAACCTCGAGTTATCAGAAGGATTAAGGAGTAGGCACAGGTGGAAATAAATACTTCCCAGCTGTCAGGTTCAAAGTTTTAGCATCCTCCCTGCCATGGGTTTTTGGATTTAATGTGTGAACCTTTACTTCCTGCTATTCCCAGAGTTGCTATTTATGGAATGATCATTAAGTTTACCTGAACTTTAGCTCTGATGGAAATAAATGTAACACAGGATCTCAGAATTTAGAGCTGGAATAGTAAAAGCATGAGATTCTCTTCTGAATTTTCCCAGAAATGCATTAGTGCCTCGTAATATCCTTTCAATATACTCAGGATCCATTTGTATAGATAATTAGGGGTTAATAGTTGTAGTTCTAAATATATCTTAAGCGCTCATCACCTTTGTCCAGTGTTGATTTGGGGTGTTCATTCTTACATTTGGCTGTCTGGATTTTATTTTGACTAAGGCAAGAAGATGCAATGTTCAGAGAACTGAACCGGAAACGACATTAAATTACATCCTTTTAAGGCATGCAGGTGTGTGTGTGTGTGTGTGTGTGTGTGTGTGTGTGTGTGTGTGTGTGTGTGTGAACAGGGCTAATGCAAATGTGATAAGACAAATAAATAGCTTCCCTCCCCCCGCAATCTGGACTAATTTGGGGGAATCTATTGGCAAGACTGACCTAACTAGTTCATAAAAAATGACCCCTCAACACACACTCCTGACACTCTTGATTTGGTAGGATGGGAGAGGAGGTGCCATGCCATAGAACTTGATCCACCCATCATCAATGCTGACTCTAATTTGGCAAACCCTCTATTTAAAAATAAAGGGCACTTTGAGGAAAGTTATTGCTTGAACAATCCCTAGATATCAGAGGGGTATGACTAAGCTGAGTGAATTAATTCTCCCAGGATGGAGGGACACAATTTTTGGAGGCTTACCATACCTGATAAGAACAAAGAAGCAAAATAGCAAGGTAGATGGCAATGTGCTCAATCTAGGTAGACCCTGGTGTCCTAGTGGATGATGGGTTGGGATGTAAAGTGGGTTCTGGTAATGGCTACCTCTATTGAGTTTAAGGTGACTTCACTCACAGATCTACCAATTGGAATATCACATGGGAACACCAGAGCAAAGACATAATCCCTCAGGGTAGCACACTCCCTTCCCTCTGTTCACATAAAGTATTACACCCTTACTTGTAGGTGCTCTGCACAAAGCGAATATAAATTTTAACCTCTGAAAACTTTTTTCTTCCTTGGTTGGTTGTTATCCTTCATTCTTGAAGAGGACCAAAATGATATCACCATGGTAGAGTCAAGTTACTGTGTGTCCGGACCAATACAAGCTCAGTATATTCTACCACAGGTTAGGCACAAATAGTCCATGGAAACATTTAGGGTGGATTCTCTAAAACTGCACATCTTGCATTTCTTTGGAGCTGCTTCAATTCTGTTTTGCTCATGGAACATAACACCTCTGTCAACCTCATTATCCATGTGTACATCTCTGGAACGTATACTACCATGGTAAGTGAACTTATCCATAACATTCAGAACTTCCCCATTTGCTGTAACTGATGGTTCCACATATGGATGGACCCAAATCACTCTGGCTCTCATTGATTGGCTAACAACAGGTCCGAGGTCATGCCCTACTTGGTTATTGTTTGGGCTCTGATTGGCTCAGAATGAATGTAAATAACAATTGTTTCTGTTTTGACCAGAAACACTAAGAATCTTCCCCTCTAAGATTGATTTTTTTTTTTAAACTAGGTAAAGAGGCCATTCTCTACCTCATTTCTTATTAAACCTTAATCACTGAATAGGCATTGCCTCAGTCAACCTGAGACCTGTTACAGACCTTAGTTTGAAAAGGCCCAGGACCCCCACTGCATCCTGGGCATTCCAGTCGTCCTGATCTATATCTGGCCACTGGACCTAGATGGTTGTGGAAGAGAAAGCAATGACTTTGTATAGCCCTCCCTCCTTTAAATCCAATTCACTTACATGTTATGGCATCACTTCCTTAATGTCATGGTCCTCTTCAAGAAAAAACAAACAACAAGGCAGTCATCTGATGTCAATTTTGCCAGCTCTCCCCCACACCCACATTAATACCAACCTTATTGATGTTGCCACCCCAATAATGTTTAGTGTTGGGGTGAAGAGATAAAGGAAACTTCCCATTAACACCAGGTTGGGTGACTGGTAGAACAGAAAAGGAGCTAGCGCCCCATAGTCAAATGAATCACAGGATCATGGATTTAGAGCCAGAAAAAACATTAGAAATCAGGGAATCTAATCCCCTCATTTTAAAGATAAGAAAACTGAGGCCCAGAAAGGTTAAGAATTTGTATACATCCACCCAAGTTAAGTGACTGAGACAGTGTTTGAATTCAGGTCCACTGAATCCACATCCTGATCCATTTTCCAGCAGTTAGGATATGAATTCAAGTCACCTGAATCTACATTCTAATCCACTTTTCACTACCCCATGGGGCTACCTTACCCTGACCCAACATTTCTTGTTTAAAAATGTCTCATGTTTTACTGAAAAGCAGTTGAATGATAACATGTCTCCTTTTCTTTGCTGTTTTTGTACTTTCTCAGCAATCCATGAATCTTCCAAGAAAATTGCCACTGGCTCAAGAAATAGCTTCTTCAGGTAATTCTTCTAGCAACCCAGAAAGTGCAGTATGGTGGACTTAGAGTCCAATCTGAAATCAGAGAACCTGGGGTCAAATACCAGTTCTGCTATTATCCTAGTCATGTTACCTCTCCAGATCTCTGTTTACATAACAGGTCCATAAGCTTTAAAAGGAAAGCAGTCTAACTCCTTCATCTTATAGATGAAGAAGCAAGCTCAGATAGGTGACTCAGTCATAGCCTCTTTTTCTGTAAAATGATGTGGTAGCACTTGATGACCTTGAAAGTTCTTTTCAAGTTCTAAATCTATGATGTTCTGTAAACTATCTTCAAGAGCTTTCTGATGAGCATAGTGGCTTCCCTTCTACCATATAACTAACTGTTGGGCACCAACAATAGCTCCTTTATTATTTTTTAATTTTAATTTTGTCGTTATATTTTTTGACATTTCTGTATACTTTCCCCTTCCCTCCTCAAATAGCATTTCCTTGTAACATAGAATAAAAAAGGATGGGGAAATGAAGTTCACACAAACTAACCAACACATCAACTCAGTCTGACAGCAGATGTGATGAACAGCAGCTTTTTAACAAAGGTCTTTTCCAAACACCTGGAGTTCTTGATTTACCTTTTTAAAAATAAAAATGTACAAATTCAGCTCAATATTGCAACAGTTTTGAATCAGAAGATTAACTTTAATTTCTCTGTCTAGCTTAGGGGCCTCTTTAAGAATGCTTGCTGGAATTTTTGTTGTTTGTAATAATAGCTCACTCCTCTGTACAACATTTACAAGATGATGTAAGTCACTTTCCCCCAGTTTACAGATGAGGAAACTGAGACTCAGAGAAGTTAAGAGACTTGACCAACGTCAGGCAGTTAGTATATAAACGCTAGAGCTGTGTCTATGAACCCAAGTCTTTTGATACCAAGACCAATACTTTCCTATTACATTCAATTCATCCATCCAATTCCATCCAATGTGATTCCATCCAAATCAATTCAGTCAATTCAACAATCATTGATTAAGCACTTATTAGGTGCCAGGAATTATTCTAGCTCTGGGATTAGAAAGACAAGCCAATAAGCTACAAGGAGTTTATATTCTTAGAGGAGGAGTGGCAAAGAAGGAGACAAGAGAATGTACAACATGTACATAGATAAAGAAATACAAAATAAATTCAGATAAAATACAAAAGTGATTGGTAGGAGTACTAAGAATTGATGTAACCAGGAAAGGGGCCTTATAGTAGGTGAAACAAGTCTTCAACAAATCTCTGAATAAATGAATGAGCATTTACTAAACACCTACTATGTACCAGTTGCCATGCTAGGTGTTGGGGAAACATACAGACATCCTCGGGGAGTCAACATTCCAATAGGGTTGCATGACACAGATAGGACAGTAGAGGCCAGAGAAAGAGTTTCTTTGTGTATTTGCAAGGTGGAGGCAGTGGGGAGGGGAAAGGCAAGGAAAACATTATTAAGTTTGGGTCTAATTTTTGTTGTGTGTATCTTTCACTTTATCCTATGTCTCAGAGACCTAGAATATATTGTTTTTTCTCTTTGTTACATTCCAAAAATTCAAATCCAAATTCAAGTTGCTACTACTTGCCTTTCTCAATGTGAAAACAGCTGGGCCTGACAGTTGCCTGAGCTCTTCTATAATGTATTGCATTTTTCTCATGAAATTAGATATTTGCAAAAGCAAAGATCATTGGTCTGGGCAGTTGAGCTGGTAAATCAGCCTCGTGTTCAGCCAGTATGGCCAGTTTCAAAATGAGCATCCTTGTCAATGGTGACTCACTCTAGATGAGCAGATGAGCCACCTAGAGTAGATGAGAACATGATGAATCCACAAAAGAATCTGCTGTATAAGGAAGTGAGAAGATTTAGGTATGGGAAGGAGGGTGGAAAGGGAGGAGAGAGGAAAAAAGTCCATTGAGAATTATCAAATTGGGTCTTTTAGAAAAAAGGTCAACACTGGGGGTATAGTCAATGTTTCATGATATTTGTAGTATTAATTAAATTTCTTTTGTTTTTAAATTGTGCAAGTGGCTTAATTTTTTTTTTACAACTTGTAGTATTAATTACATAGCTCACAAAGCACTCCCTTGCCTTCCATCACCTTCTTGTGGTAGAAGGTTAGAGCACCTCAGTTTGCGGGTTGGAAGAGGGGATCAGTATGATGCCACAGGCCTGGGCTTAACCCCAGCTCTGCCACTAACTCCCTGTTTGACCTTGGGCAAGTCACTGTCTGAGTCTCAGATTAGATTTCCCATCTGTAAAAATGAGAGATTGGAATAGATGGTCTCTCTAAGTTCCCTTCCAGGTCAAGATTTATGATCTTAAGTTCAGTACAATAGTTAAGAATAAGAACTAGCATTTATATAGTCCTTGAAGGTTTGCAAAGTGTTTTACAAACATCTCATTTGATCTTCACAGATTGTTGTTCCTCTTTCATTCTCAAAGAGGACCAATGATGTCAGGAGGGTGATGTCTAGAGTTGCCAGTGAATTGAATTTAAGTGAGGCAGAGCTGTACAAAATCATCAGACTCACTCTCTCCTCCAGTGGCAAGACATAAATTAGGATGATTATTGATGACCCAGATGCAGTGGGAGACCCTGAGAACAATTCTTCCAGGTAGATGTTATTATTATACTCATTTTACAAATAAGGAAACTGAGACAGAGGGAGGTTAAATGACTTGTCCATTTTACATAGCTAGTGACTGAGGTAGGATTTGAACTCAGGTTTTCCCAGCTGTAGGTTGAGCATCCTAGTTATTGCACTACCTAGCTCTCTTTCTTCCTCCCTCACCCTTCTTCCCTTTCTTCCTTTCTCATCTCTCTCTTCTTCTTTCTCCTTCTCTCTCTCTCTTTTCCTCTCTCTCTCTCTCTCTCTCTCTCTCTCTCTCTCTCTCTCTCTCTCTCTCTCTCTCTCTCTCTCATACACACATGTATATACGTACATATAAGGAATTTCCTAACTATAAGCTTCTCAAAAACTCAAAAACAGAGAGCACCTCATCAGAGGAGATCTCCAAACAGACTAGAAAGCTACCATCAGGATGTTATAAATTGGGTGGCGTGTGTGTGTGTGTGTGTGTGTGTGTGTGTGTGTGTGTGTGTGTGTAGGGGTGTCTCTTTTGCAGCTAAGGGTCGGACCAAATTACCACCAAGATCCTTTTCAACTCTGAAAATGTTTGAATTTATACCATTCCAAGTTTTATATATGAAGCAGTGCTTTAGGCATTTTTGTCTCTCTGAACCCTACTCTGGTCAGACCATATCTATAGTGTGAATACATTCAGTTCTGGGCATCGCATTTTTGGAAAGGTACTGCTAATCTAGAGATTATCCAAAGGTGCACAAGCAGAATAATGAAGGGTTTTGGGTTTGTGCTGCATGATGACCAGCTAAAGAAACTAAGGATGTCTGATCTGGAGAAAAGATGTCCCCTTCTGGAAGGATATGATTGCTGTTTTGAAGTATTTAAGGACTGAATGGTGGAAGTGTTTAACATATCTTACTTGGGTCCAGAAGGAGCAACAGATAGAGATTAAAAAAGGTACATTTAGATTTTTTTAGTAAGGAAAAATTTTCTACCAACTAGAGCTATTTTAAAGCAGAATACTTATGAATGACTGCTTCTCAGGTGGAAGATATTCGTTTTCAAGTCTGATCCAACATCAGTCTCCTCTCATAGCAGTATAAGTAGGGTGGTAAAGGGAAATTTCCTGGCCACTGACACTCCACTGTACCACCACTCCCCATAGACCTGCTGAGGGTGGCACAGAACAACTCCCCTCCTCTCTGGTCACTGATACCCTAAACACATACATATAGACCTGCCAAGTGTAGCACACAGCCCCTTTCCATCTTCCCCCAAAGTGTTGTTTGGCAATGGCAAGAGACTGGAAACTTCTCCTCTCCCAGTATGCTCCATGTCTATGGGCCCCACGGAGAACCTTTCAGGGGTTAAAGGAAAGGGAGAGAGTAAGCAGGCAAGAAACAAAAGAAGGAATAAAGTCAAGAAATCTGCCATGAAGCTTCTTGCAGGGAAATGCAGAGAAAGTCATTTCCAACTTCTTTCATCTCATAGATGAAGCTACGAAATAAAAGGGCAGAGCAGCGAACACAAGGGCTTTTAATCTGTCTCATCTCCTTCATAATAACTGCAAATTTTCCCTGGGCTCCTGGGAGTGAGCCTCTTTCCTCTGTCTCTGGCTTATCTCCCCCCTCCATATTTCACAGCCTGCTCAGCTCCCCTCACTCTCCTGCCCCCAGCCTGGTCTCTTCTAGGCCTATGGGAGCCTGTAGCTCCCAGGGCCTCATTGTTTCCGGCCGGGAAAGAGGCTCAGAGAGGGAATTGAAGGCCGGTCAAAGGGAAAAGGCAGCACCAGCGCTGCTTCATTAACAGGAGCTTTTCAGCAGCAGACATATCAGAGTGAGGTCTTTTCAGAGGCGGTAATTAGCAATTTGGAGACTTCACCCCTCAGGAGATGCAGCTGCAATCTAACAAGTGGGAGCAGGGCTAGGTTCCCTTTAAAAAAATCCTTAATATTTATTGTTTTCCATTTTCTCCAGTCTCCCCTTACCCCATCCTTCCCAGGCATTGTCCGGCCCTCCTCCACACCAGATAAGGGGGGCTTTATTAATCACTCTTTTAATTCCCTGCTAATGATAACTTTCTCACTGAGAGAAGTTAATCTTTCTTGGGCATTGAGAGAAAGAAGAGTCCTGGGAACAAGAGACAGTGAGAATGATGAGGAGGAGATGACAGCCCCAATCACCCCTCCCCGCCCTTTTCCATCCTATGATTTGTCCTACTCGTCCCATAAACATGAGGCTATCGACTTCTTTTCTCCAAAGGAAAGGTGTCATCCACCTTCTCCTGAGTTGAAGACAGAGGGAGAATTGCTGCCCAATCGTGGGCATGGCTTTAACCCGTGCCACTCCCTTCCATCAAGGACAAGAAGCAGAGGCCTCAAGCAGAGGCTTTGGTGAAGGTGACAGTTATTTTTATAGCCCAGGACTCTCTTGTGCCAACACATCAGCCTAGAGTCCCTTCAGGGATTGTAGCAATGTTACAAGGCTACAGCAATGTGGTTTGGGCCTTCAGCCTGGATGCCAGATTCTTTATGTCATGTGGTGGGCATTGTCAGGGCTGGCCAAGCTACTTTAGACCAAAGAACTGGGCACCTTGCCTGTGAATAAGGCACCATTGGGTGATGACCCAAAGCTTCTGGTTACCTCTGATCCACCATGTCACCACCATGTCACCACCCCCCAACACCACCCCACTCACCTCAATGAATGGAATTGGCCAGTGAAAGATTCCTGATGAGCTATGGACTCTATGCCATAGAGGAGTCAGCAGAGCGTAGCACTCAAGAGAAGGAGGGAGAACCCCTGAAAATCCCCTCCGAATTATAAACATATCCTCTTTAAGTACATTTCTAAGGATAACATTTGTATTACGCTGTCCTGTGCCTGCTGATAGGGGCCCCTCTTATCTCCTCTGTCTTTGCTCCTTTCTCTCAGCTCTGCTGGGAGAGGTCCCTATCTGAAGCAGGGCTGGCAATCCACTTCTTTGCAATTGTTTCAATCCAGGGGAAAAATTAATTTCTGCCTATCGTTAATTGAGAGAATTGTGTGGAGGGCGAGGGAAGGGGAGGGGGGGAGGGAAGAAGGAAGGAGGTAGAGGGGAGCAATCGTGTTATTAACCGTGTCCCTTTCATAAGCAAATATCCTGATTTCCATCAGTGAGATGAGAGCCTCATTAAAGCATGAAGCAGAGAGGTGATTAGAGAACTTTGAAGAGCTATTGAGCTAAGCAGGAGGGTCATAGGGACCAGGAGACCAAGGGAATTTGGGAGGGACTGGGTTGAGGTGGAAAGCCACCCGTCTTCCTATTCTCTTTTAAACTGGCTTTGCTTCTCTCCCTCTCAATTGCCAATTGCCTTCTACCCAACATCCACCCCCAGACAATCCCCAAAGCCCTCAACTAGTGTTGGGAGGGCTGTAAGAAAGCTGGTGGGAACTTAGTAAAAGGAACAACATGAAAGACTCCATCCCCAGGCTATGGGGATGGAAGCCAGTGGCTGCTAGGAGGAAGGAGGTGGGGGGAAGGCAGTGGGATACTTGCTCTGCGTGTGTCCATAAGGGATGGAGTAGTAGGCAGTAGCTGCAGAGCTTTGGACTCAGAAAGAGGTGTATGGCACTCCAGGAAAGGAGAGCCGAGTCTTGGCTCCATTGTACTAGGCCATATTGGGTCATGAGTAGCAGATGATCTTGCTTATGGCAAGCTCAGGAGAGATCAGGGAAGAGGCCAAGGGATTGCTTAGAAACTTAAGGTCAGAAGAATGTAATAGTTCAAAACCAGGTAGGGGTTCAGAAGAACAGGTGCAGACACTTGAGATGAAGCAAATTCTGCCTCAGACAGGAAGCCATTTATTTGATATGCTTCTAATGGCTACTTTTCCAAAGGGTGGCCAAGCAGGGTTGAGACTGACTGTTTCAGAGAAGCAGTTCGATAGACCTTGACAGGCTGTGGCACTACAGGGCCAGCTTCCCACTTCTCAGATCTCAACCCTGGTTAAACCTGTAGTCAACATGGTTCACTGTGACACATTAGAATAGTACCCAGTTCCTCAGCGCAGTCAGTTCTTTAGGCTATGAGACAGATACCCTAACATCTGTTTAGAAGATTTAAAATGTCCCCATCCTATTTGTAGCAAGGAATGAAAACACATATTAGGTGCTCCCACCAGAAGGGATAGGCCCATCCCCGTGTCTGGAGGAAAGGAGAGAGGAAGAGGTACACACCCGGCTTACTATGGAAACTTCCAAAGCAGCAGTCAGTGCAAGGAAGAGGAAGCCACAATTGGTCTGTTGTGCTTGGAAATAATTCTGCTTTCTGCCTGCAATCAGACCAATCCTTTCTGAAACAGAAAATAAGAGAAAGAAATAGAGACAATAACAGTCATAATAACGATAATAACTTGTGTTTCTATAGTACTTTCAGGTCCATAGAGTGCTTTCCATTTATTACCTCATCTGATCCAAAATGAGTCCAAAGAAAGAAGCAAGAGAAAAGAAGAAAACAGAAAAAAGTGAGGGAGGCAAGAGGCCCTTGGTAAGAGTTCAGAACAATCTCCATTCTCTACAGTGCTTTCTGTTTAAAAAAATAAAAAAGGAATGATGGAGAAGGGGAGAGAGTCAGACAAGTTTAATGATGTGTGTTCAAAGCTCAGATTGGAAAAATGACAGAGAAAAGCAGCCTGTTTCGGCACTAATAAATTGTTCTTTGCTGTAAGAGGCGCCTGTCGCAGCATTAATACAGGCCCCTAATACACGGGTCAGGGTTAAGTAATTTTCTCCGGCAACTTAAGCGAATAATGAAGCTGGCAGCGGCTGGTGGTGCGGTGGGAGAGATGGTCTGTGCCGCCGGCAGTTTGTCTTCATTTATTATGCCAGCACCGGCGGCACGGACGGGAAGCCTCCGCCGAGGAGATATCGCTTCATTTCGGCAAGGTAATGAAAGCCGGGTTGGGGGGAGGATAAACCAATTTGCTGGCTGACACAGGAAGGAGTGATTTGCGGACTCCAGAGAGGGAGAGCAGGGTCCGAGTGAGAGAAGGTACAAGGCTAAACCAAGGTGGGTCAAGGCCCTTCTTGAGACAGTGCCATAGATCCGAACCCAGAGAAGGTGATGAGTAGAGCTCAATGGTACCAGAGCTTGGTAAGGGAGAGGAAAATTCAGGTAAGAAGGAAAGTGAAGGCCACGGTGGAGGTGGGAGAAGGGAGGCTAGTCTAGGGGAAAGGAAGTAGGAAGACCCAGAAAAGGATATAGGGAAATGGACTCCAGGTGAGACATGAGAATGGGGAGTTGCTGGAAAGAGTAGAGTAAATGGACCAAAAGATGGAAAACAAGAAGAGAGGTCAAGTTTGGATCGGAAGGGAAAATTAAATTGCGGGTAAAAGGAAAGTGAACGTTAAGCAGGACAAAACCTGAACCATCTGTAGCTAAAATATATCTGTTGGAATCAAGATTTTGAAGCCCCTAAGAGACATCAACCCATGAAAATAATACTAATAGCTCCAATTTCTATAGCACATTAAGAACCTAGCTTCCTTCAAGTTACAGGTGAAATGCTCCTTCTACAAGAAGCCTTTCCCCATTCCCCCTAATGCTAAAGTTTTTCTCCTGGGGTTACTTTCCAATTCTCCTGTGTACATCTTCATTGTACATAATTGTGTACATGTTATCTTCCCCATTAGCTCCTTGACAGCACAAACAATTTTTTGCTTTTCTTTGTAACCTCAATATCTGGCGTGTAGTAGGTGCTCAATAAATGCTTATTGACTTGATTTATTGACTTAAGGTTTATAAAGCATTGACTTGCATTATATAACACATCCACACAATGGCCCTTTGAAGTAGGTGTTATTATTCCTGTTTCTGAAATGAAGGATCCAGGACTAAGAGAGGTTAAATAATTTGCCCCAGGTCACAAAGCCAATAAATATTGGAGCAGTGGATGGGTGAATTCTCTGTCAATCCCCTGGAGAAGCATTCCAAGTCTTTAGGGCAATGGGCCTGGAGTCCTTGCCATTGTCTTAAGGGTGAATAAAGGATATTATGAGACTCTGAGAACAATATCTTGTGAAAGAAGTTAACTTGTCATACTCTATTTCGAGAGCTCCTCAGTTACCTTGTTGAGGGTGGCAGTGGGGAGGGAAGGTAAATCCAGGCCATGCAACCAAAGGGAATATGTAACTTCTTAATGAGGAAGTTCTTTCCTCTGAATTGGCCCTGAACCTACTACAAGAGAATTGTGTTTCATAATCAGGCTCCCAACTCCATATTAAGAAAAGGAATAAAAGGCTATCTCCTGGTTCAGGGTATGAGTGAGTCTTCCTTCCTGCCTAGAACCATGGGATTATAAGTCAGAAGAGCATATAGAAATGGAAGGAATCACCTCCTTTTTGGTGCCTTATTCCAATCCAAATGGAAACTCATACTGTTCTCTTGACTCAGACTCCTTGTCCTACCATGTTTTTTTGTTACCAGGTCCATCATTTCCATGCTTAATCCAATAACTGAAAAGAAAGTATAGACATATATATTGAATGGGGAAAGGTTGAATTCCAACTAAACTCTGTATCTAGCCTCCTAAAGTTATGGGGAAAATGACTATGTATGCTTCCACACCCTGTTGGCATCATGTGATGCTTCCATGGTGGGAAGAGGGTGAAAGGATCTCATATAATAAAGAGGCTTAGGCTGAGTTGCTTCACTACCATCTTTTGAAGACTCAATGATGCCCTATGTGGTAGTTTCTTGTAGGTTCCCTTTCAGCACCAACATGCACGGACAGCTCTAAGCATTCCACAAAAAGACCCGGACAAAGCAGGCAGTCCCCACCCTAAGTTCCCCTTCTCTTTAGCAGGTTTTCAAGATTCCTGGTACCTGTTCTTGCCAATTCACCACAAAATAGAGTAGATCCTTCAGAAGCCAAACACTATAGTGTTGGATGCCCTGCAACCCCTTCCCTTCCCCCTCTTTCCTACCACACACACACACACACACACACACACACACACACACACACACTTCTGAGTAGCACTGCCACTTTTCTCCCCTGATGTGGGTTAAGGATTTCCAATAAGGACCAAGTATTTGAAGCTTAACACTGCAGTCTCTGGAGGAGCTAGGCCAATTTCACACTAATCTAACCCATGAAGGGAGAGAGCATCGGAAGCAAAAATTACATCAAAGAGAAGTTAATGCCGAGAAGCAGCCGACATAAAAAGGAGCTGCTTTCAGTTTCAAATGACTACACAGAGGTGGATTAAGAGATCAGGCTGCTGAATGCCTGTATCACCACCTTCTGTGCCCAGACGCTCAGCAGAACAGAATGCTCTTCAGGGGATGTTTAAGAATGAGGGACCAGGGGTAAAAATTGTGTCTATACATTGGCTACTAACCAACAGAGCATGCCCTGGGCCAAGGATGCTGTAAGAAAAAAATGTTTAGGCATGGCAACAGTCTTTCAGCACTTTTTTTTCCATCTGAAATCTGTATTAACATAGGTTTCCTTTGGCTCTGAAAGACTGGAAAAGGGGATGAGACTGTTTGCACGAACCATGTTTAACCTTTTTTGTGTTATTTATATTGCGTTATTTTGCATTATCTAGCATATTTCTCTGAACAAAGAGACATTTATTTTTTTTAGATGATGATGGTGATGATACATGCAATAAGAGAATACTTTGGTCCAACTAGCTTCATCCACCAATTCTATACCCTGAGGACTGTGTGATATAGTGGGAAGAGCATTGGCCTGGCCTTCGATGGAAGGAGACCTGGATTCTAGTCCTGTATTTGCCACAAATTAGGTGTGTGACCTCAGGCACTTCCTGAGCCTCAGTTGCCTCCTCTGTAGAATGAGAATTAAACAGTATTCCCTTCCAGTTATATGATCTATGGATGTAGGAGGTTTTAATTTCACCTCTCTAGGGTCTAAAGGTCTAAGGTCAATTGCACAGCAACACAGATCTTTCCACTTTCAGCTCAGTGAAAAAATTTCTAAGTCCATGTCTCTACAAGAGAGCTTTGGAAAGACCTTCTTAAATATCTTCTTCCATATACTCTGGCAGGACCTCTTGAGTTCCTGTAAACATTGCATTTTGGGCAATAATTACACATAAGTGGAGAAAATATCTTTCTACCTGATTCTGGCCATTACAAGGTATGTGACTACTGGGAAAGCATTCCATTTCTCTAAGTGTTAATTTCCTAATCTGTAAAATGAGGATAACAATGCACTACCTCATTCACAGGGCTGTTGGGGGACACAAGAACTTTATAAACCTTAAAGTGCCATAGAAATGTGATCCAGCATCATTTCCTGCTCTGCCCTGGGTTGGGGATTAAGGGATGAGTCTCCCTCATCTTTCCCATCCAGCATTTAGCACAGGTCCTGGCACATAATAGGAGCTTAATAAAAGGTCTAAATAAAAAGATTTTAATAAAAAGGTTTCTTGATTGACTCCCTGCCCAAATCAGTGGGCTTTCTGACCCACTGATTTTGAGAAAGGGCAGACAGGGTTAAGAACCTAAGGTACAAAAAGAGATGTGTCCAGGTGTGTGATCCTTGGCAAGAAAGACAACAGGCGTCCCATTGGAAGTGAAACTGAAAGGAGTTCCATCCTCCTCCTTGCCCTTCCCCCTCCCCATTCCCCTGCCACCAGTCTGACAAGTGTAAATCCCAGAATGAATGAAGGCGCCTAGCCTTATAAAGCTGCTGTCTCTGCACGCATCTCCGCTCTGATTGACTTGTCGGCTCTCTGAGGCTGCCTCTATCATCTCCTCGGTGCCTCCAATTCCAGGTGTGATTTAGTTTGGAGATGAGAGGTGACAGTTAACATTGGTACTCGTCACTGTAGATCAGACGCAGTCATGCTATCTTCTTTCTTCTCTCCCTCCCCCTTGCTCTCCTCCTCCCCCTCCTTACTCCCTCCAGAGGCTCCATTTGGTCATCAGGCACTCTCATCCTCCCTGCTTATTCAGACCTGGGATCACCAGTTTCATCTCTTTCTTTCACCTTCTCTTCCAGCCCCTTTCACCATTTATATAATGATTGCTTTTTCAGTATCAATTTTTCCTTCCTTGTTTATCTTTCCCTATACATATACATCTGACCTGACCCCATAAACATCACAAAACCAGACTTTTTTCTCCGTGAAGCCCTGGGAGGTTTTACTTTCTCTATCTCTACTTCTTAAGAGGCTATGTTCTATAGTGGATACAGAGCCAGCCACAGAACCAAGAAAACCTGTGTTCCAATCCCACCTCTGACACACACTAGCTGTGTGATCCTGTGTATGTCACTTAACTTCTCTGTGCTTTGGACAACTGTTTAAGATTATAAGTTAAAGAGAAAGCACCAAACTGCATTAGCAGAGAAATTTCCTTCTACTAGTGAAATCATATGTCCAGTCCCTCTCCCTTCTCATTTTCCTTAAATGATTGACCGCCTGTTTTACTGACTCAGTAACTCCCTTCACTTTATATCTTGCTATCTCTGTGGTTTAGAGATATGCATACTGTGCAGATGACTTATGAAAAATCATTTCCTCTTTCTGGGCCTCGGTTTCCTCATCTGTAAAATGAAGATGTTGGACTGGATGATCTCAGAGGCCCTCAAAATCTTAGAAGAGGAGTGGGATTGTACTCTTGATTGGTACATTTCAGGTTTTTGCAGAACCAAGGCCCTAGAGGAGTAGGGATGGGGTGGGAGGGTGGGAAGGAGAAACATAATCTAGATTTCTCCTCATCCTCTTGATCTTACAGAGGAAGTGCCTAGAAGACTATTAAACTGAAACTGGGGGTGGGGAAAGTCTGAGGAGGGAGCAACCTATACTGGATCTCACAGACCACTCAAAAGGTTGGTGTCTTTCAGGCAAACAACAAATGATAGATTTGCTATTACTTCCTCTGCATGTCTGTGTAGTTTGATGGAAAGGGTCAGAGAACTAAGGGAAACCTTAGACTGACTTATCTCTAGGCTAGGCTGTACCCAAATCAGCCCATGTAGAGATCTGCCTACCCTATTCCTAAGATTCTCAGGGTGATATTAGTGTATTTGGAGTTCTAAAATCTCGTTCTACTATATATTTTGGAGTGACCTTGGGAGAGTCTCTTTACCCTCCTGGGACTTAGTTTCCTCATCTGTAAAATAAGAGGAGTGGATTAGATGACTTTGAAGTTCATCTCTTCCACCTCTGAAACTCATAAATAGGCCATCTCTCTAGAGAATGAGATTGTACAATTCCCTGGACCACTTGTTTAAGAAATTTGGAAGTTTTGTTTAGGCCCCCTGATCCCTCTTGTTTCCTTGGAACTAGTCTCAGTGCTAATCATTCTGTGTCCAACATAAGGCATGAGAAAGTTTTACAAATGGTAAGTGAAAGGGACAAATGAGAGAGGATCACAGTGGTGTGCTAGAACCAGTTCTAGTATAGAGAAGCTCACAAGGGCTAGTTGTTAAATTTTCAGTGTGAGCATTTATACCTTGGAGATCAGCCAATGCTACAAATTAGGGCTTGATTTATTGTTTTATTTTTTGTCTAGACTTAAGAAAATGATAGGGAAAATGTTAATAATGCAGGTTAAACTTAAAAGTGTGTCATGTCCTTTTTTTGAGAGTCACTTGTTAAACATTTTGTTGGGTCTGCAGGACTGAGCTAGTGAGAAGTGAAAGCAGGCATCCCTAGAGGGGTCTTCTACCACTCTAACAATGTTAGCTTCTGTTAAATATGTCCAATAAATATGTTAAATACACAAAGCTAGAGAAGCTCCTCAGGATGGACAGAATCATTTCAGTATTTTCAACTGGATAGGGCCTAGTAGTAACATCAAAAGCTTTGCACTCTATTCCTGACTCTTTAACTAACTTGCTGTGTGAGGCTAGACAAATCACTCATTCTTTCCATGGCTGACTTTGTTGTTGTCGGATGTTGTCGGTTTTCAGTCATGTTTGACTCTTTTGACCCCTTCTTGTGTTTTCTTAGCAAAGATACTGGGGCAGTTTGCCATTTTCTTCTCTAGCTCATTTTGCAGATGAGGAAACACCGAACAGGGTTAAGTGACTTGCCCAGGGTCACTCAGATTGTAAGTATTTGAGGTCAGATTTGAACTCAGAAAGATGACTCTTGCTAATTCCAGGCCTGGCATTCTACTCACTGTGCCACCTAGCTGCCCTATAAGGGTCAGGACAAAGGTTGGATTTGGACATAGAGATTTGATTGTTGTACATAGAGGTAATAACTGAGGCATGGTTGTCATGTGCATTGAGGTAACAACTAAGGTCAAGATTATCAAGGGAGAGATTGTAGAGAGAGTAAAGAAAAGGGTCCTCTGAGGGATGTCTATGATTAGTAGAGTGCGTTGTGTTTGTACTTCATTCTTGAAGAGGACCATGACATCAGGGAGATGATGATATGACTTGAAATTGATTTTGATTTGAATGAGGGAAGGCTGTGCAAGGTGATCAGCCTCACTTTCTCCTCTAGAGCCATCTGGGTCCAATGACTTGACATTCATCAGAATGACTGGAGGTGACCCTGGATGCAGTGGGAAACCCTGGCGCTTTTAGGCTAAGGTCTGTTCAGGTTCTCACTTTGAGTGAGGTAATGCCCATTTAGTGAATAGGCCTCTTTAAGAAAGAAATAGTAGGGTGGGAAGCAGAGGATGAAAGAGTGTCAAATTTGTAGAAAGAGAATGAAAAGAGTAGAGTATCACAGGATTCAAGGAAAGACAGTTTGTAGGAGTAGGGGGTAGATGACTGTCAAAACCTACAGATAGATCATGAAGAATGAAACTTTAATAAGAACATTAAAATTAACAGTTTAGGAGATCACTGGTAAATTTGTAGATAGCAGTTTCAATCGAATGGTAGAGTTGGAGGCCAGATTGCAACGGACTGGGAAGTGAGTAAGAAGTGAGGAAATTCAGACTAGGTGTGGAGACCCTTTCTTAAGAGTCTGGTTGTGAATGATAGAAGAGATATAAGGCAAGAGCTTGAGGGCATTATCAAATGAAGGCTTTTTTTTTTTTAAAGAATGAAGGATACTTGGGAACATATGTAGGCAGCAGGGAAGAAGTCATTGGTTAATGGGAAATTGAAAGTGGGAGAAAAAGAGGGAATCAATGGGACAAGCTCCTGGAAGAAAAGAGAGGGAATAGATCCAAGACTTTAAGTTGGAGGGGAGTGTTATCCTTGGCAAATAGAAGGTATACACCTTCATCAGAGAATAAAACAGAAGAAAGGTCAAAGAGAATAGCTTCTATTTTCTCAATAACAACAACAATCGCATTTGATGGCACTTTAAGGCTTGCAAAGCATTCTGTAAATATTATCTCATTTTTTTCCCTCACAACAATTCAATGAGGTAGATGCTCTTATCTCCATTTTGCATATGAGGAAGCTGAGGTCCAGAACAGTTAAATTCCTTGCCCAGAATCACAAAGTTAGTGCCTAAAGTTAACTCACATGGCAATGTAACAGAATTTGAGTGTCCAGGAACCATTGTACCTTTATTTAATATCCACAAAGCTTTAATTTAGTAATATAGGATTTAAAGTTTGAAGGGATCTTGAAAACCCTTGGGTCCAATCCCTTCATCTTAGAAATGAGAAAGCTGAAGCCCAGAGGAGTTATGATTTTACCAAGGTGAAATAAATTAAAAGTGACAGAATAAGGATTTGAACCCAGATCTACTGAGTTCAAATCCAGTGCTCTTTTGTTATGAGAAAGAACTGTTAGAATTCCTTAGTGGTCTGGGGATCCAGGAAGCTGAGATCAGTAAGGGAGAGAATTGTCATGTACACAACTGACTAGAGAGCATGACAGAGGGAATTATTGTAATTGTATGAGGGTGACCCTTAGTGCCAGAAACTAGAGTGGCAAGAAGGTGTGTGTGTGTGTGTGTGTGTGTGTGTGTGTGTGTGTGTGTGTGTGTGTGTGTGTGTGTGTGTGTGTGTATGTGTAGGTATGCTTCCATCCTGCTTATCATGCTCCGAGGCCCAACTTCCCATGGTCATTTCCCAGCCATCAAGTCTACTAACCTAGAAGAAAAGAAAGAAAGAAGGAAGGAAGGAAGGAAGGAAGGAAGGAAGGAAGGAAGGAAGGAAGGAAGGAAGGAACGAAGGAAGGAAGGAAGGAAGGAGGGAGGGAGGGAGGGAGGGAGGAAGGGAGGAAGGAAGGCAGGAAAGAAGGAAGGAAGGAGGGAGGGAGGAAGGAAGGAAGGAGAAAGGAAGAAAAAGAGAAAAAGAAAGAAAAAAGAAAGGGAAGGAGAGAGAAAAGGAGAGAGGGAGAGAAAAAGAAGGAAAGAATGAAGGAAAAGTAACCAAAGTAATAGACAAACCAAAGTTTGTCGCTTATGCCTCACTCATTATCTCTCTCTCTCTCTCTCTCTCTCTCTCTCTCTCTCTCTCTCTCTCTCTCTCTCTCTCACACACACACACACACACACACACACACATCATGCCTCATTCATTACTTTTGTTCACCTCTTCCTACCCTCTGAATCCTATAATTAAAGAAAGATAATAGCCAAAGCAAGGTAGATGATAATCTCACTATGCCCAGAACACATCTGGAGTAGTTTGGTTCTGCATAACACGTTAGGAGAGACTGACAAACTTGAGGGAACTCAGATGGGGATGATGCGAATGGAAAGGGAATATGAGATCAAACCACATGGGAAGCTGCTGAAGAATCTGTTGCTGTGCTTAGTCTTGGGAAAGTCTTTTGGGGTGTGGGAGAGGGACATGAGAGCTGTTTTCTAGCATTTTGCATGCCATTGTTTGGGGAAAAGTTTAGACTTGTTCTGCTTGGCCTCACAGGAAAGAAACAGATGGAAGGTGGAATGACAGGCAATAGGTAGAAGTTGCAGCGTAGCAGATTTGAACTAGAATAAAAAATGCCAAAACTCTTTCTAAATTGAGGTTGCTGATGAATACCAAGGACAACAAAAAGGGGATTTTTAAAACTATGGTGGGGATAGGGGCCCTGTAATCAAAGAAGAGATAGGACCTTTGCTCAGAGTAGATGGGGTGATGCTAATAAATGATAGAAGGCAAAACTACTCAACTCTTACTTGCTTCCGTTTTCATTACCAAGTAAAATGATCTTCCGACTGGGTAGGATAGAACAAAAATGGTTAGCAAAGAGTTCAGTCGGAAATAAGCACACAGCTGATAAGAGCACCTAGTTAAAGTTACAAGGCCAAGGCAAACTACATCTTAGGATACTGAAAGGATAGGCAGGTGTGATTACTAAGGCATTCAGTGATCTTTGAAAAAATGTGAAAAATGAAAGGAGATGCTGAAAATATCCTAATTTTCAAAAAAAAAATGGAAGAGGGGCTAGTCTTAAAACTATAGACTCGGAGGTTTGACTTTTAATTTCTGGAAAAAAATACAGAATGCATTATTAAAGAATTTAGGGACAGTTAGAAAGGGAATCAGTAATCACTAAAATCTTTCATGACTTCATCAAGAATGTGTCATGCCAGACCTGTTGATTGGGGAAATGTTATAGATATAAAATGTCACTGAATTACAACAATGCATTTGACAAAGTTTCTTGGGCTTTTCTCATGGACAAGATAGATAAATATAGGTCAGCTATATGAATTTAAAAAGCATTTAATATTTATTGATTGATGCATTATTAATAATAACTAACCTTTAAGCATTTAAGATCTGTGAAATGCTTTACAATGTTATCTCACTTAACCCTCACAACAATCCTGGGAGGTAGCTGCCATTATTGTGAAAGAAATTATTACTTATCTTTTATATTAATAATCAATTATTGAATTACATCAAACTAAAGGGCAGTGTTGAAGGATGAGGTTGCCCAAATCGGTGCTTCAGGATAATTACTTTGGTGGCTGGATGGAGAATAGATGGGAGCAGGGTGAGTCTTGACGCAGGCAAATTTACCAGTAGGCTATTGTAATAGTTCAGGTGTGAGGTGATGAGGGTCTATACTGGGATGGTGGCAGTGTCAGAGAAGAGAATACAGAAGATGTTGTAGAGATGAAATTAACAGACTTTGACAACAGCTTGGATATGGGGGTGAGAGACAGTGAGGAATTGAGGATGACTCCCAAGGTTGCTAGCCTGAGGGACTGAGAGGGTGATGTTACCCTCTACAGAAATAAAGAAGGTAAGAGGTAGGGAGGGTTTAGGGGGGAAGAAAATGAATTCTATCTTGGATGATTTTAAGATGTCTACTGGGCATCCAGTTTGAGACGTCTGAAAGGCCATTAGAGATGCGAGACTGGAGATCAACAGAGAATGGGGCAGGAAAAGTAGATTTAAAAATCATCAGTATAGAGATGGTAATTAAATTCATGGGAACTGATGAGATCTCCATGTAAAGTAATGCAATGAAATTTAATAAGAATTAATATAAAGTCCTACTCAGATTCAACAAATCAATGGCACAAATACAGTATGAGTGAAGCAAGGCTAGAAAACTGCAAATGTGAAAAAATAATTGGGAATTTTAGTAGACTTCAAGACCAGTGTGAGTCAATAGCATTAACATGGCAGCCACAAAAGTCACCTTGCTCTTAGCCTACATTAATAGAAGCGTGGTTTCTTGGAGATCATTTCCTGGGCAGACCATAGGAAGCAGTATGGCACAATAATGATGGAGTCAGAGGACTTGAGTTCATATCCTGCCTCGGATACTGACTTATGACCTACGTGACCTTAGGCAAGTCATACAACCTCCCTAGATCTTAGTTTCTTTATACAAAACGAGAGCTAAATGGTGTCTTTCAACTTTAGAACTATGATCCTTTGTCTGAAGCATCTTATACAGTTCTAGGTACTATACTGTAGGAAGGTCATTGAGCTTTGTACAGAGGAGGGTGAAGGAACCATTAGAGAGAAAGATCATTTGAAGGAAATTGAGATGTTTAACCTGGAGAAGAAAAGATTTAAAGGGGAGATGATAATTTTATTTAAATATATGAAAGACTATCATTTGGAAGAGTGATTGAATTTGTTTTGCTTGGCCCCAGATAGCACAGTTGGAGATGAATGGCAGAAGCAGAGAGGTAGATTTAGGCTTGATGTAAAGAAGCACCTAACAATTAGAGCTATCCAAAAGCAGAATGGGCTCTACTCCCATCACTGAAGGTCCTTATTCAATCAACCAACAAGTATTTATTAAGCACCAACTATATGTCAGACTCTGAGGTGTGATTAATATAATCTGAAATAACTGAGGAAACAAAGGTTCAAGTTTCTAAGCATATCTATTAAGCAATGGGTGCCAGTTGCACAACAAATTGGCACCAGTCCTCCTCAGCTTGGCACTGGGCCCTGAATGCAAGGGGAGACAGATTTCTATGCATTAAAGGAAACAATTAACAGGGTATAAATGGGGATACAAGATTAGGTAATCTGACTTCTACTTGGAGGAAAGATCAGTGGCTTTCTAAGTTGAAAGGGGGATAATGAACAGGTGCAGTTCCCTGAAATCAGAAAAAGAAGATCAACCCCCGATGTATTCAATCAAAGAACAAGGAGACAATAACTAATTTTTCAGATAATTGGATTGCTTTGAGATGTGTAATTGTGAGAAAATTCCTTGTATCAATCTTTGGATGTAACTGGCTTCTGGTCAGCATAACCTAGGTCCTTAGTTAAAAATCCCTAAGCAACAGGTAGAGGTTGGTTCAGCCTCCCAGTCGCATGGGGCAAGGTTCAAACAATGTAATAAAGTTTTCTCACAATTCCCACAACTGGATTAAGTTTTCTCACAAGTCAGAAGTTGGACTAGACCATAATCGAATAGGAAGGAAAATGAGCTAGCTCCAGAATTGAGTCACAAGACGGAGCCAGTCAGCATCATTCACTCAATTCTCACAGAATATAGAAGTACCAAGAATGAGACAATCCTTAATCCCAATCATCCAGGGAAGACAATGAGTACCCATAAATGTTGACAGCATAAATATAAAAATGAATAAATATATACAAAGTATTGAGTTGATGTTGTTCAGTTATTTCAGTAGCATCTGACTCTTCACGATTCCATTGGGGTTTTCTTGGCAAAGATACTGGAATGATTTGCCATTTCTTTCTCCAGCTGAGGCAAAAAGGGTTAAGCGACTTGCATAGGAGGACACAGTAGTAAGTGTCTGAGGCTAGATTTGAACTTAGGAATTTGAGTCTTCTAGACCTGACACTCTATCTACTGTATCACCTAGATACCCAAGCATTCAGTCAAAATAATTTGGGAGAAAGGGCAGTAGTAGTAGGGGAAATCAGGCTTCATGGGGAAGATGGTGCCTGTGCTGCATCTTACAAGAGGAAGATTCAGTGAAGTAGAAGTAAGAATGGGTTGCATTCCACACATGGAAGGCTGCCAGGGCGAAGGTATGAGGATGAGAGATAGAGCTGTGTGTAAAGAACAGAGAGAATGCCAGTTTGACTGGATCAAAGAGTTCAGGAAGGATACTAATATCCAGCAAGTGGAAAGATTAGTTGGGGACGGCTTGTAATGGGAAGCTAGAGGAACATTTGTCAGATACTTTATAAAGGGAAATCTTATTCAAGTATGTGCTCAATTCAGTTTAATAAGTGGTTGTTACCTGAGTACAAGGCACTATGGTAGATACTGAGTTGGACCAGATGCCCTCTGAAGTTATCCCAACTCTGAGGTTCTATGACTCTATGTCTCATTCCTTCAGGGTCTTGCTCTCTGTTTTCCAAGGCAAGAACTCATTAATCTGAGTTACTATGTTAATGGGAAGCTAGCCTTTAAGCCCTTTCCTCCCAGGTAACACATGTGTATTTTAACAGAAGTCTTGTGGAGACATATTGTTTTCATCTTAAATTGTGACTAAGGGCTCAGACTTTAGATGCTGAAGCACTTTGGCAGATGAGGGATATTTTTGAGCAGGTAGGGCATTAGAACTCCTCAAATTAAAAAATGTAGTTTCAGGGAGAATCTAATCCCCCCAAGGTAGATTAGCTGCCACAAAACCAAACCTCCTCTGGGCAGATTTCTCTTTATCTCCTCTCCCCTGTCCCATGCTTCTTTTACTTGTTTGCCCTATCCACAGCTCTTTTTCTGTAGATTCTCTTTGGTTCCCTTTTGCCCAAAGATCCACCCAGGGACATTAAATTAAGCATTTCCTGGCAGGTTCCCCCTGCACCACTCAGCACCCCCTCTCTCCCCTTCTCTGCGCTGCACCCAAGTGTGTATATCTATTAAAAGAAGGAAAAAACCCCAGCAGTATGTCACTGGAGTGATAATTACATCCCCAACTCCCATCATGCCATCTGCTGCTGACCTCTCACCCCTCCTCTCTTTTAATCACCCCCCAGCATCACTCACTCTGACAGAGCAGCAGTACAGGTCATGTGACCTGTCAACCTGGGGACATGACTTATAGGGCCTCGCAGGTGGACAAAGGGAAGGGAGATAGGGAGCATAAATCTCCTGGGTGAATAAAAGAGAGTAATGGAGTGCGCTCCCTGGGACTGCGTTAGCAGATTCTTGTGGTCTTGTTATTCAGTTCAGAGTTATGGTGATGAGGAAGTAGCCTAGAGTGACATGCCAGAGTCCCAATCAACCTTGCACAGCCCACCAGCAACCAGGAGGGGTCCCAATGTCAACTTTGTCAGAAAAGGAAGGACTCAGGGAGCCAGACTAAGTACTTAGTCCTAGTAATCGTTACTGACCCCAAGGATCAAAGTTTGGGAAGAAATAGCTTTGAACAACTCCCCACTGGAACATCCTGGAGATAGAACTTTCAGAAAAGCTCAACCCCAGGGTCTCTCCCAAACAAGGAAAAACTAAAGCATACACCCAGTTCCTGGATCTCTTTCCATTTCCACAAGTGTCTGGTATTTTGCCATACACATGGTGGGTGCGCAATACTTGCAGTTAGAGAAGACACAAATAATGATATTATTCCTAAATCCTCCTGAAGACTCACTAGAGTCTTGAGAATACGAATTGTTTTATTCTTTGCCTTTCTGGTGACTAGCATGAAGATTGGCACATACTAGATGTTTGTTGACTGATTGGTTGACTCTTCAACTTAGCCAATTGCTTCAAGGATCTTAGCTAAGTGTGATATTTGGACTTGATATCATGAGACCTGGGTTCGAATTCCAGCTCTGAGTCTAAGTGCAAGTATGGACAAGCCAGCCTCATCTACAAAACAGAGAGAACCATATACTACCTACTTAGCAGGATTATTTTGAAGAAAGTACCTTGAGACATGAAAGCAGTATAGAAATGTAAATTATGACTATTTTAAAGGTCTCGAGCACAACCTGACTCCAACACATCTGAGAAAGACTAGAAATTTCATGACTTAGCAATGAATGCTGCCCTAGAACAGGCAGCCATTACATTCATGTTATTTGTCAAAAGCAGATGTCAACCTAAAAGAATCTGGATGAGTTTCCTAAATCTAAGACCCAAATTAAGCTATACAATATAATAATATTTCATAATTGTGATTTAATAACAATAATAAAATCTATGCAGTTTCCATGACACCCCTCCCCTTGCATTTTTTTCTCTGGTTTCCTATTGGCCAGGATAGAGGTGGGGGTGGTCTGTAGCCTTCCCTTTCCATCGCCTACCTACCACCCCTTGACATCTGTAGAGTCCTTTTAACTCTTTAGATCACTTGCACATATTCTTATTGGAGTTACCTCAACTCTGTTAGAGCAGTTGTTATTATCCCCACCTAAACAAAAGAAAAAATAAAGCACAGAGAGGCTAAGGACTCATTTTAAGTCACACAGCAATTCAGTGACCAAGCTGAGCCACTAAGAACCTGTCTTCCAAATCACAACCTACATGCTCTCTGTTGTCTTGTATCTCCCACTGATTCATCACTACTGACACCACCTCTGACAAGTATGTTGCTTGATCAGTCCTTCTGTCCTTGGGTTTAATTTGTGGCTAGATCAAGAAATGGAAACTCAGCTCTTTACATCTTTAAAGTTAGCACTCAGAGCACAGTCTGTGGTGCTTGGTATAGTAGAAAGAGTGTTACAGTAGAAATTGGGAAGCTGGGGTCCAAATCCAAGCTCTGTTTCATTGTTCTTGTCATTCAATGGTTTCAGTCAAGTCCAAATCTTCATGGCCCCATTTGGCGTTTTCTGGGAGTGGTTTGCCTTTTCCTTCTCCAGCTCATTTTACAGATGGGAAAACTGAGGCAAAGACGGTGAAGTGACTTGCCCAGGGTCACACAGCTAGTAAGTGTCTGAGGCCAGATTTCAACCCACGCCAGGCCTGGCACTGTATCCACCACCTAGTTACCCAAGTTCTGCTACTTATTCGCTATATGTACCTGAACAAGTCATTTCTTCTTCTCTGATCCTCCATTTTCTCAGCTGTGAAAAGTTTTTCTCAGCTCTTACATTCAGCACCTTGAGACAATTTGGTCAGAGCTTTCTCTGTTCAAGTAGAAAAGTTTGAAAACTCTATTGCATGGAGGCTATTCACCTAAGTCTATGCCCATGGAGATGTCAATCATTTCCTCATACTCGAAGGAGACTTCAGCCAAGAAGCTAACAAACTCACTTACAAACTCACTTAAAGGAGCTGAGTATCAAAGAACCAGGTGCTGAGACAGAAGTCATACTGGAAGTTAGAAGGGTCCCTTTACAAGGGTCTCACAGTCATACCCTGTGCACCTATGAGGACTGACTGATTTTCTTCCTATTCATCCCCTCCCTACAGGATCCTCTCCTCTTTCAGAATTTCTAGACATAGAGCAGGCAAAATGGGAAATAAGGGAACTTTCCTCAAGATCAAGAATCAAACAGATAAGCCTGGCTCCAAGTAAAGTGACCTGACCTCTAAAAAATCAGAAAGGAGAATACTATTATTGTGCTATAAAAAATGATGAAGGTGATGGTTTCAGAGAAAACTGGGAAGATTTATATAAACTGATGCAAAGTGAAGTGAGAAAAAGCAAGAGAGCGATTGATACTATAACAACAACATTGTAAAGTCAAACAACTTTGATGGACTTGAAAAACATGATTAATGCAGTGACCAACCAGGATTCCATAGAACTTATGAGGAAGCATGCTACCCATTTCCTGACAGAGGGGTGAGCTCAGGGTTTACAATGAAACATTTTTTTTGGACAGTTTTAGACAATTTGGCAATTTATTTTCTTTGATCATGCACATCTGTTAGAAGGGTTTTGTTTTTCAATTGGGGTTGGGGTAGGAGGGAGAGAAAATAGACTTTTTGCTCATTGAAAAAAAAATTCATTTTAAAAAAGAAAAAATAGGGGAAAGGACAAATGGGCCAAGTTGATAGTTCCTAATTCCAGAAGAAACCAAGATGCTCAATAGAAGCCAAACCCAGTCCAAAGTGCTCCCTTCCTCTTCTCTGTGCAACATCTGGATTCCAGACAGAAATCTGCCTTAATCCTTCCCTCTGTCTCTAGAGCAATTTCCAGTTTCTCTGGGTCCCACCTGGAGAGGGGTAGCCTTGCAGCTTTCAGTAGAGAGAGACTCTACCCCCCACCCCCACTCCAGCCTCACCAGCTGGGCCTGAGCCTTAGACAAGCTGCAGCAGGAGGCCCCCCTGTCCTCCCCCCATCTGCCATTTAACGATGATGGAAGCTGCTGTCAGCGCGTGGCGACAGTAATAAACACTCTTCTTAATAACACAGGGTGTACCTCTTATTAAAATGAATAGACTCCCACGGCGGAGCCTGGGGCCGCATGGCTGGCAGCCAACCAGGGACAACAGCCCTCAACTGGAGCAGTTTATCTGCTGTAATTACTGGCAGTACGCAACAGCTCTAGTTTCTGATGGCTGACCTGGAAGGCGATCTACTTTCAGTGCCTGGGCCAAACCAGTCAGGCAGAGGAAGGCAAGAGCAACACAGGTTTCCAGGGACACACCCATATGTGCTCCCCGAGACACACACATACCTACAGATCCAGGGACATGCCCGTATACACATGTCCACGGATTCACTGAACACAGGGATATACCCACATTTGTCAGAACACACTAATACAGAAACAAGGGAGAAAAGAAGCCAATATGCATTTATATATAGACCTACAATGCGCCACCCATTACGCTAAGTGCTTTACAATTCCTCCCAACAACCCTCCAAAGTAGTTGGGTGCTGTTATTATCCCCATTTCATAGTCAAAGAAACTGAGGCAAACACAGGTTAAGTGATTTATCCAGGGTCACAGAGCTGGGAATTGTTGAGGCTGAATTTGAACTCGAGTTTCTTTGATCCCAATGCTTTGTCCACTATACTACCTAACTTAACAACAAAGGGCATACCTATGATCAGGGAAGCATGCGCACACATACACACACACACACACGTTACAAGAGACATGCTTTTTTTAAGGCACTAGAAAAGAAATCAGATGACACATTTTAGACACGTAACCTCAGAGAGATATGAGTTTGAAGTCAGGGAAATCTCTGAATCGTGCCTCTAACATTTCTTAGCTGTGTAGCTCTGAACAACTCACTAAAACCCTCTGGGTCTCAGTTTGTTCATCTGTAAAATGAAGATACTGGTCTTCACCAACTCTCAATCTGTGATCTTTTGATCCTATGTCTCTTCTTTGGGTCTCAGTTTTCTCACCTGTAAAAGGGGAAGATGGGACTAAGCGTAGTTTAAGGACACTTCCAGTTCTAAAATTCTGTGGCTATTTACTGAGGGAGATGCCCACAACTTAGAAAAATGCTCACATATATTGCTATATGCACATAGAGATCTTTAGCTAGAAATTGAGACACCAAGTTGTTCCTGTAATGTCATAAGCTCAACAAAAGGAATGTTTCCCCCTACAGGGATGTGAATGCAAAGGAAGATATGGAACTGTCAGCAAATGGAAGAAACAAGATACACATTCACGTATGCTGGTGTTGTGTGTAGGTGTGCCTGAGAAAATCACCATCCCTGTTCTGGCTGCTGCTACATGGGTTCACTCCCAGACTGATGGCATATTGGGAGTCTCAAATGACACAAAAAATCCCCTTTTCTCTCTGAAGTGAATCACCTTCTCCAGTTCAATGCAAAGTTTCCTAGCTCTTGCTTATTACCCTGGTCTGTAGCCAGGTGCAAATAGGGCCCATTTGACTCATGCTGTCTAAGGAACTAAGTAGCCTGGCATCTTTTCCTCTGGATCAGATCTTGGCTTTTTCGGGACACCCAGCTTGACTCAGAAGGGTTTGGTTGCAGCCCCAAAGGTTTTTGAATGTTCTGCCATACGATTTATCACTGATTGCATATCCAAATGGTAAAGTGGAAACAAGATTGGTCCAAAAGTCAGTAGTCCTGGGTTTGAATCTTAACTCTCCTACAAAGTAACTATGTGACTTTGAGTCAATTTACCTTTCTAGGTCTCAGTTGACTGGACTAAATATTCTTACATTTATGACATATTTTGCTTTTCTAGAATCCAGAGTCACTTCCTGTGGTGGTGGTGGCCATTTGGGGGAAATAATCAATGGTTGAGTTCTGCAATTCACCTCCTAAGGTTTGCGTTAATGAAAAGCTAGCTAGGTCAGGGGTGGGGAACCTGTGGCTTTGAGGCCACATGAGGCCCTCTAGGTCCTCAAGAGCATCCCTTGGACCTAGAGGGCCACATGTGACCTTGAGGCTGCAGGTTCCCCATCCCTGGCCTGGCTAGTCTTTGTTGTTACCTAATATTGAGGAGTAACTAGGAGAAGGACATTGCTGAAAGTCTCCATCATAACTTCCATCTTGATTTTTTTCTCCATCAACCAAGTACTCTGACTCAGAGGGCAGCTAGGTGGTTCAATGGATAGAATGCTGGTGTTGCAGTCATGAAGAGTTAAGGCTCAAATCCAGTCTAAGATATTTACTAGCAGTGTGACTCTGGACATGTCATTCAACTTCTGTCTGCCTCAGTTTCCTCACCTGTAAAGTGGTGATAATTAAAGTACCTACCTCTCAGAATTGTTGAGGATCCGATGAGATGTTTGTAAAGTACTTAGCACAGGGTCTGGTTTATAAACATGAATATAAATGCTTGTCTCCGTCCATCCTCAGAAGCAGAGTGACCCTGCATAGATTCTTCAAACTAACTCTTTGTACTTTGAGTACAAAGTGCTTTGAGATTCATCTAGGGTGAACACATATATTGTCCATCAAATGGTGAGAGTGGTCAATATAGTAGCAACAAGGAAAAAAACTTACTCCTCTCTGGTGTAGATTCTTGTGTTGAGTTAGTTGAAGTTCCAATTTGTGTTCTATGTTGTATTAAAATAGGGCACAGTCCACTTGACAGGCTGACATATTTCTTGAAATTTCTTAGGGATCTCTCACATGGGGAAAAGGAGTTGAGAAACATGCCTTCCTATGTGAGCTATTACTATTCACAGCAGCTCCTAAAAAATGACGAGGACTATTAAAATGGTTGACATGAGTAGGGGAATGACAAATATAATCCATTCAGCTCACCCTGGCTAAGGGACCAAATGGCTTACCGTGAGTGACAGTATTACAAGGCACAATTCCTCAGGATTACCACTAGAACTGTAAGTGGAAAAATAGTTCCCCTTTGGGAACCTGACCTCATCGTCCGGTGTAAGTTGAGAGAGCGAGCCCAGAGAAGTCATTACAACTATCTGGGACTCATAACATATCGCAGAGTGGGCGAGTTTCCACTCACTCATTCACTTAATCAGGAAATCTCAGCCCCAAGGCAGAGTTCCAAAACAGAGAGGACTGACTATTTCAGGCAGGCGGGCCGGCCTGGTATGAAAAATGCTGTTCCAGGTGAAGAGAAAAAAAGACACTTGTCACCTATCAGCCAGTATAGACAATAATACAACCTTCCCAAACGAGCAGTATAAATAACACACACCTGCCATGCATCATTCAGCAGAGCTAGGACACATTGACCACATAATATAGTATGGATGCTACATATCCACCAGTAAGGTAGTAGAGACATCATATTCCAAGTGAATGGGTATCTATGGCTTGATTCCACATGAATTGTTTCACTCAGACTAGTGTATTATTTCAGTATACCTTTCTCTCCATGATAGCAAGGAAGAAATGCAACCATTTCTACTGATTGCAGTAGCCTATTTTTTTTTCTTATTTTAGTTTTTGCATTCTGAATTTAACGATTGTCAAGTAACACGTCCCTTCCCACTTACAAGACAGAAAATAAAAAGACGATTGTACATAGTGCTATAAATGCATATTACACATGACTTGTTTTTCTTTTTAAACATATAATAAATTCAACATGTGATTTTCACACTGCCCTGGGTTCCTGTGTTCCCCCTATGTTTCCTTCTGTTCTCTTCTGCATTTTTAAAAATGCTTTGATAACACTTATCTCTTTCTTTTCACTTTCTTTTCTTTTCTTTTCTTTCTGTGGTGGCCCTATCATTACCTTCCTACCCTCTAAATAGGGGTCAGGAACCTATGGCCTTGAAGTCATATGTGGCCTTCTAGATCCTTCAGTATGGTCTTTTGACTGAATCTGCACTTAAGGATCTAGCCTCAAAGCTGCAGGTCCTCCATGCCTGTGTGACTGGAAAACAGAAAAATAAAAAAAATCCTTATAATAATTATGCATAGTTAAGCAAAACAAATATCCACACTGGCCATTTAGAAAAATGCCTCATTTTGCACAGTGAGTCCATACCCCTATTAGAAGGCAAACGGCGTGCTTCATCATTGGTGGGTGGTCTGGAATTAGCCTTGGTCATTGCGTTGATCATAGTTCTGAAGTCTTTCCAGGATGTTTTATTTACCACGTGATTGTCAATTGTATAAATCAGGGGTCAGCAAACGGCAGCCTGTGAGCCAGATCTGGCCTTTTGCATGTTCCCGTAGAACTCAAAAGCTAAGAATGAAATAGACAGTGAGCCAGACTGGGCCCTCAGGCCATAGCTTGGTGCGCCTGACGGAAACTGTTCGGATTCTGCTTGCTTCACTCCACACTATTTCATTAAAGTCTTCTCAGGTTTCTCTGAAATGATTCCTTTTGGTATTTCTTAAGACTTGTTGGTATTCCATTCTATTCATATGTTATAATTTTAATTTAACTCAGGTGTTAGTTTCCAGTTCTTTATTGTATAAAAAAGAGCATAGATAGGTAGATGTGTGTGTGTGCGTGTGTGTGTGTACAGCACATTAGTGACCTATTTTCCAAATCCTTTTAACAATTGTCATTTTCCATTTTTTTTTTTTGGTCATCTTTGCCCATATTATGGGTGTGAGGTAAAAACCTTAAAGTAATTTTAATTTGTATTCCCCTGATTATTAGTGCTTATTGAGAATTTTGCTATTTACATCTGTTCCACTTACCAACTTCTCTATTTTTAGGTAATACCAAATAGTTCTGATGATTGTTGCTTTAAAGTACAGTTTAAAGAGGTGTGGGGAACCTGTGGCTTGAGGTCAACAAGTCTTCACAGAACAAATCCCCTTAATAAAAGGATTTGTTCTGTAAAACTTAAGCTCAGTCCAAAGGCTATACCCAAGAACCTAGAAGATCACATGAGTATGCAGGGTCCCCACTCTTGGTTTAAGGTCAGATACTTTTTCTTTCTACTTTCTTTCATTATTTCCCTTTAGATTCTTGACCTTTTGTTTATCCAGATAAGCTTTATTATTTTTTCTAACTATCAGATAATTCTTTCATACTTTGATTAGTATGGAATAGAAAAAGGAAATTATTTAGGTAAATGGTAATTTTTATTATATTAGCAAGGCCTAACCATGAACAATTAATATTTCTCCAGTGATTAAGATCTGTCTTTATTTCTGTACAGGCTATTTTGTAAGTGTAGCCACATTGTTTCTGCATGTTTCTAGGTAGGCAGATTCCCAAACATTTTATATAATTCCTAGTTAAATTTAATGGAATTTCTTTTCTTATTTATTCTGCTGGGTTTAATTGGTAATAGATATACATATACATTTTATATATACATATATATGAATACTGAAACTCTATGTGGATTAATTTTCTATCCTGTAACTTTACTGAATTAACTTTTACTTCATTTTAAGGTGCTCTAGATAGATCATCTGCAAAAAGTGATATAGTTTCCTCTTTGTCTATATTCCTTCAATTACTTTTCTTGTCTATTTCTATGGCTAGCATTTCTAATACTACATCAAATGATAGAGATGACAATGAACATCTTTGCTGTAACATTGATCTTACTGGCAAGGTCTCTAGCTTTTCTCCATTACCTATAATGTTGTCTATTAATTTTAGTCAGTATTTTTTGCTATGTTAAGGAAAGTGTGATTACTTCAATAAGATCAAAAACAACCAATCTTTTAGACAACTAAAGTCTAAAAAAAGATTCTTTTCAAAATTAAGTAGAATAAAAATGGCATTGAATTTTACTAAAAGCTTTTTCAATATTTATTGATAAAATCATGTGCTCTTTGTGATGTTTGTTATTCATATAGTCTTCTATGTTTATAGTTTTCCTTTATGCTGGAACAACTCTACATTCCTGGTATGAATTCAGCTTGGTTATAGTACAATCATTTTTATAGGTCTTTGTAGATGTCTTGTTAATATTTTGTTATACATATATTATTATATAATATGTCATATTATATATGTACTATAATACATCGTATTATATAATATATTATATTTATATATAATATATTTATGCATTTTATTATATTTATTATATTAATTTGAGATGTCGATCTATAGTTTTCTTTCTCTGCTTTTTAGTTCTTTGATTTAGGTATCAAGATCATATTTGCATCATAGAAGTAAAAATAAAACTAATTTTTTCTTGAAGTAACCTTCATAATTAGAATCAACATGACAAAATCTTATGAAAGAACAAGGACACTTAAAAAACAAAACATTTTAGAATGTTAAAAAATAAATATAACAGTGAAAATGTAAACATATAAAACATAAAATTGACATTTTCCCACTTTCTATTCCCATCCCCATTTTAAATTTATAACAATGTTAAAGTTGTGCCTTGTAGAACTGAAGCAGTGCTCATAGTAATCAGTTTCCTGGTAGTTTAAACAAGTAAAATCTCATTTGGTTTATGTGAAATTTACTTGGTTTGACTTTTTTCCTGGGAGTATTAAAATTCTTTATTCATGGTTTATAAACTCTTTCTCTTGTAATAATGCTGTTTGATTTTTTAAAAAAATAAGGATTTTGATAGGATCCTTTCTTTTCCTATTTTTGTGATAGCTTATGTAATAATGGAATAAATTATTCTTTGAATTTTTGAAAGAATTCGCTTGTTAATCCATCTGGTCCTATAATTTGGGGTTTTTTTCCTTTGGAGATTCATTTGTAATTCATTCAATTTCTTTTTTCTGAGATTGGGTTACTTAAATAATTTATTACTGTTATTTTGAATATTTTATATTTTTAACTATATATCAATTTTATCTGTTATCAGTTTGGTTGTTATATATTTTGATGAAATATTATCTGAGAGTTCTTTATTTTACCCTCAAGTGTTGAGAATTCTTTTTATTTTTTAAAAATTACACTACTATAAAAATAAAAAAAAATTACACTACTAATTTTTTTTTAATTTTTTAACAAATCTTAGTTTTACTTCTCAGTTCAGTGAGGGGTTTGCTTTCAAATTTGTCCATCTCTTCTTTGATTTCCTACATTTCCAATTTGGGGCTTATTTGAGGTTTTAAAATTTGTTATTTTTTAAATTGTGTGTCTAATTCAATTACCTATTCTTTTGCTGATGGAAACATTTAGAGATACCAATTTCCCCCTATGAACTGCTTTAGGTGAATCTCAAAAATTTTGAGTGTTGCCTCATTGTCATCATTTTCTTTGATGAAGTAATCAGTAGTTCTGGTGGTGATTTCTTTGACTTGTCATCTATAAGATTAAATTTAGTCTTTAATTTTTAGTTCTTCCCCAAAAGGCTCTTTGTGTGGTCATTAAAGAATATATTTAATAGTTTCTCATTTTTCTACTTGTTTATGTAGTTTTATTATCTAATATATGGTCACTTTTTGTAAGGGCATTATGTAGAGTTAAGATATGTGTGCTCTTTTCTATTCTCATTCAGTAATCACCAGGCATCTATGATATCTAACTTTTCTAAGATTTCATTCAGGTCATTAACTTCTTTTTTATTTATCATTTCATCAGATTTTCTAGGTCTAAGAGAAATATATTGAGCCCTCCCCCATTATTATGGTTTTACTATGTTCCCTATGTTAGTATTAACTTCTCTATTAACTATTTAAATGCTATTCTATTCTGTGAACTTATATTAAGGGCCAATATTAAGTACTTGAATATCTATGAATATACTATATATTCCCTGTTTTATCCCTGTTAATCAGGCCTATTTTTACTGTCACTTAACTGAGATCATGATCAAGCTACCCCCCTCCAACTTTTTGTTTGCCTCAGGTGTAATAGATTATATTTCAGTACCTTGTTTTAACTCCATACGAGTCTTTATGTGTCAAGTTTCTTGTAAAAAACATAATGTTATATTCTGTTTTCTGCTATTTTGCTACACTCTTCCATCTTATAGGTGAGTTCCTCTCATTCACACTCAAAAGTATGATAATTGTGTATTTCCTTTCATGCTATCCTCTTGTATTTTTGTCTCTCTTTATCTTCTACCCTCCTCTTTACAAAGAAAAAGGTGGAAAAAGCAAGGAAATATGTTTAACAGTAGTGATACGTTTATATTCAGGGTCCCTTCTTCTCTTCCCCTCACCTGATCCTCCATCAAAGACTTTTACTCTTTCTTTCTTTTGACCCTCTCTTTACTTCCACCCTCCAACACTGGAATTTTTTTTCTCATGACTCCAATCTATCACTGTTCCTATTCTTTGTCTTATGTCCCCCTCTCTTCCCCTCTCCAATTTCCCTATCCCTACTTATTTTCTAGTTGATTTTAATCTATTCAAACATTAAATTCTTTATGTGTATGTGTGCTCATCTTTCTTGTCTAGTTCAGATGAAAGTAAATTTCATTTGATGCCCATTTCCAATGCCCTTTGCTCCACATTTATATATCTTAATCTTGTGTACCACTATTATGTGAAACTGAAAGTTCTTTAGCAGTTCTTTCCCTTTCCCCTCTAGTAAGTTATCTCTTCCTTCCCTAAGACCATAAAAACAACAAAACTAATCCCACTCCCTCTTTTGTCTCATTTAACTCCTTTTATGATTCTTGAAGACATTATGGTTCTAACAGGAACCTTGTTTCTATTCCCCCACTAAAATGTAATCACTTTACCTTTTATAATCACTTCCAGATGAACAAATCTATATACCTTCTTAATTTTCTCTTGATTCTTCTCTTTGCATTTCAGAATTTCTACTCATCTCTGGTATTTTCATCAGGTGTACTTGAAAGTTTTCTATAAAGTTTCATTTTTCTCCTGGTGTATTATGCTTAGTTTTTAGGGTAAGTTTCTCTTGACTATAAGCTGTTATCTTTTGCCTTTTGAAATATGACAGTGAAAGATTTTCTTTTCTTTAAGAATAGTAGCTGCCATGTAGTGCTATCTTGGCACAAGGTAGTTGAAACTTTCTGTCTGTTTTCAGTCTTTTAATTTGACCAGAAACCTTGTATTTTGACTCTAATGTTCCAGGGAGTATTCATTTTGGTCTTTCAGGAGGTGACTAATAGATTCTTTATATTTTCATTTTGCCTCCTAGGTCTAATGGATCTGGGCAGTTTTGTTCATGATTTCTTGGGATATTTTATCCAGGCTATATTTTAATTATGATTTTCAGATACTCCCAAGAATCTTAGCTTGACTTTCCTCAACTTGTCCTCCAGGTCAGTTGTTTTATATAGTATATACCTTATATTTTCTCCTGTTATTTTTCTATCTTTTAATTTTTGTTTCAATATTTATTGTCTAATGGAGTAATTATTTTTTGTTTGGTTCATTTGAATTTCCAGGGACTCCAGTTCTTGGGTAAAGTTTACCTTCTGTTCTAAACTAACAACTATCTTTCCCAATCTTTACTCCCTAGCTCTTTTCTTATTTAACATCACATTTTGCATTTCTTGCTCCATTTCTTCTAGGTATTTTTGTACAATGTAGCCAAATCATTCTTTTCTGTGAGACATTTGGAAATATTGTGGCATTACTTTTTTCTGAGTTTAACTCTTGGGCTTCTCTCAATCCATAATATTTCTTTATTGTATTTGGCATTTACTTCTGTTGACTCCTAACTCTAACCTCCATTTCTGAATTGAGGTTTCTGCTTCCTCCTGTATGTTTGGATAATCCTAAGGCTAAGACTAAAATCCACCTTCTGCCAGAATTCCTGGGTTTGGGCTCAAACTCCTGGTGACTCAGGATTATACCTTGGCCTCTTCTCTGTCTCCTTCTCCTTGCATAATCATGAACCAAGAGTTGGCTTCATCACTTGCTGTAACCACAACAGGTCACAACCAGATGTAATTAATAGCTGTGGTAGCAGATCTCCTGTAAGGCTCTATCTAGTTCCTTTGCTTTCCAGGTGCTACTCTAATCTTTTCTCTTGCTTTGGTTCGGGTATGGGCTGCCTGGACACTGGTCTGGCCTCGTTCTTGCTGTGGCTTGAGTGTAGGATGCAGAGAGCTGGTCTAGCATGCCACCATCTAATACAGAAGTTGATTGTCGTGTAGTCTCCTTGGAGGTTCCATTTGAAAGTCATAGTGGTCTATGTCAGGGATAATAGGACTTGGACTGCCTTGGGAAGGCACAGAGTACAGGAGTCAACTCCCCATGTATCTCTTTTCTCACCCCAAACAGTTATGGCCACATGAAACCATGGTAAAGTGATCATAAAGGCTGCTTGGGAAGGAAAAAGAAGTCACAAACGGATAACTTGCAACCTGGGAGTAGGTGTGTGTGTGTGTGTGTGTGTGTGTGTGTGTGTGTGTGTGTGTGTGTGTGTTCATCCTTCATTGCCATAGAAGATTATACCATCAGAGAAATGATGACATGACTTGTACTTGACTTTGTTTTAAGTGAGGGAAGGCTTTGCAGGTCACCAGCCTCACTTCTCCTCCAGAGCCTTCTGAGTCCAGTGACCAGATATTCATCAGGATGACTGGAGATGACCCACTATGAGGCAATTGGGGTTAAGTGACTTGCCCAAGATCACACAGCTAGTGAATGTCAAATGTCTGAGATGAGATTTGAACTCACGTCCTCCTGACTCTTGCACTGGTGCTCTATCCACTGCACCACCTAGCTACCCCTAGGAGTAGGTATATGGGAAGAGAGAGGAAAGATCTTCCCTGTTTGTCTTGCTCATCTTAAGTTAGGTTATTTATAAAATGATTGTATGTATAAAAGCCTCAGGTCTTTTTTTCACTCTCCTATCACCAGCTGAAGGAATCAATCACCTGTTTTCTTGCAATGGCTGCCTTCCTGACTCACTGCCCCAAAATGTAACACCACAAAGCAGTCTGGACTCAGGGACCTAAAGGTGAACCTCCTAATGAACCCCTAATTCCAGGGGCAGTCATGGGATTGGAGCTTCTGTGGGTTTGTGCAGATGGGATTTTCCAGAGCACTCAGGACTGTAACACTTAGTGTCAACTCTGGCATCAAGGTATTTATTTATTTGAATTCTGCAGTTTACAATGTGGGAGGGGTGATGGGCCATGTTTTATTATTCCCATTTTACAAAGGAAGAAACTAAGGCCAAAAGAGGTGAAGAGATTTGCTTACTGTGGCAAATAGCAAGATTGGGGCTGAAACCCAAAAGCCTAATTCAGATTTAGTGGGAATTTCCCTCCATTTTACCACTGGCTACCAAAGAGGAAGTTTTTACCAGGTCCTATATCTTCTCACCAAACATTTGAGGGAGAAGATTTGTCTTCCAAGTCCTTACCCTTGAAGCTATCAAAGAGAGAGATGAAAAGCAGAGAGGGAATATTTGAAAGCCTAGCTAAGTAAACACGACTTCCTGTTGGCTAAAGGGAAATTCTCCCTCTGAGATCTCAAGGGACTGGAAAGAGATACAGGTTTCTGCACCTCCCCTGAGAAGCCTGGGGAACTCTAGCCATCTTTCTTCTCCACCAGCAGTATCTCCATCCACTGGTGCTGAAGAAACATGACACATCTTATTCCCGACCCCTCAGTCTTTCCCATTAGCTGAGACTGCAGGTTCAGAGCACAAACATTGCCGCCTGTCACAGCTGCTGCATGTCAGCCATCAACCAGGGAATGGGCTCGTCTCCTTCAATCTATCACAGAGGGTTTCTGTCGCCCTCACTCCCACCCAGCTTTGCATCCCTCCTCCCACCAGCTCCCAACCTCAGCATTTTGAGGAGACAGGGAACCAGTCACAGTTAAGTAGGGGTCTGAAGCAAGGAAACTGTCAAGAGTTGTGCCTGTCAACAAAAAGCAAAGGAAGAAAGAGAAAAGGAGGAGAGGAGGGAATAAACATTTATTAAGAGTCTACTCTGTGCCAAGTACTGTGCTAAGCTCTTTACAAATATTTCATTTGATCCATGCAACAATCATGGAAGGGAGCTGTTATTATTATCTCTACTTTATAATTGAGGAAATAGGCAGATAGAGGTTGAGTGACTTGCCTAGGGTCACGTAGCAAGGGAGTATCTAAGACTGGATTTCAATTTAGGTCTTCCTACCTCCAGGTCCAAGGCTCTATCCACTGAAAGATCTAGCTGCCTGCCTCTAAGGCCAAGGAGTCACTTGACTCCAGCCGTAGAAGTATCATACACAGCATTCTTGTTTCGTCATGTCTGATTCTTCATGGCTCCATTTGAGATTTTATTGGCAAAGATACTGGAGTGGTTTGCCATTTCCTTTTCTAGTTCATTTTATAGATGAGGAAACTGAGGCAGAGAGAGTTAAATGACTTGCCCAGGGTCACATAGTTAGTAAGTGTCTGAGGCCATATTTGAACTCAGGTCTTCCTGAGTTTAGTTGCTTCAGTCATATCAGACTCTTTGTGTCCCAATTTGGGATTTAACTGGAGTGGTCTGCGATTTCCTTCTCCAGCTCATTTTATAGATGAGGAACTGAAGCAAATAGGGCTAACTGACTTACCCAGAGTCACACAACTGGATTTGAACTCACAAGCATCATAACTCCAGACCTAGTATGCTCTCCACTGCACCACCTAGCTGCTCTCATGTTCTTGGAGGACATAAAAGGGATAAGCAGTTGATTTATAATCCTCATGGGATCACCATGATCAACGGGTCAAGTTTTTATTAGGTCACCAAAGTCAACGAAAACCATCTCTCCTTTCAAAACCTCATCCCTTGCCTGGCTGTAGACAAATTAGAGCATTGTATAGACAGCAACAATAACTTTACATTTGTATAGCAGTTCACAACTTTAAAGCCTTCCCATGGGCCATCTCTTTTGTCCTTCCTAATAACATCGTGAGGTAGATGTGCAGGTATAGATAGATAGAGAGATAGATAGACAGATATGTGTGTATGCATATATATGTATATATACTTCCATATACACACATATACATGTGTGTATATATATACACACACATATATATCCTCATTTTACATATAAAGACACTCAAGTTTTGAAAACTTGAGTTTTAAACGATTAATATGAAGTCATACACTGGGGAAGTGAAGGACCAGGATTCCACACCAGGTCTGCTGATATCTACCAAGGATCATGAAGAACTGTGCTGTATTGAGGCTGGGCCTCATTATGTAAATTTCATCTTTTTAGAGTTATTCTTTAAAGAGGTACAGTGAAAAGAGTCCTCACTTTAAATTCAAAGGATCTGACTTCAAATCCTGCCTTTCTCATGCACCTTTATCATATATTTGTGTAACCTTAAGTAAATCACTTACCCACTATGGGCCTCAGCTTCCTCATCTGTAAAATAAGGGCATTGAACTTGGTGGCCTTTAAGGTCCCGTCCAAGTCTACACCCATGATCTTATGACTCTGTATGTGTCCATGATGGCTCCATTCTCATTTATGGAGGGATGATTGTCCAGATATATTGCAAACCCCCTTCTCTTTGCTGTGCTGTGCTGTGCTATCCTGTAAAGGTTTCATCCTATTGTCTTTCCTCTCTTTTCTAAGGAGAAGGTTATCCACAGGGTCATCCCACCACCTACACCACATTTGATTTCCATCATCACTCCAGTGCCATTCCCAGAGTGCAAAGACTAAATCAGATAAAGCTGAAGTTGATTTTAAGTGCAGCCTGGAAAACACACAATGGCAAGTGAGATGTAGGCTTGGAATAAAATCATATCAGCTGAAGGATGTATGGGACAGATGAGTGGGAGGCAGGGAAGAGGGAGAGGAGAAGACCTATTTCTAGTCTTGGGAAATGATGTGGTTAAGAACTTAAGCAGTTGATTTCTATTCAGAAAGGCAAGGTTATATGGTTGAAAATATCCTGATCTGACAGTCAGAAGACCTGAGTTTAAGTTCAGGCTGTAATATGTATATGTATATGTAATATATAACATGGAGGAATACCCTTAATCTACCTGAGCCTCAGTTTTCTCATCTCTAAAATAGGCATCATACCAATAATACTTGTATCTGTATTATATAACTCTTGGGGTCATTGGTAATAAAGTGCTTTACAGATGTTAAAGAGATATTCAATTCAATAAACATTCAGGAACCACCTACTATGTGTCAAGTACTGTGCTAAACACCGTTAACTATTATTATTGTTGCCTGACCATGGAACAAACACTAACTAAGTGGAGGAAAGGGGATAGATAGGTTTGAGGAGAGAAGAGCTATTGGGGAAAAAGATCTATTTTAAATACCATCATTCCAGACCCAGAGCCTGTCCTATCTCTTTTCATGTACCAAGAAGACAATTGAGGCAAGGGGCTCTTGAGGCTAACTGATGGGACAATGAACTCACATCTTGATTCCACCAACATCATAACTTGGGAGCAAAAAAAAAAAAAAGCTAATGCCATCTTAGGCAACATTGATATAAAGTGTCCAGAATAAGAAAAATAAGCCCCATTGTATTCAATAGAGGGGCAGCTAGGGGGTGCAATAGATGGAGTGCAGGCATGGAGTCAGGAAGACTCATCTGCCTGAGTTCAAATCTGGCCTTAGACACTAGCTGTGTGACCCTGAACAAGTCACTTAACCCTGCTTGCCTCAGTTTCCTCATCTGTCAAGTGAGCTGGAGAAGGAAATGGCAAACCAGTATCTTTGCCAAGAAAAATCCAAATGGGGTAACGAAGAGTCAGTCACAAATGACTCATCAAGAACAAGAAGCAGGAAAATGACTAAAAGAGGGGAGAAAGTCCAGAAAAAATAAGATCATCAGTTAGGGCAGGGGAGGAATCTAGGGATCCACAGTTCCATTGCATCCCTATTTTCCTCATCCTATCCAGCAGCAGCTTTACCCACTCAATCAATCCACAAATCACGTAGACACTCTTTTGACAACTGCCCTGGTGAGTTCGGAGCATCCAGCTTTGGGGGATAATAGCAATCAAAGGGAGGTGTGTAATTGCTCTTTTGACCTGATGAGACCCTCACCTCCTGTAGGATTCTGTTAATCAGGAATTAGGATGAGCTTTTCTGTAGGGAACAGATTGAGGCAAAAGGAACCTTTTCGATTGCAATTGCGACTAGGTCCTACTTTGCATCATGTATGCTCCCTTCCTGTCTCCTTTGATGATTCTCAGTAAAGGTATTAATTAGAACTATTATAGTCTGAGAGTTTTCATTCTGCAACCTGAGACCCCTCAGGGCGAATTCAACAAGTAAGGGAATACAAAGCATATACAAAGTAATTGAGAGGGGGGAAGGGAGGAGGGAGAGAGGGGGGAAGGGAGGAGGGAGAGAGGGGGGAAGGGAGGAGGGAGAGAGAGAGGCAGAGAGAGACAGAGGAAAAGAGGAGAGGAGAGGAAGGAGAGAAAGAGACAGAAAGAGGAGAAAGAGAGGAGAGGAAAGGGGAGAAAGAGAGAGAGAGAGGAGGAAGAAAGGAGAGGAGGGGAAAGGAGAGAGACAGAAAGAAACAGAGAGACAGATGAAAGAGAAGAAAAGAGAAGAGAAGCAGAAAGGAGAGAGGAGAGGAGTGGAAAGGAAAGAGACAGATACACAGAGAGACAGAAAGAAAACAGAGAGGGGAAGGAGAGAAGCAGAAAGGAAAGAGACAGAGAGAAGAAGAGGAGAGGAGCAGAAAGGAGAGAAAGACAGAGAGACACACGGAGAGACAGAAGTAGAGAGAGAGGAAACAGAGAGGAAGGTAGGAGAGAAGCAAAAAGGCAAAAGACAGAGAGAGGACGAGAGGAGAGGAAAAGAGGAGAGGAGCAGAAAGGAAAGAGAGAGAGAAAGGAAGAGAGGAGAGGAGGGAAAGGAGATGAGAAAGAGAGATGAGTTAGGGAAGGAAGATGGTATGGCTCAGAAAATGCTGTGAAAGACACAGGTACTGTTGACCTTGGGACAGAAATCCACCATGGCCATGTCTTTTTGTTGTTTTCTATTCCTTAGTCCTCAGGTAGTTTATCAGTACAGCCCAGTACACAAGACTCCCTGGGGGAACAAAACAGCACATAAGGAACTTACCTAGAGACGTAGATAAAAACACTGAGGGAAACCCAAACCCTGGGACCATACTGCTCTCCTTCAAAGACATCCTCCTGGTCTCATCTTTCCTTATTCAGTACTGTAAGTTTTCATACAAGGACTAGCCCAAGGTTAGTCTCATATCCATAGGATATTCTAATTTTTGCTTTTATGTGCTGTCTGGAATCAATCTCACATTCTCCATTATCATCTCCATCATCTGACTTCTCTGGCTTCCTTAAAATCTCATCTTCTAGGGGAAGTCTTTCCTGATCCCCTTTAATTCTAGTGCCTTCCCTCTATTGTCCCCTCCAATTAATCTACATATAGCATCTTTGTACATATGTACATGTTTGTACATAGCTTATTTGCATATTGTCTTCTTCAGTTCTGAGTTCCTCAAGGGCAGAGGTATCTGATGGCTCAGTGGATAGAACATGGGATCCGGAGTTAAGAAGATCTGAGTTCAACTCCAGCCTCAGATACTTTCTAGCTGCGTGACCCTAGGTAAGTCACTTAAACTCTGTTTGTTTGACAAAATGGATCTACTGGAGAAGCAAAGGGAAAATCACTGCAGTGTCCTTGACAAGAAAACCCCAAATGGAGTCACAGAGGGTGGGATGCAATTGAACAACAAGAGCAGATACTTTTACCTTTCTTTGTATCCCTGGTGCTTAGCACAGTGCCTTGAACTTGCTGTTTATTGAGTGACTGACTGATTGGTAAGATATGGGATAGACCCTGGTACAATTCTCAGGGATATTCCTTGCAAATGCTGTCTAACCTCCCCCATAAGCCCAGGTGCCCTACCTTCCTTGCTCTCTTAACAAGGACAGTCAAAAAGGTGAAGAGGTTGAAACAAAGCTACTAGATTGTTCAAAGAAACTGATGGCGCTTAGCCTGGTGAGATAAAGACCTGATAGCTAGCTGTCTTCAAGTATTTGAAAGTCTGTCCTATGGAAGAAAGTTTAGATATATTTTGTTTCACTCTAAAGGGCAAAATAAGAAACAATGAGTGGCAGTTACAGGGAGGCAGGTCTCAATGAGATATAAGGGTGGAAATTTTCCTGCTAATTAGAACTATCTGGCAATGGAATGAGCTGTCTAGAGAAGTAGTGAGCTCCCCATTGTTGAAATTCTTCCAGGGGAGGCTGGATAAGCACTTGTGAAGCATATTGTAGTGAAGATTAATGCTTTAGGTAAGAGCTGGAATAAATGACCTTTGAGTTTCATTCAAACTCTGAGAATTTATAATACTATTCCTTAATTTGGCCTCATTTAAGTTCTTGTTCATTTGACCAGCTGATGGGGAGTTCCTGATAAAGCGCTTCATAGGACAGCTTGTATTTGGACTGGTTTCAACTCCCCACCCCAATTTCCATTTTAGTTCACATCAGGTTTGAGGCTTATTGGAAATTTGTCCAATGGCTTCTGGAAGAAGTCAGCCATTTTGCACTCTTTCAGGAAGAAGCAGCAGAAATCCGCTACCCTTGGAAGTTCTGTTTAGAGACCAGCCTGTTTTGCAGTGATTATTCTACCCTGTTTCACAACCCCACCACCCCAGCTCTAGCCCAACATTATGGTCTTTCCTCACTTCCAGATCTGAAATTTTATAATTCTAAAAGTTAAAGAGAGACTCATTTAGGTTCAATGTAAGTCCAACAATTTAGAATTGCTGCTGGCCCTAAGGGGTAGGGATACATGCATGCTCTCCCATTTCACTAACAGGCCCATACGCTCTAACCCACACATCCTTTTTTCACATTCTTTGGATCATTAAATCCCCACTCTGATGCTCCTGGAGAAAAATTACTTATAGCTGAGGTCTGACTCATGACTGGAGTCTCCCCACATAACTAGTAGAAAGGTAGTCAAGGTATAGTATGAACCAAGTATGGGACAGCTATTAATTTCCTACATACAAAAGGAATATTTAACACAAAAGACTATTATATTCACATATTTAAAGACAGAACAAAACAGTAAATTATAACTACTCTTATAACTCTGACAGGAAACTGAGACTTGAATATCAGAATCTGAAGTATCTGAACTGAAGACAAAGGATCTCTAGACTTCTTGAAACTCACAAGGTCAACTCTAAACCTGAACATGTACATTTTAAGATCAGCGATCAATCATCTACGATCAGGCAAAGAAACACAAAGTTGAAGAGGCAGTCAGAGACTCAAGCTTGCCTTGATGAGCCCCACTGCTCTAGCTGCAAAATGGGAACAATCTATGTGCTGCCAGGGTAGAAAAGATCAGCTCCTTCCCAGTCCTCAAGGACAGCACCATACTTACATAATGCCACCTAGGACATGGCAACTTCCACCTAAAGGAGAGGGTGACAGAAGCAGAGTCTCTATCTCTCTCTCTTTAGGGCTCCCCTGAGTCATAAGCTCTTTCTTCTCAGTATCCAATAAGGAAGGTAATTCATTATGCCCAAAGCTTAGTCCTTCAATGCTAAAAACACATGAGGTCAACCAAAAGCAGTCAGATAATACTGACTGTCAAGCAATTGACCCAAAAGTACTCTAAACAGTAAGATAGCATAGACTGGAATCAGGCAGGCCAGCTTTGTGCATACCTTCTTACATGAGGACAATGTTCTTAACTATTAGGGATGGCTTAACTATTATGGAAATGAAATGGGTTGGCAACCTCAGTAGGAGGGATTCCATATTTTATTTGGCTCTTTTGTACCTGACACTATCCCAGTCCCAAGGCTGGCAGAAAGATGGTGAATCCCACAAGCAATTATGGGATCTTTGGAAATGGGATTGGGCATGTATAAACACAAGGGGCTAAACTGATCCTCCTGAGTAGTGAAATCTGCTTGTGGATAAGACTCACCTTCCCCAATTCAGACCCAAGTCTCTCGCCTTTTGTACTTAGAATGAAATGGATAGATCTCATTGGGAAGAGGAGAGGTCAGAGTTTGACAGCCTCCTCTACCCTGCTGCCATTTTTTTGCATTCATCAAAATCTCATTATTAACAATTAACAGGCATTTGTTAAGCACTTATTATGTGTTGCCAGATGCTAAGTACTTTAAAAAGTATTCTCATTTGAATAGATGGAGTACTGCCTCACTGGAAGCCTTAAAAAAATACCCACTGAATGATCCTCTGTCTGGTATTCTGTAGAAAGATTCCTGCACTAGATGGAAAATTGGACTAGGTGACCTCTAAGGTCCTTCCCAACTCCAACATTTGGTGGGAAGGTTTGTGCTGGGAGGAGGAAGAGAACATCCTGCACTTGTAGATCGTCATAATTTTGCCTTCCCTCTCCCCAGCCCCAGTACAGAGGCCCCTGGGTGCCAGGGAGTAAGGTTGTTAGGTCAGCAAGATCATCTCTTGGATGTTGCCCTCCAGACAAACACAAACAGATAAAGAGTGACCTCTAGTGATGGATTCTCTACAGGGATCCTTGATGGCTGGGCCAGAGAGGAGGTTTTCAGATAGAGCTCGGATCCATGACCCCAGAAAATGAAAGCAATCAAATCCAAGGAAATAGCCAGAGTTAAAGGGGAGCTGGGAGAGCCACACTGAACTGCACTGAGTGAGGCATGGCAAGGTGACCTGGGGGTTGGGAGTGTGGGCAGGAAGCAACACAGCTAAGCCACTTTTCCTGTATTGCACCTACATCTTATGGTCTGGTATCATAGAAAGAACATTTGACCAAGATTTCAGTCTGGTCAACTTCCTCTTAAGCGAATCACTGGGTCTTAGTGCTTTCCTCTGTAAATTGAGTAGATTTGACTCCTTTTAGTTCTGAGGTTTCCATATGATGTGGCTCCTGCCCCACATTTTATTTGGCTTCTTTGCACCTGGTACTATCCTCATACCAAGAAAGATAGTGAACCCCACAAGATTCTCTGGCTCATTAGTAACCAGGAGGTCTTTGGAAATGGGATTAAGCATGTACAAACATGAGGCGCTAAATTGGTCCTACTGAGTGGTGAAATCTGCTCATGGATAAGACTCACCTTTCCCAGTTCAGACCCAAGCCTCCTGCCTTTTTTACCTAGAATGAAATGGACAGATCTCATTGGAAAGAGTGTGACAGCCTCCTCTACCCTGTTGCCATTTTTTTTTTGCATTCATCAAGATCTCATTGTTTATAATCATTCTTATTACAGTATATATGTGTCTGTTGGTATAAGGGCAAGCAAAGTAGGATCTTTTGCTGTTTTTATTTTACTAAAAGTGCCTCTGAATAATGTGATTAAGGAGGAGCTTTCCCACCCACTGTCAGGCCTGGGAAGATTTATAGGAAGGTCCTTGCCTTTTATTAATGAAGCACTTGTTCTCAAGGGATGTGATGCCCTCTGGCTCTAAAAGTGTATAAACACTCTGAGGTGCAGTTTTATTTTGGGGCTTACTGACTGGAAGTGTTTGTTGGCCATATAAGGACTCTGGGAAGCTGTTTAAGGAGGTTCCCCCCGCCGCTGCCCCCCACCTTTGAAAAGATGCTTCCCTCTCTGATAACTATGACCAGACAGTTGAGCCTGTCTGTTGAATTCAGGCAGAGGAAGCCATGTCTGTTGATCTTTGATTTCTCTGTTTTTTTCTTTGAAGTTCAGGGTGCTGACTCCCCTGAACTAGGTGAATGATATATGTGCCTGGTTAAAGGAATGATACATGTGCTTGATTAAAGTGACTGTTAACCCCTTAAAAGTTGCTTTTCCTTTTATGAATACAGATCTAAGAACCTGTGATAGCAGGCCCCCCTGTGTGTATTGGGGTGCTTACTGATACAGTTGGGCTAGTTTGTAAACTGCCTCTGTTCATGCCCTTTTTCCTGAATAGGATGTTGAAATTCTCTTCATATTTTAAGACCCAGCTCAAAAGCTACGGTAGAAATGACTTCCTCTGAAATCTTCTCATACTAGTATCCCTCCTATACCTACCTTGCTCTATTTTGCCTTATCTTTATTTATGTACTTTTTGTCTCTCCAATTTGACTGTAAGTTCCTTAAATAGATGGATTATATCTTTAAATATACCATATATACCCATGTACCATAGGGAATATACTGTAGTACCTAGCCAGAGCCTCAACTAGGACAGGGCACCTGAGAATTTGACCCAGGACATCAATATCTCTTATTCTCTTTCAGTGGCTTAGAAACAACTGAACTTAGCACTTAGTAATCATGACCCCACTTACCCCAGGTGAGCCTTCCCAGACTTCTCTGCCCATAAAACAGGACATCTATTTATGTCTTTCTTCAAAGGTGCAGTGTCCTGGGGTCTTTCCTTCATACAACCTTAATCTACTTAATCTGTCTCAAAATTTGATTTTAGGACACATTTGGTACTTTTTGACTAGAGGATGTTTTATGGTGATTGTCCTAGATGCTAAGATTGTTAGTTATAACTTGGCACCTATGTTTGTAAATTGTAAGCACTCAATAAAGGTTTGTTAAATAAATAAATGACTCATGTTACCATGGACAACTCATTTCATTTCCTTTTCCCCTACTTTTCCTATCTAATAAATGTGTCTTCTACAAAATTAGGATCATTTCCTGATCATGATGGGTTTGTAATTACCCAATAGGAGGGTAAGGAGATGGATAACATCGCACCCTTTCCTCAAAACTCAATCATAGGCCAACATAACTACACCATTCTCTTTAGAGCTCAAAAGGCCTCTTCTCCACAGCTTTCTGCTTTTGGCCTTCCATGGTTATGCTGGTGTTAGCTTGACTCAGGCCTTCATAGCTAGCACCTGCACAGGCAAAATTCCTTAACAATCTCCTAACCTCCCTCTGACCCCAGCATCACTACATCTTGTTCCCTAGACCACCTTGTGGCTGCCACAAACACCTCTCAGCAGGTAGGCTCTGTGCTCTAGGGCAGTGGTCAGTGAACAAGACCCCTCCCCCCATCCTTTTTCATTTTTAGTGAGAGTCAGTGGCGCAGGATGAGGAAGTATGGATGAATAAGTTGCAGTCTGCATTGCAGATCTCATTACATTATCATCCAAACCAACCCCTCTTCTAAAATTTCCCCTATTTCCATCAAGGGCACCATCATCCTTCTAGTGTCAGGTTCTCAACCACCTCATTATCTGTGACTTCTCATTCAACTTCAAAGTTACCATTGATCTCTTAATGACCTAATTTGATGGGCATTGCTCAGTTCTCATCCTTCTCAACCTTCCTGTAGCATTAGATACTGTTGACCAGGCTTCCTCCCCATCCTTTGTAGCTTAAAGTACTTTTGATAAGATTTGCAACCACAAAGTCACCTATAAAAACATTCAGATCTACATACTTTGAAAACTTGGACACATAATTTTTTAACTTGTTAAAAAAAAAATCTCCCAAATGAAGAATTTCTATGGGTTTTGAGCCCATTTATTAAAAATATTAAAATGGAACACTTTCTGATTAGTAGACAAGAGAACCTTCATCATCAGAGAAAATGGAAATTTACTAGCTGAATTTCAACAAAAACCCTTGCATGATTAGTGAGTGGAACTGAAAATAAATATTGATTTAGTAAGCACAGCTAGCAATGCACTTCTTCCATTTAGATTCATTATGTATCTTTGTGAGGAATCTTTTTCAACTACTACATCCTTTAAATATTTAATTGAAATGTTGAAATAATTGAATTGAAATAAACCAAACTTAGAATAATGTCTTAAAGTTGCTATATAGTAGAATGTTACATGAGATCACGTTGCTATCGTTAAACTTTCCTTTAAAAATAATTTTAATGAGAACAAAAAAGGTTTTGCCATGAATAAATAAAATAGTATTTTCAAAAATTATTTCACCTTTATCTTTTTTCCTTTAAATTTTTGTATACATTTATAATGAGTAGTGCATGCATAACATTTATAAATGAGAAAATATATTGGAAGTTTATGTTCAAAAATCATTGATAGAAGTGGACAATCACTAAAGTTTGGAAACCACTGAACGAGATGATTTCTAAGGTCTCTCTAAGCTTTGACTTTTTAGAATCTAGAGTCATAGAATCACAGAATTTCAGATTTGGAAGAGACTTTGGAAGGGACTCAGTGGCTATCCAATCCAACCGATGCCTGAAAGAATCTCCACTATAACAAAATGAACAAACACTGTCTTAAAAAATCCCAATGGGGGAGAAGCTACTGCTTCCCAAGGCAGACTTTTTCACTTTGGGACAGCTCTAATAATTAAGAAGGGACAGCTAGGGGGCACAGTGGATAGAATGCTGGACCTGGAATCTGGAAGACTCATCTTCTTGAGTTCAAGTCCAGACTCAGACACTTACTAGCTATGTGAACCTGGGCAAGTCATTTAACCCTTTTTGCCTCAGTTTCTTCATCTGTCAGATGAGCTGAAGAAAGAAATAGCAAACCACTCCAGTATCTTTGCTAAGAAAACCCCAAAAAGAGTCACAAAGAGTCAGACACAACTGAAAACAACTGAACAATGATAATTAAGAAAATCTTCTTTATCTCTTTCAGCTTCTACTCATTGACCTTGGCTACTAGGGTCACACAGAATAACAATCCATCTTTCACATAATGGTCCTTCAAAGCCTTGCAGACAGCTATCATGTTGGGATTTGACCCTTTCCACCTTAGCCTCCCTCCCTAGTATTTTCTTTCCTAGACTAAACATCTTTCAGGTGGTCCTTCCATAATATCAGCTCAAGCGCCTTTACCATCCTGGTTGTCTTTCCTTGGAAGCTCTGCAGATTATGAGTGTCCTCAGAACTGAATACAGTATTTCAGTGTGACCTGACCACTTCAGAGTACTGAGGAATGCTCAACTCTCTCTCCGTATTAGGCATTCCTCCCAGTGCAGCCCAAGGGCATATTAGCTCACATTGCAGACTCACAAGGAGTTTCTGGAACCACTAAAACCCACAGAATTTTTTCAGACAAACTATTTTTTAACCATGTTGCCCCATTCTTGGACTGATGAAATGGATGTTTTAGAACCTTAGGGTAACATTTTAAATGTATCCCTATCGAATTTCATCTTATTATATTCAGTCCAGTGCTCTAGTTTACCAAGCCTTTTTTAGGATTTTATCCCCGTTCTTTCCAGTTTTGCATCATCTGCAAGTATGATGAGCATGCTATTTATGTCTTTATCTGAGTTACTGATAATAATGTTAAATAATAGCGCAGGACCCAGGTACAGATCCGTGAGGCACTCCATTGGAGACCTCCTGGCAATTTGATATTGAACTGTTAAGGATTCTCTTGTTGCCTAACATTCAACCAGTTGCAAATCTTACAGATTGTATTACAAAGTGGCACTGAGGTGGCTCAGTGGATAGAGCACTGGAGTCAGGAGGACCTGAGTTCAAATTCACACACATACTAGCTACAAGACCCGGACAAATCACTTAACCCTGATTGCTTTTAAAAAAAGATTGCATTCTATCCAAATTACATCTTTTATCCATCTTTTTCCACAAACATAGTATGAAGTGTTTTCATCAAATCCTTTACTAATATAAAGGTAAATTGTATCTACATCGTTCTCCTGGTCCACTAGATTAATAAGTCTGTCAGAAAAAGGAAATAAGTTTAGTCTGGCATGATCTGTTTTTGATGAAGTCACACTGACTCTTAGTAATCATTGGGGTTTTTTTCCCCTCCTTAGATGTTCACTTGCCATCGCTTTACTGATTCTTCCTAGAATTTTCCCAGGCACAGAAGTCAAGTTTACTCACCAATGGTTTACAGATTTTCTTCTTGTCCCTTTTTTTTTAAACTTGCCCTACCTCAGCCCTATAATGTCTCTTCCTCTCTCCTGTTTTCTATGTATTGCAAAGATTAGTGCCTTAGCAATCACATTGGGTGTATTTGGTACTCAAGGATATAGTTCATCTCGGACAGATGATTTTAATTACATTTTTCTTCTTTCATTTCCAGTACAATGGTCATTCTCCTCAGAAGAGAAAAGTGTTCTCTGTGACCAGTTATCATCATCCCATCCACTTCAAGTCAAGGCCCTGTGTCTCTTCTTCTATCTTCCTCCCTCCCCTTCCCCTCCCACATAGCTTAAGAAAACAAACCCGTTTGTCACCAGCCTCAATCCATTCTTAACTTTAGCACTGCAGACTCTATGTCACACTCATATTCATCCTCTGTTTTATATATGTGCATGTGTGTACGTGTGTGTGTGCGTGTGTGTATGTGTCCTTGTTTCTACTTTCTGTATGTAGTATTTTTTTAAAAATCTAAGTTGTTATCAAATTGCTTATCATCTCAGGGAGTAAAGAATTTAGAACTTAAGATTTCTAAAAATTTCTAAAAATCAATGATAAAAAATTGTTTTCACATGTAATTGGTAAATAAATAAAATATTCCAAAAAAATCTAAGTTAGTTACCTTTTCATCCATGTGCAACTTCCATTTTTCTCCTCTTTGGAATTGCTCCCTTTTGTCTTAAGAATTTCATTCTTGAGTGTTTCTCCCCTCCACCCCCAATCACTGCCACCGTGTTAGTCCAGTTTCTCCACCTGAATGTCAAGCTCTTCCAGAACAAATACTGTCTTCTGCCCCTTCTACCCTGCACTTTTATGCTCATCACAGCTGAATGTGATACTCAAGTTCCTGTTAAACAGATTTGATCTTTCAGTCAGACAGTCACTAAACATTTGATAATCACCCGCTAGTGCCAGACATTGTGCAAAATGCTAGGGATACAAAGAAAGGCAAAAGATAACCCCTGCTCTCAAGGAACTCACAATCCTTTTTTTTTCTATTATGTACAGTTAAATATAATAAAATTATTGCATAAATTTCTTTTTTTTCTTCTCTTCCCCCATCCTAGAGATGGCTACCATTAGACAAAAACATGTGTGTGTGTGTGTATATATATATATAAATGTATATCTATATCTATATATATGTAAAACCATTCTATATATACTTCTATTTATCATTTCTTTCTCTGGATGCAGATAGCACCATCTTCCTTCATATGTCCTTTGTAGTTAATTTGGGTATCTACAAGAGTCAAAATGACTTATTCACTCAAAGTTCTTCTTAAAACAAGCTTGCAATCTAATGGGGCAATGTGAAAAAAATGTACAAACAAGTTATATACAGGATAAATTGGAAATAATTGACAGAGGGAAAGAACTAGAATTAAGGGGGATGAATAAGCCTTTGGACTTCAGGAAATGGTAGGATTTCAGGTGAGAACTGAAGAAAATCAGGAAAGTCAGAAGCCAGAGATGAGGAAGGAGAGCATTTCATGCATGGGGTGAAAATGCATTTCAGTGAAAATGAAGATGGACTTTCTTGTTTAAGGAACTTCAAGGAGGCAGGTGTCACTGCATAGAAGAGAAAGAGGGAGGGGCAGAGAAGGTAAATAGAATGGAAAATTGGGGTAGGGAGATTATGACGGGTTTTAGAAGGCAAACAGGATTTTATGTTTGATCCTGGAGGTACTAGGAGCTACTGGAGTTGAGTAAGAGATGATATGGTCAGACCTGCATTTTGGGAAGTTCATTTTGACAACTGATTGGAAGGTGAACTAAACTGGGAAGAGACTTTGAAGCAGGCAGACAAACCAATAAGCTACTGTAATGTAGTGTCAGAAGAGAATGGAGAAAGGCGAGGGAGGGAGGTATTGGAAGATGTCATGAAGGTAGACTTGACAAGTCTTAGCAAGAAATTGAATATGGGAGTGATAGAGACTGAGGAGTCAAGGATGACACCCAACTTTGAAGCCTGGATAACTGGGTGGATGGTGCAATGTCAACAGTAATAGGGAAATTATGAAAGAGGAGAACGTTTGTGGGGAGAGGGAGTTCAGTTTTGGACATATTGAATTTAAAATATCCATGGTACACCCAATTGGAGACATTCAATAAGCAGCTGGAGATTCAAGACTGAAAGTCAGAAGAGAAGTTAAGGAGATTTGAGCACAGAGATGGTAATTAAATTCATGGGAGCTAATGAGATCACCAAGTGAAACAGTATAGAGGGAGAAGAGGGCCCAGGAGACAGCCCTGTGGGGTGCTCACTTTTAGAGAGTATGACCTGGATGAAATCTAGCAAAGAAGTCTGAGAAGGAGTGACTAGATAAGTAGGAGGAGAACTGGGAGAGAGTGATGTCAAAAAACACTAGAGAAAAGAGTGTATTAAGAAGAGGGTAACTGAAAATTTCAAAGGCTGTCGAGAAGTCAAAAAAAGAAAGGAAGATATTCCTTCCAGAAAATGCTACTCCCATTCTAGTGGCCTCCAACAGGGGCTACCCACCCTCTCCCCACAGCTAGGGTAAGAGGAATCCTCTTCTTGGTTTTTTTTTCTTTTTAATGGGATGAGAAAGCATTCCTCCTATGTCCACATTTGGGGAGGAGGAAAGGACTCAAAAGTCCTAGGACTCCAAAGCAAAATCTCAAATCTTATTCCAAGTTCCCCAAGAAAACATGTCCCTGGGCCATCATCCTCCCTAAATTCAGCTACATGAAAGGCCCTGTACAGAGCCTTCCTGGGGCCCTGTCCACAGAAAGAGGAGCTTGTCTAGACTTTTACTTATCCAGACTGCTTTTTTAATGCAGGAGTCTGAATTTGCTCCTAGTCTCTTTTTTCTCCTTTTACCATCTGTCTGTTCATTCTGAAATCTGTTCAGGTTGACCTCTAGCTGACCAGAGCCTTCCCTCTCCCTCTGTCCTGCTATGGGCTCCTCCAGACAACCCTGGTTTGGCTCATGAGGTTTTAGCTGAATATGCAAATACCTCCCCAACCAGCTGGTGTCTGCCTCCTAGAAACACATGTTCCAAAGCCCCTTGGACTGGCAGGGGAGAGAAGGGACCTGTGCTGGGGCCTGGCTCCACAGTCCAGGGAGAGACAGTAACTTAGCAAGGGATGCCACAGCAAGCAGATGGAGATCAGCTAAACATGGGGAGAGGGAAGAGAGCATGGGAGTAGGTATGCATGGATGGACACTAAGATCCACTCAGGTACACACAGGCACATCCCTATGGGCATTCAGTTGCTGTGATGTGTTAATACACACTAATTTGGCTTTGCCTGGAGTTTTCAGAAATCTTTGGTTCATAGAAATTCCCTTTGGCCTCAAAAACTGTCCTTTCCTACTTTCCCTAATAGAGGCCAAGAATTAGAGGCTTACTTTCAAATTGTGTGACCTTGGAAAAGTTACTTCTCCTATCTCTGACTCAGTTTCCCCATCTCCAAAATGTGGAAATCAGACTGCATGATGTCAAAAATCCCTTCCAGCTCTAAAGTTCTAGCACTCTTTGCTACTGTTCTAATCATTCTGCCTTCTCACCTTCTAAGCTTCCTCCAAATCACAATGTTTAGAAAACATACAGTCTATATTGTGAATGAATGACTGGCAAAGCATTTGAGGGAGGAGAGGCGAAGTGACTTGAAATGACTTGCCCAGAGTCATACAGGTAGTAAGTAACCGAGGCTGGGTTTGAACTCAGGGAGATGAGTCTTCCTGACTCCAGACCTGGCACTCTATCCACTGTGCCATGTAGCTGCTTCTGTCTAGGGATTATTTGTTATTATGTAATAATTAGGTAAAAAAGAGTAAATGCAACAAAAAATAATTTGTCATAAGGGCAAAAAGACATTACTAGCAATAATAATTGCTTACATCTCTATAGTGCCTTAAAGCATGCAAAGGGGACAACTAGATGGCACAGTGGATAGAGCACTGGCCCTGGAGTCAGGAAGAACTAAGTTTAAATCCAGTCTCAGACACTTACTATCTGTGTGACCCTCAACAAGTCACTTAACCCTGATTGCTTTCAAAAAAAAAGCACACCAAACACCTTTTGTGTAAATAAAATGTAAACATTATTATCCCCTGTTTAACTGTCCTGAAGATGAGGAAACTGAGGCTCACTGAGGCTAGAGGACTTGCAAAGATCATGAAGCTAGTGGTGTAGTCTGGATCTAAACTCAGCTCCTCCTAATACCAGGTCCCTTCTTCTCCCTTGGACCCCAATCTTTATATAAATGACTTCCACTCTATGTATCGAGTCCTAATCTCTCTACAATCTTGAATTACCAGTTGTCTGTTGGACTTCTCTATCTTGATGTTCCATAAGTATCATAAATTCAACATGTTCATTTTATTTTCCCTCAAAACCAATCCCTTCTCTTCCTCAATCCTGCTTTGGCTAGGGCCTCAAACATCCTTCCAGTACCCCATGATTGCAATGCCAGAGTCATCCTCTTCCCCCATCCTGGCCCTTCCTATCCATTCAATTGCCAAGTGTTATAGATTCTAACTCCACAGTCTTGCTCAATGCATTCCTTCCTCTTCCTTCTCTCAGCTAGTTCTCTCCTGGACTATTGCAGTAGACTTCCAAGTGGTCTCCTTTCTTCCAGTTTCTACCTTGGAAACTATGTCTTTACATAGCTGCCAAATGGATATTGCTAAAATCTTGATCTGACCATGTTATTCCCTCTCTTGACTCTAGAATAAAATACAAAATCCCTGACCTGGCAATTAAAGGTCTCCTCCATCAAGCTGCTATCTGCCTTGCCAGTCTGAATTGATTACCTCCTTTATTCCACTCTTTGGCTTGCTGGACCACCAATCCTGTATTCTAATCTAAGAACCCTTGGGCCTTATCATCTGCCCCACTTCTGTCTGTGCCTTTAAGACTTTGGGACCTTTGGAACTTTCCTCCATGTGTTGTATTTTTAATTAGAATAGGAAATCCTCGAAAACAGGGACTATCTCACTTTTCCCCTTTGTATTCTGAGTCCTTGCACAATGCCTGGCACATATTAAGTGTTTAATGCATGTTTTTTTCATTTGTTCTTTCCACTGTGCTATGCTGCATCTCTGTGGCATGTCAGATTTATGGAGGATCTACAATGCTGGGGGATAGGAGTGTGAATGAAGGTAGGGAGGTGGGGGTGGAATGGTAGGTTCCATCTAATTTAACAGATTCCATTCACTAAGCATCTGTAATGTTCCAGACACTCTTCTGGTCACTGGAGATACAAAGGCAAAAAATGAAAGAGTAACTGCCCTGAAGGACCAAAGAAAATGTGCACAAATAAATAAATATGAAGTAATTGGAGAAGCAGGGATGTGCTAGTAAATGTTAACAACTAGTTCTTGGGGGCGGGGGGGGAGGAAACACACACACACACACACACACACACACACACACACACACCACTCTCTTATGTTTAGTCTGCATTATTAGCCTAGTTTTCTCCATCACTCTCTTAAATCTAGACAATCAGCAAAATGGTAAGTCAAGCCCTGACTGGTGTTTGCCCATTTCCCAGGTGCAAATCGCCTTCATGGCAAAGCTTCTTCAACTGGGGGATTAAGGAAAAAGTCTATTAAGCAAGGTGGCATTTGAGCTGATCTAGAAGGGAGGAAGGGTTCCCAGAGGCAGAGATCTGAGACATTCTAGTCATGAAGAAAAAGCACCAAGGTGGGAAATGAAAGGTTGCAATGGAGGTGAGGAGTGGCCGGTTTGGCTGGAGCATAGAGAATGGGAGGAAGAGGAGGAGTTGGAACTTGACTATAAAAGGCATTAAAATGACAAACTAAACAGCATATATTTCATATCCTAGAAGCAATAGGGAGCCACGGGAGTTTTTGAATGAGGGTAATAATATGGTCAAGTCTCTACTTTAGGGATATCACTTTGGCAGTGATACGTAGAATGGACCCTGGTGGAGAGAGACTAGAGGGAGACCATTTAGGAGTCCAGTTAAGAGGTAATATAAACCTGATTAAAGAGTGACAGTGTAGTCTAGAGGTAAGAGTTCAGAATTTGGAGTCAGTTCACTTGGGTTCTGCTACTTGCCTGTGTAAAGCAAACTTTACTTCTCTGGCTTCAGCTTAAAAGTTAAGAAGGGTTTGGATATTAGATAATCTCAGGTCCTTTCAAGTCTGAATCCTATGGTCCTGGGACTCCCATCTAGCACAGAAGGTCTTGGCCACGCTCTATGGCCGGAAAGTGGAGGGGGAGGCCAGTGTCTCATTTGTAGCATCCTATATTCTTGGCTTCATAGCCAGTTCTGTTACATAGTATCAGACTCCTGATCAAGCAAACGTCTATTCCAAGGGGAAATCCTCAAAGCAATCTACTCAAGGTCCATTTCAGCACCCTCCCTTCTACTTGCCAATTCTGTATGGATCCCTATTCATTTTATGACAGAGGGAGATAAGGACAGAGCAATAGGAAGGAATAAAGAGGGGAGGAGAGAAAGGGAGAAGGAGGAAGACAGGGTTAGGTGGGGATAGATGAAGAGAGAAAAGAGAAGGAAAGGGAGACAGAAATAGAGAGACAGAGACAGAAAGCGAGCCAGAGAAAGAGGAGGGGAAAAGAGGGGAGAAGAGAAAGGGAGAAGGAGAGGGAAAGGGTTAGGCGGGGATAGGTGGAGAGACAAGAGAAGGAAAGGGAGCCATGGAGACAGAGAGAGAGGAGAGGGAGAGGGAGACAGAAACAGACCACTGAGAGGCAGAGAGAGGAGAGGGGAAAGAGAGGAAAGGAGAGAGGGAGGTGAGGGATAGAAGAGAAGTGTTAAGAGAGAAAAGAGAGAAACAGAGATCAGACAGAGAGACATAGACAGACGGGGAGACAAGAGAATCACAGATAAGATTTTCTGTGCACCCCCAGTGGCTAATGCAGCCAGGGCTGCCCCTGTCTTGCACCTTCTCCCCCTCCATCCCTAAGAAGAAAAATCTTTTCCCACTTGTCCCGCCCCCCTCCTGCCTACCCCCGTCCTTCATTCCGCTGCAAGGCAGAGGGAGGGGAGGGTGGGGGACCGACTGGGCAACTGTCTGTCTCACACGTCTCCTCTCCCTTTGTGTGTACCTCCTGGTACGATTATTAAACGCGAATTACAAAAGACGTGACCCAAACGATCTTTATTTCTTCTTTCAACAAGTGCTGCCTGCAGGGCCCTGATTCCAAATTCCGTTTCAATTATCTCGGCCATTTTAGACAGTAGAACGAGCTGCCGGGGTGGGCAATTACCGGGGGTGGAGCGCGACGGAGGGGAGAGGGTCCAGCGGCCCCTCGCGAGCACCTGCCGGCGGCCGCCTCTCCCCGCTCAACTTGCATTTGCGGCGATTAAAGGCAGACCAAAGCCTGGGACCGGGTCTGATCGCGGGCACCGCTTCATCGGCTGCCCCCAGGGATGCCATCCAGACCTTCTAAGCTGCCTGAAATTCGAGCCCTCGAGACAGAGGGGTCTAGGGAAGCGGCCCCTTCTGGAAAGTGGCATCAAGGAAGCAATTCCCCGCCCCCAAAAGCTGTGCCTCCACCCCCCAAGCCATTCCTCGAACGGAGGATGCCTGGGTGCCACAACAGAGCCTTGACTTTTTCTTCTGATGATCGTCTGTGTTGAGAAAGAGCAGCAGACAAACACAATCTGCCCCCAAAGGCTAGGAACTGGGAAAGCGTTGGGTTCCAATCTTGCCCCTGGCACATACTAACTGATCAAGTCACCATCACCACCCTCCCCCTCCCCCCCTAAAGCTCTTAAAATAGGGGCTGGAGAGGAAATGCCCTCATAGTAAATTCGCTATACCAATGAAATCGCTGTCCAGTCCCTGGTCTTATTCAGTCACATGTAAGCCCTGTCTGCTTATTTCCTTTTGGATCTGTTCATATGCTTTCCAAGGATGCTTTGCTTTCTTTAAAAAATTTTTTTTATTGATATCTCTACATTCTCCCCTCCTCTCCCTCTTTCTAGAGAGCTATCCTAGACACTACAAAGGGTCACAGTGAGTAGAACCCTGTACCTGGAGTCAGGAAGATCTGAGCTCACATCTAACCTCACAAGCTTACTAGCTGTGTAACCCTGGGCATGTTACTTGACCACTCTCTGCCTCAGTTTCTTCAACTGTAAAATGATGACAATAATAGAACCTACCTCTCAGGGCAGTTGTCAGGATCAAATGAAATATTACTTTAAAACACTGTGTCTGGCACATAGTGGTTGTTTAATAAAATGTTTGTTTACTTCCATCCCTTAAAACAAAGTTGTTTTTTTAAGAGGAAGAGAAAAAAAATCAGCTAAGCAGATTATTGCATTGGAAAAATATGATAATATATGTAATGTTCCACCCTGTGGCACCTCTGTAAAAGGGCATCTTCTCCTACATTTTGGGGTCGGGGGGCAAGTTGTTCTTTGTGATTTATCTATTGGTCTTTCTTTTTAAATTACTGGAGTCTTTCTGTATATTGTTTTCTAGGCTCTGCTTCCTTCACTTTGCATCAGTTAATGTAAATCTTCCATGGGTGCTTTTTCAACAGTCTAGCTTAGAAAGCCAGTCTCCCTAGGGTTCTGTTTCATTAGTCTAGGGGGCTCTTATATGAGGATATACACAAATGAGGAAAGCCAAATGGGTTTGGAAAGAGAGAGGAGAGGGAGACAGGTGACAAGGGGGTGAAAAGGTAGATTTAAATCTAGATCAACACTTTCTCTGCAACTTTGAGGTTTTAGAGAGTTGCTTAGAACTCTGAAAACTTAAGTGACTTGCCCAGGGTCACAGAGCCAGTATGTATCAGAGGCTGGATTTTGCGGTCATCCTAGCTTCTGGTACAACTCTTCATCCACTGTGAGTAAAAAGTAAAAAAAAAAAAAATTCACAAAATGGAACACTGTATAAGTTTAATAACCAAGCTTAGCGTAGAAGGAAATAAGATAAAATATATTTCCCTCAATTCTTTCATATGATAATAATAATAATAGTCATGTTTATATAGCACCTATTATGTGCTAAATACTTTACAAATATTACATCATTTGATCTTCAAAACAAGGAGGTAGGTGCTATTATTTGCCCCATTATATATATATACATATTACATATGTATACATATTACATATATATATGGTAACTGAGGCAAACAGGGGTTAAATGACTTGCCCAGGGTCATAAAGTATCTGACGTGGGATTTGAACTCAGGTCTTCCTGACTCCTGGCCCAATATTCTTACCTACTGTGCCACCTTGCTTTGTCGATGTGTTAGTTTTGCTGAACTGCTTCCCCCGCTCTTTCATTTTCATTCTTCATTTCCAGCTACGCACTTTCTAGGTAGAAGAGATGGAAGAAGATATTTGGATATTTGGATATTGTATATTTGGAAATGAAGGTTATATAAAAGTAAATGACACCAGCAGAACTCCAACCCTAGTAGCTGAGGATGGGCCTTTTTGGTCAGCTCGGTCAGCCAGAAGGCCTTTAATAAGCATTTACCATGTACCAGGTATCGTGCTAAGCTCTAGAGGTATAAAGGACAAAAATACCGACCCTGTTCTTAAAGAGCTCACCTTCTAGTGGGGAACCCAATATACTAACAGCTCCTTCCTTACCAGATACATTCAATGGGCAAAGGCCCTGGGAGTGGGGTTGGGAAGCAGGCTTCCGAAGCTATGTCAGGGGTCTAGAAGTGGAAAAGCTAAAGCGCCTGATGCCAGCCCGCCCAGGGTCCAGGTGCCAAAGCTGTAAACCTGCAGCTGAGTAGTCCTTGAGCCTCCTCAGGGGAGTGCTGCTGTCAAGAGCTGCCGCCTCCCCTCTGCCCTGGGGCTGGGGCTGAGCCCTGGGCAGTGGGAAGGGGGCTATTTACAGCTGCGCTTATTGAGTGGTGTGTGAGCCATTTGTCACGCGGAGCCTGGCACCTTGTTCTACCTGTGTTCATCGTGTTTTATTGGTGTTGAGCAGAGGGAGGCCAGAGCAGAGTCGGGGATAGGAAACCTACTCAAGTGAAAAATGAGGAAAGCCAAATGGGATTGAGCAGGGAGAGAGGGAGAGGGAGACGGGCGGGAAGGGGCTAAAGGGGCGGATTATAAAATACAAGACGAATGTGTGTACCAGGCCCAGGGTGAAAAGAGAGAGGGGGAGATGGGGAGGCTATGTGACTAGAGTCTAATAAAGGTCCCGGACACACATGTACTTGGGAAAATAATTCTCACCTTAACCAAGACAGACAACGAGATAGGGCAGGGAAGTACACGGGGCCACGGAGGTGGGGGGACTGGGGCGCTACGGGGTTCTAGGAGCGGAGGACGGAGGCTGGGGGTGTGAAATCACTGCTCCTTGCTACCTTCCACTTTTTATTCCTCTCGACTTAGCTTTCCTCTTTCCAGATCACCCTTTCATACTCCCTCAAAAAAAAAGGCAGGGAGAAGGAGCTGGGGAGAACGGACCTGTTTAGAATTTCATGTCCTTTCCATCTCTCTCCCTCAGTGCAGAACTTTCAAGGAAAAAAAATCATAAAAAGAGACACTTTGTGGTGAGGCAGATTTAGAGATCTTCCCGTTAGGAACAAGAAAGGAGAGAGAGGGACAGAGAAAGAGAAAAAAAGGTGGGGAGAGAAGGAGAGACAGAAAAGCAGATAGAGAGATAGAGGCACGGCTTTGTGCTCACAACCAGCCACTAAAGGTGCATTTTTAATTAAATTTATACAAAATGTGTCAGTTTTATCTTCAGGTTTCAAACCTGACTCTTTTCAATCAAAGCAAAGTATTGATCTCCATTGCCCCGAAGCTACCTGACTGAATTAAACAGAATAAATAGAAGGAGGAGGACTGAAAGGGCTTGGAAACAACTGCGGAGAGGCAAGCGTCTAATGGCTCTGCAGTCACTTGCTGCAATTAAAAAACAAAACCATTTAGAGGAGCTGTTAACACCTTGAAGTCTGAAAATTCTCACTTCAAAAAAAAAAAAGACCCAAAACAGCTCCCAGGCAAAACATTTTAATTGCCACAAATACTTCCAATGTGAGCCTCCCACTTGGGCATCTGCGCGGGCACCACGGTTCGTTCAGGCGGAAGGGCAGCTACCCCTGCCGACGGCCTCCCCTCCCTCCCCGCAGCCCCCATCGCTCCGAGATCCTAATTCCTTGTTTTCACATCCCGCACAAAGATACGGGGCAGTGGCAGGCTCCTCTAAGCCCTCCACAGAGTCACACCTTATTCACCCACCCAGAACTACTTTCTCCAGAGAGGTCTACTCCTGTTGTAAGGTGTTTTGTTTTGTTTGCTAACCTTGCCCTCTCACATTTCCTTCAGAGGTCCTCGCATCCAAACTGACACCCTGAACTATCAACCAGGCTGCCATATGGATCCATCTTTGATCAGTAGGTACTCCTTCTCCCTTACCTTACACACACAAAATCCTTTCTACTTCTAAAAGTCAAAAGTCTCTTTTACAGACGAACCCAGATTTTATTTTGCATGTAATCACATTGATAATAATTTACATATAGGGGAATAATATAACGCATATCTATGAGTTATTATATAGTGCACTCCTCCCGATGACCCATGAGATTGGGGGTACAAATATGATTACCCCCTCATTGTAGGATGGGGAAAACTGAAGAGGGGCAGTGCCTTGGGTAAGGTCACATAGCTGGTAAGAGACAGAGGTGGTACTTAAACCCAGGTCTCTTGACTAAAAATCCACTATATTCACATATATATACATATATATAATATATATACATTATATTTTTATAATAGAACTCGTAATGAACTGAAGAAAATAAAAAAGATTGCAATATTCAAATTGGAAGGCTAGGTGGTGCTGTGGATAGATTTAAGAGCCTGGAGTCACGACTCATCTCCCTGAGTACAAATATGGTCTCAGATAGCTGTGTGACCCTGGGCCTGTTTGCCTCAGTTTCCTCATCTGCAAAATAAACTAGAGAAGGAAATGACAAACCACTCCAGTATCTTTGCCAAGAAAACCCCCAATGGGGTCATGAAGAGTCAGACATGATTGAAAAATGACTGAATAACAAGATAATCTATTCCAATTTATATTCCAGTGAGGATATATGACTTGGATCACCCAAGTCTTGGTCAAAGAGACTTATCAATTGCCATATCATCTATCTGACAAAAGGGAGAACCCACATTTCCCCAGACCTATCTGAGTAAACACAATGAGAAGGAAACCACCCATTAGACTTCACTTAGCATTTTTTTTATTTTTTTTTATTTTTTACTATCTGATTAGATCTTAGCCTGGATAAGTCTTTGAGAAAGATTTCCCACACTGATTGATTTCTGGATGAGGAAGTAGAAAAGGGGAATAACCTTGGTCCTTATTCAATAACTAATTATTAATACAAGATAATTATTAAAACAATCATTTGTCTCAGTACTATCCACTAACTACAGTACAAAGTAGCAAAGTAGAATATGGGCCTGAAGAAGACTGCAGCCTGCTCCTGCTCTCACCCTTGAACAAAGCAAAAAGATTATGACCACATGAAACCACATCAGTCCTGTGATTATCCTATGAAAACTCATTCTGTATAAAGGTAGTAGCCAAGTGATCTGTTTGGATGGCCCAAGTATAGAATGTCAGATATTCCCTAAAGGGTCATGGGAACCTCGATTTAGAGATATGATAAGTCTTAGAGGACAGCTACACCAATCAATATTTTCAGACTTTTTTTCATCTTACTTCCCATTTTATGTATACTTTGCTCCAGCTACACAGGACTACTTGTACCATCCATTGGTTTTAATCCAGTTCCTTCCCATAAGCCCCAGTCTCTTAATCGTACAGTCCATCAGACTTGAAATGGCCTTACCTCCATGTTGAAACTTTTCCTTTCTTCAGAGGTACCTCCTGACCAGGAAAACTTATTTGGACACCTTTCCTCCTCCTTTTCTCTCTTCCTACCCCAACCCAAGAAATGATATCCCCCTCCTCTAATTTACCTTAACACTATCCTTTGCACTTGTTACCTAACTTGTATTGTAGTTGTGTGCATGTTTTATCTCCCCTAATCATTTACAAGTTTCTAATGAGCAGGGACTGTGTCATTTTTCATCTGTGTATCCCCACTGTCTAAAAGAGTATCTAGTACAGAATAATTGGCATAGTAAATGATTGTTGAACTCTATTATCTTTCACTCCAAACTAGCTCACTTTCTGGACATCCCCATTTCTATTAATGATACTTACCATCATTTTCCTAGTCACTCAAGCTTAAAATCTTGGAATTATTCATGGCTTCTTCCTCTCCCTAAAACCTCCCTTTGTACATATTACCTCCCTTCCCCTAGACCTTCAATGATGTTCTACAGAAAAGAGTCCAGACAATTTAGATGGCATTTAAAGCTCTCCCCAATCCAAATTTATCTCCTACTACTCCCCACATGAACTTTGTATTCATTGGCCCCTAATAACATTGTTTACCACCTCCACACTTTTGTTCACACCATTTCTCTTGCTTATAGTATCCTTGTCCTCCTCTCCCCTTATTTAAGTCCTATGTGTCTTTAAAGGTTGAATTCAATTATGTCAGTGCTATGAAGCCTTTTCTGGTCACCACCTGCCAGTTGTCCTAATCTATATCTTGCCACTGGACCCAGATGGCTCCAGAGGAGAAAGTGAGACTGGTGACCTTGCACAGCCTTTCCTCACTTCAATTAACTTGCAAGTCATGGCATTACCTTCTTGATGTCATGATCCTCTTTGAGAATGAAGGACAAACAACAAACTCTGAGTAGTATGAGCTGCCCCATGGGGACCCAACTGGCCAGATCCAGTTGGGCAATACAACTCCTTCCTTCTTCCCTTCCCTTCCTCTTCCTCTTTCTCTGTCCACATAGAATATCATACCCTTACCTGCAGGTGCTCTGCCCAAAAGAATGTAAATTTTGATCACTAAAACCTTGCAAGGGTTTTACAGGCTAGATTTCTTTCTTAAGAACCATGCCTTAAACCCAAATCACTCTGGCTGTCATTGATTGGCCAACAATAGATCCCAGTCCAAACTTCGCTTGGTCATTGTTTGGGCCCTGATGGCTCAGAGTGAATGCAAGTAACAATTGTTTCTGCGTTGGCCAGAAACCTAGAGCATCTTCCCCTTCTACACTGATTTCTTTTTTCTTTTTCTTTTTTTTGACTAGATCAAATAGACCATTTTCTGCCTCATTTCTTGCCTAGCCTTAAATCACTGAATAAGCATTGCCTTAGTCAAGCTGAGACCTTAACTTAAAAAGGTCAAGGTCTCCCACTGCATCTGGGGCCATCTCCAGGCATCCTGATCCATATCTGGCCACTGAACCCAGACAGCTCCAGAGGAGAAAGTGAGGCAGGTGACCTTGCACAGCCCCTCCTCATTTAAATCCAATTTACTTGCAAGTCATGGCATCACCTCCCTGATGTCATGGGCTTTTTTCAGAATGAAGGACAAAACAACAACCTGGCCACCCTGACCAGTTATTTCTCCTTTTACAATTTCTATAAAATTGTCTACGCTGTTCATTTGATACTTTGCTTAGCTTAACTTGTACTTGTCATGCGCTAGACACTGTTCTAGGTGCTAGATATACAAATACAAAGAATGAAAAATACCTACCTTCAAGTACATCTATGTTGTAGCACCCTCTCTGGGATATTCCCTCAATTTGCACTCATACTCTCAAGTTGGGTCCCCAGGGAACAGTTGCTCTTCTTAAGTGGGGAGTCACACTTCTAAAACTTGTAAGTCACAAACCCCCATCAATGTACTTCTTCTTAATAATCAGCCAGTAGATACGTTAGCCTTTACAAAAGGCCTTTACAAAAATGACATAATGAAAACAGTAACTACAACAAATGTTATGTGGACTTATAGGAGATGCAAACCAGGTTTACAAGAACAAAGAATCTAATGTCAGCATAATGGCATGACTCATTCCAGCTCCTTTCAATAGCATGTGAAGTTACTCTAGTGTAGGAAGTAGGTGTGAGAGTAGACTATGCCTGGGGTTTGGCAAGAAATGAGTAGCAATGATGCAAAATTATAAGCTTTTTGAAAGCAGAGACTGTCTTGTGTCTCTTTGCATCCCCAGTGTTTGGCATAGTGCCTTGTTTTGATCAATAATATTTACTATTATTAGTAAATTATTACTATTACTATTATTATTAGTAAATATTAGTATTAGTGATGATCATTAGCAAGCAATATGGAGTCAGAAGAACTGGATTCAAATCAAGTCAATTAACCTTTCCAAGTTTTGGTTTCCTCAACTGAAAAAGGGGACACTCTTACTTATGTTACCGTTCTTATAGGATTGTTGAGAGGGGAAAGGACAGAAATTAAGCATTGGCAGCTAGGTGGCACAGCAGATAGAGCACTAAGCTTGGAATCAGACAGACTTATCTTCCTGAGTTCAAATCTGGCCTCAGATACCTACTATCTATGTAACCCTGGTCAAATCACTTAACCCTGTTTGCCTCAGTTTCCCCATATGTCAAATGAGCTGGAGAAGGTGAACCACTCCAATGTCTATACCAAGAAAACCCCAATGGGGTCATGAAGAGTCAGACATGACTGAAAAAGACTGAATGGCAACAACACCCACTATGTGCCAGGCACTGTGCTAATTAAGTGCTTTATAAATATAACCTCATTTGAGCCTCACAAGTAAGGAAACTGAGGCAAACAGAGGTCAGGTATTTTGTTCAGGGTCACATCACACAGCTTGTAGTTTTTAGATTGCAAGGTTCTACCCACCGTGCCAGTGAGCTGCCTCATACAGAAAAGAGCCTTCCTTCTTTAACCTAGTGAATTGGTGACAGTTTCTGAATTTTTGAGTGATTATCCATTTAAGTGAAGAAAACAATGTTAGATGAGAAGATTTGTATGGCAAATGGCACCTGGGTTTTAGTAAACTGGGGAAGAAAAACCAAGAAATTAGTGGGGAATAAAATTGAAAACATCATGGGAAAAGAATCCCAGATGTAGAACAAAGTGAGAAGAACCAAGAGAAAACACCTCCACGGCCCAGTTCAAGTTCTACCTGCTGTGTTAGAGCTTTGCTCATCTTCTACACACACACACACACACACACACACACACAGAGCATACATATATACATACATACACAAATATATACACACATACACAGACATACACATAGATATGTGTATACATATTATCTCCCCTTACAGAATGTAAGCTCTTTAATTTTGTTTTTGTATCATCCAGGCTTAGCTTAGTTAGTCTCTGGCAATCAGTCATCAAACATTTATTATGCACCTACTGTGTGCCAAGCACTGGGTTTTACACTGGCAATACAAAGAAAGGGCAAAAGACAGCCCCTATGTTCAAGTAGCTCACAACCTAGTAGGTGCCTACTAAATGTTCATTGATGGATTGAAGAGAACAGCATTCAAAATGGTCCCAGTGCTTAGCATAGTGCCTGGCACATAGTAGGCACTTTATAATAACATTAAAAAGTCCACACTGAAGGACATCAGAACTCAGATCATTGGAACCACTAATGTAGATTCCAGGGGTCTGCTGATGAAACTCCTTCTCCTCTCTATGGAGAGGTGTTGGACTACAGGTGTGGAAGGAGGCAGTCACAGTCAGACATGGTCAATGGGTCCTTTGTTTTGTATAACTGTACTTCTTTGTTACCAAAAAGAGTTCTGCTGGGGGGAATGGAATATTGGGAAATGTCAGCATTGTTTTAAAAAAAATGAACCATACACAGTATGTTAGAGCTAGACTGGCCTTAAAGATAATATAATACAAGCCCCATATTTTATAGAAGGAAAAGTAAAGGTCCAAGGAGAAGTAACTTCTCCAAAGGCTTTTTGCTCATGAGTGGCAGGAAAGGCATGCATTTGAGGGAAAAGGAACCACAGACACCATTCAAAGTCCCAGGAAGGGAAAAGGAGAGAGTGCAGAAAGTTAAGAGGATAAACAGAACACCATGTTGGACCAACATAATAATGCAAGACCACCACTTTTTCATCTGCTGGACACTGGTTTGACCCTCTCCTCCTCATTCTTTATCATCATGCACTGACGAAGTTGGGATAATAGGCTGGACAAAGTCCAGCAGTTGAATTGTGAGGGCTAAAGTAGCAAATATCATGACATTTCCGGCTGTCAACAATCAAGGGTCCTCAAATACACAGAGTATTCTAGACTTTGAGAGCTTAATTTTCTCTTAGCTTCATGGAACTTAGCACAAGCTCACACCATGGGCATTTACATAAAAAAGAATACAGCTTCAGGTACTCGAGTATGAAGAAGGGGACAAACTGTATTGGAAGGAAAGATGCATTAATTCAGTACCTAACATGTGCCAGGCATAGTGTTAAGTATTTTTACAAATATTATCTCATCCAATCCTCACAACAACCCAGGAAGGTAGGTGCATTATTTGTTTGAGGCTGGATTTGAATTCAGGTCTCCCTGACTCCAGGCCCAGCACTCTATCCACTAGGCCATCTAGCTGACTCTATATTGGACTCTTCTATAAAATCTAGTCTATAAGACTGTGAAAGGCAAATAAATAGGAAGCTCTGCTCCTTTCTTTTAGTCAGTCAACAAGCATTTATTAATAATAATGATAACAGCTAACATTTATATAGTGCTTACTATGTGCCAAAGATACAAATAAAAGCTAAAATACTGCCTCTGTTGTCAAGAAACAATCTCTTTAATGGAAAAGATAACATGTAAATAACAGATTGTTGTCATTCAGTCGTGTCTGGCCCTTAGTGACCCTGTGGACCACAGAACATCAGTACTGTTCATGGGGTTTTCTTGGCAAAGACACTGGGTGGTTTGTCATTTCCTTGTCCAGCTCATTTTACAAATGAGGAAGCTGAGGCCAACAGGGTTAAGTGACTTGCTCATGGTCATACAGCTAGTAAGTGTCAGAGGCTGAATTTGAACTCAGGTCTTCTTGACTCCAGGCCCAGTGCTCTAGCCAATGAGTCACCTAGCTACCTCCAAATAACAGGTACATACAAGATAGCAACCATCTACCCTCTGAATATACACAATATACCTCCAGCAACCATATACCCTCTCAATATATATATATATACACACATACAGGTTTCCTTCTCTTCCTTTACAGATATTTGTTCCTAATCCCAGAACTACTCTCAACAGAACCTCTCACTGGGTTCTAGAACACAATGTTACAGTTGGAAATGGTCTTAGAAATCATCTTGTCCCCTTCATTCATTTTACATATGAGGAAATAGGTATTCGACACCAGGGCACACATGCTTGTACACATGTGCACATACACTCACACACAGCTTCTATGACAATTTTGACATCAGTTTTTAAATTGGTATTGCCCATCACCAAATCTCTCTCTCTCTCTCTCTCCCCTAGGGCTCATCCTCTTACCCTCTGCTCTCCGGGAATCATGTCTGCTGAGTTTCTCATTCACCTGTCTATCAGGAGAAAAGATCATTCCCATCTCCATGTGGGGAGAAATGGGCTGACCAGCACTCTTAATTAAAGGGGGGAGGAAAGGATCAGGTTTACTCCAGATAAACAGGCAGGATTAAAACAGACAGAAAGAATGGACAAGGGGCAGCTGTCAGCACCCTAGCCAACCCAGAATGATTATTAATAATGATAAGCAGGAGAATGGGAATAAGGGATAATGAAGTGTTCCTGAAAGTGACAGCAGATGAAGTCTGATAACAGGCTGAGGTCATGGGTTACCGCTACACGGGGTGGGGGGAAGGTGTGCAAGACCCTACAAGCCAAGAATGTGAGAAGAGACACAAGTTCACTTAAGGTGGAGGTTCATAGTTGATAAAGAAGAAGACTGTCCTCTTAAAAGAAAGGCTAGGGGACCAGAGTTTCCAGGTCAAATTAATATATACTCACTGTTTTTCCATCCACAATCAGAATTATTAAGTGTGGACTACTTTTTTGTTTGTTTTTTGGCTGGCTTTTTTTTTTTTTTTACAGTTTTCAATTTATTTATTTTTAGTTTTTGCCATTCACTTCCATAAGTTTTAATTTTTCTCCCCCTCCCTCCCCAAGATGAAATGTAATCTGATATGGGCTCCAGTGCAGAATACTTTTTGACCTGGGGTAATGCAAAGAGTAAATCTGGCTGGAGCTGCAGAAGGGCTGGATTGAGGGTTGGCATGGAGAAGGGGAGACCTGTATCTTCTAGTGTACATGTTCATGGCCAATGGCCCTATGTGCAGATTGGTGCGTTTGGGTAGAGATGGGGCTAGTAGCAGGGTAGAGCTAGCTAATGCCGGACTGTCATCTAGGGGGTGCCAGAATTAACAAACACTTATTTCATCCTTTGGAAGATGTTTTAGTATCTTCTATGAACTTCCTTCATCTGCACCTTGAAAATAACAATCTACTTAGAGAAAGAGCTAAGTAGAGAAGTGAAGACTAAAAGTTTTTGTTGTCTTGCGTTGTTTTTTAATCCAAAGTAACTCTATTAATACTAAATTCCTAATAAGTATTGGGATATGCTTCCAGGGACAGAGCCACTAGGGACTGGTGATTTCTCATTTGACCTCAAATCCTCAGATATCAAAAAGATTCATGCACAATCTCATTGATTTAGGAGTTCTCTTCAATGGTGCATTTCTGCCCAACCCAGAGAGGAAATATTTGAGGTAGAACAGAACATCACAGGCAGCCTCACATCTCACATAGGCATCACATCTGCCACGCAGCAGAGGAGATTATTAGTACATCATGACAAACACCCAAATGTCCTATGTGGTAGATTGCTTTCCCTTCTATGATCAACCAATATGCCTCCACTGCATGGCCAAGTTCCCTCAGAGCTACAAGGTGGTGCAGTGCCTACAGTACTGGAATGAGGAAGACTTGAGTTCAGATATGATCTCAGACACTTACAAGCTGTATGACTTTAGGCAAGTCACTCTGCCTGCCTCATTTTCTTCATCTGTAAAATGGGGATGGGACTTACCTCTCAGGATTGTTGTAAGGATCAACTGAGATAATATTTGTAAAGCCCTTACCACAATGCCTGGCACATAGTAGGCACTTCATTGCTTGTTCTGTTTCTACTTCAACAATAATCATAACTAGTTATGAAGCTTACCACCCATTTCTTCCTACTGTCTCACCACAAAATATCCCTCCAACCATTCCCCCATTTCTCCTCCTCCAAACACAGGGACACAATTGTTCCCTCTATTCACCCTCCACTCTGAAAGGGTCTAGGTCTCCTTTGCTATTTTCTTGCTGGGATCTAATAGAAAGGAAGTCTGCTCCATTGCTATGACTGATTCCATTCCCAGGAATAAGTTCATAATGAGAGAAAGGAGGTGGTAGAACATTGGGTAGGTTTTAACAGCCAAGGAAAAAAGGAAGGACTGGAAAAGAGAAATAGCTCAGGGCAAGGGAACCTGGGAATTAAAATCAAAGGTAATTTTGTAATCACAGAATGTTAGAATTGGAAGGGACCTTAGAGCACATCTAGTCAAAGCCCCTCTACTTCTAGATAAAGAAGGAGGTCAGAAATGTTCTTTGGCTCACATGAGGTAATAAGAGGGAAATGGGCTGTGATACTTATTTTATTATCAATAAGGCAATGGAATAGATGATGTACCACACTCTCCTGGTAGTAGTATCCTTTGCAGTCTTGGATTTCCTGGAATTTCAATGTCCTTTCTTAAATCAGATTTGATAAATTGTACTTCTTCTGAAGGACTGCATCATCTGATCTCTCTTACTATATAAACGTGCTATTCAGTGCATGTCCCTTCCCTCTCTGCTTTCAGCACACTCATGTTCCAAAACCTTCATCTGAGTCAGGGTAATGGTGTGGGACTTCAAAGAATTTTACTTCTCTGTGCCTCAATTTCCCCATGTGGAGCAAGAAAACAATGATATTGCCTGCATACATGTCATAGCGGACATGACAAGAATGTTAAGACAATGGGAGTCAAGTATGGTGACCTCTCATGACTAAAACTCCAAATAAATGGAAAACAGTCATATTATATTATGTTTTACTCTGTTACCAAAGATTTTAAAATATGATTTTTTTCCTCCTCATTTGGATTCCTTACTATGTGCTATCTCCTCTCTCTTACATACAAAACAGGGTTAAAATATTTAGAAGATATTTGTGCCACTTGGTGACTTATTCTTAAACATACAAGAGCTCCTTAGGATGAAAAACAAATTCTCAGGATAGCAAAGTTCACCCCCAAACCCTGGGTCAAAGACACAATGGGAATAAACAGCCTCCCCCAATTTAGCAGGCTGAATGGAGAACCTCTTGACAAAACTCCAGTGACAGAAGTCAAGAGAAGGTTGACTTTACCTGACCACTGTTTTAGCTGAGGTCCAGGACAGTTGCTTCCTGATGTCCAGCTCCTCCTCCTATTTCTGGAATTCTCCCAAGGCTCTGGCTGGACTACATGCTGCCTTTTGAAGGGATACATCTTCCTCTCCCAGGGTTCATGTCTAATTACAAAACTTGTTTCCCCACTCCCTATAAATCCCCAAACCAGCTATGGGTTTTACCTTCCCTAAGCCAGCTAGAAATATAACCAACAGTTATTTCCTCCTTTTGCTGTCAGGAAACCAAATCCTTTTGCCAAATACCTATTTTAGGACTCCAAGTTCATTATTTATTGAGCTTACTCATGTTGGACTAAGCTCCAAGTTGGCACTACTGTGACAGAGGAAACTATCTACCTCTGGCCAAATCTCATACTTCGCTATCTCCCAATGTCCCAGTTCAGACTGAATCTTCCCCCTTGTACCTGAGCCTTCTAGGTTTGTATGTCTTAAAACCCCAGAAGAGGGACCCCTTCATGAATTGTTTGCTCTAATCCTTTTACTCTCTGCCAGCTCTCTCCCCATCCTTTCATCCATCCACATCTCTTGAGTTCCAACATAAGAAAGAGTGGTCTCTTCTTACTCCATCAGGCTGAGAGGACAGGGACAGATCTATGCAGTCATTCTACATTATTCTATCCATCTTCCCTTGATTAGGAAGCTAAAACAGAGAACAATAGTCAGATTACAGGAAATACAATGGCCCTGCCTTGTACTAACTGCCTCTTGTTCCCACCTCTTACATGAGGAGAAGCATCGATGAGGATGACATCTGCGAGGCAGTCTAGGAAAAGTGGATAGAGGTTTCCTCTAATGGTCTCAGTGACATTCCAAGACTCTCTTTATACTTTGCTAACTCAATGACAAACACATCTTAGGCATCCTAAACTAAGGGAGTATTCATTTTAATTAAGAAATGGGATCATAGCATAGAGATCTTCTACTCCAAGAGAATTTCTACTCTTTTTTGTTTTACAGATGAGCAAACTGAGGCCCTGAGTCCAGAAATAACTTGACCAAGGTCATACCAAAGCTAGGATTTGGACTCATTTTCTTTGAGTTTAAATGCAATGAGTTTGGAAAATAGAACATTGGATGCACAAACAAAAATCAATGCTGCTAGATAAAATAAGAGGAGAAATTTATTTGGAAAGAAAATAACTTTGTCTCAAATATTTCAGATAAAATCTGATATTCAAGTTATATAGGGAAATGACACATATGTAAGAACAAGAATCACAAGCAAGTCAATAAGTGGCCAAAAGACATGAACAGTTTTCAAAAGAAGGCAAAATATGCCCCAATCACAATAAGTAGATGCAAATTACAACAGCTCTGAAGTTTTAGCTCAGACCCAGCAAAGATGGGAGTAGTCAGGACTGGAGGGACTGCAGGATGACAGGCACACTGGCATCATGTAGAATGGACCTGTGTATTTCGCTGACCATTCTATAAAACAATTTGGAATTATGAGAGAAATGTAATTCCTTTAAATCCAGGGAACCTGCTACCCTCAGGTACTCTTAGGTATCCCAAGGAGGGCAAAGACAGAAAGATCCCATGCACACCAAAATACTGATACAAGCACTTTTGTAGCAGAAAAACACTAGATGAAAGTTAAGTGCCCATGGATCAGGAAGCCGCTGAACAAATATGATTAAGATGGAATATTGCTGTTATAAGAAAAGACAACTACGAGGTATTGAGAGAAACCTGGGAAGAACTATATGAAGTGAGGCAGAGTAAAGCAAGCAGAAACAATAGAATACTACATATAATATATATGTATATGAAACATATATATTGATCCCCTCTATACAATAAGCACAATAATGTTTTATTGTTTTATTGATTTTTAAATTATTGATGCTTTATTATTAATAACCTAAGATGCTAAAGGATATAAAAGTTCGGATTAATATAATAACAAGTAATCCTAGAAGAATGATGAGGAAATTTAATTCCCTCCTTTTAGGATCGAGGTAGTAGACTATGACTGTGGAATCCTACATGCATTGTCAGGTGTGGTTGGTGTGTCAATTTGTTTTCTTTATCTGTAAGGAAGGGAAGGGAAGGGGGAAGGGATGAGGGAAGGGAACAGGAAAGGGGAGGGGAAGAAGAGATGGAGAAAAGAGGAGAGATAAGGAAAAAGAGAGCAGAGGGGAGAGATATATGACAGAAGAAAACAAAATATCATTTTTTAAATGAAGGAGCAACACACTGGCAGTCAGAAGATCAGATTTCTAGTCTCAGCTCTACTACTAAGTGACTAAGCGATTGTGGACAAATTCTTCTTCTTATTATGAACTTCAGCTTTCTGATCCATAAAATGAAATGCCTGGTCTCTCAGATCCCTTCCAACTCTGGTTCTGATGTGTCTGATGTATGCCAGCTTCAGCGGTTGTTGTGATTCTCCCGGAGGCCATTCTAAGCCCTGTCGGTGACTACCAAGGGGGTTCAGGGAATGGCACTTGAAAAAAAGCCAGTGGTTACTCCAGAAAAAAGTGAATGATCCTGGGGGTCTCTGGGTATACCAGAATACCAAACTATTATTCACACTATGTGGACGGGTTAGTTCATTCAAAGATGTTAATATTTTTAAGAGTGGAACAAAGAATTGGATTTCCCAATAGATCTTGGTGTTAGTTCCTTTCCCCCATCCTCCACTTTAAAAAAATTTATGTTTTACTGGTCTTTTGTCTTCACGTTGCAATCATTTACTCCCCATCCCCAGATTGGACCCTATCTTTAGACAAAGCAAACTCAACCAATGAAGAAACCTTGTCTGATAAAATATACACTGTTCTATCCAGTTGCCTGACTCATGGCTGAGGCAGAGGAGGAATGCTGGATTATCTCTTTTCTAAGACTCTTGCTACTTTTTCCATTATTCAGAGATGAACTTCCTTTTAGTGATCTTTTCATTTACATTGCTGTAGTCACGTCAGAGGCAGCGAGGTGGCACAGTGGATAGAGCATCCGGTCTAGAGTCAGGAACATGGGAGTTCAAATCCTACCTCAGATGCTTACTAGCTGTGTGCCCCTGGGCAAATCACTTAACCCAGTTTGCCTCAGTTTCCTCATCTGTCAAATGAGGTGGACAAGGAAATGGCAAATCACTCCAGTATCTCTGCCAGGAAAACCTCAAATGGGGTCACAAAGATTCAGACAAGACTGAACAACTGAACAAGTCACTTTAGAGGCAGTTAGCTAGGTCGCATGGTGAATAGTATGTTGGACTTAGAGTCAGGAAGACCCAAGTTCAAATCCTACCTTAGATGCTTATTAGGTATGTAATCCTGGGCAAGTCACTGAACTTCTCTCATCCTCAGTTTCCTCATCAATTAATATCAATCAATCAATATTTATTGAGCACCTATGTGCCAGGTACTTTGCTAAGCACTAGGGCCACAGAGGAAGGCAATAATAAAATCTACCTCCCAGAGTTGCTGTGAGGATTAGATGAGATAACATAGGTGAAGTGCTTTTGCAAATCTTAAAGTGCTATCTAAACACCGGCTATTATGTATTGAACATATTATTCTTTTGGTCCGGCTTGCTGCAATATGCATCAGTTCACACAAATATTCCTATATGTCTCTCAGTTCTTAGTTGTCATTCCACCCTGCACAGTCAAATGCAATTATATTCAGAAATGGCAAATTTTCCGGCCATTCCCCAATGGATAGGCACCCACTTTGTTTCCAGTTCTTGGCTATCACAAGAACACACGTGTACATTTCTTCTTGATGTGTCTAAGGAGGAGACTGCAGACCAGTTCTTCTCTTTCCCCTAAGGCAGAGCTGCTCAGTTACAGATGCAGCAGATGTTCCTGGGCCGCTGGCCCAGTCACTCGTTCAGAAGGAGCCAAAGATGAGGCTCTGCACACAGCCAGGGGAATCAGGGCTAATGCGCAAGGCTGGCTCTGCCCCCACAGTCACTGATCCCTCCACTCCAGGTCACTGTGACAGATGCTGCAAACATATGCCGTGAATTAATGCTCTTTGTCACAGCCACAAGAGGGGCAGGTTCTCCTCGCCTGTTCCCACCCCCCCCATGATTTCCTATTTTCTCTATATCTATGGTTCTAAGAAAAGGGGAGATGGTGGGGAATGTGGGAGATAAAGAGATTGTTTCCTTCCTTACTCCTAATTCTGCATCTTTGGAATTTCCTTTTTCCCCTAGCTAGCAGTTCTTTCTAAATTTACTTCATTCCAGGAGAGTCCCTGGATAAAACCAAATCACTGGAGGGGACCTCAGAAATTACCTAGTTAAGCTCTCAGGTTCCAGCAAGAATGCAGGTAAGCCATCTGGGCATGTGAGCAATTATCTTCTTAAGGCAAAAGCAGCATGGTATAGCCCACTTCCAGTACATTCCAGGACTAGCTCTGCTGATAATGAACTCTCTAACTCGAAGCCAGTCACTTAAACTCTCAGCCTTAGTTTTCTCATCTTTAAAACGGGGCTAATACTTTCACTATCTCTCTCACAGGTTTGTTGAGGAGCAAACAAGATAGTGCATGTAAAAAACACTATGCAAATGTGAGATTTGTTTTTCAGTCTCCATTGAAATTACTCCATGAAGCTATAGATCAAAACCTTCCTGGTTTTTTTTTATATCTAATAATATTTATATAGCACTTAAAGGCCTAATCATATTATTTCATTGAATCCACACAACAACCCTGGGAGGTAGATGGTATTATTATCCTCCTTTTACAGATGGATAAATAGTTTAACAAGGTTTAAGTGACTTGCCTAAGGTCAAGGAGTTAACGAGAGAGGTAGGATTTGAATTCAGGTCTTCCCCAACTCCAGGTCTCGCACTCTATCCTCTAAATCACATAACTACCTTCTTGGGTTCAGTAGTTTTAGTCATGTTCAACCCTTCTTGACCCGATTTGGTATTTTCTTGGCAAAGATATTAGAGTGGTTTGCCATTTCCTTCTCTAGTTCATTTTACAGATGAGGAAACAGGCAGACAGGGCTAAGTGACTTGCCCAGGGTCACACAGCTAGGAAATGTCTGAGGCCTAGTTTGAACTTAGAACTTTCTGACTCTAGACCTGGCATTCTAACCACCTGACTGCCCACCCAACAACCTAGCTAGCAGCTAACAAACCTAACAAATCCTTCCCACTATGCTTTAAACCCTACTTAGCGTTCCTTAGAAGTAATACAGCATTCCTCATATGCCTGATGAATTCAAACTGCTCCTTGTCCTTCTCTATTATGACCAAAATACTTTCAGTTCTATTGGTCTTTCCTTAATAGAACTATTTTCAAATCACTTTTTCATATCTCCACCCTTGAGGTAAACCATACAGGTCCCTTCTCATCTAAGAAGAAAGTCTCAATCCCAGGACTTCAAATCTCCAATATGAAGGGAAGAAACTATATAGGAAGAAATATGTTTTCAGTATGCAAGCAGAATTCTGTGGAAGCTAAACATTAGGGTGACTTGGCAGCTGAGCAAATACATTAGGTCCATAGAGGGAAAAGTCCAAAAATGATCATTCTGGGTAAGCTCTCATTAAATATTAAAAGGGCATGGACCAAGTGTGGAGATCTGAGAATGGGCCACTCAGGAAACTGTTGCTAGATTACTACTAAATGTGAATTCTCCCACAATCATTTCCTTTCTTCTACCTAATTCTGTCTTCTGTGCATTTCTTTGTAATAAGCTCATTGAGTACCTTGGTCCTTTAAATATGCCGCAGGTTATTAAAGAACTTGAACCCTGCACTCAGGTACTCATTAGAGATGGCAAATGGCCCTTATCACTACACTATTACCTAGCTTCATTTCTGGATGAAGTCTTGGTCCATGCTCAGGAGTCCAATCCATAATCTTCAGTACAACTGCTGATAATAGACAGCACCTAACTACAAACTAGAAAGTCTAAGAGATGTCAAAGGACTATGGTCAAGGAACACCAAATATCTTGTAGCACTGGTTGTTCTTAATAATAAATGCAGGATTGTTAGGAGGTAGTGGAATCTGATGGGGGTCAACAGAAATAGATCTAACACTTGGGGAACCTTAGGTGGCTGAAAGTTGGATCATCTTTCCATCCCACCCTACACCCAGCTACCATGCTACCCAACAGATCCAATTCAAGTGATCCAAGGTATTTCCAGGGAGTTTCACCCAAAAGAGCTGACAATGCTTCTTTGTTAAGACTGCATACTTGGTACATTCCAACCTGGCTGGGAGCAGACAGCAGGAAGGGCGGAGCTGGAGACTAGCAAGAGAATGGTGGCTCCTTGTTCCCCTTTCCCTCCACTGCAGCAATGAACAGCTCAGCTTTTGGTAGCCCCAAGACACCCAAGAGTAGGAGATGCAGCAGGGAGGAGAAAGCTGCCACGGAAGGCATGTTGTTCTGCAGACCCAAGATCCCTAAGGCCTGACTGATCAACAAAAGGAAGAGGAGAATCTATACAGATCAGAGATTTAGACCTAGACAGTGTCTTAAGGAGCCATTTAGTACAAACCATCATTTTATAGATGAAGAAACTGCCCCAGAACAGGGGCCAGACGCACTAGAACTCAGGTCTACCAGTGATCTTTCCATTAGATAATTCTGTAGAATGTATATAACCATAAATATATACATATAACATGTTATATATTATAATAAATCTATTGTAAAATACATGTTAGAATGTTATATAGTGTATATGTATATAATATAATCACAATTTACATACATGTATAAATATAGCATATATTATACATATATCATTGTATATGTACATATTGTTACATGTATATATTACAGATTCTTATTACATATTATGTAAGGACTATATTTTGCCCCTTTTTTAATATCCCCAGTGTTTAGCACAGTGCCTAGCACATAGGTATATATGATATATTCTTATATAAGAATATAGGATATATTCTTATATAAGAATATATCATATTAATAATCATATCATAATATACTCAAAATGATTATAATACACATATGCAACACATAATAATATATACACATATTATATGTGCAATGTTACACATTATATATAATAGATTTATTACTGATATAGTCAATAATATATTATTATATCATATACAGTATATTACATAACTAATACTATATTATAATATTACATACAATTAATATATAACCATAATTTTGTAGAATGTAGAGCTGGGAGGGGCATTAGAGAGCATTCAGTTCAATCACCTTATTTTACAGATGAGGAAACATACACCAGCAAAGGTAGTAAGTGGAAGACCTAGAACTCAAACCCAGGTAGTTTGACTCCAAATCTATTCATCTTTCCACTGTGTCATGCTTCCCTCCCTCTGGAAAATCTAGGGGTCCCTGGGATGGAAGGACATAGAAGAATGAAGCAGAGGAGCCAGACTCTCTCTCCCCACTAGAGTTATGGAAGATGAATTGCAGTAGCATCTCTGAAGTTATTTCACTGTGTCAAAGACTCAATGAGAAACTTATTTCTAACCAGCAGCAACTTCTGATGTCTGCTTAGAAGGGACATGGTATTAGTCCTGGTTAAATGACTGTGGGGCCTAAAGATACCCAAATATTAAAGGAAGATACCATCAACATCCATTTAATCAATGCTATCCACCTCCAGAGAGGCAATTGATGAACTCTCAATGGAGATTGAAGCATACTTTTTTCACTTTATTTTCCTTGCTTTAAAAAAATTAGCTAATATGGAAATGTTTTGCATGACTTCACATGTATAATTGATATATTACTTGCCTTCTCAATGGGTGGGAGAAGGGCTGGAGGGAGGGAGAGAATTTGGAACTCAAAATTGTAAAAAAATGAATGTTATAAATAAACTCTAAAAAAAAAAATCTACACCTTGTCCAAAAATTTAAGTAGGAGTAGGAATGTCACGCAGAGATTTCTAGCCTTTATTTCATACTACTCCCCTCCAAATACTTGACACAAGCCAAATTGGACTACTCAGAATCCCTCATTCTTATCCTCCCTGCTCCCATTTCTGTGTCTTTGCTTACACCACCTCCAGTGTGGGATGGACTCCTTTCAAGTCAGCCTAACAAAGCCCTTCCCTTCCCTAGGGTCCAGTTCAAATGTCTCCTCCACTAAGAAATGTTTGCTGACATCCCAACCTGAGTTTCACATAATTTCTTTCTCCTCAAATGTACCTCCTTATTTTATCCAAAAGGCCCCCCTTCGCATTTAGCACATCCTGTCTTGTGGCATAGGTATTTGGATACGTCTTACCCACTCTCTCCAAATAAATGGAAGGTTACTTAAGAGCAGTATCTCATTTCATCTCTGAATTCCCAATGCCTAGAATGTTTGCTGAATTGATAGCATGTGAATTCACATCCATTATTTCATTTTTGAGGTTTCATGTCACTGTCCTGTCTGTAGGTTAAATGGGACAGTGAGTTCAGATGCATATACCTATTGGGTGCCTCAGAAAATGGTATGTTGAAGTAGATTCTGTGGCCATAAGCCAAGATCGTAAGATCACAAAAAGATGTCTCTCAAGTGCTCTTCCAAATGCCTGAGATCCTGAAAACCTGAATGACCAAAGAAGCAGAGAAAAGAAAAATCTAAACAGCTTAGGAGGCTTGTATAGAACTGGAAAGGATCTTCAAGATTAAGTATCCTAGAGTTTTTAACAGTGGGTACCTGGGGGTTCCTGGATACACTTCAGTGGATCTGTGAATTTGGATGGGGAAAAAAATCTTTCTTGTCATTAGACTCTAACTGAAGTATAAATTTTCCATCAATTATGAATGTAAACAATAATAAATAGGAGTCCACAGGTTTCATCATAAGGGGTCCACGACACAGAAAAATCCTTAAGAATCCCTGCTGTAGTTCAATTACCTCATTTTACAGGGAAGGAAACTGAGGCCAGAAGAAAGAGACCTGCCTAAGAACACACAAGTAGGAAAGAGTAGAGCCCAGATATGAACCCAGGTCTTCTTGGTCTAGATGACGATGATGATGACGATGATAGTGATGACAAGGATGACAATGATAGTTATCATATACAGCGGGTCCCAAAAGTGTTAGCTCCCTTTGAAGCTATTAATACTAGCTTAAAACTCCACTAACACTTTTGAGATACTCTGTACATAATGGCTTTCAAGTTTGTAAAGGACCTTACATGCATTACCTCGGAACCTCACCACCATCCTGTCAGGTAGTACTATAGGCATTATAATAGGCTCAAAAAAAAGCTGTGGTCACACAGAAATTAGGTGTCAGAAAAGATATATGTGGAGAGGCAATGTTCTAGAATAGAACCTTGGAGTCAGGAAAACCTGGTTCCATTTCTTCACAAATATCTGGCTGTATGACCCTGGGCAAGTAAGTCACTTAAGCCTCAGACAACTCTCCAAGTCACTAAATTGCAGATTAGAGGCTGATCTGTATTGGTCAGGAGTTTCCTCATTGGAACTTCCCTACACTAATGAAATAACTGGTAGAGACCAAAAAAATTAAGATAAATTCCTATGTAATTTGGTGAGGTAGGTAATTCTCATTGTGTCAATGTGAATGGATATGGCTCTCCCATACCAAGCAGCTCAGATGAATGTCCAGAGTGCTAGACACCCACATAACCTGGTTTCCTCTGTGGTTAACACTTGACTCCTGCTCCTTAGATCGTAAATACCTTGAGGGCAAAGACTGTGTTTTGCCCCTTTTTGTATCCCTAGTAATCCTCTACACATAGTAGGTGCTTAGTAGATGCTGACTGATCGAGAAGATTGTTCTTATGTTCGTGCTACACTATCACTTGGGGACCTACATGTGTGCAGCCCTCACCCAAGGACATCCCCTCCTGTTTACTCTGGTAACCTTGACCTCCCAGGCATGGACTTCCAAACAGAGGCTGGGGCAATCGTAGCATTCTCCTAGTCATCCAAGGTTGAAAACTTGGACTTTGACCCTTCCCTCTCTTTTAGCCCTGATTTTCAATCAGCTGCTGAATCTTTTCAGTTCTGGATAGAGCACTGGACCTGGAGGCAACAAGTCCTGAATTCAAACCTAGTCTCAGACACCAGCTTGTGTGAACTGGGGCAAGTCATTTAACTTCTGTCTGCCTCAGTTTCCTCCACTGTAAATGAAGATAATAACCACACCTACTTCTCAGAGTTGTTGTGAAGATCAAATGAGAGAATATATTTAAAAGCATTTCTCTTGGTTCCTGGCATATAACAGGTACTTAATGCTTACGATGATGACAATATTAACTAACATTTATACAGTGCTTACTTCTCTGCCCCCAAAGCACGTCTTATATCTGCACCTTCCTCGCTACCCTACTCACACTGCGGCCACATACTTCACTGTCTTCTCACTTTTCACCTACAGTGCAGTGGTTCTCAGAATGTGGTCCAAGTACCCTGATAGTATCCCAAGACTTCAGGGAGCTGGTGAAGTCAAATCTATTTTTATAATAATACTAAGACATTTTAAATTAAAATATGGAAAATATCACCAAATATAATCCAGACAAACAAAAGATCTTTGGGGTCCTCAATATTTTAAGTATAAAAGGGTCCTGAGGCCAATAAACGTGAGAACCACTGATCCACATACCATTGTAGTAACCTTCTGATTGGTCTCTGTTCTTAGTCTCTAGCCTATATAATTCATCCTCCACACAGTAGACCAAATAACCTTAATGTACATGTCTACTGTACTACCCAGTTCAAAAACCGTCAACATCTTCCAACCACAAATATAACCTCTTTAGTCTGGCACTCAAGACCCTCTACAATTTGGCTCAAATCTACCTTTCCAACCTTATTTCATACGTCTTCCATCATGTATTTTATATTCAAGCCAATGTGACTTGCTAGCATTACTTGGCACATAGTAGGTGCTTAATGTTTATTCACTGACTATTGTTCCCTAGTCTTGCCTGATTTTTTGTATTCCCACAGCCCACACTCAATGTCTATATTACATTTCCTTTAAATCTCAACAGATCTTTCCTTAAAGCCCCACTCCAATGCCACTTCCTTCATTAATCCTTCCCTGATCTTTTCCTCTGTCCCTTCCTTCTTCTCTCCTCTCACCCATCCCCCCCCCCCCCCCCCAGCTAGAGGGTCTTTCTCTCCTTTTTCAAAATTTTCTTATAAAACTCTGGATTCCTCTTTCCACTTATTATCCCTTTAAAAAAATTATCATGCATATTTGTGCATACTTTATCCCCCCCTCTCCCCATCTGCATGTTGACTGAACACAGGAATTGTTTTTTTGTTTTTTAATCTATGGAACCAGAGTCTAGCACAATACCTAGTATACATTTTCTTTTGATGTAGGTCTGTGACTTCATAAATTCACTCTGGAGCTCATAGACTGGACAACAAGTCCCCACCTTCCTAACACAGTGAATGTAATTACTAAATATAACTGTTTCTCTTTTACCCAGGAACCCTGAGGGTCTTCCCCTCCTAGTTTGATTTTTTTTTTCTTTTTTTGATTAAAGGGGCAATCTCTAGAGTAACTACTTAAAAAAGCCTATTCACTGAATGGGTATATCTCACTCAAAGTGAGAATGTGATAAGACCTTAGCCTAAAAGGGCCAGGGTCTCCTGGCATGCTGGGCCATCTCCAGCCATCCTGATGAGTATCAGGTCACTGGACTCAGATGGCTCTGGAGGAGAAAGTGAGGCTGGTAACCGGGCACAGCCCTCCCTCACTCAAATCCAAGTCATACCATCATCTTGATTTCATGGTTCCCTTTGGGAAAAAAGGACAAATACAACAACAAGGTCTGTGACTTCGTTAGAATTCTTGGTGAGGCAATTAAGTGGTACAAAGGATAGAGTGCTGGACTTAGGAGTCAGGAAGATCCAAGTTCAAATCTAGCTTCAGTCACTCTGGGCAAGTCACTTAACCTTGTGCCTTGGTTTCATCATGACCTATAATTGGGGGGGGGGGGTTGGCCTCTGCCTCTAAGGTCCTTTTCAACCATAAATCTATGATCCCTCAGCAAATGTAGAGCAGCTACTGGCCTACAATTTGAGAGAGCTGTCTAGAGGTGCTAAGGATCAAGTGACAAAATCAGAGAGAGTTACTTTGGAATCAAAAAAATCTTGTTTCAGTTTCCATCTCTTCATACTTAAAAGCTGTGTGACCCTGGGCAGAAGGTGGCATTTGAACCCAGTCTTCCTGACTCTTAAGTCCAAAGCTCTAACCACTAGGCCTCTCACCTAGTACACAGAAGGTGCTTAATAAATGTTTATTATTTCTACAATGTTGGCCAAGAGGGTTAATATCTATAACCACTCTGAACCCTACTAGGTCAGCATGGATGCCTTTTCTGTGGAGGTAAAAGGCCAGATATGCTAATTCCTCAAGTGACTTTTCCTAACTCTTTGCTCATTTGGCCCTTCCCAGTCTAGATGGCCTTCTCAAACTCATCAATCAGCTTCTAACTGAAGCTGAGGGTGGAAAGAAGAGCAAATGAGGGAATAGATCAAAGACTCAGCTCTTGCTCGGGCTGAATATAGAATTCCTAAGGTTGGTACTCAGGTACTTGGGGTGGTCGACTGAGCCAGCACCTGAGAGAGTAGTGATATAGACTGTTCCATGTTGGTTTCAGAGTGATTTGGGTTCATGAAAAAACAGATTGAATAGAAAACCTCTTAGCAGTTGTGGGATTTGCTCAAAAGAGGAGCTATGTTGGGCTAGGGCTGTGATTCCAGAAAGGAAGGGAAAAGGGGACCCCAAAGCCACTAAATCCCTGAGTTTATAATTAACGTAAAAGCATCTTCTTTTTCTTGAACCAGAACTGCATGGCTCACCAGGGGAAGGGCAATGTGGTAACACAAAAATAACCCCCCAGTGGTTTTTTGATGTGCGGATCCTCTTTGTTTTTATGAATTTTAATGAAAGGCTTTCCAGGCAGGAGGAGAGAAGTGCTCAGCCTTCCCTCTGGCCGAGGAGCTGAGCTCTGTTAGTTGGTTGCTGGGTTGCGTGGGACTGTTCTAAGCGGCATCTCCAAGAGGCAGGCAGACAGAGTAGCTCAAATGAACCACCTCGGTGGGAAGCAGATTAAAAAAACCAAAAATTAAAATTAACATATCTTTCTCTTCAGAGAAAGATCTTGGCCTCAACTCCAGATTTTGGCTCACTTTAGGAGAGCAGGCTCATGGTACCGAGGTAGCCAGGTGGGTGAGTGGCTGGCAAGGATGTAAGAGGGAAATGTGACTTAGGGGCTCTTGCAGGTGAGGGGATGGGGCTCCATTTCTCAAGCTGAGGCATGAGGAAGTAGAAGAAAAGGAATAAGACAGCATCTAGGCATTTAATACCTGAATGGATATAGAAATCTTTCTAGGTGATGCCAAAATCTGAATCAAGGGAAAGCTTTTTAGGATCCCTGGATGAGGGTGCTAAGGAGGATCTATTCTGGTTTTTATGGGGAAACATTGTGTGCTATAGGAGAAAAATCACAGTCACCAGTGACTCTCCTTGACTGAGTGGATATGCCCATGCAGGCCTTTACTGAAGTTGTCTTTTCCTAAGGATCAGAGGCTCATACATTTAGAATGGGAAGGGACCTTAGAGACCACTAATTGTAGTCCCTGCCCCTCCCCCAATCCCTTTACAGATGAGGAAACTGAGGCCAAGAGAGGTAAAGTTACTTGGCTAAGGTCACACAGTTCTTATCTGTGGCAGGATCTGAACTCAGGTCTTCCTCATTTCCAACCCCGGTAGGGAGAGTACAGAATCCAAACATGGTAGGATTGTGTGCCATATGCTCAAGATCTCATCTGGTTTTTACCTCTCAATCCCTGGAAGTGGTAACATTATTTGAATTTGAACTGCATATTTCCACTGGGATGTATTCAATAACCACATTTTATATAATCATAACTTTGAAAAGTACAAATTTAAATACACGAGACCACTTCCAAGAATTTATTATTTGCACTGAGACCTAGCGGTAACAGAGTCTCTGCCAACATAACAACCAAGAACTAGAATGCTCTCTCTTCAGGGCTATATCTGGGGCAGTTCCCACCTTGTCCCTAAGCCCAGTAAAATTTTACTTGTGGTCACACAAAGGCCTCATAAACCCTTGATCAGATGTAGAGCACTGGAGAATTCTTTAAAATACAGGGCTCTGCACAGAGTAGATGGTTCATACATGTCTGTTGAATTAAATCTCCAATTTGATTCCATCTACTTAAAATCCAGACTTTCTCCCCTTTATGTCTAATTCTTATCAGACAGAAGACCCCTGTGCCTCAACCATGAGGTGGCTCATCAAATGCCTGGGCATTCTTGCCAAGAAAATGTTAGAGAAAAATGAGAAGATAGTCACTGGACAGTGAAGCAATTTATTGCATTTGAAATGATCCAACGTTTCCTGCAGAGAACGCATAAATATTCGTATTACAAAATATTCGATATAAAAATCCGGGCTCCTGCCAGCATTCTACTTTCTTTAGTTTCAGGCTTAGAGCATTTTGTCCAATACAAAACTGTGATTATTATGTACAGGGGTGAAATAGGCTGCAGTCCAACTGAGGGTTCAGGTGTGTTTAGGCTGCCCAGCAGGGTCTTCTTTTTCTGACTGTCCAAGATCCCACTCGGTGAGAAGCTCCGAAGACACTTCAGTGTAGAGATGATCCCAGTCCCAGCTGACGTCATCCTGCCAAGAGGGACACCACCTAGTAAGGTAAGAACCTGTCCACCTTCCATCACAACCAGCTTCTTGTGCCCATGAACCAGTGCCTAGCCTGCATGAGACCAAGCTGGCATAATGGCTGGTGCTGCATGCATTTAGCCACTGCCAGAGCTTGGAGTGGGGGGAGGGGGGCACTTTGACAAGCCATGACATTTTAGTCCCTCATGTCAGGTAAGTGGCTTCGTACAGTTCAGACTTATTAACATACATAAAATTTAGAGATGGATAATGATGAGTTAGTTCTGAAGAGATCCCACCCCCCACCCCCCCACCTTTGAAAAGCTCTGTCAAAGTCCCTCAACCATCACTGGCAGCACATACTCCCTACTATTTATGTCCTACGTCCTGAATAAGCTTGCCTTCATTTAAGACTAAGGAGAAAATATACAATATCACTACGCTTCCTGGTATGGGGTATTTTAACAAAATAAAATAAGGGCTCTTGAAGGCTATAAACTAAGGCATGTCAGTTGGAAGGGGTGATAAATGCCACAAGGTTAAAAAAATTTCTATCTAAATTCCAAGAAATTCCAACTGACTCTCAGTCTCCATCCCACCTTCCACCCCTCCCTTTTCTCAAACCCAGTTCACTCCAGGAAAGCTCCTGTTTACTAAACAGAGACCTAAGCAAGGTGATTTGAAGTTCATCCTTTAAGCTCACCCTTATAGCCCAGCCCAAGGAGTGTAGGTTCAGAGGTTACAGACTATTTTAAAGGGGTAGGCATGGGACTCTTGAAACTGACCAATACTTGTTAAGCATTATTAATATTTGTATTAAGTGTTAATACTTGTTGGAAGGACTGATTTTCAGTTTGTTAGCTGGTTTGGAGTTAAATTGTAATAACTTCTCTGCATTTCCATAAATGAGTATATGGGGCACTTAGGAATTTCACTGGGTATCTCAAGGATCACTGAGTATGAATGTCTCTAAATGTCCTAAGCTGCCCAGGAAAAAGCCTCCTATCAGTTACTGGTTATGTCTATACCTCTCGAACTTCATGTTCTGGAGCAAGGACTTTGGTAAGGAGTTTCAGATCAATCTCTCCATCCTGTGAATAGAAAAAATATGGCTCATCCCAACTGTCTTATTAGAATTTTTCTGCAAGATGGCAAGAGTCAGGCTTGATGTCTGAAAACTCGATGCTATAAAACAGTGAATTCCCCAATCCAGTGCTTTAAAAAATTTCCCAACAATAGAGTAGAGCTATGGGCTGACCATATGGCCTATGAAATGGAAGAAGTACCATACCATTGCATGCTGGGACACTGTTAGGAGAAAGTTTATACAGCATTGCAGATTACAGATACATCATGAGCATGGAATGGGTGGGCACTCTATCTGCAAGACTGAATGGGAAGGGCAAGAGCTGTATTGGCTGAGGGTCCATAGGGTAAGGAATAGTAGAGGAAGGAAAAACATGAGGACCATAGGACTTAGGTCCATAGAACCAAGAGAGACCTTTCAGTGATCCAAGAGTTCAGAACTGGTGTTATGGACACCAGAGAACTACTACTGTAATGTAACGAATGGCGGCAGTGGTGGAAAAGAAGGGTCTGTGCTATACAGCTATTCAAGGAGCAGAGAAATTTATACAAGGTGCATTTTGTTTGTTTTGTCAAATAAAATAATGTATGGGAAGCTCCATGCAAACCTTGAGGCCTTATGCGGATGTTAGCATAGTCTTTATTTACAGAAGCCACTCTACTCACTAGCGTCTGGAAGGCAGCGTACTTCATCAGGTCATTGTCTAAGTCACGATAAGTCATCACCCGGTTTACTTGGATGCTGTAGAATAATGGGAAGAACACCAGGCCCAGGTCATGGAGGGCCACTGCTCTACCAGCCAATGGCACCTTCATAACACTGGGGACAAGGTAAGCACACTCAGGCATGACAAAATGAAAATCTAAATGTCTTCTTTGGTTCTCAGTCTTTCTAGGGATGAACCCCTATCTCTGGCAATATCTAAAACCAACATTCTCTCAAGGAGCCAACGTTTCTGTTTACAAGTGGCAGATAATTTTGGGAAAAAGGATAATTTGTCTTATTTTTTTCTATTCCTAGCTCAGTTCCCAACCTCACTTCTCTTACCTGGGAGGGGCAGCTACCTGAAGAACAAAGTCTTCTTCCTGCACCTCTTCGAGGTCTGGTATCACTGGAATATCTGCAGTACGAGGCAAACGTAGGAATGTGAGAGACATGAAAAGGATGCCTGGCACCGATTTCCCTTTCCTGCTCATAAGGACTCCAGTTAGGATTAGAGACCCAAGGGAGACATTACTCCGTGGCTCACATTAGTCATAACAAACAACCCAGGATGGATGAAACTATCAAACATGTCAGCATTTTATCGTGGCTTGCTTAGAGTCCCTAATGTGACACCTGACACAAAGACATTAACACCAATATTCTCCTATTGATACCATCTAGTTGTAGACTCTGACATGCCACAATCTTCAGATAATCAGAACTGTGACAGACTCAGGCTGATGGAAAGATACGTACTGCCAATAACAATTTAAACACAAGAAGAACCATGGAAGCTATCGTCCAAGAAATGAGTAATCCTAAAGGGAGGAAGTTTGATTACGCAGTGAGAGGGGGATCGTCGAATTGCCAGAGCACTACCCTCGTGTCCATGCATAACTGAAGATATCTAGGGTTGGGTACATTCTCTAAAGAAGAACCATGTAAGGGGAGGCAGAGAGGTAGCACAGTGGACAGAGCACTAGATTTGGAGTCAGGAAGCCCTGAATTCAAATGTGGCCTCAGCCACTTCCCAGATGCATGAGTCTGATCAAGTCACTTACCTCTTCTCAGCCTCAGTTTTCTCATCTGAAAAATAGGGATAATAATAGCACACACAGCCCCCCCATCCCAGGATTGTGATAAGGCTTAAATGAGGCTTGCAAATGAAGCTTTACATACAGAAAAACATTTTGCAAACCTTAAAGTGTTATAGAAATGCTACCAATCATCATTCTATGAAGAACAGACACTTGGGACAAGAAAGCAGGGAAGGATGCAATCTGCTGCAGAGGAGAAATATCCACACTTTAGAGGTCATAGAAGCATCAGGTCCCCATTTAGCTAGGGCGGCCTAAGGCTCCAAGAGGTGCCTCTTCTTCCTCAGATGGAGGATGCTAAATGTTCAAGAGCAGTATTCTCACAGAGAGAGAGACAGAGACAGAGAGGGACGGAGAGATAGAGAGTGAGAGAGAGGGACAGAGAGACAGACAGAGGCTGAGAGAGAGAGAGAGAAAGAGGGACACAGAAAGCAATAGAGACAGACAGACAGAGAGAACTACAGAGACACAAAGACACAGAGATATACAAAGAGACAGATGGACAGCAAGAGACAGAGAGAGGCAGAGAGACAGACTGATAGGCAGACAGATGGACAGAGAGAGAAAGACAAGCAGATGGACAAAAACTGAGAAACAGACAGAGGCAAATAGATCTATATAGAGACAGAAACAGATGGACAGAGATAGAGAGACAGACAAATGGACAGAAAGTCAGAAACAGAAAGCGGAAGGGAGAGAGAGAAAATGACCACTAGGGGAGTTCAAATGAACCTACTTTCTACTATAGACAATGAAACAGAGGAATAACCAGAGAAGAGATTAGTTGAGATGGCCAAGCAGGGACCTTTCCTCTTAGGTTCTATAGACTGAAGTCAGCTTCATTTTAAAAAGAAGAATGTAATCGTTCCAGGAACAGCTAGGAAGACTCCTGCCACTTTCACATTATTCATTCTTTGGACTTTGAGGTTGCTCTATTCAAGCTAAGCCAGAATATATAAATGTCAGCTCCAAACCTAGTGTCTATTACTACTCCCAACTGTGGTATGTCACAGATGAGGGAGAGACAGACAGAGAGAGACACGCAGAGGAAGAGACACAGATGCAGAGACAGAGATACACAAAGAGATAGAGAGAATAGAAGGGGAGGGGAAAAAGGGAGGGGAGAGGAGAAGGGAAGGGGGAGACACAGACACAAAGACAGAAACAGAAAGACAGAGGGACAGAGACAGAGAGAGACACAGAGAAAAAGGCAAAGACAGCGACAGAGATTCACAAAGAGAGAGAGACAGAATAGAAGGAGAGGGGAAGAAAAAAGGGCAAAGGAGTGGGGGGGGGAGAAAGGACAGGGAATAAAAAGTAGGGCAAAGGAGGTGGACAAGATACAACATAAAAATAAAGAACTAATAGAAGTTACTAAAAAGTTGGCAGATATATACCAGCTACTAAACAATTAAGCTATGGACATCAGGACCTGTTTCTAGGGGAAGCAAATGTATTTTTCGGTGGTTATGCAGTGTTTTTTATCTGACTGAGAATGAGGAATAGCTTTTACACTCCTATTGCTTGTGCAGTCAAAGACTGAAGTGCTTTAAAAAACAAACTGTTTTGCTGCGTAAGAAGTATGAGCCTCAAGAGCTCAGTGGCTCTCCAGTAGCCAGAGCAGGCTCAGGGGGCAGCACTGGCCCAGGCCCAATAGGACTGTCTTGCTCAGGCTCCACAATGTTGTAATGAAGGAGCTGGCTGCTCTGCACTCCGTGGGTAACATGTCATTTTTGGAAGGAGCCAGTGAGCTGCTGTCCAGTTCTCCCTGACTGTATTGCTGCTGCCTGAGATGAATATTCAGGAGATGGAAAGTCAGTTCTACCTGCTGAGTCTGGGGCCCAGGACAGGGTTTTCAGAAACTCCATTCTCCATCTACAACTCTTCAGTTTTAGGGTCCATGCTGTCAACTCTGTCCAGCTTCTCAGAGCTCTAAGGAACAGAACTTCCACCGAATGTCCACTTTGCCCCTCTGCAGGCTCCCATCTTCATGTCTGTCCTCCTCCTCCAAATGTGCAGAAAGAGTGCAATGCTGGCCCATCTGTGACAGATCAGAGGTCGGCTCGGGCCTTGGCAAAGGGGCCATTCAGAGCTACACTGGTGGGCTGGCCACACAGTGGGATTTCTCTCTAATTGGCTGCCTGGTGCCCAGCAGAACCCAGCAAACTGCCTGAGTGGGACAGAGCCTGTGATGACAGCAAGGCCAAGACAAGCTGGAGCGTTCTGGTACAGTGACAGCTTGGGCAATCTCAGCAGAGCTAGGCCATCCAACTCCCCAGCTCCCCGTGGAACAGGTGGCCATGAAGCCATTTTCAGACTAAGGCAAACTTCAAAGAACCTAAAAAATATGCAATTTCTGGTTCACAAGTCACAAAGGGCATGTGTACAAAGGAAAAGGTACTTGAGGAACTACCCTACTACATGCACGCGCACACACACACACACGTACACACACACACATGCACGCGCACACGCACACACACACACGTACACGCACACACATGCACGCACGCGCACACACACACGTACACGCACACACATGCATGCACGCGCACACACACATGTACACGCACACACATGCACGCGCGCACACACACGCACACGCACACACGCACGCACACACACACACGTACACGCACACACATGCACGCACACACACACACACGTACACGCACACACATGCATGCGCACACGCACACACACACACACACATACCCCTCTGTAATGACCATACAGGAGGGCCCAGAAAAGGAAGCTATACATATGGAATGTGTCTAGCTGTGCAAGTCACCTATGCCAAATGATCTGACCCTACACCTCCAGAAACTGACCTGGAAGTCTAGGTTGCCAATGCTATTTGAGACCCAGAAGCCAGCTCTGACAGGGCTGCCATCAGATTCTTTGTTGCTGTTCAGTTGTTCAGTCATTTTCAGTCATGTCCAGCTCCTCATGACCCCATTTGGGGTTTTTTTGGCACAGATACTGGAGTGCTTTGCCATTTTCCTTCTCTAACTCATTTTCCAAATGAGGAAACTGAGACAAACAGTATTTACTGACTTGTCCAGGGTCACACACCTGGTCACCTGTCCGGGTAAGCGTCTAGCTCTCTACTAAAGTCTTTTTTAAAGGCTTCCCTCACCTCAGTATGGAGGAACCCCAGGCTTCCCTAAAGCTCTGCAAGCCCTGGCAAGGTCTCACTTTGTCACAAAGTCTTTATGTACAGGCCTAATGACCAACTGACTATAGATATGGTGAGAGAACCAGTCTAGTTAAGCTTAAGTAGAGACAGTGCTGGCCCTGGAGCCAGGACCACATGAGTTAAAATTCAATCTCAGACACTTACTGTGTGACCCTAGGCAAGTCACAGCCTGCCTCAGTTTCCTCATCTGTAAAAAGGATACAATAATAGAATAGCACCTACCTCCTAGGGTATGTTTAAGGACTAAATAAGATAATACTTGTAAAATGATATGCAAATTTTAAAATGTTAAATAAATGTCAGCTATTGCTATTCTTGTCAGTACAAAGGCTCACTGTTAGGCTGTCTACAAGGTGATGAATTTTTTCAGCCCTTGAAACCATCAAGAGGGTCTGCCTTGAGTCAGTGGAGGGCTTGTCTTCTCAAGGAAAAGGACAAATTCTTGATGTTCTGAAGTATGTAAGATACGGTGTGTCACTTGCCTCCAGTCCTACTGAAAGCCTACTTACCCAAGGCTCACTTTTGTGTTGGAAAGTAGAACAACCCAACTTCTGCAATTAAATTTAAAAGCATGCTTCCCTTTTCTGCCGTTACTAATCAAATGTTAAACTTCTTGATTAAACAGTATCTTCATCTTGGTCAGTGGATGGGCAAAGAAAGCAACTTTTATTTATTTAGCAAATTGACTCCTCTATCAGCAGGACAGTTCTCTCTTAGAAACATATACTTGCAACTCATACAGCCTAATGAAGAGACAGAATGTCTGCTGAGTGGAGAGCAGGCTCTGGAATCGAGGAGGCTTGGGTTTAAGTTCTGTCTCTGAAAGGGCAGAGGAGGAAGGGAAGGGAAGAAATCTTTATTTATTAAGTACTTCCTATGCACTAGGCACTCCGCTAAAGGCTCTGCAGTATTATCTCATTTGATCCTCACGACCAATCTGGAAGGCAGGTGCTACTGTCATCCCCACGTTACAGATGAGGTCCCAGCGAGTACCTGGAGGCCAGGCCAGACCTGAGCTGAGGTCTTCCTGATTCTGGGCACAGTGTTTTATCTCTTGTGCCCCCTAGCTGCTAACAGCAGCAGCAGTAGCAGCAGCAGCAGACATTTACACAGAGCCTACTCTACAGGTGCCAGGCACTGTGCTAAGAAAGCACGTTACAAATTTTATCTCACTTGATCCTCAAACAACCCTGGGAGGAAGGTACTATTACTGTCCCCATTTTACACATGAGGAAACTGAGGCAGACAGAGGTTAAAGTGATCTGTCCAAGGTGACACAGCTAGTAAGTGTCTAAGTCCAGATTTGAACTCAGGTGTTCTAGCAAGAAAGCATTCAGGTCAGCGCTCTATTCACTGTACCACCTAGCTGTCTATGACACACACTGGCTGTGCAACCCTGGGCAGATCACTTAGTCTTTCAGTGTCCTAGGCAACAGTGAAGAGAAGAGATGAAGACCTGAGCTGGCAGAGATAGTTTCCTCAACTGGGACTTCCCTATGCCATTTGAATTGTTGGCTTGGTCCCCAACCACAATAAAATATCCCTTAGTATGTAGAGTGTCCTCTCCAACCTTTCATCAAAAACTCCCATTCCCTTTTATTCAAGGGGTCCCTAAAGACCCCTATCTATTATTTTTGGGTGACCAGGCCAATTGAGAGGGAATGACAAAATGACAAATTCCTGGAGACATTGGCCCTTTTGGGGAGGGAGAGGGGGGTCTTTCAGTAGCTGAGGAACTCAGCTTCCTTTACTATGCCTTATTAAACTTGGACCCACACGGCAGAAGGCGCCCAGGTGATCTCAACAGCCACAGAGGGATGTACCTTAAATATAAAGACAATTAACAAAGAAAGCCCCTTGGTTGCAATTAGACAAAATGATTCCCAATTCTTTGAGCTAAATTGTCATTTTCCTTTAGCGACGGTGGCTTTCCTTTCTCGTCTTCTTTGTTCTTTGTGGCTCCCAGGCTCCATCCTCCCCCTCCCCTCCTGTGGTCACAGATTGTGGTGCCATAAGCACAGAATTCAGATTGATGACTTGATAATGATAGATTTACATAGAGAGCATCCTTCATGCAGGAAGATGCCCAAATAGTCAATGGAGTGGAGGCACTGTCAGGAAAGCAGCCTGTCCCAGCATAGGGCCACCTCTGGAGGAGGAGAGGAGGCCCCATTTCCTTTCATTCCCTTTTTTTCTAGTTACTTCACAGTATAATATGTTAGGGCAGAAGAAGAAGAGGAATTTAGTCTGAGAGTGAACTGCTCTGGGGGAGGAGGGGTGAACATCACCTTCAGAATGGAAAACTGGCCAGAATTCTGACCTTTGTACTTCACGTCTTACGACATTGTCCAAACACTGTCATTCTCCTTCTCCAAATCTCTCTCTTCTCATTCTCCAAATCCTCTTCTGTCATTTCCCCTAACTAAGACTTCTTAAACACAAATATTCGATGACTTATTGCCTGGGCTGCTAACATGGACTCTCCCATATCTTGCTGGTATATCTGCCACATATATATATATATATATATATATATATATATATATATATATATATATATATATATATATATATATATATATATATATATATATATATATATATATATATATATATATAGCCAGCAGGGGGTAGCAAAACCATTCTCAGAGGGTAAATGAATAAAACCACCTACTGATCAATGTTTAGTGAGTACCTACTACGTGCAAGGTTCTATTGGGGCTCTACAAATACCTAACATATAGTCCCTGACCTTGAGAAACTTACAGTCAACTTGAGAGGATGTGATATGTGCATATAAAAAGCTAACGCTATTACAGAAACAGGGAATGCTTTAAGCATTTGCATGCTGTTTTCATGCAGAGGTCATTTTAATATTCTCCACATCATTCCAATTTCAGTGTATATGTACCTGTCCCCAAAGGTTTCTTAAGTAGGATTCTTTATTAGACAGAGGCAAAAGCTCTCTACGGATACTTTCTGGGGCTCTACTTCTCTGAGAATTATCCCGCCTTTAATTGATAGTGCTAGATAACATGCTTCTTGAGACCTAGTAGGAGAGGCTAGCTTCATCCTTTCCATTCCACGTCTAGGAAAATAAGATGCCATCAGGGCATGGCAAAGGCTTAGGACTGATGTTCCAGTTTAGACCCTCTGACTCCTTTCCTTTAGGGCCCCCTTCTGTGGACACAGATCCTACACTGAGTAACATATTGCCCTACAAGGGATGACATTTTGGTTGCTGAGAAGAAAGCTCTCCAGTGGTCCCCTGGGTATCCCATGTTTTGGACCAGCACATGAATCAGGAGTCCTTTGTGTCATCCCTGACTCCCTCCTGCCCCATCCCTGAACCTTTTGTGCACAGGGTCCTCCAAGGCATCCTCTCCAGAAGTGGGATACTTTGCAATAACTGACAGGAACAGAATTAAACTTGTACTCTCACTAGCAGAGGGTACTCCTGCTATCAGAGGCAAGACTTGAACCCAGATCTTCCTGGCTCAGAGGCCAGCTCTCTACCCACGACACCATGGTGCTTCTCAAGATCTAAAAGGAAGTTAACATACTAACCTCACTGAATAAGCTGCAGCTGAGGTGACTGGTTGGCTGATCACTCACTGGGAAAGTCATGCTAATGCTGGCTAGCATTTATATAGCACTTTAGGATTTTCAAAGAGCTTTACAAATAGGGGAAGGACGGGAAGAGAAGAAGCATTTATATAGCCCCTACTCAGGGCAAGGTGCTATCCTCACAAACTTGTGCTTCTATTATCCCCATTTTACAGCTGAGGAAACTGAGGCAAATAGAGGTCAAACAATTTGTCCAGTGTCACACAGCTGATAGGTTTGAAGCCAGGTCCAGTACTGCATGCCTTCTAAAAATGTCATCTGATTTATTCCAATAACCTAAGTGCCATTATTAGCCCCATTTACAGATGAAGAAACTGAGGTGGACAAACATTCAATCTCTTGCCCAGAGTCAGATATTTAGTAAGGGTCTAAGGCTACATTTGAATTCAGGTCTCCTGACTCCACAGGTTTCTTCACTGTGCAGCCTAGAAGAGATTCCTGCTCAAGTTGGGCTAGATGACCTTTAAGGTCCCTTCCAGGTCTAAAACTATCATTCCAGGACCTGTAAGGGCCAATTCCAGCTCTATAACTTTCTAATCCTCTCACACCCAGACCTGCATTCAAGCTCAGTTGAGTTTTACCTTTCTCTGCTCCTCCCCTCGTATCTCTGATCTGCCTCACATAGTTTTGAAACTGGCACAGAACTATGTACTCCAAAGGCTAAAATAATTGCTAAGTGTCAAATTTAAACAATTCAATCTTCAAGTAGGCAATTTTTTCAAGAAAGGTACCCCATGAATGTTAAGAAGCATTACCTTGCTTTCTTTCTGGCACAGTGTGACACAGGTCTATGTCATGTCAATTAAATGCCCAAGACAAGATGACAGTGGGTCCTAGATAAGTAGTAGTAATAACATGCTAGATAACCATTGTAAATAATTAAACCAGTTTTCAGAGATCTGAAAGACTGTCATTCACACTGATCTACACATTTATTATTACATTGTGTTATATTTACATTACATTATTATTACATTAAAGTACCACTCTGCAAAGTTCCAAAAGAGTCATTCGAGAATGCATGAGAAATCTGATTGCTAGTTGTGTTTTTTTAAGACCCTTACTTAGTTTGTACAAACTTTCCCTTCCAAAATAGCTTGCAATGGATGCTATGTGACACATTTTGTGATGCCTTGAATTAAGGACTCACTTATCTTTTGGTACTAGCGAAAAAGAAAGAGACATCCTCAAGTCATCAGAAAATTTGCAAGTAATACACATTGAGAATGCTATATGCTCTCTACTGTGGAGAGCAAAACCTAAGTCATTTTGCAAGAAAAAGAGAGAACAAAGGCTCCACTTCAGCCTGGTGTCTAAGTCATAACCCATGACAGGATCTGCCTTACTATACTACGTCCCTCCAGCTTTGTCTCTGTTGTTGGCTTATATTGGTTAGCTATTTCTGAATGCGATTTCCTTGGAGAATCCAGGGGTACCATTCCTTGTTTGGCCAAAGAAGACTATTTGAGAGCATTGTGTTTTCTGTTATCCCTTACACTCCCTTCATCCTGATACCTTACCAAAAGGTAAGAGTAGATTACAGAGTCATTCCTGATCACCTAGGGATCTATCTTGGCCCTCAATGAGTTTTAGCTGAGTTGTTACCTCACTGAAAGTATAAGTAGGGAAGATCTGGTGGGAAGACCTCTTTTACCTTCTTTACTAAGTTCTTTCTGACTACCAGGAAAAATCTTCTCATAGACATATGTTCTATTTGATCATATCTAATTCCTTTCTGAAAGATAAAGCAAACATATTCTACACCACTCAAGCGTCTTTCTACCAGTTTGTCCATCAGACAATAAGCCAAAGGCTTATTATTAAATGCCAGAAATTTTTAATAACAAAAAAATGTAGGATTTGGAGATACTGCTTAAGGCTACTCTGAAAAGGCTTGGTACAGCTACACACCTGATTAGCTCTGTCCCCCAACTCAACAGTTTCCAGTGGGATGAAATTAGAAGGGCCCCCAGTAGCCAACAAACAAAAGGAAATAACTTCTATTATTGGAGAAGGAGAAGATAACTTCAAACCGACGATCATTATAATTTTTCTCTGCTGCTGCAAAACTTTGTTTTACTGAATGCTGTTACCTTCTGCATTACGTATGGGGAATTTTAAACAGCCAAATGCAAGAAGGTCTGATTGAAGATGAAGTTAAGTGAAAGAAATTGGTCTCATTTAGCACATGACAGGATTCATCTGTGTTCCCAAGTCCACTGAGGTAGCATCATGGGCGTTTCATATTCATGAGCTGCTGCGACACTGTGTCCCCTCATTTACAAAGAGCCGTGTTCAGCAAATTCCGTCCCTGTGGACACTCCATGCATTTCATGGTCTTGTCAGAGAGACATCAAACACTCCAGTAACCAAATACCAGAAAATGGCTTTAATTAGTGGATCTCAATCGTATAAATAATTTTTTTTCTAAGTGGAAAAATGGAGAATAAAAAAAGTCAAAAACGATAGGCAACAGGCTTCAAAAACCTGAAGGAACAAGGGAAAGAGGCAGACCCTGTGGAACATACAAACAAGTTCGAGGTCTCTTGGAAGCCTGACACAGTCCCCTGTGCAATCGCTGAATCAGAGAACAAGGGGGGCAAAAAACAGCTCTCTGGGCACCTGGCAGGACCATTTTAAAAAGGTGAATCCCTGGTGATTTCAATTGATTATAGTTGATCCCAGCCTGCCCAACACTGACAAAGGGAGAAAGGAGCAGGAAGCCCCTACTAGGGCAGGGACCTTAGAAAGCTGAGAAGAGAAAGCATAACGTGGATCATAACGTTCAGTGAGGAGGCTGCTGGGAGGTGTGGCTCAGCCCCCTTGGGGCAGTGGTAATGGGATATAAGAGAAATTCGAGAAGATACCACCACAAGGAGGGTGCTGACCACCAGTGGAGGGTATACTCTAGGCTTTTCATCAGTGTTCCAGATACTGAAATGGCAAACGCTGTTTTTGCTAATACTGTTGGGGAAAAGAAAAAGATCACAGATGGGCAGAGAAAGAAGATCAAAATAGGTGGCTGGTTCAAGCATGCACTCCAAGCTGTGGCAAGGTCCTGTGTCTGAAAATAGCCTGGAGAAAGGGTATCTGAGCTGCCTTGGGTTTCTGAGTTAAGTGAGGTTCTGGCTCATTCCATTGGGATTAGTGAGATCATCTGGGCTAGGAGTGGGTATTTCCTGAGAAGGTAATACAGCATAAAGTATCAGACTCCTGACGCTGAAGGGTAGGGATTGATCACAGTGATCATATAAGTGCCACATTCCTTCCCCACCCCCCCCATTCATTCCTAGTCACACACCCAGTCACTAAAAATTCTACCAGAATCAATGTTGAGGACAGTCAAATAGGAATGATCTTCCCAAACTACCCAAAGGTAAGGGTGATGGAAAATCTGGTAAGGTAAGGAAGCCCAGATGGCAGGAGTTTTAACTGTCAACCTCAGACCCAGGGCCCAAGAACTGACCAACGCCACTCCCAGAAGTGACCTTTGTGACATTTCTGGAATGTTGATACTTGACTATGTTGAGGAAATTCACACCCACAATGGTGGGTGAAAATGAAAACCAACTAACAACCATAGAACACAGTTTTACAAGAACATAAACTCTCAAAATTTCCTTAGTAGTTCAGCTTCCCCTTGCTTTATTATTTTTTGCCTCTGAAGATATTTTAAGGGCAAATAGGGGTAAAGGATCTGAAGAATAGATGAGGAATGGCGTATGTGGGTATGTGAGTGTGGAAGAGGGGAATGTTGGCCAGAAGAAATAGAAACAGAAATGCTCTTCAATAAGGCCAGAGAGAAGTGATATGGTATTAATGTAACAGAGAAAGAGCCTTCTCAGAACCTCCTGTGGAAGTATGTTAGAGACCAAGCATATCTGATTCTATTTCATCCTCTTCATGTAACATTGGAAAAAAAAAAAACAAGACAAACTACATTTCTTTTATGCCAAATCCTTAGGTTTTGTATTTTTTTCCTTATATATATTTATTAAAAAATTTTGCCTTTGATCGGTGCAACCCGTGACATCCCCACATACAGAATGCTTCTGAGAAGTTCCCTCTGCACAAGGCCACTGCTGGTGACAGCCAGCCGGTTTTGATCACAGCCATTCTGAATCGGATTTTCATAAGACAGATGAGGAGTCTTACTGCTGCTCTCTCTCATATCAGATGAGAAACAGAGGGGGAGGGGGAGAACGGGTCCTGAGGGAACAGCGCAACAATCAAGAGCTCGGTGGTTCTTTCTCTGTCCCTCCACTGCTGCAATTTTCAAAGGAGTTAGCCTCAGGCAGTTTTAAATGATGGTGTCTCAATTCTGTAATCATCTTTCAAGAGCTTTTTCTTAAAGGGTCTTTTAGGTAAACCTAGTCTGTCAACTACACTTATGGACTCAGCAATCACATTCCCAATATGAGTCCCTCTCCCTCTGCTTGTGTGTGTGTGTGTATATATATATATATATATATATATATACATATATATATGTCTGCGTATGGTGCATATATACGTATTTGTAGAAAGCAAGCGAAATTCAAAGATGGAAGAAACCTGTATCTGGCCACATGCAGTTCATCCCTTCATAGTATATGAAATTGTGGGTAATACTGCTTATTCCCTAGTGTTTTGCCAAGTACAGGTTTTAATTTCTGAAGAGAAGGGACACTCCTTACAAACTAATCTCCACGTGTGTTTCATCTCATTGAAAAGACTTCTCTAAGCAAGGGCAACTGTAAGTTACGTCCTAAGTCACAGACTGAGGTGATTTAACAGACAGAGCCAACTCCAGATGCATAAAATGCCTGTCTCTTCCCATCTAATCTAAGTGATATCTAGCTTCCAGGTAGATGGAACAATAAACTTGCAAAATTCAAACTAAAAGATAACGGAATATTATCTATTAATGATGATAATATTCACCAATTTCAGGTCATGGCTCCCTTTTTGGTTTTACCCTTAGCCCATTCCATCCACCCCCAAACATCACCTATCTTTCTCCTGCTTCTTCCCTTATTGCAAAACACTATGTCTCCACACAATTCTCATCATCTGAGATAGGTGTCTTAAGTTACAACTCTGAACCCCAACTTCTTTCTAGACAAACCATCAAATCCCTGGGCATTATGTTGTTACCTTAGGCAACTGTTCTCTCTACCAGAAGCTTGTCAGCATTCAGGTCTTCTCACATTCTCATCTATTCTTTGTAAGATGTATGGAATCAGTCTGAGTGTTCCCTTAAATGGGGTACCACTGGATGGGAGGGTAGTGAGAATATGGAAATAGGTACAGAATCAGACAGAACTAAGCAGGATTAGCCCTCCATTGTCCTTATTCTGTCCTCCACATTCAATTGGACCAGAACCAGAACTGGTACAGAATAAATAACTTGATCTCTGTAATGATCTCAGAAAGATTTAACTCTTTTACTTTCATCAAGTGCTAATGTTAGGCAATTTGTAATTTATCACTTTCCTCCAAATGGACTTCGGCATGACAGAATGCTGACAGTGCTTCCCTTTTTCATGCTCCTGGAGGAAGGTTAACACAACCTGCTTCCAATTAAAACACACACACACACACACACACACACACACACACACGCCCCAAGCAATGCTATCTTTTAGTAATGAGTGAGCACTCTCAAGACCCAGGTTTCAATTTTCCTATTCATCTCTTCACAAGGGGGAAACGCAAGCAAATTACTCGAATGAATTAGCAGGAGGGAAAAATTCCTTACAAGGAAAGTCGATTCATAGATAACTGTCACTGTCAGTGAGGTATCAATAGTAGTAGCACAAAGGGCTTCCCATGAATGTGGAAGGTCTTCTGTCATTTCTCTCTCTCTCTCTCATCAGCTACTCTGGGTTCAATCATCACCTCTATGCCAGTCTCAGTTCCTTTTCTGAACCCCAGTACTGAGCCTCACCAATTACCTCCTGGCTCTCTATGTTTTGTGGTAACTCATATTCGACAGGTCCAAAACAGAACTCAGTATTTTCACCACCCCAAACCATCTCCCTTTCCAAATATCCCTATTTTTATGGAGAGCACTGCTATCCGTCAATTTACTCAGGTTTACAATTTCAAAGTTCTTCTCAATTCTTCCCTACATAGCACTCTTCACATCCAAGTTTTGTTCCTTCTGCCTTCCCTATATATCTCCCAAGTGTCCTCCACTTTCCCTGCATACAACTATCACCTCTGTGCATGCCCTCACTACCTCTTACAGAGGTAGTAGCCTTCTGATTGGTCTCTCATTCTCCAGCTCCTCCCTTCTCCAATCCATCCTCATCACTGTTCCCAAATTACTGTTCTTAAAGGACAGTTCTAACCACACCACTCCCTGGCTCCTGAAGTGCCAGTCATTTCTTTCTTTTGCTTCTAGGACAGTGGTTCTTAACCTGGGGTCTGTGAACTTACTCCTTTTTAAAAAAAACTATCTTGATAACTGTTTCAACATAATAGGCTTCCTTTGCAACTTATGTATTTTATTTAATGTATTTAAAAAGATTATTCTGAGAAGTTTTCTCCAGACTGACAAAGACAGTCCATGATGTAAACAAGTCCAGACCTCCTGTGCTAGAATAAAATACAAATGCCTCTTCTGGAGTTCTAAGGCCCTTTACAACCTATATTTAGAGACTTCAATCTACCTTTTTTAAGGCTATTCTACATGATCTTCCTTGGCTCATTGTAAGCTCTGGCCAATCCAGGCTGCTTGCTCTCTCACAAAAATCCCATGACATCTCTTGCTTCTGTTGCTACCAATCCTAGAAGGCACCGCTTCCTCACCTCTGGCTCATAGAATCTCTAGCTTCTTTCAAAGCTCAGCTTCCAGCCAAACGTCATTCTCAACTTTTCACTCAACTTTATGATCTTTTTATGGCTAGTATGCCACAACATTTATGAAATTCAATGCACCATATTAGGTGCCTGGGAGATACCAAGATAAAGCATGATTACATCAGGTCATACAAGCAGCATGGAATAAGTAGTGAGTAGAATGAATGCTAGACTTGGTCTCTGGAAAATCAGGGTTCAAATTCTGTGTCTGACATATACCAGCTCTCATTTAACATTTGATCACCTCAGACAACTCTCTAAGACTATCAATTACAGATCCTTTGTGACAAGTATACGTAAAAGGAACTCCTACAGCAACAAAATCACAGGATCTGAATGGATATCAATTCATACTATATACATCTTCACCGAATAAAGTTATTCTCAATTTCCCTTTTCCTCACTGATTCTTTTATTCTCTGATGGCATACCTATTACTTGATAGATGGTTTACAGCTTCCAAGGCTTTGCATGACATGTCTTTATATGGGATACTGAACTTTTGGGTCATTTCCTTAAAAAAAAATGGTAATTTCTAGCATTTCCATAGCTCTTTAAGGTTTGGAAAGCACTTAACATGTGTTAACTTATTTGGTCCTTAAACAATCCTGGAAGGGACTATTACTATTCCTATTTTACAGATGAGGAAACAGACACAGGGAGGTTAAATGATTCTTCTAGGGTCACATAGCTAGTGAAGTGGCTGAGGCTGGATCTGAACTTGTTTCCCTGATTACAAATCCTGTTAGAGTATTCTATCTACTGTACTATCTACCTGCCTACAAGAAAATTCTATTCAGATGAAGCCTCTGGATTAATTGATAAAGCTGTTCAACATCTGGCAAAAATTCATAGACAATGGCTAACAAACCCATTTTAAGGATCATACCTAGCCAGATCAACATAAGAGAATAGCAAAGCCAATATTTTATTCATTAGGGTCCATATCTAATGAATCCATTTTTATATTCAGGAGAAAGGTATCAATATGGCACTAAGAGTTTTGGTTTGGGACCTACTTGAACTTCTGGGAGCCAAGAATGTAAGCTGCAAATGCTCTCACCTTGCTGACCTTGAAAAACCCATAGAATATTTCCCCAGGAAAAATCCTAGAATAATGGAGCCAGCAGAAAGGGAACAGCAGTCTCTCACTACAGGAGGCTAGGGAGATTGATGGGAAGAGTACCTCGTGCTGTGGCTGAAGGGTACCAGGGCTGGACCAGAGGCATCCCAGCAAGCCTCAACTCAGAGGACTAGGAGGAGACCCTGAGCCCCAGGGGGTGAAGCTGGTAAGCACCAACACTAGGACGCTAGGCGTGTCTTAGCACAGTCAGGGGAAGTAGGCAGACACCAGCCCAGATGGCGTTCATTAGCCACTGAGTGTGTCTGTGCTTGAGCTCAGCCCTAGGGAAGGAGAGGACCTCCTGTGGCCAGACCACTTCTCCCTGACACCTCACACCCTGAGCTTCTGGAGCTCCTTTACCATCCGTCCAACCCTGTTTTTCAGGGCATTCTCCTCGCAGGCTATTTGGATCTCTTTTGCCATTTGGGTCAGTCTATTTTTTAAAGTATTATTTTCTTCAGAATTTTTTGGGGCCTCCTTTCGCAAGCAGTTGACTCATTTTTCATGATTTTCTTGCATCACTCTCATTTCTCTTCCCAAATTTTGCTCTACTTGATTTTCAAAATCTTTTTTAAGCTCTGCCATGGCCTGAGACCAATTCATATTTTTCTTGGAGGCTTTGGATGGAGGAGCATTGACTTTGCTGTCTTCTATTGGCATGTTTTCATCTTCCTTGTCATCAAAGTAAGATTCTATAGTCTGATTCTTTTTCTGGTTTTTGCTCATTTCCCCAGCTACTTATGTGACTTTTGAGTTCTTTGTCAAGGTTGTTCTCTGCTTCCAGTGGTGGTGGGGGGTGTAATATCAGCCGCTGAATCCCCCCACAATCTGTGGGCCTAGAGCTCCAGAAACAGTGGCTGCAGCTGCCCTGTTGCTGCTGTGGCTGCTGAGGGTTCCTCTGTCCCCTCCCTCCTCTGCCACCCTGGGGCTGGGGTCAGACCACTCCACTCTCCTGCACTGGTCCCACAGGCTTTTCCCACTGATCTTCCAATTTGTCCTAGGCATTTTGAGGTCCTGAAGTCTGGAAACCACTACAGGTGTGAGAGATTCAGTCCCCTGAAGGCCTGCTCAGGTCCCTTCTGTGTACTCACAGCCCAACTGGACTGTGCTCTGCTCCTAGCGTGGTGCAATAGACACTTCCCAGTGACCCAGGCTGTCTGGGGCTGGAGATTTGCTTCACTCCATCATTCTGTGGATTCTGCAGCTCCAGAATTTGTTAGAGCCATTTTTTCTAGGTATTTGACTGGGCTTGGTGGGAGTGCTCTCAAAAGTCCATGCTGTTACTCCACTATCTTGGCTCCACCCCAACCCTGGGAAAATTCAAAAAAAGACTTCACCTGGCCTTGGCCTTGGTACACACCAGCCAGCACAACACTAGGTAAGCTGAAGCATTATATTGCCTCTAGCTGAAAGAACCAGGTCACAACACACAAAGCCAGTAAACAGGCCTCAAACTCCCACTCCAAGAAACATGGGACAAAGTTACTGTGCCCCAGAAGCAGAGATCCACTTTAAAAGCCAGGAAAAAAACAATCTCCATGAGCAAGAAGCAAATCAGAAAAAAACAAAGAACAGGGGTAGAACCAAGATGGTGGAGTAACAGCATGGACTTGCTAGCCCTCTCTCCCCCCAAACCCAGCCAAATACCTGCAAAACTGACTCTAAACAAATTCTGGAGCTGCAGAACTCACAGAATGATGGAGTGAAGCAAATCTCCAGCCCAAAAGAGCCTGGAAGATGACCCAGAAGTGCTTATTGCACTGTGCTGGGAGCAGAGCGCAGTCTAATGTGGACCACGCCAGCACAGACAGGACTTAAGCAGGCCTTGGGGGGATTGAACCTTGGGCAGCTGTGGTGGTTTCCAGACTTCAGGACCCCAAAACGCTGAGGACAAATTGGAAAGTCAATGGAAAAAACCTGTGGGACCTGTGTGAGAAAGAAGAGTGGCTGGGGCTCGAACACCAGGGTGTGGAGGAACCCATGTAGGAGGAGCCCAGAGAAGCCTAGGGCAGCAGCAGCAGCAGCCACTGTTTCTGGAGCTCTAGGCCCACATATTGTGGGAGAATCCAGTGACTGACAGTACACCCACCCACTCCCACTGGAAACAGAGAACTGCCTTGACAAGGAGCTCAAAAGTCAAGTAAATAGCTGGGAAAATGAGCAAAAACTGGAAAAACAATGAGACTATAGAATCTTACTGTGGTGACAAGGACGACCAAAGTATACAAACAGAAGACAACAAAGTCAAAGCTCCTACATCCAAAGACTCCTAGAAAAATATTTAATTGGTCTCAGGTCATGGAAGAGCTCAAAAAGGATTTTGAAAATCAAGTAAGAGAAGTAGAGCAAAAACTGGGAAGAGAAATGAGAAAGATGCAAGACAATCATGAAAAACTAGTCAACTGTTTGCTAAAGGAGACCCCAAAAAATGCTGAAGAAAATAACACTTTAAAAAACAGACCAGGGGGCGGAGCCAAGATGGCGGAGTGAAAGCAACGACTCACCTAAGCTCCTGGAAAAACTCCTCTGATTATATCTGGGGGGAGAGTCTGACCAGACTTTGGAGGTGTAGAATCCAGTGGGAGACGGACTTTGACAGATTCGGAGCCCAGGCTGGACTGGAAGGTCCACGGGAGGGATCTGTTCCGCGGGGGTAAGACCCTGGCGCACAGCGCAGCGCGGTCGGCGCGGCAGGGCGGAGGGGACCAGAGGAGCCCGAGAGTGGCGGGCGAGACCAGCGGAGCAGGAGATAAGCCAGGCCGAGCCGGTGAGAGCTGCTGAGTGCCAGACATCAGCGCAGCAGTCCTTGAAATCTTCAGCCTGAAGACGGACTTCGGTGGGTCACTACTTGAACTTCCAGGAACTGGGATGGCAGAGTGATCAGTAAGTGCTCTCTCCTCCCCCCTGATGACCCTGAGGGAACCATAAAATTCTTCCCCAGATTAATCCTGGATCAGCAGGAACAGCAGAAGGGGGCGGGTGGTCTCATAACACCAGAGGCTGGAGAGGTGGCAAAGGGGGATTCTTCCTACCGTGGTGGAGGCTATCTGGAGGGACAGACGACCCAGGGCAGAGAAAAATTCGCACTGAGACCCAAGCAAGCCGCAGCCCGGGAGACGAGCCCCAGGAGGGGCGGGAACACGCATTAGCCTCTAGGCGTGCCCCAGCCCTCCAGGGGAAAGGGAAGACAATAGGGAAGCTGGGATCAGCATCCCCGGACCTTGCCTTTGCCTCAGGCCAGCTGAGGAGATATCCTGAGACCAGACCACACCTCCCACACACCTATCAAGCTAAACCCAGGGTTGATCTGGGAAACAAACAAACAAAAAAAGCCTGCTTTTAGCCTAGACAAACATCAACTCAACTTAAAAGATCTGTATCTTCTGACTGAAAGAACCAAAAGCTACAACACTCAGCCAACATCATGAATCGGAAAAAGCAGACGAAAAGTGAAAAAACCATAGAATCTTTCTATGGGGATAAGGACCAAAACACAAACACCAAAGAGGTCAGAGCTGAGACTGTACTTCCATCTGAAACCTCAGATGGGACTATGAATTTCTCGCAAGCACAACTAGATTACCTGGAACGTCTGAAGAAGGATATAAAAGAAAAACTGGCCAATGATTTTAAAACCATAAAAAAAGAATTCACTGATGAGAACATCAATCTGAAAAAGAAAATTGAAGAAATGGAAAAGGAAGTTCAAAAATTAACTGGAGAGAATAATTCCCTAAAAGGAAGAGTTAATCAAACGGAAAAGGAAACTCAAAACCTAATAGGGAAAATTGATCAGATGGAAAAGGAAACCCAAAACCTAACTGGGAAAATTGGTCGAATGGAAAAAGAAGTACAAAAATTAAATGGAGAAAATAGCTCCTTAAAGGGAAAAATTGGCCAGATGGAAAAGGAGATGCGAAAGCTAACTGAAGAAAACAATACGATCAAGATTAGAATTGGGCAAGTAGAAACTAATGACTCAATGAGGCAACAAGAATCAGTCAAACAAAATCTAAAGAACGAAAAGATAGAAGAAAATCTAAAATATTTAATTGGAAAAACAACTGACCTGGAAAATAGATCCAGGAGAGAAAATCTAAGAATTATTGGCCTGCCAGAAACCCATGATGAAGAAAAGAGTCTGGACAATATCTTCCAGGAAATCATCAAGGAAAACTGCCCAGAAGTACTAGACTCAGAGGGCAAAATAGTCATCGAAAGAATCCACCGTTCCCCACCGGAAAGGGATCCCAAACTCAAAACCCCAAGAAATATAGTTGCCAAATTCCAGAGCTATCAAGTGAAGGAGAAAATACTACAAGCAGCCAGAAAGAAACAATTTAAATATCAAGGTCACACAGTCAGGATCACACAGGACCTTGCAGCTTCTACATTAAAAGATCGAAAGAATTGGAACCCAATATTCCGTAAGGCAAAGGAGTTGGGACTCCAACCGAGGATCAACTACCCAGCAAAGTTCAGCATAACATTTCAGGCAAGGAGAAAGTCATTCAACGAAATAAGGGATTTCCAGAGCTTCCTGACCAAAACACCAGAACTCAATAGACAATTTGATCTTCAAATGCAGGTCTCCAGAGAATCATAAAAAGGTAAACAGAGGGGAAAAAACAAAAACAAAAACTTGCAACTCAATTAGGGCAATCTGTTTACCTCCCTGTAAGGGAAGATGATACCTGTTAATCTTGAGAACTGTGCAGCTATTATGATAAAAGGGATATATGTAGAGGGAACGGGCATAAAGTAAATGATGTCATGTCAAAAATATGATTTAAGTATGAGAAGGGAATGTAATAGGAGGTGTGGAAAGGGGGAAGCAGAAAATGGCAAATTATATCACATGAAGAAGTACAAAACTATAGTAGAGGGAAGGAGGGGAGGGAGATGAGCATTGTTTGAGAGGTACTCTCATCTGATTTGTTCAAAGGAGGGAACAATAACCTTAAGCAGATAATCCTAACTAGCTCTATAGGTAGTAGGAGGGGAAGGGGGAAGAAAGGGGAGGGTGGCTAAAAGGGAGGAAAGAAGCAATAAGAGTAAAGGGGAGTAAAAGGGAGGGGGGCTAAAAGAAGGAGGGGAAGGCTGCAGGAGGAGGGGGAGAAAAGTGAATACTATTGAGGAGGGGAAGGGAGACGGGAGAGTTAAAAGCACAAATGGTGGGAAAGAGGGTGGAGGGAAATACACAGATTGTAATCATAACAGTGAATGTGAATGGGATGAACTCTCCCATAAAACGGAGACGGATAGCAGAATGGATTAAAAGCCATAATCCAACAATATGCTGCTTACAAGAAACACATTTGAAACGGGGGGATACACATAGGATAAAGGTCAAAGGATGGAGCAGAATATATTGTGCTTCAGCTCATGTAAGAAAGGCAGGAGTAGCAATCCTAATCTCAGACAAAGCAAAAGCAGAAATAGATCTAATCAAAAGGGATAAGGATGGAAACTATATCCTGCTAAAAGGCACCATAGAGAATGAAGCAATATCATTACTAAACATGTATGCTCCAAGTGGTATAGCATCCAGATTCTTAGAGGAGAGGTTGGGGGAGTTGAAGGAAGAAATTGATAGCAAAACTATACTAGTGGGGGACCTCAACCTCCCCCTCTCTGAACTCGATAAATCCAACCTCAAAATAAACAAGAAAGAGGTTAAGGAGGTAAATAAAACTCTGGATAAGGTAGATATGATAGATCTTTGGAGAAAATTAAATGGGAATAGAAAGGAATATACCTTTTTCTCAGCGGTACATGGAATATTTACAAAAATTGACCATGTACTAGGACATAAAAATCTCACAATCCAGTGCAGAAAGGTAGAGATAATCAATGCATCCTTTTCAGATCACAATGCATTAAAAATTACATGTAATAAAAGGCCATGGAAAGAGAAACCAAAAATCAATTGGAAACTAAATAATCTAATTCTAAAGAAGGATTGGGTTAAAGAAGAAATCATAGAAACAATCAACAACTTCATTCAAGAGAATGACAATAGTGAGACAACGTACCAAAACTTATGGGACACTGCAAAAGCAGTTATTAGGGGAAGTTTTATATCTCTGAATGCTTACATAAATAAAATAGAGAAAGAGGAGATCAATGACTTAGGCTTGCAGTTGAAAAAGCTAGAAAAAGAACAAATTGAAAATCCCCAAGTAAATACCAAATTAGAAATACTGAAAACCAAAGGAGAGATTAATAAAATTGAAATAAAGAAAACTATTGAATTAATAAATAAAACCAATAGTTGGTTTTATGAAAAAACTAATAAAATTGATAAACCTTTGGTTAATCTGATCAAAAAAAAGAAAGAAGAAAACCAAATTACTAACATTAAAAATGAAAGGGGTGAACTCACCTCCAATGAGGAGGAAATTAAAACAATAATTAGAAACTACTTTGCCCAACTTTATGCCCACAAATTCGACAATCTAAACGAGATGGATGAATATTTTAAAAAATACAAATTGCCCAGATTAACAGAAGAGGAAGTTGAATACTTAAACAACCCCATCTCAGAAAAAGAAATTGAACAAGCCATCAATGAACTCCCCAGGAAAAAATCTCCAGGGCCAGATGGATTCACAAGTGAATTCTATCAAACATTTAAAGAACAGTTAATTCCAATACTACATACACTATTCTTGAAAATTGGGGAAGAAGGAGTCCTCCCAAATTCTTTCTATGATACAAATATGGTTTTGATACCCAAACCAGGAAGAGACAAAACAGAGAAAGAAAATTATAGACCAATTTCCCTAATGAATATAGATGCAAAAATTTTAAATAAGATTTTAGCAAAACGAATACAGCATCTTATCACGAGATTAATACATTATGATCAGGTAGGATTCATACCAGGACTACAGGGCTGGTTCAATATTAGGAAAACTATTAGCATTATCGATCACATCAACAACAAAGCTAACAAAAACCACATGATTATCTCAATAGATGCAGAAAAAGCTTTTGACAAAATACAACATCCATTCCTACTAAAAACATTGGAGAACGTAGGAATAAAGGGAACTTTCCATAAAATAATAAGCAGTATCTATCTAAAACCTTCAGCAAGCATTATATGCAATGGGGACAAGCTAGATGCATTCCCAATAAGATCAGGGGTGAAACAAGGTTGTCCATTATCACCACTATTATTCAATATGGTACTAGAAATGTTAGCTGTAGCAATTAGACAAGATAAAGATATTCAAGGAATTAGAATAGCCAAAGAAGAAACTAAGTTATCACTCTTTGCAGATGATATGATGATTTACCTAGAGAATCCCAGAGATTCAAGTAAAAAATTACTTGAATTAATAAACAACTTTGGCAAAGTTGCAGGGTACAAAATAAACCCACACAAATCCTCTGCATTCCTATATATTAGCAACAAAGTTCAACAGCAAGAGATAGAAAGAGAAATCCCATTTAAAGTTAGGGTAGACAGTATAAAATACTTAGGAGTCTACCTGCCAAAACAAACCCAGGGACTATATGAACACAATTACAAGACACTTTTTGCACAAATAAAGTCAGATTTAAGTAAGTGGAAAAACATTAGTTGCTCATGGGTAGGCCGTGCTAATATAATAAAAATGACAATTCTACCCAAATTAATATACTTATTTAGTGCCATACCAATTAAACTATCAGACAATTACTTTCTAGAGCTGGATAAAATAATATCAAAATTCATTTGGAAAAACAAAAGGTCCAGAATATCAAAGGGACTAATGAAAAGAAATGCTTGGGAAGGTGGCCTAGCGCTACCAGACCTTAAACTGTACTATAAAGCAGCAATTATCAAAACCACTTGGTATTGGCTAAGAAACAGAGAGGTAGACAAGTGGAATAGACTTGGCACTCAAGATGCAGTAGGCAAGGAATATAGCAACCTTCTGTTTGATAAACCCAAGGACCCCAGCTTCTGGGATAAGAACTCATTGTTTGACAAAAATTGCTGGGAAAACTGGATAACAGTGTGGCGGAAATTAGGCATAGACCCATACCTGACACCGTACACAAGAATAAAGTCCAAATGGGTACATGATTTAGGTATAAAGATTGATACCATGAATAAACTGGAGAAGCAAGGAATAGTGTATTTATCAGATCTATGGAGAAGGGAAGAATTCTTTACTAAAGGAGAGATAGAATGCATTATGAAATGCAAAATGGATAACTTTGAGTACATTAAACTGAGAAGTTTTTGCACAACCAAACCCAATGCAACCAAAATCCGGAGGGATGTAGTAAATTGGGAAAAAATTTTCACAGCTAAGCTCGGGGATAAAGGCCTCATTTCTAGAATATATAGAGAACTGACCCAAATGTATAATCATACAAGTCACTCCCCAATTGATAAATGGTCAAAGGATATGAACAGGCAATTTTCAGAGGAAGAAATTAAAGCTATCTATAATCATATGAAAAAATGCTCTAAATCACTATTGGTTAGAGAGATGCAAATCAAAACAACTCTGAGGTACCACATCACACCTATAAGATTGGCAAACATGACAGAACAAGAAAATGATAAATGCTGGAGAGGATGTGGGAGAGTTGGAACACTAATTCATTGTTGGTGGAGCTGTGAGCGCATCCAACCATTCTGGAGAGCAATTTGGAACTATGCCCAAAGGGCTACAAAAATGTGCATACCCTTTGACCCAGCAATATCGCTACTAGGACTATATCCCCAAGAGATCATAAAAATGGGAAAGGGTCCCACATGTACAAAAATATTTATAGCAGCACTCTATGTAGTTGCCAAAAACTGGAAGTCAAGGGGATGTCCATCAATTGGGGAATGGCTGAATAAATTATGGTATATGAATGTAATGGAGTACTATTGTGCCATAAGAAATGATGAACAAGAAGACTTCAGAGAGGCCTGGAAGGACTTATATGACCTGATGCTGAGTGAAAGGAGCAGAACCAGGAGAACTCTATGCACAGCAACAACCACAGTGTGTGAGAGCTTTTTCTGGTAGACTTAGATTTTTGTAATAACACAAGAACTTCTGAAAAAAAAAAAAATCCCAATGGTGGACCTCAAGGCAAAATGCCTTCCACACTCAGAGAGAGAAATATGGAAGTCACTCACATAATGTAGCAGATCATGTTTGTGTATGTGTATCTGTTTGTGTATCATGTTCTGATTTGTTATACGGATTCTTTCATTTATCTTAGTCTGACTACATAGCATGACTATAGTGAAAATATACTCAATAGGAAAGTATATGTAGAATCTATACAGAATTGTATGCAGTCGTGGGGAGGGAGGGAGGTAGTGGGGGGTGGGTGGGGAGGGATAAAATCGCAATTGTATGGCAGTGATTGTTAAACATTAAAAAAAAAAAAAAAAAAAAAAACAGACCAACCCAAAAGGCAAAAGAGATCCAAAAAGCCAACGAAGAGAGGAATGCCCTAAAAAGCAGAACTGATCAGATGGAAAAGGAAGTCCAAAAGTTCACTGAAGAAAATAATTCCTTAAAGATTAGAATGGAGGAGATGGAAGCTAATGACTTAATGAAAAATCAAGAGATTACAAAACAAAGCCAAAGAGATGAAAAAATAGCAGACAATGTGAAATATCTCATTGGAAAAATGACAGACCAGGAAAATAGATACAGAATAGACAATTAAAAAATTACTGGACTATCTGAAAGCCATGATCAACAAAAGAGCCCAGATATTATCTTTCAAGAAATTATCAAGGAAAACTGCCCTGAGATTCTAGAACCAGAGGGCAAAATAAGTATTCAAGGAATCTACAGATCACCGCCTGAAAGAGATCCAAAAAGAGAAACTCCTAGGAACATTGTGGCCAAATTCCAGAGTTCCCAGGTCAAGGAGAAAATATTGCAAGAAGCTAGAAAGAAACAATTCAAGTACTGTGGAAATACAATCAGGATAACACAAGATCTAGCAGCTTCTACATTAAGGGATAAAAGGGCATGGAATGTGATATTCCAGAAGTCAAAGGAACTAGGACTAAAACCAAGAATCACCTACCCAGCAAAACTGAGTATAATACTTCAGGGGAAAAAATGATCTTTCAAACAAATCAAGGACTTTCAAGCATTCTTGATGAAAAGACCAGAGCTGAAAAGAAAATTTGACTTTCAAACACAAGAATGAAGAGAAGCACAAAAAGGTAAACAGCAAAGAGAAGTCATAAGGGACTTACTAAAGTTGAACTGTTTACATTCCTACATGGAAAGATCATATTTGTAACTCTTGTGACTTTTCTCAGTATTAGGGAAGTTGAAGGGATTATACACAGATAGAGAACATAGGGTGAGTTGAATAGGTTGGGATAATATCTAAAAAAATAAAAATAAGGGGTGAGAGAAGAATATATTGGAAAGAAAAAAGGGAGAAACAGAATAGGGCATATTATCTTACAAAAAAGAAGCAAGAAAAAGCTTTTTCAATGGAGGGGCAAAGTGTGGAGGTGAGATGGAGAGAGTAAACCTTCCTCTCATTGCATTTGGCTTAAGGAGGGAATAACATGCACACTCAATTTGGTATGAAAATCTGTCTTACACTACAGGAAAGTAGGGGGGAAAGAGATAAACAAGAAGTGGGGAGGATGATAGAAGGGAGGGCAAACAGAAGGAGGGAGTAATTAGAAGTAAACACTTTTGAGGAGGGATAGGGTCAAAAGAGAGAATAGAATAAATGCGGGCAGGATAGGATGAAGGGAAATATGGTTAGTCTTTCACAATATGACTGTTATGGAAGTGTTCTACATAACTACACTACCTATACTGAATTACTTGCCTTCTCAGTGGGGATGGGTGGGGAGGGAAGAAGAGAGAGTAGTTGGAACTCAAAGTTTCAAAAATGAATGTTAAAAATTCTTTTTACATACAAGTATGAAATAAGATCTGTACATGATGGGGTATAGAAATCTATTGTTACCTACAAGAAAATAGAGGGGATGGGGATAAATGAAGGGAGGGAAGATTGGGAGAAGTAGTAATCAGAATGCACACTTTCCTGGGGTGGGCAGAGGAGAGAGATGGGGAGAAAATTTGGAACTCAAAATCTTGTGCAAGTCTGTATTGAAAACTAAAAATAAATAAATAAAAACATTTTTTAAAAAAGAAAAAAACACAGAATCTTACCACGAGGAAAGGAAAGATCAAAATACAAATTCAGAAGAGGACAGCACTGACAATATACCCACATCTGAAACCTCCAAAGGAAATATGAACTGGTCTCAAGCCCAAAAAGCATTCTTGGCAGAGTTCAAGAAAGATTTTAAAAGTGAAATAAGAGCGGTAGAAGAAAAATTGACCAATGATTTTAAAAATACAATTGACAAAATGAAAAAAGAATTCATTGAAGAGAACAGCTCCTTCAAAAGTAAAATTGGCCAAATGGATAAGGAGGTACAAAACCTAACAGGGAAAACTGGACAAATGAAAAAGGAGACACAAAAATTAACTGAAGAAAACAACTTGTTAAAAATCAGAATTAGGCAGGTGGAAGCTAAAGACTATGAGACATCAAGAATCAGTCAAGCAAAACTAAAGAATGAAAAAAGAAAAGAAAAGGTAAAATATCTCATTGGAAAAACAACCAACCTGGAAAATAAATCCAGGAGAGCAAACCCAAGGGTTATTGGTCTACCTAGAAAGCCATGATGAAAAAAAGAGCCTGGATAATATCTTCCAAGAAATCATCAAGGAAAATTGCCGTGAGGAGGACAAAATAGTCACTGAAAGAATCCACCGCTCACCTCCTGAAAGAGATCCCAAATTGAAAACACCAAGGAATATTGCCAAATTCCAGAATGATCAGGTCAAGGAGAAAATACTGCAAGTAGCCAGAAAGAAACAGTTGAAATATTGAGGAAATACACTCAGGCTCATGTAGGAGCTTGTACATTGAAAGCCAGGAGGGACTGGAATATGATATTCCATAAGGCAAAGGTGCTTGGATTACAGCCAAGGACAAATTACCCAGCAAAATTGAGCATAATTTTTCAGTCATGAGATGGACATGCAATGACATAAGGGATTTCCAGACCTTACTGATGAAAAGGCCAGAGCTCAAAAAAAAAAAAATGACCTTCAAATATAAGACTCAAGAGAGGCATAAAAAGGTAAACAGGGAAAAAGAAGGAAAAAAACCTTGCTATTCAATATGGGCAAACTATTTACATCCTCTTATGTGAGGATGATATTTGTTAATCTTGAGAATGGTATATTTATTATAACATTTAAAAGGGGTACACATAAAAGGGATATAGAGAGGAAGTGGGCATAAATTAATGGAGGTGATGGTAAAAAAATGTAATTAAAGGGTGTGAAGGGATTGTAATAGGAGAAGAGGAAATAAGGAGGCAGGAAAAGGTAAATTATACCACAGGAAGAGGCACAAAAATGTATTACAGTAGAGAGAAAGAAGGGAGGGAGATGAGCATTGTCTGAGCTTTATTTTCATCAGATTTGGTCCAAGGAGGCAACAACATACTCAGTTAAGTATAGAAATCTAACTTGCCCTACAGGCAGCAGGAAGAGAAAGGGGAAAGAAAAGGGAGGGGATGGATAGAAGGGAGGCAAGAAGTAGTAAGGGAAAAGGGAAATAAAAGGGAGGAGGGCTGAAAAAAGGGAGGGAGGAGTGAGGGAGGCAGCGGTCAAAAGTCAAACTTTTTGGAGAAGGGGAAGCGAGAAGGGAGAAATAAAAGCATAAACAAGTAGGGAAATGGGATGGAGAGAAAGACACATAGATAGTAATCAAAATTGTGAATGTGATTGGGATGAACTCTCCCATAAAATGGAGGCAGATAGCAGAATGGATTAAAAACCATAATCTTACAATATGTTGTTTACAAGAAACACATTTGAAACAGGGGGATATACACAGGGTAAAGGTCAAAGGTTGGAGCAGAATATACTGTACTTTAGCTGATGTAAAAAAAGCAGTGATCCTAATCTCAGACAAACAAAAATAAATCTAATCAAAAGAAATAAGGAAGGAAACTATATCCTGCTAAAAGGCACCATAGAGAATGAAATAATATCATTACTAAACATAGGTACACCAAGTGGTATAGCATCCAAATTCTCAGAGGAGAAATTAAGGGAGTTATGGGAGGAAACAGACAGCAAAACTATACTAGTGGGGGAACTCAACCTCTCCCTCTCTGAACTTAATAAATCTAACCTCAAAATAAACAAGAAACAAGTTAAGGAGATGAATAGAATTCTGAATAAAGAAGATATGATAGACCTCTGGAAAAAACTGAATGGGGATAGAAAGGAATATACCTTTTTCTCAGCTATACATGGTATATATACAAAAACTGATCATGTACTAGGGTATTAAAAACCTCACAATCCAGTACAGAAAGGCAGAGATAGTAAATGCATCCTTTTTGGATCATAATGCAAATAAAAATTATAAGTAATAAAGGGCCATGGAAAGATAGACCAAATATTCATTGGAAACTAAATAATTTAATCCTAAAGCATGAGCGGGTCAAACAACAAATCATAGAAACAATTAATAACTTCATTCAAGAGAATGCCAATAATGAGACAACCTACCAAAACTTATAGGATGCAGATTTTTTAAGAAAAGGAAGAAAACCAAATTACCAGAATCAAAAATGTAAAGGGTGAACTCACCTCCAATGAAAAGGAAATGAAAACAATAATTAGAAATTACTTTGCCCAACTATATGCCCATAAATTTGACAAGCTAAGTGAAATCGATGAATACTTACAAAATATAAATTGCCCAGATTAACAGGAGAGGAAGTAAAATACTTAAATAACCCATCTCAGAAAAAGAAATTGAACAAGCCATCAATGAGCTCCCTAGGAAAAAAATCTCCAGGGTCAAATGGATTTATAAGCGAATTCTATCAAACACTTAAATAACAGTTAATTCCAAGACCATATGGACTATTTGGGAAAACTGGCAAAAAAGGAGTTCTATCAAATTCTTTTTATGACACAAATATGGTTCTGATACCTAAACCAGGCAAAGCCAAAACACAGAAAGAAAATTATAGACCAATTTCCCTAATGAATATAGATGCAATTTTAAATAAGATATTAGCAAAAAAGATTACAGTAACTTATCACCAGAATAATACACCATGATCAGGTAGGATTTATACCAGGAATACAGGGCTGGTTCAATATTAGGAAAACTATCAGCATTATTGATCATATCAACAACAAAATTAACAGAAATCATATGATTATGTAAATAGATGCAGAATAAGCTTTTGACAAAATACAACACCCATTCCTATTGAAAACACTGGAAAGTATAGGAATAAATGGAGTCTTCCTTAAAATAATACATAGTATCTACCTAAAACTATCATGTAATGGATAAGCTAGATGCATTTCCAATAAGATCAGGGTGAAACAAGGATGTCCATTATCACCACTGTTATTCAATATGATACTAGAAATGTTAGCTTTAGCAATAAAAGAAAAAGAAATTGAAGGAATTAGAATAGGCAAAGAAGAAACTAAGTAATAACTCTTTGCAGATGATATAATGATAGAGAATCCTAGAGAATCAAGTAAAAAAACTACTTGAAATAATAAACAACTCTGGCAAAGTTGCAGGATACAAAATAAACTCATATATTACTAACGTAACCCATCAACAAGAAATAGAAAGAGAAATTACATTTAAAGTTATAGTAGACAATATAAAATTTTTGAGAATATACTTGCCAAAACAAACCCAGGGACTACATGAACACAATTACAAAACACTTTTCGCACAAATAAAGTCAGATCTAAATAACTGGAAAAACATCAGTTGCTTGTGGGTAGGCTGAGTTAGTATAACAAAAATGACAATTCTACCTAAATTAATTTACTTATTCAGTGCTATACCAATCAAACTACCAAAAATCATTTTTTAGAGCTAGAAAAAAATACTTCAAAATTCATTTGGAAGAACAAAAGGTCCAGAATATTAAGGGAATTAATGAAATGTCAGGAAAGGTGGCCTAGCCCCACCAGCTCTCAAATTGTATTATAAAGCAGCATTCATCAAAACCATTTGGTACTGGATAAGAAACAGAGAAGGAGGTCAGTGGAATAGATTAGGTACACAAGACACAGTAGTCAATGATTATAGCAGTCTACTATTTGATAAACCCAAGGACCACAGCTTCTTAAGAAAACTGGAAAATACTGTGGTAAAACTGGGCATAGAACAATGCCTGACATCATAAACCAGAATAAAGTCCAAATGGGTACATGATCTAGGTATAAAGGATGACACTATAAACAAATTAGGGGAATAAGGAATAGTTTATTTGTCATAGTTATGGAGAATGGAGAAATTTATGACCAAATAAGAGACAGAGAACATTATGAAGTGCAAAACGAATAATTTTGATTACATTAAACTGAAAAGTTTTTGCACAAATCCAATGTCACCAAGATTAGAAGGGAAGCAGAAAACTGGGAATTTTTACAAATAGTATAGATAAAGGCCTCATTTCTAAAATATATAGATAACTGAGTCAAATTTACAAAAATATAAGTCATTCCCCAAATGGTAAATGGTCAAAGGATATGAACAGGCAGTTTTCAGAGGAAGATATTAAAGCTATATAGAGTCACATGAAAAAATGCTCTAAATCACTATTGATTAGAGAGATGCAAATCAAAACAACAGTGAGGTGCCACATCACACCTATCAGATCGGCTAACATGACAAAACAGGAAGATGATAACTATTGGAGAAGATGTAGGAAAGTTAATTCATTGCTGGTGGAGCTGTGAGCTGATCCAACTATTATGGAGAGCAATTTGGAACTATGGCCAAAGGATTACAAAAATAATACCACTTCTAGGGCTGTATCTGAAAGAGATCATAAAAATGGGAAAAGGACAAACATGTGCAAAAATATTTATAGCAGCTCTTTTTGTGGTGGCCAAGAACTGGAAATTGAGGGGATGCCCATCAATTGGGGAATGGCTAAATAAGTTGTAGTATATGAATGAAATGGAATACTATTGTGCTATAAGAAATGATGAACAGGTGGACTTCAGAAAAACCTAGAAGACTTATATGAACTGATGCTGAGTGAAATGAACAGAACCAGGAGAACATTAGACAGTAATAGTCACAGTGTATGAGGACTGTTTCTAACAGACTTAGCCCTTCACAGCAATGCAAGGACCTAAAACATTTCCTAATGACTCGATGCAAAATGCCATCCCCATCCAGAGAAAGAACTGTAAAATTGAAACTCAGAATGAAGCAGACTATTTTCTCTTTTGCTATGTTTTGTTTTTTTTTCTCATGGTTTATCTCGTTTGTTTTAATTCTTCTATGCAACATGACTAATGTGAAAATGTGTTTAATGAGAATGTATGTGTATAACCCAGGTTAGGACTGCATGCCATCTTGCAGAAGGAGAAGGGAGGGAGGGGGAGAAAATTTAAAATTTATAGAAGTGATTGTTGAAAATTGAAAACAAATTAATTTACAAAAAAAAATAAAAATATGGTTTAAAAGATAAAAAAAGACATTTGGTTTGTTTTTGAGAAAATCATGATTAAGTGACTTTCTCAGTCACTTACAGCTAGTAAGCAACTGAGGTTGGATTTGAACTCAGGTCCTCCAGACTCCAGGGCCAGTGCTCTATCCAGTGAACCATCTAGCTGCTTCAGGTTCCTAATTAACTTCCCCAGTGATGAAAATCAGCCTTTTCTTCTCCTTAGATTACATCATCCCATTGAAGGGAAAACTGAAGTTTTCATAGAAGTGCTCAGCTTAGCAGAAATCAGAAGATACCATGCATAAAAAAATAATAACAATAATGACTCCTATTGGTATAGCACTTTATAAAGTACTTCTCTCATAATAGCCCTAAGTAAGATGATCTATATCCTTAACTGACATACAACTATTCAATAAAATCTGACTGTGGGCTTGTTGACAGTCTCTCATGATATGAAAAAGATGGAGAGGTAAGAACTGAATGATATTTCACCTAGGTGGATTCAGATGAGGCTGAACAAGACCCAGAGTCCTTGGTCCCATTCAGTTCAAATCTTTTACTAATGACTTAGGTGCTTATTAAATTTATGGAATATTATTCTATTATTGGCTTTTGTTTAAGATATGAAAGTTTCAAGAGAAGCCTGCGTCTCAAGAAAGCTGAAGGGATACAGAAATAAGCTCCTCCATCTGCACCTGAAATGGCCAGAAGAAAGGGGTAGCACCAAGGAATTTGGCTCAACCTCAGCCAGAAGCTAGTGGAGACAGGGAGAGGAGTCAGGCAAGGGAAACAAGTGCAAATACACACACAGAGACCTGAAGCCAACAAATGCTCTGAACAAGGAGGTAGTAAGTCAACATGAACTCTAATACCAAGGGACCTGAAGTCTTATCCCAGCCTTGGACTGTCAGAACAAAAGTGGGAGACAGTGCTAGCCCCCAAAGAGACACCCAGGGAGACTGGGTCCAGCCAGCCCTAACTACTCACAGCACAGGTTGCTAAAGCAGCATCAGGGAACCTTGCATAAGGGCCTGAGACTAGTATGATCTCCATCTCCAACATCTCATTGGAGGTTGTCAGGGCCATCAATAGGGGACAGAATCAACTTCTAATTGAAGATTGTGCAGAGCAGGACACAATCCTTCTGGCCTATACTAGAACCCAGAGTGGTCCACCAGGATGAAACAAGGGATTGGAGTAGAGAGTGGGCCCAATTCCAGCCACATCATCCAGAATGGCAGGAACCAAACTACAAACCCACCCAAAAAGGCCTACCCAATCCAAACAAGAGTGCTAGAGAAGGTAGGTCTGACCAAAAACCTCAGTCCAAAGACAAAGGCTGAAAATATGAGAAAAAGAAGGAAATACTAAACATAATGAGGAAATACTATGGGTTAAGAAAAGTCTAAAGGCAAATCTAGAAGAAAATAGTAACCCAATATAACTAACTACAGGTAAGGTTTCAGAGAAAAAACATAGCTTGGCCAAAAGGACTACAGGGGAGACTAGAAGAAATGGATCAAAAAATTAAATTATAAATTAAATTAGTTCTGGAGAAAAAAAATTGAAAAGAGAATTGAAGGTGGAAAATCTTAATAAAACAGTGAATTCTCTGAAAAACAGACTGGAGAAAAGAGGACTCAGTGGCTCTGTGAGGTAACAAGAAATATTAGAACAAATGGAAAAAGTTGAAAAAATAAAAGAAAATATCAGATATCTACTATCAAAAACAACAAATTTAGAAAATAGGTACAGAAGAGATAATTTAAGAATCATCATACTCCTTCAAAATCTGGATCAAACAAAACATGGATAACATTTTAAGAACCTTAAAATAAAACTGCCCAGATCTATTAGAACCAAAGGGAAAATGAAAATAAAAAGAATCCACCTCTTGGAAGAAACCTCAAACTGAAAATATCCAGCAATGTCACAGCCAAGATCCAAAGTTTTCAAGTCAAGAAAAAAATACTTACGAACAGTCAAAAGTTCTTACTGAAGAAAGGAAAGAAAGACCATTGTCAAGATCATAAAAGACTCAGAAACAACTACTATAAAGAAAAGAAAATCTTGGGATATGATATTACACAGGGCAAAAGATTAATGGCTTACAACCGAAAGGAACTTACTCTGCAAATTTTTCAGGTTTTCCTGATGAAAATACCAAATATGAATGGGAATTTTGAAATGGAAACAAAGTTAGTCAAGAGAAACCTAGAAAGGTAAATATATCTGAACAACTGAAGAAGGTAAATGATGATGAAGAGTTTACATTCTAATAGGAGAACAGATAAATCTTGCTTCAGAATCCAGTGTTTTCAAAGGTCAGAGAGGCAGGTAAATAAAAGAAACACAGGTGTAAGTTTGTTCTGTTCTGTTGGTTTTAAGAAAAAAGAAAAGAAAAAGGAACATACTAGAGAAAAAATCAGAAAGAAGGGAGAAGAAATTATTTCAAATAAATAGGTTGGATGAGAATGTGAGTATATGATCATTTAGAAAAGGATAGAAGAGTGGCATCTTATGACATCATTCTTATCTGATCCAGACAAGATACAAGATACATCTGTCAAACGTGACAGATAAAGAGAAGAGGAGGACAAAGGCGAAGCTACGAGAAAATAATCACAAGAAAAATTAAAGTCACCTTCAAGAGTTTTAAACCAGGGGTAGGGAAACTGCAGCTTTGTCCTTGGATGTGGCCTTTTGACTAGTCCAACTCTTCTAGAACAAATCTTATTATTAAAGGGATTTGTTCTGTGAAGTTTCGATTCAGTCAAAAGACTGCACTTAAGGACTTAAAAGGCCACTTAAGGCCTCAAGGCCGCAAGTTCCCCACCCTGGGGGGTTCAACATTAGGTGAGGACTAAAAAGAGAGAGAGAGAATGTATAAGAAGAATAGATCAGAGTCTGAGCTTGGTTAAAATATGAGGGATGGGAAATAGGGGGAAAAAATCTACATTATTTATAGATTACTGATGTTGATCAGATCTCCTCTCTTTCTCCTCCCCCTCCTTCTTTGTAAAAGGGGAAGGAGGCTAGAAGAAAAAAGGAAAAAAATATCAGGGTATTATGGGGGGAAATACACAATTTAATAATCATAACAATGAACATGAAGGGGATGAACTCACCCATAAAATAGAGGAGTGCAGTGGAGAAGATTAGAATACAGAATCTAACAGAATCTTGTTTACAAGAAACACATTTGAAATCAAGAATGATGGCATTAAAATGAGATGGAGTAGATTTTTTTATGCATCAGCCAAATTTTAAAAAGGAGGGATAGCAACAATAATCCCAAGCAAAGTCACAGTAAAAATAGACATGATAAAAAGAAATAAGCAGTGAAACTACGTTATGCTTAAATGCATCCTAGATAATGAATTAAACCATATTTAGCATATATGAAACCAGGCATATAACATCTAAATTCATGAAAGAAAAGTTAATCAAGTTACATGGAGAAATAGACATCAAAATCATAATAATTGGGGACGTTAATGTGTCACATTCAGACACAGACAAATCTTTTAAAAAAAGATAAATATGTTCACTATATGAATGGAATTTTTTAAAAGTTACATGTGATAGAACTCTGGAGATTATCAAGTAGGGACAGAAAGAAATATCTAAATTTCCCACCTCCGCATGGCAGCTTTACAATAACTGAACATTATTCTAGAGCACAAAAACCTTATAAACAAAGGCAGAAAACGAGAAATATTAAATACATTGTTACTGACCACAATGTAAGAAAAAATAAAACCAATGAAGTGCATCAAACTTAAATGGAAACTAAATAATTTAACCTTAATGAATTGCTGGGTCAAAGAATAAATCATAGAAATAATAAATAATTTTATTGAAGAAAATGACAACAATGAGATACATCAAGAATTTTGGGATACAAAGTGGTTCTAATAAAAAATATATCTCTAGACATTTATCACTGGAACAATCCAATAAACTGGGGAAAAGATAAAGCTTTTAGGGAACTCAATGACAGTCAAAAGTGTGACAAAACATTCAGAAACATTAACATGATCTTTTTTCTATATTCGAACCTGTGATTTCATCCATATAAGGTATTTTTGATGTGGAAGATCTCTGCACTGATGTAGGCCAGCAATCTCTCAATAACTCAGAATCCTAAAGACTGGCCCACAGCAATAGGAGATAATGTGACTTGCCCAGGGTCTCATGGTCAGTATGCCACAAGGGCAGAACTTGAACCCTTACCAATTCCAAGGCCAGCCTTCTAAGCATGATGTCACATATGGAACCATCCCACATCAGGACACAGACCAAGAAGGGTCAGAGATCCACTGCACCGCCTGCCCTGGCTAGCTGATGACTGCAGAATGATGTTATGGGTGTCACATTTTCAAAGCTGTGTTCACAAGTGGATGTTTCCAAAAAACGCTGCCCTGGAGGGTGAGGGTAACTTCAAGCTAATCAAAGATTAAATGATGGGTCTGGGGCATTTAGCCTGATGAAAAGAGGAATCGGGAAATAGGATTGCTCTCAATGTATCTGAAGGGCTATCATGAGGAAGAGAGAAATGACTTAGGATTATAAGATTTAAGAAACGTTATGGAGCTCAGAACTCATTTAGTCTGGATCCCTTTTATAGAGAAGGTCCAAAGAGCATAAGTGAATTGCCCAGTCACAAAGGTAGTGATGGCAGACCCAAGATATCCAACTCCAAAATCAATGTGTATGGCTTTGTGGTTGTTGAGGGGTTTTTTGGTTTTTTGGGGTTTTTTTTGGAGGAGGTTGTTTTGGGGGTTTTTTTTACATTTTTTTTTTTAACAGGGAAAACTGAGCAATGGGTAAAAGTAACAGGCAGGGTTAAAATAAGGAAAAATCTACTTGTCATTATAGCAGATCAAAAGTAGAATGGCTTGCCTCAGTAGGCAGTAAGCCCCATGTGACTAGAGGTCTTTGGGTTGAGTCAGGATAAGCACTTGTTGGGAATGTTGAGGAAGAATTCCTACTCTTATACTGATTGGACTATATGACTTGTGGCTTCTCTTCCAGCTCTGAGGTTCTGCTTTCATCATTTCAATCTTCTTTAGAGTTACTATAATATATAGTAACTAGACATTACTTAACATATTGATATAGTAACAGTGATGTGATAACCTCCATTGATTCCATCAACAGCCTCATAATGGCTTCCACCTTTCCTGACCCTGTTGGCTCAAACTCTTATTTCATGGGATCTCTCCAGCATCTCTTTCTCATGTCTTTCTGATGCTAATCAATTTACTCTCATACATTTCAGGGGAAACATACTATTGGGGGAACTGCCACCTTAATTTCCCATATTCCCAGCACCCTATATGATCCTTTGGGTCTTGATAATCCAGGCAAACTCATCAGCATCCACATTTCAATTCACACAGCCCCAGTGAGACTCTTTCCAGTTCTCCTGAAACTGAAGGCCTGTGACCCTCTAAGAAATGTCTCTCCTTTGAATACAATTCTCATGCTGCGCACCAGATGCCACAGGCACAAGAATACATTACCCACGAGTAATTTCTGTAGATTTGATGGAAAAGACACGTAGAAAGGAAGAGTCTAATTGATTGAAGATTCTCATCCATGTCACTGGAGCTTCCTTCTCATCTTCAGCTGCTCCTTCTGCACTGGGGGCCAAATGGGCCACCCCCTGCTCTGGGCCTGCCTTCACCACTGAACCTTAATGCATCTGTAGTAAGGCTTCAGAGCTCAGGAAAGTAGAATCAATGGCTTCAAAATAATTAAACAGACTAAAATACATATACATATGTGTACATGTGTGTGTGTATGTGTGTGTGTATATGTGTGTGTGTATAAATACTCCAAATATTCTCATAAGTAAAAGCTTCTAAAGACAAAGTAAAAATCATTACTGAAAAGAACCAAAATTACTTTTTTTTGAAAAGTTTGTATTTTATTTAACTTTTAACATTCATTTTCACAAAATTTTGGGTTCCAAATTTTCTCCCCATTTGTCCCCTCCCCCCACCCCAAAACACCGAGCATTCTAATTTCCCCTATCACCAATCTGCCCTCTCTTCTATCATCCCTCCCTTCCCTTGTCCCCATCTTCTCTTTTGTCCTGTAGGGCCAGATAACTTTCTATACCCCATTGCCTGTATTTCTTATTTCCTAGTAGCAAGAACAGTACTTGACCGTTGTTCCTAAAACTTTGAGTTCCAACTTCTCTTCATCCCTCTCTCCCCACCCATTCCCTTTGGGAAGGCAAGCAATTCAATATAGGCCATTATCTGTGTAGTTTTGCAAATGACTTCCGTAATAGTCGTGTTGTGTAAAACTAATGATATTTCCCTCCATCCTATCCTGCCTCCCACTGCTTCTATTCCCTTTTGATCCTGTCCCTCCCCAAGAGTGTTGACTTCAAATTGCTCCCTCCTCCCATTGCCCCCCCTTCCATCATCCCACCCACCCTGCTTATCCCCTTCTCCCCACTTTCCTGTATTGTAAGATGGGTTTCCATACTAAAATGAGTGTGCATTTTATTCCTTCCTTTAGTGGAATGTGATGAGAGTAAACTTCATGTTTTTCTCTCATCTCCCCTCTTTTTCCCTCCACTAAAAAGTCTTATGCTTGCCTCTTTTATGAGAGATAATCTGCCCCATTCCATTTCTCCCTTTCTCCTCCCAATATATTTCCTCTCAGTGCTTAATTTCATTTTTTTAAGATATGATCCCATCCTATTCAATACACTCTGTGCTTTGTCTGTGTGTGTGTGTGTGTGTGTGTGTGTGTGTGTGTGTGTGTGTGTGTGTAATCCCACCAATTACCCAGATACTGAAAAGTTTCAAGAGTTACAAATATTGGCTTTCCATGTAGGAATGTAAACAGTTCAACTTTAGTAAGTCCCCTATGACTTCTCTTTGCTGTTTACCTTTTCATGCTTCTCTTCATTCTTGTGTTTGAAAGTCAAATTTTCTTTTCAGCTCTGGTCTTTTCATCAAGAATGCTTGAAAGTCCTTGATTTCTTTGAAAGACCATTTTTTCCCCTGAAGTATTATACTCAGTTTTGCTGGGTAGGTGATTCTTGGTTTTAGTCCTAGTTCCTTTGACTTCTGGAATATCACATTCCATGCCCTTTTATCCCTTAATGTAAAAGCTGCTAGATCTTGTGTTATCCTGATTGTATTTCCAGCTGCTTGCAATATTTTCTCCTTGACCTGGGAACTCTGGAATTTGGCCACAATGTTCCTAGGAGTTTCTCTTTTTGGATCTCTTTCAGGCGGTGATCTGTGGATTCCCTGAATACTTATTTTGCCCTCTGGTTCTAGAATCTCAGGGCAGTTTTCCTTGATAATTTCATGAAAGATGATGTCTAGGCTCTTTTTTTGATCATGGTTTTCAGGTAGTCCCATAATTTTAAAATTGTCTCTCCTGGATCTATTTTCCAGGTCACTTGTTTTTCCAATGAGATATTTCACATTATCTTCCATTTTGTCATTCTTTTGGTTTTGTTTTGTGATTTCTTGGTTTCTCATAAACTCATTAGCCTCCATCTGTTCCATTCTAATTTTGAAAGAACTATTTTCTTCAGTGAGCTTTTGAACCTCCTTTTCTATTTGGCTAATTCAGCTTTTCAAAGCATTCTTCTCCTCATTGGCTTTTTGAACCTCTTTTGCCAATTGAGTTAGCCTATTTTTCAAGGTGTTATTTTCTTCAGCATTTTTTTGGGTCTCCTTTAGCAAGGTGTTGACCTGCTTTTCATGCTTTTCTTGAATCTCTCTCATTTCTCTTCCCAGTTTTTCTTCCACCTCTCTAACTTGATTTTCAAAATACTTTTTGAGCTCTTCCATGGCCTGAGCCCATTGAATATTTATTTTGGATGTTTGGGATACAGAAGCCTTGACTTCTGTGTCTTTCCCTGATGGTAAGCATTGTTCTTCCTCATCTGAAAGGATGGGAGGAGATATCTGTTCCCCAAGAAAGTAACCTTCTTTGGTCTTATATTTTTTTTCCCCTCTTCTGGGCATTTTCCCAGTCAGTTACTTGATTTCTGAGTTTCTTCTTCAAACCCACCTCGCCTTCAGATCTGCCCAGCCAGAGCTTGGGGTCTGAGATTCAAATGCTGCTTCCCAGACTCAGGGCTTTTGGCAGGGGCAGGGCTGCTATTCAGTGTGAGATTAAGTTCAGGTGCTCAGGTCGGGGGCAGGGCCGCCACACGGGGCTCAGTTCCCTCAGGGGGTTTATGTGGAGACCTTCAACAATGGATCGGGGCTCCTGCCTGCTTTGGGAGCCCTTGTACACTGCTGCCTCAGCTGCTCACCCCTGAGGGGGCCTGGGTTATGGAGACACCCCGCTCCCCTCTGGTGAGCTGAAAAGACCCTCTTACTGACCTTTGGCGCCTGTGGGTGGAGGGACCTGTGCAGCTGCTGGAGATTCTGTCCCTGAAGCCTGCTAGGATCTGCTCCTCTCAGTGCTGCTCGGCCAAGGCAAGGCTGGGCTCTGCTCCGGATCCAGTATGTGAGGGGCCTTTCGCGTCAGTTTTTCAGGTCTCTCTGGAACAGATATATCCTCCACTCCATTGTTCTGTGGCTTCTGCTGCTCCAGAATTTGTTGGGAGTTCTTCTTTACAGATATTTTATGGGCTGTGGGTTCGGAGCTAGCATATGCGTATCTTTCTACTCCGCCATCTTGGCTCCTCCCCCCCCAAAATTACTTCTTTCTAAAAAACAGGGGCAACAAGGATAAATGTACAGCTTAATATACAAATATATAGCTTATTCCCACAGATAACTAGGTGGTAGAATGGATAAAGTGCATGATTTAGAATCAGGAAGATCTGAATTCAAATTCAGCCATAGACACTTACTAGCTGTGTGACCCTTGGCAAGTTACCTAACTTCTGCTTGCCTCTTTTTCTTCATCTTCACCTCCCAGATTTTTTTGTGAGGATCAAATGAGATATTATTTGTAAAGTTCTTTGCAAACCTTGAAGCATAGTTTTATTATTATATTATTAATTTTCAATTCAATGAACTAGATTCTAGTTCAATCCTCAACCCTTAATTAATCCCTTTAATAAAAGGATCTGTTCTGTTTTCGGTCGAAGGACCATACCTGAGGCCGAAGAGGGCCACATGTGGCCTTGAGGCCCCAACTTCTCCACCCCTGCTATAGAACAAAAAATTGATAAGGGAATAGTAAGACTCCATCTAAAGACAATAAATGAATTCAAGTTTCCTGGTTGAGATGAATTACACTCCAAGAACCCCAAGGATGTGATTGCTGATGTATTGTCTGTGATCTGCAGATGATTTGGACATAAGCAAATATCCTGATTTTCAAAAAAGGAGGCAGATTCCACAGACTGGTAAGAATGAAGTTGATCCTAAGCAAAATTCTAGAATGAATCACTGAAAATGGATAGTTTGTTAGCACTCAAAGAGGAAAGCAATGATTATATGGAGCTAGCCTGGATTCACTAAGAACAAATTATAACAAATTAACTTTTGGTGTTCATTTCTTAACTTTTTCTGCTTTACATGGCAGATGATCCTGAACTACAACAGTCTAGCTCTTTTACTTTAATTTCTACTTCTTAAAATGAGCCTGGTGGAGAGGCAGCATGGGGACATAGGAAGGGCATAGTATTAAAGTCACAAAACTTAGGTTCAAGTCAAGGCTCTGACACTTATTATAATTATCATATTACACTCATGAACCTAATCTCTATGACCCTGGATTTCCTCCTTTGGAAAATAGGTAAAATAAAACTGTCATTAACTACTTAGTCTTATTGTGAGTAAAAAGCACTGTAAATGGTCAAGTTCTTTGGGTGTATGGGATGATAATACAGGATGGCAGAAAGAAGAATGAGGTTCTCAACTCTGATTTTGGTTCTGTTTCCTATGCCAAGGAAAAGGATCTTGGACTATAAAGGAAAGAACAAAAATGGCGACTGTGAAGATAAAATACAAGAAGGGAGACAGTAAGAGAACAACTAGCAGCATTCAGTAGGTTCATGTCACGAGGCCCAGACAAACTACATCTCAAACCATTATAAGAACAAGTAGACATGACTGCTGGGCCACTTTCAACACTCTAGGAAAGGCAAATGGAAGATGTGCTTTCATATTGGATAAGGTCAGATGTCACAATTTTGATAAAAGGGAAGAGAATGGAGTCCACAAACTATAGTCAACTGAGCTCAACTATGAATAGTTTCATAGAGTTAGGGCTAGAAGGGATCCAAAGTCTAATCCAAGTCCCTTCATTTTACAGGTAAAGAAACAGAGACCCAGAGAAGGTCCAAGATTACACAAACATTAAATGAAGGAGGTGGGATTTGAACTCAGGTCCTCTGACTCCAAAACTAGCACTCTTTCCAATTCCTGGCAAAATTCTCAAAAAGCAAAAGAAAAATGTAGTAAACATCAAGAAAGGTAAGTCATGATGTCAGAGATGCCTTCACTGGAAACAGGTCGGGCTAAGCTAATCTCATTTTGCTTTTTTTATAGAGTTTATATTACACTAGTAAGCTGATCAGGGAAATAACACAGCCAGAGTTTACTTAGATTTTAATCAAGCATTTGACAAAAATCTCTCATACTATTCTTGGGAAAAAAAGATGGCAAGGGATAGGCTAGTTGATGGACCAATTAGCTTGATATAGAACTGACTAAATGGCCAGACTCAAAAGAGTAATCATGAGGGTTTAACGTTATGGATGCAATATCCCGGGCATCTGGGCTGTTCAAACATTTTTGTCAATGACTTACATAAAGGCAGAGATGGGCTGCCTCTGAAAGAAATGGGAATCGCATCATTAGATGTCCCTAAGCAAAAGTTGGAAAACCATTTGTCAAGTGATGTTGTGAGAAGGGAGTCATACTCAGGTACAGGTTGAACTAGCAGTGGTAGAAAGGGATACAAGGACAAACAACCAAATGTCAGGTTAAGTGATCCAGTTTGGCTAGAATGCAGAATGCATGGGAAAGAGATACAGATTGGACCTGTGACTTCATTAAGATTGGGCACTCTCAGATAAGGAAAATCTCTCTACCAATAACAAGTCAGCACATTCTCTGTTAATTACAGTCTTAGAGAATTTTCTAAAGAGCACTAAGAGATTAAAGTGACTTGCCCAGGATCAAACAGTCAGCAGGTAGGACTTGAACCCAGTTCTAAAGCCGGCTTCCTTTCCATGATGGCTCAGTGCCCAAAGTGGAGTAACATGAAATAAAGCTGGAAAGATAGGCTGGAGCCAGACCGTGGAAAACTGTATGGGAGACTAAGAAGCTTGTATTTTATCCTAGAAGCAACAGGCAATCACTGAAGATTCATAAACGGGAATAACATACATGATCCACTATCTACTGGGAAGATATTTCAGCAGCTAAAGAGAAGGATGAGAGACTGGAAGTAGGGAGATGGTTAGAAGGCTACAGCAATAATCCAGGTGAGAGGTAATTAAAGCCTAGATAAGGACAGTGTCAATAAGAGTAAAGAGAAGGGGAAAGATTCAAGGGGTATTGGGAAGGCAGAATCAACATGACTTAGCAACTAATCTGAGACAGAGGAGGGGTACAGAGAGAGAGACAAGGGTCAAAGATGACTCTCATGTTTTGAACCTGGGTAATGGTATTATCAAGAGAAACTGAGAAGTTGAGATGAGTTTTTGTTTAGGGGGAAAATGATAAGTCTGGTTTTAGACATGCTGAGTTTGAGATGTCAGCAGCAAACGCCAAGTAGAAATGGCCAGATGGGACTGAAGACTGATAAACAAACTTACAGTCAGAGAGATGGATGGATGGATGGAGAGAAAGAGAAAAAAATAGGTATATATACACATATACATACATCTATAAATATATATGTGAGAGAGAGAGAGAGAGAGAGAGAGAGAGAGAGAGAGAGAGAGAGTGTGTGTGTGTGTGTGTGTGTGTGTGTGTGTGTGTGACAATTAGGTGGTTCAGTGGATAGAATGCTGGGCCTGGAGTCAGGAAGACTCCTGATTTCAAATCTGGCCTCGACATTTACTAGCTGAGTGACCTGGGCAAGTCACTTAACTCTTTCTGCCTCAATTCCTCATCTGTAAAAATGAGATAGAAAAGGAAATGGCTATATACATACATACATACAAACATACACTCAAAAAAAATGTGTGTGTGTGTGTGTACCAGTTTGAGTTTACATTTCAGCTCTGACACTTCATAGATAGATAGATATAGATGGGTGTGATAATTGAACAGGTGAGCAAATAAGACCACCAAAGGTGAAGTTACATAAAGAGAAGAGGGATGAGGATAAAGTCAGGAAACATCCACATTTAGGGGACAGAAGAAAAACAATGAATCAACAAATGAGGCCAAGAAGGAAAGATCAGACTAGCAAATGAATAGAGAAGAAGACATTTATTTTAAGGAAGCCAAGGAAGCAGGAAGCTGGTTGTTGACAGCACCATATGATACAGAATATGATATAAAATGGTAAAAGAGAATCATAGAACCCCAAGGTGGGAAGGAAGCCCAGATGTCATCTAGTATTCCAGTCCATCCTTCATGTGATCAACAACTGCCTTTACAATATCCCAGACAAGTGGTTATCTAGGGTTCAATGGTATCTGGTAGTCAGATTACCTGTCCATATGTTTTGGCTTTGTTGTTTTTATTCCCATCACATCATGCTTCCTCTCCATACCTCAAGGCAAAAGAAAGAAGAGCTTAGAAACAGCAAGGCAGAGATGAATGGGGAGAGAAGAAAACTGAGCCTGGGACAGTGGAGAAGATAGACTCCTACAGATAGCATTTTTCTCATTCCACTGATAGCCTAGCATCTCAGATCTCATCCAGCTTCACTCCATATCTCCATATCTCCATATCCTTTTCTCCCTCCACTGAAGCAGCTCACAACCCCTCTGCAACAATGGAAACAATTCATCAGCCAACCACCAAACTGGTGTTTAGCCTCTTTGAAATTAGATAGGCAGGTTCTCAGATGATGAACAAATAGGTCATCACTGTGTCCATGTTCTATCTTGAAAGAATCTGCTAGAACTTCGGTTCAAAAGCACAGAGAGCCTTGGAAAACCCACTGCCATTTTTTCTGGGCCTCAGTTTCTTTACCTGTAAAACAAGAGAGTTGGAGTAGAAGAGCTCTGAGGTCCCACCCAACAGTAATCTATGATTTATAATTCATCTCCAGAAATACTATGAGTCATGGTAGTAACTAACGCGCACGCTCTCTTTCTCTCTCTCTCTCTCTCTCTCTCTCTCTCTCTCTTTCTCTCTCTGGCACATGATATATGTTAAGGTAATTTAAGAAGGATCATAGACTTAGAACTTCAAGGGGCCCTTAAATTTACAAATGAGGAAGTTGAAAGCTTTACAGGAAGATGTGTGTTGTTGTGTTTGTCCTTCGTTCTCAAAGAGGACCATAACATCAAGATGATGTAACTTGCAGTTGACTTTGATTTGAGGGAAGGCTATGCAAGGTCACCAGCCTCACTTTCTCCTCCAGAGCCATCTGGATCCAGAGGCCTGATATTCATCAGTATGACTGGAGATGCCCCAGGATGCAATGTGGGACTTTGGTCATTTTAGACTAAAGTCTTATAAGATTCTCACTTTGAGTGAGATACACCTATTCAATGAATAGGTCTCTTTATCAAACTGGGAGGGGAAGACTCTCAGGGTTCATAGATAAAAGAGAAACAGAGAAACTAAAAGGAATGCTGTAATTCAAGATCATAAACGAATGCCCATCTGTGCCAACAAATAGAAAAAGCTAAAAAATAAATACTAAAATAATAATGGAATCCCAGAAAAAAAATTCATTTCTTAAGAGAAGAAAAGAAGCATCTGGATTCCACAGATTTATTTCTACTTTAATTATTTTTTTTATTCTCCAAATGAAAACTGATTAGGCTCCAAAGTGGTTTCTTATGGGAAAAGAATATATATGGGAAAGTGGTCAGGCACTAGAGAAGGCAAAAGAAAGAAGAGCTTAGAGACAGCAAGGCAGAGATGAATGGGGAGAGGGGAAAACTGAGCCTGGAAGAGTGGAGAAGACAGACTCTTATAGATAGCATTTTTCTCATTCCACTGACAGCCTAGCATCTCAGATCTCACCAGCTTCACTGCTTAGCCATGTTCGGCCACTTTTACCCATTTTCCCTCTTGACATGGACAGAAAATTGAGCAATTACCCTTAAACTCCACTCTTTCAGATCACTAAGATTGCCACACTCACTGAATTAAGCCCCCACTCACCCCGGGCTAGAAGTAGCTCACCTGGATCCACCCTTCAGGAACTGAACATTGTTGGTGGGGTTGGTCATGAGGCTTTATTATTACTAAGGTTGTTAATACATTTAATCCTGTCAAAACATGAAACCCAGGATGCAAAGAAGCAGGGTTAGCCACCTGAGTCCTACAAAGGGAGGAGAGGGAGCCATCAGAAAGGTGGCCCTTATTTATGCCAAAGCACCCCAGTTCCAGAGTGGTGCAGAATCACATTACATTAGCAATTGCATTGTTAAGCCTGGGAATAATTAGATGGGGTTTTTATCCTGTTTTCAAAGGCATTCAACTTAAAATAAGATTTGGGGGCTGACAGTTCTCTTATAATCTGCATTAAACTCAGGGGTAAAAGGTGTAAAAGTTAGCTCCCAATTGTCTATTTTGAGGCTGTTTTAACTGAAACTTTTTACTTTCTTTTTCTTTCGCAAACTGAGAATTTTTTTTCCTATTTATATGCTTACTAAACTCTCTTCTTTAACATTACAAACTCAACACAAAATTTAAGTTACTGTTAGCCCAGGTCTCATGGTTCCATAAAAGGTGTAAAAGACCCTAAAAATCATCTAGTCAATCTCTCCATGTTTCATTTAACAGATGAGGAACCTGAGGCACAGAGATTTTAAGTGACTGGATCATGGATAAAGAGCTGGTTAGTAGGAGGGCCTGGACTAGACACACAATTCCAGTTCTCACACTACATTAAATGAGTGACCATAGGCCAGTCACATTAAGTCTCTGCCCCCTCAGTTTTCTCATCTGTAAAATGGGGGCAATAATACCCATAATTTTTTCAAGGACCAAATAAGAAATTTCATATATATATATATAAAAACACCACTTTTTAAACCTGAAAACACTGTATAACTATCTGTAATTATTATAGTTAGCTGCCCAGAGGCAGCAAGGTGATACAGGGAATAAGGTGCTGGACTTGGACTTAAGAAGACTTGAGTTCAAATCCAGCCTAGAAGACTTCTTAGCTCAGTTTGCTTCTCTATAAAATGGAGAAAATAATAGCATCTACCTCCCAGGCTTGTTGTGAGGATGAACTGAGATATCTGAAAAGTGCTTTGCAAACCTTAAAGTGCTATATAAATGGTAGATATTATCATAACATTATCATCACTGCCTTCTATCAGAGAGTCTACTCTCAACTCTGTCACTGCCAAAAGTCTTGACACTGAGCAAGTTGCTTCAACTCTCCCGGCCTTGGTTTCTAATGTGTAACCCGAAGGGCTTGCTTTTGAAGGTCCCTTTGGCACTAACAGTCTAAGATTCCAGGATGTGATGCTGCCATGGTGGCAGCAGCTCTTGAATTACAAGTATGTACAAGCTTTCACACTCAGGGGTCTGGGGTTAGGGATCATGTGAATTAGCTGATGGAATTCTCCTTTTTACCAAGAGATCCGTGGAGCAGGAGGGAGTCCTCAAAGATGGGGAGAAGTTCTGAAAAAGGAAAGCAGCCCTGGGAATGGAGAAAGGTGCTGCAAATCTATGGAGGAAGGCATGATTAGCAAACTTGTTTTTCATACATTTAATTCTTCCTCTTTGTTGTGTGTTTCATCAGAGAGCTCCTCCCAAAAAGGCCATAAAGCAATTTTCTCTGAAATTAATGTTGTTGTTGTTTTATTATCTTACAACACTTCCTAGTCTTGAACCACTAAAAACTACATGTCAGCTTCTACAATGTTGGCTTGAGTTGTCAGCCAGTTTCCAAAGAACCCGGCTAAATCAGAAGGCTCACCCAAAACTCAAAGCCATTTGCAAGACTTTCAATGCCAATTGATCATCCCTTATCCTAGCTAAAATCTTGGAGCTCCTAGATCACTGAAACTCTAAGAGTTAAAGACAGGTTGGAATGGTTAGCCACTGCATTTCCATGCCTATTGTCCTGCTAGCTTCTTACCAACTTCATTAATGCCCTGGCTCCTGCCTCTATCTTGTCAAGCCCTTCAGCTATTTCCCTTAGTTGGTCCTGCTGCTGTCTGGTGACTGAAACAGCAGATAGGACTACAGCAGAGAGAAGGGGAAGATCAGAAACCTGGCTGGGGCCCAGCAGGAACTCATAGCTGCCAGGTCAGTGCTGGCATAAGACAATTTCACACACATGTTAGGGAAAACAGATTTTGGAAAGTGAATTATGGGGCACCTTATTTAACAGTATCATAAGGGATTATTAGAAGGATGGAGAAATGTGGCAGGTGAAAGGGTTTTGGGTGAAGTCATACAGCAAGATCTGGCAACCAGAAGTAGGCTTGTCCATAAGAGATGCCAGAAGATCTCTAACTCAGGTCAACTGGAAAGCTAGGAACCACAAGAAGAATTATTAGGACTCATTCCTAGGTTTTTCCATACTCCCAGGGCAGGCACTGAATGCCTGAGCTTTTGACTTTTTTATCTCACCTGAGACTCACTTTCTTTCCTTCTGGGCCTGATCTTTGAACCTAAATTGAAGCCCTATTTTCCCTTTCATTCTGTGCCTTGATTTCCAGTAACCTTGTATACACAAAAGTGCCTCTGGATTTTTGAAGAATCTGTACATTCTTTCTTATTATATGATATAATCTCAATAGATAGGAAGTTAGATAGATTAATGGATGGATGGATGGAGAGATAAAAGCTCTCTTTATGCATATACACATGTTTATGTATATGTGTATGTGCATGTATGCATATGTGTGTGTACGTGTGTATGTATGTAGATCAAATATATTTTTTGCTAGCCAACTTTTCCTTCTTCCCTGATGTCTCCATTTCACACTTCAGATGCACCTTGGCTATTGTTTGCTTTCTTTCTTGCCTTTCTACTTTCATCAAAGGAACAGCTGTAGTATTTGCCCATAGGGTGACTCACCTCCTCCATCATCAGATCCCTCCATGCTCCGTTGTCTGAGGCGCTGGCTGCTCCCCACCAGAAAAAAAAAGAAAAAAAATTCAAATACAGAAACAGAAAATAAAAATTCCTACTTTCCCTACTTTTTCTTGTTCCAATGCCAAATAAGCCAAGAGTTTCTCATCCTCTCTCATCTTCAATTTGATTCAATTCAACAAATATGGGTAAGGCATTGAACTAGGTGCTAGGGATACAAAAATGAATTCATCTCTGCCTTCAATTCACACTCTACCTTGAAGGTGAAGTTCACTAGTATTTCACCCTCCACATTTAACTAGGAACACTTTACTTTCAATAAAGACCATAGGAAAAGATTTGAGTTGAAAACTATGAAATTAGACTAGAATAGAAACTCTCCTTTAATATAGCGAATGTAAGGTGCAGGTTCATCATGCCTGTCAGTTTCAGTGAGGTAGAATGTACAGGTTTCATCTTAATGCCAGGAGTCACACTTCGAAGGAACAATTCCACCAATGCCAGGCTCCTCTCTCTTAGTTCTAGAGAGCAGAATGGGCCATGGCCCAGCACCAAGATTTGTCCTCTCAGCCCCCAAACACAGTCAAATCAACACACACAGTTTCCTAGTGTTATGGGAGGCTTGAGCCTCTAATGTCCAGTTTAAGAATATGAACTGTTGACAATGGCACTCAGACACCATTAAATTCTGTAAAAATGTGGAAAACTTACTCTTCTACATCTTCAGTAACCTTTCTTCCTGACCTGTAAAGATAAGAAAAGAAAGAGTTATTAAGACCCAATGATCTTTTCTATCATGGGAGAAAGAGTGTCTATGTAACAAGAAGAGGTGTTAAGGAGGTCTAGTCAAAACAGTCACAAGGAACACCATGGCCATCTAAATATGACTTCATTCATGATTTACAAAGTCATCTTGGATGTAAATAAATGCATCTTTCCCTTTAAACCTGCCCGTCCTTCTGATTTCCATACTGCAACTAATGAGACCACCATCAATTAACAAACGTTTATTAAGTGCCTACTATATGCTAGACACCATCTACCCAATAACCCTGGGAATCGTTTCTTCCTCGATCTTGTCCTCTCCTCCCACACTCAGCTGGTTTGCAAAGAACTGTTGATTCTATCTACACAAAGTCTAGCACATCTGCTTTGTCATCACCCCATCCCATTGTTGCCTCCATCCCTGGTTCAAGGTTTTATCACTTCTTTCTCGGACTGAAGAACAACAGCCTCATAGCTGGTCTCTCTGCTGTAGTCTTGGGCCCTTCCATTTTATTTTAAACCTGAGTGTCAGGATAATCTTTCCAATGCATAACTCTGATCATGTTACCCATACCCTGCCCCTGTCACTAACAGACTGAAGAATCCCCATTGCTGACAAATTAAATCGAAACTCCAAAACCCTTCAGGGACCTTCACAATCTATTTCCAGTTTCCTCTTGCTTCCCCTCTTATAATGCACTCTTTCTTAACAGGGAGAGTCTTTTAATATCAGTTACCTAGAACTAAAGTTCATTGTATTATTGCATTTATCTAAATTCAGTTGTCTTTAGTGCTGTTTTCATTTACATAATTGCAACCAATGTACATATTGTTCTGTGGCTTCTACTTTCTTTGCACTATTTTACTTCATATAAATCTCTATTTCTCTCAATTCTTCATGTACATTTTTTTCTTGCAGTGCAGGCTTATTACCTTGCATTCATACACCACAATTTGTTTAACCATACTCCCAGTTCAATATGATTTCTAGCTTTTGGCTGCCACAATTAGTGCACATTCTACCTGTGAGTTTAGTACGTTTTACTTAGAGCATATTTTTATACTAACTGTATGACCCAGGACCAGTCATTTAACTCCAACTGCCTCACCAAAAAAAATAAAAAGCATTTTTTTCTTTTAATGTTAGTATTTTTTTCTTCTCTTCTAGACTGTCCTCCTATGTGTATTTTCATTCCCAATCAACTGTGCTTTCTTTTGTTTCTTTAGTGAGACTTGATATCGCAGATTCGAGTTTTTCTAGTCTGCCCATTGTTTCGCTATGTAGGTCATAAACTCTGCTCTCCAAATTTGCAATTCTTTTTCATACCACTCAGCAACAATGTATTGTTCATTATTCTTCTAAGATTTCACAGTCATCAAACATTGGATTGTTTTACTTTGTTTTGCAGTGTTTATTTTTTTTTTATTGCCCCAAATAGAAGCCATATTTCCTTCTGTTGTTGATATTTTCCATGTTGACTTAATTTGCTTATGTTACAGGTATTTGAATTTTCTTCTTCCTCACATTTTTGGGAATTTCAGTCTCTCCATCCTCTCCCCCTTATTTTTTTCTATTGCTCATTTTCTAACTCCCTCCCCTCTGGTGATGGTTTCCCGGAGGCTGGCTCTTAAAGCATCTCAGCTTTCTCCTATCATGGTTGACCAGCTTGTGTTTCTGTCCCAAGTGAATTATTAGGGAACAGAACTGGTCCCAGCGAGATGTCAGGCTCCTTCCCTTAGGCTGAGTGGAGTACCAGACAGCTCCCCCCTATACACATAGTCACACACACACACACACACACACACACTCTGTCCTGTTCCAGTGTTCTGTCTCATTCCCTTTGCTCCTCACCTTTAGTGGTTCAGACATACTGCACTGATGCTATTGGGCTGATTTCTATAGTTTGAATCTCTGAGACTCTAAGAGGAGTGGGCAGAATCAAGGTGTGAGGTTGAGCTCTATTTCAAGGCCAGAACCATGTCCTACCCCTTTCCCTCTGTTCCTCTGCTCACCTGTAGATATCTCTTGCTGCACAGAACACTGCCATGGAACTGATTATCATAGCCTAAAGCCCAGATCTCCACAGGGTTACTGAGTGGTGGCGCTGACTTTGTTGGGGTGCTGGGTCAGGTAGTGCAGCCTCACTGCTGATATGGGGGGGGGGGGGTGTCTAATGGAAGAGGTACTGTATGAGTCCATTTTTTAAACCTACATTTGGGTTCCTAGCATCCTAGACCATGGAGATGGCCAAAGCTACTTTATCTTTGACATAATTTGTTTTAGAGGGATTTGAAAAGTCATAGGAATGAGAGAAAATGTCTACTCTTTCATCTTGTTTGTCATCAAACAAAAGTTTGTATTTCTCCTTTTAGAAGCTGTTTATATCTTCTAACAACTTATCTACCATATACAGACTTTTCGCCTTATAAATTTGTGTCAGTTCTCTATAGATTTCGCATGTTAGATTTCTCTGATAGTGAATGCAAAGTTTTACTTTCCCCCAATCCACACCTTTTCTTCAAACTAATCTATTCTAGTTGCATTGATTTTGTTCATTTAAACGTCTTTTAATTTTATGTCATCCAAATTATTTGTCTTTAATACTCTCTGCTATCCCTTATTTTGGGTAAAAAGTTTCCCTTTAACCATATTTGTCCAAGATTCTACTTTGCATTTTTTCTAATTTTTAAAAAATTTGACTTATTATATTTCAATCCAGTATCCATTCAGGATATGAATATGACGTATGTATAAGACATAAAACAAGAGGTTGTATAGTATAGTGTATACAGAGCTGGCCGCAGAGTTAGGTAAATTAGGGTTCAAGTTCTCAGGCATATTCTTGTTATATAACCAACTTAATCTCTCAGTCTCCCAGGCAATTATACAAGACTACAAGCTACAGAACATGTGTCAATTGGTAATAGTAGAAGGAATTTTCTCATTGGGAATTCCCTGTACCACCACTGAAATCAGGGGTGTGGACAAAAGTAAATGTGTAAGATATTGATGTATACCTATTTTCTGCCAAGTTGCTCTCCAGGTTTTCTGGCAATTCATATACTCTCCCCCAGTAATTTGTCTTCTCAAGTTTAGCAAATACTGGGTCACTGGGATGCTGTACTCATACATTCTGTTACCTTTTCGGCAAATTTGTTACCAAAGAATTTTGATAATTATTGCTTTATAATATAATTCGATCTCCAGTAATCTGATAATAAGATCATTTCCATTTCCTTTTTTGTTCCTTTTTGCTCTTAAGACTCACAACTTTACATTTTTTCATATGAATTTTTATATTTTATCTATTCCTTTAAAGTTTCTCCCTTGGTGGTATGAATGATATAGTATCAAATGTGTAGGTTAATTTTATGTAGTAACATCATTTTTATTATATTGGTATGGCCTAGCCATGAATATCGAACATCTCTCAAATTATATCTAATGTCTCTCTCTTGGTTTCTATAAAGATTTTCATCGTTTAGTAGGTTAACTTCCACACAGTTTATATGCTTTGTGGTCGTTTTAAATGAAGTTTTTCTATCTTTTCTCCTATTAGTAATATAAAAATGCCAATTATCTTATGGATATTTTATACATTGCTACTTGGATGAAGATATAGTTGTGATTAGTTTATTTTGCTGAATAAAGATTTCTAAATAAACTATTATATCATCTTGCAAACATGGATAATTTTGTCTCCTCTGTCAGTGTTTGTTCTCTTAATTTTTTTCTCGTCTTATGGACATAGTTAGCAATTACAGTAATATGTCAAATAAGAATGGGGAAATGAAGCGTCATGGCTTCATCCTTGAACTTACAGAGAAAGCCCTAGGTATTTGTCATATTACAAATATGCAACTTCTAGATCTAAGATAAACACTAATAAATTCCATAAATTCCATGCATCTGTTTTTAAGTGTTTTTTAACCAAAAAAGTCTTTTCTGTATTGATATAATCATGTAGCTTTTGTTTTAGTTGTTTAGATGATTAATTGTACTAATAACTTTACTAATGTTGAACTGTGATTGCATCCCTGCTACATAGTGGGTCATCATGAATATACCTAGGTCACAATTAGTGCAAACAATGGATCCTTTGAAGAAGCAGTATTTTTCAAATTCATACTGCATTTCCCATTGGGCTAGAACCAATGGCCATATTCTACACAATTATACTTCAAATAATGTGGATTTGAGTATATGTGACCTCTTCAGGGGAATTATTTGTCAAACTAAGTGGGACCAAGCTGTGATTTTTTTCAGAGACATTTCTGTTGAAGCTACCACCATTCTCCCAAGCCACCCAGGTTCAGAACCTCAGATTCACTCTTGACTCTTCACTCTTCCTCACCCTACATAACTGAGCAGTTATCAAATCTAATTAATTCTACCTCCATAACATTTCCAACATACGTCCCCTTCTCTCTGATCAAACAGCCACCACTCTAGGCCCTCAACAATCTCTCAGAGGAATTTTGCAAAAGCCTCCTCATCAATCTCTCTAGCTGAGTCTTTCCTCACTCCAATCTGTCTTTCACCCAGCTACAAAAGTGATTTTTCCTAAAGTGTAGATGCAACCATGTCACTAATCTACTCAATATATTCCACTGGCTCCCTATTACATGTAGGAGCAAACATGGACTACTCTTTTTGACATTCAAAGTACTTTACAACAACCTGGCCTCAACCTATCTTTCCAGTCCTAATTCACATTCCTTCCCTTCGTATGTACCAACGTCTAGTCAAACTGGCCTTGCTCTCTGTATACACAGTACTCCATTTTCCATCTCTGTGCCATTACATGGCTGATCCCATGCTTGAAATACAATCTCTTCAACTTTGCTGAGAAAAATATGTCATTTCCTTCAAGGTATAGTTCATATACCACTACATGAAGCCCTTCTGAATGGATAAAGCAACTGTTAAGTGCTTACTATATGTCAAGGCTGTGCTAAGCAGTGAGGACAGAAAGAGATGCTCAAAATGAAGGGGTGGGGTGGGGAAGGGGAAGGTGACTGCATAGCATAGTGAAGAGAAGGTCAGGAAATGTCATAGAGTCCTGGTCCTTGGAAGGATAAGGTGAAGAGCAAGAGGACCCTGGGATGAAGTCCAAGGCACTAATGGGAAGTAGATGGGGATGATAATGGAGAGCAAGCGGTCTGAGAAGGAGATGGCAGGGAATTCTCTCTCCATCTGCTAATACCTTCCTCTCCAAATTTCTTCTCTTTTGTATATTTTGTGGATTTGCAGATATGGATATGCCCAGAGTCAGACTTTAAGTTTCTCCAGGACATTTTTCACTTTTGGTTTTGTATCCCCAGCACTTTGCTCAGTGCCCAGTGCTTAATAAGTGAATTTGTTTGATAAATGTTTACTGATTGATTAAGTGATCATCAATAGATTTTATTTAAATTAGTATTTATTAGTCACATGTGTCTTTATTTATCTGCTTTTTCATCTGTTCATCCTCGTTGGTTTGGCTACCAAATCCAATATTTATCTCAAAAAGGAGTTTAGAAGAATGTCTTGTTGCTCTATTATTGAGAATAATTTTTATGTAATCTGGGCATTAAATATTTTTTAACCTAGATTTGGAGTGAGAGGACCTGAGTTCAACACAAGTTATAGCCTGTGTAATCTTGGCAGTTAATCACTCTGGGCTTTAGTTTCCTCTTCTGTAAAATTAAAGGGGCTTACTGGGTGATCTCTAAGGTTCCTTTCAATCTTAAATCTAATAAACTATGACTCTAAGAATTCACTTATAGATATATCTAGACCAGAATTTTTTTTCCTTTTGATAGTTCAATTATTGCTTGTTTGGTTTCTCTTTCTGAAACTGAATTGGTTTGCTAATTTGGGAATTTTACATTTTTAAGATATTTATCCATATTCTTTTAATTTCTCAGCTTTACTGGCATATAATTCTGATGATTTTTCTCTAATAGCTGTGAATTCATCATGTTTATTTTTTTTCTTGTCAATTTGGTTTTCTTTTTTTATTAAATTATTCAGTGGCTCATCAATTTTGTTAGTTTCTATTTACTCCCTTAGTCTATAAAAAAAAAATCAGTACAATAATCATTGCGCTTCAATTTCTCCTTTGATTTTCAAAATTTTTCCTTTTGTTTTTATCTTGACACAGCTGATTTACTGATTTTCTTCTAGGTTTTTAATTATAGGGTCAATTCTTTTCACTTAACAAATGCCTCAAAGTAGAAGATGGTAGAATAGTAAAACAGATAGCAGAAAGAGTTGGCCTCAAAGCCATTAAGATGTAGGTTCAAGTCCTGCCTCCGATATGATACCTGTTTGACCCTGGGCAAGTCACAACCTTACAATGCTCTGGTTGCAGAGAAGGTGCTAGAAAGTGCCCACTCCCAGAAGTTCCCCACAGGTCCAGGTCCTATCTCTAACCCTGTGTTCTCAAACCACTGTAATTTACAGTCTCAGACAGTTGTGAGGGGCATTAAGAGAAAAAGTCACATATGTACCAAAGGTATGTCAAAGGCAGGGCTACAGTCAAATTCTTCTTGACATGATGCCTTCTTCTCTAACTATATTTTCCCCTTCTAAACCAGCAACAAATCCTTTAAGTTTATTTTGTTTATGCCAATTTGATCCCAGCCTTAGGTCACAGATCCTTCCCTTCATCCTTTAGTCTGAATGGTATTAATCTGTCGTGATCCTTTATAAGAAATATTCATTTGGCTCCTTCTTCTTTAACATCTAACAATCCCTCCTGCCTGCAAAGCTTTTGCAAACAGACATTTTCTTTTTGTTATCTTGATAATCCTCACATGGTGTGAGACTTACCCCATCCTTATCCAGTCTTGAGAATGGGACTTTGGATCTTCCCCCCCCCCCCCGCCCCAACTTCTCTATTTCCTATCTCTTTGCTGGAAAGACCTTCACATGTGGAGCACCAATCCCAGAAACATGGATTCATTCATGAAAGAAGCAGCATGTTGTGATCTCAGTTCAACATCAAAGCATCCAGTATAAATCTAGGCCCTGCCACTCATTGCCTGCATTCCTTGGAATAACCAGATCCTTCCCCTGGTCCTCAGGTCCTCAACTCACAAAATGCATATGCTGGATCAAAAGCTCAGAGATTTATAGCCAAAAGGGACCCCAGAAGAGCCATTTAGTCCACTGGCTCCCCTCATTTTACAAATGAGGAAACCAAAACATGGAGGAATTGTGATTTGTTCTAGGTCACAATAATAGTAAGTGGCAGAGCAAGATTTGAACCCATGTCACCGAGCACTGGGCTTGAAATCAAGAAGACTTCATCTTCCTGAGTTCACATCTGTTATCAGATACTAGCTATGTGACCATGGTAAAATCACTTAACCCTGTTTGCCTCAGTTTCCTCATCTGTAAAATGAGCTGGAGAAGAAAATACAAACTACTCTAGTATCTTTGCCAAGAAAATCCCAAACGGGGTCACAAACAGTGGGATACAACTGAAAAAACTGAACAAAAACCTCCAGTTCCAAGTCTATGAATCTAATAACTATTTCCAGTTGACTTCATGCATTCCTCATTTTTTTCTACACTCAATTCAGTGACTTGCTTCAGATTCTCCCCTTCCCAATTCCCCACACTCCCTCTTTGAATGACATTTGCTTGTGACCATCCATTCAATTCTTCTTCTATCCTGTTACTTTTGTTTAGCTCTTTTTGAGGCTTCTATAAGTGCTCTTCTTGTTTTCTCAGCGATCCAAAGATGAAATGAAAGTTCTTTAAAAAAAAAAAAAATCATTGTCCTTTTTTCCCCTTCCTTTTCTCACCCTTCTTCTCTATTTCCCTATCCCTTTATCTTTCTCTCTCTCTCTCTTTTCTCTCTGCCTCTCCATCCCTCTCTCATTCCTTCTCTCTCTCTTTTTCTTTCTCTCTCTCCCTCATCCTCCTTCCCCCCATCTCACTCAGGTCTGAAGTCTATTTTTATGACCTGGGCCAGTGTGCCCCTCCTTAGACAGCCTAGTGACCCTCTGTTCCTAGGGTTTCATCATATTGCTGTGGGACTCAGAATGGTCATCTCATTAGCATTAGTATGACTGTAGCTCAAAACTCCCAATCCACCAGTCTCAGTCTCCTCAGAAGTAGGGACTACAGGTGGGCACCACCATATTCAGCTTTATGTTTCTTAAGGTTTTTTGTTTTTGTTTTGTTCTGCATATCAAATTTCCTGTTCACTTCAGGCTTTTACAGAAGAAATGATTCTAATCCCTCCCTTTTGCAAAAAAAAAAAATTTACATTTTTTTCACTGATGATCAAGGAATGAAAATATCATCCTTTCAGGTCCAGCACAAATGCTAATTTTGTCCATGAAGCTTTTTGGAATGCTCTGAGATGGTAAAGATTTCTCTCTCATTTGATCTCGAAGCACCTAAATATTTTGCTAACACACCTATCATGTTCTTTTTTGTATTACATTTATCTATGCAATCTTATCTCTGAGATCTACCAGACTACAAATTCCTTAAAGGCAGGGACCATGTCTTATTTCTTATTATATCTCTCCCACAACTTGGCACAGTGCATCCAAAAATGCTTCCTGAATGAATCATCATTTTACAGAGGATAGCACTGAGGCACAGTGAAGATAAATAAAATTTTCAGGGTGAGAGCTGATGAACAATAAATCTAATATTAGAAACTAAATCTCCTAAGTTTCACCTTAGGTACTGAAACATCTGTGTGATGATATGACATGTACAAATATTATCCAAATGTCTTTTTTATAAATAAGCAGATTTCCAGATGCTCCTAAGGCTTTAAGACAGCTATTCAGACTTGCTAAAGCTACAGTCATTTCTCAATTCTCCACAGTTATCTACGGAGGACATGGGATGATATGGAGAATTTAAGTCTATACGTAATTGTCCAAACTTTATTTTAGGCATCAATTTTAACATTCTCCTCTACCAAACCAAAACTGTCCCACAAAGTAGCAGTAGAATTGACAGATGAACATTTTACATCACCTCCTTAACTGCCCTCTCTCTAGTGGAAAGAGACCAAGGCTAGCAAAATGAGAGAGAGAAAAGAAACGCATGAGACCTGGAAAACCTACAAACACAAAAATCGGAGAATCTACCTTTTTTGATAGGACACGATACAAACAGATGAGTGGGTTGAAGCTTTAAGGGACTGGTAAATAGTAACTCTCTTGTTCTCTACCCCAGCAAGCCCAGAAGTAATTCAGTTCAGATTAGAGATGCATGTTCAATATTCAAAATGTAAAACATGGAGATTGCTGAACCAGCACTTTGAAAAGTTAATTAAATGCCAGATTTCTTTTTAAGAGATACTCCATCACTTGCTGATTGCTTTCGCCATTTTACAGAATGAAGTTTTAACTCTGTACAATGAAAGTAAATATTCTCCCCCACCTTCTTCTGCTCCCTGGAGACAGAGTAACATGATTGAGAATACATTGTCTTTTTTTTCCCCCATTCCAGCATGTTATATCCCCAAATTGGTCAGAAAGAGTCAAGTAAGTGTAGTCACTGTCATATATCAGTGTTTCTTTTTCCGGATAATGTTGTATCTGCTATGGTATAGGGTTATTTCCTACAGCTATATGGTTCTCTGAAGGACAGACCTTATACTCTGGGCATCACAGTGCCATTAATCTCAGGCTGTGTATAATGTTATGAAGTCATTATCATATTAAGGATACTAATGGCAATAACTGGCCTTTACATGGTGTCTTAAAGCTTGTTAAACACTTTACCTGTATCATATCATTTTAGCCTCATAACAACCCAGAAGGTAAATATTATAGGTTTTCCCCCTTTTTTATAGATAAGGAAACTGAGACTCACACAGCCAATAAGTATCATAGGTGAGAAATGAACTCAGATCTTCCTCAATTCAAGTCTAGCATTTTGTCTTCAATACTACACTGGTATTGAGAGGATACTCAAGAAGCAGCAGAGATGATAATTATTAAATGAAGAAGCATAATTTTGTTCATACCTCCAATCTTTATTCTGAGAAAAATTTAATGGAAAGAAAGTGGCCACTATTTTTTTCCTACAAAATAATTCTGACTTTTCAAATTTTCATCAAGATGTCACAGTGAGGGGTAAAGTGTCCTTTCTCTTAAGAGACTGGCTAATTAAAAAACAAAAGCTATAACAAGTCATAAAAATTTACTTTGACAAAACTACTAAACACCTGTGTACATTGCAGGTGTATTCATTTTCCTCTAATCCCTCCCACCCTTCAGTTCAGTAACCACGAACCATGATCAAATCAACTTTGCCATTGTTCCTGGATAGGTGTGTCAATCTACTCCCCCGTGACATAACTCATCATCCCTGTAACACCAATATGTCCGTCCCTCTCTGACCCCACTATCCTATATGTATGGTTTTCCCTATTTGAATATAATCTCCTTGAAGGCAGGGGTTGTCTTCTTTTTTATTTGTATTCCTAGCATTTAATATTTGGCATATAATAAGCACTTAATAAATGTTTTTTAATTTATAATAATCAATCCCTACTCTAAAGAAGTTTATACCCTGGGGGCACTGATAAATATTAACCCAAATCAGAATACAAGTACATATGAGAAGCATCAATTGCTATGAGATAAGGTGAGGGGGGACGGCACTTCTAGCAAGGGTGGACCAGGAAGATGTTGTGGAGGAGGTGGCGTTTGGGCTGAACCTAGATGGATGGCTAGGGTATCAACTGATGAAGATTAGAGGAGAGGGCAGTTCAGACATGAACAAAGGCAAAAAACAGACGTGTTGGGAATGGCAAAGAATGCTATTTAGCTAAAGCACAGTATAGCTGAACACTTCATGTTTCTGAAAACAATATTTTACATGACGATAATATTCTTTCACTGATAGGTAGTATGGAGATAGCCCGGGATTATTTTTTTTTTATCACTCTTTTAGTTCTTCTGAATCACTTTCAATATATTTATTTATAACTTAACAGCTTAATCTGTGGTAAAAAAAAAAGAATCCTCAAACACTTTGTATCTAGCTAAATGGTTTCCTCTTTCCTAATTTCTACCATTCAATTCTAATTCTCTTTTTAATATGAGGGGAGCAGTTGGAGATTTCATTGGCATCCAATGGGCCAGAATCTGCTCCACTGAGGTTCAGTTTTTTCCCCTTGCCAGATCCCATGCTGTATAATTAACACAGGGCAATTGCATGGGGTTTTTTTAATTCTTACTATGCCATTTTAGAGCATGGTGGGAAAGAAAGGAGAGCCCTACTATGTTCTAAGACATACTTGGCAAATACTTGCTGACTCCTAGAAACTGTAGCTTTGTTATTCCTTCCCATCTTCCTTTCCATTTCTGGGAGCACATATTGGCTCTCAAGATCAAGGAAAAAGTAACTATGTCCCATTTGCCAGCAAGTTGGTCTTCAACACACCAGGAAGAATAGTGCAGTTTCTTTGGGGTAAATAAAAAAAGAAAAGAAAATCAGGATTCCCTGGTAAGTGGCCATAGGACTTCATCTGTAGCTTTTACAGGTTATATGCTGAAGGGTGAAAGACAGTCCTAATGTAGACATCATCTATGTTAAACTGTTTCTCTCTCATTTAATGGAATACCGCAGAGATCTAAATGGAGATAAAGTACCACGGCTCAGAGAACAGCGAGGATGCTATCTTTATGCAGCATGACAATGTTCAGTGGTTAATTAGACACCGTTAACCTATTTTAGCAGGGGACATAACTGGGATAAATGGGGGGAAATGTCCTTGAAGTCTCTTAATATCCACAGTGCACACGGGACCCTAGATTCACCTTCTCCTGCAGGACAGAGGCATACTTAAAGTATAATAAAGGTTTGATTGACTGATTGATTGAAGTCAAAGGACCAGGCAACAAGACTCTGATTTGGGGAGATAAATGTACCTGTTTGAGCCTATCCCCAATCTTCTATGACCTTTGTTCTATAAAGTGACATGAAGGATTGGGGATTCTATTTTGTTTCCTAGTTAGAAATAACCAAGAGTTATTAAGACAACTTGTTGCAGATGGAACAGGAGGTAAAACTGAAAGAAGTATCCCATATAAATCAAGTTACAGCAGGAAGCTTTGTACCTGGCAGTGACTGATTAGTGTTTGATCACTTAGTAAATGGAATTATATGAAAAAGACATTACTAACAATATTGGTGCCAAAGTCACTCGAATAGGTTTGCTACACTCCAGAGAAGAAATCATCCAAATATCTTTTCCTTACAGATAGGTTTTTAGTCTTGAAATTTCAAAATGTTCAATATCAACTTAGTTTCTTTAAGACCTCAACTTCTAAAACAATGAAGGAACATAAAGAAAAAGTGATTTATGTCAAGTCAATATAACAGGGCCCAGGAAAATCCAGAATAGAAGATTTGGAAAGTAAGTTTTTACAGAAAAAAAACAAAAACGGAAAACAAGAAAAATTTGTTATTCTAACTTAGAATTAACTGTGAAAAGGAATACAACAACAAATCTAGATGGTTCTTTCAATATCAGATCTTAGGTCAATCAATTTCATTTGCTTTATGACCCCATACCTAAAACTTGAGTACAAGCTTTGATAAAAAGTCAGAAACTTCACAGGACCATAGATTTAGACTGGTAAAGGTCTTAAGAGGTCATCTAGTACAACCATCTCACTTTATAAATGAGGAAACTGAGGCATAGAGATGTTAAGCACTTGCCTAGTGTCACACAAGGTCAGTAATAAGCCACAGAGGTAGGATTCAAACTTAGATACTCCAAATCCTTAGATTCTTCCTCCCACTGTACTATCCTGCTATCTTATGGGACTTGCTTTTTCCTTAGCTGGTGAATATTCCCTCAATTAAGTATCACCTGAAAACTGATGCCCTTCACATTTTTCCCCATGATTCCTAGGATTATTTCCATTCACTCATGTTTAGTTCCTAGGAATTTGTTGGATTTCTTTCTTGTCTAAGCGTTAGCAAGAATTCCCCAAGCTCAGAATCCCTGTACTCAGGAGTTTTAGCCCATATTAGGCTACATTCAGTTTCCACCTGCACAGTTCATTTAAAAAAAAAAAAAAAGCTTCCAGAAGAGAGATGAAAGAATAAGTGGGTCTACTCTCTACAGGCTGTCAAGCTGTAAGCATCCTTCTAAAGGCGCAGCAAATGTCATTGGCTATTATTGAGTAAAGTTTGCCACCTGCTGGCCATGTCCCCAAGCAACATCTTTAGTTCCGTTCAAGGTGAAATTACCTATTAGATTATAAAACCATCACTTAGAACTCTACAAAGCCATAGTAATATTTTAAAACCCATTAAACTATGAAAAATAATATGTCAAGCTTATTTATGTATCGAATGGCAAAGAAGGGAAGAAAAGTGAATGGAATTCAGTTTCTCTTGTTGAATCGGAAGCTCAGATATTAGAAACATGAATAAGGAGGCATTTGATATCAACAGTAAGTGAAAGCTATCATGTTAAGGATACAGACAAAAAAATTACTTCGAAGTGGCTATTATTTGTAGACAAATGAAGATCACTTCATTTGAACAGAAATGCTGGTAGAGCAAAGCCACCATTTTATTCAGTTAAGTTAAATGACTTGTCCAAAGGTCACACTTTCTGCTTTGGGCAAATCACAATCTTTCTTTGGCTCAGTTTTCTTATCTGTGAAATGACCCCTAAGGTTCCCTTGTAGCTTTAAATCTGTAGTCCTGTGTGTGGTCCTGTGATCTTGAGTTTTAATCACAAACAGGGTACTGGACCTAAAGTCAGGAAGATTCAACTTCATGAGTTCAAGTCACTTCACCCTGTCAGCCTCAGTTTCCTCATCAATAAAATGAGCTGAGGAAGGAAATGGCAAACCACTCCAGAATCTCTGCAAGAAAACCCCAAGTGGGTTCACAAGAGTCAGACACACTGAAAAATGGCTTAACAATAGACAGCTTCTCTTGGAGAGACTGTTCTGGTCTCTAACAGATCAATCTGCTAGAATTTCTTTTCTACCACTCACATTCAGCATCTACTTTCTTTGCTCCTAATAAAAGTCTCTAAAAAATCCTAACCTACACAGACAACTAGCCTTACGCTGTATGGATAAAGAGGGAAGAAAATGGGCAGTGGGAGAGGGGCCCCATCAGCAAACAGGTTGAAAGTAGAGGCATCATGTGAAATGTGGCCACTGGTCCACAGGGGAGCAATACTTTGTGGAAATTAAACTATTTGGGCTAGATTATTACAAATGTGGTAAAATAAAGCATACTCCCACGTTAAAAGTGGCAGGATGAGATACTGGGATCTCACTGGCAGGTTCAGAAGACCAAAGAAGTAGGATTGAGGACCATGTGGTATTATTATTGGTGGGACATGCTGTGGTTTTGCTCTCAGAGTCCTCAGCTTACCCACTTTGAATCACTAATAAAAGTGACTTGAGCAACCATATTTCAAAACAATCAATCCATTGTACAAGAGCAAGAGAGTAAGGAGTTACCAAGCCAGGAATAAGGTACACAAGTAAAACTGTGTGGATCATGATCAGACTTCACTGGAAGAGCCCAGGAACAGACTAGCAGAAAGGTCTGTGGGTCAAGAGTATTTTAACAGAGGTACATGAAGGAACCACATTGCAGGCGTATGTTAATGCATGCTCTGGATGCCTTAGCACTTTCTTTCATGAGTCACCTGGAAACAAAATCGCTTTCAGTTGCTTTGGGAAAAAAAGAATAAAAAGAGAAAAGAAATAGCTGTGATGTTCAGAGATGTGTTTTTATTTGGGGGAGATTGAGCTCATCAAAGAGAGAACAAGGAGATCATGGATGAAGGGGGAATTTTAACCAACGACAATCAGTCCTAATCACTCCCTCTTGGCTCTCAGCCACACGCACTGCAAAACAAGGCCCTCTCAGCAGAGACCAACTAGCTTGGGAGGCTGAACTTCTCTTTGCTTCAGAATGTTTTGTTTGACTCACATGATCAACATCTCATTTCTTAGTAACCCAGAGGACAGCAGTCAAGACAAGTCTACTAGGACAAACACTTCTATCACACAAATGGTACGATGCATAACCCCCTTTCTAACTTAATACAACACACTCAGCTCTCATGATTTCACCCTGGATACATTTTAAATATCAGCACCTACCTTGTAATAATAATGATGATAGGTAGGTAGGTAGCAGGTAACTTAATAGCTTTTAAGCTGTTAAAGCTTAAAACTGCACCAAGACATTTTGGGACAAGTATAGTAGTGCTCTGAGGTTTACAAAACACTCTACAAATATTTTCACATTTTATCCTCCCAACCACCTGGGAAGGTATTATTATTATCTCCATTACACAGAAGAAGAAACTGAGGCAGAGGGTGGTTAAGTGACTTGCTTAGGGTCCCACAGCTGAGCAAGTATCTGAGGTAGAATTTGAACTCGGCTCTTCCTGAATCCTGGTCCAGCACTCTGTCCATTGCACCACCCAACCACTTCTTCTACACTTGTCACTCACTGTTAGATAAATAGCTTTGAGGAAGTCCATCTATATAATTAAATGAATTCTTGGTTTCTTCACCAGTGAAATGAACTTGTAGAGCTAGATAATGCCTAAGGCTCTCTCCCTGCATTGACCATTCCTCTACCAGCCCTGCCTGGACAACCCTTCCCCACCCTCCCCCAGCCCCCTACTCCTGCCCACCACCACTTTCTCTCCTTTACTAGAGTATCTCTAGTCTGGCAGCTAATTAGCTAGCTAGCAACATTTACATAACACTTACTATACGCCAGACACTGTGCTAAGTGCTTTTAAAAGTATTTTCTCGTTTTATTTTCATAACAATCCACCAAGGTAGGTACTATTAACATTTCCATTTTCCAAAGGAGGAAACTGAAGGAGACAGAAGAGGTTATGTGAGCTGGCCAGGGTCATACAGCTAGTAAGTGCGTGAAGTCAGACTTGACCTCGGGTCTTCCTGAGCCACCTCGTTGTACCTTTGCCAACAACAACAATTACTACTGCTCTTACTGCTTCTACTACTACTACTACTACTACTGTCTATATGGTATTTACTATATGCCAGGCACTATGTTAAGTGCTTTTACAATTATTGTCTCATTTGATCCTTACAATCTGTGAGGTAGGTGCTATTATTATCATCCCCATTTTACATACAAGGAAACTGCGGCAGAGTTTTTATGACTTGTCCAGGGTCACACAGCTAGGAAGTGTTTGAGGCTGGATCTCAACTCAGGAGTCTTCTGATTCCAGGCTCTCCTCTCTACCCACCACACCACCTCACTGCCCCTTAGCCAACAACTCAACCTTTCCATAGCAATCTGTCCACTTTCCCAGCTCCAAATCACCACCAAATCAGCCTTTTGTTTAATTGGCATCATGGACTCAACCTGGCAAAGAGAAAACTCAGCCTCTCACTCTTCAGAGAAGGCACTAAAATCTCTGCTTTGTGGCACCCTTAGATGAAGCTCTTTCCTCCTTATTCTCCTCTTCCTCTTTTCTAGGTCTTTTCTTTTCTTATCATTTCTTCTTCTAGTACGAGTCTGTAACTTAGGGTCTCTGATTTTTTAAAAAGTATATTGGTAACCATATTTCAATAGAAGTGACTTTCCTTGCAATTTTATTTTTTTTTTATTTTGTGCATTTATTTTATTTTATTTCTGGAGGCAACTGGGGTTAAGTGATTTGCCTAGGATCATATAGCTAATAAATGTCTGAGGCCGGATTTGAACTCTGGCCCTCCTAACTCCAGGGCTGGGGCTTTATCCACTATAGCACCTATCTGCCCCTATTTTAAGCATTTAAAAACATGATTCTAACAAGGGGTGCCTAGGTTTCCTCAGACTACCACAGATTGGTCCTTGACCCCAAAAAAGTTAAGAAACCCTAGTCTAGACTATTTCTAAAATTTTACCCATCTTTTTATGCCTCTACCCACATAATGAACCATATTTTAGTTTTGGTTTTAACTTTCACAGGTTGTTATGTTGTTGATTTTTTAATTCACTTCCCTGTTTTTTTAATTCACCTTTCTGCCAGCTGGAATGACCTCTCTCATTTTCTCTACTCTGTTCAATGCCCTCATACTTACTTCATAAAGCCTCCTTCACCAGCAGCCCAGGGCTTTCTGAATCACATTTACCCTTTGGATCTTGCCTATCAGCTTCCTGGTGTGTCACTGGGCTCTTCTGCTCTAGCTTTCATGTGCTCTTCAATGCTGGCTCATCTTCCCACAACTTCCAAATCAAACAATCAGAGAAGGGACCTTAGAGATCAGGATCTAAAAAGTCACCTCTCTCTATGCCTTCAAATCTTTTCACAAGACTTACCTTCCTTTGGGAGGTTTAGCTCTGAAGTTAGCTAAAATCATCTCTATGCTGTATAACACACCTGACCTCACAGTACCACATAGCACTGTCATCAGTCCTTACAGTAGGGACATGCTCATCCAGCCAATTCCAAATCCAAGCCTGATGGATACATGCCGCACTTTTGATAAATGTGAAGTAAAGTGGAGAACTGGACTCTGATCCAAGTAGGGAGTGAACTAGACAGAACAACCATAACTACCATATATACAGCGTTTGAAGTGCAAAGCACTGTACAAATATTGCCTCATTGATTCCCCACAATAACCCTGAGTGGTAGATGCTACTATTAACCCCACTTTGCAGAGGAGAAAACAGAGGCTAAGAGCAGTAAAGGCACTTGCCCAGGGTCACACACTAACATGTCTGAGGCAGGATTTGAACTCAGGTCTAGGGCATAGAATGGATACAGCTATCCACTGCTCCATTTACACATTCCTAACTGACACCAGGACAGTCAGGTAGCACAGTGGATAGAGTGCCGGGCCTGGAGTCAGGAAGACTCATCTACCCAAGTTCGAATCTGGCCTCAGACACTAGCTGGGTGACCCTGGGCAAGTCACTTAATCCTGTTTGCCTCATTTTTCCTGTTTGTAAAATGACCTGGAGAAGGAAATGGCAAACCACTACAGTATCTTTGCCGAGAAGATCCCGAATGGGATCACAAATAGTCAGCTACGACTAAAAAATGCCTCTGCAACATCTTAAGGCTGGTTTCTTCAAGGGGCAGTTATGTGGCTCGGTGGATGGAACTCTCGACCTGGAACCAGGAGGACCTCAGTTCAAATCTGACCTCAGACACTGGATACTTACTAGCTAGATGACCCTTGACAAGTCATTTAACCCTGACTGCCTCATAAAGACAAAAAAAGGTGGCCTCTTCAGGGAAAGTAAAGAGGGGAAGAGGAAAAGACAGGGAAAGAATGTAGTCTGCCAGGGAAGTACTGCCAGAGGAGATTATTTGGGCAAAGAAGAGGGCAAAAATCTACCGTGGCCTGGGAGAGAGAACATCATACTACAACACAGTATAATCTTTCCATACTTTGGACTGAAGAAGAGAACCTATATTTTAGGACATAAACTTTCTCATCTATGAGTCTCCCTAGTGCTGTGCACATAACAGACATGATAAAATTTGCTGACAAGGGAAAAAGCTTTATACATCACCTGCCTTGATTTAAAAAAACAAAAACCTTCAGTACTTCCCCTGTGCACATAGAATATATGACAAGTAGGGTAAACTATACTAGGGATTCCTTTTGGGTATGGATCGGACAAGATACATATACCTTTCTGAAATACTATGATTATGTGGCAAAGTCTACTTTCCTTAGTCTGATACATAAAATCTCTGCAATAAGACCTTTCAAAATCTTTCCCAACTTATCTCTTCTCTACTTGAGACTGACTGGCAAGCTCATTGTCCCCAAGACATGGCAACCATTCCTGCCTCTATGATTTTGCTCACCCTGCATCCCCTAGTTGGCACATCCTTCCCTTTTCTCCATACCCATTTATCCTGATCCTCCATCAAAGCCTTCCTCAAGTCACACTACCTCCACCTCCCTTAACTCCACTAGGTTATCCTGATCACGTCTCTTAATAGACCCATGCGGCACTGATTGTTTGGATCACTCATTTGGAACTTACAATGTTGCCCATCATTGTGACTTATCCTCATGGTCCTATTCCCTGCCACTCCTGATAGACAGTAAAACTTTTTAGAGCAGAGAACATGGTCTTCTGTTTCTGTGTCCCTAATATCCAATGCAGTCCCCCAGAATATAAACATGTGGTAGTGATGGATCACAGAATCATCGCTATCAAAGCGGGAAGGGTCCTGAGTGGGCATTTGTCATCTAGCTCAACCCTCTCATTTTACAAATGACAAGACTGAAGCCAAAAAAGGTTGAGTGATCTGAGGAAAATCACAAGCATAGCAAACAGTAGTTGAAGGATTTGAACCCAAGTCAAAGCTCAGGTGGCTAGGTGGTGCAGTAGATAGAGCACCAGCCTCGAGTCAGGAAGACCTGAGTTCAAATCCAGCCTCAGATGCTTAGGAGATTGTATGACCCTGGGCAAGTCATTTAACCCTATTTGCCTCAGCTTCCTCATCTGTAAAATGAGCTGGAGAAGAAAATGGCAAATAGCTATAGTATCTTTGCCAAGAAAACCCCAAATGCAGTCACAGTTGAACCACAATAAAGGATTACAAATTTGGAGCTGGAAGAGACTTTGTTTAAATCCTCTGTCTAAATCAGGCAGTCTTCCCATACAACATGTCTTCCCATACAAACTTCCTTTGGTGGTAGCAGTGATAACGAATGCAACGAATACTAATGATCAACCATCACTACCATTTACTAAACTCAATGTCTGTGTCTCATTATACTAAGTACTATAAGGGCTTACAGAGTTCCATCATATAGTGTCTTTGTCCTTGAGGATTTTTTTTTAAATATGGGAGGGGAGACAAATAGTGAACATAAACAATATATACATATATGTATTTGTACATGTGTGCATATGTATACACAATGCATATATATACTATATATATACATATATACTTAAAATACATACGTGTGCACATAAAAGAAATGAAGGTGTAAATGGATTAGAGATTAGATTTAATTGGGGAAATGGTTTTCCTGTTAAGTCTTAAAGGCAGACAGGAAGGAGGGAAGCTATATCATCTGGAAGTCTGCAAGAAGTGGAGGAAAAAGACTAGAGAAAGAGAGGATGCCTGGCAAACAGCTTTGTTGGGCAGGAATAAAAGGAACCAGTTTTGCCGTTTCTATGTCCATAACCACCTTTCACATACTTCCCCTTCTCCCCATTCACACTGCCACCACTCTGGTTTGGGTCCTCCTCACCTCTTACCTGGACTATTGCTTCCTAGTGGATTTCCTTGCCTCAAGCCTCTCCCCACTCCAAACCATCCTCTACAGAGCCACAAAGTGATTTTCCTAAAGCTTAGATCTTACTTACCCTGTCACCTGGTGCCCTCCACTTAATAAATTCCAGTGGCTCCCTATTACCTCTAGGATCAAAATGCCTGAAATGCACTCCCTCCTCACATCCTTGCTTCCTTGCTTCCTTCAGCTCAAAGGCCAGCTTCCACACAAAGACTTCTGGAATATCCCAGATGCTAGTGTCCTCCTCTCCCAAAACTACTTATAAACCAAGTAGATGCCCATCGATTGGGAATGGCAAAACAAACCATGGCACATGAATGTAATGGGATATTACTGTGCTGTAAGACGACAAAGGTGTTGAATACAGAAATGCATGGAATGCAGAGTCAAGAAAACAACGTATACAGCTACAACAATGCAAATGGAAAGAAGAGAATGTTGCAAAATTGTAAAGAGTAAGATTGGATCAAAAGAAGAAACATAAAAAGACAATCCCACTGCATCCCTTTGCAGAACAGGGAGGCTTGTTAGGAGGAGGTCCACAAGGGTTGTAGATTGGGGGTATTTTCAATCTTTTTCAATGTGTTGATTTGATAGGCTCTTTTCCTCTTCATTTTATTTTTTTTGTCTTTAAAAAATATTATTTGTTGTACAGAATGACTAGGGAAGAATACAGAAGAAATCTATGTTGATGTGAAAATCAAAAGACATCAAGATAAACATAAAAACTTAGTTCATTTTCACTTTGTACATAACCTGTACAAACACATTTGTCATCTCCCATGAGGGACTGTAAATTCCTTGAGGGCTGGGATTATTTCACTTTAGTCTTTGTCTTCTCAGCAATTTACACTGTGCTTGGCATAAAGTAGGTACTCAATAAATGCTTACTGATTAATTGATTCATTGGTTGACTGAGTGAGAAACATATAGACACAAGGAAAGACAGAGAAACCCACATGGGTATCATGCCTCCTTGAAGGGTGGATAGCTGAACCTCAGTGTCTTATGCCTGTTGTTAACAAATTAACTCCAGTGGAAAAAAGCTGACATTTGGTAATTACAATGTTAATAATCTGTGGATGGTCAGCTGCATGACCGATCCATCAGATGTGCAAATTTGGCTTTTCATGATAATGCAACTGTCTGCAGACTGTGACACCTGGGAGTGTTGGTGCTAGTAAAATTGAATCTACTGAAAAAATAAAAAAAGGCAGAAGACCTGGTGCTGACTGAGCAATTTTTTTTTTTTTGACGATAGTAGGATTAAGTGACTTGACCAGGGTCACACAGTCAGTATCTGAGGCTGGATTTGAAGTCAGGTCCTCCTGACTCCAGGGCTGGTGTTCTATCCACTGTACCACCTAACTGCTCCTGACTGGAAGGTCTTAAAGTAATCTAGAGGTTTCTAGTCAGAGTTAATGATGCTGAGTTACTAAAATCCCTCAAGATAATGCTTCCATGTTAAAATGCAACTTTGACAGAATCCACAGCACCTTCTCCCATGCCTTAAGAGTTCTTTTCTGGTCCAGTCAATGAGCATGACTTAATGCACCCTTCAGAGTCAGGTACTGTGAGAAAGCCCCTTTAGAAACAATGAATTTATCAGTCTCATGAAGACAGGTTTCTATAGATCAGGGTGTATCTAGACAGAGACTGAGGTGAGCATGTTCTTCAGATCATTATTATGCCCTCTAGATGTGGCATCCATCCTGGAAAGCCTTGGCGCATTTCAGCATCCCAATCAGAGCCCCTGCCAAAGTGGAGAATCTGAAGCTAATGTGGCAATACTGTTCTATAAAGCCAAGAACATGTTGCAGTGGCGGTGTCTCCCACTTCAGTGATGCCTCCACCTTATATAGATCCAGATAGACTTTCTCCCAATCTATTATATGCCCCTAGGATTCAGAACCATAAAATATGCAAGCTGGAATCTAAAGTAGAGAAAGGGATTAGACCTGTGATTTCATTGATATAAGGAGATCCCAAATAAAGAAATTCTCTCCAGTAATGCAGATTGGTACCTTCTCTACTGTGTGGAAATCTTAGAATGTTACCTTGGGTGCTAAGAAGTTACATCACTTGCTCAGTCCCACAGGCAATATGTCAGAGGTAGGATTTGAACCAAGGCCTTCCTGGTTCCAAGGCTAGATATCTCTATGGTATGCCATTCTGCCTCTCCAATCCATAACTAACTTAGAATTCTCTGTACAGGATTCCTCAACAAGGAGTCATCCAGTCACAACTTCTCTCAAAGGTTTCTCGTGAGATGGAACCAATTACCAGCTGAGGCTGCCAATTCCAGTTTTCAAATTTTCAGGAAAATTTCTTCCTTGGTTTCTGATTCTGAAGTGTGACTTCTCACACTTTATATTTACTCCAATTAAGCTTCATTTTATTAGGTTCAACCCAATGGCCTGGTCCATTGGTCTCAGTTTGGATTTTGATTCTTTCATCCAATGTTTTAATTAATACTCTCAGGTTTTGTCACCTTCAAATTTGGTATAAGGCTGAGTTCATATCCCTGGAGAACTTTATCTAAGTTAACATTGACCCATTAATGACTATTCTTTGGCTATAATCATTCAACTATTTCTGTCTACCTAACTGTATTATAACATGGCTTTTCGAACCCAGTTCAGTCCCCCTCTCTGGACTACTTCTTGACCTCCATGCCAACAGCCTTCTCACCCTGGAGATGTCTCCACCCTAGGGTCTCCTCCTCCAAACAGTAAGCTCTTCCTTGGAAGTTCCATTAGAGGAAGTATTCATGTCAGCCATGCTTACTTCAAATCTGGTCCAACCTGCTGACTCTCTGAGAACTACTTTTCCATATTGCCCTCAGTACCTTGCACCTATCCCCTGTTTACCCTCTCCCCGCAACTTCAATTTTCAACTTCCTTTTATGTATTCTCTTTCCCTGTTAGAACATAAGCTCTTTGGAGACAGTGACTATCTTCTTTTATTAGTCTATCTTTCTATCTCCTCTCTCCCATCTTGCGTGCAAAGATAGCATGAGAGACATTGTCAAAAGCTGTGCTAAATCTAGATAAAATTTTCCCTGGTCCACCTATCACTCTATCATAAAAGGCAAATGAGGTCAGTCCATCTCCTCCTTAAGAAACTGGCACTTTTCCAATTGGGCAAACATAGGTGTTATATGACAGTTTAGACTAATTCAATATGGTAGGTGAGCTCTTTGGAGTAGATGACAATATTGATTTAAAAAAAACCCCCATCAACTTTTGATATCCATCAAGTCTTCAAACACCAAATTCATCAACTTTTGAAAACTGGCAGGGGCGTCATACAAACTAATCAAGATAACCGAATGTTTTTCCAGGGCATACCAGCTCTGAAACATCCTCTTCCATTCACTGTCCCTTTATATTTAAACCAAGCTGTTACACACCATGTTCCAGTTATATTCCACAATCCAGGGATCCAATCTGGTGAATCCAAGTTTGGCCATAGCAGACAAACCCCCATTTATTTGGCTCTTTTCTAAGAATTCCATCAAGGATGCTGACTGGCTTGGTCAGTGAGGAGATCCAACTGTCTGGGAATGAACTTCCCAGATTTAGGTTGATAGGATGATTCAAAGGCCTATGTATGGTCAATTTCTCTGCCCTAGTGATGTTAAATTGATCCTGATGTGTTTAGACCTAGCACTTGAGAGAGAACTCTGCAATGAGTTCCAGTATGGGGCTGTGGCTATGATGTCAAAATGTATTTGGTGGAGTCCTAGGGTTGGAGGTGACGTTCTCCAAATTTTATAAATTAGCTAGCTTATCTTATTCAAGACAATCAATCTTTGGCACTACTTGGGGGTAAAGATGGATTATATTATACACTGATACCCATAGGGACTTGGTCTTCCAAGTGTATAGTCCTTCAAAACGCAGAAAGACATGCATCTTCCAACAGCCACTGCAGGGATTTGTTCTGCATATTTGTTACAAGGGATTTGTTTCGCATATATATTATAAGGGCTTTGTTTTTCTTTTTGCCCCCCCAATAGGCTAGGCAACATTAAAGTATTTTTTTTAATGAGGAGACGAGAACCTTGAAAGCCACAGACTGAACTTATTATAAACTTAGAAAAGCAACAGAGACCTTCAGTTTCATGTAAAATTCTCCTTTTCTGCTATGCATATGTCCAATTTATTCAGTGTTTGTTAAGTTCATAATTTTTAAAATAGGAGGGAAAAATGTCTCAAGTAACTAGTCCCCAAAGTATGGTACCTATTGATTATTTCAACTAACACCAGGACAAACTAAAAATTCTAAGGTACTTGCTCTCCCAGTGTGACAAAGTCATCCATTGAGTTCAGAGGTCTTTGAGTCCACCAAAACTGCATCCACAATATCAGTTGTGATCCTGAAGGTCACAATTAGGTGAAATGGGATGTGAGGACTAAGTGAAGGCCTTTCCACCCCTTTGACTGCAGTGGCAGGCAGACTAGTCTATGTTTGGGAGGAACCATAGTATGTTTCTGAGCTGCCTCATTCCCAGATCCCCAACTTACCACCCCACCCCCCACCACCATCATGCAACAGGCTCTGGATCTAACAACTTTAGCCACAACTTATTGTCCTTTAAAAACTGTTTCATTAGGAGGGCATTTTCCATGCCAAATCTTGACTTGGGGATTTGAAGGAGCTGGCTGGCAACCACTCTTTTTTTTTTCTAAAGGGACTACCAAAAGTCATCTTAATTCCTAAAGGAAACCTTCCACATTGTCCAACAGGTGACTACTTCCTTTCAGAAATGGGGGTAAAGGGCAGAATGTCTTTTGCTCTACAAAGCTGAGAACCACTATGACCATCTCAACACAGGCTATGGAAAATTCCTAGCACTAGAAAGCCATCAAGAACATGCACTGGACAAAGGGACTCTAAGGAGTCTTCCTTCCATTTGCTGAAGGAGTTTGGGGACATTTTCAATGCTACTAGGAATCAGGGCAGCTGATTCTACCTGCTGCCGAACCAGGTGTTTGCTTCCCACAAGGTAGCACATGGATTTTATAGTGAATGAAGTCAATTCAAAATTTAAGTGCTCCAAATTATCACAGCAGCTCAGAGGTCTCTGGAGCCCTCTGCTGGCGACCTTGCAAAATAGCCATTACCATTTGTTCAAAGAAACCAGATAATCACTGACTCATAGAAGGTGGAGATCATCTAGTCCAACCCCATCCTGTCATTTTACAAATAAGGAAAGTAAAGGCCAGAGAAGTGACATGTTTTATCCAAGGTCACACAGCTAACAAGTGGCACAGCTGGGATTTGAAGCTGGATTTTCAGACTCCAAATTCAGCACTTTCCCGGAAACTACAATAGGTTCTGCAAAGGTGGGCAAGAGGACAGAGCCCAAGGCCACGAGAACTCCTCACACACTACAGATCTCATTCCCTCCAAAGTCAGAACCCTGCTGGGATACGGTGGGGAGGAAGAAGGAGCAAAAGGGAAGGAGGATGGAGTCTTTCCTCCTTCCTGAATATGTCCTGACAAAGGCTTCCCAAGGGCTTGTACCAAGGAATACCAATGGACAGGGTTTGGGATGAAGTATTTCGCTTCCCTTCTCTGGGGCTCAGTTTCCTCATTTGTAAAATGAAGAAGCTGGACTCACTGGCCTCTAATATGTGGAAATGACACAAAGCTCTCCACCATGGCAAGACTGCTCTGCTCCCCATCCAAGAGAGCCTTGTGATTTCCCAACTCCAAGTCTTTATTCATGCCATTCTCCCAATGTGGAAAACCCATTGTATTCCTCTCTAATTAAATCCTGCCCACAGTTCAAAACTCAGCTCAAGTCTTCCTTCCTCCATGAAGCCTTCTCGGACTATTCCAGCCCATTGGGATCATTCTTTCCTCTGAATTCACAGCACTCACCGAGCAAATAAGCACAGTCTGCCTTAGGGAATTCTTATCTGATTCTTGAGTTTTTAAATGCTTCTGCCTTTTTACTGCACCATTCGGTTTAAGCCCTCTGAATTAGAAGGTCTTAGTAAATCATACTGCAATTGACTACGATAAATCTCTGTATCTAGTAAGCTAAAACCCCTCCTACACAAAGCCTTTCCCCAATCCCTATTAATTTTAGGGCTCACCCTCTGGGGATTAGTTTCTATTTATCCTATATATATATAGCTTATTTGTATATCTTTATTTGCTTGGTATCTCCCCCAGCAGACTGTGAGGTATTTGAGGTTATGGACTGTCTTTTGCTGTTCTCCACAGCAATGAGCACATTGCCTGGGTTGACTGTGTGACCCTGGTAAAGTCACTTAACCCCTTTCTACCTCAGTTTCCTCATCTATAAAATGGGGATAATAGCACACACACCCCCTCACAGGGTCATTGCTGAGGATCAAATGAGATCATATAGCTTAGCATTGTGCTTAATACAGACTTGTTCCCTTCATCCTTTCTGTACTAAAGAGGTTTAGTACCTTTTCAAAAAAGGAAGGAAACAGGGAAAGGAAGTATACTCAGAGCAAATCGCCCACTCTCACTCAGAACCTCAAGTTCTTCCTCTTCAGGCTACCAGATATTCTAACTGCTTTGCTCACAACCCTGTACCCCAGAAAGGGTAGCCTAAGTATCAGAGTCTCAGATCAAGGTACAACTAAACCAAGAACTAGTATCAAGCAACAGCACTGGCCACCTGGGAACAGATCCAATTCCTGATGGGCAAAAGAATGATCATTTCCAAAGCCTAAATGAACCTAATAATTTGCCTAATTAAGTCTTTGAACGGCAGCATTAGCCTGCTCTCTTCATGGAAGTAGGCAATTCACTTGGCTCTCACCTTCTCAAAAGCCTGGCAGCCACACAGTAGCTTTGGAGATAGGCTGAGTGATGAGATGCCAAGGGCTTGTCTCTTCATCCATAATTCTCTCAGCAACATTTCCCTCACTCCCAGGGAAACAGACTGCATAGACATCAGAGACACCCAGCAACAAATGTTTATAGGGTCCCTGTTCCAAGTAAGGGACATAGGTGTGAACAAGGATACAGATAAGTAAAAAGAGTCCCTACCCTCATGGAGATTACAATTTAATGGGAAGGCATGGCAGATGAACAGATGATTAAGAATCCTGCCATCAATTAGCCAAACAAGGAAATGAATAATAAATACCAGTTAAATAGTCAAGAAAATACATTTCCAAGCTACTCGCTTGAGAATGCGTCTATCTATAACAGTATCAAAGGGAAGAAAGAGAGAAAAAAAGAATGTGGCCAGAATGAGATCCAAGTCTGTCTTTTAAAAAGTCTGGGGCAAAATGTCTGTTGTCCTTAGTATGTAAAGGTGATGCTCCTGACTTCAGAAGGACACGGGCTCAGAGCTACTTTTCTAGTCGTGGGAACAAATTCTCATTGAGACATTTATATTCTCTTGCCCTTCTGACAATTAGTTGGTAAATCTTGTTGATGGCTCTTCTCATGCCTGCAACCTCCTCTCCATTTTTCCTTCTCCAGGCTCTCATTACCTCTTATCTCCACTGACTGTAAAAGTCTCCAGACTCATATCCTTGTCTCCACTTGTGCCTCTGCTTCAATCCCTTCTTCATTACCTGCCAGAATAATTTTCCTCATGCATAGGATCCAATCACATCACCCTGCTACTCAAAACCTGCTGCTGACTCCTCATTTTGCTGTTCTTATTCAGTTGTTTCAGACTCTTCGTGACCCCATTTGGGGTTTTCTTGGTAAAGGTATTAGAGTGGGCTGGCATTTCCTTCTTCAGCTTGTTTTACAGATGAGGAAACTGAGGCAGACAGAGTTAAGTAGTTACAGAGCTAGTAAGAGTCTGAGGCCAGATTTGAACTCAGGAAGGTGAGGCTTCCTGAATCCAGGACCAGCGTTCTATCCACTGCACCACCTAGCTGCCCCAACTCCCTATTTAGTACAGCCAAATTTCTTATCCTGGCACTGAAGGCCCTTCATAATCGGGTTGCAACATACCTTTCTGACCTTACTCTCTCACTACTCAAAGCTGTTGTTAAATTAGACTAATTACCACCTTCTAAACACAGCCTATGATGCCCCATGTAGGTACCTGAGCTTATTCTGTTTCCTCCATTGGAATGTCTCTGTCTCTCACAGTTCTGTTGGCTTATCCATCCTTCAAAGCTCCTCTCATAGAGTCATCCCTGATTCATAAGTGAATTTTCTGTGCTATGAAATCTCCACAATACTTTGCATGTTATCACACATTTACATTCTGCTTTTTAAAAAGTAGTTATTTGCATACAATTGTAAGCCGTGGCCCCTAAAGCTCTGGGTTTACATAGGTAGGGTTTCATTTTGGGGACCTCCCACTCAGGGCTTCACCTGAGAATACCAGAATTTGGCTCAAGCTTGAGGTTAGCATAATATCAAACATAAAATAGGTTTTGTTCCACCTGACAAAAATCACAGGACACAAACGAGTTTACAGCCAAGACAACAGTCAAATCAATTTCTTCTCCCACTTTGGTGAGTCCAGCATCCCTCAGTGGCCTATGTTGTCCACTAGCTCATTGGTCTCCAAAGTGGAAGCTAACTATAGGCTCAATTATCCTTTTAAAATAAATAAATGGTATTTATAAAACTCTTTAAGATTTGTGAAGAATGTTAACACATTATCTCATTTGATCCTCACAGCAACCCTGTGAGGTAGGTGTTATTATTATCCCCATTTTTACACATGAGGAAACTGAGACAGAGATTAAGTGACTAGCTAGTAGTCACCAGCTAGTAAGTATCTGAGGTACACTCCCTTTGATTAAAAGGGCAATCCTTTGACTCACTTCTTAACGAGGCCTATTCACTGAATGGGAGTTATCTCACTCAAAGTAAGAACCAGAAAAGATCTTAGCGTAAAAGGGCCAGGGATTCCCATTGCATCCTGGGCCATCTCTCGTCATCCTCATGAATATCTGGCCACTAGGTCCAGATGACTCAGGAGGAGAAGTGAGGCTGGTGACCTGCACAGCCCTCCCCCACTCAAAACAGAGTCAAGTGCAAGTCATGTCATCATTTCCCTGATGTCATGATCCTCTTTAAGAATAAAGGACAAATACAACAACCAATAACAACAACCAGAGGTTGGATTTGAACTTGGGTCCTCCTGACTCCAGGCCTGCACTCTATCCACTGGGCCAACTAATTATCAGTAGAGAAGTACACATATATTGTGCTTAAAATTTTTTTTTATAGAGAGGGGTGTGCAATTAGAAGAGTTTGGAGTCCATTGCTTGGGTTGAAAATGGGGGTCACTAGAGAGGAGAAGTCCTAGACCTGCACATTCCATACAAACCCCAGCACTGGGACAAAGCTAGGTCTGGTGCTCTACAGCATGGCTCAGTGCCTTGTTCTTCCTCTGCTCTCACTACTGCCTAAGACAGGAACCTTTCCTTTGTGTAGAGGAAGCTTGGCCCAGGAATTCCCCAGCCCTATTGCTATCTTTTCTAGAGCCATATATTCATCTATGCAATTGGAGAGGGAGGGGAGAATGAAGGATAAGGTTAAGTAGTTGCATAGACTTTCTCCAGGGAATCAGAATGTGTGTGTGTGTGTATACATGCGCAAGTACTCACAAGCATGTGAAACTGGCTCCTCTCTGTCCATCTCTCTCTTGTTTTCTCTGTGCCCATTTATCTGTGCTTACTCTTCCTCTTTTCGGCTTTAAAGTCCAAACTCAAGGTGGTAGCTCAGATAATGCAATGAGAGTTAAAAATCTTTCCCCACCATTAACAGGCCTCAGGTGGGAAGCTTGTTTTGCATGAAGGCCCACACCTTCTGTTAACTGCTAATGAGGCAATGGGTCACCAGGGTCCTCTGGTTCTGCAATATTTATACACACACACACACACACACACACACACACACACACACATACATACATATCTGAGGTGAGGTTTTGCTTTGGGGCTCAAATCACTGAAGCAATGTTTGTTTGATTAGGTCAGATGAGACTCTGGGTAGCAGCTAAGGAGTCCCCATCACCCCCAGCTTTTAAAACCCAGATGTTGGTGCTTCTCTCTCTGGTAATGATATATAGTATTGTCTGTGGTAGTCAGACAGTTGGAAGCCCTGTCTGTCAGTCTTTCTGTTTGTAAGTCTGTTTGTATTTTCTCTGAAGTTCAGGGTGCTGACTTTTTCCCCTAAAGTAAGTGAATGATATATGTGTTTGATTAAAGTGATTGTTGACCTCTCAAAAAAGGTGCCCAAGTCATCATGGGTGCCTGGGTGCTTGCTGTTACAAGATAATAACTTCATCTGCAAAGAGATGGGTGAAAAGTACCAAGAGACATCATAGTCAAGGCAGAGTCACTCAGTGATACCTGAGACAAGGGATCCCTTGTTAAGAGGGATCAATGTCAAAACAAAAGCCTCATCTAGATCAACTTTAAGATTCCTCAGGACTTGACCTATGAAGGAATTTTACACCTAAAGCAGATACAAGGGGATTCAGGGGACTTTATCAAGTTCCTGCTGAGGCACACACAATTTAACTCCCAATGAGACTGTAAAGTCTAGGTGGTCAAAGCCAGTGTCCTCTTCATTATTATAGCTGAGATGTGCAGGGAGGGCTAACCCCTCTGGTGTGGGGACTGCTCATCCATCTGGTGTGTACCTGATTTACCCCACTCTCACTTTGTGGCTCCAAGAAGTTGCAGCATATTCAGCAGCCATATCCCAGTAATACAATCAACAGGTTGAGAATAACCAATAGGCCTCAAAACCAGTGAGTTAGGTGAATGTCTACCCCAAGCATGTGAAGACTTTCCCTGGAAGAATGAATGGATGAGAACAATCTGTTCCAATGGCCATGAAAGTGAATGAAACAAGGGCCATGCAGCACTCAGAGCTTAGTCAGACATCAAAGACTCCAAAGTCATCCACTGCATTCTAGGCCATTGCCAGTTGTCTTGGCTTTTGTCTTGCACTAGACTTCAACGACTCAGGAAGAGTGAGGATGATGACTTTACACAGCTCTGCCTCACTTAAGAACAATTCACAGGTAAGCTAAGAAATCACCTATGATGTCACTGATCTTCTTCAAAAAGGAAGGATGAACAACATGTATGTGTGTGTATGTATATATACATGTGTATACATACACACATACACTTATATAAGTGTACACACATACCCTATGCATGGTAAACACATAACCAGTATCTGTTAAATTAAAATAAATTACTGAAAGCTGTAGGTTTGGGGGCACATGCATTGATAATTTAATAGAGTAAAACTATTCATCTATAAAGGTGAAATTCCACAAATGTAGCATCATTTACAACATATAATAAAAAGAAATTTAGAAACTCAATGTTCTTTAGAGTAGGAGTTAATGTCTTTTCCCAACTTTAATCTTTGGTTGAACACTGGAAACTAATCAACCCCATTCCCATGGGTGAAATGTCATGAGAGGCTGAAGGGAGAGGTTGATGGGACAAGAGAATTCCCTAAAAATGGGACATAAAGTGAATGACACCAATGGAGAAATGCTACACCAGTTTTATGTGCATGATTAGTGGATTAAAATGGTTTTGCTTTTTTTTTTTAAGGATACTTTTAGGAGCCTCTAAATTCCTTCCACACTTTCATAGGCCCTATTATAACACAACCCTGCCCTAGGACAAATAGTTGGGAATGGTTAACCATAGAATGTCTCCTATCTCAGCTGGAAAGGACTAACAATAAAAATAAAAAATAACAATGAGGATAGTACTTCTGTAGAACTCAAGATGTACAAAGCACATTACACAATCCACTTATCCTCACAACAAGCCTGGGGGGGGGGGGGGAGGGGACAGGGTACATGCTATTAAAACTCTCTTTTTGCAGATGAGGAAACAGAGACAGACAGAGACTTGCCCAAGGCCACCCAGCTAATAAATGCCTGAGGACTGATTTGAGCTGGTCTTCCTAACTCCAGGTCCAGTGTAACATGGCTTCTCTCTGTTCCTCACATGTGACACTCCATCATTCCTCTTTGTGCCTTTGCAACACAGGAAAAGAAAGTGAGGCTGGTGACTTTGCACAGCCTTCCCTCCCTCAAATCAAAGTCACGCCATCATCTTGATGTCATGGTTCTCTTCAAGAATGAAGGACAAACACAACCTGTGAGTGAGTAGCAGCTCCTCTCCTCCCCTCCCCTCCCTCTCCGTTCCTGTCTTCTGGTGTTCTACCCAGCAGAAGGTACACAACATGGCCAAAATCTGCCTTTTTTCCTTTGGGTTTACTGGCTACAATTCTTGCTCAGAGACCAAGCCCTAAACCCAATTCATTCTGGAGCTCATAGACTGGACAACAAGTCCCCACCCACCTAGCACAGAGTGAATGTCATTACTAAACAGTAATTGTTTCACTTTTACCCAACAACCCTGAGGACCTTCCCCTCCTAGTCTGATTTTTTTTGTTTCATTAAAGGGGCCATCCCTTGAGTAACTACTTTAAAAAGCCTATTCATTGAACAGGTGTGGTGTATCTCACTCCAAGCGAGAATGTGACAAGACTTAGCCTGAAAGGGCCAGGGTCTCACATTATATCCTGGGCCATCTCCAGTCATCCTGATGAATATCAGGTCACTGGACCCAGATGGCTCAGGAGAAGAAAGTGAGGTTGGTGACCTTGAGCAGCCCTCCCTCCCTCAAATCAAAGTCAACTGCAAATCATGTCATCATCTTGATGTCATGGTCCTCTTTGAGAATGAAGGACAAACACAAACTCTATCCACTATGCCACCAAGCCAAACTGTGACAGCCTTATAGAAATATGTTAACTGATATGTTAAACTTGGCCCCCAGGCCTCAATCAAAATCATGTTCTCTTAAGCATCAGGTTTATCCCTAACCATGTTGAGAGTCTGCCCAGGAGAATTATTCCATCTATTTCTAAACTACAAGGAGAAAACCAACAGTAGACATTTGATGAGCACATTACTTTAACTTTTCAGAGCAGGAAGTAAAGTTTCTGAGTGATATAGCACGTGTGGCTTTGGGGAACAGATTTCTATTCCCTTCACTTGGGAAACACATGACAGATTTTCAAGATTCCAATTATTTCTGACTTAGTCATTTGCACATGCAAATTGAGTTTATGACACTAGGCATGACTCCCCTAGCACTAGATTCCAAAAAAATATAACTTGAATCATTCTGTACATCACTGTCTTGTTCCAAAGGAACACAGAACAAGTATGCCCAAACAACATCTCTCAGTGACAGAAAAGTAGTCAGTCAATAAACATTTATTAAGCACCTACTGTGGGTCAGGCAGGTCCTAAGCACTGGGGATACAAAGAAAGGCAAAAGACAGTCCCTGCTCTCAAGGAGTTCCCAGTCTGATGAAGGAGACAACATGCAAACAACTATCTACAAACAAGATATATACAGGATAAACTGGAGAAAATGACAGAGAGAAGGCATTAGAATTAGGAAGGATCAGGAAAGGTTTCTGGTAGAAGATGAGATTTTAGCTGGGACTTAATGGAAACCAGGGAAGTCAGGAAGGGGAAATGAGGAGGGAGGGCATTCCAGGCATGGGATAGCCAGTGAAAATGGAAGGAGTTGGGAGATGGGAGGTCTTGTTAGAGAAACAGTAAGGAGGTCAGTGAGACTGGATCAAAGAGTATGTAGGGGAAAGGGGACAGGAGTTGCTATAAAGAGGAAAAAGATCAGAAAGGTTGGGGCGGGGCGGGGGTGGGGGTCTCAAGAGAGAACAAGGAACGAAAAGCTTTGAAAGCCATAACATTTTATATGTGATCCTGGAGGTGATAGGGAGCCACTGGAATTTGGGAGGGAGGGAGGGGAGAAGAAAAAGAGAGATAAATATGCTCAGAGCTCTTTTTTTAGGAAGATCCCTTTGGAGGCTGAGAGGAGGATAGACTGAAGAGGTGAGAGAGGTCTGTGGCAGGCAGAACAATCAGCAAGCTACTGTGATAGTCCAGCACGAGGGAGGAAGGCCTGTACCAGCACCAGAAGAGAGGAGAAGACACTGAACATGGGCTCTGTAATGACTATACTACATGTTAGAATTTCCCTTCTTCACTGAGGAGCAGGCTAATGGAGTGACTGAACAGCCAGTCAATTAAAAGGCTTCTGACAGCCCAAACTGCCCCATGTACCGGTGATCCTTTGTGAGTAAACTCTATCTGAATTTGGAGATAGCTGCCAGAAACCACAGAACCAGCCTGTGGAAGCAGATGAGATCACCAAGTAAAACTGCATGGAGGAAGGAAGAGAAGAAGACCCAGGATGGAGCCCAAGGGGACTCCCAAGGTTAAAGGGCGTGAGGTAGGGGAAGTAAAGGAAATTGAGGAGGAGTGGCTCAGATATAGTCTATACTTCTCCCAATCCTCTTTATATTATGGAGTACATGCAACACATTTAAAACCTCGATCACCTTTTCCAGAGGATCCTATTTAGAAATGTTGAGAAAAATTGAAAGGCTGCTTCTAAGACACAGGAAATGGTGGCATGCCTGATGGCTGGTCACAGATACCTCTATGAATAAAAGGGATCAAAACAATCACTCTGCAAACTTCAAAAGCCAGAAGAAAACATCCATCATCTGTAGGTGCCATTTGTTCTACTTCCAAGGCACCATCACTCTTAGGTCAAGTAGGAGAAATATTGGGAAAGTTCGTACATATTCTACTTAAGTGTATCCTGGTGTATTTTTTCATACTTTCACTCCAACTCATTTTTAGCAAAATGGCAACCTAATTTCACCTTCCAATCATGCCTTACATTCCAGAGAAATAAACAAGTTATAGGAGTAAGAAGCTGTCCAAAAGGGATAGGAGGAGAGGCAATAAGTACTTAGATAGCACCTACTAAGTAGTAGGCGTTGTGCTATGTCCTTTACAAGTGTTAACTAATCTCATCCTCACAGCAACCCTGAGAGATAGGTGCTGTTATTATCCCTGTTTTGCAGTTGAGGAAACTGAGGCAGAGAGATGTTAAGAGACTTGGTCAAGGTTACAGAGCTAGTATGTGTCTGAGGCCACATTTGAACTCAGGTCTTCCAGACTCCAGGTCCAGTGCTCTATCCACTGAACTACCAAGTTGCAAATAAATAACATGGTAGTCCTTCTGTTATTTCTTACATAAGTTTGAAAAATCTTGCTGCCAGGTCATCATTTGGGACTACAGTTTGTGTCCTAAGAATGCCACCCCAGAAGAAACTTTCACATCTGAAACCAAATACAGATACAGATCAAGATGACTGGACATGGCCCCCAGATGACTACAGGACATCCAATCCGAAACCAAATACGTTGTGACAATAAATACATGGGAAGCAGCACAATGTCAATCCAGTGTTAAGCAAATGGTCATGAAAAATTAAAAAGACCTTTGTTAGTGAGACTATCTTCTTCCACCTCAGAATCCAGGCCTCCATAGACGATATCTTGAGATACTAGACCTTTTGGAGTTTCAGTTTCTGCCCTGGAACTAAGTAGCCTTGATCAGTGAGAGCTGGCTATGTCCAAGAGGCAACCAACTTTGTTTCTCCTGGACCATTTCCTCTAATGTCACCACTCATGTGTCCTGGTCCTCTTCTCTACTTCTGCTCTTAGAATGTTACCATTGCTTCTAGAAAGGATGTGGGCATATTCCAAATCCGTATGGCTCCATTCACTTTTTCCTTGAGGGCAAGGGGTCATCTCTCTTTTGAATCTATAGCCTCAAATGCTCAATGTGATGCCTGGCACATAGTAAAGGTTTAATACTTGTTCATTCATTTATCCTTCTGAAGTGGGAGAAAACTATGGAAGGGAGGGCAATTAGGGCAAGACATCCTTCCCCTAAACTAGATTGAGAATAACTGGAGATGTAGGTGAAGGGCTAGGGGTGAAAGAGAGAGTTTGGGGAAATTTCTTCAGAAGCACCATTTCCATATGGAAATACACATCCCACTTTCCCGTAGGAGATGGAGAATGTTTTTCATTAGAGAGGCTGGGTGTTAGTGACTTCATCTTTAGCAGCAGGTTCACTGTGAACAAAATCTCACCAAAACAACACAGAGGACTCAAGGAGGTTATTCACCTTCACTTTCTTTTAAGGTTAATCTCTATATTTTAAGCAAAAGATAAGCACAAAGCAAATGACCTACCAATTGGAAGGCCATTCCTTTCCATATAGAAAGCTAAAACTGAGTCTACTAATAAGAAAATTGCTATCTGACTAGGAAGCAGAAAACCAAGAATCAGGTTCACTATTGATATAATCTTCCTTGGGACTCAGTTTTCCCCTAGTAAAATTAGATCTGATATGACACTTAGCTCCTTATCCATCTCATGGGACCAGGGTAAGAATTAACAAAATAATAATTGGAAAGTGTTTTTTTAAGCTCCTCAGATTTAAAAAAAAATTAAATCAACCATGCTCTTCATATATATTATCTTGGGCTTAGGATAATGAAGAATTTTCATAGCCCTAACTTGAGACTGAACAACTATGTATTCCTAAGCAATGCCTAACTCACCATGGAGACATAGCTTTCTAATATATAAACTAGGGTATAGTGATGCTGGTTTAAGGAATGAACTACCTCTCCAGCACTGTGCTCACCTGTCTAACAGCTCCTCGGGTTCTGAGTTCTTACCTTTTACCTTTGTAGCCAAAAAGAATATAAGAACCAGCTGCTATCAGCAAAGGTGAAGGGACTGTGCTATGGGCAATGACATAAAGGAAGAGGACAGAGGCCCTTTAGTATTCCTCGAACATAGGCCCTTTAGTATTCCTCGAACATCTTGGCCATTAAAAAAAAAACGGGAGTGAGAGAGAGAGAGAGCAGGAGAGGGAGAAACTCTGGGCCTGCCACACTGCAGCTTGCCTACCATCTTGATGTCCTTGATGCGTGCAGATGGTGTGGAAGTGGCTGGCACTAGAATAACCCATGAGAAAGAATGAGAGGCCAATGGAGATTTATGTGAGGAGAGTGAGATGGACAAGGTAAAATTGTCAGGAGGAGTTGTTAGAAAGTAAAATATATTGTGACAATTCCACTCCTGCCGTTCATCAATAAACTGACAGATCATTTAGTGTCAATTAGGAGTGATAGATGGACAAGTCCCCATGATCCTGGGCCAAAATTAATGGCTGGGAGGGAGAGGGTGATTGAAAATGACGGCTGACATTGAGAAGAAAGTCCTGAAGGTCCCTGAGGGGCCATTACTTGCCTCATTCCCTTGCAGATCAATGCAGGGACAAACCCAAAAACAGACACTTTGAGACAAAACTTAATCAGACTTCCTTTTCTTCCTTCTTTTTTTAAGTTTAGTCCTGCCTTGTTCGGCTTTGTTCCTCACTCCTGGGTCTTCAACAGCATGTGGTTAATAGGTGGCCCCCTCCCTCCTTCTGCAGGCCTGTCCATGGCAACGGGTGACCCACCTTTAGGCTGAATGCCCTTTGAAACCCTTAATTTGGGTGTAGGAGACAAGGTGGGTGTGAATGCTCTCAGAAATAGACAGGTTTGGGGTAGCTTTGCTAGATGCTAACCAGTAATCCTTTTAGTTCAAGCTCTCAAATTTTCCCAGCCTGAAGCATGGCATCAAAGGATTTAGTTTTAGAGCTAAAAAGGACCTTCTAGGACATTAAGTCCATGCCCCCTCATTTTTACAGACGAGAAAACTGAGGGAGGTTAAGTGACTTGTCCTGAGGTGGGATTTGAACCCAGGTCTGCCTGACTCCTAGTCCAGCACTCTATGCAGTTTCTCTGCCTCTTGGGTCATCCTACACAGATAAACATACAATGACATTTGAGATCCCTCATTTTTTTCCAGGAAATTTAACTTCACTTTTCATTTTTAAGGTCCCTTAATCTACCCAGGACCAGAATCCCTGAAAGAGCCCCTCTCTAGCTCAGCCTTCGTCTTTTGCTCATTTTGCACTACACCTGTGAGTCTATAACGTCTCCTGTCATGGTAGGCTATTTCCTGACCCATGGCTTCCTGCCACTTGGAAGGGTCAGTAGGGACAAATGTTTTTAATATAAATAGTAGGACTGACAGACATATCTCCCTATATAGCCAACACAATTTATTCAGGAATGTTAGGTAAGAAAAGACTGAGTTGCCATTGACACCTTAGAAGAGTTTTTAGACACGATAAAGGTTATTAAAAGTTGAGTTGTTATAGAATTACTGTCCCTACAGATCCTGAAAGTGTACTGCTGCTGCCTCCTTCTGTATGAGATACTGACATGACTGGACATGAAGGTGGATCATTATTCGGTACATGATAGCCTCTATTCCTTTAGTGTACTTAAGATTAGATAGAGAATTCACTGAGAGTCTCTCTGAAAAAGGTAAGGTACCCAAGTGGAAATCTAAAATGATTCTTTTTGATGATTCAGTCATGGCATGGTAGACAGAGTGCTGAATGTGGAAGTCAGGAAGATCAGGGTTCAAATCCCACTTCGTGTACACTAGCTGTGTGACCCTGGGCAAGTCAGTTCCCTGAGCTGTAAAATGACGAGGATGGAATTGATGGCCTCTGTATCTATGATCCTATCGTCCTATGATAATTCCAATCTTAAAATCACAATGCTAATTTTACAGTCCCATAGATATGGAATAAGCACTAAATAATACTAATCATGACTAATTGTTGTGGCTCTGCAAGACGTTCCTCTAAGTCAGGGAGTATCCTGGCACCCTCCCCCCATGGGGACTCACATAGAAACTCAATGGGGGTCATGGAGTTCTACAGTGTCAAAGGGTCATTTAGTGGTCTCACTAGTCTAACTTATGATATAAGTATGAGATTTAGAGTTGAAAAGAACTTTAGAAACCATTGTCTAAGATCCTTCTTTGAGGCCCAGAGGAGTTAAGACCCAAGATCTCCTGGATAGTAAACCGTAGAGATGGGACCCCAAATCCAGGGTTCTCTCTACTACAACACACTTTCTTTATGACAGGGTTTTTGAGTTTCAGCAGCTTTAGTTGGCCTTGTGTGGCCTGAGGGCATGAGCAGTGCAAAGTGGGCATGCTATTCTGAACCAAGGCTGCAGTGAAGTTGCAATGCCAATACAGGAAAGCGATGCCAGAAACACCTTGGATTCATTACACGTTTGATTTGGAATTAATTTTTGGTCATTGCCCATTCAGCCAAATTTTTCGCAATGTTATATGGGGTCGCAGTTTAAGAAGCACTGTTCTACGACATAGGTCCCCTCTACCAGATCAGCTACCACAAAAAGGAGAGATAAAGAATGAGATTTTCTGTTTAAGGTGGAACAAGGCAGACAGTAGAAGAAGTAGCTACCATCCATTACTTACAGGATGAAAAATATCAAAAACTTCTGACAAAAAGTAAATCAACTTTTGTGTTGTGGTGCAAACAGAGAGAGGACAGCCTTTTCCCCAGAGGACGTTTCCCTTTCCTACTCACAAGCATTTTGGCAGTGAGATCGGGACATATAAGGGAGCTCCATCTTCTGTTCATTGCTGAAGCTGCACTCACAGTGAAGGAGGTGGCAAGTTACAAATGCTCCTATGCCTGCCAGAGATGGATCCCAGGAGCAGAGTCAGAGCATGAAGGGACCCTAAAGATTATCTAGTCTAACTCTCATTTTACAGGAGAGGAAACTGAGGCACCAAGAAGTGCAATAACTTGCCCAAAGTAACACTGAAAACTGGGATCTGAATGCAGGTGTTTTCAGTCCAAATTCAATATCCCTTTAACTGCATCATGGAAAGAGAAGGATAAAAAGGGTAATTAATAATAATAATGATAATAGCATTTATACAGCACTTTACCAACCTTATCTCATGTTATCCTTACCACAACCTTGGGAGGTAAGTGCTATTACTATCTGCATTTTACAGATGAGGAAACTGAGGCAGGTAGAAATTAAGTGACTTGCTCAGGGTTACAGAGCTAGTAAATGTCTGAGGCTGATTTTGAACGTAGATCTTCCTGACTCCAAGTCCAGAGCTCGGTGCAACCAAGCTGCCGTCTAGCTTTGTCAACAGCCACACAAGAGGTCATTCATAAAAAAGGAAAGGCACAGATTTTAAGTAAAAATATCAAAGAGGTCTCCATGATACACTAAACACCTGAAATGCTTTTCTTATCCCAGGTTCCTTTGGTCCCTTTATAACTTTAAGCCATGTAACCATGGATAAATTGATTAACCTCTTTGAGCTTCAGTTTCCTCATCTGTAAAATGGGAATAGCACCTTCTCCCACTCACCTCCTCACAAGGCTATTACGAGTGCTGAATGAGACAATACATATAGAAAGTGCTTTGTAAACCACAGAAAGTCATACAAAAATAAAGAGAGCAATTGAAGGTTTAATTTAACAAGTGCTCATAATGCCTGCCAGAAACGAACCCTAGGAGTAGAGATTTCGACCAAATGTAGACCATGGTTTTCTTGTGATGACCCAAATACAACCAGGAAGGATCACAGAGGTACAAAGAAAAAGTTAAAAAAAAAAAAAGATTCCTATCCTCAAGAACAGGAATGGAAGATGGTTGGGGATTATATATGGAAAGGGTTGGGGAATCATTACTGTCACTGTTTGGGCCTATGGATCAAAAAACTCCAAAGAATCCTATTAACAAAAGACCCCCTTCTGCCTTTTTCCATTCACCACTTGGGGGGAATCAGAATGAAAAAGATCAGGGTCCTGCTTTGGATAAAATACCTATGAGAAGAGAAAGGAAGAGTGAAAATGAGTGAAATGAGAAAAATGACAGTGAAAATGAGATGAGCTAAAAATGTAAAGAGAGGCAGAAAAAGGGTAAAAAGAGATAGGCAAGGGAAGTCAGTAGGGGTAAGCTTCTAGAAGGGGTGGAGGGTAGGAGAGGCTGGGGGCTGACCCCAGCCCTGTCTCTGCTGCACCACACGTTACTTCTCATAGTCCCTGATCACACACAACACCTCTCTCTCTTCTCTTTCCTACTGCCAAGGATTTGGGGAGTGACATAAAGGGGAGCTCCATCTTTTGATATGATACTGTACATGGGGAGGCAGCCAGGTGGCAGGCTAGGTGGGCTTGGACTCAGGAAGACCTGAGTTCAAATCCAGCTACTGGATGTTGTGTCTACTTGTTGGTATCTGAGGCAGGATGTAAACTCAGATCATTCTGAGTGCTTTATCTACGGGGTTTTTGGGGTTCAGCCATTTTTCAGTTGTGTCCAATTCTTAAGGTCGTCTTAGCAAAGATATTGGAGTGGTTGGCCATTTTCTTCTCTAGCTCATCTTATGGAAGAAGAAACTGAGACAAACATGGCCTAGGGTCACACAGCTAAGAAGTATCTGAGGTCACATTTGAACTGCACCACTTAACTGCCCCAGATACTACAATTTTAATGGCAGATGGGAGAGCAAACAAAACAAGCAATCCTTACCTCCACACCAATTTAACAAGCATTTCTTAAAAAGCTACTGTGCCCAGAGCACAGTGATAGATCCTAGGGAAAACAGGAAGTGCAGATAAAACACAAGCCTTGCCTTGCAAAGCTTACAGGTTAACAGAGAATGCAGTAGCACTAACAACTCTAGCTCAGGTTTCATAACCTTTCACTGAATCACAGACCCCTCTGCCAGTCTGATGAAGCCTGCAGACCCCTTCCTCTCCTCTTTCTCCTTCTTCTTCTTCTGGAGGGTGAGACAATCAGGATTAAGTGACTTGATTAAGGTCACACATCTACAAAGTGTCAAGTGTCTGAGACTGGATTTGAACTCAGGTCCTCCTGACTCCAGGCCAGTGCTCTATTCACTGCACCATCTAGCTTCCCCCTTCTTCTAAATAAGGTTTTTAAATATTAAAATAAAAAGCAGAGGACTTCCAAGGAAATCAATCATATTAAAATAGTTACATAAAAAATTTTTTATAAACAAGTTCACAGACCCCCAGGTAAAGAACCCCTGCCCTACATGACACAAAATAAGTATATATTCCAAAAATGATAGCAAAAAATGTTCATTACCTTCCATTTCTAATGATTTTACTCTAGTGTGATAAAGCCATTTAATGTTCTAACAACAAAGAAATTAAAGACAGCAGTGGGGTACAATGGAAAGCATGGTACATTTGGCATCAAAGGACCTGGGTTCAAATCTTGCCTCTGCTACTACCTACCTATATGATGTTGGGCAAGTTTCTTCACTCCTTCGCTAAGTTCCAGCCACTGTTTAATGAATGGGTCAGACTAGGTGACCTCAAAGTTCCCTTTCATTTCCAAATCGCTGTTGCTCGGTCATATCCAACTGCCTTCTTGGCTACTGGAACAAACTGTTTTCACCCACCCATTTTGGCTTGGGGTAGACATTCCCCTACTTCACCAACAAGTTTGAGGCCTGTCACTTACCCTCCACCTGATTTAGCCCATCTGCCCACATGGTTTTTCTGGATTTGGCCTCTGAGTGTGCTACAGCTTCTTAGAGCCACAGGTGAGAGCTGAGTGCCAAGCAGACATCAAACTTCAGCCAGTTACATGTATTTCAAGTGTAACACCTGGTACGATGTCTGGTTGATATGGCAGAAACAGCACTGCACCTGAAGTCAAGAAGTCCTGAGTTCAAAACCAGCCTCAGACTCCTACCAGCTGTGTGGCCTAACCTCTGCATGCCTCAGTTTCCTCAATGGCAAAAAGGGGCTAATAAGAGCATTTCCCTCCTAAGGTTGTTGTGAGGATAAAAAGAGATAATATTTGTAAAGTGCTATATAAATGCAATGATGATACTGGACTGAGCACAGTTTTATTTGCTTTGTTTTGATTAAATATTTTTCAATTATCAATAAATCCCAAAGAACTTCAAAGAAAAAATGAGCTCCAAACAACCATTGTTTATGCAGGAGAGTGTCTACTATCAAAATTCCAGGATCACTGAAAGAAGTGAGCCCAGGTGGGAGAGTTCATGGCATGATTTTCTAGAATTACATGACTGAAAAGAAATTTTTGTTATTTTGTTATTAATTCCCTCATTCTGCAAACAGTTCTTATTAAGTTTCTTCCAATCTTCCATGAACGTCAATAGAATGATTACAACAGGAGGTCACGTGTTCCTAATACTGGAAGTCTTTGATCTGAGGCTGAATGCCTACCTATTGGAGGTATGGTGGTCATGATTCCTACCATGGGAAAGAGTTGTCTCTTCTGTTTATATTTATATATATGTATGTGTGTGTATATATGTAAATATATACACATCCATATATATGTATAAATATATATCTACACACATATCCTTTTGCAATCTTATGTAAATATATGCATATATGCGTGTGTGTATTTATAGCTATCTATCCTCCCTAGTCACTATGCTATATGATCAATGACTGGATATCATGTTTGAAATGGTCCCAGCAGTCATGCTGGAGAAGCATAGCAATAGGAAGGCATCACCATTACCATAGGAAAGGGAGTGTGAAAACACTTTGACCTATAAGTAGATTTTTGTTCATTCATCCTTAACACTTGAAGAGAAGCAATGTTCATCATGATGTTGGGGTCAAGGTGCAGTGTGTTTGACTGTGACCAATCAGACCAACACAAGCTTGGAAGGTTCCACCACAGGTTGGGCACAAATAGTCCATTTGAACATTTGGGATGGAGATGTCTCTAAATTGGTGCAGCTCATGTTCCTTTAAGATACTGTGATTCCACTTTGCTCACAGAACACAGAACCTTCTTTAATGAAGGCACACTATGCTGGGCATATGGGCCAGACCATGTCCTATAACTGACTCCAAAGTTCTTCAGAGAGACCATGAGAGTGTCTTTGTATTGCATCATCTGATCTGCACATAAGTACTTGACTTCTATGGGTTCCTCATAAAATAGACATATTTTTAGGCAAACATATGTTTGACATTTGAACAATGTGGCCAGCTCATTGGAATTGTACTTTCTGTGGGAGAGTTTGAATGTTTGGCAGTTTAGTTTGAGAAAGGACCTCAGTGTCCAGTACCTTATACTGCCAGATAATCATCAGAATCTTCCTAAGACAATTCAAATGGAAGCGATGCAGTTTCCTGACATGGCGCTGGTAGACCGTCCATGTTTCACAGGCATTCAACAAAGAGCTCATGGCTCTGTAGAACTTCAGTAAGGTCATCAGCCTAATACCTCTTCTCTCACACACTTTTTTTGGGAGCTTCCCAAATGCTGAGTTATCTCTGGCAATAAGTGCATCAACCTCATCACCTATGTAGACATCCTTGGAAAGGTTACTACCAAGGTATGTGAACTTATCCACAGCATTCAAAATTTCCCCATTTGCAATAATTTGCCAATTGATATAGAGCAACAAGGGAGTACAGGAGACAGAGAGCTGGATTTGAAATTTTCCTGACACCACTATCTCCCTGAGTTCAAATCTGGCCTCAAACTAGGTGTATGACTCAGAGGTGTATGACACCTTTGCTTGTCTCAGTTTACCCAACTATAAAATGGGGATAATTATAGCAGCCACCTTCCAAGGTTGTTATAAGGATAAAATGAAATATTTACAAAGTGCTTTGCAAACCTTAAAGCACCATATAAATGCTAGCTATTTATTACTATTATACTCCATCTGAAGCTTATAGCAGGTATTTATCTTAAATATAAGATATCAGCTGAGCAACACATATGATAGTGTTTCCCTGACAAACTTTTATCCTTTCATCTACAACATTGGGAGGCTTTACCTAAAACAGAAGTGGGGAACCTGTAGCCTTGAGGCTACATGTGACCCTCTAGGTCCTCAAGTGTGGCCCTCTGACTAAATTAGGGCCACATTTGAGGACCTAGAGGGCCACATGTGGCCTCGAGGCCACAGATCCCCCACTCCTGAATCCTTAAAGAAGACAAATTAGCCCCTAGAGGTCTGACTGGCCTCAGCTTTCCTGATACAGCTTCCTTCCCTGCCCCAACATGTCATCCCCCACCCTCCACAACCATCACCATCAACCAATGTGGAGTAGGTCCAGGACAAAGCTTCCCCTGGCACCTGATTGGCCTGGGCTTCCTGGTCATCCAGGAACATAAAAACTTTCTTTTCTCACTGAATAATTTGTGCAGGGGGGCGTCCCAACTGCATAATTCATTGGCCACTATTATCCATCCTTTCTATTGTGCTTTCAGGATTTACTTCTGGCAGAGCAAATTTGCCAAGACAAGAAAAGAGCCATTCTCACTATGAAAACTCCATGTACTTACTTTGAGACTTTCACAGAATCATCTGCCCATCCTCCTTGTCGTCGGGCTGGCTTTGGTGGGGGACCCTGTAAAGAGGAAGAAAAGAAGAAGCCAAAACAACATATGTATATGTAAACTTGACTCTAACAATAATTTGTTTGCATGTGGTTGATGGAATCAAAACCATGCCTTCAGGATGGAGAATTTAACTAATACTAATACTGGAGTGTCAAGATTCTCAACCTCCTTCAAACTCTGTTTCTGTTCAAAGTTTACAGAGAAATGCTTTCATGAACTATACCTGGCTCACTAAAACCTGTACTGATAATTTAGGCAGAAAATAATAAGTTACAATAGAGCGGATGGGAAACCTAATCTGAAGACTTTAGAACATAAGAGCTAAAAATATTCAGTGACTATGACCTAACCGAATGGGGGGAAAAAAGCAGTAAAATATCAACATAGAGACAGAAAAGCAGCCTCATCTTTTTTGGTTTTATAACCAAGGTTGAACTGGTAAAACATCAAGAATAAATTCATAAAAAAATAATAGTAAATTAAATAGTAAAAACAGTAAAAGTAAATTTACAGTAGAAACATTAATTTTGTTTTCTAAAAAATTTAAATATTCATCACTGCTTTCATTGAGTTTTGGAAATGTCAGTAACACTAATGCATTAAAACATTAGGCTCACTGAAATTTCCTATGAATTACTCAAAACTTACTCTCTAACTTAAAAAAATGCTTTATTGATAAAGTAAAAGCTTTAAATCTAGAATCACTTCCCAATCACCCCCAGCTTTCCCTTTCTCCAAACAATAAAAACTTAAACAAGTTAAGCAAACCCATCTGATTGAGGCTGAAAAGACTAGGTGACATCTCCATTTATGTTTTACTATTCCTCAACAGAAAGGAAATGTACTTTCATAGCAGCCCCCTGGGACCAAATCTGGACACCTTTTGTATTCGACCCAACTTCCATGGTCTTCATTTACATTACTGTAACTATTCAGTATATTTTTCTCCTGGTCCTGTTTTGTGCATTAGTTCCTATCAGTCTTCCCATGTTTCTCTGAATTCCTCACATTTGTCATTTATTAGACTGTAAACTCCTTGAGAGCAGACAGTATCTCCTGCCTCTTTTTACGTTCCCAGCCGTATGCTCAGTGTCTGGCACACAGCAGGTAGTTAATAAGTGTTATTGACTGATTATGTTCACAATACTTTATTATATTCAAATGCCACAATTTGTTTAATTATCCTGCCCAATTAATAGCCAAATGTTACTATGAATATTCTGGAATATGTGGTCCCTTTTTGTCATTAACCTCTTTGGGTTAAAAGCCCAGCAATGGAACCAATGGGCTGAAGACACAAAAAATTAGTGGCCTTTTCAGGGGGGGAGGTCCATAACTCCAAAATGGTTTCCACACTGGCAGTTCTAACTCAAGGCTGCAGCAACAATTCCCTGTATCTGACGTCCTTCTGTCCTTTACATACTATTTCCTTCTTTCATCATCTTACAGATTAGAGGTGATACCTCAGAGTTATTGCAATTTGGATTTCTCTTCTTATTCGTGATGAGGAGCATTTTTCTGCACAGTTATTTTTATTCTGGATTTATTCTCTTGGACATTGCTTATGTCCTTTGATTTGACTGCTGAACTTTGGGGGAACGCTTTTTTTACTCATATGCTTGTATTGATTCCCTATAGATTATGGGACATTAGGTTTGGGTTTTTGTTGTTGTTTTTTATGAGATGGTTGACGCAAATATTTTCCCCAAAACATAGTTTTAACTTTTTAACCTACTCTATAACTTTTTTTCTGTGAATCATTTTTCAAGGTGACAAAACATCTTTTATACTTTCCCATTTATAAGGCAATGTGGAAAGAGTGTTTAACCAGGATTTAAATTTAAGTCCTGTCTCTATCACTTTTTACCTGCCTAATCTAGGAAAAGTCCTCTGAGCCTCATCCTCCTTATCTGTATAATGGAAATGATACTATATGGGTATTGTGAAGATCCAGGCATGTCATGCATATAAAGTCATATATAAATGGAAGCCACATCAGTACACTATAAAGGAGGCCAACAAGGACATTATTCTCCTTTTCTGGAGATGAAAACTCATAAGCCACATCAAGAACATCCTAAAATGCCACACCGAATCTTTCTGCATAGGATGCAATGGACAATTCTGTCAACTTTCAAATAAGAAGCTGTAAACTACTTCAATTCTAGCCTGGTGCACTGGAAAGAACACAAGATGGGGGAATCAGGAGACCTGGGTTCAAATCTCAACTCTGCCACTTGTGTGACTTTGGGCAAAACACTTAATTTCTCTGGCCCTCAGGTACCTGCATCTATAAAATGACATTTCTTTTAAAAATCTTGTGACAATTCAAAGAATTCTATAAACTGAAGCCAAGCTGTCTTTTGTCTCTTACAAACACAAAAGAAAGTTTAATACTTGTCAAATGAATGAGAGTGAAAGCATGACAAAGAGGATGAGGGAAAATGGTTAACAGTTGAAAAAGAGGCTTAGCATTAAAAAAAAAATTCCAAAATCTTAGGATTTAGACTCAATGACTTCTGGGTATCCTACCAACTACAAAATTTATAAAATTATATGAATCTAAGTCCATCCACTGCTCCTAGCCAATGAGGAGAATCAATCAGCATTGATCATATTTACCCTAGAGAACACCTACACTGAACTCAATACAGTACTGGGAAGGAAAAAGAAATGGAACCTAACATCAAGGAGTTTACAATTTAGATGGGAAAACAAGATCTGCACATATGAAATAATCAGCAAATAAAACAAGGCAGCATATGAACAAAAACCAGAACTAGGAACAATGGTCAGAAATTACAAAGATAAATTTAAGCTTGATATAAGGAAAAATTCCTTAACAACTGAAACTATCCAACAGTGGAATGAGTTGCCTTGAAAGGCATTTCATAGACTTTCATACTGGAAAGAATCTTAGAAATTGCCCAGTCTGTCCCTGTCATTTTATGGATGAGCCAAGTGAGGCTCACAGCAGTGGTTCCCTCTCATTGAAGGTCTTTGAGCAAAGGCTAGAAGACCAATTGCCAGGGATGCTGATAGGACCATTCTTATTCTGGATGATTAGGAAAAGACTCTGAGGTCCCTTCCGTCTTTGAGATTCTATCACTGTCTAAACCAGGGGTGGGGAATCTGTAGCTTCCAGGCTACACGTGAATTTTTAGGTCCTTGGGTGCAGTCTTTTGAGTCCAAGTTTTCAGAACAAATCCTTTTATTAAGGAGATTTTTCTGTGAAGTTTGGATTCAGTCAAAGGGTTGAACTTGAGGACCTAGAGGGCCACATGTGACTGTGAAGCTGCAGGTTCCTCACTCCTGGACTACATGGGATACTATGTGGTACAGATCATTAAACAGGTGGGAAGGAAACAAGCATTTATCAAATACCTACTATGTGCCCAGTACCGTGCTAAACATTTTATAAATATTATCTCATTTGTGGAAAGCTGATGGACTCAAAGCAAACATTGTTTTTCTTCTTTCTTTATTTTTCTTGATTTTCTTCCTTGGAACATGGCTAATATATTTTATATAACTTCATGTATATACTGTATATCATATTTCTAGCCTTCTCAATGGGAAAGGGGTTGGGAGCAGAAAATTTAGAACTAGAAATAAAAATAAAATTTTAAAAATATTATCTCATTTGATCCTCATAGCAACCCTGGGAGGCAGGTACTATTATTACCTCCATTTTACAATGGACAAAACTGAAGCAGATGGAGGTTAAGTGACGTGCTTAGGATCACACAGCTAATAAGTATTCACGAATCACATCTGAACTCAAGTCTTCAGAACTGAGGTTCAAATCTGATCTCACACTAGCTGTGTGACCCTGGGTGAGTCACTTAACCCTGTCTGCCTCAGTTTCCTCATCTGTAAAATGAGCTGGAAAAGGAAATGGAATACCCTTCCAGTATCTCTGCTAAGAAACCCCCAAAAGGGACACAACTGAAAAGAACTGAACAATGAACAACTTCAGGATCCAGGAGCTGATTCTAGGCATTTAAAGGATGAAAAATGCCTCTAAGCATTCAAGACTGAGATAAGATCCCAGTGAGAGTGAAAAAGTTAGGAAAAGCTTCACGGAGGAAGCCAGACCTAAAAGATGCCCAGACAAAGCCAAAGCACCATTTTCTTACATAAAGCTTAAGGGCTACTGTCTCCCTACCAAACTACCTGGTATTTAACTACTTCATATCTATTTGTACTTATTAACTTGATGTTTATAGGGCATGTGTATTTTATATGTTCTTACTATCTCCCCAATTAGAATGTAATTTCACTCTATTAATAGAGATTATTTCCTTTCTGCTATCTGTATCCCCAGCAGTACCTTGCACATAGTAATAAGTGCTTAATAAATACTTGCTAATTGATTTGTGAGGGATTTGAGTCTTACAGATAGGACAAAATGTATGAGTAAAAATAATTAATACAAAATAAATCAACCTGCTTCTGAAATACAGGGTAATAATCCCAAGAAACAAAATGGGAAAACAACTTCCAAATTTGGCAAGCAATTCCCCAGGTAACATTCCCCAGGCTCATTAAAAAAGGATTCTTAAGAGGTACATCACTGAAACAGACAGAAATAGGAAGGGGGTGATGGCAGCCCTCAGGCAGTGCATCCCTCGTGTTCCTTCTTGAAAGCCAGAGTCATAACCATGAGTGTGGGAAATGAACATCGCCTGCCAGTGGCTGCTGCCTGATGGAAGGAGGGGGCAAGACCCCGCATAGCTCCGTATGAGAAGCAAAAATATTCATTCTCCAAAAATAAACAAGGAGCAGGAATGATTGGGAGTAAAGAGATGGAAACACAGGACTGGAGGCTACAGTTCCAAAATACCAGGCCTCTTCAAACACGATCGTGTGAGAGGCAGAGAGAAGGAAATTCAGGAAAGGGAATCTTTATATGGTCTCACCCGAATGGGCCAGGATTCAACTATCTGGAATTACCACGTCACTCAGAGTTCTTCAGGGGACAGGGGTTTTTGTGATCTTTATGTATGGTTTCCCCAGATTCTTGAAATGCCAAAACCGAAAAGATGTTGTGGTGCCAAAAAAGGAGTCTTTTGAGTTTGGAAACTTCTCGCACACATCAGAAGTCCTAGAAAAACCCCATGATGTCTACCAGCCAATGAATGAGTTTCCACTTGCACCGCTGGTATTCCTATGGCCACTAAGACCTGGTTCATATAAGCACTTTGATCCAATTCCCAACACAGATGTTTAATCAAGCAAGACCCACACCACGCCTGGTGACCAAGCCCAGTGGCGCTTTGGGGAAGATGCTACACACTGCTGAACATTAGCCACTAAAGGGAAATACAATCCCTTCATCACTCCTTCCAGGAAGGGAAGATTCCTGATAGGGACAACCTAGGACACTGAAATCCAAGATCTCCCAAACCAATGGGCCTGCTTCTGTCAGCCCCCATAGCCATCCTTGGGGGAAGAAATCATTGTGAAGGGGCCTTAGTTTTTGCAAGGCTTGTGTGCCAGATGAGAGTCTGGGAAGCCACGAAGCAGCCCTCTGGCTTTGAAAACCCAGATGTTGGTGCTTCCCTCTCTGCTAACTATGGTCAGACAGCAGGACCTATCTACTGAATTGTGATATATGTATTAATTATGGTCAGACAGAGGAAGCCATGTCTGTTGATCTTTGATTTCTCTGTATTTCCTCTGAAGTTCAGGGTGCTGACTTTTTCCCCTGAACTAACCGAATGATACATATGCTTGATTAAAGTGATTTTTAACCCCTCAAAAAAAAAGAAAGAAATCATTGTGGAGGGGGGGCCCTGCCTTCTTCATCCCCATCAGCAACAACTGCTGACCAAATTTTTACCAACAATCAGAGAAACACACAAACCCTGGGAGTGGCAATAACCCCCCAAACATTGTAGCTTCTTCCAGCCCAGCCCTCATAAGCATCATCCAGGAAAGCATCTCCTATGCAACAGGGGCCAACCATCCTCACCAACAGCCATGCATACACAGGGCAGGCAAGCCAATATCGCTGAAGCTGCAGGGCTCCCTGAGGCAAAGACAGGTGGTCTCTCATGTGTGCCAGGGGAGTCGCCACCACCACCATCCTAACCACAATCTCAGACCCTAGGGGCAGCCTACAACCCTGACCCCAAGATCCCTGAGAATGGTGACATTCAATAATGACATTAAAGAAGAGGCACAGTCATCTGCTTTGTCCCTGCACTCTAAGGACTATGGGATTTTTCCATCTGACTGTCTTCTCTACTCACCTTCCTTCCCATTCCACTCCTGCCTCCCTGGAATGTAAGTTCCCTGAAAACAGGGCCTGTCTTGTTTTTCTACTTGTATCCTCAGTACTTAGCACAGTGCTTTGCACACAGAAAATGCTTAAAAAATCTTTTATTCACTTATTCATTCCAGGAGAATGAAAGCCCATAAGAAACGTGTTCAGATATTGCAGAAGGAAAATATTTCTTAAATTCAATTCAACAAACTTTTGCTAAGCAAGCATCTACTTATACACCAGGCCCTGTGCTAGCCTCTGGGTGAGTACGTGTACGTGTGTGTATGTGTGTGTGTGTGTGTGTGTGTGTGTGTCCTTTTGACTGAATCCTGAAGGCCACAGGTGCCCCACCCTGGTACCTGTGGTACCAATGGGACCAATCCCCATGTAAGCTTCTTGAGGACAAGAGCTGCTTCTGCTTTGTGTCCCCAGGATTCAGTACAGGGCTTTGCACATTTACTGTTGTTGTTGTTTGGTCTTCAGTCATGTCTGACTCTTCATGATCCCATTTGGGGTTTTCTTGGCAAAGGTACTGAAATGATTTGCAGATTTCTTCTTCAATTCATCTTACAAATGGGGAAACTGAGGCAAACAGGATTAAGCGACTTGCCCAGGGGTTACATAACAAGTAAATTTCTGAGGCCACATTTGAACTCAGATTTTTCTGACTCCAAGCTCCATGTTCTATCCCACGTGGCATCGAGTTGCCACTACTTTGCATACAGTAAGAACTTAATGAATGCCTTATTCATTTATCATTCTAGGAATATGAAAGCCTAAGAAGAAATATATTCAGATATCATACAAGAAAAATATTTATTCAATTTACCAAGCTTTTGCTAAGCAAACACTTACTAGATTGCCAGGCACTGTGCCAGCCTCTGGGTGTGTTAAAAACAACAACCAAACAAACAATTCCCATTAGAACGTACCTTTCCTGAGGACAGGGACTGTTTTTGCTTTTTATATGTATCCCCAGAACTCAGCACAGTGCCTGAAGCATCCTAATGGCTTCCTAAATGTTTGCTGATTGATGCATGAAAATTCCCTGCTCTCAGAGAGCTTATAGTCTAAAGATAGGTCACTGTACATACACAAAAACAAGGTAATTTGAAAAAGAAAAGAACGCTAACTACTTGGGGGGAATCAGGAAAAGTTTCTTAGGAAGCTGCATCTGAGTTAAGCTTAGGAGACCCAAGTCAAGATCTGTATTCTGGAGAGAATGTTGGGGAAGCCTGTGCAAAGGAACCAAAACTATAGGAGGAAGGATGAACCTGGGAAACAAAGACTATTCCAGTTTGGCACAATGAAGGGTACATGAAGAAGAGTGGTAGATATGAGCCAGACTGTGAAACTGGTAAGGAAAGCCAGGCTGAGGAGCTGGTGTTGGGTCCTACAGGCAACAGCAAGACCTGAAGGTTTTGGAGTAGGTGAGTTTATGGGTTGTCTGTTGGGTTTTTTTCAGTGCTTAGAACAGTGCTTGGCACATGACAGATGCTTAGTAAATGTTTACCGATTGACTGATTTTAATTGTTTTAAGTTTTAATTGCTTTAGTACATGGCATTCAACCAGCAACACTCCTGAGTGCTGGCCAAACCAAATTAAAATAAAATTGGAAAATATTTAACAAAATATATAAAATTACATAGACATTTAATATATAGTACATATATACACACATAATGTAATATAATATATTCATATATTTAACAAAATACATACAATTACATATACATGTATGTGTGTGTGTGTGTGTGCGCGTGCAGAGCAGCTAGGTGGCCCAGTGGATAGAGTGGAGGGCCTAAAGCCTAGGAATACCCACCTCAGACACTTACTAGCTGTGTGACCCTGGGCAAGTCACTTTACCCTGTTTGACTCAGTTTTCTCATCTGTAAAATAAGTTGGAGAAAGAAATCACAAGCACTCCAGGATCTTTGCCAAGAAACCCCCAAATGGGGACACAAAGAGTTGGACTGAAATGACTGAATGAACAAAAATTACAATTATAATAAAACACAGACAACATGACATTTTAAAACTAAGACATTATGCAACCAGCAGGGACCCTTACATATGAATTAATCCTGCTAGCCCCACCACTACCCATCCCCACCCCAAGACCCTCTATTTGAGTTTGACACAACTGGTATGGAGGCTAGATTAGAAAGGGGAAGAGAAGGGAGGTGGGGAGACCTGTAAGAAGGCTATTCCAGTCAGGGTGGGAAGTCATTAGAGCCTCAACTGCATGAGTGAAGAAAGAAGAGGAATGTGAGAAAACTGGCAACTGACTAGATATGGGATGCAAGGGATAAGGAAAGGTTGAGGACGACCCTGGCAACCACTTTTCAACTTTGAGTCATAATAAGTTCAGGCCCTAATTCAAAATCTTCCCCCTTAAAACTTACTTCATCCCATAAATAGAGAGAATATGTATTAGGAACTTGGGGTTTTTTTTGTTTATTCTTCATGGAGTTTTGGTTAATGGAAAGTGATGTACTGTCTCAGCTTGTTACTGAACTCTACATAAAATCAGGCACTTTTAGCCAAAGTGGACATATGGAAATGGTCAATTTTGGACTTCAGGGAAGAAACCCAGATCCCAGGGATCCTGATGAACAAAAGAAAGGACTCGAATGCCAGGATGAGAGTTGTTTGTGGTCACTGTCTGACTCAGAAACTGGCTCATTTTACATTTGTTATTCTAAGAAGCTGCCTCCCTCTTTATACGGGTACAGAGATACAACATCAGACTTACACATCTCAAATCAAGAAGAGACTGAGGATTGGCTTTGTTAATCCTTCTAGAGGTCTGCCACATTCCTCTCTGAATAGGTGGGTCTTACTACACACTCTTGAGTCAGAAAACAATTCTTTGACCAAAATATCTGCTTGATAGATCCCTGCTAAAAGTAGAAGCTAATGAAGCAAGTGCTGGTAAAGAAAAGTAATCCTCTCAATATAATTTATCCTGACTTCCTGAGAACCAAAAGATGGTTTTATATATAAGTAAATATAGATTTGGAGGCTAACACTATTAAGCAAAGAACATCATTAGGACTGTGTGCAGTGAAGGAAAGAACCAGACTATGAGATAAGAGGCTTTGACTCCAGGCTGTCAATCTGCTGTGTGACCTTGGGTAGGTCACCTGCCAGAAGGGATGGACTCCATCTCTAAATTCACATCTACCTTTCAAATTCAATGATTGTCTGAATTAGAAATATTTTAAGACCAAGGAACAAACCTAAGAAAGGGCAGTATGAATAAAGGTATATTGTCTTGACATGATCTTAAGCTGGTGACATGCTGCTAGGAGCAGGAATTGGGAGGGGACATGGGGGAGGAAGGCCCTAGGAAGAAAATGAAAATAAGGAACCATGATGATTTGATTAAGGGTGGAGGAGCTACTGTACGCTACTTGACTAGAGAGGAGGGAGCCAGAAGAGGTTTAAGAGCAGGGTGTAACCACTAAAAGGAATTTTTCCACTAGGTCGAAGTTAAATTCATTTATTTAGGAATCAGAGAGACTAGGTCAGGAAGATCTCTTTAAGTCACAGACCTGGAGATTATTCTCAGACATAAGAAGTTTCTTGGGGATGAATCCTGGGCTGGAATCCCCAAAACAGAAAGGACATTCCTTCTTCACTGGGAGGATGTACTATTTTCTAGGCTAAGTGCTAAAACCTCAGTAACACAGAAGTATAGACTTAGTCCTAACTTTTGCTTGCTCAGCAACTGAGAAACTTGGAAGAGAGGGATGTTTACCTAGACTATGAAAAGCATAGGAAGGCTGAGAGAAAAGTGTAAAAAGCCTAAGTATGGTGTTAAACTGAGTCACAATGGATTTAATGAGTAAGCTGTGTACCTAGAAGGCAGCTGGATGGTTCAGTAGATAGAGCACTACTAGACTTGGAGTCAAGAAGACATGAGTTTAAATCTTAACTCATTATTAGTTATATGACCCTGGGCAAGTGACTTCTGTCTGCCTCAGTTTCTTCAACTGTAAAATGGGGATAAGAATAGTACTTATCTCTCAGGGTTGTTGTGAGGATCAAAGGAAATAATTTTTGTACTTAGTAGAGTGCCTAGAACATCGTAGGGGCTTAATAGAAAAAAAAAAAGCTAGTTTCTTACCTATAAATACCTTTGTAGAGTGTTCTCAATTTTGTGGCATTCAAAATAGGTGATAAATTCAGGGCTAAATGCAGGGTTAAGTACAGAAAACAAGTAAAAGTAATGAGACCAGACTTCAGAGGAGGAGACCAGAATCCTTGAAGAAAATAGCAGGGCAAAGTTACTAGCATCAGAACACTTCTGTTTGTAGGATCGTGGGCCCATCTCATCATTGAGTTCTAAACTACACAGCTTCCTTGAAGATCTAAACTCTAAGAAAGGCTGGGCCAACTGGATAAAGGAATCATGCCTCAATTACTCACTGGGAAAGGTGCATAGTGCAAAGTGTACCAATGGCAACAATGCAGTTATGATCATGCTTCCTCCAAATCAAAAGAATAACCCAGATGCCTGGACCAATGACTCATGAGACAGTGCTGCCAGTATTTTCTCTTAGAGATATTAATCCAAAATTCCATCTTAATTTTGAAAATATTTCCTAAAATTAAGCCTGAATTTTCCTATTGTTTCATTATCCCACTGGTACCCTTCAGGGCCATCTTGAATAAGTGCTCTTGCTTCCTGGATTCTACACCTTATAGATACTTACTTATAGACAAATATCATATTTCTCCACATTCATTTCTATTCAGCCAAAATAAACATCCATTTAATCTTTCATCACAAATCAAACCCTCTGGGCCTTTGATCCTTGTTGTGGTTCTTTGAACTCTTTCCAGGTTGTCAACATGTCTCTAGCTCTTATGTGGCCACAAATGCATAGGGTACAGTCAATATGAGTTTCCTAGTACTCTTAAGAAGAATCATCTCCTGCCACCTAGGCTATGATGCATAGTCTAGACTTGCTACCTCAACCAAATCCAAAGAGGAGCAAGCTTTAAGTTGTAAGAGACAGGCAGTAAAATATGGGGAAACTCCAGTGCTTTCAGAAACCCAGTGCTTCACAGATCACAACGTGCAAAAGCAGAAAACTAATGGCCACCAGTGAGAAACAGAATTGTAACACTAAATAACAGATCTGTTCAGGGACAGCATGCCAGGTTCCAGTCACTAGCTGACTATTTTTATATTCCTACCTCAGGTCCATTGTGGATCCTCAGGTCAAATGCTGCTGCCCCAAGTCTGCTACTACTATATAATCCATTCTTCACTCTGTGGGGTAGGAACACTATGGGAAGATATTGTAAGTGTTAAGCAATGGCCACTGCTGTAAACTTGACAATGTTGTGAGAATTTTCAGGGTCCTTGCTAGCCACTGCATAAATAGAGCAGTACTGATTATAGACAGGTACATAGCAGTTTATTTATCCATTTAATAGAGTAGCGCACCCCATGGACATGTGTGTCTCACAACTGCAGAGGTTTTATATATACAGAAGGAGTGTATACACATATATACACACACACACATCTACATATACATACTATGTACACACAATTTGTGTATCTTTTGTATATTTTATATATTTGTGTATAATGGATTTAATGTGTGTATGTGTGCGTACTTCTTGTCTCTCTCATTAGAATGTCAGAATGTGTGTATGTGTATATGAGTCCTCCTGACTTCAGGCCCAGCACTCTATCCACTGTTCAACCTAGCTGGCCCTCTGGCACATAATAGGTATTTAATAAAATGCTTGCTGATTGATTGGCTATCCTTACCAGCTTCACTTTATCTGAGGATTTGACAAACATGCCACCTATGTCTTTATCAAATCACTGACAAAAACATATAAAAGAACAGAGGGAATGATGGAACCCTGGGCCCCACATGGCTTCCCTCCAGGTTGACATGGATCCATTAATCAAATACTCCTTGGGATTGGTCAGTCAGCCAAGTCCACTTCTCTCTAGATAAATTGAATTGTGACCTTGGATAGGACATGGCATCTTAGACTTTAAAGAGACCTGAGAGATCACCTAAAAAAGATAATACCGTACTAAACTAACAGTATCATTCCTGAGACATGAACTTCTATTTGCATTTGAAAACTTCAAGCAAATGTTCACAAGGCGTCCCAATCCATTTGGAGATAGGTTTAACTGTTCTGATGTTTTTTATGTCAAAGGGAAAGCTATTTCCCTACAACTTCCATCCTACATGTGTTATATAGAGCACAGTTAAAACAGCTCTCATGTCAATAATCTCCCTGTATTTCTGTTTCCTCATCTGAAAATGGAGATAGTAGCATCTGTTCTACTTGTCTTATAAGGCTGTTTTAGATATAAAATGAGATGTTTCAGATAGGACAATACCTGTTCCAAATCTAAAATGCTAGAATATGGGTGTCAAAACATAAAACATTCTTTAAGCATGTTGTTAGTGGTTTTAAATACATCATGATTGATGTAGAAATAAGAAAGATTGAGAACAACCAACGTACAATGACGACCACATTAGGGAACCTGCAGCCTTAAGGCCACATGTGGCCTTCGAGGTCCTTGGATGCAGCCTTTTTACTGAGTCCAAGTTTTACAGAAGAAATCCTTTTATTAAGGGGATTTGTTCTGTGAAGTTTGGATTCAATCAAAGGGCCTCACCTGAGGACCTAGAGGGCCACATGTGGCCTTAAGGCCACAGGTTCCCTACCTCTGGCTACGACCTCCAAAATAACAATACATGGATAAATGGATAAATTAGGAAAATAAATATCAGAAGAAAAAAAGCAAGATCAGAAGGGAACAAGGAAGCAAACAAAATACTTGTTAAAGCTAAGGCATTGTAAATAATCCGAAGCTTATACTAATGTCTGGTGTCATTTTGTTTCAGTGAATTTTTTGTTGATGGTTATTGGGTAATCATGATACTGATCACAATAAGGGACTTAAGATAGACCCACTGAATGAGCTTTGTCAGGGATGCTTAATGATAAAAGAAAAATCACACCCATATGTCTTAATAGAAAACATGTTTCCTTTCATTCAACCTTTTTTTCTTTCTCTCACTTTCACATTATCACAAGTTTTAAGAATAGATGCTAGTAAGTCTTTAAAAATTGTATGATTTTTTTTTTTTTACCCTAAATCACTGTCTTAGTCTCAGAATCCTGGAGCTGGAAAGAACTCTGTAAATCATCAAGTCCAATATCTTCAGAGAAGCACAGATCTAAAACTAGAGAGGACCTCAGACAGTCTAGACCAACTCCCTCATTTTACAAATGAGGAAAATGAGGCCCAGAGAGGTTAAGTGTTTAGCTCAAGGTTACACAGGGAGTAAATGGGACTCAAAATCAATTCTAATGACTCCACTAAGTTCCATGTTCTTTCTAATGTATCACAGGGCAAGTTTCATTCTCTTTCTATGCTATCACAAGTGACCTTGGACAAGATCACATGGCTAGTTAGCAAGAGCTGGCATAAGAACTCCAGTCTCCTGACTTCTACATCAATTCTCTTTCCTCTAAACCATCCTATGTTATGGGTCATCCAAATCCCCAGATCTGCAAAGGTGATCAAAAATAAAGCTACGCTAGCAATCAGAAAATCTAGGTCTGGTTTCTAAATTGCCTAAAAATAGGAAATAGGTGTTGTTATTTCTCTTGTATTCATCCCCAGGACCCAGTACAATGCTCTACATACAAGCTACATTTGGTAAATGTTGTGATTGAATAGCTATGCTATGAGTAACCTTACTAAAATTATATAACCTCTCTGCTGAAGTCTGTTTCCTTGTTGGAAATAATGCTTGTCCCAACTTATTTCACTGGGATGCTGTAAGACTAAATGAAATCAAATATGAAAATTATTTTAATTCTACTCATTCATTTATTCTGACATTTAGCACCCATTTTTAAGGGCTTGCTTTGTACAAATCACCATACTAAACACTAGGGACAGAAAGATATTTAAGATATGGCCTTTGCCATATAATAGAACTTATAATCTAGTAGCAAGGAAATTCCATATATTTGGATGTATAATAACTTTATAATACTTCAAAATAGCCATGTTTCGATCATCTGCGTTCCCTTCATTACGTACACTACAAATCTTCCAATGTCTCATGGGCTCATGGGCCAAAAGCAATCATCACACACTGGCCAACCTTTGAGTAACAAGGCTCTTCAAACTAGGACAAGTATCCATCATAGAGCGGAAGAGATTTTCAGATACATTACTTCTTTTTGGTTGGGACCTATCAGAACCTGTTAATTTAGCCTTCAAGAAGCCATAGTCCATAACAATATAAGGCAATAGAGTAGGATGTTCATGGGAAAACTATACAATAACTCTTTGGAAGAAAGGTTTTATTGAAATCCAAAGGACTGCCAGATTCTGGTTTCTATTTTGAGTATGGGACACTATCCTCCTGGGGACACAAGGAAGGAGGACATAATGTCTGAGCCTACAGTTCATTTTTTACTCTTCCCTCCAGGATTGGAAGTAGTACCATAAGGTACCTACCATATAGTAAGATGGAATGGATATCTCTTATGTTGTGAGATGTTTTAAGGCTTAGCAACTACAATGTCAGTATAGAATGTAGTAATCAGAGATTCTTTTCCCATCAGACAGTAAATGGATATCAATGGCACCCTAACAGTTCTGATTGCCCAACCTTTCTTCCCTAATTTGAATCAATACAAAGCATTTCAATTGTTTAGCCATGTTATAACCCTAATTAAATCTCTTAATTCACTCCCCTTAACTCCATTATGCCTCTAAATCAAAATCAACCTCTTGCTGCTTTGCATCAATCTGAATTCAAATTCTTTAATTATTTTTAAGTTATTTAGTTCCTTTCTTCATTCCTTCACAGACTTCATGACCTTGACAGACTGGGAAACTCTAGCCCTTATAATCTCAACTGTTCTATTAGATGAGGTAGTACTATTAATAGCCAAACTAGTAGCCAACTAGTCAGTAGTCAGAGACCTGGGTTTGACACTCACCAGGTGACTACCAGCCATGTAATCTTGAGCAAGAACTATAACCTTGTCTGAGTCTCAGTTTTCTCACCTGTAAAATAAAGGTAATGTCTAGATGACCTCTGAAATTCCCTTCCATTTCTAAAATTTTATGACTCATTCTTCTGTTCAGAGAAAGTGTTTGCTGTGGTCTTTTGGGATACTCCAAAACATTTATCCTTTTAATAGCTAGGCAGTGCAATGGATAGAGTACTGGACCTGGAGTCAGGAAAACCTGAGTTTAAATCCAGCCTCAGACACTTATGTAATGCCAGGCAAGTCATTTAACCTGTGTGCCTCCATTTTCTCACCTGTAAAATGGGGATATAATAGCACCTAGTTCCCAGGGTTATTATGAGGAGCAAGTGAAATAATAAATGTAAATAACTTAGCACAGGGCCTGGCATATAATAAGTGCTATATATAGGTTAGCTATCATTATTACTATAAGTATTATTACTATTACCTTCTATTGTATAGCTCTAAATTGTTCAGTTATAATAAATATTGTAGTTATAAACCAACTAGAAAAAATCACAAATTAATTTTACACATACAGTCAATAAGTAACTTAAGAACTTTAGATAAGACATAAAAACCTACTTCCATCATACAAGGCATCCATTGATTATTATATATTCAGCATACAACAGTATGGGCAACTATGTGACAGCGGATAGAATGCCACACTGCAGTCATCTCACCTCAGACACTTATAAGCTGTGTGACCCTGGGCAAGTCACTTTACTTCTGTTTGCCTTAATTTCCTCATCTGTAAAATGAGATAGAGAAGGAAATGGCAAGCCCCTCTAGTATCTTTACCAAGAAAATCCCACATGGAGTCAAGAAGAGTCAGATACAACTGAACAACAACAAAATACAGTATTATACACAAAAGTCTTAACTTAGATAAGCTTAAAACTTTGGGGACACTGTGTGCATATAGGGGGTGTGTGTGTGTGACTGTGTATTTATACACATATACTCAGGTTTCCCAGACTCCAGATATATTCAATATACAACTACATATAGTATATAGAATACACTATTGCAACATCTTTGTGAGTTGATAAATGTTAGGCCAGAGTCACTCAGCCGTGGAAAGTTATTCATCAAGGTCACATTCATAAAAGTCATCTAATTTAGGGTTTGGGTTTTGGGATTTGCTTACTTTTTTATATTTTGTTTTGTTAGAAAGTCTGGTTTTGTTTGTTGCCTTGTTAGAAAGATTAAAAGAGAAATAAAACATTTCATTCCCATACCTTTATATGAATGGGGTACATAACACTCTCTATTAAATAAACATAATAATAAAATATATCAGTTCTATATTATCCTGAATCTAGGGAGTGATATAAAGAAAAAAGAGAATGCCAAGAGTCGAAGAGAAAAAGAACGGAAGCAAGCTAAAGACAGAGAGAGGAAGACAGGTACCAGAATGGGAGATGGGCGTATACACAGAACACAAAAAACATCCACAAGGAAACACAGAAGAGTCATACATAAACACATAGTCACAAAAAGACAGATGCAAAGAGAACAGGAACAAGTGAAAGTCTTATAAAGAGGAAGGAGGAGAGGAGCAAGAGGAGAAGGAGAAGCTCAGTAAATTTTATGGCAAACATCTCCATGTCACACACATTCAGTAGGTCATTCCACAAATATTTACTGAGTGTGAACAACAGAGGATCGCTACCATCCCAGAGCTTACAGTCAGGGGTGGGCCATCCAGGAAAGTTATCGCTGATCTTTGAAATACTGACAAACTCTTTAGAAACTTAAACAGTACCTTCCACACTAAGAAGCCACTTTAATGCTCTTATTTTCAAATTTCAAGTGAAACTCTGAAATGAGTTTATTTTCTCATACAATTTAGGTAAATCATGGGTTGTTGTGTTTGTCCTTCATTCTTGAAGAGGACCTTGACTTCAGGGAAGTAATGCCATGACATACAAGTGAATTAGATTTAAGTGAGGAAGGGTTGTGCAAGGTCACCAGTCTCAATTTCTTCTCTGGAGTCATCTGGGTCCCTGACCAGATATTGATCAGGATAACTGAAGATGGCCCAGAATGCAATGGGAGACCCTGGCCCTTTTAGGCTAAGCCTTTTCAGCTTCTCACTCTGAGAAAGAATCATAGGTATATATTCGTGGAAGGATTCCTACATAAAAATTTGAAGACCAGATGTTCTTGAAACAGACTTTTCCTCATTTTCAACAGAAAAACTAAAAACTTCTAACTTTAAAAAGTAAAGAATGACTATACCAAGAAAAAGGTCGACCTTCATGGAAATGTCTTAATCTTATGCCTTTTGAGCACTGTGATGATAAAGACTTTAAAAGCCATGTTACAGCTGCACACCCATCAGTAGAAATGAGAACCGTTCTGGTTATCTGTTGGTTTAGATGACATTCAGCTGACAGTGGGTGGGTCTCCTAAACAATTACCAGCTTTAATTCTTCCCAGTCATTCCATGTCTACCAGACTTCCTAACTCCTCCAACACTGATTTTCTTCAAGGTCAATGCCAGTATACAACCATTGCTTTTGAGTAGAGATGGAGCAAATACTTGGACAGCCCTAGCAAGTACGATTATAACCAACGTCTCTGAAACCAAAAACTATCTGGGTCCCTTCCAAAGGTCCATTTATTTCAAGGAATAATCAAAACACTGAAATTCCAATAGAACAAACTAATCTCCAAAGTCTTTTGATATGTGTTGTAATCAGATATGACCTGTAATTATTAAATCATGTGTAGGTGATGAAATCTCCCTCATTGTTCTCCCTTCCGCCCCATGGAGCATTTTGTTTGAAGCTCTTTTATTTGCTTCCTGTGTATGTGTCATATTCCCCTGCTTGACTGTAAATTCCATGAGAGCAGGGACTATATATTATGTCTCAACTAAACTTGGTATGCCTCCCAGTGGCTTTTATAGTACTTGGCAAACAGCAGGCATTTAAAATATTTGTTTAATTGAACCGAATTAAATCATCTGCACCTGCAAGGGTGGCTGGGAAACCCCAAATTCATAGCCTTCCATTTCTTCCCTCACCCATTCACTATGACATCTGAAGCAACTGAGTAGTTCATGGGTAGTAATGGGTTTTACATCATTCATCTATACTTGGGAGAAGTGTAGATTGACATGACTAGATGACATGACTCATTTTTTAATTTGAAAGATTTTTCTTAAATCTTTTTAGGCCAAGACATGGGTCCAAATTCTGGCTCTGCTACTGACAACTTGTTTTTTCTTGGACAAGTGACTTAACTTCTTTGCACCTCAGTTTCCTCATTTGTACAAATGAGTTTTTGCTATTGTTGAATCATCTTTTCAGTCATGTCCAACTCTTTGTGACCCCATTTGGGGTTTTCTTAGCACAGATACTGGAATGGTTTGCCATTTCCTTCTCCAGCTCATTTGATAGACAAGGCAAACAGGATTAAATGCCTTGCCCAGGGTCACACAGCTACTAAGTGTCTGAAGCCAGATTTGAAATCAGGACGATAAGTCTTCCTGACTCCAGGCCCAATGTTCTATCTACTTTGCCACCTACTAGGTAGGATTAAATGATAAGTTTCCCCATGCCCCTCACCCTCCACTCCTTACTCCTTGTGTTTCTAAATCTATGATCCTATGGACCTCTGTGTCATTATTTTCATAGCAGACAGTATTTACTAGGGATTGATTTCCCTCAATTTATAGTATAACTATCCATCTTGAAAACCTCTTAGGGTAAGGGAAGGCTAAAGGCAATAAGCTTTATATAGTACCTACTATGTAGACATTGTGCTAAGGGCTTTTACATATGTCATTTGATCCTCACAAAAACCTTTGGAGGTAGGTCTAATTATTATCCCCATTTTACAATTGAGAAAACAGAGGCAAACAGAGGTTAAGTGAATTGCCCAGGGTCACATAGCTAGCATGTAAGGCTGGATTTGAACTCAGACCTTCCTAACTCCAGGCCCAGCACACTCTCCACTGTGCCACCAGCTACCTCTAGGAATATCCTTAATTAAGACCCTTGATTTCCTTGAACCCAGTCCAACTCTACCAATTCAAATCACAATTGTCCCAATGGCCTACCCTCCCAGCCAGCCAGTCCCATACTGGAAGCCTTTCAAGCTCTGTAGCATTTGTCACAGCTGGCGATTCACTGTCCTATGCTTTGAGAACTAAGAGTCACCTCCACACACATCATATCATGAAGCACCAGGGGAGAACTTGAGTGGAGGTTTAGGAACAGGTTGGGACAAAGTAAGATCATACTTACATACTTATGGCAAATCCAAGTTACTGACCCAATGACATAAACAGAGTTTGGGGGAAATGTTAAGATGTAGATAACATTAGTCTACTAGTTTTTCTACACTAACCAGCAATGCACAGAAACACACATACACATACACACACACACACACACAGAATATGGTACAAAGATAGCTTGGAGCACTGTTGGGAAAGTTACAGACGTCCATCAACATCATTAAATACATCTAGCCTTCAGGATACGAACTGTGAATATGGCTAGTGGAATGGATCTAAATCATGGCGAACTGCCTCAGTGAGTTGGGAGTCTCCAGCTTTATTCTTGATAGTCAGACCCCAGACCATGCAGGACTTAACCACCTACCCTCATGCTGCCCACTCTGAACCAGTAAACCTTGCTATCACCCTTCCAATAAACTCTTCAGATGCCAGGCTTTGCAATCACCCTGATATAGTAACATTCTCAGGACCACCAGGCCTTCCCCTGCCTCTGGGTCTTGCCATCCAGTTTGCCATTGTGCCCTCTGCTCCCCTGGGCATTGTCTACAGCATACTCTAAGGACCTCAGGATCTTGACATCTGCCTTGTAGCTAAATTTTCCTATGTGAATCCTGCCCCCTCCCAGCCCCATGCCAGCCCCAGCCCCCATTAGAACAGAAGCTTCTTGAAGGCAGAAACTCTCTCAATTTTCTATTTGCATTTGCAGCTCCAACACCGTACTTGATGCATAGTAAGCACTTAGTAAATGCTTTTTAATTCATTAATTCATTCACATTAAATTAACTGTAACAACAACGTAGTAAAAAAGGTTAGCAATGGTCTGTACCAAAGATGGTATGAGGACTAATGTTCAATAGCATTTCTCAATTTCCACTACCACAGTTCACTCCCATGACCTTGCATACACCCACTACAATGTTGGCTCTACTCATCAAAGTCATTGCACTCTTTTTCCCCACCCCTGATTCTCAAGATTCAATGCTCTCACTCTCAAACACTCTATCTTCCACCATTTACCCCTAGCAAGCCGGAAAAACATGGGCCAGCAACTTAAAAACCCTACTGTTAAAAGGATGCCAATCTCTAACACAGAGGGCTTAAACTGAGGGGAATGGAGTAAGAGAACAATGCTGACCAATCTCTGGCCAATGGCAGAGGCAGGAAGGGCCCACTATGCATGTGCACTTTTCCAATGGACCAAACTAACCCAATTCCAACTCCTATGAATAACTGTTCTTATGCCTTTAACAGTGTTAACAGACAAAAACAATGATAGTACTTTCTATCTGTAAGGATCTTAAAGCATCCTTTGAGTGCTAACTTTATTTTTTAAATAATATCTTATTTTTCCCCAGTTACATATAAAGACAATTTTTAACATCCATTTTTAAAAATCTTGAATTACAAATTTTCTCTCTCCCTCCCTGCGCTTTAACCGATTTGATATAAGTTATACATGTTCAATTATGCAAAACATATTACCGTATTAGTCATGTTGTGAGCACCAACTTTAAACTAAGGCATCTACACTGAGATTAAAAAGTATTACTTCCTATTTTATAGTGAGGGAAACTATATAGCAGGGACTAATAAAATCAGTCATAAATAAATACTGAAAAAGCCAGAGCCATAGTTGGAAAGAGAATCCCTACATGTTGATTTCAAGTTCCATGCTCTACCATAGACCACATTTCCTCCCACACATCTGCATACCCCTGGGATAGGACAGTCATGTACATCTGTCCATCCAAACAGAGGGTTCAAAGCTAAAGCATGCAAAGTATGACATAAAATGAGGAAAATGCATTTTTTATGAATAATTCCACAATGAATTCCCAGCATCCCTCTGAAATGATGGTATCAGTCTTTATACGCTCTGGCCAATTGGAGCAGGGTCTATGAAAAAGGCTGAAGAATGTGACCAATCAGGAGGGCCATTTTTTGTGAGAAAAAGGAAAACTATCACCAAAAAGGGTCAGCAGATAACCCTATTGGGCCAAAAATAACTGCCCTGCTGGCAGGCCAGTCAGGGAAAGGGGGAGGGAGGGAAAGACGTAATGCAAGGCACCAAAGGAGCTCCAGGCCGATGGAGCCGCTTTCAGATGAGGCAGTTGGCCTAATTTGGGAACATGAGTCCAGCAGCATTTCTCAGATTCCTTCTAGAGAATTTGGCTAACTCTCAATCCAGCAGTCCCAAGAGGAAGGGTGAGGAGATGGAAGAGGGCTTGGGGGGGAGGGGGACAGGACAAGAGAACAGCTGTGACTCCAGCACTCCTCCAGGCAACTGGAAGAGCAAAGAGACAAAATATAATTCTACTCCAAAGAGATTCAGGTGCAATGACACATAACTGCTCCACAGGCTTTCCAAAACATTTTCTTCAGATGGAATGCCAGGAAAACAATCCACAATACTAAAGTTAAGCCAGACAAAGTGGCCCACACCTGCATCACTGCCCCAGAAAGGCTGAGGCTAGCAGATCAAGAGTTTGAGCTGGAGGGAGTTGAGCTCATTGGGTGTCTACCCTAGATTCAGCATCAACATGGTCAGCCCTGGGAGCAAAGGGTCACCACACTGCAAAACTGGTCCAAGGTGTTAAAGCTCTCATGCCAATCAGAGTGGGATCCAGCCCTCATGTAACTCCTATACTTCCAGACTTAGCAAAACAGTCTTCAAAAAAAAAAAACAAAACAAAACATGAAACAACAACTAAAGCTAAGCCAAGAGTTGAAAAGTCCTATGATGATGTTTAGTAGAACCCTGAATGGGATTTCTCTCTCTACCAGATCAGTCTGATTGCTATCGTTGAACCCCGAAGACATTTCTCCAGGAACAGTCTGCCTAAAACTCAGTGTTAACAGTAACAGGTTTTTAAGCCGTATTGAAGCTCAAAGAAATAACCTGCTACAACCAGGAGGAGACTGGAACAGAAGAGCCCAGTTTAACACCACGGGCCCCTCTTGCTGGAGAAAATGACATATTGGGAACATGGCAAAAAGGAGTCGAGAAAATCTCCTCCAGTGAGATATTCACAAATGCCATTGCCAGTTTAAATTGCCATCTGAAGAACAAAGCCTAAATGGAGAAAGGCATGGCATCCTGGCTGGTGGAGAGACGCTGGGGTCATAAATTCTCTTATTCATTATTGGCAGCACACTCTAGCACAGGGCTAGGAAAAGGACACGATTTTCCATTTTCTGAAACTGTTAGATCTAATGAAATTAAATCTTTAATTCTTTCCATCTTGCAATTATTGCCAAAAATGATAGAGGACAAGTAGCAGTTCTCCTAACGATCTAAAACATCTCTAAACAGAGAGTGAAGAGTTTAGGTATAGAACAAGAAGGCAGAAAATCCTCAGTGATCACCAAAATAGAAGACACGACAGGATTCACACAGGCAACTCAAGCATCCTGACAAACTTATCTCTCCTTTCACTGCACTACCCTGAAGTTCAGAAGGAAGCTAGGAGATATAGTGGATAGAGTTCCAGGCCTGAAGTCAGGAAGACTCATCTTCCTGAGTTCAAATCCAGCGTCAGACATTTACCAGCTGTGTGACTCTGGGTAAGTCACAACTCATTTTTCTTATCTCTAAAGTGAGCTGGAAAACCCAGATAAGTCATCTGCACTTCTAAATATTACTAACAAAGCCCAACAGCAAGAGATAGAAAGAGAAATCCCATTTAAAGCTATGGTAGACACTATATAAAATATCTGGGAGTCTACCTGCTAAAACAAACCCAGGGACTGTATGAACACAATTACAAAACACTTTTCCCTCAAATAAAGTCAGATCTAAGTAAGTGGAAAAACATCAGTTGCTCATGGGTAAGCCGAGCTAATATAATAAAAATGACAGTTCTACCTAAATTAATTTATTTATTCAGTGCTATACCAATCAAACTATCAGATAATTATTTTCTAGAGCTAGAAAAAATAAAATCAAAATTCATCTGGAAGAACAAAAGGTCCAGAATATCAAGGGAACTAATGAAAAGAAACTCTAGAGAAAGTGGCCTAGCTCTACCAGATCTCAAATTGTATTATAAAGCAACAATCATCAAAACCACTTGGTACTGGCTAAGAAATAGAGGGGTAGACCAGTGGAATAGGTTAGGTACTCAAGATACAGTAGTCAATGAATATAGCCATCTACTGTTTGATAAACCCAAGGACCCCAGCTTCTGGGATAAGAACTCACTGTTTGACAAAAATTACTGGGAAAATGGGTAACAGTGTGGGAGAAACTAGGCATAGACCAGTGCCTGACATCATACACAAGAATAAAGTCCAAATGGAACACATTAGGGGAGCAAGGAATAGTGTATTTATCAGATTTATGGAGAATGGAAACATTTTTGACCAAACAAGAGATAGAGAACATTATAAAAGGCAAAATGAATAATTTTGATTACATTAAACTGAAAATTGTTTGCACAAACAAACCCAATGCAACCATGATTAGGAGGGAAGCAGAAAACTGGGAAAGAATTTTTGCAAGTAGTGCCTGTGATGAAGGCCTCATTTCTAAAATATATAGAGAACTGAGTCAAATATACAAGAACACAAGTCGTTCCCCAATTGATAAATGGTCATAGGATATGAACAGGAAGTTTTCAGAGGAAGAAATTAAAGCTATCTATAGTCATAGAAAAAAATGCTCTAAATCACTACTGATCAGAATGATGCAAATCAAAACAACTCTGAGATATCACATCACACCTATCAGATTGGCTAACATGACAGAACAGGAAAATGATAAATGTTGGAGAAGATGTGGGAGAATAGAAACATAATTCATTGTTGGTGGAGCTGTAAGCTGATCCAACCATTCTGGAGAGTAATTTGGAACTATGCTCAAAGGGCTACAAAAATGTGCATACCCTTTGACCCAGCAATATCGCTTCTGGGACTCTATCCCAAAGAGATGAAAAAAATGGGAAAGGTTCCCATATGTACAAAAATATTTATAGCAGCTCTCTTTGTGATGGCCAAGAACTGGAAATCAAGGGGATGCCCATCAACTGGGGAATGGCTGAACAAGTTGTGGTATATGAATGTGCTACTAGAAGTGATGAACAGGAAGACTGCAGAGAGACCTAGAAGGACTTATATGAACTGATGCTGAGTGAAAGGAGCAGAACCAGGAGAACTTTGTACACAGCAACAACCACAGTGTGTGAGGAATTTTTCTGGTAGACTAAGTACTTCACAGCACTGCAAGGACCTAAAAAATTCCCAATGTACTCTTGAGGCACAATGCCTTCCACATCCACAGAAAGAACTATGGAACTGGATCACAGAATGAAGCAGATTATTTCCTTTTGTATTATATTTTGTTTTGTTTTATGGTTTCTCCCATTCATTTTAATTCTTCTATGCAACATGACTAAGGTGAAAATGTATTTAATAAGGGAGGGAGTGGGAAGGGTGAGGGGAAAGAGAGGGAGGGAGAGGAAAAAATCTAAGATATATGGAAGTAATTGTAGAAAAGTGAAAACAAATAAAATAATTTAAAAAAAATAAAATGAGCTGGAGAAGGAAATGACAAACCACTCGAGTATCTTTCCAAGAAAACCCCAAATGCAGTTACCAAGAGTCAGACACGACTGAAATGATTCAACAGCAACAAGCAAATTTAAATTTAAAAAGTGATGGGAATAAATATGTTTCAACCTACGGAAAACACTACTTTTATCTTCAATTTAGAAAAAAAAAATCCAACTTTTTCACTTGTCCAAATCCTAACCACAGGCCAAAATATTACCCAAATCATTTGAACAGTAATCCTGAGCAACCATTGTAAAAAACAAAAACAAACAAACAAAAACTAGTGGTATGTGAAAATCAGGCCAATTTTCAAGCATAAGAAGGATGACTATTATGTCATCCTTCTTACTCTTCACATCCTTAATACATGACTAACTTGTATTAAGGGCCTACTACATACAAAGCTTTATGTTAGGTGCTCAGGATCAAAGGATGAAAAAAAACCAAACATACCATAATCCCTCTATTCAATGTGCTTTTAATATTGCAAGGGGATAAAATATGTGCATAGATTACTACAATTCTAGTTAGAATAAGTTGACAGGAGTGAGTGATGAGAGATGAAGTGCTCAGGGGGAGGAGGACTTGAACCATATCCAACCATGGAGATGAGAGAAGGCTTCAGGGAGGAGGCGGTCCCTAAGCTGAGTCTATCAGACTTTCAACACATGGAGATGTGCATTCTTAGCACATGGAATGGCTGGTCCAAATGCATCATTATTATACAAAGGACATTCCTGATAGAACTGGAAAAAAAGTTCCCCACACTGGAATTGTAAACCTCAGAATAATTTTGTTCTCTACTGGTCTTTTTGTGAGATTTGGACAAGAGGGAACAAATTCAAAAGAAATCTACTCTTTATTATTTCTTTTTTTTCTCCCTCATTGTCTTCACCTCTGACTTCCCTGCCTTCCTTCAAGTCCCAGCTAAAATCCCACCTTCTTCTAGCAGCCACTTCCAATCCTCTTAAAGCTAGGGCTTCGCCTCTGTTGAAAGACTTCCAGCCTATCCTGTAGTTATCTTTCTCATACATAGTGGACTGCCCCTTGTCTTTCCCATTAGAGCATTAGCTCCTTAAGGACAGGGACTGTGTTTTGGATTTCTTTGTATTCTCAGTGCTTAGCATGGTGCCTGACACACAGTAGGTGCTTAATAAAGGTTTGTTAACTTGATTTGCCTCCTACTCCCCTTATTACCATCCCTGACCTCATCCACCCCTCCACAGAGAACCTCAATGGAATCACACATCAGAACCATTTTGTCCTGATCAGGACATTTGTAAAAGTATAGGGAAGGTCTTTGGCATTTGAGAGTACCATGGACCTCTTTTACTAAAATGCTAGCATTATTAATAAAATGACCCGTCACCCAGAGAAAAAAAAAAGTATAAAGAATAGCAAAAAGGAATGAGAAATCAAGCCAGGTAGCATAGGTATAATAACAAGATATACCTACATCCTGCTATATGAAGCTCTTTCCCTTACAACAGCCTTGGGAAGTATGGTTCCCCATTTTACAGATGAGAAGAAATAGGCTCAGAGAGGCTGTTCACTTGCCCCAGGTCACACAGGTAGAAAGGGTCACAGTCAAGATTCAAACCCAGGTCTTCTGATGCTTAAGTCTCATGATCTTTCCATTCCCCGAAGCAGCCTTTCCTGTTGCCTCTTCCCTTACCCAAATGCTCTTGTGGAGACAGCCACTTGTTAGAAGAGATTGCTGATTGACTCTATAATGGCTACTGCCTATCCAAAATTCTCTATGACCTCCACTCATCTACCTATTCCTCCTTCATCCTAGAATATGGTCGGCAAGAGGGTAAAAATAAACATATAAAGTAATAAATTCAGAACTGGAATGTAAATGGGCACACACACAAGTCTCAGTATCTAATTTTAGAATGAAAACGGGAAAAAAAGGTCCACATAGCAGAGACAGCAGCCAAATGTGTGGGAGGCTGCCTGTAGAGTTTTAGACCTGAATTAACCCAGGAAGAGAAGGAACTAGGATCAGAGTTTTTACCTGCTAGGTTAATTACTCAGCAGCTCTTAAAAATGCAGAGGCCCAAGATAAAGAGTTAAATGTTCCTGGGGCTCCAGTCATTCCAGAAAATGAACGAACTTTCTGAACTGATGTCTGAAAGCGACATCCGTTTCTCCAAGAGTCTTTCACCATATACTCAAAAGTTACTCCTCTCTCACCAGTGTGCAGGGGCACAATAAGCAAGCTTGATGTTTTTGCTCAGATTAGGAATTTAATAAAAATGGTTACTAAATTTTACTGAATGGTTACTGACTACTGAATTAAATGAATTAAATCTGTTTGCCCTTATGATGTAAGTGTGACATAGAAATGCTGGCAGGAAATCTTATTAACAAACCACAAGTGCTATAGTAGAGCTCTCAGTGCCTACATGCCCACAACTGCGAGATGATGCTTACTGGACGATAAGAAGGCAAATAGCTGGGCAAACAATCCCCACTCTGACTGGCTCCTGATAAGGGCTTCAACACTCAAACCCACTTTGGTTTCAGTTCAAGATTCTCTGGGTCTAATGCTTTTACTTTTATTCAACAAACATTTATTAAAGGCCTACTCTGTACAGTGCATTATGGTAAGTGCTCGGGATAAAGCAGTAAAAGGAGAAAGGACTAAGTATTTATTATTAAGTGTCTACTATGTGCCAGAGGGCAGCTAGGTGGCACAGTGGATAGAGTGCTGAGTTGATATGTGACCCTGGGGCAGGTCACTACAACCCCTCCATTCCACAGATGAGGAAACTGAGGCTCAAAGAGAGGTCACACAGAGCTCAGGTGGTAGAACTGGGACCCCAGTTTTAGTCTAGCTACTCCACGTTCAGCAGTTTTTTCACTGGACTAGACTGTCCCAAGTGGAGAATTCCCAGGCAGGAATATCCTTAAAGAAGATATGCAACCATTCTGTACCTTGTAGTCTCTTTTTAAGAGTCACCAAGGGCATTGAGAAGTTAAAAGGATAAATGTAAGGCCCAGAACTTGAATCTTAAAAAAAATCAATTTCACAAGTAGAAGGGGAGGGAAAGGAACAAGCATTTATACAGGACCTACCACATACCAGGCATTGTATGAAGTGCCTTTTAATCTACTTTTTAACAAATATTATCTCATTTGATTCTCACAACAACCCTGGGAGAGAGGTGCTGTGGTTATCCCCATTTTACAGCTAAAGAAACTGAGGCAACTGGAAGTTAAGTGACTTGCCCAGGATCATACAGCTAGTAAATATTTAGAACTGGATTTGAACTCAGGTCGTTTTGACTCCAGTGACCTGTCCATTGAGCTACCAGCTGCCTCTACTAACAATATTAATAGTATTAGTAGAAGCACTAGAAATGTTAATAGTATTAACATAATAATATTAATTAGAAGATGGCAAAGGCATAGCTGGTTAATAAAGATCTGAAAAAGATCTGGGGTTTTCAGTGGACCACAAGTTCAATGAGTAAACACTGTGCTACATCAGTTCAAAAAGCAAATATAACCTTTGTCTGTATTCAGGGAGACATAGTACCCAGGATTAAAGAAGTAACAGTCCTCCAACTGTATTTTTCCCTGGTCAGCCCACAACTGGAGCACTGTATTCAGTTCCTGGAGCTACATTTTGAGAAAGACAATTAATTGCCTCTACAATGTCTCTAACAAGTTATTACCCAGATTGTCCTTGAAAATCTCCAAAGGTAGGAAATTAATGACTTCCTGAGGCAGTCCTTACTGCTTTTAGATAGTCCTAATTGTTAGGAAGTTTTTCCTTAAAATGAACTGAAATCTGTCCCTCTGTAACTTCTAATTCAATTTGATTCATAGTAATATTCCTAGTTTTGCCTCATGGGAGCCAGCAGAATAAAGCAAATTCTTATTTCACATGGCAGTCATTCAGGTCTTACAAGACAGTTATCATGGGCTCCTCTAAGCCTTCTCTGCTTTGTGCTAAAGAGCCCTTGTCTTCAACCAATCAGTTAGACAATCCTTGATCAGACATGTCACAGAGAGGACTCTCATTCAGGTACAGGTTGGAGTAGCTCACCTCTGAAGTGCTTTACAAATAGGAGATTCTGCAGACTCTGACATTTTCTAGGGGATGTGGCTTTGAGATCCCTAAACACTCTGATCACTCTGCACTGGACACACTTCAGCTTGTACAATATCTCCCTACAGACAATGACCCTAACATGCCATCTTAGAGCTAGCAAAAGCCACTGAGAGAAAATCTGGAGATGGTAGAGCACGCCTCTGAGACTTGCCAAGAGCCAGTTTCTAAATATTGAGGGGAATGGCAGCTACAATTGTATGGTAGGAGATGAAAATTCAAGTTAGTTCAAAAAAATTTTTGAAGTGCCTAAAATGAATGAACACTATTCTAGATCCTGGGAATGCAACAGCAAAACTGACATAAACCCTTGTCCTCAAAAAACTCACATTCTAAAAGAACTCCAAAAGATTCATGATGGAAAATGTCATCTGTTTTCAGAGAAAGAAATATGGAGTCTGAATACAGATTGAAGCAGACTACTGGCTCTCTTTTTCGTTTTGTTTTTTTCTTTCTCATGGTTCCTCCCATTCATTCTAATTCTTCTATACAACATGACTAATATGAAAATATGTTTAATAAGAATGTATATAGAGACCCTATATCAGACTGCACGCCATCTTGGGGAGGGGAAGGGAAGAGAGGCAGAGAAAATTTAATACTTATGGAACTGAATGTTGAAAACTAAAAATAAATAAATTAATTTTAAAAAACTTACATTCTACTGGGCAGTTGCAATGCATTCATTATATAAAGTTATTTGTGAAGGGAAAGAGCACTAGCAATGAGGGAAAGTGGGGAAGGGTTCAAGGTTGGCACCTGAGCTGAGCCATGAAGGATGATCAATATTTCTGAAAGGCAGAGAGCAGGGAGTGCATTCCAGGGATGGAGGATGGTTTGTGGCAAATAAAGAGACCAAACCTGCAAGACCAAGTTTCCAAAACAGTTAGGAATCCAGTTTGGCCAGAAGATGAAAGAATAAGTAAAGAGAAATGATGTGAAATAAAGGCTGGAAAGACAAGCTGGGAGTCAGATGCAGAGCCTTCAACGTAATGCTGAGGAGTTTGTCCTTGTAATTCTAGAGGCAACAGAGAGCCTTTTAGAAGGTTTTTGAGTAATGGAATGACCTGGTCAGATGTGGGCTTTAGGAAGATTTGAGCAGCTGCCTGGAGAGGGAAACCATTTAGTAGCCTATTACAGTAGCCCAGGTAAGAAATGATGAAGGCTTAAGCTAGAGTGGTAGTTGCATGAGTAGGGAGAGGACAAACACAGGGTGAAAGGACTTGGTCACTGAATGGATATCTCCAGAAAGCTGGGAGGGAAGACTGAAGGAGAATAATGATTCAGAAATCGAGGCCCTGGGTTACTGGAAGGATTGTGGCATTCTCAGAAGAAATAGGGAATTTGGAGGGGAAAGTGAAAATTAAAGAAGGAATATAATGCATTACATTTTGGAGACATGGAGATTGACAGAGACATCCAACCAGAAGTTACTGATATAGAAATGGAATTCCAGAGATGGGGGCTTGAGACATACAGCTATATAGAGAAAGACAGAGATTTGTGAATTACCTGGAACTAGATAAAGAGGTTATCAGACAGCAATGAAGAGATCCCTGGTGATCACTGAGGGAGCAGCCTCGGTCATGTGGTTCATACTCCAGACTGCAAAAGGTTGAGAAATGAGAGCAGCAGGGAAGCTAGGTAGCACAGTAAACAGAGCACCATCCCTGAAGTCAGGAGGACCAGAGTTCAAATTAGGCCTTAGACACTTGCTAGCTATGTGACCCGGGGCAAGTCATTTAACCCCAAATACCTCCGAAAAAAAAAAGAGAAAGAGAAAGAAGGGAGGGGCAGGAAGGAGGTGGTGAGGAGATGAAGGTTATGTGTATACATCACTCTGGCTGTTTGACAGGCAAAAGGAGTAGAGACAGAATAATTTGAAGCAAAAGTATGGTTAAGTTGTGGTGTTTTTAGAATCATGGAGACTAAAGGGAAGGATTCTGGAGAGAAGGAGGACTAAAGATGAGATAGATTGATGACATACTCCTGAAAACTCCTGAAAGAGATGGGGTAATGGAATTAAGGGCACAAGGAAAGGACTTGGCACAGCAATGACTACCAGTAGCACAGTGCAGTGGAAAGAGTGATGGATTAGGAATCAGAGGATCTGTGTTCACATCCTGGCTGGCCACTACCTATGTGACTTTGACCAAGTCACTGGTCTCAAGTTTCTTTGACTACAAAATGAGGAAGTTAGACTAGATGACCTCTTATAATCACTTCCAGCTCCACAGCTTTGATCCAGTGAGGCCCTCAGGAAGCAAGGAGAGGAAAGGTAGAAATAACAGGTGAGCTTTGAGATATCAAACACCGAACTCCTTGAAAAGGGATGGGGACTAAGTTCAAATCAAAGAAAAGAGATCAAAGAAAAAGGAAAAATGACCTATATGTACAAAAATATTGATAGCTCTTTCTGTAGAGGCAAAAAACTGGAAATTGAGGGGATGCCCACCAGTTGCAGAATGGCTGAAAGTTGTGGTATGTGATTCTGATAGGCTACCATTGTGCTATAAGAAATAATGAGCAGTTGAACAAGTTGTGGTATATGAATGCAATGGAATGCTATTGTGCTATAAGAAATGATGAACAGGAAGACTTCAGAGAGGCCTGGAAGGACTTATATGAACTGATGCTGAGTGAAAGGAGCAGAACCAGGAGAACTTTGTACACAGCAACAACCATGGTGTGCGAAGAATTTTTCTGGTAGACTTTAGCCCTTCACAGCAATGCAAGGACTTAAAAAATTCCCAATGGACTCCTGAGGCAAAATGCCTTCCACATCTAGAGAAAGAACTATGGAACTGGATCATGGAATGAAGCAGATTATTTCCTTTTGTATCATATTTTGTTTTGTTTTATGGTTTCTCCCATTCATTTTAATTCTTCTATGCAACATGACTAAGGTGAAAATTTATTTAATAAGAATGCATGTGTAGAACCTATATAAGATTGCATGCCATCTCAGGGATGGAGAGGGAAAGGAGGTAGGAAGAAGGGAGGAGGGAGGGGGAGAAAATCTAAGATATAGATGGAAGTGATTGTAGAAAACTGAAAACAAATAAATTTATTTTTAAAAATAAAATAAAGACTGTGAACATTAAGAAAATTAAAGATATTACTGAGTAGAAAAAAAAACAAATAGAGGAATAAATGATTTTTTGAAAAAAAAAAAGGAATGATGAGCAGGATGCTTTCAGAAAAACCTGGGGAGGCCTACATGAACTGATACAAAGTGAAATGATCAGGACCAGAAGAACACTGTACACAACAATATTGTATCAATGATCAACTGTGAAAGACTTAGTTATTCTGATCATCAAAATGATCCAAGACAATTCCAAAGGACTAATGATGAAAAGCACTGTCCAATCTCCAGAGAGAGAACTGATCAACTGAGTGCAGACTGAAGTATAATTTTTTCACTTTACTTTTCTTGCTTTTTTTCGCAACATGGTTAATATGGAAATATGCTTTGCATGATTTAATTTTGTAAAAGTGATGGCATGTTGCTTGCTTTCTCAACAGGATCTTCTTTTTTTCTTTAAAAAAATTCTGTTATAAGCAATGGCTTTCTAGGAGGCAAGAGGGGGAGGGTTATGAGAGGAAATTTTGGTGATATGAAAAACAAATTATTTTTAAAATTATTTTTTTAATATAAATCTTTTTTACAATTTTTCTATTTTATAAAAAGATAAGCATTCAGAAGACTAAGAACCCCTAATGGGTTGAGACTGGTAAAAATATTAAAGATAAGTAGGATGCTTATAAATCCCATGAATAAGCTCTTTTAGGGCAGTTACTCTTCAATTTTGGTCTTGCTACCCTTTAGCAAAATGCCTTGAACATATTAGGTTGCTGTTCAGTTGTTTCAGATGTGTCTGACTCTCCATGACCGTATTTGGAGTTTGCTTGGCAAATATGTTGAAGTGGTTTGCCATTTTCTTCTCCAGCTCATTTTACTGATGAAGAAATTGTGGCCAGTGGGTGAAATGACTTGCCCAGGGTCACCCAGCATGTGTCTGAAGCAGGATTTGAACTCAAGCCTTCCTGATTCCAGGCCTGGCTCTCTATCCACTGTGTCCTACAGCTACTCTATTAGGTGTTTAATACATGTGTACTGCACTGGTGACAGGAAGCACTTAAAAAAATATATATGTTGGAAATGAGAATAAATAAGGGATGGGGGTAGCTAGGTGGCAAAGTGGATACAGTACCAGCTCTAGACTCAGGAGGAGCTGAGCTCAAATTCAGCCTCAGACACTTACTAGCTGGGTGACCCTGGACAAGTCACTTAATCCTGACTGCCTCCAAAAAAGAAAGGGAGAGGCCCACTGCCTGGGGTGGATAATATGTCAATAAATGAGGAGCAGGAAGCAGAAACAAACCAACTCAACCTCAATTCAAGTTAACAAATGCTTGCTAACCAACTATCATGGGCAGAACACTGCTGAATGCTCAAGGAGACATAGAGTTTAGTTCAAACAGCCCTTTCCCTCGTGGAGTTTATGGAGTTCTTCTTTCACTTCCTGCTCAAAAATCAAGAATCTAAGAAAGCAAGATATGTGAGCAGGATACCAGGAAAAACCTATGGGATGTTTTCTCTATAATCCTAAGGGCTCCAATGGGAGGGATAAAGGGAACACTAGAAAGTAAATTAGGACACCTGGGTTTGAATCCTCATCCTGCCCCTGATAAGCTGTATAACACTGAACAGATTCCTTCCTGAAGTGACCTCCAAAGGTCTGCCCTGAAATCAGATTTGCTTCTCTAGGTACCTACCTCTCCGGGCAAAGAATTTTTCTTGGCAAGCTGATTCTCTGCTTGAGGTGATTCCTGGTGAGCTCGTCGACCCATCTTTGCTCCCTAATTAAAAAAAATAAAAAAACACAGAGGGACCTTGTGTCAGTTACTTTCATAATGACTAGTGGGATAAGAAATCTGGAAATGGTTGTGAGGACCGAATTTTCACAAGGGAAGAAAGATATAATTTGAATAGAATTGTCAGGCTTTATGTATACCTTAAAATAAGCAACTTGGATATGCTCTATAGCAGAGGAGAAAACCAATTCATTCTCATGAGCTTTACCCCAAAAGTCACAGACTATTTGGAGATTAAACTCACTCCGTTAAACCCAGAAACACAATTTTAGGATGGACTAAGATCTCATAGCACAACTCAAAGAAAAGAAGTAAAGGATTCCATATCTAACTACAGGATTTTCAGGAAACCAAATTTCTAAGCTGCAACTTTGCATGAGAATGGTTACCAAATATTGTTGGAAAACAGGTTTCTTAGATTCTATGGCAGCCTACACCAGAGAAATACAGAGAGCAGTTGTTTTGACTTGGACTCTGTCTGGATGTGCATCTAAGAGACATCACCCAAGGGAGACTACTTCAAGAATTCTGAGGCAAAATGCTTTGAAATCAGGACATTTGCAACTTGAGGTAATCAAAACCAACATTTGCAGGTGTTTCCAAAAGTCCTTTGCAGTAAAGGCTCAGTATCTTGGAGATTATTTTTTGAGGGCCTAAACTAAACTTGGCTCAGTCAGATAAAATTTGTATGAAGTACCAGGAACTACTAGCCTGTCTAAATTCTAAAGAGTTAAGCAGGACTTTTAGAAGGTTTTTCTGTCACTTTAATATCCTAAGCTTTTCTGTTTTTCTCAGGACCTGAAATAACAACACACCAGGTTCAAAAATATTATAGTTATCCTAAATTTCAGTGCATTTTTTAATAACGCATAGGTCTGGGAGTCAAGAAGGCCTTGGTTCATGTCCTGCCTCTGAGACAAACTGTGTGACTCTGGACAAATTAGTTAAATCCTCAGTGCCCCTGCCAACACTCCTCTAAGAACAGAAGATTCAGAACAGTTTCTGATCTTCATTGTTTCATTTTCCTCACCCAGACAACTACTCCCTCCCATTTTTTAAATCCAGTTTTAAAATTTGCTCTTAAATGCTCTTTACAATTTTTTAAAAAACAGATGTTCATCCTAGATACTCAAGTTTAAAACTGCATAAAGACTTTAAGCTCTATGAAGATCCAATATAACTCCAAGAAGATATTATCTAGTAATATCACAAACTCTTAATGGTCACTTTGGTGGAATATGTACCATCACTGACCTATCAGCACTGTCCATGACTACGTAGTTAGGCACATCAAATGTCCTACTATTGCAATTTAGCTGGTCAGTGAAACAAGGACATCCCATCTAATACACATTCTTTGGAGGCCACTGAATACCATCCACACATCTCCACTGAATCTTTCCACTGGGACCACGGTACAAGTCATTCATTAGGCCTGCAGGCAGGAAAACCTGGCTTCAAATTCTGTTTCAGATGGTAGCTGCGTCACCGTGGACAAGTCATTTAACTTCTATTTGCCTCAGTTTCTTCAACTGTAAAATGGGGATAATAATAGTACCTCCGCCCCCAGGGTTGTTGTGAGGATCAAATGGGATAGTCCTAAAGTATTTGGGACGGAATATTCAATACTCTGATATTTAACCGTTGTTCCCTTCCCTCATGCTGACTGAGGGTTTTGTAATGAAATACAATGAACTGCCCTTAGACCAAAACTGTCCAACCCTTTGGTGAATCTGATCTCAAATAACTGTGACAGCAAACACAAGGGGAGGAAGAGAATGCCCTTTAGATAAGCCTTTGTACTTAAAAAAAAAAAAGCCTGACTTGGGAACTAGCCTAATGTAGAGGCACCTTCACCCTTGTGATTTATACAGATGGTGAAGCTGGGAAACACCCTCTTGGTGAGTTTGAGAAGTGAGGGAGTATCATCTGTATGCCCATAGGTATACAACATATAGTTTTCATTAAAACATGCCAGCCGCTACAAGAGCCTCCATTAATGACATGACAGCACTCCTTAAATCTAGGGATTCTTAAAGTGTGGACCCAGAACCCTCGCTTCAGGACTCCAAGAGGTCAAAATGACGCTTGTCATCATACTAAGATCTTCTCTGCCTGTTTAAATGCTCCATCTCTTCCAACTCCCCATCTGTAGGAATCCCAATACACTTCAATGAAACCAAGACATCCCAAGAGGTAGAATGCAGAAGCCAACTGAACCCAGCTGTCCTCCAGGGAGCCAGACGCAGAGAGTTTGCAAAACTATCGAAAACAGCGTCATTCTCACTCATTTTTTTTGTTTTGGAAATGTTATTTTTCATCAAATGCCATTTATGTGAGCATGGAACAGGTGCACTCTCAGGGCATTTTAAATCTGTCAGCTTTGGTTTCTGACACGTAAATTCTACAGAGACGACTCAGAGAAAGAGAAGTTCTCTGGGCGTCCCCGGACACTGCGGAGAGCGTCCTCGGGTCCCGAAACCCCCAAGTCTGGGACTCGACACCCCAAACAACCCTCGGTGACTGCTGAGCCCAGGGGGGCAGCTCTCGGGCCCGGGCCTCGGGCCGCCCCTGTCCTTCTGGGTCGGGGGGCTTCACCAGGGGTCCTGGGGACTGAGATGGGGGGCGGGGCGGGGACGGTATCTTGGTTTTCACCTAACGTATTTTATTTTAAGAATTTAAAAGTCTGGCACTGGGAACGCTTCCGTCGGCCTCGGGCTCTGGGCCGCCGCACTCCGCTCCTCCCAAGCCTCACGGCGGCCCGGGCGAGCTGTCCGGCCCCGCCCGGCCTCTCCCGGGTCCCCTCCTCCCCAGAGGGGGAAGGCAGGAGGGGAGAGCCGGCCGGAACCGGGCCGAGCCGCTGCCGCCCAACCCTCCCCAGCTGGCCCAGTCCTCACTGAAGAAGCCGATCCGCGGCGCTTCTCCTCGCAGAGATCCAACACATCCTCCATGGCCGCGGCTGCTGACGTAACTTCCGGGAGCCCCGGGGCCCGGATAGCGTCCCTAGCAACCGGCTCCCCGCCCCCGCCCACCCCGCTATTAAAGGGACCGCGACTGATTTTCAGGGCTCTTGGGTGCCCGCTGAGGGAGAGAGAAAGGAGGGTAGAATAAGAGGACAGGAAGGGAGGAGGGGAAAGAAAACAGGAGGAGAGAAGGAGAAACGGAGAGGGGAAGGGAGGAGTGGAAAGGAAAAGAAGGGAGAGAGAAAAGAAGAAAAAAGGGAGGAGGAAAGTAGGAAAGGAAAAGGACAGGGAGGAGAGGAGAAGGGGAGCAGAGAAAAGAAAGGGAAGGGAGGAGGGAAAGGAGGAGAGAAGAGGAAAAGGAGAGGAAACGTTAAGAAAAAAGAAAGAAGGAAGGAAAAAAAGGGCAGAAAGGAATGAAAAGGAAAGGAAGAGAGAAGGGGAAGAGAAAAGAAAGAAGGGAAAAAGGAGTGAAAAGAAAGAAAAGGGAAGGAAGAAGGGAGGAGGGAAAGGAGGAGAGAAAAGAGAAGGGAAGAGAAAGGAGAGGAAATAGGGTCAGAAAAAAGAAAGAGGGAAGGAACAAAGAAGGGAAGAGAGGAATGAAAAGGAAGGGAAGAGAGAAGGGAAGAGAAAGTAAGAGGAAAAGAGGGTAGAAAAAGAGAGGAGGGAAAGGAAGAGAGAATGAAGAAAGGGGCAGAAAGGAGGTGGGACTTGTTCTTTCTTAGTCCTAGCTGAGTAATACTTCAGGGAATTATGCCCATCCCCCTGAGGAACAGTTCTCTTTCTAGTCATTGCCTCAAGCACTTTCTCTTGCTAAAAGTCACTGAGTTTTCTCCTGTGGGACTGAGTGAGCATTTAGGGTTACAGGATCAAGGATTTAGGACCGAAAGGGACTTTGGAGGCCATTTATTCCAACTCGACTCTCCTTCTAGCACCCCTCATTTTGCAGATGAGGTCTGAAGTCACAGAGTTTAAGAAAGGCTTGCCCAAAGATTCAAACTAGTCATAAATAACAAATGCAGAATTTGAACCCAGGTCTCTGCTTCCAAAACCAGTGCTTTTTCATCTGCATAAAGCTGCCTCTAGCTAATTTGTCCAAAGTTGGTTCTGTACTGAAGAAGGGTAGTTTAAGGCAGAAATAACAGACATACTTGCTAGATACATGTATCCCTACTACTAGACTGTGCTAAGCTTCTTGAGGACTAAAGAGCATTTCATTTCATATTTCCAGGGTACTGCACGGTGCCATGTACATAGTATATGCTTAATAAACCCAATTCAATATTTATTTAGTTTCTGTTATGTGCCTCACAACTGTCTGTCATCGAGCTCAATGGACTCTGGCTTCCTCCTCTTCCGCACTACTATACACTGGGGAAGATTTATTTAAAGCTTAAGTTTGGGTTCATATCTTATCGTATTCCCAAAGTGGAGGCGTAGAGTGATAGCTGGTGTATATGATGTAAATCAGGAATGAGATAGTTAGTTATTTCCTGCAAACAAAAGACTCACAGATGTAACAGAAAGAAAAAAATTAACCAAGCTAACTAAACTAGCAGTTACTGTGATACTCAGCTAGGAGACATACAGAAAACCACCAACATAAAGCATTCGTGGGACTGCCAAAAAGGTACTTTACGTTTTCACCTCTGCTTTGCCACACTCAGGAGATGTCTTTTGGCAAGTCAGGCCAAAAATATCGGGCTCATCCTTCAGAAAGGGGCCAACTTCTTCAAGAGTGCTAGTAGTTTCTTGGGACTCCTTTAGAAGGGAAATCAAAAGGGACCCAAAATCTCTGGACCTCTCATACTCAGTAAGGTCACTTTGCAAACCTTGACATTCCTATCTCTAGACTGATGTTCAGTCATCTAGGAAGTTTTCCACCCGAGTTCTAAATGCTATCCCCTAGAGGGTCATGGTTGGTGGTGGTCGTCCTTTGTTCTCGAAGAGGACCAAAATGGCATCACTATGTTAGAGTTAAGTTACAGTGTGTTCAACTGTGGCTGATCAGACCAATATGAGCTCAGAATGATCTACCACAGGTTGGGCACAAATAATCCTTGTGAACATTTGGGGTGGATTCTCTAGATTTGCACATCTTGTGTTTCTTTTGAGCTACCTCAATTCTGCTTTGTTCATAGAGTACACCTTCTTTAATGAGGGTACACTGAGTGGTCCTGTGCCAGTGTTTCCCATGTCACACAATCAATTCCAAAGTTCTTCAGAGAGACCTTGAGAGTGTCCCTGTATTGCTTCTTCTGACCACCATGTGAGCGCTTACTTTGTGTGAGTTCTCTGTAAAATAGTCTTTTAGGGAAGCACATTTGGCATTTGAACAACATGGGCAGCCTCTTGGAGTTGTGCTCTTTGTAGTAGAGTTTGAATGCTTGGCAGTTTAGTTCAAGAAAGGACCTCAGTGTCTGATACTTTACCTGTCAGGGGATCTTCAGAATCTTTGTAAGACAATTTAAATGGAAGCCATTCAGTTTCCTGGCATGATGCAGGTACACTGTTCAGGTTTCACTGGCATACAATGAGGTCAACACAATGGTTCTAGAGCAGGGGTGAGGAACCTGCAGCCTCAAGGCCACATGTGGCCTTCTAGGTCCTTGGGTGCAGCCTTTGGACTGAGTCCAAGTTTTACAGAACAAATCATTTCATTAAGGGAATTTGTTCTGTGAAATTTGGATTCAGTCAAAGGGCCCCACTTGAGGACCTAAAGGGCCACATGTAGCCTCAATGCTGCAGGTTCTCCACCCCTGCTCTAGAGGGTCAAAAGAAGAGGGAATCACGGGTGGGGTAACTTCCTTTTAAAAAGCCCACTAAGGGTGAATCAATGGAATAGGTTAGGTACACAAGACACAATTATCAAGGACTATAGTAACCTACTGTTTGATAAACCCAAAGACTTCACTTTCTCGGATCAGAACTAACTATTGTACAAAAACTGCCAGGAAAATTGGAAAATAGTATGGCAGAAACTGGGCATAAACCAACCTCTTACCCTATATACAAAGATTAAGGTCAAAATGGGTGCATGATTTAGACATAAAGGGTGATGCTATAAGCAAATTAGGAGAGAAAGTTTATCTGTAAGATCTATGGAGAAAGAAAGTATTTATGACCAAATAAGAGATAAAGACCTTTATGAAATGGATGATTTTGATTACATTAAATTAAAAAGGTTTTGCACAAACAAAGCCAATTCAACCAAGATTAGAAGGGAAGCAAAAAAACTATGAAATTATTTTTATAGCCAGTGTTTCTGATAAAGGCCTCGATTCTAAAATATATAGAGAACTGAGTCAAATTTATAAGAATGCAAGTCATTCCCCAATTGATAAATGGTCAAAGGATTTGAATAGGCAATTTTCAGATGAAGAAATTAAAGCTATCCATAGTCATGTGAAAAAATGTTCTTAATCACTATTGATTAGAGAAATGCGAATCAAAACAACTCTGAGGCACCACCTCATACCTATCCTAGTGGCTAATATAACAAAAAAGGAAAATGATAAATGTTGGAGAAGATGTGGGAAAATTGGGTATTGGTGGAGTTATGAACTGATCCAGCCATTTTGGAGTGCAATTTGAACTATACTCACAGGGTTATAAAAATGTGCATGCCCTTTTTTTCAGCAATACCACTACTAGGTCTGCATCCCAAAGAAATTATTAAAAAGGGAAAAGGAATCACATGTACAAAAATATTTACAGCTGCTCTTTTTGTGGTGGCCAAGAATTGAAAATCAAGGGGATGTCCGTCAACTGGGGAATGGCTGAACAAGCTGTGATATATGATTGTGATGGAATATTTTTGTTCTATAAGAAGTGAGGAGTAGAGAGATTTCAGAAAAACCTGGAATTACATGAACGGATGTGGAGTGAACGGAACCAGGAGAACCCTGTACACTAGGCCTGCATAACATATGGCCTGTGGCCCACTTGTGGCCTAACAAAGAATTTCTAACAGCACACAAGAAGTATAGAGTTGCCACTGTGCACACTCCTCTCTGTCACCTGACCCACAGCAAACAACCATCATCAGTTTATCTCTAGTCTTACCTATCTGCAGCTGAATAAATTTAGCCTATTTTAATTTTGTCCCCAACTACTGTCAAGTTGTGAAGGTCTGTTGTACACAGTAACAGCAACATTGTGCAATGACCATCTTTGACAGATGTAGCTCTTCCCAGCAGCATAATGATCTAAGATAATTCCAAAAGACTCATGAGACAAAATGCTTTCCACATCTAGAGAAAGAACTATGGAGAATGCAGATTGAAACATACTATTTTCTCTTTTTTTTCTTTGTTGAGGTTTTCCCCTTTTGTTCTGATTCTTCTTTCACAACATGACTAATGTAGAAATATGTTTAATATGATTGTACATGTGTGGCCTGTATCAGATTCCATGCTGTCTTGAGGAGGGAGGAAGAGGGGGAGGGGGAAAACATCTGGAAGTCAAAATCACATAAAAGTGAATGTTGAGAAGTAAAAATAAATTAATTGCTTAATAACATTTTAAAATAAATAAATAAACATTTAAAAATTTTTAAAAAAGAATGCTTGGGGGAAAAATTTTAAAATTAAAATTCCCCTAAGTCTTGTACTCTTCCAGATTAGTGGCCAAGAAAGAGATTGTTTCACCATTCTTGAAGAGCCCAAAAGGGGAGCTAGCACATAGAAGTTGACAGGCAAGATCTGTACAACCCCTACTTATGCCAGACACTGAAGGATAGATACAAATGAAAGAGTCCCTACCTTCAAGAAGCTTATAATCTGCTGGAAGAATGCAACATATACAAAAGTAAGTAAATATAAAATATATTTAATACAAACTAATTTCAAGAGGACAAGAGTGCTAATAACTAGGGGAAGTAGGCTGTACAGTAGATAGAGCCCTTAGGGACTAGAGTAAGGAAGCTGTGAGTTCAAATCCTGCTTCACACTGACTGTGCAAGTCACTTAACCTCTGTCTACCTCAGCTTCCTTATCTATACAATTGTTATTGTTCAGTTGTTTCAGGTATATCCGACTCTTTATGACCCCATTTGGGGTTGTCTTGGCAAAGATATTGGAGTGGTTTGCCTTTTCCTTTTCCCACTCATTTTACAGATGAGCTCATTATACAGATCTATAAGAGGGGGATAATAATAGTACTTATTTCCCAGGATGTATCAGCAAGGACCCCAACATACGCAGGAGGTGTATGTTGGGGTTCTTATATATGCTACACAGATTCTTATATATGCTCTTCTAAAAGGAAAACAACTTTTGAGGGGTCAACAATCATTTTAATCAAGTATATGTATCATTCACTTAGTTCAGGGGAAAAAGTCGCCACCCTGAATTTCAGAGAAAATACAGAGAAATTAAGATACATAGACAGGGCTTCCAACTGCCTGATCATAAGCAATACATACATCACAGAACAACAGACAGATGCAACTGTCTGACCATACATACACAGTTACCAGAGAGAGAAGCACCAACATCTGAGTTTTCAAAGCTGGGAGGCTCCTGAGTGGCTGCCCAGAGTTTCATCTGGTCAAACAAATGCTGAGTAAGCCCCAAAGTAAAACCTCACCTTAGAATACTTATACATTTTTCAGAGCCAGAGGGCATTACAACCCTTGAGAGCCAGTGCCTCATTAACAAAAGGTGTGGGCCTTCCTACAAATCTTCCTACACCCATTAATGGGTGGGGAAGATCTTTCCATTAAGAAGCAAAATTATATTAACAATAAGCAAAAATGCTTATTAAAAAATGTGTTATCAACGCATAGGATTGTTATAAGGATCAAATGATATAACAATTTTAAAGTGCTTAGCATAGTAGCTAGCATATAATAAACTACATAAATGTTAGCCATTATTATTAATGGTTATTAAAGTACTAAGAAAGAAGATGGAGGTGGTCAACCACCAGACTGACCCAAAGAGGTCAAAGACGAATCATATGAAATAACGCTGGAAGGGTAGGTAGGAACTAGTGACTTTAAATTAGTAATATTTTTTTGGCATCCATAAGGATGATGTGGAGAAGGGAATATACAAAGGTAGAAAAATATTCTTGTAGAGAACATGTGGGGCTCAGGGATGCTTTGAGACTCTTAGATCCAGCAGTCCTTTTTCCCCTTCTCAGAATCCTCACCAAATTCACTTTGGGAGTGAGGTGCTCCCTAGCTAAGCTGGACTGGTGATGCATTCCAGGTCTTAGTATTTCAGTTAATAGGTCAATCTACCATAGAATTGAGTCAAGGTCAAGACTGCTTGCCTGTGCTGGCTCCTCACTGGACTCAGCTGCTGCTTCTCGGTGGTCTCTTCTATCCACTTAAGTTGGTGAGTAGACCTTTAACACCTCTCCCCGAGTTTCAAAGTCCACATGGTTGTAACCTGGTCGATTCCAATTTTGCTACTTAGTCATCTAAGGTCAGAAAAGAATGAGTGTAATAGAGACAAAAGAAACAGAGGCACCATGCATTCAGGGACACTCGGTGATCAGGGGTGAGAGAGGGCTCCACCTACCAACTCAGAGCAATCCTCTTCACTCGGAAACTACGTAGAAGAGGGCAAGAGATATTTCTGTAGGCGCAGTTCTAGCTCAGCAGTCAAGTCAAGTCAAGTCAAGAAGCACTTATACGTGCCAAGCACTATACTAAATAAGTACTAGGGATTCAAAAAAAGGCAAAAGGATAGTCTTTGCCCTCAAGTAGCTTATATTCTAATAGAGGAGGTAACAGATGAACTAATACGTGCATACAAGGTGTACACAGAGTAGATGGAAGGCACTTTGAGCATTAGTCAATTAAAAGGCTTTTCGTTGTCACCCAATATGACAACAGAAAACAGAATTTCTGAGCAAGTTCTGAAATGGAGGGAAGGGTCCTCCATTACAGATGCCCAAACCTCCACATGTAAGATTAGGACCTAGCAGGGTATATCCTTGGGTAGCCCACCAAAAAGGGCAAATCTAGGCATGCTCTAAGAATTGGGCCCTCACCCATTATAACAATATAGACATAATACAAAGCAAAGAATTTAAAAAGTTATAAGGTGTTACAAACAATTCAAAGCTATCGCTCCAGGCTGAGGAAATCTGGGAAGATTCCGCAGTCAAGGTGGCATTTGAGCCTAGTCTCAAAAGATAAGAAAGACTTCAGCTGGCAGAGCTATGATGGAGGAGGACATTGAAGGCACGAGAAACTGTCTTTTGCTTAGACACTGGCACTGAGGCCAGAGAGTAAAGAAAGGTGTTTGGGAACGTAAATAAGCCAGTTTGGCAGGAGCCCTATAGGGAGACAGAGCCAGATTGAGAAGGGCACTGAATGCCAAGGTAAAAAACTTGGATTTTAGTGAAAGAGTTTGAAATTTGGAATGTTGGGCATAAAGCCATGAAAGGGCATAAAGCCGTGAAAGGTGAGATAATCATGCACAAAGGAATATGACAGCAGTACAAAAGATGCCATCAACAGAAGAACCACATAGGTATAAATGAATCCTGGCTTGCGGGTAAAAAAAAAAAATGTGCCCAAATCATCAGGAAGATACAACACCCTGTTTTCTATTCTCAGAACAGACTTTTTTTTTTTTTCTTAATCCTATGCTTGGCTCCCACTGCTAGGACTCAGGGTTACCTCCCCAGCCTCATGCTCCTAAAGACCTGGGCCCCACAAAATTGAGGTACTTATCCTGAGTCCTAGGGCTTCATGACCCCTCAATTTCCTTCTCTGCTCTATAAAAATGTGTACTACTACGTGTTCATGAGCCAGTAAATCACACCCCTCACTCAGGGGTGGGGAACCTGTAGCTTCAAGGTCACATGTGGCCCTTTAGGTCCTCAAGTGCAGCCCTTTGACTAAATCCAAACTTCACAAAACAAATCCCCTTAATAAAAGGATTGTTTTGCAAAGATTGGACTCAGTCAAAAGGCCACACCCAAGGACCACATGTGACCTCGAGGCCACAGGTTCCCAACCCCTGCAGATAAATTAATGTTTCACTAGAGTTGAAAGGTCATATCATAGAGTGGGAGGGAGAAGGTTTGGTCTGAACGGCTTTTTAGTGCCCTTCACATACAGTAGAATGTAAGCTTCTTAGGGAGGAGGGACTGTTTCATTTTTGTCTTTGCATCAGTAGTGCCCATGTAGCTTATTAACTGAATAATGGAAATCATCACATTCCCCTGCAGTAAAGCCACCCCTGGCTGAGCAAAGCAACATAGCACGAAGCAAGATGGCAAAGAAAAACAGACATTTTGAGTCACAGAATTTACATTTGGAAGAGAATTCAGAGGCCATTTGGTCTGACCCCAGGCCTAGACATAGAATCTCCTCTCTAATATGTACAGGTGGTAAGGCAGTCTTTCTCTGAAGATCTCCAGTGAGAAGGAAAGAACTCCACTTGTCTCCCAAGGCAGCCCCACTTCACTTTTAGATAGCCCTAATTGGTAATAGGAGTCATTCACGTGGGGCTTTTGGTATCTTATTCGATTCTTACATCAACCCTAGTATTATCTCCATTTAACAGAGGGGGAAACCGAGGCTAAGAGAAACTGAGTGACTTGCCCAGGGTTACACAACCCATAAGTGTCTGAAGTAGGATTTGAACTCAAGGTCTTCCTGACTCCAAGTCTAGTGCTCTTATTCTCTTTGCTACCTAGTTTGTTTACTTGTTAGCGAGTTTTCTCTTTCATGGAGCTAAAATCTGCCACTGTAACTTCAGTTGTTTCTGGTTTTCTCTTCCAGGCCAGATGGGACGAATCTACTCCCTCTTCTACAAGATAGCTTTTGAAAAATTCTTCAAGACAGTGATCATGTTCCTCCACAAGACTTCTCCAGGGCAAACAGTCCTCGATGCCTTCAACCAGTCCTCATGTGGTGTAGTCTCTAAACCCTTCACCAACCTGGTCCTCTCTGTCTGGATGTTCTCCAATTTGTCAGTGCTTGTCCTGAAATGGGGCATGCAGAACGGGATGCAACAGTTTAGAAATGGTCTGGCTAGGGCAAAGTATAGTAGGACTGTCACATCTTTCTTCTAGATACTGTATACAATCAGTGCTTTCTCAGGAAAATACTGCCATGCCTATTTTTCATATGTATGTTGTACTATATTATTCATCCTTTTTATATATAATTTTATACATGCTGTCCTTTTATACCTAGCATTTATACAGTGCTTTAACATTTCCAAAGTGCTTTACAAATATTTGATCCTCATAACTACACTGGGAAGTATTATTCCCATTTTATAGCTGAGGAAACTGAGTCAGAGGTTCAGTGACTTACCCAGAGTCACATGGCAAGTAAGAGTCTGAGGCCAAATTTGAGCTTGAGTTTTCCTGACTCCAGGTCAGTTTTACTCTTCAGTTATGTCTCTCTTCATGACCCCACTTTGGGTTTTTCTTGGCAAAGATACCAGTGTGATTTGCCATTTTCTTCTCCACCTCTTCTGACAGATAAGGAAACTGAGGCAAACAGGGTTAAGTGATTTGCCCAGGGTCATACAGCTCATGTCTGAGGCTGTATTTGAATCCATGATTCCACGCCCAGTGCTGTATCCACTGCACCACCTATCTGCCCTGAAGTGGGAAGGAAGGGTCCCAGAAGTGTTGTTATTCAGTTGTTTCAGTTGTGTGCAACACTTTGTGGTGCTGTTTAGGGTTTTCTCAGCAGAGATAACTAGAGTGGTTTGCCCTTTCCTTCTCCAGCTCATTTACAGATGAGGAAACTGAGGCAAACGGTTAAATGATTTGCCCAAGATCCCACAGCTAGTAAGTGTCTGAGGATAGATTTGAACTCAGGGAGAGGAGTCTTCCTGACTCGGGTCCCAGCTATCTATCCACTGTGCCACCTGGCTACTCTCCTTCATTTTAAGGTTGAGGAAAATGAGACCCAGAGGACTTAAGGGAGTTGTCCAATGTCACACAAATGGCAAAAGCAGGATGTGAACCTACGTTGTCCAAATTCAGCACTCTGGGTAACCTGTGAAGACACACACGCACACACACACACACACACACACACAAATATTCACTTAACTTCTCTGAGCCTCAGTCTCTTCTTCTACAAAGTGTGGGGAAGGATGCTGAACTGGACGAACTTTTCAGCTCTAACGATCTGTAAGTCTCTGAGGCTATGAGTTCGTGACTTCTGTGAGGATGATGTTTCAGAAGCAACTGCCATCCAGGAGAAAGCTCACGGGATTCAGAGGCGGAAAGCCTGGACTCACTTCTCTCTTTGCCTCTCCAGCTGTGTGATTCTATGCCAATCACTCTACCTGTCAGCCTCAGTTTCCTCATCTGTAAAATGAGGGAAAATAATATTTACATTCCCCATTTCACAGAGTTATTATCAGAATCAAGAGCTGTATTGCATGAAAAGTGCTCTAAAACCACCGGCCCTAGAGTCAGGAGGACACGAGTCCAAATCCAGCCTCACTCACTCACTAGCTGTGTGACCTTCAGCAAGCTTCTGAAAAGAAAAAGTTCTCTAAATCCTAAAAACACCGTATGAATGTGAGTTCTAGTAATAATTATCTTCCAACTTCTAATCCAACTTCTAAAAATAAGATTGTGATGATTTCAAGTCCAGGATTCATAAATGAGCAACCTCCTTCATTGGTCCTGGGTGATGATGACTGGATTGTGCTCTAAGGTAAGATACCTAGAATCCTTTTCCTGTAGGCTCACAATTTTATTGTGAACTCTCCCTCCAGCATTTTGTAATTCTTCACCAAACTTAATTGAATGCCTCCTAGCTGCTCCTCTTAACAGAGGCAAGGCCTGGATACTCACTGACAATAATTCAAGGGAAAGAACATGACCTAAATAATAAGAAAAGACCTAAAACAGATTCAGGGAGATTGGAGATGAAATAGACATCCTAAAATGTGAATCCTGGGCACTTGAAAAGTAGCACAATCCTAGCTTTAATATTTATCCCCTGCCCTCTCAGCCTTGTGGCAGAGGAGATTGAATAAAAGTCTAAGAAGAGGAAAAAAGGGGATGAATATATTGTGTTCAGTTCTAGACACCAGGGTTTAGGCTAGAGAATGTCCAAAGAAAGGCAACCTGTATGGAAGAGGGCCTTGATTTATGGCAAATGAAGATGCCTAAGCAATGAATGGTCACTGCAAGCCCAAAGGGAGGGAAGGAGCATGTTTTTAGCCTAGAGAAAAGAATACTAAGTGGGAATGTGATCATTGTGTTCAGATATTTGAAAGGCTGTCATATGGAGGCTGTCATATTAAATGTGTTCTCTTTGACCTCAGAGAGTAACTAAGAACGGTGGGTGGAAGTTACAAAGAGGAAAATTTAGTCTTGCTGTGAGGGCAAATAAGAATTATAGTTGTCCAGAAAAGAAATGGCTTGTGGATTCCTCTTCCTTAGAAGTCTTTAAGAAGAAGCTAGAAAAGAAAAAGGAAAAAAGAAATTTACATGATACCTTTATCATATATTTAGAGAATAGCAAAGTGTACATAACAGATTTTACAGTTTCATGTGCAATCATTTTTATTCTATTATGTTATGGAAATGCTTGTTTTAGCCCATAAATTCAAAAAAAAAAGGAAGAAAGAAGGAAAGAAAGAAAGGAAAAGAAAGGAAAAAAAGAAAGGAAGAAGAAGAGAGAGAAAGAAAGAGAGAGACAGAGAGAGAGAAGATCTGGGCAACCACTTGTTTGGTATGCTATGGCAGAGGTTCCTTTATTTGTGGCTAGGACTGGATGACTGGGGAGGTCCCTTCTAACTCTGGGCTTCTATGAGTCTTCCTCTTCACCCATTTGGGAAGTGGGATCACTGTTAATCTTGCCTTTGCATTCTGTGGCTCCCTGTGGAAATGAGAATAGGAAGGAAGGCCTGCAAACATCTGGATGACATTTCAGCAAGAGAGAATTTATCTTTTTTTACGGCAAGGGAGCAATGCACTTGCATCTGGACAAAAACGGCCTCATTACATCAGAAAGACAGTCCTCTGCCGTCCAGGAAGGCTGGGCAATTCACCATTGTCTAAACACATCACAAATGTGCCTCATTCGGTGATTTTTTTCATATCTTACCCTACTTTTGGTGTGTCCACTCTACCCTCCATCAGTGGAAATGCTGCCTAACTACTGTTCAATGCCCCTTTTGCACCTCCATGAGGTTTTTTTTTCTGATTCTGCTGGTTAAAAATGCTCTTCAATAACACTTTGTCCCTTATTAGTCTACGGCTCTCCCCTTAGCTTTTTTCACTCCCTCACCAAACTCAGTTAAATGTATCCTAACTGTTCTAACTGCAAGTCCCAAATATGCACTGGCAATACTTCAAGGGAAACAGCATAAGAAGTCATAAGAAAAAGCCTAAAGCAGGTCCAGCGAGGGTGCAGATGAAATAGTCATCCTAAAATGTGAATCCTGGGCACTTGAAAAACAGGGGGAAAAGTCACAGCTTTGCTATCTATCCTCTGCCCTGCCCTGCCCCCCCCCCCCAGCCTTGTATTAGAGGAAATCAAATGAAGGCTGGGAAGAAGATGGGGAGAAGGGGGACCAATGTATCATGATGAGTTCTAGGAAGTTGCTATAAATATTTGTGTATATATAGGTCCTTTTCCTTTTTTGTTTTTGTTTTTATCTCTTTTGGGATTACAGACCTAGTAGTGGCATTGCCAGGTCAAAGGGTATGCATAGTTTTATAACCTTTTGGGCATAGTTCCAAATTGCTCTACAGAATGGTTGAATCCGTTCACAACTCCGACAAGGGTACATTAATGTCTCATTTTTCCCACATCCCTTCCAATATTCATCATTTACCTTTCCTGCCCTATTAGCCAATATAATAATGAAGGACATTCATAATCTAAGTGTCCTAGGAAGGCAATCAAAACACTGAAGGGCTATGTCAAGGATTTCTTTTTTAATTTTTGTAGAAAATAATGCAAAAATGCATTTTGTTTGTACTTCTTGAGCATTTAAAAAAATTTCTTTAACATGGCAATTTGCATAGACAACCTCTAAGCTTACTGAGAGGCAGTATGGCATAATGGATAAAGTAAGGATGACATTTTTCAAGTCCTGCCTCTGAAACTGAAATTGGCTGGTGACCAATCAGTGCTCCCAGGCACAGTCTCTAAGACTCTACAAGTTAGAAATGTGTTACTAACATGTGTTGGAGAGTTCTCCACACTGATGAAATCACAAAACTTGACCAAAAACAAAGACTCCCCAAGAGCAGGGATGAAGGCTTATTTGCCTTTGTGTTTTTCCCAGCAACTAGTGTTTCATTAGACTGTAAGCCGCTTGGGGGTATGGACTATTTTTTTTGCCTCTTTTTGTATGTACTTGTCACATAGTAGGTGTTTTGTTGTTCAGTGGTTTTGTTCAGTCATGTCTGACTTTTGTGACACCATTTTGGGTTTTTTTTGGCAAAGACACTGGAGTGGTTTGCCATTTCCTTCTCCAGCTCATTTTCCAGATAGCAAGCTAAGGGTAGGGTTAAGAGCCTTTGCCCAGGGTCATGTAGCTAGGAAGTGTCGGAGACCTAGTTTGAGCTTAGGTCTTTCTAACTCCACTGCATCACCTAGCTGGTCCACGAAGCAGTATGTAAGTGCTTAGCAAATGTTTAGTGCTTGACTGATACTTTTATTGATGTGCACTTGACATTTCATTGAAACAACTGAACACTTAGAAATTTGATATATCTGAAAGGCCAGACAGAAACAGAAGAAATCTTCATCCAAGACGTATCTTGGCCCAGAGCTGGTGGGCTAGGGTGTTAACTGGTGGGGAGCTGCAGGTAAGAGATGGGGCAGCACCTCTGCACCCAAGACCCTCTCATAAGACCTAGAAGAACATAATGTTCCATTGGGGGGCTTCATCTACCAGGGTAGCAGACTCACAGACCTTGACCTGCAATCCTAATTAAGGTCTCTCACTCCCTTCTTGGAAGGATGGAACTCCAGGAGTGCACTGTCCAGTACAGTAGATGAGCAACAGCCAGGATGAGGTCAGCATGAGTATGTCGGCCTGGGAGAGCAAGGACCATGAACAAATCTGCACCAAACTAGGCACTGCTATGAAGGTGGGCATTGCCATGAGGGTGCCAGGTGAAATCATTCTGTTCTGGGTCATCTTCATCATTGTCTACAACACCAGCTTTTACACCCACAAGTTCAAGGAGCACTTGTTTGAGCTTGCTGTGTACCTTTTCAAAAAGGTGTCCATCTACTCAGAGACCCCCTACGTCCTGACTCAGACCACCAGGGCAGGCTGGCCCCTGGGGGCACGTATACCTATAGATATAGACACATACACAGGGACAGATATGGACACAAACTGAGTCTCTTTTCAGAGAAAGAGAGAGACACATACTAAGAGTGACAGACACACAGATAGACATACACTGAAACAGACACTGGACAGAAGTAGAGACAGTCATACATGGCGACACAGACAGACAGACAGACATACACACACACACACACACACACACACACACACACACACACACACACACATCTCTCTCTTCTCCCCTGTCCCAGGACAGAACTCCAGATCAAGCCATCCACATCCCACCCTTGCCCTGCCCAGGGAGAGTTACCACATTCAGTTATTGAAGCCCAGGGCTATATCTCTCACTCATTCCCTCCTTGGTCACCTTCTCATTGACCAGATGACCTCTCCCTTGGACCTGTGGTTGCCCTTGACAGCCAGATATCCAAGAAAGATGAGAAAGACCAGGGCACGGTTTTATGCCTCAGAAACCTTTCTGCAGTTCTGGTTTATGTTCAGAACTGGAGTCAGATCCAGGTTTCCTGTGCAGGTTCTACCCACCCTGCCCCATTCTTTGTAAGACTAAGACCTAGATGGGAGGAAACCAGGGAATGCCGCACAGGAAACTCAACACCAAAGTGGGACTCGGATGAGAATCCAGGTCACTCCTAGGGTTTAATTTCTGCCCATCCCTCCTCCAACCACAGGTGGTGGGGATAAAATCTGCCTCCCATTTGCTATGACCTCTCCCCACATCCCTGCCCTGCCACTCACCACCAACTCTACTGTTTGAAAAACTAGACACAATGTGAACCTGATTTCAACATAAATTTGTTGAGAAAGAGAAGGCAGTGGCCCACTTATCTCCAGGAAAAAAAATTAAGGGAGGCAGCATCATGTATGGAAAAGAGATATTTGGTTCAGATCCTGACTCTCTCATTCATGTGTGAACATGAGGAAGTCACACCTCTGGGCCTCAGTTTCCTCAACTGTAAGATGAGACTATATGGCTTTGAAGGTCCCTGCCATGGCTAAATACATACTTCTGTGGCCATGATTCAATATGGAATCCCAGCAAAGCCAATGGTTCCCATGGTTCCTGGGAATCAGCAGGGAAATTCAGACTTATCCCCAGCCCCAGGGATGGAAGTTCCTAGGTCCTCTCATAGGCTCACAGGCCCACAGCTGTGTTACTGGCTTCCTTATGTATGTGTATGTGGGGGGGTAGGGGGGGGCAGGGAAGGGTAAGTTCTTAGCCTGTCAGCTCTGGACTCATTGTAAGAAGTGTCCCCTCTAAAGTTATTCCTTGACCCCCTCCTCTGGATTTGCCCTCACTTACTGTACTAAGTCCCAGGGAATTCTATCCCCTGGCCTACCTTAAAGGAAGAAAACCCCAGTGAATCTGAATGGAGGGCCTGATATTTCTGATGACCCCTAGCCACAGGTGCCAGTCACAAAGACTCTGGGAGCCAGCAGAAAGTAGCCCCCATCCTGAGGAGTCTTCCCTCCTGATTTGTGACCTTACCCAAGAGGCAGAGGCTGAGCCAGGGATGACTAGGGTATTCTAGGATTTGAGTGCCGACCTCCATACCCCACCCCCTTCTCTTTCCTTTCCAGAAAAACAGAATAAAATAATGGAAAACAAGGAGGGGGGAGAGCAGGATTCTAATAAATAGCCACTTGTGTGACCTCACACAGTTCCCTCTCTGAGTCTTAGTTTATTCCTCCTAAAAAGGACAAGATAGTTTCTAGGGCAGAATCCTAACTATTGATCCTGGCACCGGCAGCTATGATGGGTTAATGTGGGGGCAAAGCTGGCTCACTTGGAATACAGCTCTTTGGATGTTCTACAATTCTAATGAAAAAACCTGACCCATGATACCCCCTTTGTCCCCTTCCCCCTTTCTTTATCCCCAGTGGTCCCTCTTGGGAGGTTACAAGAAGTAGTTAATATAAAGAGATTTAATGGGAATTGGACAACCTGGGTCGTTAACCTTGGACATATCTCAAAAAAAAAGAAAGAAGGCAATTTGATATATGTGTTGGACACCTACACAGTGTCTACCCCTGCATCCGCTCTCAGTCCTTTATCCCCCATGTTCCCTTTATCGGGCCCTGCTTTTCAAATTGTTTCAGATCAAAAAGAAAAGAAAAATCCGGTAAAACTTTGGTCTTAAACTCTCAGTCGGTGTCAGAATCTGACCACCAGGGGGCAGGGTTGATCTTTTGATAAACCCACCCTCTTTCTGCTCCTCTGGAGCACCTCCAAGCCCCACAAAGCCCTCTCACTCCCCAGATCTTGTCAATGAAAAAATGGTGCCAGGATCTCTGAGGAGCAGAGCAGAATCCCGTTAAGAAGAACTGAATCACCTCGACAAGCGAGGCTTGGCACAGCCACTCCTGCAAACAGCTAGCACACACGATTCCCCAAAGTCCTTCCTCCAGGCAGGGTTGGGACTGCCCCTCCCGACCTGGCAGAGGAGGGGCCCCTTGGGTTACAGTTGGGTTTTTTTAAAGGAAGAATTGACAGCTAGGGGAGAGGGTGAAAGGAAGAGTGGAAGGAGCCCCAAGGAAAGAGGAGAGTTGACCAGGGTAACTTTCCAAAGGAGGTGTATTAGAAAACTGCCCTAAAAAAAGAGACTCCAGGAAACAGGGAAGAAAGCCCAGTACCACGTAGAATGAGAGGATTTGCAAAGTATTTTCAAATGGGATCTGCTTTTCCTGTGCCTGTTTAAAACATTAAAATTGTGCTGAATATGAGGCTGAGCTTGCTAGTCACTCCCTCCCCCCATCCCCAGCCAAAGACGTCATGGGAGGGAGGTATAAAATTTCAGCAGAGAGAAATAGAGAAAGCAGTGTGTGTGTATGTGTGTGTGAGAGAGAGAAGGAGAGGGAGAGGAAGAGGGAGAGAGGAGGGGAGAGGAAAGGAGAAGAGAGAGAGAGAGAGAGAGAGAGAGAGAGAGAGAGAGAGGAGAAAGAGAGAGAGGAGAGAGGAGAGAGAGAGGAGAGAGAGAGAGGAGAGATCAGAGGCAGCAGGGACGTAGCAGCCAGCAAAAAGCAAGAGGTAGGAGAAGAAAATGAGAAAGAAGGAATAACATTCAAGAAGGAGGAGTACAGTGAACTGCCTTGTTTTATTTTATTTTTATGGTTTTTTCTTTTTCTTTTTTTTAAAGTGAAGCAGTGAAAGAAGCAATGACCAAGGGAGAAGAGAAGCTAAGGTCCTGGTGACCCTGGGCGTCCAAGTGGATTACTGGGGCCAAACTGGAAGGAAGGCAGAAACCAGGTGCCTAGTCCTTCTGGTTACACGTAATCCCAGATCAGCAGCCAATGAAGACGAGAGGCAGCGAGTGACAAAAATAATTTCAAAAGCCCTCGAGGAAATGTAAACCAAGGGGAAAGTATGAATGGTGTGTCTGAAAGACAAGTGTGCCCAGCGCTTCCCTCTGTCCCCAGCCGGGGACGCTGGCCCGGCCCGGCCCAGCCCTGTCACCGGCCCCTCCTTTCTGGGGATCTGATTTTCTTCCTCTCTTCCTTCTTATTCTGGGCTCCCCACGGATACTGAATTTGGAAACTAAACACTGTTCTTAGTCTCTCTTCAAAACATCGACTTTGTCCCTCGTTGTCAAAGTAATATTTTGGGATCTTAGATAGCAGTTCTATTTATTATTATTTTTTCTACCTAAGGAAAACGCCCCCATTCTCCCCATTTCCCCCTCCAAACCTCCCCCCCACTCCCCACCCCAAGCCTTCCTTACCCCCTCTCTCCCCCTACTTGGTGCTCTTTACCTGGTTTGCCTGGAATCCCAGCCCAGCGGAGCCTGTGCAGACACATGGAGAAGGATCCCAACCTTGCAAGGCACAGAGCCTGCTTCTTCCTAAGCTTTGCCAACGCTTCCTGGAAGTCCTGAATCTCACTGCAGTGCAGTGAGTTCATGCACCCTCTTGCCAAGCCTCAGGCTTTGGGATCTGGGGAGGCTGCATCGAAAGCTCTGCCTGGTTTTTCTAACTCCTTCTGCACGGCTCCTGGTCTCCTTTGCCAGGCCCAGCTGCTCCCCTGGTCCCCCTTCCCCTGTTTCGCACATGAAGATGCACTTGCAAAGGGCTCTGGTGGTCCTTTCACTCCTGAACTTTGCCACAGTCAGTCTGTCTCTCTCCACTTGTACCACCTTGGATTTTGGTCACATCAAGAAAAAGAGAGTGGAAGCCATTAGGGGACAGATCTTAAGCAAGTTGCGGCTCACCAGCCCCCCCGAGGCATCAACGCTGGCCCATGTGCCCTACCACATCCTAGCCCTATATAACAGCACCCGGGAGATGCTGGAGGAGATGCAGGAGGAGAAGGAGGAAAGCTGCGCTCAGGAAAACACTGAGTCGGAATACTATGCCAAAGAAATCCATAAGTTCGACATGATCCAGGGGCTTGCAGAGCACAGTAAGTCCCAGCTCTCGGTTGGGTGTCACCTTGGGAGGGTCCCAACTTGAGCAGAGACTTGATAGAGAGAGTCCAGGGCTTCGGTTTTCTGAGCACCTAAGGCTCAGGAGGAGCTGGGAGGGAACCAAGACGATTCTGGGCTGTGTTCATTGCTTCTCCCCGAAACCCAGCCGCCTCATGCCAAGGGTAGAACCCATCCAGTTAAAATCCTTGACAGTTATTCATGGGGGGGGGGGGGGCACTGCACTGCCTGCGGTATATGCGTGCTCACATCTATATGGTGATACGGGTAACCGCAAGCATGTGTGCTGTATTAAAAAAAAAAAAAGGCAGAGTGAGCCAGAGGAGAAAGCACGGCTCTGCAAGTCTGGAGACCTGGATCTTTTCCCTGGTTTTCTAGAGCTCATTGTGACACGTCTCTCTCTTAGTTTTTCCAATCATTCTTTGGGGGAAATGATGTTTGTTATGGAATAAGGTTGGTTAAAAAAAAAACCAAACCCTTTTCAAAGATGATAGCTTTCCCTAGCACACTGCAGTAAGCATGTTTCATGTGCTGGATTTATGGGGGTGAGTACATATATGTTCATCTGTGTGCCCTCTATAAGCTCCCATCCAACTCTCCACTTGCTTCCCACTCCCTCCTAGGGAGTGACTGACTTCAAATGTTCACACTATCTGTGGAACACACACCCACCAGAAGAGAGAGGAGAGGAAGATTGATGGGCGAGAAATGGGTATCTTTTAGGCTTGTCTGGTGAGGGAGAGCAGGCCTGTGTTTTACTGTATATGTCAGTGAGATGCTTTGGGCTTTTTATGTGTATAATGGTACAGCAGACCTGGATGTGGGTGAGATGGGCAGATGGGTGTGTGTGTGTGTGTGTGTGTGTGGTGTGTGTGTGTGTGTGTTTATTGTCAGTGTGCTAGAAAAACCGGGGATCATCCGTATTTTTGATGCCTCTGTGTGTATGTACATGTGTGGAAGTCATGTGTGTTAACAGAAAGGGAATTTAAAAATCCCAATACAAGGGAAGGAAATTTGGCAGATGTCAAGAAATAAACTGACAGCTCGGGCACAGATGTGAGGGACTTGTGGGAAGACCTCTGTTTGCCCATCCTACCAGCAGGTGTCCTCATGGTCCCTGGCAAACTGGTCGGAGGGAGTCAGACAGACTTGGAAATTTCTAAAGGGGAAATGGTGAAAATCAGTGAGGCTGAGGGGCCAGATTTGCCTGTAGACTGATGATTCAGAGAGGCCTTTGGTGGGGGGGACTAAATAGAACCAGCAGAGTAACTGAAAATGCCTTCAAAGAAGGATATATTCATGCCCTGGGGAGGATTTTGTCTCCATTTAAAGATCACAAACTGTTAAAGCAAAGGAAGGCCTGATTCAGTCTTCCTTGTGCCAAGCTGAGGAAGCTGTGGCCGCTGCTCATGGGTAAATGCTGGCTAAAATTTTCTTACTCCCGCTTTCTGTGGCTGCATCTCTCTTCCAATGTGGCTGGAGTTTCTCAGATTGAGGCTCTGGACATAAAGGATGCCTCTCCCCTCCTAGGATCTCTCAGGGCATGCATGGCACCTTCTAGAGGCTGATGCTTCCCTAGGGGTCTGGAATTTCCAGTGCTAGGTGGCACCTGCATTACTGTATCCCCAATCCTAGGGAGTGGGTGGGGAAGGGACTAGAGGCTAGAGGAAGGAGGGGACAGACGAGAAGTGTTGTTTGTTGTAAAACTGATGCTGAAGGGAAAAAATAGGCATGTTATTAAAGGGTGGTGGAAGGGAGGGAAGAGGAGAGAGAGAGAGAGGAAGAAGAAGAAAGAAGGAGAAGGAGAGCAGAGAAGAAGAGAGAAGGAGGGAGAGAGAGAATTATTAATAGCAATCAATCAATATTCATTAAGTACCTACTATGCACCAGGCAGTATGCTAATCTGAAGTCACAAAAAGAAGCAAAAGAGAGCTCAAGGAGCTCACAATCTAATGGTAGAGATAACAAACACACCAGCAAACAAGTTCTATACAGGGATAATAGGAAATCCTAACAGAGGAAGACATTAGAGTTCAGAGGCATAATAATTAAAAATGTAGAAGGTGGGATATGGAACAGTTGTTCTTCAGTTGTGCCCAAGTTTTCATGATCCCAATACCGTCCATGGGATTTTCTTCGCAGATTCTGGAGTGGTTTGCTGTTTGCTTCTCCAGTGGATTAAGGCAAACAGAGCTGAAGTGACTTGCCCAGGGTCACACAGTTAAAGAGGGTCTGAGGTCACATTTGAACTCAGGTCTTCCTGACTTCAGACCCATGGTTCTATCCACAGAGTCATGTAGCGGCCTTCATAAGGAAGAGTAACAGTCCCTAAATAAAATAAGGACTTTGTAGGACCCTAAATCCAGAGCTGGAAGGAACAGGAGAGGTCTAGCTCAGACCTCTCCTTTCTGAGATGAAGAAACTAACGAACAAGAAGTTATGGGAGTTCACCAATGGCTTAAAAGCCACAATGCCAACTTAGACCCTCTGACTTCCCGGTCTAGTCTTCTCCCTGCTGCTTTACAGACTTTTGGCCAAAATTAAACCAGTGTGATTGTGTAAGAAACAGAACAGAACAAAAGCAGATTTAGGGAGAAAACCAGCAGGTCCAGAGGAGGCACCCATACAGTCAGTCAGTATATTCTAACGCTGGACTGGCCGTGTGCGTGGGCGTGGGCGTGTGTGTGTGTGCATGCATGTGTGTGTGTGTGTGTGTGTGTGTGTGTGTGTGTGTGTGTGTGTGTAGAGAAGCTTTGGATGCAAAGGCAGAAATCTGCATATTATAGGCATTAGACACAGAGGAAATTTGTTCAGTCGTTTTCAGTCATGTCCTACTCTCCATGACCCCATTTGGGGGTTTCTTGGCAAAGATACTGGAGTGGTTTGCCATTTCCTTTTCCAATTCATTTTTACAGATGAGGAAACTAAGGCAAACAGGGTGAAGTGACTTGCCAAGTATCACATAGCTAGTAAGTGTCTGAGGCCAGATTTGAACTCAGGAAGACTCACCTCCCTGACTGCAGGCCCAGGACGTTATCCATTGCACCATCTAGATAGTCTCCAAGTAAAACAGTGGACAACTGGCCCCAGGAGAGGCCAAAGTGCCAGCAGATGTAGAACAGATGCTAGACAGTGACCTTGGTGCTAAGGAGAGGGATGGAACATTACCTAGCAGATGTTCAGCAGGCCTAGAAGTAGGTAGCATTGACCAGACTTAAAATAAACCCTGAGTAAATAGCAAGTGCAGAATGCTCCTCAGGAGACACTGAGTCCACACCCAGGAGGGGGCAGATGCTAAACAGAACCCCTGGGCCTCTGCAGCAATGCCTTGCAGGTGCAAATGCAGCAGGAGCAGCCCATCCACAGCTGCTGAGGTGACACCAAGGTTGACCAGGCATGGCAGCCAATCAGGTGCTAAGCAGACCCAGATGGAAAGACACACACACACACACACACACACACACACACACACACACACTCACGGTACTCACTGATTATAAAGAAATCCAACAGACACAGACGAGGCAAAAACACAAGTAGGACAGATGGTGAGCATGGGACAGATACTGATCACTTATGGCTTGGAGATAGACGATTCCTCCTTCCCCCCCCACCCCATTCCCCCTCCTCTCCCTCTCTTAATGCAGGATAGAGGTGATATGGTAACGGTCTCTGCCAGCGGCTTCCAGGTTCTGAACAGAGCAGGCACCAGGCCCTTGATGCCAGAGTTACTGTAGGAGAGATGATGAGGTCATGTCTCACTCCCTACATTCCTTCTCTCCCAGTCACCTTCTTTATCCAGTAGACTTTTGCAGGGAAGGGGCAACAGGAACAGGGGTGAGAAGATAGAGGGTGCATTCCAATCTTCTTCTCTTGGACAAAATGATGCACGTGAAAGTCATGGCAGCCTCATGGAGCCAACATGACAAACAGTGAGTCGGGGAGCAGGGGTGATATGGGAAAGCAGACATTAAGCAAAAAAAATGTAAGAGTTTGGAACAGGTACAAAAGAGAAGCATTCTGCCAAATCTAGTGCATTCTCCCCAACTTCTTGGACCTGGGAGGTGGTGGGGTAGATGGCAATGCACCAAAAGGTGGAAATTAGAATAGGTCCAACAGCTGATCTGCTTTTATCTGTAGCTGAAGAAATAGGAGAGAAGAAACAAAAGCTGATTGGATCAACAGTTGTGAGAAGAATGTTATGGAGGACACTTTTTTTTTTTGTAAATAATATTTCATTTTTTCCAAGTACATGTAAAGATAGTTTTCAACATTTTTTAAATAAGATTTTGAGTTTCACGATTTTTTCTCCCTCCCTCCCATCTCCCCTACCCAAGGCAGCAAGAAATCTGATAATAGATTAGACATGTGTAGTCATGTCAATACATTTCCACATTAGTCATGTTATGAAAGAAGAAAAAGAACAAAGACGAAAAGCCACAAAAACCAAAAACACAAAAAAAGTGAAAATAGTGTGCTACCGTCTGCAGTCAGACTCCAAATTTCTTTCTCTGGATGTGGACAGCTTTTTCTATCTTGAGTCTTTTGGACTTGTCTTAGATCATTGCGTTGCTGAGAAGAGCTAAGTCTATCATACTTTATCATCACACAATGTTGCTATTACAATATTCTCCTGGTTCTGTTCACTTCACTCTGCACTGGTTCATGTGAGTCTTTCCAGCTTTTTCTAAAGTCTGCCTACTCATCATTTCTTATAGCACAAGAGTATTCCATTGCATTCATATATCTAGTTCAATTATTCCCCGATGGATGAGCATCCCCTCAATTTTCAATTTTTGCCACCACAAAAAGAACCGCTATAAATTATTTTGTATATGTGGGTACTTTTCCCTTTTTTTATGATATCTTTGGGATACAGATCTAGTAGTGGAATTGCTGGATCAAATGGTGTGCACAGGCACTCTGAACAGAGCATCTGCCATAGGAGATCTGAGAATTCTGTGAAAACTGAGAATTACATATTGCATATAGTGATAGGAAAGGATGATACCACATCTAGTGAGAATCCTAGACTCTCAGTGTTGTAAGAATCTCAGAATGTATCTAAGTCATCTAACTCTGAACAGGAATATTTTCTACAAGATCCTTTACAAGTCTATGCTTCCTCCTGTTTTCAGTCTTTAGAATCTAAATCAAGTGCATGTTTGAAACAGTGGAGTATAGAAGGAAGGGAGGGAGGAAGAAAAGAAGAGGGAAAGAAGAAAGAAAAAAGAGAAGGAGGGAAGGAAGGGAAGGAAAAAGGAAAGGAGAGAAGGAAGGAAAGAGGGGGAGGAAGGAAGGAAGAGGGCAAGAAAGGACACAGGGAGGGAAGCGGAAGGAAGGAAGGGAGGGAAAGAAGGAGGAAGGGAGGGAAGGAGGGAGGAAGTGAGAGGAGAGAAAAGAAGGGATGAAGGGAGGGAGGGAAGGAAAGAGGGAGGGAGAAAAGAAAGAAGAGGGGAAAGAAGGAAGGAAAAGGTAAGGAGAAGAAGGGAGACAGAAGGGGAAAGGGAGGGAGGAAGGAAGGAAGGAAGGAAGGAAGGAAGGAAGGAAGGAAGGAAGGAAGGAATGGAAGGAAAGAAGAAAATATTTACTAAGTGCTTACTTTCTCACCACTGCACATTTTGCTCTGGTGTTTCATTCAGGCACAAACTCTCTCTCTCACCCAAAGCTAAACAAAGGACTTTATTTTTTTTTATGAAGACTCCTACCCCTTCCCCATCCTAGGTGATTATATCTTGGATGAGTTAGATAGATTTGTCCTGCCAGAAAAATACGTGTCAGCTGAGAAAATATCTTTTATATTAGTCTGTAGCTCTACATATGGGAACTCAGAAGAGTATCCTCAGATTTCTTCACCATTTTTAGACAGTGGGAAAGGACATACCCCTTTCCCAGTTCTTTGCACTACTCATTAGCAAAATAATTCCTTTATACATGTTCAATGCCTTTGGCGGTGGTGGTGGAGGAAATCCTATTTCTGATTTGTAAATATCTGTATTTGGCAAAGACTGCTGATGCTTACAACATTAGAGTATATGAAAACATCTGCAGTTAGGAAACATCTGAACACAGACTTTTTGATTCATTCACTCTTATGCAAGTACATAAGTGTTTACCATATGCCAGGTGCTGGAAATTCAAAGGCAGAAATGAACGAGTTCCTGCCTTCAGCAAGCTTACATTGTCCTGGTGGAGAGCGGACAATGAATACATAGAAAATCGAATACAGAATATGTACAAAGTATCTTATGGGGGCACTAACAACTGTAGGGATCAAGGACAAGTGGTTTGGTTTTTTTCCCCTAGAGGTAAGGTGGAGCCATAGGGTAATGAGTGTTGTGGTTGGACCTGTCTTTCAGGAATATCAGTTTGGTAGTTGTGGAGAGGACTGATGGGAGAGGGTAGAAACCGGAAGCTGGGAGACCAGTTTGGAGGCTGTTCCCATAATCTGAAAAAGAACTGATGAGGTCCTGGACAAGGATAGACACTTTGTGAGTAAAGAGAAAGGAATGGATGGGAAGTATATTATGGAGGTAGAAACCACAAGACTTGGCAAGTGATTGGAGTTGAGGGGGAGGGAAGAGAACAGGATGATTCTGGGGTTGTGAATCTCGGAGACTGGAAGAAGGATGGTGAATACCCTCCATAGAAATAGGAAAGGTAGGGATTGAAGGAAGTGTTTTGGGGAAAAACCAGCTGGAGGTACCCAGCAGGCAATTAGAGAGGTCAAGGTGTTGTTCAGAAGAGACAGAAGCTGTGTGATAGTTGAACCTACGATTAGATCAATAAGAGAAAGTAGGAGAGAGATAGAGGCAGAGGGAGAGATTGAGAGGGATTGAGAATGAGAGAGTAACAAGGAGAAAGAACAAGAAAGAATGAGAAAGGGGGAGTGAGTAAGTGGGAGACAGACAGAACTAGATAGTACTTTACAAATATTATCTCATCCCCATTTTATAGATGAGGATATTGAGGCAGGCAGAGGTTTAAGCAACTTGCCCAGGATTATACCATTAGTGAGTGCCTGAGATCAGATTTGAATTTAGGTTTGTCCCAACTATAGGTTCTCTGTTCTCTGTTCACTTCACTGTATAACCTATCCATGTCATCCAAAGCAAAACAAAATACAGACAAAGAGTAGTACACAGAGAGTGAGTGATTCAGCAGTCTTAAATGCCATTTCTTTCTGTACATGAGGATGACGATCTTCTGGGCAGGTGACTCAAACCCTGGAAAGGCTTGTTGGAAAGGTTGCCCTTCTACTATCACCTTCCTTATCTTGAATATCGGCTCCCTATTGGTCATTTCCGATGTGGAGGTCATTCTCCCTCAAAAGACAAATCAAGAAACAAGGTAAAAATTGAGAAACTTACCCTCCTTTCTGCTGTCAGTTACTCTTGTCTCACCCACCCCAAGCAAAGAGGAAGAGCAGGGAAGGCTAAAGGATAACTTCAGAGTTACCAACCTGGGAGAAATTGGGAAGTTTGAAGGAATGTCAGGTTGGGGGGTGGGGAGGAAGGGGGAGAAGAAAGATAATGAGACCTATTTTAGACCAGTGAGTTTGAAACATAGGTTCATACTATTTGAATCATGGTTCAATTATCATAAAGCCTCTGTCTCTTCTAAACTACACCCTGACCTCAGCAGTTGCCTGCTGGGTATCTCGAACTGGTTTTTCCCCCAATACACACACAGAGAGAGACACATATACACATACATACATACATACATAAGCATACACACATATACACATATACATCTGTATGCATATACATATATACATACATAATATCCAGAAGATGGTTAACATTGTATGACTGGAGCTTAGGAGAGATATTTAGACTGAATTCATCAATTTGGGCTTCATTTATGTAGAGATAATAATGGAACTCTTGGGAGCTAATGAGATCTCCAAGGAAGTGCGTAGAGAGAGAGCAAAGAAGGCTGCAGAGAGCCCTGAGAATGCCCATTCTAACTAGTGCCCTTTTAGATGCCATGTGAGGGCATATATATACATTCCAGCATATGAAGTGCTGGACTTGTCGTCTGACAGATATGGGTTCGAATCCTACACCGGACATTTCCTAGCTGTGTGACCAGGTGCAAGTCCCTTATCTTCCCTGAATCTGTTTCTTTTACTATGAAATGGGAATAATGATAGCATTTGCCCCATAAGGTTGTGAAGATAAGTGAGAATATTAGAAATGCTCTGCAAATCTTAAAAACGCTATATAAATGTGATCTATCATTACACAATATCTAATGTTTTGGCTACTTAATTAGATATCTGAAGGAAAGCTAGCAATGATTGTCATTTATAATTTACATGTGGTTTATATCAGCCAAGCATTTCCACATTATTTACTTGCTGTGGTTCCAAATTCACTGGGTCCCATGCTTTCTTCAGTGTTAGATCCCTTAGATAAAATAATGTATAATAAAAACAAATTTATTATAATAATGTGATATGATTATACTATATAAAATAATGAATATATAATAAGTAAACCGTTATATAATGCCTACTCTGTGCTCGGTACTATGCTAAGAACTTTACAATTATTATATCATGTGATCCTCACAATGCCCTTGTAAGGTAAGTGCTATTATTATTCCCGTTTTACAGATGAGGAAACTGAGGCAAACAGAAGTAAGAACACCTGCTTAGGGTTACACAACTATTAATTGTCAGAGACTGAATTTGAATTCAGGTCTTCCTGACTCTAGGCCCAGGGTTCTCTCCATCACACCACTTAGTTGCTTTGCACATTATATCAATATGTTCTTTACTTCCTCTTCCAGAATGATTCTTAACTTTGGTAAAACTCAGACTTATTGTTCTGTCAACCCAGTTTACGCCCCTGTGCCCCAGATAACACCAATATGAGGCAGAATGTTATGGGAAGACATCATGATAGAGGGGAAAGATTTGGAGTCAGAAGCCCTCGGTTCGAATTCTGTCTGTTAAATGTGGGACTTAGATCGATTCACTTCACTTCTGAATCTCAGTTTTCTCGTCTGAAAAATAGAGATTGGACCAGGTCTCTCCTGAGATCTTATCCAGCTTTAAATGCATACTCCTTGACTAAGGAAACACGGATATACATGAATCACATCTGTGATAATAGTAATGACTTACTCTCATAAACCCCTTAAGCTTTCCAAAATGGTTTATACATAGGGTGTCTCAAAAGTCTTAGTGCAAATTTTAAGCTTTAGTAGCTTGAAAAACTTGTGCAAAGATTTTTAGGAACACTCTGTCATCTTATCTCAATACACAAGTATAAGAATATTTATAATTTTACCTAAAATGATTACTGGCTATACTTGGCATAATTTTTTTTCAGTGTGATTTGAAATCCTGATTTCATTATCCTTTAAGCAGTTACACATTTGTTTTTCTTAATGTCTGGTTCATTGATTCATTGTCGGAATTACCAAACAGAAATTTCCAGACATATAGATCTTTTCTTGAAGATCAGTAGTCCATTTGCTTGTTTCCAATGCTCTCTCTGGTCTTTCTCTACTAAATCACAATAACCAACATCCTACCACCATCACCTTCAGAATTATTCAATAAGATTATGGAACCATCAGCAGGATGATACAGTGGACAAAGCGCTGAATTTAATGGTCAGAAGTTGTTTGGTTGTTTTCAGTTGTGTCCAACTCTTCTTGACACTGTTTGGGGTTTTCTTGGCAAAGATACTGGCGTGGTTTGCCATTTTCTTCTCTAGCTCATTTAGAGATAAGGAAAGTGACTCAAACAGGGTTAAGTGACTCGTCCAAGGTCACATAGCTAGTAAGTGTCTGAGGTCAGATTTGAACTTAGGAAAGTCTTCTTGACTCCAAACCAGGTGCTCTCTCCACTTTGCACTTAGATGCCTATAGTCAGAAGTTCTGGGTTTAATTTCTGTCTCTGCTATCTGTGTGACATCGGGCAAATCATCCTCTGTGAACCTCAGTTTTCTCATGTGTAAAAGGAAGGGTTGGACCAGATGGCCTGGTAAGGTCTTTTCCAGCTCTCAGTGGATGATTCTAGGATTCCTTCTGTGTTGGATCTATGTCCCTGAGTTTAAATGTCATTTTCTGAGTATCCTGAATGGTCTATACAGAAGGGCAGCCAGGTGGTATAGTGGATAGAGTGCCAGGCCTGGGGTCAGGAAGAGGCATCTTCCTGAGTTCAAATCTGGCCTCAGACACTTACTGGTCTTTGCCAAGAAAACTCCCAATGTGGTCACAAAGATGAGCCAGATACAGTTGAAGAGACTGAGCAACCACAGCTGTCTGGAGTGCTCGTCTTGTGTTGTTAATGCTGAGAAGACATATATAATATAAATTTCTGTCCCTAGTGCTTAGCTCGTAATAGTCACTTAATGTTTGTTGATTGATTAGATCCTGAGGTGAAAAATGAAATCAGAACAGAAAAGATTCATTGCAGTTTTTCCCCCTCTTAGCTAGTGGAGTATGGGAAAAGACAACTAGGTGGTATGGTGTATAGAAAACTGGCAATGGAGTCAAGAAGATCTGAGTTCAAATCCAGTCTCAGACACTTACGAGCTGTGTGATCTTGGCAAGTCATTTCAACTCTGCTTGCCTCAGTTTCCTCAGCTGTAAAAATGGGGATTATACCTACCTCCTGGGGTTATTTTGAAGATCAAATGAGATAATTTTTGTAAAGCACTTAGCGCTGGCACACAGTAGGTGCTATGAATGGTAACCATTATTATTTGCTGCTTTAACATTTTAAAAAATTAAAGTTAAAACAAGTTTTATTGATATATTTTGTCTTTCTATCACCGGTATCTTCCAATATATTTCTTCCTTTTCCCTCTCAGAGAGCCCTCCCTTACATCTAAGAATAAAAATACAGGGGAAAAATAATTCTGCAAAACGACTTATCTATTGAAAAAGACTGATGCATAAACAGTGCCTCACTTCTGCAAAGCAGAGATGGGAGATGTTCTACATCTCTTCTTTGGGGTCATGTTTGGTTCTGATCATTTCTGCTGTTTTAATTCTTTTTAGAGACACAAAGAGGCTTAGTGAGAGAGAACCTAATGGATGAGAACAACTAGGAAATAAAAGAGATGCTGGGAGGAAGGAGCCAAAACCGATTTTTAAAAGGAATAGGGCTAAGGGGGGAGGGGAGAAGAGAGAATAAATATATATTAAACGCCTACTAAGTATCAGGCAGTATACGAAGCACAGTACATTTGATCCTCACGACCCTGGGAAGTAGGTCCTGTTATTATCCCAAATTTACCATCCTTCATTCTGTCTGTGTTCGTCCTTTGTTTTCAAGGAAGACCATGACATCAGAGCAATGATGATATGACTTGCACTTGACTTTGTTTTGAGTGAGGGAGGGCTGTGTAGGTCACCAGCCTCACTTTCCCCTCCTGAGCCATCCGGATCCAGTACCTGAATCCTTCATTCTAGAAGAAGACCAATGAATGACATCACCCTGTGATGTCTTAACTTGCAAGTGAATTGGATTTAAGTGAGGCAGAGCTGTGCAAGGTCATCAACTTCACTCTCTCCTCCATAATCACCAATGTTCAGTGGCAAGACATAGGTCAAGGTGACTGGTGATAGCCCTGGAGGCAATGGGAGACTTTGGCCTTTTTAAGCTAAGGTCTTTCCCAGGTGTCATTTTGTCTGAGGCAACACTCATTCAGTAGTTAAAGGCTAGGTAAGAAATGAGGTAAAAGATAGTCTACTTTACTTTCACAAAGGAATCAGTCAGGGAGGGGAAGATTCTCAGAGTTTCTCTATCCCCAATTTACAGGAGAAGAAACTGAGGCAGATAGTGTTAAGTGATTTGCCCAGGGTCACACAGCTAGTATCTGAAGTCAGCTTTAACTTGGGCCTTCCTGACTCCAGGCCCAGCACTCTATCCACTGAGCCACCGGCAGCCTCCAGGAGAGTGTAATATATCCCAGCCTGTGATAGCGTGGTTGAATGCAAAGAGCCGTGAACTTGTAAGTCACCTGTCCAAGACTCCTTTAACTTACTGGTAAATGGTAGTCAGATGACATGTGTGGGTGTCTAGCTCTACCACTTACTAGCTTTATGATCTTAGGTGAGTTGCTTAAACACTGAGCTTCACTTTCCTTACCTGTATAATGGGTATAATACTACCTCCACTATGTATGTCCTAGAGTTGTTGAGGAGGGGGAATAATTTTTTAAACTGGAAAGTGCTACATAAACTTGTTATAATTGGGAGGTCCTTAAAGAAATAGCAAACTGTTGGCATGCTAATCCCAGGTAAGTGAAAGTCACTGACTAAAGGACTTGAGAGCCCTTTTCTATACAATCAGAGCTATAACTAGGAATAACCCAAAGGGTTATAAATGTAGAGCTGAAAGGGATATTAGAACTCAAGGAATCCAATCCAACCACTTGACAGATGAGGAAACTGAGGCTCAGAAAAGCAAGACAATTTGCCTAAATAAACATTTAAGTATTTAATAATTAGTAACATTTAAGTACAAATGTACTTAGGGGAAACAGAGGTTGGCACTGGACATTAGCAGGAAAATCTGGCAATGTACTTATGCCAGGAGAGAAGGGACTGGTCTCTTAGAGAGATTCCAATCCTGATCCCCATGGAGATTAGGAAGGAGAGGAACAGCATGGTTATAGAGGGCTTGAGGTCCTTGGGTTGGTGGTTGAGGGGATGGTTGCACCTCCATGAAACTCAGGGAGGAAGAGTCTGGCACGTGGGCCTGGGGCTCATAAATGTAGACCTAGAAAAAAATGTTAGGGGTTATGGAATCTAACCCCACCAATTGTATAGATGAGAAAACTGAGTAACAGAGAAGTTAAATGAATTGCCCAGGGCCACATAGCTGGTACAATTACTGCTGGGAGGCAAAACTGAATTTTAGGGCCCTGGAGCTCTCCAAAAAGTTCAGCTTTCTCCTTGTTTGAATTGTTAAGGGGAATAAGAGATACCTCTGTGGACAGTGCATTTCCCAAAGTCAAAGGAATCTGACTGATGAAGATAATGAAAGGATGGCACAGAAAATCGAGGAGGGGGCATAGGTAGAGGACCTGGTGACTCAAGGAATTTCTTTTAAAATTTCCTGGGCATGGCAGTCAATAGGGTGAGTCTCATGAGGACATAGACATCACAACTCTGCTCTTGGTAGATTCTACATCCCCCAAATGTTTGATCTTAATGCCTTTCAGAATCTTTTGAGGTCTTAGGTCAAAGTCCTCAAGCCCCTTGGTGGTCTAGGGTAGAAGGGTGAAGGAGTAGGGCCTTTTCTAGTCCAGTGGAGAACATTGGATCAGTGACATGTGCAGATGATATGATGGTTTTCTAACACCCCTTCTTTCTTCCTCTGCCTTCCCCTCCTAGATGAGCTGAGTGTGTGTCCCAAAGGGATCACCTCCAAAGTTTTCCGCTTCAATGTATCCTCCGTGGAGAAGAATGGAACCAACTTGTTCCGAGCTGAATTCCGAGTCTTGAGGGTGCCCAACCTGAGCTCCAAAAGGACGGAGCAGAGAATCGAGCTCTTTCAGGTGAGTGCCCAGCCCTGCCCCCTCCTCCCAGCACTGGCAGCAAAGCTCCATTCCCATGATTGTCCCATGTGGGAGAGAGCTACCATATTCTTTACTCCCTGACTCCTCGGTCCCTTCCAACTGATTATCAAAAACCATCTCCTTGGGCACTAGAACAAGTGGTATTGTCCCCATTTGTTTGAAGAAGAAAAAGGGGGACCAGAGGTTATGATTTTCTTGAGGTCACACAGCTAGTTAGCAAGAGCTGAGACTAGGACTTCCTCATCTTTGGGGGAGTGGGGTTTTTCTCTTTGCTGTACTTCTCACACATGCCATTCCATCTCCCATCTCTGCCTTCGTCTTGGTCGTATCCCATGCATGGCACGTACATATCCTTATATCTACCTCGGTCTTTCTTTTCCTTTAAGACACAGTTCAAGAACCCTATTTTTAAAAAAATTTTTCTGAGCTAATTCTGCCTTGTTTGAAGTCTCATTGATTCCTATCGGAGTTTGGGGACATAACAGTTCTCCCTCACTCCCTTCCCTGTGCCCAGTTGGCTGTACCCCAATGCCTAGAATGTACTCCTTCCTATAAAATGTCTCTCTTCCTTCAAAAAGAGGGCAGCTAGGGGATGCAGTGTATAAAAGTACTGGATCTTGGGTCAGGAGGAACTGAGCTCAAATTCTGTCTCAGATGCTTACTAGCTGTGTGACCCTGAGCAGGTCTCTTAACCCCTATATGCCTCAGTTTCTTCACCTGTAAAATGGGGATAATAATAGCATCTATCTTTTGGGGTTGTTGTGAGGATCAATTGAAATATTTTCCCATCTCTGTTTACATACATGTATATAAGTGTGTATGTGTGTACACTTATATGTGTGCGTGCACATACGTGCACATATACATTTCCTATCTCCGCATAGATGGCGAACTCCTTGAGGGTAGTGATTGCTCTGTTTTCTTATTTGTACAAAGTGCAGAGCTTGGCACAGAGTAGGTGCTTAATAAATGTCGATTGCTTGCTTGATTGATTGATGGGGGTAGGGCAGGGATGGGAATAAGCATTTATTAAGTGCCCGCTCTCAGCCAGTGGCTGTGCAGAGTCCTTTACAGATACTCTCTGTTTGGGAAATGCTGTCCACATCCAGAAAAAGAACCATGGAGTCTGAAGGCAGATCAGAGCCGACCGTTTGCTCCCTCTCCTTATTTTGTGTTTTTTCTTTCTTGTGGTCTCTTCTGTTGGTTCAAATTCTTCTTTACAATATGATTCATGTGAAACTATGTCTAATATGAGTGTATACGTAGAGCCTGTATCAGACTGCATGCTGTCTTAGGAGGGGGAAGGGAAAAGAGAGGGAGAAAATTTAGAACTGAAAATATTATGGAAGTGAATGTTGAAAATGAAAAATAAATAAATGAGTTATTTAAAAAGAAAAAAAATACTATTTCCTCAGATTGATTGTACTATCTCCCACTCTATTATTTCTTATTTATCCTGTAGAGAGATTGTTTCCCTCATTAGACTGTGATGATTTAAGGGAAAAGTCTGTCTTTTCCTTCTTTCTATACCCCTAGGGCTTAGGCCAGTGCCTGGAGCAAGGTAGGGACTCAATAAGTATTGATTAATTGGTTGAGAGCTCACCTCTCTCTCTCTCTCTCTCTCTCTCTCTCTCTCTCTCTCTCTCTCTCTCTCTCTCTCTCTCTCTCTCTCTCTCTCTCTCCTCTCTCTTCTGTCTCTGTGTGTCTCTGTGTGTCTCTCTCTCACTCTCACTCTCTGTCTCTGTCTCTCTCGCTCTCACACTCTCTCTCTCTTCTCTCTGTCTCTGTGTCTCTCTCTCTCTCTTCTCTGTCTCCCTCTGTCTCTGTGTATCTCTCACTCTCACTCTCTGTCTCTGTCTCTCACTCACTCTCTCTCTGTCTCTCTCTATCTCCTCTCTCTGTCTCTGTGTGTCTCTGTGTGTGTCTCTCTCACTCTCATTCTCTCTCTCTGTCTCTCTCACTCTCACACACACTCTCTCTCTGTGTATGTCTCTCTCCCTCCTCTCTCTGTCTCTGTGTGTCTCACTCTCACTCTCTCTCTGCTTCTCTCTCTCTCCTCTCTCGCTCTCTTTCTGTCTCTCTCTTCACTCTCACTCTCTCTCTGTGTCTCTCTCTGTCTCTGTGTGTCTCTGTATGTGTCTCTTTCTCTCTCTCCTCTCTCTGTCTGTCTCTGCATGTGTCTCTCTCTTTCTCTGTCTGTCTCACTCTCTCTCTGTCTCTTCTCTATCTCTCTCTCTCCTCTCTCTCTCTCACTCTCACTCTCTCTCTGTCTCTGTGTGTCTCTCTGTCTCTCTTCTCTCTATCTCTGTGTGTCTCTGTGTGTGTCTCTCTTTCTCTGTCTCTCTCTCACTCTCTCTTTCTGTCTGTCTCTCTCTCTCTGTCTGTTTCTCTCTGTCCTCTCTCTCTCTCTCTGTCTCTGTGTGTCTCTCTCTCTTTTTCTGTCTCTCTCTCACACTCTCTGTCTCTCTCTGTCTGTCTGTTTCTCTCTCTCTGTCTCTGTGTGTCTGTGTGTGTATGTCTCTCTCCTCTCTCTCTCTTTCTCTGTCTCTCTGTCTCTGTCTCTCTCCCTCTCACCCCACCCCCACGCCCCCTACAGATCCTACAGCCTGATGAGCACATCGCCAAACAGCGCTACATCAGTGGCAAGAACCTGCCCACTCGAGGCACAGCTGAGTGGCTGTCCTTTGATGTCACTGACACAGTTCGGGAATGGCTTCTGCACAGAGGTGAGCCTTCCCCCTTTTCTGCCTGGCAGGGATGGTTACTTCTGACCTCCTAACCGCATTTGCCCCTGCCCTTGCCTCATCCACAACGACTTATGCCCAGGATGTGGTTGGTATGGACTTCACTAATCCTGAGGCTACCTGTGTGACCCCTATTGTTGAAAACATACAAAGGGCCTTGATTTCCTCAGCCGGAGAATATCCCAAGTGGTCACTCCCTTGACTACCTTCACCAATGCAGATTGCAACTTGTCTGTTACTTAACCAACCACAACATCACAGATTTAGAGCTGAGGGAAAAATAGTCTTAGAGGCCATTAAGTCTAGCATCCTAATTTTATAGATAAGGAAACTAAGGTATACAGAGGATAAGTGATTTGTCCTAGGGTCACTTGGTTAATAAGTTACCTGAAACAGGATTTAGAGCGGCTAGGTGGTGCAGTGGCTAGATTGCTAGGCCTGGAGTCAGAAAGACTCATCCTCCTGAGTTCAGATCCAGCCTCAGATGTGTGACCATGGGCAAGTCCCATAACCCTGTTTGCTTCAGTTTTCCCTGTGTAAAATGAGCTGAAGAAGGAAATAGCAAAACTGCTCAAGTATCTCTGCCAAGAAAACCCCAAATGGGGTCGTGAAGATTGGGATGTGTGTGAAAAGTGACCGAACATAATAAATGAAGCGGCATTTGGACCCAAAGGCTTCCTGATGCACAGTCCAGGGCCTTGTTTATTATGAGGACACTATTTCTACTTTTTTTAAGGGTACGAAATGGTGAGTAAGGCTGAGGGTGGTGGGCTAAGGTCCTTCTACAAGTTCTAAGTGTGTGAAGGACACAATCCTATCCACGTTCCCTTTTCTCCCAGGTGCCCCGTTATTTTCTCCTGCTGATTCTCTAAGAGAATACAAGCAGTTCTTTGCAGAACATGCCCTGGGGCTTCCCATTCCGGCTGAGTTTCATAAGAACCTAACTGAAAGGAGAGGCCTCGGAGTATTAAATTCCTCTTAGACTAGCTGCCTGATGTTAATCGGGCTCATCTGGATTTCTTTCCATCAGTTTATTCTCATGACTGCCGTGCACTGACAGCAGCGACCGGTATTTCTAACTACCTGGATCTACTTGAACAATGGACAAGTGGCAATTTTCGTTAGTGGAGGTGGTCAAGGGAGCGATCACTCAGGGAGTTCCTCAGTGTGAGAAAATCAAGGTCATTCGTATATTTCCATAAGTAGTTGAGTCACCCAGGGAGCCTAGGGGGTAGGGGAATCCATTCCATCCACACCTCAGGCATAAATAATTAAGCAACACGTTCATTAGCTTCCTAATAAACAAGAGTCCATTATTAACTCATCATAATAGTGCTGTTACCAGAACTCTTGCTTCCCCAAAGACAAATATTTCCATCTTTGTGGGAGGTAAACAAAAATGTCTTACATTTATATGGCATTTTATATTTTTGTTGCACTTTCATATGCTAATTTGACTATCAAAAACAACCTTACAAGGTAGATAGGGCAGGAAGTAATGTCGTCATTTGTCTGGAGAAGAAAAAACTGAGGGTCCGAGAGTTTGAGTGACTTTCCTAAGGTTACACAGTTAGTTAGGAAGACAGCTTGGTCACTATTTTCTTCCTTTCACTGATACTAAAGTGGTTCACCATTTCCTTCTCCAGGTTATTTTTACAGATAAGGAATTGAGGCAAACAGGGCTACACAGCTAGTAAGTCTCTGAAGGTGGATTTGAACACAGGAAGATGTCTTTGCTCTCTCCATTGCCCCACCTAGCTACCACAGCTGGGACTAGACTTTCTTACTCCCAATGGAACAAAGCCTTTCACTTTGCTATACTTCTCACACAGGACATTCCATTCCCCATCTCTTTGCTTCAACCATCCCCTCACCAATGGAATGCATTCATTCTTTACCTCTACCTTAGAATTTCTCTCTTCCTTTAAGACACAGTTCAAGTGCCATTTTATATTTTTTAATGAAATTTTATTTTTTTAAGCAAAGAAAATCTGTCTCCCCTACTTTCCACCTTTTCTCCCACCCCAGCCTCAGAAAAAAAGAAAAACAAAACCCCTGTTACAAATATAAATAGTTAAATAAAGAGGCAGCTAGGCAGTGCAGTGGATAGAATGCTTTGCCATGTGTTAGGAAGTCTCTAATTCCTGAGTTCAAATCTGGCCTCAGATACTTACTAGCACTGTGACCCTGAGCAAGTCACTTAACCCTCTTTGCCTCAGTTTCCTTGTCTATAAAATGAGCTGGGGAAGAAAATGACAAACCATTCCAGTATCTTTGCCAAGAAAACCCCAAATGGGGTTACCAAGAACTGGACACAACTGAACAACAAAAAGTTAAGCAAAACAAATTTCTGAATTGACTGTGTTAAAAAAAGAAATGCATTAATTTGCATTCTGAGTCCATCACTTCTCCATCTGGAGGTAGATAGTATATTTTATCTTGGCTCAGAATTCCCAAGTCTTTCAAAGTTTGTCTTTACAGTATTGCTGTTGTACAAATTCTGTTTCCATTCACTTCACTCTGCATCAGTTCATACAAGTCTTCCTGGGTTCCTTGGAAACTGTTCCCTTCATCATTTCTTCCAGCACAATGGTATTATACCAAATTCATATATCGCAACTTGCTCAGTTCATAAGCAGTTGATGGGCACTTCCTCAGTTTCCATTTTTTTTGTCACTACACACATAAAAAGCTGCTATAAATATTTTTGTACCAAGAGATTCTTTGATCTCTTTGGGGTTTTAAGACCAATAGTGTGATCTCTAGATCAAAGGATAGGCAAGGTTTAATAATTTTTTGGGCATAGTTCCAAATTGCTTTCCAGAATGGCTGGGTGAACTCATAGTTCTGCCAACAGAGTATTAATTGACCTGTTTTCCCATAGCCCAAGCACCATTTTCTACATGAAACCTTTTCTGTTTCCCTCAGCTGCCAGTGCCCTCCCATGCAGACTACTTGCATTTAACTACTTCATATGCTGTTGTTATTTATTCACTCTACATTTGAACTGAATACAGTTAAATATGTACTTATCTCCCTCATCGTAATCTAAGCGTCTTAGCTTGCTTGGTGGTAGGCACTTAAATCTTCTTGATTATTTTAAAATCACACATTATCTGGAAAGCTGAATTCTTAGGTTTCCTAGTATTATGATAAGTGAAATCCTGCAAAGCTAGTCTCATTCTGCCTCTCAGTGAATGTGGGGACATTGACCCCATCTGTTGTCATTTATCTGTTTTCCTCTTTTTTGTCTTTCATGGTGACTTTCATATGACTTCCTACCTACTTTCTTTCCAAGACCTCTTGACTGGACCAAAGCCTAGTGGACCTGGCCAGACACTTTTCCATATGTATTTGTCTCTATTTTCACCTAATCCTCACCCCTCAACTACCTCTATATATATATCTCACCTTTGACTTCCTAACTCATAGAATCATATAGTCTTCAAGCTGTAAGAGACTTTTAAATGTCATCTAAATGTGACCAACTTGTCACCCAATGCAGAAATCTCAAGTATAGTATTAATGGCATAGTTATTCATCCTGTCCATGCACACTTCCAGTACTGGGGGAGAGATCACTGTTACATAAAGTGGCTTGATAAACTACTCATCTCCATCTGTCTTAATTGGATAAAAGAGTCTATTGATTGTATGATTAAGAAAAGCCTCTTTGATTATGGCCCTAGATCTGGCCACACACCCAACTGAAAATCCTAATCACATGGTTAAGACTGGAACTGGTACAGAATGCGCATGCATGTTCCGTGGTCTGTCCAAGACACTTTCATTCCAAGCCCTTGATACTCTCTTGAAAGTTGGCTCCTTAACCTCTTGTAACAAAAAGTACCCCAACATGCACAGGAGGGCCTGTTCTCACAGGTTCTTAGATCTGCTTTTCTAAAAGGAAAGGCAACTTTTGGAGGGTCAACAATCACTTCAATCAAGCACATGTATCATTCACTTAGTTCAGGGGAAAAAGTCAGCACCCTGAACTTCAGAGAAAATAGAAACAGAGAAATCAAAATCAAGAGACAGTGCTTCTAGCTGCCTGACAGACCAACAGACAGACTGACCATATATACATAGTTAACAGAGAGAAGCACAACATCTGGGTTTTCAAAACCAGGGGCTGCTCAGCCACTTCCCAGAGTCTCATCTGGCACACAAACCTTCTTCCAAAAACTAAGCCCCAAAGTAAAACCTCCCCTCAGAGTATTTATATATTTTTCAGAGCCAGAGGGCATACAACCCTTGAAAACCAATGCCTCATTAACAAAAGATGTGAGCCTTTCTACAAATTTTCCCAGGCCCATTCATGGCTGGGGAAGAGCTTCTTTAATTGTGATTATTCAATCGGAGGCACTTGACTATACTAAAACAAAAAATGCCTTATCAATATGCCTGTCCACACGGAAAGACTTTCATGCCCGATGATCTGTGCACATACCATTTCCCAGGTGTTCTGCATATCAGTCAGACCCCAATTACACAGGGATGGTGATTAGAGCCACAGGGAGTAGATTGACACAATTCTTCCAGAACAATATCAGTATTGAGTTGATCATGATTCTAGAATTGAAGAGGAAAGGTTATACGCTCCTGGTAAGGGTGTCCAGAAGATTGCCAAGGTACAGGAAGTGAAGTCCAGCATGGCCATAGTCTCCCAGAAACAGTGCCGGAAATACTGTTTTACCTTTGGCTTCATTTCCAGTTTAATTGTTGACTTTTTTTACTGTGTGCCTGGCACATCGTAATCACTTAATGACTGTACCTTAATTCTTAATCCCTCTTTTACATGCCACCCTCTGAAGTCATTTATTTTGCTTATGACAACTTTAGCTTTCTTCTGAAATACCTCTCCTTTTCTTTCCCTATCCTCTATTTCCCTCTTGATTTTTATGTATTACTACACCAAACTGTGTGTGTCAACCTTGCTTTGTCTGGTTCAAAATAGAATGAAGTTCATGTGATTTCCATTGCCTCAATCCCTTTCTCCATGTTTGCACAATCTTTTTATGGTACACTCTAATTATGAGACATTTTTTTCTTTCTTGTTTCTTAATATATTCCTTTTTCCCCTTCCTTTTCTGTCCTTCCTTAAGATCATCAATACAGAAAAAACTACCTTTAAAATGCTGGCTCATTTTATTTAATTATCTCTATCCCCTTTGAAGATTATGAAGAAGTCACTTGTCTCTGCTAGTTTGTTCACCTAGCTTCTCCTGCCTAAATGATTTATCTTCCTAAGTGTATCTTGAGCCCTATGTTTATATTTCAAGGGATATATCAAGCTCTGTTCTTTGCATCAAAAATGTTTGAAAGTCCTTTATTCTATCAAAGGCTCAATAATTATATTCAGTTTTGTAGAGTGAATTATTCTTAGGTGTAAGCTTTTATTTTTTGCCTTTTGCAATATTATGTTACAAGATTTTCTCTCCTTTATATTAGTTTCTACCAAGTCTTGTATGATCCTGACTGTGGTTTCTTGGCCTTTCAATTCTTTCTTTCTGGCCACTTGGGCTATTTTTTTGTCTTTAACCTGAAACCTCTGGATTTTGGCTAGAACACCCCTGGGAATTTTCATTATGGGATTTCTTTTGGATAATCAGTGGATTGTTTTTGTTGTCACTTTGCCCTCTAGTTTTAGTAAAATGGAATGTTTTCATTTATGGTTTCTTGAAATACATTCATGATTTTCGTTTGGTCAAGGTTTTGAGAGAATCTGATGATTATTACAGTACTTGATGTGAAAAACTAGGTCACTGTTTTTGATAGTTACCTTATATTTTTTTCTGTTTGTTCAATCTGTTGATTTTATTCTTTTCCCCAAATTCAACAAGCATTTATTAAGCACTTATTGTGCGCCAGGCACTGTGGTAGATACTAGGAATAGATAATAAATAGGAACTGGATAGAGGTTGTCCTATAATTTCTATTTTTTAAATTCTAAAATTAAGAAATATCAAATAAAAGCAGTATTTCATATACAAAATAGAATGGGGAAAAAAGATTGTACATGAAATCACAAATCTCTATTAAATACAGATTTCTTTTCCTTTTAAGTATATAATACTTATATTTTTCCAATTTTTGTATTGCTTCATCAAACCATTGAGCTATATTTGATCTATTTTAATTATCAAGGAGTCTGCTATTGAGTATGGTTTTCTCCTATCTGTTCTAAACTATTTATTCTTCTTCTAGTTTTTAACTCTTATTTTATTTTTAAAAAATCTCTTGTATCATTTCTTCCAAGTACTCTTGTGGTTCTTGTGACCAAACTGTTCTTTTTCAGTGAGACTTTGCTACTACTTATCGTAGAGCTATTTTCTTCTGAGCTTTCTTTCCGAGGATCTCTTAATTCAAAATATATCTTCATAGTGTTCACTATCTTATTCTGTTATTTACATCTTCAACCTTAGGTCCTGATCGGGGACTTTGTGCCAAGTTCATTCTCCATCCTTTCTTCCCATACTCTTAGAGGGTAAACAGACTCTGTTTGGACCTAACCTCTGCCACTGGCTTTTACCTTCTCTGACATTGTTGGGCAAACCAGTAGACATCAGTGTCCCCTGTTAGAGGACCAGTACTGTGGTTGGCTTCCCTAGAAGGGACGCTGGTGTAGTCTTCTGTTCCGACTGGGGCTTCGCTGGTCAGAGATGAAATGCAATCTTCCTAGAGTTCCTGGGGACTATGATAATAACTAAAATATATATGGTACATTTAAATTAACAAAGTACTTTAGATACATCACCTAATCTGAATCTCACTGTAACTTCGTTAGGTCGATACAAGTATTATCCATTTTCCAGGTGTGGAAACTGTGGGTCAGAGAGGTTAAGTGACTTGTCCAAGGTGACTCACTGACTTTCATGCTGTACGTTATGACTGACTAATAGATGCCTAATAGGACAAACATGTGGAGAATACAAATTGCCCAGCTTATCATTTGCCATTGGATAGAATTGAATTAGTCTATTGGTCTGCTATATCTTTGATAGTATTGCAGATGGACAATGGACTGGAACCAAAATTGATTAAGAAATTAGCAGGCTTTATCCCCTTTGGGAAACTACATAGTACTGTTAATGATTCCAAGTTGCTCCCTGGTACCAAAAACAAAGAAAGCAAAATCCCTTTTAATATCAGTATTCCCTTGTTATATGAACAAGAATCATAGGACACTACACTTTCAGAAGAATCAAACTCATACATGAACCAAAAGGTGATGTAGATCTGCACGGTGGATATACATAGGTGGCAACATATTGCAATAGATACCTTGTAGACTAGAATTAGTATGAAAAGAAATCATAAAGAAAATGTAAAATTTAAAGAGGAAATAAGCCCGTCATGTATTATTGAGAGGAAAACATAATGCACCGATGCCCACGAAATATTAAAATATCTACAAGGGTTTTTAACCTAGGGTCCATGAACTTAAAAAAAATTGATAATCATATTTACATGTAACAGATTTCCTTTGTAATCCTATATATTTTATTTTATGCTTTTAAGAACTTTATTCTGAGAAGGAGTCCATAGGCTTCATCAGACTTCCAGCAGAGTCCATGGAACAAAAAAAGGTTAAGAGCCCATCTTCTACAGTAAGGCCTCTGGCAAGTTGAGTAGATTGACTTTGGGGAGTTATAGAAGAACCAGGATAAAAATAGAACAAGAAAAGATGGTATGAATAGGTTATGATCTATGCCAACAGAGGGAATATTCACAATAAAGAGATGGGGAACCCACTGAAAGATTATACTCAATGCCTACCCCAAGCAGGCATATTCTTCCTTCATCTCAATCTCTTCTATGAATTTTTCCTAATTAGAAGATGAGTCTTCTTGTAATACCACCCTCTTTATCCAAATAGTTCCAATTCTTGTCCTTTAAGAGATTGAAGAGTACATATATTTTTTTATAATGCTGTAGATAATAACATGTAGCTTGCATTAAAGTCCTACTATGATGCTTCTCTGTGACCTAAGGATGGCACTGAGTTACTGAAGGCTTTGGTGGAGAAGTACTTCATTTGATAGAGCTAAACTCAAAAGGCTTTTGAATATGGATCCAGTTCCAATCAATCCTGTGAAATGGTCACATTATTTGAATTTGTGTGGCATATTTCTATTGGGCCAGCAGCAATGTACATATTTCACAAAATTATAATTTTGAAGTGTGAATTAGAATACATACGACCACTTCTGGGAATTTGTTAGTTGTACTAATTGGGACCTAGCACCTACTAGTGTAGCTAACTATTCATGAAAGCATGTTTGTTTCCAATAGCCAGAAATGTATTTAAAAAGTGAATGTCTAAAACAACTGGGGAGAACGTTTTTGTAATGGAAACTTCCTTAGAGCAGGGAGCACTCTACAAAAGTCTGTTACATACTCTCATATGTATGGGAGTGCCTGTTAAATATTCATTAATGTTGACCTCTTCATAAAGAAATGAAGCTGCTCTCTAATAGGTTTCTTCACTGATGATGCTCTTAGTAGGGACTAATATGTCCTAGAAAAAAGGAAAGGAGGATTCATTCTGAATATTTTGTGATTCCTAGAAGGACATTTTTATCACTAGAATTACTGATAATGTATAACCTTGAGAGCAAGAAATGGGTCTAATTTACTCTTGGATCTTTTTCTCACCCCCTGATCCTTATCTATCACAATATGTTATATAGAGGTGTCTATTTAATGCCTAATGAATAAATGAATGAGTTCTTGAAATTTCTTTTCCCACCAAGGGTAGATTTCCCACAATAACTAGCTTTGGGGGGTTTCTTCCACTTCCCACTGTATTTTACAAATCCCCAGTCTTACTCTCTACTCTTGGGTCTACATCTGGGCTGGTTCTGTACTTCCTCAGAAAGCAAAATCTATTTCTCATAGACCATGTCTCTCCTCCACAGAGTCCAACCTGGGGCTAGAAATCAGCATTCATTGTCCATGTCATACCTTCCAACCTAATGGAGACATCTTGGAGAACATTCATGAGGTGATGGAGATTAAATTCAAAGGTAACAGTGCATGTCCACACAGATGGTCCAGGGGAAATGAATGGAATTAGATGGGGAAGAATCTGGGCAAGATTCTAAGAATAGGAATCAAAGGCCCAGATATAGAACTGTTTGAGTACTTTATACTGTCTCCCAAACATATGGGACTGAACATTAGTCTAAAAATAACAACTCTTATTTATCAAGGCCTTAAAGGTTTTCAAAGCACTTTAAGTATCACCTCACTTGATTCTCACATCAACCTTGTGAGGGAGATGCTATCATTATCTGTTTATTTATTTTGGATTGTTTTTTGTTTTGGTTTTTAACCAATAAGAAAAAATAAGGCATTGAGTGACTTGCCCAGGGTCACTATCCAAGGCAGGTGTCAATCACAGATTTTTCTGACTTCAAGTCTGGCATTATACCTATTATGCTCAACCACATGTCTCTACCTTTTACCAGTCTCAAGTTCATCTCTCTTAAATGATGAACATTCTACAATATGAACAAGTAATTACTTTTCATTAGAAAGAAGACATTCTAGTAGGCAGGCATATGAACTAATTCATATATTTAACAAATATATGTATGTGTGTGTATATATATATATACACATATATGTGGTATATGTATATATGTAGATGGATGCGTCTGTGTATATATACATCAGCTTTCCATATGGTTCATGTCTGATAGTTTCATGTATCTACTGGGTCAGGTGGCACAACGGATAGAGTGCCCAGCCTAGAATTAGGAAGACTCATCTTCCTGAGTTCAAATCTGACCTCAGATACTTACTAGCTATGTGACTCTGGGCAAATTACTTAACCCTTTTTGCCTTAATTTCCTCATCTATAAAATGAGCTGGAGAAGGAAATGCCTATCTACACTATGGTATCTTTGACAAGAAAACCCCAAGTGGGGTCACAAAGAGTTGGACATGACTGAAGATGACTAAACAAAATCTATGTGTACAGAGTTGCTGGGCTCTGTATTTTTTATGTTGTACTTATGTTTAAATATGAAATACATAAAAGTCATTTCTGTATCTAAATATGTTTCTAGGAAACTTTGCTCAGATATACTTACTAGTTTTCAGCTCAAGTTGCTATTTTTTCATTCATTTTCCCAACTTTGGTGATTGAGGCATGCCTGAGGTCAGGCAAGTTGTCCAAAGCTGTGTTGACACAGTGGTTTGGCCAGGAGATGATACAGGAATCTCTTGGCTTCCTGTCCTGGGCAGTATTCTTAACCCCTATGGATTCTATTTCAGAGTCTCTTCTTCTAGAGTGCCAAGGATCTGACAACTTAATCATATAATCTTAGACTCACAGAATTCATGCAGTAAGATGTTAAAGGCTCAGATAATTCATAGCTTCTTTACTATGGGCAAGGCAAGGGGTGGGGAACCTGAGGCCTCAAGGCCACTTTAGGTCCTCAAGGGAGGCCCTTTGAAGTTTGGATTCAGTCAAAGAGCGCATTTGGCTTTGAGGTCACAGATTCCCCATCCCTGGAAAAGGCTATGCTTTGATCACTTCAAACTAGTGGATATTGATCTTACTCTGAAACATTTCTGAAAGATGATTTTACTACCTGTTCTATTTGATCTAGGCAACTGGGTGGTACAGTGGATAGAGCGCTGGGCCTGGAGTCTAGAGGATCAGAGTTCAAATTTGGCTTCAGATGTTTATTAGCTGTGTGACCCTGGGCAAATCACCTAACTTCTGTCTGCCTCAGATTCCTTAGTTGTAAAATGGAAATAATAAGAGCACCTAACTCCCAAGGTTGTTATAAAGATCAAATGAGTTGAGGCTCCTAGTAAGCACTTAATAAATGCTTATTTCTTTCCCCCACCTTATGTTTTTCTGTTGCTACCATCTCTCACAATCCTTACAGTCTACTTACCTTTCCTAAGGCCTAATTCTCACTTGTAGCCATGTAAACGAGTTTTCTCTTTTTCCTCTGTATAGAAGAACATCTCTATTAAAAATGTCTTCATCGGTTTGGCAACATTATTAAATCATGTTTCAGCCTTCTCTTTTTCCAAGGAAAAAATCCCAGTTCTTTTCTGTTTTCTTCACAGTTCTTATTTTTCAATCTTGCTTATCCTATTAGTTATCTTACTCTGGATACCATCTATCAAACGAGAGGATATCTGCACTCCTATTTTGTAAGCTATAAAGCACACTATAAATAGAAATAGTCATTATCAAAATTTCTTTTTTTACATAATATTTTATTTTCCTTCCAATTACATTTTAAAATTATTTTTAACATTTGTGTTTTTTTAAAAAGTTTTGAGTTTCAAATTCTATTCCTTTGTATTCTCTTCTTATTTCTATTCTATACCTTCCCTTCCCTCCCGCTCCCTGAGATGGCAAACCATCCAACATAGACTCTACATGTGCAGTCATGCAAAATGTTTCCATATTATTCATTGCATACAAGAAGACTTGTATAACAACAAAAGAAAGTGAAAAATAGTATGCTTCAGTTTGTATTCAGACAAAATCAGCTCTTCTGAAAACAGGTAGCATATTGCATCATGAGTCCTTTGAAACTGTCTTGGATCGCTGTATTGCTGAGAATAGCTAAGTCATTTGCAGTAGATCATTATATGATATTATTATTACTGTGTAAAATATTCTCCTGGTTCTACTCACTTTACTTTGCATTAGTTCATGTAAGTCTGTCAGAATTTTTCTGAAACCATCCTGCTTATTAGTTCTTATAGCACAATAATATTCTGTCACAATCATATACCACAGCTCGTTCAGCCACTTCCCAACTGATGAGTATCCCCTTGATTTTCAATTCTAAGCCACCACAAAAGGAGCTGCTATAAGTATTTTTGTACAACTAGGTTCTTTTCCCTTTTTTAAAATCTTAATTCAGGGTAGTCAGCACCCTGAACTTCAAAGAAAATACAGAGAAATCAAACATCAACAGACATGGCTTCCTCTTCCTGAATTCAACAGACAGGTCCAACTGTCTGATCATAGTTATCACAGAGGGAAGCACTGACATCTGGCTTTTCAAAGCTGGGGGGCTCCTTAAAGTGGTTTCCCAGAATCCTTGTCTGGCAGTCAAACTTTCTTACAAAAACTAAGCCCCAAATGAAAACCTCAACTCAGAGGTATTTATACCTTTTTCAGAGCCAGAGGGCATCCCAACTCTTGAGAACCAGTGCCTCATTAACAAAAGGCTTGGGCCTTCCCACAGATTTTCCCTAATCAAACTCCTCTTAATGGGCAGGTCATTAATGGGTAGGGGAGATCTTTAATCACGTGAAAATAATTAGTGATACAAATACATATATTGTTTCTAGTTAAAGAAACTCTGTTTCTGTACTTTATTCCTAGTAAAGCCTCTTTATTGATAAAGGCAAGATTTAATCAGAGGCACTTGATTATACTAAAACAAAAATAACAAAAGATCCTACTTTGCTTGCCCTTACACCTTCTAATTTTGTTTGCATTGATTATGTTTACACAAAACTTTAAAATTTTATATAATTGAAATTATCTATTTTAAATTTTGTAATGCTCACTATATCTTGTTTTATCCCAAATTTTTCACTTACCCATAGCTCTAACAGGTAAACTCTTTTATGTTTTCCTAATTTACTTATGGTAGCACCTTTATGTGTAAATCATGTATCCAGGTTCTCTTTAGAGATGACATTTTAGAAAGTACAGAGTATTCTAGTGATATAGGTACCAATGCCAAGTATAGTTGAAAACAAGAAGATAGCAGGTTACAATAGATGTCTTCAAGTATTTGAAGGACTCTTACTTGGATTAAGAAATTACTTGCTCTTGTTGGTCCCAAAAAGCAAAACTACTGCAGTGAGTGAAAATGGAAGAGAGACAGATTTGAGTGCCATAAGTAGAGACTAGACCAGTGGTTTCACTGGTACAGAGAACTCTTGAGTGAGGAAAACTTCCCTAACCAACTTCCTTCTTATAGAGATGCCTGGAGCATTGCATTAAGTGAGTTGCTCAGAGTCATGCAGCCAAAAGTGTGTCAGAGGAGACTTTGAGTGCAGCTCTTTATCTGCTATTGTTGCTTCTCACGTAAGAACTTTTTCATAATTAAAGCTAAATGTGCAATGGGCAACCTTATGAGGTAGTAGACTCTCCTTCATTAAAGGTATTCAAGTGCAAGCTGAGACTTAAGCTTGTTGGAAGATGTTGTAGGGTTGGACTATATGTGCTCTGAGATCTCTTCTGCCTCCTTAATTATGAGGGATATCATCTCAGGATTATCATCCAAGAATGTTGCCCTCCCAGATGCTAAACTCAATGATCAACAGATCCATGAGTATTCACGAGTGGCACTGAGCTTAGAAACCAACATCTTGGGACTCTCTATCTGTTCCATGGGCGTTCACACACATGAATCTTGAGGAATATGCATCCTTTTATATGCATCAAGCTTGTATGTCTTTAAGCAGCTATGTTTAATACTGTTCATATATAAGAAATGTTTCCTTTTTAAATTTTTATTACTAATCCTTTTTTTATATTACCTATATTTCCCAATATATCCCTTCTTTCCCCCTTCCAGAGAACCCTTCATAACAAAGAATCAAAAAACAAGAACCATTCTGGGAAACTATTAATCAAATCCAGCATTATATTCAGTCTTCTATAGCCATAGTCATTCCACAAAAAAAGGGAAGGAAATTAATTCTCAGATTATTAGAATATAAGCTTTTTGAGAGTAGCACTAGTTTGATTCTTTGTATCACCAGTGCCTGGCACAGAGTAGGTGCTAAATAAATGCTTGTTGATTGATTGATTGATCCCTCTTCTGAAGTCACTCTTGGTCATTATAATTATTTAACTTTGTTTTGATTCGCTGTTTTTCTTTTTACATGGTTGTAGTTATTGTATACATTGTTTTCCTGGTTCTGCTTACTTCCCTTTAAATAGTTCAGGTAAGTTCCCCAGTGCTTCTCTGGATTCTTCATATTCATCCTTACTTATCTGGCAAAAGGTAATTACATTAAATTCATATGCCATGATTTGTTTTGCCATTCCATAACTGACGGCCATCCATTTTGTTTTGAGGTCTTTACTTCTATAGAAAGTGCTACTCTAAATATTTTGATTGTGGATGGTATCTTTCTTGTTCTCTTAAAAATTCTTGGGTTTACTCATAGCAGAGGAATCTCTACTCTTGTGCCTTCTATGAATCATCACTATTTTGCTATTTGAATGAAATGGATGAGTGGTCTTAAGCCCAATCTTCCAGGATAAATCACTATCAACATTTTGGTGTACAGTTTATGCCAGAATGGAAGAAAAGGGAGCCTTATTGCTAAAAAAAAGAAAGTCACCAAATGTCTCCAACTTTTGCTTCTCCCAAGTTCTTCTCCCCTAAATGATGAACATTCCAAGATCCTTTCCATTTAGGTGTTGACAGTGATGATGATTCTGGGCGTGGAGATCTTGGGCGACTGAAGAAACAAAAGGATCACCACAATCCTCATTTGATTTTGATGATGATTCCTCCACATCGCCTTGACAGTCCGGGTCAGGGAGGCCAAAGGAAGAAACGGGCTCTTGATACCAATTATTGCTTCAGGTAATCCTCAATCCACATGGGAAATTCCCCATGTCAAACAACATCAAATTGTGTGAAGGCAGATTCCTTTGAAGGGCTCAATAAAGAAAAGGAAGAGTGATATCAGAGAATAGTGGACAGAGAGCTAGCCTCAGAGTCAGAAAGGCCTGGTCCTACCTCTGACACATACTGGCTGAATGACCTGGGCAACTCTGACTCAACTTCTGAGTTACAGAAGAGATGCTGATCTGTATTGGAAAAAGGAGTTACCATGAAGGAGTCCCCTAAACCAATCAAATTATAGGTCCAAACAGAAAACCAGAGAGAAAAAGAGAGACAGAAGGAGGAAAAGAGGGAAGATAGTTATGCTTAGCATAGATTAGTTTTCTTCTCAGAATTTTCATGTCATAATAAGTATTTGGAGCAAAATATGGTAACACTTTGTCCTTAAACAAGTTCTTAGATCTCTATGAAGGGTTCCTCAGGGTTCCAGGTAGAGGAGAATCCCAGGAAAAAAAAAAAGACAGATATAGGAGTGTCTTATTTGTAAGAGGTTATGAGCCAAAATGAGCTGCCATCTATTGACAAGGAAATATGAACACTATTAAATGGTTTCATTTATTTTTTTTAAGGTGGGAAATTTTATAGTTCTTTCCTAGTCCAGGTGGCTCAGGGACATACCATTGACTAGACCACATGTTCTGGTGTTTGAGGTCCCTTAGGTACAAAGGAACTCCAGTGTGGAATCTCCCTTTACCAATGCACATAGGCAACTTGTCTGGAACATACGGCCTTCGAGAGTTTTCTCGGGCACTGCATTTTAGGTGACTTTCCCATGATTACCCAGCTAATATGTCTTCTGACTCCAAACTCAACATTCTATGCCATACTCTCTCTGCTCAAGATACTCATTAGAAAAAAGGTTGGGCAACAGCACTTGACTAGGTAGACTTGGATTCATCAATTTTCTATATCACATAAACTAGGCAGGGCTGTGGCTCTCAATAGGGCCATCTTCTGAGGGGCCATCTGTTTATAGTGTCTAGTACTTGATCTGGCAAGAAACTTTTCTGTATGTATAACATTACCTGTAGATAGGCTGTGCAGACTGAGCAGGGCCACCTTTACAGACTCATCTTCTTTTAGGACATTCTATATCTACCAACTGGGCAGCTAGGTGATGCAATGGATAGAGTGCTGAGTCTGGAGTCAAGAAGACTCATCCTCCTGATTTAAAATCCTGCCTCAGACACTTACTAGCTGTGTGACCCTGGGCAAATTACTTACCCTTGTCTACCCCAGTTTCTTCATCTGTAAAATGAGCTGGAGAAGAAAATGCAAACCAGTATCTTTGCCAAGAAAAGACCAAACAGGGTGATGAAGAGTCAGACATAACTGAAAAATGACTGAACTGAACATATCCATCAACTAAGTCTTTGGGGCTCTAGTTGACTACTTAAGGAGGGATCTTATCAATTGCTCATTTAACACATTTGAGTCTTAACCAATAGAAACCTTTCTAATGGTTGTTAATTTGGTACATTCAAGCTTAAATCTCTTTAGTGAAATTCCTTTTATTTGGAGCCTCTTTCTGAATTTTTATATGTAAATGTTTTGTTTCAGGAATCTGGAGGAGAACTGCTGTGTGCGTCCTCTCTACATTGACTTCCGACAAGATCTGGGCTGGAAGTGGGTCCATGAACCTAAGGGCTACTATGCCAACTTCTGCTCAGGTCCTTGCCCATACCTCCGAAGCGCAGACACAACTCATAGCACGGTACAGGAATGTTTCCTATTCTACAGATTCTTAAGGGTTAGCCACATTTCAAGTACAGTTCTGATGATTTGTGTCTGGGTCTTTGGCACTGACCTTCTGGTTAGATTCTTCCTAATCACATTTGACCTCAAATGCCCTCCATGGTTCCAATCAGAAATGGCAGACTTTTATTTCTGCTTTGTCTAAAACTTTCATGGTGTGGAGATTAAATAACTCTCACATTTTTACCCCAGATGATAGGATCATAGGATCATAGCTTTAGAACTGGAAGCACCTCACAGGCCATCTAGTTGAGGGCCAGAGATGTCATTCAGCTTGCTCAGGGTCATTGAGATAGCAAGGTTTAGTGATGCATCTGAGATTCTTGAATGTAGCTGGCAAAGCACTGAGGTGAAAAGCCCTCTCAGATCAGCAAGAAAACTTGGGATTCTATAGCCCTGCAAAGTGACTATCCTTGAAGATCAGCAATCAGAATAGTTCTAAGGGAAGGTAATTTGAAACCTAGAAATGACACTGACCAGAGAGACTGAGGAAAGAGAGCTACCTTGAAGTTTGCCTGTGAATCTCTTCTAAGTAAGGGAGGGAAGAAAAATGTGCAGAAATGTATGGAGAATGGCTCTCCACTGCATATTGTTAACACCAGTCTCTTCATCCTGAGACCCATAAACTAAAGAACTAAAGGTAATGTTTTAAGCCAGGGGTTGTTAATCTTCTTTGAATTATGGATCCCCTTGTCAGTTCTGGAGAAGCCCATGGATCCCTTCTCAGGGTCATGTTTTTAAATGTATACAATAAGTATGAAAGGATCCCATGATAGTAAAATAAAGAAGTAATTTTTTCCCCATTTCAGTTCAGGATCTTCTGAAATGGGTGGACCCCAAGGTTAAGAACCCCTGACTTAATGGGATGTCTTAGATTCAAGAGACTTTAGACTTCATCTAGTTCAATTCCCTCATTTCACAGAAGAGGAAACTGAAGTCTGTGCAAGAGCCTGCAAAACCACTGAAGAACTCTTCTCTTAAAAATGAAATTTTAATTTAAGACAATGTAAAGTTTTGAGAGGATAGTCTTCAGATTGTTCTGGTGAACTCAGGTGACAACTCTTAAACAGGCCTAACACTGATGGCTTCTTCTGTTGTGGACAAGCACTGGTTACTCACTCATGCAGATCTATGTTTAAAAGAAAAATGAGTAAAGACCCTTTAAGCAGCATATGTGGTGGCTATTCTATCACTTTTCCTGTGTGTGTGTGTGTGTGTGTGTGTGTGTGAGAGAGAGAGAGAGAGAGAGAGAGAGAGAGAGAGAGAGAGAGAGAGAGAGAGAGAGAAAGAGAGAGAGAGAGAGAGAGAGAGAGAGAGAGAGAGAGAGAGAGAGAGAGAGAGAGGGAGGGAGGGAGAGAGAGAGAGAGAGAAAGAGCTTTTACAGTACAAAAATCACCTGGCTTACGGTCTAGTGTTGTGTGCTTCGTTGGCACTTGGCTTCCTTACACATGTGAAAATCTCTCTCGTCATAGGTGCTGGGGCTGTATAATACGCTGAACCCTGAAGCATCTGCTTCACCTTGTTGTGTGCCCCAAGACCTGGAGCCTCTGACCATCCTGTACTATGTTGGGAGGACCCCCAAAGTGGAGCAGCTATCCAATATGGTGGTAAAGTCCTGTAAGTGCAGCTGAAATGCTGCCAGTCCTATCTGCAACCAAGAGAAAGGGAGAGAGAAAAAAATAAAACCGAACACAACCGCTACTGTGGAACTGCTCCCAGGGAAACACAGGAACAGACTTCACCTAGAGACCGGGAGAACACAACCTTCAGCCCTGGACCAATTGCTGAGACTGAGGCTCCCTTCTGGAACATTTTCTCTTTCTCACTAGCTCCGACAATGACTGTGGTGGAAAAAAAAAAGTGTGGGTTTGGCTAGGGGAAAATCAGTGTCTCCAAAATACTTGGATTTTTCTGTGATGCTCTTTGTGGATGGTAGGGAGAGAGAGGAATTTAACATATCAAGGGGTTTTGTTATGTTCTAATTGAGGGGTAATGTGGGGAAAGGGGGAAAAAGTGTAGAAAATATCTGAGAGGGAATGATACTTTTGATCGGAGTTTAGGTTGGCTCATCGCTGCTGCCTGCCTGCCTGTCCTTGGGAATCTCAGTTTCATTTTCTTTAAGTCACATAAGGCAAGTCTTTCTTTCATATAGATCACCAAGGAGGGAAAATGCCCAGAATTGTACTCTTACTGCCTGGGATCAGAGTTGCTACTTTTGCAAACTGTCCCTTCTACATACATCACTTTGCATCCTTGGGCCAACAGAGGGATATAATCCAACTAAGAGAATCTCTGAACAAACAACTGAACTCGGGGGTATGCTGAGTTCAGGAACAGAGAGGGCTGGCTGACTGCATTGTAACTAACCCTCTCTGTCTGCCCAAACTGGGCACTTCCTCTTGCTTTTTTCTTCAATCCACTCCCCCCTGGAATTTTTACTAGACACCTTCCAGGTCAGGATGGTCATATGGATTTCAGATCCATGCAGCTGTGGGGTGCCATAGGCTCCCTACCCTAACTTCCAAAGACCTTGTGTTCATTGGCTGATCCTGGAGGCAGGTACTGCGGCACATGAGGTATTTGGGGGAAATCTCATGCGTCTCTTATGCATTGATTGACTTGGCCCCTGGCTCACATGGGCTGAGGTTTTTAAACATGAACACACACACAATATTACTCTCAAAACCTTTGTATAAATAAATATTTTGGGGGGAACTTGAATCATTTCATCTTCTAGGAAATAGCTCATGGAACGTTAAAAACTTTGTTCCTAGGTATAATCTGTATGTAATAGAGACCCTCTTATCCCTATTCCCATTTCTACCACTCAAAGTAAACTGGAACCTGGAACAGAGGATCTTAAAACTCTAATAACATTGCTTTCGCATGAATGCACTGGGGTCATATCGCCTCTGAAATAGGCATTCTGTACTGTAATGCCTGTTCCCATGATGGTGCTCCAAGGTATATACACTCTTACTATCTCTCAGAAAGAGATAATCTCAGTTGGTCAGACTACATTAAACCGACAGAAATCTATCCCTTAATAAGGAAAGACAGATACAAACATATTCACCTATATATGAACACTTGCATATGAGGATATGCTTCAAATGTATTCAGTCACTATTCCAACATTTCTGCAGTCACCAGAAGATCAATTCAAATGTCTATGATAGATGGCCTAAGAACACAGTTATTGTGGTATCCTGAGCACAGACTGGAAATGATTAACCAGAATACCTTAAAAAAACAACAATGGTGCCTATTGACAGTGTTTCTAGAGCTAGAGACAAAGGAATGCTCATTGCTTTAAATCTCTAAGATGAAGGCCTCTGGACTCCAGAGAAGTTTAGAATTCTATTTTGGCACTGACTCTCAAATGCCTACCAGGTGTCATCAAAGCAGGAATGAGGCAGCCTCTGTCTCATCCTGGAAATGACTTTTGTTGCAGTACAGAGATCACTTTACCCAGTGGTAAAGCAAAAACATAAACATCAAATGCTAACATTTATATATTTTCTTTTAATAGAAGACATAAAGCGTTTAGGGTTTGGATGTTTGTTTGTTTTGGGGGTTTTTTTTTTGATTGGGTTGTTTTTTGTTTGGTTTGGTTTTTGATAACCCCTTCTGGGGGTTCTCGTATGCTGAACTGCCATGGAAATCTTTAGTTGCTACCCTGATACTTCTGCTTTGGCCATGGACAGACTGCACAAGGTTTCCTTAACTTGATGCCGTACGAAGGAATATCAGGTAACTGCCTTTCATTCAGCACCTTAAATGCCCAACATCTCAACCTGCCTTCCTAACAACAGGTGGTCATTTATCTCCCTTTACGAAGGAGACACAGAGGGGACAGGGAGGTAGCTTGTCCAAGATGAGACCAAACTAGCTTTGTGGACCTGAGAACTGAAAGCTGTTCTCCCAGATGACCAGTTTGGGACTCTACCCACTACCTCTCATTCTGGTTGGTTTTGAGGCTACAGTCAGAGGTAAGAGTGAGGGTCTTCTTGCCATTCACTTGTCCCTTCTCACTCCTTCCTACCCTCCAAATGCTCCCTCCCCTAGGAAGCCTTCCCTTTATTTAATCCAGTCAGCCCTGCCCAACAGGAACACTGAAATAAACTGACTGTGGGTCCTCTCCTGTATGGAGAGAGAGACTTTGTACGTAACTATGTAGCTAGCTGTACTTGTGATACCGCAAAAACAAAAAACAAAAAACAAAAAAAACAAACAGAAAACAGTGTGATTCCAAAGATATTTTTTTATGGAAGAAGTCTTCTCTTGCCTTAATCACCACATGCAAATATGGGCAAGGATCTGGTTGCCAGGGTCACAACTACATACACCATTTACAGGGACTATAAAAACGTGAATAATTGACTCTCCATTTTCATACATACATGTTATTTATGAGGGTCAAAGGGTAAAGAGGAGCACCAGACACATTCTCACAGCCATGGGAGTGGGTGGGGGGAGGAGTGCATGGACTAGTTAGCTTCTTATTAACATCTTATTATGAGCTGCCCAGTGCCAATAAAATTGCTTGAAAGCACTTGGATAAGTGAAAGGGTGAGATGTGGAGGCTCCTATCAGCACCTGCAAAGTCAGGAAGAACACTAAATACACCACTCTGACTTGAATATTTTCTTAAGAAGTTCTGAACAGTCCCGTTAATCTGTAACCCTTTATTGTGAGTAATTGTTTGCCTTGAATCTCCATTCACAAATACCATTATAGTAGATTCCAGATAATCCCTTTATTCCAAACCTTCCTATCAAATGGCAGAACTCTATTTTGTCCTTCAACCTAAATCATGGTTGAATAGAAAGAACCATAAGAGATGTCCCTCAAGCTAGTGTCCCAGGCACCAGTAACTTCTGGAACATATGCCTGCTCCCTTCACTATAACAAATAGATCTTGTCACTCTGATTTTTATTAACAGAGGCAAAAAAAAAATATGCACCAAAACCCTTTGTTTTCATTCATTAAAAAGAATTTTCAAAAACTGCTCACAGTTAATCAAGTCTCTTTTCTTTGTCTTTGTTGGAGGTGATTTTCATTTTTTGAGTTTCCAACTCTGGTCTTTCACACCTTGTTTTGTAGCCCTGCAATCTGGAACCTCCATCATTTGGCTAGATGGCCCCTTGGCTGTCACCACGGTCAGGAAACACTGCCAAGCTCTCCCTACAGAATGGCAGAGCCAGGGAGGGTGACTTGTTGCTGGAAGTCACAGAGAATACAGAAATCCCCAAAGTGGCTTGAGCCTAAAACGTCAAGCACACTGCAGTTTAGGCCTCATTCAGAAGAGTGCTAACAAAGAAGCAAGGGAAAGTGAGGAAGCAAGAAAGCAGACAGCAGGAGAAACTTACTAGGTCCACTTATTGGGTGTTTTGCACTGTTTTAATGGACTGTTTATATAAATAATGTAGTGTGAGGGAAAAATTAGTGTGCACTTTGAGAGTGGAGCCTAGCTGTCTCAGTCATCTGTCATGGCCTGATGCAGTTACAAACCCCTTCCATACCACCTCCTGTACCCTGCCCTGGCTCATAAGCTACCACTGAGGTGTACATGACTATATTCTGTCTGAACAAAACCTAAAATCAAAATATACCAAGGTAATGTATAGTTCTAAAAATTTTTAAATGCCCAGCAATAAAATAAAAAGTTGGTCACATTTCAGTTTCATTTGCAAATGAATAGTGATCGGAGGGAAATTAGCTAAGTGGAAAAAATAAAACAAAAATAGAATTACTTTATCAATATTAAAAATCAGTAATTCTAAAATGGTGCTTTACCTTGGTTCGTGTGATCAACACACTAGTCTTTCTCCAATTACTAGTTAACATATTATGTGTGTCCTTCCTCACTTTGCCCTTAATACCCTTTTTAAAGGGATTATAAACTTTATTAGTAAGGACGTTCGTTTCTAGGGTTATATGAAATAGAACATTTGATAATGAACCTAAAAGAAGCGGAAGCAAAATGCAAATAGCCAAAGAGCCTCTGTTTTATATCATCTCTGCCTGGTAGCAGAAGAGGGAGAAAGAAGATCTAGGCAGGTGGGGTGGGGGCAGGGAGAAGATAAAAGGGAAAGGGAAAAGGTACATTTGCGGCTCTGTCAGAGAGAATCAGTTGAACCGAATACTGTCAAGTTTCACCAAAACCCAGCTCATCTTTTCTTCAGTTGTCCAGGCTAGGCTCTTTAGACTGGTAGGGAGAAATCTGCTGCCACCTTGGTCTGGGGACAAAGATGGATCCTTTCTAACTATGATGGCTGCTCCATCCTTATCCTTCTACCCAGTGGTGTTGAACGGTTTCTTCCTCCATGTCAGTGGTTCATCACGGGTTGTAAGCAAGAGCTGAAAAGACAAAAACTCAAAGTTGAAGCAACTGCACTAACAGAGCAGAATATTTGTTTTCTGTAACACCTCAATGATCCAGTATAATCAGGGAATGCATAAGTGAATTTCCTGGATAACGGAGCATGTTCCTTTGGGCACTAAAACTTCATAATTTTTTAAAATCACTTTTGATAACCAGCTTTCTAAAATACGCTAAACCATTCACTGACTTCCTCAAGGACACCAAGTGTACTCTAATGTTTTCTGGATAACTCAGTCATCAGTATAAGCATTTGTTATATAAAATACTACTATATATCAAACTGTAGGCTATATCAGTTTTGCATTTGCTTTTTTTTTTTTTTTTTTTTAAGTTTTTCTGTTTTTTTCCTCAAAGCTGTCAGGCTGATGGCTTTCATTTATCCTGCTGTCAATGTGCTTGTCTGTGAGACTTACTTCCTGCTCTTTCTCCTGCTGTTAATAATCTATTGTGGGCTGGAAAAAACAGACAACCAAATTTATAAGCTTCATTCTTTCTAACAAAATCCAGTTGCCCAGCCTTGCAATGAGTCATCCTTTACTCTTCCTTCTCCTTCACTGTAACCATATTGAAGCAGTTGTCAAGTTGTGTCAATTCTCACATCTCCAAAAGAAAATTTCATCCCCCCTTGTTTCTACTCATGCAGCCACCATCTTGGTTCAAATCTTCATCCTTTCTCTCCTGGACTATTTACTGTAACTGGTGTTCCTGCTTCCAGTATCTCCCTTCAACCCTCCATCTGTCACAAAGCTGTCAAACGAATATTCCTGAGAATGGTCTGAACATGTCACTCTCTGATGAAAAACGGAAGTAGCTTCCTATTGTCTCTAAGATGGAATAAAATTTCCTCTGCTTGGCAATTAAAATCCTCCACAAACTCCCACCCACTTTTCTAGGCTTATTTCATATTACTCCTCTTAATCAATTCCATGTTCCATGTAAATTCTACATTCCAGACTTCTATCTATTCCTGTTGTTGTTCAATTATTTCATTTGTGTCTGAGTCTTCTTGACCCCATTTGGGTTTTTCCTGGCAAAGAGCCTTTGTTTTATGTCATCTCTCTCTGGGAACAGAAGAGAGAGAAAGAAGACCTAGGCAAGTGGGAGAGAGGGGAGGAGAAGAAGATAAAACAGAAGAGGAAAAGGTACACTTGTGATTCTGTCAGAGAGAATCAATATTTCTTATGTGGAGTAGCCTGGACACAGATAACGGCTATCTAATTGTGTCTAGTCTCTTACTTTTTTCAAAGCTGCCAAAATAATCTTAAAGCAGAAGTTTGATTATGTCACTCCCTTGAGAAGTCTTCAGTGGCTCCCTATTGCCACTGGGAGAAAATACAAATTCCCTAAGGTAGCCTTTAAAGCTCTCAACAAAAGGGACCCATGAGGCAGCTAGATGGCACAGTGGATAGAGCACTGGAGTCCTTGAAGTCAGGAGGACCTGAGTTCAAATCTCTCCTCAGACACTTACTAGTTGAGTGACTTAAGTCACTTAACATCGATTGCCTCAAAAAAAAAAAAAAAAAAGACAACCCACATAGAAAACCAATATGACTCCATTCTAACTTTTCCAGGCCTTTTTTTCACTAGTCCTTTTCATATATTCTATGTCTCTATCACCTGGATTACTTGCTTTTTCCAAAAGTTGGCATTCCATTCCTTAATCCATGCCCTTGAATAGGCAGTAACTCATACCTGAAATGTACTCTCTTCGCACTTCTACCTACTACTAGTCCTTAAGTTTCTTTCAAGACTAATAATCTCAGGTGTCTTCTCCTAAAAAAAACCCAAACCTTTTCCTGATCCTTGCCATTAGTGTTCTCCTCCAATAATCTTCTCTATTTATATTTACATAAGAATTTGAATTCTTAAGGATGGGACGATTTGTCATTTTTGTCTTTCTGTGGCCTGTGGTAATTTGTACCTTAGGAAATGCATAAGGAATGCTTGTTGGATTGAATTGTGTAAAGCAACAAAATTGTAAAGGCAGGGAAGCATGATTTGTATTTTTTGTGTATCCTCCACAGTTGTCTACAACAGTTTCATGTGACAGGTTTTTTATAAAACAACTGCTGTTTGATGAAATGATCAATAATAATGTTTCCTCAAGAACAGTAAAATATTTTCAATTTAGGATCTTAAAAGGCTTTCCAAATGCTAACTAGTCCCTCTAAGGCAAATAGGAATCAAGTTTTACAACTTCCTAGCAAGTCTAGGACACTTAATTTCTAGCCAAGTATTCCAACCACTAGTCATCTGTCCAAAGAAAAGAGATCTTGTTCCATGTCTATATTCAAGTTGACCTGTGACTGTCAGCTCAGAAAAGACCCAGACCCACCTAGTAACAATCTTTTCAGTTAGTTTCATGTTTCAAAAAGTATTAAAAGATAAACACTTTAATCAATGTGGTTAGTTTGTCTTTGATGTGAGAAGATGATCATGGAATAACATTTTAAAATGGAAACCAACTCAAAGAGAAAGATTATTTTAAAAATTCAGTATAAGCAAGGGTAACCTAAATGATAGCTGTACGTAAGGCCCTTCCAAATGTGCAGGGTTTGTGTTATGCTGGTCTGAAAAGAGATAGAGTGAATGAATCAACTTTATTTATATCATGAGTGAGTGACAATAGCAAAAAGGGACAGCTGGGGAGTGGAGTCCAACCTGTTGCCCTGTCACCTTTCTGGGAATGGCTCCAAAGCACTGGATTGAACAACACAGGCACAAGAGCATCAGATCCATTTCATGAAACCCAGCCTGGGTGACACTCAGGCGCCAAGCACAGCTGCAAGGGGTATTGTTCAGTGCAAGAGAAGTCGCTGAGTAACTCTGAAATGTGGCCACGGGGAGAGAAGAAAGGAGCTGAGCTATCATGGCAGCACTACAGAACTCCAAGCTAACCCCTAAGAATTTTCTACTGTTATGAACTTGAGAAACCCTACAAAATAAATAACCTAAAGAATATCCTACTCTAAATAATTACACCATTCAAAATTATTTTCCAATTTTTGGAAATGTACCTCTCTATGTTTTTACATAGGTTTCAGTGTGTATATATATATGTATATATATATATATATATATATATATATATATACACACACACACGTATATATATATATACCACTTTAGAGTCTGCTTTCCCCCTTGTCTTTACATCAGAAACAGAGGTTTGAGGACGGTAATTACAAAGGACAGGAAAAGGAAGAGGAAATTGCAAAAGTTATAAAATAGGGAGTAATTAGAGCATTCAGAAAAGAACCAGGCTTCTGGAAACCAAGAGAGGGAAGAGATTCAAAGAGATAAGGGAGGTATCTGATATCAAATGCTATACAGAGGGGTCCTGAAAGGCTGAATGTAAACAAGGTTTTTTTTTAAAGTTCAATAACACCTGATATTTGTCTAGCACTTTAAAGAAATATTTACTTTTAGCAATCTTTAAAATAAATTTCTGGTTTCATGGAGCTATAGACCTAATGGAGTTGGAAGGGATCTCAGAAGTCATCCAGCATAATTTCTACCAAAATCAATAATCCTGTTTAAAATTTCCCCAATAAAGAGTGATTCAATCACCACTGGAAGGTCTTCATAATAAACTCTTGAACATTTTGAGGCATCCCATTTCATTAAAAATACTTTTTATTGATAAATTTTGTTTTAGCATATCACGTCAATCCAACATATTTTTAATAGAACATCATCCACAGAGTACAATCTCACCCCACAACAGTTAAAGAAAAAAACATGAAGCATATAAAACATAGAGCATAAAACATAAACATATCAATAGTGATTGAGAGTACAGGCAATTTTATATTTTAGTAATTTTCTGCTAATTAAAAGAAAGGATGGAATATATTTTATAAGTTAGTACCATGTTTTGTTATCTGTATTTTGTTCCTATTTAAATTTATCTTCATTGATACAACTGGAACAACTGTGTTCTTGTTATTTGCTTTGTTCATCCTGCATCACTGCACAAAAGTCTTTCCATTTACTTTTGATTCTTCATTTTATGTATTTCTTATGACACAGTAGTGGTGCTTTGCACCATACCTTGCACGTACTAAGCATTAATAAATGCTTGTCAACTTGACAATAAAATTCCATCCATGAATCATAATTTGTTACTGCCATTATCCAACTTGCATGACACAGTCCCTACCTTTCCCCACTGCCATTAAAAAAAAAAATTACACATGTGCTTAGATAAATTTCTCTGTACAGACAGGAATTCATTTTAGTTGTCAATAACTTCCTTATGGCATAAACTCAAAAAGACAGTCATTGGGTCAAAGGGTATGTATTTAGGATGTTTTCATTTGCCTTCTTGCATTTGTTTATGAGTTCTCCAATCCTGGAACATGATCAGTTTTTTGTTAAGTTCCATAGGAACTTGAATGATGTTCATATACTTTAAGTTTTCCATTCTGAAATTTCCATGGGACTATCAAATCTAGTTCCTCCAACATTTTTATGCCTATAATTTCCTTCTTATTTATCTGTCAAAGCCCTGAAAGAGAACCATTACAATCACTTATAATTGGTGTCTTAGAAAGATTTTTTAAAAATCTCAGTAATCTTTTTCTTCATTATTGTGCTATTTGTTGCATATATAATGTTGATATTGATCAATTATTCACAGAGCCTTTAATTATGCTAGAGTATCCCTGCTTTCAGATGGGGAGCTGGGATTAGTCACAACTACACAGCCCGATAACTTGTTGAAAGTCATTCAGGTAGTCAGCCCATTCCACTCTGGCACATCATTAAATTGGTCAGAAATTTTTACTTATGTTTAGCAAAAATCTCCTTCCATTTGACTTCCATGTTAGTCCTAGTGTTCTGCCCTTCAGAGCCAAATAGAACAAGTCTAATATCTCTTTCACATAACAACCTTGCAAATATTTGAGCGCTGACTAGTTGTTTGGTTTTTTTGTTTCTCATATCCAAACTAAATATTCCCTATTTCAACAAATGATTTTCATACAGAATGGTTTCTAATCCTTTTGCTACCTTGATCCCCTTTGTTTGGATGGGCTCTAGTCTGTGAATAAATGTATCTTCTAAACTTCCCCAGAACAATCAAGATGTGGTTGGACCAAGGTGAGTACCACAATTTAACTGATTGGTTAAACTAGTAGATTCCAAAATCAACATTAAATAGAATTACTTACATAAGGAGGAAGCTTCATTCTCTATTACATGTATCTAAATGCTAGGCAGCAATAATTAGGCCAGCTTATATTTAAAGTGTTCTATTCCTCCAAACAAATAGCACCCACATAAAAGAATCTGGTTTTATAATATTAAGAAGGAAACACACAACTCATTTTTTGATGGTCTATTACTTCCTCTGGACCATTAAAAAGGCGTATGAAAATGGTACCATATTCTTTTATTCACTTCATTTCAAAAGGCCATTTCAATGAATATTTTTAAAGCATGACAATGTACAAGGCTGAATGAGAAAGATATGGAGCCAAGGTGATAGTTTTAATCCTATGTCATAAATAGTAAAATGAAGTCATTAAGAAATGACAAGTCAACAGTCACTCACTGAGACATATTTACTATTGTTTTCTAGACTGCGTGTCTTTTGAGGGCAGTTGGTCTGCTTAATTTAATGGACAACGGTTTATGCATACAGATATTTAATAAATAATACTTGATGACTGGATCAAAGTTTAGCTGATCTAAATCTAAGTTCCTAAGTTCCAGTTACGTGATAAATCCACTGTAAGTTTTGCACAATTTCAACTGTGCCACTCTTCAAATGTCTCTGATAGCAAAAGAAAGCTTCTCTGAACAGCAGATATTGGTATTCCTACGGTAATCCAAAGTATTGACTCGCTTTTTTTACTTTTGAAAATCTTTACCCAAAGCAAAACAGAAATTGAAGTGAAATCAAAATACAATGACATAAGAACTAGTGGCATTTTCTTATAGGACATCTTGCTACTATGGTCTGCTGCTTGTCCATTCCCACTGCCCTGCCTTGTAGACTTATTATGCTTTTTGCCTGAATTACTGCTCTAACTTTAGCATAACAGGAGCCAAAACTGGTCTTGGTGCTTCCTCTCTCTAATCCCTTCCTGAACCATACTACCTGATTCCTTTTTATCAAAATTCTACGTTACACATTGCTAAAAAACATTCAATACAAGACAATATTCAAACTATGTTCAAACACAGTTTTTAAAAAAAATTACATTTACATTATTTCCAGTCTGTTCTATTTACTGTTCTTCAAACATGGTTTACTCATTTTTGCCTTCAGGTCTTTGTTTATGCTATTCTCCCAAATGGATCCTTTCCTTAATCCTACCCATGGTTCAAGGTCAAGCTCAAGCTTCACCGTCTTCTTGAAGCTTCCTCTGATGACTCTAGCCATAGTAATCTTGCTTTCTTTTAAACGCTTATAGCACTTCTTCTTTTTTAAAAAGTATTTTGTTTTAATCAGTCAAGGTCTACTTTCTGATTGGTCCCACCCCAAAATGAGAACACAATAAAAACAAAATTTATAACATATATATTTAAATAAGTATATTCAAAGCAAATTTCCAAACTGGCTATAACCAAAAAATATCTGTCTCATTTTACATTCTGAATCTTTCATCTCTCTACCAAGAAGTGGGTGGTATGTTTCAACATTAGTCCTCTAAAATTCTGGTTGGTCATTAGGCTGATAAGAGTTCAGCATAATAGCATTCCATCACATTTATGTATCGCAATTTCTTTATCCATTCCCCAATTTTAGGGCATTCCTTAAGATTCCCATTTTTTGTCACCTCAAAAAGAATTACAAATATTTTTTCATGCTTAGAGTTTGTTTTGCTGAGGGTTAATCTCTTCCTTAAATTTACCTCCCTCTAATTTTCCCTCCCTCCTTCTTCTCCTCTTTCCCTTCTATTTCCCTGTTGAGTAAAAGATATTCCTGTATTCAACAGTGTGTATGTTCTTCCTTATTTCGATCAGTTCAAACGAGAGTGAGATTCTGGTGTCAGCCACTCCTGATTTGTATAGATGTCTACTTGTGTACCCTGATTATGTGAGATAATTTTCCCTAAATTTCATTTCTCTTCCCATTATACTCCCCTCCACACCATGTATTCCTTTTCCCTTCCCTTTCCATTCTCTTCTTCAGATCATCAAGACATTCTCTCTCCAAGGTTATATTTAATTGAATGAACCCTGATGATGATGGCACACATTTATCATCTACCCAGTTCTGAATGTAAGCAGGTTTTCCTTGTTTAGAGCCCTTTGTCACTGTCATTCATGTTTACCTTTTGATGTTTCTCCTCACTACTGTATTTGAACTTCAAAGTACTTCCCCAGCTCTGGTCTTCATCAGGAGTGTTTGGAAGTCCTCTATTTAATTAAAGATTCATTATTCCCCTTGTAGCATTATACTCAGATTATCTGAGCAAGTTATTCTTAGCTGTAAGCCCATATCCTTTGTTTTCTGGATATGGTATTGTCCTATGTCAAGGTGTTAAATTCCTTTCCAATTCTTTCTGCCACAGTTCTCTTTTCCATTTTGTCCTGAAGCAATCTCATTCCATTCATAGGCAAACAAACTTTTTAAGCTCTTTTTTTTTAAACTCTTGCTTTATTTCTTCCAGAAATTCTAGTTGAGTTTGTGTATAAGTTGTGTTTTTCTCTGAGGCATTGCTTGTAGATGTTTTGGAGTCATTCTCTCCTGAGTTTGTATCTGGATTGTCTATGTCACCAATAATAACATTATCATAGGGTTCTTTTGTGTGTTTGTTTGCCCATTCTTCCAGCCTATTTCTTGACTTTGGACTTAATGTTAGGGCTGAGCTTTACCATACACCTGGAGGGAATGCCTGGGCTGGTCCTGCTTCTGCTTTCTTGAGGGTACTGAATATTGGGTTATTCCAAGATCTCAGGGACAAGCTGAGGACCTGTAAACTTTCAGTGCTCCCATAGTGGTCTGATGCGGGGCAAAGTCTGATTGCTGCCCCTCTGGTATGAGCTCTGCAAGTCTTTGACTAATGACAGGGCCTGTGCAAGAGTAGACTGCTGCTGGACTCTACCCTTTTAAGTCAGCTGGGAAGTTCTGTTGGTTCAGAGTAACAGAACTATAGGTTCCCCTTTGGTCTGGAATACCGGACCTGCTTATTCCTCTGGAGGTTGGGCTAGAGATTGGAAGTGAGACACTCCTCTGAGTCTGAGGTCTGAGCCATACCACTGCTGCTGCTGGCTCCTGACCTTCCTCCTTGTTCAACAGACTGTCCAGAGTGCCCTTAGCCAGGAATACTACTCCTCGGTGAGGTCCCCTTTCTCAAGCCACCCTGGATATGTGACCCAGAACTGGGTAGAGAGTGATAAAGCTGCCAGTTCCTGTTCTTGTCACAGTAGTGTGGTGTGGGTCTGGGATTGCCCAGTGTGGATTTGGGACTTTCTCTTGCCTTAGTGCATAGCCTCTCTCTGGAGTGTTCGTGAGTAGTGTGCTCCTGGCCTGACTGTCCCATTCCCCATATCTATCTGGGGATAGACACCTCCCAGTCTGTCTCCTTATGCTGAGCTTGGCTGGATAAAAGACTCACTGTGAGTTTTTCTGGATTTCCTCATCAGAATTCAGTCATGGTGCATTTCTTAAATCTGCTTGGAGAAGTTTGTGGAGAGAAGCTCATCACATGGCTTCTTATTACTCTGCCATCTCAACCCTATACAGAACTTATTCCTATATTATTCATCTGAAAAATAATCATAAATTTCCTTGTATTTTTAACTTCTCCTGTTCAGTCTCTCTAATTTAGATAGTTAATTTCTTGTGGGTAGGGCCTATGTGTCTTTTATTTCTTTAATAGCAAATTTTAGAGTTTTTTTATATCATAATATCTTATTTTTGAGCATTTTACAACTGTAAAATTACTTCCACATACATTATTTATTTTATGTATCCCATAGTACTATCTGTATAAAACTATTTGTTGAATGATTTAATAAAATCTATTGCATAGAGTTAAGCCTCTAAATTACAGTTAGAAGAGTTGACCTCCACCACTCTTTTTTGAATTCATTTCTGAATCTCAATTTTCTTATCTCTAAAATGGGGATAATAGAATTTCACTATATACTTCTCAAGGTTGTTACGGGGATTAAATAAAATCACATAAAAGAACTTTGTAACTGAAAATTACATGCTGTCAATTTCTATTAGATTATATCATTGTTGAGTAGTTAATGAGAGAGGGAGGAATTTTACTTGCTAAATGCAATTATAAGAAAGTTATAAGATCTTCTTCATATAATTATGTATTTGTCTTTTAAAATGAAAACAGTATGGAGATGACAGCAGAGAGCTTGCCGACCTAGGAATGAATATATCTGTATTTTTAGTCACAGTCTGGTTACTGATTCATTTTGACACTGACAACTACTTAATGTACCAACTTCTTTACCCCTGTGAAACACAGGGCTCTGCTTCCAATCTAATAGTCACATAGCTAGCTTTTCTCTGGAGCAGTTCTGGCAGTCCCCAGTGAGCTTCAAGTGGCTCCCTGTTATTAACAGATCAAATAGAAAGTCATCTCTTGGCATCTACAGCTTCTCCTGGCATTTGGCCTCTTCCTACCTTTGCATTCTTTTCCCACTTGACTTTCCTCCTCACACTCTAATCTAGCTACACTGGCCGACTGGCAGTTCTCAGCACATGCACTCTGTGTCCCATCTCTGGACCTTTGCACTGACTTTCCCTTATGCTCAGAATGTTCTGTTCTCTTGCCTTTGCCTCCTAATTTTGCAGACTTCCTTCAAGTCTCAACTCAGATTCCACCTTCTGCAAGAGACCTTTCAGAGTCCCCAAGACTTCTAGTGCTTCCTCTCTCATATTACTTTCCACCTACTCTCTCTATATGTATCTCCTTATTTATTATTGTCCCTCCATCAGAATGTACCCTTCTTGCTTTGTTTTTTTGCTTTTCTTTGGGTTCCCGGTATCTAGCCTAATGCCTGGTATATAATAAGTGCTTAATAAGTGGTTGTTGACTGAATTACCGACTGATTATGAGTCCTATGACCTGAATTCTAATATCAGGTCTTCCACTTACTAGTTGCATGGCTTTAGGTAAATCAAAACTACTCTGATGTGCCCTTACAGTCTATCTCAGGAATGCTGTGAGGAAGAAATATGTAACTTCTTTGAAAATTGTAAACTATGGCAGAGCCAAGATGGCGGAGTAGAAAGAGATACATACACTAGCTCTTCCCCCACAGCCCCTAAAATACCTGTAAAGAAGGACTCTCAACAAATTCTAGAGTACCAGAAGCCACAGAACAACGAAATGGAGAAGATTTCTAGCCCAGAGGGACCTGAAAGACCGACTGGAAAGGTCTGTTGCACAGGACATGGAACAGAGCCCAGCCTCGCCTTGGCCGCGAGGCAGCAGGAGGAGCAGGATGGAGCAGGCTTCAGGGACAGAATCTCCAGCTGCAGGGCAGATCCCTCAACCCACAGGCACTAAAGGTCAGTGAGAGGGTTTTTTTGGCTGGCCGAGAAGGGAGCAGGGTATCCCCATAACTCAGGCCTCCTCAGGTGGCAGCAGCAGATGGGCGCTCCCAAGGCAGGCAGCAGCATGCATCCATTGTTGAAGGCCTCATCATAAAGCTCCTGAAGGAACTGAGCCCTGTGTGGCAGCCCTGCCCCCACCTGAGGAGCTGATCTTAATCTCACACTGAATAGCAGCCCTGCCCCAGTCTAAAGCCCCTGGGGGATTGGAGCAGCTCATCTGAATCTCAGCCCCTAGTGCTGGCTTGGCTGAACTGGAGGGGAGGTGGTTGTGGAGAGGAAACTCAGAAATCAAGTAACTGGTTGGGCAAATGTCCAAAAAAGGGAAAAAAAAATAAGACCATAGAAGGTTACTTTCTTGGTGAACAGGTGTCTCCTCCCATCCTTTTGGATGAGGAAGAACAAAGCATACTGTCACAGGAAGTCAAGGCCCCTGCCTCCAGGGCCTCCAAACTGAACTTAAAGTGGGCTCAGGCAATAGAAGAGCTTGAAAAGCAAGTTAGCAGCTTACTAAAGGAGAACCAAAAAAATGCTGAGGAAAATAACACCTTTAAAAAGAGGCTAACTCAATTGGAAAAAGAGGTTCAAAAAATCAATGAGGAGAAGATGGAGGAGTAGAAAGACACACATATGCTAGCTCCGAGCCCACAGCCCAAAAAATATCTGTAAAGAAGAACTCCCAACAAATTCTGGAGCAGCAGAAGCCACCGAACAACGGAGAAGATGAGATTTCTGTTCCAAATAGACCAGAAAACCTGACTCGAAAGGTCCGTCACGCACCGGACCTGGACCCGGACCCGGAGCAGAGCCCAGCCCTGCCTTGGCCCCGCGCGGCACCGAGAGGAGCAGATCCGAGCAGGATCCAGGGACGCAATCTTCAGTGGCCGCGCGGGTCCCTCCACCCACAGGTGGCAGGGGTCAATGAGAGAGTCTTTTTGGGTGGCCGACAGGGGACTGGGGTGTCCCTGTGGCTCGGGCCCCCTCGGGAGGCAGCAGCGGAGGCAGTGGTGGACAGCAGCTCCCCAAGCAGGCAGGAGCCTGGATCCATTGTTGAAGGTCTCTGCATAAACCCCTTGAGGGAACTGAGCCCCGTGAGGCGGCCCTGCCCCCACCCAAGCACCTAAACTTAATCTCACACTGAATAGCAGCCCCGCCCCTGCCAAAAGCCCTGAGGCTGGGAAGCAGCATTTGAATCTCAGACCCCAAGCACTGGCTGGGCGGATCTGGAGACGAAGTGGGGGTGGAAAGAAAACTCAGAAGTCAAGTCGCTGGCTGGGAAAATGCCCAGAAAAGGGAAAAAAAATAAGACTATAGAAGGTTACTTTCTTGGTGAACAGATATTTCCTCTCTTCCTTTCTGATGAGGAAGAACAATGCTTACCATCAGGGAAAGACACAGAAGTCAAGGCTTCTGTATCCCACACATCCAAAATAAATATACCATGGGCTCAGGCCATGGAAGAGCTCAAAATGGATTTTGAAAATCAAGTTAGAGAGGTGGAGGAAAAACTGGGAAGAGAAATGAGAGAGATGAAAGAAAAGCATGAAAAAAGTCAATGAGGAGAAGGAGACTTTAAAAAGCAGAATTAGTCAAACGGAGAAGGTACAAAAATTCACTGAATAAAATAGTTCTTTGAAAGAGAGAATTAAGTTCAGGGAAGCTAACGACTATGACATACACCAAGCAGTTAAAAAACAAAACCAAAAGTTTGAAAAAATAGAAGATAATGTGAAACATCTCATTGGAAAAACAACTGACCTGGAAAACAGATCTAGGAGAGACAATTTAAAAATTACGGGACTACCTGAAAGCCATGATCAAAAAAAGAGCCTAGACATTATCTTCCAAGAAATTATCAAAGAAAACTGCCCTGATATTCTAGAACCAGAGGGCAAAATAAATATTGAAAGAATCCAAAGATCACCTCCTGAAAGAGAACTGAAAAGAGAAACTCCTAGGAATATTTTGGTCAAATTTCAGAGTTCCCAGGTCAAGGAGAAAATACTGCAAGCAGATAGAAAGAAACAATTTAAGTATTGTGGAAATACAATCAGGATAATACAGGATAATACAGCTCCAACATTAAGGGATCGAAGGGCTTGAAATAAGACATTCCAGAAGTCAAAGGAACTGGGATTAAAACCAACAATCACCTGCCCAGCAAAACTGAGTATAATACTTCAAGCGAATAAATGGTCATTCAATGATATAGAGGACTATGAAGAATTCATATTGAGGAAAAGACCAGAACTGCATAGAAAATTTGACTTTCAAACACAAGAATCAAGAGAAGCATGAAAAGGTAAACAGGAAAGAGAAATCATAAAAAACTTTCTAAAGCTGAACTGTTAACATTCCTACACGGAAAGAAAATATTTATAACTCTTGAATCTTTTCTCAGTATTTGGGTAGGTGGAGGGATTGCACATACACACACACACACACACATACACATATATAGACAGAGAGTACAAGTTGTGTTGAATCAGAAGAGATGATATCCACACACAAAAAAATAAAATAAAATAAAAATTAAGGGGAAAGGGAGGAAAATACTGGGAGGAGAAAGGGAGAAATGGAATGGGGCAGGCTATAACTCATAAAAGAGAGAAGAAAAATCTTGTTCAATGGAGGACAAAAGGGAGAAGGGGAAAGGGGAAAAATGAAGCTACTCTCTCTACATATGGCTGAAGGAGGGAATAACATGCTCACTAAATTTGATATAAAAATCTATCTTACACCACAGGAAAGTAGGGAAGGAGGTGACAAATAGGGTGAGGGGAATGATAGAAGGGAGGGCAAATGAGAGAAGGGAGTAACTAGAAATAAACACTTTTGGGAAGGGACAAGGTCAAATAAGGGAATAAAAAAAATAAGGGAGGATAGAGTAGGATAGAGGGCAACAGAGTTAGTATTACACGACATGATTATTACGGAAGTCTTTTGCAAAATGACACATATTTAGTCTGTATTGAATTGCTTGCCTTCTCAGTGGGGATGGGGAGGGAGGGAGGGAGGGAGAGAAGTTGGAATTCAAAGTATTAGTAACGAATGCTGAGAATTTTTACTGCATATAACTGGGAAATAAGAAATACAGGGAAGGGGGTGTAGAAATTTATCTTGCCCTACAAGAAAAGAGAGAAGATGGGGATAAGGGAAGGGTGAGGTGTGATAGAAGGGAGGGTACATTGAGGGAAGGAGTAAACAGAATGCAAAATATTAGGAAGCAAGGGGAGGGGAGTGATGGGGAGAAAAATTGGACATGTTACAAAATGATGTAAAAGCAATTAGTGTTAGAATAACTGACTGAATTAATTACTGAGAATAAATCAAAGACATCTTTAGTTTGGGGAAAAGAATTTTAGTCTAAATTTCCTAGAGGCAGGTAACCTCGGGTAAAATTTGGCATTGATGGAAAAGTTAAGGTTTTAATGGTAAATTTGACTTTATGATTGCTATGTAATCAGGAGCTAGAACACGTAAAGAAAGGCATGTAAGCCACTTAAGACTTGCCTCAAAAGAAGTCCCTTAGCCAAAGTGATATAATAGTCATATTTGAAACCTGGTCATTGGAACTTGCTATTTTAAGATGCTATGGGACTATTAAGTGACTGTTCTTCTGAGTCTAACTCCAGGTATGGATAGCAAGAAAGGAGATCTGACCCTCCAATCCATGATGCCAGTAAGCCTGTAAGATGCTGGCATGAACTGCAGAAGATCTCATGGGAAGGGTGGGAGAGCTGCTGTTGACTGTTTCCCCACTGACACCTGGCAGACTTTAAGCCTGCCTGAATGCAAGTTGACAGTCTACTCCTACCTGGAACTGACATGAAGTTGGGGAGATATTGGTTCCCTGCAATGTCCCTACTCATAGTGGCAATTTCCTATGGTAAAAAGGTTTGTAAGCTTAAATTATATTAAATCTATTAAATTATAGATTGTTGGTAGGGGAACATTCAAGGTTAAGTCTAAAATTAAGCTATTAGGCTTAGGACTTTAGACCAACAACAATAAGTTAGGGTCCTTTAATTCTTAGTAATACTGTGGAGAAAATCAGGTCAAGGGCTTATGAAGTTAGTATACATAAATATTATTTGTGTTTCAGTTGGTTAATGTTTAAAAAAAATTCTTTTGTGGTCTATATTGTAAATGCTTTAAAAAGATGTATCACCTGGCCAAAAGTTGGAATTGTTTTATGTGATATTAACTGTTAAAAATGAAAAATAAAATAAAATTAAAAAAAAAATCTGTGCATAGCTTGCTTTGTATAGATTTGTCTGCTTGTTTTCTCCATAGGGACTGTCTTTTTTGTATCCCTAGAGATTGGCACAGGGTCTGGCACATAGTAAGCATTTAATAAATGCTCATTGATTGGCTGATTGATAAACACCTTATCTCCTCTCCTAAAATATATGTTCCTACTATGCCCAAAGGGCTATAATAATGTGCATGCCCTTTGACCCAGCAATACCACTTCTAAGACTGTATCCCAAAGAGATCATAAAAATGGGAAACCCACCCACTCTGTACAAAAATACTTATAGCAGCTCTTTTTGTGGTGGCCAAGAATTGGAGACTGAAGAGATACCCATCAATCTGAGAATGGCTGAACTAGTTGTGGTATATAAATGTAATAGAATACTATTGTGCTATAAGAAATGATGAACAGGCAGACTTCAGAAAAACCTGGAAAGACTTATATGAACTGATGCTGAGTGAAGCAAGAAGACCAGGAGAACATTATACACAGTACCAGCCACAGTGTGCAAAGACTTAGCCCTTTTCAGCAATGCAAGGACCTAAAACATTCCCAAAGGACTCTTGATGCAAAATGCCATCCACATCCAGAGAAAGAACTATGAGGTCAGAACATAGAATGAAGCAGACTGCTTTCTCTTTTCTTATGCGGTGTTTTTCTCATGGTTTCTCCCATTCACTATAATTCTTCTATGTAATATGACTAATGTGAAAAAGTGTTTAATAAGAATGTATGCGTAGAACCCATATAATATTGCATGACGTCTTGGGGAGGGAGGGGGAAGGGAGGGAAACAAATTTGAAAACTTATGGAAGTAAATGTTGAAAACTGAAAACAAATAAATTAATAAATTTGGAAAAAATAAAATAAAAAAAATTGTAAACTACTACAAAAATAAAGCATCCTTGTGGCCCACCCAGATACTGCTATTGTTCTCTACATGTCCCAGTCAGTTTCCCAATTTTAATTTAGACAACTGCTCTGAGTTCTTTGATAGCTTTACCTGAAAAGTGGCATGGTACAATGAAAACAACAATGGATGAGGAAGTAAGGTATATTGGTTCTAGGTTTGGGCTATTATTAATTACCTGGTAGTCAAAAGACTTTAGTTGTTTTATCTGCAAAATGGGTACAATAAAACCTAACGTGCCCAAACAGATTCCCATCAGACTTGACTGACCTAATAAAATCATGCATTTTTGTGAAAGGGCTTCAAAAAGTGAAAAGAGCTACATAAATACAAAATATTGTGATGATTGGCTTCATTTTTGCATATCTTTATTTCATAACTAAGAATCTTCTGACTCTACCTATCTTGTTCTTAGGCCTATTTTTGGGTCATATGGACCATCTTCTGTTGTCTCAGTTTCCCTTCTCTCTTTCTTCAGGCTGCCATGATGATCATTTTCCTGCCATGATCATTTAGATTCGTTGTTATTCCTTATTTACTACTTTCAAACCTTCTGCTTTAAAATAAAATCTTTGGGAAAAAGTCCATTGTAAAAGGCAAAGAGCACTGGGCTCACAGCATAAATCCATGACTATGCTACAAAATCCTATAGAATCAGGGCCTCTGAAAGGAATAATATTAATAACTGGCCTTTCAGAGTAGGAAAATATAATCATGTACATTGTACACCGCTTATCTTGGAGCTGTAATCTGCTTCTGAAAGAGATCTGGACAGACTGCACTGGCCAAAAAACAGGGCTAGGAAAACTTGTACTGTTGTGTGAAGCGATACAGCAGGGAATTCAGATGGTTTACAGGCTGATGTAAAATTCCATTTCAAGAGCTTCCTTTAAAATAATCAGTGGAAACAAGTTCAAGTGAGGTCTACAACATAAGCCTATTTTTTTGGAGGGGATGGCATTTAGAAGGATTCCAGTGTAAGAAATCTATAATGCTTTCTTGGTGTCAATCCCTGTCTAACTGGAGATGCTCAAATACTGTCTCCTATGGGAAATCTTTTCTGACCCATCCCCACAGCTATCAGTGCTATCTCATTCCTTACAGTAACTCATATTCCATTATCTGTGTACACATTCTATTTCCCAAGTCATATGACAGCTGATTGAGGACAGTGGCTTTCCCCCCATTTTTGTCTTTGTCTGCCCAATGCCCAGAACAACGCCTTGCAGACTAACTAGGTGTCTGATGATTGTTGAATCAAACAGCTGAAGCCCCACCATCTTATGTCACTGCTCCAAACTTTTTTGAGGAAAACTGAAATGAACCCTAGAATCACTCCATCATCTTGTTAGCGTGCAACCAATGGATAACAGGAAACAGCTTCTTCCTTTCATAAAACAAAAGCAAAGGGAAACTCCAGCACACACAAAAAAATGTTCCAACAATCCGGGAGCTGAAGCTCAAGTTACATTTTTTGCTATTTTAGAAGTGGGAGCCCTTCACATTCAGTTGACAGCTAAATACTGAGGCTGACATCTTACTGACATCATCACCCTCACAGTGATTCTACTTTTCTATTTCTGGTTTCTTTGGGAAAAGGATTAGGAAAGAAGAGGCTTCAGAAAAATAAGAAAGAACCTACGTAGGTGATTTGGAGGGAGTTTGGACTTGTGAACAAGGCAAAATCCTGAATATGGAGAGAAGAGATGTGAGAGAAATTGAGGACATTTTGAGGGAGAAATGAAAAGTAGTAGTGGTCGATGATTCCCTGCATAGGGGTAATGAGGTAACCATTACCTTTATTGCCACTTATTAGACTGATCTAATAATAACAATAGAGAAGTCTGCTGTCTTCCAGGGGTACATATATAAAGCATAGCAGAAACCTCCTAAGTTTTATCAAAGTGAATGACTGCTACTCACTTAGGAGGATTCACATGGGCACAAATGACAAAAGTAGGTCAAACATGGCAAAGTCGGGCAAGAAAGGGAAGACTATTGAGGCACAGGTTGTGTTTTCTTCATAGGTGCCTGTCTCCCTAGACAAGGGATACAGAAGAAAAAAATTGATTTGGAAAATGAATAGCTGGCTACCAAAGTGCTATGTGACAATGAGATGTGGACTTGTGGAACACAGCTTAAGACATAAGGAAGCCAGTTTCCTGGGCCAGGGAATGGAAAGAACCACAGAGGTTGTTAGCAATATATTTGTTGGAACCAGGAGAACAGTTTATTATAACATCTATAACAGGGTAAAGGGAAATAACTGAAAAAACTTGAGAACCCTAATAGATGCAACGACCAAATCATGCCTCCCAATTTTTAGAGAGATAATAGATACGAACTAGAGGTGCAAAGTGAGACATACAACCTCATACATGGCCAATGTATGGACTTATTTGCTTGACTTCATTTGTATTTGTTACAAGGAAGAGCTTTTATTTCTTTTTTTTATGGGGGGGGGTTAGAGAAATTTATGAAGGGAATTGGGAACTTGTGATAATGATATAAAAAATAAAGAATAAAAATGAAACATCAAAAAACACACAGAAAAAAGCAGAAAGAAGTTCAGAAATGGACACAAATGAGTAGGATAGTGTTGGGACTACGGAGTTAAGTCTGACACAGACTTAATAAAAGTCATACTGTACATAATAAAGATTCATGGTGTCACGTACAATCCCTTTTCCCTTGTTATTCTTTGTATAAGGAAATATTCATGTTCACTGACATTCCACAAGTTCACAATAATTTAAAAAATATTTTTAAAAAAGAATGTATTTGTTGAATGTCTTTCAAATCTGATAAAAAAGGCTTTAAACTAAAAAGAATGCAGGGGGAAGAAAATAGCCAAATATATATCTACCAAGGTATTTATCATGTCTTAACAACAATGAAGAAAAATTAGCAAAAGAGATACTTAGAACCTATGAGGAAACAAAATTTAAGAAAGGAGCCAGTAATAAACACTATGACCTCAAAGGTCACTGCAAATGCCCCACATTTAGGCAACAAGAGGAACTGGAGGTTCTAATGTAAGAAATCAAATTTAATCCCAGTTGATTACCAGGACTTGGTGGGATGAAACCCATACTTGAAATAGGACTCTTATTCTAAAGAAATTGGAAGGGTTTAAAGGGTGGCGGATATCGTCAGTATCATTAATTAATTTGGGGGCAGGTAGAGCGTACAGTAGTACAAGTACAAGTCTACAGTCAGGAAGACCTGAGTTCAAATCTGCCCTCAGACACTTCTTAGCTGTGTGACCCTGGGCAAATCACTTCTGTTTGCTTCAGTTTCCTCATTTGTAAAATGGAGATAATACTAGCAACTATCTCTCAGGGTTGTTGTGAGGATCAAATGAGATAATAATTGTAAAGTGCCTCAGCACAGTAAGTGCTACAAAAATGTTCGCTTTTATTTGTAAACTATATTCGTAAAAAGAAATCCAGGAGCCACAGTAAGGAATCTTGATTAAGAATATTTTGGTAAAGGTCAATGGAGGGAGAAACAGAAGTGATTTTGCCAGTGAAGCATACTATGAAAAACCTGTACTGAAAATAGAAAATAGATGATGTGGCTGGGAAACTGATCATAAGTCTGATACAGAACCATGATATTGTAGTCATGAGAGACTTCATTTATCTAAACATTTTATAGAGTTCTGGATCAAAAGCAAAGCAGCAGGTAATTCTTGATTTGCCTTAGTGATAATTTTATCCTTCAAAAGGTAGAACCTATACAGGTAAATTCTATATGGATCTCATTCTCACTAAGAGGGTGAGAATTCAGGTTGCTAGGGTGAGGAAAGATGAAAACACTGAGAGGAAGTAATTTCTCCCATTTATAGTCGATGACAGAGAAAGAGAGAAGATCTTGACATAATTTGACTTTCATCCTATATTTTGGGACAGATTTCAAAGGGTTAATAGGAAGGTTAGGTAGGCACCCATTAATTAAAATTCTACAAGGGAAATCAGCCTAGATAGGAAAGAGAATTCCCAAGGATTACAGTCTGAAGACACAAAGGAAAATAGTTCCAGTGAGAAGAAAAATAGAATCTGTACTATATAAGTTCACAAGGAACTAAGTAACCAACTTAGATTTTTAAAAAGATACATTCAGAAGATGGGAACAAGGGGAGATAACAAGAATGGATATGTGAGTGTAGCACAAGCCCACAGTCTTATACAAATGTCAGGAGTGCTAAAGGTCAGAGTGAACTGAGGATGCCAAAGGAAGCTGATAACCAAAAGGTTTTTGTTGTTGTTTTTAGACTATTGGTAGAAAGAGAAAGACCGAAGATTTTAACAACTAACAAGGAGAAGGCAGAGCTGCCCAATATTCATTTTGTTTCAATTTTCTCTGCCAAGGAAAATGATCCTTGTCCTGGAAAGGGGCTTAGATGGAGCTCATGTGCAACATGAGTGAAGAGCTAATAAAAGAGCATCTGACTGCACTCAATACATTCAAGTCACTTGGAACACAGGTAGATTATTGAGCTAGTCAGTGATGTTTAAATATAATGGAAAATAGGAAAGTTACTGTAAAAAGGTGGGCAATTTGATGGAGCAGTAGATGAAGTGCCAGGCCTGGATTCAGGAAGATTCATCTTCCTGAGTTCAAATCTGGGCTCAGACACATAGTAGATATGTGACATTGGGCAAGTCACTTAACCCTGTTTGCCTCAGTTCCTCATCTATTAAAAAAGAAAGCTGGAGAAAGAAATGGCAAACCACTCTGGTATCTCTGTGAAGAAAATCCCAAATGGATAAAAACTAACTATTTGACAAAAATTGCTGGGAAAACTGGATAACAGTGTGGTAAAAACTGGGCATAGACCAATGCCTGACACCATACACAAGAATAAAGTCCAAACAGATATATGATCTAGATATAAAGACTGATACTATAAACAAATTAGGGGAGCAAGGAATAGTGTATTTGTCAGGTTTATGGAGAAGGGAGACATTTTTGACCAAACAAGAGATACACAACGTTATGAAGTGCAAAATGGATAATTTTGATTACACTAAATTGAAAAGTTTTTACACATACAAACCCAATGCAACCATGATTAGGAGGGAAGCAGAAAATTGGGAAAGGATTTTTGCAACTAGTGTCTGTGATAAAGGCCTCTTTTCAAAAATATATGGAGAACTGAGTCAAATGTACAAGAATACAAGTCATTCCCCAACAGATAAATGGTCAAGGACATGAACAAGCAGTTTTCAGAGGAAGAAATTAAAGCTAACAATAGTTACATGAAAAAATGCTCTAAATCACTATTGATCAGAGAGATGCAAATCAAAACAACTCTGAGATATCACATCACACCTATCAGACTGGCTAACATGACAGAACAGGAGGATGATAAATGTTGGAGAAGATGTGGGAGAGCTGGAACACTAATTCATTGTTGATGGAGCTATGAGCTGATCCAACCATTCTTGAGAGCAATTTGGAACTATGCTCAAAGGGCTACAAAAATGTGCATACTTTTTGACTCAGTAATACTGCTTCTAGGACTGTATCCCAACGAGATCATAAAAAATGGGAAAGGATGTCACATGCACAAAAATACTTACAGCAGCTCACTTTGTGGTATCCAAGAACTGGAAATCAAGGGGATGCCCATCCATTGAGGAATGGCTGAATAAATTATGGCATATGAATGTAATGGAATACTATTGTGCTATAAGAAATGATGAACAGGCAGACTTCAGAGAGGCCTGGAAGCACTTATGAACTGATGCTGAATGAAAGGAGCAGAACCATGAGAACTTTGTACACAGCAACAACCACAGTGTGCAAGGAATTTTTCTGGTAGACTTAGTCCTTCACAGCAAAGCAAGGACCTAAAAAATTACCAAAGGACTCTTGAGGCAAAATGCCTTCCACATTCAGAGAAAGAACTATGGAACTGGATTGCAGAATGAAGCAGACCATTTTCTCTTGTATTATGTTCTGTTTTGTTTTATGGTTTCTCCCATTCATTTTAATTCTTCTATGCAACATGACTAAGGTGAAAATGTATTTAATAAGAATGTATATGTAGAAACTATGTAAGATTGCATGCTATCTTGGGGAGGGAGAGGAAGGAAGGGGAGATAAAGGGGGAAGAAAGGGAAAAAAAATCTAAGATATATGGAAGTGACTGAAGAGAACTGAAAACAAATAAAGTAATTAAAAAAAAAGAAAATCCCAAATGGGATTACAAAGAGTTGGACATGACTGAAAAATGACTGAACATGAACATGACTGGAAAATGGTATTGAAAGAACTGGGAGATATGATTGCTTAGTTATTGTCAGTCATATTTGAAAGATGGTGGAAAATGCGAGGGGCGTTCTAGGTTTGAAGAAGGGAAAATATTGTCCTCTGCTTTGGACTACTCCCACCATCTTTCACTCCTACTCATGTGCTACCTAATGAAGGTAGAGAAAAATCATAAAATCATGCTGAGTCCACTACAAGTTTATTTTACACAATCTCAAATGGACCCACACTGCAGCAAGGCATTCCCTTTACACCTCCCTAGTTGATTCATCATCCCACTCACTGCAGCAGCTTTTCCAAACCTTTTCTCATGCCTTCTTCAAACATCCCATAGCTTCCCCTTCCACCATGCTCCCAGCTGAGAAGCTCACTGAAAACAAGAGAGACTATTTGTGGTTGTCCTTTCCTCCTAATCTCACATCACTGAGATGCCTTCTCCCATTATGTCTCACATGAAGAAGCATCCTTCTTCTTGCCCAAAAAAACTCCTCTCCCTACACAATTGATCCTACTCCATCTTATCACCTCCAGCAGACTGCCCTATCATCACACTCATTCTTTCACTAAACTTCATTCAATCTCTCCCTGTCTGCTGGCTGCTTCCCTACCGCCTACAAGCATATTCATATCGACACCATCCTCAAAGACCTCTCACTTAATCCTTCCATCCCCTGTTAGCTACCATCCTATATCTTAAGGCTAAACTCCTTGAGAAGTCTCCATCCTCCCTCTCTTCTAAACCCTCTGCATTGTGGCTTCTGATCTCATCACCCCACTGAAACTGCTCTCTCCAGAGCTGCCAATGACCTCTTCTTAATGGACAAATCTAATGGGCTTCTCTTTTTCCTCAGCCTTCCTGATTTATCTTCAGCCTTGGATACTGCTGCTCATTCTTTTTCCTCAGATATTCTATTCTCTCCAAGTTTTCACAATATTGCTCTCTCCTGGTTTCTTTCAAGACTCAGCTTGAATCTTTTGGGCCAGCTACTCTTAATATTATCCAAAGATATGGTTAATGTTAAACTCTGGAAGAAAATACAAAATATATAAAATTATCACTAAATGAGTAATAAATTGTATTGGGATATTTTCCTAGTTATTATCTCTTTCAAGTAAGTGTCTTTTGCTTCAAATGAATATTTCCTTTGATCTGATAAAAGAGAAAAAAATAGAAGGGACTCACAAGCTGTTGTTTTGAGTTGATGTTGACCCAAGGTACGCCTTGAACCTAGGTATAGTTTTCAGGGGCCTTTTTTTTGAAGGTGGCACCATCTATACCTATATGTACTTTTCCTAAATTGTGTTTTAAATTTGAATTTTATTTCAGGCCCTGATATAAGGCACTATACCTATAAGCTAACACTCACTCTAGTTTAAAATCCTTCAAAACAAAGATTTTGCCTTTTTTGTGCATGTGTGATTCACTGGCTAGTGATTAACTGAAAATTCCCCCCAATCCAGCTATATATATTTGAAGAAGAATAATACCTTTCCTCTAGCACCACTATAAAGCAGAGAGGAATAAGACTGAGAGTACAGAAAGTCTTTGATCCTCTGGGTATACACCTGGTATAGAATATTAATAGCCTAAGATCAAAGGTAAAATCATGGTAAACTCAATGAAGTATTTCTCAGAGGGATTAAGACAAGAAGAATGAGGGGTTCAGTTTTTCACTTCTTATGTATTCTTATTTTGGTGCTACTTACAGGGGCCTAAATCTTGGCTCTAATACTTATTGGCTGTATGATCTTAAAAAAATTACTTGACCTCTCTGGACCTGTTTTTTTTTAATTCATGAAATGGAGATACTAATAATGGGATACCTTCCCTCACAGGGTTGATAAGGAGATGGTCACTTTGTAAACTGTAAGATGTTATAGATAGATAAGCTATTATCCTTAGTGTATAAATAAAATTCAAATCAATTCATAACATAAAATGGTTTACTTCCCCCCCAGTGAAATTGTAAAGTTAGAGATTTCTCGCTGAGAATAACAAACACTGTTAATAACAGATACAAGACACTTAAAGAGTGACCATGCCTGAATAGTACAAGGCCACATGTGGCCTTCTAGGTTCTCAGCCTTTTGACTGAGTCTAAGTTTTACAGAACAAATCCTTCTATTAAGTGGATTTGTTCTGTAAAACTTAAGCCTCAGTCTCATCCAATCTAGTCCAATTGCTCTTATTTCTACAAATTAGAAAACTGAGACCTAGAGAAGTAAAGTGATTTGTACAAGCCCATATACCTTGTTAGAATATGGCTGGCACTAGTGACCTCTGGTTCAGTGTTCTTTTCCATAGACCATACTACCAAAAGACCATCTTAAACCTCGCTGGGTAGAGAGATATAATACTGATCTACCCAAGTTCTGACCACCTACCTAGGCAGAGAAATTTTCCCTTCATTTATCAGGGACAACATGATTTTATGTGAGACTGTTAGTCAGCTGTTGTGTGGCCTTAGGATAACTGGAGGGGAGACAGCAGGAAAAGCTCCCTAGGATGCGTAAAAGAAAAATGGATTTATGCCAAGTATAATTCTTGGAACAAATGTGAAATCAAATACTTCACATCCCAATCCCTTCCCCAACCCAGTCTAAAAGGGAAATGAAATAGCAGGATTAACCTACTCTTTACCAAATCTAGCTTTGTTTCCTTCAAAGTTCCATGACCCAGGCAGATCCCATTTCCTGTCACTCTCCTCCCTACAGTAATAAAGGGAGTGACCAGGACAGGAGAAAAAGGTTGTTATCACATTTAGTAATCACCAACAATGAGGGGAGTGGCTGCTAGAGAAGCATTTACACAAGTGGGAAGCAAGTTAACATTAAAACATTTATATAGGTTGATCTTTCTATATTAACAATATGACTTATTTATTTGCAAAGCAAAGGTGTAAAAAACCACCTCAGAAGTTACTAAAATGGCCAATCTGTGGAACAAAGAGGAATCAGATTGAGTTTGTGGATCAGAGTGCACAAAACACAGGTGTATTAGAAAGTGGTTTGCAAATTCCCTTCAACAGAGACAAGTCATATACCTTGAAGTGAAATAACAAGAGCTATTACCCAACAGATAAATGGTCAAAGGATAAAGTTTTTCAAAGGAAGAAATCCAAGGTATCAATAATCATGAAAAAATGCTCCAATCACTAAAAACAACAAAACCCTCACAAATTAAAGAACTGTGGTTCCACTTCACACTCACTAGATTGGCAGATGACAAAAAAAAGTGATTGGGGGTGTTGAGGTTTAGGGGTGCTGGGGCCCAGAAATAGCAACATGTAGGTCCTGCCCAAATGAATTTGACCCAAGCCTTCTTTTGACCCAAGAAAAACAAGGCTTATGAAAGCTCCAACATATTTAGTAGACTCTTAAGGAATCTACACATTTGTTCTTTTTTTTCTCTGCTGTCTTTTTAAATTCTTTTTTAAAATTTGAATTATTTTATTTGTTTTCAGTGTTTGGCAATCACTTCCATATAGTTAAGATTTTTTTTCACTCCCTCACCCTCATTTTCCTCTCCCTCCCCACTCCTTTCCTGAGACAGCATACAATCTTATTTAGGTTCTACACATACTTTCCTATTAAAAGCATGTTGCATAGAAGAATTAAAATGAATGGGAAAAACCATAAAACAAAACATAGTACAAAAGAAAATGGTCTGTTTCTCTTTGTGATCCAATTCCATAGTTCTTTCTCTGGATGTGGAAGGTGTTTTGCCTCAAGAGTTCATTGGAAATTTTTTAAGTCCATGCATTTCAATGAAGTACTAAGTATACCAGAAAAATTCCTTGCACACTGTGGTTGTTGCTGTGCACAAAGTTCTACTGGTTCTACTCCTTTCACTCAGCATCAGTTCATATAAGTCTTTCCAGGTTTCTCTGAAGTCTTCCTGTTCATTGTTTCTCATAGTACAATAGTATTCCATTACATTGGAATCTACACATTTATATCACTAATTCAAGCAGGCCAGATTGAATCTGAGCACCTTAATGGAGGCCAAGATGGATCTTATATACAGAAAGACTGTGGGAAGGATCTAGGAGTGGTCTAGGAATCTGGGGTGATTAGAGGAAGGGTCTAGGGAGGGTCTTGATGGGAGTGGCCAGTAGGCTGGGGTGATTATAGAAGTTAGAAGCTAGGAACTAAGAGAGTGGGGTTTAGACAGACTCAAGGGTGGGAAGTAACTGAAAGGAATCAGGATATAATAGACAGTGGAGGGCTAGGTCGAGGGTAACAGAGAATGGGCATAGCTATAATGAAAGACTAGTTGAGAAGATTATGGCCTCAGGTGAATGCCAGATCAAGTGGGGAAATTCAAGAGAGTTCAAGAGGGTTTCCAGAGCCTGTACCCTGTCAGAGGAACTTCAGTTTTGATAGAGTTGTGAACTGGTTGTGCTATTCTGAAAAGTAGTTTGGAATTATGCATCCAGAGTTACTAAACTGTTCAAAACCTTTGAATCAGTTACATCATTATTAGGTCAAGTTCCAAAGAGAAAAAAGACAAGAAAAGGATTCATATGAAATGAAATAGTAAAAAAGGATGGACTGAATGAGTAAAATAAAAGTCGTGGAGTGAAGATAACCACATAGCAAGTCTTGATGAACTTCAAAGCAACTTAATTCAGTATTCTTACGGAGTGCCATGGTATAGACACGATTCTGAGTGGTTAACGGTTCTAGAGGCTTGTCCACTCTTCTAATTGGGCAATGAAAAACCAACTTTCCTCAACTTCTGAACTGTTCCAGTTTCTCAGCAGAATACATAATACACAGTAGCTACTGTCTTTTTCTGATGCTATGCTCAGCTGAAAAGTGTTTGCCTAGAGGCAATCCCTGGTGCACTCCAAGGTATTCTGTGCCAATGCAGTGACTGACTGGGTTCATGCAAGGTATCTCCAAGAATGCCCCTTCAAAGCCCAAACCACTTGTGTTGTCACATCAAAAGAGAGTAACAGGAGAGTAAGATAGGAGGAGTATCTGTAAGCAATAGAATTAAAGGGATTAGCATGGAGAGCCAAGCAACGAGTAGCCAGCAGTTCAGAGAGCCATTCTCAGCTGCTCCTCCTCGTGGATTTGGAGAAAGAGGTGAAGCATAAGTCACTGAAGCTGTAGTCAAGGTCTCTCTTTGTTTCGTGCTGACTAAAGCAACAGAAATATATTACAGCTGGACACCTTTCCAAAGAGGGAGAACACAAGTGAAGCCAGGCACGGGGACAGCTGTTCTCCACTAGAAATGCCATTCCCTTCAATGGATGCTTTAATGTGTGAAAAGCCTGAGTACGCCACCATGTTTAGCCACTGTTTCCTCCCTATGCTTTATGTAAGACACTCTGTCCAGAGGAGTTGATATTTAATTATCTATATACAGAAACTAGCTTTCTGTCTTGAGGACTATCCCACATAATTTTAAGGTCTGGGTCAGCACACCCTGTGCCACTTAGCTCTCTTTAGGTACTCTCTTCCTCCTATGGCCTAAGTGGTACCATGCCCAGGGAAAGTAAATGAATTTGAATGCTTGTCCTAGCAAATCAGAATTTAAAAGTACATTTTGTTGTCCTCCAAAATGAAAAAAGATTCCAAAGTCAAATAAAAATTATTTTTATGTTAACTCATTGTTACAGATTGTTTTTTTAGTTTCACTTCTCTATTAGTGTGGATAATCAAGAGAATTTTATGTAATGTGAGTCATGTTAGAGAATTTCAGGAAAGTTCAGGGGCAAAAGAGAAGAGGCTACTTTAATCAAGTGAACAACCTAACCCATGCCACATGATCAACAACCTCGCAAGGCCAAGCACAAATCAACAGTTTTGATTGCAATCAAATATTATGGAAAATCATTATTGTACAACATAGTAATTAAGTATAACTGATAAGGAATTTAAATGTATGACTCTAAAGTTAGCATCACTATTACACAGTGCAGCAAAGCAGGTGTTTTCATTTCTTCTCTTTCTGTTTTCCTATTCCCGAGTATTTTCAAATGGCAACAAAGTCTACAATTCCCCTCTGATATCAGATATGATTTAATCCTCATCAAGTAATCAGGATTTTTTAATATAATCTTTATATATATTTTTATTTATCCAACTAGCTCATGTTCATAAATAACACTACATGGTTGAAATGTAGTACAAATATCAACTAAATATACTAAATTATTAACATTATATTTGCTGTCTTTCAAGGGCAGGGACTGTCAAAGTTTTCTATTTATAACTTTGCACAGTGGTTGGAACATAAGTGCTTAATAAATGCCTTGAAATTCATTCAAGAACATATGTAAATCTTGTCAAACAACTTCAATACACTAGTTTTCACCTTCCAACTCAGAGTGTAGGAAAAGTCTCCATAATGGGAAGAGTACAAAAGGGAATGTTGCCTACTCAGTGACTGGGCAGGGCTCCTTGTTCAAAAATATTAACTCCATTACTAGAGTTTGCAAAGGTCCCTTTTTAAAATGCTCAAAAGGATTTCACCATAAATATTTATCAGGTAATACTGAAGTTATTACTTAACCTTTCATCTGTGTTCAGTTACCTGTAACTGGGGTAGGAAAACAGAATTTAGGAAGGATGAGAGAAAAAGGTATAAAGAGACTTCCACAATCCAAAGATCAACTTTAAATATATAACATTTTTCCCCTGTCATCAATCTCTCTGATTCTAATCCCACTTGCATGAGGCAAACCCTTGTTCTGGTGGGGCTTAGATGGGATACAGCCAGTCCAGAGATGAGTTTCATAAATACAGTGATAGAAGGGAACTTGGATTTCATCTAGCAATAGGATCATAGCTTTTAGAACTGGAAGAGATCTCAAAGACCCTAGAGGACAAGCTCTTCTTTTTTAAAGAGGACACTTAGGCCCAGGGAGGTTAAGTGTTTTGCCTAGGGCCATTCTGACAGTAAGTGGTAGATAACTAGATGAATGGATAGATAGACAGATGAATGGAGAGATAGGCAGAGACATGAAAACATGGAGTATCTAATAAGTCTTTACTACATGTCAGGCACTGTGCTAAGTGCTGGGAATAGAAGCAAACCAGACAGTCACTGCTCTCACAAGTTCACATCCTAACGAGTGAAGGCCATACATAAAGGGGAGCTGGAGGCTGGGGTGAGAAAAGGGAAGAGCAGGCACTTGAACCCAGGACCTTTGACTTCAAACCTAGCATTCTTTGTCATGGTTGTATTTAGCCCTCATCTTGGCTGACAGCCTGGGAAAACAGAAATGTGAAATTAAGGTCACCCAACAGGTCACCCCATTCAACCTTCATGAGAATAAAGGAACAGAATAGAAACTGAGCTTAGAGAGAAAAGATGAGGGCTACAGAATTATTTCTGGAACAGCTAGGAGAAAGGAAGGGGAACTAGGCAGAGGAAGAAGCTGCTCTGAGATCCCTGTCCAGACTCTAATTCATGATTCTATGACTGGAAGCATTATTAGCTTGAATTTTTCAGAAACTTTTGGTTTCCAGGTGCACTTGCCTCCAGGTACTGGAATTTTGGACAAGCATGAGGGTCCATGGATAAGGGAGCCTATGCCTTGGGCTTTGCAGGATGTTTTGGAGAGGAAAAGTGAACCTGAGCAACTATTCCTTCTAGCACGAGAGAAGGATGTGGTGCGTTCCAAAACACCACTCCCATGCTGGGAATTCATTCTTCCCACTCTACTATGTTTTAAATATAGGGCGAGTAGATTGAGTGGTATAAATTAAGGTAAGGATTTTGCCCCCAAGTATCTCTTACCCTCCTACCCCTGGACATTCTAACAAGTGGGAATTAACTTGGGTTAACAAATAATGAAATTCAACAAGTTGATTAAACTTCTCTAGAGAATGGTAGTTTTAACGGCTGAGTGGCACAGCAGGTAGAGTGCTGGGTCTGGAGTCAGGAAGACATCTTCCTAAGTGCAAATCTGGACTCAGACACTAGCTGGGTGACCCTGGGCAAGTCATTTAACCTGCTGGCTTCAGTTTCCTCTGCTGTAAAGTGAGCTGGAGAAGGAAATGGCAAAGCACTCCAGTATCTTTGCCAAGAAAACCCCAAATGGAGTCATGAAGAGTTGGATGTGACTGAAACAACTGAACAACAACAACAATTTTCAAAACAGGACGCTTCAGAGAAGAACAAAGACTGTCGAGCGCAGTCAAGAGACCTCAAGGGCAGAGGAGAGAGGGCACTGGGAGCCAAACATGGCTGTTACTTCTCAGTTTGGATTCTACCTTCTTATGCCCTCACTGTTCTAGGAAGGACAAGTGACTTTCTCTAGTCCCAAACAGGAGTCTTGCACTGGCATACTGAATTCAGGGGAACAGTTCTTGTGCCTGCTTCTTGAAATAGATCTTTCAGGATCCCACCTAAAAAGCCACAGCGTTTCTTTCCTCAGTTTTTTCCCTGACAAAAGCTGGCTCCAAGGTGAAGAAGAAAGAAATCTGGAGATGTTTTATAGAGACAGGCCCTAGGAATAAATTGAGTCTACCTGAACCCCAAAGGCAAAACTAGGAGAAATCAAGAGGCAGATTCAATATAGGGAAACATCCTAACAATTGGAGCTATTCAAAAGTGGAATGGGCTGACTCAGGAAAGCATTGGCTCTCTAGTTGCTGGAGGTCTTTAAGCAAAGCCTGGATGGCCAGTTGTTGAGTATCTTGTAGAAAGAGATGCCTGTTTAGATCTTTTGGATCAATTGGGTCCTGAGTTCCCTTCTGAGCTCTTGAGACTCTTCAATTCCAATATTCAGCAAGGACAAAATAAGATATTATACACTCATGCATGGTGTTGGAAAGTATGATGATCACGGAATAGGGCATGCCTAGGAAATAACTAAAATTTCCCAGCTTCAGAAAATTCACAACATGGAATAATGATCAAAAGTTTTGGTTAGAGGCTAGGACTCAGTTGCTAGCATATTCATTCATCCAGTATTAATCTAAGGAGGTCAGGCCTAAGCTGAATATTGTCTAACCTTGTAACTGATGATGGAACAGAATACATATTCATGAATATCTTCATGAAGACAAGATAGTGAAGTAGAAAGGGCACTGGACTAGAAATTAGGAGACCTGCGTTCTGATTTCAACTCTGCCACTAATTAGCTGTATAACCCTGTCACAGAATTTAGAACTAGTTATCTAGTTTATATATAAAAGGAATCCTCAATACAACATAACCAAAAAAGTGGTCATCTAGCCTCTGTCTTAATATCTCCAATGCAGAGCAATCTCACCCTCCCCAGGCTGGTTTTAGCTTCTGAAGACCTGAGCTCCAGGCTTGCTCTGATAACTTCTATGGGCCTAAGCTTCATTCTAAACAGAACAAGAGGACTGGACCACTGATGTTCTTTCCTCTTCTAATTCTATGACCCTGAGAATGGAGAATCACTAAGGCCACTCCCACCTCAGAGAAGCGGGCAGCTCTATTTATTAGGAAGTGTGTCCTGACATTCTGCCTAAATTTACCTCTTTGCCAATTCTACCATCTGTGGCCAAACAGAACAGGTCTGGTCCTTCTTCTACATGACAGCACTTCAATACTTGAATACAACTCCCATGTACCTGAACCTTCTTGTCTCCAGGCTAAACATTCCAACTAACACAGGGGGAGACTGAGGACTAAACTTGGTTTGCTTGGCCCCTGAAAACAGAATTAGGGAGCCATGAGTAAGGCAACACAAAGAAGCACATTTAGGCTTACTGGAATCAGAATTCTTTTCAATCAAAGGAAAATGACAAATGTTGAAGGGGATGTGGAAAAATTGGGATGCTAATGCACTGTTGGTAGAGTTGTGAACTAATCCAACAATTTTGGAGAGCAAATTGGAACTATGGCCAAAGGCTATAAAACTGTGCATACTCCTTGGTCCAACTAAACCACTGCTAGCTCTGTATCCTAAAGAGATTTATTATTTTTTTTAAAAGGAAAGGAGCTTGTATGTATAAAAATATTTATAAAAGCTCTTTTTGTGGTGGCAAAGAACTGAATATTGAGGGGATGCCCATCCATTGGGGAATGGCTGAACAAGTTGCAGAAATGATGAGATGGAACACTATTGTGCAATAAGAAATGACAAGCAGGATGATTTCAGAAAAAACTGGAAAGACATATAAACTGATGCCAAGTTAAGTGAGCAGAGCCAGGAGAACACTGTACACAGTAACAGCAACAATGGGTGATAATTCGCTGTGACTGACTTGGGTATTTTGAGCGACACAATCATTCAAGACAATTCCAAAGGACTTGTGATGAAGGAACTGATGGGAGCCTGAATGCAGATCACAGCAGGCTTTTTGTGATTTTATTTTCTTGGGCTTCTTCTTTTTGGTGTGTGTTTTCTTTTGCAACACGGCTAATCTGGAAATACATTTTATGTGACTTCCCATGTATAATCTCTATCAAGTTGCTTGCCTTGTCAGGGTGGGGGAAAGGGAGGGAGGGAAAGAATTTGGAACTCAAACTGTTAAAAGATGAATGTTAAAATTTTTTTTACATGTAACTGAGGAAAAGAAAAGAAAAAAAATTATTTTCAATCCATTCTCCGCAAAGTTGCTATGTTGATTTTTCTAAGTATAAATCTTACCACCTTATTCCTCTATTCAACAAACTTCAATGGCTCTCCATTGCCACTGTGAATCAAATAAAAATTCCTTTGTTTAGCTTGTAATGTCCTTCACAATGTAGCTACAACATACCTTTCCAATTTTATGATACTTCCTTTTATTCTTTATTAATTTAGATTAATTAAATTTATATTTCATTTATTTTTATTTGTTGCTTTTGTTCCTTCCTTTCCAGCACCTTGTGGTCCAGGCTAACTGTATGTCATACTGTTCCTTACAAATGATATTCCATCTACTTCATTGTCTCTTGCATTGGCTTGCCCCATGCTTGTGACATACTTTCACCTAAGTGTCACCTTTCTCAATTCTTGTTTCCTTCAAGACTCTGCTCAAGTGACTCCTTCTACATTAAGACTTTCCTTATTTCCCACTCCTAGAGGCTCTGCCATTCTTGCCCCCTTCCCCAAAATGTGTCTTCTATTTATTTTTGTGTATATATTTTGTGTATACTTATTAATGTACACGTTGTCTTCACAATAGAATGTAAGCTCCTTGTGGGCAGGAACTACTTCATTTTTGTCTCTGTATCTTTAGCAACTTTCAGAGTCCCTGGTACATGGTAAGCACTCACTGATGCATGGAGTCATATGACATGGACTCACAGCTCTTCACCATCTGAGATGTCCTCCTCCGTATACTGTATGGTTTAAATACTGGCAGCCCGAATGGAATATAATACTCCAAATATGAGAGCCTTATCACCTCCTTCTTCCTGTATGCCATGTCCTTATTCATGTATCCTAAGACCACCTTCTCTAAGTCTCTGTATCCATGACTACAAACAGGATACAATATCACTTGCCATCCTACCTCTGAGGGTTAGTGTGAAGATTAGCGAAATCAACACACGGAATATTTTGACAATTAAGTATTATAAATAAAAAAATATGAAGTGCAAGGGGCAAGTTCATAAGCAAGGTAAGAAACATGAACAAAAATAGTGACAAGTTTGTACTGTGAAAATGAATACCGCAGCAGTAACACACACACTTCAGAAAGCTAATGCTTATGGAAAATTAAAATCTGCCTTACTTATGAAAACTTCTGTGTTATGACACTATATGAGTACTGTTCTCAAACTGCTCTGTGGTCCCTTACAGGCACCATGGGATACTGAATATTTTAAATTTTTGAGGGAAACACAGAGATACTTGATACCTGTTAGGCACTGAGGGAATGACTGGCTCAATGTAGTTCATAGTTTCAATATCAGATTGGCTATATTCCTTTAGATCAGTGATATCAAAATTAAATAGAAACAGATCCCTGCTGCAGCATATTGACTTAGAAAACTACAGATGAACACTATCTGTGTTGTGTTGCATTTCTGTTTATTTTTGTGAAACATTTCTCAGTTACATTTTAATCTGAGTTGGTACTCATTTAGCCTGATAGGAGTTTGACACCTTTGCATCAGATGCTATTCTTATGCTTCTGTTTACTTGTACTTTGGCATATTTCAGCAACTTCTTAAGCTTTCTCATTTGTGATGTCATATCTTTGCAATGCTAAGTTTTCCACAAATGCCATGATAAAAAACAAGTACCATATGTGAAAATCAATGTGGAATAGGAAATGAGAATGGCAGTGTCCCATCTGATTCCAAAATTTGAAAAGATGTGCTCGACAGAAACAAATATTCCATCAGTAAGTAACTGTGGTTATTTAAGAATGAAATAAAAATATTTTTTTCTTTCAGTTTATGTGTTTTGTTTTTCAAATGGCTTTTAAGTTATTAGGACATAAATACTTGTTAAGTAAACAGAACAGTTGGGTACTTCTTTTGGCCCATGGGCACCATGAAAAAAATTACTGAAACACTAAGAATTCTGTGAACTGAGAAAGTTTGGGAACCTCTGGCATATGGTATAGAATACATAAAAAGAGAAAATAATAGTGCGTGTCATTGAAACGTAATGGAATGTATTCTATGTGAATGAGAGGGAAAGGATGGGTAGGGAGAAATATTCTTCCTTTCAACATTTCTAAAAAAACTGGACAAGCATAATATGGAGAATATTTATATGTAATTACAGCAGAAAATGATCCACAGTTTAGAGTAGAAAATAAGATGAATAGGTTTCAACAATATAATATTATTGCTATAATAAGCATGAATGATATCAGAATGCATAAATAGGAGCAGAGCAAAATAAAATTTGTGGAATAGATTTTCCAGTATACTCATCATTAGTCCAAGCATAATTAAAGCACAATGTCCAATTTTCAGTTAAACAGTTTAAAAGAGGCTTTATTGATTGAGATGGAGATTTTTCTAAATTATTAATTTATTATAAAATTAGATCTGATCTTGTAAGTATGGTTAAAACATGAAACTTTGTCAGTTCAGAGTAGAAAAATTCCATGAAAGTCCTTTTCTAAGGTATCATCATATCATGGAGTTGACCATCAAGCCCTGGGAGGTCTGGGTTGAAAAAATTCTGAGTAAAGGTCAAGTAACCTACAGGATCACAGGTTTAGAATTGGAAAGGATCTGAAGGGTCACCTAGTCCAATTAATTGATCAATAAACATTTATTGGTTGTCTAATACGAAAAAGGCACTGTACCTTTATTTTACAGGTGAAGATACTGAATCCCAGTGAGGGGAAGTGGCATAGTTAATGTAATAAAGGTGAGTGTACGTAACCAGGTCCTCTGACTGAGGAGCTGTAGGTCTGCCATCAGAGAATTAGCTGAGGGAAATTCAGAGAGACTCATCATCTTATGAGGGTCAGAAAAACCTGAGTTTAAATCCTGCTTCATTTACTTACTAGTTGTTTGACCTGGGGTGAGTTACTTCACCTTTTCTCACCTTCTCTGTAAAATGGGACTAGCAATAACATTTACCTCACAAGGGTGTTGTGAAGGTCACACAACTGTTTGGAATTCTCAAAGGACGTTATTATTAAACAGCCAGTTGTTCTAATTCAAGGTAACTGACTTGGAATGAGGAAGGCCTGAATTCAAATCTAGCTTCAAATACTTACTAGTTGTATAGTCTTGGTCACTGGACCACTGTCTGCCTTAGTTTCTTCATCTACAAAATGGTGATAACAATAGGACCTAACTGCTGGAAATGTGGGGATAAAACAAGGTAATATTTGGAAAGTACTTTGCAAATGGTAAGGCACACTACCTAGTATTATTTTTCAAGGGTAAAACTTAATTTTGGACAGAAATGCTGATCACATTATTGGGTGGGTGGGAGTTTATAATCTGCGCTGGTAGAAGGAAACTATAGGGTGGAGCCCAGATGACAGAGTAAAGTCAGTAATTTTGCTGAGCTGTCCCAATCGACCCCTCCAATAACTTTAAAAAGTGCATGAAACTGAATTCTGAGCAGGTTAACTAACAAAAAATCACCCTGGGTCATTTTTCCAGCTTAGGGCAATTTAGGAGGATAGAAAAGAGAGCTTTGTGGATAAAGGAGTGGGAGGTGGCCTGGAGCAGAGTGCAGCTGTGGGTTTTAGAGGCAGTGGCAGCAGTATCAGCAGCAGTAGTGGCAGCCCTAGGAATGCCTAATGTTTAATGTAAGGAGAATGAAGACCTGGCCAGAAAGAGATTCCAGGCAGACCCCTGAGCTAGCACTGGCTACAGGACCAGTTGAAATTTGGCAGCTCTATTTCTTAGTACCCAGTTCCAGGGCAAAGAGGATTAAATGCAATGACAAGGGAGCAGGGCTCCTAACTAGGTAAGGAGCAGAGCACAGATCAGGAAGTCAGTGACCAGACCAAACCCAGGATCATACCATTTTGAAAGCACTGAAAACTTACAGGACCCTAGACCTAGGTGTGAAAACAGCAGGACATAAAAGCCTGAAGCTTAGGTAAGTCAACCCCCTCGCCTCCAGAGGTGAGCAGAGCCCAATTCTAATATAAAGTTGGAAGTCAACAAATAGGCTGAAAAAATGAGCAAACACCAAAAAAAAAGAACCAGACCAAAAAAATACTATGGTGACAGGAAAACTCAAGAAGCAAATTCAGAGGGAGAGAATGACCTAAAAACATTTCTAAGCAAAACCTCAAAGAAAAATGCAGATTGAACACATGTCCAACAATAATTCCTAGAAGAGCTAAAGAAAGAGATTTTAAGAGCAAAAAGATAACTTTAAAAATCAAGAGTAATAGAGGAAAAATTGGGAAAAGAAATGAGAGCAATGCAAGAAAATAACAAAAAAAGAATTACCTGCTTGATAAAAAAGGCACAAAAATACTGGAAGAAGTGCTAAACAATGATGGGACTGTGGGTCTCTGAAGTTTTAAAGCATAAGAAAAGAAAAAGGTAAAGTAGAATGATGCTTTAAATTCAGCAATTCTTCAGCATAATGCTGTTCTTTAGGTCTGGGTCATGGGACCACTTTAAAGGATAAAGTTCTTTTTATATAGTTGCAGTTCGATTCCCTTGGACAGTATCCAAAATGAAACTCTCACTAAACTGAATTCTACATGACAAGTAAATAGTGCATTATGGTGAAATGTTCGGTGTACATAAGAGTTTGTCATGGAATATGATGGCTGGATGGCCTCTGCTTTGAAGATATAAACACTTTAAAACTGAAGAAAGAAGTAGGTAAATTTAGCTTCAAGGGAGGTGAGCTGTAGTACATTAGTTATAAGGAAGAATTTCCTCACTCTGAAACTTATTAAGAAATAGCATGAGCTGAGAAAAGCCTTGGTATCTCTGATACCAGTTGCTTTTAAAAAAATATAACCTTTCATCTCTCTGGGAAGGTTTAGGTAGAGATTCCTCCCTGAAGGCAGGGGGAGAGACTACTAAGTATCTTTTAGTCCTGAAATATGATCTCTACACAGTGACTATATTTCTAAGACATCAAACACTGAGGCCATTATCAATCAAACAACTTACTGAGAATGGACTATGTGTCTTGCACCATCCTAGATACTTGGGGGAAACAAAATAAATGCTTGTTAACTGAAAAGAAATACAATTTTAATTTTATAATAAAAGACAGACAAGATATATACAGAGGAAAAAGTCAGAGAACAAATATGTGGTAAATTATATGGTACAGACTGCAAGGCTGGACAAGTCTTCACAGTGAGTCTTAAGGGATGAGATGGATTCTGATAGGAGGAGAGAATCAGAGAGGATATTACAGGTCAGAATAACAAAATGAGCAAAAAGGAAGCTGAGAAGGAACATGTCATGTCAGGGGATTAGTAAGGAGACTAGTTGAACTGGATCACAAAATTTGTACTGAAGAATAAAGAGAATTAAGAATGGATGAGTATTAACAGATATAAGGGGAAACACATAGAAAGAACAAAAAAGTGGGCTTTAAAATCCCAGATCCTAATATGTAGGATCAAAAATGATTAACGATTCAATAATTAAATTAGAAGCTCAGTTATCAACAACGTAAACAACAGCTTTCCTTAAGAAGTTCTGGCATCTCTTGATGTGTACTTTGCACATATCCCAAATTACAGGGAATGCAAAAATAAAACAGGGTAAAATAAATGTCCTTCCCTATAAAAGAAGTTAATTAGGAGTGACTTCTGCTACCAAAGAGGCATTTTTTTTTCCTCTAGACAAAACAAAACTATCATAGTGACTGGGTTCTATCCTCACCTTACCATTTCCCACTCAGATTAGTGTCTTAGTCTATTATCACCCTCAACAGTCTACCCTGAACACTATATTTCATTGATAGAGTTAAAGGGACATTCCAGTTCAGTATCAGATGCCTAGGTAACATGGATTCAGGTTTCAGGTCAGGAAAGTCCTCCAACTTTTTATGTCTATGGCCTTAATCCAAAATACTATAGCATGGGACAGATGAGTAGGTATAAGGAAATTCAAATTAAGAAATATTGCCATATTCTTCTAAATCACTCCCTTTGTTTTTATATACTAGATGATATTTTCAAGGCTGTGCAATTGTAAAACATTAAAAATCATGTATATTAATATGGGAATATTCAGTAGCAGCCCTTTGGGGGATCACTCTCCCAACCAGCACTCATAATAGCAAGTTGAGTCTCCACAGGGGCAACTACTATGAGAGGTCCTAATGGCTAACCTTGGGGGTGACTACTTCTGGGCCAGTCAACCTATAGACTCAATTAGCTCTTAGAAAGCATAGTTACTCAAATGGAATGGCAAGAATAATAGTTGCAAAGTACCTTCCCCCAAACCTGGGGTACATCAGATACATAGAGTTGGTAGGAGGGACAGGGCAGAAACAACATACAATAGTAAAGATGAACCCATGTAGGGACCACAAGTGTCCAAGATGACTCTAAGATACCTCAAAACCTGCTGACATTATCCCTTATTTTCTTTTCCTCCAGTCTCTGACCACTCTCACCTCCTTGAGTTTTCATTGCCATTACTGTCTCCTGGTTTACTTCCTATCTGTCTGGCTGCTCCTTCTCAATCTCCTTTTCCAGCTTATCATCCACATCATATTCCCTAACTGGTCAGTAGTGTCAAATGCAGCAGTAGGGACCAGGTCTATTAGCAAAATTCAACCATAAAAAAAATTAAACCAACACTTATTAAGTACCTACTGTGTGAGGAACCCTACATTAGACACTGTATGAGAGGCAGAGTTTTTGTAAGACATGGCCCTTGTCTTCTTAAGGCTTACAGTTCTTGTGAGGAACACACCATACATAAAAGCTTCATATGAACTTATACATGACAAGTGCAACAGAAAATTGCAAACAAAATGGGAGGCAAAGTCCAGGAGAGGGCAAGGGGAGGGTTGTTATCAATTAGGGAGGATCAGTACAGGCTTTCTTTAGGAAATATATTCTACAGATATACGGAGGTGTGTATGTTCTCTGGATATAATTTAAGTATGGGGTAAAATTTCATTAAGCAGAGGTTGGTTTATTCAAAGTAGCACATAATGAAGCAACCTGAGAGATTATATGGTGTAATGGTTAGGGCACCAGATCTGGAATCAGAAAGACCTGAATTTGAATTTTACCTCAGGAAATCTCTAGATATGTGCCCCTAGCAAGTTATTTAACCTCTGTCTGCTTTGGTTCCCTCATCTGTAAAATGAGGGGGATAGATTTGATTGCTCCTGAGGTCCCTTTCAGTTCTAAATCTATGATCCTATGAACTGTTTATTAATTTATTCTGGGTCATTTAAAGCCACTTGATTCGAAGATTTCCTGATTTCTTGTGATGTCAATTGAGACTATTATAATTACTGTTGTCCCCATATGGAACTATGGTAGTTCTAATGGGGATCGTGTATAAACGGGGCTGAAACAACTGCTTCCTGAGCACTAACCCCTCTAGACTATATGTCTATGAAGATGTAGCCCCTCTTGATAAGGAGGTCATTGTATCCCACAGCTCTGCTTATTTACCTTGTAGGTAGCCAGAATTCTGCTTAACAGGAAGTTGCCCATTTCAGATTGCCATCTGCCAGGGTGGTGTCCATATCACTGTTTCCCACAGTTATGAAACAAAATCTGAAGCTGCATTTCTGTGTGCTGTGACATACTCCATGTTCATACCTGCTCGGCATGTGGTCCTGCCACTTAAGCCAGCCATTAAATACAGCATCATTCATAGTCTATTTCTGTCCTGCTCAGCAGGGCTGTGTTGGACATTTCAGTGCTGACAAATAGGCTGCATTCTGGACCTCACTTTTAGTGATTCTAGTTAATGATAGGTTTCTAGTAGACATTGATGAAACTCCTCAAGAGGACCAATGCTAACTATCAGGTTTAAGTCTCTCTTTCAGCTATTTATTTTAAATTAAAATCTGTGGCTGTGCACTGAGTGCCCCTGGTGCATGCTAGCACATGATCAAGTCTTGAATTGGATGCTCTCTTTTCAATCTGGGAAGAGTATTTAGGGGGTGGTGGTGAAGGGGGTTACGAAGTCTTTGATCCAGCACACATATTTTTACATCTATCTTCTTTCCTGGGGAACTCTGAAGATAAGTGCCTATCAAATACATTTGCAAACATTTTTCTTAGAATTAAGAATAATAATTGGATGTATTAGTGGGGATAGGGAGAAGGGAGATGTATCTTTAAACCATTTAGGTTTCATAGATTCTTTTAGATTCTCTTGAAGACCACGGCAAGGAAAAATTATGCTGGTTACAATTCTGGCTAAGCATAGAATCAGCTTCCTTGTAGTTAATTTCAGTAGACCTTTCTCTCAACATATGACCTTTCCTTTAACTAGTTTCTGCAATTTTACCTGCAGCTCATACATCATAACTCATACATTAATGACAATCCTGAAGAAGTCAAAAATTAGATTATTTTTAATAGAAAGAGTCAAAAAAGGATGATCCATAAAAAGAGAGAAAACATTTTTGTTCTGGACCACAGATTTTGTTGGTGAGGGAGCTCCCTGGTGGTGAAACTTACTGAGGCCAAATAGCATCTCCACAACATGTAGCCTCAGAGAGTTTCCTAATGTCACTGAGAGGCTAAATCAGCTTGCTCAGGGTTACTCAGCTAATCTTTGTTAAGAGGTGGTACTTCAACATAGAATTTCCTGTTTCCCAAACTAGCACTCTATCCACTTCTCCATGAATGATATATTTCATTTTATTTAGCTAAAGTTGGAGTCTATCTTTGCCCAACTCTATCCTATCTCTCCTTTTCATAAGAGTGTTCTTTTCAGAAAAAATAAATTATTCAAATATCTACAATGAATATTTCTATTAGCTTGCTAGTCTTAACATGGGGAGACAAATATGAGAAATTCAAGTTATCATTTATATACAAAAACCCAGCTGTGGTCTTCGGTCCCTACTTGCCCTCAAATTCCAATTTCAGTTAGAAAAATTTGAGACTCTGACATTCTCCATACTAGAGAGATTTCTTTACTGCGCCAGAGCCACCTACTGGTGTGCTCATGCATAAATAGGCAGGCTGAACTCTAATACTGTGGGGGCAACACAGTTTTGGGGATTATCTACACCTTTCTTTCTTCCTTTCTTTTCTTCCTTTCTTTTCCTTCTTTCCTTCTTTCTTTCCTTCCTTCCTTCTTTCTTTCTCTCTCTTTCTTTCTCTTTCTTTCTTTCTTTCTCTTTCTTTCTTTCTTTCTTTCTTTCTTTCTTTCTTTCTTTCTTTCTTTCTTTCTTTCTTTCTTTCTTTCTTTCTTTCTTCCTTCCTTCCTTCCTTCCTTCCTTCCTTCCTTCCTTCCTTCCTTCCTTCCTTCCTCTCTCTCTTTCTTTCCTTTCTTTCTTTCACAAAGTCTCAACCTAATTTTCACTTATATCACTCCTCTCAGGATCTGCTAATGAAGACTTCATGCTATGGAGCAAGGCCAGCAAGAAACAGGAAACAAGATTTCAGCTTACTCTTACCGTTACCTTAAACTGGCCCTTATTTCACCGACTTTGACTTTCTCTGTCCTATAAGTGCGGCAAGAGCTCCAGGAGGGGTGGGTAAAGGTTTGGATCGTGCGAAAATAACCTGAGGAGCATCCAAAGATCCTGAAAAATGGGAAAAATAATCCTACTTAACTGTATCAAAGGGATCTTTCCCTCTACACAGGGCCCATATCCATACCCACTCCTTTACTTCAACAAGTTAATTGTAGAAAAAAATCAATTCAGACCTCTAGGAACACCTTTAACCATTCAGAAGATCTACTTTTCAGAGGCCAGGAAGACAGGAATTCCATTTGGGCCAAGTATTTGAATAGCTCTTTTCACTGCTTAAAATTCTGACAGGACAAGGAGTTCCAATAATTTACAATACACTTGGGGAAAAGAACAATGGCTGTTAGTGGGATAAGTATTCAGCTGAGTCGTGCCACACAAAGATGCTCACAAGGAAGTCTAAGGCAGTTTTATTAAGTATTGGAACATTCTTAGTTAGTGTACTCATGAGTGTTCCCTTCATCCAACTGAGTTCATTAACTAAAATAATCTCTTTTGTATATATTTTTTATAACCTATTTCTCATGCTGTCTCAGTGGAAGCTTACTTCCTCCAAAAGCAGGAAAACACATACATGGAAACCTCTGATTCCACATCAGGGAAACACTGATATGCTGGCTATGGTTTCTCCATGGGAAGCACTTAAGTTTTTCCATGCTCATTTGTACCTACAGCTTGAAGCAGCAAATATTTAGCAAGAAGATTGCTGCATCTCATGACTTCTCACAAATGAAATCAATCATAGACCTTTTATAAGGGACTCCTAATTCCCTTCCCCCACCTGCAGACTAACAGGACTTATAAAAGTCTGGCTCCAGCATGGGAGAAGTTTACACAGTGGTCAAGGGGCAGGGGTTAGGGAAGCTAGTTCTAACCATGTGTGGCTTCAGACCCCACATTAATGCTAGTTTATACTGTCAAGTCGGCATGAGAAAAACTTCAGTTGCCTCATTTGCTGGTCTCCTGCTATTTTATTTAACCACCACCACTTCAGAGGTCACAGAAAGTGCCCTGACTGACTAGAAGAGAAAACAAGTCAGCACCATTTACTTTGTCAAAGGCACTCCCACTTTCTTTCAAAAGTTTTCTGAATTTATGTGCTCCTTCCCATAGAGAATTCAGGCTAGCCTGCCTGAGCTAGCAATACCATATGCTTCTGAGTCTATTGTTAGAACTTAGAAAATCTTAATATCTTAGTAAGGAGCAAATGAATGGAAAATCTATGGGCCTTTGTATTTAATATGATGTTATTGATCCCATATCAACAAATCATGGGCTTGGAGTGGTTTTTAATAGGCAAGAGTGGTGTGGACATTCATACTCTTTTACCCAGAACCCCTTGTGATCAGTGGCACAAAACAGCCAGACTTATCGTCCAGGCTTAGAAATGCAGTTAAGTGTTTAAGGAACAGCTTTTGTCTATGTGGAATTAACTAAATCTTCCAGAAATGAATCTTCATCTTATTAATACTATGCTTTGTTCAAGTCAATTGAATGAGTTAAATGATGCAGGCAATGACCAAAAACCCTCCAAACACATTTCAGATTAGAAATACATAGACAGGATTTCCAATCTCTGGGTAAAGCTGGATACAGTCTTCTGATGTGTTAGTGCTGCCAAGTCTTTTCTCTTGTGAATTTAAACAATGATCTGGTGGTTGTTACGGAAAGCTTCTACTTTATCATTAAAAAGTAGGCCTCTACTTTGCTATACTTATGGACTCTTTTAGGGTCTGTTATTAATATAACTAAAGTAAATTTTTAATAAACTATCAAAATGCCTGAGCATCACTAGCTGATATTAAAACTGGTGTTTCCTAGGGAGGTCAAAAGAGATTTCCAAAGGCTCACTGAGCCAGAAAATGAAATCATATCATTTGATGCCAAAGACACTACAGTGGGACCCACCTATTTACTAACTCAGCTTCTGTCAGACTGCATGCAAAGCATGTTATATAATATGCTTCTTGACTTTGCATTCACTGCCATTTAGGCTGGTCAGGATTTAGTGTATTGCCTGGGTCTCATAACCACGTGAGATTAAAAAATGAATATTTTTCAATAGTTTCTTATTGAATCCCACTAAATAGTCCATTACCATCTAGGCTAGGTCACTACTAAGTGAACACAATTCTTACAAATGATACCCTAGAACTTCATTTCTTCTCAGTCATGGCTACTAGCTTTTGCTAGAAATGACAAATAGCTTCTGGTCTTTCTTAAATGGCCATACTTGAAAGTATATCTAACAATATCAGTTTAAGTGTTCAACACTTAAGGAATGATTGAATGTGGCAGGTAAAAACCTTCATGTTACAAATATAGGCACTATTTTGTAATAGTTTGCCAAACTGGGAAACCATTAATACCCTTAAAACTATCCCCAGGAAAACTCTTCAGTTCTATCATGTCAAAAAGGTTTTAAAAGAAACATATTGGGGCAGCTAGGTGGTGCAGTGGATGGAGCACCAGCTGTGGAGTCAGCAGGACCTGAGTTCAAATCTGGCCTTAGACTAGCTGTGTGACTCTGGGTAAGTCACTTAACCCCAATTGCCTTAAAAAAAATCTAAAGAAAAAGTTTCCTTTCTCAAAACTCTGGCCAATTAATTCCTTGAACAATTGACTATATTTCTTTTCTCAGCTTGAGTATGAACTTTGCCAAAGCAAAAGCCTAACTACTTTCACCCTCTCCCCATAAACTGAAGAGTTGATATTTACCTCTAGACTTTGTGATGGGCATAAATGACCTAGCATTACTAAGGCTGGTCTGGAATCCATTCAGCTGTCCTTCTGTGGAGGCCATCCTAGCACACAAAAGAACCTAATTAGAGCTAAAAATGTGAAAATGGAAAGGCTGTCAAAAACCCACAGTCTCAATCCTCTGCCTACAAAACTCTTCTACAACACGTTTTAATGAGGTCCAGAGATGACTGTTTGCTTTTATAAAAACTTATTCAGGAGGAGGAGACAGTATTTCATCTGTAGGATGTATAAAGCTAAGAAAATTCAAGTGCTGATCTGCCCAGACCCCATGGGCTCCAGGTAAACTTTATTCCACCTGATACCCAGCATCCCCTTACTGTCCATATTAGGTGCGCTCGGCTAATCTGCACCTGCTCCCGTGTTGCCTTGTGAAGGGTTCTCCAGGGGTTTCCTGAAGGTGCGCTTGCTCTGTTTTCTCACCTACACTATCAGTTCATTTGAGAGCTTGCCGTTTACTTCTACAACTTGTACATAGTTTGCTCAATAAATATTGTTGAAGGAATGCCTTTTGAGAGAACTTTAAAGAAAAACAAAAAAGAGGCGGAGGAAAATAATGAGGAAAGCTATTTGCAAATCTTAAAGTTCTGCATAAACATGAACTGTGTGACTTGAGACACGGAACACTGAAGTTAGAGTAAACTCGCTACAGATAAAAAGGAGATACTGCTTAATACTAGCCTTTCCTGCTTAATGAAAACTGAAAAACTCCAAATACTCCTTCTTCCTTGTTTCATTTGAAAAAAAATAAACATTTGATTCTATATTAAAATTAATTTTCCCCAAAAAATGAGATAGAAGGTATAAGGTGAGTCAGTGAGTCATTTTCTTTGAATAAATTTAAACCAAGTAGTAGGAGATTTTTGTTTAGAAAGATGACATATATTCATGTATATTTAAGTATATATGCAAACACATGATATATAAATATGTGCTTGTATATGTATTTAAATACATATATATGCTTAATTTTTAAAACTTTAATTTTAAAAACCTCATATATTTTAGTGAAGAAACAAAAGCAAACAAACAACAACATGAAGAGGAAAATGTGCAGAAAGGGATGCATTGCAGCTGTAGAACCAGCATCTTGAATCAAGTTTCAGATTTCAGATTTATCAGGAGCTCCCTTAAAAATAAATTACAAAAAGGCTGTTTGTAAACAGAGATGAAATGTGATTCTTCTCAGGTGCCTATATAAACTAAAGATCATTCAGACATACGTATATGTATGTCTCACAAATATAAACAAATATATATTTTTATTAAAATGTATACATATAAACATTTTATATATGTGAAGTACACATATAATATATAAAATCCACATATTTTTGTATACGTATGTATGTATACATATATGTACATACTCTTTTGGGTATTGTTAAGTTACATTTAATTATAATGATCACTGAACTGTGGACTTCTCTTTTGCACTTGCTTCATAAGTACAGCAAATTGGATTCTACTGTCTTATTGACATTAGTGACATAATTCGTAATATAAAAACTAATAATGATGTAAATAATGTAAAAGACTAGTTAGGCCCTGGAAGAAGATGGCAGCAAGCTGATATAGAGAGAATATTGTGCAAAATGGTTTTCTGGCCATGTTCACTAAGAGCTCTATATGTGGAATAGCCAAATACAGTGCAGAAATGGCTTAATTTAAAAAAACTTAATTTAAACTTATTTAATTTAAATAGACTTTTTTTTTTTGATTATTGACTTCTTTTAATCTATCCAATCATTGGTGACATTACATCTTGGAAAATACTAGCTGTAAAGGAAATACAAACATCTATAGATTGAGATGACTGATTAGGACAACCTACTAAGGAGATATTAATGTGGAATAATGAAATTCATAGCTCCTTAAGAGGTGTGGCTCATCTGAGAGCAGAGGCTGAGCTTTTTAGTTTTCTCTTGCTGTGACTCTTGCAAATGGTGGTAGCGAGCTACAGACCAGTTAAAGGTTAAGAACTGAAGCCCCAGCAAGAGCTCAGCTGCAGCAGTGCTTAATTAAAGCACTTTGCCAAGGATGAACTGCAGCAGCTGCCAAAAAATGTCTGAAAAGGCAGGATGCCTGATTAACCTATCACAGGGAACTAAAAAAAATATATGTCTCTGTATGGCAGCAGATTATGAAAGGAATTCTTCTCACAGCTATGTGTTCAAAGACCATTTCTTTCTGGGCAGTTACTTTTCTTGGGACTTGGTTCCAGTTATCCCATATGAATATATCATATCAGAACTTGTTCTATTTGCCACCTATATTCCCTTCATTTCTTCCACTAAAGATTTTTCCAAACTTAGTTTTCTGACATCAAAGAAAGGTATGACATGAATGTTATTCTTGTCCTGGGTATGACCATATAGTTCTTCTGAATATTTCTAAAGAGGTTGATGGTACAGTACAGGATGTCTCAAAAGTCTTAGTGTAATTTTGCATTTTATAATAATTTTAGAAATAATAATGCTACAAACTTGGAGCACCATTTGAAAGTTTATTTCAACTTTTTAAACATTTATCTAGTTTAGTGAATTTCAAATATAAATTTTTAATTTTAATAACATGGGAATAACCTGTGATTAGACATTATATATGCAATAATTTCTAGATAGTAGAGGAGGTCTTCTTGCTTGGTCACCTCAGTCATCTGATCCATCTCCATTAGACTTTTTCTTGTGGGGTCATTGTGAAAACTGTCATATCTTAAGGCTAGGATAACAAATGCAATCCTTACAGTCTTCTTGTGTTCAGGACAGGAAAAATGCAATTGAGTAGTAGCTAATAAATATTTTTACAAAGTTAAAATATTGACTAGAACTATGTATAATGCAAGGAGATAATTATATTTGAATTTTAACAGGGAATATCAATATTTTAAAATTGTACATAACCATCCTTAAAAATTTTGGGGAGGTTAAATTTGTAACATTTATACTTCTAAAATTATTAAAGATAATAATTATGCTAAAACTTTAGGGATAATTTGTATGAAACAAAATTACCTATTAAATTTGATATATGCATGATTTCATCTCAGTTTACTCACTGCAAGTACATTAGTTTGGGAGTGAGAAGACTTGGATCTGACTCACTGTTCTAGAGTATTTAACAGTCATCTGACCTTGGACAAGTTGTCCTTCTGACCCTCGTCTAGAATATGAGGAAATTGTGCTAGATTATCTGAGTTCCATTACAGCTCTAATTAGATATGTCCCTGTTCAATATAGAGAATTACAAATATAGAAGATACTTAATTGGAAATGCAGGAGAATAACAATGAAATCAGAGTATATATAGTAAAGACATCCATTAATTTCAAAAATTTATGTAAAGCGCATTACATAAATGTAATGGTAACTTAAGGTTAAGGGTGGTTGGGGGTTAGAGTTAACCCTGGCCATTTATAGACCTCAGTACCTTTTGTTAATTTCTATTGAGGCACTGGGTCAAAGGGTCCTGTCCTCTGGCTCTGAAAAGTATATAAATACTCTGAGGTGAGGTTTTGTTTTAGGGATTAGTTTTTGGAAAGTTTGTGTGCCAGATGAGATTCTGGGAAATCACTAAGGAGCCCCTTCTGGCTTAGAAAACCCAGATGTTGGTACTTCTCTCTCTGGTAACTATGTATGTACAGTTAGACAGTTGGATCTGTCTGTTGATCTGTGATGTATCTGTGATGCTTATGGTCAGACAGTTGGAAGCCCTGTCCGTGGCTTTTTATTTATCTGAAGTTCAGGGTGCTGACTTTTCCCCCTGAACTAAGGGAGTGATATATGTGCTTGATCAAAGTGGTTGTTGACCCCTCAAAAGTTGCTTTCCTTTTAGAAAAGCAGATCCAAGAACCTGTACAGCAGGCCCTCCTGTGTATGCCTGGGTCCTTGCTGTTACAGCACCCAAGGCTCATTGTTTTTTCCAAACTAAGGTTCTTTTTCACATGCTTCTTCATAGGACTCTCAGTTTCTTTTCTTGGCATTTTCTCCTGTTCTTTCCTTTGGCCCAATATTTGATCAGTGGAAACTTTCCTGTAAGTGATATCCTTTCTAAAAGTTCTGTTTTGTTCATTACTTCCCAGGACTGACTCCTATTTAGTGCTATACTTTTTCTTTTAGGTTAGCTTACAGTGTCTTTGTTCCTTTTTAGTTCTCTTACAAAAGTATTATTTTTCCATTCAATTGGCTCAGTAAAAAACATTTGTCTTGGACACATGCCATCTACATTAAGGATATACGGGATGAGAAGAACTCAAAATGGAACATGACCAATATTTTCCAAAGAGACAGATACACGAAGAAGGTGAGAACTTGAAAAATTGATTTGATCAGGGCAGGAACATTGAAAATGAAGTGTCAACAGCCCTAAATACTAAGACTTCACCTACTACTTACTAATCACTACCTACTAGGGGGTGGGGCATGATAACCAACTTCCTTAAGAAAAATAACTGAATATCAAAAAGGTCAAAATCAACTAAAGATTAAGACTAAAAAGAGGAAGGCTGTATAGTGGATAGAATGCTGGATTTGGAAGAAGGAATGTCTGTGCTCAAGTCCTACCTCAGACACTTATTAGCTGTGTGAGACCATGGGCTAACAAGTCCTTTAACCTCTATGAGTCTGAGGCAAATCTTTAAAATTACATATTATAGATTGATTGTCTCCCCCTAGAGAATGGATTCACATACTGGAAGATCTCATTTCCTGAAATCAAAAGTCCTTGATGTATAATGGTAATACAAAATAATAACCATTGAAGTCCCAAAAAAATACCTCACAATTTTCCCTATAGCTATAAATACCCACCACTGTAAGAAGTACTATTATGTACAAAAATGTCTCTTCCTTTGACTCATTAGCCCAGAGAATACACCCAGTAGTCCACAAAAGAAAGTTAATATCCAGGGTTTTATGTGTCTGGAATATTTAGCATATTTATTAATTATGGTCCTGGCTAAAATGAAATTAATATACATTATTTGCCTGTGTACAATGTGTTGTTCCCTAGGCACCAGAGCTGAAAGACAAAGAAATATAAGGCATGTCTCTGTCCAGGAAGAGCTCACAATTCACATTATCTGACAAGAGGTCTATTATATTTTGGGACAGGAGATTTCAAAGGGTTCATAGCAAGGGCAGTTATGATCCCATTCACTAAAATTTTATAAAGGCAATCAGTCCAGAAGGGAGGGTAATTTAATCCCAAGAACTAAATTCTGAAGTCTTATTTCTGTTTCCTTTAGGAATATTTCACTCTCCCTAACAACCTGGAATGTGGAGAAACATTCTTCAGTGAAATCTTTCAGTGAAGAACGCTAAGCAAATGAGTGAACATGCGGTTAAAAAAAGATTTAAATAATTGTTCAAGGCAAAATTGAAGGCATGTCACAAATTAGCTAAATGTATTATACAGAAAACATATACATAAAATTATACAGAAAATCATACGAACCATAGAAATTTTGAGGGGCTGTTATAAACATATAGGTCAAGCAAAACAAATTTCCACATTAGTCATGTACATGTGGGTATGTATATATTCAATATACACATATATGTTTATACTTATAGATATATACATACATGAACATGAATCAATGTATGCATGTAAGTAAATTCTGCATTTTGGGTCCTTAACATTCCTATCTGGAAGTGAGTAGCATGTTTCATCATTTGTCCTTTGGATTCATAATTGCTGATCACAGTGATCAGAGTTTCCAATTCTTTCAAAGTAGTTTGTCTTCACCATATTGCTGTCCCTGTAAAAATAATTATTTTTCTGGTACTGTTCAATTCACTCTGTATTACTTCATATAAGTCTTTCAAGGTTTCTCTCATCTTTTCTTATAGAACAATAAATAGTATTCCAACAAATTCATATACTATGCTCTTTTAAACATTCCCTTATTTATGAATACTCCCTCAGGTTCCCATTCTTTGCTATCTCAAAAAGAACCATATTTTTGCACATTCTCAGTTTGCTTTACTTAACAATAATTAATCCCTTAAACTGTTCTGCCACTAATGCTCTCTTCTCCTTTCCTTCATTTCTCTGCTGAGTGAGATATATTTTTGTATCCAACTCTCTGTGTGTATTCTTCCTTCCTTTGACTAGTTTAGACAAGAGTGAGGATCAAGTGTTAGCCACTCCCCTTACTATACTCTCCTCCTTGTTTGCATAGATGTCTACATATGCATACTGGTTACATGGAATAATCATAATCTTTTTTCCCTTCTTCTCAGCTCCTAGTGTGTTCCTTTTCCTCTATCCATTCTTCTAGACTAACAGAGCCATGTCCAGACATTCCGTCTCATTAAGACTTGCTTTCTGACCCCTGATAATGTTAGAGTTTAGTGAGACACATATTTCCTTATATGAGAATGCAAGCAGTATATTCTTGTTTAGCCCTTTATCACTGTCCGTTAATATTTTATATTTAAAAGTTTCTCCTCTTACGTTTTAACTTAGAAGTTTCTATGTAGCTCTAGTCTTTCATCAGGAATGCTTGAAGCCCTCTATTTCTTTACAAATTCATTCTTTCCCCACATTTAGGATTATATTCTCTTTGGCTGGTTAAGTTATTCTTGGCTGAAAGCCCATATTCTTTGCCTTCTGGAATATAGTATTCCAAGCTTTCTGTTTCTTTATAGTAGCGGCTATTAAATCATACATGATCCTGATTGTGGCTCCTCAGAAATTTAATGCTTTTTTTCTGTCTGCTTGAAATATTTGTTCTTTGACCTGGATGGAAATCCTGTATTTGGGCTATAAGACTCCTGGAAATTCTGATTTGAGGATTTCTTTTGAAGGGTGACAGGTATATTCCTTCTGTTTGCATTTTGAAACAGAAATTCTGCTTCTGAGTGCTATTAGTAAGTTTTCTTTTGAGATTTCTTGAAATACGATGTCCAAGCTCTTGTTTTATTCATTGTGCTCAAAAAGTTTGATGAAATATGATGTCTAAGCTCTTGTTTTATTCATTGTGCTCAAAAAGTTTGATGATTCTTGAATTTTTTCTCATGTTTCCCATGTTAGTTGTTTTTACTATGTTTTGTTTTACATTTTCTTTGTTCCACTCCACATTCTCCCCTCCTAGTTTTTTTGTTTTGTTTTGTTTTTTTTACTTTGCTTTAGTATTTCTTGTTTCCTTATTAAGTCACTGGCTTCTATTTGGTCCATTCTAATTTTCAGGAAGTTTGTTGCTTGGGCAAAGTTTTGTACTTCTTGTGACAAGCTTTCCAGTGCCTTTCCAATTCTTTCTCCCATAGCTCTAACTTCCTTTCTAATTTTCCTCTAGCATTCTCTTTCATTGACAAAAACATTTTTAAATTAAAAAAAAGGCAACAAAAGGTTTGTTTCATCACTTCTAGGAATTCTAATTGAATTTGTGTCCATACTGTACATTTCTTTGAGGTTTTTTCTGTAGATGTTTTGCAGTCATTTTCTTCTTTTGGGTTTGAATCTTAAGCATCCCTGCCATCATAATAGCTTTTTTGGTGGGATTCTTTTTTTGTTTGTTCATTTTTTCAAACTATTTTCTGATTTTAGACTTGATATTAGGGCTAGGCTCTGCCATACTCCTGGAAGGAAGATCTGAACTGGTCCTGTTGCTGCCTTCTTAGGATGTTGAATGCTGTCCTGTTGTAGGATCTCAGCTCAGGCTGGGGACTTGTAAGCTTTCAGTTTTCCCAGAGTGGGCTCATCCAGGACAAAGTCTGATTGACTACTCTCCCCCTGGTATGAGCTCTGGCAGTTTTTAAACTGAGTTTGGGTTGGAGTAACAGCAAATTGCGCTGAAATCAGTCACTATCAGCCATTGGGAAGCTCTGTTGATCCAGTGACAAAACTTCTGGCTTCCCTTGCATTTAGGATTCCTGCCCTGGTTAGAGTTTTGTAGGTTTCAGTCACATCAATATTCCTTACTTCTGAATCTACTTCTTTTTTGGTAAACCCCCCTAGGTCTCCCTACCTGGGAAAGCCTTTCCTACCTTTGAAACCAAGTAGAAGAAGTCTAATCCATTTCTGCATGATAGTTCTTTAAGAATTTTAAGGTTGCTATCATATTCTGACTACCTTTTGTAGGCTAAACATGCACAAGTTTTTCTCATATGGCTTGGTCTCTTGAACTCTCATTATGCGCAGACATACTCCAATTCAGGATGATAGATTCAGGGCTGGAAGGGATCTCAGTGGCCATCTAGTTCAACTCCCTAATTTTATAGATGTAGAAACTGAGGTCCAGGGAGCTTAACTGAATTGTCCAAGGTCACACAGAAAAGAAGTATAAGAGGTGGAATGTGAACCCATGTCCTATGATTTCAGAGCCAGTGTTCTTTCCCTTCTTCAAGAGTGGGACCTGGAATGGAGTGCACTAGTTGTGGTCTGACCAGAGCACATTGGAGAAAAAAACATCATACTCTCCCTTCCCCCTTCTCCCTTGCCTTGGAAGCTCATCCTTTCTTCATGTAGGCCAAAACTGTTTTGCTTTCCTGGCTGCCCCACCACATAGTTGATGCATTATTAGACCTGCAGGCCCCTCAGAACACCCAGATCTCTGTCATAGAATCAAATATCTAATCATGATTCTCTTGTTTTGTACTTACTTGATTTTCTAAATCCAAATGTAAGCACTGATATTTATCACTGTTAAATTTTACCTTAACAGCCTATCTAACTAGCAGATAAAGACCTTTTTGGATCCAGACTCTGTCATCCATCATGTTTGCTGTCCCTTCCTACTTCATGTCCTTTGCAAATCTAGCCAACACTCCTTCTATGGCTTTAACCAACGCACCAATGAAGATGCTGACTAGCACAAGGCCAAGGAGAGCTTGCTGGAGTACATACACCTCTCAGGACTCCCACTCAAGCTTACACTGACCAGGAATGACTATGCTTTGGGTTCCACCATTCAATCACTTCTGCATCCACCTAAGGAGAGGATCTCTTGGTTCATACCTCCTCATGCTGTACACAGGGATGATATAAGATTCTATGTCAAGGTCTTTGCTGAACTTTTTTAAGCATACCATGCCCCTAATCTATCAGTGTAATAGCCCTATCAACAAAGTGATATGAGGTCTTGTAACTCTATCAAAAAAAGAAATGAAGTTAGCCAGATATGAAGTGTTCTTGATGACCTTCTCATATTGGCAAAAGGCTCATAAAACTTTGAGTAATCCGTGTATTTTGCCAAAAGAAGCCAGCTTCACTGACTCATGTTTTATGAACTCTGTGCTTTACTCCTTTCTGAAAAGAGAAGTAACATTTACTCATCACCAGCTAATAACAAAAATAGCAACAATATCAAACATTTATTCAGTGCTTTACAATTGTCAAAGCACTTCATGTACAAATAGCTCACTTGATTCTCACAGCAATGTGAGGTAAGTGCTATTATTATTTTCATTTTTTGCAGATAAGAAAACTAAATCTGAGAGGTTTGTTCATTTCCCCAGGGTCATAAACCTGGTGTTTGAGGTAAAATTTGAACTGAGGTCTTCCTGATTCCAAGACATGCTGCTCATTTTAGTCATGATGCTATTTGGAGTTTTTGCAGTAAAGATACTGGAGTGGTTTGCCATTTCCTTTTCTAGCTCATTTTATAGATGAGGAACTTAAGCAAACAGGGTTAAGTGACTTGCCCAAGGTCATACAGCTGGGAACTGTATGAGGCCAGATTTGAACTCAGAAAGATGAATCTTCCTGACTTCAGGCCTGGCACTCTATCCACTGTGCTACCTAGCTGTCCCTGCACCCATTATACCATCAACCTATATCTAGTTATCCAGTATCTCTCCTATTCTTAAAGAGTGCTTTCAAAGATCTTGGACAGTCTCAGGAATCATATTTAGTTCTTTCATCATCCTAGGATAAGACTATATGGGCCTACATCGACAGAAGGTAGATGCTAACTATTCCTTACTTATTTGAGCTTACATTCTATTGACCACTTTTACTAATATTTTACAATCTAAAGATCATTCCCAAGAAAAAATAATATTTTTATTAATTTAACTTTATCATCATCTGATATTATCATCCAATTCACATGGAATGGTCTGATTACTTCTTTAAAGATCCTCACCTCAATGTAGCTAAAAAACTCTAACCCCAACCTAACTCTTTTGTTGTCCTCATCAAACCTATCTAGTTTTACCTTCTGGGATTTAGCACTCCTGATGCCGCTCTTCAAGGAATCCTACACCTTGGCATCCATCCTCAGTTTCCTGCCTTTCTTTCTATCTCCTCGATATGCCTTGTTTAAATCAGAATTAGTGGATGAATTAGCTCTTTGTGTCACAAAACTGGTCTCTTTAGGCAGCTACCCTATTCTTCTTCATCAAAATCACTCCATTTGGGACTTCAGACTTTCATTTTTGATAGTTTCCTAAAATTTCTGGCCAAGATGACTGCCTGAACAGGTGGCAGAAAACCCATCTCCTACAGGCTTGCTATTGTTCTTTGTGACCACATTTGGGGTTTTCTTGGCAAAGATACTGACGTGGTTTGACATTTCCTTCTCCAGATCACTTTACAGATGAAGAAACTGAGGCAAACTGGGATAAGTGACTTGTCCAGGGTCACCCAGCTAGTAAGTGTCTGAGGTCAGATTTGAACTCAGAGAGATGAGTTTTTCTCACTCCAGGCCTGGTACTCTATCCACTGTTCTCATATACTTACTCCAGTAAAATTCTAAAGTTCATACGAAACCAAAATGATGATTGGTAAAAAATCCAATGAGAAAGTGACTTCTCCTGTCTCAGAACTACACCCATATACCCCCACACACCCCCACCCACCCACCCACCCACACACCCACACCCACACCCACACGCACACACACACACACACACACAGTCAGCTAGAAGCCCAATGGAAACAGGAAAGTGACCCACCAGCAAAGCAAGTGACAGATCAGGATGGCCTCCCAGGTAGCAAGAATGGAGGTTTCCCCTGATGTTCAAGAGGCCCCAGGATGGAAGATCTTACATTTCAAATTTAGACATTTAGCAGCAACCATCTTAGAGTCGGAGCACAAAGACTGAAGATCTTAGTGATCTATTACATCCTGAGATACGAGGAAGGGCCCTGAAGATGTAGCCTTCTGACATTTAACTATCCAGAGGGCCCTAACCCTGAAAGGAGAAGGCTAGCACAGTAACCCAAGTGACCCAGAGTAAAACCAAGCGAGGGCCACCACTCCACCCAAAAGCACATTCACAGGAGGAATTTGGCACTAAGGCAAAGCTCTAGTTCAGGAAGTAAAGCTGGAGAGATGAATAAACCAAAGAAAATATCAACTCAGTTACAAACCTAGTAACTCCCTCCTATCCTGAAAAGAAGGCGTGAGCAGTTCCATAATAACTGCAAGCAGAAATTCAGAAGAAACATGGATTTTCTATAAGGACTACCCAAATAACTAGGAAAAATGAAGCATAAAATAAAAACTACGGAAGAAAGAACTGCAGGAATATATAACCTAGTACAAAAGAGCAGACTTTACCAATGAAACGTAATCCCTACATGTTGTAGTAGAAATGGATGCTGCTTTAGCAGGTAGGTGACACAGAGGACAGAGCATGGGACCTGGAGTCAAGAGGCCTTGGATACTCAGCAGCTTTGTGATCCTGCCTGTCGCAGTTTCCTCAAATGGGGATAACAACAGAACTTTCTCCTGGGCTTATTATAAGGATCAGATGAGATGATCTGCCATCCCGAATGAAACACACACACACATAATATAAGCATAGTTGAGCAAAACACATTTCTACATTGGGCACATTTAAAAATGTTTGCCACTTTTCTTTCATGAGATGGGCAGCATCTTTCATCATCTGTCCTCCAGAGTCATGGTTGATTACTGCACTAATAAATTGTCCTTAAATCTTTCAGAATTGTTGTTTTAATATTTCTATAGCTTTGATGCTCAAGTATAAATTGTTCTTCTAGCCCTGCTCACTTCACTTTCATCAGTTCATCTCTCTTCCCAGGTTTCTCTGAAACGTCCTTTCTTCATTTTTTCAGCACAATGGTATTCCATTGTATCCATATTCACATGGACAGAGCTTCTAGTCTTGGAGTCTGGAAGAGCTGCATTCAAATTTAGCTTCAGACATTTAGTATGATCCTGAGCAAGTCACTTAACCTCTGTCTGCTTCAGTTTCCTCAGCTGTAAAATGGGGATAATCATAGCACCTACCTCCCAGGATGTCCATGCTGACCAAATGAGATATTTTAAAAAGTGCTTAACATAGTGCTAAGCACATAGTAGGTGCTTAACAAACCAATCCTCCCTCCCTCTCTCCTTCTTTTCCTAAATCTTCCTACTGGGTTTTATTTGAATTCTGTAGAAATGTTGGTGATTTGTGTGGACTTATTTTATACTTTGCAACTTGGCAGAAGCTATAAATTTTTAAATTACTTTTTAGTTGCCTCCCTAGGGTTCTCTAGACATGCTCTAATGGCATTTACAAAAAGCAATTTTGCTTCTTCTTTGTCTGTGCTGCTTTCTTTCATTTCTTCTCTTGGTCTTGGTGCTATGACACGATGTCGAATACAAGTGATGGCTGCTTATTATTGCTTCACCCCTGACCTTTTTCTAAAGGACTCTAGTTTACCCCTCTTGGTTTTATATATATATATATATATACACTTAGTCAAATGCTTCTTCTGCCTCTACTGATGTAATCATATGATTTTTGTCATTATTAATATTGCCAATTATATTTATAGTTTTTCTCATTTTAAAACAACCCTAACTTCCCAGAATAAATCCAATCTGGTAATTGCTTTGTGATCTTATATTGTAGCATTTTTGCTAATAGTTTAACATTTTTGCACCAATGTTAATTAGGGGCTACAGTTTTCTGTCTCTGTTTTGACTCTGTTTAGGCATCAAGACCATAACTGTGTCATAGAAGGAATTTGGCAGGATCCCTTCTATTGTAATTTTTGCATGTAGTTTGTATAATATTGGTATTAATTGTTCATGTAACATTTGATAGAATTTTCTTATGTATCCATCTAGCTCTGAGTTTTTTTCTTTGGGTGTTCATTTATAATTTGCTTCATGTCTTTTTCTGAGATGTGCTGTTTAAATTTTTTTTTCTTACTCTGTTAAAGTACAGGTATTTTATATATTTGTAAATATTCATCTATTCCTGTAAGACTTGGTTTTAGTGGCATTAAGTAGGGCAAATATCTTCTAATAATATACTATAATTCATCTTAATTTCTTCCTCCTTTTTTTATTCTTGATACTTGAATTTTTCCCCCTATTTTTAAACTATATAGTGTTCTGTCTATTTTTTTTAAATGCTGCTCCTAGTTTTATTTATTAATATAATTTTAAAAATTTTATTAATGTCTTTTTTGATTTTGAGGATTTATATTTTGGTTCTGGGATTTAAAAATGTATTGGTAGGGTGTTTTTTCCCTGTTGTTAAATGTTCAATTTGTCAACCATTATTTTTTCTTCTGCTTTTGAAAATATTTAGAGATATGTTTCCTTCTATGCTTTGGCTATATTCTCAAAATTGTGATATGATGTCTATCATTTTTATTATTTGTTTGCTGACCCATAAATTCTTTAGGATTAAGTTATTTAGTCCCCAGTTGATTTTCAGTCCTTTTTAATAAAGTCTTTTTATTTAATTTTTATTGTGGTAGGGTCAATAAAGTATGTGTTTAATATTATTGTTTTGCCACATTTGTTTATGAGGTTTTCATGCTCTCATACATGATCACTTTTTGCAAAGGTTCCATGTGCTTCAAGGAAATATGTATATTATTTCTTAATTCTATTCAATAACCATTAGGGGTTTTTAATTTCTAACTTTTCCAAAATTCCATTTAGGTAGTTAACTTCTTTTCCATTTATTTTTTAGATAGATTTGTCTAGTTCTGACAAGAGTATACTGATGTCCTCCAAACAGCACAGTTTTGTTATTTATTCCTTTAACTTTTAACTATTCATTTAACTTTTTCTTAAGGCATTTTCTTGCTCTGCCATTTGGCGTATGTATCATTATGTACTGAGACTGATTTATTGCCTATGGCACTTTTCAGCAAAATGTAGTTTTCCTGCTTATTGCTTTTAATTAGATCTACTTTTCCTGTTGCATTGTCTGAAATCACAATTGTCACCTTTTTTTTGAATTTAGCTGTAGTATAACAGATTTCACTCTAGCTCCTTAAATTTGTATGAGTCTTTGTGTTTCAAGTCTATTTCTTCTAAGCAGCTAACTGATCAGGGGGATGGTTGCTGAAGGTTGGATTAGCTATGGCAATTTCTTAAAATAAGACAACAATGAAATCTGCCAAATTGATTGACTCATTTCACTTGAACATTTAATGGCCATTTTAGTATTACTAATTGGCCTAATTTCAATATTGTTGTGTCTCAGGGAATAGAGGAGAAAATAGAGGGAAAGAGATGGGGACTGGATGGTCCATGGAGCAGTCAGAACATGCAACATTTATTCATTAAGTTTGCCATCTTATGTGGGTGAGATTCATGGTACCCCAAAATAATTATAATAGTAATATCAAAGATCACTGATAACATATCACTATAACAGACATAATAATAATGAAAAAATTTGAAACATTGTGAGAATTACCAAAATGTGATATGAAGACACAATATGAGCATGTGTTATTGGAAAAATGGCACTTGCTTGATGTAGGGCTGCCATAAACCTTCAATTTGTAAAAAATGCAACATCTGCGAAGAGCAATAAAATGAAGTAACCCAGTATATATTTTCAGGTTCTGCCACTAATAAAAATACTATGCACACACATATACACACATATGTACATATACCCCATATTACAGATGCATATATATATATAATCCTATAGATTTCAAAGTATTTTCATACATATTATTTTATTTGCTATTTATGACAACTCAGTGAGTCATATATTACTATTTTTACTTTCCATATGAGGAAAACTAGAACCTGACTCTTCTGACACTTAGTCCAATGTTCTTTTCACTACCCTGTGCTAGAATCTCTTATTAATTTAGTTACATGATCTTGGTAAAGTCACTTGACCTCTCTATGCCTCAGTCTCCTCACATGTAAAATAGAAATCTCTACCTTAAAGCATACTAGAACAGAATGATATCAAGTGTGTGTGAAAATGCTCTGAAAACTGTTACCCACCATAGAATGACAATGAGAGGAGTAATAATACCTATTATTTACATAGTGTTTAAAAAGTGTTTTCCTCACAATAACACTGTAGAGACAGGCAGCTGAAGTATTTCAATCCCCATTTTATAGATGAGGAAAATGTGGCTCAGAAACCATAGTTTATAAATCCTAGAACTGGGATTCAAAAAGAAGTCTTTCCTGACTCAAACTGGGTGAGGGCATGCTACATTACAATGTGCTGCCTCCTATGTATGCCAAACGACTTTGAAAAAGGAGGCTATTATAGTAATGCAAGGTATTTTATATATATCTTTTATAAAAATGCATATATACTATATCTTGTGCAATCCTATTTCATACTCAGATTTGGCTGTAACACAAATCCATCTAACCAACCAAGGTTCCTGAAATCCAGCAACTACTAAGAGTGAAAGGCTAATGTGACACAGTTGTAACAAACATTAGTTCTAAAAAGAATCTACTGTACGTAGGAAAAACAACAAATGATATAATCTATTTGCAAACCTGTAAGAATAATGATCATGTCACCCCTAAAAGGGGTATTAGTTAAATACCTTAAAATAAGCACCAATTTGTTCACATTTCTTTTTCCATCTATATATTTAAAAAAAAAGCATGATCCTGCCTCTGAGAAGGAGATTATTTGAAAAAAAAAAAAGGTAGTTCTAATACAACTAAGTGCTTAAAAGAAATACCACAAATAGTTTTAGGAAAAGGATTTGAAAAAGGTACTAAATTATGAGGTGCTATAAAACATCAAAGAAGAAAAGTTAGAAAATGTAAAAGGCACTACTAAAACAAGAAATGTGAATTTCTTAATAAATCCAAGTGTAGAACTGACAAAAATGGATTAACCCTGAGGAAATACAAGTGAGGAACTGAGATGCCATGCCAGGGAGCTGGGGGAGAAGGGGAATGTAAAGAAAGGGGGGCGTTGAATAACAATAAGACAGAAAGGATTAACCAAATTTTGTTCAAAGCATGTAATGTGCTCTTTTAAAATAAAGCCTTTACCGGAGCAGGAAGCAAATTCTTTTCATTAAATTATTTGATGTGAAAAGTGCTTTTTTGTGCAGTTTTGCTGGATTATAGTTCTTAAATCATGAAGAAATCTTTTGTTTTTTCTACCTTCTGTATATATGGGGAAATTAGAGCCTATAGAATTGTGTATTATCAAAAAGAAATAAAACTCAGTTGTCCTAATTCTCAACTTCTTTTGCACCTGCCTCCAAATTACAGATTTTCTTTTATGTTGTATCACACTCTGAATACAAAATCAAGAATATACGCAAACCTGGTGCCTTTGGAAATTGCTTTCATTTTCGTTATATGCCAGATTCTAGGTTAGAAGGCTGAAGTTCAGTTTAAAAAGTACAGAATTTCATAAACTGAAAAGCTAATTACAATTTCTCACTAGTTTGAATCTCATGACGTAACTTCAGAATTCCTGAGAGTGACTCGGCATAAGCAGTCATAAGCGCTGAGAACTGATTAATCTTTACAGAGCAGTACTGAGGACAATAATCGACCACAAAAAATGGAGTAGCAGATTTTTCAGGCAGAAAGATGAGATAATAAAATAAAAATTTCCCGCTGTGGCATCTTAGTCCAAACATCAACTATTAACCAGGCTCCAGATTTAATGATCTATTGAAGAGTCCTCTGGAAATAACACTATCTGGAGATGTTTCATAGAATATAAGTTTCCTAGAGATGGGCTGCTGCAATAAGCAACTTTTTGCATCCATCAATAAAAATCATCTAAGATGAAGATGACAGCAGGATGAGAAAAACGTTGGATTTTAAAATGGTGGGCTTGTAAGATACTCTATGTTCTACACAAATAAAAAGATTTAGGGTCTCTATTAGCACTGAATTGGTTTCAGAGACTTGTATTGGAGTTTTAAAGGCAAATTGGAAAATATTTCCTGGAATGACTCCTCACAGCATGCCTTTTGCTACTTAGATTATATTTCTTAAATTCTGAAGAAATCTTTTGCTTTTTCCCCCTTCTGTGCATTTTTGGTGCTGAGCTGTATCCGGTTTTCCCACACTCCCGCTTGTCAGAGAGAAGAAACCACAAAAATGTAGCAAAGCAAAGTTTGTCCAAAGAGCTGCAATTCCATCTCAGGAGGATAAACATTCCTAGTGCCAAGAAATGAGTACAGTACACCAGCACCTTCAAATATATTGTCCCGCTATGTGGTACGGGAACCAACTGACTCATTAGTACAATGAGCCTATCGCTTACTTATAGGAGCAGGAACTAGGATTACACCAAGAGAGACCAACCTGTCAGACCTGAAAGTCATACGTACACTGACTCTACCAGCTAAATGTCTGCTTTTCAACTGCTCTTAAAGATAATCTGGTATGAACACTAAAAAGGATTTGGCAAAGAAAGCTGGAGTTCCTTCCCAGTTTTACCAGTGACCTTCATCCATGAATTTCAGTGTCTTTATTAATCTTGCCTTGGAACTCACAGAGAGCCAGATTTAAGACCTCCTCATTTTAAAGTTGTGAAGACTGAGGTCCAGAGGTGTTAAGTGACTTGCCCAATGTCACACGGTCACTTAATGGCAGAACTGGAGCTAGAACTCACGACTCAACTCCCATTTCAACGTTGTCCCTGTAGAGCTCAGCCAGTAAACATTATTTGTGTGCAAGAAAGCTATTACCACGCAAGTCCAAGATTTTGGCTTTTCTTGGGTTGTGTGGTGATTTAATAATATAATTCAATAGCCACAAAGGACAGCTTTTGACTCATGATTAATCTGAATCAAATACAAAAGAGAAGAAGCAGCAGTTTGTTCCAGCAGTCTTTGTTGGCAACTAAAGTTGATCATGCTAAGTACCAGTAAATATGAGACCTTAATGAAACACCAGGGAAACAAAAGAAAAGCTCACAAGGTAAATGCACCGCTGGAAAAGCATGTCCCATAAAGACACCTTGAACAGATCTTTACTTTAAAAGTGAAGGCTATGAGAAAAGAAACAGTATCCAAATTTGTATCTAACTAATGACAGAAAGGTTAGAAGTGTAATTGGAAATTCAGCCTTCCAGAAACAGATTTAAGACTGAAACTCTTTTTAAGGTATTAAATGCATCCTTAAGATAGAGAATATTTCACAAAAACTGTTAAAACTAAGATCAATTAATTTAATTCGTCTAACTTATATCCAGGTCCATATCTGCTCATTAAAAAGTGTAAAAAAAAGATAAAGAGTTTTTCACAAAACATAAAAGATTCAGACTGTAGAAACGTCTGTCAAAGTAAGTGTGCCCTTCCATTTCTGGAAATTCAGATGTCAAGATTGTTCTCATTTGACTTCAATCGTGGTGGTTGTGGCAAAAGGAGCTCCTCAGTACCATTCACTGAGCACACACATAGTCATATCAGCAGGGAGTTATAATAACCAACTGTCTCAATCCTGGAAGAGCCCAAACACCAATGAGGGTAGACATAATGAACACAAATTAAAATAACAAAAAATAAAATAAAATCTAACAAAATAAAATGAAAAACCAATTATGAACATACCAAAAGAAATACATCTGATTTCTCCCAGATTGCCTGAGTATTTACAGTGAATGGCAGCAGGAAAGATTTAGTAAAGACTAAGTACTCTCCTCTTCAAAACTACACTGTTGTCTTGAAGGCACAGTGAAGGAAGGACAATAATCCTATAATATTTTAGTGGTACAATACTATGACCTAGACAAGAAATTGATACGAAAAAACTTACTTGGAAACTCTTTGCGATGACATCTTCCTAAGCACCTGCTTATGATTGGGTGGGGGTTTGGGGACCAGGGATGAGGAAGAATTTGGAGATGGCACCACTTTCTGTGGCAGACTGGTAGGCTTCTGGCCATTGGCAGTGGCACTGGAGATTCTGTAGCCTGCATTATGTATAGACCACAGATTGGAACTGGGTAATATGAGATTGCCAAAGATAGCCTGCAAAAAAAAAAAAAATGGGGGAAAAGATTGATGCCTTCTACTTATAACCCATTTGCTACAAGTCTTTTAATCTTGTCTAATTATAGCCAGTAATATTGGCGAAGCCCAATAAAAGAGAGAACTGGTCAGCACATTTTTTTTTTTTTTTTGTGGAAAAATCCTCTATTGCCATCCCAGTTTTAGATTTAGAGGGAGAGATGGCCAGAAATTGAGGCATTTCTCAGTGTGCAGTATCCACAGACAGAATGAGAAGACCCGGGATTTTGTCACTGCTCCTCTACTAATTACAAACATGGCCTTGAGAAAGTTCTCGGTTTCCCTAAAATGGGATAAATAACACCCATCTATTGGGAAGACAAAATGAGGCAATTTAGCAACAAGCACTTAAATGCAGAGTCAATAAATCCAAGAATGTTTTTTACTTGGAGGGTAAGCTTATAGACAAATCACTAAAGATCTAGAAATCGTGAAAGTTAACATCTACCTGTAAGAAATGAGGGAAAAGTAGGTTGCTCCATTTAGCAATTGTTTAGATAGTACTCAGCTTGAATGGTTTATTTCTTCTATGGCTTAAGGGTTTCTGTGCTTTTACTTTTCAAGTTTCAGCACTATTTGCAACAGCGCATGATATAAATCAATCTCACCAAAATTCTGATTGCGAAATAAAGTTGTAGAAAAGAAAAGCAGTAACAATTATACCGCACAGTACTTTTCAGAAAAAGACTTTTCAAGCACTTGATTCCATCTCTAGCTATTCTATATTAAACGAGATATATAGGTAGTTTTATTTCTCCACAAGTTAATCAATAAGAGTGGGAGAGAAGAAAGATCTATATTTAAAGCATTCCTCAAAATTTGTTTACACAATGAGGGAACTACCATCAGATGGAGAAACTAATAGAAACTGCTAAAGTGACAACTCAACCATATTCCCTACTCATTTGAAGTTTCTATTTTTCCAAGCCCTCAAGACTCTGCCACTCACCCCAGTTCACTCCCTACATGTTATTCTCAACTCCTTACTCTTTCCCACCACCTCTCCATCCCCATAACTGATCTGTTGCCAAGATGTGTTAATTCTGCCTTTGTAACATCTTTAGTACATACCCTCTTCCCTTCTCTGACATTGCCAGGTCCTCATCACCTCACTCCTGGACTACAAAGCCTGCTGGTGGCTGCCACAAGTCTCTCTTTACTTCAGTCTATTCTCCACTCAGCTGTCAAAGCCATTTAAAAAAAAAACAACACAGTTCTGACCATGTCACTCCCATACTCAACAAATTCCAGTGGCTACTCATCACTTCCAGGATTGGGTATAAAATACTCCATTTGGTTTTCAAAGCCCTTCATAACATTGCCAACCCCACAACCTTTCCAAACTTCATACATCTTACAATCTCCCCGCCCCTTCCCCCAATATATTCTTAGATTCTGGCCTTCTTGCTTGTTCCTTAAACAAGACACTTTCCTCTGGGCATTTCCCCTGGTAGTTCCCAATCTCTGAATGCTCTCCCTCTTTATCTCTGCCTCCTGGCTTCCCTTAAGTCCCAGCTAAAATACCATCTTCTCCAGGAAGCCTCTTCAGATCACCTTTAATTCTAGTATTTTCTCTCTGTATCCTGTATATAGCCTGTTTGTACACAGTTATTTGCATGTTCTTCTCCCTCCTACCCTCCCCCGCCAGATAAGTGTGATACTTAAGAGCAGGGACTATCTTTTGCCTTTCTTTGTATCCCCAGTGCTTAGCATGGTGCCTGGCACATTGCAGGAGCTTAACACATGTTTATGGACTGACTGACTGACATGTTAAAGTCTGAGAATGAAACCTTAGGTAGACAACTGGAAATGGAATTCATCACCAGATGGGGATAGAAAGTAATTCTTTGATATAGCTAGGGACTGGAGAATTCATCAACATTTAAAATGAAAAACACTTAACCTACATTTAATCATCATTGAAAGGTAGAAAGTTCTATATATCTTCCTTAAGAGTACGTTTGTGTCATTACCCAAAAGTCTGCCTTTCAGCAATGATTTGTGCATAGCAATTAGTCTTGTATTCTTAAACATGTTTATCTCTGTCACTGAAAGCAGATTTGTCTTCTGGTCTTTTGAAAACCATCATTACCTATAAAAGAATCTTATTAAAAGGAATAATTCTGGTTGCATAAAAACATACACATTATTAATCTTTTATTAGTTAAGTTCTACTACAGTATAGCATCAAAACAGCAAGCTATTTTGGATACAGTTACTTCTATTCCATTTGCAAACTTATATAAGGATTGCATTTCATTGTAGACCAATATGTTGTGTTCAAAATACGTAATGAAAACAGTAAGCAAAAATACAAGCTCTTCTAATTCTATCTACAAAAATTTGATCAATCTTTCTCTCTAGCAACCAAAGAAACTGAAAAACAGAAAACACAAAATCAACTGAAGAACTGTACTCTTAAAAACTCCCACTTGTCTGAGCTTTTTTATGCTTCAACACATATCTTGAATTGCATTTTGGGGGTTGAGAGGGAGGAAGAGAGACCAAACTGTCCAGTGTTTCTGTATAGAAATATATTTTGGGTAAACTCACAGCCTGATCACTTAGAATCACAGTTTAGAGCTAGAAGGGATCTCCAGCATAATTTAGTCCAACCTTCTCACATTTACAAATGAGGAAATTGAGGCAGGATGTTTAAATGACTTGCCTACAGTCATATAGTTAGTTTGCTGCAGAAGTGAATTGGAACCTAAGTCTCCTGGCTTTCAGGCCAATCCCCTTTCCACAATCCAATAACCTAAATCTATATGATCTTATAAAACGGGAAAAAACCCCTACATCACCATCATCTTATAGTTCCATTACTTGTAGAGTCTATACTCTAATCTGATGTCCTAGGACTCTATACTCCTGATATGCACATACATTGTACTTTGCATTATATTTATCTGCATATTATTTTATCATCTCTACTAGATTGTAAGAGCTTCAAGGGCAAGAATTATTTATTTTTGTATCTCCCCCAGCACTCTGATTGTTAAGGGTAGAGACTGTGTCTTATTTAACTCTTATCTCCCCGGCAACTCACACATAATAATTGTTTGAAAATTTTTAAAATTAATTTTTATTTTCATTCTGAATATAACAAACACCAAATAAAATGAGTATTTGTGTGTATATATAATGGAATGGAAAAAGAAGATCATCTCTATATGTATATAAGAATGAATGAATTCAAAGGGATAGGTTTGTCCTGGTGCTCATTAAGTCCCCTGTTCCTCAGATCTTTTTCCAAAATGAAGACTTATCTAAGGAAATTCATACATGAAAATTCTATGCAGGAGGTCAGTAGTTGGAACAATCTATGTGTGTTACAATCACCTGAAGAACAAGGGTCATACAGTTGGTTATCAGTTAATTTACAGAGAATATAGGGACTTTGAAAGCACTGGTGATTCCTCAAGACCTAGTATCAATATATTAAATCACTCTGCTATATTTGAGTGGCTTTTTTCTTGGGTGTGGGAAACAGCTATGCAACAGAGAGCGGACTCAGAAAACCACAGTCTGAAGATTGGCTAATCCCCAGGAGAAAGACAGGAAAGGTCCTTCTTCTCCCACATGTGTCTGGCAAACATAAGGGCACTCGTGGGTGGGATGGAGGAGTTTCTGATAGACAGAACACAGACTTCAACTTGGAAGGTGAAAGGAGGAACAAAATCTGGGATCTTTCACCAGTAAGTTAGTACTGTTCACTGATTAAATCCTTGGGAGGTTTTGCCAGAAAACTCCCTTCCCTTTAGCCCTCACTCATGGTTTCATGGTACTGACTCTTGGACTTGGATGACTACCTGAGGTGAAATAATTGTCCAGATTCATAGTTAAGAGAATTGAATAAGGCAATACAGGTAAATGCCACATAGTTACTTTTTACAATGGGTGATTATATGGTCTTTTTTCCTAAATAAAAGAAATTTTTACTTTTTTTTATCACTTACATTTTCTATCATATCTCTTCACCTACCCCCCTCCCCCCCCGCCTAGAAAGTTATTGTTTATAAGAAAGAATAAAAAATAGAGGAAGAAAAAAATTCAGGAAAACTAGCCAACATATTGAAAAAAATCTGGCATTCTATTTAGTGTTTGATGTTCATGATTTTCAGCCTCTGGAAAGATGCAGGGGGTATGTATGTATCTTCTAACCTCGCTTCTTTGGAACCAAGTTTGGTCATAATTTCAGTTTTCATTGTTTTGATACTGTTCTTTCCATTAACTTTGCTATAGTCACTGTGTATACTATTTTCCTGATTCTGCTTACTTTACTTTGTATCATCTTCCCATACTTCTCTACTTCTCAGTCACCATTTCTTATGGCAGAGTAACAGTCTATTACATTCATGTGCCATAGCTGGTGGAACCATAGTCGACTGGTATCTACTTTGTTGCCAATTCTTTGCTACTACAAAAAGTATTGCTAAAAATATTTTGGTGTGTGCTGATCCCTTCTTTTTGTCATTGATCTCCATCTAAGTAGTAGAATCTCTGGGTCAAGGGATATTAACTAAAAATCTAGTCACTCTTTTCACTTACTTCCAAGTTGCTTTCCAGAATGACTGGACCAATTCACAGCTCTACTAACAATCTGGGCCTGTCTTTCCATTACTCCTCCCCAATGCTGACTTTTCTCATTTTCAATCATCTTTGACAATTTTCTGGGTGTGAGGTATAACTTCAGAGAGTTGTTTTGACCATTTCTCCTTTTATTAAGTGATTTGGAAGACTAGTTTACATAGTTTTTAATAGTTTGAAATTCTTTTGAGAAGCATTTATTCATATTCATTTTAAGTCCTTCATTTTTATTCAGGAGGTAGGGGCTTCCAGGTACTGTTCTCATGCTATAGAGTGTATCATGACCCAGAGAAAGTCCATATTATGTAACTACAAGGTATACAAATATATTTTAGTGTGGTTATTTCAGGTTGCTAAAGTACTAAAGTGTTTGTGAGCTGAGACTGAGATAACAAGATGAGCAAGTTTTGGACTCAGTTACAAAGCCCACACCACTCTGTCATAATTCTGATGGGGGAGGGGCAGAAAAGCTTAAGCTACTGTTCCAACAAAAGGGCAGCAGGGAAGGCCAGATATGGACCATCCAAGGAAATAAGGCAGCTCTTTGAGCTGCCAAAGATACACGAAACTCTTCAGTGTATCCTTCTACCTCTAAAATGAGCTCTTCTTCCTCTTAACCCTTTTGAGAGGCTCCTAATAGTTCCAGAGATCTAGTTTGGGGCAGAAGATGAATTACGGTGGTTGAGTCTGCAGAGTAATGAAGAAGACATACAATCTGTCAGTCACCCAGAAGCCGGGATGCTGCCATTACATAGAATGAAGTTAACTAGGCTAAAGGAACATCACACCCATGACCTTTTTCTCATCAGAAGTGGCACCTTCTCAAGAGAACCAATAGGCATAAAGCAGCAGATGCTGAGGTTTATGTCAAAGAGACCAGATAAGATCGCGGCTTCTTCCAGAACTTGATAGCAGTGCAGTGAAAAGGCGCTAGACTTAGAGGCAGGAGAGACACACATTCAAATTGTACCTCCAACACTGCTTGTGACTATGGGCAAGTTATTTGGCATCTCTATCTCAGTTTTCCCAACTGTAGAAATGGGAAAATAATATCTATTGCACCTGTTTCACAGGTCTCTCATAAGAACCAAATGATGGTATATGCAAGAGCTTGGGAAACCAGCAGATTTCTGGCTTTTGTTTTTTGGTGGAGACATTGCTGTAGTGAACCACTGGTGAAGAAACCTCTACCAACAAACACTGGCATGGGGAATTTCTTGCACCCATCTATAGACAGTTTAGGACCTGAGAGATACATCTTAAGGAGTAGCCCCTACAAGACTTACAGACCAAGTGATTTGTCTAATAACACTTATTGTGTAATGAGTCAAAAGCTGAATCTAAACTGAGGCCCCAAGACCAGTACTGTTAAACACTGTCCCCAGACTGCCTCTATCAATATTATTATTTTCTCCCAGTAAGGTCCAATACTGTATCCTACTGGCGAGCAACTCAATAAATATTGTTGGCAGACTGAATGAGTTAACTCTTGTAGGCAGCTTCTAAAAGGGTCTTAATCAATGCCAGAGAATAATTTATATGCTCTGAAAAAATGTTTTATAAGCTGATGTTGACTCTTCTGGATTACTTTTCTCTTTTATGTTTTAAAAATATCTTTATTTGTAGATTTACTACCGAGACAACCTGGTGACATATTTCTCTTACTCTTTCCTTGTAAGTCAGTTTATCCTACTTTTAATCATTTTTCCTGCTCTTTTTTCTTTAACCTCTCAAGTAAACGAACTAATTTTTCAAAGCCTTTCTTAACTGAGTCAGCAGAGATTAGTCTAACCCCTAAATATGCCTCATTGTATGAGATACTCCAAAGCTTTGTTAATTTCAGATCCCTCATTTTTATGGTACCATTTTCGCCATCTCTGTACTTGGCACAGAAAAATGACTAAGACAGACAGTGTTGAGTCAGCTTCTGTACTTCTCTTCTGTCTAGGAATTAAGTTTCTTCTCAGTTAATATTGTGATGCTATATCTCTCATTTGTGTTTTCTGATTAATTACAATTATTTTTATCTATGGTTCCTTGCTTTCTACTCATATTTATATTGGAATGCTTCTTGATAATGTCCAATATCATGTAATTAATAGTAAAAAACAGTATTAATTAGTAGTAAGTAATAAAACATTTGAGCTTCAGTTTCTTCATGTGTAAAGTGAAGAAGTTAGACTAAATGATCCTCTAAGAGCCTTTCTGAGTCTGTATTTATGAATCTATAAATGTGGCAAGAAAATTACTTAATTTTATTGTTTTCAAAGTCAATATATCAAAAAAAAATGAGGACATGTTATTCTGGGATTTAACAGCAAGTCCTAAATTCATATTACACCTAATATTTAATCCCTTTAAAATTGAAAAGAAATGTCTTTCTTTAAAGGAAATTTGAAAATAAGCCATTAACTTATTTGGTTAATTGTGGGTCCTATTTTCAGTGATTCATGGATGGCATTTTATTTACAAATTTTAATAATTATTTACATATAGGACTAACTCTACTGTTTATATCTTTGTTTAAATAAATGTATTTCCACAATGCAAGAAACTTACTCAATATGATGGGTTCTACTTTATTTACCACTCAGGAAACACATCATTATATAAACCCTGGAGTCACATGTTCTGTAAGCATTTTTCATATGGCTGGGGGCCATGAAATGAGGAGGTCTTGTCTTTTGCCCATCTTGCACAATGGTACTACTGTTAGTTCTTCACATGCCCATAGACAAACAAACAGATACTAACCATAAATCAGAGTGAAATGACGGAAAGAAGCTGTTTGCTATGCAGCTGTAGCAAAGCAACTTTTTGAGGACACTGAGCATGTTCAAAATGTTCATTTAAAGCACAAGAGCTATCTTCAATAGTTGGTAAATGTACTGCTCCTCGATGCATCCCAAACTATGTGAATTCTGCCAAGTCACGGTTTAAAATGTGATTTCAGAATTTTTGTATTTTCTTCCTTAACCCTGAGGCTTCTTTGGCTAAGGCTATTGAAAACTGCTGTAACTAGGTGAGAATACTTCTCAATCAATCAAAAACCTTAAGCTCAATTCAAAAAGTCTTTAAAAGCCAGTTGATGAAGTAAAATGACTTCAAACAAGTGGTGACTTCAAACAAGTGGTCTGCTTCAGCTGGTTTCTTCATGCTCTCTGGGTCTTACATAAAAGCATCAAGTTAGTTAGAGTGGGAGGCTCCTCCAGAAATGGAACATGTGTGGTTTTCTAGCACAGAGCAAAGGAGTGACCACGTATAGGGAGAAGAGGAGAGAAGAGAAGAGGAGAGGCTTCTGGCCTGTTCTCCTTCCCCATCCTCTTCTATCTAGACTGAAAAAGAAACATTTCAGCTCTTCAAGGTCTACAGAAGATTTTCATTCCCACCTCATCACCTAAACAGCCCTCTCTAGATAAGTCCACAGAAGTGTCCTCCTTGCCAGGATTTCAGGACAGATGAAGCTCCGAGCTCTTCCAGAAGCCCACTCAGCTGAGAAAACACATTATGCCTAAAGGGAACTTCTTGAGCATTTCAAAGACTTTCAGCAACCAGGAAAGCTATGAACTCTTTCTAAGCCTGAGCCTACGGTCTGTCCCCCTGGAATGTATATGTACTTGTGGTAAAGGGGACAACAGACCTTGCAGAGGGAGGACTGTTCTGTACCAGCTCTTCTTTTTGTACCATACTAGTAAATAACCCTTTCTAAAAGCCTCTGAAGGCTGGCTGATGAAATGATTCTTACCTGATAATCTAGGAGGGAAGTACTCTGTGGGGGCGGGCATTTCAAGCCAGTGGCATTCAAAGTCACCTCTGACCCTTCAAGTCTCACTCTAGAACCCTAAGGGGAAGATGTAGTGAGCTTTGCTCTGGGAAGATGAATCATAGTGGGAGCAGAAATTGTGATAAAGATTCTCAGAGCTTAACCAGGCTACACATAATATGAGTAACAACCAACACAAGTGGTCAAGAACTGTAGCTAAAAGACATACTAGAAGAAAACATTACTGATCTTACTATTTAACTGTCGTTCAGATACTGAAACCTTGAGGTATAAGCACAAATGGAGTTTTAAACATAAGGATAAGCACCAGAATTTATAAATATTTCAAAATAGAGTAGAATGCATTAGTTCAGAGTCTACCATTAAGAATTTGTACGTTGACTAGGGTTGCCATAACCAAAGAATCCATCACCGAGAGGCCTGATTATTTGTGACGAGTTTCTCTGTGCTTAGCTAGGCTGGTTCTTGGAAAGCAGATATAGTTTGTTGCTGGGACTGTTCTTGAAGCCAAACTGCCATGGAAGGATCTGGCAGAACTTGTATTCCTTTGTTCTTACCTTAGAGAAATCGGAGTCATTTGTATGCCATGATAAGGCATCAGAGATGCACAACATGGGCAGGACTGGATAGATTGTGATCTCTATCACTGTTTTTAAAATATTCAATAATTTACACTTGCATTTCCCATAACTGATTGAACAAAAGATTTTACTATATTATGTACCATATTAATATAATAATTGTACTACTATCAGATCCTTATAAATCTGTGGTTAGCTTTAAGGTACCCCTAACACCACCCTCCAAGTGAGCAGTAGGAAACTCATTCTAACATGGGAGAGGAAACTTTATCACAACAGGATTTTACCAGTATCTTTTTTTTTTTTTTGGTTGTTTTCCTAGAAGAGTGGAAAACACTTCTACATGTATCTTATTTATCCCCCTGTATTTCTCTCTATTGTCTTATTTATTCTCACAGTCTCTATCTAGAGTAAGAAAAACCACGTTTGTTAAGTTTTTCCTATGTGGGCTGAGTTCAGGTTTGTTATTGTATCTCCCTTGGGGATATTTTATGGAAGGGCCTTTCTGCAGGCACAAATATATTGACTATTTCTTGTTGGCTACAAACTCTTTTAACTAGCAATTAGAACTCCAAGGATATGTTTAAGGGTCAATGCCTTGCCCTTTAGGACTCCTTTTCCTGCTGGTCTTGAAGTATAAGGACAACTCTCTCAACTCCTAAGAAAGCCAGTGCCTAGAATGGGACTACCTCCTATTATGTATTCTTTCCTTTTCTACAGTGCCTTATGGGAGCTCAAAAGGTACCTGGTCTTTTTTCCCTGATGAGAACATGTAGATGTCAGCTACAGAAGTAGTTACAGGGAGAACAGTGGAAGAGGCAGCCTGGGCAAGAGATGAAGAGTTGTCCCAAAAGAGAAAGAACATGGGAAAGATCCCTCTTGTCATGGATCAGGATGTACTCAATGGAAATGAAACATAAAATTGCATTAGCAGCTCTCTTGCAAATGTCCCAATAAGGCCATTCTGTGATTCTTTAATGCTCACTATTCCTTTTTCTGTATAGGAATAAAACCTGATTCCAGTTTGTACCCTGGGTACATTTTTTGACTTCCTCCCCTTTGCTTGGGAGCCCAAAACAGAATTATTCTTAGGAATCCTGTGGGATGGGGTGTGGTGGTGGTGGAAACCTAATTGCACTAATGAGGAGATAGACAACCTCAGAGCAATGAATCCAAAGAAGACTATGAAGGCAGGTACAAACCAGTGACTACTGCCAAACCCTGTGGCCCCAGACTATGGGTAGTTATGTTGGACTATGAATCAAGTAAGATGATCGTAGGGCAATTTTCAGTAGAGAAACAAGAAATAAAAATTGTTACCAGTTCCTGACAAAGGTCATAAAGGAAAAAAACAAAACAAAACAGAGAAGCAGTAGGCGATGAGATCCAAGTTAACACACCCTGAGACTGAACCATACACATGAAATCTTGCTTTCAAAGTCCCTAAGAGCAACCTTGTTGATATTTGCCTTCCATTAAGCTATATGATGATGAAGATGTCCTGGACAGTCATTGCAGCATGCTTGCTCTTTCTGCCATGTTGAGAATCCAGCATATTATTGTTGGCAGAATGAAAAGAAGACTGAAAACTCCTGCCGAGATTCTCCTCCCTTCCCTCCTTTCCCTCTCCCTAACACAAACACACAGCTGCTGAAGTTCTCTGAGACTGCATGGAGGCAGAATTTGTCCAGCCCCTAGCCCTGTGCAATGAACTTTTTGGATCAGAGTTGCAGGAATTGGTTACATATGTGGACTGATTCCAGACCTGAAAGGTGATAGATACATATATGCCTGGAGACACTTGGGCACACACACGTGGGCACAGAAACACACATATTGTCACCAAAGAGCACATTACACTTTTGATGCTAGAAAGGGTGTGAAAGACTTGCTAAGCTTAGCTTCTCCTGGCGCTTGTCTGTTATAGTCACGTTGGTCTCTGTTGGCCCGGCTTCAGGAATCTGGATGAGTGCTCCCACTCTATATCCAGGCTGGTTCAGAAAGTGGTAGAAAGGCCAAAGTCAAGAAACAAATTTTCCTCTCATTTAAAGTGACCCGACTATCATAGAAAATTAAGTCATCTAAAAATTGAAAAGTTTTATACCAGACTGCAGGAGGAAGAAGGATGGATAGAGGTGGGAGGAAAAGAGAAATGTTTTAAAAACAAACCAGTTTTTTAGTTAACGGAAACTTCAGGAGTACTACCTTGGCCCTCAAAATGTACTTAATTTTTCTGCTTTCTGAACTGCTGGACTCTTTTCAGTTTCTATGAGGCAGAGGAGAGAGTGGGAGGGAAGGGGAGAGGGGGTGTGAGCTGAGGCTTAACAAAGGATCACTTTAACAGAAACTACTGAGTAATGGCTCTGCACTGGGCCAAGAATAACATCAGCTCAATGTCAGCAATTAGAACTGGGTCAGTTAGGCCCCACAGCCAGCATGGCCTTCCTCCTAGACCCCAGCATGGCCAGCTACTAACACTGATGTCATCAGCTGTCTCCATTGCTCATGAAAGACCCTCAGACAGAGATGAAAGAAAGGCTTTTTGCATTTTCTTTGAGGGGTAATAGCCCAGTTTGAGGGGGAAATGGGAAAAGAAACAGAGGTCAACAACTCAGGAAAGAAAATACACATCTGTGTGTGCTGTGTGTGTGTGTGTACATACATATGTATATATGTATATCTATAGTACAGTATAGTATGTATAGTATTATTACTCATAAATACATTGTTATACATGTTCAGAGAGGCGCCACAGATACATTTATTGTCATTAGAATGCAAATGCAGATGTTACAATTTGTTTTCCAAAGGGGTTAATCTACTCACTTACACACTTTGAGAATCAGGGTTCACTGAAATTCCCATTCTGAATACTAGGCCCAGATATTAAGGGGCTGCTTGCTGAGCAGCACTAGTGAAAGTACAGTAACAGTGGTAGAGAGCAAGAAAACATTTAGATAACCTGTTTATGAAGAAGCAGTGGCAGAAGGGGAGGAAAAAAAACAATGAAACAAAAGTTCCTAGAAAAAAACTTTTGCCAGACAGTTTGTGTGGGAGATTCTGTGTTTTCAGCTTTCAGACGCTCCCTTCTAAAAGGCAGCAAACGATTTCCCCTTCCCTACGCCCCCAGCAGAGAGACCTTTTCTAATATGGATGCCCCTTGAGATGATTTGGAAAACCAACACAGTTCTAGGATATTCACAGTATGATAAAGAAGTGGGAGGGGATTCTTTCCCTCCTCATTCTGGCTTCCCTGGCTTCCATCAAGTCCCAGCTAAAATCCCTACCTTTTACAAGAAATTTTTCCTAGTCGCCCTTAATACCATTGGTTTCCCTTTGTTGCTAATCTCCAATTTATCATGTGAGAGTATGTTTATACAGACACACACACACAGAATATAACATGCACACATGTATATGGAAAAGAAACAGATAAAAAACTCAGAAAAGAAAACACATCTCTGCATGTATGTATATCCATATTAAAATATGAGTTATTAATATACATTATTTTTATGTTATATGTTATACATAATATATTATATATTGTATATAGTTGTTTTCATTTTGCCTCCCTGATTTGATTTGCATGTGCCTCGAGAGCAGGGACTATCTTTTGCCTTTCTTTGTATCCTTAGTGCCCAGTGCCCAGCACAAAGTAGGTGCTTAATAAATGCTATTTGACTGACTTCCTCACAAGTCGTAGGAGAAGTGTGTCCCTTTTTCAGTTATCTCACTTTTTTCTTCTTCATCTCTACCAGCTGGCTAGGATTGTATTTCTCTCTGTGTCTTTGTCCTAGGACTGTCCCTGTCAATGGCTCTGAGGCACTTTCAAACCCATGTCACAGGATAAACCTTTTCTTAGATGATATGTTTATTAGAATTTGAATGTATTGATTCACATTGTTGATGAATAAAGTTCACACATAATGAACTTTTGAATATGCACAGATGATCACAGAAGCATAGATTTAGAGCTAAAAAAGACCACAAACACGGTTTAGTGTTGTTCAGTCGTTCAGTTGTGTCTGACTCAGTGGGATTTTCTTGACAAAGATATTGGAGTGGTTTGTCATTTCCTTCTTCAGTGTCAGGATATCAGAGATTAAGTGACTTATCCAGGATCATACAGCTAGGAAGTGTTTGAGGCAGAATTTGAACCCAGGTCTTCCTGACTCCAGGCACTGAGCCACCAACTGCTCTTAGACTACTTTACAGATGATGAAACTGAGGCTCCCATTGATAAACTGACTAGACTAGTCACAAATAATAAGTGGTGGGACAGAGTTTGAACCAAGGCAATTTGACTTGCTGTCCTCCAGACACAGTTTCCAAATATATCCTAGATCTCATCTCTTCCCACCCCATTTGTCTCACTTGGGCTTTTTGAAATGACAAAATAAAACAAGATGTTACAATACCTTGGAGATTATAAGTGCTATGATAGTAGTCAAAAAAGTATAGAGAACCTCCTCAAATAAGATGAGAAAGGCTATGTAATCATTACCAAAACCATTTATTAAATCACTACTATTATTATTATTACTATTTTTTACTACACACTAAATTTTTATTTTTTACTTGCAAGTTTTTAGTTTTACTGTTTTACTATTTGCCATTACTGTTATTACTAAACGATGTTAGTAAATCATCAGTGTATGGTATTGTTCAAGTTATTACAAAACAATATCATCTCTAAGTAGTCATTTTATGCCATAAGGTGCTAAAATTCTGGACACTGGATGGAATATTTAATACGACATTTGCTATTTTACTGATTATTCTACACCTTCCAAATCAGGATTCGGATACTTTGTCCATGCCTCTAGAATTTAATCAGCATTTAGCTCAACCTGAACCAACTGCGTCTGGGAAGACTGGGGAAGAGATGAAGAGAGGGAATATATATGTGTACACACACACACACACCCCATATACACAGCCATCCATCCATCCATCTGTACGTATATACATATATATACACACACATACATATAAACACACACACACATCCCATATACACAGCCATCCATCCATCCATCTGTACATATATACATGTATACACACACACATACATATAAACGCACACACACACACACACACACACACCCGTATACACATCCATCCATCCATCCATCTGTACATATATACATGTATACACACACACATACATATAAACGCACACACACACACCCATATACACAGCCATCCATCCATCCATCTGTACATATATACATGTATACACACACACACATATAAACGCACACACACACACACACACACACACACCCGTATACACATCCATCCATCCATCCATCTGTACATATATACATGTATACACACACATACATATAAACACACACACACACACCCGTATACACAGCCATCCATCCATCCATCTGTACATATATACATGTATACACACACACATACATATAAACGCACACACACACACACACACACCCGTATACACATCCATCCATCCATCCATCTGTACATATATACATGTATACACACACACATACATATAAACGCACACACACACACCCGTATACACAGCCATCCATCCATCCATCTGTACATATATACATGTATACACACACACATACATATAAATGCACACACACACACACACACACACCCGTATACACATCCATCCATCCATCCATCTGTACATATATACATGTATACACACACACATACATATAAACGCACACACACACATTTATAGTGAATGACTTTTTGTTCTCTCTCTCTGGGAGACATGAAGCAATGCCCTACCTGGGAGTTTTGTGTACTACCTATGACAGAATTGGAAAAATACCAAACATATTTGTTCTATATTTCACAGTTTAGTGAGATACACTGGCATAATCCTCAAGTGACAATTATCTTCATTATAGCTAGAATTTACTGAGTGCTTTAAGGTTTACAAAGCACTTTGCATATGTTATTTCATTTGATCCTTATAGGAACCCCATGAGATAGTACAAGTAGGCATCCTTCTTTGTTCTCTTTTTACAGATGAGGACTGAGGCTCACAGATGAATAGAAACGAGCCCAAGGTCACCAGACCTGGGTCCTTTTCACTCAGTGATCTCATTAGGCATTTAATTATCATCTCTATGTTGATGATTTTCAAATTTACCCATATAGGTCTAATCTCTCTGCTGACCTTTAGTCTCACTTCTCCAACTGCCTTTTAAACATCTCAAGTTAGATGGTCAGTAGGTATCTGAAACTCAACATATCTAAAGCTGAATTACATTTCCTCTTAAACCCTCTTTGTTTCTAAACTGCCCTGTTAATGTTGAGGGCACCTTCATCTTCCCAGGCCCCCAGGCCTGTCATCCTCAGCTCTTCATTACCTGTCACTCCTCATATTCAATCTGTTGCCCAGTCATGACAATTTCACCTTCTCTCAAATGTGCACTTTCTCTCCTCTCCTACTGCTACTATCCCTGTACAGGGCCTTGTTCTCTCAGGCTAGGACTATTGAAATAGCCTCCTGCTGGGTCTACCTGCATCCAGTCTTTCTCTGCTGCAATCTACCCTCTATTTAGCCGTCAGTGATTTCTTAAAGTTCAGGTCTGATCAGGTCATTCCTATACTCAATAAACTCCAGTGTCTCCCTATCGCCTACAAGATCTCGTACAAAATCCTCTGTTGGGCATTCGATATCCTTCATAAAATAGTTCCCTGTCCCCTCCCCTGCCACCCTTCCAGTCTTCATACACTGTTTGCTCCTCCTCATTCCCACATACTTCTGATCCGGAGACAATGTCCTCCTTGCTATTCCACAAATAAGATGCTCCAACTTTTGGCTCTTTGAATTTTCTCTGTCATTCATACTTCGAAAACTAGAATTCCAAACTAGAATCCTACCTTCTAAAGGAAACCTTTCCTAATCCCTCGTGATCCTCGTGCCTTCCTTCTGCTGATTATTTCCCATTTATTCTATGTATAGCTTGCATGTACATATTAATTTGCTTGTTGTTTCCCCCGTTAGATTGTGGGCTTTGTGACAGCAGGAACTCTTTTTGCCTTTCTTTGCATCTGCAGCACTTAGCAGAGCGCATGGTACATAGGAGGCACTTTATAAATGCTTCTTGACAAGTAGGAAATGACAGAACTGGAATCTGAACCAAGACAATATAAGGCTGCCTAAGTTTTTAAGTACATCCTGGACCTGATCTGTTTCCATCCCATCTATCTAATTAGGCATTTCTGAAGTCAAGTGAGTTGCCCAGGATCATACAGTTAGTAAGTGTATGAGGCAAGATTTAAATCCAGGTCCCCCTAATTCTAAGTATTCTTCCCTCCACTCACATAGCCACCACCCTAGTTTAAGCCCTAATTACCTCTCATCTGAGCTACAGCAATAGCCTCCCAATTGGTCTCCTTGCCAAGTGTCTCTTTACTCCAAACCATTCTCTCTACTCAGCTTGCAAATATGATCTTCCTAAAGAGCAGATCTGACCATTCTCTTCCCCCCACTCCCTACTCAACAAACTCCAGTGGCCCTCATTTACCTCCAAAGTCAAATATAAAATACCTCTTTTTATATAACTCATTCTTTCTTACTTTTTCTAGTCTTTTTCTTTATTTTACCTTATTCCATGATCTCTCTTCTCCCTCTCTCTGTCCCCCATATGTGGGGGACTTGACCTTCCCCCTTCCCTCTGCCTTTTGGCTAGCCCACCTTTCTTATAGACTTAACTCAAATCTCCCTTTCTGCAGGAGGCTCTTCCCCATTCCCCCATCTGCTGATACCTTGTCCTCCAATATTAACTTCTATCTTCTCTCTATATGTCTTATATAGACCTATAAAGACAGTCTCATTAGAATATCAGCTTTCTAGGGGCAGGAGCTGTTTTTAGGCTTTTGTAGCATCTTTAATGCTTAGCACTAAATAAATCCTTGATTATTAGCCACTATACTCCTTTGACTTGTGAATTCTATGCATAAAAGTGTAGGTAGGTTCTTATTTCTCTCTCTCCCTTGTTTTTTTTGTGGTTTTTTTTGGAAGCAACTTGCCCAGGGTCATACAGCTAGTAAGTGAGGGGTGTTCTTATTTCTCTAAGAAAACCAGGCTGTTGGAAGCTGGTCCAAAGAATGGGAATGATCTCAAAAGGAAGAGGTTTCTTCAAGTGGGAAAGAGAAAACCTCCTTTCCTAAACCCTCCAAATTCTGTGATTTGACCCTTCTTTTTATAACCTTCCTTTCTTGTCAAGTTGATTGGTTGGTTTCAAGAGACAAGGTGGGCTACATTGAGAAGAACTAACTAGGTTCAGTCAGAAGAGTTAAGACAGTTCAGTCACACTTTGATCATTTAGCCATCATTTCAGCATTTCTGCTCCAAATAATTCTTCTGGGGAATAGGCTCAACAGATTTTCTTTTTAAAAGGATGAGCCAATGAAGTAGGGGTAAAGTTAGTGTTCTATTGTTCTATTCTGGGTCTTTAAAAGGAAATTTCTGGCAAGTTATTCCTGAAGTTAATTAATGACCTTGACTTTTCCTCATTGATGGAAAGATGGCTTCATTTTAGGGACTGGTCATTTCTCTAATTACCTGGTGCCGGGCTCGGCTCTGGTCAAGCAGCTGCCGGGACTGAAGTTTTTGTTGTTCAAGCTGTTGCAGTGCAAAGTGGAGCTGATAGCTGCCAGCGGTGGGATGATACTTGTGCTGTGGCATCACTCCTGTTGCCTTGTTATATGCAGAGTTTTCTACTTCCCCTTCCCAGGCAAAGCCACCTGTTTGCATATTCCTGAGAAAAAGAGAGAATATATTTCTTGAAGAATCAAGCTAAAATCCTCAAGAAAACACCAGCCTCAGGCACTGCCAAAAGATCTCAAAGATAAACTCCAACGTAGGCAAATAAACTAATGGAGAAGACTAGAATAGAAGAAATGCCAGACGAGGACAAACCCACAGACCACCTAGCCCAGCATTTTGGCTCTGAAGGAACCACAGGCAGTTCTGTGGTACAGTGTCATAAGCCCCAAAGTGTTTTATGGCTGAAATAGGATGAGAAAAGCTGAGCTAGTCTAATTCACTTTGAGACCAGTATGAACATATCTTGAAATTATTTTCTTGCTGACAATAACTAGACTTGAATCTCAAAACCACTTATGCTTATGGGTCTGATGTGACTATATTACTCAAATTAAACAGACGTGATCCATATGTTTAAAGAGCTCACTTACAAAAATGTAGAAAAATACAAGGGATATGTAAACAACAGAACCAAAATAGTAAGAAGTATGTAAATACTGTTAGTAAAATCCCAATAAAGCAAAATAATAACCGTATATCATCAGAGTAGAAAAACTGTCACAAAAGTTCCATGCTTTAGACAGGGAGAAGCCAAGGCAAAACTGGTATATGTATATATATATATATATATATATATATATATATATATATATATATATATATATATATACATACATATATACAGTTAAGACAATAAGACCTGGAGCCAGTACTGGAGAGGGGTTAGTGATTCCAATGAATGAGACAAAAACCTGGGAGAAAGGAACAAGTGGTAAAACTAAAGGCTAATGATTCCCAAACCAACTAAAGAGGTACTACTTTGAATTTGGAATAAGTCAATAATATAAAGCTTCATTGATTTTTAGACCTGAAGGAATATTAAAGAAAATTCAGTTCAACCTCCTCACTTTACAAATGAGGAAACTGAGGCGCAGGTTAAATGACATGGTTAAGGTCATGGTGCTAATCAGTGACATAGCACAATCAATACCTACATCTCTACAGTTCTGATTCAGTGGTCTCTCCATTATACTGAATCCTTAAAACAAAGTATAGATCAGAAAATATGGTCAGAATAGCGTAGCCATCAGTAAAACATCTGCTCCTATAGACTTATTGGCTAATATTAGTGGAAAGAAGAAGAAAGAAGGAAAAGAAAGAAGGAAAAGAAAGGAAGGAAGGAAGGAAGGAAAGAATAAAGAAAGAAAGAAAGAAAGAAAGAAAGAAAGAAAGAAAGAAAGAAAGAAAGAAAGGAAGGAAGGAAGGAAGGAAGGAAGGAAGGAAGGAAGGAAGGAAGGAAGGAAGGAAGGAAGGAAGAATGAAGTACCAGCAGCACCTAACATTTATATAATACTTACACAGTACTATAGGCACTGTGCTTAAGCACTTTACAATTATTATCTCATTTGATCCTCACAACAGTTCTGGGAAGTAGGTGCTATTATTATCCTCATTTTACTGATTAGGAAACTGGGACAAACAAAAGGTTAACTGACTTGCCCAGGGTCACACAGCTAGTGTCTGAGACTGGATTTGAACTTAGGGAAGTATTTGTATCATGGGCTGGTGGATTTGGTTTTACTTTTTAAAAGCTGACATACTATATAGTAGACAGTGAGTCAGAACCAAACTCTCTGCTATTATTTGCCAAAATAACAGATCAGAATAAATAGGTCTGCAGGACTATGGGGGAAGAGCAGGGAAGAAGAAAAAGAATGTTAAGTGGGGAAATGAACATCAGGAGAGAGGCTTTTAGCAACTACACATCGACAGAACAGACTAGAACATCATAAACTTTTACTGTCAAAGCTGTTTTTCCTTTCATCAGTAACTCAAGCCCTGCCTCCAAACTGCAGAAGGAAAAGTTTCTCAGAGGCTTTCTGTAAAAAGGCAGGAATTTTTACAGCCTAGGATGGGGTGGGGGCAGGGATAGCTCAGCTGTGAGGCAATGTGATAAATGCCAGCAGGGACTTGCTTCCTTTGAAGTGCAGTGTGCCTGACCCAGGCCATGACCGTTACATGTGTAAAGGACAAGCCTTTGGAGTTTGCAGTAAGCAGGTGGTGCAGTGACAGATATAGAGACAGTCAGGTGTTGCAGAAAGACTGAGGTAGTCCTGAAACCTGATCGTCCTTTAAATACAGGTGCGTGCGTACATGCGTGCCTGTGTGCGTGTGTGTGTGTGTGTGTGTGCGTGTGTATTTCCACTCTATCCAAAGTCTTGGTTTCTTCCATCAGTCTCCTTCAATGTTTCACTGCTCTCTACAGAATACACAATGTAGAGGTAGTGAGATATTGTTGGAAAGGTACTAGAATTGGAGTTAGAAGAAGAGTGTTGGAAACTTGGGTAAATTACATAATCTTGCTAAGCCTCAGTTTCCTCATCTGTATAATGGAGATAACGGTTGTCCAGTCTTATCTCAAATGGTTGGTTTCAGGATTAAGTGAGATAAAATAGATGAAAAAACCTTTTCACAGCTGTAAAGCATTATACAAGCACAATGGACTGTTATAAACAATGATACTTTAAAAATACTTAGTCTATAATAACATAGTGCAATGCAATTATTTTTACCCAATTTCTAGAACAGCCTATATGGAACCAGAGGAGTTGTTTGAAGTACCTTCAGATAGTATAGTCCTCCATTAAAAAAAAAGTGCTCTATTTTCTTTTTATTGTTACTTGGTTGGTGAAAATATGTGCAACATTTCTGACTTGCATTTTTTTAGCCATTCAGCCATTATTCTGTTCACAGAACCATCATTTTACTTGTTGGACTAGAGTACTTTCTCTTTCTCTCCTATACACAATAAAAGATTATCACAACTAATTTGAATTTTAGAAGAAATCTGCTCAGAGAACAAGCAAGATAGGTAGAGATGAAGGGGTGAATAGTCCAGAAATTGTTATGCTATACCTATAATTCAGGGCTAGACATAGGGAAGATAAGTAGTGTGGTGGGCATTGCTTCCCATTCCTATTCCAGGAACACCAGCACTAACTACCACACTAACTACCTATGAGATAAAAAAAGATGCTCTCTGGAGAGAGTCTTTGAGAAAGTCTGTCCATCATAGTCATATAGATTTTATTTATTTAATATTTAGTTTTTAAAATACTAAATAGTAATTGTTTCTCTTTTACCCAGGAACCCTGAGGGTCTTCTCCTCTCAGTTTGATTTTTTTATTAAAGAGGCCATCCCTTGAGCAACTGCTCAAAGAAGCCTATTCATTGAATGGGTGTATCACACTCAAAGTGAGAATGCTATAAGACTGAAAGGGCCAGGGTTTCACATTGCATCCTGGGCCATCTCCAGCCGTCCTGATGAATATATCAGGTCACTGGATCCAGATGGCACAGGAGAAGAAAGTGAGGTTGGAGACCTTGCACAACCCTCTCTCACTCAAATCAAAGTCAACTGCAACTCATGTCATCATCTTGATGTCATGGTCTTCTTTGAGAACAAAGGACAAACACAATAACAAACAACAGATTTTATACTGAATCACACTGTACTACTAGTCTGCAGAAATTGTTTCAGAAGTTCAATGTACACAGATGAAGAAGATACACAGAGTAAGACACAATTCCTCCAAATGCCATTTGCTCATCCAGAATCTTTGTGACACATACATAATACAGACAGAACAAGACAGACAAAAGAGCAGTGTTGTTCCAGGTAGCACGGTATGTAGTTGCTGATAGCTTGCAATTCTTTGGAGAAATGTTTGTTGATATCTTTTAATCACTTATCTTTGGGGAAGGGTTTTGTTTTTATGTTTCCTATATATCTTGAATATTGAATCTTTATCAGAGAAATTTGATACAAAGATATTTTTTCCCACTAAACTACTTCCTTTCTTATCGTAGATAGATAAGAGGCATTACCATGTTTTGCCAGTGTTCTGTAAGGACTTTTCCATCTGACTTGCAGCTAAAACTTTCCATATGTGTCTTCCATTAGAATGTGAGCTACTTGAGAGTGGGGCTGGATTATTTTTCTATTTGTATCTCCAGAACTTAGCACAGTGCTTTTCACGCTTAATACATGCTTGATTTATTCAATCATTCCATTCATTCACTCCTATAGATTTTGTTTGTGTAGAAGCTTTTCACTTTCATATAATCAAAATAATCCATTTTGTCTTTTGTAATTGCCTCTATCCCTTTTTTCATTAAAGAATACATATGATGTTTATTGAACTACTTTTCTTCTAAATTTTCTCATGAAAATTTAACATTAAGATCACATATACATTTTGAATGTGTTGTGGAATATGGCGAAAGATGTTGGCCTATACCTAATTTCTTCCAGAATGCTTTCCAGATTTCCCAGAAGTTTTTGTCAAGTATAGAGTTCTTTTCTACATAATGTATGTTTTAAGGTTTACTGAAAAGTAGTTTATTTTGTGCCATTGGTCTACTTCTGTAATTTTAAATCAGTACCAAATAGTTTTGACGACAGCTGCTTTACAATACAGTTTAGGTTTACATCTCTACTTTTTTCTATTATTTCTTGGGAAATTCTAGATATTTTGTTTCTCTAAATACATTTTGTTATTTTATCAAGTTTTGTAAAGTGTCTATGTGATAATACGATTAGCATTAAAACTGCAAATTAAAATAGGCAGGGTCCAGCCACCAACACTGACTATTTCTCCAGTTGAGTTGCTCTTCATCTCTTTAAGGAGCGCTTGGTAGCTGAGCTATATAAGCGTTTTGTATAAGCAAGTGTATTGTGTTTCGTATCTGTATTTGAATGGCATTTTCCTATTACTACCTCTTGAATTTTGTAATTATTGTGTAGCTGATTTTGGGGACTTTATTTTATAGCTCGCAGCTCTGCTGAAGTTATTGTATTACTTAGTGTCTTTGGTAATTTCCTAAGGTTTTCTAAGTAAACCATTACGGCATCAGAAATAGGATTTGCTTTCTATCTTCTTTGCCTGTCTTTATGCCTTTAATTTCACTTTTTTGTTTTACTGCTAAGAATTATATTAAATTACTAGTGAGGAGAATGGGAATCCTTATTTTACTCTTGTATTTACTGGAAAAGCTTCTTGTGTGTTCCCGTTACATATGCTGCATGCTTTTGGTTGTAAACAGGTACTTTTTATCACATTTTAAAAAGATCCCTCCCTTGGCCTCTGTTCTCTGAGCCCTGTGGAGGAAGACCCTTCCAGAAACTCAACATGTCTAAAATCCCACTGCTGAAGTTGATCTCTACAATAAAAAAGGTCAATTCCGAGGTGCTGTGCCTAGTGGTGCTTCTACCGGTATCCAAGAAGCCCTGATCTCCAAGACAATAAGACCTGCTACATGGGGAAAGGTGTCTCAAAAGTGATTGTGCACATCAATAAAATTATTGCCCCGACACTGATTAGCAAGAAACTGAATGTTGAGGAGCAGGAGATGATAGACATGGCATTGAGAATAAATCTAAATTTGGTGCAAATGTCATATTGGGAGTGTCTCTGGCTGTTTGTAAGGCTGGAGATGCTGAGAAAGGTGCCTTCTGTATTGCCATATTGCTGACCTTGCAAACAATGATGAAGTCATCCTGCTGGTTCCAGACTTCAACACGATCAGTGATGGCTCCCATGCTGGTAACAAGCTGGTTATGAGGAGTTCATGATCCTGCCTGTTGGTGCAGTAAACTTTAAGGAGGCTATGTGCATTGGAGCTGAGGTCTACCACAACCTGAAGAAATATCAACAGGATACCACCAAGATAGGAAGTGAGGGTGGCTTTGCTCCTAATATCCTGGAGAATAAAGAAGCTATGGACCTGCTAAAGAATGCTATTGGTAAGGTTGGTCATATTGATAGGGTTGTAACTGGCATGGATGTTGCTGCCTCTGAATTCTTCTGAGGTGGGAAATATGACTTGGACTTCAAGTCTCCTGATGATTTCATCAGATACATCTCCCCTTTTGAGCTTGAGGACCTCCACAAGAGCTTCATCAAGAATTATCCAGTGCTGTCTACTGAATATCCCTTTGACCAGGATGACTGGGAAGTGTGGAAGAATTTCACTGATACTGCAGGCATCCAGGTGGTAGGGGATGATCTCACAGTGACCAATTCCAAATGCACTGCAAAGGCTATGAACAACAAAACCTGCAACTGTCTCTTACTCAAAGTGAACCAGATTGGTTCCATGACTGAATCTCCCCAGGTATGTATGCTGGCCCAGTCCAGTGGGTGGGGAATAATGGTTTTCCATCATTCTGGGGAGACTGAAGATACCTTCATTGCAGATCTGATGGTGGGTCTCTATACTGGGCAGATCAAGACTGGTGCTCCCTGCCAATCTGAGTGTCTGATCAATTATAACCAACTTCTCAGAACTGAGGAAAATCTAGACAGCAAGGCTAAATTTGCTGGAAGGAACTAAAAAAATTCTTGGGCCAAGTAAGCTCTGTGGCCAGGAGGTGTAAGAGCTCCCAGGCACCAGGTACCTCTTTAGAAGTCTTCTCCTGTCCTAAAAATGGGCAGCACCAAGTCCTAGACCAGTTTTGTTTTGGGGGGCAAAGGCCTCTGTTGCTTAACTTTCCTCTGCCTTCCACCTTTCTGTGATGTTCTCACTGCTGTGTTAGAACTGTCTTACACCGGAGACTATCTGATCATCTGACTCTCTGTTGGAAGACCCTTATCATCTTGTGACTGGGATAGAATGACCTGTTCTCACCACCAATCCTGTTGTTGATGTGTGGAGCCATGTACTTGTGATGCAACACCCCTGAACCACAGGCCAGATCCTTAGTGGCTTCTATTTGCAGAATAAAAGTATTCAGTAACCTACTGAGGGAAAAAAAAGATTCCTCTATGCCTATACTTTGTAGGGATTTTTTTTTAAAGTATAAACAAATATTGTATTTTGTCAAAGGGATTTTCTGCATCTACTGAGATAATCATATTATTTTGTATATTTTTGTGTTTTTCCTAACGTTGAACAGTAATGGCGTCCCTGGTAGAAATTCACGCGTTTGCCTTCTTAGCTAAAATGCTGTAGTCTATTTGACAGAATTTTACTTAAAATTTTTGAACTGAAATGAATGATATTGGTTTATAGTTTGCCTCCTTTGCTTTATTCTTCCCTGGTTTAGGCATTAGAATTTTATTTGTCTCAAAGAAAGTGGTATTATAGAATGCTCATCCTCCCAATTATTGAGAATAATTTGTATAGTGTCAGTGCTGATTGTTCTTTAAAGCAGTTACAACAGATTGTCCCATGACTCCAGCCACAACAGGTCTTCTTCTTCTTCCATCGGAGTTCTCTTACAGTCAGTTGGATTTCCTTTTCTGAGCCCAAGTTATTTAAGGTCTCTATTTGGTTTTCTGACAGTTTGGTATTTTATATTTTTGAAGGTATTTTTCTATTTTGTTTGTGTTCTCAGTTGTGCCAAAAGATAACTGTGCATAATAGGTTCTAACAATTTTTTTCTTCTGTTTTTGTTGTGGTTTCACCTTGCTCATTTGTCATTGTATAGATTTAATTTTTTGCCCTTGCCTTTTTAATCAGGTTAACTAAACATTTATCAATTTTGTTACTCATTTCAAAGAATCAACTTCTAATTTTTTATCATTGATATCATTTTAGTTTCTAGTTTACCTCTTTCTATCCCAATTCTCAATATCTATTTGTGCTTGCTTTAGAGCTATCTGTTGGATTTCTAATTTTAAAAAATACACACAACTCATTAATGTTCTTCATTTCTATTTTGTTAATGCACGCTTTTAGGGATAGAATTTTCGTCCTAAAGAATATGTTAAAAGAATCCCAGAAATTATGGTATGTTGTTTGATTTTATTAATTTCTTTCATATAATTATAATTTTTATGATTTGTTCTTTGACTGACCTCTTATTTAGGATTTCATTATTAAGTCTCCAATAGAATATGTCTTCGTTTCCTGAACAGATCACATTTTTTCCTAAGCATTATGATCTATCTAAATTATTGGATTACTATTTCTGCAATTTCACATGAATTTGCAAATTAAATATGTGATTAATTTCTGTAAAAATTCCATATGGTGATGAGAAATGTTTTTTTAAAGTAGGCCCAATTAGAAAATTCTATGTCTTTTGGTTCTAGTTTTTCTAACAATTTGCTCAGTTCTATATTTTCCCATTTGTTTATTTTTCTGAAGATTTATCTAAAACAGAGAACAACATTGATTTTTGCATCATTACTGTATTACTATTAATATCTTCTTCAGTTATTTTTTCTTTCATGAATTTAGATGGTAAGGCATTTGGATCATATATTTAATGCTGGTATTGGTTTGTTGTCTATGGTTCTTTTCAATGTAGCTGAATTTTATTAGAGTGTAGTTTCCTTTTTTAGGTTACACATTTTTGTTTTTTCTTTTGTCTGAAATCATGTTTACAACTCTTGGTTTCACTGGATTCACCTGATGTAGAGTAAATTTTGCTGTAGCCCCTCAGTTTACCCTGAATATGTCTTTGATTTTTTGGTATTTCTTCTAAGCAACAAATTTTGGGTTTTGATTTCTTATCTAATATGTTGCTTGTTTGCATTTTAATGGATTATTCAATCCATTCATATTCAAAATTATGAAAGACAGATTTATATTTTCCTTCATTTGTCTCTGATTTCTTTTCAAATTAGGATTCCCCAGCACCTCTTTTCCTGAAAGATAATCTCTTCAGTTATATTAGCTCCTTCTATCTCAAGACAGTCCCATTTCTATAGTTCCCTTGCCCTTACCCTAACTCCATGTTCCAAATTCATCTGTCAATTCCTTTCCTTTATTTTGGAGTTTTAATTTATTAATTCCTTTTTCTTTATTCCTTTTATCTAGTAGTCTAGTTCTCTTTTTCCTCTGTTAGTTAAGTAAAAACCCCCCTCCGTTATCTCCCCTATATATGCCATGCACCCCCACATAAAGAGGAGGGCCTGCTGTCACAGTTTCTTTGATCTGCTTTTCTAAAAGGAAAGGTACTTTTGAAGGGTCAAAAATCACTTTAATCAAGCACATGTATTACTCACTTAGTTCAGGGGAAAAAGTCAGCATCCTGAACGAAAGAGAAAAACCAGAGAAATACAAACCCACAGACAGGGCTTCCAGCTGCCTGACATAAGCAATACATACATCACAGATCAACAGATAGATCCAGCTGTCTGACCATTACATACATACATAGTTACCAGAGAGAGAAGCACCAATATCTGGGTTATCAAAGTGAAGGGCTCCTTAGTGGCTGCCTAGAGTCTCGTCTGACCAAACAAACACTTCCAAGGAGTAAACCCCAAAGTTAAACCTCACCTCAGAGTACTTATACATTTTTCAGAGCAGAAGATATTACAACCCTTCAGAATCAGTGCCTCATTAACAAAAGGTGTGAGCCTTCCTACAAATGTTCCTAGGCCCATTAATGGATGGGGAAGATCCTCTTTAATCACATTATTGAATCAGAGGAACTTGATTATACTAAAACAAAAACAGCAAAAGATCCTACTTTGCTTCCCATTACGCTCCACCCTTTCAGGATCCTAGGCCTTACAATCTAAATGGCCATGGATCCTGAAACAAATCCCAAATCCAGGTCACATAGGCCTGTTAATGGATGGGAAAGATCTTCCCATTAAGAAGTAAGATTATATTAACAATAAGCAAAAGTGCATTATCAATACATCCCCTTTGACTTCTTTTGTTTGTGTTTTTTTTAATTTTCATTTTTTGCTTTATTTTTTGGGGAGTGGGCAGGCAAGGCAATTGGGATTAAGTGACTTGCCCAAGCTCACACAGCTAGTGTGAGGAGTATGAGACTACATTTGAAACCAGGTCCTCCTGACTGCAGGGCCAATGCCAATCCACTGCACCAGACAGCAGCCCCTCTGCTCTTTTTTCTAAAAAAGATTTCAATCCCTCATTCTTTTCTTATCTTTCTATCTATTCTAGACTTTAATCTTTTGACTTATGGCCCTTATATTTTATTCATTTATAGTCTTTACATTCTTTCTGGAATTAAATCTCCTAAGGTATCTTTTGATTTCCTTTTCCTAAACAGTTTCTTTGTAGATTTTGCCCCTCTCCCCTTTTTTCTGTCACACTTCACTCTTAGAAGTATCAATTCCTGAAGGAAATAGAGAGGATAGAAGTAGTATCCCAGAGTAGGAACTTTCTCATGTCCCTGGTTGTGCAGTTCATTATTACCTCCTGCTCTCTCTGTGATGGACCCCCACCCTACCCCATTTACCATGAAATTTCCTAGGTTCATGCTTTTTCACCCTTCCAAATGTCAGTTACCTTCAAGAGCTCTGATTCTCCTTTTTCTGTGGAAGGATGTTGTCCATGGAGACCTCAAACTCTTATAGAGGTAATAGTCTGTCTAGGCATCAAATCCCTACAGATTATACCTTTTAAAGTTCCCATCTCCCATTACAGAATCTCTTTCTCCCCCAATGAAAGTGCTCTTCAGGGAAGCTCCTGAATTCAGTGGGACCAATGAATCAAGATTTACCCTCTCTTTTCCTCAGTTTCAATTCCTTTCTTTGCTACCCCACTCCCTTCTTTCTGAGATGCAACAGGAATTCTCTCCCTTTTATTGTTTACTATTGACTTGATTAGGCTTCATCATACATACTCCTCACCTTCTAGCTACCCTTTTCCCTTTTATGCACTCTCTCATTCTGCAGTTTAATATCTCTCTCTCTCTCTCACTCTCTCACACACACACACACAACACTGAATCACAGGCAGGGTGTTGGAAGATTTAGTATATAATGCTTCAGGTCTGTTTCTCTACTAACAATTCCGTTTAACTTGTGCTTTCATCCTTATCTCTGTGTGCAATTTAAGAAAGAAATCTTTTAATGGTCTCTCTATTGTTATTTTGAAGTTAGGTATCTTTGTCTTTCCAGTCCCTTCCTCTCCTCTCCCCTTCTGTCTTTCGGAGATAATTTATTTAATGACTTGTGCCTTCCTTGACTGTGGTATTTGTCTGCCTTTCTTGGGTTTCTGTTGCCTGGGGTGTATGAAAAGAAAAAACCTGTCCCCTCCCCTCCCTTCCTTCCTATGTTTTTATTGAATGGTCACCTTTTTTCATTGATGACTAGGCTGAAAGTGGCAAGGCATGTCACTTTGGGTTGCATCGTGAGCACCTATGATCTTCAGAACACATTCTCTTCCCTTCTGCAGTTTATAGCAGGTGCACAAGTCTTGTGTTATTCAAATTTCTTTTTCTTTATTTTTGAAGGCCTTTTTTCAAATTGTTACCAAAATCTGTTGTCATTGCAATAGTTAAATGTAATCCTCCTGTGCTTTGGAGTTTGCCGTAAGCAGTATGGGATCTGTGGATTCATTTGGTTGATACTTTGTTTTCTCAGATATTCCAAACAGTTTTCTCATATTACTTCTTGCACTGTGGTTTTAGGATTTTCTTCTGGAAAACTTGTCCTCCTTAGTTTCTATGCCTTCTGTCTTCAAGATTAACATGTTTTATTTGTATAGAGATCATGGGGACTGTTATGCCTTTTCGCTTCTCTTCTTCCAGATTGTCCTTCACTTTGGTGTATCCATGTTCCCATTCAGTTATTTGTTTTGCTTTGTTTTTTCCGTTTTTTTTGTAGACATTGTAACTGTGGACTCATGTTTTTCTATTTGACTAATTATTTCTGTGGTACAATCTGTAAGTTCTTGTATAGCTCTTATTGCTCTACTGAACCATTCAGGAACATCCTGCTCTGACTCCATGCTCCTTTGGGAATCCACAAAGTCCTTTGTCTCATAAGGAGGTGATTCATTTTCCTTTGTTTCACAATATTTATTCAGAGATTAAATTGTCTTTGTTTTACAATATTTAATCGGAGATTAAACAGAGATGTTTGGATTCATTTAGATGTCCTAGAAGCTTCTGCTATTAATATCTTCCCTGCTGAATTATCTTCCTGTGCTCATTGTTTTTAATTGAGTTTTCTTCTTCCTGAGATCTTTGGTCATTTGTCCTTTTTCATTATGTTTCTCTATTGTTCACTTTCTGAATCCCTGCTAGACCTCAAAGCTGTCTCATCCTCCTCCCACTCTGGGAAGTTCATTTTTCACCAGCTTCAGTTCCTGCCCTAAGTAATTTCTGGGGGATGGAACTCGTGCCAGTTGGATGCCAGCTCCCTTTCCTTCAGGTCTGGTGGAATCATGCATACATGCCTGTGCCTGCCTCATTTCCTTCTGTTGGATGAGCATTGCTGCATCATAGCACAATGTCAGCTCAGATGGAGCATGCTTCCTGTTTCCATTACCTCTGCCTCCTCAATGGGGAAGGAGAGAAAAACTGAATTTGCTTTCTTAGTGCCAGAGAATGGTGGGGTTAGGGTAGCAGAAGGGTATGCTGGCAAAGATTATAGCAGTAGTAGCAAGGGAACTGCTGAGTAGATCGCAGAGCATAAGCCTATGGCTCCTGTTGGCCACTCTGTCAGAGTGTAGTAAGAGTGTAGTAAGTAGTAGAGTAAGAGTGCTAAATGAGTGTGTTAGGCATTAGGGACTAGCCTTCTCTATTGTTAATTCATCATATTGTTACCTCCTTAGTGTTCTTGGTATCTTAGTCTGTGGAGAAAGTTTCAATTTATTTTATATCTTGAGCATAATTATAATTTTAGGGAGTTTTGAGAGGTCACAAGGATTGGAGAAAATGTCTAGTCTGCTATCCTGCTGGTTATGAATAGGAAAGGGTTCTTAAGTTTTCGTGCTACATTTCCCTTTAGTAGTTTGGTGAAGCCTATGGACCCTTTCACAGAATAATGTTTTTAAATGCATAAAATAAAATATGAAAGATTACAAAAGAAATTTATAATACTTTAACACAGTTACCAAATTATGTTAAAAAACAAGTTCATGAGCTGAGGGTTAAAAATTTGTGTTTAAGGTAAGACTAAAAACAGACATATTTTAAAATGAAGCATAATCAAGGTAGCCCAGAATTCACTTGGAAAGGTAAAACTAGTAAATTATTTGGTGGAAAAAATCTTCAAATTAATTAGAAGATAGAATCTCAGAAATTCAAATATACAGCACCTTTTCTAAAAATAAAGTGGGATAGTTTGAATGGAATTACACAGATATCCTGCTTTCATAATGACCGGTTGCCTGGATTTCTATGAGAGAGCTCATGCTGTAATGTTAATTTTAAAGGAATTTTTAAAAATTAAGTCACTAAACTTGAATGGGGTGGCTAGGTGGGGTAGTGGATAGAGTGCCAGGTCTGGAGTCAGGAGGACCTGAATTTAAATATGGCCTCAGACATTTATTAGCTGTGCAACCCTGGGCAAGTCACTTATCTCCTCTTTTCAGGTAGTTTCCTGTAAAATGGGGATAATAATAACATCTACCTTACAGGGTTGTTGTAAGAAAAAAAACTGGATAAAATTTGTAAAGCACTTTGCAAAATTAAGAGGTTTATATAAATGGTAGTATTTATTATTATTTTCCATTTGAAGACTATGAGTTTGGGAGTCAAAGAATGATATTAAGAAGTGAGATGCTTAATACATAGATGGTATCAAAAATATAATTCTATTTTCTGAATTATAATTTGTGGTATCAAAATGAAGGGCTCTGATATGAGAAGCACATCTCAGTGGAGCAGTATAGTACAGTGGGTGAAAAGAGACCTAGATTTAGAGATATAGGAGCTGAGGTCAAAGCTTGGCTTTGCCATTTACTATCTTTGTGACTTGGGCAAGTCTATTCTTGAGGATGACATCACTTCCAGACCTAAATAACTACCCTTTAGTCTCTTTCTTAAACCCTGGCATTATCTGACATTCTCAACTGCCTATTGAACATACAAAACTAAGTGTACCATAGGCACTATCTCAAACTCAGCACTCCAAAAGAGAAGTCATTATCTTTTCCCACAAACTCTCCCTTATTCCAAATATCCATATAACTATCTATGGCACCACCATTCTCCCAGATACACAGGTTTGCACCCCCAAGTATCATCCTTTGTACCTCACTCATACCACAACTGACTGAATGATCATTTGCATATTTTTGTTTCTGTCTTTAAAATGCCTTTATTTTATGTCCCCTTCTCTTTACTCACACGATGACTCTAATTCAAGCCCTCATTATCTCTTGTCTATTATTACAATAACTTTCTAAATTTATCTCCCAGCCTCATGTCTCTCCCTTTTCTAATCCATCCTTTACACAGCTGCCAACATGATTTTCCTAAAATAGAGGTCCAACCATGTCATTTTCCACCCCACTCTCAAATCGATAAATGACAGTGGCTCCTTGTTACCTCAAAGATCCAATATAAAGTCATTTATTAGACATTTAAAACTTTTCACAATTTTTCTAGTCTTCTAACTACCCTCTACATACATCTGTATTGGCCTACTTGCCATTTCCAACACAACAGTTCATTTCCCACATCCATGACTTTTCACTATCTCCCATGCCAGGAATTATTTTCTGTATTTACTGTTCCCTCCTAAAATCCCTGCTTTCTTTCAAAACTGAGTTCAAAATCATATTGTGCAGAAGGCCCTTTCCAGTCCTCTTAACTGTGTTATGCTATTCCATATGTACCTCACATGTACCTATTTATATGTTACAATGTAAGTATCTTGAAGGTAGGGACTATTTTTATTCTCCTTATATTTTGAGAGCTTAACACAATTTCTTAGCTCATAGCAAGTCTTTAATAAATGCTTCTTGATGGACTAATTTAACTTCTCTAGGCTTCCATTTTCTCATCTATAAAATGAGGGGGTCAAATTCCAAGATCCTTCTAGCTCTAAAGAGATAATCAAGAAGACTATTTCTCAGGAGAATCCTCCAAATTGATTAAGAAGACTTTAAGCTAAAATCTGAAATGAAAGGAGAAAAAATTTCCACTTAAAATGTAGCAGTATGAGTCTAACTAAGATAGTGGAATAGAAAGAATCATATAGCTTATATGCCCCCCATAACAAAGATCTAGAAAATGTACCATGCTGAGTACTGATAGGGAAAATAATGAAAAAAAATGCCATTGAGTCATTTTTCCAGCCCAGATTGGCACAGCAAGACAGATGAAAGTGGGCTGTGGACACTGAGGATGGTACCTAGCCAGGTGTGTACAGTGAACAGAGCCTTCAGTGGTGGGGATTGGGATTTCATACCAGGGAAAGAAGAGAGGGATCTGAGCTCATGCAACAACCGTGAACAGGTGACAGCTGCTAGCTCTGTCCTGTACTGTACACTGCTGGGTCACATATCCAGTGTAGACTAAGAAGGGATGGGCAGTATAGGGCAAGAAGCATTCACAGATCTCAATCTGTGTACTGAGAGAGGAGCAAATACAGAAGCAAGCAGCAGTTGTGTGGTTCTGACACCAGGAATGGAGCAGTCTCTTACCTAGTTTAGAGAGTGGCCTGAAATTTACTGCAGAACAACCAGGAAAGGAAGTTCAGACCAAAGGGGAGTGTATACTTCTGTCATTCTGAACCTGCAGAACTTTCCTTCTGGCTGACAGTAGCTAAGTCCAGTAGCAGTCTACTGGAGCTCCAACAAGAGGCTAACTCACAATTATTCATAGTAAAACCCAGATCAGGAACTTGTAGAGCTAAGAACATGAAAGTACTCTTCAGCCTTTGTCTGGCATCAGGTCACTAGGGGAGCACTGAAAGCTTATAGGAGCCTTGCCTGAACCATTCCTGATATCCTAAAATGACACACCACTCAACACCAAGAAAGTGGCAACAGGACTCAAGAAAATGCAAAACAGGATAAAGCATTGTTCAGACAATCCCTTTAAAACTGCAGAGAATCTAGTTCTCACACAAAGTCAAACTCAGGAAATAAGGTTGGGATAGCGAACAACAAACAAACAAAAAACACCCTACCACAAAGAGTCATAACAATGACAGGACTATCAAGATGTAAACCCTAAAGAAGAGAATGACTTCAAAATACCTACAAGCAAAGTCTCAAAAGAAAACAGAAAGAATTATTGGAAGAGATATAGAATTTTTAAAAGAGCTTACATGATTTTATAAATGAAATGAGAATACTAGAGAAAACAATTAAAAAAATGAAAGTACCCGAGGAAAAAGTTAGAAAATGAATGAGAATGGTGGAAGAAAAAAAATGGATAGTGACTATGAGTCATTGGACAACCTGAAAGCCATATCCTCAAAAGAGCTTAGACATCATATTTTAAGATGTCTTACAAAAATGCATACTGCTCTTACAATCAGAGAAATGTGGAAATAGAAAGAAACTACTTGGCACTTCTGGAAATCCCAAAATGAAAATTCCCAGGAACATGAGAGAGCTTCCAGGTCAAAGAAAAAATATTGAAAGTTATGAGAAAGAATTCAAGTACCAAGAAGCCACAGTCAGGATCACACAAGATTCAGCAGTCAGCACAATAGGGAAGAAGTAAGCATGGAATGAGACAGTTTAGAAGACCAAACAAATAAATATACAAGTAAAAGGGCTTGTAAATGAGTATAATTATAAAGGGCAAAGAAAATGGACCTTGAAAGAAGTAAGGAACTTATAATTTAAATAATATCAGAGCTGAGTAGAAACTCTGAAATATAAGCAAAGGAAGCAAGAAAAACATTAAAAAAGTAAACATAATGGTAATTAGTAATTAAGCAAGGGTGAACTGTTTACATTCTAATATTGGGAGATGAAATATGTATCTCCTTATAACCAAATGATCATCATCAGGGGTCACAGAGGGAGTCTACTGAGACAGAATGTCTGGGAGCATTTTTTTCCTTCTGTTTTTAGGATCTGAAACAAAGAATGGAAAAAGCTAAGGGGGATGAGAGAGAAAGAGTATGGTAAATTTTCTAATGCAACTGAAGCGTGCAAATACAAAATAGTACAAACAAGGAAGGAGAGGTAGATGGGGGAATGGGCTGCCTTTGAGTCTCACTTTCATCTGAACGAGTTCAAGAAAGGCAGAATACACATACAGTTGGGTGCAGAAATATAAATTTCATTCAACATAAAAACAGGGAGGAAAGGGAAGAATAAAAAGAAAGGCAGAATAAGGGACAAGTTAGTCCTAATTTAAAAAAAACAAACTAATATGGAGGGTGTATTAAAGGAAGGTGTATTAAAGGAGGGTGTATAAAAGGAAATCAATTTTTCAAAATATACTAGGACTAGGCTCTGGGTGAGGGAAAGAGAAGAGAGGCAGGGAAGGAGAAACGCTAAATTTAGAGCAATACTGCTGAATCAACCATGATTCCAGAGGATTTATAATAAAACATGCCACCCTCCCTCCCCACAGAGTAGAGAGGGACTCAGGGTACACATTAGGACATATCTTTTTAGAAATGGGAATTTTTTTTGCTTGACTATGGGTATTTTTGTTTCCTTTGCATTAGGGTGGGAGTGGGGAGAAAAAGTGAACTATTATTAATTGAAAAAAAATTAAGCTAAACATGAGGGCACAGGTTAAATGCATATAAGATTAGAAGATAAAAGAGGCAGTAAGTCAGCCAAACTATCCTAATTTTCCCCTTCAAATAATTTTAAAATGATACCTCAAATTGATTTCTGGAGGGGCAGAGCCAACGAAAGGTCAGAGTGAGATATTTTTCCAACTTAAGACAACTTAGTAGGCCAGCAGGGTTGAGGCCAGCCCACAGTCCATACTGTGGAAGAATCAGTGGTGGTTCTTGAAGGCAACTGCAAGAGCAGCAGCAGCAGTAGTTTCAGGAGCTCTCAGTCCAGCAATGACAATTAGGGAGTTGGACAACTGCTCAGGTAGAGATTATAGGGGACCTTTTGCTGGTACTGGCTACCGCTGGCACTGATTGGCAACTCTTGTCCATATGTATTTCTGGGTGGCAGCTCCAGAGAGGAAGGGAATACTTGTAGTTGGTCAGGAGAGGAGATCTTGTGGAAGTCACAAGGCATTAGGGACCCTGGTTGCAGAGAAGAGCACTAGCACTCGTGGCAGTGAGAGAGCAGGGGACCTAAGGAGGATGACTGATTGAAGCTGCATGGAAACAAAGTCCCTTCCTGGGCAAAGACCTGAGTGCAGACCAGGAGAGCAGTGACCCAAATCTTGGAAGCATCAAAAACTTTTAAACTCCCAGAACTAGCTCTGAAACCAGCAGCATGGAAAAAACCTGAAGTCTGGGACAACGCCTCCCCATTCTCAGGTAAGGAGAGCCCAACTTTAATGTTAAGTTTAAAGTCAAAAAACAGGCTAGAAAAATAGCAAATAATAACAACAACACCAAAGAACTTGAGCAAAAAAAGTTAGTATGGTGTCAGGGAAGACCAATATATAAACTCTGAAGAAAACAACAAGAACCCCCCAAGAACACAGCTATAAACAAAACCTCAAAGAAAAATGCTAATTGGGAGGGCGGAGCCAAGATGGCAGAGTAGAAAGACGCACATATGCTGGCTCTATTTTGGAGCAGCGGAAGTGGAGAACAACAGAGTGGAGCAGATTTCCAGCCCAGGGTGACCTGAAAGGCCCACGGGAAATGTCTGTTGCACTGGACATGGGGTGGAGCTCAGCCCAGCCTTGGCCCTGCAGTTTGTGAACAGCCCTAGGAGGCAGAATCTCCAGTTGCAGTAGCAGGGTTCCCAGATCCCTCAACCCACAGGTGCCAAAGGTCAGTGACAGGGTTTTTTCAGCTGGCCGGGAAGGGAGAAGGGTCTTCTCAAAGCTCCAGCCTTAGGCAGCAGCCTCAGAGGCCACATGGGGCAGGCAGCAGCAGTTCCCACAGCAGCCCCTACAGCAGCCCACATCCATTGTTGGATCGTAAAAACCCTGGGGGTACTGAGGAGCTGATTATTACCTCAGCCCTGTGTAGAGGCCCAGAGGGAGCTGATCTTTATTGAATGGTGGCCCTGCCCATGCAGCTTATCTGAATCTCAGCCCCCAGTGCTAGCTTGGCAGAACTGGAGGCCAGGTGGCTGTGGAGAGGAAACTCTGCTAAGATTCTGGGCACAAAAATCTCTCCCTGCTCCCAGACCAGTGTACATGCTTCATTGTGCCACCGTGGAGGAACTGAGATCTTACAAATCCCCAGAGTATACCCTACTCTTGACAAAGGACCCAAAAGTCAAGCAACTGGTTGGGAAAATGCTCAGAAAAGGGGGAAAAAATAAGACTATAGAAGGTTACTTTCCTGGTGAACAGATATCTTCTCTTTCAGATGAGGAAGAACAATGCTTACCATCAGGGAAAGACATAAAAGTCAAGGCTTCTGGATCCCAAACATCCAAAATAAATATTCAATGGGCTCAGGCCATGGAAGAGCTCAAAAAGAATTTTGAAAATCAAGTTAGAGAGGTGGAGGAAAATTTGGGAAAAGAAATGAGAGAGATGCAAGGAAAGCATGAAAAGCAGGTCAATACCTTGCTAAAGGAGACCCAAAAAAATGCTGAAGAAAATAACACCTTTAAAAATAGGCTAACTCAATTGGCAAAAGAGGTTCAAAAAGCCAATGAGGAGAAAAATGCTTTAAAAAGCAGAATTAGCCAAATGGAAAAGGAGATCCAAAAGCTCACTGAAGAAAATAATTCTTTAAAAATTAGAATGGAACAGATGGAGGCTAATGACTTTATGAGAAACCAAGAAATCACAAAACAAAACTGAAAAATGCTAATTGGACAGAAGCCCAACAAAAATTCCTGGAGGACTTAAAAAAAGAATGGTAGAGGAAAAATTGTGAAAAGAAATTAGACTGATGCAAGAAAACAATGAAAAGAGAATTAACAGCTGTAAAAGAGGTATACAAAAATATGGAAGAAAATAACAATGAAAAAACCAGAATTGACCTAATGAGCAAAAAGGCCCAAAAAGTCACTGAAGAAAAGAACTCCTTAAAAAGCAGAATCGACCAAATGAAAAAAGAGATACAAAAGCTCAATGAAGAAAATAATTTCTTAAAAATTAGAATTGGGAAAGCGGAAGTTGATGACTCTATGAGACATTAGGAAACAATAAAGCAAAGTCAAAGGAATGAAAAAAATAAAAGAAAATGTGAAATATCTCATTGGAAAAACAAGTGACCCAGAAAACAGATGAAGGAGAAATAACTTAAGAATTATAGGACTACATGAAAGCCATGATAAAAAAAAAAAGCTAAGACATATTTCAAGAAATCATCAAGGAAAACTGCCCTAGCACTTCAGATTCAGAGGGCAAACAGAAACAGAAAGAATTCACTAATCACCTCCTGAAAGAGATCCTAAAATGAAAACTCCCAGAAATATTATAGACAAATTCCAGAGCTCCCATGTCAAGGAGAAAATTTTTCAAGCAGTTAAAAAGAAACAATTCAAATACTGTGGAACCACAGTAAGGATTATATAAGATTTGGCAGCTTCCATAATAAAGGAGTGGAGGACATGAAATATGATATTCTAGAAGGCAAAGGAGCTAGGATTGTAACAAAGAATTAGCTTCACAGCAAAACTGAGTATAACCCTTCAGGGGAAAAAATGGAAATTTGATGAAATAGAAGACTTTCAAACATTTCTAACATTCAAGGCCAGAAATGAATGGAAAATTCAACATTCAAACACAAGACACAAGAGAAGCATAAAAAGGTAAACATGAAAGAGAAATTATAAGAGACTCAATAAAGTTAAACTGTTTTCATTCCTATATGGGAAGATGATACATATATTTCCTAAAAACTTTATCATTATTAGGGCAGTCAGAAGCAGTCTACATAGAAGGCATAGTTGGGAACTGATTATGTTGGGACAATATAAAAAAAATGAAGGGGTGAGAAAGAGGGATGCCCTGGAGGCAGGGAGAAGGGAGAGAAAAATTAGGGGAGAAATATCTCATATAAAAGAAGCACAGAAGGAAGAGCTTTTACAGAAGAGGGAAAAATGGGTTGGTTGTGGCAGGCAATGCTTGAGCCTTACTCTCATCAGAATTGGTGCAAAGAGGTAAGAAAACACACACACACATACACACACACACACACACACACACACACACACTCAGTTTGGTATAGAAATCTATCTCACCCAATGTGGAAATGAGAGGAAGGAGATAAGAGAAAGGTAAGAGTAATGACAAAAGAGAGCCAGTGGACAGAAGTAAAATAGGGTTTTGAGAAGCGAAGGATAAAGAGAGAGAGAGAGAAGGATAAACACAGGAAAATGGGATGGAGGGAAATACACAGTAATCATAACTGGTAATGTGACTGGGATTAGCTCATCCATAAAATGGAAGCAAATGGCAGAATGCATTAAAAACAGAATTTAACAATATGTTGTTTATAAGAGACACATTTAAAACAAAAAGACACACAGAGTTAAAATAGTTAAAATAAAGAGATGGAGCAGAATCTATTTTATTTCAGCTAAAGTAAAAAAGGCAGGTGTCTTAGTCATGATCCCAGACAAAGCAAAAGCAAAAACAGACCTAATTAAAAGAGATGATTGGGGAAACATTTTGATAAAAGGTACTATGAACAAGGAAGTAATATCAAAAACTATTATAGTTGGTTTCTCTGATAAAGGCCACTTATCTCAAATATATAGGGAACTGAGTCAAATTTGTAAAAATAAATCATATCTTCAATTGATATGAACAAGGGATATGAGCAGGCAGTTTTCAGAAAAAAAAATCAAAGCTAGCTATAGTCATATGAAAATGTTTTAAATAATCATTGATTGGAGGAGGGCAAATTAAAACAACTCTGAGGAAGCACCTCACATCTATTGGAAATGACAAAATGCTGGAGGGGATGAAGGGAAATACGTACACTAATTCACTGTTGGTCTCCCAAATAGATCCAAGAAAAAAAAGAACAGGACCTATACATACAAAAATATTTATAGAAACGTTTTATAGTGGCAAAAAATGAGAAATCAAGGGGATTTGGGGGAATTGAGGATGATTATGAAGGAATACTATTGTGCTTTAAGAAATGACAAGAGGGATGGCTTCATAACAACATGGGAAGACTTACATGAACTGATGCAAAGTAGGCAGAACCTGAAGATCATTGTACACAGAAACAACAATATTATAGTGATAATCAACTATGAAAGACTTAACTATTCTGATAAATACAATCATCCAAGAAAATTCTAAAGGAGTAATGATAAAAAAAATCATCCATCTCCAGGGAAAGAACTGAGGAACTCTGAATGTAACCTGAAATAAAAGTTTTCTCACTTTCTTTATTTTTCTTGCTTTTTTTTGCAATATGGTTAATATGGAAATATGTCTTGCATGATTTCACATGTATAATTAATATAATAGGGCTTGCTTTCTCAGTTAGTGGGGTAGAGATGGGAGGGAAGGAAAGAATGAAGAACTAAAAATTTAAAAAATTGTTTAAAATAAATAACAAATATAATAGAGGAAAAAAGATTAGAAGGCGAACAGTTAACCTGTAAAAAATTTTACAGCAAGTTTCTATGAAAAAGTCCTTTTTCCAAGACATAAAAGGAAATAATTCAAATATACAACAATAAGAACCATTCCCCAACTGATAACTGGGAAAAGGACATAAACAGGCAGTTTTCAAAGGAAGAAATCTAAGTTACAAATTTTGTTGTTCAGTTGTTTCAGTTGTGTCTGACTCTTCATGACCTCATTTTGGAGTTTTCTTGGCAAACATACTGGAATAATTTGCCATCTCCTTCTCCATCTCATTTTATAGAGGAGGAACTGAGACAGAGTTAAGTGACTTGCCCAGGGTTACTTAAACAACTAGTGTCTGAGGCCAGATCTAAACTCAGGAAGATGTCTTTCTGACTCCAGGCCAAGCACTTTATTCACCTACCTACCCCAAAGCTATAAAGAGCCATAAGAAAAATATATTTCAAATCACTAATAAAGGAATGTAATTAAAACTACTCTGGGGTTCCACCTCATACCCCTCTGATTGGCAAAGTTGACAAGAAAGGAAAAAAGAAAAATGTTAGAAGGGTTGTGGGAAACCGGGACATCAGTGATCTGTTAGAAGACATGTGAACTGGTCTAGCTATTTTGGAAAATGATTTGGATATCACCACTATTATTAAATATTGTAAGACAAGAAAAAGAAACTAAAGGAATTAGACTAGGCAATGAGGAAACACAATTAAAGTCTTTGAAAATGATATGACAGTATACTTACAAAGTTCTAGAGAATCAACTAAAAAACTAGTATACTATGATATACTTGGTATACTAGAATAGTATGATATACTTAGAAAATTCTAGAAAATCAATTAAAAAACAACTGACAACTTTAACAAAGTTGTAGGATATAAAATAAACCCACATAAATTATCAAAATTTCTTTATGTTACCAACAAAGTCTGGCAAGAAGAGAAAGAAAAATTCCATTTAAAACAACTATAGATAATACAAAATATTTGGGAGTCTACCTGCCAAGACAAACCCAGAAACTATATGAACAGAATTACAAAACACTTTTCACACAAATAAAGACAGATCTAAACAACTAGACAAATATTAATTGCCCTTGGGTAAACTAAACCAACATGATGAAAATGGTGATTCTACTTAAATTAATTTGCTTATTTGATGCCATACCAATCAAACCATCAAAAATATTTAATAGAGCTAGAAAAGGTCATGACAGAATTCATATGGAAGTACAAAAGATCAAGAATATCAAAGGAATCAATGAAAAAAAGTGAAGTGAAAATCATGAAGACAATCTGATACTAGCTAAGAAATATAGTGTTGGATCAGTGGAATAAATGAGGTACACAATACACAGTAGTAAATTACTATAATAATCTTGTGTTTGATAAGCTCAAAGATCAAAACTTTAGGGACAAGAACTCACTATCTGACAAAAACTACTGGGAAAACTGGAAAGTAGTCTGGCAGAAATTGGTACAGAGTAGCATCTTACATTGTATGCCAAGATAAGGTCAAATGGGTACATAATTTAGACATAAAAGATGAGGATGAAAAATTTTGCCTGTTGGATCTATGGATAAAGGGACAATTTATGGACAAACAAGAGAGATATGATCATGGGAAGTAAAATGGATAAATTTTGATTACATTAAACTAAAAAGAGTTTGCACAAACAAAGTCAATGCAGCCAAGATTAGAAGGAAAGCAGAAAAATGGGGGTGTGTGTGAATTTTTCTAGCAAGTTTGTCTGATAAAGGCCTCATTTGTCAAGTATATAGAGAGCTGGGTTAAATTTATAAAAATATGAATCATTCTCTGATAAACAATCAAAGGATATGAACAGGCAGTTTTCAGAAGAAGAAATCAAAGCTATATATAGTCAAATGAAAAAGGAAAGAAGAAAGAAAAAAAGAAGGAAAAGTGATACTATTGTGGGCATATACTACAGACCACCTAACCATAAAGAAAGTAAGAATGATACTTCCTTAACACATTTGATAAAGCTAGCAGTTTTGGTAGGGGGCACAGTAATGGTGGGAGGCTGATCAAAGTCCCATGCTGTCAGAGGCAGATCATGTGATAAATTCTTGACCAATTTTACCGATAGTTTTATCTCCCCGAAGGATCTGAAGAAGCAATGAGAAGATGGACTATTCGTTATTCTGAAGGAATACTGCTGAAGTGAAAGCAACAGGAAACTTAAAGCGACCATGTCATCAGGATTAGCTAAGGACAGGTGTGTATGCTGGACTTTGTGAGAGTCGAGCTCAGAAAGTTCAGGAAAAATACTGGCATCATGCAATTACTAAAAATGAATTAAATTAAATTAAAAATGAAATAATGACAATATAATCACAAATTATCACAATGTTGGCAGAAAAAGGAAGGCATATAAATGAACTAATATACTTGTTTTTTCACATCCTTTAAGATTCCAATGCTGTCCAAGCAGCTTAAACTAAAAATAGACATAAAAATGAACCATATCCTTGCTGATGGGATAGCCCCTGGAAAGAAGAAATAAGAACAAAAATTGGATTTCCTGGTGCCACTGGCACAAACTTTTAGGTTTGAAAGAACACAAAGGAGGACATAAAATCAAAATCTTTTGAAAAGTTCAAGTTCACAAGAAGTTTATAATAGACATCTTGGAACTCTGGAAACCAGATCATGCAAAAGGACAAACTTGATCCCTTATCTTTTAGCCAACTGGGCCTGAAAAGATCCATTGCTCCTCAGCCTCATTAAGAAGAAATGTCTTTGTACTTGGGCATGATCAAACCAAATACCACAAGAAGACCCTAAAATGTAGCTGTGAGTATGTTTGAAATGAAGTGAGCAAAGTGTGACCCTTAAGAAAGCTAAAGGAGAAATCTCTAATAAGCTCACTTAGGACCAAGCTGAATTCATCTCAGTAGGATTTTTGTTAAATAAAAGGAAAAGAGTGGTGCTCTCTCAACCGTTCAGCTACCATATGAAAGCTGAAGCTGGTTTTTGTAAAACTGGACCATACCTACCTGCCTTAAAATCTACTCTGAAACCCCGAAAGCAGAAGTCATAGAAAAGCTTTTGTTAGTTTGTTTGTTTGAAGTGGAAGTGAATGTCCAGGTGGTCAAGGTTTTCTTGTTGCTGCGTGTACTCTTGCTCTGAACTGCATTTGGGTTCAAATCCAATTGGTAGCAAATGTCTTACAAGAAATCACATAGAATTTCTGACCCATCATATCAATTAAGTTCCCGTAGTCTCTACTTTTTCCTGATGGAACAAAATATCTGACAACTTGGAACATTTAAGTCCAAAGTTTCTCTGGCTCTAGTGCTCTGTTTCTGCCCCTTTTTCACAATCACAGCCAAGGGTAATTGGAGGCAGTTCTAAAACCCCACCCTATTTGTACCTTTTCTACCTGACCTCTTCACTTTTGAAGAAATATGAGATTTTAAGAGTGGGAAAATTAGAAGAAGAAAATCTCTTTATGGAAAAAAGAAGGGGAGAGGCGGGAAGGAGAGAAAAATGGAAAAAAGTTTTACAAAAGAAAAAAGATAACAAACCAAAGGGAAAGGAAACAAAATGCACATTAGTAAGACAAATCTTTTTCTTAGTATAGGAATTGCTTCTAAGAATCAACCATGAGATAGTTTCATCTGGGGTAAGAACTTGTGGGAAAAAAATCTTTCATCAAGGCAGGAAATTGCATCCTATTCCCTAAGTCAAAGTTACATGCATGGCGGGAATATGCTTGTGTTTTGTCAGGACAGGTCTTGTAAGGTATTCCTGTCCTGGTGACTAACGAAAAGCCTGTTCCAAGGTCCCTGCTAGTGTTAAACATAGGCAGTTGCCACTAGACTAGAGTAAACTACTATAATCTATTAGATAGCTCAATTACTCTCACGGTTAGCGACCCACCCTGAGTACTAAATCACTACAGTCTACAATTTCACATCATTATCTTGGGAACTGACTGGGATGTGATCTAAGTTTCTGATGAACTAACAAAGTACAGCCTTCGAATGGCAAGTTCTGTACTTTTGACATTTAGGAGATCTGGAATTAATGTAGGAAAAATAGAAATAAAGAGATTTTTGGTTGAACTTAATGGCAGCTCTACTGTAGAGTTCTATTCCAATTCTGACGTTTGGCCATTCTTGAGAAGATACCTAATTCATCTCTTTGTGAGTGCCATCACTTTATCCCCGCAGTTGCTGTTATGACTCTCCATAAGCCTGACATCAAAATGATATAAAGTCTAAGGAGAAGGGAGGATATTTTTCTACTCTTGCTGTGAGGGTTCCTTTGAAAAATGAATGAATGAAAGAATATCAATGATAACAGTTCACATCCATACTATCCATCAAGAAGCATTTATCTAGCACATATCATATATATACTAACATGCTGTATTAATACTCTCATCTTTATATTAGGCAGCAAGTTTCTTGATGTGACCATGTTTTATTCAATGCGATTACAGCAAAATGAAAAAGGGCTTGACTCAAGAACTGGGTTTGAATCTTGCTTCAGACCTTAACAGAAAGTGTGACCATGAGCACATAAGTTAATTTACCTCTTTGGGTCTGTTTTCGCAACTATAAAAGGAGGACAGTAACATGTACTACTGACCTCAAAGAGTTAATCTAGGGCAAGCCCAGTAATAACTTCAATAACTCAAATAATGCTGTGCTTTATTCAATTGTCTTATCTTCCCCCACCCTTCCTGCCATACCTACTGCAGTACTCTGTGTAAAACAAGTGTTTAGTAAACATTTGTTAAATTGAATTCATGGTCAGTTTAAGTTCTTAATCTCCTAGATTCACAAGATATCTTTTAACTTAAAATTATGTTATCATATAAGGTGACTATCCTAATCATCTTAGTTTACTAGCCCAGTCTCTAATGAAATTGAGCTAGATCTAAAAGAATCAAATCATGATTAAAGATTTAATTACAATGGAAACTATATTGAACACAGGATAGTTATATTATTCAGTCTATTTATGAAGTTCACTAACAAGAAACAAATCCTCTTCAGGACAAGGTTATATAAAGGAAGTTAAAGTTTCATTAAATTGATTCTTTTTATAAAGGATCTGTGTACATAGAAACATGTAATAAATACTCTAGTTAACTAGCTAAAGGTGTGTGTTTGTATGTGTGTATCTCTAAGCAAAGGCCGAATTTCTTCTTACATTGATTCCTAGTGTCATTAAAAATAGTTGCTTTCAATAACCCACCAAAAGTCATTTCTACTTCTCTCATAAAGGTGTGCAAAAATTTAGCAAATGGAAATTAGAAAATATAGGAAATGGAAATAGACAATGGAAGATATAGGAAATGAGTCTTGCTTCTCCCTTGGTACAAGGTGGCTTTAAAAGGCAATTTGCACAAAGTTTAAATCAGGAGGGAGAGAACTAAATGACTGTGTCGGCAATCAGTATAGCACCTTGCTTCCAATTCCTCCTCCTCCTCCACCTCCTCCTCCTCCTCCTCCACCTCCTCCTCCTCCTCCTCCACCTCCTCCTCCTCCACCTCCTCTTCCTCCTCCTCATCCTCCTCCTCCTCCTCCTCTACCTCCTCCTCCTCCTCCACCTCCTCCTCCTCCTCCTCCTCCACCTCCTCCACCACCTCCTCCTCCTCCTCCTCCTCCTCCTCCTCCTCCTCCTCCTCCTCCTCCTCCTCCTCCTCCTCCGCTTGATTGGGGGAGATAAGAGCTGACTGAGGACTCACATGGGTAAGATCAGAGAGCATAGTGTAACCTCTGAATAGCAATCAGTGTGCTTACAGGAACAGGATGGAGAAAGAAAGCAATGACTTTGCTCTCCAGGTTACTGAGTACTCTTCTACATCTTCAAATAACCTTTGCCTAATAGAAAACTTCAAATAGCAGGGCTTTTGTGTGATGGGATTACTATTGTTTGAAAGAATTTGTTATCAATTGGGTTTCTCTTCATTTAACTTCCCCTCAAACAAGTAAAAGTGAGAGAAGGAATGGTCTCAAACCTGGAATGCTTCTGGCCATTGCACACTGCTCATGTTCCAGTTTCAAAGCCTTAACCAGATGTGAAAATCAAACAGAATAACAGAGGTTGTGTATGGCTCACACATGTCACCTTGTTATATTACCTCCCCATGTCATTGTGGATTGGCCATAAAATAGACAGTGGTAATTCTGGAAGCATCAGTATTCCTTCAGGAGAGATGGCAGCAAATGGAGAGGAAAGTTTTAACAGCTAGGGGTATCTAGACTAAAGTCTATTTGGGGGCACTTTCCAGGAAGAAAAGGGTTAAGGTCTTCTGCCCTATGCTGCCTGGCCTCCCTTATTATTACTCTGAAAAGTCATTCAGTTTACAGAGAGTCTGAGAAGGCAATAAGTTTTCTAGCCAACATTTGTTTCCCATTATGGTGAATAATTGCCTTTCCCTTCCTCTCCCTATCGCCTCACTACTTTTCTATCTCCGTACTCTCCCCTTTCCCTGCCATTTTATATTAAAAATATATCAAACACTTCTTTTCCCTTCTTAATATTTTCCAATAAGCTTTTTTTCAGGTTCAAGGGTCTGTGTCTATTCTGGTTATATATAAGAGGAGGAGACAGACAGCGTGGAAGAAACCATTTAGAAATAAAAAGTGAGGGTGGGGAAAATGCTTATGAAAGATGGAGAAAAGACAGGAGAATTTTTTCTACCATCTGATTTATTCTACATTAAATTAGTTTTGACAATAAGAAAAGAGAAAGGCCAGTGGGAACCTTAGAACTTTCAACTTTTGAGACAAAGTTAGGATACTTCCTTCCTTAACCTATATTGTTTAGTCACAGGGAAATCATTTGTGAAATTGAATACCCATGTGTATTATAATTTATTTACTCCATTAAAAGTACAACTGGCTATATATAAGTCTGTATAAAGATCCATTGAGAACAAATGAGTAATGGAATAAGGTAGAAATTTTACAGTCACAGGACAATTATAAAACATTTAGGTGCAGTTTCCATCCTATATCATATTAAAAATTGGAGAAGAAAAGTCAATTTTCTAAATTCTCTCATAGACTTGGCAATGTTTGAGGCTCAGAACATTTCTTAATTCTATTATGAGTACCATACAACACTGACAGAGAAGTCAACTGTGTGGAAAATAATCTTACTGGACCAGAGTGATCAGCTATTCCACTAAGGCTCAAGAGAAATTTTTTCCATTGTGAGGCACTTTCTCTTGAAAAATTAACAAAACCAGAAGCATAGCTTCATGAATAATACCACTAAAGTGTTAGATACTTCCAATGACTTAATCATCATGTGGTTCTTCATGGAGGAAGTAGTAGCTATTGATCATCAAGAGGGCAGGCCCCTGGAGTGCTTTTTCTAGGAATGGCAATGGATTTGTACTCCTCCACCTATACTTTCTTGTCTGGTCCCTAACGTGGCCAAGAACATCACATGGGCAAGACATCTGGGCAGTCCATGATCATTGGTACATGGTGTTTTAAGCTCTTCTAAATTACTTAACTCATCAAAACTATTTATTTGAAACCAACTAAAATGAATGGATAATGGAATCTATATATTTTCTTGGGGATTTTTTAATAGAGTAGATACTTCGTTGGGATAACTGAGATGTAGTCCTAACTGTATACAGGAGGCTAGATCAAATGACCTCCATACCAAAGTCTCCTTTATACTCCCAGTGTTTAGCACAATGACTGGCATATATTAAACCTGGCTTAATAAATGCTTTTTGACTGACTGATTCCTAATGAGTGACAGGATGGTGTAATGAAAGAATGCCAGACATAGAGTAAGAAGAGACCTGACTTCAAATTCCTTTTTCTGACACTAACTGTCTGTATGACCTTGGGAAAATTCTCTGTGCCTCAGTTTCCCCATCTTTTGAAATGCAGCATACGTAGCACCTACCTTACTAGACTGTTGTGTCAATCTAATGACACAATAAATGTAAAGTGCATGGTGAACTTTAAAGTGTCACATAAATACCTATTATTATTCTACATAAGGAAGTCATGAGACTAGATTACATCTAATCTATTTGAGGTTATTTTCATAAAGGCTCTAAACACAGATTTGTCAAATGTATTGTGTTGTCAGTTAGGAATAAGGTGTGGCACAAAAATAATTCTCCTCCTGTTGAAGACTGAGGGATGACCTAGAGATGGTTAAGATAAAAATGCAAATGTGGAATCTTAAGCCTTTGAACAAGTTTTAAAGGCATGATTTTAAGGCTATGGGGTTGGCATGCGGACATATATTTATATAGCTTTTCCCTGAAAGGAGCACACCACGAAAAGGATATGGCTACTCATGCTGAGGTGGAACCTTCGAACCAGATGGACCATGTAAATGATGGAATAGAGGGGCAGAATTTTCAAGAGAGGATCACTTGATAAGAAGAGACAAACAAAAAAAATAAGAGCCTGAGAGAAGGAACACATATATACTGATGGAGACGGACAGCTCAGTTCTGGGGAATGGAAGAAAGGACTCAGTTTCCATAACTAAGAGAGAGCTAATTAGGAATTTCCTATGGGCAGAGCCCAGAAGGACATCAGCTTACGTGGGGGTTACTGTTGAGATTGTTAGTCAGGGCAGCAATTACAAATTGAAAACAAAGAAGAATGAACCTGGGAACCCAGGCCTAAAAAGGCAGAGTCTTCACTCGTCTAAACCACTGAAAGAACCTATTTGGTTTAGGCCATCCTGAAGACAATTACGTCTAACAATGACGTTCTAAGGAACTGAGGCTAATGAGGGGATTTGCAGACTGAGAAAGAAGTGATGACAGAAAACTACTGGAATGGACTATTTAATATTTTTAAATTGTGCCAACTTCAGTAAAGTGAGACTTTAATAAAGTGACTTATTTCCAATGTAATACAATGTCTGTATACCCTTCAGCATAGTCAATAAATAATTACCATGTGGCTACTGTGTGCAGGGCATTGTGCTAGACAGTGGGAAAATAAAAAGGTATAAGATCAAAGTATAAACTTCAGATCTGGCTCCAATCTACCTTCCCAGCCTTACTTCATACTTACTACTTCTTAATATACTCAGTATCTAACCAAATTAGACTACCTTTGCAACCCTTTCTTATTCTGCCCTTACCATCTCTCTGTCTTTGTCTATGCCATTTCCCATGACTGCAATTTTACCTCTCCAACACTACCTGGTCATTTGGTGAAGATTCTCCCTTCCTTTATGGTCAAACACAAAAATACCTCAGCTTTCATGAAGCCTTTCCTGGTGCCACCCTACTCCTAGCATGCCAAAGGTGAATACAATCTTTATCTCCTCAAATTTCTCAAGGCATTTTGCCAGTATTTCTCATTTGCCCTCTTGTTTCTGTGTGCATGTCTTCCCCTCCCTTAGACTGAAAGTTCCTTGAGAACACATGTACATCAAAGCTATATTTGTAGACCACAGCAGTGTCTTAGACAAAGCAGGTTAATAAATAAATGTTTCCTGCCCTTGATATATTTATAATTGGAGAGAAAGGTCATATGCCTGAAAAGTAAACTAGCATAGCTAGGTGCCAAATGAGTGGTACAAATAACAGATGTTAGAAGAATTGAGAAAAATGAAAGATACCTAGAGAGCTAGTGCTGGGGTGGTCAAAGGTGGCTTAAACTGACCATGTGTTAGATGACAGTAAACATGGCTGAAAAAAGGGGGCACTATCATAGAAAGGGAAAGTAAGGAAAAACAGAGAAAGTAAGAAAAAGAAGTGAACTAAGGAGGACAGGAAGGGGAAAGATTCCCTTTGAAGAACATGGGTGCTTCACTGGTAATAATCAAGTCATCTCAAATTCATCAGTAAATGGAATCTGGAAAAGGATGAATGAGAGGAAGCTATCCCTGAGTGGTACCAACTTCATTACGGGGTGGGGCATGGGGCGGTGGGGGTGGCGAGACATAAAACTTTTCAAAAATAATTATTTTCCAAGATAATGAAATGATTTTCACTGGAAAATGTTGGCTACCATCACTAGAATGTAAGTTTTTTGAGTACAAGGAGTATCTTGTATTTGACTATGCATCCTCAAGGCCTAGCAAGATGCCTTGTACTTAGCAAATCACTAATCAATATGTGAATTGAATTGATTCTTCTGTACGGTTTAGCTTTGATCTCACCTCTGATCGCAAATGGATGGGACTGGGAGAAATACAGTGGAAAGAGAAACAAAATAAAATTGGTTTCATCAATAGTGGCATCTCAAAAAAAAAAAGGCAAAAATATTTTACTCAGCTAATTTCAAAACTAAATATTCACCTTCCAAATGATCATACTCTTGTATGTACATTGTTCATTTACAGCAAAGAAAAATGTAATACAGGAACATGGCAAAGGAGTCTGTGAAATGCTGAAACAGCATACCTGGCAGCTGCTAAAACAAAACTTCAAAGATTTGGCCTCTTTGAAAACCCATCGAGCAGGACCCACCCACTCCCCTGGCTTGCCACAGCTTCCCTAGGAGCTGGTACACCTAACCACTTCCGCATGTTTGGCTGTATTCCCCAATACTATAGCAGCAGCATATGCAATGTCAGAGCAGCCAAGCAGGTGGGTGGGTGGAAAACCATGGTTGAGAAGTAGGTACCTCACCCCCAATGTCTAGCCTCAGGCAACTCAGAAAATAAAGATGATAACACTGGGATCCACTTCAAAAAGTCCTTCTGACCCTAAAAACCCAAATCAGATTGACTAGAGCTCAGCCATCGGGAATCTTTAGGCTTTCTGATGTCCAAAGCATTAGAATCCCAGCATCACAAATTGGTTCAAGAACAGCATCTGTGGCAAATTTCTGGGCCCGAACCAAGAAGACAAAAGGTCAGCAGAAGATCCTGACATGACACACTCTTTTCTAATCCCACTTAGACCACAACAGTTCAGATTCTTGTCAGCTCATGCTTGACTACAGTAGCTCCCAAACTGGTCTCTCTGCTCGGCCCTGCTCCAACCTTTTCATCATGCCACTCAACTGTTCCAAATCCTTCAATTGCTCCCCAGTATTTATAGGATAATATTCTAATTCCTTAGCCTGGAAAATTTTCTGATCTCCCAGCAAACCCTGGTACCCTTTCATTGTATGACAAAGGTAACTTGCCCCTTATTGCTTTTATACCCAATGTACCCCTTGCTTGTAATGTTCTCTCCACTTGACCATTACTCTGAATCTTACAGACCCTTCAAATCATAACTCAGATCATATCTTTGGGAAGCTTCCTTTAACCTCTCCAACTCAAAACTCTCTTCCTCCCCTGAACTCCTACAGGACTTGAAATTTTTCCTGCTCATTTGGCACTTATCAAAGACATGTTAAAAAATAACTATACAAGGAAGAAAGAAGTATCAATTGTCTTTCCACTCAGAATCACAGAATCAGAGGAAATACCAGAGGCCATCTAGATCAAGCCATACTCCTGAACATGAATTCCCTCTGCAATATGTATGACAAATAGTTGGATAAGCCCGGACTTGACCTTTGGAGATAAAGAGCACACTAAGTCCTGGGGCAGCCCATTCTATCACAGTATATTAACTGTTAGGACTCCACAACCCCCCCTCCCTATCCTTTTTCTTTTATTAAACTAAAATCTATTTTGTTTGTTTTGGGAGGGGATAAAGGGGACAATTTCTGCCCTGGCTCCTAGGGGGACAAGAAGGATAAATCCAATGTCTCTTCTATATGATAGCCATTGAAATACTTTAAGTCTTCTTTCTTCCAGGCTAAATCTCTCTAGTTGCTTTTACAGATTTCTCCTATGGCATGGTCAACAGTCCCTTCATCCTCCTGGCTGCTCTGCTCTGAATGGGCTTTTTTCTATACATACCCTTTCTAAAATGTGGTACGAAGAAATGAACAATGCAGGATGTGATCCACAGAACTTTCAGCTCCTTCACTATGAACACTAAGTGGTTGATGCAGCTCCAGAGCAGAAACGATCTTTTATTTTTTTTAAGCAGGAAGACTGTTTACTCACACCGAGTTTTACTTTCTTGGTCTAGACTAGTGGTCTCTAGTGGGGAGAACTTCTGGTTTGTAAACTCCCACTATTGATGCAGATCAGCAAAGCATCTATAATTTAAAGGTTTAGCCAGTTGCCTGGGGCATGGAGATGTAATTTGCATAAAATTGTCTCCACCTTCCTCTTTTCCTTTCCCACTCCCCTAATTAAACAGTGAGCTCCTGAAGAGCAGGGACTGACTTTTGCCTTTCTTTCTATCTCTATTCCTTACTGTCAAGTCTGGCAAATTGTTGTTAGTCGTTCCTGTTGTGTCCAACTCTTCATGACGGTGGACCTCTGTCTAGAGTTTTCTAAATAAAGATAGTGGAGTGGTTTGACATTTCCTTCTCCAGTGGCAAACAGGGGTTAAGTGGTTTGACCACAATTAGGAAGTTTCTGAGGCTGAATCTGAACTCAGGTCTTTCTGACTCCAAGCTAAGTGCTCTATCCACCTGGCACATGGTAGACAATAAATGTTTACTGACTGACTGACATAGATAGCAGAAACAAGATTTGCCTGTCACACTGAGCTTTCAGGTCAGTAAAATCCTAATTTTTTTTTCCCCACAGAAACTGTTATCTAAATGTACAGTATCTTTAACTCCTGAGTAGAGGTTTCCAAAGTGTGGTCTGAGGATGACCAGGGGTTCCCAAGATTGAAACTTTTCATAATAATACTAAAATGTTTTCATTTATAATAAATATCAATAGATATAACCAATGTAAAGAAAACCACGGTGAAAGAAGCCCTTAATAACTTTTTAAGAGACTAAAGGCATCTGGAGGATCAAAAAGACTAACTGCCATCCTATATACAATATTGCTATTAACTCCGAATTGGTTTCTTGGCCTTCATTTTCTTCCCTCTCCAATCCATCTTCCAGACTTTCCATAGCTCTGACCTTTGATCAAAATGCTTTGATCAAAAAGCTTTGGTATCTCTTTAATGACTCTAGGCTACCACAGACACTTCAGAACTTGTATTTATCATTTTAGATGTATATTACCAGGAAAATTTCACAATATTCTCCATCATGCATTCTCCATTCCAATCCAACTGGCTTAGTTGCTTCCTCCTGTATACAACATTCCACCCCCAGACCCTTTGTAATTTGTGCCTCCCATCATTTAGGCCTAGAACGTTTTTATTCCTCTCTTCTACCACTTGGAATTGCTAGTTCCCTTCAAGGTTCAGAAAAACTACCACTTCCTACAAGAGACATTCCCTAATTCTCCCAGCTATTTCTGCTCCACTCTGAAAGGATCTTCTATTTTTACTTAACTGTTTATATGTAGTTTCCCCCCAGCAGAATGAAAAATTCTTAAGGAGAGCGACGGTGCCATTTTCTGCCTTTGCATCCCTAGATCCCAGCACAGTACCCAACATATAAAAGTATTTCATTACTAAAAGTTTGTTAAATTTAAATGAAACAAATTTTATTTTAGGAGGTTTTTTTTTATTATAGTCTATTGAGATCTTTCTGGGTCTTCATTGCCATTCAGAATGTACTATTATCCCTCTCAAGCTTCATACCATCTGCCATTTGATAAGCATGGCATCTATGCCTCCAACCAAGTTATCAATAAAAAAACGCTAAAGAGTAAAGGATCAGGGACAATTCTCCTGGAACATTCTAAGTTACTCTTGATTCATTAATAAAGTCTGCTTTTTAAAACATATTTATTTTTCATTCTAAATTTATCAACCATTAACAAAATCACTGAGATAAAATAGATAAGACTGAAAACTTAATCATTTAAAATTTGTCAAATAAGCACATACATCAACTTTAACAAAGTAATAAAAAAAATCTATTTTACTTATGTGTACCATTCTGATCTTTTTTTTGAATCAGAATAACAATTTATTTAATAACGACAAAACTACTAAGAAAAAAATGAAAGTTTTAAGAATTCTGATCAACACAATGATTCATTATTCCAGAAGACTAATGATGAAGCCTACTGTCAATGCCTGAAAGAGAATTAATGGATTCAGAGTGGAAAACTTCATATATTTTATGAATTGCTCATAGTCTATTATTAATCATATATATCATTTTTGTATTTTTTTTGGAGAGAATAAATATCATTTTCCCTCAATTTATTTGTTTGTAGTTTTCAACATTGATTTCCACAAAATTTTGAGTTCCAAATTTTCTTCTCTCTCCCCTCTAGCACCCCAAAATGCATGCATTCTGATTACCCCTTTCCCCAATCTACCCTCCCTTCTATCACACCCCTCCCTTCCCTTATCGCCATCTTCTCTCTTTTCTTGTAGGGCAAGATAGATTTTTATACCCCATTACCTGTATTTCTTATTTCCCAGTTACATGCAAAAACAATTCTCAACATTTGTTCCTAAAATTTTGACTTCCAACTCCTCTCCCTTCCTCCCTCCCCACCCATCCCCACTAAGAAGGCAAGCAATTCAATATAGGCTATATATGTGTCATTTTGCAAAAGACTTCCATAATAGTCATGTTGCAAAGGGCTACCTTACCTATATTTCCCTCCATCCTATTCTGCCTCCCCATTGATTCTATTCTCTTTTGACCTTATCCCTCCCCAAAAGTGTTCATTTCTAATTCCTCTCTCCTCTCATTTTCCCTCCCTTCTATCATCCCCCCACACCCCACTAATGCCTTTCTCCCCTACTTTCCTGTAGTGTAAGAGATTTTCGTACCAAATTGAGTGTGCATGTTATTCCTTCCTTAAGCCAAATGTGATGAGAGCTTCACTTTTTCCCTCTCACCTTCCCCTTTCCCCCTCCATTGAAAAAGTTTTTTCTTGCCTTTTTTATGAGAGATAATTTGCCCCATTCCATTTCTCCCTTTCTCCTCCCAATATATTCCTCTTTCATCCCTTAATTTTATTTATTTAGACATCATCTCTTCCTATTCAACTCACCCTGTGCCCTCTGTCTATATGTGTGTGTGTGATCCCTCCAACTACCCAAATATTGAGAAAAGTTTCAAGAGTTACAAATATTATCTTTCCATGTAGGAATGTAAACAGTTCAACCTTAGTAAGTCCCTTATGATTTCTCTTTGCTGTTTACCTTTTCATGCTTCTCTTGATTCCTGTGTTTGAAAATCAAATTTTCTATTCAGCTCTGGTCTTTTCATCAAGAATGCTTGAAAGTCCTCTATTTCACTGAATGACCATTTTTTCCCTCGAGTATTATACTCAGTTTTGCTGGGTAGGTGATTCTGGGTTTTAATCCTAGTTCCTTTGACTTCTGGAATATCATATTCCAAGCCCTTTGATTCCTTAATGTAGAAGCTGCCAGATTCTGTGTTATCCTTAATGTATTTCCACAATACTCAAATTGTTTTTTTCTGGTTGCTTGCAATATTTTCTCCTTGACCTGGGAACTCTGAAATTTGACTACAATATTCCTAGGAGTTTTTCTTTTTGGATCTTTTTCAGGAGGTGATTGGTGGATTCTTTCAATATTGATTTTGCCCTCTGGTTCTAGAATATCAGGGCACTTTTCCTTGATGATTTCATGAAAGATGATGTCTAGGCTCTTTTTTTAATCATGGCTTTCAGGCAGCCCCATAATTTTTAAATTGTCTCTCCTGGATCTATTTTCCAGGTCAGTTGTTTTTCCAATGAGATATTTCACATTGTCTTCAATTTTTTCATGCTTTTGGTTTTGTTTTGTAATTTCTTGGTTTCTCATAAAGTCATTAGCCTCTATCTGTTCCATTCTAATTTTGAAAGAACTATTTTCTTCAGTGAGCTTTTGAACCTCCTTTGCCATGTGACTAATACTGGTCTTTAAAGCATTCTTCTCCTCATTGGCTTTTTGGGTCTCTTTTGCCATTTGAGTTAGTCTATTTTTAAAGGTGTTAATTTCTTCAGCATTTTTTGGGTCTCCTTTAGCAAGGTGTTGACTTGCTTTTCGTGATTTTCTTGCATCTCTCTCATTTCTCTTCCCAATTTTTCCTGCACCTCTCTTACTTGATTTTCAAAATCCTTTTTGAGCTCTTCCATGGCCTGAGATCATTGCATATTTATTTTGGAGGTTTTGCATGCAGAAGCTTTGACTTTAGGTCTTCCTCTGAAGACCTAAATTGTTCCTCTCATCTGAAAGGATGGAAGAAAATAAAGTCTTCTTTTTTTCTTCCTTTTTGGGCATTTTCCCAGTCAGTTACTTGACTTTTGAGTTAAGAGGAGGGTACGCTCTGGGGACCTGTAAGTTCTCAGTTCCTCCAAGGTGGCACAATCAAGGGAGAGGAATTTATTCCTCTCCTGGTCTGCACTCTGGTCTGTGAGCAGGCTTCCCTCTCCAGAGCCTCCATCAGCTCCACCACACCAGTCAGCACTCCTCCTCACTCCAGGGTTGCCACTTAGGGCTGAGATCTAGATCAGCTGCTCAATTCCCCCAGAGGCTTTAGGCCAGGGCTCCAACAATGGAAGCTGTTGCTGCATGGGGCCAGAGCTAGACTGCTGCATTCCCTTCTCACCCAAGTGAAAGAGTTTTCTCACTGACCTTTTAAGTTGTCTTTGGCATTTGTGAGTTGAGGAATCTTGGACTCACAGCCACTGCTGGTGAGGTGGTGCCTTGAAGCCCTGTCCTTCATGCAGTGGAATCCATGCTGGGCTGCACTCCCCTCTGCACCTCCATTCTGATCTTTTTTATGTCGAGGTTCTTATGATTATCTTTACATAATTGTAATCAGCATATGTGTAATCATTCTGATTTTGCTTTCTTCACTCTGTATAATTTTATAAAGTCTTCTCATGTTTCTCTATATTGTTCATACTTAAATAACTACTCTTTGGATCTAGATGATTCACCAATTCCTGAATCCACCTAACTAGTATCCTTCAGCCTCCATCTCTCCATCTTCTTCATAAGGCCAGCATGAAAGTTAAATGCTTTGCTGAAAACCATGAGTGTATCTATGGCAGTCCTCAATCTATCTACCAATTTAGGAGCCTAATCAAAAAAGGAAATGAGATCTCTCTGGAATGACCTTTTCTTCTTGATAACATACTGGCTCTTAGGGATCACCTTTTCCCTTTTTAACTGCTCATACACTGCTTCTTTAATAATACATTCTAGCCTTTGTCAAGAATCAACTGAAAGATTCTATCTGCTTCCCTTTTTTTGAAACTTACAACATTTACTTTTCTCTAATCCTGTAGCAAATTTCCCATTCTCCATGTTTTTCAAAGATCACTATTAGCAGGTCAGCAATCACATCCACTAATTCTTTCAAGGTCTTAGGATGTAATTCATCTGTGCCTGATGACTTGAACTTATTCAGGGTAGTTAGGTGCTCTCTTATCTCCTTAATTACCTTCAGTTTCCATTCCCTGTTAGTCATGTTTTTCTCTATCCTTCCCAGTTTGAAGATCATTCTCCTTGATAGAGAAAACAGAAGCAAAATAAAAGATGAGTAGTACTGTGTTCTCTATCATGGTATCATTGTCCCATTCATTCTGAATAGCAGTTGTATCCCTTCTTTTATCTTCCTCTTGCCCCTGAAATGTATTTTTGAAATACATTTTTTAAAAGTTCCCTTGTTGTTCTCAGCATTCATCACAAGCCTTAACTCATTTATGTTACTATGAGCCTTTATGCATTCTCTTTTGGACACTTTTTTGTATCCATCTTCACTTACCTACTCTTTCTTTTATCTTTTATATATTTTTTTGAGGTTGATCAGTGTGTTCCCTATACATCTATACTGGGTTCTTTAGACAGCTTTCTATTTGCTTCCTCATCAGAATTTTTTGTCTTTGTGTCTTCATAATTTCATTCTTGAGAATTAACAGTTCATCTTAGACCAATATCCCTTGTAGAATGCTATGCTTAACTATCCTTTTTCTGCATTCTTTGAAATATGTTCTTCCAAAACCTAGGTGGTATGTTAGACTATACTAGCTTTCCACTTCCTCTCAAAGTTCTAATTATTTCTACTTCAGTAATATTTTTTCCTTTTCAGTAAAAACTGGGTATAGAATAATAATTTCATCTCTTCTTCACTTCTTTGAAGTATGAAATGATTAAATCTAGTCAATAATTGAACATAATCTCTGCTTGTGGCACTCAGAAAGAAAGCACCTGAAGATATCTGAATAGCTCAGTGTTCCATCAGTATTACATTAATCCTTTATGCCAAGTTTTAGATGTTTCATCAATTCTTTGTCTGTTTCCTCCTTTTGGCCAGGTGGTCTAGATTGAGTATGCTCCAATGGTGGTTATTTTTGTTTTCCTTCTGTTAATCATCATCCAACTGCTTTCCACAATATTTCCCTCTGCTGGTTACTGGATTTCCTAAAATCAGTCATTCTTCACTCCATTTCTCCTTTTATCTATTTTTCCCTTTTGAATAAGTGATATCATTTCAGAGCCACATTCCAATCTTAAGTTCCATTCTACCGTGTTCTAGTTATACCTATAGTTAGTCAAATTTACCTATTTGTGTTGAGAAATCTAGCTTACCTTATTTATTATCTATACTTGGTGTAACTGAGGTTATGAATTTTTATATTTAGATATTATCTCCTGTGAATCATTAGCCCTCTCTACTGATATTTTTCATTCTATGTTTCTATTCTGTTCTATTTTTCATTCTATATCTATCTGCTACTCTCTGTGATATCTAGCTTGACAGACATATGTGGGCAATCTCATTCCCTTTATGTTTTTAGTTTAAAGCCATCTTAAGCAGATTTTTAAGACTTATCAAAAGCCTATCATGATAATATTTTAAGCCATAGTCCAGAAATTTAAATAATAACTAGCATTTGCATAGCACTTTAAGGTTTGCAAAGTACTTTGACTCATTTATTGTTTTTTCGGTCATCATCTTTTCAATCAAATGTTATCCACCTCCAAAAACCTTCCTCATCTTCTTCAGTCCCTACTTTTAAACAGTAGAGGTGATAAAAACATCACTCTGAAAGACCTCATTCTGGGCTGAGATTTTAGATCCACATTCTTTGCAGCACAAGAAGATGCGTCCTCCTTAGAAAGACCAGCTTATCCCTACGATAGGTATTTTACCAGCTCTCTTTTCATACTTATTCCATAATTCCAAATCTTCAGCCTTCCTTCTTCTCTTTCCTTCTCTGTGGCATATTCTTCAATTCTCTTCAATTACTTTCAATTTCTATATTTTTTTCCCTTGACGCATTTTCATATTGTCAAAGAACATAACATTCTTCCATGATAACCTGAAGACAGGCATTTCTTCAGTTCTTTTACCTTTTCTCTAGCAGGGAGATGTATCTCCATGTTTCATATACCTAAGTGTTCCTTGTCTCTGGTAAAAACACAAACTACTATGGCCAGATCATGTAACTTTCTGCTTATTGGTCTCATTTGGAATTCTTAAATAGAGTTTAGGCCTCCCACTTTTTTTTTTGGTGCTTTCCCCACCTTTTGTCCCACTACTTTGCTTGGTTATTGTTGACCTATAATAAGCATATTCGCATTAGTCAACATGTACAAAAGAGTTAGCACAGCTGCATCAAAAAGAGGCCACATCAGATTAACTTCATTTCATTTTTTGACAGGTTACCACGGCAGCAGATCAAGAAGATGCTATAGACATAGTTTACCAGTTTCTGAGTAAAGTATGTGACAGGGTCACATGGTCTAAAAATCCAAATTGCTTTCATGGGACAGAGAAATGCAGGGTGCATAATTAGGTATATTCAGAACTGGTTGTGTGGTTTGATATCATATTGGAAGGCAGTCTCTAATTGAATATTTTGCCCTGTGCTATTTAATGTTTTTATCAATGACTTCAGAAATGATACATTTATCAAATGTGCAGATGACTGTTGATTATTATCCTTTGTGCTCAGAGAGGGCCACAATGACATCACTATGTCAGAGTCAAAGTACAGTGTGTCTGACTGTGGCAAAGCTAGGGATAGGTTATGCACTAGGATAAAAGAATCTAAATCCAAAAACATATTGACAGACTTTAGCAATGGGCTGAATCTAATAATATAAAATTTAATATGGACAAATGTGAAGTTTTAGGTTCAACAAATCAAGTTCACAAGTACAAAATGAGGGAGATAAAGACTAGAAAGCAATTTGTCTGGAAACAAGCTAAGAGTTTCTAGTGTGCTACAAGCTCAATATAAACCAAAAATATGATTTGCAGCCAAAAAAAATCTATTGCAATCTTAGATTGTATTGAGAATCACAGTATTCAGGCCTAAGGATGTGACAGTTCTGCTGTATTCAGCCTTGATCAGATCACCAGTGTATTCAGTTCTGAATATGTTCAAAGGAAGAATACCAGGATAGTCAAGGGGCTTAAGATCTTGCCATGAAGACTGGCTGAAGGAACTGTAGCTGAAGACTTAAAACTTAGGGGGAACATGATAACTGTTTTCAAGTATTTGGAGGTCTGTCATAGAGAAGAGGAATTGCTTTACTTGAAAAACAAGTAAGGCTGAACTACGAGCAATGGTTTGAAGTAGCCAAGAGGTATATTTAATCTTAATGTAAAGAAGCTTTCTTAATAATTAGCATTCTCTCTGAATAGAATGGATTAGTTCTGGAGGTAATGGGTTCTTCTTCAAGAGAGGTGTTCACACAAAGGTTAGATGACCTCTTGTTTAGTACGCGTAGAGGGAAGGTCAGTATAGATATCCTATGGACTCAGTGTCCTTTGAGGTCCCTTTCACTTCTGAGATTCTGTGATTCCTGCCAAAGTTACAATGCAAAAATAATTTACCCGCAGCTACTGTCTGCACAAGATCTTAAGGAGAAATCCAACTTCCAGGTACATCTTAATCCTGCTTTCATTTCTTTCACTTGTCTTAATGATCACATTTCAGATGCTTAAGGCCCCTACTGTTACAGGGATGGTGTTTCATAATTTGTTTCTGCCGTAATATAGCATATACTCGGGACAGGAATTAGACTTTAGATCTCATTGATAGAGGGAACTCCCTGGATAAGGAAATTCTCTCTTAAAAATGTGGAAAAACATCAGTTGTTCATGTGTAGGCCGAGCTAACGTAATAAAAATGACAATCCTACTTAAATTAATTTACCTATTCTATGCCATACCAATCAAACTACCAGATAATTATTTTCCAGAGTTAGAAAAAAAAATATCAAAATTCATCTGGAAGAACAAAAGGTGCAGAATATCAAGGAAACTAATGAAAAGAAATAGTAGGGAAGGTGGCCTAGGCCTACCAGATCTCAAATTGTATTATAAAGCAGCAATCATCAAAACCACTTGGTACTGGCTAAGAAATAGAGGGGTAGACCAGTAAGACACAGTAGTCAATGAATACAGCAATCTACTGTTTGATAAACCCAAGGACCCCAGCTTCTGGGATAAGAACTCACTGTTTGAAAAAAAAATTGCTGGGAAAACTAGGTAACAAAGTGGTAAAAACTGGGCATACACCAATGCCTGACACCATACACAAGAATGAAGTTCAAATGGATACATGATCTAGGTATAAGGACTGATACTATAAACAAATGAGTGGAGCAAGGAATAGCGTATTTGTCAGGTTTATGGAGAATGGAGAAATTTTTGACCAAACAGGAGATACAGAACATTATGAAGTGCAAGATGGATAATTTTGATTACATTAAATTGAAAAGTTTTTGCACAAACAAATCCAAGGCAACCAAGATTAGGAGGGAAGCAAAAAAACTGGGAAAGAATTTTTGCAACTAGTGTCTGTGATAAAGGCCTCATTTCTAAAATATATAGAGAACTGAGTCAAATGTACAAGAATACAAGTCATTCCCCAATTTATAAATGGCCAAAGGATACGAACAGGCAGTTTTCAGAGGAAGAAATTAAGGCTATGTATAGTCCTATGAAAAATTCTCTAAATCACTATTGATTAGAAAGATGCAAATCACAACTCTGAGATACCACATCACACCTATGAGATTGGCTAACATGACAAAACAAGAAGATGATAAATGTTGGAGAAGATGTGGGAGAGTTGGAACACTAATTCATTGTTGGTGGAGTTGTGAGCTGATCCAACCATTCTGGAGAGCAATTTGGAGTTATACCCAAAGGGCTACAAAAACATGCATACACTTTGACCCAGCAATGTTGCTTCTGGGACTGTATCCCAAAGGGATCATAAAAATGGGAAAGGGTCCCACATGTACCAAAATATTTATAGCAGCTCTCTTTGCGGTGGCCAAGAACTGGAAATCAAGGGGATGCCCATTACTTGGGGAATGGCTGTACAAGTTGTGGTATATGAATGTAATGGAATACTATTATGCCATAAGAAATGATGAACAGGAAGACTTCAGAGAGACCTGGAAGGACCTATACAAACTGATGCTGAGTGAAAGGAGCAAAACCAAGAGAACTTTGTACACAGCAACAACCACAGTGTGTGAGGAATTTTTCTGGTAGACTTAGTCCTTCACAGCAATGCAAAGACCTAAAAATATTCCCAATGGACTCTTTTGCACTCCACATCCAGAGAAAGAACTATGGAATTGGATCATAGAATGAAGCACACCATTTTTTCTTATGTTCTGTTTTGTTTTGTTTTCATGGTTTCTCCGATTCATTTTAATTTTTCCATGCAACATGACTAAGGTGAAAATGTATTTAATAAGAAAGTATGTGTAGAACCTATATAAGATTGCATGCTGTCTCAGGGAGGGATGGGGAGGAGAAGGGAAAGTGGGGAAGGGAGGGGGAAAAATTTAAGATATATGGAAGTGACTAAAAAAATGAAAACAAATAAATTACTTAATTTAAAAAAAAAAAAAATGTAAAAAAATAAAATAAAGTCCAACCTAAATACGAACGCCTTCCCAGATCTGCCCATTTTCAATGCATTTATTCCAAAACTCCAAGTGGTCTCTGATCTCATCATTGTGGGTACATTCATGCAGAACACAACTCATCCATGCCTGCCAATCCTGCTCAGCTCTTGTTTACATCCTCCAAAAAGTTCACCACAGAAGATCAATCCAATGTGCTGAAAGCCTTTCTTATGTTCTTTTAATACTGTGGGGATAACAGTGAGTACAAAGGCTGCCCATAGGTTATCTTTCACTCTAACAACCATGAGCAGATCAATTTTTTTAATTGTTAGGTTTTTGATGCCATCTTTTCTCTGTTTCTCCTGCATAACTCCTTGTTTATAATGTAGTCTGCTCATGCTGCCCTCTGTTTGCCTCCTTTCTTGTTCCTTCAGCAATCCTCAAGAATCATAGTCATGTATCAACAGAATAAGATAAATATTAAAAACATGGAGCTTCGAATCAGGAAGAAGCTAGTATCAGATGGGTTAATATACATGAAGAGCTTTATAACTCTTAAAGCACTATGTATGTGCTAGATGTTTTTATTATTACTATTATAGGAACAGTACAATTTTCCAAAGGCAACATAGCCTCTTAAACCTCTCTTGTTAAATTCTGGACACAACTATTGTTCATTTGCACTACCTATTTCAGATACAAAAGCTGAGGGATGACTTCTACACGTTATCTATCCAACTGCTTACTATGACTGAGACAATTCTTCATCCACTAGGTATTATTCCAGTACAGATAGTTAAGCTGAACTCTACTGAGTGAATGTAAATTTTATTTAGGAGTCTCTTCAGTGTTTTAGAAATTTATACAATCTATGCAATATCATCCAACTTGTGGAGGACCTCACTGTGTAAAGGAAATCTGTCTTTCACTTAGACTCTGTGTTACATGTTGTCCACGACAGTTTTAAACACCACTGTTGACCATAAATCCCCCTGGTCTATGCTTTGTTTTCTGTTAATGAGGGTGAAAAAAAGAGCTGTCTCATTTCTGTCAATGAATCTTGTGTAATTTTAACATTTCCATGAGAGCTGACTTGATGTAGGAAAGACTTTAAGGTAGTATTTTGCTCTACTTACACAGATAATTCTCATATTCTGTAAATCTCTTAGGTAATTATGTGACCATATATTTGGAGTCAGAAAACAGGAGTTTGCATCCCAACTTTGCTGTCTACTGTCTGACTGACTTTGGGGACGTCTCTGAGCCTCCCTTTCTTCATCTATAAAATGAGTGTGGTTTGGACTAAATGATCTATAAGAAGTCTTCTAGTTCTATGTCCTATGTTCCTAAGATGTAGTTTGCTACTAAAAAAATTATCTGGGAAACTAATTATTCTATCCTCATATTTTCAATGTATATATGAAATAATATCATGAAAATTCTATAGAGACAGGGCTGAGATCACTGATTAGAAGCAACCCAGCTGAACTCTCTCAACATGTCCCTCCATCAACTTTAAAATAACACCTCAAATAAAATTTTGGAGTGGTAAAACCAACAAGAATTTGGGTGAGATATTCTTCCAGCCTAAGAAAACTTAGGAGGTTTGTGACACCAGAGTGAAAGCCTATCCATAGGCCACACAAATGGTGGCAGCAACAGTGGCTATAGCAGCACCTTCAAGAGTTCTCAGCCCAGAGACAAGAAGGGGGCTGGTAACTAGTTAGAAAGAAATTATAGGGAACCCTTCCCTGTTATTGGGTACAGCTGGCACTGACTAGAAACTCTATTCCCCATTCTGATCTGGGTTGCATTTCCAGGGCAAAGAGGAGTGATAGGGATTAGTAGTAAGGAAGCAAAGACCTTGGTCACTGTTCCAAGGTAAAGCACTTGTGGCTGCAGGGGAGCAGGGGACCTTCCTAGGTAAATATCAGGGCTCAGAGGGGCGGAGCCAAGATGGCAGAGTAAGAGCAATGCCTCACCTAAGCTCTTAGACAAACTCCTTCAGATACCTCTAAAAAGAGAATCTGACCAAATTTTGGAGGTGCAGAATCCAATAAGAGACAGACTGTGGCAGATTCAAAGTCCCAGACAGACTGGAACGTCCACAGGCAGGATCTGTTCCATGGGGGTGAGCCCACAGTGCACAGTGCAGTGTGTCCAGCACAGTGGAGCGGGAGGGCCCGGAAAACCTGCCACAGCAGGAGGCAGAACCAGCAGAGCTGCAGCCCAGGGTGAGAGACCAGCAGAGCCAAGGGAGTGACAGCAGTTGAGCACCAGATATCAGCGCAGCAGCTCCTGAGACTTACAATCTGCAGATTAAACCCTTGTAAGTCACCTACTTGAACTTTAGGGAGCCAGGATGGCTGAGTGATCAGTAAATGCTCTCTCCTCCCCCCCATCCTGGATCAGCTGGAACAGCAGAGGGGGCAAATAGTCTCATAACACCTGAGGCTAGGAAAATAGCTAAGAGGGATTCTTCCTACTGTGGCGGAAGCAAACCAGGAAGGAAAGGGGCCCCAGGGATGAGGAAAATTGGACTAGGACCCAGGCAAGCCTCAGCACCAGGAGAGGAGCCTCAGGAGGGGTGGAAACTGGCACTTGGATCTAGACGGGCCTCAGCACTCCAGGGGAAACAGGAAGACAATAGGGCAACTGGGATCACCATTCCCTGAGCTTGCCTTTGCCTCAGTTCAGCTAAGGAGATCTCCAGTGACGAGACCACCCCTGCCCCACACTTAACAAGCTAACCCCATGGCTGATCTGGTAAACGCAAATCAAAAACCTGCTCTTAGTTTTTTTACACGTCAGCTCAACACCAAATTCCACAGCTTCTAACTGAAAGAACCAGAAGCCACAACACACCAGCACCATCATGAACAAGAAAAAGCAAAAGAATCTTTCTACGGGGACAAAGACCAAAACACAAATACCAAAGACGTCAGTTCTGAGACTGTACTTCCATCTGAAACTTCAGAAGTGACTATGAACTGCTCGCATGTACAAACAGCTCTCCTGGAACAGCTAAAGAAGGAAATAGAAGAAAAACTGGTCAATGATTTTAAAAGTATAAAAAAAAAAATTCATTGATGAGAAAATCTCTTTGAAAAGGAAAACTGAACAAATGGAAAAAGAAGTACAAAAATTAACTAGAGAAAATAACTCCTTAAAAGGAACAATTGGACAGATGGGAAAGGAAGCACAAAACCTAACTGGGAAAACTGGACAAATGGAAAAGAAGTACAAAAATTAACTGGAGAAAATAACTCCTTAAAAGGAAAAATTGGACAGATGGAAAAAGAGATGCAAAAGTTAACTGAAGAAAACAATTTGATAAAGATTGGAAATGGGCAAGTAGAAACTAAGGACTCTATGAGACATCAAGAATCAGTCAAACAAAATCTAAAGAATGAAAAGATAGAAGAAAATGTAAAATATCTAACTGGAAAAAGAACTGACCTGGAAAATAGATCCAGGGGAGAAAATTTAAGAATTATTGGCCTGCCAGAAAGCCACGATGAAAAAAAGAGTCCGGATAACATCTTCCAGGAAATCATCAAGGAAAACTGCCCAAAAGTGCTAGATCCAGAGGGCAAAATAGTCATCAAAAGAATCCACTGTTCACCTCCTGAAAGGGATCCCAAACTAAAAACCCCAAGAAATATTGTTGCCAAATTCCAGAACTATCAAGTGAAGGAGAAAATACTACAGGCAGCCAGAAAGAAACCATTCAAATATTGAGGAGCTGCAGTCAGTATCAAACAGGACCTTGCAGCTTCTACATTAAAAGATAGAAGGAATTGGAATATGATATTCTGTAAGGCAAAGGAGCTGGGACTACAACCAAGGATCAATTACCCAGCAAAGTTGAGCATAGTATTTCAGGCAAGGAGATGGTCATTCAAGTAAGGGATTTCCAGACCTTCCTGACAAAAAGGCCAGAATTTAATAGAAAACAGAATCTTTAAACGCGGGTCTCAAGAGAGGCATAAAAAGGTAAATGGGGGGAAAAAACAAACAAAAAAAACTTGTTACTCAATTTGAGCAAAGTGTTTACCTCCTGAATAAGGGAAGATGATACCTGTTAATCTTGAGAATTGAGCATGTATTATGAAATATAAAAGGGATATACATAGAGGGAATGTGTATAAAGTAAATGATGTCATGTTAAAAATATGATTTAAGTATGCGAAGGGATTGTAACAGGCGGTGTGAAAAGGAGGAAGCAGAAAATGATAAATTACATCACAGGAAGAAGTATAAAATTATAGTAGAGGGAAAGAGGGGAGGGAGATGAGCATTGTTTGAGAGGTACTCTCATCTGATTTGATTCAAGAAGGGAACAATAAACTTAAGTATATAATCCTAACAAGCTCTACAGGCAACAGGAGGGGAAGGGGGAAGAAAGGGGAGGGAAGCTAAAAGGGAGGGAAGAAGCAGTAAGGGTAAAGGAAAGTAAAAGGGAGGGGGGCTAAAAGAAGGAAGGGAAGGTTGCAGGAGGTGGTGGTGAAAAGTGAAAACTATTGAGGAGGGGCAGGGAGATGGGAAAGAGGATGGAGGTAAACACACAGATTGTAATCATAACAGTGAATGTGAATGGAATGAACTCTCCCATAAAATGGAGACAGATAGCAGAATGGATTAAAAGTCATAATCCAACAATATGTTGTTTACAAGAAACACATCTGAAATGGGGGGATACACACAGGATAAAGGTCAAAGGTTGGAGGAGAATATATTGTGCTTCAGCTGACGTAAGAAAAGCAGGAGTAGCAATCCTAATCTCAGACAAAGCAAAAGCAGAAATAGATCTAATCAAAAGAGATAAAGATGGAAACTATATCCTGCTAAAAGGCACCACAGACAATGAAGCAATATCATTACTAAATATGTATGCTGAATACAGCATACATTTTGTATGGCATCCAAATTCTTAGAGGAGAGGTTGGGGGAATTGAAGGAAGAAACTGACAGCAAAATTATACTAGTGGGGGACTTCAACCTCTCCCTCTTTGAACTTGATAAATCTAACCTCAAAATAAACAAGAAAGAGGTTAAGGAGGTAAATAAAACTCTGGATAAGGGTATCTCTGGAGAAAACTGAATGGGAATAGAAAGGAATATACCTTTTTCTCAGTGGTACATGGCACATGTACAAAAACTGACTATGTACTAGGAAATAAAAATCTCACAATCCAGTGCAGAAAGGTAGAGATAATCAATGCATCCTTCTCAGATCATAATGCAATAAAAATTATATGTAATAAAAGGCCATGTAAAGATAAACCAAAAATCAATAGGAAACTAAATAATCTAATCCTAAAGAAGGAGTGGGTTAAACAACAAATCATAGAAACTATCAACAACTTCATTCAAGAAAATGACAATAATGAGACAACAACCAAAACTTATGGGATACTGCAAAAGCAGCTCTTAGGGGAAGTTTTATATTTTTGAATGCCTACATAAATAAAATAGAGAAAGAGGAGATCAATGACGGGCATGCAGCTGAAAAAGCTAGAAAAAGAATTGAAAATCCCCAAGAAAATAACAAATTAGAAATACTGAAAACCAAAGGAGAGATTAATAAAATGGAAATCAAGAAAATGAATTAATAAATAAAACCAATAGTTGGTTTTATGAAAAACTAATAAAATTGATAAACCTTTGGTCAATATGATTAAAACAAAAGAATAAAATCAAATTACTAATATCAAAAATGAAAAGGTTGAACACCTCCAATGAGGAGGATTATTAAAGCAATAATTAGAAATTATTTTGCCCAACTTTATGCCCACAAATTCGATAATCTAAATGAGATGGATGAGTATTTTAAAAAATACAAATTGCCCAGATTAACAGAAGAGGAAGGTGAATACTTAAACAACCCCATCTCAGAAAAAGAAATTGAACAAGCCATCAATGAACTCCATAGGAAAAAATCTCCGGGGCCAGATGGATTTACAAGTGAATTCTATCAAACATTTAAAGAACAGTTAATTCAAATACTATACAGACTATTTTTGAAAATTGGGAAAGGAGTCCTCCCAAATTCTTTCTATGATATAAATATGGTTTTGATACCTAAACCAGGAAGAGACAAAACAGAGGAAGAAAATTATAGACCAATTTCTCTAATGAATATAGATGCAAAAATTTTAAATAAGATTTTAGCAAAACGAACACAGCATCTTATCACAAGAATAATACGCTATGATCAGGTAGGATTCATACCAGGAATGCAGGGTTGGTTCAATATTAGGAAAACTATTAGCATTATTGATCATATCAACAATAAAACTAACAAAAACCACATGATTATCTCAATAGATGCAGAAAAAGCTTTTGACAAAATCCAACACCCATTCTTATTAAAAACACTGGAGAACACAGGAATAAAGGGAACTTTCCATAAAATAATAAGCAGTACCTAGCTAAAACCTTCAGCAAGCATTATATGAAATAGTTAAAAGCTAGATGCATTTCCAATAAGATCAGGGGTGAAACAAGGATGTCCATTATCACCACTATTATTAAATATGGTAGTAGAAATGTTAGTTGTAGCAATTAGAGAAGGTAAAGAAATTGAAGGAATAAGAATAGGCAAAGAAGAAACTAAGTTATCACTCTTTGCAGATGATAGGATGATATACTTAGAGAATCCCAGAGATTCAAGTAAAAAACTACTTGAAATAATAAACAACTTTGGCAAAGTTGCAGGTTACAAAATAAACCTGCATAAATCTTCTGCATTCCTATATATTAGCAACAAATTCCAAGAGCAAGAGAGAGAAAGAGAAATCTCATTTAAAGCTAGGGTAGACACTAAAAAATACTTGGGAGTTTACCTGCCAAAACAAACCCAGGGACTATATGAACAAAATTACAAGACACTTTTTGGACAAATAAAGTCAGATCTGAGTAAGTGGAAAAACATCAGTTGCTCATGGGTAGGCCAAGCTAATATCATAAAAATGACAGTTCTACCTAAATTAATTTACTTATTTAGTGCCACACCAATTAAACTAGCAGATAATTATTTTCTAGAGCTGGATAAAATAATATCAAAATTCATCTGGAAGAACAAAAGGTTCAGAATATCAAAGGGACTAATGAAAAGAAATTCTAGGGAAGGTGGCCTAGCACTACCAGATCTCAAATTGTATTATAAAGCAGCAATTATCAAAACCACTTGGTACTGGCTAAGAAACAGAAGGGTAGACAAGTGGAATACACTAGGTACTCAAGACACAGTAGGCAAGGAATACAGCAACCTCCTGTTTGATAAACCCAAGGACCCCAGCTTCTGGGATAAGAACTCACTGTTTGACAAAAATTGCTGGGAAATCTGGATAAAAGTGTGGTGGAAACTAGGCATAGATCCATGCCTGACATCGTACACAAGAATAAAGTCCAAGAGGGTACACAATCTAGGTATATAAAGATTTATACCATGGACAAACTGGAGGAGCAAGGAATAGTGTATTTATCAGATTTAAAAAAAATTTCCCAATAGTCTTCCAGAAAGGAAGAATTTTTGACTAAAGAAGAGATAGAAAGCATTATGAAATTCAAGATGGATAATCTGATTACATTAAACTGAAAAGTTTTTGCACAACCAAACCCAATGCAACCAAAATTCAGAGGGATGTAGTAAATTGGGAAAGAATTTTTACAGCTAATCTTGGGGATAATGGCCTCTTTTCTAGAATATATAGAGAACTGAGTCAAATGTACAACAATACAAGTCATTCCCCAATTGATAAATGGTCAAGAAATTAAAGGTATCTATAATCATATGAAACAATACTCTAAAACACTTTTGATTAGAGAGATGCAAATCAAAACAACTCTGAGGTACCACATTGCACCTATCAGATTGGAAAACATGACAGAGCAGGAAAATAATAAATGTTGGAGAGGATGTGGGAGAGTTGGAACACTAATACATTGTTGGTGGAGCTGTGAGCTCATCCAACCATTTTGGAGAGCAGTTTGGAACTATGCCCAAAGGGCTACAAAAATGTGCATACCCTTTGACCCAGCAATATCGCTCTTAGGACTGTATCCCCAAGAGATCATAAAAATGGGAAAGGGTGCCACATGTACAAAAATATTTAAAGCAGCACTCTTTGTAGCTGCCAAAAACTGGAAATCAAAGGGATGCCCTTCAATTGGGGAATGGCTGAATAAGTTGTGGTATATGAATGTAATTGTGCCATAAGAAATGATGAACAAGAAGACTTCAGAGAGGCCTCAAAGGACTCATATGATCTGATGCTGAGTGAAAGGAGCAGAACCAGGAGAACTTTGTGCACAGCAATGACCAGAGTGTGTGAGAGTTTTTTCTGGTAGACTTGGAACTTCGTAACAACGCAAGAACTTAAAAAAAAAATTTCCCAATGATCTTCTAAGTCAAAATGCCTTCCACACTCAGAGAAAGAACTATGGAATTCATTCGCAGAATGTAGTAGATCATTTGTTTGTTTGTTTGTGTGTGTGTGTGTGTGTGTGTGTGTGTGTGTGTGTATTATGTTATTATATAATTTCTTCCATTTATTGTAGTTCATGTACACAGCATGACTATAGTGAAAATGTATTCAATAGGAAAGTATGTGTAGATCCTATATCGAATTGCATGCTGTCTTAGGGAGGGGGGTGGGTGGGAGGTAGGTAGGGAGGAAAAAAAATCTAAGTTTTATGGTAGTGGTTGTAGAATATTAAAAATTAAAAATTAAAAAAAAAAAGATCAGGGCTCAGAGCAGGAGAGCAGTAACTATACTTCTCCCAGAATCACACCACCTTGGAAGCATTAAAAACTTTTAGACTCCCAGAACTAGCTTTGAAAATAGCAGCATATAAAAACCTGAAGCTTAAGACAGTGTTTACTCACTTACACATGAGGAGAACCCAAATTTAGCAAGAAATTTAAAGTGGGAGGACAAAGCCAAGATGGCAAAGTAGAAAGACACACATATGCTATCTCTCCCCCCACAGTCCATAAAATACCTGTAAAGAAAGACTCTCAACAAATTCTAGAGCAGCAGAAGTCACAGAACAACAGAATGGAGGAGATTTCCAGCCCAGGGTGACCTGAAAGGCCGATGGGAAACGTCTGTCTCACTGGATGCAGAGCAGAGCCCAGCCCAGCCTTGGCTGGGTGGTGTGGCTCAGCTCTGGGAGGATGCAAGCAGTCCTTGGGGGTAGAATCTCCAGTCACAGTAGCAGCGGTTCCTAGATCCCTCAACCTACAGGTGCCAAAGGTCAGTGACTGGGATTTTTCTGCTGGTTGAGAAGGGAGAAGGGCCTTCCCATAGCTCCAGCCTCAGGCAGTGGCCTCAGAGGCCACGTGGGGCAGGCAGCAGCAGTTCCCACAGCAGCCCCTACAGTAGCCCGCATCCATTGTTGGATCGTAAAACCCCTGGAGGCACTGAGCAGCTGATTCTCACCTCAGTCCTGTGTAGAGGCCCTGGGGCAACTGATCTTTATCTCACACTGAATGGTGGCCCTGCCCATGCAGCTTATCTGAATCTCAGCCCCCAGTGCTGACTTGGCAGAACTGGAGGCCAGATGGTTGTAAAGAGGAACTTCTGCTAAGGTTCTGGGCACAAAAATCTCTCCCTGCTCCCAGACCAGTGTTCATGCTTGATTGTGCCACTGTGGAGGAACTGAGATCTTATAGATCCCCAGAGTATACCCTACTCTTGACAAAGGACCCAAAAGTCAAGTAACTGGTTGGGAAAATGCTCAGAAAAGGGGGAAAATGTAAGACTATAGAAGGTTACTTTCCTGGTGAACAGATATCTTCTCTTTCAGATGAGGAAGAACAATGCTTACCATCAGGGAAAGACATAAAAGTCCAGGCTTCTGGATCCCAAACATCCAAAATAAATATTCAATGGGCTCAGGCCATGGAAGAGCTCAAAAAGGATTTTGAAAATCAAGTAAGGGAGGTGGAGGAAAACTTGGGAAGAGAAATGAGAGAGATGCAAGGAAAGCATGAAAAGCAGGTCAATACCTTGCTAAAAGAGACCCAAAAAATGCTGAAGAAAATAACACCTTGAAAAATAGGCTAACTCAATTGGCAAAAGAGGTTCAAAAAGCCAATGAGGAAAAGAATGCTTTAAGAAGCAGAATTAGCCAAATGGAAAAGGAGGTTCAAAAGCTCACTGAAGAAAATAGTTCTTTCAAAATTAGAATGGGACAGATGGAGGCTAATGACTTTATGAGAAACCAAGAAATCACAAAACAAAACCAAAAGAATGAAATAATGGAAGACAATGTGAAAACAACTGACCTGGAAAATAGATCCAGGAGAGACAATTTAAAAATTATGGGACTACCTGAAAGCCATGATCAAAAAAAGCCTAGACATCATCTTTCATGAAATTGTCAAGGAAAACTGCCCTGAGATTCTAGGGGCAAAATAAACATTGAAAGAATCCACCAATCACCTCCTGAAAGAGATCCAAAAAAAGAAACTCCTAGGAACATTGTGGCCAAACTCCAGAGTTCCCAGGTCAAGGAGAAAATACTGCAAGCAGCTAGACAGAAACAATTCAACTATTGTGGAAATACAATTAGAATAACAGAAGATATAGCAGCTTCTACATTAAGAGATCGAAGGGCTTGGAATATGATATTCCAGAAGTCAAAAGAACTAGGACTAAAACCCAGAATCACCTACCCAGCAAAACTGAGTATAATACTTCAGGGGGAAAAATGGTCTTTCAGTAAAATAGAGGACTTTCAAGCATTCTTGATGAAAAGACCAGAGCTGGAAAGAAAATCTGACTTTCAAACACAAGAATCAAAAGAACCATGAAAAGGTAAACAGCAAAGAGAAATCATAAGGGACTTACTAAAGTTGAACTGTTTACATTCCTACATAGAAAGACAATACTTGTAAGTCTTGAAACATTTTTCAGTATCTGGTAGTTGGTGGGATTATACACACACACACACACACACACACACACACACACACACACACACATACACACACAGAGAAAGTGAGAGAGAGAGAGACAGAGACAGAGACAGAGACAGAGAACACAGGGTGAGTCGAATAGGATGGAATCATATCTTAAATAAATGAAATTAAGGGGTGAGAGAGAAATGCATTAGGAGGAGCAAGGGAGAAATGGAATGAGGCAAAGTGTCTCTCATAAAAGAGGCAAGTAAAAGACTTTTCAGTGGAGGGATAAAGCAGGGAGGTGAGAGAAAAAACATGAAACTTACTCTCATCATATTCAACTAAAGGAAGGAATAAAATGCACACTCATTTTGGTATGAAAACGTATCTTACAATACAGGAAAGTGGGGGAGAAGGGGATAAGCAAGGTGGGGGGGGATGATGGAAGGGAGAGCAATGGGAGGAGGGAGCAATTAGAAGTCAACATTCTTGGGTAGGGACAGGGTCAAAAGAGAGAGTAGAAGAAATGGGGGGCAGGACAGGATGAAGGGAAATATAGTTAGTCTTACACAACATGAGTATTATGGAAGTCATTTGCAAGACTACACAGATATGGCCTATATTGAATTGCTTGCCTTCCAAAGGGAATGGGTGGGGAGGGAGGGAGGAAGAGAAGTTTGAACTCAAAGTTTTAGGAACAACTGTTGAGTATTGTTCTTGCGTACAACTAGGATTTGAGAACTACAGGTAATGGGGCATAGAAATTTATCTTGCCCTATCGGACAAAAGAGAAGATGGGGATCAGGGAAGGGAGGGCAGATAGGTGATAAGAGTAATTAGAATACTTGGTGTTTTGGAGTGGGGGGAAGGGAGAGATGGGGAGAAAATTTGGAACTCAAAATTTTGTGGAAATGAATGTTGAAAACAAATAAATTTTTAAAAAAAGAAATTTAAATTGGAGAAATGGACTGGAAAAATGAGCAAAAAAAAAAAAAAGAATTTGACCATAAAAAGCTACTTCAGTGTTAGGGAAGACCAAGACATAAACCCAGAAGAAGACAATAATGTGAAAACAGCTTTTAAAAAGACCTCAAAAAATGCTATTTGGACCCAAACCCAATATGAATTCCTGAAGAGTTAAACAGATAAGAGTGGTAGAGGAAAAACTGGGAAAATGAAAGTGATGCAACAAAATTATGAAAAAAAGTTAATAGCTTAGAAAAAAATGTACAAAAACACTGAAGAAAATAACACTTTCAAAAACAAAACTGGCTTAATGGTAAAAGGGGCACAAAAAATTTACTGAAGAAAAGAACTCCTTAAAAATCAGAATTGAGTAAGTGGAAGCTAATGACACCATACAACATCAAGAAACAATAAAACAAAGTCAAAAGAATGAAAAAGAAGAAGGAAATGTGAAATATCTTCTCTGAAAAACAACTGACCTGGAAAATAGGTGGGGAGATAATTTAAAAATTACTGGAACTATCAGAAAGTTATGATCAAAAAAAGAGCCTAGACATATTTCAAGAACTTCTCAAGGAAAATTGCTTTGATAGCTGAGATCCAGATGGTAAAACAGAAATGATCACCTCATCAAAGAGATGTGCAAATGAAAACGCCCAGTAATATCATAGCCAAGTTCGAGAGCTCCCAGGTCAAAGAGAACATACTTCAAGAAACAATTCAAATATTGTGGAGCCACAGTCAAGATCATACATCATTTAGCAGGCTCCACATAAAAGGAGGGGAAGGTGTGGAATATTCTGAAAGCAAAGGAGCTAGGAAGTCAAGAAAAAATAACCTTCCTAGCAAAACTGAGTATAATCCACCAGGAGAAAAAAGTGGATATTTAATGAAATAAAGGACTTACAAACATTCCTGATGAAAAGACCAGAGATGAATAGAAAATTTGACATTCAAACACAAGAATCAAGATAAGTATAAAAAGGTAAACATAAAAGAGTAATAATAAGGACCTAAGTAAAGTTAAATTTTTTACATTCCTATATGAGAAGATGATACATTTAACTTCTAAGAACTTTATTATTATTAGGGCATAGACAGAGGGCATGGGTGTGAGTTGATTATGTTGGAATGGTTTCCAAAATAAAGAAGGGGTAAGAAAGAAGGACACACTGGGAGGGGGGGGAAAGGAGAGGTAGAATGGTGAAAATTTTCTCACATAAAAGAGGTACACAAGAATAAGCTTTTACAGCAGAGGGGAAAATAAGGTGGTGGTATCAGGCAATGCTTGAACCTCACCCTCATTGGAATTGGTTCAAAGAGGGAAGAATACACACACACACACACACATACAGACACACACACACACAGACACACACTCTCACATGCAAAGCTGTGTATAGAAATGTAACTTATCCAATAGTGAAATAGAAAGGGAAAGGGATAAAAAATGTGGTGAGGATGATAAAAGATAGGACAGATTAAGGAAGCCAGTGCTAGAATCAAAAGAGACTTTTGAGGAGAGGAAGGATAAAAGAGAAGCAGAAATAGAAGAAAGTAGAATGGGAGGAAATGCATAGTTAGTAACTATAACTGTGAATGATAGAAGCAGATAGCAGAATGGATTGGATACCAGAATCCAATTGTTATCTGCAAGACACACTCTGAAAGAGAGAGTTAAAATAAAGGACTGGAGAAGGATCTTCAGCTTACCTAAAGAAAGACAAGGGGAGTAATCATGATCTCTGACAAAGCAAAAGCAAAAACTGACCTAATTAAAAAGGATGCAAACTATATTTTGCTAAAAGGTAACATAGACAATAAAGTAATATGAAACATTTTTACAGCACATTTTCTCTGATAAAGACCTCATTTCTTAAATATATAGAGTACAGAACTGAATCAAATTTATAAAAATAAGAGCCATTCCCCAATACTCAAAGGATATAAACATTCAGTTTACAGAAGAAGAAGAAGAAATCAAAGCTATCTGTAGCCATATGAAAAAATGGTCTAAATCACTACTGATTTCAGAAAAGCAAATTAAAATTACTATGAGGTACCATTTCACACCTATAAGAAACTACAAAAGCTAGAGGGGATGAGGGAATATAGTACATTAATGAACTTTGGTGGAGTCACTACTGAATTGGTCTAAACATTATGGAGAACAATTTGGAACTATGCCCAAAGGGCTATCAAACAGCAATACCATTACTAGGTCTATATCACAAAGAGATCAAAGAAAAAGGAAAAAGATTTATACATACAAAAAAATATTCATAGCAACTATTTTTTTTTTGGTGGCAAAGAACTGGAAATCCAGGGAATGCTCATCAATTGGGGAATGTCTGAACAAGTTGTGGCATATGATTGTGATGGAATACAATAGTGATGTGGGAAATGACAAGGGGTGTAGTGTTAGAAAAACATGGGAAGACCTATGTGAACTGATGCAAAGTGAAGTGAGAAGAACCAGGAGATCCTTGTGCACAGTAAAAGCAATGTTGTAATGATGAGCAACTGTGAAAGACTTGGCTATTAAGATCAATACAATGATCTGAGACAATTCAAAATGTTTCTTGATGAAAAGATGCTATTCTCCAGAGAGAGAAATGATAAACTCTGAGTCTAAATTGAAGAATAATTTCCTCACTTTCTTTTTCTTGATTTTAAAAAATACGGAAATATGCTTTGCATGATTTCACATGTATATTGATATCATATTGTTTGCCTTCTTTGTGACTGAGAGAGGTTGTGGGAGGGAGGGAAAGAATTTGAAACTCAAAATTTGAAAAGAAAAGAATGCTAAAAATAATAAAAATTTTTAAAAGATTTGATAGAGATCGGAAAAATAGATGTATTTATGGGTAAATGTTGAGGTTTTTCTCTGTCATTTTTGAGGGCATTATATATATATATGTATGTATGTACATGTATATATATATATTTATATTCTTTTCCCCTGGAAAGGGTGTATCATCCTCTTTGAGATATTCTGAAAAATCCATCCCCGTGTACCTTTAAAATTACATCACTTCTAGAATAGATTACTTCTGTATGTAATGAACTCTAGCCCCACTTTTTGATTTCATTCTTTTCAGTACCATTTCCACTTCTTTATATAGCATAAGTACAGAAGTGGTACTGCTAGGAATAGCTAACCACAGAAATACTAGTCCATCTGTTTTATTTCACATCTAATTGTTGTTGGTCTTTCACTTTCATCTACAGAAGCTCCTGGAATGTCTCATGCCACACTGTTCCCAGGTTCATTTTTCCTTTTAATGATTTTTGCCATTTTGGGAGGAGATTATGCTTATAATCTTCTCCAATACTCCTCCATAGTATCTGACAAATAGTGCTGAATTCTAAGTCTGAATTTTTTGGTGGATACTAGTATCATTCACATAAGAGTGGCTGGGTAACATGAGTACAATACCAGGATCAAAAATTGGATGCCATGCCAGATATAAGGCAGATAAGGCAACCCAGATACTCCACAGAATACTAGGGAAAGAAAATAGTATATTGTGGAGATAAGCCAAAAGTAAATAAAGCTGAGCTTTCTGTCTGGAGCCAAGCTAGGTGGGCTATAGGGCAATCCTTGGCCAACATATCTCTCAGCTACAGAAGGCAATCAGGTATTTGCTGGCTTACGTAATTTTGGAGATCTTTATACGTTCTCATTGTGACAGCTGCTTTGCCTTGGTTAAACTTCTCTAAGAAATGGGGAAAAGGGTCAGTTCATAAGCCATTAGAGATGACATAATCACATGGGATGTCTAAAAAACCTTTTATCCTCTTTCATTTCTTGATGTCTACCACTTTTTCCAACAGTTGCAACCAAGTTACTAATTATCAAGGCAATTGTTCATTTGGTTACCATTAGGCATACAGTGAAAATAACTTTTCAAATGATCATTTTTTAAATTTTTTGCTGAGTGGAATGGAAAGGCCATTCTTCCATTTAGTAGCAATGTTTTTGTTATATCTATTTTATGCTGAGAATGTCAATAAGAATGTGATTAGTTTCTCAAGTATTATATTGAAATGAAAGTGATGCAAGAAAATTATGAAAATTTGTCACTGAACAAATATAGCCTAACAGTCAAACTAATATTCATAAATAGTTTTATCAAACTATATGATCCTTTAAATTCTCTACACTTCTACCACTCTGCCACTACCACTCTAGATCAGATGTATCCAATTCTGGCCTGCAAAACTCTCTAGTGCTAACCAGATTAGATTAAAATATAGAGGGGAAATATTTAACAAAATAGAAACACAATAAAACATAGATGATGCTAATTTGTGGTTTTCTAAGTCAATACATGGCCCACAGTTATCATTTTCTATTTGAATTTGACAACAATGGTCTAAAGAAGACCATATAGGACTGAGAGATGTTTTATATTCTGATCTATTTCATGGATCCTTACAGTAAAAAAATCATCACCTAGCAACCAAATTCAGGGTGATGATACTTATGCCACTCTTCAGACAGCATGCATAATCTGCTACCTAGATTATCTATACTCAAAACCTTTCGAGGCTGCAGTCTTCTTCCCTAGGCCTTTAGAACTTGGGGTCACCTGATGTTATGAAGCCTCAGTAGGACTTCTGTACCTAATAACTAATTAATATTTGTGGAAGTGAAATGATTGACTATGGGGTCAATGATGTGATGGAAGGAAAGCAGAGCAGGGAAGGATCTAGAAAATCTGATAAAAACAAGGAACTGGTTAAGGAAGACTAAGGGTGTAGCAGAGGAATGAAAGGAAGTCATTATCATCTGAGACACCACTGTCATTTTTACCTTCACTATTTCACAATATTTGAAATGTGGGGATTTTGGGCTACCTTAAGAATCTCTCTTGCTTAAGGTATAATATATATATTATATATTAATATAATCATATATATATTATATATCATTGTTCTATTACTGTCAGTATTAAAAATCCTACTTAAAGAACTAAGTTAAGTTCATCCAGATTGCTTTATTACATTACCTTGCCTAAGCATAAACATGGAACATCACACAAGATACTATATTTCAAGAAACTAGTCAAATAACTGGTTATTGGCTCTGTGACTAATTGAATATGTCACATTGGTTATTCACTGATAAAATTAACCATAATTTATATCCTCCCTATACCATCAAAAAAACACAGGTAGGAACCAGAACATGGAAGTTAATGCCTGTGGTCTGTGCTGTTGAGGAGGTTGAACCTTGGTGAGCTAAGCGAAAAGGGTGTCTGCATTAATTTGGCAGTAGGTATATTTCTACAAGTGGGTGGAGGGTCCACTAGGCTATTAATGTAGTAAGTGAACTGGCCTAGGTCAAAAATGGAGTAGAACAAAGCTCCTGTGCCAATCAGAAGTGGGATCAGGCCTGTGAGTGACTGCTGCACTTCCAGCTTGACTAAGATAGGGAGATCTAGCATTCAAAAACTTCCAAACACAAAAAGAAACAAAAATCTAGTTATAATACTTTTAAAATAATGAAAACATGGCTATACCAAAGTGATACTGGTAATTACAGTTTTGAAATATGATTCATTTCTAATTCCCTGAACTCTCAAATGTCCTTTGTCTGATCCTGTTTCTCAAACAACCTTGGATTTCCTGCCTATACATCTTTTCGCATATCTTTTGATTAGTTTTTAATCTTTAATCTCTCTTCATTGCCTTTATTTTTAAAAAGTTGTTATCACCAATATTTTAATAATCCCTACTTCATGCTGAAAATTTGAAAAATGAATTTATAAAGTATCTAAAATATTTCATACATTGTTATAAAATATTAAAAATTATGACTACTTTTTTCTGTTTTACATGTGCAATTCTAAACCATCCTCTGTGGCTATACTGTACAGATAACTTCACTCTAATAAAAAATTAAGTATGGGAAAATATTTTTCCCTCTCAGCTTCTAAATTCTAGTTCTCTATCCAAGAGAAATAACACATTGTCTTTTATTATAGGACAAGAGTTTATTAACAGATAGGCTAGAGATGTAAAAGAGACTCTTTAGTTAAAGGACTTGTGAACCCAGAAAAACTTCTGCCCTCCTCCTGTCCATTCTATGTTGCATTCTCTGAGCTGAGATGAAGGCAAGTTTTTTTCAATACTTTTTCAGTGATTCTTAGCAGGATCCAGAGCAAAAGTATATAAATATTCCTTCATCACTGTTTGGGGAACCCCTGACAAACATAAATGATGGGAGTTGATTTAACAATATATGTACTAAAACAAGTGAAAAGACAGGTCAATTCTGTTATGTTTTCCCTATTCTAATGAAAGAATTTCATACAATTTGGCTCATGGGACTAGCTCTTGAAACTAAGATATTAATCTGATTTTCTTGGACATTTAAAAACAAGGCAACATTGGTGGAGCCAAGATGGCGGAGTAGAAAGACACACATACACATAGCTCCGAACCCACAACCCACAGAACGGCTAGAGGGGACCAACTCACGGTGAATTCTGCACCCAGAGGCCACGGAATATTGGAGCGAGGGAGATTTCTGTTCCGGAGAGACCTGTAAACCTCTTGCAAAAGGTCCGTCGCGCTGCAGACGCGGAGCCCAGCCCAGACCTGCGGCGGCCGCGGCTCCGAGAGGTACAGATCCAAGCAGGCTTCAGGGACGGGATCTCCAGCGGAGGCACAAGCCCCTCCACCCACAGGTGACGGGGGTCGGTGAGAGAGTCTCTTTGGCGGGTAGAGAGGGGAGTGGGATGCCCCCATGGCCTGGGCGCCCCCCCCCCCCCGGGAGATAGAAGCTGAGAGGCGGCTACAGACAGGGGCTCCCCAAGCGGGCGGGAGCCTGGATCCATTGTGGAAGGTCTGTACATAAACCCCCTGAGGGAACTGAGCCTGAGAGGCGGCCCTGCCCCAACCTGACCACCTGAACTTAATTCTCACACTGAATAGCAGCCCTGCCCCCGCCAAAAGCCCTAAGGCGGGAAGCAGCATTTGAATCTCAGTCCCCAAACGCTGGCTGGGAGGACCAGGAGGCGAGGTGGGTGTGAGGAGAATATTCAGAGGTCAAGCCACTGGCTGGGGAGAATGCCCAGAAAAGGGAAAAGAAATAAGACTATTGAAGGCTACTTTCTTGGAGAACAGACATTTCCTCCCTTCCTTTCTGATGAGGAAGAACAATGCTTACCATCAGGCAAAGACACAGAAATCAAGGATTCTGTGTCCCAGCCCACCCAGTGGGCTCAGGCCATGGAAGAGCTCAAAAAGAATTTTGAAAATCAAGTTAGAGAGGTGGAGGAAAAGCTGGGAAGAGAAATGAGAGGGATGAAAGAGAAGCATGAAAAGCAGATCAGCTCCCTGCTAAAGGAGAACCAAAAAAATGTTGAAGAAATTAACACCTTGAAAACTAGCCTAACTCAATTGGCAAAAGAGGTTCAAAAAGCCAATGAGGAGAAGAATGCTTTCAAAAGCAGAATTAGCCAAATGGAAAAGGAGATTCAAAAGCTCACTGAAGAAAATAGTTCTTTCAAAATTAGAATGGCACAGATGGACGCTAAGGACTTTGTGAGAAAGACAGATATCACAGAACATAGCGAGAAGATTCGAAAAATGGAAGATAATGTGAAATATCTTATTGGAAAAACAACTGACCTGGAAAATAGATTCAGGAGAGACAATGTAAAAATTCTGGGACTACCTGAAAACCATGATCAAAAGAAGAGCCTAGATATCATCTTCCATGAAATAATCAAGGAAAACTGCCCTGAGATTCTAGAACCAGAGGGCAAAATAAATATTCAAGGAATCCACAGAACACCGCCTGAAAGAGATCCAAAAAGAGAAACTCCTAGGAACATTGTGGCCAAATTCCAGAATTCCCAGGTGAAAGAGAAAATATTGCAAGCAGCTAGAAAGAAACAATTCAAGTATTGTGGAAATACAATCAGGATAACACAAGATCTAGCACCCTCTACATTAAGGGATCGAAGGGAATGGAATAGGATATTCCAGAAGTCAAAGGAACTAGGACTAAAACCAAGAATCACCTACCCAGCAAAACTGAGTATAATACTTCAGGAGAAAAAATGGTCTTTCAATGAAATAGAGGATTTTCAAATTTTCTTGATGAAAAGACCAGAGCTGAAAAGAAAATTTGACTTTCAAACACAAGAATGAAGAGAACCATGAAAAGGTGAACAGCAAAGAGAAGTCATAAGGGACTTACTAAAGGTGAACTGTTTACATTCCTACATGGAAAGACAATATTTGTAACTCTTGAAACATTTCAGTATCTGGGTACTGGGTGGGAGTACACACACACATGCACACACGCACACATACATAGAGACAGAGTGCACAGAGTGAATTGAAGAGGATGGGATCATATCTTAAAAAAAAAAATGAAATCAAGCAGTGAGAGAGAAATATTGGGAGGAGAAAGGGAGAAATTGAATGGGGCAAATTATCTCTCATAAAAGAGGCAAGCAAAAGACTTATTAGTGGAGGGATAAAGAGGGGAGGCGAGAGAAAAACATGAGGTCTATTCTCATCACATTCCACGAAAGGAAAGAATAAAATGTACACTCATTTTGATAGGAAAACCTATCTCACAATACAGGAGAGTGGGGGACAAGGGCACAAGCAGGGTGGGGGGGAGGATAGAGGGGAGGGCATGGGGAGGAGAATGCAATCCGAGGTCGACACTCATGGGGAGGGAAAGGATCATAAGAGAATAGAAGTAATGGGGGACAGGATAGGATGGAGGGAAATATAGTTAGTCCTATACAACACAACTAGTATGGAAATCATTTGCAAAACTACACAGATTTGGCCTATATTGAATTGCTTGTCTTCCAAAGGAAAAAGTTGGAACTCAAAGTGTTAGGATCAACTGTAATGTTCTTACCACTAGGAAATAAGAAATACAGGTTAAGGGGTAAAGAAAGCTATCTGGCCCTACAGGACAAAAGAGAAGATGGAGACAAGGGCAGAGAGGGAGGATAGAAGAGAGAGCAGATTGGTCACAGGGGCAATTAGAATGCTTGGGGCTGGGGGGGGAGGGGATAAAAGGGGAGAAAATTTGTAACCCAAAATTTTGTGAAAATAAATGTTAAAAGTTAAATTAAAAAAAAAACAAAAAAACAAAACAAAAAAAAACAAGGCAACATTTCCGAGCCTTTGTTGGAAATCTTAAGAGACTTTAAGACTGGTTATCTTGTTTGAACATTTGTACATTAGACACCTGGATACAAATCTATTTAAGCTAAAATATAAAAAAATGTAAGAATGGCACATCACAAAGCAACATGAATTACATTCTGGCTTGCAGAGATGAGTAGTACTATACTTTCCTCACCATGCCTCTGGCACAACGCCCATGTCCTCCAATCCACCTAGCCTGGCCTTTGGCAGGAAGCCTAGCCATTTTTATTTTTGGATGAATTCCAAAATTTCCTAATTTCTTTCCTTAGTATTCAGTGGGGCAGCTGGGTTGCCCAAGCTGTCTATATCTGGCACAATGCCTAGTCATTCTGGTCCTGGCACAGTATACATGTTACCCAGCCACTCTTGATGTATGAGTGGCAATAGAATCTGCCAAAAAGTTCAGGTTAACATAAGGCAATAACTTTAAATCGTCCCTTTAGCCCTACAATGAGAGGTGAAGTCTCTTGCTGGGGTTATAGGTCATAGAGTGAGTTAAGAAGTGGAACGGTCCCAAATAGAAATGTATAGATCTTCACACAGTAAAGAAACTAAACTTTGCTCAGAGGGAAGTAAAGGTGGGAGCAAGAATGGGAAGGGAGATTATTTTAAGGGAAAAAAGGAAAGAGGAATAAGGAGTGAAATCAGACTTCCTTATAATTCTGAAAGAGGAAACAATTGTGAAAAACTTTCTGAGGTTTATCTTTTTTTTATTTGACTTCTTGGCAAAAGAATTGTGTTTATATACTAGGATAAAGTACCAAATTATAAGCTCTAAGATCCTACAGAGAAAAACCACCTCAAAGAATAACCCCCAGGATGGATGGAAAATGTGAAAGTACACTAGCAGGAACATCAAGCTTCAATGAAAATTTTAGCAACCAAAAGGAGAGCACTGAGAGGGCCTGATGAGGAACAAAGAAGGTCAAACTGAAGGGAAGGGTAGTGTGTTGATCCTAGTCTGACACCTACCAAGGGATCCAAGGAAAGGATGTGTAGCTTTTAGCTCTCTTCATGCTGCTGGGTTGTCTAAAAGGTAGTTGCTATCCTACAGGCCCAGGCTTAAGCTTCTCTTTTCTCTGTTAACCAGGGGCTATTGTCCCATTCTTCTCAGAGTAAATGTATACATTAAGAAATGGAATGACAAGATTCTTACTAGGCAGAGTGTAAAAGTTCCATTTTTACCCACAGGTTTCAGTTTAATGTTGCTGACATCTTGGCTTCAGTTTCCATAATGATTATGAAGCCACTGTGTACCTTTCATAGATCTCCCTTCTTTAATTCATTTTGAACTTGACTGTTTTGTATAATAAAAATATAGACAAGTAAATGTAGTTCATACTATAAATTGTTTTTTATTCTTGAATGGTCTGTATCACACAATTCAACAAACATTTATTAAGCACTTACTACCTGCAAGATACTATACTAGGGATATAGAGATAAAAATCAAACTGTCCTTGACCTTAAGCAGTTTACTGGGGGAATACAATAGGTATAAAAATATTTACAAAGTGATTTCAGGAAGGGCAGAGAACTTAAAAATAGGTGGGTCACTAAAGACTTCAAATGGGAAAAAACAGGATTTTAAGAGGGAGAGATGAGGAGGAAATGTATTTCAGACATGGAGTATAGCCTATGCAAAGGCACAGAAATGGAAATGGCAGGTCAAGTTCAGAGTATAACAGAGGACAGATCAGTTTGGCTGGAATGTAGAGTGTGTGAAGGGAAGAAATAGGAAATAAATCTGGCAAGGTAGGTAACAGACAAATTGTGCAGGGTTTCAAGTTTCTAATTGAGCAGTTTATATTTTATACTACAGGTAATACGGTACAGGTAAATTTATTAGTAGAAAAGTACTCTAGGAATACTAATCTGGCAGCTGTGTGTAAGATAGTCCGGAAAAGAAGGAGACTAGAGGTAGAGAGATAATTTAGGAAGTTAACATAATATTCTAGTTAAGAGATGACTACAGGTTAAACTTGTAGAGGAGAAGTTAGGTGAACTGAGAGAAAGGGATGGGTATTAGAATTAAAATGGAAGTAGAAATGATAAAATTTGGCCACTGATTAGATACGGGGAGTAATGGATGAAGGCTGAAACTATATCCTTCAAGGATGATAGTATCCTCTATAGAAAAATCATTTAGGAGGCAGAACAGGTTTGGGAGAAAATATAAAGCATAGGAAGATGGAAATCTTTAGGAAACAGTAACGTGAGCCAGAGATCAGGAAATTAGGGAGTCATGTGCATTGAGATGATAAGAGAACCTATGGGAGCTGAACAGATTACCAAAAGAAAATGGAGCAAAGAGGGTCCAGGCCAGATCCTTCAGGAAACACATGCTTAAGTAGTGAGACTTGAATGATATTCCAGTGAAGGAATGCTTAGATAGGTAGGATGAAAAATAAGACAGAATAGTATCAGAGAAGTCCAGAGAAAGAAAGAGTACTGAGGAAGAAGGACTGGTTGACAGTGCCAAAAGTTACAGAGAAGGCAAATGTAATAAAGACTGGTAATAAGTCATCAATTTAACATGTAAGAGATTTTTGGTAACAATACAGAAAAGTTTTGGTCGAGTGGTAGTATTAGAAACTAGAACAGAAGGGATAGAGAAGTGTGAGAATGTGAAAACATGAAGAATGGGAGCACAGGTGACCCCTTGGAAGAATCTGGTTTCCAAAAGGAGATGAGACACAGATAGCATCATGACTTAAGGGGACAGAAGAACCAGATGAATGTATTTGTTTCTAAGGATGGGGAGACTTGGGCATATTTGTAGGTAGCAGAAAAGGAGCCGCTGAATTAGAAGAGACTGAAAAGGAAAGGAGAAGGTGTGATCAGAAGGGAAAGTTCCCAGAAGAGAGAAAAAAAGGTGGAATAAACAATGTAAGTAGAGGGACTCCCTAGGGCAAGTAGGCCGCCTTTCTCAAAGAACGGAATGAAGGAGAGAGCATGGTAGATAACAAAATCGTATTTGGCATTGTGGAAGAGAAGTTCAAGAGGAGAGGTCTTCTTCTGAGAGAGGTGACACAAGGAAGTGAAAGGGTCTTAAAGGGAAGTTGGAGTATCTACTATGCAAAGGATGACAGTAAATGAGGAAAGAGTAGAGGAATAAAAGTATAGTCATTAAAGATCCAACTGAAATTAGATAATCTTAATTTGTAGTAGTATTAATTTGGTAGATCAGGAGGCATGGTTTCATGATTTTCTCTAGTAGTGTTCTGCAGCATATGACTAATGCGCTGAAAAGATGGATGATGGGAGAACCTAGTATTGAGAACCTAGTTTGGCAATGTATGACTGGCAAAAAGATAAGGAATCAAAGAATTCAAAGGTGAAAAATATATAGCTGAAATTGTAAACTCTAAGATACAAGAAAGTAATGCCAGTAAAGAGGTGATGCACCAGAAGAAAAGAGAAGAGTGGAGGGACTGGAGGTCATGCTGAAACAAACAACACATTTCATAGCAGTGAGGCAAGATAGGAATTTATTATCAGAGAGAAAGATTACAGAATTCTGAATCACTGAAGATAGTAAAAATAGAGGGGATTGTAAGATCAAAGTTATGACAATATCTATAGGTGGCTGATGTAGAGCAAAGATACAGCTCATGTAATTGAAGAAATTCATAAAGTGGGAGTGAAAGGTGTTTGAGGGGACAACAATTTATATATTGAGTGCCCAAATATTAGGGCATGGATGGGGGTAAAGAGAAAGACTTTAAGACAGATACTGAACTTCTTGAGAAAGGAAGAATAACCAAGAGGCTTAGTAGATGACAGCGACAAGAATGTCTTTCATGTGGTTATAGAAAAATCAGGGGCAAGGAATATGTTTACTCCTGCTCCTGGTCCAATGTATCAGAGGCATGAAAGCAGAACTCAGGGCTGGAGAGAGCTGACAAAAAGTTATTGCCTTATATCTTAAACCAGACTATAAACTATGGGTTTTTTTTTTTTTGGTAACACATCATATGACCTAGCAAAATGTTAGGCATTTAGAAGATTTCAATAAATACTTTTAGGGTGACTATTGAACATGGAAGGATTCCAATGCAGCGACCTAAATCTTCAATACTTGAAAGAGGCAATGTTAGAGAAGAGAAAGGGAATCAGCTAAGCTTGAACCTTAAATGTCTGAAAACAAACAGCGGAAAAGGTTCTTAAAAGGTTCTTAAAAAGATAAAAGAACAATGAGCTATGATGACGAACTCATCATTCAAAATTCTCAGATGTGGTATTTTATTTTGATCCATACTCATCAGGAACAATGAGGAACTGACAACAATCCATTTTGTTCAATTTGTGCTTGGCCCAGAGCTGTCTCTGACAAAGATGCCAGAAAGCACTCTTCTGCAAAGATGATTGGACCATTCCTTTGCACAACGTGACAAAGCAGTTTAGCAGGATCAGCTGATGCAAAACAGGACAATTTTCAAACCTTGCCCACCTTAAGTGTCAAGGAATAGACAAATATCTAGGTTCCATGCGTTAAAAAGCCAGGAATGAATAAAAATACTTCAGTGACAAATTCTGGAAAAACACACAAAAGGGCAGAAGCCAGACAATCGTGGGATTCCCTGACAGCTCTATCCACAAGGAAGGGCTGGACTGGAACAAAACAGGGCCTCAGGTTTCTGCCAAGCTGTCTGAGGCCCTGTCCTTCCCAGATCATTCAAAGCAGCAGCAGCCACTGCTGCCGCCAGGACTTCACAGTAAGTAACCCTTTTAGCTCCCACAGAGGAAAACTGTTCTATTAACTCAATGAGTGCTAGAAAAAGAAAAATGTGCCCTTCCTGTTGTGGTTAGGTTCTGCAGAAGTCTGGCAATGAGAAACCAACATTAATAAAGTCTGAGCACCTAATTATCTATTGTGTCTAGGGAAAGAATGATTCTATTGGATAAAATAATATGAAAAGTCTCTGCTCTCCTTTCACTCTCTTCCTCTCCCAAACACACAATTTATTGAGTAGAAAGGGATCAACTCACTTATGCATCTGAATCTGGAAACCATAATAGTCACTTTTAAAAGGGGCATATTGGTGGTAAGCACTCCATACCTGTAAGTTCTAGTGACATATTCTTTTCCAAATAAGAGCCTACCTTGTTTTGAAGACACACTCTAGCCCTTGATAACTGGAGTCCTAAACATATTTTGACCCCAAATCTTTTCTTTTCTGGAGAAGAGCCTACAGTTAATCTCACATATTCCCTCTGAAAAGAAACACAGAAGAATTGCTGGCCAAGTCCAACTCTACTGTGTCTAGGGAGCTACATGGCCAGGCCTCAGACTGTCTGGGCAAGTTATAGGCTTTCTGCCTTCCTCTCCCACAACAAAGCATGAACTCCAGACAGACTGAAAGAACGCAGGGACCTAAGGAGCTGAGCTCACATTGACCTATGGGAGACAAAAGCCCTCGGGTCACACTTGAGGTTATTTCCAAAGTGAGGGGGAGGGAAGTAAGGAAAGAACAAGGTTGTCTGATGAAAAACTTGTGTGATCCATAAAAATGAAGAACAATAGGAATACCACAGGGAAATTAAAAAAGAACACACTGCAGGATTTTTGTGAGTCACTAGTTTTCATTCCTGTGGCTACCAAGTCACCGAATCCTCCAACATGTTGAGATGAAAGCTATAAACAATAACGGGATTCTCTTCCAATTTCATTCTAATTCACAGGGCAGCCCAATGAAGACTATGATTATCCATTGTTTCGGTGAACTATCAAGGTTTATAAATACTGCAACTCATTGTCACAATAGAAATAATAAAAAGAATAGCAACTTATATTTACTTAGCACTCATTTCTAGGGAGATCAATCTGTTTTATAGGTAGATAATCTTGAAATTTCTTAAAATAGCCTAGTTTGTAAATTAAGTGTGTTTATCTAAAAAAGAGATTTAGTGAATGGCTTAACATCAGGTAGTAAGTAAGTCACTGTCAGAAATAGGAATAAAACTTACATCTTTGGGCTTCTATTCCAGTATTTAATTAACTTATCCAACCTTACCTCTAACTGTGTAAAAAATGAGAAATCAATAAACTGGGTTAATTCTCTAAGTAACAAATGCTTCCACAGACAAGAATTAAGATAGGGATCCTGTATGGCATTGAATTTGGGCAGTGTTGGCTAGACCCTAACTCATCCTCACTTAAGTACTTCAGGGAAGTCATGTTAATTGTATGACTGACCTGGAAGTTTAAATCTACTTTCAGGGATCTTTAGGAAATCTCAGCAGAACTACATACATCTCCTGAGATGATTCTGGAAATGACCTAATATCCTAAGTTGTTCTGCGAAACAAGGGTTACTTCAGGCCAAGTTAAAACTTTTAGTACCCCTGGGTTGTATTAGAAAAGAATGAGAATCTCTCCTGGGATAAAAGCAGAGTAAGATTGTAAAGTTCTACATGCAGAATTTCTCTTTATAGCCAACTATTTAGGAACATACTTATCTCACATATTAAAGAATATTTACATATTTTAAGAATCTATAGTTTCATTTCATTCTTTTAAAAAAAAAAATTAGATTGCAACCCTTCTACAACAGTAGTGGTCTTCCAGAGTTAGTGTGGAAAATTCATCACTTTGCAGCAAACCTGGTGAATGAATTTCTCTGATTTTAGCTAGGCAAAAAATATAGGGTCTGTTTTTAGACCCATACTTGAAGAACTTTTCCCCTTGTCAGAGAGCGTGTGTGCTGTTGGCATAGCCTCAGAGAACCTGAGAAGAGATGAATTTTCTGAAGCAAGCTACTTAAGTAGTAAGTCTAACTAATACAATTATAATAAGTAGGTATTAAAACTATGCCCAAGTCCTAAGTAACTTTTCTGAAACTCAGGATAAGGCAGAATGCCAACAGGGTACTGGAGAGAGAACAAATAGAAGAGATACATTGGAACACCTAAAGGAAAGTTTATTAGGATTACATAATCACCCTCTTGGCCACATTGTATTTACCACCTTTTTCAGTCCCAAAGGAAAGGAAAGTTAGATCTCACATTTTTGATACCTGGGTATTTTGAATATGGCAGAAAGTAGTAAGTTTGCATAATCCACAAGCTACTCCCATCATAGCATGAATTTTGTCATGGTCTTTATATCTGGTGCCATTTCTCTGTCCTTTAAAATTATTTTTAAATGATACTTCTTCCCTCTTGTCTAGCTCATTAAACTGACATTAAGGATTTTGTTCACTTCATCATAAACTTTAAAAAGACACATGCATACGTAGCTATACTTCTATACTTTCTCTGCCTTTCATTCTTCCTACATAATCCCAAACTAAGTCCCACATCATTTAGCATACCTATTTACTGGTGGGCTAGTCCTGCTTTCAGGGACTTGAGGGTCTGAATGTGCTGACCATGTTGGACCTCCAGGACTGTGTACTGGGCGAAGGGTAGGGGGAGTGGTAGCACCTGTTCGATTTGTGACTCCACTGGCCAAATTCAGGTTTGTTACCTAAAAAAGAAAACAGAGAAAAACTAAACAAAATAAAACACTCGAGCTACACAGTTTCAGAAAGTACCGAGGTGAAACCTAGATGGCAGCAAGGCAGTGCAAGTGGATAGAGCTAAATAAACTTCAAGTTTAGAAAATGAGTTGAAATCTTGCTTTGGACACAGGACTTGGGTGGCTCTGGGCAGCCTCAATTGCTTCATTTGAAAACGAGACTAATAGCAGCATCAAGCTTACTGGATTGTTATGAGAATGATCTGAGATTATATATCTATATATTTGCATAAGGATATAGATGTATAGATATACACACAGACTGCTTTGCAAACTTTAAAGAGATCTATAATTTAGCTATTATTGTTGTTGTTAATTAAATAACTGGTAGATGTCAGTCAACATGAAAAAAATCAGACAAAAGGACCCAAAAGTAGCAGGAGTTTAGTAGCAGGAGTTTCAGATTCATACTACAGAGTAGAATCTGAGATAGTATCAATAAGCCAAAAACAGTGATTAAGCAGCCACTATCATGAAGAAAAAAGAAGCATGGTAGAGTAGCTATAGAATTGGCCTCAAAGTCAGGGAGGACCTTGGTTCAAGTGCTGCCTCTGATACTTACTGGCTATGTGACTCTGAGGACCACTGCAATACAGGTTCTAGTGTAGTTTCATGTACTACATTAGGTGCTGTTGGGTTGAGAAGAGGGAATATAAAGAAGATAAGAGAGATTCCCTACTCATAGGGGTTATTACTTTCATCAATACATGACTTGAAAGGTTTTTTTTTTGAATGAGACTTATGATTTCATCAGTGTAGGAAACTCTCTACGAGAACTCTACCAATGCAGATCAGCATCTTATCTGCAATTTAAAGTTTTAGAGAATAGCCCTAGAGAAGTTAAGTGATTTGTATGAGCTAATAAGTGACCCTCAAGTACATCACTGAATTCATCTTCCTGATTCAAAGGCCATCTCTCTACTACTACAGCTTGCTACCAATCAATTCATATCAGGTAAAAAAAAAAACATAAGTACCAAGTTAGAAGTAAGAAAGTGGAGTGTTACAGGAGTTTTCATACAATGTCCTAATAACATTAGGACAAGAGAGTAAGGAAAGACTTTAGGGCTGGCATTAAACTGGGTCTTTAAGGATGAGTAAAATTTGGGTAGGTCAGGACCAGAGAAGGAAGTAATGTAGGAAGGAGGAATAAAAATATCAAGGAAGATGTGATGAACTGGAGGAACTGAATAAGGCATACATTTTTCAGGCATGGTCAAAGAGGTGATTTATTTTGTTTGACTATACCCATTTGCTATAAGAGAGGACTTCTACTGGTGGGAGAGGTAGGGTGATTTAGTAGGTAGTAAAAGGGATGCAAAATGGAAAAGAAAAAATATTATCAATGAAAGATTTTTAAAAATTTATTTATTTTCAGTTTGCAGCATTAAGTTCCACAAGCTTTTGAAATCCAAATTTTCTCCCCCTCCCTCTTCTTCCTCCTCCCCAAGGCAGCATGATATATACTGACATAGACTCTACATATACATTCACATTAAACATATTTTCACATTATTCATGTCAGAAAGAAGAATTATAACCAACGGAATGAACCATGAGAAAGAAGAAACAAAACAAAACAAAAAAGAGAGCAAATAGTATGTTTCAATCTGCATTCAGACTCTGTAATTCTTTCTCTGGATATGGATAGCATATTCCTACATGAACCTTTTGGAGTTGAGCCAAGTCTATCAAAATTAGTCATTGTACAATTGTACAATGTTCTCCTGGTTCTGCTTTCCTCACTCAGCATCAGTTCATGTAACTCTTTCTAGGTTTTTCTGAAGTGCACAATAGTACTCCATTACATTCATATACCACAATTTATTCAGTCATTCCCCAATTGATGGGCATCCCCTCGATTTCTAGTTCTTTGCCACCACAAAAAGAACTCCTAAAAATATTTTTGTACATGTGGGTTCTTTTCCCATTTGTATGATCTTTTTGGGATACAGACCTAGAACTGGGATTACAGGGTCAAAGGGTATGTACATTTTTATAGCTCTTTGGGCATAATTCCAAAATGCCCTCCAAAATGGTTGGATCTGTTCACAACTCCACCAACAAAGCATTAGTGTTCCAATTGTCCCACATCTTCTCCAGCATTTTTAATTTTCCTGTTTTGTTGTGTTAGCCAATCTGACAGGTATAATGTGGTATAGAAGAATTGTTTTGATTTGCATTTCTCTAATCAATAGGGATCTAGATAATTTTTTCATATGACTCTAGATAGCTTTAATTTCTTCCTCTGAAAACTGTCTGTTCATATCATTTGACCATTTATTAACTGGGGAGCAATATTTTTTAAAGGTCTGAAAGAAAACAGGGAATTTAAGAAAGGATACAAACAAACAAGGCAATTTTTTTGACTGTACTGTTAAATTTAACATATCTTTTAAGATACTAAGAAATACACAAATTTATATGCAATCTTGATTTGTTTTTCTTCATATGCTGATACTGAAATTAATGCTTGTGTCTTTGATGATTGTGAAGTTCTTTTGTTTTTCTTGTTTATTTTTAGTTTTCAACATTCATTTCCACAAAATTTTGAGTTCCAAATTTTCTCCCTATATCTCCCCACCCCCACCCAAAAATGCCATGCATTTTGATTACCCATTCCCCCAATCTGCCCTCCCTTCTATCATACCCCTCCTTTCCCTTATCTCCATCTTCTCTCTTTCCTTGTAGGGCAAGATAGTTTCTATACCCCTTTACCTGTATTTCTTATTTCCCAGTTGCATGCAAAAACAATTCTCAGCATTTGTTCCTAAAACTTTGAGTTCCAACTTCTCTCCCTTCCTCCTTCCCCATCCATCCCCATTGAGAAGGAAAGCAATTCAATATAGGCTATATGTGTGTACTTTTGCAAAAGACTTCCATTATTGTTATGTTGTGTAAGACTAACTATATTTCCCTCCATCCTATTCTGACCCCCCATTGATTCTATTTTCTCTTTTGACCTTGTCCATCCCCAAACCCTACTTATTCCCCTCTCCCCTACTTTCCTGTAGTGTAAAATAGATTTTCATACCAAACTGAGTATGCATGTTATTCCCTCCTTAAGCCAAATGTGATGAGTGTCACTTTTCCCCTCTCACCTCCTCCCTTTTCCCCTTCACTGAAAAAGCTTTCTTGCCTCTTTTATGAGAGATAATTTGCCCCATTCCATTTCTCCCTTTCTCCTCTCAATATATTCCTCTCTCACCCTTTAATTTTATTTTTTTAGATATCATACCTTCCTATTCAACTCACCTTGTGCTCTCTGACTATATATGTGTGAGAATGTGTGTGCGTATAATTCCTCCAACTATCCAAATACTGAGAAAAGTTTCAAGAGTTACAAATATTATCTTTCGATGTAGTAATGTAAACAGTACAACTTTAGTAAGTCCCTTGGGATTTCTCTTTACTGTTTACCTTACATGCTTCTCTTGATTCTTGTGTTTGAAAGTCAAATTTCTATTCAGCTCTGGTCTTTTCACCAAGAATGCTTGAAAGTCCTCTATTTCATTGAAAGACCAGTTTTTCCCTTGAAGTATTATACTCAATTTTGCTGGTGATTCTTGGTTTTAATCCTAGTTCCTTTGACTTCTGGAATATCATATTCTAAGCCCTTTGATCCCTTAATGTAGAAGGTGCTAGATCTTGTGTTATCCTGATTGTATTTCCACAATACTGGAATTGTTTCTTTCTAGCTGCTTGAAATATTGTCTCCTTGACCTGGGAACTCTGAAATTTGGCTACAATATTCCTAGGAGTTTCTCTTTTTGGATCTCTTTCAGGAGGTTATTGGTGGATTCTTTAAATATTGATTTTACCCTCTGGTTCTAGACTATCAGGACACTTTTCCTTGATGATTTCATGAAAGATGATGTTTAGGCTCTTTTTTTGATCAAGGCTTTCAGGTAGTCTCATAATTTTTAAATTGTCTCTCCTGGATCTAATTTCTAGGTCAGTTGTTTTTACAATGAGATATTTCCCATTGTCTTCTTTTTTTATCATTCTTTTGGTTTGGTTTTGTAATTTCTTGGTTTCTCATAAAGTCATTAGCTTCCATCTGCTCCATTCTAATTTTTAAAGAACTATTTTCTTCAGTAAGCTTTTGAAACTCTTTTTTTTTTTTTTGGTTAATTTTGTTTTTTAAAGCATTCTTCTCCTCATTGGCTTTTTGGACCTCTTTTGCCAATTGTGTTAGCCTATTTTTCAAGGTGTTATTTTCTTCAATATTTTTTTGGGTCTCCTTTAGCAAGTTGTTGACTTGCTTTTCATGATTTTCTTTCATTGCTCTCATTTCTCTTCCCAATTTTTCCTCTACCTCTCTTTCTTGATTTTCAAAATCCTTTTTGAGCTCATCCATGGCCTGAGACCACTGGATATTTATTTTGGAGGTTTTGAATGCAGCAGCCTTGCCTTTGATGTCTTCCTCTGGTGGTATGCATTGTTCTTTCTGATCCAAAAGGATGGAAGAAAACACCTGTTCACCAAGAAAGTAGCCTTCTATAGTCTTATTTTTTTCCCTTTTTTGGGTATTCTCCCAGCAGTTACTTGACTCTGGAGTCCTTTGTCAAGTGGAGGGTATACTCTAGGGACCTGTAAGTTCTTGGTTCCTCCAAGGTGGCACAATCAAAGGAGAGGAGTTTACTCCTCTCCTGGCCTGAGCTCTGGTCTGGGAGCAATCACAAGTACTCTTTTCTGCGCAGGATCTGTGAGTAGAATTCCTATCCAGAGCCTCCACCAGCTCCACCAGTCCAGTGTTTCTCCTCACCCCAGGACTGCCACTCAAGGCTGAGATCCAGATCCTTGATTCCCCCAGTGTCTTTTGGCCAAGGGCTCCAAAAGGGGATATTGTTGCAGTGACTTCCACCTCCCAGGGGCTGGGGCTGGGGCCAGACCCTGCTCCCTTCTCACCCAGGTGAAAGAGCTTTCTCACTGACCTTTGAAGTTGTCTTTGGCATTTGTTGGGTGAGAAATCTGGGAACTGCAGCTGCTGCCCGTGATTCCACACCCTGAAGCCTGCTCCATTCCTGTCCCTGCTGCACTGCCCACTCAAGGCTGGTCTGCATTCTGCTCTGAACCCAGTGCAATAGACCTTTCTTGTTGGCCTTCCAGGCTGTGTTGGGCTGGAAATCTCTTTCACTCTGTTGTTTTGTGGCTTCTGCTGCTTCAGAATTTGTTTAAAGTCATTTTTTACAGGTATTTTATGAGCTATTGGGGTAGACCTAAAGCAGGTCCATCCTTCTACTATGCCATCTTGGCTCTGCCCCCTACATCTTTCCTTCATTCTTCAATTCATCTTTTACACTACTCCCAAACTAATTTTGCTTATGTAAAAATGTGATTATGTTATTCCTCTGCCCCAAAATCCTTAGTGTCCCTCTAATAACTACTAAGTAAAGTTCAAACTCCTTTGCCTGGTCAGGGGCAATTACAAAGATAGCTCTCTTTCGAAGCTAGACTCTCCTAAAACTGATTCTAGCCCACAAAAGCCCAGAACTGAGGAACCCTTAATGGAAAGGGCTTCTTCCAGCCCCTTTGAGACATGGCTGTCTATTGTTTCACCTACATGGATCTGTAATCTTATTGATTTGAAACTTCCTGTCAATAATGCATACCACAATCTATACTTCTGTGTTCATTCTGTGTGCCTCTTATCCATGTATTCCCATAAATTTGACATAGAGGGTCCACCCAACATGCAAGAGGTCTTTCACTAATTTCTCAGGGAGTCATAAGAGAACCAGCAGAGTATCCTGGCTCCTATCCATCATCCCTTATCTTTTCCAACATGAACAGTTGAAATTTGTTTCTTCTTATACAATTCCTCTATGAGAGTTCCTTCTTGCTTATATACTGCAGTCCATACATATCCAACACATGCCTTTCCATTGCTTTTACGTTATATGAATTGTTAATTTTTATCTTGCTGCCTTAAAGCAACACTGGCAGAAGGCTGGTGTTTTTAAAAATGGGCCTATGCTTTCATTGGTCACTGGAGGATCTCTGAAGTTTTCCTCTTGTTCAGTTGCATGGCCAGTTTGTTTCCCCACATATGCTGTCTCAAATATATATATGCCAATGGACAAACTCTATAAGATGCCCATCCAAATATTTTAATGTTGGCAATAAGATATGCTTCATATACTTCATCTTTCCTATGTGGATGATAAGGATTCTTCCAAGAGACTTTGTGATCTTCTATGGCTTGAAGTAACTGGCACAATATCATCACAGCAACTTGATGGCTAAGTGACTAATGTGCTAGGCCTAGAGTCAGGAACATCTGAGTTCAAAACTTGACTAAGACTTTACTAGCTGTGTGACCCTGGGCAAATCACTTAGCCTCTCTTAGCCTCTGTTTCCTCATCAGCAAAATGTGGGTAATAATGGCAGCTTCTTTACAGGGTTGCTATGAGGATGTTGTGAGATGACGTAGCAAACCTCAAAGTGCTATATAAATTCCAGCTATCAACCAACAATATCAATCATCATTGGCAAATCTGGAGAACCTAACATTTCCAGGGAATCCCTCCTCAACTTGGACTCTGCTGGATCAACTTCAAAACACTGACAAACAACTTTGCTAAGCATATATTTCTCTATTTTATGACTCATTTAATATCTATTATCAGATGACTATTGAACAAGATTATTTCTGTAGTTTTACCTTTCAAAGGATTCTAGATTCTTTTTTTTGAAATAGTATTTTATTTTTTTTTCAATTACATGTAAAAATGGTTTTCAACATTCATTTTTTAAATAAACTTTTAAGTTCCAAATTTTTCCTCCCCTACCCCCCCGTCCCCTGTCCCCAAAATGGCAAGTAATCTGATAATAGGTTATACATGTGCAATCATGTAAAGATATTTCCACATTGGTTGTGTTGTAAAAGAAGCAACAGAAAAGGAAAAAGCCATAAAAAACAAAAAATAAAAATAGTTAAAATATTATGCTTTGATTTGCATTCATACTCCATAGTTCTTTCTTTGAATGTGGATAGCATTTTCCATAACGAGTCTCTGGAAATTGTCTTGGCTCACTATATTACTTGAGAAAAACTAAGCCAATCATAGTTGATCATCACACAATGTTACTGTTAACTGTGTACAATGTTCTCCTGGTTCTGCTCAGATTGGTTGGTTGGTTGTTGTAATTCGTTCTTGAAGAGGACCAAAATGACATCACCATGATAAAGTCAAGTTTCAGTGTGTCTGACTGCGGCTGATCAGACCAATATGAGCTCGGAATGCTCTACCACAGATTGGGCACAGATAGTCCATGTGAATATTTGGGATGGTTACTCCAAATTTGGGCATCTTACATTTCCTTTGTGCTGTCTGAATTCTGCTTTGCTCATAGAGCAGAGCACCTTTTCTGATGTGGTCACACCATGCTGAGTGGTCCTATGCCAGTGTCTCCCAGGTCGCACAGTCAAAGAGACCTTGAGAATGTCCTTGTATTGCTTCTTCTGACCACCATGTGATCACTTGTCCCATGTGAGTTCTCCATAAAATAGTTTTTTTGGCAAGTGTACATTTTGAACTTGAACAAAATGCCCAGCCCATTGGAGCTGAGCTGTCTGAAGCATAGTTTGAACACTTGGCAGTTCAGCTTGAGCAAAGACTTCAGTGTCTGGCACCTTATCCTGCCAGGTGATCCTCACTCAGCATCTTTCTAAGACAGTTCAAATGGAAGTGATTCAGTTTCCTGGCATGGCACTGGTGGACTGACAAGGTTTCACAGACATACAACAATGAGGTCAACACAACAGCTCTGTAGACCTTCAGTTTGGTAGTCAGTCTAATATTTCTTCTCTCCCAAACTTTTCTTTGGAGCCTTCCAAACACTGAGCCAGCTCTGGCAATGAATGTGTCAACCTCATTGTCAACGTCTACATCCCTGGAAAGTACACCACCAAGGTAAGTAAACTTATTCACAGTATTCAAAACTACATTTGTTGTAATTGATGGTTTCATGTATGGATGATATATGGTGGTGGCTGATGGAGCACCTGTGTTTTCTTGGTGTTAATTATTAGGCCAAAATTAGCACAGGCAGCAGAGAATTGATCCATACTTTGTTGCATTTCAACTTCAGAGGCTGCACTGAGTGCACAATCATCTGCAAATAGAAAATCATGCACTAACACTCCTTTGACTTTGGTCTTGGCTTGTAGCCTTTTCAGATTGAAGAATTTACTGTCAGTACGGTAGTTGGCTTTTATGCCATGTTAATCCTCGTTGAAAGCATTTGACAGCATGGCTGAAAATATCATGCTAAAAAGCATGGGAGCAAGCACACAGCCTTGTTTCACTCCACTGGTGACTGGGAAAGTACGAGAGCATTGTCCACTATCCAGAACCTGGGCAAACATGCCATTATGAAATTGACTTAGAATACTGATGAACTTCTCTGGGCAACCAAATTTTGACATAATTTTCCATAAGCCCTCATGACTAACAGTGTCAAAGACCTTAGTCAGATCTATAAATGTTGTGTACAGACCTCTGTTCTATTCCTGGTATTTGTCCTGCAGTTGTCGGGCAGCAAACACCATATCCACTGCTCCTTGGCCCTTTCTGAAGCCACACTGGCTCTCAGGTATATGACCATCTTCCAGGTGAAGGATCAGCCTATTCAGCAGGACTCTATAGCAAGAATTTTGCCAGCAATGACTAAGAACAAGACCCCACTGTGATTGTCACAGGACAATCTATTCCCTTTGCCTTTATAGAGATGGGCAATGGAGGCATCCTTGAACTCCTGGGGGATAACCTCCTCTTGCTTTATAACCTGAAAAATTTCAGTCAACTTATACTTGATGAGTCATACTCATCAAGGATGTCCTCAATTAATATGTACATATATATAATATATACACATATAACATAATACACATATAATATATACATATATAATATACACATATAATGTATATAACACACATACTTACACACATACATGCATACACACACATAGATATGTGTGTGTATATATATGTGTATATGATTAATTAGTATATATTGGTATCTAAATGGATAAATAGGCATATAAGTTGGTGGTTACTGCCACTCTCTCATTCCCCTATTCTGTGTATTTTATTGTACCTTAAAAAAAGGTGCAATACCTTTTCCATGTCTTTGGCATTTTCTGTCTCATTTGTATTTTCCTTATATAATCAACGACTGGGTCACCTTCAGCACAGATCTCTTCTACATAAACTTGTTCCAGTTCAGTTTCTGTTCTCAACTTTGTTCTCTTTGGTGTCATAAACATGTCTGTGACTGTGATATTGTACTGTTCTTAGGAGAGAAAATAGTTTGTAATAATAACTTCAAAATGCATTTTACATTCTTCCTCTGTTTTTGTATACCTTCCATTTTTGTCCTTAGTGTTCTTGGGATGCTTGTGCTTTAAGCTTGTTCTACTGTCCGCTGCTTCTCTCTGCTTTATGAAACACTGCTGCTAATAACCAATCATTTTTCTGTTTACATTTTACACATTAGTTCATATTCCAACCCAGTGTTGTCTTTGTAAGTCAGATGTCTGCTGATTAAGGTATTTTCTGAGCTTTTTTGGTTTCCCTTTTGTGGTAATTAATTTATATTGATTAAGCTTCTTCATAAAATCATTATAATTGGCATGAATGTCACTTCTGTTTTCCTTTAAAGATAAATTCAAATGCCTCCTCTTCTGGGAAGCCGTCCTTGATGCTCTATGCCCTCCCCACAAAAAACGTCCGTTATGACTTACAATCACTTTGAACCCAGTGAATGCATTTATCATGTGATGCTGTGAGTATATTTTTTCAAGTACATTTATCTCCCTATTAGATTGTAAGCACCATTAAGGACAGAGATGATGCCTTATCTATATTTTACACTTCTCCCAGCATCTAACACAAGGCTCTACACACAGTAAGCACGTCATACATGTTTGTTAAACTGAATTAACTACATTTTGTAAATGAAGAAACCGAGGTTCAGAGAAGTCGGAAACTTACTGCTGTACAGTTACTAAGTGGTGGAGCTGGTAGCTGAAACCAAGTCATGCCTTTTAGGCCCACGCTCTTTCTGTAATTTTACAATAGGCCCACGATGCCTTCCGGTTTCTTCCGTGACTTGTGGTTTCTTCTCATGTACCTAATAACTACCTTCTTATAGTTCAAAAGATGCCCTATCCACTTCCCACCTACATTATCAGGAAAACAAAAGGAAGGAAGAAGCTTCGTAGTGGAGATATAGCCATACACTGTATGAGGCTGTGTTCATCAATGTTGTTTTACCAATATATGGTTATACATTACTCAAGTCTCCTCAAAATGTAGTAAATTTATAAAGATCCAAATCTCCCTCAACTTCAGATTACAGGGAAGAACACAGTTGCCCTCAGGACAATCTTGATATTCAGGCCTCAAAACAATATTACTGGCCAAACTAGGGAAAGCATCAATGAAAACACATAGGTGAGGGTGAAGAAACTCTGATATCCAGTGCAACATCAAGCCCCTCCCTTCACAACTCTGGGGCCACCAGGTACCAGAGAGGTATGTGAAGGGAAATTTCTCTGTTTTTCTTGCTTGGTCTGCCAAATGAGAACCCTCTAGCATCTAATTAGGAAAAGTTGTGGAAAGAAAGAATTGGTATAAAGATTAGTCTCAAGTGTCAGAAAGAATTTAAGCGTTTATAGTTAAAAATTTGCCACTCAGGAATGTTTCTCCTAAAAGACAGCCTTATTCCCATGTAAGTAAGTGTCCTATAACATTATTTTACCTAAAGTTAAGTTATCAAAGAGCCATTTAATGTTGTTAGGTTGACCATGTCCGAAATACTTTCAGTATTCCCTGAACAAGTGGGAACTTTCAAAAACAAACAAAAATGAGGATGCTCTTGGTGAGGAGAAAATATGCACTCACATCCAATACAGGGGAATAATCTAGCAGGCTTTTTTTTCAAGGTGATTGTTTTCACTAGTGTTTGGAAGCCCACAAGTTGGCATATATAAGGAGTAAATTTTTTAAAAATATACAAAAGTGGGTAGGATATCAAGCACCAATGGTGATGAGGATTTAAAAACTGGGCATGTAAACTTAAAAATAAGCAGAGTTCATCTAGTTAGGTAAATGAATATATTCATGGTAAATTTGGTTATATAACCCTTCCACTTACTTTGCCCTGGTGTCTGTTACCAGATGTCTTACCATATTTTCTTCTAATTATTTTTCTGTAATTATCCTGGAGGCATTTATCTAGGCATCCAACTCTCTTTTCCCTCTCCATGTCCACTACCATGACCTAAGTCCATTTTTCTTCTAGAACCAAAATAGTGTTTATTTTAGAGCCAGCCTTCCAAGTAAGGCAGGTGAGCAAATATCTGAATGTGTGGGGTAAGGACACATTTCATAAATTCCATCTAGACAGGTGTTTAAGTTATAGCAGGATTAAATGTAGGTAATGGACTGAAAAAAAGGGAAAGAAACACAGAGAGGAGGCCAATTTCCGGCCAGGCGGCCCGCCCAAATGTTACTGCTTGTTACTGCTACTTAATAAAAGCAGTACTGTTGCCAATTCTCTCATTTAACTATGATGGTTTTGCTCTGACTGAGTCACTAAATATACTTATAACCCATACAATTTTAACATCCAAAGGCTTTGTGTTACCACAGAGGCTTTCCAGTGTTGTTGGTGTTGTTGTTTTAAATAGCCATGTGAAAAGAAGTCTATATATATGGATTAAATAAAATTATATAATTAAAATATCAAGCTTCAGCTAAAATCATCAATTGATTTAACTTTGCTAGTGTGGTATCTGTACCAGGTAGTGGTAGAGAGCAAGTGGTTAAGCGTTACTACTAGCTTACTGATTCATGTGTGGTGGTAGCTAATTAGGTTAAAAACCAACTGTCTTTTTCTGAAAATCTGAGGGGGGAAAGGTCATACCAGAGTCAAGAGGATTATATTTGACCTAGACACCACATGTTAGCTGTCCACATCTTATCTAACCTCTACCATGCTATTTCCCTGGGTCTGGCAATAAACGACAATATTGAATGTTCAAAAGAAGGTTGACTCTTAAGGTCTGATCATGTAACACCCTTGCTCAAAAAGTGACTCTCTATTACTCTAGCATAATATATATACCCCTAAGCTTGGCATTTTCTAGCTCCAACCTATATCTTCAGTCTTATTTAATATTATTTCCTTTCATGCACATTATGTTCCAGCTAAATTGGCTTATTGATACTCTATCTCCCATCTCCAAGCCATTTGCCATGCCTGGAATGCACTCTATTCCTTCACTCTTCTCTCTGAATTTTTATTCTTTAAGTCCTCCATGAAGCCTTCCCTAATCTCCTCTGTTGGAAGTACTTTCTTTCTTTCAATTACTTTGCACTTCCTTGCTTCTGTATAGCATATGCTCTTAGAGTTGGAGGGAAACTGAGAGAAAAGGTCCAACTCCTACAGTTCAGAAAGGAGAAACATGAAGTGACTTGCCCAAGACCACAAAGCAGGAATTCAAACAGAATTCAAACTCTAAATCCTGTGCTCTTTGCACTATAGCAAGGCTTCTTAATCTATTTTTGTGTCACAGACTTCTTTGGCACCCTGGTTATGCCAATGGATCCCCTTTTCAGAATGTTTTAAAATGCATAAAATATAGTACATAGGATATTAAAGGAAGCTAATTATATTGAAATCAAAATGAAATCTATCCATGAAACCCTCAAAAGGGAGGGATGATTAAGAACCCCTGTACTTCATTATTTACAAAAGGGCCTTGAGAACTGTGATTATTTCATTCTTATGTTTGTATCTCCAGGCCTAGCATATAGCCTTTAATAAATATTTGTTGAATTCAATATTTTGAAACATTCATTTATACAAGTATATACAGAATACCTACCATGTTCAAGGCTCTACGTGAGATAAAAGGAAAAAAGGCAAAATCCTTGTCCCTAAAAAGGTTGACATTTTTAAAAGGGAGGTAATAATTTAAACTTAAGCATTTATTTAGTATTTATTATTCTCATGTTCCTGAAGGGAACTGTAAAAAACAATCATAAAACTATGATTGGTTCTACTATGAATTATGTTAAGTAATCTCAATAGGGCTCTCACCAAAGTAAAGGCAATCCTTTTACGCCTACCTAATTCTTTGTCCCCCTTATTAAAGGAGCTAGTCCAAACCTTTTCATTCCTTCCAAACCTCCCACCTCACTTATTTATATTACCCTCTTATCTGGAGATCTCATCCAAAATTGAGGACACTTGTCAAGAGCTCACAGAGAATTCTCTCCTTTTCTTATCTCCCATCACTTAGATCTTCTGTTTCACTACCTTCTCCTTCACTCCAGTCCCTGTTAAAGAGGTAGCTTTTGTCCTTGCCAAGGCAAATCCTTGGACGTGCTCTCTTGTCTCATCCTTTCTAGTCTTCATCAGCTATTTGCTCATTTTCTCCCTAATTTTTAATCTCTCCACATATATTGGCTTCTCTCTTGCTGTCTTCTAATACAACCATGTCTTCCTCATCCTTAAAAAACCTTCACATCACTGCTAGTTTTTATCCATCTCCTCTTTCTGAGGTACCTTCTTGAGAAATCAATCTAACTCACTTCTAAACTCTTGGTAGTTTGGCTTCCAATATCATCATTAACTGAAACTAATCTCTCCAAAGTTAGCAGTGATAACTTAATTCTGAAATCTAACTCCTTCACCCCACCCCACCCCCCAATTCTTACTGAGAGTAACCTCTCTGTAACTTACTAAGTGACACTTGGTCACCAACTCCTCTGGACAGGTTCTCTTCTCTAGGTTTTCATGATACTGTCTTTCCTCATTCTCCTCCCAGTCTCCTTTGCTGGGTCATCCAAGGTCAGGCCTCACTAACCACAGGTATCTCCTAGGGCTCTGAAAATGAGAATTCCTTTATCCCTTTCTATTAAGGATTCTTAAACTTTTTTTGTATCATGGAATCCCTTTGTCAGTCATAAGTCTATGGAGCCATTCTAAGAAAAAATGTTTTTCTAATGCATAGAATAAAATATATAGGAATATATAGGAAGTAAGCCAATTACACTGAAATACAGTTATCAAAAATGTATTTATTTTTTAAAAGTCTGCAGACTCCACATTAAGACTGTTGCTCTTCATCTTGCTTGGTAATCTTATTAACTTACATGGATTCAATTACATATATACCTAGCTCTAAAACCTCTTCCAAGATCCAGTATCATATCACCAACTGATTTCTGGAAATCTTGAACTAGATGTCCCACAGGCATCTCACACTTAACAAATCCAAAAGGAACATTATCTTTCCTCCCAAACCATCCTTCTTCCCTACTATGTTATTATTACCACTGTCCTCATGAGTCAACTGGAATCACAACCTTGGTAGAAGGAAGCAGCACCATCCAACTCACCCCTATAGCTATTCCAGCAATAAGGAAGAACAGCCACACAAGTAGTGATTAAAAAATGGAAAGTGAAACCACAATGGGTCATTTTTTTAGTCTGAGATCGTGGATTTAGCCAACAAGTGAATAAACAGAGAATTAAGACTTAGATCAGGTACAGGCTGAAGTGCTATCATTCTAACACAGAAAAGGGTTCAAGGCAAAAAGGTCAAGGCCCATCTTTGACATAAACCGGCTATGTGACCTTCAGCAATTTACTTAACTTCCCCGCGATTCTAAGACTTAGAAGATTCATAAAATCATAAACAGGGCATAGAACTCACGTCTTCTTAATACCCTTGGTACCTTCTGCCCCTCTGACTGAAGAGAGAAAAGATCTGTTCCCAAAGTCACTGGTAAAGGAGGGTGTCCAGGCTTGCCAGGTCTTCATCTCTCCCTTGATTGTATTCCCTTGGATTTTTCTATCATGCCCCTAGGCTGCATACTTTCTCCTCCCCTTCCTTCCCACTTCCTACTTTTCAGCTCATGTGTGTTGTCTTCCCTCAATGGACTGTAAGCTCTTTGAGAGTAAGGACACTTTCTTTTGCATATTTGTATCCCCAGTGCTTAGCAGAGTAGCTGGTACTAGTAGGTGCTTAATTGTTTACTGCCTATTTAATGATAGCTGTAGAGAAGGTGCCAACTTGCTTTAGTAGAGGAAGTTTTTTTATCTGTGGTTTTTCTATGTCAGTGAAATCACAGGTCCAGTTCTCACCTCCACCTTTATTTAAGGAGACTTATAGCAGCTAATGGTGGTACCTGACTTGGTTCCACAGAGGGTACAGGAAAGTCTTCAGTCCAGATGGAGAAGGTATGAAAGGGATTGGATTGTTCTGTGTATATACTGCCTGACAGTATATTTTTTTCCTCTCTGGTATTCAGGTGGCCACCACCTCAGCTCAAACCCTTACCACTTCTTGCTTAGACTACTGTGGCAGTCCTCCTGCTTTGGGTTTCTATCCTCTCCAAACCAATCTCCACATAGTTGCCAAAGTGATTTTTCTTAAGCATGATATGACCAATTCACCCTTTTACTCAATCAACTTCAGTAGTTCTCCATAGTTTCTAGGACAAAATTTAAATTCTCTCTGACTTTTAAAAGTCCTTCAATACCTGTCCTGAATCTAGCTTTCCCACATTCTACAGTCTGGTCCAACTGGCCTTCTTGCTGTTTCTCATACATGATTCTCCATGTCTCAGATCTTTGTCTCTATTCCTGTGTATGGAATATTCCTTTTTTCCATCTGCCTCATAGATTCCCTTTACTCCCATCAACACTCAGTTCAAAGTTCACTTAAAAAATTTATTTTTAATCAAAAGAGTTCACATTTTCTTCCTTCCATCTTCCCTCCAAACACTCCTTCATCCCCATTAAGAGAAACAAAATCCCATGTATAAACATGAATAGGAGAATAAAACAAATTCTAGAATAGGCCATTTCCAAAAAACATACTTCAATCTATACTCTGAGTCTATTACCTCTCTGTTAGGAGATACCTTGGAAATCAAGGTTGGACACTGCAATGATCAGAGCTCTTAAGTCTTTCATAGTTGTCTTTAAAATACTATTATTATTTTAAAAGTTATTCTCCTAGCTCTGCTAACTTCACTCTGCACGAGTTGATATAGGTCTTGTCAGGTTTCTTATAGCAGAAGAGTACTCCATTATATTCATACAATCATAACTTGTTTAGCCATTGCACAGTTGATGGGGAATAAGTTTCCAGCTTATTGCCATCACAAAAAGAGCTGGTATAAATATTTTTGTACACTTGGATCCTTTTCCTCTTTTTTTTTTTTGATCCCTTTGGGGAATAGACCTAATATCTGCACATCGAGTCAAAGAATATTCTCAGATTAATCATTTTGTGTGTATAGTTTCCCTTTCCAGAATGCTTGAGTCAACTCATAGCTCCACCAACAATGTATTGATTTACCTGTTTTCCCACAGCCCCTCCAGAATTTGTTTTCCTATTTGTTAACTTTGCCAATCTGGGAGGTCTTAGGTGAACCTTAGGGTTTTTTAATTTGTATTTCTCTAATTGTTAGTGACTAAGAACTTTTTTTACATGGCTATTGAGAGCTTGGATTTCTTGCTTTGAAAGCTGTCTGTTCATATTCTGTGACCATTTCTTAATTGGAGAATGGCTCTTATTTTTATAAATTTTAATCTATACATATATGCATATATGTGTTTATATATATACATGTGTATATGTGTGTGTGTATGTATGTATATATATATACATATATATATATCTCAGTAATGAGACTTTCATCAGAGAAACTTGCTGAAAGATTTTTTTCTCATTTACTTGTTTCTCTTCTAATTTTAGTGATATTGGTTTTGTTCGCAAAAACCGTTAATTTTATGTAATCAAGATTGTCCATTTTTCTTTCTGTACCCTATTACTTGGTTGTGAATTCTTCCTGTACCCATGTACCTGACAGGTAATACCTTCCTTGTTCCTCTAAGTTGTGTGAATCCATCACTTCATGTACTCATTTGGTCAAACTCCATTTTCTACATGATCTCTTTTCTGATTTCACGATTAATGAGGTGGACAGAAAGTACTCCATTTCTTCCTTTGTGTCCAAACCACCTAGCACAGCACCTGAAACATACTAGATATCTAATGAATGATTGCTGATTGAATGAAAAAAGCAAGTAGTGTGAATATTCAGGCAGATTAGATGCCAAAAGGTCAAAGAAGAAATGAATATTCTGAATGTTCTGGATGTTTAGGTGAAGGCATTCTTGCCTTCCTGAAGCTTCCATTCCCCTTTCCTAAAGGTCTTCCCCTTCAGAGATGGCAAACAGCTCTTAACAATATAGCTCCTCATCACATTACCTAAGGAAGCTTTTGAAACTATTTCAGTGAGGCAACGCAGTCCAGTTTTGTCACTTCTCTTTGAGCTTCATTTCGAAATGCCAAAATAACTTCTTAGGCAATGAACAAACCCATTGCAAGGAATCTTTATAGCCAGTAGAGTCAAAAGGTGAGGAAGTTCTATGCTTTGCTCGACCAGTGGCCCTGTTCAGATGCATGACAGTAGTTAATACTGAATGAAGCCCATATCTATTTCTAAACCCTTTCAATGAAATTAGCATTTGAGCATTAGTTGCCCCCAAAAAGCCCCTGGATAGAACCAATGGAAAAACCAAAAGCTTAAAAATTTCACATCATCAAACAGGAAACAAAAAATGCCAAGAAAAGCCTTAAATGAGATAACATATACAAAACACTTAGCATAATGCCTGGCACATAATAAGTACTTAATAAATGCTTATTCCCTTTCCCTTTCTCTGGTGAGTCTTACCACTAGGCAATAAGATTAATGTCACTAGAAGGCAGGTAAGGAAATTTGTTACAGGATCTAAGGCAGTAGGAATTTAAATAGTGACTTTAATGAGAAAACAGCCACAAAAATCTTAGTGCCTCATGAAGTTTTCTAGAAAATCTTAATTATTGTTCCTAGTGAGAACCCTGGGCAGCTGGTTCTCATTTGAGTGACATACTGGCTGTGACAAACTTATTTTGTTCATGTTCTGCCCAGCATACATTAGATTTATTTCTTCTTGGCTCCAAGACAGAAAGTCCCAAAACTGTTGGTAAAGTTCTCCCAAATTAAATTCAGGTCCACAGCAGATAATATGCTAAGCTTTTCTCTAAGTGGAGAAGGGAACCAAATTTCAAGGTTTCAAAAGCTATCTAAAAGAAAAGTCATTTTGTTAGCACAGTATATGAAGCCCAGCTTCCTTTTTCTTTTTAATTTTAAGTTATAGTTTACTTTTTTATCAGCAAAAAATCTGCCTTCTCTTCTTTCCATTCTCTTTCCTTCCCCCACAACAACTTGAGAATGAAAGAAAAACAAACCCCATCATAAACACGTACAGTCAATCAAAACAAAGTTTCACATTGGTAGAGTCCAAAAAAACAATTGTCTCATTCTGTACTCTCTACCAAGAGGTGGGCAGCATGTTTAATCATTAGTCCTTTGGAATTGTTTATTATACTGACAAAAGGTCACAATTCTTTCAAAGTTGCTTGTCTTTATCATAGGGCCATTGTTGTATAAATTGTGTTCCTGGTTCATTTCACTAGGTATGAGGTAATACAAGTCTTCCCAGGTTTCTCTGAAACCATCTACCCTTTACCATTTATTACAACACAATAGTATTACAAGATACTTATATGCAATAACTTGTTCGTTTTCCAATTTATGGGCATCCCCTTAAATTCCCATTCTTTTTTTAAAATTAATTTTATTTATTTTCAGTGTTCTACAATCACTACTATATAACTTAGATTATTATTTTTCCCTCCCTCCCCCCTCCCTCTTCCCTTCCTCCCCTAGATGGCACACAATTTTATATAGGTTCTACACAAACATTCTCATTAAATACATTTTCATTATAGTCATGCTGTGTAGAAGAATTAAATTGAATGGGAGAAATCATATAACAAACCAAAAGGTAATACACACACACAAAAATGATCTACTACAATCTGCAATTGAAATCCACAGTTCTTTCTTTGGATGTGGAAGTCATTTTGCCTTACAAGACCGTTGGGAATTTTTTTTAGGTCCTTGCATTGCTATGAAGTTCCAAGTCTACCAGAAAAAACTCTCACACACTGTGGTCACTGCTACGCACAAAGTTCTCCTGGTTCTGCTCTTTTTGCTCATCATCAGATCATATACGTCTTTCCAGGCCTCTCTGAAGTCTTCCTGTTCATCATTTCTTATAGCACAATTGTATTCCATTACATTCATATACCACAATTTGTTCAGCCTTTCCTCAATTGACGGGCATCCCCTTGATTTCCAGTTCTTGGCCACCGCAAAGAGAGCTGCTATAAATATTTTGGTACATGTGGGACCCTTTCCCATTTTTATGATCTCTTGGGGATACAGTCCTAGAAGCAATATTGCTGGGTCAAAGGGTATGCACATTTTTGTAGGCCTTTGGGCATAGTTCCAAATTGCTCTCCAGAATGGTTGCATCAGCTCACAGGTCCACCAACAATGTATTAATGTTCCAACTCTTCCACATCCTCTCCAACATTTATCATCTTCCTGTTCTGTCATGTTAGCCAATCTGATAGGTGTTAATCAAGTGATGTAGAGCATTTTTTCATATGACTATAGATATCTTTAATAAATTTCCATTCTTTATCACCTCAAAAGCACTAAAATAATTTTTGCACATTCATACTCAGAATATGTTTTTGCTTAGGACTAATTCCCTCTCTTAATCTCTTTCTAAGTCATCCCCACCCCCAGTCTCCACTTTCCCTCCTATTTTTCTACGAGTAAAAGATTTCTGTACCAAACCTTCATTCTCATTCTCTCTCTCCATCCTTCCTTTAACCATTTTAGATGACAGTGAGCTGCCCCCTCATCCTCTTCTCTTTGTTTGCAGAGATGTCTACTTGTATAACTAATTATATGAGACAGTTTTCCCTAGTCTTCCTTTCCTTCTCTCCCCTCCCCCACATTCTTTTTCCTCTCTCTTTCCATTCTTCCCTTAATATCATCACAACATAACAAAACTACTGTAGGGTCCTCTTTCTAAATATATTCCTCCTATGACACATGAAGATGATAAAGTTCAGAATGGACACATGTATCACCTCCCCATATTTGAATGTAAGCATTTTATCCTTGTGTAGTCCCTTATTGTCCATTCATGTTTAGCTTTTTATGTTTCTCTTAACTCCTGTGCTTGAATTTAAAAGTTTCTACACAGCTTTGGTTTTTTCATTAATGCTTGGAAATCCTCTCTTTCATTAAAGATCCATTTTTCTTCTTTTGGATTACATTCACTTTAGCTGAGTAAATTATTCTTATCTATAAACCTATATACTTTGCCTTTTATAATGTTGTATTCCAAGATGTCTGCTTCTTGGGAGTGCTAGCACGTGTGACTGTCTCTTTGGTACCCATACTCTTTCTTTCTGGTTGCTTACAGCACATATTTTTCTTTGGCCTGGAAGCTCTGGATTTTGCCTATGATGCTCTTGAGAATTTTCGTTTGGGGATCTTTTTCAAGAAGTGATGGGTAGATGTTTCCTGCTTTCACTTTGCCCTCTGATTTTAAGAATCTGAGTAGTTTTCTTTTCAGATTCTTGAAATATCAGTCTAGGCTGTCTCACTTTCTTTTTTGATTAGCATTTTCAAATAGTCTAATAATTCTTAACATTTTTCTCCTTGCTTTTTTTTTCTGGCCAGTTTGCTTTTGCTATGAGATATCTTACAATTATACACACATACATATATGTATTAGCTTTTTTGGCTTTAATATTTCTTCTTGTCTCATGGAATCAATGGCTTCCATTTGCCCATTCTAATTTTCAGGTTTTTTTGGGGGGTGGTGGTAAGCTTTTGTACCTCTTGTGCCAAGCTGTTTAATTCCCTTTCCAATTCTTTCTTTAATAGCTCCTATTGCTTTTCCAATTTTTTCCTCAAGTGCTCTCATTTTATCTATAAAACCATTTCAAACTTCTAAGCTCTTGCTTTATCTTTTCCTGGAATTGTAGCTGAATGTGTTTTGCTTTGAGGCAGTGCTTGTTTTGAAGTCATTCTCTTCTCTTATATGTGTGTCTTGAGAATCCCTGCCACCAGCTCTTTAGGATGGGATTCTTTTCTTTTTTTTCCCATTCTTCCAGGCTACTTCCTGACTTGGGAAATGTTAGCACTAAGCTCTAACACACTTCTGGATAGAAGATCTTGACTGGACCCATTGCTGCTTTTTTGGGGTACTGAGTGTTGTATTGTTTCAGAATCTTCGGGCCAGGCCGGGGATCTGCTAGCTTTTAGTGCTCCCAAAGTAGTTTGATCCAAAGCAAAGTCTGATTTCTGCCCACTCTGCCCTGAACTCTACAAGTTCCTGATCTAGGTTTTGGGGAAAGCAACAACAGAAAGCTGCTTGACCTAGCCTTTATCAGCAGCTGGAAAGAGAGACAGAACCGCAGGCTCTTGGTCTGGAATTCCTCCCCTGGTTGTTTCTCTGCAGTCTGGGTCTTACGCTAGAAATGAGCCCCTGCTCTATGCCTGAGGTCTGAGCCACAGTAGCTGGCTGCTTGCTTCTGAACTGGCTCCTTTCTAGGCACACTGTACAGGGAACCCCTGCCTTGGAAAGGCCCCCTCATGCACAGCTTCTCAGTATGGCCTGAGATCTGTGACTCAGAACTGGTAGCAGTTTCTATCTGTCCCCATAGAGGTATACTGGAATGGGTCTAGGATTTCTCCTTACCCCAGTGCCCAGACCTGTAGCGTTCCATGAGGCAGGCTCCTGTCCCCAGCACTAGCTGAGCTCTCTGCTTGTGTCTCTAGGCTGAGCTGAGCTGAACAAGTGACTCACTGTGAATTTCTTCTAGATTTCCCCATCCAAATGAGGTCTGGGTCTCTTTGGAGGAGTTTGGGGCTTCACTGAAGCTTCATGGCTTCTTGTCACTCCGCCACGTTGGCTGTACCCCCACTTCAAATTCTTTATTACAATATGCTCCAGGGGAGCCCGGAAGCATCTGCACAGCAGAAGCCCAAGGCTGGAACCTTAGGAGCCATCATGAAGTGTTATGATGTGTGATACCAGGACTGAGACATCACCTTTCACTTTTGATGGGACTGAGAGATAGTATGATAGTATGAGTTTAGGTGAACTCTACCATACACTTGTCTCCTATAAATATTCTAATCAGTCTAAATCCGAGTCACCTCAAGACAGGCATGTTCGGTGCTATATCCATATTTCAACATTCATCATAATGGCTCATGCTTACTATAATGGTTGATATATAGGCTGCACCTGACATGTTCACTTCTTAAATCTGACTACATATAAAAGCTATAATGGTATCTAAAACTATTGCACACGTATGCAAACTTTAAAGCACTACATCTGCTGGTCTAACCATTACCTTGATTACTGGAGAATGCTTTATGGTTTACAAAAGAACCTCTCACAACAACCCTAAAAGTAGTGCAACTATTATCATCCCTATTCTACAAAGGAGGAAATTAAAGCCCAAAAAAGTCAAATAACTTGCTCACAATTACACAGCTAGCAACCCTGACAGTCACAGGCACAGATCCAATCTCAATGACAGCTGGTGCTGCAGCAGAAAAGCAATGGGCCTGGAGGCAGGAAGACCATAGTTCAAATTCCTCCTTAGACACTTACTAGCAGTGTGAGCCTGGGCAAGAAACTGAAGTGCAGTCTGCCTCGGTTTCCTCATCTGTAAAATGGGAATAATAATAGCACTTACCTTCTCCCAGGGTTGTTGTGAAGATCAAATGAAATCATTTTGTAAAGCCCTCAGCACAGTGTCTGCCTGGCACATAGTGGGTGCTAAAATGCTTACTCCCTTCAACAGACTCTCAAGCAGCAACAGAAGCAAAGTAACAGTTCCTCTATTGGCTCACACATGAAATCCATCAGGGGTACCCACGCTGGATGCCCCTTGCTGCAGTGGCAGGTCTCTCTCTCTTTTGTGTTTCCATGTTACACCAATACTTTGATGTCTTAAATACAGGGCACTCATTATAATTAATTCTTCTTTCTTCCAGGGTAAGAGTGAGTGAGACTGCAGAGGAAAACTAGCTGTGAGTAATGAAATGGGATTTCCTGGAATCTATCCCTGAAGACTTTGTCCTAAGGCTTGGGCTCTACTTCCAATTTGTTGAGAGACAACCCCTGGGCTGCTTAGTGTCACAGGGCAGAAAAACCTGGGAGGGAAGCCAGACTCTTTGGTTCCAAGGAGTTGTGAGATTTCCAAACTTTTTAAAGAACAAAGGGTTGTCCAAGTAGTGGAGTGAGAGAAGAGTGAACACAGAAGGAATTTTAAGTGACCAATCTGAGTTAACCTTTGTCCTTAGTCACAAAAACCTTGCTGAAATACCATAACTCAAGTATATTCAGTCTCCAAAATGAAACAGTGATAATAATATAGACCTGTATTTTTTTTCATTTCCATGAAATCTTATGCAAGGAACATATATATCCAATATTTGAATTAATGTAATATATAGCACTTTATAATTTTTGGGAGAAAAATCCCAAATTTCCTTGTAACAACCTTAAAAAGGAGATACAAATATTGGTATTCCATTTTACAAATCTGAATAAATTTATTGAGTGTTTCTTATCAATAAAGAACTGTGTAATGCCCTCAGTAGATACAGGTAAGCTTGGAGTGGGACAAGTCAGAGGTGAAGATATGTTTTAAGCACATTAAGTTTGAGATATGAAGAAGACAGCTAGGTGGAGATATCAAGCCCTCTAGATGGCATTGAGCACTGGATCACCTTCTCTTACTATCTATTCTGTCTTCTGTGTGCATGTGCATGTGTGTGTGTATGTGTGTGTATGCACGTGCGTGTACATGTGCGGATTACTCTTTTCTGGTTCTCTTGATGCCTGTCTCTTTTCAGTCTTCTATGCTCATTCATCCTCTATGTCATACCCAACAACTATAGGTATACACCAAGGCCTTTCCCTGGGCCTTCTCTTTTTCCTTTCTTCTCTATTTCCTGTTTCTCCCTCCCTTTCCCTTTTCTTCTCTCTTTCTTCCCACCTTGAATAAACTATCATGAGTTCAAAGGCAATCTGTGCTAATGGGTCTCAAATCTGTATCATCTTGCCATAGTCTCTCTTCTGATCTCTAGTCCTATACAGGGAATAATTCCAACCAGATGTACCACAGGAATGTTAAACAATCCAAAGCTACACCTCTCCCAAACTTTCTTACTAGTTGAGGACATATATCCTTCTAATGACTCGGATTCTTAAGTCATAATCAGTTCTTCACATTTACTCATGCCACATATTTACAACACTTGACCTTCTATAAGGTCCTTTGACCAGACTGGATTTATAGATGTAGAGTTAGTTCAATGTTAGGAAAAATATAAATATACTGGATTATATTAACAATAAGACCAACAAAATCATCACTAGATGATTTTATATTAATATATGCAGAAAAAAACTTTTGACAAAATATAATATCCCTTCATTTAAAAAACATTACACTAATGCATTGTTGGTGGAGTTGTGAACTGATCCAACCATTCTGGAGAGCAATTTGGAACTATGCCCAAAGGGCAATCAAACTGTGCATATCCTTTGATCCACTACTAGGTCTACATCCCAAAGAGATCATCAAAAAGGGAAAAGGACCTACATGTACAAAAATATTTAGAGCAACTCTTTTGTGGTGGCAAAGAAGTGGAAATTGAGGGAATGCCCATCAATTGTGGAATGGCTAAACAAGTTGTGGTATATGAATGCAATGGAATATTTTTGTGCTGTAAGAAATGATGAGCAGGTAGATTTCCAAAAAACCAGGAAAGATTTACATGAACTGATATAAACTGCAACCAGGAGAACCAGGAGAACACTGCATACAGTAACAGCAATATTATATGATGATCAGCTGTGAAGGACTTAGCTATTTTCAGCAGTATGATGATCCAAGACAATTCCAAAAAACTCATGATGGATTTATTAAACTACCAACATCCAAAGAAAGAACTGTGAAGTCTGACTGCATCTTGAAGCATATTATTTTACTTTTTTTGTTTTTGTTGTCTGGTTTTCCCTTTTGTCTTGTTTCTTCTTTCACAACATGACTAATATGTAAATGTGTTTAACATGATTGCACATGTATGACCTACATCAGATATCTTGCTATCTTGAGGAAGGAGAAGGGGAAGGAGAAAAATCTGGAACTCAAAATGCTACAAAAAAATTAATGTTGAAAACCATTTTTACATGTAATTGGAAAAAATAAAATACTACTAAAAATAAAATAGAGGGTAGGAGGGATGAATTCAGAAGTGAATGTGGTGTAAAGATAAAATGCAATAATACTTTAAAATATATTAATATCTTTTTATAATACTTTTATTTCCAAATATATCCTCCTAAATCCCCTGCCAGAAAGCCATCTATTACAACAAAGAAAAAAGAAAAAAATAATAGTTCATCAAAAGAAACCAACATATCAGTCAAATCTGATACCATTTGCAAAATCTCATATCCATAATCTCTCACTTCTGCAACAAAAGAAAAGAAGTAAATCCACATATCTCTTCTTGGGAACCAACCTTTGCCTTTACAATTAAATAGCCTTCAGTTTTTATTTTGCCATTGTTCTTTTTGGTTACATTATTGTAGACATGCATATTGGTTTTCTAGTGAAAGACAAGGATGATAAGCATTTATTAAGCACCTGCTATGTGCCAGGCATTGGTCCAAGCCCTGGGGATATAAAGAGACAAAAGACAACCCCAGCCTCAAGGGGATCCCAACCTACACAACAAATAAGCAAATATGTACAAGCAAGCTATACACAGGATAAATGGGAACTAATTAAGAGAGAAAAGGCATTACTATTAAGAGAGGTTGGGAAAGGCTCCATGTATTGGCTATGATTTAAATTGGGACTTGAAGGAAGCCAAGGAAGAGAGGAGGTAAAGATGTGGAGGGAGAACATTCTAGGCCTATGGGGGCAACTAGAAGAAATGCTAGAAGTGAAGGGATGGTGTGTCTTGTACATGGAACAGTTAGGTGGCTAGTGTCACTGCATCAAAAAGTATGTATAGGGAGGTAGGGGTTGATTATGAAGGTTTTTGAATGCCAAACAGGATTTTTGTATTTAATACTGGAGGCAATAGGAAGTCTTTGGAGTTTACTGAGTGGGGAATTGACATAGCTGATTTTGATTTAGGAAAATTACTTAAGTGCTTCAATGGAGGATGGGGAGAGTGGAGAGAAACTTGAGGCAGGCAGACCCACCAGCAGGCTACTGAAGCAGTCTTGGTAAATGATGATAAGGGCCTGCATCGGAGTAATGGCAGTGCCAGAGGGGAAAAGGGGGTGTTTTTGAGAGATGGTACAAAGGTAAAATCAACAGTCCTTGGCAACAGATTGGATACAAGGGGAGATAATGAGGAATCCAGGTTGGTTGTGAGCCTGGGAGACTGGATGGAAGGTATGCCTTTGACAGTAATAAGTAAGGTAAGAGGGGTGATTGGGTTTAAGGGAAAGATAATGAGTTCAGTCAGTTTTGGACATGTTGAGATCTCTAATAGGCATTGAAGATAAAATACTGAAGGTCAGCAGAGAGATTAGGTCAGGATAGGTAGATCTGAGAATCATCAGCATAGAGATAAAAATTAAATTCATGGTAATGTGGTATAGAGAGAGAAGGGAAGAGGGCCTGGACAGAAGTGTCTATGGGATACCTATGGTTAAAGGGCACGACCAGGATGAGGATTCAGCAAAGGAGACTGAGGAGGAGTGGTTTGATAGGAAAAAAAGAGTGTCTCAAAAACCAAGAAAAGAGATTGTCAAGGAAAACACAGTGATCAACACTGGGGACAAGAAAAGGTCATTGGATTTGGCAATTAAAATATCATTGTTAACTTTGGAGAAAGCAGTTTCAGTAGAATCATGAACTCAAAAGATAAACTGCAGAAGTTAGGAAGAGAGCGAAAAGAGATTAAGGGTAGGCAACTACTATAGATGGCCTTTTTAAGAAGTTAGTGACAAAGAGCAGAAGAGAAAGTCTAAGAATATATTGGAGCTTCCTTAAGATAAGTAGTATCTATATAAAACCATCAGTAAGAATTATCTGTAATGGGGATAAGCTAGAAGCTTTCCCAGTAAGATAAGTTGTGAAGCAAAAATGATCATTATCACTACTATTATTCAATACTGTACTAAGAATGCAGCTAGAACAATAAAAAAAGAAAAAGAAACTGAAGGAATTAGAATGGGCAATGAAGAAACAAGGCTATCAGATAACATGACAGTATACTTAGAAAATCAACCAAAAAACTGCTTGAAATAATTTACAACTTTAAACAAAGTTATACAGGATATAAGATAAAACCACATAAATTATCAGCATTTTTATATATTACCAGCAAAGTCCAGCATCAAGAAATAGAAAGACCATTAAAAAAAAACTATAGACAATATAAAATACTTTGGAGTCTACTTGCCAAGACAAATCCAGGACCTATGCAAACTCAGTACAATTATAAAACACTTTTCAGACATAGAACAACTGGAGAAATATTAATTGCTCATAAGCATGCTGAGCCAATATAATAAAAAATGGCAATTCTATCTTAATTTATTTATTCAGTGTCATGCCAATCATACCACCAAAAAATTATTTTATAGAACTAGAAAAAATAATAATAAAATTCATCTGGAAAAACAAAGGTAAAAAAATATCATGGGAACTAATGGGAAAAAAATATTAAGGAACGCAGCATGGCAGTACCAGATTTCAAGCTGTATTAAAAAGAAGTAATCATCAAAATAATCTGGTATTGGTTAAGAAATATATTGGTGGATCAGTGGAACAGATTAAGGACACAATAGGAAATGACCATAGAAATCTGGTGTTTGACAAACTCAAAGATAAAGCTTTTGAGACAAAAATTCACTAGTTGACAAAAATTGCTGGGAAAATAGGAAAGTAATTTGGCAGAAACTAGACCAACGTCTCACATTGTATACAAAGATAAGGTCAAAATGGTCATGGTTTAGACAGAAAGGACGATACCATGATAAAACTAAGGGAGCATGGAAAATTTTACCTGTCAGATGTAGGGATAAAAGAAGAATTTATGACCAAACAAGAGATAGAGAGCATTATAAGAAATAGATCATTGTGATTATATTAAATTAAAAAGGTTTTACACATACAAAACTACCTCAGCCAAGATTAGAAGGAAAGCAGAAAACTGGGGAAAAATTTTTACAGCAAGTTTCACTGATAAAGACTTCATTTCTCAAATATATAGAGAACTGAGTCAAATTTATAAGAATATGAGTCATTCCTCAATTGATAAATGTTGAAAGTATATGAAGAGGCAGTTTTTATAAGATGAAATTAAAGCTATTCATAGTCATATAAAAAAATTTTCTAAATCACTGTTGTTTAGAGAAATGCAAATTAAAACCATTCTGATTATCGGATGAGCTAACATGACAGAAAAGAAAAATGACAAGTGTTGGAGGGGATGTGGAAAAATTGGGACACTAATGCACTGCTGGTGGAGTAGTGAAATTATCCAACCATTCTGGAGAGCAACTTGGAACTATGCCAAAGGGGGTATAAAACTATGTATACTCTTTGACTAAGCAATACCACTACTAGGTCTGTAACCCAAAGAGAACAAAGAAAAGGGAAAAGGATCAATTTATACAAAAACATTTGGAGGAGTTCTTTTTGCATTGGCAAAGAAAATGGAAATTGCAGGAATGCCCATCAATTGGGGAATGGCTGAACAAGTAGTGGTATATGATTGTGATGTAATACTATTGCACTATAAGAAATTACAAGCAGGATGCTTTCAGAAAACCCTGAAAAGACTTACATGAACTGATGCAAAGTGATGTGAGCAGAACCAGGAGAATATTGTATACAGTAACAGCAATATTATACAATAATCAACTGTAAATTACTTTCCTGGACCCTCCTGGCTTAAGAGTGATTATCAGTAGTAACTGGTGCTGTTTCCCTCACAGCCTGATTTAGTTATTTTTCTTTGCCTCATTAAAGGGGCCACCTCCTGACTACTACTTAAATAGGTCCATTCATTGAATGGGTGTGACCTTACTCTAAGTGAGTACGGAATAAGCCTTGGCCTAAAGGGGCCAAGGTCTCCCACTGCATCCTGGGTCATCTCCAGTCATCCTGATGAATATCTGGTCACTGGATTCAGAGAGCTCTAGAGGAAAAGTGAGGCTGGCGATCTGCACAGCCCTCCCTCTCTCATAACAAAGTCAAGTGCAAGTCATGTCATTATTTCTCTGATGACATTGTCTTCTTTGGCAAGGAAGGATGAACACAACAACAACTTAGCCATCCTCAGCAATACAATGATTTAAGACAATATTAAGGACTTTTTATGGAAAATACTATCTACCTCAAGAGTAAGAATTCATGGAGCCTGAATGCAGAACAAAGAATACTTTAAAAAATTTCTTTATTTTTCTTGTGTGATTTTTTTTTTTTTGGTCTGAGTTTTCTTTCACTATATGGCTGACATGGAAATATGTTTTGAATGACTGCACGTGTATTACCTATATCTAACTGCCTGCCATCTCAGGGAGGAGGGAAGGGATTAAGATGAAGGAAGGTGAGAACTAGGAACTCAAATTTTTTTTAACAAGAAAGTTAAAAATTGTTTTTACATGTAATTTTAAAAGATTTCAAAAAGAAAGAAAAGAAATACAAGCAATATAGAGAATAACAAGGTAACATCTGAGTTAAACCTTAAAGAATCTTCAGCAGAGGTAGATGAGCAGAAAATATGTTTTAGGCAAAGAGAATGGTATTAGCTAAGACTGGAGAGAATGGAGGACAGAGTAGACCAGTCTGGCTGAAATGTTGAATACATGGAGGGGAACAGTATGAAACTGGAAAGACAGTTTGGAGTCAAAGTGTTAAAGGTCTTGAATACCATACTCAGACAGTTATATTCAGTTTACTAAGCAATAACGGGAAATCTGGAAGGCTGAGTAGAAGAGCAGCCTTAAATGAACAGGGTACTGAGATAAGATTACTTGGAAACTAGTATGAATGACTAATTCAAGTAAGGATAAGCTAGAGATATAGTGAAAAAATTAGGAGAGTATTAAAACAGAAAAAGCACAAAGGAATAAGGGCCTGAACTGAGGTAATTTTAGAGGGCATAAAAAGGAAAGGATCTATTTGAGAGATACTAGGAGGCAGAAGTCACATGGTAAATGGATGTGGGGACTGAAAAACAGCCCCTTCAGGAAGTTCACTAGAAGTCTTGAGGAAAAGCTAAATAACCACTTGGTGAGAACGTTTTAACAGTCAGACGAGGGTTGGACCAAACAGCTTCTGAAGTCCCTTTCAACTCAAAGATGTGAGATTTTGAGAGGGAAGAATCAAAGATGATTTAGGTTATTAAGCAAGGACTAAGAGGACGGTGATAATCAAAAGAAATAGGGGAAACTCAGGGAAAGGTTTTTTTCTTGGGGTGAGGGTGTGGGAGAAATGTGAGTTCAATTTTAATTTGTTGAGTTTTGAGGTACCAGTGAGACTCCAGGTAGAGATATCCAGCAGGCATTACAAAATAACTGAAGGTTGGAGGGAAGGTGGAGGGAGAAATTCTCAATTCTGTCATTTTGCATCTCCTGTATGACTACCATCAATCACCTCCTTTCAGTCTAAAAATATAATTATTTCACCTATTTCCCCTCCCCCAACTCTTCTCCGGACCCTGGCACTTCCTCAAACAATAATGCTATCTCTTTCTTCACTATAAAACTTCCAGGGGAAAAAAACCAACAACAGCATTCTGCAATCTCTGTATTCTCTTCCTTGTTACCCTCTCACTTTTCCACTCCTGGTAACATGTTCTTTGTCCTTACTACTTGAATGAAACAGTTATTCTTAAGGTCATTAATGAAATCCTTACTGGTAAATCTAAAAGTCTTTTAGTCCTTTGAGACAACATCTGATAGGGACTAGATGCTTCTCTTCCTGATTCAAAAGTGATCTTTGTAAACATAGTGGAGGCAGGGAGTGGAGAAGTTTCCATTAAACCCTTCCTCATCCAATTTCCTCTCAAGATATTCGCTGATAGTTAAGTAAGGAGAGAACCTCAGATTGAAAGTACTTGCACAAATTAAAATGACTATATTCCTCACAGCTGAAAGAAATAATATAATTAAATGAAAATGGGATTGTTTCCCTATACAGGAAGGCTCAATAAATAGTTATTGAGTGAATAAATGTGCCTGAGTGAATAAACAGCTCTGCATAATTGATAGAGCTGGCCACCAAAAGACCTAGGTTTCAGTCCTATCAGACACATACTGGCTAAGTGTCCATGCTTGGGGCAATTCTCAAGAGATAACAGATTGAAGAATATTTGCATTGATGGACGAAGTTTTCTCTGTCCCCTATCCCAAGGAAATTACTAGTCCAGACTTTCTCTGACTTCACCCAACCTCCCCTCATAATAGGAGTAATATTATCAGATGTTTTAAGTCTTTTGATATTCTTAGGGCACAGTTGCAGTAAGTCATACTTTAGTTCATAGCATTTTCCTGAGACCAGGTAGGAACTGTTAGGAGTAAGGAAGGGAAAAAATGAAAGAACTTTTTGGTTTTAGTCTCTACCCTCTGACTAGATGAAAAAATGTGAGCAGTAAAAACTGTCTTATCTTCTATGGATCTGTCAGCAAATTTCCAAGAGGCCTGGACGCATAACGGGCATTGGCAGACTGAGAAGCAGAGATGGAGACGGCTTGTTCTGGCCCCAGCCTGGGTGGTCTGACATTATCCCTTTGATTAAACTTCCTTGTTGGAAGAGTTGGAGCTGCTCCTAATGATATCTGGGATCTGAAAGCTTGAACTCCTTTATAGAGAGGTCCAGCACAGAGCTCCTATGCTTTCCTCAGTTGTCCTCCTCCTGGCCACATTCTTCTGTTTACTGACATCAATAACCACAAAGTGCATGCAAGCCTGTGGAAAGTGCTGCAGAAGTAAGGATAGTGATGAGACCTCACACAGACCTTCTACTTTGGCACCTTCTTAGTCACTACAGCAGCTGTGTGTGTGTGTGTGTGTGTGTGTGTGTGTGTGTGTGTCTGTGTGTGTGTGTGTGTGTGTGTGTCTGTGTCTGTGTGTGTGTCTGTGTGTGTGTCTGTGTGTGTGTGTGTCTGTGTGTGTGTGTGTCTGTGTCTGTGTGTGTCTGTGTGTGTCTGTGTCTGTGTCTGTATGTGTGTCTGTGTGTGTCTGTGTGTGTCTGTGTGTCTGTGTGTCTGTGTGTCTGTGTCTGTGTGTGGTGTGTGTGTGTGTGTGTGTGTTTCTGTGTACATAGATACACAGAGATGTATCTATGTATACACACACTAAAATAAAAAGAGATATAAAATATATGTAATTGATATGTACCTAATAGATTCACCATAACCCTGATTTCAGCCATGACACAATAATATCCATACAATCCTGTCTTTGAAAGATAGGCATCTTTTTGCATGCAATTTAAGAGAAATGAATGTTTTAAGCTCCTTATCTTCTTCTTAAACCTTCAAACGGAATTATTATAAATATTTGTTGAATAATCTTATGTAATGGCTTTATATTTCCTGAGAAACTGCCACAATTGTAGTTTAAATATGTCAGTCTTCAATCTGCAGTATGGTAGGGAAAGAACATAGATTCTTTAGTCAGAGGAAATGGGTTCAAATCCTGTATCTGATACTTACCTGCATCACTTTGGGCAAGACACTTAGGCTCTCTAGACCTCAGTTTCAACCTATGTAAGTGAGGTCCTTTCCAACTTTAAATCTGTGATCCTATGATTCTAAACGGCATGTATGGAAATTAAGTTGAGAACAGTGGGATCACACCAAGTACATGCCAAGGAAATTCATGCTAGAGGTGACATACTCTTAAAAACATTTAGAGAATGTCTTACACAAACTTTAAAGGAGTGGGAGACAGAATGCAACTACATGTAATTCATTCTCTATTCAAGAACTCCATATTTTCTTTTTTTCCTTTACTTTCAATTTTTATTGATGTCGTGGGTTTCTACATTACTTTCATTTCCAAATTTCTCCCTCCTTCCTTCTCTTCCCAGAGAGCATCCTTTGTAATAAAAAATAAAATAAGGAGAGGAAAAAAAGCAGTTTAGGAAAATTAATCATCACATCAACTGATAAGTCTGAAACAAAGCATATGAAATATTCTACATCCATAGTCTCCCAACTCTGAAAGCAAAGGAGAGAGGTACATTTTCTCTTCTCTTCTTCTGAGTGAAGCTTAATCATTTTAACTACACAGCATTTAGTTTTTATTGTTGTTATGAATGCAGCGGTAGTTCTTCCTAATTACATACTCTTAATCATTCTGAACACTGTTTGGTTGGTCCTACTTCCTTTACTCAATTCATCATCATTCAATTCAAATGAACATTCAATTCATTGAATTACATCAATTCAATTCATTCAAGTCTTCCCCATGTTTCTTTGAATTCTTCATATTCAATCATTTCTTACGGCTCAGTAAAATTCCATTATGTTGATGTACCACATTTTGTTTAGTCATTCCCCAATTAACAGACGTTTACTTTGTCCTCAGTTCTTCACTATCACATAAAAGTGCTGCTATGGATACTGAGACTTTTCTATCTTTGACCTCCTTTGGTATATGTCTGGTAATCTGGGTGAAAGGTTATGGACATTTTAGATACATTTTTAATATAATTCAAAACTGCTTTCCAGAATGGTTAGATGAATTCAAAACTCCACCAATAATAAGTTAGTGTGCCAATCCTTCTACTCAAATGAACTATTTTTTGCCAATTTGTTGAGTGTGAAGTGAAACTTCATAGTTATTTTGATTTGTATATCTCATGTTATTAGTGAGCTGCAGCAACTTTTACATGGTTATTTAACATCTGCAGTTCTTTAAGAACTGTTCATTTATATCTTTAGATCATTTGTCACCAAGAGAATGTGATATAAAAAATAAGATATCATTTTTTAAAAAAAGAGATTATTGGTTCAACAACTCACATCAGAAAAAAGAAGAAAAAAATGTCTGTTCTTTAGGTGATGACATGTATTTGGATATTCAGTACACTGGGTCAGTATATTATACATATATTTGGAACAGGTAGTACAGATCCTCCTGGATCGTGGCCTTGTTACAGAGAAGAGACTTGCACAGATCAATGAAACTATGAGCTAAGCCATACAGATAAGTTATAGAAGAGAATTCTGACCAAAGGTGACCCACTGGAGAAGTAAACAGTAAGCCACTCCAGCACCTCTGCTAAGATAATTTCACTGACCGTATTAAAATAATAAGAGATAGGACACTGGAAGATGACCCCCTCAGGTCAAAAGTGTTAACATACTACTGGGGAAGAGTGAAGAGCAACTACAGGTAGCTCCAGCGCTAATGAAATGTCTAGGTCAAAGCTAAAAGGAAGCTCAGCTGCAGATGTGTCTGGGGACAAAAGAAAAGTCTAATGCTATAAAGATCAATTCCAGGAACCTGGAATGTAATATCTATGAACCAAGGTAAGCTGGATGTGCTCAAAGAGGAGATGGAAGGATTAAACATTAACATTAAATTCAGTGAATTTAAATGGAAGAAAATGGATGAATTAAATTCAGGTGATCACTACATATACTACTGAGCTCAAGAATCCCTTAGAACAAATGGAGTAGCCCTCACAGTCAATACAAAGGAATAATAGGGTATAATCTCAAAAAATGACAGAATATCTGTTCAAATCCAAGGCAAATCATTCAACATCACAGTAATCTATGTTTCAACCACTGATGACTAAGAGGTCAAAGTTGATCAGTTCTATGAAGACCTACAACATCTAGAAATAATACAAAAAAAAAGATGGCACATTCATCGTAGGGGACTGGAATGTTAAAGAAGAAAATCAAAAGACAATTGGAGTAACAGGCAAGTTGGCATTGGAGAACACAATGAAGCAGGGAAGAGCTTTTTCAAGACAGCTTTCTGGTCATAGCAAACGTACTTTTTCAGCAACCCAAAAGGCAACTCTAAACATAGATATCACCAGAGAGTTAATGTAGAAATCAGACTGATTATATACTTTGCAGCCATAAGATCTGGAGTTGACTGTGGCTCAGATCAGACTTCAATTAAAGAGAGTCAAGAAAACCATGAATCATATAAAAATGACCTAAATAACAATCCTTATGAATATGAAATGGAAGTGATGGATAGATTTAAAGGATTAAATCTGGTAGACAGAGTCCTGGAAGAACTAGGGACAGAGGCTTGAAATACTGTAATGGAAGCAGCAACAAAAACATTTCAAAGAAAAAGAAGAGCAAGAAAGCAGAATGGCTGTCTGCTGAGGCTTTATAAATAACTGACGAAGGAAAGCAAAAGGCAGAGAAAGGGAAAGATTTATTCAAATGAATGGAGAATTTCAGAGAACTGTAAGGAGAAATAGGGTTTTCTTAAATAAGCAATGCAAAGAAATAGAAGAAAATAGCATAATGGGAAAGACAGGAGATCTCAATAAAATCAGACATATCAAGGAAAAACTTCATGCAAAAATTGGCTTGATAAAAGACAAGATTGTTAGGGACTTAAAAGAAATAAAATATATTAAGAAGATGCAGCAAGCATATACCAAAAAACTATACAAGAAAGACCTTAACATCACTGATAGCCATGATGGTGTGGTTACTGATTGAGAGTCAGACATCCTGGAGAATGAGATCAAGTGAGCCTTAGGAAGCACTGCTGAAAATAACACTAGTAGAGGTTACAGAATCCCAAATGAGCTACTTTAAATCCTAAAGTGTTGTTAAAGCGTTGCACTCAATATGCCAGCAAATTGGCAACTCAACAGTAGTCACTGGATTGGAGATCAGTTTATATCCCAATCCTAAGAAAGACAATGCCAAGGAATGTATAAAATTATCAAACAATTGTGCTCATTTCACATGCCAGCAAGCTTATACTTAAGATTTTACAAGCTGGGCTTCAGCAATATGTGAACCAAGAATTACCAGAAGAGTAGACTGGTTTTCAAAGAGATAGAGGAACTAGAGACCAAACTGCCAACATTTGTGAGATTATGGAGAAAGCAAGGGAGTTCAGAAAAACATCTACTTCTGCTTCACTGACTACACTAAAGCCTTTGACTGCATGGATCACAACAAAATGTGGCAAATCCTCAAAGAGATGGGCATACCAGGTCATCTCATATGTCTCCTGAAGAACCTGTATGCAGGCCAAGCAGCAACTGTTAGAATCGATTTAAGATTGGAAAAAGAATATGACAAGATTGTATATTGTTATCTTATCTATTTAACTTATATGAAGAATACATCATATGAAATGCCAATTTGGATGAATCAAAAGTCAGAATTAAGACTGTCAGGAGAAATGTCAACAATCTCAGATGTGTAGGTGATACCACTCTGATGGCAAAAAGTGAAGAAGAATTAAGAAGTCTCTTCATGAGGGTAAAAGAGCAAAGTAGAAAAGCTGGCTTGAAGTTTAACATTAAAAAAACCTAAGACCACGGCAAGTGGTCCATCACTTCTTTGGCAAATAGAGGAAGAAGAAATGGAAGCAATGTCAGATTTTATATTTTTGGGCACTGTAGATGATGACTGCAGCCATGAAATTTAAAGATGCTTGCTCCTTGGAAGGAAAGCTATGCCAAATATGGACAGCACACTAAAAAGCAGAGATATCATCTTGTCAACAAAAGTCCAGTTAGTCAAAACTTTGGTTCTTCCAGCAGCAATGTACAACTTCAAGGAAAGCTGAGCACTACAGAAATGACACTTTCAAACTGTGGTGCTAGAGAAGACTTTTTAGAGTCCCCTGGACAGCAAGGAGATCAAATCAGTTAATACTTAAAGAAACTAATTCAGACTATTCATTAGAAGAATAAATACTGAAGCTGAAGCTTAAATACTTGGCCACATAATGAGAAGACAGGACTCTTTGGAAAAAACTTTGATGTTGGGAAAGAGTGAAGGCAAAAGGAAAAGGGAATATCAGAGGATGAGATGAACAGATAGTGTCATGGAAGCAACAAACAGGAACTTGAACAGACTTCAGGAGACAGTGGAAGACAGAAGGGCCTGGCATGCTATGATTCACAGGGTCATGAAGAGTCAGACATGACTGAACAACCACCACCATCACCAAAGAACAAATGGATAAGGAAGTAGGCCCATATGTGACTAGGAAGAAAAATGGGCTGTGAATTGCATTTGGAAAACTATATGATATTTTTTAAAAGGATGGTTCTCAATTCAAAGATAATCCCCTTTTTTCCCCAACACATGCTCCTAACAATTCTATATGATTCCAAATCTTGGAACATCTTGATTTCCAAGGAATCAAATTTCTGGGTAACCCAAATAGTACTTACTAGTGATAGGCAATAGCAGGCTACGATATATTTCTGAGAATGACCTATACCAAAGATGCAGCATAAGGAATATTAATAAGGGAATAAATAATGCAGAAAAAAACAGATGGTCCTTTCATGTAGTGAGAAGGAAGGATCACTTATTAGCTACCAAATGGAAGATGGATTAGATTTGTCCTACCTGGCTTCCAAAAAGCTTGTTTAATTGAAATGGTACCAGAGGACAGAAGCAATTGGTGAACTTGCAAGAGGCAAATCTGGGCTGGATATAAAGAATAACTTCCTAACAAGTCATCCATAAATAATATATTGCCCTCAAGAGATAATGAATTTCCCCTCATGAAGGCATGTAGGTAAATGCTGGGATTATAATCACTTTTCAGGTATATTATGGAGGTGATTCATGTTCTGGTGAGGATTAGACCAAATATCCTCTGAATTTTCTTTCAAAAGTAGTATTTTGCAGTTCTAGCTAAATGGCCAAACAATAGTTATAAATGAAAGAAAATATCCAGTGAATTTTCTCAGGGATCAGTGCTTGGCTCTGAATTGTTTAATATTTTTTTGGAAAAAATAAAGAGCAAGCAAAACTCCAAAAGGAAAGGGTTAATAAATGAGAGGAGATAAGGGTTGAGTGGAACAGAGCCAGTAGGAGCAGGGCCACCTTAAAAAAGATTAAGGTAAAGTAAATGAAGGAACTTAGAGCTGTGTTTACCACAGAAGACAGAAAAAAATAATAGCTTGGGAAAAAAAATCAATATCAGAGAGAGACAGAAGAAAATATACACCTAACTTTCATAACTTAAATGTGAATGCATTAAACAATGCAATGAAACAAAAAAGTGACAATTTGGATAAGAAAACAAAACTCTACGATTTGTTGCTTATAAAAAACACATTTAAAAACAAAGACATACACAAAATAAAACTATAGGGATGGGGAAAAATTTATTATGTATCAAATGAACCCAAAAAAGTAGGAGTTGCCATCATGCTATCCGACGAAGCAAAAATGAACATTAAAAAATTTTAAATGATCAACAGAGAAATTGTACTATGGTGAAGGAGTTATAGACAATAAACCAATATCAGTAATAAATTTATACACTACAAATAGCAACTGCAGTTAAAAGACTTACGGTGCCTTCTAAAAGGGACAGCACAAGAGCACATACATACATATATATATATATATATATATATATATATATATATATATATATATATATATTTCTCAGCACAATATGGAACTTATATAGCAATCAGTTATGTACTAGAGCACAGAGACACTGCAAACACATTTTAAAAGGTAGAAATAGTTGACACATTTTTTGCAGCAATACACAATTAAAAATAGTTATTGGTTCAGGGTCCACAAACAAAAGGTACAGACCCAATTGGAGACTTAACCATGAAATCCTAAATGGTGAGAGTGTCAAAGAACAAATCACAGAAACAGCTAATATCTAGGTAAAAAGAAAATGGTAATGATGAAACAACACACCAAAATTACTAGGATGCAGCTAGAGTGCTCAGAAGGGGAACCGTACAGTTACAATCACACATATGGGAAAAGAGAGGATTAACAAGCTGAATGTACATTTAAAAAAGTAGAAAACCAATAAGTAAACAAACCTAAAACAAGCATAAAAATCAGAAATATTACAAATTAGAGGGAAAACAGAGAAAGTGGAATAATTTTTTAAATGCCCAAACTAAAAGCTGGTTCTCTGAAAAGACTAATAAAATTGAATACTCATTAAAAAGAAGAGAGCAGAAAAATCTCATCAATTAAATAGCAAATGAGCCAGGTGAAATCGCAGCAAAACCAAAAGAAATAAAAAAGAATAATCAGGGCATATTATGTACAGTTATGTTGTTAACAAAATGAAGAAAACAAAAGAAATAGAGCAGCATCTTCAAAAATATAAAATACCTAAAACTATCAGAATACCAGATCTCAAAAAACCCAATCTGAGAAAAAGAAATACATCGAGCTGTAAAGGAAATACCAAAGAAAAATCTTCTAGTCTGGGACTCATATGAGAATTCTATCAAACTTTTAAAGAACAGTTAGTCCTCATACTTCACAAATTATTCTCAAAAACTGAGCAAGACACTACCACAGTCCTTTGATGAGGTAAATACAGTCCTAATACTTAAACCAGGGAAAGAAAAAACACAGAAAAAACCCTCAAAACTAAAAGCCAATATCACTAATGACTATTGACTGAAAAATTTTAAACAAAATCCTATGGAAAAGATTACAGTGATTTATCCAAATCATTCATTATGAAGGCGGATTTATACTGGGATGCCAGGATGATTCCACATCAGGAAAATAATCAATATTAAATCATATTAAAAACCAAAACATCCAAAACCACTTAATCATCTCGACAAATGCAGAAAAAGTCTTTGATAAATAGCAACACTCAAAAAGCATCTAAAACTGAAAACAATCATCCTAGGCAAAGGAGATAGACTAGAACCTTTTCCCAGTAAACAGAGAAGTAGAGGAAGGATGCTCACCTCCCCACTATTATTTGATATAGTTCTGGAAATTCTATCAACAGCAATAAGACAAAAGAAAGAAATTAAAGGCATAAAGATAGATAAAGAAGAGATAAAATTGTCCCTATAAAGTTAAAGAGGAAATAAAACCATTCCTACTTGCCGATGGTGATATGATGGCACACTTCGAAAATTCTACAAAATCAGCCAAGATACTAATTCAGAACTGCAGCTTGTTGGAGGCTACAGAGTAAATCTTCAAAAGTCAACAACATTTTTGTATAATAATAACAAAATACAAGAAGCAAGAACAGAAAGAGGAATCCCTTGCCAAACAGCTGTCACTGAATAGTGATAGGATGCCAGACAAATAATGTAATTTTGGGGAAGTCTAATAAGCTCATTTGCAAATTAGAGATATTCTTATTTATAGTCTTCCAGTGGCTTCATGCCAGAAATTGTGTGTGTGTGTGTGTGTGTATGTGTGTGTGTGTCTCACATCTCCTCACTACCCTCTTGATCACCTCACCTTCTGCCCTTCCTTTCCAGGGGCTTTTAAACTTTTTTCCCTGTTATCATATTTTTGTAATAATTTCTACTACTACCTACTTCATATCACCTCCTTAAATACCATTACCACATGTCCTATAACTTGTGCTTCCTATCACAGACTTCTCATGATTCATCTTCATTAGGCTTCCTCCTCCTCTTTTGCCATCCAGGTGTACCAGAAGCAGCTGTGCTAGATTGACAGCTTCTAGGCCTGGGAGCTAAGGAAAGGTCCTTCTTTTAGAGCTCATTCTACCATTTTGTTGATTGGTAGGAGGACTATTATTTCTAGTCCAAAGGAGTTGTTGCTGCTATTTGTCCTTCATTCTCAAAGAAGACCATAACTTCAGGAAGGTGATGCCATGACATGCAAGTGAATTGGATTTAAATGAGGGAGGACTATGCAGTCACCAGCCTCACTTTCTCCTCCAGAGCCATCTGGGTCCAGTGGTCAGATATAGAGCAGGATGACTGGAGATGGCCCAGGATACAGTGGGAGACCTTGGCCCTTTCAAGCTAAGGTCATTAGCAGGTCTCAGTTTGACTAAGGCAATGTCCACTCAGTGATTAAGATTTAATAAGAATTGAGGCAGAGAATGGTGTCTTTACCTAGTCAAAAATTTTAAAAATAAAAATTAAAAATTAAATAAAAATCAATCTGGGAGGGGAAGACTCTTAGGGTTTCTGGCCAAAATAAAAACAATTCCAATTTACATTCATTCTGAGCCCATCAGGGCCCAAATAATGATTGAAGGAGGGTTTGGCCTAACACCTACTGTTGGCCAGTCAATGAGAGCCACAGTGATCTAGGGTTAAGGCTGTAAAAAAGAAGCACATCCTCAAAAGGAACTTCCAAGGAGGAATTTACCAATGGGACAGAGAGCCTAGGACATGGAGATCTTGACTGTTTCAGAAGGTATTTTGGGGGAAGAGGTGGGGAAGTAGTCCTAAGCTGAAAAAGTTTTTAAGGGAGGAAAATCAATTTTTTAAGTTCAGTGTTATTCCAAAACCATTGTCAGTAGCTCAGATGAGCCTGTAAAAGCTGAGCATTGTCATTCAGTAGTAAAATATCCACCCCCAAAAAAGCATTTTGGGGAATTTTTGTTAAATGAGGGCAAAAAAGCATAAGTCATGACGCAAAACAACTGAACAAGCACCACAGAGGCTCGTTTCTAGCTTTTAGTCTACATTTTAGTACAGTGAAGCAAGACATTGCCAGTGAGCACTAAGAATCATTTTTTTGAACAGGGTTTTCCACAGCCAAAGAATTATTCACATAGTGGACAATTTACTGGTAATAAGCCTCCATACTTAGCTAGGTTGGTACTCACAAAACTTCTCATCACTGGTGGAACCTGTCAGAGTTTATGTTCTGTCATATCATAATGAGGTGCCTAAACACACTTAAGATAATTTTCTGTTTCCCTTTTATCCTAACTTTGAACATCATTATATAAGCTGTGATCAAACCAATTAAAGATAGTGTGAGGTGACCACTTTCATGAGTTATGAATTCTTATGAATTATGGCAACACTTCCCAAAGGACTAGGATTTCCTTTACCATTAAGAAAGGCCTCTTTTATCCAAATGGCATCATGAGTTAATTTGTGTCTTATGTGTAAGGTTGATTTTATTTAATACTTATTGAAGAGTCTTTGATGTGTTAAATACTCTGCAAAGCAATGAACATAAGTTCCCCATGGTGGATTGAGTGCTCCATTCTAAAAGAACTCACTTTGATTCATGAAAAGCCCTACATAAATGAACAGAAAAGGAAACATGAATTCTCCTTCCCACTAAGCATCTTGTGAATTCAGAGCATTGAGAGCAAAGGGCATCTGCGAAGTTCTTGGACGTTTCCTCTAACTTTATAGTGCTAATTTGCTGGTTAATATAACCAAATGCCAAGTTGCTGGATGAAATTCTGTTACAGATATTCCATGTATCAAGATTTTCAAGGGTGGAAGTAATCATCCTTAGTGATCCACCCAGTGATTCCACATACCAGAAAATTCAACAAATTTGAAAAATTTTGGAAGTCCTTCAAAAGTTTAATTGCAGCTAGACAATCAATTTATTAAACTACAAAAGAAATATATCTCAACCAGTAGCATACTTAAATTCAAACCATCTAATACAGAAAGTCAGTCTCTGGAATTGAAAGTTAATCAGATAATTTTATAAATTAAGTGTGTAACCATTAAGAACTTCACCTCCCATCACCACATTTACTCATTCTATACCTTGTCCATATCATCCTGTCACCAAAGTCTATCTTAAGATCTGAATTAATCTTTTGCAGCATTGCTGTACATACCTGCTGAGTGAGAAGACTGATGTGACTGGATGGGGAATATTGCCGTGCTGCTTGTTTCTCAGCCAGCCGCTGAAGCTCCGCTGTGACCATGCTTTGATTGTATCGTTTGCCAAAGGTAGTATTATCATCTCCATCCTTGGGTGTTTTGGCTAAACCTGCATGGTGTCTACTTGGATGGCATGTGCCTGCTAAATTAAAGAATGACAAGAAATTTTCATCCACTTAGCTGAGAAGTCTTATAAGCAATCAGGATGCTGGCCAAGAACTTATCAAGAAAACAGATTTTTTTTTTTCTGAATTCTGAATCTTTGTTTACAATTCAAATAACAACAAGTGAAGGCACTTCACATGCACATATAAAATATCTAAAAAGAATCTGAATCACATAAAGAAGTTGAGTTCTTAAACTGTATTTCCTGGCACAGTTTTACTTAGAAAGTTGAATCAATCACTACTTTCTAAGTATGATCAGAGGCTGGTTGGATTAACAAATGATTTTTAAGATTACTTGTAGCTCTAACATTATGTAACTAAGAAAAACAGTAGTTGGTGAGGTAGAGACCAATCTTATGATTTACTAACAATAATAAAAATCATGTCCTTGATATTTGTTCATGCAATTTTACTTACATTTCTTGTTTGTTTGTTTAAAGCTGAAGCAAACCACTTTATTTTTCAGTATTTGTTTAGCCTGGTATTTCTAAGGTACCCACTACCATGATATCCATAGTTTTCCTAAGAAGCTCCAAATGGGAAAAGGGAAAAAAACATAGTTGAGTACACTCAGAACCATACTCATTATCTTATATTCTGGAACACTGGCCTTTCCCATTAGAACCACTTTAATTTTCTTTCTTTGATTAAGTTTTCACTACCAAACTGAGCCCTTATTGAGAATTTTGATCTGCACAGGTTTTCAAGTACAGCAAAAAAAAAAAAAAAAAAAAAATCGTGGCTACTTTACAAGTGCTTTGAAAATTTTAATGATTTGAAAGGGTATACTTTGCTCAACTTTGACAAACTCAAAATCTACTTGCAATTTTCTTTCCTAAGAAAGATACCATGTAACCCATTAAGGTTTTTTATACTTTGCATCTACATTAACATTGGGTCTTTTTTCCTGTCTTCCCTTTCCTTGAAGCCATTGTCAGAGATGGAATAAATAGCTGGTCAGTTCACAGGTCTCATCCCACCTGGCAATTTTTATGTTTCTTATCAGTCTATATCTAACATGAAACAATGAAGCTGTTTTACATTCTTAATCTATAAAGTCAGATTTTCTAATCCTTTCATATCTTAATGAAGTAAGAAAAATAATGTATTGGGTTTTTTTTCAGATTAGTTTTGAAATGAAATGGTACATTATTATTACCTTCACAGAATAGAAAGCTGAAGGAACTATCAGTGAATACTAAATTAACCCCCATTCCTCTCCCTATGTGTTTTAATTCTGATCTGCCCAGTAGTCCAGGGAATCTCTCAATTAGCAGGCATGTCTTTTAAAGATTCAACTCCAAATATAAGATCACATTAGCTAAATTCAAGAATAACTCTTGTTTTAAAATAAGAATAGCATATCTATGGGTGTATTAGGAATAATCTGCTAATTATATCTAAATTGGTAAGTTATGAGTTTAGTGATATCCTAAAATATTAACACATACTTCACATATAAAAACAAAAAAAGCAATTCAGAGTCAAAAATTTTATTGACCAAATATTTATACTCACCTGCTTTAGCTGAGGAAGGCCGGGATAGTTTCTGGCTATATATCTGCGCAGCACTTTGAAATGAGGAGAAGGGGCCAATGGTGTAACTGCCAGACCGACAACGTGGCAGTACAGCTGGACTAGGTACACGATGTGACACCGAATGTGGGGAGGGAGAACAGTTATCAGGGGTTGCATTCTGTAAAGCAGTTGGTTGATGAGCCACATTGGAGATAACTGGAGGAACTTGGGAAAAAGCAGAGTGATGACTAGGTACTGGTGTGAGGTCAGAGGATGAAATCAGAGATGTCAAATGGGAGTTGGGAATTTTCTGAAGAATAGCAGTAGGACCAGAGGATGGACAAAGGGAAGTGCTATAGGGGAATTTACTCTCTTTTTCTGTTGATGTGGTAAATCCTGTTAAAAGAATTAAAAAGAATCAGACTATTTCAAGGAGAATGGGTAAAAAAACAAAACTATACAGATAGAAAAAAATTGAAAACAAAGCCACTTCTGCCTGAGGCAGGTCACAAGAAAGTAGATTCCAATTTGTACTGTTCAAGAACTTAAGGAGTTTTGTTTCTCAAAGATGACCTTGATTGCTATTCTTGGCAAATGGAACAAAACAAAAGATGGGAGTTTGTTTTTAATCTCCTCTAAGAGCCAAAGTTAGGTTACCTTCAAAAAGGAGACTAGGCAAACTTTTATAATGTTTGACAATTAGGGCAAAGTTTCCAGGAGAGGTAGACTATTACTGTCAGGTTTCACTTCATTCATCCTTTTTTCCTCTCCATCCTCAGCCTTATGGAAAATGTAGAAAGTGACTGGAGTTCCAATGGATTTTTAACAAAATCAGAATTTTAAAAATTCTCTGGATAAGAAAAAAGATTATTAATGGAAAAAGAGGATTTGGAAGAGAAAAGAGCACTTTCTAGGGGGTAATACCATCTCTCTCAACATCATCTTTTTAATATTTTTGATTTGTATTATTTCTGACTCAAAACTATTTTACTTCTTTCTAGGGATTTCTTTTTCTTTTACAACATTAAATCCATCTAAAACTTCTGCTCTCTTAGAACTTCAGTACCACTCCTATTCTCTCTCAGCAAATAACCATACCTCTACTTTATTGAGGAATCTGAGGCCATCTACCATGATGCTTCATCTAACTTGCCTCAAAACTTCTCTATGTAATCACCCATTCTCCCTTCCCTTGCACGAATCTTTAAGGATGTGCTGGCTTTCCTTCTTACCACAGAGGAAATTATTTGTGTCCTTGATCTCATGAAAAGTCTTATCAATTCAATGCAGTATCATTTACATCTGTCTTCTCTCTACTTACAGAGCTATCAACCCAATACAAGTTCTCATCATGGACTAGACTATTGATTAGACTATTGTAATAGTCTAAGTAGTCTCCCAGGCTCTCTGCCTCCAGTCTTTCACCCTCTTCAAAGCATTCTCCACAAAACTGTCAAAGTTATATTCCTAAAGTACTGGTCTGACCATGTCACTCCCTGCTCTAAAAATTCCAATAGTTTCTTGTTGCCTCTATGATCAATTACAATCTTGTCTGATTGGCATTTAACATCTGACACAATCTAATGCCACTTTATGTTTTCAGACTTACTCCACATCACTCCATCCCTTCGTGGACTCTACAATACATGTAGTCAAACAAGCCTCTCTTCCGTCTTGTCCCTCTCCTACCTTTGTGCCTCTGCACAAGTTGTCCTCCTTCCTCTTGACTGCCCAGTTTTCTTCAAAACCAAGCTCAAGTGGCATCTCCTGGATGAGGTCTTTTTTAGTTCCCCCAACAGCACTTCCTTCCCCATCCTCTTTCCTTTACCTATAACATTATGTTTTATTTTTGTATGTTTTGTATATACTTAGGTATCCTCTACTAGAACATGAGCTCCTTGAGGTCAGATACTATTTGGTTTTTCTTTTTGTATCTCCAGGGTCAAATACAGGGCTTAGCACATAGTAGGTACTTATAATAAATGTTTATTGATTTATTGATCCAGGAAAGTTTCCTCCTGGATCTTCCTCTGCTGATGATTTTCACTCTCACCTTCTATTTCCCTCTCTCTACTGGCTCTTTCTCCTGTGTCTATAAATCTGCCCAGTTCGCTCCTATCCCCCAAAACTATCGCTTGATCCTTCTATATCCTCCATTGACTGTCCTAAAAATCTTCTCTTTCATTGCTATCTAGAAAGAGTAATCTATACTTGTTAAGTCTACCTCACCACCTATCCTCAAGTCCCTGCAAATTGTCATTCCCTACCATTTTACAAAAACTGTTCTCTTCAAGGTCACCAATGATTACTTAATTGCTGAAACTAATCACTTTTTCTTAATTGTCATCCATTTGATCTTTCTGCAGCATCTGAAATGGTTGATCATTCTGAGTCCTCTTTGGTCTTCCATGTCATTACTTTCTCTCCTGGTTATATTCCCTCCTTCCAAATATTCCTTTTATTCTCCTCTTTCCTATCACTTCCCTGCCTTTTATGTGTGACTATATTCCAGACCTCTATACTGGACTCTCTTCTTTCTTCACATCTTCTCCCTTAGACATTGTATCTGCTCTCACAATCTCAAATACCACTATTCAGAAGATGACTTCTTAATTAACATAGTCAGCTCTAATCTCTTGATTTCCTATCCAGCATTTGCAATGATTTTCTGAACATTTTCACCTGGATATTGAGTTAATACCACAAAGTCAATGCGTCCAAAATTTAAACCATAATCTTGCTCCCTAAACCTGTCCTTCTTCCACTTTGTCCTGATACTCAGGTAGGCTTAACACCATGGAATTATTTTTGACTCTTTCCTTTACCTATAACATCCAATGAGTCATCAAATCCTATCCATTCTGCCTCCACTGTGTAATTTATACCCTTCCCCTCCTCACTACACACACTGCCACTACCCAAAGTGAGTCCATCTTGAGCTTGTTTGAGCTCATCTGTTCTAATGGAAGCCTTTCTTTCTGCCTCCAGTCTCTCCCCTCTCCAACTTAACCCTCACAAAGCTGTCAAAATAATTTCCTAAATACATAGGCTGTAATCATGTAACTCGTCTGTTAAAAAACCCTCAAATGCTCCCTCTCGTGTCATCGTTGTAGTATTTAACACCACTGAAAGAGTGACAGCTGTAGTATTTAATACCTCTCCAGCCTCATTCACAACAATCCTCTTCATCATTCGTTCTGTACTAAAATCTTGTTTCTCAGCACTCAGACCATTTCCTTCCTCAGTACATGCTTCCCTCTTGATCCCAGCCTGCTGAAATCCTTATCTTTCTTCCAAGTCCATCTTAGATGCCGTCTCCTCCACGATGGTCCTCACTCTGCTCTTCCTAGGTGGAAATGATTTCTCTCCTCTCAGATTTCTTTCCTGGATCCCTTCTTTGCCTCCAATTGCATTCTGTCTTGTATCATATTTATTTGTATATCTGTTATATTCCAACTAGCAGCCCGCAAGTTCTTTGAGGACATGCACTGTGGTTTTTATATCGCCCAGGACATATTACAGTGACCTATGGAGAGTATGAGTTTAATGACTGCTCTACTGCCCTGTTTTAAAAAAGACTTACGTGATAATTTGTCGGAATGAAGTTCTGCTCCCTGTTGATGTTTGGGCTGCTTGATTCTCACTTCTTCAACGGTCTCAGGATGGTCTGATATAGGAAATTTTGAGAATTTAGACAATTCTGCTGAGTTATGAAATCACAAATAGTATATCCATTTTGTGTAAAGAAATAACTAAGGCAGTACAAGATTGCATCAATTATAAAGTATTAGAAAACAAATTAGTCACAAAAAGAATTCTCATTTCCTACATAGAATTGTGGTGTCTCCTTACTGTGTCAGAATAGCCCAATATAACATAATGGGAAATCATTTAATCAGTGTCATTTTCTCAATGTTAATAGAGGAGCCAAAGAATACTTACTTCAAATTGACTAATACCATTGAAATATGGCAGATGAAATCACCTTTATTGGCCAAATAAGACTATTAGCTATTTCTTAGTCCTATATTGCCTTTCCCTGCCTCTAGGAATTTAGGAAAATCACTATCTATAGCAGGAATACATTTCCTATTGAAATTATTCTCTTCCTTTAAGTCCCCATTCAAGTACCACCTCTTCCATGATGTTCTTCCTGACTCTTACAAGTAAAAGTGCTCTCTTCGTACAAGTATCTTAAAGTATTTTGCCTTAATCTCTCCTTTGCAAGGTAAACGTGCTTAAACATGTGTACATTTACTTCCTTATTAAACTGTAAATTCCTTGAGATCATAGACTTTTTTTTTTCCACCTTTGCCTCTCTAGTACCTAGCACACAGATGAATGCTTAATAAACATTTGCTGGATTGATTTAAATGGTAATACTGTCACAAACTGTCTTTTAAAGCAACATATTCACTCATAATAATTTGTAATACTCTAGGGCAAGGGTTCTTAACCTGGGATCTGTCCATCTATTTTCTTAATATTTTGATAACTTATTTAAATATATTTGATTTTCTTTGTAATCTTGTACATTTTATTTTAAGTATTTAAATATTATTCTGAAAAAGGTCTGTGGGCTTCAATAGACTGCCAAGGGCGTCACGACAGAAAACAGGTTAAGAAATCCTGTTCTGAGAATACCTAGAACTAAAGGTATCCAAAGACAAATCTTCATGTCTGAGTTAGCCCTTATCTTCTATGCTAAGGTTAAAAAAGGGCCTAACTTCTCACATCTGTGGGGTGTGGTAGCTTATGTAATTGCCTATCAGGCTAAGTCTCTCTCACCTACCATCAGTTCATTTCACAAAAAACTGCCTCAAGATGGAAGTAGTTTACACAGACATTTACCTTTTTAATGAAGAGGCGGTTCCTGGACTTATGAACACTCAACTTACTAATGATGGTGGTTGCACCTAAACCCTTCCTCCACTACTACATGGAAAATGCTCTTTTATGAAATTTCACCCAACCACCCCTGCTCCCACAGCTGCCATCACCAATGCACATACTACTTCCTCACCACCAGAAAGAACTTTTATGCCTTCAGAACCTTTTCCCAATGCTTTTACAGGAGCCTTCTTTCTCGGTAAATCATTTTACTATGTGGGCCTTATGTCAGAATTTAACACAGGTCAGTCATACTGTTAAAATGAGATTAATGGGAAAAAATTATATGTATACACTGAAAAATAAAAACTGACATAATAGACTGCTTTCTAGATTATACAAGTCAGATATGGGAGAAAAAAAGTGAAGCTTATGTCAAATTCAGTATCTTTTCTTATTAACATAAGACAATGACTATCTCCTTGCTCTATCTAGTCTCTTGGTGGATCATTTTTGGCCTCACTTTCCTATCTACCTTCTTTCCTTTGAGCTTCACCATCAGCATTAACAAAAATACTTACCACCTTTTGCCCCACTATCAGAATAACTGTTGCTGTTCTTGGTGGCTTTGGAATTAGTTCCCAGAAAGACACTTGCAGACTTGTTTTTTTGGGTATAAAAAGTCAAAACCTCCTCCAGTTCAGCCTCACTAAAATAAGCAGAAACAAATTAGAAAAGGATTGTGCTTTGGAAAATAAACCTGAAACCAACAAAATCATATGATGATAACAGAAAAATGTGGAGAAAAATGAAAGGCATACGATGTGGAAGAAAACTAAGTACTTTTTAGAGACAGTTTATGAATTAAATTTTAAGCATCTTTGCTTAAAGAGCAATAAATTCAAAAGAGACAAAGATCCATTCTGCCTTTGAAAATTTCTAATCCAAGGCATTTTCCCTTTACAATTTATAGTTTAAGAATTCCATACAAGTCATTCCCCAATTGATAAATGGTCAAGGGATATGAACAGGCAGTTGTCAGAGGAAGAAATTAAAGATATCTATAATCATATGAAAAAATGCTCTAAATCACTTTTGATTAGAGAGATGCAAATCAAAACAACACTGAGGTACCACATCACGCTTGTCAGATTGGCAAACATGACAGAACAGGAAAATGATAAATGTTGGAGAGGATGTGGGAGAGTTGGAACACTAATACATTGCTGGTGGAGCTGTGAGCTGATCTAACCATTCTGGAGAGCAATTTGGATCTATGCCCAAAGGGCTACAAAAATGTGCATATCCTTTGACCCAGCAATATTGCTTCTAGGACTGTATCCCCAAGAGATCATAAAAATGGGAAATGGTCCCACACATACAAAAATATTTATAGCAGCACTCTCTGTAGTTCCCAAAAACTGGAAATCAAGGGGATGCCCATCAACTGAGGAATGGCTGAACAAATTGTGGTATATGAATGTAATGGAATACAATTGTGCTATAAGAAATGATGAACAAGAAGACTTCAGAGAGGCCTGGAAAGACTTATATGATCTGATGATGAGCGAAAAGAGCAGAACCAGGAGAACTTTGTACACAGCAATGACCACAGTGTGCGAGAGTTTTTTCTGGTAGACCTGGAACTTCATAGCAATGCAAGGACATAAAAAAAAAAATAATTCCCAATGATCTTCGAAGGCAAAATGCCTTCCACATTCAGAGAAAGAACTATGGAATTCAATCGTAGAATGCAGCAGATAATTTTCTTGTATGTGTATTATGTTTTGGTTTGTTATATGATTTCTCCCATTTATTTTAGTTCTTCTACACAGCATGACTATAGTGAAAATGTATTTAATAGGAATGTATGTGTAGATCCTATATAGAATTGTATGCTGTCTTGGGAAGGGAGAGGGATGGTGGAAGGGAGGGAGGGGGGAAAAATTTAAGTTTTATGGTAGTGATTGTAGAACATTAAAAATAAAAAATAAATAAAAAATAAAAAAAAAGAATTACATATTTATGATTCAACAAGGACACAAAGTTTGGGTAACTGTTTTTAACGCATCAAACAAAAAACCAGTCAATTACTTTTTTTGGTGCCTCCCCTGAAGAATCATTTCACTAAAACCATTCCTTCAGTTTTTACAGGCTGTGTTCATCCTTCATTTTCAAAGAGGATCATGACATCAGAGAAATGATGACATGACTTGCACTTGACTTTGTTTGGAGTGAGGGAGGGCTGTGCAGGTCACCAGCCTCACTTTCTCCTCCTAAGCCATTTGGATCCAGTGCCCAGAGATATTCATCAGGATGACTGGATATGGCCCAGGATGCGATGGGAGACCTTGGTACTCACTTAAAGTGAGGTAATGTTTAGTTTTTAACCACTTCCTCTAAGGAGGTTCCTTTCAAAATGGTCAAAAGTAAACTTAAAAGACACTTCTGTTAACTGAATTAATCAAAAGACTTCTTGCTCTTATTCATACCATTACCCTAATCATTTTCAGGGATGATTCCCTTCCTGCTGATCAAGCAGGGAAAGCCCTTTAGAAATTAGTTAGTTCTTCCATAAGAATGATGAAAAAATACTTCTTGCAGGATATTGTTGCAGAATTGAAAGATGGCTAATTTCTTGTTCTAATTAGTTCAACATAATCAGACTAAGGTATTGTCCTAATATAATTTCTTAATATTTTTCTAAAGAGGGAGTGGGGAAAGAGGTTAAGTATGCTTCCATACGTGAAATATCCTTGTCAAGGGAAGATGTAATGAAATGATATATGGGGATAAAGTGCTACACAAATACAAAATACAGTAACACTGGAGGCACCATAAGGTAATGGATGTCACTGAACTGGGCGTGTGGTAAGAAAGACCTGGGCTCAAATCCTACCTCTGACACTTTAGCCTTTACCCTTTATGAGATGCAGTTTCCAGAGCTGTGGGAATAACACCACCACTAATATCTACTCCGCAAGGTCGTTGTGAAGCTTAAGCAAGACAAATAACGTATGTGACACACTTGGCAAAACTTAAAATGTTATGCAAATGTCAACCATCCTTATTAACACTTCCTTTATTAAGCATTATCAAGGAATAAGCTATTACACATAGTTTTCCATATGGCTGAGGTTCTATTCCACTTGTTTTTTTCATTTTCTTCTTCTAATCATCTAAGGACTGAGAAGTCAAGTCATCAAAACTGCTAGGGTAGGGTCTAAGAATAAACAGACTCAGAAAAACACCGTGAAGGGCTTTCTGAGCAGTGTGCGGGTAGAGTTGCAGTACCCAGATGGGGCTGGTCTCCCCTTTGGGCAGCCTGGAGCTCCACTGGGCTTCCGTACTGTCTTTGATAATATTGTGGATAGAACTGAGGTCAACGCATCTTTTAGATCAGTGGGGTGTTACTGCACTGTCATTATTGTTATTTGAAGATAAAGAAGGCAAAAAACTCCCAGGCTGGAGCCTGCATCAGAAATACAACTTGAGTAATCATTTTGGAAGCACTAGGAATGTGGAAGTACTGTGGAGTAAACTCAAGGACTTCTCTCAGAAGTGAACTTCCATATGGTAATGACTTGACTCCCCAAGTAACTTTCATTTTTAACAAAAGGTAAGTGAAGATTCTGTTTACTTTCCAGCACTTAACATTGAATCAATCAGTCAGCAAGTGGAACACATTTACTTGTTTCGATATAGAATCAGAAGTCCCTGTATGATCCTTTCTCCAGAAGACAGATGACTGTGAATCTGAGCAAAAGAGTTTAATATATTTATTTGACTTAACAGATCCTTGAAAGAAACTAAATTCAGAATTTTTCTATTTACTACAGTAGTCATTCTTCAACCACAGAATTAAACATTTCTTCTCTATTTCTCTAAGATAAACATGGCAGATGTTTCCTTCCTCCTTTGCCTCAATACCTTTCTAACACTGTTGATCATTCCAGGCTCATTCAGAGTCAGCTAAAATGCTTTTTGCTTCGATGTGTTTAACCTTTCTAGTATGAGGGATAAATCTATGCTCAAAGAATGAGCTAGAACATCAAAGAGGGGATTACTTACTGCTATTTGACAATGTTTTAGTGGTGGAAATCAAGGTACAATTTATTTTCAAATGGTTAAGGTTTTTTTGTCCACTAGGCTTCAGATGGTTGGGAGCCAGTTCATAGGGCTATTTTGATCTTTAGATTTAACTATTTTTGCAAATTTCCCATTTTGCACAGGGCCTTCCAGCATGAGTCCCACTGAATTATTTTGTTGTGTGTTTCATGTAAGCTCTTTGAGGAAATGAGCTGCTTCTGCTCCCACCTTTGTATCCTCGGGGCATACACAAGCATACTGCCTGGCCCATAGTAGATACTTATTAAATGCTTGATGATTAACTGTTTGAAATCAACTACCCATAGGCAGAGATGTGCAGACAATATATAATAATCATGGCCTGACTGGTTGTATCAAGATAGAGAACTAAATGTGGAGATTTGAAATCCTTATAGACTAAGCTTGAGGATAAGAGACTTTTTGGTTTATCCTATTTTTATATATAAAGTAGGCATGTTGCTCAGAGGGCTGAAAAACTAATAAGTCTCTAACTCATTCAACATAAGCAAAGTTGCCTGTGTTGCCCTGAACTGGCAGGCTGAGGGGACAAAAATCAGACTCAGTAAATGCAAGAAGACTCCATTGGAATCATCCCAAGGTAAGTTTAAGGATCTCCAGTGTGAGATACTTAGAAGGAAATTTAGCAACAGTGTTTGGCTACCAAGAAGAGCTTTGAGAACCACAGCTGTGACAACTACAGTATAACTGGCTGAGACTCTGAGAGATTCCAGTAGACCACACTCGTTCTCCTTCTGAAAAATGGTTTCACTCAGATCCATAAGTAAAAAGGGAAGAAAATACTGATTTAAGAAAGACTGAAAATTCACTAGGATGGGGAAGGATTGGGGATGGGGGGAATATAGTATAGCATGTAATTAAGACTCTCTTCTACCTTGCATGGCTGATGAAGTCCTGAAAGTTTTCGGAATTCACTCCATCATCTTCTTCTTCTTCAAGTTTCTTCTTTGATTTCTTTTCAGCCATTTGTTCTGTTTCCTACACTCCCACCACCCCCAAACAAATACATGAATAAATATATTTTCGTCCACTGTATCTGCATGCCCTAATTTTGCCATAAGATAATAGCTTGAGAAAAGAAATAAAGTAGCATAGAAATTCAAAGGACATAGACATAGCATCAGTAAAATGCTGATGATACAGACTGATGGAAGGAAACTGAAATTGATATGAATTTGATTGGATGCAGGATGACAGGATACAGACTTGTCCCTTACTCCAAACTCTTTAACTTTATCATTGTGGGCAAACTAACAATGTATTTCCAATATTTGTGAACTTAGAATATTATTTTAGACTATTATTTTTATAAAGCATATTGAAGTCTCTAAGCAAAAGCTTTCATTTAAATGAAAATTATTATGTTTACACTGCCTATATATAGGGGCCCTTGTAATTATGCCTTTTGCATTTTCCTGTTGTGGTTTCCAAGGTCACACAGTTTTAAAAGCATAGCACTAAGCATACTGAATGTTATGGTCATCAAGGGATCTGGAGAAAAGATGGGTCCTGAAAGACACTCTCATACCAGCCACCCAAACATACCCTATAATCAAAATCCAACTACTTTAAGAGCAATTCTAGATAGAGCCGAAAACTAGGAGGCAGCCAATCTGGATGTTGTGCCTAGATGTTTGTTCTACCAACTATACAGTACAACTCAGGGAAAGGCACTTGACTTTTCTATGAGTAAGTATTTTTTCAAAGTGACAGCATTATTTCTCAAGAGAGATTCAAAAAGCTTTTTGAGACTCACAAATAAAAATTCTATATAGATTCTTATAATTCAGTGACAAACTTCATGGGAGTTATAGCAAAATAAGGTTAGTGTATAAAATGTTTCAGAGAAGAAAATCTAATCAATGCAAAGAGGACATTATATTCATGATACAAATTTGTATTCCAATGTATTTCAGATAATTCAATTTCTTAATGTCTACACACATATTAATTACACTGCAGATGATCCATATGCTCTCAAGAGTTGTCCAAGTTACAACACAGCCCCAAATGGGTTGGGGTCAAGGCAATGTTCATTCCAGAGGAAAACTGCCACCAGATTGGTAAATCAGTGATTCTGATTCAAAGGGAAGGCTTTGCCTGTGGGATGGAACAATCCCTGGGAATGGGTCCTCATTAAGTAATGTAGCCTCATTATCCAATTATGTTGAAACTGCAGTCTTACTCTATACAGTAACATCACCTAGTGAACAATGATTGCTACTTAGGAGATAAATATGTGCCTCTCTGCCCAGTTGGACTGAAGTTACTATGTTTTCAGTAAATGCAGAAGATAAAAACTGGAGAAAAACAACCGCAATATAAGTTAGTTTGTCTTTGAGTGCCATAAGAAAAGTGGTAAGTGCAATGGGGTTCAAAGGAGGGAAGAGATCCCTGTCCAATTTTCTACAATGTGTGATGCAATTGAGGAAACTAAGTTGTGTGAAGCTCAAATAAGCCAACTAGAGTACTAATGAACGCTACTGAAAAGGAACCCAACAGTGAAAGCATCATAGATTCAGATTTTATGTTGCAGAAACACAGATTCAGAGCTGGAAGGAACTGCAGAGGTCATCTAGGTCAACTCCTTCCCCCATTCTCTCAGCTGAAAACCTCGCCTCACATTTTACAGAAAAAAAACTAAAATCATTCACTATGAGCTCTCTCTTTACTCCTTTCTCATTTCCTATCAGTCAAATGTCTTTTGCCACTTTCTCTTTCCCTGTCGCATTTGGTGACACAGCCTTACTCCTTACCAAAGGTATACCCTCTACTTGTTCAAGAGATTCTATTTCATCTCTACTCCAACGGACTGCTCTCTCTTTTAATCCCCACTCTTTCACTAATCTTTGTTCTCTCTGTCTACTGATTCTTTCCCTATTGTCATGCCTGCCCTATCTTGGAGAAAATATCACTTGATCCTTCCATTCCCACCAACTATCATTATACATAGACAAAAAGCTATCTACAATAGATGCCTCCATTTTCTCTCCCTCATTCTCTTCTTAACCCCTTATATCTGGCTCCCAACCTCAAAAATGCTCTCTCTGAAGTTACTAATGATCTGTTATTGCCAAAATCAACGACCTTTTCTCTATCCTCATTCTCTTTGACATATCTAGAGGCTTTGAGACCATTATCACTCTTTTCTCTCTAGACTTTTGGGATATCTCTCTCCTACCAGACCACTCCTTTCTCTGCCACTTTTGCTGGGTACTCTTTCAGATCCCTTAATCATGAGTGTCTCTCAGGATCCTGTCCTGGGCATTCTTCTCTTCTCCCTTTATACTACTTCACTTGGTGATCTTGTCAGCTCCCATGGATTTAATTACCATCTCTACACTGACAATCTACCCATTTTGCCCCAGACTTTCTAATGACCTTCAATCTCAATCTCACATCTCCAACTACCTTTCAGACATCTTACAGTGGATTCCAGTAAACATCTTAAACTTACTGTGTCCAAAATGGAACTCATTAACTTTCCTCCTAAACCCAATCCTCTCCCCTAACATCATCCTTCTAGACCTTTAGCTTCCCAAACTAGGAGTCATTCTGGACTCCTCACTATGTCTCACGCCTCCCCTACCCCATATCCAATATATGGCCAAGGTGTGTTGATTTCACCTTTGCAACAACTCTCAAGAACACCTCTTCTCTTCTTGGACACTGACACTGACACTCTAGTGTTGGTCCTCATCACCTCATGCCTAGACTATTGCAAAAGCCTGCTGTGGGTCTGCCTGCTTCAGGTCTCTCCCCACTCCAGTCCATCCTCCATTCAGTCACCAAAATGATTTTCCTAAAGCACAGATCTGATCATGTCACCCTTTCCTCCCCCTTTTCTTCCCTCAAATGAATAAACTCCAGTGGCTGTTACCTCCAGGATCAAATACAATGTCCTCTGGTTAGCATTCAAAGTCCATTATAACCTTGCTAACTTTCTAATTTTCTTACCTCTTACTCTCTAACATATACTCTGATCCACTGACACAAGCCTCCTGTTTGTTGCACAAATAAGACACTCCATCCCTCTGTTCTGGGCATTTTCTCTGTCTCTCCCTTATTCATGGAATGTTCTCCCTCTTCTTCTCAGACTACTGATCCCTGGTTTCCTTTAAGTCCAAACTAAAATCCTATCTTTTACCCAAAGTCTTCTTCATATCTTCTTATTAGTGTCTTCCCTCTGTTATTTCCTCCTTATCCTGTATATAATTTGCTTTGTGTATACTTATTCACACATCATTTCCCCATTAGATTATAAGCTCCTTGAGGGCTGGGACTGTCTTGCTTCTTTTTGCTTGGCACAATGTCTGGCACATAGTAGGCCTCAATAAATGTTGATTGAGTGACTGATCTAGTTTAACTTCTGCATTATATAAATGAGGAAATTGAGGTCAAAAGAGGTAAAATGAATTGCCTAAGAACACAAAAGTAATAAGTAGCAGAGTTCGGATCTGAGTCCACATCCTGACACTAAATCCAGTTTCACTGCAACAGGATGGATATTATCCGTTAGGAGAGCCACTGACCTTGTTGTAGACAATGATGAAGTCGCCTAGTTGGTGTGCTAAGATTCTTCTCCTTTCTAAAAGGGCCAATCTCCGGCTGGGTAACACCATTCTCAGGGAATGCTGCAGATTGCTTGATGCACGCTTGAGGAAACGAACTACCAGCTCCTACACCCCCAAAAAGCACAGAATCAAAAGCACAAAAGTACCAGGGAACAAAATATAAGATATGTATTGATGAGGAAAAGGAAATGGTGGAAAGACTATATTATTTGCTCTTCATTCACTTACTCACAAATATTTATTGAGCACCTACAATGTACAAGGTGTTTTGGGGGATACAGATATGAAAAACATATAATCTTTTGCTTGCAAGAAACTTACAGTCTCCTATAAGAGATTCTGTTCAATTCAAATCAAACATTTATTAAATGCCTAATAACCTACAAGGCACCATGCTAAGTGCTAAGTATACAAGGTCAAAAACAGTCCTTGCTCTCAAAAACATTCTATTCTATTGGAGAGATAAATAAAATACATAAAAACAAATAAAATACAAAGCAGTAAGTCAAAAAAATAACGCCACTACTTCATATTTGAGATAGCTGGTGGTGTAATTAAAACAGAGTGCTAGGTCTGGAATCAGGGAAACTGAGGTCAAATCCAACTGTAAACACTCACTTGTTGTGCGATCCTAGGCAAGTCACGTAACCTCTGCCTCATTCTGTATCTACAAAACGGGGATAATAATAGCACCTACCTCCCAGGGTTTAGGAACAAATGAGGTAATTACTATAAAGCTCGTAGCACAGTGCCTAGTACACAATAAGGACTACATAAATGTTAACTGTCATTGTCATAATTGATAATGCACCCAAGGAAATAGGATCCAAAGTACATGAAGGAAATTTTCATCTAATAATAGTGAGAAAGAAATGGCGAAAGTATAATAGGGAACTCAATGTGTCCTTTTCAAAATAAAACTAATTTAACCACAATTCAGAAAACAAAGCATCAATCAAAAGAAATAACAGACTGTCAATCTCAAGTAATAACACCAGTAAATAACAAATTTTATAGATAGCCAGGAAAAAGACCTTTGAATATTTGAAAGGAAATTCAAATACCAAGACTATTTCATACACTCTCTAAAACCTGCAGAATAGTATAAGAAAAGCAAAAAGCTCAAGTTGCAACTCAAAATGACATACCCTGAAAATCTGAGATTAATTATTAATGAAGAGGGACTAATTAGAGGCATTCATGAGGGAAAAAAATGAGATAAGACAAATATGTGACTTAAAAATGTCCCAAAAAAGAGTCACGAGAAAGTTTGTTGTTGTGGCTGACATAGGTAAAATCATCATAAAAATAATGATGAAATATTGATGTTTAGAAGTTATTACAAAAAAGAGAAAGAAGCTGACTTACAGGTAAAATAAAAACAAAACAGAGGGATCAAAATATAAAACAGCAATGTAAGTGAAAAGGACATAAGTGGACATTTTAAAATTATAAGAAGTAAAGAGAGTTTAATTTTTTTAAAGATTCTTTTAACCATACCACCATCACCTACAGGGCAGTTAGGTGGCACAGTGGATAGAGTACCGGGCCTGGAATCAAGAAGGCTCATCTTCTTGAATTCAAATTTGCCTTCAGACACTTCCTAGCTGTGTGAAGCTGGACAAGTCATATTACCCTGTTTGCCTCAGTTTCCTCCTCTGTGAAATGAACTGGAGAAGGAAGTGTTAAACCACTCCTGTATCTTTGACAAGAAAACCCCAAATGGGGCTACGAAGAGTTGGACACAACTGAAACAACTCAACAACAACAACAAACCATCACCTGCAAGTGAATCTCCTATTCTGTGAGACAAAACTGCAGAATTAAGAGAAAATAAACAGGAAGATGGGAGAGGTGTAAGGATAGAGGGATTTGGATGATCATAATAACCATAATGGTTTTAATGTTTTAAGGTTTGGAAAGCTCTTCATACGTAATCTCACTTGATTCCAACAATCATGTGATGTAGGTGCTATTGTTATCTCCATTGTACAGATGAGTGAACTGAGACTGAGAAAATAAGCTGCTTAGCATTACACAGCTAGCACATACCTGAGAAGAAATTTCATTGTATTTCATGTACTCTTATCAAATCCCAGGAGGAAACAGTTAAAGGATGATGACTCCTCTAATTACTCAACAAGAAGAAAGGTTCCAAGAGAACAGTGGAGGTGGTGGAAGCGAGGAATTAAAACTGAAGGAATGAAAGGGAGAGTTTATACCTGACATTAGAGGTGATGACATCGTGATGGATTTACTCTGGGCAGAGCTGGTACACTGGATACACTCTATTAAAGAGTTGTGCCACTATGGACAACACTCTGTTCCATGAGAAGGGATAATGCCAAATGGCACCCAAAAGACTCAGGTTGTGTGGCAGAAGGACCAAGAGATGACATGGCACAGACAGGGGGAAGGAGAACAATCACAGCAAGGGCAGTGAGTAAAAATGAATGGCACAATTTGGGACATAAGAGTAATTTCTACCAAAAGATAGAGCTTTTATCCAAATTATTTTCCTCATGAATTGATGCTTCAAAAGGGTGAGGCACAACAGAAAAAAAAAGGGGGTAAACATGACAAGATTTGAAAAGCAATAACAAAAAAATTGTTTGCAATAGAGTATAAAATGGGCATTTTATAAGATTTAACTCCATGACAAATATAAAGATATTTGTAAAAAGGAATAAGAAATTAGATCATGAATGCAAGAATAAAACTGAAGAATAGGCAGGATAATAAAGAGAATTAAAGAAGAGAATGAAGTAAAGAAATTCTCAGAAAAATGAACAGAGCTTTCTCCTCAATTTGGCTGAGTGAATATGAGGAAGGCTCAGGTCTATCACAGCTTCCCCACAAAGAATGAAAAAAATATCTATCAGGGTAATGATTAAGAAATCCAGGAAAAACCTGCAGTAAGTATATTCTTCCAATTTAGGAGCATATAAAAAGAGAGCCAGAAGTCTGTAGGCACTAGGGAAGGGGCCCCACCAGAAAAGCCAGGCCCAGTAGTAAAGGTCATTGAAGCCTTCAAACATGCAGATCTAGGGAAAGTTAGGAAAAGTCTGGAGCCTGCAGTGATTTACCCTGGGGCAGGGGGATGGAAGCTTTGACTAAGGCCAGAACATTTTGAGCTTGGAGATGAGTTGCTTTGACTCTGGACTGAGAGCACAGAAGCTGTGGTTTTCAGGTCAAGAGGACATCAGATCTCACTATTGTTCAGGCTGCTTCAGAAGTGTGCTTCCTGGTTTGAGCCTCCCTGATATCCTTAAAGAACAAAGTGCTCTGTGGCAGGACCCAGATAATGTGGATCAGATCAAACAAGGGCCTGTCATTTTTTTCCCAGAACTGCTCAGCTCATGGCCCTGACACAAACTCTTAATTCTGGAAGCAAGTCTGGGAAAAATGACTAAACACAAACTCCATGAAAATTAGATTGAACCAAAAAGAAATAATGACTCATGAGAAAGACAAGAAGAAATACTAGAACTAAAACAAAAGAATTTTTAAAAAAAGGAAAATGGAAAGTACTATCAAAAACAGGTCCAAAAGAATAATCTAAGACTCATAAGAGATCCAGAAAGCCATGATAAAAAATGTTTTTGAAAAGGCCTAGATAGGGGCAGAGCCAAGATGGCAGAATAGAAAGAAGCATCTATTCTAGTTCTTCCCCCACAGCTCATAAAATACCTGTGAAAAATGGCTCTAAACAAATTCTAGAGCAGCAGAAGCCACAAAACAACAGAGCAAAAGAGATTTCCAGTCCCAGGCAGTCTGGAAGGCCGACAGGAAAGGTCTATTGCATGGGACGCAGAGCAGAGCACAGCCCACAGAGCCCAGTTTGGCCTTGGCTGAGCAGCACAAGCAGGAATAGGACCAGAACAGGTCTTGGGGGCAGAATCCCTGGCAGCACCTGTGGTTCTCAGATCCCTGAACCCACAAACGCCAAAGATAGCTTCAAATGAAAGTGAGAAAGCTTGTTCACCTGGGTGAGAAGGGAGCCCCAGGCAGTAGCAGCAGTGGCAGCAACGATTTTTAGAGCCCTAGCCTAAAGCCCCTGGGAGAATTGAGTTGCTGATCTGGGTCTCAGCCCTGAGTGGCGGCCCTGGGGTGAGGCCACTGCTGTGGTGGAGCTGGTGAAGGCTCTGGAAAGGGAATTCTGTGTGCAGATCCTGGGCAGAAAAGCTTTGATAGCTCAGAGCGCAGGCCAGGAGAGGAGTAAACTCCTCTCCCTTGATTGTGCCACCTTGGAGGAACTGAGAACTTACAGGTCCCCAGAGTATACCCTCCTCTTGACAAAGGACTCAAAAGTCAAGTAACTGGCTGGGAAAATGCCCAAAAACGGGAAAAAATAAGACTTTAGAAGGTTACTTTCCTGGTGAACAGGTATTTTCTTCCATCCTTTTGGATGAGAAAGAACAATGCTTACCATCAGAGGAAGACCTGAAAGTCAAGGCTTCTGTATCCAAAACCTCCAAAATAAATATGCAATGGTCTCAGGTCATGGAAGAGCTTGAAAAGGATTTTGAAAATCAAGTAAGAGAAGTGAGGAAAAATTGGGAAGAGAAATGAGAGCAATGGAAGAAAATCATGAAAAGTGAGTAAACAGCTTGCTGAAGGAGACCCCAAAAAATGCTGAAGAAAAAAAACAACTTTAAAAATAGGCTAACTCAATTGGTAAAAGAGGTCCAAAAAGCCAAAATATTTATAGCAGCTCTCTTTATGGTAGTCAAGAACTGGAAATCAAGGGAATGCCCATCTATTGGGGAGTGGCTGAACAAGTTGTGGTATATGAATGTAAAGGAATATTATTGTGCTATAAGAAATGATGAACAGGAAGACTTCAGAGAGACCTGGGAGGACTTATATGAACTGATGCTGAGTGAAAGGAGTAGAACCAGGAAAACTTTGTACATAGCAACAACCACAGTCTGCAAGGAAATTTTCTGGTAGACTTAGTCCTTCACAGCAATGCAAGGACCTAAAAAATTCCCAATGGACTCTTGAGGCACAATGCCTTCCACATCCAGAGAAAGAACTATGGAATTGGATCACAGAATAAAGCAGACCATTTTCTCTAGTGTTACGTTTTGTTTTCATGACTTCTCCCATTCATTTTAATTCTTCTATGCAACATAACTAACGTGAAAATGTATTTAATAAGAATGTATGTGTAGAACCTATATAAGATTGCACACTGTCTTGGGGAGGGGGAGGGGAAGGAGAGATGAAAGAGGGGGAGGGAGATGATTGTAGAAAACTGAAAACAAATTAATTAAAATTTAAACAAAAAGAAAAAAAGATGTAGTTTCCTTTCTTATCTCTTTTAATTAGGTCCATGTGGGCTAGATGTCCTCTCCCTCCTTCCTTCCTTCTTTCATTTGTTCCTCCCTCCTTCCTTCCTCCCTTCCTTCTCCTTCCCCGAACTTCATCAGTGTTTTGCTTCTGTTTACCACCTCCCCTTATCTGCCCTCCCTTCTGTCAGGCCCTTTGAGTCAATGCTGATGAGAGTAAGGTTCAAACAACACTCATCACCCACCCTCCCATCTCCCCTTCCACTGTCTTTCATGCCTCTTCATGTGAAATAATTTATCCCATTCTACCTCTTCCTTCCTTTAACAACCATTATACTCTCTTTAATTTTTTTGGTCATTCCCTTAAATTCACCTTATAACTGTATCCTCTGTCCATGTGTATTACTTCTAGTTGTACTATTTGGAGTTTTAAAGGTCATCTTCCCATGTAGGGATATAAATATTTTAGTTCTATTGAATCTCTTGTTTTCTTTTCCCTTTTTACCTGTCTATGCTTCTCTTGGGTCCTGATATTGGAGGCCAAATTTTTGGTTCATTTCTGGTATTCTGCTTATGAAAACTTGAAATCATGATATAACCATATTTTAAGTATGCTTAATTTTGCCATGTAAGTAATTCTTGAGTGTATTCCTATCTTTTTTGTCTTCTGGGATATCATGTTTCATGAGCTCCAAGCCTTTGATGGTGCAATTGTCAAGTCTTGCATAATCCTGATTGTGACTCCCTGATATTTGAATTGTTTCTTTCTAGCCACTTGTAGTATTTTTTCCTTGACCTGATAGTTCTGAAATTTGGCTATAGTGTCCCTTGGAGCTTTTATTTTGGGATCACATTCCTGAGGTGATCAGTAGATTCTTTCAATGCCTATTTAATGTTTTGGTTCCACGATATCAGGGCAGTTTAATATTTCTTGAAATTTATTTCTTGATTACTTCTTGAAAGATGCTGCCTAGGTCTTCCTTTTGATTATAGTTTTCAGGTAGTTCAATGATTTTGATATTGTCTCTCCTGGACATATTTTCCAGGTTAGTTGTTTTTCCCATGAGATATTTTACATTTTCTTCCATTTTTTCATTCTTTTGAATTTGTTTGATTGATTCTTGAAGGCTCATAGAGTCATTAGCTTCCACTTGCTCAATTCTAACTTTTAACGTACAGTATTATAATTAGCTTTTGCAGTTTCTTTTCCATATGGCCAACTGTAGTCTTTAAGGAGCTATTTTCTTCAATGGATTGCTGTATATCCTGTTCCATTTGGCTAATTCTACTATTTAAGCAGTTTTCTAAGCTACTGATGCTTCCAAAATAATTCTCCTGCTTCACTCTCATCTCTTATCCCATTTTTCTTCTACCTCTCTTATATGATTTTTAAGTTCCTTTTTGAGCTCTGCCATGAGTTCTTTCTGGGCTTGAGACCACTTCCCATTTTTCTTATCTTTTTTTTTAATTTTTAATTTATTTATTTAACCTTTAACATCCATTTTCACAAAATTTTGGGTTCCAAATTTTCTCCCCATTTGTCCCCTCCCCCCACCCCAAAACACGGAACATTCTGATTGCCCCTATCACCAATCTGCCCTCCCTTCCATCATCCCCCCCACCCTGCTTATCCCCTTCTCCCCCACTTTCCTGTACTGTAAGATAGGTTTTCATACCAAAATGAGTGTGTATTTTATTCCTTCCTTTAGTGGAATGTGATGAGAGTAAACTTCATGTTTTTCTCTCACCTCCCCTCTTTTTCCCTCCACTAAAAAGTCTTTTGCCTGCCTCTTTTATGAGAGATAATTTGCCCCATTCCATTTCTCCCTTTCTCCTCCCAATATATTTCTCTCTCACTGCTTCATTTCATTTTTTAAAGATATGATCCCATCCTATTCCATTCACTCTGTGCTGTCTCCGTGTGTGCAAGCGTGCATGTGCGCGCGCGTGTGTGTATGTAATCCCACCAACTACCCAGATACAGAAAAGTTTCAAGAGTTACAAATATTGTCTTTCCATGTAGGAATGTAAACAGTTCAACTTTAGTAAAGTCCCTTATGACTTCTCTTTGCTGTTTACCTTTTCATGCTTCTCTTCATTCTTGTATTTGAAAGTCAAATTTTCTTTTCAGCTCTGGTCTTTTCATCAAGAATGCTTGAAAGTCCTTGATTTCATTGAAAGACCATTTTTTCCCCTGAAGTATTTATACTCAGTTTTGCTGGGTAGGTGATTCTTGGTTTTAGTCCTAGTTCCTTTGACTTCTGGAATATCATATTCCACGCCCTTTGATCCCTTAATGTAGAAGCTGCTAGATCTTGTGTTATCCTGATTATATTTCCACAATACTTGAATTGTTTCTTTCTAGCTGCTTGCAAAATTTTCTCCTTGACCTGGGAACTCTGGAATTTGGCCACAATGTTCCTAAGAGTTTCTCTTTTTGGATCTCTTTCAGGTGGTGATTGGTGGATTCCTTGGATACTTATTTTGCCCTCTGGTTCTAGAATCTCAGGGCAGTTTTCCTTGATAATTTCATGAAAGATGATGTCTAGGCTCTTTTTTTGATCATGGCTTTCAGGTAGGCCCATAATTCTTAAATTGCCTCTCCTGGATCTATTTTCCAGGTCAGTTGTTTTTCCAATGAGATATTTCACCGTATCTTCCATTTTTTCTTTTGGTTTTGTTTTGTGATTTCTTGGTTTCTCATAAAGTCATTATCCTCCATCTGTTCCATTCTAAGTTTGAAAGAACTATTTTCTTCAGTGAGCTTTTGAACCTCCTTTTCCATTTGGCTAATTCTGCTTTTTAAAGCATTCTTGTCCTCATTGGCTTTTTGAACCTCTTTTGCCAATTGAGTTAGCCTATTTTTCAAGGTGTTATTTTCTTCAGCATTTTTTTGGGTCTCCTTTAGCAAAGTGTTGACCTGCTTTTTATGCTTTTCTTACATCTCTCTCATTTCTCTTCCCATTTTTTCCTCCACCTCTCTAACTTGATTTTCAAAATCCTTTTTGAGCTCTTCCATGGCCTGAGCCCATGGAATATTTATTCTGGATGTTTGGGATACAGAAGCCTTGACTTCTGTGTCTTTCCCTGATGGTAAGCATTGTTCTTCCTCATCAGAAAGGAAGGGAGGAGATACCCGTTCACCAAGAAAGCAGCCTTCTATGGTCTTATTTTTTTCCCCTTTTCTGGGCATTTTCCCAGCCAGTGACTTGACTTCTGAGTTTTCTTTCCACCCCCACTTCGTCTCCAGATCTGCCCAGCCAGCGCTTGGGGTCTGAGATTCAAATGCTGCTTCCCAGCCTTAGTGCTTTTGGCTGGGGCAGGGCTGCTATTCAGTGTGAGATTAAGTTCAGGTGCACAGGTTGAGGTAGGGCCCCCTCACAGGGCTCAGTTCCCTCAGGGAGTTTATGTGGAGACCTTCAACAATGGATCCAAGCTCCTGCCTGCTTTGGGAGCCCCTATCCCCTGCTGCCTCCACTGCTGCCTCCCAAGGGGGCCTAAGTTATGGGGACACCCCACTCCCCTCTTGACCAGCCAAAGAGACCCTCTCACTGACCCTTGTCACCTGTGGGTGGAGGGACCTGCGCAGCCCCTGGAGATTCTGTCCCTGAAGCCTGCTGGGATCTGTTCCTCTCAGTGTCACATGGCCAAGGCAGGGCTGGGCTCTGCTCAGGGTCCGGTGCGTGACGGACCTTTTGCGTCAGTTTTTCAGGTATCTCTGGAACAGTAATCTCCTCCACTCCATTGTGGCTTCTGCTGCTCCCGAATTTGTTGGGAGTTCTTCTTTACAGGTGTCTTATGGGCTGTGGGTTTCGGAGCTAGCATATGTATGTCTTTCTACTCCGCCATCTTGGCTCCTCCCCCCACTTCCCATTTTTCTTTGGGGTTTTTCTCACAGGTATTTTGACACTGTTGTCCTCTTCTGAGTTTGTCTGGGTCTTCCTTGTCACCATAATAACATTCTAAGGTCATATTCTTTTTTGCTTTTTTCTTTTGCTCATTTATATTTTGGAGGCGGGGTGCTTTTCCTCTCTTTTTAAACTTGAGTTCTTTACTGGGGGTAGAAGGGACACTGTCTCAGGTTTCTTGTGACAGTGGCTATCGGCTCTGGCTGTTTACCTGGTGTTACCCTGAGGCCCAAGGTGGACCTCTTGTATCTGGTGCTATACTGAACGAATGCAGTTGTTGGTACCTGGCACTGCTGGAGGTCATCAGGATCTGGCAAATTACCTGGTGCTATGCTGGGGTCCCGGTGGTGGTGTCTGAAGTCTGGTGGGTGTTTCCGTGTTTCCCTGGAGTTATACTTAAGTATGTGGAGGTCTGGCCCTGGAGGATGCACGTTTGTCGAGAGCTACGCTGAAGCACATGGTGGTTCTCAGAGCTGGTATCTGCTAGTTCCCCTAGCTATGCTAAGACACATGGGGCATGGGGAGTCCTGGTGTTGATGTCTGTCTTACTTCACCACACTGGAGTTTAGGATCTCCCTCTGGTTTGCTGAGGTGGGGCATGCTGCTGAATACAAGGATGCTTCCTGTCCTTGAATGTGCTCCCCTTTTAGGTCAGACAGACCTTTTTTTCTGATCTTCCAAGTTTACTGGATAAAAAAGATTGTTTCATCCTGTCTTTTTGCTGGTTCTGCTAATGCAGCTTTATTGCTTACTCCTCCATCTAGGCTCCCAGAAGTCCCAACTTCTTTAACAAATATCTAGAAAGAGCATCAGACTAAGTAGTGATTGGGAAATCGAAGGAGAGACCATAATGGGTGAGTTTTCCTTTCTAAGATCAAATTTTCAGCAACAGGTGAGTAACAAAGGCATTTATTGCAATTATGGGTGGGCCTGTGGTATTGTCATTCTGACCTGAAACTAAATGGCTGATTCAATCCATTGGCAAGTAATCAGGGCAGAAACTGTGGTTAGGGGGTTGATCAACAACTCTTTCACTAAAAATTGCAGATTCACTCCAGTGTCCTGTCTTGAGGTTTATAGCTAAATATCAAAGACAGGGATGGGAGGTTCAGACAGGGAACAGCTCTTTCACAATGCCTCAGCCAATGTCTAGTGGAGCTGCAATACAAGGCAAGCCTGTAACTGTCTTCCTCAGACCCAAACCAAGATTAAGGGCTTACAAAGCTCATGTAAGGAGATGAGTGTGCCTGAGATTGGACCATTTAGGGATAAAAATTCAGACAAAATTATGAATTTGTAGTTCTCTGTCCTGAGTAAATGAAGACTTATGCAGAAGACAATATTCAATACATGGAGAATGCAGTAGCAGCAGCTCAAATAATGTAGGCCAGGGCTATATCAAACCATAACATTATCTCTAGAAGCAGAGAGGACACATCCCTAACATAATAGTCCCAATACAGGAAATAAGGATGAAAGAATAAGTAAATAAACAAATAAAATACATGTACAATAAAGAGCTTTTATGGAACCAGGAATGTCTAAGGTAAAAATCTCAAAAGAAGAGAATAACTCCAAAACATCTACAAAGACTCAAAGAAAAATATAGCTTGGGCATAAGGTCAACTAAAACTCTTGAGAAAAATAAAGCAGAAGATTTTTTAAAAATGAATTGAAAATGATAATACAAATGAAATGAAAACTCTAGAAGAATTGGAAAAGAAATGAGAACACTGAGGGAAAGACTTGGAGCGAGGATTAAATGTTCAGTAGAAAAGATATAAAACCTCATCCAAGAAACAGACACAATGAAAATGTGAAGGACCAAAAATAATTTAATAACTCCATGAGACAATTTTGCTTTGTTGTACAGTTGTTTTAGTTATATCCAAATTTTCTTGGCAAAGATACTGGAGTGGTTTGCTATTTCCTTCTCCAGATAATTTTAGAGACAAGGAATATGAAGCAAACATGGTTAAGTGTCTTTTGTCCAGGATCACACAGCTAATAAGTGTCTGAGACCAGATTTGAACTTAGAAAGATAACTTTGCCTGACTCCAGGCCTAGTATTCTATCCACTGAGCCACCTGGCTGCCCCAATGAGACAAAAATAATTATTAAAGAAAAGTCGAGACAGTTCAGCACTTCCCATTGAGGCGTAGCTGAGCAGGAAACCTCTGGGGTGGCCTGAGGCAGCAACAACACAGTGGAACAGGCAAACTGGCAGCCCAAGGCCACTCCTGATACTTTCAGCCCACAGATTAAATGTCTGTAAGTCACCTACTTGAACTTTCAGGAGCTAAAATGGTGGAGTGATTGGTAAATGCTCTCTCCTCCTCCCCTCATTGACCTATCAAACATTTAAAGAACAGTTAAATCCAATATTATATAGACTATTTGGGAAAACTGGGGAAGAAGGAGTACTCGCAAATTCTTTTTATGATGCAAATATGGTACTGATACCTAAGAAACAAAACAGAAAAAGAGAATTATAGACCAATTACTCTAATGAATATAGATGCAAAAATTTTAAATAAGATTTTAGCAAAATGAATACAGCAACTTATCATGAGAATAGTACATTATGATCAGGTAGGATTCATACCAGGAATGCAAGGCTGGTTCAATGTTAGGAAAACTATTAGCATTATTGATCATATCAACAACAAAACTAACAGAAACCACTTGATTATCTCAATAGATGAAGAAAAAGCTTTCGACAAAAACCAACATGCATTCCTCTTAAAAACACTGGAGAGCATAGGAATAAAGGGAAACTTCCATAAAATAATAAGCAGTATCTACTAAAACCTTCAGCAAGCATTATATGCAATGGAGATAAGCTAGATGTATTTCCAATAAGATTCAGGGTAAAACAAGGATGTCCATTATCACCACTATTATTCAATATGGTACTAGAAATGTTAGCTGTAGCAATTAGAGACTATAAAGAAACTGAAGGAATAAGAACAGGCAAAGAAGAAACTAAATTATCACTCTTTGCAGATGATATGATGATATACTTAGAGAATCCCAGAGATTCAAGTAAAAAACTACTGAAATAATAAACAACTGTCAAAATTGCAGGTTACAAAATAAACCCACACAAATCTTCTGCATTTCTATATATTAGTAACAAAGCCCAACAGCAAGAGATAGAAAGAGAAATCCCATTTAAAGCCAGGGTAGACACTATAAAATATGTGGGGGTTTACCTGCTAAAACCAACCCAGGGACTATATAAACACAACTACAAGACACTTTTCACACAAATAAAGTCAGATCTAAGTAAGTGGAAAAACATCAGTTGCTCATGGGTAGGCTGAGCTAATATCATAAAAATGACAGTTCTACCTAAATTAATTTACTTATTTAGTGCCATACCAATTAAACTAGCAGATAATTATTTTCTAGAGCTGGAAAAAATAATAGCAAAATTCACTTGGAAGAACAAAAGGTCCAGAATATCAAGGGGACTAATGAAAAGAAATGCTAGGGAAGGTGGCCTAGTGCTACCAGATATCAAATTGTATTATAAAGCAGCAATTATCAAAACCACTTGGTATTGGCTAAGAAACAAAAGGGTAGACAAGTGGAATAGGCTACATACTCAAGACACAGTAGGAAAGGAATATAGCAATCTACTGTTTGATAAACCCAAGGACCCCAGCTTCTGGGATAAGAACTCACTGTTTGACAAAAATTGCTGGGAAAACTGAATAAAAGTGTGGTGGAAACTAGGCATAGACCAATGTCTGACATCGTACACAAGAATAAAGTCCAAATGGGTACACAATCTAGGTATAAAGATTGACATATGGACAAATTGGTGGAGCAAGGAATAATGTATTTATCAGATTTATGGAGAAGGGAAGAATTTTTTACTAAAAAAAACAGAAAACATTATGAAATGCAAGATGGATAATTTTGATTACATTAAACTGAAAAGTTTTTGCACAACCAAACACAATGCAACCAAGATTCGGAGGGATGCGGAAAACTGGGAAAGAATTTTTGCAGCTAGTGTCTGTGATAAAGGCTTCATTGCTAGAATATATAGAGAACTGAGTCAAATGTACAAAAATGCAAGTCATTCTCAATTGATAAATGGTCAAAGGATATGAACAGTTTTCAGAGAAAGAAATTAAAATATCTATAGTCACATGAAAAAATGCTCTAAATCACTATTGATTAGAGAGATGCAAACCAAAACAACTCTGAGGTACCACATTACATCTATCAGATTGGCAAACATGACAGAACAGGAGGATGATAAATGTTGTAGAGGATGTGGGAGAGTTGGAACACTAATTCATTGCTGGTGTTGCTGTGAGCTGATCCAATCATTCTGGAGGGCAGTTTGGAACTATGCCCAAAGGGTTATGAAAATATGCATACCCTTTGACCCAGCAATATTGCTTCTAGGACTGTATCCCCAAGAGATCATAAAAATGGGAAAGGGTCCCACATGTACAAAAATATTTACAGCAGCACTCTTTGTGGTGGCCAGAAACTGGAAATCAAGGGGATGCCCATCAACTGGGGAATGGCTGAATAAATTATGGTATATAAATGCAATGGAATACTATTGCGCTATAAGAAATGATGAACAGGAAGACTTCAGAGAGACCTGGAAAAACTTATATGATCTGATGCTGAGTGAAAGGAGAAGAACCAGGAGAACTTTGTGCACAGCAGTGACCACAGTGTGTGAGAGTTTTTTCTGGTAGACTTGGAACTTCGTAGCAATGCAAGGACTTAAAAAAATTCCCAATGGTCTTGTAAGGCAAAATGACTTCCATATCCAAAGAAAGAACTTTGGAATTCAATTGCAGAACATAGCAGATCATTTTCTTTTGTATTACGTTTTGATTTGTTACATGATTTCTTCCATTCATTTCAATTCTTCTATATAGCACAACTATGGTAAAAATGTATTTAATGTGTAGAACCTAAATAAAATTGTATGCCATCTTGGGGAGGGAGGGAAAAATCGAAATTATATGGTAGTGATTGTAGAACACTAAAAATAAATAAAATTAATTAAAAAAAACATAAAATAAGAATGAAGGATAAAAAAAGTCAAAAGGCTAGAAAAAAAGAAAACAGAATATTTCATATCAAAAACAGCTGATACGAAAAAAAATCAAGATGAGATCCTTATAAGCTAAGTAGTACATGGCCCTGAAGTCCCTGCTAGTGAGGAAGCTGGGACTGACTTATCTAAAAACGAAAATTCCCTGAAACATCATATTGTGATGTGAAATCACAGAATGAAAAATTCAGAATTTCCAGATCAAAAAAAAAAAAAAAATGAAAACAGCAAAACCAAACCAAAAAAAACCCCAAACTGCAAACACACAGAAAGAGCTCAAGTACCAAGTAATCACATGCAGTATCACACAGTATTTGATAATCCCCATAGCAGGGAAGTGTAGCAATTGTAATATAATAAAATGATTAATAAAGTTAAATAAAAGACAAAATTTAAGATTTACATCCAAGAATAATTTACCCAGCAAAATTGAGTAAATTATACAGGGAAAAATATGCACCTGTGAAATGGGAAGTAATAAAAGACTTCCAAGCATCTCTGATAAAAAGACTAGAGCTGAATTACAAATTTAAGAACTGAGCGACATAAAAAGGCAAATGTTAAGTATGTGATAACACAAATATGAAGTATTTATATCCTGATGAGATGGTTAGAGTAATTTGTTAGATTTTGATGACTCAAAAAGAAGAAAGGGAAGAGACGAGAAAAATAAACTAGAGAAAAAATTCAAAGAACTTAACTACTTTGCATAATTGTGAAGCATTAAGTAGAAGATTATACAAACAAGGAGGAAGGGGTAGGTTAGCAGTCTTTACTTAATCCATATTTTCATTCAAACCACTCAAATGAGGGTAAAATAGACAGACACACAGACATAGAGTTTTATGAAAAAATAAATTTAATTCAACAGGGAGACAAAAAAGAACAGGGAGCTGGGAGAGAATGGAATAAGAGACAGGGTAGATTCAAGGATGAATTAGGCATAAGTAAAAGAAACTGTAAACTTGGAGGATAAATCATGGAGAAAAGTTTTAAAAGGAAAACAGTATGAATATGTAACTAGGGTCTGGGCAAGGAGAAGAATGAGGGTTAAGGGGGCAGAAAAAGACTACATCAAGCACAGAGTACTATTGTGAAGCACACTTCTTTCTCACCACCTTTTCTTTTTAAGGAGGGCTAAAGGAAGTAGAAGAGGAAAACACATGATAGCACAGAGGGAAATACGACATTAACAATTGTAACTGTTACTGTGAGTATGCATTTGCCTATAAAATGGGAGAGTATAAATAACAGAATGAATTAGAAAAGAAAATTCCACAATATTGTCTTTATAAGAAACATGCTCAAAACTATTCACACAGCTTAATTAAAAAAAAAAATCTAGAAGAATCATGACATCAGACAATGCAATAATAAAGGGCTTGATACAAACAGATAAACAGACAATCCAGATTATGCTAAAAAGTACCATATAAAATGAGCATCAATACATATATGTATATGTGCATCAAATGGTACAGGAGCTAAATACATAAACAAAAAGTGGAGAAATTCATAGTAAAAATGTAATAGTTGTGGATACCAATACAACCCTTTCAAAGCTTAACAAATCTAACAAAAGAACAAAAAATATTTAAAGACCAGTAGAGAATTTAAGGAAAGGTATTATAGATTTCTGGCAATTATGAATGAGATTATAAATATCTAAATATGTTTCTCAGTTATATTTAGTTCCCTTACAAAAATCGACCATGTATTAGAACATACAAGCCATGTTAAGATATAAAACCAGGGGGTGGGGCCAAGATAGCAGGGTAGAAGGATGGACCTGCTCTAGCTCTACACCCATAATCCATAAAATACCTGTAAAAAATGACTCTAAACAAATTCTAGGACAGCTGAAGCCACAAAACGACAGAGTGAAAGACATTTCCAGCCTAAGACAGCTTGAAAGGCCGACAGGAAAGGTCTATTGCACTGGGCTCAGAGAGGCTTACTAAAGCTGAACTGTTTACATTCCTACATTGAAAGATAATATTTGTAACTCTTGAAACTTTTCTCAGTATTTGAGTAGTTGTTGCGATTATATACATATATCTATCTATCTATATATATATATATATATATAGACAGAAGGCACAGGGTGAGTTGAATAGGAAGGGATGATATCTAAAAAAATAAAATTAAGGGGTGAGAGAGGAATATATTGGGAAGAGAAAGGGAGAAATGAAATGGGGCAAGTTATCTCTCATAAAACAGGCAAGAAAAAGCTTTTTCAATGGAGGGAAAAAGTGGGGAGGTGAGAGGGAAAAAGTGAAGTTTACTCTCATCACATCTGGCTTATGGAGGGAATAACATGCACATTCAATTTGGTATGAAAATCTATTTTACATTACAGGAAAGTAGGGGAGAAGGGGACAAGTTGGGTGGGGGGAATGACAGAAGGGAGGGCAAATGGGAGGAAGGAGTAATTAGAAGTAAATACTTTTGAGGAAGAACAAGGTCAAAAGAGAGAATAGAATAAATGGGGCACAGAATAGGATGGAGGGAAATATAGTTAGTCTTACACAACATGACTATTATGGAAGTCTTTTGCAGAACTACACATATATACCCTATATTGAATTGCTTTCCTTCAATTGGGATGGGCAGGGAGAGAAGAAGGGAGAGAAGTTGGAACTCCAAGTTTTAGGAACGAGTGTTGAGAATTGTTTTTGCATACAACTGGAAAATAAGAAATACAGGTAATGGGGTGTAGAAATCTATCTTGCCCTACAAGAAAAAAGAGAAGAAGGGGATAAGGGAAGGGAGGGGGGTAAGATAGAAGGGAGGGGAGATTAGGGGAAGGAGTAATCAGAATCCATGGTGTTTTGGGGTGAAGCAGGGGAGAGATGGGGAGAAAATTTGGAACTCAAAATCTTGTGGAAATGAATGATGGAAACCAAAAATAAATAAATAAAATTTAAAAAGAGAAATAAAACCACATTTTTATCAAAATTATATTCAATGAATTAATCAGCAAAAATTTATTTCAATAAATTATATTCAATAAATACTACATTCTATAAAGAATCATTTGAGAAAAGATTACAAATTAATTGAAATATAAATGATAATTCTAAGGAATTGATGGCTCAAAGACCAAATCATTGAAATAATACATTACTTCATCACTGCAAAGAAAAACCATGAGATACAACTCATCAAGATATTTAAGATATAACTCAAGTTGCCCTTAGTGGAAAATTTCTATTTCTAAGTACTTTTATCCACAAAAGAATGGAAGAACAGACCAATGAAGTGGGCCCATAACTAAAAATAAAACTAGAAAACAAATTAATGAATCCTAATTAAACACCAAAACAGAAAGCTGAAAAAAATGAACAAAAGGAGCTTTTGGGGAGGGGGGCAATTAAATAGACAAATTATTAACTGATTTTAAACACAGAAAGTAAAACCTTATTATCGATATAAGAACTGAAAAGAAAATTCACAATGAATCAAGAAGAAAAAGAAAATTATTAGAAAGTATTTTGCCCACCTATATGCCAAGAAAAACAAGAGCTTAAATGAAATGGATTAACATTCATAAAAACATAAAATGCCTAGATTTTCATAAGAAGAAACAGAATTTAAATAACCCAAACTAAGGAAAAAAAATATATTGAACTAGTCACAAATGAACTCCTAAGGAAAAACAAGACTAGACTGATTTACAAGAGAACTCTTTTAAACACTGAAAGAACAATCAATTCCAATATTATATAAACTGCTTGTAAAAAAAAAAAAGGAAAATAGGGCACCCTACCAAATATCTTTGATAGTACAGATACTGTCTTAATACCTAAACCATTAAGAATAAAAAATGAGTAAGAAAACTATATCCCAGTATATTATTAATGAACAGCAACGAAAAACTACAAAGCAAATACTAGTAAAATGGCTACAGCAATATACACAAGAGAAATACTACAACCCAAGCGGCTTCATACGGCAAGTCTGTAGGGTTGACTCAATATAAGAAAACTACAAACGTAACCAATCATGCTGGTAATGAGGATGAGGAAAAGCACATAATTCTATCAAGAGATGAAGAAAGAACTTTTGACAAAATACAATACACAATTCTTTTAAAAACACTAGAATCATGAGAACAAATAGTGCTTTCTTTAATGTGATATGAGATATCTATCTGAAACTAAGTGGTGGCATTTTATGTAATGAGGACTTACCAAAAAGATCACTGATAAAGTCAGGATGTCTACTTATACCACCACCTTCTTGCTGTGATACCTGATTTGCAGCCTCAGATGAGAAAAGCTAACCGATCCTCTTCTTGCCTTCAATCTCCTGTTAAGGGTGTCCCCTGAGGGAAGACTGCAAACTTGTCCAGTTTCTTTCTGCCCCAAAGCTATCCCATCTCTTGCAGCCTTCCCTCAGGGGACATATATAGATGGAAGATGCACAGTCAGATCTGCACCCTCAGGTGAGAAGAGTGGTCAGACTTCCTCTGACCCCCACCTTTCATCTTCTGCTGTGAGCACGCTCTGAGGAAAGGCAACAAGGGGCAGGATGGTCCCCAATTCTAGCCTTCAAAAATGGAAGAGGAATAGTGAAATTTGACCATTTGGCTATCTGACTCTATGCTTTCTGTTTTAAGTTATATTTGTCTCCAGCCCCATCTCCAACCTATTTTGGGAAGAAGAATGCCATTTCCCACTGAATGGTGAACAGCTTCCCACCCAGACCTATCCTACACATCTCACTTATTCTGCACTCTTCTAGTTCATCACTCAAACCCCATTCTCCATCCTCCACCACACAAATTTTTGCTTCCATCTCCTCAACCTCCTCACCCCTATATTCCAATCAAATACCAACCTCCCCCTTCCACTGTTCCTTCTTAAATGCCTGTTATAGGCAAAAAACTTGTTTTAATCCTAAATCTTTTCCTCTGCCACTCATTCCACCATCTAATTGGCTCCTCCCTAATGAGAGAGCTTCCCTGATCACCCTTTCCAGGAGTGGTTGCACCTTCACTCATTCACCTCAGTTCAACGGTTGAAGTGGGGGGATTTGGCTTACTACTTCTCGCTCCAGGACCATGTCCAAGTTCTCTCCCTACTTCCAACACTAAGCAACTTTTCCTCTGAGGTTCATGTATCATCTATCACCTAACCAAAATCTTAGTAGTCATTTTCTACAGGCTTCCATGTGACTCCCCTTCCTTCCTCAATGAATTTGCTACATGGTTCATAATTTTCATCTCCTTCCCAACTCCTGATCTCATACTTTTATTGTTGTTCAGTCATTTTTTTCAGTTGTGTATAAATCTCTCCCCATTTGGGATTTTTTGGTTTGCCATTTCCTTCTCCAGATCATTTGACAGATGAAGAAACTGAGGCAAACAGTTTAAGTGACTTGCCCAGGGTCAAACAGCCAACAAGTGTCTGAGGCCAGATTTGAACTCAGGAACGTTATTCTTCCTGATTCCAGGGCCAGGACTCTATCCACTGAGACACCTAACTGTCCCAGCCTCATAGTAGGGGACTTCAATATGCTTTCCCTCAAACACATTTACCATTCAGATTCTCAGCCTACTAACTTCCCATGCCCACTTTTCCCATCCCACTCCAGCCACACACAAAGATGATTATATTCTTGATCTCATCATCACCCACAAATGTATCACCTCTCTATTTGAGAATTATGAAATTCTCTTATTTGACCATAATCTACTGGTTTTCTACTTTTCCTTCTGCCTTCTCTTACAAAATCTTGCTCTGTTTGAAACTAAAAAGACTATAGAACTAATCAATAAAACTAAAAACTTGATCTTTGAAAAGCCTTCCAAAAATTGCTAAAGTTTTACCTAACCTGATTAAAAAAGAGAAGTAAGAAAATCAGATTAAGGAAATAAAAAATAAATTGAAATTGCAACAAACCCAGAATAAAAATTATCATGACTTGCTATATAAAATCATGTGAATATAACTGAGAAGCTAAAATGAAAAAAAGATTATCTACAAAAATATAAAACATTCAAGTTAAAAAAACACCAATCAGAAATCAGAAAAGTGAATTGAATTTTAATGTAAAGCAACTATCAAAAGGGGAAAAGAACAAAAACAAAACCTGGTCCAAATGGAATTAAAGGATGGTTCTATCAAAATTTTAAAGAAAAATGAATGCTGATACTCCAGAAATTATTGAGACAAATATCATGCTGGTACCTACATGAAGGAAGGACAAAGCTAAGAAAGAGAATTAGACTGCAATATTATTAATGAATATTGATTCAAAAAATTTAAGTCAAATCCAGGCAAAACTATTATAGCAACTTGTAGTTGTAGTTACACTAGGGATGCTGGGATAGTTCAACATCTGGAAAATATTCAACACAATGGATCATATTAAAAATACTCCAAATCAGTAAAGGAAATAGGGTCTGAACGTGTGATTTCATTGGTAAAGGGAAATTCTAGATGTGCAAACTACCTCAATATATTAAGAGACCACTAGACCACTCAGATGCTAAATGACTTGTCTAAGGTCACAAGGCCAGTAACACATTTGTAAGAGGCACGACTTACATATTCATAGTGAGAAGGGATTTAAATGTCATCCAGTATAACTCTCTGATTTTACAAATGAGGAAACTGAAGCAAAGGGAGATGAAGTGACATATCCAGGGTCACAGAGCTAAAAATTGTCAAGAGGAGAACTTGAACCCAGCCTTCTTGGATCCTAAGTCAAAACTCTTTCAACATGATACCTCTGATTAAGAAACAAACAAACACAAAAGAAAAAAAATGGTGCTAATTTAAAAAAATCTTTCTAATCATAGACGTACAGGAATTATTTTAATATGACAAAAAAGTATCTACCAAAGCAAAAGACAGTGTTCTATGGAATGGGGAAAAGCAACTTTCTCATAAATAAAGAATGTATCCTTTGCCTACTGCTATTTGATAGAGGCCCAGAAAAGCCTGTCATAGTAATAAGACAAAAGAAAGAAATTAAAAACATAAAGCGGGCAAAGAGATGACAAAACTATTCTTATTTACTGATCACATGATCACTTAAAATATACTGAGGAATCAACAAAGAAACAAAGATGACAGCTTCAAAAAGTCTGAAATCCATGAAATAAATCTACTGAAATATATATATTAAAATCTCAAAATCCAAGAGGAAATAATAGAAAGATAAGTCCTATTCAAAATAACTGTAAAAAGCAAAAAACCTATAGTAGCCAATCTATCAAAAGGCACTCAATATCTGTATATATAAAATCACAAAATGTTCTTTAATAAAGGACAGTTTAAATAACTATAAGAATAATCAGTACTCATGTTTTGCCAGGCCAAAATAATCAAAATATTAATATATTATCATAGCTAATTTACAGATTCAGCAACATGTAAACCAAACACATGCTTCACACCTAAACAAAATAGGAACAAAATTCTTTTGGAGAAACAAAAGATCTCAATGCAAAGAGAAATAAAGAAAAAAGGTAGTAATGAAGTACTTCTTTATTACATACTATTGAAAACTACATTATATGGCATAATCATCAAAAATTTGGTATCAGTTAAAAATAGAAAAGTAGCTCAATGGAACAGACTAGACAGGAAAGAATTAGAAATAACTGAAATCAATAATCTGGTGTTCAAAAACCTGAAAACATTCATTACCTGGGAAAGAACTCCAGATCTTAAAATAATTCCTAGGAAAAGTAGCAATCATTCCGGCATTAACTAGCTTTAGATCAACATTTGTACTATATACTATGATAAATTCAAAATGGATACATGACCTGAATATTAAAAATAACCAAAAATTAAAAGAGAAGCATATAACATACTTTTCATAGCTATGGGAAGGTAGTGAATTCTTAATGAAATAAGCAATAAAAAGCAACTACAAAAGCTAAAGTAATTTCAGTTACATGAAATTCAAAATCTTTTGCTAGAACAAAATTAATGCTTGCCTTTTTAAGGGGTGGGGGGAGCTAGAGGAGGAAAATTTGGAAATGAAAAATAAAAATTTAAATAAGAAAAAGAAATTTTTAAAATCAATATTTTCTCAGTAAGTGGTCAAATGATATTTAAAAAAAAAAACAATTCTAAAAAGAAATGTAAACTATAAAACTAAGGGTCTTAACATTTTTGCGTGTCATGAAGCACTCCAGCACAATCTGGTGAGATCTATGGATCCCTCAGAATAATGTTTTAGAATATGCAAAATAAATATATAGGCTTGCAATGATCATGACTAAAATAGTTATTTTTTTGCAAGTTCATGGATGCCAGGTTTACAACCTCTGATGACCCAAAAAAAAAAACAAACCACACACCAACAACAACAAAAATAACCCAAAACTGCTCTAATCACAAAAAATTAACAGGATGAAAATAAAATGAAAATCCTAAGCTTTTGCCACATAACCAGCAAGTTGGCAAAGATGACAAAAGATAAGAATAATCGATCTTGGAGGAGTTGTGGAAGTAATGTGTGGATCAGTAATGAATTGTTGGTTGAGGTATGAATGGCTTTAACCATTCTGCAAAACTATTTAAAATTATTTTTTCAAAGTGATTAAAATATCCATACTCTTCCACTCAGAGACTCTGTACTTGGGCATATGGCCCAAGGACATCAATGAAAAAAAAATTTTAAATGATCTAAATATTTATAGTAGCACTTTTTGTGGGAACAAAGAATTAGACACAATACCCACAAACTGTAAAATGGGTAAACAAGGTCTGAATAATGGATAATATTAGCATGTTGTAAGAAATGGTGGATATGATGAATAAAGAGAAGCACAGAAGGGCACATGCATTGATGCAAACTAAAATAAACAGAATGAGAAAAAAAACATATACCTATGAAAATATGAAAATATATATGCATATATATGCAATAAAATGTAAATTGAAACAATAAAATTATTCAAACATTTCTAGAAGTAATGACCAAGGCTGATCCCAAAAAAGAAATATTAGAAGACATCTCCTCCTGTTTTTTTTGCAAAGACATCAGTTCACCACCCATATATCAGACTTTTGCAATGTGTTGCTCACTTTAGTTGAACTTTTTCCCTCTTTTTAAAAATATTCTTTACTATTAGAGATGGCTTTCTGGGAAGTGCATGGAAGAAGGATACTGTGAGAAATGCAGGTGATACAAAAATAAAAATTAATAAGCAAAAATTTGCTTTTAAAATCCAAAGAAGTTATTTTTTAAAAAAGAATCCAGAGTACCTTTAACAAATTGCTCTCTCTCAATGAATAGCAAATCATGTGAAAGATGATCCTCACATCTCTAGTAGAAATCTTATGATAATCAAACAGAAATCCCAAACCAGCAATCTTCAGTGGTATTTTTTTTTTAAAGGTTGAAGGGGTTTTTTTTTTCCTTTTTCCTGGATATTTGGTCAGTTGTGCTGTTACTGCCAATTTATTCCAGCATAAAGGAGTGGTCTTTAAGTCAGAAGGCTGGATTTCACAGTACCACTATAGCTGACTTGATGGTAGGCTGGTTCGATCTGTTATTTTAAAACATTATTTTTCACTGTGCAGCAGACAAGCTGACTCTTGAAGAAGTAATTTTAATTTTCCACTTGGAAAGAGCAGGGCTAACATTTTCCACCGACAGCTGAAGGATTATTCACAACATAAGGTTTTATCTCTCTGCTCTGTGCTACTCTGGCTTTTTTACTTTCACAAGTTATTTTCAAGGATAACCAAATTGTATTTATACTAAGTCCAACATAAGGCCCTGCCTTTTGAGTATAAAGAACTAGGAAGATGGAGGAATAATGAATGCTAACCTAAATAGAAAATAAAACTTTTCCAAACCTAAAGATCCTTCTGTCCTAGGTTAGAAATACCTATAAATAAAGAGACTAGAGATTCCTCAGGAGATTTTATCTTCATTAACTGGTTTGATGCTTTCTGTTACCTTGATACAAGAAAGGACTGGTTCAGAAATTTTACATAAAAATTCAAGTTTCTAATAAAGACTGATAATTTTTCAAAAGTTTGGTTGTCAGTTAATCTAATATTAAAAAAATTTATAAATTATTAAAGAAATAACTGGTAGGTCAAAGGAGGATAATTTCTGGAATGTCTCCTATGAAGAATAAAGTTTTATAGAGTCTGCGATGGGGTATTTCCATTTCAAAAGGCCAAATTTTATCTTCCATATTGAGTAAGTGCTATCACATGATTTCTCTACATTTACAGAAATGTTTAAAGTACTATAAAATAACCCTCTTATTAAAAGAGAATTCACTGCTATGTGTCTCAGGAGAAATTCAATTCAATTATAGTCACAGTTTTACCCACCAGAATGGTCCAAATATAAAGAGACTTACCATCTGTTCATCCTCTTTGGCAGCCCAACTGGCAGTAAAGGACTGGCCTCCACTATCTTTCATCAGGCGAGTTTGAACGTGTTGGAGGTAGGCAGAGAAGGCTATTCGAGCCTGAACTTTGCTATAGAAATCAAAATTAAATTAAAGTTAGGTATGTAGAACCTTAGTTCTACTACTCACATAAAGAGCGTTATTCTGATTTTGTACTTCCTTCTATTACGATGGGCAAGGGTTCTTAAGAATTTACACCCTTTACTTGAATGAACATTCTTTCTAAGTAGTCTAGTCTCTCTGTTAACAGAATCAGAAGAGAAAGAAATCCTATTTTGCTTCCTTATTACTAGCAGGAAGAAAAGAAAATACACACCAGGATTTCTAACCCATTACAAAGCTTCCTGAATCTTCCTATTGCCCGACCATGATGAGGAATAACTTCTGTATTGCAAGTGGTCAGGATCTGATCTAATTCAAAAAAAATATGGTTCTTGCAAATATTAAATAATGCTACTTTTCTGCTATACAAAGATATCCAAAGGAGGAAAGGTAACATAAAAATTCTACAAAGGGGATTTGGAGACCAAGTTTTAGGTTTTACTCTTCCCAATTAAAAAGAATCATGGCTAAAACCCAGAGAATATGTGAAGTCCAAAGAAAGTGGATACAGATGAGAAGGACAACACAGAAATAGAAAGGCAAATTTTTCTGTTGAAAGAGAACATCAGATAGAAATATCTCTTAGAAATCCGGCTCTCATCTGTTCCATCTGTGAGAATAGCAGCTAGAGATTCAATCAAACTATCAGATAATAAAAGAGACTGATAGTTTTCACTGTTGATTAAGGCAGGTCTGTTTTATTTCAGACATGCCTTTGGTTACTTCAACTGACTGGCCTTATGACACTGCAGCCAAAATTACATCAGCCCAACACAAACTTTGTTTACAATCCTTGAACGTTCAATCATTGAATACTTTCTAGTTATTGTTTCTCCAAGGTTAGTTAAGAGGAAGGACTTCTGCAGAAAGAACTAAAAATCCAAAGAGGGACTAAATACTGAGCAGGACATTCAAGTGGAAAACTTCAGATCCTGAAAAGGGAATTAGCAGCTTAGTGAAAGAGGCAAAAAAAATTTTTGAAGAAAATAACTACTTAAAGACCAGAATTGATCAAATGGCAAAAATGGTACAAAACCTCATTAAAGAAAGTATTTCCTTAAAAATTAAAATTTATTCAAGTGGAAGCTCATGACTCCACGAGACATTAGGAAACAATAAAACAAAGTCAAAAAAATAAAAAAAAATGTGAAAATGTGAAATATCTCAATGAAAAAATAAATGCGCTGCAAAACAGAGGACAGATGATTTAAGAATTATTAGACTACTTGAAAGTCACAATAAAAAAAAAAAGGCCTAGACATCACAGTTCAAGAAATTATAAAGGAAGACAGTCCGATCATCATAGAACCAGAATACAAAGTGGAAACAAAAGAATCCACAATCACCTTTTGAAAGAGATCCCCAAATGAAAATTCCCAAGAATATTATGTCCAGATTTCAGAGCTTCCAGATCTAGGAGAAAAATACTGCAAGCACTCAGAAATTAAGAACTCAGAAACTATGGAGTGGGGCAGCTAGGTGGTGCAGTAGATAGAGTACCAGCTCTAGAATCATGAGGACCTGAGTTCAAATTCAGTCTCAGACACTTGACATGTACTAGCTGAGTGACCCTGAGCAAGTCAATTAATCCTGATTGCCTCACAAAAAGAGAAAAAAGAAAAAGAGACTCAGTTAGGATCAAACAAGATTTAGCAGCTATCACTATAAAGAAGTAGAGTGCTTAGAATATGATATTCTGGAAGGCAAAAGAGCTAGGATTACAATCAAGAAAATTTAATTTCATAGAACTCAGTATAATTCTACAGATGAAAATATGGACATTTAATGAAACAGAAGACTTTCATGCATTTTTGATGAAAAGACCTAGAACTAAATAGGTGAACAGCAAAGAGAAGTCATAAGGGACTTACTAAAGTTGAACTGTTTACATTCCTACATGGAAAGACAACATTTGTAACTCTTGAAACTTTTCAGTATCTGGGTACTGGGTGGGATTACACACACACACATGCACACACATGCACACACACATAGAGACAGAGTGCACAGAGTGAACTGAAGAGGATGGGATCATATCTTAAAAAAATGAAATCAAGCAGTGAGAGAGAAATATATTGGGAGGAGAAAGGGAGAAATGGAATGGGGCAAATTATCTCTCATAAAAGAGGCAAGCAAAAGACTTCTTAGTGGAGGGATAAAGAGGGGAGGTGAGAGAAAAACATGAAGTTTACTCTTATCACATTCCACTAAAGGAAAGAATAAAATGCACACTCATTTTGGTATGAAAACCTATCTTACAATACAGGAAAGTGGGGGATAAGGGGATAAGCAGGGTGGGGGGGATGATGGAAGGGAGGGCATGGGGAGGAGGGAGCAATTTGAGGTCGACAGTCATGGGAAGGGATAGGATCAAAAGAGAATAGAAGTAATGGGGGACAGGATAGGATGGAGGGAAATATAGTTAGTCTTATACAACACAACTATTATGGAAGTCATTTGCAAAACTACACAGATTTGGCCTATATTGAATTGCTTGCCTTCCAAAGGGAAGGGGTGGGGAGGGAGGGAGGTAAAGAAGTTGGAACTCAAAGTGTTAGGATCAACTGTCGAATAATGTTCTTGCCACTAGGAAATAAGAAATACAGGTAAAGGGGTATAGAAAGTTATCTGGCCCTACAGGACAAAAGAGAAGATGGAGACAAGGGCAGAGAGGGATGATAGAAGAGAGAGCAGATTGGTCTTAGGGGCAATTAGAATGCTTGGTGTTTGGCAGGGGAGGGGATAAAAGGGGAGAAAATTTGTAACCCAAAATTTTGTTAAAATGAATGTTAAAAGTTAAATAAATAAATTTTAAAAAAATAAAAAAAACATTTTTTTCATTTCTTTTATTTTTCTTGCTTTTTTTAATTTTTATCAGCATAGTCAATATGGAAATCTTTTTTTGCATAACTTCAAAAAAAGATACTATTTTGTAATGTTTCTCAACAAGGAAAACATATAAGCTCTCCCATTACTAAAAAGAAAGTATACACCAGGTCTTTTCCTCATAATTTCTTCCCTTTTAAACTTTATCTACACAACAAATAAGAAAAATTAAGTCAAACTATGAAGAGAATAGAAAAAATCTTCTATTTTAGTCAAAAAATTTACTTGAGATTAGCTGAATTAAGAACATGTTCCCTCTATATCATTTCCATATTTGGATGACAGCAGAACCCTCCAATCTCATTAATTCACTCAAATAAAAACTATTTCAACTTGGAAAGACACTACCTCTTTGGATGAAGCTTTTTTTCCCCAAAATCATTAATGAGAATGGACTTTACTATTCATATAATTTTTACTGAGAATACTCTAAATATTTGTCAAAAACTGCTGAGAAAATTATAAAGTACCCTGGCAGAAATTAGGTTTAATACAACATCTTGCAGTAAGATCAAAACAGATGTGATCTGAACATTAAAAGGCACAATGTAAACAAATTTCACACCTATGGGAAGGAGGACAATTCTTAAACAAGAAATAAAGGTAATTGCTAAACAAATAAAAAAATGAATGAGTGAATGGATGCAGCTGGGATATTAAGGGAAGCTCTCAATTGGGGGAAAATTGGTAAATCAAATAACCTCTGGTATCCAATTATTTCTGATATTCCAGATATATAGGGAACTATAACAAAGGTATATAAGACTAGGACTCATTATCCCCAATCAATAAGTGATCAAAACAGATGAATAAACTGATCTGAAAAGAACAACTGCAAACTATTAACATGAAAGACTCTTTCAAGTTGAAAACTATTAATAACTTTAGAAGACATTATTTCAAATAATGAGAAAAATGTGAGTCAAAACAACTCTGATGTTTCATCTTCCAATATTTCATTGGAAATATTCAATCTAAGAGTGGCTGTAGACAGACAGGTATACAAATATACTGTTCATGTTGCTGTGAATTGGTTCATACATTCTGAAGAACAATTTGAATTTATGCTAAAAGAGTTTCTAAAACAACCATACCATTTGATCCAGAAATGGTTATCCTAAGGAAGCTAAAGATAGAAGGAAAGGTTACATACACACTAAAATATATATAAAAAATAGTTTTTGTGGTAGCAAATAACTGGAAATAAAGTTAATATCTATCTACTCTGGAGAACAGTTAAACAAACTATAGTATTGAATATAACGGAATATCCCTGAGCCATAAGAAACAGTGAACCTGAATTTAGAGAAACATGGGAAGATTTACATGAATTGATATAGCATGAATTCAGTAGAAGGAGGTAAACAATATATACAATTACAATAAAGAGTAAATGGCATGAAGACATAAAATGAAACTGAACTCCATATAATTAAGATGAACACTTTTTGCCTCAGCAAAGAGATAAGAAAATGCATCTCCTTATGAGAGGACACTCACTTCATGGAAGTACAAAGTCCACAGGTGTTACAGTATACATATTTTCTGACTTTTTCAATGCAAAGCCTGGTAGTGCTGAACTTTTCTTTTTCTCTTGTCTTTAAAATATACTATTTGTCATATGGCATAGGCTCTCTGGGAAGGGGAGAGAGAGGGATACTAGAGAAACATAATGACATAAAAAACAAAAGACATCAATAAAAATTTATTTAAAAAAAGAAAAGGAAAATGCATCTTCCCTCCTTTTCAGTAGAGAGGGCCTGAGAGTGTGGATCTAAGCTATGGCTTAGTTGGTCAGTTTTGCTGTTTTTGCCTTTTCCCTCCTTTATCTTGTTTTTTTTTTTTTTAATATTTATTTTTAGTTGTCAACATTCACTTCCAAAAGCTTTTAAGTTTTATATTTTCTCTGCCTCCCTCTCCTCTCCCTTTCCCAAGACAGCTTGCAATCTGATATAGGCTCCACATATACATTCATATTAAACATACCATCTTGTAAATAAGAATCAGAACCAATGGGAAGAACCACGAGAAAGAAAAAAAAAAAAAAAACAAAAAGAGAACCAATAGTATGCTTCGATCAGCATTCAGACTCCACAGTGGTTTCTCTGGATGTGGAGAGTATGTTCCATCATGATTCTTTTGGAATTGTCTTAGATAATTGCACTGCTGAGAAGAGCTAAGTCTGTCAAAATTAGGTATTGCACAACATGGCTGTTACTGTGTATAACATTCTCCTGGTTCTGCTCACTTCACTCAGCATCAGTTCACATCAGGTTTTACTGAAGTCAGCCTGCTCATCATTTCTTACAGCACAAGAGTACTCCATTACAATCATATAAAACAACTTGTTTGGCCACTGCCCAACTGATGGGCATCCCTTCAATTTCCAATTCTTGGCCACCACAAAAAGAACTTCTCTAAATATTTTTGTACATATAGTTCCTTTTCCCTTTTTTATGATCACTTTCTGATACAGACCTAGTAGAGGTATTGCTGGTCCAATGGGTATGCACAGCTTGGTTGCCTTTTGGGCATAGTTTCAAATTGCTCTCCAGAACAGTTCGATCAGTTCACAACTCCACCAACAATGCATCAGTGTCTCAATTTTCTCACATCTTCTCTAGCATTTATAATTTTTTTGTGTTGCGATGTTAGCCAATCTAATAGGCATGATGTGATACCTCAGAGTGGTTTTGATTTGCATTTCTCTAATCAAGAGTGATTTAGACCATTTTTTCATATAACTATAGATAGCTTTCATTTCTTTCTCTGAAAACTGCCTGTTCATATACTCTGACCATTTATCAATTGGGGAATGACTTGTATTCTTATAAATTTGCCTCAGTTCTCTATATATTTTAGAAGGCCTTTATCAGAGACACTGGTTGTAAAAATTCTTTCCCAGTTTTTTTGCTTCCCTCCTAATCTTGGTGGCCTTGGCTTTGTGCAAAAATTTTTCAATTTAATATAATCAAAATTATCTATTTTGCATTTTATAAAGTTTTCTATCTCTTATTTGGTCATGAATTCTTCCATTCTCCATAAATCTGACAGGTAACCTATTTCATGCTCTCCTAGTTTACTTACAGTATCAGCCTTTATGTCTAAATCATGTAACCATCTTGATTTTATTTTGGTATAGACTGTAAGATGCTGGTCTATGCCTAGCTTCTGCCATACTACCTTCCAGTTTTCCCAGCAGTTTTTGTCAAATAGTGAGCTTCTTATCCCAGAAGCTGGGGTCTATGGGTTTATCAAACAGTACATTACTATGGTAATTGACTACTCCCCTTTTCTTTTTTAATATGTTACAAGAAACAGTGTACTGAGTAGGTTAGGGGTGAGTGATATATAAGAGATGGAGATGATAAGAAAACAAAAGAGATACAATAATTTTCTTAAAAAAAAAAACTTTGGAAATGTTTTATTCTGAGACTATTTCTAATGGGAAGAGGTATACCACTATGTGCCAGAGGAAAAAAAAAAAGGAAATTTAAATCTGTAATGATTCATAATAATGCATATAATATTGGAAGAAGTTCACATAATGAAAGTAATATCAAGAAAAACCTCACCTTCTATTTAAAGGGAAATCATTTATTTGCAGAGCAGACCTCTTAAGTGCCCTACTCATTACTCAACTAGGTCACAAGTTCATTTTTTGAAAAGGGGACTCACCTGAGATTTCCATTTTCTTGCAGAATCTGCATCAAGTTAAATGTGGGTTCTGGCTGCTGAATTTCAGGCTTGGGGCAAGGAGTAGTTTCTCCATTCCATTCAGAAGTTTTCAAGGGATTTTCTTTGGATGGAGTATCCACCAGTGCAGTTAGTGAAGTTGTATATTTGGTTGGATTTTCTGCAAGAGACCCCGCAGATTCCTCTTGGGATGCTTCCTGCTCTTCATCTTCATGCTCCATTGGGTCCTCTTCTTCCTCTTCACTCTCTGTCTCCGTTTTAACGGATATTTCAGCTGGCTGCGGAATCACTAAAAAAGAAGAACTATTAATGTTGCTGAAAGAAATTAAGTGTTTTATTCTCTCAACACCTTGCAACACTATATACATTTACATTAAGGCAGAAAAGTAATAGTACATAGGTATGTCTACACAAAATCATATGTATTTCTGATCTCTTCATTATATTTTACCTACTATTTTGCCATAATGCCAAAGGACAAATTCATTGAACGTAATACAGAACACATTTTAAATAACTTTATTTACCCTTGTAGGTTAGAAAGCAGACTGTCACTATTTTTCGTGGCTTTATGTAAGAGGGGAAAAACATTTCTTAGACTTAGGTTTGCAAAGAGAAACACTGCTCAGCTCTACACTTAAAAACAAACTTGGCAAATGTAGATTCCAAAGAGAAGACAGTGCCAGTTGGTATAAATCATTACTTCATTTTTCCTATAACATATTTTCTATATCAAGGACATTTGAAAATAGAAAACTGAGTCAGGGGCCTAGGAAGTCAATCACTGTATATAGAATCTAGGGTATAGGGGAGATGTTCCTTTATTCTATGTGCAGGAGGAATGAAATATTTCTATCCTTCCAAGATCAAAGCAGCAAAATAGCTCATTATTTAATCTTGAACTAATTAGATCAATAACTCTTAAGGGCTACATTCAACTTATAAAAGCCTGATTATTTCATAAGTACCAAGTATTTATGTAATGCTAAAGTTATAACAGTTTAAATATACATTTAATATCTCTCTTACTATAAACACTATGGAAGGGAAGGTTTAAAAAAAAAACAACTCTTAGAATCCTCTTGAAATTAAGTTCTATGGCTCCACAAAAGATTAAGTAATTGTAAGCAACAGTTCAAAAAGACCAGCTAAGAGACTAGCTAACTTATTCTATCAAGAGACCAGTTAAGGGAGTTTAGTTAAGGACAATAGCATATTTGTACCTGGGTATTTTGGCCTTAGTGTCCTTAATCTACCACTCCGTCTTCTGCGTTTTCGCACCTCCAGGGATAGAAGCTTCCTTTCATAAAGGGCAGCATGTAGCTTGGCCTTTGAATTCACACTCTCCACCTTCATTTCTGGCCCTGCATCAACAGTCACTCTGGAAAAACAACAATGCAGTATAGTGTTTACAAATTTCTCTCCTTTATTTCAGTGCCAAGGCTGGTGGAGGTATGTACCAAAAAAAGACTGACCCAGTGACTCTAGGGAATTCTAAAATGTTTTGACAGTTAAACAGGAAAATTGGGAAACCTTGCCTGAATCAGTGAAATGTTTGAATAAACTGTTTTTAAAAACTATTTTTATTAATTCCAAGTACATAAACAATAGCATTAGAAGACTGCATTACATTAATATAGAGAGTCTCAACCTTTTTGTGTTAAAAAGTTACTCCATCTTATTAAGACCCTACGATTAAACAAGGGTAGGGAATCTAAGATAGTTGGATGAAAATCTATGAGAAAAAAAAAGTGATTCCTGTGAGCTGCTAAAAACTGCCACCAAGCCCTGACTCCTACCATGCCATCCCCATCAGAGCATACTAATTGAAATACCAAGCTGCAGGGAAGTAGGAGGTGGGGAGCAGGAAGGGGGGGGAGGTTGAATGATATGTGCTAGCCTATAATCTACCAGATGAAGGGAATCAGGTCAGGACACTGTGATATAGTTGAAAAGTATCCCCTTAAATCAGTCTAATCTGAAGATGAGATTAGGAAATAAATTAAGGACCTTTTTAATGCTGTCCCAATCCAACTTCATAACAACTTGTGACAAAACAATGGGTCAATTCATTCATTCATTCATTCATTCAACATTTATTTAGTACCTATTATGTAAAAAAGACACTGCTACGGGCCATAAATTTAGAATAAATATCCCTATCTACCTGTTATTTCAGTAAAGAAGAAAGCAAACTATTTACTTGAGTAAATTGACTATTCAATCAAAACAGCTAAACCTATAGCCATGTGTAGACAGATTATACTAAATTATAAATCGAGAAAGTGTAATTCCTTGTCCTGGAAATATATATGCATTCCTTCCTCCAAATCAGTGTTTTCTAGATTTTGATGATATGTGAGTTAGGTTTATGGTTTAATACCCTTCTAATTCACTGGGGAGAAATGAACTTACTGAGACCACCTATTAGGATGAAATTCTCTGGCCACCGTAAAGAAGAAATATCTAACTCTAACTCCCTATCATACTAATCAGTCAGAGTCTTATACAATTCTGCCTGTATTACCCAGAAAAAAAGTAAGAAAAAGAATCTCTTTTTAGAAAAACTCTCAACATACCATTATAACTGCAACTGCAAACTTCTAAATAAAACCTTTTCATACAGTGAATTCTCAGATATCAAAGAACTGGTCATGAAATCTCCTTCTCTAGAGAGATTTTTAAATAGTCTAGATAAACAAAGCTATCCTAAACAAATGAACACATCTTTCTAACAGAGAACAGTGGGAAAAAATATGCAAAATAAATTCTTGTTCCATTGTAGCTTTGATTCCTATTACATGTAACCAAATTTATGTCACTTATTTCAGAATAAATTAGGTCTTTAGAATGAGATCTTTACTAACTTTGAAGAAGGTCATGCACACCCTGGCTCATGATAAATGATTATTATTTTAAATACAAGATACAGTACCTTAAGTTTTTACCCCACTGATGGCAAGATAATACATTAACAAATGAGGTAGTATGGTACAGTAGAATGATCTCAGTATTTGAAATCTGAGTACTTGGTACAAATCCTGGCTCCCCTACTTACTATCTGTATAATCTTGAGGAAATGATTTTACCTCTCTCTGGATCTGCTTCTTTCTTTATAAAATGAGGGGAGAGATGACCCCTGAGATCTCTTTTAGCCCTAAATCCTAGCTCATGAAATAGAATGGGTGAGAAAGTATCTCATAGATTGTAAAACATTACAAAAATGTAAACTGTTAATATATAAAAACATTAATTACTATATATCAGAGAAGCACTGACTAACCTAATAAGACTATGAAGGGTTTAAACATTTTTCCTCAGAACCTCTGTTGTCATTTGGATCAATTATTTCATTGGTGTAGGTCAATGGCATCAAACAAACAGAAACAGCTCCATAGGGATGCATATTGACTTAAAAAACCATAAATTAGCATTATCTATATTGTGTTGTATTTTTATTTATTTTGTTAAACATTTCCCAGTGACATTTTATTCTGGTTGGAAGTGCCCTGCAGCAGAGAGTTTTACCCCTTTGGTGTTGTAACACCTGGTCAAGAGATTCCAGCGCAAATGATCCCATTCTGCTACTTATGTAACCTTAGAAAATTACTTGGGGTTACTGAGGAGTCAAGTGGCGCTCACGGAGTGACAAAGCCTATATGTGATGGAAGCAGGTTTAAAACCCAGGTCTTTTGTGACTAAATTCAACATTAATTTCTCTATTATGCCATATGGCTTTTTTTTTTAAATTGCAAATAGAAGTATTATCTAATAATCAGAGTCTAAGATGAGGAGCTGGAAGGAAAAATGCACTAATTGGCTTTGACTTTGATACTGAAACAAATTGCAATCATTTTATTCCTGTTTCCTCATTAACCAAGTGACAATAAACCTGTTTTATTTCTTTCCAAGAAAGATCTAAACATGCATGCATGTATGTAAAGGATTTGGAATAGCAAATCTCTCATAGAACGAAATGCATTTAAAGTGCTCTGTATGCCACAAAGTAACCAACATTATTATTGTGATAAATAAATCTCTCTCTCCTCAAAAGTATAAAAAGAGGCAGTATGGCACAGAGTCTAAACAACTGGCCTTGGAGTTTGGGAGCTCTGGACGCAAGTCAGACAGATACTGACTGCATAATCCTGGGCGGGTCACTTACCCAAAGGATGACTGAAGCAACTCTTAGGTACGTAAAGTGTAGAGGAGGTACCAACCTACATTGGTAGGTGGGGTTTCCTCAAAGGGAGTTCCCTATATCAACTAAAGTACAGATTTACAGTTTGATAACCACTAATCCAATGGGGAGAAATAAATTTGGTATATCTGTATATTTCTGTGGCTGTTCTCAAGAAGAAATAGTCAATTCCCTACCACTAAAATCACAGTTAGAATTTTCTGCAGTTTAATAACCCTGAATATTTCTATTCAATGGTCAGTAAAAGATTCTTTTTGGTCAACTTCTCCATGGTCTATCAATGACAACTGAAAACTTTTAAATGGAAATTTTTGAACAGTTAATTCTCAGAGCCCAAAGAAAAGTCTGACCTACTAAAAGAGGTTGAATATATCCTCATCCTCTCCAAAAAAGTGTAAAATAAAAAGCTACATATGTATAGAACTACTTTTCTAATGGCCAAATGCCTTTCCTGTAGCCATGGAGATTGTCTTTGGTCTCAATGCTTTAATTTTTCTGGCTACGCTCTTCATCTAGACCAGGGATTCTAATCAGAATCATGTTTCTAAATAAACATATTTTAAAAGAACATACAAAGGATTACAAAGCAAACTAATCAGATTAAAATACAGTTACCAAGATTTTTAAATAAACTTAGCAAGTTCACAGACACCAGGTTAAGAACTTCTGATCTACATAAAGCTTTCTCCAACTCTTCCCAAACCTTCAAAATCCTCTACCAACAATATACAGGCCCTGAAGAATGGTTTTTCTGAACATTTTCAGTTCTGCACACTTCTAATTCTCTGGGACAAGCTTGAAGTAGCATATATCCAGATGCAGAAAGGCCAAATTAACAAACCACTGGAATCCACTATAAAAACAAATTCTGAAGGAACAGCAGTCTCTGGTTCCTACTCTAGATCCCTTTCTGAAATAGCTAAGCAAGCACAGTTAGCAGCAACAGTTGTAAAGGTTTACCTATTGCTGAATACAGAAAAATTCAACTGTTTTTATAAAAGAGGTACCAAAATAGGTCAGAAACCATCAGGTAACACTATCGAGCTGGACCAGACTATAAATGCTCTCTAAGGGGACAAAACTTTTGCATTCCATGTTCAATCTCTGCATAGACACACAATCGCCCATACAGTCTCCACTTTGCAAAACCACTTACCGTGGCCTCCCTACAAATAGGCTTCTTCTTGGGTTTCCCCTACAGGAGTAGAGAGGACAACTGATTAATGGGCAACAGTACGCACACAGAGGCACCCTCTCTCTCTCTCTCTCTCTCACACACACACACACACACACACACATATATACACACACGGTTTCTTGGTGGTTTTTTATTTTTTAAACAAGGTGCCAACTTTCCTGAAGCCTATTTCATTTACTGCAGTTCCTCAGCATAGGGTCTAGGTCAGGGAGAGAAGCTCTCTCTAGGGAGAAAAGACATAAAGGTGAGAATCTTTTTATAGACAATGGATCTGGAGGATTATGAGCTCGAAGGAACATTTCTAAAGATGCTTACAAAGAAAGGAAAGGAGAAGAGCAAATGGAGCTAGGAGGATATTCTAGGTTCCTGATAAAGCAAAATGACCACCACTCTTTGAGGATTCAAAGAAAAGCACAAAGAACTTCTTTACTTTATAACCAAAGATAGATATGAAGGCTATGATGACACTGAACTGCTAATAACCCTTTTTTAGGATAAGTCTCTACATCTCTAAAAACATAAAAGTTTTCATTAGACAACTCTCCTAAATAACTGTTTGTCTCTGCAAGTACTTTCCCTTGCATCTACTAGATGGTTTTCTCCTCTTACTGTTTCTAATAAATTTCCATCCATTGCTTACAAGACATGCTATATTTCCAGGCTGAAAGTAGGAAAGATTTCTCTGGGCAGTACATGGCAGTAAAGCCCAAATCCTTTGTCAAGCTGTATGGCAAGAAGCCTAGGAATGGTAAACTAAATACAAAATATGTCCCTAATCTTAGGTTCAAAGAATCCAAAAAGACCCACTATACCCATATGGAACTTATATGGAACCCATCAGTTTCATATAAGTTCTCAAGGCATTTGTAATCCTGATCTTATGAAACAGGTTAATCCTGGATAAACTGATTACAAATAAAATTACTATAAATCTAAGCTTATTCAAAATGTATTAGGGCCCTCTTGGAATATATCTTTTTTATAGAACAAAGATTCATCCTTTGTCAGTTTTACAAACTGTTCAGTTAATTCACAAATATCGCATTTATTTGGCATTAATGTGTATCACTTAAGAAGGGAGGTATTCCATATTAAGTCAATTTCTCCACTTACACAAAACTATTTATGAAATTTTGGATGGAAAATTATCTAAATTCTATTTTACACTCTTGCCATCTTAGACAGGTGCTATGGTAAACAAGAGTGCTGGACATGGAGGCACGAAAACCTAAGCTCAAATACTTCCTCACACACTTACTATGTCTGTGATCCTAGACAAGACACTTTACCTCTGTCTGCTTCAGCTTCCCCATATGTAGGGTAGGGATAATAAAAGCACTTGTCTCCCAAGGTTAGTGAGTTTAAAATGAGATAATATTTGTAAATTGCTTTGTAAACTTTAAAGAACTATATAAATGATACAAGCTATTATTATTTTTAAATTATTATTTAAAACATAATTGGGCTTTTTCTTTTTCTTTTCTTTTTTTTTTGGTGATTCAGAAATATCCCTACCAAACACCATTACTGTACTTTGCTGCACTATGGTGATGTCCTAAGGAGCTCCTGAAGTACGTAATGGTGTTTGTTGCTATGCCAAATAGCCCTAAGATCGTTAGATCTTTAAGAGAGCTGAATTCCAGAATGGAATTTAGCAGAGATAAACATGAAGTCCTATATGTGGGCTCAAAAAATAATTTCTTAAGCACAAGAAAAGGGAAATCTCAGCAAATGTGGGGAAAAGACCTGGGGGTAAGGGCAGTTAGCAGAAAGCAAGCTCAAGGAATTAATACTGTGACATCAATCAAAAAAGCTAAGGCGGCATTTAAAGAAAGAGAATACCCAGAATGTGATAGGGTAAAAGTCTAAGTATACTCTGTATTAGTCGTACATCTGCACTCTGCCTTTTTCCAAAGCCAGAGGACTATATTTGGGTTCTGGGTACCACATATTAGAAAGCTGGAACATGTCAACAGGAGAGAGGCTGGATGGGAGAAGGAATGCAGATCATCCTATGCAAGGATCAGTTGCTATATTTTATCTCAATATTTATAAGTGAGATTATTTAGCCACCTGGAGAAGATAATTTAGGGGGAACATGATAGCTTTCTTCAAGTAGTTGAAGGTCTGTCATATAAGAATGATGAAAGGTATTCTGCTCAGGGGATAGAAATAGGAACAATGGATAGAAATTTAAGAGAGGAAAACCTCACTTCATATATGGAAAAAAACTGTAATAATTAGAGCTATCCCAAAAGGTTATGAGCCACTTCAAGAGAGGTATGGGTTCCCCCTTACTAGAAATTCTTCAAGGAGTGGTTAAAAGGCAACTATTACTACTACTACAGAAGACATTTCTATTCAGGTAGAAATTAATTTAAATGGCCTCTGAGGTCCCTTCCAAATCTGAGGTTATGTGATTTTTATGTCTGCTTTTTACAGTTATTCTACCTACAAACTCGTATCATGCAATGAGCTATTATTTCAGTTTCAAATATATATATTTTGCCTCTTTTTTAACCTGTTAAAGGCTAGAAATTTAAGTTCATTAAAAGGTCCTGTTTAAAAGAACAGACTTTGAGTGAGATACTAGGGACTTTGTTCTCAAAAATATCCACAGAGCTCTTAGTTCATGGATTTGTTCCCTTCACTTTGCTTCATCAAACATTTTTTTTTTCTTCATTCTAGTTCTTGGTCATGTTCCAGAGAGATGAGATTTTCAAATGAATGACCTCAAGTGAAATGTTACTGTATCAGATTTGCTTAAATAAAGGCACACCTTTATATAAATAGCCCCTTCCCACCAGGGAACTAGCATAATAATTTCTATAAAGTAATTTTCTTTGTCTTTCATTTACTTCTTCCTCACAATGTGATCCTTTCCAGCATTTTAGGCTATAAAATCAGCAAATCCCCACCTTTCCTGGAAGAGCCGTGTGGCCAGCATATAGTTCATTGAGGTCTTGTGCTCTAGGTAGGACCTGAAAGACAGAGAAAGGGCTAGTTATATCTTCAGTTCAGTTCAAGAGAAGACTGAGGAAGAAATAAAACTGAATCAAACCTACAGTTATCATGTAACTTAGAGAATATCTTTCTTAAAAATAAAAAGGAAGTGACAATTATACAAATTCAATTGCTTAGCAGAGTGGAGTAGGAAGATTCAAGACACTATAGGAAAATGGGTATTTGGAAAATGGGAAGAAAAATACATTTTGTAATTATAAATACTAAAATTTTCAGGAGGAAGACGAGTAGAGATCTTTCCTCTTGTACTGAATCCGAAAGGGTTTTTTTTATTAGGCTCATACGTTCCAGGGTCTAGTGGCTATGATACAGAGAATCATTCAAAGACCATGGAGGTGTAGATTCTAAAAATAAGTGAGATTTCCTACAATTTGGCATGTATACACTCAAAGATATGTTACTAATAATGAGATGAGCCTACTCTTATAGTTCTGAGATTTCAGCATTTAATGTAATACCTCACTAACTGAAAGTTACTCATTAGGAATTCGAAGAAGAAATGTTGGCAAAGCATATATGAAGTGCAGGATAGTGGGCATACAAAGATGATGGACAGAGAGCACAGAAGGAAAGAAAAGGAGATGGGGGGAAAGAGATGGGGACAGGAAGAGGGAGAAGAAGGAAAAGGAGAGAAACAGGGGAAGGGAGAAGGCATCATTTACTAAGAGATTACTATGTGTGCCAGGAACTGTGCTAAACACTAGAGCAAGCACAAGAGCTGAAAACATAGTTCCTTTCTTAAAAGAAACTTACAATATAATAGGAAGATAAGTCATATATACAAATGAGTAGGATACAAGTTGGAATATAATTAAGTTCACAAGAAGGCTAAGAGATCTTCAAGTAAGCCTTTATGAGAAGAGTAAGTAGTATTTGAGCTGGACCTTGGAAGAGAGAAGGATTTCAACAGGGAGAGATGCATGTATATTGGTGAGTCCACTCCTTGCATCAGGGATTACAGGTAGGTAGGAAAGTTTACAACAAAATTAAGGAATGAGTGGTTCACTTTGGCTGAAGCAAAACGAGCACCAACAAGAGTAATAGGACCTAAGTCGGAACTGGTAGACTGGAGGCAAGTTTCACATTATCCAAAGCTTTAGGTGATCCTTATAGTACTCTAGAGATGTGAATAATTCTTACTAGTATATAATATGCTGTAAATCATGAGTAATAAAAGAGAGAGCTGGGCCTTGAACTCAAGTCTTCTGATTCCCAGGGCCACACATTTTTTCTTAGAACATATTTGCTGCCTTCTGGCAAACACCTTCTATAAGTCTCCATCCTCCTTTGCTTACAACAAGGTTCCCCTGGGAGATGACAGTTAAAGCTTTCCTTCACCTGGGGATCTCTATGCCAGTCACCATAATCCTCATTCCTCTCATCCCCTCTTCGAAAAAACTGGAAGATAATATTGTGGAACCACAAGGGCTAATTAGATCTGCAAGTATTTCTCTGGTTATAATGTCCCTATTCTATGACTAACAAATCACTATTTCTTGCTCCTCCAATCTCTGTGATTAAGAACTGTCATATGCTTAGTTAGGTAAAAATCCTTTTTCCTGATATTTCAATAAATTCAGCTCAGTTGAACAAGCTTATTAGGCAGGGCACTGTGCTAGGTACTGGAGATACAAAGACAACGTGTTCAGAGTAAATACAAAACAATATAAAGTAATTTTAAGAGGGAGAGAATATAACAACTTAGGAAGAATCAGTAAAGGCCTCTAGTAGAAGATGGCACCTGAGCTGTGTTTTAAAGAAAAGGGGTGTTTGGGGGAGCATCTGCAGTAAGGCATATTGGCAAGAGGCACAAGAGCATATAGGAGAAATAGGCAGCAGGTCAGTTTTATTGCAAGGGAAAGCACCTCTTTCCTATCATCCCTATGCACCTAAAGCCTGTTCCTTGCAGTGCTTGTATGATTCACTTGCCACACCATGCCCCCATGTCTGCTAATCAACTGACCCTCATCCTCCACTACTTACTTTCACATTATTTCCATATTCTAGTAACCAGAAAAACTTAAATTTCTCCTAGAGAATTTACAATCTTTGCCACCTTCTCTAATACTGGCAGTTACTTCTCTCACTTCCATTCAGGACCTAGGAGGGAACAGCACAGCACTTACTGCTCAATATGACTTCCTGACTCTCCCCAATGCTACCATTATACGTTAGTCTCTCCTTTGAAGTTCACTGCATTATATTTTATCAGCCTGTCCTGAACCCTGTGCTGCCACCTACTGACCCCTTTCCCTGGAGAGTTCAGTATCTGACTCACAGTATCCTTTTTCCATTTCATGATTTTCTTGATGACTTCAATATTTCAACCCTCTGAATACCCTGCCCTACCAGTTCACCATCTTCAACTCTTATACTGTGTATGATCAGAGAAGGAAATTTAATTTTCCTATTCTTCTGCCTCTCTCATGATGCCTCACTCCTCCTAAGCTTGTTTTGTTTTTGTCTATTGAATTGTATTAACTGCAACATCTAATTCTTCAATCCATCCCTGTTCTCCCAGTCCATCATAATCCATGTTCAGGTTTCACTTTCCCCACTTTATAATCCTGATCTTATGATTAAGGCACCATCTTTGAATGCTTTATTTTCTTTTGCTTCTATTATTCAAAACCCTGCTAATTCCTGTCCCTGTATCACCCTCATATCCACCTTTTCCAAATGCATCTACTCTGGATTCATTGAACTCTGGAGGAAGAAGTTAAAAATTATGCTAAACAGATCCACTACTTTTGCATTACCTAATTTCAGACAGGCTCCAACCACTGTTCTTTTTTTTTCCCCATCTCTTAACAGACTCCCTATCAAACTCTGCACAGAGGCTGTTCTAAACATTTTCTTGCTTCCTCAAGTCTCCAGTTGTAATCTTCCCTTTCCTCTACTTAGATAACCCCAACTCCTACTTTACTGAGACTAAAGCCATTCCTTAATCTTTCTTACTACTGCCTCAAAGCTTTTCCATTGTTTGCTTTACTCTAATCTTATAGGACTCCTTGTCAAGGCTTATTTCTTCACTTGTACCCATAATCCTATCCCTTCTAGTTTGCTTCTAAACCCTGATCTATCATTTACTTTTTTTCTCATCATTGATCTCCCCTTAACAACTGTTTCCTTCCTCCTCGAACAAATATGTCCCTAAGCAAATATTCTTCAGTTGGGAGAAAATTCCAGCCTTCTTTTGACTTTACTATCCCCTAAAGCTGCTTTTCCTATTTCTCTCCTGCCTTTGACTGCTAAGCTCCTTAAGAGAGGAGTCTATACTCATAGACTCTACTTCCACACTGTTAATTCACCCTCTAGTCCCTGGAAATCTGTCTTCCAGGCCCACCATTCTACTAAAACTGCTCACTTTAAGATGGCCAATGACTTTTTAATTGCCAGATCTTCCAAATCTCTAACCACTCTACAGCACTTAACTTTTTTGAACTCCCTCTCCCCCACATATATAGTTTTCCTCTTCAACTCAATCCCTGTTTTCTGTACTTGGAGTCTTCAATAGAAATGCTGCCTTTACCTCAATCACCCTGGACTTCCAGAACATCAGTCTCCTCAACTTCATTCCACCTCAGTCATACAAAGACAGATGGTCATACCCTTGAACTCATCAACTGACTTGTATGATCCAGAACTCTGAAATCCCTCCTTCGGAACATCCTTTCATCTCTTTCTGCCTCTCCCCTCCTCAATCTGTTTTCCATATTTCTTCTAATAAGGACTTGTCACTTCATCATTACCTTCTCTCTCCGTCCACACCCCCTCTACTAACCTCGCTTTTTCTTCATAACCTTGATTTGGTAGGTAAACAATTCAACTTTACGTTGTCCTACACTCCATAATGCCTTATCCCCATCTTATCCTATTAGCACTCAGGTCTTGCCAAGCCCCAACTCTTAGCTATCCACATGATCTTCAATTACTTCTCTGACCCTATCTCCTGCTGAACATCACTGTGAGAAGTCATACAATCATGCTGAATAGGTCTACTACAAATTTATGTTCTCTAGTCTTCACTGGGTCCTCAGTGTTATACGGTAATACTCTTACCTTTCTCTGATTTACTTTCTATTGAACTACCCATGGGGGCTATTTCCTCAAGTCACCTACATTACTGTCTCCCCCTTTACTCCAGGCATAAGAATGCTTTATTCTATATAAAGGCCATTAATTGTGAGCTTCTCTTTCTCCCTAATTCTTTCTCTTCCTTCACTCCAGTTTCTGAATGAAAGCAGGAAGGCCAAACTCCAACTGGCACCTTTGGTCCCTTTCTCTCTGTTCTTCTCAGAGCCTGTCCCTTCCATCATTCTCCCCCCAATCCTCCCTTCCCCCTGGCCTCTAATTTTCATTCTTTATTCTCCTCCTTCCTTGTGGTGCTTAATAAATCCTGATAGTGATTTAGGAGTAAAACATGTGGAAGCTTGGATCTGGATAAGATAAGACTAAAGCTGTCCTATCAAAGGCCACGGTAACTCCAGGGACAGAGCTTACTTTTCACCTGGGGAGGAAGCACAAATAATGAGCTAAGTGGAGACTATATCATATACATATGGCTAGGGAGTGCTGTGGAGGCCTGAATTTTGGCAAGGTAAGACCAAAGCTGGCTTATAAAGAGGCCAGAGGGGTTTGAGGGGATATTAAAAATATTGGGTATGTGTTACACTTATCTTCCCATTGCACTATAATTATCTAATCTTTGTATCTCCTTGAATGCCTAACATAGTTGCTTGGCATATTTCTATATGTCAATAAAGGATGCTGTTTTTTTTAAATGTGAATTTTTTTAATCAAATTACTTTGTACCCCACAGTTACAAGACACATAGTAGACAACAGCTATTAACTGAATGACTGAAATAATAAAAAATGTATTCTGGGGAAAACATACTAAGCCACATCTCTCAAAATGTCAAAAATAAAAAAAAAATTCTGAAAGATATACTAAAAGTCCTAATTCACAATAACCAAGCACTGCCTCTCTCCTTAATTCTGAGGTATTCTGGAATGTATATTAATGAAAAGCATACTGTGTAAGATGGAAGAAGAGTTTCCTTAGTTAATAAAATGGGCATCTTTCATTCAGAACCTTTTCAGTCTTGAATTTTTCAAGCTCACAGAATCGTGGCATGATAGAACTTAGAGGTGGAAGGGACCTTCAAATTAATCTAATCTAATATCTTCATTTTATAGATTAAGGAAGTAGCTCATAGGAGATAAATGACTTGTCCCAGGCTACACAAGCAAGAATAATAATAACTCAATTTTTACATCTTACTTTAAAGTCTACAGACTCTTTTTCATATCAACCCTGTAAGATAAGTAATACAAACATTATTGCCTGCATTTTACAAATGTGTCTGTAAACCTCTGTGATATTGACTTCCCTGAAATGACACAAGCTAACAAATGTCTGAGGAGGGATTCAAACGCAGGTCTCCTGACTCCCAGTCCAATGCTCTGTCCTTTCAGATACTGTGCTGGCTCTGCAATAAGGAGCAGAGGTACTCAGAATTCTAACTAGGAATTAAGTCAACTGACTGTGCTTATTTCCTAGCCCTAAGGTTGTCACCTCACCCATAAACATCCCACGTTTCTGATGTAGGAAATATACGAATAAATCCCCCTCGACGATCATTTTCTTCCTTCACTCGCCGTAAAACCTTGATCTAGATTAAGGAAAAAAAGAAGAGTCACATCAAACCACTTACTGACAATGAACATTAGAATATATACTACAAATGGTAGCAAGACCTAAAGTGAGAGCCCACAAACACAGGAAAAAGGGATGAATACTAGTTAAAGATTCATTTTGGAAGAAAAATTTTCTCCCCCTTCATTTTCTTTTTCAAAATTATAGAGAAATAAACATCTATTAAGCGCTTACTCTGTGCCAGGTTCTGTTCTACAAATATTATCGCATTTGATCCTCAAGACAACCACGTGAAATAGGTCCCATTCTGCAGCGAAGAAAACTGAGGCAGACAAGGCATTAAATGACCTGTCCAGGATCACATGGCTAGTAAATATGTGAGGCTGGGTTTGAACTCGGGTGGTCTTGATTCCAGGCCTAGTGCTGTATGTCACAATAACAACACCAAGACCAAACCAAGTAAACTCTTTAGAATAAAACATTTAAATTAATAACAACTTTTCTACTCTATCTCCCCTTCTCATCTTGCTTATCCATTTATATCTATACAAATATGACGTTTTTTGTATAATCATAGTAATGAACTTGTGGCTGCTAATTTGGTTTACTTGTTTTCACTTTGCATTATTTATTCTTCCCAAATTTATTTATATTCCATCTGTCATTTGCAAAAAAAAAATAACAGTATTCCATGGCACTGATACAACAAAGTGTGTTCAGCAATTTCCCAGTTATTGAAAATATGGCTATTTCTAGTTTTTTGATATGAATGATAATGAACATATGAATGTGTTTTATAGGAAGCTTTTTTCAAACATACTAAAAGGAGATATTCTGAGTAATGGAATCCTTGAACTAAAGGCCGTAATAAATTTTACACCACTTAATCTGTATTATCAAATTGCTCTCCAAAAAGAAGACACAAGTTCATGATTCCACCACCAAAGTAATGGAGAACTTGTTTCTCCACACCCCCTGCAACAACATATTTTATAACTTTTCATTACTTTTGCCAATCTGATGATTATGAGATTATATTTTAAAGTTGTTTTAAATTGTACTTCCATCACTGGAAGGTTGCACATTTTCCAAACTGAAATTCAATAGTTACTCATAATTGTGTTTCCTCTCTGACAAATTTTCAATTCCTATAACCATTTACACATAGCAGAGTAAATGTTTCTTTTTAAAAAACTGTCTCATGTCCTTGTAAGCTCTATGCCAGACTTTTTACCACATACTATATTTACCACAAAAATTTCATTAGGTTCTTTTCTTTTGTCATTATTTTGTTGTCCTGTTAAAAGTTTTTATATAATTAAATCCATCTACTTTCAACCCAATTTCTTTCATTTCTGCAATAACTGGTCTTCTCACCATAGCTGAGATTAAATATACACTTCCTCATTCTTCTTTTAAAACTTGTTCTTGCTAATCTCATTGATCAAATCAGAATTCGTAGCAATATATGATATGAGGTATACAGATCCAGGCTTGGTTTTCAGTATATTGCTTTCCAATTTTCCCAACAGTTTTTACTGAATTCCTTTTTCCAATGTTTAGGATAATTGCACTTGTACCAGACACCAATCTTTTGTAGGTTTTTTTGTTCTACTTTTGAACTATCTATTCTGATCTACTGGTTTTTTTTCCTTTTAATCCAGTACCAAATGGTTTTAGGGAATATTGCTTTAAAATACGTTCTGAAATCTGGCAATAGAATTTCTCCATCAACTTTTCTTTCAAAGTTGCCCTTGTAGATCTTTTTCATTAATTTTTTCCATGTAAATTTGTAACTGTTTTATCCACATCAATAAAATAATACACTGGTTCTATAACGACTCTGTAAACTGACTTGGGAAATACAGACATTCTAGGTCATCTACTCGAGGTCATGCTAGCAATGGATAGCACCCAAATTGTTCAATTCTTGCTTTATGTCTGTCAAAATAGTTTGGAGATTATTGTTATAAAAGCTTCCTGTGTGCCCGGATGGTTAAACATTCTGGTAGTTAAACATTCATAATTTTATTTTATTGTCATCATTGTAAATTTTATTTTTAATCAATTCTTTATTAATAGTACATTAGAATGCAAATTGCTTTTGTGTACTTTATCCTGTTTCCTACTAACTTGTTAAACTCAATTATTATCAGTTAACTTTTTGTTGTTAAATCCCTTGGATTTTCTAGGTAAACAAAATTGTCACTTGAAAATAAGACATTTTAACCATCTGATTAGCAATATTTAATTTTTCTAACTTATTTTTTATGCTTCATTCCTACGCAACTCTATTAGAAATAGCAGACATATAAACAGTCCTGTTTCACACCAATTTTCCAGAAGTAAGTACCTCTTCACTGCACAGAATAACTCTTGGTTTTAAGTAGATGCCTTTCATCATATTAAGGAAAAATCTTTCTGTATATTTTAAAAATGCTTGTATCATGAATGGCCACATTTTCTCAGAAGCTTCTCCTATATTTTTATTAATATAGTCATATGACTTTATTATTTATAACAACTGTCATTCTAATATTGAAGTATCTTTGCATTACTGTACCATAATTACTAGATAACTACTAGTATAATAAAAAGTTGAAATAGCTATAAATCTGATTTACTCTTTTTGTTACTATTCCATTTTGTTTGTATCTTTATGCAAAATACATTTATTTTGTTTGTACTCGTTTGATTGGTCAAAATTTTTTTCCAGCTCTGTCTTTAACAGCTTTTTGAGTCACAACCATATTTACTTGATTAAAAACTATTATCTATATTTAGAAATAGTGTATATAATATATAATATGCTTTATTCTTTGAAAAATTCACTTGTAAATATAGCTTTTGAAAATGAAAGCAGGATTTCTTTGTGTTTGAATACATGATCAATTTTTGCAAATATTTCTGAAAACATTGTATTTCCTTGCTTTTTTTCCAGTAAACTCTCCATATTTGGAGGCTTTATTCAGATCCTCATGACTTATAATCTGGATGACCGCACTTGCTTTCTAAATTGCCTTCCTGCCTCAAGTCTCTTCCCAGTTCAATCTATCTTCCACATAACTATTAAAATGATATTCCTTAATATATAACTTTCCGTGTCATTCTTCTGCTGAAAAAAATTCTAGTGACTCCCTAATACCTCTAGAATAAAATATAAATGTGCTTACATGTAGAAATGTGTATGCATGTGTCTGTACACACACATGCATGTAAATCTATATCTAACATCTCTTGTTTCCACACGTTGTAGTCTAGACAGTCTAAACTACTTATTCCCTCCATACAACACTGCAGCTAAGGTCTCTGACTTTTGTACTCACTACTTCCCATGCCTGGGATATGCTCTTCAAGATGTACCTTAAGCACCATCTTCTGTGCAATGCCTTTTGTAATATAGCTAGTGCCTTCTCTCACTACCAGCTTTACTACTAGAGTGTGTATGTAAATTTATTTTACATATATCTGTTTAAATTTCTCTATGTATATGTCTCCTTTAGTAGGATTTAGTAGGACAGCTAGATGGTTTGATGGATAGAGTCAGGAAAACCTGAGTTCAAATCCAGCCCCAGGTATAAGCTGTGAAACCCTGGGTAAGTCATTTAACCTTTTTGCCTCATATTTCTCAAGTGTAAAATGGGATCATAACAGCATCTACCTTAAAGGACTATTGTGAACATTAAATGACATAATATTTGTAAAGAGCTTCACACAGTGTCTAGCACATAGTAAGTACTTCGTATATGCTTGTTCTCTTCTCACCTTGAGAGAAGAGACTTTAATTTTTCTCATTGCCAATACCTGCAAGTGCCTGGCATATATTAGGCACTGATACATGTTAATTGACAGATACTTTTAATTTAAACTGCACAAAATGACATGAGCACTGCAGCCATTGTTTTCCTCAGATTGTCTACTCCATTATATATTTTAGAGCAGTCTATTATAACCTACATAAATCTTTTTGCATCAAATGTGTCTCTGTATATTGTTGGATTCTGAGTTGTTGGTCTTTTTCAAGGAGAATTCAGTGGATTTGCATTTAATGCTCTGACATTCAGTTTATCTTTATTTTCGGGGGGGGGCCTATGTTTGTTATTCATGTAGTTGTTAGAAAGTGGAAAGATTATTATCTTACTACAGTCTATTTCTATAACTCCATAAATTCTACTCAATCATAGTATAGTCTTGATCCTGGGTTCTCAAAGGTTATACCAGCAGCTGGAAAGGTTTTGAGCATGGACCTAGGCACAGGCTCCATATCTGCCTTTAGTCCAGCCTAACTAAACTTGGAAAGTCTCAAAACCAGTTTGATCCCACAGTAATGATTAGTTGGACCATAGCGACTATGAAATCCCACCTGCTGCATCTTACTAATGCGATCTGCATCTGTAAGGAAGTACCAATACGAACAAAATCACAGGTGCACCAAGTATTAAGAGTATTTCTATAACAAAACCTAATATCATTTTCTGTATTTTATGCATGTTCATCTCTTAAGTTTCCCTAAAATTTTATAACCATTGTTATCCTCTGGGATCACCAATTCCTACTTTTTTATCCAACATAATCCACTATTGCCTTTTTTAAAAAATTACTTTTAAAATTATTTTTGCAGTGTACTTATTTCTTAAGTCTTTTTGCTTTTTTAAAATTTCTAATTTTATTTTTATCCCCCTTATTTTTACTTTGTGTGTGTCCAAAAGTTTTAAAATGTGTTTTTTATGTGTAGCAAATTGTTGGGGTTTGTTTTTATCCATTTCTTTCTAATTTTTATTAGGAAATACAATGCATTCACATTTAAGATTATAATTGTTGCTTCTGTTTTCTTCCACTAATTATGTATATCAATCACTAAAGATTTATCAAGAGCCTACTATGTTCCAGCAATGTGCAAAGAGCTTAGATGTGTATATGTGTGGATGCATATACAAACACATGTGTATATGTATATATGTATATAAACATGCACACCTGATGTCTCTAAAGTCTCAGTGCAGTTTTAGGCTTTAAGTATGTGTTGGGTGGGTGTGTAGGGATACAGATAGAGACAGGATAGGAACTGGACTCATAATACTGTAGGGAACTTCCTTGACCAATGTAATTTGACATATTATTTGCAATTGATAATTTTAGAGTTGTCTAGCATACCTGTTCTACTCAAGTCAGTCGTCTCTATTTCTTTTGTTTATACTAAATATGAATCTGCTCTCCTTTCTCCAGCTCTTCCTACCTAGCGCTAACTTATTTAACCCCAAATGCCTTAAGTTTACTATTATTCTCTTTTGTGTTTTGATTGTTTGATGCTAGGTATCTTGTCCTCACTACCCTCCTCCTCTCATCCAATCTTCTATTTCATTGCTATTAATTTGTAATTTCCCTTTCTAAGAACTATTGTTTTCATACCATCACCTTTCTTATTCCTTTCCTCCTTCTAGAGGAAGTTCTAGAATTTGTTCTCAAGAACTATTAATTCCTGATGGAGGCATCAGGGTGAAGTGAGATCTAGGTATTCTTTCTGTATACAGTGTTGTGTGTTCTCACTAGTCCTGGAAAATTTTTATTATAATTTCCTGAAGTAAAAATGATTAATTTCTTATTTGATGTGTTCAGAGGCTATTATGACTGTTTAACCTCTTAAATCTGCTTTACAGAATAGTGATTTTTTTCTGCATCACTCAATGATTTTAATTTTTTTCTAAGCTTTATCTCTCATTTACATTTTGTTATTCTTTGTTATTTGCTACAATATATTTACTTGGTGTTTTGCTCTTCTAGTAACATCTTGATGTCTTCTATATTACATTCCAATTTTTAAAGATTTTTTTCCCTCATATTTCCTTCTAGGATTTCTTCATGAGTTCACATATTCCTTTAATTCCACTCAAGACTTCTTAGCTACATTTATATATTCCTTTAAGTCTTCCAATAGTTTTTTCTGGGTTCAATTCTCTGAATTCCCTGAGGGTATCTATTATCTACCTACAGAGACTTTTCTTACATTATTTCTGGTGCAACATCAGCAGGCATTTCTTTAGTCATTTTTTTCTTGTTTCCCTGAAAATGATTTCCTCTTTTGTTTCCGAGATTTTCTATGGTTTACTGTCTTTCAGATGGCATTTTTTAAAAATTTCTAAAGCTTTTATCTCTTTTTGCTCTTTCTTTTGCTACTTTAAAAAGGTCATGAAGATTATCTGCCTGGTTTCTCCAAACTCCTTCATTATCTTCCCCCAGGATGATTCCTTCCCCCCTTTCAGTGAAAATTCTATTTGCCAAAAATAACCAAATTGCTTTAGCAGAATGACACACTCATTCCTACCTCACTTTTATCTGCAATCATCAGAGCCAGAAATAGAATTATTTTTACCTCTTCCATGGACAAACCAAGCACGGAACCACCTAATTTCCCTTGCACCTTCTCCCTTGCTGAACCCACAAGGTTTTTCATTTCAGCATCACTAGCAGACAGAGGACGAGAACGCTGCAAAAAAGAAAAAACACAAGTTTTTCTTTCTCCTTTTGATCCTCTTCTTTCTTTTCATTCATCCAACAGCAATATTATCCTTTCTAAAGTCTATAGGCTAAAATGTCTAGTCCAGTTAGTTAACTAACCCAAAACCCAAAACACTAAGGTCAAGATGAAATTCAGCAAAAGAGAGGCAAGAAGGGAGAAGGAATAAAAAAGATGCTGTAGGTTCAGAAAATAACTGAAATGAAAGGCTCCCACGTAGTTTTCTAAGATAGTGATTCTTAAATTTGACTTTACAACACTTAATAACATAGACAGTTATGTCTATAGGGTTTGGGCTATGGCAAAAGACTCAAGCTAAAATTGAAGTTAATTCTCCTAGTTCAACAAATAAATATGTACAACACAATAGTAAAGGGAGGAATGTGGTACAAAACCAAAATACGTGGTCATAGATTTAAAAGGTTGGTTTACAGTTTAATATTGGGTTTGGAAATTAAGAAAGAATACAGATCTTAAAAAGTCACTGATAACACAGAAACAGATCTAAGACATGATAGCTCAGAGAAATTCATGTGACTAGAGGGGATTAAAGAAAGATGACACAAAGGAACAAGAATTTCAACAAGTATGCTAAATGGAACATGCAAGTTACCTATCAGTCTCATTAAGAGGACATATATTCCCTCAATTTCTGACAATCAGGAAAGTTCTAAGTACAGTAAAGCATAAATTGTTTTTGTTAATTGAACAAGTTGAAACATGACAAGTAAGAGAACAAAAGGAGTTGGGCTACACGAAGTATTCAGATCCTAACTTGCTAAGATGGATAAGGCTGCTATTTAAAACAAAACTGGCTAGTAGAACTAGTAGGACAGCTAGCTAGCACAGTGGATAGGGTGTCAGGCCTAAAGTCAGAACGACTCAGCTTCCCCAGGTCAAATGTGACTTCAGACACTTTACTAGTTGTGTGATCCTGAGCAAGTCACTTATCCCTGTTTGCCTCAGTTTCCTCATCTATAAAATGAGCTGGAGAAGGAAATGGCAAACTACTCCAGCTTCTCTGCCAAGAAAATCCCAAGTAGGGTCACAGAGAGTTGGATATGCCTGAAAAACGACTGAACTAGAACAAGCAGGACGAGCAGGAAATGCATAAGACCTTCATTTCTGACCAGGAGGAGATGGAAACTTTCTTACTATATTATATTAGCAAAGATGTTCACTCAGTGCAAGGGAATCTTCACCAATGGTTTTTCAAGGCCTTCGCCCACCACACACAGAGATTACAATCAGTAATTTTAACTCTGAACAATGGACAGAAAGATAGATAAGCAGTCAGAGAGAAGATGAGTATCAAACTTCAAGAAGGCTCTCAGAAACAGATTTACCACTAGTTACTCTATGGGTAAGAACCTGCAAAACAGACCAAAAGACTGATTTTCTTTCACTGCCTCATCATAGTCAGAGTTGAGAGTTTCTTGAAGAATGCTAGAGAAGTTTTTACTTATTACATTTTCTATGGGGATATAGAACAATAAGACTGAAGGAGAAAGTCAAATGAAAACTTAAGAGATCTGGGAAAAGAATCAAAGCAAATGATCTTCAAAAAAGAATCTTTAGTTTAAAATATGACTACTGAGTGAAAATGAGTAAATGGATGACAGGATGAAAAGAGTATTCCTTATCATTAAATACCAGCTGGCATTATTAAGGCCAGACTAAACACTGAATTTTCATCATCTTAAAATTCTAACAGCACTAACTGTTTCAAAGCCCAATAGTGCTTACACAGAAAGAGCATTATCTAAATTTAAATAAGTTTTAAATAATGCAAGAAGATAGCAAGAAGGGGACATTTTTGATGATGCTATTTTTACAACAGCAGAAGATGCAGAAAAACTAAAGTTAATAGACTGGAATTTATCTAAAAAGATAGTAGTATACTAAGAGAATCACTACATTAGAATTCTTTGTTTCAGTCACAATTTTTTCTGGATCTCAGTTTCCTCATCTATAAAATGTAAGAGTTCCAACTAAGAATATCTAAGGTCCTTTTAGCCTTATTATTTATACAACAAAGAAAAAAACAAAAGCAAAAAACAAAAGTAATTTTTAAAGGAAAATGATTATTGAGTAAGGAATGAGTCTATTAATAAGAATACAAAATAAAATCTATTATAACAAAATTAATGAGGCATCTCTGATTTTTTGTTGTAGAAGAATTTCTTTAATATGAGCATTACCATAAATACCATTTCTAGATAGCCAGTCACTCATTTTTATTTATTAAGCACACAGTAGGTACCAGTCACTGTGCTAAGTACTGGGTATACAAAGAAAGGCAAAAAGCACTGTTTCTGACCTCAACAAACTCATATTCTTATGGGAGAGACAAGATAGGAATAACTACATACATACCAGATATAAACAAAGTGAAGGCAACAGGGATGAGAGAGGGGAAGAAATAGGAAAGAACTGCTGGCAGGGATTTAAGCTGAGTCTTGAAGGAAGCAAGGGAGGCTAGGAATTGAAAGTGAGGGAAGAGATCATTCTGGCATAGGAGACAGACAATACAAATGCACTGGTAAGAAGATAGAGTGTTAGGTGTGAGGAAGAGCAAAGACGCCCATGTAGCTGGATCACAGAATGTGTGGAAAGGTTCAATAATTATAATGATGATTTATATTAAGGTTTGCTATCAACAGATCTTTTCATCACATGAAGGGTTATTAAAGTATATAACCTAAACTCCAATTCCTCACCATTCCCTATCCCAGCTTCCTATTTGACTGGACTCAATACTTGTGTAATTGATTTTTTAAAACATAAATAGAACAATTTAGATTTTAAACCTGCTAAATTTAATTTTGTTAAATTTTTCTCATCATTTCAGCTTGTCATTTATTCATGAACTATTCCTCTCAATTTTACAGTATCTACAAATGAAATAAGCATGTCATCTGTTTCTTCTGCCAACAGGAGAAAGAGACAGTGACAGAGTTTTCCCCTACACTTCCATGTTTTCTTGAAATCACAGTATCTTAGAACTTAGATGGAAACTTTGAGGTCAGGAATGAAGGGGTTAATATTGAACTCTTAAAGAATATTGTTTGGATATCAGTTCCAAATGCATGGAACTATTATATTCTCATCCAGTCCAAATTTCTACATATTGTCCACAAGAATATTATTAGAAATTTTGTTAAAATTCTTGCTGAAATTCAGAAATTTGAAAACTACAATATTCCTCAAATCAGAGTGGTACAATGGAAACAGCAATAAACTTGGAGTAGCAAGATTTGAGTTCAAATCCTGGCTTTGCCATCTGTGTGACTTTGAATGAGTCACTTTACATCTCTGAGTTTCGATTTCCTTGACACAAGACAGGGAATTTTATTAAGAATTTAGTAGTTTAAACATTCTTCCTTCCACTTTTGTAATCCTTAGCAATGTCAGTAAGAATCAGGTTATTCCAGGTTTCAGCCTTCCTGACTCTGTTCTTTCGTCTGTGACATTCTTTGATTTCATCTTCTTTGGATACTTACTACTGCTTGCAGATTTTACAAAGAATGCCCTATTGAAATCTGAGCTCAACAGAAAGTTCCCTGTGCAGCCACATTAATCTCATACATTCTCCTTTTCGTGCTCACCAAGATCATATGCTGTTTTGCTGCGAGAATTTTGCTTGTGGAGTACTACCATCCTTCTAAGACCTAAGAAATCCTTGTCGGAGTCTCGGTCCATGAGAATACATTGATCATTTCTCTGAAATGTATGAAACTGCTTTCCTCAAATCTAGGGCACACCTCTGATTATGTTTGTCATGGCCCTTCTCGGCTACCACAGACTCAAAGACAATGTAGTCACCCTCTCTTAAGTTTCCTCAGGGCTTCCATTTTTCTTTCTTCTTGGTCAAAATTAAGCACACAGCATCAGTGTCCCCTACAAATACTAGAGCTTGGGAATAAAACTGATAGACACTCAGGGACTCCCTGTCCTTCTGAAGAAGCTTTGTGATTGAGAGTAGAAAGTAAATTGACAAGCTGTAAGTATTATTCTAACTATAGTTTCTCAATATCATTGAAGTTACATAAAATGACATAAATTAGCACCTATACACACACACTCAAAGGAGAAAATATTCACTGCATTTGGTGTATTCATCACAAACAGATCAACAAAAAACTATTGTTGGGGACTATAAATCAGAACCAAGAATTTTTTTGGGGTTACAGCAAATGCATTTTACTACATTTCTCTAAAATATTCACTGAAGAGAACTCTGAATTGTAAGTAGCTGTAAATAATATAGAAAGAAGCAAAGAAAATAGAAATATTTAGCTAACAAGATATTTTGGGGAGAAAAAAGTAAAGCGAACCAAAGCTAGCACTACACTATTATCTTTTACAGACCATTAGGGTGGCTAGAGAACAAAGATAAAATATTTGTGACTCAAGCCATTTTGTGCTTTTGATTTTCTTTAAATTAGCCACAATCTCTAACTTGGGGTGGTGGTAAGTCTAGGTTTAACAAAAAAGAAAAAAAGGTGAGCAGACTCAGGCCATCATGAAAATACTGCCCCTTAGAACACCTGACTTGACTGGTGAAGGCATAACTGAAAAGCTTAATGTTCACAATTATTGTTCAGGCACTGTACAAGGCAGTTACATTACTATTAGTACAACCTTATTATCTAGAAATCTACTCACAGAAACAGCTATCACATATCTAACTGATTGACAATTGAACACTGTGACAGTGATGTGAAAGAGAATGATTAAAAATGATTCAAACTCAACATAATAAATACATATTAAGTTTGAAGAAAAATTTGAAAGATAGAAATTTAAGAGAGTTAGTGAATACAAGGCAATGAATGTAAATATGCAAAAACTAAAATATGGGGGGATGAAATAGAATAGTCTAAAACTGCAATCATATATAAAGGAAACAATGCAAAAACTGAGGATACAGTTCCAAAAAGTCTTATTTTGCCAACAAGTAAAGAAACCTAACCAAAATATGACACATGGCTCAAAACTTCAATAAAATGTAATACAGGGGGGAAAAAAAGAATGGTTCAACGGGGTCCAATAAAAAGAAATATCATATAAATAAAACAATATGTATATATCCATACATACACATAAGTATGTATATATGTGTATATGTATGTGTGGTTATATGTTTGTGTGTGTGTGTGTGTGTGTGTGTGTGTGTAGAAAAAAATGGAGTAGAATATTAGGCAATTAATAACTGACATGGGACAAAATGAAGGCATGAACTACCTTTTGGAAGATGAGTAAAGTTAAAAAAAAGTTTCATGTTATCAGGCAATAATCGACCTGTGGAAAGTTAGTTGTAGAAAAAAAACGTGCATGGCAATAAATGAAAATTTTTAATATATGCAAATCAGCAGGTCTAAAAGACATGCGTCATGGTGGGCATAAAAGGAATTGGTTTTAAAAACAAAACTTACCAAAACCACTTACAATTATGTTTGAAAAATCATGAAGAACTGGGAAGGTACCAGAGGATTAGAAAAAAGCAAATGTGGTACCAGTCTTCAAAAATGGTAAGAAGAATGCTCCTGGTGATTACCGGCCTGGTAAGTCTAACTCGAATTCCTAGTAAAATAATGGAACAAATATTAAGAAAAAAAATTGTAAATATCTAGAGGTTAGTGGACTCACGAAGAATAAGCAGTATGGAGATTTTACACATTTTAAATCAAATTAGACAACCTTTATTTTTTGGGGGAAAAATGAGAAAATTGATAAGAAAAGGGAGCCCTGCAACTACAGTTGGATTTTTATAGAAGCATTTGAAATTGTCTCAAATAATTTAAATTCTGCACTATACCAAATGTGTTTTGATTTACTACTGTGATATACACTGAAAACAAGTTAAAAGCCCATAAGCAAAAGATATGATAAATAAGGTGACTAAAGTCCAGGCCATCATTCAGGGATAAATAGAGACTAATGGTTATTTGATGGCCTAAGAGAAGAAAATATGAGCCATGAATTCTATAGATGATAGCAAACACAGAGCATTACTAATTCTGAAATAAGATTACTATGGAGATGTGAAAGAAAAACCAAAATGAGGTTCAACCTAGAAAAAAACATGACCTGGGAGAAAATTTTAAACAGATAGTTAAGAGAAATGAGAAACTGAGAAAGAAGAAATGGCTTCAAAATGAATAAGGGGATGAAAGGCTTACAAACACAACAATCCACCACAGCTTCAAAGAACTCATGATATGAAATGCTATCTACCTCCACTTATAAAACTGATGAACGCAAGAGTATAGAAGGAAGCATGCTTTTCCTTTTTCTATTTTTATTTCTTTTTTTCCTGAGCATGGCTAATGTGGAAATGTTTTGTATGACTATATATGTATGATGTGTATCCTATTTATTGCTTTTTCAATGGGTGGGGAAGGGAGAGAATGTGGAACTGAAAATTAAAATTAAAAAAATTTTAAATAAAGTGAGAAAATAGACTACAAAACTGAATAACCATGTTATACAACAGAGAAGAATAACATGATTTAGGATCTATAGAGAAAGAAGTACACTTTGCAGAAGCAAGAAGGTAAGTTCTCTGCTTATATGTGAGTTTAGGGCACTTAATTATCAGAAAGATATTCCAAGAACAAATAACTCCATCTGCAAAAAGTTGGCTGAACAATAATGGTCAGACAATGGTATTACAAAAACTGTTTTCAGTACTACTACAGGACTTGATCACTAATTAAGACAAGTTTCAAAATGCAAAGATAGAACAGATATAATTAGGAGTGACAAAATCAAAATGAAGAAAGGGAAAAATAAGGCAATGATTAAATGTAAGGGTCATGTCTTGAGAGTAACACCCAGAAAGCTATGCATCCCTAGGTAGATTCATTCCATGAGATATTTAGGATACACATTCTCTGAAGACAAGAATAATCTTCGATAGCATGGTTACTTAACATTGCAAAATACTACTTACAGTAGGTTAAAATACTCAATTTAAATACTAAAATCATGTTCAAGAAACTATCTTGGCTGGTTAACAGGTTCAATGAGAAATTCTTTTTTTGTTTATTTTTTTTTATTTCAAAGGTCTTTATGCCAGTATTAGTTCCTCCACTGACTACAGCTGAAGCTTCCAAGCTCAGGAGCTGTATCAAAGGAACAAAGGCCAACATTAACACTGATTGCCTCAGTAGAGAAGTAGTAGTGATGTGAACCATACTCAACATAATTCAATGCATCTAAAGTTTACACACTACCAAACAATACCAGGATCAAGTCTGTCACCATTTCCCCAAAGAAATGAACAAGGGGAGCAAGAGGGAGAACAGGAGAGAAGTCCCTATCTGGAGAACTCACACACTAATACTGCATTTGAGAGCAGCTAATGTGAGAGCAACTAAAGAATGATACCAAGAAGGAAGGACAAAATAGGTACACTGTTAAATAGTTACTGCTTGCGAGCTAATATGAAAAGTATAGGCACATGGAAAGAGCCTTGGTTAGATTATGTAACATAAAACTACTTATGCTAACCTTCATCTCTTGTGGCAGGTATTAGTTAGTTAACACATATAGTCCAAAACCATCATGAGAATTATTTCTAAGTTGTTCTACTAATAATCTCGTGATCAAAAACAGTATAAGCAAAAATGAAATAATTAGACCTACAATTTTTCTGAAACATTCTATCAAAATAGACCTAGTACTTTCTAAGCTCCATTCCATTTACTTAAGCATCAGTTGCCTCCATTCTCTCCTTCAATCATATTACATGAGGTGAAGAGACTTCTGAAAAGTTCCCATATCATATGTTTCCTGTCTTTTGTTCCTCCAGACTTTTTTTCTACTATATATTTATCCCTGTTTTCACTTTCATTTTATATTATTGAATTCTTCAAATACTTGAGGAATTCTCTACTTAACACAACTCAAGAACTAGAAACTAAAGCTAAATGACTTTCTATTTTTGGAATGGAAATAATTTCCAAATGACCCAAAACTTACCTGCTTGGAGTTTGATGATTGAGCTGGAGCAGATGCTGGACGCTAAAAAAAGATAGAAAAATGGAATAAAGCCATATATTCTCCTAAAATTCCAATGTCCCCATCCACTAAGACTAAGATGTGAAGATGGTAGAAAGTAACCACCAGGAAGAAATCTAAAATGAGACTTCTATGAGATGGAAGTGGTGGATCAAGGGCATTTAGTTCCCCATACGATGTCTTCCTCTCTAGCACATCTATTTCCAGCTTCATTTTCATAACTTTGAAAGCATGAACATTTTTAAAACTGAGAAAACAGAAGCTTCTCCAATATTTCAATGGAATTTCCTCTTCTACACATAAAGATGATAACCCTTACATGCCTTGTCATTTGGTATAAATCTTTTCCTTACTCTGACAAATTCATTTCAGACATTACATGTAATGTAGCTGCAATTTCTTTAGCCACAAACATGCCTCATAAGCTTCAAGAGAATGATATAACATTGCCTACCTGCTAGCAAAATAATGAGAGAACAGATATTCTAGGATTTTCATAATTTTGACAATAGAAAACAACAATTCATCCATGACAGACATGTAGCCATTCCAGAGAGAAACTTGACAAAAAAAAAGTTTATTAAAATTGCATGGCAGCACTGAAAATATAGTTTTTTAGTGAAAAAAATGTATGAGACCAAATCTATAAATGTTAGTAGTTATTATTATTATCTAGATAACTGCTATTTACACGAATATCACAGGAGCATGTGAAGAAGAACCATATAGCCAATTATGATAAATTTTCCCAGTACAATAGGGTTAAAACTTCAGTTCTCCCTATTAAAAATAAAAACAAAACTCTTGATCTATGATGATCTATTGAACAATTAAAAATCAAGTCCCTAGTTTAAATTTTCTTCCAAAAAAATATCTCTCAAAGAAGAACACTCCTCTTTACCATGTTAAAAATTTTAGATATATTCTACAGGAAAAAGCATCACATATATTTGAATAAATAACATTCTATCTGCTTGTTAGTCCAGACATGTTTTATCAGCGCAGATCACTTTCTTTGTGGCATGGGCAAATATAAGACACAAGACACAGTCCCTGCCTGCTGAAAGTTTCCAATCTAGTGAACAAGATACAAAGAATAACAAAGCAACAGGTGCACAAAATAATAAAGTATAGAGAAAAGAAATGCTGATTAGAAGCACAGCAAAGGAATCATCAGAATGAGGTGGTTTAATTAAGAAATGCTTCTTAAAGGAAGATGAGTTTGGAGGCAGTTATGCAATAAATGCAGATGGGCAGAGAGAAGGAGACAAGACCTCTACATGGGAGCATATGATACAAATGAAAGCACGTTAAGTGAGAACCAGCAAGTGGTATGAGAAGAATGACAGGCTGATTGGCGCGGCTGGAACAGAAAGGCTATTCTGGAGAAAGGGGAATCACACAATGCCAAAGAAATATCCAAGAGGATTTAGATCCTATACCATTTCACTTCAGGTAATATTTCATGGATACTGTTGAGGAGACCCATTTGTTGGGAGGATTTTCAGCTATATATCTTTTGTCTGTATCATGAAGCCAAAATGAAGATCAAAAACCACTTAACAAAGCAGCCACTGAGAATCAGTACATAATCTTCCCTTTTGTGCCAAGATTACATAGATATCAGTATAAGAAAGAAGAAAAACAAACAAAAGGGGAACTAAAGCAAAAATAAGGAGAGGCAAAGCAAGTAAGGAAAAGAGAAAGGAAAAAAGTGTGACTGACAGCATAAGCTATTTACCAAGGCTGAATGTAACTGGTTGCTAGCTGCCTATTTCTGCTCATACTCAGAGTCTCATGGTACAGTTTTCTCCAGCAGGTACCCTGAAAGTTCATGTTGCCTAAGCTCGCTCATTTGACTCTTACGCCAGTTTAACTCAGACACTTTCCTGTGGTCCTCCTAGAGGCTCCTAGCTGCTGAATTTGCTTACCTGACTTTTCTGGAAAGGATTTCTTCTGGAAGGCTCAAATGTAGGGTATATTGGCCTGGTTGATGACCGTTGAGAAGAGTCTTGGCACACAAATCCTAAATAAAGAAAGGGCAACATTAGAATCTACTATTTTCTAAGAAATCTGCAGGTCTAGTTTTACCTTTTCTTTTGTAGTACAAACCAAGTTTCATTGCCAATATCCTACCCAAAAGTATACTAAAGGTCACTACCTTCAATTATGTTTAATCTTGAAACCATCATAACCAAAAGGGACCAGAGAGACTCTTGGCTACACAGGTCATTCTTATTAAGAAAAAAAATGTTTAAGCTGATGAACTTGAGAGTAATGAAGCAAGAACTCTGTTGAATATTGACTGGAAAAGAATTCTTTGATTGGGAGAGTCTGAAAAAAATCAGTAAGGCAGGTAAGAGACCTGCTTGTTTCACAGTGATCATTATATCTTATTTATGGCTTGAGAAATCAAGCACCACCTAATATCTACTTACCTCCTGAATAGAAGCAGTTTTTCTTCCAAGGAGAACAGAGTAACTGAGTCCTTTAATTCAATAGTGTCCTAAGTACAGATCTACCTGAAATGCTCTGCGTAATGGTCTACTGACTAATATACCACAGTCTACCTATTCGAGACTATTTCTTTTGTATTTTCTTAGCTTCTCTTTTTAAAAAAGGTTTTGTTGTTCAAGGCACCTTCAGTTTCAGCTACTGGAGAAGAAATCATGTTAGGACCAATAGGGATTGTTTCAATGAAAATGTATCCAGTTTTCTTTATACCAAGAAGGCTTTGAAGCAGAATGAGAAGATCACAATAATCCAATGACCAAGAGTAACATCAGAGTATTATAAGGGACCATAAAGGCCATCTGGAGTTGCACTCTTCTTTTACCAATGAGGAAACTGTGTCCAAGGGAGGTGAATTGATCTGTTCAAGGTCGCCCTGATATTAAGTGTCAGAGGTAGAATCTGAACCTAAGACCTCTAACTCCAGAGCCTCTTTCCACTGTATAGCAAGACTGACAGAGGAACATGCCTTCCACAGAGAAGGGACACCACAGAGTAGATGAGGTATATGTTGTCAGATACTGTCATTATGTTTATTAGTTTGACCTAATTGCATTTCTTTATTACAAAGGAGAATCCAAATAGGGTGGAGGGTGAGATGAGGAGTCATTTGGAGAAATGATGGTGATGTTAAAAAAAAAAAATAAGTCTTTTAAAAAAGTATTTCTTTCAATGAATCAATATTTGATCTAAAACAGGAGGAAGCTAGGGAAGCTGGAAGATATAATAGGCAAGAATACTTTCTCTCACTTCCTTGAAAATGCCATTTCTTAGTACTTCTTCCAAAAAAGTTGGCAAACCTAACACTTCACTGATACTGAACAAAATGCAGATGCCAGCTAACTTTAATAACCTGTTAAATTCAGAGAAAACTAACTTACCTACAACAGTAAACATATCTGAAATCATACTGGCTTTAATCTTTAGGTCCAGAGGTGCATCACTGGAAGTGGAGAAAGAAAAGAAAGAAAAAATAACAAGATTATCAATTTTACAATTTAATGGATCAGATAACTTCCTTAAGGACATGTCTTCAATAGGCTCTAACAGATCAGAGATCTGAGAAAATAAAGGCTAACATGGCACAGAGTGTATTAGAGCCCCAGAAAAGAAAACGTCATTATAAAAAGACAAGAAAAGAAGAATTCAGCTAAAGGTACTGGTTATATACCTTCTCTAATGGGCAGGCTCAGTGCAAAGGTTTCTTAAGTATTTCACCTTTACCTTACCAATGACATAGAGAAAAGCCTTTACTGTACAACATTTATCTTACTCAATTTCATTAAACAGCATATTGACAACATTCACCTTTGTTAAGCACTGCAGCTGGGTGGTTTTCAGTATATTCATTAGCTTCCCAATTGTTCAGGGAAGCTCACAGTTAATTAAGAATACTAGATGTAGAGGTTGTGAGTAGAATTTTATCTGGTATATCAAATGATATTCCATCCTTTCTTCAAAGCAAGGGGTCAGCCAGAAAACAATAAAGAATTCTCCCATGTGAGAGCACTTAAATCTTTAGAACTGGATAGGCACAAGATATAGAATAGGACAAGGGGACCTTTTATCATCAGTGCTAGCTTAGACCCATCATTCTACATCTCCAACATATTTTTAATTGACTTACTATTAAAAAGTTTACTCAATAAGTTTTGGTGATAAAGAGGATGGAATACTTTAATTTCCAGAACTATGCAAGAAATATACTCAAAGTCTAAAACTTCCACTAATCTCTATCTATAACACTTAGAAAAAAACACAAGGAAAAATGTTGGGATGGGGGAAGGATCTTATTTCTCCAGTAATAAAAAATATGACAAAAAAAATTTTGGCGTTACTAGATGAATGTGTATCCCTCACTTGGTGACAGTATTCACTTACCAGGCCAAAGAAGGAGAAAGATTCACTTCCAGCAACCATGGTTTCAGAGTTGAATCAATGAGAACATCAAAGCCATAAAGCTCTAGAAATAAAGCAACAATCAACAATGGACACTTGAAAAATAAGGAGAAGATAGCAGAAGTTAAGAAGAGGACACAGACAAGCAGGGCCCTGTAGTTCCACCACATTAAATGTAAAACATACTTAAGAAAACAAGTTGTATATAACAAAAATTCATAGGCTTATATACAATCTGCTTTTCTGTTCTTTGTATGTAGAAATGTTCATATTCTTTAATGTTTGTCAAGTTCAAAATAAAAGGGGTCTAAAAAAAACCCAAAATATTTTTTAAAGAAATTTAATAATGTACAACATCACTTTCTATTTCACAAACTAATAGTCCTTTCTAGTGTGGAACAACATGAATCCAAATCTGTTGAGTTATTTCAATAAATCCCTGTAAGAAGCCCAAAGACTTAATAAGAGATATTATATCAGTTTCATGACCAGTAAAATGTATAGATCTGTGAGTCATCTGAAGAATCTTTAGTGTTCAAAAGAATTAGTCTATATTATTTTTGTTGTTGCTGTTGTTTAGTTGTTTCAGTTCTGTCTGACTCTTCATGACCCATTTGGGATTTTCTTGGCAAAGATAATGGAGCAGTTTGGCATTTCCTTCTCCAGCTCATTTTACATATGAAGAAACTAACGCAAAGGGGGTTAAATAACTTGATATAATGCCAATGCGATACCCACAGTAGCCACTATGGATATACATGCATATTTCCAGGGTAAATTAGCAAAATATAAACTTTCTTCCTCAAAGACGAAACCAAAATATTTACTCAGATACCAAAATCCAATTCCACCATGGTATCAATGAAGATTGTACACATTACCAATACAGGGAGTATGGCCATTCCCAAACCTTCCCTCCATCAGGCCTCCCCACAAACTAGCTCCCTTAGGCAAAATCATTCCCTCTCTCACTCAGGTTAGTTGCTCTATTCTGCTCTGCCTCCTCTCTCTCTCTCAGCTCCACCACAGTTTCTTTTCCTGCTGTATCCTCTTCTTGTTCCACCCATTCATTAAGCTCCTCTTACCTTTGCCTCCATGTGACTCAGGCTGTGGGCTGGGTAAAGCTCAAAGCAGGTCACATGGGCCTATAAAGGGGCAGGGAAGATCTTCAAATTCCCTTACCATTACACTTGCCTAGGATCACACAGCTAATAACTTGTCTGAGGCTGTATTTACATTAAGGAAGATAAGTCCTTTCTGACTCCAGGCCTGACACTCTATCCATTGTGCCACCTACCTGCTCCCAAAGTATATTATGCAACAATTAATTAGACAGCATTTGAAATGCTTTTCTAAGAGACCTCTAAGACCCCAAATTTCTCAACTCACAAAATCAAAGAATCAAGCAATCAACCAATTTATTCAGTGTCAACTACATACTGGACATAGAACAGTGGCCTCATGAAATGAATGAAGTCCACTTGGGGCAGGGTATACAAAAATTAAAATATTCTCAGCCTTTAACCAGTTTATATTCCAGTGGTGGAGATAGAAGATACATAAGTAAGTATATACAAAGTAAATACAATAAAATATGGGACAGAACTAGAAAAGAGGGTAGAGAGGTTCAGAAAAGGCCTGATATAAGTTCAGACCATTCTGAAAAATGGCACATATAGAGGAAAGCAAGTGATATGTGTGAAAAATGGAAAGAAGGCTAGTTTGACTGGATCTTAAAGCAGGCAAAGGCGAATTTATAAGAGTATTAGAAAGGGAGGTTGGAACCAGATTATAAAAGGATTTAAGTATCAGAGACAGAAGTCTATTTGACTGTGAAGGTAACAAGGAATCCCTGAATTTTACTTAACAGGGGAGTGGTATGGTCAAACCTATGGTTTATGAATATTATTTTTGACAGCTGTTTGGAAAATGGATTGGAGGTGGAAGAGACTAGAAGTGAGAAGACCAGTTAGGAAGCTACTGCAATTCTTCTTTGAGAAAGCAAATTGGAGGGATTGTTTTGCTGCCGACACGGGTATAAGTTGAAGAGTGCATCTGTGTGTGTGTGTGTGTGTGTGTGTGTGTGTGTGTGTGTATGTGTGTGTGTGCAACACATGAGTATAAGTTGAAGTGGGTATGAGTGTGCATGCTCATGCAAATGCAAGAAGCAAAAACAGTTAAATTCTCTTAGTCTACACAGAACTATTAAAAAAAGTCAGAGATAAAGAGCATGAGTCTAGGGCCTCACTGACTAAATTCACTATGAAGAACCCAACTCTATTCTACAAATAAATCATTTGGAGGCTTAGTTATCAGAAGAACAGAAATATCAATCTCTCTTCACAATCTGTTCTCAGTCCTTATCCTTTTTAGCCATTATTCATTGTATATGACATGGCTGAACATCCTATCCTTTCTTCCTTGATGGTCTTGCCTCTCTGGTTACCTATCTGATCACTCCTTTACCATCTCCTTAGCTGGCCCATTATGCATATTGCCTACCATGAACACCCAAACTGGGGATGATCACAAAGATTCTGTCCTAGTACAATTTCTCTTTGCTATCTATATCTCCTTACCCCTCCTCAGCCTCCATGGGTTGACCCGCTACCACTATACAGATGACTCACAGATCTATACATTCACTCAATAAACATTTATGAATGGCTTACAAAGTATTAGGTACTGTGCTAAGCACTGACAAAACAAGAAGAGGCCAAAGACAGTCTCTGTCCTCCAGGACCTTGTAATCTAAAGGGGGAGACAACCTGTAAACAAATACATACAAACAAAGTACATACAGGATAACTAGGAAATCATTTAGAGAAGAAAATACTTGGAATTAAGAGGTTAGGGGAGGCTTCCTACAGGAGGAAGTCTTTAGGTGAGACTTAAAGGAAGCTAGGGGAGCAGTGGTCGAAGTGAAGGAGGGAAGGCATTCCAGGCGTGGGCACAGCCACGGAAAACACCTGGAGCCAAGAGATGGAGCGCCTTTTTTGTGAACAGCCAGAAGGCCAGTGTCACTGAATCAAACAGTATGTATTAGGGAAAAAGATGTAAGAAGACTGAAAAGGTAGAAGGGGGTTTGGTTATAAAGGACTTTGAATGCCAGGGTATTTTGTATTTGCTCTTGGAAGTCACAGGGAGCCACTGGAGTTTCTTCAATATAGGGGGTGACATGATCTGACCTGCACGTTAGTGACTCAAAAATGGACTGGAGGGGGTAAAGACTTGAGGCAGGTAGATATACCAGCAGCTGTTACAGTAATCAAGGGGTGGGGTGATGATAACTTGCACTAGAGTGGTGGTAATGTCAGAGAAGAGAAGGGAGTGTACTTGAGAGATGTTGCAAAGGTGAAATCAACAGACCTTGGCAACAGCTTGGATATGATGGAGGAGGGGAGTGAGAGGTAGTGAGGAATCCATGATGACCAGTATGCCCAAAGGACTGGGAAGACGGTATTGATCTCTACAGTAACAGAGAAGAAAGACTGGAGCAGGACAGGGAGATTTGAGAATCATCATCATATATACAGCAATTCAATCCATGGTAGCTGATGAGAAAGAGAAGAGGAGAGGGCCGAGAACAGAACCCTATGGGACATCTAGGGGGCATGATATGGATGAAGATCTAGCAAATGAGACTGAGGAATAGCCACATAGGTAGGAGGAGAGCCAGGAGAGAGTAGTGTCCTGAAAACCTAAACAGAAGAGAGCATCAGGAAGGAGGGAGTGATCAACAGCACAAAAGGCTGCAGAGAGGTTGAGGAGAATGAGGACTGAGAAAAGACCACTGAATTTGGCAATTAATAGATCACTGGTATAATTAGAGCAATTTAAATGAAATGATAAAGAATGAGAAGAAAGTGGAAGCACCTACTGTAGATGAGCTTTTCAAGGTTAGCCACAAAGTGCAGAAGAGTTAAAGGGCAATAGTTATTAGGGATGGAAAGATCAAGTGAGGATTTTTTTCAGGGTGGGAGAGACATGAGTATGCTTGTAGGCGGTAGGAATATAAGTGATAGAGAGGGATCAGTCTGTTAAGGGAGATGGGAGGAAAGGGTTGGTAGAGGAGTTAGTCTTGGGAGTAAAGCCATCTCATATTGTGATACAAGGGTGAAGGAGGTAATGATGGAAGACAATTGAGTGATATGAAAGGAGGAAGAGGGGAGAAGAGGGAATTCACTGAGAATGGTTTTAATTTTTCCAGTGAAATATAAGGCAAGGTTCTCCACTGAAAGAATAGTGGGGAGGGGAGCCATGGGAAGTTTGAGGAGGGATGGAATGGTTTGGAAGAGTCCCTGGAGAGTGGGATGGTGAGTTGATAAGGAAGGTATAGTAGAATTAGCCAGCAGCAATGAGGTCCTGGTTGAGGTTACATAACATAAATTTGTAGTGGACCCTGGTCAGAATGATTGTATGTTTTCTCCACCTTCATTCAACAACACATACATGGGTTTAAAGCCAACAAATGGTGAAAGGGATCCAAGGTTGAGGTTCAACCGAATGGAAATGGTGATATGGTATTCATGAGAGGTGAACAGGTTGAGGAACTGAGTGGTGAGGGTATTTGAAGGAGAATGAATATGCATGTACAAATGCACTAGTATGAGGTCAGGAATTGAGGAGGAGAGAAAAATTATAAGTCAAGTATATAACTCATTAAGGAAAGAAGGTGAATGACTTGGGGGTCTACAGACAACCACTACCAGGATTTTGACTGAAGGGCTGATTGGATAGTTCGTACCTCAAAGGAAGAAAAGTTACTGAGTGAAAGAGGAAGGGAGAAAACTTAGAAGTAGAAATGGAGTGCAAGGAGTATTCTAATTCTCCCACCTCCACCAGTAAGCCAAGGAAAATGAGTGAAGGAGCAGCCAATAGTGGAAAGGGTGGCCAGGAAGGCTGCATCACCAGGGGAAAATCAGATTTCAGTAACAGTTGGTACATAGAAGAGAATGGCAAGGAATAGATTTAAAATGAAGGCAAGTTTGTTGCCTGTAGAACAAGCGTTCCAGAAGGCACAATGGAGAATCTTAGAGGAGTTATGGTAAAATTTGGGGGTATTAGGGTTGAGAAGGATGGTAAGGAGGAATCAAGTAGTAGAGGGTGTGGATTGGGGTTTGGATGATGACCTTACAGTTCAGAATCTTTGGGATGTGAAGGGTGTGACCAGGTGTGAAAATGTTCATCAAGTGGAGGACTTCACTCCTCTACCCTAGAAGAACAGTCTTAGCAGAAGGATAGCCTCAAGTTGAAGGGAGAGTTGTCTTTCTTTGCACTGGAGTTTCTCCACATCTCAGTGGGAGATTGGATTGGCAACAGGAGGTGTGAGATGCTTTGCGTTGGTACAGATATGGCAGTGGTTGCTTGAACTGGCCCCAAGCAATCTTTCCAACCTCACTGAACATTCTTAACTGGGTGCTACAGTGGCTAGTATATTGGGCCTAGGATCAGGAAACACCTGAGTTCAAATCTGGCCTTACACACTTTCTAGCTGTGTGACCCTGGGAAAGTAATTTAATCACTGTTTGCCTCAATTCCCTCTACTGTAAAACAGGGATCATAATACTTATTACCAGAGTAGTTATGAGGATCAAATGAGATATTTGCAAAGCTTTTATTTAGCCCAGTTCTTGGCACATAGCAGGCATTTTCCTTCCTTCCCACACTCTGTGATTCAGCCAAAGTGACTTTCTCTCTGTTCCTCATACTTCATCTCTGTTCCTCCACTTCATCTCCTGCCTCTATGCCTTTGCATGCCTTCCCTAAATGCACTCACCTTTGCCTCATAAAATCTTCCTCATTCTTTAAGACACATAGCTCAAGCCTTATCTTCCATGTGAAGCCTTTCCCAATGCCATCCAACTACTAGCGTCCTCCTTCCCAAATTATCTCTTAATTTCTTTGTAATTACATTTGTATTTTTTCTCTTTACATTTATTCTGCATATACTAACATATGTTTGTTATCTTCCTCATTATCCTCCTTGCAAATACATTGTTTCACTGTATTTGCATTTGCATCAATCAGCACAGCACCTGGTACACAGCAGGTTCTTAATGAATGCTTGTGCACTGAATACTACCCAAAATGTCAACTTATCATCTTTAAAATCATCAACAACAGCAACATCACATATTGCTCAATCTTTTCCAGGAGAAGATAAAATCTCTACAATTTTTGACTGAGTTTAGGCATGGAAAACACACAGGCAAATACACCCCTGCATGTTGTGTGTATTGGCAAGAAGACAGGGCTGGAACTCAAAGGATCCACATTCTAGTCTTCAGTCTGCCATGATCTTGTCGTATAACCCTTAGGCAATTTGTCTGACCATTATTGTGTGTAAGTCTTCTCTTCTGTAAATTCAATGGACTGGACTAAATTATTTCTGAGGATCCATCTAAGTTCATCCTTTAACAACTGATCCTGGAAAATTCTGCCTACTTCAAGGATGGTTTGGGGCTGTTTCTTAGACCTCTCAGCATACAAGTAGACCATCAGTTATCTAAGAATCCAGAGGCAAACTGTCTATCATGCTGTTCATATTACCCTGGCAGCCTTGATGTATATCCTGCCATTGGACTCAGATGACTCTGCAGGAGACAGTGAGGCTGATGACTTTGCATAGCTCTGCCTCACTTAAATCCAATTAGCTCAAAAGTAAAGACATCACCCTCTTGATGTCCTCTTTGAGAACAAAGAACAAACAAATAACAATTTCCCTGGCTCTTCCTTCCCTTGAAGCATTATATGATGCTTCAGAAACCCGGTGTTTTGTACTCCCATTTCTATAATATAGACTAACTTATGTCATCTCTAAGTTCAGTTTCTGTGAAAGGCTTCCAAATGTAGATGCTTACTGTTCCATTTAATTTTCAAGAACTTTAAAATTAGTTAATGAGAAAAAATTTCAAGTGCTTACATCCTTCCCTCTTGCCTTCAATCAGTCAATGAGCATTTATTGTCTACTATATGCTAGGCATTATACTAAGCTCTGGGGATACAAAGAAAAGCAGAAATATGGTCTCTATGCCCTCAAAGATCTTGTATTCTAATGAGGAGGACAACATGAAAACAACTATGTGCATACAAGATAGTCAATGGAAAGTAATGTTAGAGGGAAGGCATTAGCAACAGGTGGGAACTAGGAAAGACCTCTTGCAGAGTGGGGTTTAGGCTGAATCATGCAAGACCTAATGGAATCCAAGGGGCAGAGGCAAAGGGGAGAGCATCCAATGCAAGAGGAGCAGAGGAAAAGCTTTGGCTAACCATATATACTTTTGGAAGATCACTTGGGCAACTGAATGGAAGACAGTGGAGAGAAACTTGAGGCAAGGAAATCTGCCAAACAGTTATAGCAATAGTCCAGGCATAAGGTGTGAATGGCTTGCACCATTACTGTATCTGCATTAGCAGAGAGAAGTGGACATATACATGACATATTCAGAAATGATAACAAATAAATTGGCCTATTACATACACAGTTTTCATCATAAGTTCCAAAGAAGAATATTAGGTATAACTTTGTTAATAAAATTATAACTGAGGAATTTTTTTATGCCTAACCTAATTTTCAAAAAAGCACAATGTGCTCCTTTAACCTGCAAAAATATTTTTTCAGCTTAACACAAAGCAAAATATATCAAATGAAAATGCTAACTGCAGCACTCATACAAATCCACTGTCATACTATACATTTAAATGAATGTGATACCATTATAGATACAGTTCAAGGAAAGCAATATGTTCCTCAAAGTTTTCAAATTTTGATATAATACATGAATTCACATGATTTGACTGAATAAACCTGTGAGAACAAAGTATAATACAAATCTAGGTAATGACATGGTGGTGGTACATGCTTGTAATCCCTGCTTAAACCACTTCACTCAAACTCATAAATTGGACGACAAAGGCCCAAGTTCCACTTAATGGCTGCTTTTTTGGCCCTCTTGGCTTAGAATGAACGTCAATGGCAGCCGTTTCTGTTTGGAACAGCAACCCTGAGGGCCTTCCCCTCCCAGTTTGAGTATTCTTTTTTTCTAGTTAAAGGGGCCATCCCTTGACTCACTTCTTAAAGAGGTCTATTCACTGAATGGGCATCACCTCATTCTAAGTGAGTACCTGAAAAGGCCTTAGCCTAAAAGGGCCAGGGTCTCCCATTGCATCCTGGGCCATATCCAGTCATCCTGATGAATATCTGGATGGCTATGGAGGACAAAGTAAGGCTGGTGACTTTGCACAGTCCTCCCTCACTCAAATCCAAGGCAACTGCAAGCCATGTCATCATTTCCCTGATGTCATGGTCCTCTTTGAAAACGAAGGAAAGAGAACTGAGAAGCTCACGTTGTCAGGGCATTCTCAGGGTCCTCTAGCCTCTAGGAAGGGCCACACTGACTCTGAGCAGGCACACTGGGGAAATGTCCATTTCAACCCTTTTCTGTAGGATTTAGGCCATGCTCTCAGCCTCGGAGGCTGCCATCTCAAGACAATGCCCTTTACCAGAAAAAGGAGAAACAAGGAGGAAATGACTTCTGGACAGGAGGGTAGAGCCAGGATGGCAGAGTAAAAGGAAGGATCTACTGTAGCTCTCTGCCCAAAGAAAAATGACTCTACACAAATTCTAGAGTAGCAGAAGCCACAGAACAACAGAGTGAAAGAGATTTCCAGCCCAAGGTAGCCTGGAAGGGTGACAGGAAAGGTCTATTGCACCAGGCTCAGAGTGGAGCGTAGCCCACTCTTGGCCATGCCGTGCAGCAGGGACAGCATTGGAGCAGCCTTCAGGGTGCAGAATCCTGGGTAGCAGCTGTGGTTCCCAGATTCCTCAAACCACAAATGCTAGAGACAGCTTCAAAGGTCAGTAAGAAAACTCTTTCACCTGGGAGAGAAGGGAACAGGGTCCTGCCATAGTCCCAGCCTCAGGTGGCTGCAGCGTCCATTTTTGGAGTGCTGGGCCTAAAGACCCTGGGGGAATCAAGTGGCTGTTCTGAATCTCAGCCCTAAGTGGCGGCTCTGGGGTGAGGAGGAACACTGCCATGGTGGAGTTGAAGGTGGTTGTAGAGAGGGAGACCTACTTCAGATCCTGGGCAGAAAAGCTTGTGGTCTCCCAGACTAGAGTACAGGGCAGAATAGGAGTAACTCCTCTCCCTTGATTGTGCCACCATGGAGGAAATGAGAACTTATAGGTCCCTAGAGTATACCCTCCACTTGACAAAGGACTCAAAAGTCAAGTAACTGGCTGGAAAAATGCCCAAAAAAGGAAAAAAAAAATAAGAGTATAGAAGGTTACTTTCTTGGTGAACTGGTACTTTCCTTCATCCTTTGGGATGAGGAAGAACAATGCATACCATCAGAAGAAGACACCAGAGTCAAGCCTTCTTCATCCAAAACCTCCAAAATAAATTTGCAATGGTCTCAGGCCATGGAAGAGTTCAAAAGAGATTTTGAAAATCAAGTAAGAGAGGTGGAGGAAAAATTGGGAAGACAAATGAGAGTGAGGCAAGAAAATCATAAAAAGCAAGTCAGCAGCTTCCTAAAGGAGACCCAAAAAAATGATGAAGAAAATAACACCGTTAAAAACAGACTAACCCAAATGGTAAAAGAGGTCCAAAAAATCAATGAGGAGAAGAATACTTGAAAAAGCAGAAATAGTCAAATGGGAAAGGAGTTTCAAAAGCTCACTGAAGAAAACAGTTCTTTAAAAATTAGAATGGAGCAGATGGAACCTAATGACTTTATGAGAAACCAAGAAATTACAAAACAAAACCAAAAGAATGAAAAAATTGAAGACAATGTGATATATCTCAATGAAAAAACAACTGACCTGGAAAATAGATCCAGGAGGAGCAATTTAAAAATTATGGGGCTACCTGAAAGTCATGATGAAAAAAAGATCCTAGATACCATCTTTCATGAAATTATCTTCAGCAAGATTTTGAACCTCCTTTTCCATTTGCCTAATTCTGCTTTTTAAAGCATTCTTCTCCTCACTGACCTTTTGAACCTCTTTTGCCAAGTGAGTTAGCCTATTTTTAAAGGTGTTACTTTCTTCAGCATATTTTTGGGTCTCCTTTAGCTAAGTGTTGACCCACTTTTCATGCTTTTCTTGCATCTCTCTTATTTCTCTTCCCAATTTTTCCTCCACCTCTCTTACTTGATTTTCAAAATCCTTTTTGAGCTCTTCCATGGCCTGAGCCCACTGAATATTTATTTCGGATGTTTGGGACATAGAAGCCTTGACTTTTATGTCTTTTCCTTATGGTAAGCATTGTTCTTTCTCATCCAAAAGGTTGGGAGAAGATATCTGTTCACCAAGAAAGTAACCTTCTATAGTCTTATTTTTTTTTCCATTTTTTGGGCATTTTCCCCAACCAGTTACTTGACTTTTGGGTCCTTTGTCAAGGGTAGGATATACTCTGGGAATCTGTGAGATCTCAATTTCTCCAAGGTGGCACGATCAAGTGTGTACTAGTCTGGATGCAGATAGGGATTTTTCTGCCCAGAATCTTAGCAGTTACCTCTCCACAGCCACCTGGCCTCCAGTTCTGCCAAGTCAGCACTGGGGGCTGATTTTCAGATAAGGTGGATGGGCAGGGCCACCATTCAGTGTGAGACAAAGACCAGCTCAGCCAGGGCCTCCACACAGGGCTGAGGTAAGACTCAGCTCTTCAGTGCCCCCAGGGGTTTTTACGCTCCAACAATGGAGCAGGTGGTACAAGCTGCTGTGCAGCCTCTGTGGTCGCTGCCTCCTGCTGAAGTGATGGGAAGGCCCTTCTCCCTTCCTGGCCAGTTGAAAATACCCTGTCACTGACCTCTGGCACCTGTGGGTTGAGGGATCTGGGAACCGCTGCTACTGGGACTGTGGATTCCGCGACTGGGGATTCCGTGACTGGAGGTTCCACTCCCAAAGGCTATCAGGTGGCCAAGGCTGGGCTGGGCTCCACTCCGCATCTGGTGCAACCGATGTTTCCCGTGGGTCTTTCAGGTCACCCTGGGCTGGAAATCTCCTCCACTCTGTTGTTCTCCACTTCTGCTGCTCCAGAATTTGTTGAGAGTCCCTCTCTACAGGTATTTTATGGGCTGTGTGGGGAGACCCTGCGTATGTGTGTCTTTCTGCTCCGCCCCCCCCTTCATGAAATTATCAAGGAAAACTGCCCTGATATTCTAGAACTAGAGGATAAAATAAATATTGAAAGAATCCACCAATCACCGCAAGAAAAAAAACTCCTAGGAATATTGTAGCCAGATTCCAAAGTTCCCAGGTCAAGGAGAAAATATTACAAGCAGCCAGAAAGAAACAATTCAAATAATGTGGAAATACAATCAAGACAACACAAGATCTAGGACCTTCAACATTAAGGGATCATAGGGCTTGGAATATGATATTCCAGAAGTCAAAGGAACTAGGATTAAAACCAGGAATCACCTACCCAGCAAAACTGAGTATAATACTTCAGGGGAAAAAACTGTCATTCAATGAAATAGAGAACTTTCAAGCATTCCTGATGAAAAGACCAGAGCTGAATAGAAAATGTGACTTTCAAACACAAGAATCAAGAGAAGCATGAAAAGGTGAACAGAAAAGAGAAATCATAAGGGACTTATTAAAGTTGAACTGTTCACATTCCTACATGGAAAGATATTTGTAACTCTTGAAACTTTTCGCAGTATTTGGGGAGTTGGAGGGATTATATACATATAGAAAGTGGGCACAGGGTGAGTTGAATAGGAAGGGATGATATCTAAAAAAATAAGAATAAGGGGTGAGAGAGGAATATATTGGGAGGAGAAAGGGAGAAATGGAATGGGGCAAATTATCTCTCATAAAACAGGCAAGAAAAAGCTTTTTCAATGGAGGGGAAAAGGGGGAAGGTGAGAGGGAAAATGTGAAGCTTACTCTCATCACATTTGGCTTAAAGAGGGAATAATATGCACATTCAATTTGGTATGAAAATCTATCTTACACTGCAGGAAAGTAGGGGAAAAGTGGAAAAGTGGGGTGGGGGGATGATAGAAGGGAAGGCAAATGGGAGGAGGGAGTAATTAGAAGTAAGCACTTTTGGGGAGGGACAAGGACAAAAGAGAGAATGGGGGACAGGATAGGATGGAGGGAAATATAGTTAATTTTTCACAACATGACTATTATGGAAGTCTTTTGCATAACTACACACGTATAACCTATATTGAATTCCTTGCCTTCAGAGTGGGGATGTGTGGGGAGGGAGGAAGGGAGAGAAGTTGGAACTCATGTTGAGAATTGTTTCTGCATGCAACTGGGAAATAAGAAATACAGGTAATGGAGTATAGAAATCTATCTTCTCCTACAAGAAAAGAGAGAAAATGGGGATAAGGGAATGGAGGGGTGTGATAGAAGAGAGGGTAGGCTGGGTTAGGGGAAGAGGAGAGATGAGGAGAAAATCTGGAACTCAAAATCTTACAGAAATGAATGTTGAAAATTAAAAATAAATAAATTAAAAATATATTAATTAGGATAAAAAGAAAAAGAAAAAAAGAAAACGAAGGACAAACATAACCTGCAATATTAAAAAGCTTTATTATAGTGTCTGCCAACCAATGCGTTGGGATAAATTAGTGTGCTGCTAATATTTCATAGGTATGTGAAAGAAAGTTGGGTTTTTCTCCTATTCAGTTAATCAAGAGGCACTTATTAAGCATTTACAATGTGCCAAGCACTTTGCTTAGGAGACAAAGAAATAAGTGAACACAGCCTGTCCTCAAGGACCTTACATTTATATATAAATATTTACATAATATTCAATATTATTTGGGGAGAGAGTACACTAGTAACTAAGGTTATCAGGAAAAGCTTCACGTAAAGAGTGGTGCTTGAGCTGATTTTTTAAGAAAACCAGAGATTTTAAGAGGTAGAGGTGAAGAGTGGCCCAGGGAAGTAAAAGGATTATCTCTCCAAGAGACTAGAGTAAAGAAGGAGATGGTGGGGAATATATCTATCAATCAATTTATTAAGCACCTACATTATTAAGCTAGTCACTGTGCTAAGTGCTGAGTTGTCAGGTGAGGAGAAGGGGAAAAGATGGAGTGCTTGGCTGAGAAACTTGATTTTTTTTTAAGTACAGTACCAAGTAAGAGGCAGTTAGACAGCACAGTGACACCCTGACCCTAGAGTCACGAGGCCCTGACATCAAACCGAGCTTCAGATCCTTACTAGCTGTGTGACTCTGAGCAAGCTATTTAACCTCTGAGTTGAGTTCCTTAACTATAAAATGAGGACAATGATAGCACATATTATTTACGAATATGATGCTTACAATGATATTTACAAATCACATAGCACAATGTCTAGCAGATAATTAATACTATATAAATAGTACTGTTTTATTATTTTTACTATTATGGGTGGTGGTGGTGGTGGTGGTAGAGGGTGCTGTTGGAGGCTTAAAGATTCTGGCAAAGATGGCACTTGTTTTATGGTAGCTCATGTAGCTTCCCTTTAAGGAATTAAGGATGCCATCCTGTGAATTTAATTGACCCAAAGGGCTAAGTCTATACACTTAGGTAGCAACAGTTCAGAAAAAGCCCTAAGGGTTTTAATGGACTGAAAGCTCAACAGGAATCAGCATTATAATATGGTAGTCAAAAAAGCTAATACGTTCTTGCAGTACATTAAGAAGGAAATAAGGGGCCTTTGTTTAGCTCCTTGCTAAATCTTAGACCTGCTGCTTTTGCTTCAATAAAGCTTCCAATGGCTACAGAGGTCTAAGTGAACTCATTCACATTTTGAACCAGCTCTCTCTTGAACAAATCTCTCTCTTCATTGCAATGAGACCCAGGAGTACAAATATTAATTGGACTCCTATGATCTCCTCCTAGCCAATGGATAAGAGATTTGTGTCTCTTAGACTATGCTGTACACCTGCAGATGGTCATGCAACAAGGATCCCTGTTCAACACTGTCCTCATCCCCTGGACTCTGCTTCAGCCTCAATTTACTCTCCCTACCCCCGCTCAGACAGGGACAGTGGCTTTGTCCCTCTACCAAAAGCATTTGGGTTGGATGGTGAAGCAGACAGCAGTGCTGGTGCAGAGAAGCAAGCAGGAGGCAGGATGTGAGATAAGATGCAGGGCATGACTAGCCAGAAAAGAGATCAAAGATTATGCATTCAAGTCCTCACCTTGGGGACTTATGTTCTGGGCCCCACCTTGAACCACTTCTGTTCCTAGCCCACCTGATTCTGGATTCCCACCCTATGCCAAGGGTTGGGCCTGCTTCCTCAGCATTGGAAGTCTAATGCCTTAATTCAAATACAGGACTCTGTGGGGCAAGGGAGAACACATGATTGCGGATGTGTCACCATCATGCCCAGGATACTAGCTTACTCCCCATAGCTCTTTCCTATATTCCCTGAAGATCCTGCATGGAATTATTCCTTTGAACACTCAAAGGATATTACAAGCAGCTTCTTGGATGTAAGACATCCACTCTTGCCTGGTATCTCCCCCTACCTCCTCCTGGGGATTGTGGTTTCTCTCCCTTCTTTTCCTCATTGTGACCCCATTATTGGTCATCTTACTTGCATAATTGGTCTGCACTTGTTTGAACTCCTGGTTCACTCTGTGTCTTCACACCCACAGCAACTTTTAGGACTGCCTAATCCTGGCCTTGATGTCACCAAGTGGCTTGCCTCTCTCCACCCTGGATTCAGTTGGCACTGCATTCTGCACCCCACACTGATCACCTCCCCCCCCAACCTATTCTGGCCCCTGAAGTGGACTTTTTGCCCCTGTTCAGCAGCAAGCAGCTATTGAAGACAATGATCTTTGCCCCTTTTCCCCAAAAGAATTCTTCTTCCTTGTGGTTGAGTGGGGAAATGATGTGGATAGAAACAGTGCCCTAAGAGTTAAAATAATATTGATTGACTGTGTGAAGCCTTTGGTGCCCTACAGTCTCCCCTCACCACAACTTCCCCTTATTCTGGAACATAAAATTCCCTGTCCCCACCCCTCATCCTGGGGAATAGGATTTCCTTATCTTGTGACATTCATGGTCCTCACCCAGGGCCTTTATCTTACAAGACTTCTTTATCTTGCTAGACTTACCCTAGATCTCCAATTCCCATAAGGAAACCCTAAAATCATCCTACATAAGTCTAGTCTTTTTTCTATATCACTGCCTTTGTTTAGCTCCTTGCTAAATCTTAGGTCTGCTGCTTTTGCCTCACTAAAGCTCCCAATGGCTGCAGAGAAAAAGAAAAAGAAGGGAATAAGGGTGCAGGTAAGTTCTGTCTTGCTCTGACCACATGTGGAGTTTTGTGTTCAGTCCTAAGAGCCATGGCTTAATAATTGTATCAATAAGTTAAAGACTATACGGAAGAAGGCAACCAAGATGGTGAAGTGCTCTGAATCTATGATTTATGGAAATGAGTTAAAGGAACTGGGCATGCTTAGCTTGGAGAAAAGAAGACTTGAGGGCAGTGGGAAAGAGAAGCAGGGCATGATACTTATCTTCAAAAATATGAAGGGCAGTCATGTGGAATAAGACCACACTTGTTCTATTTGGCCCCAGTGACTCGTAAAGAAGCAAACTTAGGCTTTAAAAAAATTCCTGGCAATTAGAGCTGTCAAAAAGTAGGATAGGCTACTATGAGAAGTGATGGGTTCCCCTTTCTTGGAGGTATTCTAACAGAAACTAGACGATCACTTTACTGGCCAGTTATGTTATAGTGGGGATTTATTTCTTATATAGATTGACCTAGATGATAACGAAGGTCCCTTCTAACTCAAATTTTGTGGTTCTGTGAGCCCATGCCCTTGTTTGATTTTTGTATTGCCAAAATTTCTAATTACCCTGAAACAATGCCTTTCTGATCAAATATTGCCAATTGTAGTCATGAATATTGACGTGGAGGAAGAAGGAAGCATTTTATTTGAATTTAAGAGCTATACACTTTTTAATCCTATCACAAGATGTTTTTTATTGCATTTTATACTCCACGAGAGGCTCACTGTAATCTAATCAAGAATCAGCTAGGTGATACAGTGACTAGAGTGTTGGTCCTGGAATCTGGAATAGCCTCTATGGGTTGTGAGATATAGATTCAACTAGAGGGAGAGGGCATAAAAGGACTGTCTTGCTGCCAGGAGGGTCCACTTGACATTAGACAGCAAAAGTTTGTGGTCTATTTACTTAAAAAAACTGCAGGGGGTCGAGCCAAGACGGCAGACTGAGAGCAATGACTAACCTAAACTCTTAGACAGACTCCTTCAGGTACCTCTAAAAAGAGAATCTGATCAAATTTCGGAGGTGCAGAGTCCAGTAGGAGATAGACTGTGGCAGATTCACAGCCCAGGACAGACTGGAAGTCAACGGGAAGGATCTGTTCCACAGGGCTAAGTTCCCAGCACACAGCGCAGAGCATCCAGCACAGCAGAGCAGAAAAGCCCCAGGGAGGCCTGAGGCAGCAGCAGGCAGAGCTATGGAGCGGCAACCCAGGGTGAGAGACTAGCGGGGCTGAGTGAGTGACAGCCGCTGAGCCCCAAATATCAGCTGCAGTTGCTCCTGAGACTTTCAGCCCACAGATTAAACATCTGTAAGTCACCTACTTGAACATCCAGGGGCCAAAATGGCAGAGTGATCGGTAAATGCTCTCTCCTCCCTCCTTGTTAACCTGGAAAGAACCATAAAATATCTCCCCAGAAAAATCCTGGATCAGTGGGAACAGTGAAGGGGCAAATAGTCTCATAACACATGAGGCTAGGAAAATAGCTAAGGGGAATTCTTCTTACTGTGGCAGAGGCAAACCTGAAGAAGAGGGGCCCCAGGGTGGTGGAAACTCGGTCTAGGACTCAGGTGTGCCTCAGCACTAGGAGAGGAGCTCCAGGGGAGGTGGAAACTCCATTAGGACCCAGGCGTGCCTCAGTGCTACAGGGGAGATGAGAAGAATGAGATGAGAAGCTTGCTTTTGTCTCAGCTCAGCTGAGGAGATCTCCCGTGACCAGATCACGGGTCTCCCACACTTAACAAGCTAGCCCCAGGGCTGATCATAGGGGAAACACAAAACGAAAAGACAAAAAGACACCTGCCCTTAGCTTTTTCACACCAGTCAGCTCAACACCAAGTTTTGCAGCTTCTAACTGAGGGAATCAGAAGCCACAACACAAATCACCATCATGAGCAAGAAAAAGTACAGCAAGGGTGAAAAAACCATAGTATATTTCTATGGGGACAAGGACCAAAAGAAGAATACTAAAGAGGTCAGTAGTGAGACTGTACTCCCATATGAAACTTCAGAAGGGACCATGAACTGCTTGCATGCACAAACAAGTTTCCTGGAACACGTGAAGAAGGAAATAGAAGAAAAACTGGCCAATGATTTTAAAAGTATGAAAAAAGAATTCCATGAAGAGAACATCTCTTTAAAAAGGAAAATTGAACAAATGAAAAAGGAAGCACAAAACCTAACTGGGAAAATTGGACAAATGGAAAAGGAAGCACAAAACCTAACCAGGAAAACTGGACAAATGGAAAAGGAAGTACAAAAACTAATTGGAGAAAATAACTCCTTAAAAGGAATAATTGAACAGATGGAAAAGCAGATGCAAAAGTTAACTGAAGAAAACAATTTAATAAAAATTAGCATTGGGCAAGTAGAATCTAATGACTCTATGAGACATCAAGAATCAGTCAAACAAAATAAAAAATGAAAAGATAGAAGAAAATGTAAAATATCTAATTGGAAAAACAAACTGAATTGGAAAATAGATCCCGGAGTGAACATCTAAGAATTACTGGCCTACCAGAAAGCCACCATGAAGAAAAGAGTCTGGACAATATCTTCCAAGAAATCATCAAGGAAAACTGCCCAGAAGTGCTAGATCCAGGGGGTGAAATAGTCATCAAAAGAATCCACTGTTCACCTCCTGAAAGGGATCCCAAACTCAAAACCCCAAGAAACATTGTTGCCAAATTCCAGAACTATCAAGTGAAGGAGAAAATACTACAGGCAGCCAGAAAGAAACCATTCAAATACTGAGGAGTTACAGTCAGGATCACACAGGACCTTGCAGCTTCTCCATTAAAAGATCAAAGGAATTAGAATATGATATTCTGTAAGGCAAAGGAGCTGGGACCACAATCAAGGATCAATTACCCAGCAAAGTTCAGCATAACATTTCAGGCAAAGAGATGGACATTCAATGAAATAAGGGATTTCCAGAAGTTCCTAACAAAAAGGCCAGAACTCAATAGAAAATTCAATCTTCAAACACAGGTCTCAAGAGAGGAATAAAAAGGTAAACAGGGGAAAAGAAAAATTTGTTACTCAATTGGGCAAACTGTTTACCTCCCTATAAGGAAGATGATAAATGTTAATCTTGAGAACTGTATATCTATTACAAAATATAAAAGGGATATACCTAGAGGGAACGGGTATAAAGTAAATGATGCGATGATAAAAATATGATTTAAGTGTGCGAAGGGACTGTAACAGGAGATGTGAAAAGGAGGAAGCAGAAAATGGCAAATTACATCACAGGAAGAAGTACAAAATTATAGTAGAGGGAAAGAGGGGAAAGAGATGAGCATTGTTGTAGAGGTACTCCCATCTGAATTGGTTAAAGGAGGGAACAATAAAATTAATTAAGTATATAGATCTAACTAGCTCTATAGGCAGTAGGAGGGGAAGGGGGAAGAAAGGGCAGGGGAAGGGGGAAGAAAGGGGAGGGGAAGCTAAAAGGGAGGGAAGAAGAAGTAAGGGTAAAGGGGAGTAAAAGGGACAGGGGCTGAAAGAAGGCAGGGAAGACTTCGGGAGGTGATGGTCAAAAGTAAAAACTCTATTGAGGAGGGGAAAGGAGAAGGGAGAACTAAAAGCAAAAAATGGAGGGAAAGAGGATGGAGGGAAAGACACAGAATGTAATCATAACAGTGAATGTGAATGGAATGAACTCTCCCATAAAACGGAGATGGATAGCAGAATGGATCAAAAGTCATAATCCAACAATATGTCATTTACAAGAAACACATTTGAAACGAGGGGATACACACAGGGTAAAGGTAAAGGGTTGGAGCAGAATATATTGTGGCTCAGCTGAAGTAAGAAAAGCAATCCTAATCTCAGACGAAGCAAAAGTAGAAATAGATCTAATCAAAAGAGATAAGGAAGGAAACTATATCCTGCTTATAGGCACAAAAGACAATGAAGCAATATCATTACTAAACATGTATGCTCCAAGTGGTATTCCATCCAGATTCTTAGAGAAGAGATTGGGGGAGTTGAAGGAAGAGATAGACAGCAAAACTATACTAATGGGGGACCTCAACCTCCCCTTCTCTGAACTTGATAAATCTAACCTCAAAATAAACAAGAAAGAGGTTAAGGAGGCAAAATAAAACTTTGGATAAGGTAGATATGATAGATCTATAGAGAAAACTGAATGGGAATAGAAAGGAATATACCTTTTACTTGTGGTATACTGCACATATATTCTAGCACATAAAAACCTCACAATCCAGTGCAGAAAGGCAGAGATAGTCATGCATCCTTCTCAGATCATAAAGCAATAAAAATTATATGTAATAAAAGGCCATGGAAAGATAAACCAAAAATTAATTGGAAACTAAATAATCTAATCCTAAAGAAGGAGTGGGTTAAACAACAAATCATAGAAACAATCAACAACTTCATTCAAGAGAATGGCAATAATGAGACAAAACAACCAAATCTTATGGGATACTGCAAAGGCAGTTCTTAGGGGAAGTTTTATATCTTTGAATGCCTACATAAATAAAATAGAGAAAGAAGAGATCAATGACTTGGGCATGCAGCTGAAAAAGCTAGAAAAAAACCAAACTGAAAATCCCCAAGTAAATACCGAATTAGAAAAACTGAAAACCAAAGGAGAGATTAGTAAAATTGAAATTAAGAAAACTATTGAATTAATAAATAAAAATAAAAGTCAGTTTTATGAAAAAACTAATAAAATTGATAAACCTTTGAGCAATCTGATTAAAAAAAGAAAGAAAAATCAAATTACTAATATCAAAAATGAAAGGGGTGAACTCACCTTCAATGAGTAGGTAAATTAAAACAATAATTAGAAATTACTTTGCCCAACTTTATGCCTATAAATTCAACAATCTAAATGAGATGGATGAGTATTTTAAAAAATAGAAATTGCCCAGATTAACAGAAGAGGAAGGTGAATACTTAAACAACCCCATCTCAGAAAAAGAAATTGAACAAGCCATCAGTGAACTTCCTAGGAAAACACCTCCAGGATCAGATGGATTTACAAGTGAATTCTATCAAACATTTAAAGAACAGTTAATTCCAATACTATATAGACTATTTTTGAAAATTGGGGAAGAAGTCCTCCCAAATTCTTTTTATGATGCAAATGTGGTTTTGATACCTAAACCGGGAAGAGATAAAACAGGGAAAGAATATTATAGACCAATTTCTCTAATGAATATAGATGCAAAAATTTTAAATAAGATTTTAGCAAAATGAATACAGCAACTTATCATGAGAATAATACATTATGATTGGGTAGGATTCATACCAGGAATGCAGGGCTGCTTCAATATTAGGAAAACTATTAGCATTATTGATCATATCAACAACAAAACTAACAGAAACCACTTGATTATCTCAATAGATGAAGAAAAAGCTTTTGACAAAATACAACACCCATTCTTATTAAAAATACTGGAGAGCAGAAGAATGAAGGGAACTTTCCACAAAATAATCAGCAGTATCTACTAAAACCTTCTGCAAGTATTATATGCAATGGTCAAAAGCTGGATGCATTTCCAATAAGATCAGGGGTGAAACAAGGATGTCTATTATCACCACTATTATTCAATATGGTACTAGAAATGTTAGCTGTAGCAATTAGAGAAGATAAAGAAATTGAAGGAATTAGAATAGGCAAAGAAGAAACTAAGTTATCACTCTTTGCAGATGATATGATGATATACTTAGAGAATCCCAGAGATTCAAGTAAAAAACTACCTGAAATAATAAACAACTTTGTCAAAGTTGCAGGTTACAAAATAAACCCACACAAATCTTCTGCATTTCTATACATTAGTAACAAAGCCCAACAGCAAGAGATAGAAAGAGAAATCCCATTTAAAACTAGGGTAGACACTATAAAATATTTGGGAGTTTACCTGCCAAGACAAACCCATGGACTATATGAACACAACTACAAGACACTTTTTGCTCAAATAAAGATCTAAGTAAGTGGAAAAACATCAGTTGCTCGTGGGTAGGCCGAGCCAATATAATAAAAATGACAATTCTACCTAAATTAATTTACTTATTTAGTGCCATACATCAGATAATTATTTTCTAGAGCTGGAAAAAAGTATCAAAATTCATCTGGAAGAACAAGAGGTCCAGAATATCAAGGGCACTAATGAAAAGAAATGCTAGGGAAGGTGGCCGAGTGCTACCAGATCTCAAATTGTATTATAAAGCAGCAATTATCAAAACCACTTGGTACTGGCTGAAACAGAAGGGTAGACAACTGGAAGATGTTAGGTACTCAAGACCAGTAGACAATGAATATAGCAATCTACTGTCTGATAAACCCAAGGACTCCAGCTTCTGGGATAAGAACTCACTGTTCAATAAAAACTGCTGGGAAAACTGGATAAAAGTATGGTGGAAACTAGGCATAGACCAATGCCTGACACCGTACACAAGAATAAAATCCAAATGAGTACATGATCTAGTATAAAAATTAATACTATGGACAAACTGATTGAGCAAGAAATAGTGTATTTATCAGATTTATGGAGAAGGGAAGAATTTTTTACTAAAGAAGAGATAGAAAGCATTATGAAATGCAAGATCGATAATTTTGATTACATTAAACTGAAAAGTTTTTGCACAACCAAACCCAATGCCACCAAAATTCAGAGGGATGTAGAAAACTGGGAAAGAATTTTTTTACAGTTAGTATCTGTGATAAAGGCCTCATTTCTAGAATACAGAGAACTGAGTCAAATGTACAAAAATACAAGTCATTCCCTAATTGATAAATGGTCAAAGGATATGAACTGGCAATTTTCAGAGGAAGAAATTAAAGATATCTATAGTCATATGAAAAAATGCTCTAAATCACTTTTGATTAGAGAGATGCAAATCAAAACAACTCTGAGGTACCACATCACACCTATTAGATTGGCAAACATGGCAGAACAGGAAGATGATGAATGTTGTAGAGGATGTGGGAGAGTTGGAACACTAATACATTGCTGGTGGAGCTGTGAGCTGATACATTCTGGAGAGCAATTTGGAACTATGCCCAAAGGGCTACAAAAATGTGCATACCCTCTGACCCAGTAATACCGCTTCTAGGGCTGTATCCTCACGAGATCATAAAAATGAGAAAGGGTCCCACACGTATAAAAACATCTATAGCAGCACTCTTTGTGGTGGCCAAAAACTGGAAATCAAGGGGATGCCCATCAATTGGGGAATGGCTGAATAAGTTATGGTATATGAATGTAATGGAGTACTATTGTGCTATAAGAAATGATGAACAGGAAGACTTCAGAGAGGCCTGGCAAGACTTATATGATCTGATGCTGAGTGAAAAGAGCAGAACCAGGAGAATTTTGTGCACAGCAATGACCACAGTGCGAGAGAGTTTTTTCTGGTAGACTTGGAACTTCATTGCAATGCAAGGACTTAAAACAAATTCCCAGTGGTCTTCTAAGTCAAAATGCCTTCTACATCCAGAGAAAACTATGGAATTCATTCGCAGAATGCAGCAGATCATTGTGTGTGTGTGTGTGTGTGTGTGTGTGTGTGTGTGTGTGTGTGTGTGTGTATTGCATTTTGGTTTTTTAGATGATTTCTCCCACTCATTTTAATTCTTCAATACAACATGACTATAGTGAAAATGTATTTAATAGGAATGTATGTGCAGAACCTATACAAAATTGTTTGTTGTTTTTGGGAGGGAGGAGGGAGGTGGGGGGAGGGAGGGAAAAATAATAATTTAAGTCATATGGTAGTGATTATAGAACACTGAAAATAAATAAAATTAACTAATTAAAAAAGTTTAAAAAAAAGAAAAACTGTAAAACTTTCTTCAGCAATTTTCAGTGACAGATAAGTGGAGGAGGATAGGGAGACTTGGAACTTGGCAAGGCATGAATACTGGTAGAAAAGGGCAGGAAGGAATTTGAGAATAAAGAATAGTAGTGATTTGAACTGATTCACAAAGGGTCAAGATTGGAAAGGGAGAAGGGTAGTCAGAAGCAGAGGTGATAGCCTGTCAAAACACTGAGAAGTAGAGATATTATGGGTTGTCATAAAGACAAAGAATAGGTCTGGGAGGAGTAGGGAAAGATGGAATAATAGACTATGGTGTGATAAAGAAATTTTAGAGTTCTTAATTATGGTGGAGCACTTAGAGAAGGCAAGGTCGAGGCTATGAGGCTGAGGTAGAGTAGAGGAATAAGTCATAGGAGTTAAACAGATTGAGGAGTTGAGAAATTAAGAGTATCTGAAGGAATATCACTAGGTCAATACTGATATCTAGATATAGACATCGATGTATACTGAAGTCCTCTAGTACAAGGAAAGGAGTTTGAGTGGAGATGGATGCTGTAAACTAAGCATTGAAATCACTGAAAAAAGAGGAAGAATATTCTTAGGGTCAGCAGATGATAGCCACCAGGATATGGATTGAGTAATTTATAAATACGAATAAATTAAACTTCAAAGAGAATGCAATGGAAGGGACTGGTAGACATAGAGAAGGACATGGGGTGGGGGTGGGGCTGGGGGTGGAGTAGGGGGGAATGTTGAGGTCAGTGGGGATGAAAGTGGAGAGCAGGGACCAGACAGGGGAGATTTTCTTTTTGGTAGTTTGGCATTTAGTATCACAAGCGCAGGGAGGATAAACAGTGGTGAGAGTTTGCTAACCATTGGAGATAGAGTTCAGGCAGAGAATCAGTGGATGGGATGAACTCATCAGATCAAGGGAGGGGAATAGGATATTTTTACCTCATGGTATTCCTATGGGAATGCCTACAGTGTGTGGATGTTCACTAAAGCAAAGTAGCAGCAATAGTAGGCATCTATTCCAAGTTATTCACATTGTATGCATCCTGAAGAGGGCACATTCCCTTGTCCTGTCTAGATTAACTGTTGGACCCCTGCTCATCTCCCTTATTTCTTCTTCCTTCTCTCCATTTTTCAATCATAGTCAAACTTGTTTGATTAAGACTTATCCTTTCTAATATGCATAATGGCACTTCCCCTAAGTCAAATTTCTTCAGGGGAAAAAAAGGTACTTCTCTCAGCCTCAAGGGCAACAAAGTGAAAAATAAACAAGTGTGTTAAAGAAAAAGGAAAAGGTCTGGGAAGCACCAAGATAAAAGACAAAAAATAATTTTCAGTAAGCTTAGAAAACAGGTAGTAAAAAAGGTGAAAAGAACCTTAAACCTGCCAATAATAAACACTAAGAATGTGAGGGAAGTTCCTAGAAGCAGCAGCAAGTCTAATGAAAAATTGTTTAAAAGGGAGGAAATGGAGGAGATGCACAATGTAAGGAAATGAGGATTCATTCAAGGTCTTCAGGGATTAGCAAGCACTTATGCTTTGTCTAAGCATCAACCACTAACTCCTCCCTGACTATCAGGGTGCTGTCCTGTTACTTCAGCCAAAGTCTGGCCCTTTCTATATTCCTCAGGGCAAAGGGAAGTGTTGCCATAATATGGTGGTTTGAAGTTGGGATTACTATATCAATCAAAAACTACAGTAGAAAAATAAACTCTTTTCACTTTAAATTTGAATTGTAAAACTAAGGCCTTTCCCTGGGATCCAGAAGGGGAATTTAGAAAGCAAAAATTTGAGAGCTAATCTATTAAATGGTCCATCAAATCTAATATTGTCTCTTTGTACCATAAAGATGTATTTTTAAAGAAAAAAATCAGCAATTTCTCCCTTGTCAAACAAAAGTATACAGATTAAGGTTCTTTCCTCTTCAGACATGCTAGATAGAATTATACAGTTTTGCCTGTGACATTACTAGTGTTAATGAATAACAAAGGGTTCTCCCACACATACTTCAGCAAAGATCTGAAAATGGCATCATTAAATAGCTACAAAGAAATACAAAGAGAAACGGGGCAGTTAGGTAGTACAGAAGATGGGGCACTGGCCCTGGAGTCAGGAGGATGTGAGTTCAAATCCAGCCTCAGATGTTTGACACTAGCTGTGTGACCCAGGTCAAGAAAAACAAGACCCTCCATCCAGCCCAGTGCTGCACAAAAAGATAACCAGACACCTAAGAACCCTGAGAAAGAGGTCTCACTAAGGAATCTAAAGAGCTTAAGTAAAAAGGTGAGAAACTTGCCAATATTACAACTGGGAAGTGGTTTGTTGGTAGGTATGGAGGGGGGGACCCTGCTGGCATACTCAGTGAAGACATACCAAGAGATGGGGAAATCAGGAGAAGGGCAGGATGGAAAGGTCTGACCAACCTATCAAGAATGTAGGAGGGGACAGAAAAGCCCAGCATAAAAACTCTAAAGAAGAAACAAGGCTGAAGAAAACACAACAGAGTGAAGGTAAGAGATGCTTAGAGGTTCAGGGGGTGGGGGGGAAAGAGATGTCCTGGCCACAACAGGAGTACTTGGAAGAAATAAAACACTGAGATTAAAAAATTAAATAAGATACCTAGACAAAAGAAGAACAAGAACAAGAAGAAGGAAACCCCACTCAAGTGGTAGACAATTCCGTGGAAAAAAAAGAATATAATTAAGAGAAATCAATGCCTCAGTGTATATTTAATCTCATAAACAGCTGACACAGAAAACAGGCTGAGGAGAAATAATTTAAGAATCATTAGACTTCCCGAAAATCATAACAAAACAAAAAACCTGGATAGTATGTTTCAAGAAATCACAAAAAAAAACTGCACATATATATCAGAACCTGAGGAGGAAACGAAAATGAAAAGAATCTACAGATAACTTTCAGAAAAAAACAAAAATAAAAACATCAAGGAATCATCCTTTCCACATTTTCTAAGATGAAGAAAAAAATACTTCATGCAACAGAAATAAAGAGTTCAGGTACTAAGAAAGAAGTTGGATTCACACAAGACTATGCTGCAACTTCTATAAAAGAAAGAAAATCTTGAAATATGACATTTCAAAAGACAAAAGACCAATGCTTATCAAGAATAACTTAACTTGGAAAACTGAATCTATTCCTACAGGAGGAAAAGGTCTTTTAAAAGAGGAATTTCAAGCATTCCTAATGAAATGATCAGAAGTGAACAGAAATTTTGAAATTTAAACATAGGAATCAAAAGAAACCTTAAAAAGGTAAATACATTTAAATAAATGGAAGAGAATAAATGATAAATTGTTAGTAGAGGAATAAGAGACAATTATACTTTTGTATAGAACATCATTGTCTTAAAGGATCACAGAGAAAGTTAAGCAAGATAAATTAAGGAATTGAGAATGGTTGTGATCTGCTTTTAGATAGGAAAGAAAAAGAAAACACTGAAGAATAAATAAGGGAGAAAGAAGAACTTACTATATCTCATAATTAGGACCCATTAGAAGGAGACTATACAAAAATGAATGATGGAATGAGAGAGAAGGAATAACATTAATCCTACTGTTATCTGAATTAGACAAAAAAATAGGGCTGAACACACACACAAAGAGAAAGGAAAAAACTTATTGTAGAAATATATAAACTCAGTAGAGAATCAGGAAGGAATAGATTAAGAGGAAAAAGGAAGAAGGGGAAAGGAACAGATGGAAGGGAATATGCCTACTATGTGCCAGGCACTGTGCTAAGCACTTTATAAATATAATCTCCTTTAATCCTCACAACAACTGTGAGATAGGTACTGCTATTATGCCCATTTTACAACTGAGAAGAAATTGAGGCAAGCAGAACTAACATGACTTTCACAAGGTTACACAGCTATGAAGTGTCTCTAGCTGGATTCAAACCCAGGTCTTCCTAGTAACCCCAAGGTTCAGTATTTCATACACTGCACCACTTAGGTGTCTCATAAGTGACAAAGAAGGAGATCTAAGAAGACAAATAGAATGGGAAAAGAAACAGACTTAAGCAAAACAAACTTTATGTTCAAAAGTGGTTTGTAAAAGAGAAAAGAAATAAGTCTAAGAACAGATAACTGGAGTCTGGGCAAAGTCAAGAGAGGAAGAATTAAGGAGAATCTAGAATTTGAGAGTTAGAAAAGATCTCAATAGCTATATAATGTATTCAACAGATGAAAAGAAACCCTACTATGACACACCCAACATCTGCCTGAAGACCTCCACAACATGGACCTGGAACAGACCACTTCAATAATAGATTACCAGTGTTGACAATTTTCTTTCTCTTTCACCACCTTCTTTTTTGTAAGGAGGAATGAAGTGGATGGCAAAGGGAGGAAAAGGATAAGAAGATATAATGGGAAAAATACATAATTAACAGTTATAACCATAAATGTGAACGGATGAACTCATCCATAAAACAGAAGAGGGTAGCAGAATTGGTGAGAAAGCAGAATACAACAACATATTGTTTAAAAGAAACATCTTTGAAATATAAAAAAATCGTAGGGTTAAAATGAGGAACTGGGGCAGAATCTCTTAAACTCAAAAAAGCAAGGGTAACAATCAATCTCAAACATAGTAATAGGAAATACTGACATGGTTAAAAAAGACAAGCAGATTATAGAATCAGTACTTAATATGTACGTACCAAATGGCAGTGCATCAAAGTACTTAAAGGGAAAGTTCAATGAATTCCATCTAGGTAGAAACAAAGAGCAAAACTGCAATCAATGTAGACCCTGCATTGTGCTCCCTTAATCATCAGCCTGTTCTGTATACAATATTGCCATGAAAAGCCAGCACAAGAAGAAAGAAAAAAGAAATTCCAGAGCCAGTAGATTAGCATTGGTATAAAAATAGAAAATAGAGATTTTTGGAGGGGATGAAGGTAGATACCAGCACACTGTTGGTAGAAATGTTATTGTTCCAACCTTTCTAGAAAACAATTTGGGATCCAAAAAGTCACTAGACTTGGAATATTCTTTAATTATGACATCATTACTATGTTGCTAGCCCAAAAAGACAAAAGGAAGGAAAGAATCCATATGTATAAAAATACTCCTATAAAAACCTTTTTGTTCCAGCAAAGAACAGGTAACTAAGGAGATATTCATCAATCATACAAATGAATCATAGTAGATGAATATAATGGAGTATTACTGTGCCATAAGAAATGACAAAGGAGAGGGATTTAGAGAAACCTGGGAAGATGTTTCTTTACGAACTGATATATAAAGTGAGCAAAATCTGAATAATTTGTAACACTAAAGCACTGTAAAACAAAATAATGCTAAAAGACTTAAACTCGGATCACTGCAACTACAACCACCAGCCACAACTAGAGAAGAACAATAATAGCTACATTTTCCGTTTCTTGACAGAGATGCAGAATGAAACACACATTTTCTGATATGATCAATGTGGGGATTTGTTTTGCCCAACTATGTTTATTTGCTATAAGGGAAAGCTCTTATTTTGTTGGGTGGAAAGGGAGTAGTGATAGTGATGCAAAAAGAAAGAAGTATCAATGAAACAATTTTTAAAATGCACAGAAGAAAGAAGGAAGTTTAGAAAACAACAAGAACAATTCCAGGTCTACCATATTGAATGTGTTATATTAACTGTAACAGGCTTTACATAATACACACAGTTTCATGGTTCTTTATCTTGTTCTTTGTACATAAAAATGATTGTCTATTGATGTTTATCAATTATATAATGATAATAATAAATTTTTTTAAAAGAGTGGCATGAGGCAAGGAACCATGTGTTTGGGGATGGGCTTTCTCCCAAAACTATATGACCTATTGTTTATTTTTAATTACTTTCACTAATTCCCTAGTCCAATAGTTAAATGGAATATCTGGTGATATACATAACAAGAGTTTTACCTTCTGTGTCATAACTGTAGAATTATATGGAATTGGCAGAGTAGATGAGCCAAAATGTCATGCAAAAATCATAGGTAGAGCAAGAGGAACTCCTCATATCCTCAGGTTCCACGGAGTCCACAATGCAGAGACTCTGCTAGCACACGTTAATAGGATCTATAACCTGCAGAAATAGCTAGATCCTTCATGTAAACAGTGGAACTGCTTGAAGGAGCTCAGTGCCATCATGGATAGAACATTCTAGATTTGGAATCAAGAAGATCAAATCTGGATCTTGCCACAGACACTTAGTAGCTATGTGACTCTGGCCAAGTCACTTAATCACTCTCTTTTTTTCTCATCTGTAAAATGGGGATAATAATATCAACCTCATAGGAATGGTGGAAGGAAAAATTGAGATACACATACGCACACACATATATACATACATATATACATATACATATATAAAGAAAAAGAGAGACAGAGTCAGAGAGAAAAGAGATAGAGAGAGGAAGGGAAGGAAGACAGACAGAGCTTTGTGAACCATAAATGTTAGTTATGAGCATGAATCAGGTCAGTCACACTCAGAAAGCATTCTCTGTAGTCTGTTGCTCTGGCTAAGCTTTCCTCAGCCACAAAATTTTATGCTCAAAATCAGGTTGTAGACTGGATACTCCTAGGTGCTAAAAAACTATTATGAATCAGGTAGCTTAGGACAAAATCCTGTTTCTAGCTTTAAATACAAAGGTTAACCAAATATGTGTATATCACCCTACCAAAAAATTAGGTTGGGCCACGTAAAGCAAACCAATGATTGGTACTAGAGACTCTGATGAGGTAGGAAGACATAAAAAGAGAAACATTTCAACAATCTAGGTCACAGTTGCCCCCAACAGGTGGCATGGTGGAAAAGAAATGACATAACAAACTCAGACTTAGATAGCAGTGAATTGCCTCTGGCAGATATCCAAGGGCAGAAGAAGCCATCAGAACAGCAGAATGAGCATGCAGTGCCCCATCACATGGATATTTGGCTTCCTCCAGAAGCACCATGACTCTTGCTTAAATCATATCTTCTTGGAAGTTTTCAATTCTTCTTTCACTGTTAAACAACTGAAACAAAACAGTTTATTCCTTGTAACCAAAGCCCTAAGGGACGTAGGATGAGAGAGAATATACACTTGTTCATACAGAATCTTGTGTGAGGGGAGAAGGTTAATGAACCACATGAAATCCCAGATCTGACAGGAAATGGAATTAGAACCACAAAGCCAAGGATGCAGTCAGCAACTTTAGAAAAGTCCAGATGCACTGGGTTTATTAAAACTAAAGACAAGTAGAGAAAGAAGAAAAAGGACCCAAAACAGATGGACAGCTCTTCACTGAGTCAATGAAACCCGATGCTTATTTCATATCTGATATTCTGTTTTCATTAATTCCAATAAATTTTAAGCTTCCAAAAGGCCAAAAGATCTCAAATATAAAATGGAAAAGTACAGAAAGCTCTTCTATGTAACTTTAGAACATAATTTTACACCATTACTTCTAGATACGCAATAACCACTCATTAAAACAAGGACCACACATTTTTTTTTTCCTTCAATCTGGGAAAAAAAGAGTCAGTGTTTGGGATGCATGCTTTCATTTTCCTGCTCTGTCTGCATAGTTTTGTGAGACCTCTAAATAGGTCATTTAAAATGCATCAGATAATTAAGACCCAGTTCTTAATGGATCAGTCCACAGCTATACTAACGTTGCTATAGAATTTAAGGTTCTCCTTTGCCTGTTCCAACCTTTAGTCATGATCTCAACAATTCCCGATACTGAGCTCCTTCAGTAAAAAATGTATAGCTATGAATTTCATGCACTCAAGCCAAGTTATAGATCTTTTATTCTTACTGTTTTCATCCTTGAGTTCAATAGTCAGGGCACAATGACCATTTTCTTATCAATAACTTCAGCCTCAAGACTCCAGTGACAGCTAGGCCCACATCTGAATGAGTACCTCTCTGACCTTTGCTTGTGGCTAAGATTGGTCGGCAGGTGACTAGTCTCCAGAAGAAACTACTTTAGAACTCCTCTGTGCAATCAGGGATGAAGAGAAAGAAGGGAGGCTGACCAGAAAGAAGAGTAAAACAAAAAAGGAGGAGTCACTAGAAAATAGAAGAAACAACACACTAGTACCAGCCAAAGCTCCTTGGAAGAATTCCCAGTGTATCTCTGCCAGTGAGTTCTGGAATACATTTGCTAGACCAATATTTCTGCACAGACCATAAAAGGCATTTTTTGGTCACAGTTTGATGAGACCCCAATACGTAGCTCTAACCACTCTCACCCCACACAGATATCTAGTCATCTCTAAATTGCCCTCTTAGTGGCATCCCACACCCACACTCATCATGCCTGCCCTGCTCCAGAATCTTATCACAGTTCACTATTAGGCTTTTTAAATCTTCTTACCAAAACAACTGCTGCGGTGAGGAACAAAGGTTTTACAAGCAGTAGCGATAGCTAGTTCAGCAGAGATAATAGTTTTAATGATGAGATCCTCTACATGGGCCATCAGTGCTGCAAAATAAACAAACAAACAAACCAATATGAAGAAAGAAATACAAAATTGCATGTACTGCACCCTAGATCGTATTCACACAAGCATATGTGCCCAAGTCCAAAAACATCCGGATATTCTCCCTTTGGATAGGTAGTTGAAGGAAGTATATATAGTCCTGGGTGGGGGTTGGGAGGGAAAAGGTCATTTCTAGTCATGCTGATCTATATCTTGTCACTGGACCCAGATGACTCTGGAAGAAAAAGTGAGGCTGGTGACTTTGTACAACCCTCCCTCACTTAAATTCAATTCACTTGCATGTCATGGCATCACCTTCCTGATGTCATGGACCTCTTCGAGAAAAAAAGCACAAATGACAATATAGTCCAGGATGTCAGTACTTACACGTGCGTGCAAATGCACAGAGGTATCTACTTAAGGAAAAAAGCATTCCTATTCTAGAAATGATACCTATTTTCCCCTTAAATTCACAAAGAAATACAGAATCTCAAGAGTTGGAAAGGACCAAAGGATCTATCTAGTCCAACTCAAACCTGAGTAAGAATTCTCTCTCCAGTATATCTGAGAAGTGTTCTTCTTCTCTTTTCCTGAAGTCTTCAAGTGAGAAGTAAGCCACTACCACACAAAGGAGCAGTTTGTTCCTTAGATCGGAGTCAAATATGCCTACGTAACTTCTACCTCTTGTTTCCTTTACAGCCAAACAAAATAAATATAACCCCCTTTCACATGACAATCTTTTGAATATTTGAAAACAAGTATTTCTTTACTATAAGGCTTTTTCCTAGTAGACTAAGAATACTCCTTTAGCAAAATTGTGTTTTCGTATTGCTTGGAATCATGAACCTTATCTACTTTAATGCCCTTGACAATTTGGCATTAAGCATAGAAATATACTCATTGTCTATGCTTAATGCCAAACTGATCAGATGGCAATATAATCTGCTTGAAAGAATCTGAACTCAAGGTTTCACATGGGAAAAATATAGATACAATTTGTCAAATGAAATGAAATTGCTTCCACCAATAATTTGAGGGCTAATAGAGTTTTACGCTTTAGTCCAAGAAGCAAATGAAAGGGATTACCCCATAGAAACAACTGTTCTTTCTTTTCTGAAGTAGCAGGAACAAGTACCTAACACCAATATCCATAATCCTGTCTGACAGCTCTCTCTGCCTTAGTATCATGAAGCCAATAATAGTGACATCTAGCAGGAGACAAAGGCTACTTTATTCCATCATTCCACTGGGGAAGGAACAAAAGTGAGAAATACTTGGCTACTCACCAGTTGTGTCTTTCCCTTCTTGTTTCAGGTACCTAAGCATTGCACTCATGCTCCATTTGTTCCCATAATCTTCCACTTCAGGATCATCACAACTAAAAACAAATCAAGGAATCAGGGGTCACACGTGGCTTTAGGCTTTTTGTCTTAAAGAATAAGATTCTTTTTGAATGGTTTTCTTGTTCACATAAATTCCACAGAAAACACATCTTCTCCCTTCTCTCTCTTTTGCTATCCACTCTATAGTCCTGTTTCCTTCATCATATTAACATGAATGAAAGTCAAAAGTTATACACTTTCCATATTCTGTGGTGGTAAGAAGAAAGGCTAATTTTGTCTTATCCAAATAATGGTGTTTAGTTACTAGAGGGAAAATGGTAAGTCAAAAATCTAAAATGATCTAAGAAAGGTTTAAAGACATTTGTGGACAGTACATAGACTGGAAAATTTGGAGATCTGCCTATAATCTTTGAAGAAAATTTCATGCTGTCCCACAAAACATCCCTTGGTGCTCCTGTCAGAGGAAAACAGGTCAGATGAGGCAAGGTTATTAACCAAATATGATTGTGCTTTCGCACCTGAAATAAGTTCCTTATTTTCCCTTGCCTCTTTCTCAGTCTTGGGTTTTAGCTAACAGACTTACACCAGGGCATCAGTAAATTTCACAAACTATAGTACTATTACAAAGAAAAGGGGAAGCAAGGCATCATGGATAGGGAGACAACCTTGGAGGAAGGAAAACTTGAATTCTAATCCTTCCTCTAGAACCATACCGGCTCTGTGAGCCTGGGCAAATACCTTCACCTCTCCAGGCCCTGAAGCTGCAGAGAAGATATTGACCTACACTGGTAGAGGTAGTTTCCTTACTAGAGAGTTTCCTACACCACTGGTATCAAACTCAAATAGAGACAGGGGCCACAACACTGTACATAAGGATCCCTGAGGGCTGCAGATTAACTTAGAAAACCACATTTTAACATTACTGTGTTTTACTGTATTTTTATTTATTTTTCTGCTAAATGCACTTTAATCTGGTTTGAGCCAACACTCAGGAGTGTTGTAAGTTGTGTGGCTAGCACCTCCAACACCAATGGAACGTCCAACACCAATGAAATCACAGGTCCCATCCCCATTGTAAGTAATGATATGCCATGACAGAATCCCAACATTAAAAACTCAACAAACATTTATAAGTGGCTATTGTGTATAGGGTTCTGTGTCATGGGCTGGAGGTTCCAAGAATGTTGAAAGTCTCACAGTTTATTGTTCTGTGGGAATTTAGATGTTTTATGTCACATCAAGTTGTTCCCCTCACACACCTCCATTCACACTGATAACCTGCTAAAATGAAGGATATGATTTCTTTAACCATACCAAACCTTAGTGAAGGGAAGTTCAATTAAACCTGTAAAATTCTAGCTCCTATTCCAATCCCTGCAGATTCCTGGTTTCTTTCTTTTCTTGGACCTGCTATGAACCTATTTTTAGTCTGAGCAAAAAGTAACTATTTGGGTTTCTCTTTTATTTTTCCATTTTCTGGCTAAATTGTTGAGTTTGAAAGAAAAACAGAACAGAGAAAATGTTTCCAAGAAAAGGGCCAGTCCTCCATTCCACTGAGTCCTCTTCCAAGATAGTCTCATTTCTTGCTTTTCAAAAGGCAACATCTCCCAATGATCTTTAAAGCAATCATTACTCTTACCTTAGAAAATGAGGAAATACAGAAAGGTGAAGAAAGGTTTTTTAACAAGGAAGGAAGGATATATTGTAGCTGTGCCAGAAATGAAAAAAGCAGTCCAAAGCCTATCCTCCACCACCTGCCAGCAATAGTCAATTTCACTCACACCCACTAAATATGAATGTGAGGTTCACTCCCCACCTAGAAATACAAAAATCTTCATCAGGATTCATTTGCCAGCAGCTGACTGGGACCAATGCAGAGCCTGCCTCTACCTCCTCCTTGCTCCCCCCCTCCCTCCAGGGTTCTGGGACCTAGCCACCAATTCTACCTGACATAGTCGCCACTCTTCTTGTTCACGCTGTAGTTGGTCAGGTGCATGAACTGGTTCCGTATGTTCTTAGCTCCTTGATCATATCTCACAGTTGCAAACCTAAAAGCAAGATTCAAAGTGAAATGCCAAAAAACTTTCCCCTCTCAAAACAGAGGGAATATATAGGCAAGAATTAAGGAATCAAATAACACAAAGTGGCAAAAAGGCAGTATCAAATTAGTGTCTGGGCTCAGAAAAAGAGCAAGGCAGGAGAACAGGGCTCATTAGTATCAAATACCTTTTGTTAATATAAAGTGAGCAATAAAGGGCCAGGGCTGAGACATGAGTCTTGGAATTGAGGTTCATAGAAATAAATGGGGTGAGTGAGTAGAAGTAAGGAGAATCACACTGTTTATATAGGAAGAAAAGAGCGAGAGCAGCAGTGCAAGAGATGGATGGCATGGCGCAACAAACTAATCTCAGGACTGGAAAGGAAGATAAGAATAAGCACCAAAACACAGAATTCATTCACAAAACGTATACACATGTGCACACACACATATACTTTTATACATAAACACATGTATGTATACACAACTACACATGTATGTTTACATATACATATGTATGCACACATATGCATATATTTTTTATATGTAATCTTATATATACATGTATGATCATAGAAATAATGGAGCAAGTAAACATAAAGCAAGGAGAATCACACTGTCTATGTGGGAAGACTGACAGCAATATGTAGGCATATATTTATATTGATATACTGGAAATCTGATAGACTGGACTAAAATCAAAAGAATGGAGGAGCATAAAGGATGTGTACCCATGGAGCTATTCTGAATGAGGCATGGCAGTCAATACTTCGAATGAGATTCAGTATCAACAAAATTGGATTACTTAGATAATTACTCATTTCTGCTCACACACCTTTGGAACAACATCATCACCCTTCACTCTAGTGTTTTTCTGAAACACTGTATCTAATTCTATGAAAATAGGTGGGAGTGTCAGGTAATTTACAAATTAATTTTAATATGTCTGCACAGTCTATGAAAACAAAATGTATTAGTACTATACCTAAGGATGTCATTTAAAATTTTCTTCTCTTTTCCTTCTCAACCACCCACTCACTACTTTCACAAATGCAATACCAAAAATGTATAGCAGAGCAGAGAGAGCAAGGAAAGAAACTGATATCAAGCAGGAATGGTTAGCGTCCCAGAGTTTAGAGAACATTATTTTCTTGTTAATAAACAAAAAGGACCACAGACTTTCAGAAATTTCTAGTTACATTATTACTTTCAGTCATTTTACTTTGTACTGAGTAAGTTTTGTCTATACATCTTAATATTCCTCCAAAAGACACTTTCCCGTTCTAGTGCAGTTACTGAATGAAGTTCCTGTGAAATGCAAGAAGGTCCTCCTTGGCGCCACAAAAACTGCAGAGATATTACCTCACAATAACACACCAAATGCCACCTTCTCCCCCAAAACAATAATGGGCTAAAAAAAAAGATAAAACATTTTAGAAAATTAAGCCCCTCCACTCAAGTGAGTTGTACTAATGTACCTTGGTCAACAAACCTAGATTAGTGAATTGTAAGCTCAACGTAACTGTAAGCTAATGAAATCTTGGACTAAACCGAGAGGTATGGGGACCAGGAATAAAGAAGGGTCAGTTCTACTATACTCAAACCTAGTGAAAACATATCTTGAATACAATGTTCAGTTCTGGGTACTACATTTTAAGAAGGGAAACAGGAAGCTAGGGAAAATCCAGAAAACAGCAACCAGGATAGGAAAAGCTTCAAGTTCATGTCACATAATAATCGGATGAAGAAAATAGGAGATCACTAACCTGAATAAGACTTAAGGGAAACATGGTGATTGTTGTTGTTGAGTTGTTTCAGCCGTGCCTGACTTTTCATGTTTCTTGGCAAAGATACTGGAATGGTTTTCTATCTCCTTCTCTAGCTCATTTTACAGATGAGGAAACTGAAGCAAACAGGGTTAAGTGACCTGTCTAGGGTCACACTGTAAAAATAAGTCTCTGAGGCTGGATATGAACTCATGAAGATGAGTCTTCCAACACTCTATCTGCTGCTCCACATAGCTACTCAGGCATTGGGATTGTATTTAAAAGGCATTATAACATGTAAGAGGAATTAGACTTCTGGTTAGCCTCTGGAGGCATAACAATAAGTCATGGATAGAAGGGACAATGAGGCAAACTTAGTTTTGATGGAAAGAAGACCCTCCTAACAATGAGGGCTATTCCAAAGTGGAATGGTCTAATTCAGAAATTTGTGTCCCACTTAATGGAAGGCTTTCAACAAAAGATGAACAGCCTCTTGTCAGGGGCTTTATAGATAGGATCTGGGTTGAGTTAGATGATGACTGAGGTCCAGTTCCTCACTAAAGCTCTGGTACCCAACACATCCCTCTGGAGCTCCAATATTCCTCTTTGTACAAGATCTGACATCTACACAGAAATAGATTCCCTTGCCTCTACACCTCATCCATTGACTGAAAATGTGTATTCCTGATGCATTTCAAAATAAAACTTCATGAAAACATCATTCAAGGAGCAAAAGCTGTTTGCTAGAGATGCAAAGTAGGGAGAAGATAACAAGAATGAGTCAAGGAAGACATCTAATGACAGAATTCAGGGAAAAAGGAATAAGCATTTATATAGCACCCACTATGTGCCAGGCAGTGTGCTAAGCACTCTTAAAAAATACTCATTTGAGAGAAAAGAAGACAAGAATTAGTGAAAAGCTGGTGTGTGGTTGAAGGGAAGAGTGTATTACAACTTTCACCTCACCAATAGAACCAAAGGACTTCACAATCAAATTAAATTAAGCCGGTTCTTTTCAGTTTATTTTCTTGCATTTTCAGCCCTTTCCTTTAAACTAAGCTTTCATACTGCATCAGATTTCATAATACTTAAGTCAAATACTTTTTATTTTATTTTTATTTGATACTTTGATGATCTATTACAGTTAAGTCTAAATACTTCAGGGCAGTTAGGTGGTACAGTGGAAAGAGTGTTAGGCCTATAGTCAGGAAGACTCATCTTTCTGAATTCAAATCTGCCCTCAGACACTTACTAGCTATTTAACCCTAGGCCAGTCACTTAAATCTGTTCATCTCAGTTCTTAATCTGTAAAATGAGCTAAACCCTAAATGGGATCACAAAGAATGGGACAGGACTAAAATGACCAAACAGTTAAATGCTTCAATTTATCTTAAAGGGAATCTTGGCACTATATTTTATACAGCATTTTTCAGTGTGTAAAATATAGTACTAAGATTTCCTTTAAGGTAAATTGCAAAGCCCTCTCAACCCTCATGCTTTTTTTTTTTGTCCTTGATCACCTTATGATATAGCTTGAGGATTCCATTTATCAGTTATATTTTAATTTACTTTTCAGTAAGCAATTGTCAACTTAAGTCTTGGGGTACTTTGTAGAGTAATATCATTTTGGGGGGCGCTAATAAATAAATCTGTGGAATATATTTATTCTCTGATAAAAATTTCTCATGCCAAAGTTTCTACTTCCATTTTAGTTACGTATCAAAGACCTCTGTTTCCAAACTCATTTTGAGAATCATGCCTAGGGTTGTTAATTTACTATGTTAAGATTCTGAGAGTGAGAGACAGAGGGTGCATACTTAATTCATTGTAAAGTAGATGTGGAACTGGTCTAAAACAAGAATTATGACATAAAGAATAGAATCAATGAACATTCAATATTGCCTAAGGTAATGCTAGATTGTTTACTTCATGTCTTTATCCCTTTATAAATATGGAATCAAAGAGAAGGAAGTTAATTGGATCACTAAGACCCAATTCAGTCACTATAAGGTAGCTAAGCAAAGTAATACTTTATGTGGAGTCAGGAAGACCTGAGTTCAAATTTTGCTTTAGACACTTAACTAGCTGTGTGACCCTGGACACATCACTTAACTTTAGTTTGCCCTCAGTTTCCTCATCTGTAAAACAGGTGTAATATAATAGCACCTATCTCCCAGGATTGTTGTATGAAGAAAAATGAGAGGAATATTTGTAAAGCACTTTGCAAACTAAAGGCATGGGCAAAATGGCCAGGACAGATACAACCCATACTTCTGACAATCTAGGAAGTATTCAACAAACAAATATTCATTAAATTCCTACTATGCATGAGACTACATACTACACTGCAGATACAGAGATGAAAACAACAGTCTCTACCTTCTCTGCCTTCAAAGAGTTTATAATCTGGAAAGACAATCTTCTACAAATGACAAGGAGGAAGAGGATGGATGGGAAGACCGTGGCAACAATACGCGGCATCAGTGGCTTTGGTGACTCCAAGCCAAGGCCTTTGGAAGGTGAGGAGACAGCGAATCAAACTGCATTGCCAGGAGCCACTGGGTTTCATCTTGGCCTGACCCAGACAAACCCTATTGGAAGGGAACAAGAGGCCCAAGGACTCTCTGATCTTCTGTTAACCAGCTGCAGCAGGGAGCCTGCCAAAGTGCTACAGTGAGTAGGGAGCGCCCTACAGAGCCGTCTGGGGAAGGGATTACCAGGCTGATCCCCTGCCTCCAGAGCCAGGAATGGTTCAAGGTCCACAAACAGCAAGGCCCTGCCAGTGAGGGGGGACAACAAGCATTGGGGAACTTCCCCCCTTGCTGTCGTTGTCTCTTCCCTTTCTCTGGCTGGGGTTTTAGACTCTGGACAGCATGCAGCCTGTGAGGTAATCTGAATTCTTTGGCAACAACCAAGCACCTGAATTCTTTAAAAACCACAGGAATCCAACAGAGAAAAGGTAAATATCCCTGTGGAGCCAGTGCTAATTAGCAAGGAGGGCTACTGAAGAAGGGCTTATAGAAGGGAGGGGCCACAGTTACTTTCTGGTCCTTTTTGAATGAATAATATTTGCGGAGACAGTAAGAAAGTTCAGACATCACTCAGTGCCCACCATGAAATCCCCAGCATTGCTGAACACTTACGGGTCCCTGCATAAAACTTCACTTTTCCCTGAACTGTTAGAGCAGCAGATCCTTGGGTCTCTGATAGCACATTTGGATTTCAGTTCAATTTTGTTTAATTTTATTTTTCTTGTTTCACTGAAAAAGTGGGTGTTAGCTTCATCTTCTAAAAGGATCTTGTCAAATCATTTAGACCTAACACTGGACCCAACTAAAGCTATAAAATCTAATACAAAGGCTTTTTTGGATTCCACCTCTCTGTCTGAGAAGAAAAAGAATCCGGCACCATCTTAGCAGAAAAGCCTCTCTGCATTTCACCCTCCCTCCAATGACACAGACCGCCAGTGCCCCCTGCTGACCTCATGACATACAAACCTAAAAAGCAAGTGAAGAGACCATCAGCATATATTTAGGCAATCATGCATAGATTCTTTTTTTGTTTTTTTTTTGTGGCGATAAGTTGTTTTTCATTTTTTTTTGTTTTTTGTTTTAATTTTTTTAAAATTTAATTTGTTTTTAGTTTTCAACAATCACTTCCATAAATCTTTAATTTCTCCCACTCCTTCTCCCCTCCCTTCCTGAGACAGCATGCAATCTTTTATGGGTTCTACACATACGTTCTTATTAAACACATTTTCACATTAGTCATACAGCAGAAGAATTCAAACGAATGGGAGAAAAACAAAACAAAACAAAACATAACACAAGAGAAAAGTATCTGCTTCATTTTGCATTCTGATTCCATACTTCTTTCTCTGGATGTGGATGACATTTTGCCTCAAGAGTCCTCTGAGGATGTTTTAGGTCCTTGTATTGCTCTGAAGGGCTTAGTCTATCACAAACATTCCTTGCACACTGTGGCTGTTACCGTGTACAATATTCTCCTGTTTCTGCTCCTTTTACTCAGCATCAGTTCATATAAGTCCTTCCAGGCTTCTCTGAAGTCCTCCTGTTCATCATTTCTTATAGCACAGTAGTATTCCATTATATTCATATACCACAACTTGTTTAGCTATTCCCCAATTGATGGGCATCCCCTTGGTTTCCAGTTCTTGGCCACCACAAAGAGAGCTGCTATAAATATTTTTGAATATGTGGGATCTTTTCCCATTTTTAAGATCTCTTTGGGATACAGTCCTAGAAGCAATATTGCTGGATCAAAGGGGATGCACATTTTTGTAGCCCTTTGGGCATAGTTCCAAATTGCTCTCCAAAATGGTTGGATCAGCCCACAGCTCCATCAACAACAAATTAGTGTGCCAACACTCCCACATCTTCTCCAACATTTATCATCTTTCTGTTTTATCATGTTAGCCAGCTGATAGGTGTGATGTGGTACCTCAGAGTTGCTCTGATTTCATGCACAGATTCTTGAAGCCAGAATGAACTTTGAGAAGTCTTATAGTTCAGCTTCTTTATTTAAAGACTGCAGGATTTGGAGCTAGAAAGATTCTCTAACACATCACTTAGCCCAACACACTGATTTTATAGGGAAAGAACCTGAGATCCAGAAAGAAAAGTGACTTGCCCAAGGTCACACAGATAAGAAGTCACTAAAATTTGCCTACCTCCTCTGGGTCAAAATGCAATACAACTTGCCACCACTAATTGAGCAAAAATTTGAGGACAAAGAAAACAATAACATCAGAAAACAAATTTTATTTCCTCAATATTTTACATACTCATAAAAAAAGAGTATTTTGTCAAGTTTTCTTAACACTAGTTTCACTTTCTAATGCTTCTCTTTTTTATGAGATGATGCTGTCCATAATCATCCATCATTTGTTTTCATAAGATTTTACAAATGATTGGCAGTCATCTCTTCCTATTTGGCAAGGAAGTCAGATATTTGTTCACTAAAGCTTTCTGGGCTCTATTAGTCTCTGTGGCAGCAATTAACTTGTTGTTGTTAAGCTTCACAGTGAAATTATTACAGCAGGTATTCGTGTCATTTTTGCTGTACATTTAACATTTTTGATGTTCAATTGTTTTTTAAATAATTCAAGGTTAAATTGTTTTGATTATGTGGCATATATTTTTCTTATTCTTTTTTTAAAAAACTCTAATTCTGACTTTGCAAGATAACTGACTCAGGTACAGTAGTTTGTGGATTACATTTTGCTCATTGCATTGAGCCCAGTATAGCCCTTTGCAGTGTAAACTACAGAACAGATGAGATTTTTAATCACTTCACAGAGTGTGGCTGGTCAATCTACAGCAGATCAAATGGATAATGAACTTCTGTTGCCTTCTCCTTGCTAAGTCCTCCCCTGTATAACAGATCCCAATCCATCCTGTCTCTTCTAGGAGACAGCCCTTTCTATTATCCTCACTCGCTTATCTTCAATTTAACTGTATCTATTGGCTACTTCTATATTACTTACAAACACATCTCCCTGGCCTCAAAAAATTGTCCTCCTTGATGCTTCTCGTCCCCATCTTCTATAGTCTCATATCTCTTCTCTCTATTGATGCTAAACTCCTTGAGAAGGCCACCTTCAATAAGTGTCTCCACTTCCTCTCCCTTCCTCTCTTCTTAACTCTCTATAGTCTGGCTTCTGATCTTATCATTCAACCCAAACTGCTCCATCCATAATTACTAATCATCTCTTAACTGCAGAATCTGATGGCCTTTTATCAGCCCTCATCCTTCTTGACCTCTTTGACTGTGGTGATCTTCTTCTCCATGACACTCTATTCTCTCCAGGTTTTTGGGACATCATTCTTGCCCAGTTTACCTCCTACCTATCACACTACTCCTTCCTAGTCCTCTTCATCCAGACAGCACTTTCTAACTATGGGGGTCTCACAGGGCTTGGACCTGAGTCCTCTTCTCTTTTCCTTCTATACTGTTTCACTTGGTGATCTCATCAGTTCCTATGGATTCAATTATCATCTCCATGCTAATGATTCTCAAATTTATCCAGCCTTAACCTCTCTGCTGATCTGCACTTTCACATCTCCAACTGCCCAATACATTTCTTGAACTGGATGCCAATATTTCCAAAACTGAAATCATTATTTTCACCCTAATACCTCCCCTCTTCCTAATTTACCTATTACTGTTGAGAGGAACACTATTCCTCACAGTCACACAGGCTTACAACCTGTATATCATCTTCAACTCATTCTGAACTGCACCTTCCTCTTTGTAAGCTGTCGCTAAAGCCTGTCAATTTTACTTTCATAATATCTCTTGCATGTGTTCCCTTCTCTCCTCTGACACTGCCACCACCCTGGTACAGGCCCTCATCACCTCACATCTGGACTATTATAGTAGCCTACTGGTGGGTCTGTATGCCTCAGGTCTCTCTCTCATCCAAACCATCTTTCATTCTGCCACCAAAGTGATTTTCCTAAAGCACAAGTGCAACTATGTCACCTCCATCCCAGTTATTCAATAACTCCAGTGACTCCCTATTACCTCAAGGATCAAATACAAATCTTCTGTTTGGCCTTCAGAGCCTTATATAACCTAGGACCCTCTCCAGTTTTCCTATTTTCTTATATCTTACTTCCTGCAACAGTATTAGATCCTGCAACACTGTGCTCCTGTCTGTTCTGTGAAGACAGATCACTGCCAGGCATTTTCTCTGGCTATCCTGTATGCCTGGAATGCTCTCCCTCCTCAGCTTGTTCTACTGGCTTCCCTGGCTTCCTTCAAGTCCCAGCTAAAGTTGCACCTTCTACAGGAAGACGTTCTTGATCTCCCTTAATTCTATGGTCTTCTGTCTGGATTACTTCCAATTTGTCCTTTACATAGATTATTTGTACCTAGTTGCTTACATGTTGTCTCCCCCATTCCACTGTGAGCTCCTTGTGAGCAGGGACTGTCCTTTGCTTCTTTTATTCCCAGCATTTATTCTAGTTCCTGGCACATAGCAGGCACTTAATAAATGTTCACTGACTGATAGATATCAATATGCATTTGGAAAGATACCATGTAGAGCTCATCCAACAGAATAACTAGATAGGTATCTACAGATAGATAGATATCTATAGACAGAGACAGATAGACAGATAGACAGGTAGACAGATCTGGGATCACAGTATAGATGGACAAAAAGTTGAGCCCCAAGTACCAAAGAAGGAAGACAGTGGGCTGATGGCTTTTCAGAAATTACAAAGCTCTTTTGCTGACCAAGGTTCCCATGAAAGCATGGGTATATCGCTTTAATATTAATATTTTACCAGTAATACAATATGGTACTGTAAAGCAGAACATTATTGCCTCTGAAGAATCAAAGATAAATATGACACAAAGAGCAATGATAAGACGTGGTCTGTGTGAATAGGTCACAAAATATAGCCAAAGAGAACTTCAAAGATCAGGAGTAAAAGACATCAAGGAAGTAAATGAGAGGAAGAAGAGACAGGATGGTAAGAGCAGAGAATGACTGGCATACAGATGCTCTATTGGTATCCCTGTGATGCTGAAAGAAAGGAAGGGCAGTTGGGATGGACACCCTCACGAGACAGACTTTTAGGAGAGCGGGCACAAGAGTCACATAAGATGTACAGGTGTGAATGAGTTATAAACTATCAAAATGGGTGAGATCACAGGTCCACTTAAACAAAAAAACAAAAATGGTAAGACAAAATGTCTTTTGGATTTCTAAAGTTATTTAACCCAAAATGAAGAAAACTTCAAATGCTAAATTTAAAACTAGCTATTCAAGTTCTGTTATCAGGTTAAAAATTCAAACTTTAAAATAAGACAGTTATTCTAAAAAACAGAACTGAATTTACAACCTCTCCCAGAATATTAAAATGGGTCTAAGAGAAATTACAGGTTTCTTCCAACACTTACTTTTCTTTTGTAGTCAAAGGACAGAAACAATGTAAGGAGATAGGCTTCAGCATAGCTGTTTTTCCTTCTAAAGAAGGGAAAACTCTGACATATAAATATATATTTCTAGCTTTTTTTCTCATCTTCCCACTTTTGCCTCTTTGGGAAAATAAGGGAGGGGTGTCTTTCTGTGATTGTCCTTCCAGATGAAATTGAGGTTTTATTTGGATAGCAAGAAAAAGCATCTCAGTGAAAAAAGATATCTTTTGATGCAGAGGAGCTATAGACTGGGAATGAAAGTCATCACATAGATTATGAAAATAAAAATCAATAGGTAAATGTAAAGGATCACAAGAAGTTATACAAGTTAAGAAACATTATGAGATGTAGAGAGAAAGCTTATGTAGGCTTATAATTGGAGAAATTCTTAACCTAGACTCTACACATCAATTTCAACAGAACTTGGGTGGGGAAAAAAAATTACATCTTTATTTTGTTTCTTTTTGTAATTCTATGTATTTCAGAGGCAGTTAAGTGGTGCAATAGAGTGCTGGGTCTGGAATAAGAAAGAATGAGTACAAATCCAGCCTCAGACACTTGCCAGCTATGAGACGTTGGGTAAAGGTAAGGTTTCTTCTGTTACAGTTTCCTCAACTGTAAGATGGGGATAATAATAGTATCTATATATCAGAGTTCTTGTAAAAATCAAATAAGATAATATTTGCAAAGTGCCCACTGCCTGGCACATGATAGGTGTTTAATAAATGCTCATTTCCTTCTCCTTATTTTAGACACAAAAAGGGTTAAGAACTCCTGTTGTATAGTATCGATACACTATCTTTGAAAAACAATATATAACTTTACTATATGATGCCCAAACAAGCCCAATTTGAGGCAGAAACTAATGGTGTTGGCAGAGAGTGATATCGTAGATACACATGAAAGAACAAATTTGAATTACAGACTGGGGATTCTAAAACTATGAAACTGCAAATTCTCAGTAGCTTCACAATATCTGTGCAGAAGGAAAGGCTTAATATGACAAAGAAATAAATACAGAAGAGGTTATATTCCAACAGAGGAAGAAACTCAGAATCTTATAAACAAAGCATGCAAAAATATATTTGTAACTTTATTTCACTACAATTGGTTTCCTTTGTAATTCTATATATATTTTACATTTAAAAACATTTCTCTGCGAATTTCACTCACTTGCCAAAGGAGTCCATGACACAAAAATGATTAAGGACTCTTGATCTTCACTTGAGAGGACCGGCCCAGCCTTCTCTTTTCAACAGTCATGGTTTTTGATCTCCATTTCTCTTAATTTTCAAGTAATGAGAAGTCAAAATCTAAGGAGCTCAAGCAATGTCTAGTGTCCCCAGAGTTCAAATCCCAAAAATTTACCAAGAAACATACAGTATTATAAATACTGGTAGTGCCACCTAGAGGTTAGAGGAAGATTAGTATCTTCCTGGAAAATGGGTCTTGGTAAAGGACCATAATATATAACACTGGGAAGGGTCTTAGAGATAATTTGGACTAATCCCCTCATTTTACAGATGAGAAAAGTTAGAAGTTAAAGTCACGTGGGTATAAATAGCAGTACTTGAGGTTATAGCTCTAATCACATCTATCAAAGGTCACATTTATTTCTTAAGTGATGAATTAAAACCTTATAAAATGAATAAAAAATACTAACACATATGTAGAGCTGCCAGTAAATAATTCTATATTTACAAATAGCCCTAATTAAACACATAGCACATATTTATTTATATGCTTAGTCTAGTTAATTTTTTTTCTATAATACAAAAATTTATAAATGTGCAATGATTTTGCCAGTCATGGCTTCTAATGGATCATAGACCAGATGTTATAACAAATGACATTTCTATATGGCTTAAAGACTTTCTAACATTTTACATACATTACCTCATTTGATCTTCATAATAATAAACCTGAGATGCATACAATGAGTCTTATTATCACCACTTTCAAGCATGAGAAATCTTAGGATCCAAGTGGTCACAGTCAGTTAAGTATTACAAGCAAGATTTAGGGAATAGCGCAATCAGTAAGTAAGTAAAACCCAAGTATTTTTGACCCCCTAAGCCACACTACTTTCTAATTCAAACCCAGGTATCTTCCAACTTCAAGTTTCAGGTCTCTTCTACTACACTATCTAGTCCTGTCCTATGACATAAAAACTAATAGTTAAAAAAGGAAAATTAGGCAAGCCAGCTGACAAAAATGGTTGGAGGGGAAAAGAACAAAGAGACATCATATAATCATTTCAAATACCTTAAACTATTTCACAAAAAGAATACCATCTATAGAATTCTGTAGGTCACCAAATGAACAAAAATGAAAACAAATTAATGTACATATTTAGTGCTGTACCACTCAAACTAACAGATGTTAGATTATAGGCTAGACAAAACAATGAAATTAATTTGAAGAAATAAAAGGTAGAACTCAGGGTAAATGAAGAGAAAAAACAGGAAGGACAGCATTTCCAGGCCTCAAAAGCAGCATTAGGTACTTGTTAAAAAACAGAAAAATAGATCAGTGAAACAGACTAGATAATTATCAACTGAAAATAAACAATAATCCAGCATTCAGTAAGCTCAACAACACAAACGACTTGGAGGATAACTCTCTATTTAACAAGAATTGCTGAGAAAATGGCAAAAAATATTTAGGAAAAAATAGGTTTAGATGAACACCTCCCATCATATATCACAATACTCTTGTGAGGGCAGAGCCAAGAGGAAGTGTAGAACCAAGATGTTAGAGTAGCAGGAGTAGCAGTGCAATGAGGTCTTCCACACCACAAACTCCTAACAGACTCAGAAAATGCACCAGACAGAATCCTGTTGGGGAAATGCAAAAAAGTCACAGTGAGCCCTTAGTCCATCCAAGAATGGCACAGTGAGACAGCCAGAGAGGTCTGTCAACACTGGGGACATGGTTGGGCAAGGAGCACACAGCACAAGGAGCATACTAGCACCCAAAGAGAGGCTGTGCACCAGGGCCAAAGGACATCGAACTGCCAGCTTTGTCACCTACTAGACAGTCCCAGGTTGATGATCCTGGATAGCCTGAGAAGGGGACCCGCCCATGGGGTGTCCTGGTCAGGAAGCTGTAAGCACCAAGAAATGAAGTAATTCAGAGACCACCAGCAGCATCGGCAATGTGACTCAGACCCCAAATGTGAAACAGAGTCTCCCATCCAATGTCCAGCAATAAAATCCTCAGGGGCAAAGGGTAACCTAAAATTCTGCTGTTCTGAGCCAAAACAGCTCCACAGCTAGCTGATTCCAAAAGAGTCCAGCAATAAGTCTACTCTTCCTGGGACCCAAACCCAGGTCAGGAACTTGCAGAGCTCAAATAATTAAGGCAGTAATCATTTTTTGCCCTGGATCTGATTACTTTGGGAGCACTGAAACCCTGTAGGTCCCAAGCCTGCCCATGAGATTCTGGAACAACACAACACTCATTACCCCAACAAAGCAGGAAGAAGACCAGCTCAAGATGAAATGTGAAATGTATTAGGTAAATAGAAACAGCAATATTTTAAGCTGTGAATGACTTAGCTATCCTCAGCAATACAACGATTCAAGACATCTCTGAAGGACTCAGGTTGAGGAATACTATTCATCCCCAGAGAAAGAGGTGATAGTGTCTGAATGCAGAATGAAACATACTTTTTTAACTTTCTCTATTTTTTCTTAGCTTTTCTTTTGTTTATGTTTTCTTTGACAACATGACTATTAGGGATATGTTTTACATGATGACCTGTATTGAACTGCTTGCTATTATATGTATAACTATTATATGTGTATATATGTATATATACATATATATGTGTGTGTGTGTATGTATATATATTATATAACTATTGAGAAGTCAAAGAAGGTGGGGGAGAGTGGGGAGGGAGGAAGGGAGAGAATTTGAAACTCAAAAGTTTTAAAAACGAATGTTAAAAATTGTTTTTACATATAACTGGGGAAAAATAAAATACTAAATAAAAGCTTAAAAAAATAAAATAAGACCAGTTCAGACCTTCCCTCCAGAAGTGTCACAGAGCCCAGCCCTAGCAAAATTTGAAGTCAAGAAGTTGGCTGGAAGAATGAGCAATCAAGAAAAGAATGCCACCATTAAACAGCTGTGATGGCGGCCGGGAGGCCCAAGACACCAACACAGAAGATAATGGTTCTGAAACATCTACAAGCATTGGCTCAGAAAAAACACATCTGGGTCACAAACTCAATTAAAATTAGACTCCATTCCTAGATGAAGCAAAAACTGCTTTGTTTTACGTTTTAAAATATTTTTAATAAATGGGATGAGAGTTCTTGAAGATAAAACTGGAAAAGAAATGAGAGCTATGGAAGAAAGAATTGGAAAGGAAATTAACTAATAGCTTGGCATAAGAGGTACAAAAAGCTTGCTCAAGCAACATATCTCCTGAAAATTTGAATGGACCAAATAGATACCAAGGATATCATGAGTTAAAAAGAAATACTAAAACAACGCCACAGAAAAACAGAAAATAATACAAGGTATCTCAAAGCAAAAGCAACTCACCTGGAAAACTGATCAAGGAGAAAAAATTTAAGACTCATTAGACTATCAAAACAACAGTCTAAAAAGAGCCTAGACATCAATTTTCAAGAAATTTTGAAAGAAAACTAACAGATCTCTTAGAACCAGAAGGAAAAGTGGAAAATGAAAGAATACACTAATCACCTCCTGAAAGAAACTCCAAAATGAAAACTTCCAGGAACATCACTGCCAAAATCTAGAGCTTCCAGGTCAAGGAAAAAATATTTCAACCAACCAATCAGAAAGAAGGAATTCAAATAGTGAGGAGTCATAGTCAAAATCACACACAATTTAGCAGCTACCACTACAAAAGAGCAAAAACTTGGAATACTGTATTCCAGATGGCAAAGAATATGGACTTACATCCAACAATAACTTACCTAACAAAACTGAGTATAATGCGACAGGGGGGGTAAAATGATCTTTAATTAAATGAAGAACTTCCAAGCATTGCTGATGAAAAGACTAGAGCTATGTAGAAACTTTGACGTACAAAGACAAGAGTAAAGAGAAACAAAAAAGTAAACATGAATGAACAATGATAAGGGAAGATGGGGAGATGACATATGTGTCCTCTCTGATTCCTGTCATCACCAGGGTTCATAAAGGGAGTCCAATGAGACAAGGCCTAGGAGTGGTTGTAATATCTTGATGATCTGAAGAAAAGAATGGAAAGAGAGGGGAAGATGAATGTACTGGGGGAAAGAAGAGAGGGAAAGGAAGATTAGGGAAAATGATCTCACATAATCAAAGTGCACAAGTAGATATCTATGTAAATAAGGGGGAGGGGCAGCTAAGACTAGAACCTCATCTCATCGGAACTAGTTAAAAGAAAGAGGAATACATATGAATGTGCACACACACGGAGTTCAGAAATACATTTCACTCTAGTAAAATAGGAGGAAAGAGGAACAGAGTGGAGGGAGTATCCATTTAGTACTAAACAAAACAAATTCTAGGACTGTACATAAATATTTAAAGCAATTTTTTAAGTGACAAAGAATGGGAATCTGGGGAGGTGCCCATAAACTGGGGAGTGACTAAACAAGCTATGGTGTGTGTATATATATGTATGTAAAGATACACTACTATGGACCTTTATCAGTGTAATAACCAATTAGGATTCTAGAGGACTTACATTGAAACATATCCTGACAGACAAGTGAGGGGTTCAGAATAAAACATATTTTTTTCAAACATGGCCAGTGAAAAATTTTGTTTTGTTTGACTGTATATATTTGTAACAAGGCTTTTTTCTTGTTTTCCCATTTGGAGGTGGGAAAGCAGAAAGTGGGAGAGAAAGAAGGCTCATCTTTGTTTGAAAATAAAATAAAATTTAATTTTAAAAAATATTGTACAAATAGATATTCAATAATATAAAAGGTCACATTATTTCTAAAAAAAAAGAAAAAACCACGAGAAAATATTAATCCAAAGTTGGAGGAAATCTCAGAATATGAAACATAATTTCAATTATGTGAAATTAAAAAGCTTTCATGTTTCAAAAAACTGAAGCTAGAATAAAAATGGAAACTGACATTTAGGAAAGAACTATTATCAGATATCTTTGATAAGGACCTTCAATCCTATATGTGTGTGTGTGTGTATGTATATGCACGTATATATGTATATGTATGTATGTATGTATGCATGCATGTATGTATATGTGTGTATACATATACATGTATGTATGTATGTAGAAGGAAATAGTACAAATATATAAGACCAAGAACTATTCCCAGTGGAAAAAAGGTCAAAGGATATGAACAAGCAACTAAACGGTACAGTGAGCAGAACAATGAACTATGACTTAAAAAGACCTCAAATCCGTCTTCCTTCAAGGGCAGCCCTGGGTAAATCATTTAACCTCGTTCAGCCTCAGCTTCATCATATGTAAAATGAGGAGGGTGGACTCAAGAGCCTCTAAGGTCCCTTTCAATTATAAATCTATGATCTTACGATTTTTCCTAATGTTGTGAGGCACTGGATACTCCAGATGCCATTTTCAAAAGATGAAGTGCAAACTATTAACCACCATATAATAGAGACTGCTCCAAATCACTAATAATAAATAAAAGAAACGCAAATTAAAATAATTCTGAAATTTTATCTCACATGGAGAAAATAGACAAAAAAGATAAAACATGGGAATAGTCGATATTCAGTGGGTGTGGAAAAAGGAGCATATAAATACACAGGTGGTGGAGCTATAAAATGGCTCAACCATTCTGCAAAGCAATTTAGAGTTATGTTTTAAAGAGTGTCTAAAATTAAAACAATAAAGCAGCAAATGAGCACGGTGAAATTCCAACAAAAACAGAAGAAATGAAAAAGTAATAGAACATATTACACAAAGTCATATGCTAACAAAACTGAGGACATAAAAATAAAGGAATACCTTCAAAAACAGAAAATAGCCAGATTGACAGAAGATCTCTGAAAAGTTTATAGAACTAGCCATAAAAGAACAACCAAAGAAATACTGAACCCAATGAGCTCATAGGAGAATTCTATCAAACTTTTAAAGAACAATTAGTACCTATACTACACAAAATCTTCTCAAAAATTGCATAAGAAAGCACCCTACCAGAATCCTTCTACATTAATACATAAACTAGGGAAGAATAACAACAAAGAACTATAGATCAACACAATTAATGAATATTGATTCAAATAAAATTCTGTCAGACTATAGGGATTTATCCAATAAATCATTCATTATGACCAATTTGGATTTATAGGAGGGATGCAAGGATGGTTCTATATTAGGAAAACTATCAACATAAAACACAAAAACATATAAAGCCAAATGATTATCTCAATAGATGGAGAAAAAACACAACCTTTGACAAAGTATAACATTCATTTATACTTAAAAAAACCCTACAAAGTACAGGCATAGAAGGCCCCGTTTTAGTCTCATAAAAAGTATCTCTCTAAAATCAAAAGCAAACACCATATGCAATATTCACTAGAATCTTTTTCTTTCTTTTTTTATTTTATTTTATTTTATTAAACTTTTAATTTGGGGTTACAAATTTTCTCCCCTTTTTTCCCCCTCCCCCCCCCCAGACCCAAGTTTTCTAATTGCCCCTGTGACCTATCTGCTCTCTCCTCTATCCTCCCTCCCTGCCCTTGTCTCCGTCTTCTCTTTTGTCCTGTAGGGCCGGATAGCTTTCTTGACCCCTTAACCTGTGTTTCTTGTTACCCAGTGCTAAGAACATTACATTTGGTCCTAACACTTTGAGTTCCAACTTCTTTAGCTCCCTTCCTCTCTACCCCTTCCCCTTGGAAGACAGGCAGTTCAATATAGGCCATATCTGTTTAATTTTGCAAATGATTTCCATACTAGTTGTGTTGTATAAGACTAACTATATTTCCCTCCATCCTATCCTGTCCCCCATTACTTCTATTTTCTTATGGTCCTTTCCCTCCCCATGAGTGTCGACCTCGGACTGCATTCTCCTCCCCATGCCATCCCCTCTATCCTCCCCCCCTTCCTGCTTGTGCCCCTGTCCCCCACTCTCCTGTATTATGAGATAGGTTTTCCTATCAGAATGAGTGTGCATTATATTCTTTCCTTTAGTGGAATGTGATGAGAGTAGATCTCATGTTTTTCTCTTGCCTCCCCTCTTTATCCCACCACTAATAAGTCATTTGCTTGCCTCTTTTATGAGAGATAATTTGCCCCATATAACTTCTCCCTTTCTCCTCCCAATATTTCTCTCTCACTGCTTGATTTCATTTTTTTTTTTTTAGTATATGATCCCATCCTCTTCAATTCACTCTGTGCACTCTGTCTCTATGTATGTGTACGTGTATGCATGTGTGTGTGTGTGTACTCCCACCCAGTGCTCAGATACTGAAATGTTTCAAGAGTTATAAATATTGTCTTTCCATGTAGGAATGTAAACAGTTCAACTTTAGTAAGTCCCTTATGATTTCTCTCCGCTGTTCGCCTTCCTATGGTTCTCTTCATTCTTGTGTTAGAAAGTCAAATTTTCTTTCCAGCTCTGGTCTTTTCATCAGGAAAATTTGAAAGTCTTCTATTTCATTGAAAGACCATTTTTTCTCCTGAAGTATTATACTCAGTTTTGCTGGATAGGTGATTCTTGGCTTCAGTCCTAGTTCCTTTGACCTCCGGAATATCCTATTCCATTCCCTTCTATCCCTCAATGTAGAAGGTGCCAGATGCTGTACTATCCTGATTGTATTTCCACAATACTTGAATTGTTTCTTTCTAGCTGCTTGCAATATCTTCTCCTTCACCTGGGAACTCTGGAATTTGGCCACAATGTTCCTAGGAGTTTCTCTTTTTGGATCTCTTTCATGCGGTGTTCTGCGGATTCCTTGAATATTTATTTTGCCTTCTGGTTCTAGAATCTCAGGGCAGTTTTCCTTGATAATTTCGTGGAGGATGATGTCTAGGCTCTTCTTTTGATCATGGTTTTCAGGTAGACCCAGAATTTTTACATTGTCTCTCCTGATTCTATTTTCCAGGTCAGTTGCTTTTCCAATAAGATATTTCACATTATCTTCCATTTTTCGAATCTGCGCGGTATGTTCTGAGATATCTGTCTTTCTCGAAAAGTCGAAAGCTTCCATCTGTACCATTCCAGATTTGAGAGATCTATTTTCTTCAGTAAGCTTTTGAATCTCCTTTTCCATTTGGTTAATTCTGCTTTTGAAAGCCTTCTTCTCCTCATTGGCCCCTTGCACCTCCCTTGCCAGCTGAGTTAGGCTAGTTCTCAAGGTGCCAATTTCTTCAAGATTTTTTTGGTTCTCCTTTAGCAGGGAGCTGATCTGTTTTTCATGCTTCTCCCTTATCCCTCTCATTTCCCTTCCCAGTCTTTCCTCCACCTCTCTAACTTGATTTTCAAAATTCCTCTTGAGCTCTTCCATGGCCCGAGCCCATTGGGTGGGCTGGGGTACAGAGTCCTCGATTTCTGTGTCTTTGCCTGATGGCAAGCCTTGTTCCTCCCCATCAGAAAGGAAGGGAGGAAGTGATTTTCCTCCCATAAAGTACCCTTCAATAGTTTTATTTCTTTTCCCTTTTCTTGGCATTGTCTCCCCCTAGTGGCCTGACCTCTGAATGTTCTCCTCACATCCACCTCGCCTCCTGGTCCTCCCAGCCAGCGTTTGGGGACTGAGATTCAAATGCTGCTTCCCGCCTTAGGATTTTTGGTGGGGGGCAGGGCTGTTATTCAGTGTTAAATTAGGCTCAGGTGCTGAGGTCAGGGGCAGGGCCGCCTCTCTGGCTCAATTCCCTCAGGGGGTTTATACACAGACCTTCCACAATGGATCCAGGCTCCCGCTCGTTTCCCCGTCCGCAGCCACCTCTCAGCCCCCACCTCCCGGGGGGGCCCGAGCTATGGGGGCACCACGCTCCCCTCTCAACCCGCCAAAGAGACTCTCTCACCTACCCCCGTCAGTCACCTATTGGTGGGGGGCCCGTGCAGCTGCTGAAGATCCCGCCTCCGGATCCCTCTCAGAACTTTGTCTCTCGGAGCCACGGCCGCCATCGCCGCCGCAGGTCCGGGCTGGGCACCGTGTCTGCAGCGCAACGGACCTTTTGCGAGAGGTTTGCAGGTCCCTCTGTGGGTGGGGGGACCCGCGTGGCCGCTGGATCTCTTTCCCACGGTGTCGCTGCCGCGGCAGGGCTGCTATCCTCTTCCTGCCCCGGCGCCCAGTCCCCGGCGCGAAGGTCCCCCCGCGAGAGGTTTGCAGGTCTCTCCGGAACAGAAATCTCCCTCACTCCAATATTCCGTGGTCTCTGGGTGCAGAATTCGCCCTGGGCTGGTCCCCTCTAGCCGTTCTGTGGTTTGTGTCAATCTTTTTCAATATATATGGGAGTGAAGCAAGTATGCCCATTCTTCCTACTATTGTTTGATATATTTTTTAGACAGTCCTCCCTCACTCAAAACAAAGTTAAGTGCAAGTCATGTCATCATTTCTCTGATGGCATGGTCTTCTTTGGCAATGCAGGACGAACACACACACACATACACACACTCACTCACATATTTTTAGAAATGCTGGCAAAAGCAGTAACACAAGAGGGAGAAATTACTGGCATAAAGATAGTTAAAGAGGATATCAAACTATCTCTATTTGCAAATGATATGATCGTCTATTTAGAAAATCCCAGGGAATCAGCAAAAGTTAAGATAATTAACAGCTTCAGCAAAGCTGCAGTCTACAAAAGTAATTCTTCAAAAATCAAAAGCATTTTTATATAATAACAACAAAATCAAGAAGCAACAAAAAGGGGATTCCACTCCAAGTAACTACAGAATGTATAAAATCTACCAAAACACACAAAAGACTTGTATAGATTTAATTTAAAAGTTTTGTTTTTTTGTTTTGTTTTTTTTGGGGGGAAACACACTTTTATTATCTGACACAGTAACTTCACAACCCCCACCAGTGTGTTTGACATTTACAAACAATCAGCCATAGTGATACCTTTAGCTCAAAAATATAAACTATTTGCTAAATGATAAGGTAAAGGCAATAATAATCATAAAATCTACTCAATGGAAGAAAAGTTAGGAATAACAAAAAATCACAGATGACAAAAGCAAAAATCATCATAGTATCACATTTTACTAATAAATCTAGACCACACTCCACCACCAATATATACAGGGTTTCTGGGGGAGAACTGTTTCACATTTATAGAAACCTGAAAGGGAAATGCATGAGTAGGAAAAAAAAAATTTAAATGCACTTGGGACAGTACACATCTCTGGACTGCAAGCCTTAGTATTTTTGGTCTCATTGAAAATAAACTGAACCACATGAAAACGCTTTTCTGTTAGCTGCTCTCCTTTTTCTTCACTCTCTTACTGGACAAAGCTACTCCTCTTCCACTCTCAAGCCAGTGAAGCAATGACAAGATCTTTTACTTCACAGTCACACAAAACAGAGTACTGAGAAAGTCTTAATCTCTTTCAACAACAACGACAAAAATTATTCTTTTGCTTATACAGTGGCAAACAGTCCACTTAAGCTGCAGAACTATAAAGCAGGTCATGTAGGCTCTCCTGGAAACGTGAACAACTCCACCTAGTTGTTCACATTACACAGGATTCTGCTTTCTCCAGTTAGCTTCTAGTAAAACAAATCCTCTTCTCCAATAAATGCATCTCATAGTAAAATTGTTGCTATGCTGCTTCTGCTCAAAGAAAGCAGGAGAGAACAACCAGGCATCTTTCAGACATTTCCCATCTCTTAGGTGCTAGAGAGCAAATGTATGCCTTGTTTATAGCAGCAAGATTTAGCTTTCCTATAATCAGAATTGCAGCAGAAGACTTTTTTCAACAGACCATGCTGGAGAAAACTCCAGCAAATTAACAAAGCAATGCCTCTCTTCCAATCATCAGGCTCCCAGCAAAGTTTTTGAAGAGTCAGTTAATGCTTCTAGGAGTAGCTTGTCTAGTAGGCTCCTCTGTCTGATGTCCCTGGTTTCTTTTCCCTCCATGTGTGCTCAACTTGTTTGTCTTCTTTCTTATCTTTCTTTAGTTTTTCTTCTCCCTATAGCTTCTTCTTTTTGATTCCCTGTATCTTCCAGTGCTTCAAGTCTGAGCCTGCTCTTTGTTTTTATTTATTTATTTTTATTGTTTTATATGTTTTCAGGGTACTACAATCACTTCCATATATCTTAGACTTTCCCCCTCCTTCCCCCCTTCCAGAGATGGCATACAATTTTATATAGGTTTTACACATACATTCCTATTAAATACATTTTCACCTCAGTCATGTTGCATAAAAGAAATAAAATGAATGGGAGAAATCATAAAACAAACCGAAACATAATACAAAAGAAAATGATCTGCTTCATTCAATTCCATAGTTCTATCTTCAGATGTGGAAGGCATTTTGCCTTAAGAAACCACTGGGAATTTTTTAAGTCCTTGCATTGCAATGAAGTTCTAAGTCTACCAGAAAAATTCCTCGCACACTGTGGTTGTTGCTGTGTACAAAGTTCTAGTTCAGCTCCTTTCATGTAGCATCAGTTCTTATAAGCCTTTTCAGGCCTCCATATACCACAATTTATTCAGCCATTCCCCAATTGATGGGCATCCCTTTGATTTCCAGTTTTTGGTCACAACAAAGAGAGCTCCTTTAAATATTTTTCTACACGTGGGACCCTTTCCCATTTTTATGATCTCTTGGGGATACAGTCCTAGAAGCAGTATTGCTGGGTCAAAGGGTATGCACATTTTTGTAGCCCTTTGGATACAGTTTTAAATTGCTCTCCAGAATGGGTGGATCAACTCACAGCTCCACCAACATGAATTAGTGTTCCAACTCTCCTACATCTTCTCCAACATTCATCATCTTCCTGTTTTGTCATGTTAGCCAATCTGATAGGTTTGATGTGGTATCTCAGAGATGTTTTGATTTGCATCTCTAAGCAACAGTGATTTAGATCATTTTTTCATATGACTATAGATAACTTTTAATTTCTTCCTCTGAAAACTGCCTGTTCATATGCTTTGACGATTTATCAATTGGGGAATGATTTGTATTCTTGTACATTTAACTCAGTTCTCTATATATTTTAGAAATGAGGCCTTTATCACAGACACTAGTTACAAAAATTCTTTCCTAGTTTTGTGCTTCCCTCCTAATCTTGGTTGCATTGGGTTTGGCTGTAGAAAAACTTTTCAATTTAATGTAATCAAAATTATTCATTTTGTACTTCATAATGTTCTCTATCTCTTTAGTCAAAAATTCTTCCTTTCTCCATAAATCTGATAAATACACTATCCCTTGCTCCACTAATTTGCTTACAGTATCAATCTTTATACCTAGATCATGCATCCATTTGGAATTTATTCTTGTGCATGGTGTCAGGCATTGGTCTATGCCTAGTTTCCACCATACTGTTATCCAGTTTTCCCAGCAATTTTTGTCAAACAGTGAGTTCTTATCCCAGAAGCTGGGGTCCTTGGGTTTATCAAACAGTAGATTGCTATATTTATTGACTATTGTGTCTTGAGTACTTAACCTATTTCACTGGTCTACCCTTCTGTTTCTGGTAGAGCTAGGTCACCTTCCCTAGCATTTCTTTCCATTAGCTGCCTTGATATTCTGGACCTTTTGTCCTTCCAGATGAATTTTGATATTATTTTTTTGAGCTCTAGAAAATAATTATCTGCTAGTTTGATTGGTATGGCACTGAATAAGTAAATTATTTTAGGTGACCTAGCTCTACCAGATCTCAAATTATACTATAAAGCAGCAATTATCAAAACCAGTTGGTACTGGCTTAGAAAATATTCGTAACTCTTGAGACTTTTCTCAGTATTTGGGTAGGTGGAGGGATTGTACATACACGTACATACACACACACACACACACACACACACACACACACACATATAGACAGAGAGTACAGGTTGTGTTGAATCAGAAGAGATGACATCCACAAAAAAATAAATAAATCAAATAAAAATTAAGGGGGGAGGAAGGAAAATACTGGGAGGAGAAAGGGAGAAATGGAATGGGGTAGGCTATAACTCATAAAAGAGATAAGAAAAATCTTGTTCAATGGAGGAAAAAAGGGAGAAGGGGAGAGAGGAAAAGTGAAACTACTCTCTCCACGTATGGCTTAAGGAGGGAATAACAAGCTCACTAAATTTGGTTTGAAAATCTATCTTGCAGTACAGGAAAGTAGGGGAGGAGGCAACAAGTGGGATGAGGGGAATGATAGAAGGGTACGCAAATGGGAGAAGGGAGTAACTAAAAACAAACACTTTTGGGAAGGGACATGGTCAAATGAAGGAATAAAAAAAACACGAGGGGATAGAGTAGGATAGAGAGCAATATAGTTAGTATTACACAACATGATTATTATGGAAGTCTTTTGCAAAATGACACATATTTAGTCCATATCGAATTGCTTGCCTTCACAGTGGGGATGGGCAGGGAGGGAGAGAAGTTGGAATTCAAAGTATTAGAAACAAATGTTGAGAATTATTATTGCATATAACCAGGAAATAAGAAACACAGGTAATAGGGTATAAAATTTATCTTGCCCTACAAGAAAAGAGAGACGATGGGGATAAGGGAAGGATGGGGTGTGATAGAAGGGAGGGTACACTGAAGGAAGGGGTAATCAGAATGCAAGTTATTTGGGGGTGGGGGAGAAAAATCAGATGAGGAGAAAAACTGAACGTATTACAAAGTGATGTAAATGCAGTTAGTAACCCTAACCCTAACCCTAAGCCCTAACCCTAACTGAGACTAAATCAGAGCCATCTTTAGTTTGGGGAAAAGAATTTTAGTCTAAGTTTCCTAGAGGCAGGTAACCTCAGGTAAAATTTGGCATTGACAGAAAAGTTAAGGTTTTAACGGTAAGTTTGATTTTATGATTGTTATTTAATCAGGAACTAGAACATGTATAGAAAGGCACGTAAGCCACTTAAGACTTGCCTCAAAAGATGTTCCTTAGTCAATGTGAAATTATAGTCATATCTGAAACCTGGTTATTGGAACTTGCTATTTTAAGATTCTATGGGACTATTAACTGACTTTTCTTCTGAGTCTAACTCCAGGTATGGATAGCAAGAAAAGTGGACTGAGCGTGTAATCCATGATGCCAGTAAGTCTGTGAGATGCTGGTATGAACTGCAAAAGGTAATCTCATGGGAAAGTAGCTGTTCAGCCTGGGCTGAGGTAGGATTCTCCTGACTCAATTTCCCCACTGACACCTGGCAGACTTTAAGCCTGACTGAATGCAAGCTGGCAATCTACTCCTGCCTGAAATTGACAGTTAGTTGGGGAGATACTGGTTCCCTGCAATGTGCCTACTTTTAGTGGCAATTTCCTATAATCAAAAGGTTTGTAAGCTTAATACCAGATTTGTTAAATTATAGATTGTTGATAGGGGAACATGTGAGGTTAAGTCTAAAATTAAGCTATTAGGCTTAGCACTTTAGAGCAACAACAATAAGTCAGGGTCCTTTAATTCTTAGCAATAGTGTGGAAACAATCAGGTGAAGTCAGCATACAGTTATTATTTGTGTCTCAGTTGGCTAATGTTAAAAAAAAAAATTTGTATATGGTCTGTATTGTAAATGCTTTAAGAGAAGTATAACCTGACCAAAAGTTGGAATTGTTTTATGTGATATGAACTGTGTTAAAAATGAAAAATGAAAATAAATAAATGAAAGATGCAAAAAGAAAAAAAAAAGAATTTGGATGCTATACCACTTGGAGCATATATATTTAGTAATGATATTGCTTCACTGTCTATGGTGCCTTTTAGCAGGATATAGTTTCCTTCTTTATCTCTTTTGATTAGATCCATTTCTGCTTTTTGCTTTGTCTGAGATTAGGATTGCTACCCCAGCTTTTTTTACATTAGACAAAGCACAATATATTCTGCTCCAACCTTTTACCTTTACCCTGTGAGCCTTCCCCCATTTCAAATGTGTTTCTTTTAAACAACATATTGTTGGATTATGGCTTTTAATCCATTCTGCTGTCCATCTCCATTTTATGGGACAGTTCATCCCATTCACATTCACAGTTCTGATTACTATCTGTGTCTTTCCCTCCATCCTCTTCCCCTGCCCCATTTGTGCTTTTAGTTCTCCCTTCTCCCTTCCCTCCACAATAGAGTTTTAATTTTTGACCACCACCTCCCACAATCTTCCCTTCCTTCTCTCAGCCCCCTTCCCTTTTACTCCCCTTTACTCTTACTACTTCTTCCTTCCCTTTTAGCCTCCCCTCCCTTTTCTTTCCTCCTTCCCCTCCTACTGCATATGAAGCTAGTTAGATTTCTATACTTAAGTTTGTTGCTCCTTCCTTGAATCAAATCAGATGAGAGTAAATATCAAACAACACTCATCTCTCTTCCCTCTTTCCCTCTACTGTAATATAATTTTGTGCCTCTTCCCGTGATGTAATTTATCATTTTCTGCTCCTCCCTTTCACATCTCCTGTTACAATCCCTTTAAACCCTTAAATCACATTTTTATCACCACATCATTTACTTAATACTCGCTCCCTGTATCTATGTATATTCCTTTTATATTTCATATTAAATATACAATTCTCAAGATTAACAAGTATCATCTTCCCTTATAGGGATGTAAACAGTTTGCCCATATTGAGTAACAAGTTTTGGGTTTTTTTCCTGTTTACCTTTTTATACCTCTCATGAGACCTACATTTGGAGATTGAGCTTTCTATTGCGTTCTGGACTTTTCATCAGGAAGGTCTGGAAATCCCTCATTTCATTGAATGTCCATCTTCTTGCCTGAAATATTATGCTCAACTTTGCTGGGTAATTGATCCTTGATTGTAGTCCCAGCTCCTTTGCCTTACAGAATATCATATTCCAATCCCTTTGATCTTTTAATGTAGAAGCTGCAAGGTCCTGTGTGATCCTGACAGTAACTCCTCGATATCTGAATGGCTTCTTTCTGGCTGCCTGTAGTATTTTCTCCTTCACTAGATAGCTCTGGAATTTGGCAACGATATTCCTTGGTGTTTTTAGTTTAGGATCCCTTTCAGGAGGTGAACGGTGGATTCTTTTGATGACTATTTCGCCCTCTGGATCTAGCACTTCTGGGCAGTTTTCCTTGATGATTTCTTGGAAGATATGTCCAGACTCTTTTTTTCATGGTGGCTTTCTGGTAGGTCAATAATTCTTAGATTTTCTCTCTTGGATCTATTTTCTAGGTCAGTTGTTTTTCCAATTAGATATTCTACATTTTCTTCAATCTTTTCATTCTTTAGATTTTGTTTGACTGATTCTTGATGTCTCATAGAGTCATTAGCTTCTACTTGCCCAATTCTAATTGTTATCAAATTGTTTTCTTCAGTTAACTTTTGCATCTCCTTTTCCATCTGTCCAATTATTCCTTTTAAGGAGTTATTTTCTCCAGTTAGTTTTTGTACTTCCTTTTCCATTTGTCCAATTTTCCCAGTTGGGTTTTGTGCTTACTTTTCCATCTGTTCAATTTTCCCAGTTAGGTTTTGTGCTTTCTTTTCCATTTGTCCAATTTTTCTTTTTAAGGAGCTGTTCTCTTCAGTGAATTCTTTTTTCATACTTTTAAAATCATTGGCTGGTTTTTCTTCTATTTCTCTAATTTGGCTTTTAAAATCCTTCTTCAGCTCTTCCAAGAGTGTTCCTTGTGCTTACAACCAGTTCATAGTCCCTTCTGAAGTTTCAGATGGGAGTACAGTCTCAAGGCTGACCTCTTTGGTATTCATGTTTTGTTCCTTGTCCCCATAGAAAAGTTCTATGGTCTTTTCTTTCCTGTTTTGCTTCTTACTCATGATGATCATAGTCACCCTTTTCCTGGCTTTTAAAGTAGATCTCTGCTTCCAGGGCCACAGTTCTTGTGCCTTGAACTTGAGGTTTTGTGTGTTGTGGCCTCTGATTCTTCCAGCTAAAAGCTGAAGTACTGCAGCTTACCTGGTGCTGAGCTGGATAGTGTGATAAAGCAGAAGCCAGAAGAGGTCTTTTTGTGTTTCCCCAGATTTACCCCAGAGCTAGTTTGTTAAGTGTCAGGGAGGAGTGGTCTGGCAACAGGATGTCTCCTCTGATAAGTCGGAGCATAGGCAAGCTCAATGGTTAGTGATTCTGGCTGCTCTAGTGTCTCCCGGATTTCCCTGGGGTGCTGAGGACACCTGGGGTCCTGGTGTTGATGGTTGTGGGGCTCCACTCCCCTGGGGCTCTGGATCTCCTCCCAGTTTGCTGAGGTGGGGATGTCTGAGACAGCTCCAGTGCTGCATTGGTCCCCTTCCGTCACAGCAAGAGGGACCCTCCTTAGCTATTTTCCTAGCCTCACATGCTAAGAGAATGTTTGCCCCTTCTGCTAATCTCACTGTTCCAGGACTTTTCTGGGGAGACATTTTATGGTCCTTTCAAGGTCAACAAGGGGAGGGGGAGAGAGCATGTACCGATCACTCTGCCATTTTGGCTCCCGGAAGTTCTAAAAAGTACTTCTTAAAGAAATAAAGAATAACTTAAATAGCTGGGGGAAAGTCAGTTCTTATGGCTGGGCCATCCCAATACAATAAAAATGAAAAATACTACCAAAGTTAATCAACATTACTAGTGCTGTGCCAATCAAATTATCAAACAAAAACTTTACAGAATTTCATAAAATAATAACAAAATTTATTTTTAAAGGCAAAAACATCTAGCATATCAAGGAAAACAATGAAAAATAGTAGGAATGAAGGGGCAATGGCCCTTCCGGATCTTAAACTATATTATAAAGCAGAAATTATCAAAGTCATCTGGTAGTGGTTAACAATAAAAAGATCAGTGGAACAAGATTAGAGAAAGGAATATAAGAAACAATGCTAATGACATTTAATAGTGAGGGTCTTGTTTGTAGTTGAACATACCACTCTAGACACTATATGTCTTGATTCATTAGTTAGCTCATTATTAATTCATTAGGTAGTTCATTCCAACTACCAATATTTGAAACTATTGAATGAATCTGGATCACTGCTAAGAAATGTGTCTACATATATGTGTATATGTATATGAAATGTAATGAGGCCACTTTCTATGTGAAACAAATTGGGTTCATTAAATCTTAATAAGCTGAACAATATAATAAAAAGGAACAGTATGGAGCTAACTGATCACTGAATAGAACAGAATATAGAATCACTGAAGAAATTTCTTACCTAGCAAGCCCCTCTTCATAGAGATAAATGACAAGAGGATCATAGGATGTCACAAGCACATAGAGACGTACATCAAATTTGAAATCTAGAAGAAATGTTGACTTTTCAGTAAAAAATAATTCCAATTACATACTGTAAAAAACTAAACGAAATATGTAGAGCATGGAAAAGATAATTCTCCCTCCTTATCCCCATCCCTTGTGAACAAACTGGATTTTGTAATCTAAGATTACGTCAGGGAGGATTTCTTCTTTAGAAGACCATGAAATTTTTCAAGTCACCAAGACCTGACCTTAAGAACTGTGTAGCAATATCTAGCCCAATATAGAGAAAGACATAATCACAACTTACCATCTATGAGCAGGGGATTGTTGATATAACGAGAGACCAGGATGTTTTCTTCCAGGGAAATTTGGTTTGGCTATAGAGTAGAGAGAAAGAATTGAGAGGACAGAAGTGCTGAAATGTCCTAATACATAATATGAAGCAATGCTCCTGACCTATTGAGAAAGAGATTTTTAAAACTTTACATACTGCTCCAGTCTTCTTTTAACCCACCCATGTCTTTTCCATGAGCTCTGTCACTGCCCAATAACAATCAAAACATAAATTTACTCTACAGGATAACTTTCACATCCTATATATCCCAAAGAGGCAACTAGATGGTGTAGTGGATGGAGTGCTGGGCCTGGAGTAAGGAACACTTGAGTTCAACTATAGACTTCCAACACTTCATAGCTGTCTGATTCTGGCTGGGCAAGTCACTTATTGCTTTAGTTTCCTTAACTGTAAGACAGTAATAACAATAGCATCTACCTCAAAGAGTTGTAGAGATCAAATGAGATAATACTACTAAAGAGTTTTAATTAAATTCATGGGAGCTGATGAGGTCACCAAGTGCAATAATACTGATAAAGAAGAGAATATGGTAGGTAGAGAGAGAACTCTAATACATACTGACTTTTTATGTTCCCAACCCCCAAGTAACTTAATCTTTGAGTGTCCCAGGCAACTCTCTAAGACATAAAGTTGCAAAAGTTATTGACCTACGTAGGATGAGTGATTTGCCTCATCATTTCAAAAACTTTAAAAAGATAGGTAGAAGGAAGCCACTGTACTGGCTAGAGTGGCTTCAGAAAGAACAAAGAACTACTATGAAAACTACGGTGGCACACTGTAGAGAGAATATAGTGCCCAAAGTTAGAAAGACCAAAGTTCACATACTACCACTGAAACTTATGAGCTGCATGACCCAAAGCCAGTCACTTTTCCTATCTAAATATCAGTTTCCTCTTTTGAAATTATAAATATGCTGGATATAACAGTACCTACTTCACAGAACTATTGTGAGGATGAAATAAGATTCTGTATCAAAATCACTTTAAAGAACTGCGGTGATGATAATGATGAAAATACGGTCTGAAGTAGATTTTTCTAACGATTATGGATAAGATTAGTTAGAATAGAAACTAACCTAGGCAGCCAACACTGAAGTGACAGATAGAAGGAGATGAGGATTCTATCAAGGTTGTGGCCATGGAATCAAAGAAATAGGGACAATATAATTATAAACAGTTTACAGATGGGAAGGTTGAGACACAACTGAAGTGAATGGTCTGACGAGTTACTCAGCAGTGAGATGGTAAACAAATTTATTTTCATAAAAAGTTCATTAAAGCTCCCTCCTCAATAAGCAAAGAAGGTGGGGAGGAGGGGAGAAGGAAAGGGAACAAGCATTTATTAAGTACCTACTATGTGCTACATTGTGCTAAGCTCCTCACAATTATCATCTCATCTGATCTTCATGACAACCCTGGGGAGTGTTATCATTCCCATTTTACAGTTGAGGAAAAAGGCAGAGTGACTTACCTAGGGGTCACACAGTGAATAGCATCTGAGGCCAGATTTAAACTTGGGTCTTCCTGACTCTGGGCCCAGTGTTCTATCCACATTCAAGCTCTTTCAGCTTCCAAAGTATTAACATGATGAGATGCAGAAAGGAACTGCACCATTTGGAAATAGATGAAAGAGAAAAACTCTTAAATAGGACCAAGAAAAGGAAGCAGAGAGAAAAAATCTTGGGCTCTACTCCTAAGTCCCCTGGCTCTAATACAGGAGATGTCTGCCTTATCTTGCCAGGGGCCCCAGCCTCTATGCCATTTCCTGGCCATCTCTTCACCATGTCCCTGTATACGCACCTCTTCCATAACACTTTTCAGAACCCCTTTGTGTGTTGTCTTCCCCTACTTCCTTGTGGAAGTAAACTCCCTGAGGGCGGGGGCTGTCTTGTTTTTATCTGTACTCCCAGAGCTTAGCATAGTGATTGGCTCACATTGTTGTTATTCAGTTGTGCTATTCATGGCTAACTCTTCCTGGCCCCATTTGAGGTTTTCTTGGCAAAGAAGCTGGAGTGGTTTGCCATTCCCTTCTCCAGCTCCTTTTATAGATGAGGAAACTGAGGCCAAAAGAATGAAGTGACTTGCCCAGGGCCACACAGCTAGTAAGTGTCTGAGGCTGGATTTGAACTCAGGTCTTCTGGTGCTCTATCCATTTAGCTGCCCTGCCTGGCTCCTAGTAAGTACTTAATAGATGTTTTATCTATCTATCTGTTTATCCATTTGCATGTGTCCACATATTTATATGCACATATGTGAGGGAAGGAAGGAGAGAAAGAGACAGGGAGACAATCAAAGAGAGAAAGTAGTTTTAAGAACAAGGAGGCAACTCTGAACGCAATTCAAATTAATTCAATTCAATAAATGTTTATTAAAAGTATATTAAATAGAGAACATTGTGCAAGACACTGGTAGAAATACAAAGTATAGATGAACCATATCCCAGACTTTATGTAGGTTATTTGTCCAATAGGAAGACGTGATTTCTTCAACACAAATGATACACATGTAAAAACTATTGGAAAAATAATACATTAAGAAAACCTGGGTGCAATTAATATATTTTTGGCTAATTTATAAAGCAGTCTAATTTAATAATTTCTAGAATTATATCATCATTTCAAATAGCTCTAGATTTGAATACTAAGAAAATAAACAAGAACACATAAGCAACATGGGATTAATGGTAAAGACAAAGTAGAAGAAAAGATTATTATAGCTGAAAGTGGGCACAAAAAGATGAGGATACATTCTCTATCTTTACGAGGTCTAAAGCAGTCTGTTTCCTCAAATGGAACTACAGCAATAAACTGTCCACAAAAGTGTAAAAGGTTAATTTAGAATCTGACCATCACGCTGTGTTTGAACAAACTTTCTTCCCACTAGATCCAATTTCTTCATCTACAAATCCTTCAAGAAGTCAAGACTCTAGAAGATGGAATTTGAAAACTGAACTTGGCAAAAAACTGAAGCTCCACAAACTATACATTGGGACTTTACTACAGCATTAAGGAAAGGGCCTATACTAAAGAAAAACAAAATCTTAAATCTAAGTTTCAAGAGTAGCTCTACAAAACGAAAGTAAACAGGCATAAAAATCAAAATTAGGTTGACTTGTAACTAAAGAAGGCTACTGTTGTTTAAAAAAAGATATTTTTCTGATTCGGAGAACAATGGGAAGACTTAAATGAACTGATGCAAAGTAAAGTAAGCAGAACCAGGTAAACAATATACGGAATGGCTATACCAATTTGGATGGAAAGAACAAAAAAGGCAAAACTAAATGTCATGTAACTGTAATGACCAAGCTTGGTATGAAAGAAGAGAGAAAAATATTCATCTCCTTCCTTTTTTTTGCAGATCTGGATGATTTAAGAATGTGAGTCATTGCATATACCATTGTATTTAGTTGTATTTAGTTGACTTGTTTGCTTATTTTGCCAAACTATTTCTTTGTTCTCTCTTTCCTTTTTACGGTATGCTATAAAAGATGACAAAATCTCTCTAAAAATGAGGATTGTATAAAAACAGAAGATGTCAGTAAATTTTTTTAAAAGATATTTTTCTAGTGATGATGTATGAGTCTGAGTCATGAGGTAAGATTCTCTGAAGAATTTAAGTTGAGGCTAACTGACCCCAAATGGCAAAGGAGAGGCATGGGCACAAGTAGACTGCAATACATTAACAACACACAATTACATAACAGAAGTTGTGGTTGGGATCCATACAGCTAGAGAGTTGTATAAACAGAATTGTAAAAAGTAATCTGCTATTCAAGAGTAAATTATACTCTATGGAGCACCTGTATGCTCCTTTGATATATATTTGATGTCTAAAAATAAAGAAAAAGGCTTTCCAGCACAATAAGTGGACTCCCAGGCAAGATTTACAGGAAGACAGGGACAAAAAGATGCACAGGATAAGAGGTCATGAATGGAGGTACCTACATCAATGAAATCGCACATCCATCAAAGTATATTTAACAAAAAGAGAAACCTTCTTCTGGTTTCCTCTCAATCCACAAAATTAGTCTTTGGAATTTATTCTCATTGCTTATAAAAGTGATGTTTGTGACCTATAACAAGGTACATTAATAGTTCATATTAATGTAAGTACCTCTTTTGGATCTTCTGAGTTCATTCCCTCAAGGGATCTAGAATTCTTTTTCTTACTTCTTATTTGTATTCATAAAGTCAGCAACACAAAACTCTCTCAACAAATCTTCTCTATTCTCCTATGATCTCACTGGGACTCTGAGACGAGCATGCATTCATACCACCATCTAATGAATCACCAATATTGCTCCTTAATTCCCTTTGGCTTTTCTCGATCAGATTTCTCACAAGTCAGATCTCCCATTAAACTAATTAATATTAATTGAATTAATTAATTCCCAGTACAAAGTAATATACACTTAAAGACAATAGCTTGTGGTTTCTGATAAATGAACACAAAAAAGAATATGTTTAGCAATAGAGTACACTAAATACATGTTATGTGCTTAGCAAAAGTTACATGTGGTGTTACATAAGAATCTGAAGATACTATCTCTCTTCTCAGAAAGCACTGAATGGAAGAAAGAATAAATATATAGGGAAAAGACACAAAATCACACAAGGAGATATATAAACAAGATCAAAACATAAAACTGTATGTAATTATATCTACAAATAATACAATGTACGGATGGCAGCTGTGGTACTAAATGGTTCTTCTAACTCTTTACATCTTGCGGAAAATAATAATACTGTATTACCTCAGTCATGAGACACAGATGGGTAAATTTCACTTTTATGTTCATAACTTTACCTAAAAATGTTTTATCTTCCCTAATATAAAAAACAGTGATTTGGACAATTGTGATACTTAACTTATAATTTCTAAAGGAGTCAGCTGTTTTTTCCCATTAATGAATTTATATAGTCAGAAGAGAGCCATGTTTGAAAATTAATTAAAAAGCTTCCAAAAGAGTCTAGGACTCTAGGTTTCTACTATAAAACAGTCTATTTTTCTATTTTTACCTATATTCTAATAGATGTGTTAGATTTTAAAAGTTGGTACTTTAGAAATATCCAAATTATGACTCATACGAGATTTTAACTATGAGGCCCTCTTGCTTCAATGGAATGGCAAAACAAGATGCTTCATTTGTCCCTTTGCCTACAAATCCATCTACTTCTGCCATAGGTTCTCACATATTCACATGAACTCTTGCTTACAAACTTTTCATCCAGGATTTTACTCTCCTCCCTCTTCCTACTAACTCCTTCAAATTTAAGAGGAAACCAGGCAGCAGCCTGGGAAAGAGCTACTTCATGCAACTAGGTAATAGGTCACATATTCCACAGGAAAAGATCCAGGTAAGGAAAAGAACAGAAAATTAGGAATTCTGTATACAAGTAGAGAAAAAAGTATTAACTAAAAGGTTTAAACATCCATGTAACAGGTAAAAGAGACAATAAAATGCCAGAGTTTTGATGAAATGGGTGTATTATTTTTCCTCAAGATGCATACACTATGTGCCTGTTGGCACCTTCTCAGGCTTTTGTCTGGCACCTACAACAAATACCTAAGAGAAGGAGGATCATTCCAAAGCTTTGGGGGAAGGAAAGGAGATAAATGTTCTTGCCAAGCATTTTGCTCCATGCAGGGGGTCTCTAAAACAAGGAGGGAGGAAAGTTGGGGGAGAAAAGAAGGTTCCTAAATATCTTGTCCACCATATTTCCAGAAAGTGTAGCACTCTTTACAAGTGTAGCACCTTCCTTTACAGAAGGAAAGGGAGGAGAAGAAGAAGGAAAAAAAGGAGACCAATGGAGAGAGGCTGGGGACAAAAGGGGTGGGGAGAGAAAGAGAGGGGTTATGGGGAGCATCATTATGCATCTTACATCATCCATTTCACTTTTCTATACATTGCGAGGATGATTTAAAAATATTTCACTGTGGCAAAGAACTCATGAAAATAAAAATATCCTAGATGATTTGGGAACAGTGCTTTTTGACTCCTAACAAAATGCAAAGCAAATTTTTATCATACTTGACTTTCAAAAGCAATTTAATCTGGCATCTTAGAACTAGATCCAAACTAAAGCCTTCTAGGAGATTCAAACAACGCTAAAGCCATTGGCATCTATCCAGAAGAAAAGTTCTCAAGAAGGCAGTCTCTATGCCAGGTCAGATCTGAACCAAAGAGGAGAAAAAAGAGACACAGGGTATACGAGTTTGACCTTATGACATATATAAAGACCTAGATTAAAAGATCTCTCAAGTGAAATAACCTTGTTCTATACAAATTATCATTATAGAATCATATTAACATCTACTGGGCAAGAAAGATTATGGGATGTCTTATTTTGCATTAGATTTTTGAGATCAGTTTGAATTTAGAACTTTTTCCAATTTGAAAGACCACTGTTAGGTTTCCATATAATATTAAGGATGATGATGCTGATGATGCTGATGATATAGAAGCTAGGGTTTATATAGTGCTTAAAGCTTTATAAAGCATTTTACAAATATCTTCTCATATACATATTCTATATCCATATGAAAATTGAATTCTGGAGCAGAACCCAGAAATATGAACAGAAAATCTTGCAAAGACCACAGATTTCAAAGTCTTTTACAGAAATAAAAGAAAACCAAACTGCCATATTTGTAAACAGGGTTATCCTCCATGATAACCTTGAAGGCAGGCATCTAGGACTTCGAACGTAATGAAAGCTACCATATGCTACCATATGCGCAATTGTTGCTGAAGTTTTCACTATGTCAAGATGCTAAAATAAGATAGCAGACCTCCCAGTAGGCAGCTGTTGGCATGAGCCTACCACATAAACTGAACAAGCAGATTTTTAGCTTCAAAGCACCTGCTGAAATGGAGGCATGTAACTCTGGCAATAAGCTGAGTGGAAGTAAAACCCTCTTCCTCCCATATCTGTATCTATATCTATACATCCATATATATGTGTGTGTATATAAATATATATGTATGTATGTATGTATGTATATAGGATGTATGCGTGTATGTATAAATATATATGTATGCAAATATATACATTTATACACACATACATACATACATACACACACACACACACACACACACATATGCAATGCTGATCTCAGAAGCAACTGCTCCTATTGAAAAGCAAATATATTCTTCTCTAAGACAGAAAGTCAGGAAGAGATGAAGACCTAGAGCAAGAAGAAAGGTTTGCCATCTGCTTTCCACTTACACTGTTTATCAAGTAGACACCACGTCCCCTGGAAGAGGCCACAGGTTTTACTATCCAAGGTCCCCGGTCCTTTGAATAGGAATCTGTTCAAAACATTACAAGGGGAAAAGATAGATAATAAGTTTATAGGTTTGTGAATGTTCAGCAAAAGGGTATCCAGGTGTAAAGGACATTTCTCAAGTCTCTAAATGGAGGTTAGTCATGACTAAGAGAATGCTTCTTTTTCAACCAACTTAAAAATGATTCATTTTACTTGCATAACCTCTTATCTCATCCCCTGACACTTTCATTCTAAAATACAGGGAAAGAACTATGCAAACAACTACACCTTAATCTGCCACCATCTTCAGTAGTCTTCATCAGTCCAAGATTCTTGTACCATTTACTAAAGACCAGTAACTTGATCAGAGTTAAGAAATAGGGAAAGTTCATTAGAATTTAGATCAATGAATATTTCACTCCTTCACTGAATAAGTTCTCTTAAAAAGTGAAATGTTTTCTTAAAGTGAAAGAACTCTATAAGTAACTTGCATTTGTGAACTAAAATAAGCTTTAGGAAAACGGGAAAAAGGTGCAGCCTTGTAAGTAACCTGGGATTTTCCCTTTCACAATTCTGCATACTGTAGTTGTACTTGATACTTGCCCTGTAAGTATAAGTGGGGGGGTGGAGAGAGAGGGAGAATGACGGGTTAGTTCACTAGAAGATATGAGTCTATAATATGATCATTCATGGTCTAGCTTCTTCATGGGAGCATTTGAGAGCCTCAGATACTATGCCAGGAGATTTTTTCGTTGGTTCAGAGATGCTTTGGGGAGTGAGATCTATGGCTAAGTCCAAGGGAGGCAGACAAAAGAGGATCGATGACTGGGACCAGTACTACCATTGGCCACCAAGGAAGGAGTAGGGAACCTTCACCTTCTTCACCCCAGTCTACTAACAGCCCAAGGATGTACCAGTATCACCAGAAGTCACAGTAGAGGAGTCACTGATCATCTTCTCTCTTAATGCATTCCTATTTCCCCCACTGCCAACTTCCCACCAGTCCATCTACCCTGCTATTGCTATCTAAGGCACTAGGGAACTTGTCATCTGCCCTGGTACTTTTTCTAAAAGAAAGTTGGCCTTTCTACCTGTCATGAAAGTGAACACTCCATTACATGTAGTCTTAAATATGAGATCCTTGAGACTGGAGATTGTCCCGATTTTCAGTGTTTAGCCCAGTGCTTGACATAATAAGTTCTTAATAAATGTTTTTGCATCCCACTCCATAAAAAGAGAGGAAGCAAAAGGACAGGTACAGATTAATAGACCTCCCAACCCATTACCGCAGCCAAGAGCATTATGAAGCTGCTCCTTTAATTTAAGCCTTTATTTGACCTTCTACCATGCAGAAAGAAGTCCCTAAAAGCAGCAATGACTATCATTTCAAAGCAAGAAAAAAATAAAAAAGGGGGATATATGACATTATGTGAGGAATAAATTTTTCTTGATTTTCTTCTCCAAATGAATGGGAAGTGAAGAAGGAATACTATCATGCCCCTACATAACACTGCCATAAAAATATTATAAATATGTTATAACCAAACTCCCACAAAAAGTAATGAAACAAAGGACAAGTCAATTGTTCAAGGCTCAAATAATAAGGAGAATCCACACTAGGATTTGAACCCCAATATAAACTTCTCTAGGCATCCAACTGTTTGCCATCCCATTTAGAGCACTGTTACTAAAGAAATAACTGCCCTTTGTAACTGCCCTAGCATGAGGTTTCCACAGAATCAATCTGCAATGTTGCATAGTGTTCATCTGTATATAAATAAACACAGAAGTAAATCATACATTTCAGTGCCATTAAGCCTAAGGCAATATCAACTTTTTATTAAGTCCCATGAAAATTCTCCTTTTTTCTAACAAATAGACAAAGTTATTGAGGAATAAATTAATGTCTTTTTACCACTATATCAATATCAATCAACCAATCAACATTTGTTAAGTGCCTGGCACATCAATATGTTACAATGAACTTTCCACACAGTTCAAGTTTCAACACATCTCCTTTATGAGCTTTAGACATGAGCCTATGACCTTCAAATTTTCTCCTTTTTCTCCACTACCCAAAATAACCCCAGCTTCACTCCACCTTCAGTCAGTATCCTGCCATGCAATCTACCTTTGACCTCCTTCCTTCTTCCAACAAGAAGCCATTCTAGATCTTCTCTCTCCTGCCCTCATTATCAGAGTTAAACATCTTTTCAAAGGTTTATGAGTTTAGACTTTTCCACCAGCAGCAGAATATACCAATTTTCATCATTTGGAGTGGTAGAGAACTTCTACTATTTGACCCTATTTTCTACTCACCACCCTCCCTCTTCCTCATATGTTAGAGCAAATTTAGAAATATGCGAGTTCCACTATAAATGACTTGTTTACAGTTTTCAAGAAACATCAGAGATATAAAATTCCTAAAAATTATTTTGGAGGAATTGATGTTAAGTTTAGCCCTGGCCTTTATGTCCCTAATAAAACAACTGCTCCCTGGCCTAAGCGTCTAGAGCTGGATCTAAGCATGACCCTAGGATTTTATAGTGCTACTGTCAGTGGAAAAAATGGTTGTTCACTAGCCATGGACAAAGGCTGGAGAAATATTCTTATCAAGTAAAAAGTCTAATGGTTGGTCAGACAAACCATTAGGAGGAAATAAAGCAGAGACTTACATTGGGAGGCATAAGTACCTAAACTTTTAACAAGTTTTAATACTATCCTTGAAAAACAACCAGATGCCCAATTAATATGATCCAACTTGATCATACTATATAATAAATACTTATGGAACTGCATTCTTTGTAAATGGAAGGTCCCTAAAACCCCTCCTGGAAGTTCAAAATTCTGTCAGTAAGATCTATGATTATCTATAGGGATTCTTAACCTGGAGGCCTGTGATTTCTTAAATATTCAGATAACTGTATTTCAATATAATTTGTTTCCTTTGTAACCTTACATGTTTTACCTCATGCATGTAAAAAACATTATTCTGAGAAAGAGTCCCTAGTCTTTATGAAAATGTCAAAGGGGTTCATGACAAAAAATAGGTTGGGAACTTCTAGACTAAAAGACTTTCTTATTCATTTAACAAATAATTGTTGAGTACCTACCATATGCAAAGGTACTCTGCTAGGTGCTGTATAATTTTAATACAACATGTGGGATTTTCCTCCAGTTCTAAAAGTACTTTCAAATGTTCATGGTATAGAAAAAGCTATGCCTATTAATTCTACGAATTTTATTTCCCTAAATATTCATTTCCTGGAAAATATGTTAAAAGCTCTGATGGTTTGCCTTAGACTAGGCAGAATTTCACAAGATCTTAAATCTGATCTCTCTTTTGCCCTTCAAATCTTCATTTTAGCAGGGAAATTTTATTATGATAATGTCAAAGTTAATATATATTTTAAAATAAACCATACATAACAAAACTTCATATAAAACCCTCTTTTTGGCCTTTATATTAGAATGTTTGTGCTTTCTTAATAATTAAGTTCATAAAAAAAATAAATTTATAAATCTTCAGTTTTGATGGGTACTAGAGGAAAAGGTCTGGCACCGTACATTGAAGAGGTATGGAAGAAAAGGGAAACCAGAAGCTTCCCTAGTCTTACAATCATCTCTGCAAGTGGAACACAAATAACCAGATCACATATCATACAGTCACCCTATATTTACACAGATATGTATGACATAAAAACACAGCAGACATAAAAGAAAAAGATTGATAAAAGACATGTGGTACTTGGACACCAAGGCATATAAATGAAGGACATGAAAAGGTATTCCATGTGGCAAAGAGGATAAATGGCATATGATGTTAAGCTTATATGTATGTAGCAGCTAGAAGGGTGAATTTGAGTGTCCTTACATGGACATTAAAGACAAACAAAACACAGTGGCATGCATGAATGTGGTATGGTCAGACACTCTTGTGAAAGTACAAAGCAAACTAACATAGTACATAATTCAAATAAAGCTAATTAAGTTTTTAAAGTTAATCTTGCAATTTCTCTGCCAGAGAACTACAATTCTTTGAATTTTTTTCTTTTTCTTTTTTTTTTATCAGTTTAGGATAATCCCTGGGGTGAATTTGGCCCAAATGTTGGGGACCACAACACTCTCAATCAGTCACTTACTACAGAATTCTGCATACTCAGCTGGCAGGAGGAAGGTCTGAGGGAGGATGTGGAATGCCTTGAATCCATGTGTATGCTGCATTCGAATAATGTTTTTGTACAGTCGGTCCTTCCGGGTTAGTTCATAAGACCTAAAATCATACAAGTTGTTTTTTTCTTTCTCAGTCAATTATGTTTTAGAGACTTGCCAGTATACTTATACTCTGAAGGACTAACAAAAACATAGACTTTAGATGCAATGGGAATATGAGCTCAAATGCACAGTAATAATACTGATTCTCTATCATATTTTAAGGATCATCACCATCTCTGTGTCATTCCCTTATGGGAACCTAATTGCTTCACACAAGTCATGAAGCTGAGATAAATTCATTTGGGATTTAAAGAAATATTATCATGCCAACATTTTCATCAGAACCTTCAGATTAACTAATTCTACAAATTTCTCCATTAACTAATTCTGTTTTAACTAGCTAGTACCTACAATTTGCTTCTCAAAGCTCCTATTTTCCTGGTCTGTCAAGCATAACTAATTCCCTAGGCAAAATTGCTTTCCACCATCCTCTTACATAAACCTACATCCCTAAAGAGTTGGATCTTGCCCCTCCCTGGTCTCAGTAGTCCACTGCCTATCATCCCTTAGAATCCCTTTGTTATCATGAATAAATGCTGATTCATTCCTGATCTCTTACTCATATACTTTCTTTTTCACAGCACATTATCTAAAACCTACCTTTTATCCTGAGGACTGGACAGCCCCTTGCCAACTCTCCGGTGCTGACCAATCCTTTTCTCATGTTTCCTAACTCATGACACCAGGCATTGGGCTTAGTATCTTCCCCACATTGCCACTTGGGATCAGGGCATTTAGAGTAGGAAGGAACTATAAAGAGCACCTAAACCAACTTCCTTATTTTAAAGAAAAGGAAATGGAGGCCCTGTGAAGTTGGGTAAATTGCCCACGAACATAGTGGTAGTAAGTAGTAGAGATAAAATGTCAACCAAATTCTCTAACTCCAAATGCAACATTCTTTCTGGCATACCACTATGCTCATTTTCCAGACCTTTGGTTCTCCTACCTTCAAATTATAGCATGTTTATTTATCTGTGTATATGCCGATAGTCTCATTTTAGACCTCACCCTCCAATTTAACACAGTTCCAACACTAAGGTCGGAAATTCCCCTTTGTATAATATAATCTTGTAACTTGTCATCCTGCTAACTTGATCTTCAACCTTAATGTAACATCTAGTCTTCAGATTCCCTCTATTTTCTCCAAGCTTATCAATCCTATCCTATTGTCACTTCCCAAAGTCTTCACCAAAATTATGAATAATTTTAACACTGCTTTTTATTCCTCTTTACCTTGTCCTTCTGTTGCTCCTCTCCCTACCCCAAGTAATACCCAAATAATGCCTATCATCTACCTTTCCTCTTTCCACTCCCAAACACTTCTAGAGCAAGTCAATTAGGTCCAATCCAAATTTAGGTTTTTAATCTCAGCTGTACCACTACTACAGTAATACTTGTAATTGCATTGTAGAAGAATACTTGTATTCTTCTCTTAAATTTCATATCACATCAAGGACAACTAATTCCAAACTTTTTCTCCTCTCTTCAAACTACCAATCTCTCCCTTTTAGCAGAAAACTTTGCCTTTTAGCTATCAAAAAGATCTAGCTCCCTCAACTACTCCTTTTCACATCTTAAAAATTCTTGATATCACCTCCAAATCTCTACTTCTAGCCCCTCTCAAAAGATGACATGGTCAATCTGCTATCAAAGCTAACCACTCCATGAAGACCCTTTGGTTCTCTTTGTTTTCTGTTCCTTCAATTATCCCTTCAAAATATTAGACTGGAGTCAAGAAAGACTGGAGTTCAAATCCTGCTTTCATATATTTACTAGCTGGGTAACCTGGGGCTAGTCACTTAACCTCTCTAAACCTGAGTTTCCTCATCTGTAAAAGAATAATAAATAAATAATAACATCTACCCCACAGCAGTGTGAGGTCCCAGTAAAACACTGGGAATTTTGAAACTTTGAAAACCTTAAAGTACTATGAAAATCCTATTATTCATCTTCAATCTTTCTAGCTCCTCCCTTTTCCTATAAATATACTCAGCTCTCCCTTATCCCTAAAAAAAGTCTTCCTTTAATCTTAATATCCCCTCAACCAATCATTTTCTTTCCTACCTGCAAAAAGCCCCTTTATCATCTCCACATCTCTTTCTTTCTACATATTCTCTCATCTACCTAGTTATATGATTTCTATTATCATTATTATGAAGATAGTTACATACAGCTTACTATGTGCCAAGCTCTATGCTAAGGACTTTATAATTATCATGCTATTCAATGACTCAGATCTCTCACCTAAGTACCAGTATCATACTTGCCAGGGCATTTCTTGGATATCTCCACCTAGATGTTCTTGTCACTTCATGTAACATGTACAAAACTGACGTCATCATCTTCCCTCTAAAGCCTGCCCCTCTTTCTAATGTCTCTATTTCTACTGATGCCACTGCCATCTTCCAATGTGTCTAAGGCTCAACCTTTCTGGATTATTTTTGATTCTTTACTTTTTCTCTACCCCGAAACTCTCATCCAGTACACTGGCTTCAAGTCCCAAATAAAATTTCATCTTCTACTGGAAGCCTTTTCTAACCCCTCTTAATTTTAGCACCTTCCCACAGTTAATTATTTCCTACTTATCCTATATAAAGCTTGCTTTGAGATATTTGTTTGCATGTTGTCCCCCCATTAGATTGTGAGCTTCTTGAGGCCTGGGACTGTCTTTTTGCCTCCTTTTGTGTCCCTAGCACTTAGCATAATGCCTGCCACATAGTAGGTGTTTAATTATTGTTGACTGATTAATTTACATAGGATTTAATGGTAGCTGAGAATTCAGAAATCATCTAGTCCAACTACCTCATCTTATAAATGAGGTAAGTGAGGCAAGGAAGTAAAATGACTTGCCGACAGTCACACAATGAGTTGGTCTTATCTATGATTGTTTCCACAGATAGTCCGACCCTATTAGTAAGAAGACAGACTGCAAAGTCAGTCAATAAGCTTTATTAAGTATCAACTATTTAGAAGCAAAGGACAGTTCCTGTTCTCAAGAAGCTCACAATCTAATGGGAGAGACAACATGCAAACAAATAAGTGGACTTAGAATTACAAGACCTGGTTCTGACACTGACTTCATGACCATGGGCTGAGATTCAGTTTACTAACCATCAAATGGGGATAATATTTGTATTATTATCTTAAAGGGTAGGGAAAAAATTTTATAAACCCTAAGAGCATTTTTAAAATATGATGCTATTATTATTAGATTTTTTTTTTTAATGTAGAGCTATGATTTCATTGGTGTGATTAATTCCTGGTAGAGATCAGCAATTCACATATAACATATAATCTTAGACAGGTTACCTGGGGGATTGAGAGGTTCACTGACTTGCCAATGGTCACAAAGCCAAAATGTGGTAAAGGCAAGAACAGTACCTGGGGCTATCTAGTTCTCCATCTACTATGCACTACTGTTTCTCATTAAGTATTATACGTGAATTTGTAGAACCAATGCCAGAGTATCAGTTATTCCAACTTTTCCTACAATTCTAAAGAATGAATTATATGGAATTTATGTTTAAATTCAAATATAATGTGTCTGAGTAGTTTTGGGGAAGAAACTGTATGTCCAGCTTTGTAAAGCTAGAGATTCCTATGCTGAGATGCAAACTTCATTTTCTTTTTCTTTGAAAACAGAGAACATGGAGGAGGGAAAACACAAATTATGATATACCTCTGAAAAATGGTAACAATGATTTTTTTTAAACTAGGTCTTACCCAGACTGGAAGTTTAGTAGCCTTTCAGAGGTCTAATTCCATTACTAACAGATAACGAAGCTGTGATCTGCTGCGTTACAAACCTTGGCCAGTTCACCCCCACTTAGGCAGCTCAGTGGCTCCCCTTGAGGCTTGACCCTATTGATGTTGGATACTGCTGATTTTATCCCCACTGCAGGCTGATCTCAAGCACTCCACTAGTCTCAGACACCACAGTAGCAGGGATTACAAGCATGCAACATCAAGCATGCAACAGCAATGATCTGTTTAAATTGTTTAGACTAGGATGTGATAATAAACATGGTGTGTGTGTATGTGTAGAAAATCATTGGAGACTCATAAGAACACCAACTATAAAACCCCTGGATGAGACCAAGCTATAAACAACATACTATAAGAAACTTATAACCTAAACAAGACAAAATGAACCCACCCCATATCTAAGTGTAGACTATAATAAGTTCTGTCACAGAGAAGTTCTAAGGTACTAGGAGAGGTGCTACATGTGTCCTATGGGAAGTTTAATAATCCACTTTGACAACATGGAATGAAAATCACTGGAGATTGTTAAAAACCAGAATTTAACTTTTGAAACTTATAAGCCTAAATTAGTACTTACATAACTTACTCTAGTATTTAACATTTAGTTACAGAACATGGCCAGGGTTAACCCTAGACAAAGTCACCTCTGATATGCCCAGCCCCTTTCCTCTCTTAGTGACACTTAGCACCCCTCAGGTACCTCAGTTACACAGACTTCTCTCTACCCTCCTCCTTATCAAAAGCCACACTCAAGAACTCATGCTAAGGTACAAAATGATTGATCACAGCTGTGTATTTAGTAATGTTCTTCTCTCAGAACATTTTTACTGAAGACAACAAAGCCTTAAGCTAAATGAATGAAAAGAACAAAAGAGTTTTCTGAATTCACTAAAATAATAACAATATACATGTGTGTATCTACACACATAAGTAGATATATACACATATGTAGCATATAATGTATATGTATACATGTGTGTATATTTATACAAACATACATATATATAACTAGCCTCAAACAGCATCTTGCTAGAACAAGTCCAACTTACAAACATCAGTCTTAAGTACTCTGCCATTTTCTGCTAGTTCACATCTGAAATGTCTAAATACCTGTTTTCAACTCTATTAGTAAAAGGCTTTAAGTTCCTTGGACTGCGACATGGTCATAAGCAAAACAAAGGAGTTGGGTATGATCCTTTCTAAAGCTATTTCAGTCCTTAGACTCACAGGTTTTTTGCCCAGTCACCACACAAAAATTATCTAAACAATCTTTGTTGAAAACCACTAAGCTAATTCCATTTGTATTACAATTCAAATTCTTACTCTAACTCCTTAAACCCACAAAGGCTTCTAGAGTAAATCCTTGTGCTATACAGTTTCTGTCCCTGGGGCAGGAAGAGAAGAGAGAACAGGACTTGGTTTTCTCTAGATGTCTTATATCAGGAATGATTTTTTCAAGACAAACTATTTTTTTCTATTTCCACCTATGTCTAAGAGCAGGTAACTTTAAATGGAGCTAAAAGTGAATGCCCTAGTATTACCTGGGAAAGTGATTGACCTTTTGCATTTCGGAGAGGGTACGAAGTAAGAAGGGCTTCAGATGGGATCCTGTCCACATGAGGTTATAGTCAGTGCTGCTTGGATGAACCTAAGGGACATATAAGGAAAAAATAAGAATACAACCTACCTTGCTTCTAGGGGGAACAATAGCTAACTGATGTAAAAAAAACCCAATCACTGTTTATCATCCACCCAGAAAGGACAAGAAGCAGTGCTGCCAGGAGTGAGAGTCTTGTTTGCTTCAGGTAAGGCTGTAAACTGGTCATACAAAATAGACATGTAAGAGTAAAAATACCATGAAGAAGAAGTTTTGAGGAGAGGGTTCAGGTAAGAGAGAATCAATTAATCACAAAAATGAAACAAGTAGAAATAAATTGGTCCTCATAAAACAAATCATAAAGGTATGAATCTCTTATTCTTTTTCTAAAATAATGAAGAAGATAAAGTTACCACCACCACCCCTCCCCAATTCCTTTTTAGAATAATTTCATGTTCCTGTAACCATCAGCTCTTAGGTACAAGTCATTATCAGATGCAGAATTCTTCAGAAGCAAATGAATTTACAATATAAACTATTATCAGCCATGGTCAAGACCTCCACCAAAATTTCCATTTCAGACTCCAGGTTAGTCTAAAAGTACAAACATTAGAGTCATGCAGTTACTCCTAGCTTCTAAAAAGGCCAAGAGAATCCAAGTGTTGTCTTCAAGACAAAAGACATGATACTTCCTTGCACATAATCCTCCATGCACAAGAAAAGATAACAACATTATTACAGGGTAGTAGGTTCATTTGCTTTTCAGAACTGGCTCTATTAAAAGAGAAAGTTGGCTAAATGGCTAGGATTTCAGCCTTCTGAATGGGACACAGCAGAGATAACAAAAGCTACCGTACATCATTAGAGCACTTACTTCATGAAATCCATGCGCTGTCAGAATGCTACGCACCAGACGACTATCAGTCCGCACAATCTTATAGGACAAATGATACCGTTCTTAATAAGGAAATAAAAAAGGTATGTTACCAAGAAGTTAAAAACAGAGATAAAAGCAAACTGTAAGAGTTTTAACCTAGATAAAGCTCAACAAACTTATACTAGATATCTTTATGCCAAAGGAGTATTACAGTTAGGTGAGGACTGTGTAAGAAATTCCCATGTTTCACCTAGGTAGCAAGATGGCACAACAGACAGAGAGGTAGGCCTGGATTCAGGAAAACCTGAGTTCAAATCCAGTCTCAAACACTTACTAACTGTGTGACCCCCTAACAAGGCACTTGATTTCTGTCTGCCTCAGTTTTCTCAATTATAAAAAGGAGATAATAATAGCACTTACCTCCCAGGGTTGTTAGGATTAAATGAGATATCTGCAAAGCACCTAGCACAGTGCCTGGTACATAGTAGGTGTTTAGCAAAAACCTGTTTCTTCCCTTCTCAAAAGGATATAACTCAGGAAAATATCTGATAATACTGGCTATCTAGGGTCAATAACATGACAAATTCTATTATAATATGAAATCTCCATGTAGGTACACTTTCATCTAAATCTCCCTTCATGTGACCTTAATTTCCTATGCAGATGTTCACAGGTATAGATCTCTAGCCTTAGTTCCTGACCTAAACTCAAGGCCACAACACAAAACTACCTGTTGGGCACCTCAAACTCACCATATCCCCACCAACACTCCCCAGCATCATCCCTATTCTAAACTTCCCTGATACTGGCAAGGACACCGTGATCTCTCTACTTCACCCCAGTTTTCATAACCTTAGTGTTATTTTCAATTTTTCACTCTCATTCAGCTGAAAAGCCAATCAGTTGTCAAATCTGGTCATTTCTATCTCTGCATCTCTCAGGGACATCCCTCTCTCACCTATCAGGCTCTCCTCACTTCTCATCTGAACAAGCATTTACTCAGTATCTACTATGTTCCAGGCACTGTGCTAAACACTAGACACAAAGAAAGGAAAAGGACAGTTCCTGCCTAATAGAGGAGACAATATAAAAACAAATTTGTACAAATAGGATACAGACAGGATAAACTGGAGATAAACAACTGAGGGAAGGTGGTCAGAAAAAGCTTCTGGTAGAAGATGGGATTTTAGCTGTCAAATCAGATTAGTTGAAACAGAGGGGTACTCTGAGCCATGACTGCCAGGCAAATCAAACTACTCCTATCATCTTGACCACCATCTCCCCTCATACCATAATGAAGACAGCCCAGTTCCCCAAGCCCAAGGGTCTTGGAAAAATGAATGCTTCCAGACCAGTGCTTTGAGCTGTCACTCTAGGAAGAATGCCTGTGAAGATGCAGTCTGAAAATTGTTCCTACAGGTGCTACAGCCATATCTACTGAAGACTCAGAAAAACAGTCCTTACCAACAAAGTCCTTGGCACTGTCAAACGGTTCAATATCAAAAACTGATATGATTTTACCAGTGAAAATGACACTGAACCCAAATTATCATGGGACTTTTGCATATGACTTGCAGCTGAAACTTCCCAAATGTATTGTCTCCCCAACTGGAATGTGAATTCCTTGAGAGAAATTGCTGTCTTACTTTTCTAACTGTATCCCTAGCACTTAGCATAACACTTTGTATGTAATAAATACTTAATAAATGTTTTTCATTCACTTGAAGTCAAGAGGTGAAGACAAAGAGGGAAAGAATCCCCGGTACGATGGACAGCCAGTAAAAATGCCCAGAGCAAGGTTACAGAAGCCTGGAAAGGTGAAAAGGTAGAAAGGGGCCAGGTTATGAAGGCTATGAATGCCAAACAAGATTTCATATTTGATACTGGAGGTGAGAGGTTAATGTTGGGTGGGGGAGAAAGTGACAGAACCATGCTGTGGGAAGATCTGTTAGACAGCTGGGTAGAAAATGGACTGGAATGGAAGTGAGCCTTGCAGAAGGGAAATCAACTAAAAGTCTAGTGCAATAGGGCAGGTATGCGGTAACAAGGGCCTGTATCAGGGTAGTATCAGGGCCAGAGAAAAGAAGGAAGCAGTTATGAGAGATGTTATTATTGTAAAATTGACAGGCCTTGGCAACATATCGGATGTTGGGGGAAGGGATGGTATACAGGAAAAAATCTAGGATGACACCTAGGGTAGAAGCCTGAGTAACTCAGTGGATGATGGTACCTTCAAGAGTAATAAGGAAGTTAGGAAAAGGGAAGGTTTTTTTGGGGGAAAGATGAACTTTTGATGTGGCATGAGTTTAAGATGTCTGCCAGGCATTCAGTTCAAGACTTGTAACTGGAGATGCAAGTTTGAAGGTTAAGAGGTTGGAGGCGATAGGGCTCAGAAAATGATCAGAATCACCAAGTGATTTAGTATAGAGGGACAATAGAGGACCTTATGGCCTAGAAGAAAATCCAGCAAAGGAAACAGAAATGGAGCAGTCAGATAAATAGGAAAACCGGGAAAGAGTGATGTTACAAAAACCTAGACAGAAGAAAGTATCATGGAGAAGAGAATGACTGACTGCAGAGTCCAAAAAATAGGAGAACTGAAAAAAAGGCTACTGGATTTGACAATTAAGAGATTGTTAGTAACTTTGGATAGAACCATTATGGTTGAATGCTGCATTCAGAAATCAGACTAGAAAGTAAAGAAGATAGCTCTCAATTGTGATAGCCTCTTCATTTAGTCTCTCCGATTCCAACCTCACCATCCCCACCCCACCTTGCCCAATCCATCATCTACACAGGTGCCATATTAATATTCCTAAATCATAATGCTGCCATTTCAGTCCCCCATCCAAACAATCTTCAGTAACTCTCAATGTGTTAATTGTGTTGACATAAAAAATTAATTGAAAAATAAAATACACAAAACCATAAAGAGTTCAGACTACTGAAATTATCCCCACCCCCTTTCTTGGCACTTAGTACTATACTCTTTGATTTGACAAATTGGTATCCCAAGACTTTGTAACCAGAGCCTGTTAATCATATATCCACAGTTAAAAGGAACTTTTTAAATTATACTTTCTACTATATTTGCAACGTCCCTAAGAAGTTTCCATGTAGACTTCATGTAGGAGTTGGTTTAGAAGAGCTCTGTGATACCTCTTAATTCTATCTATAATCCTTATTACAGCCTCTACACTATTTCTATCCATTGGTCCTAGTTCTCTCCCTCCTTTCTCAATGAATTCAGGGCACAGTTCACTGTCTTTCTCTCAATCCCAACTCCTGCCATCACACATCCAACATAGATATTAATGTTCTCTAAAATACTCTAGCTTCCCAATTCCTTAATCTATTCAATTGCAATAAACTCATCTATACTCACAGCTGATAAGGACCTTGAACTTGACACCACTCAAAAATGTTCCACTTCCATGTTCAGGAATTCCAAAATTCCTTCAATTATAAACATTTATTGTTCCAACTTTCCCTGTGCCTTATGACTCCCTATCCCTGTTCTTCGTTCTCCCAAAGATCTCTAATCACTCACCCCTGAACCCCTATGCTGGCTACATTCCCTTGCCTTCTCAACCTCAACCCCTGGGTGAACCAGTTCAACTCCACACTATCTCCTACTCTGACATCTCTGCCCTCTTCTCTTATCTGCAAACACATCTTATCCAATCTCAATATCCTATTTCCCCCTCCTTTGCTCTTGTTCATGTGATCCGAACAGAGCTAGAGGAAGAGATGAAACCACAGTGATCAAGTCCACTACATACATGTTACCTAATCTCAATTAGGCCCTCATGACAGCAAGGAAATCCTTCTACTTCACTCTAATTGATTCCTATCTTACTTACCATTCCTGTCTCTCCTCAGGCCTAACCTCTCAGCTGAGGAACTAGCTACATATTTCACTGAAAAATTGAAGCCATTTCCCCAAAGCTCCCTCTTTTCCTCTTCTCATTTCACATCTGACATAACTTGCCACCTCCCCTGCCTCAACTATCCCCTCCTTCACTACTGTCTCTGATGATAAGGTGGCCCTTCTGTTTGCCAAATTCAATCCTTCTACATGTACCCTTGATCTCCACTCACTCCACATATCCAATCCATTGCCAAATCTTATTTTTGCTTCTAAGTTCACAACATTTCTTGGTTTTGCCATCGTCTTCTCTCCACTTATATTTTTCTCCCTAATTCAGACCTTCATCATCTTGCACCTAGATCATACTGCAAGACCCTTCTAATTTATTTCCCTGCCTCAGTTCTCTCTCCACTCCAATCTATCCTACACCCTGCTGCCCAAGTGATTTTTCTAAAGCACAGATCTGACTATGTTGCTCCCCCACCCTTTCCTTCCCTGCTCAATAAACTTCAGCTATTCCCTATGCCCTCCAGAAACAAATTTAAAGTCTTTTGTTTGAAACTTAAGGTTTTTGTGGCTCCTTCCTACCTTTCCAATGTTCTTATGCTTTCCTCCCCACCATGCATTTCAAGACCCAGCCATAGTGTCCTCTTTACTGTTCTTTAAACATGATTCCTGCCCCCTCCATCTCCCATCTTCATGCCTTTACATGGCCTGGCTTCTTCATGTAGAATGATCTCCATCCTACCTCCACCTCCTGGCATCTCTGACTTCCTTTAAGACTCAATTCAAATGCCATCTTCTACAAAAGACCTTTTCCAGTAGCCCTAGTAACTAAATCCTTTTTCCATATGATAAACCTTCAAATTTTTAAAGAGTTCTCAATTGCAACAGCCTCTTCATTTGATGTTCCTGTTTCCGGTCTCACCCTTACAATCCATCATCTACACAGGTGCCGATGAATATTCCTAAAACACAATGCTGACCAATTCAATTCTCTATTCAAAAATCTTCAGTGATTCTCACAGTGTTGATTGCGTCAAGTTCTGAGAAACTAAAAAGCCTCCTGGAAGAACACTATAATCACTCAAAAGAATGTGGCTTGTCCATCCACAAAGAAAAAACCAAATAGATTTCAATATCAGATGCATCTGAATCTCCTATGAAATTTGTCCAACAACAGGTATATCGGACACAGACAGTACAGAAAGACAAAAAACTAGGCCCAGAGTTGTAAAGGAGGAGGCTGACAGGTTGGATTGCTTTCAGGAACTTGCCAAGCACTTTTTTCCACTCCAAAACTTCCTGGAGTAGCAAAGGCTCACATTTTCAATACAAACATTTCACGAGGGTTTTTTATTACAATGATAACTAGAACATCAATGTACTAAATGTAAGCATCACATAGAGGGCAATGAAAAAGCACATGATGGTTGTTAAATATGTAACCAACAAAGAACTAAAAATGTCATCAAGGAATTATTTAACAGAAAAGAACAAGAAAGATGGGCTGGTCTGAGGAATAGCTAGAGGATGCTACTGGTACCCCCTTATGATGTCAGGAGGAAGGCCTTCAAGAATGTTGGAGAGACTCTATGGTAAATCTGCTGGAGGGCATTGTAAAGAATACCATAGCATGGGCAAGGCCAGCTGCCAACTGGAAAATATCTCATAAGGCTGTGATCAACATTGCTGGAGGGAACACCTGAATGAATGGCACCATAGATAAAATCAAGCATTGGAGACACAAGTCTCTGATAAAAATATTGAACAGCAGAGGGCTGATGACAGTGTTATCATAAGATAATACTAAAGACTTCTCTGACTAAGCATCAATCTTTTAACAAATAATCTTTGGATATAGTATTTCAGCCAGTTATACATTTCCAGAAGGCTTTCTAATAGAGCACTTCAAAACTCTGGCTTTGGCCTTATTCTGAGGAAGTTTTTATTAATTCCTTAAAAACATAAAGACATCTATATTAAATTCTCAAAGGTCACAAAGCAAGTACGGATAGTAATACAATGAAAAATGGAATCAGGAAACAGAAAGATATTACTGACAACCTGAAGCAACAGAACAAATTTAACAAAACGAAACTTAAATGGAATAAAGTTCTGCAGTTGGTTTAAAAAAAAAAAATCAACTGAATAAGCAAAGGATGAATGAGGGTAGAGCTAGATAACAGTTCATGTAACCAAGACCTGTGAATTTCGGGAGCCTTAATGCTTAAAATGAGTCAATGGGGTGACACAGAACAAAAGTACAATTAGTGTACAAGGCAAAAAAAGTGAAAGTTCGACTATATTTTGCTTTTTTTAGATAACATCTGGAATACTATACCCAAATATGGGCATCATATTTTAGGAATAACATTAACAAGTTGGATGTAAACCAGAAAAAAAGCTTCACTGAAGGACCTAGGGACGGTTAGTCTGAGTAAGAAATAACTTGAGTGACATGATAGCGATCTTCAAGCACAGAGTTTTCACATATAAAAAAGGCCAAATTTATTCTAGTTGTGTCATAGAGCAGAACTAAGACAAATGAGTAGAAGCTACAAGAATTTAAGGAGCAACTAAAGCTATCTAAAGGAAAATGAGACAACCTCCAAAGGGTCCTGAGGTCTTTACAAAAAACCAAAAACCTGATGATTGATTACTTGTTGGGGATATATAGAAGGAATTTGGGTTTGGGTTTGGAGTTGGACTACATGACCCCTAACATCCATTCTAATTCTAAGATTCTGATTTTATTAAATTAATGTAGGGGTTTTAAGTAGTTTATAATAGAGGGGATGATTCTGTTGAAGGATCTGTTTGTTTAAAGGAAATGCCATTGTACAGTTGAAAGAGTACTGCTCTAGGAATCCGAAGTGGGTTTGTCTTGGCTCAGCTACTGTCTGGTTATATAATCTTAGGTGAGTCCCTTTACTCTTCTCTGGAACCCAGAATCCTCATGAACAAAATGAGCTGAGTGAACTACATTTCAATCCAAAAACAAATATTTATTAAGCATCTGTGCTTAATATGTTGTGCTAAGGATTAGAGAAGCCATGACAAAAATGGGCTGTCTAGCTCTCAAGGACTACATTCTACTGGAGGAATACAGCATATAATAGATAATGTAGGGTAATTTGAGGAGGGTAAGAACAGTAACTTAGGGGATTAGGAAAGGCTTCTGGAAGAAGTGGACCTCAGCTAAGATTTGAAGAAGACAAGAATTCTGGGTAGAAGATGGAGAAAGGAGGCGATTTCAGACACAAGGATGGGGTTGGGGGAACAGGATGGGTATCCCTAGTGTGTTATGTCACTAGAACATGGAGTTTGTCAGGGTCACGAATATGAAATAAAACTGGACCAATGAGCAGAAACCAGGTTATGAATGATCTTAAATGCAATCTGTGGAGTTTTAATTTTAACCTAATGGAAAAGTGGGAACCACTGAGGGTTTCTGAACATGAGAGTGACAGTCAGACCTGTGCCATATGAATTCTATTTTTGGTAGCTATGTGGAAGAAGGACTGAAGACAGGAGATAATGGAAGCAGGGAAACCAAGAGGAGGCTGCTACAATAACCTAGGCAAGAGATGATGAGGGCCTGAACTAAAGTGGTGACCAACTAGATAGAAAAAAAAGAGCTGATGCTACAAAACTGGACTGGGTATAAAGAGGGGAGGCTGGGGGGCTGTACTCTTTCCATCTTGGTGCCTGCTGTGCACATTTCCTGCCTGATTGCTGGCCTCTGGCAAGAGAATGGAAAGAGAGGCCAGGAGGCATACCTTTCATCTTATAGCATCAAGATGTCCAGGGGCAAAGGGCCTTCCATCTAGCTGTACACATCTCCTGCCTGATCTCTAGTCTCTTCTGGGATTCTAAACTTGATTCTTTACATCATATCTGTGCATTTCTTGTCTTGTCTCCAGCCTCCTGAAGGAAGAGAAGAGCCATTCCATCTTACCATCTACAAATGCACAACTTCCACGTTCAAGAACTCTGAAATTCCCTTGTCTGTTCACAATCCATTGGCTTTCTAAGTCTCCTTCTTCCTTCCAATATCATACTCTGCTCTTTGCCCATACCAAGACTTCCAATCTTTCAATTCCTCAGCTCTCTCTGAGGTCATCACCCTCGCACTAGCCATATTCTCCTCTCTTCCCCATCTTGACCTCTTGGTGAACCAATTCAAGTCAATATCATCCTCTTCTCTTGAGACTTAGTCCTTTTATCATACTGCCAACCGTGCCCTGACAAACTTCAGCCTCAGATCATCCATCACCATGTGCTCCCTTCAGTTCTACATACCTGCTGTTAAATAAAGGTAGAAAAAACTTATGCAACCATTCTTATGAGGTCCACTACAAATTTGTGTTGCATAACATCTACTGGGCACTGATTGAATGTGGAGGGATTAGGGAGAGCAAAGAGTCAAAGATGACTTGAAGTTATGAACCTAGGAATGTGGGAAGATGATGCCATCAACAGGGAAGTTTAGAAAAAGAATAGGTTTAAAGAGTAAGGGATAATGAATTCCATTTTGGATAAACTGAACCTAAGGTGTCCACTGGACATCCAAGAAAAGATGTCTAGTAGGCAGCTGGCACTGTGGGACTAAGGTTCAAAAGAAAATTTTTCAGGCTGGATACATACCATTATACTGTTATAAATTTCATCTATAGGTCTACTGAATGGCCAAACAAATTGTGACACATAGATATAATGGAACAGTAATGAGGATTAATGAAGAACTTAAACAAGCATGGGATTTGTCTGAACTAATGCAGATTAAAATAAGCAGAATCAGAAAATACACACAATGATTACAACAACGTAAATGGAAAAAAACAAAAAGTTCCAAACTGAATATTGTGCAAATATAATGGCCATCCTTGCCCCTGAAGAATCAGTCTACCAAAACAGATCTATTAAGAATGTACTACATGACAAAAGAGAAAATGTATCTCCCTCCCTTCATTAAGAGAAGGGGGGGAAATGGGTATAGAATACTGTAAAATAAAACGTCAGACTCAATTAATGGGCTGTTTAGTTTTACTGAACTTATATTTTTTTCTTTTTCTTTTTTGTTAGAATGTAGAGATCATGCTGCTGGCCTACCTGTAACACGCACTGTAACTAGGGAAGTAATCAATAGCATGATAGTCAATTGTTTCTGCTTCCTAAAGGCCTAAGCACCAAGGAATGGAAAGTAGCTGATAAAAATCACAGCTCTCTAGAAGAACTGATAGAAGTGCCATAGTAATACTATGTGTGCTATACACATATCCATATGTATACATACATATGTACACACACAAATACACACATACATACAAGATGAGGCTAAGGAGAGAGATCACATAAAGAACAAGAGAAAAAGTCTCTATTTTATAGTCATACCTTTTATGCTAGAGTTTCACATTCAGTTATTCTTACAATGTTAGCTCAGAATTGTTTTTTTTAAGTAAAGAAAGTACTTAGGATGTATGAAAAAATACTAAAAAGGATCAAACCATCTGCAAACTGCAACTTAACCAGGTGATAAGGAAGTGAAGAGACACAGGGACAACTAACAAAATGTTTTGCTTTTGCTACCCAATGCGGAATGATAATGTAGGCCTGTGGATTTACATCCATTCTGCTGCCACTGAAGGTAAGCCAGGTAAACCAGAAGTTGGGCTGGCCAAGTGCTGGACACAAGAAAAATGGAATGAAAAGAGAAGCAGTTGCTTTGCTCTAAATGCATGAAATAAAACTTTAAAGCCTGAAGAGATTGTGTGTCTCCAATGATAACTTTCAGCACTATAGTACCTATGGAATAAAGTTACAAGAAAGTGGGCGCAAGCAGTCAGTCTTTGTAGACTGTAACGCGAGTGCTTATGACACAACAGAATTCGATGACTGTATTCATCCTTTGTTTTGGTGGAACTAAGTCTCCCTCAGGTTATTGACTGATGGAGTTGTCCCCCCTCCAGGGAGCACAAAGGCTCCTCTTCTTCCTCCTGAACACCATCTTAACCCAACCAGATGGGATGTATCTCTAAAGGTGGAGGTGAGATGGATTTGGCAGCACAGACCAGGGCATTCCTCACTAATGACTTTCACATAAGCTTGTGACAGTGGTAGAAAGAGCAATAGACTTGGAGGCAGAGGCCCCAGTGTTGCTACTTGCTTTGTTCACATTCAACTCAACAGATAATATTTTATTAAGTACAAATATATCAGAGAAAGGGTATAAGCTAGGGACCATGGACACAGATACAAAGCCTGACTCAAATGAGCCCGCATTCCATTTCTTTTTCTACCTTCAGCAGATGCTTAATTTACTCTACTGTGAAATGAAGGGTTTAGGCTAGACAGTCCCTAAGGTCCCTTTACATATTTAAATTCTAGGATCTTATGGCAATGGAAAATGCCACCTAGAAAATAATATTAACATCTCTTTTCGAAAGTGTAAAAGTGCCTTACATCACTCACTGGTCAGGAACCACATTCCCAGCGTTGTGTTCTCATCTATCTCTGATTATCCCGGGCAGGATATTACCCACCCTGCCACCACCGAACCCTTAAGTATGTGATCTCTCTGCTCGCACCCTTCCAAGGCCAGCCTTCCTGATGCTACAAAACTTTCACCTCTTTTCCACCCTCAAACTGACAAGACCCAGAAATGAGCGCATGCACCGTCAAAGCTTTTTGCCAAAAGCTCTTAAAACTGTAGTGGTAACAACAATAACAATGAATGAGTAATCTGTCCATCTAAAAGCATATGAAGTATATAAGCACAGGAAGAAATGGGCTTTTAAAGGGTTTTCATATACATACACACGATATGGAAATAAAGAATGAAAATATTTTATGAAAAATCTAAAATTTTGAAATGTGACATACTAATTACTATGATATCATATTCACATGTCTATATGACAGAACACGTATGCCCTATTTTAAAAGATTTGTTTCCAAAAAAATTGAGATACAAAACAGCTAAGTTATTTGTTGATTGCCACATTATAACAAGAATCTCTGCTTAAAAAAAGATTTCTTGACCACTATTTCCTAGTGCATTTCACAATAAAGTGAAAAAGCACTGGTTGCCTAAAACACTAGCTACTTTATATAAATTAACTGCATATGTAATTTTTCAAAAACGTACTATTATAAAAAGCAAGAGACACTTAAAGTATTAACAAAGTAGCACAGGAAAGAAATAACACCCTATAAAAATATTTATGAGAGTAGTGAAGCTTAATGCAACATTGAATTTTTAAGGAACTGATACAAAAACAAAAAGAAAAAAAAATAGTTGAGATCTAATACAGGACACATGACAAAAAAAGTCAAAAGAAAAGGAACAAAAAAACCTGAACCGTTTCTCAGGGGATTTAATCACAAGATGATGCATTGCCTGATACTTCCCAGATACTGTGTCTGAGTCAAACAGTACTCCAGAAATCACAAGGTTACACACAGAAGAACTCAGAAAACTAGGAAGCAACTGGAATAAAAGGCAACAAAACTGTTCTTTCACTAAGGAAGGAAATAATTAAACAATAAGCTACTTGAATTTGTTAATACAATGAAAGGACTGCCAGAAACATAAGACTCTCAAGTACAGAAATTTTGAAAAGTAGTTTAGTGTATTCTTTTTTAAGTCAAAGGAATAATGTGTAAAGAAAGGGGCCTATAAAATGAGAAGAGACTCCCCTGGATAGAGTCACAACGTATTTATTGAATGAGATTTTTTTCCAGTATCTATAAAGTACAACTTTTCACAGAAAAACAAAAATATCAGAATTGGAAAGGACTTCAAACACATAGCACAATCCATACCGGAACTAAAATTCCATATACAACTACTGGTCAACATTGCTCCCAAAACATAGTACTCAGAACTGAATATACTATATCAATTTGGTCCAATCAGGATTGAGTTTAGCAGGACTATTTACCCACCTAGTACAAGATGTTATGACTCTCTTATTACAACCTAAGAATGCATTAGCTTTCATGGTTTCCATATTAGTGTTAAGTCATTTCACCAATACTCCTAGACTTTTCAAAATGGAACTACTAGAAACGTCAGGCCCATCACAGGATCATCGTATCCAGAGCTAGAAATCCAATCCTCTCATCGAGCAGGTGAAGAGTGGACATGTTAGTCAGTCAGGTAGTCAATAGACACACATTAGACACAGTGCTAGGCATTACGCTAAGCCCTGGAGATACAAATAAAAAAAGAAAGACAGTCCTTGATTTTAAAGAGTTTACAATCTAATAAAGGAAGACAAAACCTGAAAGGAAAATGAAAAGGGGAATGAGGTACCCAGCATGGGGGCATGATATCTAAAGCCAAATATCTGAGTGGGAAATGAAGAAATGGCTGGACTCCTTAAATGGAAGTTTGGAAAGGAGTTCTTCACTCCAAACATGAGCAGTGTATTGAAGAGATTTGAGCACCAAGTCTGATGTGATCTGTCAGGATGATGAGGTTCTTGTGGGCATCCAATTGTTAAGAAGTCTATCTATTATTATGGAATACAAGCGATCACTTGAACACTCAAGCAAAGGCAGGTTAGGAATGTGATGGGGTTTTTTTTCTGCTAGTAGGTATTTATTGTTTGTTGTGCAATGAACAAAATCTGTTTTTAATTTTTAATTTCAGCATAATTAATGTCACATCAAGATAAAGCTTCTCATCAAACTGTAGTAAAACTTCAGTTCCTCTATTTTCAGCTGATATTACTGAACTAAGTCCCTTTAAGCAATGTCCTATTAATGAGCTGGAAAGATTAGGAAGAAGTATAAGTCTAGAGGTTTCAAATCCCACAAGTAGATAGTGACCCTCCCCTGAACTCATCTTACTGTTAGGAGATTAGAGACTTTAAAGAGCTTCCTAGCACTTCAAGAACAGAGATTAAATTCTATTAAAGGGGGGAAAAAAATCTATTTCATACCCCCAAGCAATAATATGGTTAGTCTGTAGATATCTATAGACTAACCATAACACTTACAGCACTAGATAGTGACAAGAGAAGACAAGACAGGAAAAGTATGGAAAATCATTTCAAATATGGAAAACCAGAATAACTGTCACACAGAAAGTCTTTTTCCTACCTCTATGTAATTTCAGCTTCTGCAAGGCAAGGTATTACAAGTATGCTTGTATGTAGGAAATGTCACAGCAGGAAAAATAAAGTGCCAGCAATAACACCTACCTCCAATTACTCGAATGTTATTGTCCTTTGTCAGAATGGCCTCTGCATGGAACACTAAGACAGGAATTCTCCTGCAGCCTCCAGTCCACATAATGCATGGATGATCCCTTGAAGCAATAAAAATAATTATCAGTTACCATACCAAAAAAACCTGGGTCTTTTGAGTATACAAACCATAGTTTGTTCACTTTTTTAGCTTTCACATTCATTTTTCCTTATAAATCAACACAATGAGTTACTGTAAGATCCCAAGTCAAGAAACTGTAAAAAGAAGCAGGTTACACTGGATAGCCTCATGAAAGCCCTTTCCAGCTCCAGACCTGTGAGCCCATTACTTTACTTCAAATATCTCCATTTTAAATTCAACATCACATTAGACAGTACCTCTTTTAGAGGAAACAAATGAAACAACCTCGATTTTTTTCTAATGTAGAATTAAGACTTGGACTCAATCTGAATTGTCTTTGGAAAAATACTCAGCATCAGTCCTAAGGTGTCAGGTGTCACTCCAAAGAATTTTGAAGAAATTATTCTTTTTTTGTTTTTTGCTTTGTTTGCTTATAATTAATTTTTAGTTTTCAACACTCACTTCCATAAGATTTTGAGTTTTAAAATTTCTCCCCCCTTCCTCTACCCTCTCCCCAAGACAGCATGCAGTCTGATACAGGCTCTACATATACATTCATATTAAACATATTTTCACATTAGTTATGTTGTAAAGAAGAATCACAACGAATGGGAGGAACCAGGAGAAAGAAGAAACAAAAAAAAGAGGGTAAATATTATGCTTCCATCTATATTTAGGCTCCAAAGTTCTTTCTTTGAATATGGATAGCATTTTAGAAGGAATTATTCTTTAAAAAGTCCAGAATTCTTTGGAATTTTTCTTCACAAAGAAAATAGAATTTTAAAGAATTTTCCTCATTCCAGAACAGGGATGAAAATCAAAGCACATTTATAATGCTAATAAGAAAGAACAAGAAAGATATAATATTATATAAAAAATACTTATGTCCTGCCCCCCAGAATCTCACTATTTCTTTTTTTGGATAGTTACTAGACTAACAACCTAGATATAGTATGTCTGGATTTTAATAACACAATATCATGTGAAATGTGACAAAGTTTCTCCTTGTCCTTGTGGACAAGGTAAAAGAGATGCAAATTAGAGAATAGAAAGCTAAAGGATTTCAAATGAGTTGACTAATTGGATCTAAAGAGTGTAGACTAATGAATCTCTGTCAAATGGAAGTGGTTCCATCTCCAGTTGAGTGCCACAAGGCTCTATCCATAGTGTTATTTGGTTGAAATTTTTATCAGCAGCATGTATGAAGACACAAATAACATGCCTAACTCAAATGACAAATGACATCTATGACCCAAAGCTGGGAGGAATACATTGCATGCCAAAATGTTATTCAATAGACTAGAATAAAAAGACTAAAGCTAAAATGAAATTTAATGGAAATAAATATAAAGTTCTGTATGTGTGCTCAAGAAAATTAACTAGATTTGGGCAAGACATGGTTAAAAAGCAGGTCAAGTGAACTGGTCACTTAACTTCTCTGGGTTTGAATTTCCTCCTCTGGAAAATGAAGATAACATTTGTACTACTTACATCAAAGGGCATTTTGTGAGATGAATGCTTTGTCAATCTTCAGGTGGTAAGTATATTTAGGTTATTGTTCTTACCTTATATATTATAGTTCTCTCTTTAATAGAGTTACTGTCAGGAAGGAAGGAAGGAAGGAAGGAAGGAAGGAAGGAAGGAAGGAAGGAAGGAAGGAAGGAAGGAAGGAAGGAAGGAAGGGAGGAAGGAAGGGAGGAAGGAAGGGAGGAAGGAAGGAAGGAAGGGAGGAAGGAAGGAAGGAAAAACGGGAGAGAAGGACATCTAGCCAGTAAACCCCAAAGGAAGGGGAGAGGGAGACAGAAGGGAAAGGATGAACTGGGTTACCCAGCTAGCTGGGTCCCCACTCAGGCAGCTTGGTCTACACACAGTTTGTGTTCATCCTTCATTTTTGAAGAAGATCATGACATCAGAAAAATAATGACATGACTTACGCTTGACTTTGATTTGAGTAAGGGAGGGCTGTGAAAGGCCACCATTCACATTTTCTCCTCCAGAGTCATTTGGGTCCAGAGGCCAGATATTGATCAGGAGAGCTGACTGAATTGATTGAGGATCCAAAAGAGACCCTGGCAATTTGAAGGCTAAGGCCTTTTCAGGTTCTCACTTTGAGTGAGGTAGCACCCATTCAGTGAATAGATCTCTTTACAAAATGAGTCAAGGGATGGGCCCTATCATTTAAAAATATCAATTTATGATGGGAAGAGGCTTAGGACTACTGGTCCAAAGGGAAAAAGTTACTACAGACAAGCACTCCAATCCTGGAGGGCCCAAAATAGAACTAACTAACTAACTAACTATGCATACCCTTTGACTCTGTGACCCTATTACTAGATCTATACCACAAAGAGATTAAAAAAAAAAAAAGGAAAAGGATCCATCTGTACAAAAATATTTGTAAGAGCTCTTTTTGTAGTGGCAACGAATTGAAAACTGCTGGGATGCCTATCAATTGGGAAATGGCAAGGTATGATATATGAATATGATGGAATTCTACTGTGTTAAGAAATGATCAGGCAGCTAGTTGGCGGAATGGGTAGAATGTTGGTCCTGGAGTCAGGAAGACTCATCTTCCTGAGTTCAAATCTAGCCTCAGACACTTACTAGTTGTGTTACGCTGAGCAAGTCACTTACCCCTATTTGCCACAGTTTCCCCATCTGTAAAATGAGCTGGAGATGGAATGGCAAACCATTTCATTATCTTTGCCAGGAAAATCTCATTTGAGGTCATGAGAGTCAGACATGACTGAAATACCCAAAGAACAAAGAAATGATGAAGGGAATGGTTTCAGAAAGACTTGTGTAAATTGATGCCAAGTAAAGTGAGCAGCACCAGAACAATTTATAAAATAACAATATCATGAGGACAACCAACTCAGAAAGACTCAATAACTCTAATCAACACAATAACCAACCACAATTTCAAAGGACTCGTGATAAAACAGGCTATCTACCACTAGATAGAGAAGTGATGGGCTTAGAGTGTAGATCAAAGCATGTTTTTGGAAATGGCTAATTTAGGAATTTGTTTTGCATGACTATACATATTAGTAATGGGTTATGTTCTTATTGCCTTCTCATTGGGTGAAGGAGGGGAGGAGAAGGGGAAAAGAGAATTTGGAATTGAAAATAAAAATGAAATTTGAAAAATAATTTTTTTAAAATACCAAAAAAAACCCAAAACTCAACCGATCTAATAGAGATGTTAGCCACCCCAGAAATGAGACACTTGCCTAGGGTCTAAGAGTCAGTATGTGCCAAAGGCAGGTAGATGGGACAACATCAACCATGAGAGAAAAAGGAGGAGGTTATGTGTCAAAAACAAGGAATGACAAATGGATAGCCTTTGTGCATCACTACAATCAGAACAATGAGGAGACTCAAACCAAGGCCATAAGAAGCTGTGATGAAATTCTTTGTTATAAGGGATATCAGTCTGGAAAGGGGGAGAGGAAGGGATACAAGGGGAAATAATTGTGTTACTGTTGTTATTCAGTCACTTCAGGTGTGTCTGATTCGTTGTGACCCCACGGGGGTTTTCTTGGCAAAGACACTGGAGTAGTTTGCCATTTCTTTCTCCAGCTCATTTTACTGATTAGGAAACTGAAACAAACCTGGTTAAGTGACTTGCCCAGAGTCACACATTTAATAAGTGTCTGAGGCCAGATTCAAATTCAGGTCTTTCTGACTCCAGGCCTGGTGCTCTATTCACTATGCCGTGTAGCTGCTCCCACAAGGAAATTCTAGGCAAAGTAAAAACAAAAGGTACTAATTTTTAAAAAAAGAACTTATTTTAAAAGAGAAGAGCTATTTAGCTTGGAGAAGAAGAGCTTTAAGCACATTAGGGAGGAAGGACCAGAAAGGTATTCTCCAAACATCTGGTGGTATTTATTATGTGGATGAAGTATCAGACTTGCTCTGGTAGGTTCCAGATGGCAGGACTATGATCAATGGGTAGAAATTACAGAGGTAGACTTCTTAAAATAAGGGAAACCTTCCTAACAATTAGAGCTTCTTTAAAAGGAAATGTATGACTTTAAGAGATGAGAAAATCCCTGTTACTAACTAACAGTCTTTACATGAAAACTAGATGCCTATTTGTCAGAGATGCTACAGAGGGGATTCCTTTCTGGGAGTAAGTTAGACAAGATGACTTCTGAGGTCCTTTTCTACTCAAAAATTGTAAAATTCAATGTCCCTAATTAAATTCTTATCTTGTTCTGTTCTTCACTGTCTAGATTTGAAACGTAAACTGGGCTCTTTGGGAAATGTGAGCTAGCCTATTCATATAAAGATAAGGGCAAAAGAATAAAACTTCATACTGTTTTTAATTTAGAAGTCTGCAACCCTCTTGGCATTAATGGCAGGACTCACACACCTCTACCTCCTTAGCAAAGTCCATACCACTGAGTCTCAATGCCAACATCTGCACTCCCAAACTAAGTACAAAAGGATCCACACCTTAAAATTCTGGCTTCCAGGATTACCATTCTTGGAAGTAGAACAGCTTTCAGGGCAAGGTGCCAGCAGCTGCTTAGTAAGGAAAGTAATGTGGGCACCAATCCTAGTTAGCTTTCTAGAGATGGAATGTGGATGCTTATTGTTTTTGCTCTTTAACTGGGGTAAAAATGACCATCTATGACAAAGTGAGATTTTAAGTTGATTTTTTTTTTTTTGGCAAACAAGAACATTTGGGGTTTGTTATGTTTTTAACTTTGACCCATGTTTTGAAGCTACAATTTGAAGAAAAAAAAAGGGAAGCAGGTACACTTTCCTATAAAGGCATGGGCACTGGCTTTGGAGACAAGCTAGGCTTTGCTAAATCTATCACTAGTTACAGACTGGTACTATTGTGCTATCTAGACAACAGGGTAATTCTATGAAATTCAAAGATGGAAAAAAGATTCATAAACAAAAATAGATCTGAGAATACTTCGTTGTTAAGCAGGAGGAGTTTAAGTGAATACAGAAGAATCCTTCGCCTTAATTACTCACGTACCTGCCTGTTTCTCACTGCTCACATTATTCTCCTTGACATAAAATCCCTCCCTGCTTTTCTCTAATTATCTAAGTTACAATTCCTCCACAAGACTTCCTGATCAGACCAGACCATAAAGATTTCTCCCCTCTTTGAACCCATCACTTGGCATGTCTTCTGTGTGACTTTGTATTGTAATTTGCCTTTCTATGTCCCATCTTCCCAAGTAGTCTGCCAGCTCTTCTGTCTCTTTGTACAAAAGAGACAGAACACTAGAGTGGAAAGAACATGGAGTTTGAGTCCCAGATCTACTACTTCTCATCCATGTGACTCTGAACAGCTATGTGATTTGAGCTCTTGGAGACTCAGTTCACCCATCTGTAAAACGGGCAAAAAAATCTGTGATACCTGTACTTCTTAGAGCTGGTGTGAAAATCAAACAGGACGATATATGGAAGTGAAAGCGTCCTGCGGCCCTAAAATACTATATAAACATAAGCTGTTGTTATTTCTAACAGAATTTAGCACAGTGCCTCATGCACACGAAGCACTCAGATAGTTTTTAATAATCACCTTTATATAAGTCACACAAATATAGCTTTAAGGAGTCAAGAATTTTAGTGACTAGAGTAAACGGATTTCACCTCAAGTCTTAGTATGAATGTGTCCGTAACAATAGTAATAAGTTTATATCTTGACATCTGAGCAAAATACAGAGATGACTACTTACTTATGTTAACTGAATGAAGCTGTCTAAGTGTTTTTATGCTCATGGTTCAGACTCTGGACTTCAGAGTAACAAGAAATTAGTATTATTTTAAGAAAGGCCAGGGACATGCATAGACATAAAAAAGATGTCCCCAGTCAGAAATATTCAGATCAAATTATCTATCTTAATAGGATTAAAGCTCCACAATTCCAATAGTTTATATAATGAAAGTCAACTTTTCCAAAGAAGCAGACGCTTATTTGCCACAAGATTAATGAAATGTAGACTACAGGTCAGATCTATCTCCTTAAGGAAAGGGATTATTATTTCACGTTGGATTTTGCATCCTCACTTATCCATGTGCACAATGTCTCAAACTCAACAGGTGCTTAATAAATCCTTGTTGAATTGTAATGAATCTATATGAACAGGAAGGAACTTATGGTCCAATTTAATAGCAAAAATTTGAAAGTTGATTTAATTAAATAGACACAGATTAAAAGCTTGTGATGTGAAGCACTATTTCAGGAACTAGGTGTACCAAAACGCAAAGTCATACCAGCAATTGCAATCTAAGGGGAGAGAGGGGCAGTTAGGACCAATTTCAACCCTGGCTTCCTCTAAGGAGTAGATCAGCAGCTCAGAAATGTGAGTACAGGGAAGGCAGATGGTGGGAGTGACCCAGTATTAGGGATTAGCAGGACAGAAAAAATAAAAGGATAAAAGGGCAAGGAATTCAAGAGTGCAGGTCAATGCCTTGTTAAAATGAAGTGACTACAAGATGAAACAATGAAGATGAAGCTGGAGGTCAGAGAAGGTTTGACAGACCAGAGGTCAAGGGGAAGGTGAGGTTCAGTGGGTCAATGTGAGATTAGAAAGGCAGGACTAGGAGCTGAGATGAGGAATTGTAATGTTCAGGTTCTTAGAAGTCGTATAATTTCAAATAATGCTGAAAGGGATCATGGGAGCTGAGGAAGATTATCAACTTGAATCCTAAAGTCATTGATCATGATAACAGGAGTTAGAAAATAAAGGGAGACGAAGAGTCAAGTACTGAGTCTCTGAGGAAGGCAAGCAACTAACTTCCAAGCCAAGAGCTGGCATCAACAGAGTGACATAATCAGACAGCAGGGTTTTGTTTTTGTCTGTGTATCACTGGTATCTTGCACAATGCTTTGCACTTCCATTGATACACTGACCACCCCACAACTGTGATTTGATTGTAGGGAACTATGGATGAGGCATTCTTCTCCACAGATGGAAACTAACAATTCTTGATACACAACTTAAAGTCTTAGAAAGCTGGCGAGAGGCACTAAAAGATTAAAAGACTTGCCTGTGTTTACACAACTAGTGTGAGTCAGAGACAGGACTAGAGTCCTTGACTCCAAAGCTGGCTCTCCATCCAATATTCCATGGTGCCTTGTACAAAGAGGCACTTAATATGTGGAATTAAAGTTGAATCATTGAGTAATTTTGGTCGGAAAGTGACAATAGGAAACAAATAATATACTGATGTCTCCTTCTGGGAGGACTAAAGGGAACACTGGAAAAGGATTAACCAGCATAGGAGAGGGCAGCCAGGGATGTGTTGTATTCAGAAGAAACCAAGATTTTAATTAGTGATAGAAGATGGAAAATATTGAGGATGGACGGGAGTTTCTTAACAACTGAATATGGGTGAAAGGTACCTGTTTAGTGGGTAGATAGTTGGCCTCAGAATCAGGAAGACTAGCTGTGTGGCTTGGGCACTTGCCCAAGGCATGACTAAAAGTTTGAGAGTAGGTACCACTCTACCTTGTGGAGAGGGAGTTTCTTCATAGTTACCTACACCAGTGAAATCACAGGTCTGGTTCCTGCCTAAAAAAACAAATTAGAGTTCCAGAAGGTACAATGAAAGATGTGAGCTGAGAAGAATAGGAACAAGGAGGTGGCCAGGGACAGGAATGTATGTGAAGATGTAGGAGAAGAAAATAAGTTTCTCCTAAGCAAGTAGCTAATATTTAATAACATTTAATTTAATAATAATAGCTCACATTTATACAGTGTTTTAAAGTTTCTAAAGCACAATATATATATATTTATATAATTGGGACCTCACAAATGAGAATCAGAGAGATTAAATGACTTGCCCAGGGTCATACAGCTACTAAGTGTCTGAGGCAGCATTTGAACTCACATATTCCTTACTCTAAGTCCAGCACTCTTATCCACTGCATGACCAACCTACCCTCTTAGTAGTTCTGAATGACAGAGATTAACAGTAATTTGGGATTTCTTAACCATGAGGTAAGAGGAATACCAACTAGGTAGCTTTTGAATAAATCAGTTCCATGGATCTATAGAGAAACTTGATGTGATAGAAACTTTTCGGATCCCATGTTTCCCGTGGATCTCATCTTCCATGTGGATACCAACTACTATATGAATCCCAGAGACTTAACTGCAGCAGAAGGTTAGTAGTTAAGAGCACAGGAGTGGACCAGAAGTCCCCAAGCTAAAAGAAATTTTAAGGTGATCTGGAGTTAACTACCTATTCAACTTTCCCTCCCTCTCTTAGTGTTATAATACAAACTGAAGAAGAGTGAATAATGACAATGCTAATACAACAGGGTTTGAGATAAGCTAACAGCTAAGTGTAGTCAAAATTAAATTTGTAAACCCAATGTCAATTTATCCTCATGAAAATAAGTTGGGATAGATTTGTAGATATCCTCTTGCAAATACTCAAAAGGCCAAACCTCTGAGTATACTGATATATTGAATAGTACTAAAGTAAAGGAATAATCTTTAAAACAGAAGAAAAGACTTCATCAAATAATCAAGGAGACAATACTGAGGGAACAAAAAGGTGACAGAAAGAAGTAAAATGTGAACATAAATATCCTAGGGTGAAAGTGACCAAGTTTCTGTTATCTTTGTTCATATTATATAGCCTAGGATTCTGAACCTTAGAGCTCTAAATAAATTTTTCAAAATCATTTCAGGAGGGAGTGATTTTCTTGCAAAAGACTGTAAGTTTTAAATCTACTTCACTTAAATATTAGAGTCCCCACTTCAGAAAAGAATATAGCTAAGAAATTTCAGAGATTGAAATGTCAGATCTTATTCTAAGAAAGTCTCTTTCATTTTCTGGGTCAAACAAACTAGATCAAACAATAATGACTTGAGAAGAAATTTAGGCCTCGGACACTTACTAGCTATGCGACTTTGAAAAGATGAAGCAAAAAAAATGACAGTTTAGAGAACTATTTCTCAAAATGATCCATTAGTCTCATGGAACCCTAACTCTGATCAAAACCTCAAACACACATAAACTATATGCTAGAGAAAATTTATCAACAAAAGTCCAGAGCTCTCAAAATGGACATGTCTTTATTCCACTTCTGGAAACTGAAAGGGATTTAAGAATAAGACCTTTGTCTAGACCAACCACAGAAGTTAAAATTGAAGTTGAGTAATATGAAAGAGATGAAAACAATAAGCTTAAAAGACTCTATAATCTGTATTTATCCACAGGTTAAAGGCTGCTAGCTATTACTTACTCTTGGCTTGCCACCTCCTCGTCTTCTGAGGATGATGCCGTTTCCTCCAGGTCCCGGGCCATCACGACTGGCATTTCCTTTAGGGTTTTTCATGCAGTCAGCAGACGGGGGCCTCAGAGACCTTTCTTTGCAGGCTCACTGGATCAAACAATCTGGGTGGCACAGTTTCCTGAAATAATTAACAAGAAAAATACCCTCAGACAACAAAAGAAAGTCAATTCCTCTGAAAAAGGGTATAGTGATCTACTTGTTAACTACTTAAAATATCCTAAGTACTATGTAACATATGAATACACCATGGATCCAGACCTTCAGAAGAGTAATGAGCTACCCATACATTACAAAAATGAAAAGTGATCTCAAAAGTAGTATAGCTTGAGCTTCTTTTTCTTTTGCTCTACAATGGAAGTTAACATGTACTAAAGAAAGAATATGGGTATATAAAGTTTGGGTAGTATTAACTATCTAAATCTGAGAGAACTGCTACAGATAACAACCAAACCTACCTACAAAAAAAGCTAATCTCAACTCAAATACACATATAAAGTTATTTCCTTAACATTTCCAGCATTATTCCTCTGGAATATTTCTATGGCAAGCACTTAAGACAACAAAATTACCCCATTAGTCCAGTAAAATAAATCCAACAGGTATAGTGTTGGGAGAAGAAAATCCAGAATCAAGGCTTAATCATAAGGCTGAAAAATCATTACATTTCAAGCTGGAAGGTACCTTAGTAAATAATTCAAACCCTCCATTTTTACAGATGAGGGATCTGAGACCCAGAAAAGTTAAGTCAGTTGCCACATGGGAGGTAAATGAAAAAGTCAGAATTCAAATACAATTCTTCTGATTCCAGATCTACAGCTCTGTCTGTTCTCCACAAAATGAAATATATTTTAAAACTGTCCTCTGCTAAACTCACAGATTTTGATCAGAATTGTGAAGAAATTTTACCTTAGGTCTACTTATTTCAAAATAACATTTTCCCAAAAGTTTTTAATGAGACTGGAAAGACAGTTATGTTATGTGACACAGTGCAATTTGGTCCAAAGAATAATTTCCTAAAGCTAAAATTTGTTCTGGAAATTCTCTGTGAGACCTTGTCATTCTTTATACAATTTTTCTCACCAAACTATAAAGAAACTTCTGATAGACAGTTTTAGGTACTTAGAATCTCCCAGAAAAGGATATGTAGAATCAAAAAAAATTAGAGATGGAAGAGACTTTGGAGATCATCTAGGCCAAGCTTCTCATTTCAAAAAGGTGGAAAATGAGGCCCAGTAATTTACTCAAAGTCATGCAGCCTGTTTGTGGTAAAACGGAGACTAGAACCCATGTCCCCAGCTCTTTCAAATGAATTATGCTGAATGCTGAATGAATAATGCAATAAAAAGCACTGGAATAGGAGTGAGACAACTTGGATTAATAACAATAACTAACATTTATATAAGACTGTGCTAAGTACAATTATTATCTCATTTGATCCTCACAACCATCCTGGAGGGCAAATGCTATTTTTATCCCCATTTTACAGATGAGGAAACTGAGGTAAATGTAAGTAAGTGACTTGCCCAGGGTCAGAGCTAATAAGCATCTGAGGTTGAATTTGAACTCATCTTTTTGACTCCAAGCCCAACACTCTATCCACGGTGCCAACTAGCTAGAAAGTGAGTTCAAGCTGCGACATTTGCTGTTGTTGCGTTCTTCCTTCGTTTTCAAAGGCGGCCCTGACATCAGAGAAATGATGACATGACTTGCATTTGACTTTGTTTTGAATGTGGGAGGGCTGTGCAAGGTCACCAATCTCACTTTCTCCTCCTGAGCCCTCTGAACCAGCTAGAACGTGAGTTCAAGCTCTGACATTTACTAGTAAAGTCAACTCCAATTTAAATGCCTATGATGTGTCCCGCACTATGCTAAATGCTGGGAATATAAAGAAAGGCAAAGGACAGTCCTTGCCTTCGAGGAGTTCACAGTCTGATGGGGAACACAACATGCAACGAACTACGTACAAGCAAGATACATACAAGATAACTTGGGAAGAAACATGCAAAGAACTACCTACAAGTAAGTTCCATAAAGATAAATTGGAGTAGTTTCAGAGAGAAAACATTAAGATTAATGAAGGCTGGGAAAGGTTTTTTGCCAAAGACAGGACTCTTGCTGAGCCCTGAAGGAAGTCAGGGAAAGCTAAAGAGCAGAAATAAAAAGGGAAAGAACTTCAAGGCACAGGGGAGAGGGGTAAGAAGGGAAGGGAGAGTCAATGAAAACTCCCAAATGAATCGAAGCACCGCAGCGGGGTGGGGAGCAGTGTCACTGGATAAGCCTAATAAATGAAGGGAGTAAAACATAAGCAGACTGAAAAGAAAAGGTGTCAAAAGTTAGGAGGATTTTAAAGGTCAAACTGAGGATTTTATTTATTGTTTGATACTGGAGGTACTAGAGAGTCACTGAAGTTTCATGAATAGGGAGGGGGAGGGAGGGAAGTAGTCAGACCTGAGCTTTAGGAAGATCAATCTGACAGCTTAATGAAAGATACATCGTATCAGAGAAGCCACAGCAGGCTACTGTTGCAACAATCCAGGTGGGAAAGGATGACAGCCTGCACAGAGAGGGGGATGCAGGATCAGAGGAGGGGGTGGGGTGAGGGAAGGGGGGGTGTGGGGGAGGGGGGGTGACTGAGTACCAGAGATGGTTAGAAACGAGAGGACGGGGAAAATAGCGAGGGGTCAGGGACGACACAAGCTACATTAAGCCGTTAAGAAGAGGGGAGATCGTAGAGAGACCGTGGGCTAGTCGTCCTCTGAGCCCCAACTCGTCTGTAGACTGAGAGTCCCTCGCCCTAGCTACTTTACCGGGGCGTGATAAACGAGATTCGGAGCTTCCTTCCCTCTCCCGGTCCGCCCAGGACAGGTCCCCGCCTCCCCTCTGCGGACTCCAGGAGACTTTCAGGACGGCCCTCGGCAACCGAGCGGAGGTCCTGGAGGGAGAAGCTTTCTCATCTGAAAGTCCTCAGTTCCCGCTTCAACCCCTCCCCCAAGATCCAAAAAGGGCCTACAAGGGATCTGACAGAAGGAAATAAAAGACGGTCGCCGCTACGACCCCCAGACGCGCCAAGGAAACCGGGCTCTTGTCCCCGGGGCTTTCCAGAGCTTCCCACAACCCAGCCCGGAGAGAAAGGACAACTACCCGCCGGGATGTCCGGGACCCCCTTCCCCAAAGACGCCAAGGGGCCCAGCGGCGGCAGGTACCTGTCTCATCTTCCCATAGTTCGGGTCAGGCAGGCAGGGACCGCACCGGGCGCTTCTTCCCTCCTCCTTCCCCCTTTGCGGGCTCACCACCGCCACCGACGGCTGCTTCCCCCGTTACTACAACAACCAACAAGCAACCGCCCGTCCCAATCCACTGCGCAAGCGCAGGAGGCCCAGTGCCGACGCACCGCGCAGCCTCCAGTCTCCGGCGCGAAAGAATTCCGTCATGGCCTTCGCTCTTACGTAGACGTGCCCCCCCTTGTCTGTCTCGGAGCGTGCCTCGGGGCCGCCGCCGCAGTCTGAAGGGGCGTGTCCCAACCCTCGTTTCTTCCGCCCCTCCCCAAAGGAGGGTGGATCACGTGAACTCGTGTCAGGGGAGCGGCTTGGCCAAATCTCACCGTTGATTGGCCTTTGAGGCGTTCCCTCCCCTCTCCTGCGCGAAGGAATGTCCTTTTTAACCAATCAAACTACGGGTTGGCACAAAGTGAACCAATCCAGAATCTGATTCGAGAGGTGGGCGGGTGCACAAGAGGGTCTCAGGTGTACACGGGTATTGGAGTGAAATTGAGGGTTCCGCTGGTGTTCTGGGCTCTGTTGGCCAGGTACGGGGAGCGCGGGGCCTCGGAGGGAGGAGAAGTCCCGGAGGTCGGGGGGAAATCTGACCGAGGGCTAGTGAAGGGGAAGAGGTAGGGATGAGTCTGCGAGAGGGTCGAGGGGAAGCGCTAAGGAGAGGAGAAAAGGTGAGGGAGGGAAGTCCTGGGGCGATGGGGAGCGGAGAGAGAAGGGGGTCAGAGCAGCGGCTGCGAAAGGATGTGGCGCCCTCCAGGAGGGTCTTTCGGCTAAGGGTGGAGGAGACAGGTGGGCAGTGAGGAAGAAGGAGCAGATAGATGTCTGGTGTTCTACTCCCACCCTCACCATCCTTCTGTGGTTTTTCTTCCCCCCCCACCCCGGCCTTTTTTGGGCTCTTATCCCCAGAAGCTGGGTCTTCTCCCCTCCTCCCCTCCGTGGCTCTTCTCCTCCTCCTTTACCTGGCTCTTATCGCCCCCCAGTTCCATATTGCTCCTCACGCTTCCCCCCAATCTTGTTCCTCTCGTTTCCCCTCCCCTTTCACCTAATTCCTCTTCTTTCCCTCCTCCTTTACCTGGCTCCTATCGCCCCCCAATTCCATCTTCCTTCCCCCCTCCTTCACCTGGCTCCTTGCTTTATTGGGTTCTGTTCCCCCTACCTTCCCAGCTTTCTAAATTGTTTTTCAGTTAGCGGGATCGATCTTCTTTTGCAGTCTTAACTCCATATAGTTTGGGTGCTCCAAACATGTCCTGAGGGACGATAATAGGATCATAGATTTAGAGTTGGAAGGGACTTGAGAAACCATCTAGCCCTAACCAAAGCACCTACTTCGTGTAGGTACTAAGGATATAAAGACACAATGGAAACAGTCCCTGCTCTCAGTGGGACAACATGTATGTATTTACATGTATCCATAAGTATATACGTAAAGATAATAAATGAAAAATCGTTTAAGGAAAAGGGTACTAGCAATTGGAGGGGAACAGGACAGCCTTCTTGTTGAAGGTAGTACTTGAGATCCATCTTCTCCTTCCTTTTCCATTAGAAATTCATATTATTTTAAGTACCTTCATGCACTTTTGAAGATTTTACATTCTGTTATCACCTTGGGTAACTCAACATAAAGGCTTTCATTCTGAGACTTCACCTGGAGAACTCCACATCCAAATATCATATGAGAGTTTTCACTAGGTTCATTTTAGTTAAAACAAGTTGATTTGATTTAAATTGTTACCCAAGACTACTGGATTGAATCTTGGTGGCTGTTTGTTTTTGCTTTTTAAGTATAGTCTTATAAGATATAATCTTAGATTCTTCAACTTGAGTATCAATGTCTGTTTCACAGGTAGAGAAACTTCATTAAAATATTACCAAACAGGGTCATTCCACTTCAGTTTTCTTCTGATGCCTCATTGTGGTGTGAAGGACATCTTGTGTTCTTGAAGTCTATGCCAACAGATTGCATCCCTGACAGGTCCTACCAAGCTGGAAAAGCTTCAAGTATGGACCAGGTGATAGACATTATGTATCTTTCATCCAAGGACCAGCTTAGCTAAAGACACTAACCACCAAGTTGACCAAAGGATAATGGATTTTTCAGCCACAGCAACTCTCAAGAACTGTCTCCTGAGTTTTAGAAGGGATATCATTTTCATTCATTGGAGGGAGTGCCCACACCCATGAAATAAGGAAATTGTGAATGAGAACAGTCTCTCCTAGCCTTACGATTTCCTCTCTAGCTATTAAACCAATGCCTGTGTGACATTTGAGAAGCCCCTAACTTCCTTGGTGTCAATTCCCACATCTGCAAAATGTGTATTTACTATTAAATCAGTGGTTCTCAGATTCTTTTTGATTACATCATAGTATTATTGTTTGCCATAAAGAATTTCAGGACACTAAATATCTAAAATTTGCAACAAAGAAGAGTTCCTCAGCAGCAGTGTCTCCAGAGGAATGGACTTTTGGGTTCTTCTGCCTTTCTTTCTCTTCCCCGTTCTCCTTTACGCTCTTCTGTAATTCCCCAAGAGTCACTGTGGAGATGGCAGCTTTGCACCTCCCAGGATTAGAGCTGGCATGGTGATCTTCTCCATGCTAGCAAAAAGCAATCAGCAAAAACCACAGTTAGCAGCAGCGACCAGAGAGTTCATAGGATACCTTTTAGAAACGACTGGATTACTTGATCTCTGAGCTCCTTCTTGCTCTAAATGCTATGATAATGCCTGAGAGAATGCCCTGTATTTAAGACTTCTAGAATATTCAGCTGATTTACAGAGCTTATTTAATGCAGTTCAGCAAACATTTATCCAATGTCTACATTGTTTAATGTGCTAGATGCTGGAAATGCAAAGAAAATAACAAATAGTCCTGGCTTTCAAGGACCTTACATTTTACTAGGGGAATACAGCATGTATACAGATAAGTATAATGCAAGGTAAGAAGTGAAGAGGAAAAAGAAACAGATGAGACAGTTCTCTAGAAAAATTGGAGGAGGGAGAGAGTAGTTGCAGGTACAATTGGAATCAGGAAATACTTCATAGAATTTGTAGTAACTGCTGAATCTTGAAGAAAGAATTTCAGAAAAGTGGAGATGAAAAGAGAATGCTTTTTGAGGCATGGCAGATAGTTTGTATGCATGCATAGAGACGGGAAATGATTAACTCTTCCTAAATTCAACTAGTCTATTTTACTGGAACATAAGTTGAGAAAGTGGAAGAAGTGTGAAATAAAGATGAAAAGGTAAATTTGAACCACATTTTAGAGGACCTTCAATGCCAAGTTAAGGCATCTGTTTTATCCTAAAGGCAGCGGAGAGTCATGGAAGGTTTTTGAGCATAGGAATATTGTGGTCGCACCTTTAAGATTATTTTGACAACTATGTGAAAGTCACCCTAGAAAAAGGAGAAGCTAGAGGTGAGAAGATCAGTTAAGAGGCCTTTGCAGTAATCTAGGAAAGAGATGAAATTGTGAAATGATAGGACAGTAAGGAGAAGGGGAGGTGGTACAGGTAGAATTGAGGGCTTGGCAACTGGTCAGATATGATGGACTGAGTAAGAAGGCAGGGTCAAAAATGACTGTGAAACATGTATAGTTGATATTGCAATGTTTTCCCTCTCAAAGACTGGAAGAGAGAGACAAAGGACTGAGAGAATTAGGAACTTGAAATTTTTAAAAATAAATGGTAATTTTTTTACATGTAATTTGGAAATATTTAAGGAAATAATTAAAAATATACATGTCTGTTAAATGACTGAAATTACAAACCTTGGTGACTGAGAGGATGGTGGTATCCTCAACAGAAATGGGAAAGTTTACAGGAGTAGAGAGTTAGAAAAGAAGGGGTGTGTGAAAAAATGGTTTCTCTTTTGGACATGCTGAGTTTGAGATACTAGAGGGCATCTAGGAGATGACAAAATGGTCTAGGAGAGACATTAGGACTGGAGATATATGTATGAGTCACCTGCCTAGGTAGATAGATACTCTGGTAATAGGTGAAAGCCATTATGAGAGAGAAGATAGAGGAGAAGAATGTTCAGGATGGAGTGCTGGGGAATACTCACACTAAGGGATAGGAAATGGGTGGTGATCCAGCAAAGGAGACTGAGAAGTAGCAGTCAGATGGAAGGAGAACTAGGGGAAAGTATTATCATAAAAGCCAAGGGAAGAAAGAATGTCAAAAGAAGAGGGTCTGTTTTAAAAAAAAAAAAAAGTCCTTTGCAGTTTTCAGTAGAGTGGTTTGGATGGGTGTCAGATTTCAAGGTACCAAGAAGTCAGTGGACAGTGAAGAAGTGGAAGTAATCAGTATTTTCTCACTAGAAATTTCTAACTATATGAACTATTATATAAGTTTTGTGAAAGAGAAATAGTACAATAGCTTGAGGGGTCAGGAGATTGAGGTAAAAGTTTTTTGTTTTTGTTTGTTTTTTTAAGAATGAAGGAGGTCTGAGTATATTTGTACGCAACATGGAAAGAGGCAATAAATGAGGAGAAATCAAATATAAGAGGGATGGGGGAATAATTAAAGTTATCTTCCTGGATGGATGGGATCAAGGGCACAAGTAGAACAGTTAAGCTGGCAAGTAGAAAAGTCACCTCATCCTGACTGGAGCAAAGGAGATGTGGTATTGTAGAAGGTTTTTGAGGTATAGACTGGGGAAGAAAAAGGACCTCATGGGGGCCTCCGCTCAGTTTTTTTTTTTTTCTCCACAAAGTGAGCAAGGATTGTAGGAATAATGTTGAGAGCTTAGGGGAAAAGGATAAGTTTTGGAATATCAACTGCAATGAGTGTAATAATCAATCCACAAAAAGCTAAAAGGATTGCCATTCAGCAGTGAGGCCCCAGTTGAGATTATATAACATGAATCTGTAGTGAACTCCACATGGTTTTGTTTGGGGATTTCTTCTAGCAGTATTCAACGGTAGAGGAGGGAATTCACTGAAAAACTTCTCTAGAAGTGATAGACTAGGTAGGTAGATAGAAGGATCAGCAACGACAAAACAAGTTTGATAAAGGACTCTTATGTAACCAATAAAGCAAGGAGTCTGGATTAACATTACAGGGAACATAAAGGATTAAAAATTAGCTTAGAGAAAGAATATGGGAAGGCAGTTCAACCCAAAGGAAAATGGAGTTAGAACAGCTTCATACAGAAGACACTGGGTCAATAAGTACCTATAGTAGTCTTCCTGTTTACAGAGAAGCTGCAGAATGTAGTGAGGAAAGCACTAGATTGGAGATCAGAAGACCTGAGTCTTGAGTTACAGATAGAATGAATTCACTAGCTGTGTGACTTTAGGCAAGTCAGTTAATCTCTCTTCCACATCTGTAAAGTGAATATAATAGCTGTTCTGTGTAGCTCAATTATTGTGAAAACCAAATGAGATAATAAATATGAATGTAATTGGAAAATTAAAGAACACATACAGGGTGTGTGTGTGTGTGTGTGTGTAAAAGTAAAGTATTATTCTGGATGATTGGCATGCTGAAATGTTTCCACAAGATATACCATGCACCCTTTTCTCATCTCTATTTTTCCTTATTTTAAAATTACCAGTAGTATGTACCTTTGTTCATTGCCCAGTCCATGGCAGTAGGAACTTAAGAAATTATTGAGCCCTAGTTTTTAGGATAAACATTAAGGAAACTGCTAGTTTTGTGAGAACAGCCATAAAGATAAAAGATTTTATGTGCATGAGCATAGATAAGTGTGTAAAAGAATACTGGGGAGGATAGCATTAATCTGGAATGTATGAAGATAGTTTGAATGCTTTGCTTTTCCAAAAATGGAAAGATTGTCCCTATTATTAAGTTAACCCATCCATCCTCCATTCCCTAAAGTTCTCTCACAGACACCTCTGATCACAGAAGCAGCTGGGTAGCACTTAGAGACCTAAGGTTTGCAGTAAAAAGAATGATTTGGCATCAGAAAACATCGATTCTAGCATCAGTTCTGCATCTCACTACTTGAACAAGTCGCTGAACCTCTCTATGCCTCTCTCTGCTATTGTGTGAAAAGAGGAGATTAGATAAAATTACCTTTAAGATCCCTTTCGACTCTAGATCGATGATCCCAAAGCCTTTTCTCTAGTGTGTCTCCATCTGCTTGTCAGGGTTGTTATAGAGATATCTGCTTGGGGTGAGAGGTTAGAATCATTGAACTATAGGGGTCTATGACTCGATGATTATATTGGAACTCATATCAGGGTCCAGGGGAGAACAAAAGCCTTTCCCCTCTTCTATTTCCACTGTCCTGCTAATTTCTGGTCTCTTCAGTGTGGAGAAAGCTAAAGGTAACTGTCCCTTCAGTACTAACTTAAGGCTGTAGTCATCCTCAAAGAACAGAAGCAGCTGAGTGGTAGAACTCCCAGCTTGCCTCTTTTTCATTTGGTCTAGGCTGCATGTCTTGACATGCTGCAGGATAACCTAACATAATAATTGGCAGGCATAAGCCTTCTATTTTGGAATAAATTTCTAGGTCTTATTTGTTGCATCATTGCTGAGAAGTATTGACAGGTTCTCTCTAGCCACTTCTATGCATGGTACTCAAGGGAAAGTAGAACAATTAGCAGTTCCTATGTAGACATCCATAAAATAACCAGGAGTCAAGGTACAAACCCTATTTAACACTTTATGGATTTTTTCTTCAATACTGGATACCCAGAGGTTGAAGAGAATGAAAGGCTTCTAAAGGTTCTCAACAACATTGGTAGACTACCAAAACACCCAAATACAAAACGTTTGAAGAGAAACCCTCTTACTGGTAAGAAATAAGAAAGTGACTAACTGACTAAGGCTGAATTCATTCCCCAATAACTGATTCCATGTTGTTTTGTTATCTTGACAGCCTAATCTTTGTCCCTAGTATAGCACCTGACAGAGAAGCCCTGCTGGTGCTGAAGTGAGAAATGAGTCGCTTCTTGAATGTGCTACGAAGCTGGTTGGTTATAGTATCCATCATAGCCATGGGGAACACACTGCAGAGCTTCCGAGATCACACCTTTCTCTATGAAAAGCTGTACACTGGCAAGCCAGACCTTGGTGAGTATCCTGGAGATCATATTCTTATCCAGGAGTGGGGCATGATGATAGTCCAGTGCTCAAGAAGTTCAGTTTTTATAATAGTTTTTTTTTTTGGTCATTTTGGACTTGACAAACCAATAAATATGAGCATTTGCATGAGGAAAGAAGACGAAAAGAAACTTATACATGAAAACTTCATTATATATAGCTTGGGTTTTCTAAAAATATATAATATAGAGTACATTGGCTTTTAAGATTTCCTGTTTGTCTGTCTTATCCTCTGAACTTCTTCTTTTCTGTATGCTTTTTAAATTCTTTACTGATACTCTTATTCTCTTCTTTTCTACTTTGTTATCATTATAGCCCCACCTAATATTCACTTTCCAAAAGATTGAAAAACAAAACAACCTCCCTTGGTATCAATAAGCATAATCAAACAAAACAAATCTACTCATTGGACTTGACAATGTGTGGAAATGAGATCTCTTTCTCCAGAGAGTGCCCTGGATAGAAAGCAGAATAGGATGAAATGTGGCTGTAGCAGCAGATAGTGACACAACGGATAGAGTGCATGACCTGAAGTCAGGAAGACAAATCTTCTTCAGTTCAAATCTGCCTTCAGACACTTACTAGCAGTATCACTTCACTCTATTTCCCTCAGTTTCCTCATTTGTAGAATGATCTGGAGAAGGAAATGGCAAACATTCCAGTATCTCTACCAAGAAAATCCCAAATGGAGTCATGAAGAGTCAGATATGACTGAAATGATTCAACAGCCACAAATGTGCGCACCTCTTTCCCTTGTGAGGTCCCAGTGAAATGTTAGTAGCCTTTCTTATGATCTTATAACTTTTTATGAAATAAAGACAGTGGCTCATTGGGTTTTCTTTGCTATGCAGATGGAGAATGACTTACTTATGGTCACAGCAAAATCAGGGACAGTCCTCCAGGGAAAAAAATTCAAACTCCCTTTCCTTGGCTGTATCCCCTAGAAAAATTGATTTCCTCTGGGGAAAATTAGAGATAGTCATTCCTTCTCCAGAGCCTCTCTGCTATGAATGCTGTAAGATTTCTTGTTTCTCTCATGTGATATGTACTACATAGAGCCAGCATAGGGAATTAAGATGGCTTTGGTTTCAGCAAAAATCTCCTGTCAGCTGACAGTTCTGTGTCACATTTATAGCTAACCTAGATAGAAATTCCATCCTGTTGTCTGCAACATCTGAGGGGAGAATGAGCTGGTATAGGCTATGCCTGAATTTAAACAAAACCACTACAAAATACACAGGAGTAAAGTATCTGGGGAAATGAATGGGACTGATCTTTTTAAAAAAATTTTACCAAAAGAGTTTATAATGTATATTTACTGTTCTTCATTTATCAGGTATTCCATGCCAAGTTTTTCAGGCTTTAGAAGACCCCAACCATTTCTCCAGTCATATAATTTCCTAGACAGATCATTTGCCCATTTGCCCATGTAAGGCCAAACTAGTTTTTCTTATAAGAGCAATACAGAGAAGCTAGAAGAAATCTAGCCTTAGGTATCTATGATAGAAAGGATAATGAACCTCTAAGAGTTGCCAGGGACAATCCATCTTCAACAAAACGATAAGCATCTGGAGGTTGCCCGCAGATGTAAAAGTTGTCCCCATCAGCTCTTAACATTGGATAATTAGGAGGCAAAGTGGATAGGACACTGGAATTGGAGTCTGAAAGACCTTATCAGGCACATACTAGCTTCATGAACCTGAGCAAGTCACTTGACCACTGTCTATGTTAGTTTCCTCGTATATAAAATAGGGATCATCATAATGTCACAGTGTTGTTGTGAGGATCAAATGAAATATTTGCAGAATGCTTGCAAACCTTAAAGTGCTCAGTAAATGCTAGTAGCTCTTACTATTAACAATAATAATTAACTGGACCAGAAGTCTGAGAGAAAAAAAGGAGCCCTTAGCTGTTGTCCCAGGCAATAAGCCACAAGAAGCCTCAGGCTGACCAGAGATGGTAAGGGGGTCCCTGTTAGCTCTTAACAGAAATGAGAAGGAAGGAGAGTTCAACTGAAATAGGCATTGTGGGATTGCTAAACAAATTTTATTCTCTCATCTGTCATCTCCCAACTAGATTACATTAATGTCCTATCCTTAGGAATGCTCTGGACCCTCCCTTAGAAATACCAGCTGATGCATAATCTGATTAGAATTAGTGGCGAGTGCTAATAGTATTTGCACTGGCTAAAAAAAAATTACCTTTTTCTATCTTACTATTATAGCAAGTAAACTTAGCTGGAGTATGACGTCTAGTTTTTAATTTAGGGAGTGTGGTCCCCTCAGACTAACAGCTAGGCCTGTCTTAACATTTTCAGTTCATCACAGAGTGAGAGAGACATCATGAGGGTAGGGAGTGGTAGGTGTGGGTTGTCTTTGATTTAGAAATCTATAACTCTTGGATTTCAGAGTCCAAGACACACTAGTTACACAGCAATAATAGCCCTTCCATATTTGTCGGTCTTTTGTGACATGGGACACTAGAAAAGTAGCTTTACTTCCACAGTGGGGATATGTGCTCAGTCTTTTCACAGAAGAAACTTAATTATGACCTGTGTAACTATGGTGGGAGTAGCCACCTATTTATATAGACTGAGCTGCTTTATCCTTATTATCCTTTGTCATTAATAAAGTCACTTTTATGGCATTTTGTGAACTATTATGGTGTCTGCATTTTGAGCTGAAACGTGAATTGCTGAACTGGCCTGAATTAGGCCTGGCCCAGGATATTAGGCATAGTCAGCAGAATCTAATTATATCTAAAAAAAGTTGGTCATAAAGAGTGGAGGACATAGGAAGAGAGGACATGAATCCAGTTCACCAAAAGCAACTCTTTGAGAAAAAAGAAAACAATCCCCAGTCTTGCTGTCCTCCATTGGAGAATGAGTTGCAAAGGAAATTAGTCCTTATGGCACCAAGTATGCAGAACCCCCTATTTTAGCCTGCTTAAAAGAGGGAAAAAGCAGTTCCTCCATCCAGGGTCTCTAACTGGTATGGGTGAATTTGCATAAGCAAACCCTCTGTAAGATAGAAAGATGAAAGTAATCTATCCTTGTGCATTGGGGCAGAGTTGAATGAGTTTTTTTGATTTTTGATATCTATACCTTGAAGGAAGAGGAGCAGCTTATGGATCTATGATCCAGCTTTTCTAAAGCTGTTAATAGGAGCCAAGGTATGGTTGATTCTGCTCTATTTTTACTTTCCCTTTCAGGTCTCTTAAGCATCTAACAAGCTAACCCTACAGAGTAAATGGGAGCTTCCTCTTTATTCTACTGGCATGACTCCCCATATACCCCTAAAAACTTCTGTGGCCACAGAATACCAGAATCTTGTGTCTGACATTCCAATTACCTGTTTCTTCTCCACTATCTTTCCCCGACTTTAACAATGACTTGAACCATGAGTTCATTGCAAGCAACACCTGCCAAATATTCTGGAATAGGTCTAATTCAGGACAGATTAATGATTCAGATTGGGGTTTAGAATATAATGAGGCTCTCATGGTCCATAAAATGTGATAAGAATGACTTTACTAAAAACAAAGGACACGTTACCTAAAGTTTGAAAAGACAGCAATAAATACAAAAGGCTGCGTCCCTCTGCCTCATACTCACTACAGCAATGAGCCATACTAAGTCAGAAAGACATTTGATTGAGAATTTGATACCAAGTCCTCATAAACTAGGCCTTTTATGGTTCTTTTGGCAAGAAATCCAAATAATGGTTATCCTAAGAACAACTTCCCCAGCTCCTTGTCAAGAAACCATTCCAGCCTACATAAAACAATTGATGCACCTGTTATAGAGGCAATGCCAAAAGTGAGATAGAACAGTCAACCCTATTATGCAGCACTTTATGAGGGTACACAAAATGTTCTTTAATTCCCACCAGGGTTGTCAGTTGCCTTTGCTCAAAGTGCAGTGTCAGAATACACCATAAGTCAATAAGACCCTTACTTGAATGAACGTAACTTTGCTCACAACCAATCTCTTCCCTAGCCACTGGAAGATAGTTTGATTTAGGCCTAATCCAGAGGATACAGGCATAGATTCAGTGGAGTATCCATGAATTTATCTCTTATAAAAGCCAACTATGAGCATTTTCTTCATTCTAGATTTCTGGAACCTTTCTTGAGTCAATCTTGGAACAGACCTGGTCTTTCTTCCTATATGTTCTCAGACATTAGACAAGATCTCTAGGAACAGCTCTGGGCTTTAATGATATTCCTAAACCTGTTCTAGTCTTAACCTTCATGATGATGTCAGACCTGGAAAGAATTCCAGGGACAGAAAAAATGAGGTATGATTAATATGATATATTCTATACCATAAAGGTTTTCCCCCTTCTCTTTTCTTTCTCTATCCTGGCTGCTTCTGTAAGCTCTTATCTCTGCTTCTTTAATGTTGGCATTCTCAAAGGTTCTATCTAGGATACTCTTCCACTTTCTCTCAAACAAAAGAGTTAACTCTATGAAAATGATTCCCCAATATGTGTATCTTTCACCCCTGACCTTTCTGTTTTCAGATGTGATCCCAGATGCCTAAAGGATAGTTTTATCTGGAAGTCCCACTTACATTTCAAATTCAACATATCCAAAAGTAGACTTTTGGTCCACTCCTTTATTTCTCCTCTCTGAGGAGAATCTGTGAGCTGTCTTTCTATCTAGCTTCAACTAATTTGTGTTCTGGTTTTACCTGGAGTGTGACTGTTAATGTGAATGTGTTTTTGTTTTTTCAATATTATATTAACTTTATATGGGACAAAGATCTTACATTTAAAATATCAACAGTTGAGTTAATATTTTTAAAACTGTAATTTTATATATTACCTGAATGTAAAAGATTACATTTTAAAAATCAGGAACATAAGAGCATTGGGTTCTCTCATAGATACAGCTAAGAGGATAATTATAGGAGTTTTTTTCCCTTCAAGTTAACAAATACTTATTAAGCATCTGCTACTTGCAAGGTATTGGGCTAGGCCCTAGAATAAACAAAGACCAAAATAAAATGTGAAATACTCACTATCCTTAAGGAGTTTGTATTCAAGGCAGATACAAGATATACTTGAAGCTTAAAATTGCTTTTTTCTGATCACTGTAAGATATTTTTAAAATTTTTATTGATACTTTTTGGGTTTTATTGATACTTTTTGGATTTTTACTTTGTCTTCATTTCCCAATATGGTTCTCTACCATCTCCTTCACAAAGAGATATTCCTTGTAACAATGTTTAAAAAAGAAAGAGAAAAAAACAAGTCAGTAAAACTAACCATTTCCAACAGGTCTGACAGTCTGTATGCAGTGTTCAACACAAAGCCCCAACACCTCACCAAAGAAAGATACAAAGTACATCCTTTCAGTTTCCAGGTCTTTGCCATCACAAAAAGAACTGCCAAAAAATTTTTTTTGCCCTTTTCCTCATTCTTTGATCTCTTTGGGATACAGACCTCATAGTAATATTGCTGGATCAAAGTTTTAAACTCCTTTTGGAGTTTTGTTCTCCAGAATGGTTGGACCATTTCACAGCTCCATCAGCAGTGCATTGGCGTACTTATTTTCCCACATCCCCTCCAGCATTTGTCGTTTCTGATAGGTGTGAGGTAGTAGACCAAATCTTGATTGGAAATCCAAGGAAAAAAATCACAGTAAGTTATATTTCAAGCCTAAGCTAGCATAGGGAGACAGAGAGGTTTGTGAATAGTGGGGACAGGATCTGGCCAGGGTAGGCTACACAGACCATTCCAGCACACAGGAACTAAAAGCAAATCAGGGCTGGGCACTAGGGCAAGAAGAGATCACATCACTATACTGGGGGGACCCCAGTCTTGTGCAGGGTGAGAGGAAGGATGCCAACTAGAAGCTCCATCCTTCACTACCCAGTTCCAGGTCACAGATCGAGGGTGGATTGAGGAGGGGACTTGTGCTTAGGAGTGTTCCACGATAACCTATAGTTGTGGACCCTAAGATACTTATTGATTAAGGAGCAAGTTCAGAAGCAAACAATAGCTGGGTAACTGACTCCAGGAGTGTAAGAGGGGTCTCAGTTCTAGTCTCCATTCCGGTCTGAAGCCTACAGCAAATGACCAGAGCAGGAATTTTAGAACAAAAGGGAGCCTGTGGCTCTTTTACTGTGAACCTACAGAGCTTTCCAGCTGGCTGATAGTGACTAAATTAAGTAGCAATCTACTGGAACTTTGACCAGGGGCAAGACCTGAGTCCAAGTCAGGAATTTGCAGAGCTCAGGGCAGTGAGATAGGGGTTGGAGCAATCAGACTTTTCCCTGGATCAGACAGACCACTTTGGAAGCACTTGAAAGCTTTCAGATCCTCCACTTGAGCTCCCCTGTCATTCCAGGATAACATAATGCTCACTAAGAAAACAACAGAAGGACTCATGAGCCCAGACATTCTCCCCAGAAGTGTACAAGCTTGGTCCTCACATAAAGTCTGAAATGAGAAAGTATTGTAGAAGAATGAGTTAAATAAAAAGGAATCCCATCAAAAAGAGTTATTATCATGACAGGGACAATCAAGACACAAATCCAGAAGAAAATGCCTCCTAATTAATGTTTTTTAATTTATTTATTTTTAGTTTTCAACATTCATTTCTATAAGATTTTGAGTTCTAAATTTTCTTCCCATCTCTCCTCTTCCCCTAGCCCAATACAGTGTGCATTCTGATTACCCCTTCCCCCAATCTGCCTTCTCTTCTATCACACCCCTCCCTTCTCTTATCCCCATTTTCTCTCCTTTTTTGTAGGGCAAAATAGATTTCTGTAACCCATTAGCTGTATTTCTTATTTCCCAGTTGCATGCAAAAACAATTCTCAACATTTGTTCCTAAATTTTTGAGTTCCAATTTCTCTCCCTTCCTCCCTCCCTACACATCCCCACTGTGAAGGCAAGCAATTCAACATAGGCTATACATGTGTAGTTATGCAAAAGACTTCCATAATAGTCATGTTGAGAAAGATTAACTGTATTTCCTTCTATCCTGTCCTGTTCTCCATTTATTCTATTCTCTCTTTTGTCCTTGTCCCTCCCCAAAAGTGTTTACTTCCAATTATTGCCTCCTCCCATTTGCCCTCCCTTCTATCATCCCCCCCACCCCACTTCTCCCCTTCTCCCCTACTTTCCTGTAGTGTAAGAGATTTTCATACCAAATTGAATGTGTATATTATTCCCTCCTTAAGCCAAATGTGATGAGAGTAAGCTTCACTTTTTCCCTCTCACCTCCCGCCTTTCCCCTCCATTGAAAAAGCTTTTCCTTGCCTGTTTTATGAGAGATAATTTGCCCTATTCCATTTATCCCTTAAGAGAAATGATAATTAAAACAACTTTACACCTATGAGACTGACTAATATGACAGAAAAGGAAAATGACAAATGTTGGCAAGGATGTGGAAAAATAGGGGCACTAATGCAGTGTTGGTAGAGCTGTGAACTGATCAACCATTTTGGAAAGCAATTTGAAACCATACCCAAAGGACTATAAAACTGCATGCTCTTTGACTCAGTAAAATACCAGTACTAGGTCTGAACCCCAAAGAAATAAAAGAAAAAGATAAGGATGTATATATACAAAAATATTTATAGCAGCTCTTTTTGTGATGGCAAAGAATTGCAAATTGAGGGGATGGCCACCAATCAAGGAACAGCTAAACAAGTTGTGGCATATGATTGTGGTGGAATACTATTATGCTATAATAAATGATGAGCAGGATTCTTTCAGACAAACTTGGAAAGAATTACATGAACTGATGCAAAGTAAAATGAGCAGAACCAGGAGAACATTGTACTCAGTAACAGCAATACCGTACAATGGTCAACTGTGAATGACTTAGCTTTTCTCAGCAATGCAATGATCCAAGACAATTCCAAATGGATTTATGATGAAACAATGCTGTCCATTTCTAGAGAAAGAACTGATAGAGTCTGAATGCAGGTTGAAGCATACCTTTTTTATTATTCTTGCAGAGGAGGTCTGTGTTTTCTTTTGCAATGTGACTAAAATGGAAATTTTTTGCATGTCAAATTCTTTAACTTCTCAAGGAGAGGGGAGAGAAAGGATGGAAGGAGTGAGAGAATATGGAACTTAATTTTTTTTAATGTTAAAATTTTTTGTAATTGAGAAAAATAAAAATCAAATGTAAAAAAAAAGAACCAGATGATAAAGTAGAAATAGAAAGAATCCAATAATTACGTCCTGCCACCCCAAAATGAAAACTTCCAAGAATATCATGGCTAAAATTCAAAATTCCCTGTTCAAAGAAAAAAGTACTACAAGCAATCAAAAAGGAAGAGTTCCTATACCAAAGAGACACAGTCAGGATCATACAAGATTTAGCAGCCACCATAAAAAGTAGCTGAGACCTTCGAATACTATATTGCAGAAGACAAAAGATAGAACCTTACAATCAAAAATAGCAACCCAGGAAAACTGAATGTAACCCTGGGGGAAGGGGGAAGAATCCTAAGTGAAAGAGGACTTCTAAGCTTCCCGATGAAAAGAACTGAGTAGAAACTTTGAAAAAAAAAACCCACAAAATAACACAGAGGTCAAAAGAAACATAAAAAGGCAAACATGAATGTATAATCAGAAGGAATTAAAATAAGAATGAAGTGTAATATGGGGATATGATACATACTGTCAATCCTCAACATTTTCATGTCTAACTTTGGCACAGGATTGCATTGGCAAGCTATGCACAGTAGAGAAAAAATGAGGGACTTGATGTGGGCAACTTTGTGAAGCAGTTGGTATCCTACTAGGTGCTTTACAGGTCTTGTTTATCCTGTCATTGTAAAGAGCTCCCTGTGCATTCATTGCATATTTTCATTGTTTGCCTCTAAATCTCAGAGTTTTGTGTTGCAATTATGCCCCCAAAACAGCACAAGTTCTTTGGGCTCTAAGTCCTTGGTGTGTAGCTGTTGGCCTACCAGCTTGTTAGAGACACCCAAGCAATAGCATCAGTAACAACCTCAACATTAAATTTCAACTCACTTCTGCTATGCTCCCATGCTCTGAGACCCTTAAGGCTCTCAATCAATCAGCACACAAAGCAAATATTGCTGATAGGTTATTTCAAGCTGGTGCATCCTTCATGATCTCCAACACCATCCACTAGCTGTGAAGGACAGATTATTGTAGGTGATGTCTAGACCTCAACAGTCTTCATCTCAGTGTCCTCCAACAGCAGCATCTAAAGTCCCAGGAACCTCTCCCTTGGTTTTCAGAGGATTTATGGAGATTTATAGCAATATAGTATACAGTACATTGTCCTCACACTGCTATCTGACATAGTGAAAGGTAAAATTCAGTTAAAAAAATGTTTTATTTTTGAGAATTTTATTTGCTGTACAGTATGAACTGGAGAAGGAAATGGCAAAGCACTCCAGTATATTTGCCAAGAAAACTCCAGATGGAGTCATGAGGAGTTGGACATGACTGAAAAACGACTGAACCTCAAAATTTATGGTACTGAAGATTTCATGTGTTATGAAAAGTGAATAATGTATTTTTCAATCATATTAAGATCTTAGCAACAACCAAAAAAAAATGTCACAGAATTCTGGGGAACTACCAGTGGGAAAAAATATTTTTTATTGTGATGAGTAAAATTCAACAAAAGTAAACTGAGACATGTTTTCTTCAAGCAAGATAACAGTTAATTAGCAGGGCAATAAAGTGTGTCAAATGGCTATCTCATTTAGGTCAAAAGACCCTGAGGAGGAAGCATAGCACTTTTTTATAATCATTTTGGTCTTTAAACAAAAAAAGGAAGGAAAGCTAAAGGTTGTTAGCTTAGATTTTAGCTGGATTCAATAAAGTTTTTTAAGGTCAGGGAAATCTGGGGATAATTGTAGGTTGCAGGGAAGAAGGAATGGTTACTAAAGAGAGATTGAGATTAGAAAGTGAGAGGGTAAACAAAGGGGCAAACATCCCAGTTGGGGGATGGGATCAAGGGCACAAGTAGAAGAGTTGGCTTTGACAAGGAGAACCACCATTTTTCTCCAAGACTGGAGCAAAGAAGGAGAAGATGATGTTGAAGGGGGTTCGGTATAAAATTGGGGAGAAGGATCACAGAATGAATTGCTTCAATTTTCTCAGTAGAGTATGAAACTACAATCACTAAACTAGGACAATCAGTCAGTCTGTCAAGGAGCATATATTAATCACCTGTTATTTGCTAGGTACTATGCCTTGGGATGAACTCTTCTGATTAGTGAGATCGTGAGGAACCTGAACCATGCTCACTTCATTCCCTGATCGACTCATTCTCTGAACTTCTCACTAATAGCTTTTCCCCCTTGTTGATATCTTCCCCACACAGGGACCATCGTTTTCTTGTCTTTGTATCCCTAGCACTAATCATAGTGCCTGGCTCAAAGTAAGTGCTTAATCAGTGCTATGTCTATCTGTATCTATCTAAGCATTGGGTATACAAAGAAAGATTAAAACAAAGCTTACCTTCAGGGAGCTTCAGTTCTGTTGTTGGAGATAGTGTGTCAATAAATAGGTACACACCAGATAAAGCTAGAGGAGGTAGAAAGTAATCTTAGAAGAGAAAGTTCTGGCAGCTGGAAAAGGAAGGGGGAGAGAAAAGGGGAACCAGGAAAAGCCTCCTGCAGAAGATAGTATAGGTGACTTTAGGAGATAAGAGATGGTTTGGAATATGTGCTGCAAAGAGTGAGAAGGGAGTCAGTCAGGGAAGAGCACAAGAATTGTCTTTCAGCAGTGAGAGACTAGTGGAGATCAGATGACTGATTTGTAGTGGAACTAATCACCACAGTTGTGCAGTTTTCTATAATGTCTTTCAGCAGCTTGTGAGTAGGAACAGAACCTTCTCTGTGGGTGAAGGGTGGGTAAAATACCCCTATTCGTATTTGGAAGAGGACAAGTGAAAATGAGACAAAGGGGAAAGGGATGTGAAAGTAGAGGATAAAGCATAAAGTTGAACTAGATAATTAGAGTTAAGATTACCTCTGCTTTTGGTGTTGTTGCCCAACGCTCTGGTGATAAGCCTCTAAGTATTTATCTAGGCTGTTCAAAACCTTGAACTAGCAGGTTTGTTTGTTTTTCCCTTAGGCACTGAATTAAAACTCTGTATCCCTAACCCACCAGAATAGGTTTTGTTTCTACTTTCCTTGGTCATTTATTGTGTTAATAGATTTTTATTAGTGTCTTTTATTTTTACATCAACTAGATTTTCCTCTATGTCCCACCCTCCTCATAAAGACTCATCTTTTATAACAAAGAACTTTAAATAAAAAAAAAAGGAAAAGAGGGGGAACTTAGCAAAAGAAATCAATCCTTTTTTTTGAAAAAATCTGACTTTCTGTACAATGTTCCATAACCCTGGGTCCTAGGGTTGTACGTAGGGTCACGGGAGAGATTCTTCTTCTTTGGGGTCAAGCCTGTTCTTTATCATTTCCTGCCATTCATCTTCATGAATAGTTTTTGTTCTTTCTATTTACATTGAAGTAATCAAGTAATTGTTTTTCTGGCTACTTACTTCACTTTACATCAGTTCACGTAAGTTTTCCCATGTTTCTTTATAGTCATATTACACATCACTTCTTACAGCGTAGAAATTGTTCATTCAATTTATGCAATACAATTTGTTTCCAGTTATTTGTTAACGCAAAAATTCTAGTGAGTGCGGAGCCGCATACTTCAAAATTACTTTCCAGAATTCACAGCTCGACCAACAGTCCATTTGCTGTGCCTGTCTTTCCATGCTCTCTCCAACGTCAACTATTCCCATATCCTGCCATCTTTGACAGTTTGCTGGGAGTGAGGGACAACGATTTCTCATGTTGTTAGTGATTTGGAGATTTCTTTGATATAGTTGTTAATAGTTTGCAATTGTTTTTTTGAGAATTGTCTGCTCATATGCTCCAGCCACTTCTCTTAGGGAACTAACTTTTGGTCCTAAATACATCTGTTAGTAGTTTTCTACCTTGGATACTAAACCCTTTTCAGTTATTTAATACAAAGGTTTTTTTTTGCTTTGTGGACTATTTCAATAGCCTCTTAACCAGTCTTCTTTTTTCACTGTCTCTCCTCCAATTCATCCTTTACAGTGTTCTGTCAGATTCTTATGTACAACCTTACTGTGTCATTTCACTGTTGAAAATCTTATGATCTGTCACAAAACTTACCTTTTCATCCTTCTCATACCACTTTCCTTTAGTCAAAATGGATATCCCTTACGTATAACCTGTGTTGACCTGACTGTGTATCTTTGCTTTTGTGGTTTTATATTCCTCAAATGTCCCTTCTACCACCACCCTTCCATCTCTAGCAGTTGAAATCTTGCCTTGCCCGTCTGCTATTTCTTTCATGAAGCATTCTTTAATTTCCCTCTACTGCACCCTAAACAGTAACAGTCTTTCTATTTCTTCCCTACTTACCCTCTACCACCATGAACTTTGCATAACATTTATTTGGACCTTTCTTATAAATCCATGTCTTTGTGTGTTAGTTATTTGTATGTGTGTATGTATGTGTATGTATGTTTGTGTATATATGTAAGTGTGTATGTGTGCATTCTAATCCATCTTCTAGATTTGTAAACTCTGTGAAGGGCTGGGTAATTTAATTTTTTTTTCTTTCCCACACTATCTAGTACATATCATGATTAGCTCCTAGCAGATAATAAATAATTACTGTGGTTGAAGTTTTATGAGAGATGCCCTGTTTGCTACCAATAGAAAATGTTATAGCTTAGCAACTCTCACTTTAAAGAGACCTGACCAATTTTCTACATTTCCCCAAAAGGAGAAATCCTTTACAATCCCCATGTTACACACAGCACAGCTTCTTCTCTGCCCAACCAGAGTAATTTCAAGTCCAACTTCCTGTCTCCCATGAATTCCCCTTGGTTGCAGTTCAGATTTTTGGAGCCTAGTAGAAATATGCCCTATTGATGTTCTGCTCCTGAGCTTTTCTGCCATTTCTCTACCACCCAGTGAATGGCCTTCAAGCCCGAACCTTTGGCATCTGGACTCTGCTCTCATCGGTGATTCGCTGTTTCTGTGCCATTGATATCCACAACAGGACGTAAGTAAAGGAAGGGGGTGCTTCTTTCCTTTGGGGGTTCAGGTACCAGGGAAACATATAGCCCCATTGTTATCCAGTTGCTTAATCATAATTACATCACTTCTGCTCCCTCAGGGCCTGAGACCCTCAAGTGTGTCTTTAAGGTCTTAAGATATTTTTGAGCCAACAGTATAAATTGGTGCTGCTATCCTAGTGGTACCCAATTTTTTTTTAGCATCGTCTCTAAAGTTACCTTGAAGAGATCCCCTTATATATGGTTAGCTCTACCCTTAGAAAGTAGAAGCAGCTAGGCACCACAATCATTTTCTTAAAGCCAGAGAAGCTAGGGCACTCAGAATTATACAGTGAGTCATCAGGAATAAGTCTAGAGGTCCTGACTTTTCTATCTAATGCCTCACTCATATACTAGGAGATTTGTATATTTTTAGTATGGGATCATTCTATGACTAACTCTGTTTTTACAGAAGAAAATTTCACTGCTTCACACGGGTTCAAAATCAGAGAGTAATTTCATCTTGTATTCCAGCATTTCAAAATCAGTGTTTCCCATACTATGACTGGGGCTAGGGAGTTGAGGAAAAGCCTTTGAAAGAATTGCAGTGCTAGCCGTATTTTCCCATCTAAAGTGTTAATGGTTTTAGATTTGTTCATGTTGTTGTTGTCCAGTCATTCAGTTGTATCCAACTCTATGTGACCCCATGGACTTGTGTCCATAGGGTTTTCTTGGCAAAGATACTGGAGTGGTATGCCATCACCTTCTCCAGTGTGTCCCCATTTTACAGATGAGGAACTGAGGCAAACAGGAGTTAAGTCACTTGTGCCGGGCAGCTAGTCTGAGGCTAGCTTTGAATTCAGATCTTCCTTACCATCCCAATGCTCTAGCCTCTGCACCACCTAGCTGCCCCAGATCTATGCATAGAAGTCAATATTTATATTGTGTGGCATTTCCTTCAATATGAAAATAGGCTTATTTTACTCCAAAATTTCCCTAACTTTCATTTGTCCTAACTCATAGGACTAGCATCTACGGGTTCCATCAATATATTTCAAACCTCAGAGTATCAGATGGCCAAATTTTAATTTGAAAAACACTTATTTAACATCCCTGTTTAGAACCACTGGAGGGCACTCTAAGCTTTCTTCTGCATAGCATTCCCTCCTGAAACAAAATCCCAGGCATTTTTCAAGAGCCACATCTATGAATGAAAGGCTTTGAAAAGCCAGGATTCTTAAGACTCCAGCTTTTCTGTATTCATTTCATTATTTCACTCCCAGTTCCTGGAACTAGCGGCGAGGACACCAAAGTGCCTCTGAGGGATTTGGAAAGAGACTGTTCTCATGGATTCCACAGGCCCATTGTAATATTTTGAACCTGAAATGGTGCCATTTTATTTCTGTATTCTTAAGTGTGACTCCTGCCAAAGAATCACTGTTTTGTCAAGATGAGAGATGGGTTGTTTCCTCAATGTGTATGTCATCTGCTAGCTGGTTATGCTGTGGCCAAAGGCAACCCTTGAAGAGGTCAGCAAAGGATAACTATTGTATGGCTTTGAAGGCAGCTTGGGTCAGTGGCTAGAGCCTGAGACTCCATTAAAGTTCATTCCAGTCCCAGCTCTCCCACTCACTAGATGCAGGTGGTTAAGCTAGTGATTGACCATGCCTGCCTCAGTTTCTCATCTATAAAAATAAGGTAATACTTAAACATAACTCTTGAAACTATTTTTAAAATAAAACAGAATACAAAAAATGTTACACAAGATGAAATATTCCTACTCTGTGTAAGGGCAGATTTTTCTTTGTGCTTAGAATGAACACACTGAATCTTTCACCATTTCTTTTGTTTTACTAACCCTTCTTCCCACAGCATTTTCTTTGCCATCTCAAGTGATATTTTCCATAGGACAACTCCAAAGTCCCTTCTTCAGTCCTCTTTAGTCTCTAAACTATTATCCATCCACCCATAGTTGGAATGTTGAACTTGAAATCACCTCAAATCTGACTAGCTGGGTGATCCTGAGAAAGTCACTTAGCCCCTGACCTCAGTTTCTTAATTTACCTTACAGGGTTTGTTTTGGGGATTACATGAGAAAATGTATGTAAAGGCTGGACCCCTGAGCCAGTGGTGGTTTGTAAAACTTAAAGCTTCATACAAATGCCTTATTATGCCCCCCTATTCTCCAGAGTAGGTTCTAACTATGCTTCAAGGCTTATCTCACAAACAACCTTCTTCATCATGATTTCCTCAAAGTGAACCCTTACAACATGTCTTGTACCTCTTTTGCAAATCACAGTGGCTTAACCTTCTGTTTCACTGAATGTGTGTCCACTTACTGATACATGGAAAGTCACCTCTGCCTGGATATCCCACTTGCTAGCAAATGGAAACCTTCACTGTGGTTCTTTGGGTGTACTGACTTTGGGCTATGCCTGAGGAGAAGATGGTGCCTCCAGAAAGCTAAGGCAGAATTCAGCTTGTTTCTAGAAATCACCTAAGAAGTAGGGAAACACATGCTTTCTCCTACCAGAATCATCTGTTCCCATTGAATGTTTTCATATGTTGTGGCCATTGGATTCTTTGCTGCTGGGTTATATATTCTGCACCCCACAAAACAGTAACTTCCCACTCTTCCTCTCTGCTCCCCTGCAGTCTCTACCACATCACACTCTGGACCTTCTTCCTTGCTCTGGGGCACTTTCTCACTGAGGTGTTTGTATTCGAGACAGCTGCTCCAACAGTTGGAGTCCTGGCCCCATTGATGGTGGCGAGTGAGTATAAAACAGCTGCCCTACTCCCCCTCACTGAAGAATGGTTCATATCCATCTAAGCAGGGTCTAAATGTGGGAGGGAAGGAATGAAAGGACAAAAGGTATGACAGTTGCCATGTTCATCTATGTACCATGGTCATCCAAATACTTGGTTGATTGGTGACCTTTTCTTGTGTATTTAAGGTTTCTCTGTCTTTGGGATGCTGCTCGGGCTGCAGTACCTGGAGGTAGAGCAAGTGTCCCGGCACAAGAAGAGAAAATGAAGTCCTGCGTACACCTCTTGTTTGCCAGCATCACTTACCCATGGCTGAGCCTTCCTCTACCGTGTTCTCTTCCCACCTATCCTGGTGTCTTTTTTCTCCTTGAACATCAGCCCTCTTTCTCTTCTCCCCACCCCCCCCCTCCCATTCTCTTAGTGTTCTGAATTGCTGCCACAGCTAGGTTTCCCCTTTCTGACCTCTACCTTCATTTTTGGTCTCATCAGTTGATTTTACTTGTGTGGAGGGAAGATGAGAGCTGGAAATCCTAAAGTTGTCATCCTGTCACCGAGCATCTCTAACAGAACTTTGGTACCAGGGACTTGACGATTAGAATGGGGTCCTCTCCCACTGGGACCAAGACTCTTCAAAATTACTAAGATAAGAAAATGGCCTTGCGAACCAACAAACCCATAGAAATCTACGTGTTACTTCTGAATTTGGAGAAGAAAGATCTCTGTCTTATTGTAGACTTTATGAAAATTGATGTCTATGCAGACTGTTTTGTAATAAATGGTAAAAAAAATAAAACAAAAAAAAATGTGCTTCCTTGGGTCTTTTTGCTCCAATTTCATCTAACAGAGCGAGTTCCCCTGCCTCACCGGTGACCACAGGCAAGGGAAGAAAATGTAGCCATTTATTCCACTTCCTCATCACTAAAATAACCACTTCTTATTTTAAAGTAGTCCGAGGTATATATATATTCTAGGAATCCAAGTCTTCATCTCTAATAGCAATGAGCTTTTAATTTTCTGTTTGCCACTTATTTTCCATCCACTCAGGAAATTTCTTCCCTACATCTGGGAAGTTATATACACTGGACCCTATAAGGTTTCCTTTTTATAACCTCAAAAGACATGAAGAAAGCAAGTGGGGAAGATGTATTTAGACCCTATACAAGTAAAGAGTCATCAGAAGCTACAGGGTAAAACCTTCTAAGTCACATACCAGGAAACACATGAGACAGCATGGATTGGTAAATAGAAAGCTAGATTTGAAATCTGAAAGACCCAGGTTTAAACTGTACCTGTGGAATTACCTTTGTTGTCATGGAGCTAACCAAGATCAATAAAAATGAATGTTGACCAGGGTGATCAACAAGGAGGATCACAGGAAAGAGACTGCTAAAAAGAGGACACCAGCTAAAGGGATAAGTAGGTAGGGCCAAGACAACAGAAGAGCAATTATCAGGCCTGAGTGGCAAAAAAAAAAAAAAAGCAAAGTGAGGAAAAAAAAAGTCTTGAATTTTTCTCCCTGGTATGTGTTCACTCATTCAACAGTACTGGATGTGTTCAGCACTATAGTGGCCTACAGAAATAAAGATAATATTTGCCTTCAGTCAAGAAGTTTGAAATTATATAATTAGATCCTGAGCTCTGTGGCATGACTCTGCTGTGAGCGCTCAGGAAAAAAAAAATGAGGAAAAAAATAAATAGGCAAGTTTTTGTGGTAGAGTTAAGATGCAAGCTGGGATGGAAATGTGATTCTGGACTTCTAAAACCTTGACTGCTTAGACCTGAGGAGTATGGAGAAAGGGATACATAAAAATCTCCTGTTTCAGATTCTTTTGAAGACATTAAGAATCTAATAACAGGGGGCAGAGCTAAGACTGCGGAGTAGAAAGACATAGATATGGAGGCTGTCCCCACACAGCCCATAAAAAACCTGTAGAGAGGGAATCTCAACAAATTCTGGAGCAGAAGAAGTGGAGAACAACAGAGTGGAGGAGATTTCCAGCCCAGGGTGACCTGAGAGGCCCACTGGAAACGTCTATTGCATAGGACATGGAGCAGAGCCCAGCCTTGGCCACATGGTACGGCTGGAGAACAGCGCTCGGGGGTGGAATCTCCAGTCGTGGAATCCCTAGTCCCAGTAGCAGCGGCTTCCAGATCCCTCAACCCACAGGCGCCAAAGGTCAGTGACGGAGTTTTTCAGCTAGCCAGGAAGGGAGAAGGGCCTTCCCATAGCTCCAGCAGCAGGTAGCAGCCACAAAGGCTGCACAGCAGCCCGTACAGACTGCTCCATTGCTGCAGAGTAAAAACCCCTGGGGGCACTGAAGAGCTGAGTCTTATCTCAGCCCTGAGTAGAGGCCTTGAGGCAGCTGGTCTTTGTCTTGCACTGAATGGCAGCCCTGCCCATCCAGCTTATCTGAAAATCAGCCACCAGTGCTGACTTGGCAGAACTAGAGGCCAGGTAGCTGTGGAGAGGAAACTCTGCTAAGATTCTGGGCACAAAACTTCCTCTCTGCACCCAGACCAGTACACGCTTGATCGTGCCACCTTGGAGGAACTGAGATCTTACAGATTCCCAGAGTATACCCTACTCTTGACAAAGGACCCAAAAGTCAAGCAACTGATTGGGAAAAATGCCCAAAAAAGGGGAAAAAAATAGGACTTAGAAGGTTACTTTCTTGGTGAACAGATATCTCCTCCCATCCTTTCAGATGAGGAAGAACAATGCTTACCATAAGGGAAAGACACAAAAGTCAAGGCTTCTGTATCCCAAACATCCAAAATAAATATTCAGTGGGCTCAGGCCATGGAAAAGCTCAAAAAGGATTTTGAAAATCAAGTTAGAGAGGTGGAGGAAAAATTGGGAAGAGAAATGAGAGAGATGCAAGAAAAGCATGAAAAGCAGGTCAACAACTTGCTAAAGGAGACCCAAAAAAATGCTGAAGAAAATAACACCTTTAAAAATAGGCTAACTCAATTGGCAAAAGAGGTTCAAAAAGCCAATGAGGACAAGAATGCTTTAAAAAGCAGAATTAGACAAATGGAAAAGGAGGTTCAAAAGCTCACTGAAGAAAATAGTTCTTTAGAAATTAGAATGGAACAGATGGAAGCTAATGACTTTATGAGAAACCAAGAAATCACAAAACAAAACCAAAAGAATGAAAAAATGGAAGATAATGTGAAATATCTCATTGGAAAAATAACTGACCTGGAAAAGAGGTCCAGGAGAGACAATTTAAAAATTATGGGACTACCTGAAAGCCCTGATAAAAAAAAAAGAGCCTAGATATCATCCTTCATGAAATTATCAAGGAAAACTACCCTGCTATCCTAGAACCAGGGGGCAAAATAAATATTGAAAGAATCCACCAATCACCTCCTGAAAGAGATCCAAAAAGAGAAACTCCTAGGAACACTGTGGCCAAATTCCAGAGTTCCCTAGTCAAGGAGGAAATATTGCAAGCAGCTAGAAAGAAACAATTCAAGTACTGTGGAAATACAATCAGGATAACACAAGATCTAGCAGCTTCTACATTAAGGGATCGAAGGGCGTGGAATATAATATTCCAGAAGTCAAAAGAACTAGGACTAAAACCAAGAATCACCTACCCAGCAAAACTGAGTATAATACTTCAGGGGAAAAAATGGTCTTTCAATGAAATAGAGGACTTTCAAAAATTTTTGATGAAAAGACCATAGCTGAAAAGAAAATTTGACTTTCAAACACAAGAATCAAGAGAAACATGAAAAGGTAAACAGCAAAGAGAAATAAGGGACTTACTAAAGTTGAACTATTTACATTCCTACAGGGAAAGACAATATTTGTAACTCTTGAAACTTTTTTCAGTATCTGGGTAGTTAGTGGGATTACACACACACACACACACACACACACACACACACACACACAAACATAGAGAGACAGAGAGCACAGGGTGAATTGAATAGGATGGGATCATATCTTTAAATAGTGAAATTAAGCAGTGAGAGAGAAATATATTGGGAGGAGAAAGGGAGAAATGGAATGGGGCAAATTATCCCTCATAAAAGAGGCAAATAACAGACTTTTTAGTCGAGGGAAAAAGGGGAGAGGTGAGAGAAGAAACATGAAGCTTACTCATCACATTTGACTAAAGGAAGGAATAAAATGCACACTCATTTTGGTATGAAAACCTATTTTACAATACAGGATAGGGAGAAAGGGATAAGCAGGGTGGGGAGCATAAGGGATGGGAGGAGGGAGCACTCTTGGGGAGGGATAGGATCAAAAGAAAGAGAAGAAATGGGAGGCAGGATAGGATGGAAGGAAATATAGTTAGTCTTACACAACACAAGTATTATGGAAGTCATTTGCAAAACTACACAGATATGGCCTATATTGAATTGCTTGCCTTCCCAAAGGGAATAGGTGGGGAGGGAGGGATGAAGAGAAGCTGGAATTCAGAGTTTTAGGAACAACTGTCGAGTTCTGTTCTTGCAACTGGGAAATAAGAAATACAGGTAATGGGGTATAGAAATTTATCTTGCCCTTCAGGACAAAAGAGAAGATGGGGATAAGGGAAGGAAGGGATGTTAGAAGGGAGGGCAGACTGGTGATAGGGGTAAGTAGAATGCTCGGCATTTAGGGGTGGGGGCAGGGGAGAAATGGGGAGAAAATTTGGAACCCAAAATTTTGTGGAAATAAATGTTGAAAACTTAAATAAATAAATGTAAATAAAAAAAAGAATCTAATAACACAACCACATTACAATGACTACAATATAATAACATGCCAAAAGGCAGCAGAATTTAAATTATAATACAGTATAACACAGCGACCAATCTTGGACCTAGACCCAATTGCAAAACTTTTCTCAGTAGAAAGGAAGAGAGGGGACTATGGGTGCAGACAGATTTATTTCTCTTTGTTATGAAAGGATTTACTGGAATATGGCAGAAAAAATAAAAGGCACCAAAACTTATAAATTACTTATTTCGTGTTTTTAGAGTCTCAGATAACCTTGTAAGGATACTCTATCTGTTGTCCCCATTACCACTAATTAAGAGACTGACACTTGGAGAGTTTAAGTTGCCTATGATCACACAACCGGGGAGTTGCCCTTTGTCTCCTGATTCTGTCCAGCACTTTTAACTCATGAGTTTAACAAAAGTCATTTCCAGAGAAGTGTCCAAAAACATGCTCTGTTGAGTCCTCATGTCAAGAGTGGTCATAACTTCAGGTAATCAAGGCCTCGAAGAGTGTCCTTACAGGCTCAGTGTCGTCCCTAATCCAGGCATCCAGGTGTGAGAATGATGAAAAGCAGGGGTTCAATACAATCTTTCCATAAAGGATAAAATCAGTATTGATTAGATGCTAAAACATTCTATCATCACAGAAACTACACTTTTTATAACAAAGCTGGCCAGAAAAGACATGCAGAAGATTAACAATGGTAGGGTAGGTAACCTTCTTATCTTCTATAAGATAATCAGAAATGGAGAAGCAGCAAGCAAGATGGAAGAAAACTTCAGTGATGCATTGTAATAATTTCAAATAATGGGGGCTTTGAAATAGCAGCAATGGCCTGACCACCTTGGCATTCAGCAACACTGATTTTAATGAAAAGACTTCATGTCCTTTTGGAGGCAGAACTCCAAAAAGCAATGGGCTGTGCAAATAGTTGCCAAACCCTACAGCAGTTGTATGTAAATGGTATACTGAGGTTTGCTTGTCACAAATGGACCATATTCATGAACCAGCATTGTCTGAAAAATGAAGCACAACTCTATAAATGGGGATAGGAGTCTGCTAGGACCGTGCTTCTCTGTTTTTGTACAACAGGTATTTGTCTTCCCTAAAAGGCAATAAGGTTGGCCCCGGGACTTAATTGGCCCCTTGCTTGCATGCATATAGCTTGTCATAAAAAATTCTGACCAAGTAGGGAGTTGGGGTTCCTCCAAAGTTGGCAGATTTCTGAAGACCTTTAATCACCATATCTTTCTCTGCCTACCAGATGTAATTCTCCATGGAGATGAGGAGGGCAACAGAGAATCTAAGTGCTGTTGCATCCTTGCTGCATATCCTGGCTGTGTTAGGGCAAAGTGACCTCTCAAGATTTGTCAGCGTTTCATTGTGTCCCAACATGAATGCTAGGGTTAGGCCTACTTTTAACAGGGTCTCTTCTGGATTATAGGATAACTCTTCCTACCCAAATGCAAACAGACTTCCCTCTGTTGATTATCTCCAAAAATTATCTCCAATAAAGCTATGTTTAGCTTGTCTGTGTACACATTAGACTCCTCCATTAGACTGAGCTCCTTGAGAGCAAGGACTGTCTCTTGCTTTTCTTTGCAGCCAGCACTTAGCACACACAGTGTCTGGCCCATAGTAGGTGCTTAATACATATTTATTGACTCTCTCTCTTGGCCCTCTAAAATTATCCCTCAATTTCACCTTGATTATTGTCCTCAGATGTGTATGATGTATGTATGGTTCTACAGGATGGACACTTTGAAAGACTTGTCACATTTCTGACAACGTTGATGTTGTAACTTCTATTACTGAATATGGGAATCTCTATTTTTCATGAGTTGACAGTTTAAAAATTCACCTGGCAGTCAGCTTTCCGGAGACTTAATTGAGCATGGCCTCATACAACAAACATCAAAGAAAGCTCTGGCAAGTTGGTAAAATCTACTAGGTTTTGCCCTCCGTTGGCAAAACCTTGCAGAAACCAGGGTTTGCCCATTCACCATGAGGGACATCTGAGTAGAACATTCCCCAAAAGCCATTCCTCTTTTCCAATCAAAGGTCAAGATAGTTTACTTGGGAAATCATATATTTTCTTATAATATTTTATCACAATTATTAAATACACATTAATTCATTGTAAAATATGGCAGCATTCAGTAAACATTTTGTTAAACTATTCGAAGGGAGTAAGGAATTTTATGCCCCTCCCCCTCTCCATAGGTAACATGTGTATGTATGTATATGTATATATATTTATACACATACATTTTATATACACATGCATACACGCATATATATATATATACATACACATAGATACACACACACATATATATCTTTCCCTGACACAATTCAACAGTCCCACTCATGCCTTTCACCAATACCTATCTACTTCCCCCACAAAGTCCCCAAATTGCATCTTTACAGAATATTTTCCAGCGGTATTTCCTATATATACACAAAAGCTTAGGGTCATTGGTCCAAGGATTTCCTCCAGGATATCCTGATCTTAGCAGGCTGAGATCAAGGAACTTGGCAATAGCAAGGGTTTTCTCCAATCTTTCACTACCCATTATTTTCAGGAGAAGCCCCGACTTCCCCCAAGAGGGGAGTCAATTAGAAGGTATGATAAGAGTCTTAATGAGGTGATTTAAAGAGAGAAGCTTTAAATTGGAAATGTTTGATGAATATTATTGCTAAGTCAGGGCAAAGGAAAGGGTAGTAGGGATTGCATGGGTAATTTCTCTGCATAGAAACTGAAGTTTGGATGCCAGGAAAGGGGCTTACCCAGATCAAAAACCTATTTCAAAAGTCACCTTTACCTCTGCTTCCTCTCAGTCACTCCTTAGAATATGCCCTGAGTTTCTTAGAATAGTTGCAAACTATGGCAGTGTGAAGAACAAAAACAAGAAAAAACATTATTGTTATCATCTTCAGTGAGGGCAGGGACCCTCAGGACTAAGCTATGCAAGGGAAGACCCCTTTCTGCATATACAGCTAGAAAAATCTTTTTTTTCCATTAAAAAAATCAAATATCTGAGGTTTCCAAATGTAGACTTCTGCATAGAGATACATGATGCATTTAGCACTCATTGCCATAAAGCTCTTAGCCCTACCAATAATTTCTTCTTGATGGACAAAAGGAGTATCTTTGAAATAGAATATTTGGTTTGACCAACTCTGAAGAAAGGTAGTTTGGAGAAAGAGTCCAGCATTAAACAGTTTGAACCAAGTCCCAAGTATCTTTGCCCATGCCAACCACTCTTTTCTCCCAATGTGGTCAGCCCAGGAGTTACTGGATTTGGTTTTGTTTCCCCTAAAGTAACAGTTAATCCTTACAAAGTGCTTCATCTAAAGGTCAAAAACTCACTAAAGGAATATTAGTTTCTGTAGGAACTTCCTTCCCACAGTAATTCTACAGATTTTATCCATTGAAAAATGAGGGTTAAGAGGGAAGAGGAAGGGATCCAAAGTCAAGATTTGAGCTGCAGCTTACTCTGCTGGCCTTTATCAGCACCATCTCCGCTAATTCATGGCAAGAGTGGGAGAAAGTGAAATTCTGACCAAATCATCCCAAGTCCCTAGAAGGAGTAGGTCCTGCTGTTGTGGCCATTTGATCCTAGATGGTTCCCTCTCAAGTCCTTGGTGAGGAACCTCTTGCTGACAACCAAAGTGGGGGGAAGCCAGGCCACCTCAATTCAGCTTCCCACAGGTTCCTGTGCTTCTTTCTCTCACAAGTGTTCATCAAGAGACTGGTTTCGATCTTTGTCCTGATGGGGCTGCTCCTCGGGAATTTTCTGCAAGACCAAAGAAACATGTCCCATGGAAGATGGTCATGACATCAAGAGCTCATTGGGAAATGCCCCACAGCTATAAGTATACAGCCGCTCAACAATTCTACAAAGGGAATAGGAATCCAGTGCCTTAAAGGATGCTTCCATAACAAAGGCACATATGCACTGCATCACTCACTCTCTTTCTCTCCCTCCTTCCTTTCCTCTCATCCTCTCTTTCCCTCTCTCTTTTTCCCTCTTCCTTCCTCCTGCATTACTCCTCTTCTCTTTCTCTCTCTCTTTCCCTCTTTCTTTTTCTCCTTCCCTCTTTTGATGTCTCTGTCGCTCTCTGTCTCTCTCTCTGTTTCTCTGTGTCTTTGTCTCTCTTTCTCTCCCCCCCTCCCCTCTCCTTTCTCTCTTCCTCTCTCTTTTCTCTCTCTTTGTCTCTGTCTCTCTCTTACACACACACACACACATACACACACACACACACACACACACACACACACAGAGTTCATCACTACAATGGCCATCACTAATCAGTGGTAGGAGTCTTTTGTATATCTCAAGCTCTGGGAGAAAGAAGTAGGAGGGGAGTACGGAGGAGATTAGCTCCCCCCCGATTAAAAATTCTTTGGTTTGCCTTAGCTACAGCCATCATACTTTCTAGGCCTCCATAGTTATTCCTGTGCAACTGTCCCTAAATACCATTTGGAGGTCCTTGGCCCTCAGGATAAGAAATACTACTTATTCTAATATATGTAGTTGTGACAAAGAGATTTAAAATAAACTCTTTTGTGTCACATTCCACCAATTAGCTGACTCTCCTGCCTCTACTCCTTCCTGACTCTCCTAGCAGTAAACCAGGTGAACCTTGGAAGTCACTAGAACCTAGCATATAGCTTGAGAACTCAAAAGTTTCCATTCACATACATTTACACAATGCATTTACATTTAACCTGATTACTTAATACATTCCATCAACTAATCTTAAATCTTAAGTGCTTATGGGTCCTTAGATCTGCTATATTGGACTAGGGGGCAGCTAGGTGACGCAATGGATAGAGCATGGGCCTGGACTCAGAAAGATTCATCTCCCAGAGTTCAGATCTGGCCTCAGACACTTACTGGCTGTGTGACCCTGAGCAAGTCACTTAATCCTATTTGCCTCAGTTTCCTCAACTATAAAATGAGCCAGAGAAAGAAATGACAAAACACTCCAGTATCTTTGCCATAGGGTTTCCCAAATGAGGTTATGAACAGTCTAAAACAACTGAACAAAGAGTTATTAAAATTTAACCCATTAAATGTTGGAGCTGTTCTTGTCTGTCTTTTGCTTTTGACTTGAACATGAACTGGATTTTTACTCGCACAAAATCATCAACCTCACTTTCTCTTCCAGAATCATCCACGTTCACTGGCAAGAAAAAAGTCAAGACAATAGGCAATGTCCCAGGATGCAGTGGATGACCTTGCTCAGAGCGTTGGAACAAATTGTTTTCATCTGCCCATTCCACAAAAGGAAGTCTTCACATGCTTGGGGTACACATCCCCCTAATTCGTTGAGATGTTTGAGGCTTGTCAGTGACCCTCAACCTCCATGTTGTCCCCACCTCCACCAGATGTTAGCTCCTTGAGGACGATGACTGCCTCATTTTTTATAAATGGGTTTTCCCAGTGGCCATGCAGTGGCACTGGCACATGGTAAACGTTGAAGAAATGCTTGTCAATGGGCCAAGTTTAGGTCTTAGGGTTAGGCTCTAAGGATTAGACTGGCAATAACATCTGAGTCCACTACATCTCCTCTTCCCTTCATGATGCCGCCTGACCCCCAATAGATGTAAAAAAAATAATAATCACGATGATGATGTCATCTGTCTACTGCTTTAAGCTTTGCAAAGCACTTTGCAGATAATACCTCATTTGAGTCTCACAACAACCCAGAGAGGTAGGTGTTATTATTATCCCTATCTGACAGATGAGGAAACTGAGGCAGGCAGGTGAACTGACAGGCCCAAGGTCAAACAGCTAGTAAGTATAGGATTAATTTGAACTCAGATCATCCTGATTCTAGGTCCAATGATCTATCCACTGCATCACTGAAGGTCAACAGGAGCCTATTCATTCTAATATTTGCCTTTAGAACTCTAAAAAACAACCCCCTTTTTAATTGTCTTAGACGTATTTTTTCTTAATTTGGTTCCAGCTGATTATAAGAAATGGGCATAATTTCCCATTCTAGATCAAACTAATCAATTTATTCCTACTTTGACCTCCAATCTGTTTCTTGCTCTGCTAATCTGTCCTTTTAAGGATTTAATAGATCTCTGTCAATTCTAAGCCTACCTTATCTGTCATAGTCACAGCCAATCTTTCCCCTTATCATCCATCCATCAACCCAAGCAAAGGAGTACACTCTGAAATGCTACCAAATGGTAGGAGAGTTCTGGGGTTTTAGGCTTCCTTGATGTTGATACAAACCAAGTTTTTGTCTTTACCTGCCCCTAGTGAGAAGGCCACGGGCCTTCTTAGTAGACTCTGTAACAATAGCTACACATTATTTGGGGGTGAGTGGGGTCAGAGTGTGAGAAAAGGAAGAATTTTGTCATTCATTCCTTTATGGGAAGAAAGTTACGCAAAGACCCATGTGAGAGCATCAGGAGAAGAGCAAGAGCTTTCCAATTAATTTGATTAATTAAATTAGCTGCCATTTGATTGATAGTATCTGAATAGTTCTTGCCTTTAGACTCTGAAATCATTCTCTTTCAAAACACAAGAAAAGTCATTCATTCTAATAGTCCAAGACACCCTGGTTTTTCCTACTTCTTTTATCCTACCTGGCCCCTAGGTAAGAACCCAAGAATCAGGACTGCCCATGATATAATAAAGAGATTCATATACTCACATTGTTAGCTGACACATTTGCATTTTGCCTCCGAAGATCTGCCTTAATGAACACTGAGCAGAGAGAAGAGATACACAAAATCATTAAATGAGCTATTATCATGGACAAGGTCAGAAGGCATTTTCTCAACAAATAATGACAATATGATAGTGGAAAGAGTACTGGACTTTGAGAGTCAAAGGATGCTGCAGGTGTAATTTCATCGTCATTCAGGCTCTGAGTTCTCAAGCCAGAAAGGCCTGCCTTTGAATCCTGCTTCGCTATGTGACCCTAGGCAAGTAATTTAGCCTCTCTAAGCTTCAGTTTCCTCATCTGTTAAAGGAGGAGGTTGGATTCTGGAAGGTCCTTCCTAGCTCTTAATCTACAAGTGTGTAAGATGCAGATAATATCTGCAGGGGTAACCACAAAGGATTGTTGTAAGGATCATATGAAATTCTCTTATGCTGTAATATAACGTACAGCACTTTGTAAATCTCTAAGGTTTATGTAAATGCCTGTTATCATGACACCCAAACTCCTTCAGAGGAAGGTTAGCCATTGACAGCATGCCTGGTAAGTCTCCAGAGCCAATAAACTGGACAAAAGGGAGGTTGTTTTCTACAGATTGTGCATTTTTCACCCAGATTTGATTAGCTGCATATACATCTTCTAGTGATCCCAACTAGCTGGCAGCCTTGCCTTCTACCATCATGCCAAAGAACTAGAAGCCCTGGGCATTTGGTCAATCCTTCTTATCAGTTAGGGAGATGTTGGCCCCTTTAGACCAAGGTCTATATAGGTACTCACTTAGGGTGAGGTAACGCTCATTCATTGAATAGGCCTGTTTAAGAGGTAGCCAGGGCATGGCCCCTTTAATGAGGCAAAGAAAAGAAAGACATCAGGGTGGGAGGGAAACAGCAATAGTTACTATTAACTGTTGATATTATATTGATAATCACTCTTAAGGCTCAACTCCAGTCATCCTAATGAATATCTGGTCACTGGATTCAGGTGGCTCTGGAGGAGAAGTGAGGCTGGTGACCTTGCACAGCCCTCCCTCCCTCCAAACAAAATCAAGTGCAAGTCATCATTTCTCTGATGGCAAGGTCTTCTTTGGCAATGAAGGACAAACACAACAACAACTAGTTAGGGCAGCTATGTGGAACAGTGGATAGGACATCTGGCCTGAAATCTAGAAGCCCTGAGTTCAAATCCAGCCTCAGTCAATTACTAGTTGTGTGATCCTGGGCAAGTCACTTAACCCTATTTGCCTCAATTTCCTCATCTGTAAAACTGAACTAGAGAAGGAAATAGCAAACCATTCCAGCATCTTGACCAAGAAAACTGGAAATGGGATCATGAAGTGTCAAAGAGTGAAAAATGACTGAACAACAGCAACAGCTTACTAGTTAGGAGAGTCCCTAAGGCAAGGAAGGCGCACAAAAAAATATTTCCAGCCAGCGTTCCAAAGTGGTCGATGATCTGGCCCTCGCTGATGGTGAAAATGATCCCAAATATCTGGATATGAAGAAAGAAAGAAGACTGAGGTGGGGGAAAAGCAAACCAACAACAAAATCCAGTCGATCCATCATATAGGAAAGAAATGGCAGCTGTCAAGAGAGGGTTTGGACCACAGCTAGCCAAAAGGAATGGAGAACGGGACATACCTGAGCAAACACATTAAGGAGACCTGAGGACATTCCTTCTGATTCTGGGTATGTCAGTTCCACAGCAAACTCAAACCCCAGTGGGAGGTACCCCGTCATGAAGAACCTAAAGACAACATCATAGCAAGACTTTCTACGATGAGGGGATGAGGTAGGAGTAACAAGCACACAGAATTCTGTCCTCTTCCTCTCCCTTCCCACTCTCTTTCTTCTAGTTCTTGACCAAAAAGCACACTGCTTTCTGTTTCATCTTCCTCATTTCAGTAGCCAGGGCATTGTTGGCATCAAGCCTAGAGGGTATAGGAGGCTGAAATCCCTAACAAAGAAAGGGAATAAGGAACTGGCTTCAAATACTCAACTGGCTCTTACAATTCAGGAAGAACTTCTGACACAGGCCATCAAGAAAGGATCAATGTTTACAGATAGTGCCAGGATACCTAATGTAACTAGCTGGGGCCGCATCCAGAGATTCTGAGAGGTTCAGGAATCTGGATCAGAAAAAATATATTTTCAGTTAGATTTTGGTGGAGTCTTTGATGTCTGACCAAACTCTAAGCACTCCACAGTGTCTGTTTGAGTGAGATGAGGAGATTGTGAAGACTTTTCATAATAAAAATATGGGGAATATTGGATTTTCTAAATAAAATTTCTCTTCCATAAGGCCTCTCTCCCTGGATACCTGAGTTTCAGGCATCCAGGGCCTGTGGACAGTCAGTTGGCTCCCCCCCCCAGCTTTCTTTATGAAAGTGCTGTGGGCTGTAGCTGAAACTTGGAAGTTTCTTAAATCTCCCCTTTGTTTGTTGTACTGTTGCCATATCAACGCTACCAGCTGCCGCTTCTCCCCCTCCCCTCCTTTCTAAAGCCACATCAGCAGTTAAGTTAGATATTAGATGAGGTAATTGTGTTGGGATAGGTGAAGATTTCCCGGGGTTTGTCTAGTTTTTTTCACTTAGATTGTGAGCCTGCCTCCCAGCCAATGGAGAGGTGGGATTGAGGGGAGGTGGGATTCTCTGTGTTAGGATATAAAAATTGTGCTTCAATTTCTGTAAGTTGCCTCCTTCTATCAGGTTCCCCCACCTGGTGGAAGGATGTCCCTTTCTCGAGAATTGTAATAAATCTTTTTCTGTTTGTTCTTATTGAGAAGCCTCTTCATTTATTTAAGATTTTGAGTAAGGGTCTTTTTATCCCACGCATGCTTCACCTACCTTCATGACCATTGGAGCTAATTGTTTTCATCCACCCATTCCACAGGAGGAATTCTTCACTTGCTTGGGGTAAACATCCCCCTAATTCATTGACATGACCCAAACAGTTTTACCAGGTATGGCCTCTACATGTTATAGCGTCTTGGAGTCACAATGAATGGGGGGGGTGGGCACCACAGGTGGATAAGCAGCCCTGAAAAGGGCTCAAGAAAGCCAGAGGTACTCATCCTCCCTGAACATATACACAGATAGATAAGTCACATACTGAGATACGTACAAAGTAAAGGTATCTATAAGATATATACAAAGTAGACAATACAAGATAACCTTAGAGGAATGGCCTACAGGAAGTGTTTGAATCTCAGCTTTGGCACCTGTGAATCCCAGCAAGTCACTTGACCCCTCTCTATAAATAAAAAGGGGTTGGACTAAGAACTTCAAAGGTCAATCATTTATTAATCAATGGCCAAGCATTTATTAGGCACTAACTTCTTACAGAACAGACCAGGTAAGGAGTGGTGGGGCAAAGGGAGAATTCCCTGGGATGTGCAGAAACCAGACAAAATACAGTGTTTTCTATCATCTCTCAGAAATTATTTCTACAAAATAATTCTGAGGGATTTCTAAAGACAGCAGATAAACATGGAATAGAACATTAGAAAAGAAACCTAAAAGTTCCTAAGAAACCAAGAGGAACTCCAAAAAGGAAGTATCCTGATATTTATTCTATCCCAGTAAAGTGAAACTTGAAGACCTGAGGCCCCTTGACTTGTGCTACCCATTCAAGCAGAACAAAGAGTTCATTTGTAAAGGTCATCGTGTAGGTCACTTGGTCCACATTACAGATTGGAGAAGGCAGGAAGGAACAGATATTGCTTCCTAGGATGCCAGTGTATTGAAGGATAAGGAAGCATCACCTGCCAATTAAAATGTATTAGCTGCAACTTACCCTAGCGTGCCTGCTGTGAGGAACACAACCCATAGGTATCCAAGGCCCAAGGTCGCAGTAAACACCACCATACCCACCAGGGCCATGAAATAAACCACCACTGTTGTCTGTCTGGAAGTAAAGGAAAGGAAGTTAGTAGGAAGTCCCCACATTTTTCTAATTGAGCACTGATCAGAACTGTTTTATGAAGCATAGTTGACAGATGTACTTCCTAACTCAAAGGTTTCTTTCCTCACAGTGGCAAGCAACTTAGTAACTGGTGAGAGGAAAGTCTCCATACACCAAGACCTTCCCATTTTCTTGTCCAGAGAAGAAAGTGAATGTGCATCCCTACACTGCATTCCAGGTGGAAAGAAGGTAAACAGGAGCATCAATAACATCTTTCTAAAAAGACAAATTCGAGGAAGAACTGTCTCGAAAAAGAGTTCTTGACATAATTATAGCTAGCCTTTGTAAAGTGCTTGAAGGGGGTTTGCAAAGTCCTTTACAACTATTATCACATATGATCCTCACCACAAGCCTGGGAGATAGGTGATATTATTATCCCCATTTTACAGATGAGAAAACTGAAGTAGATAAAAGTTTTGTGACTTGCCCAGGGTCACACAAATGGTAAGTTTCTGAAATTGGATTTGAATTCACATGTTCCTGACTCCAAGTCTGGATTTTCCTGACTGCGGGAATAAGACTCAGAGACTAAACAGTAGATTTCCAGAGGCAGCCCACTTTCACTACTGGGATTTGGTCCATTATTACTAACGAGTCAGGAAAAGGAAACAGCTAGATGACATAGTGGATAGAGGGCCAGGCCTGGAGACAGGAAGACTCATCTCCCTGAGTTCAAAACTGGCCTTAAATACTTACTAGCTGTGTGACCCTAGGCAAGTCACTTAACCCTGTTTGCCTCAGTTTCCTCATCTGCAGAATGGGCTAGAGAAGGAAACGGCAAACCACTCCATTATATTTGCCAAGAAAACCCAAAATAGGAAACACTTATAGTGGTGCATGCCTAAAAACAATTTAACAACAACAAAGTCAGAAGAGGGAAGGGTAGGGGAAATGGGGCCTGTATTTCCTCAATGTGAGTAGCTTGTAACATGGAAATTCCCTCCACTAATTCTGATTGACAATTCATCACTAACTTAGTCTTAGAAAATTGCCTAGGAATAATCGAAGATTAACTGACTTCACTCCATTAGAATAGAGTTTGGTTAGAAATGAGTTCTACTAGAAGTCAACACCATTGACTTCACTCCACTAGTATTTGTCAGAGATACTTGAATTCAGATCTTCTTGATTCCAAAGCTAGTCTCCTGTTGCTACACTACATGGGACTTTCAGTATCATTAATAATATTTAATATTTTAATTTAATTCATTAATAATATACAATAATTTTACAATTGATTTAATTAATTTTAATTTAATATTTAACCATGCCTTACAATTTACAGTATGCTTTCACATATATTGTTTCATCTGAACCTCACAATAATTCTATCAAATACAAAAGGCAGATACCATTATCCCAATGTTACAAATGAGGAAACTGAGGTCAAGTAGTAAAGACAGTTACATAGTGACATTTAGCTAGGAGATGACAGAGCCAGGGGCTTGTCTTCTATTCCAGTCCAACAGTGCTTACAACACTGTCCTTCTTTGCCCTGTCCTACGCAAAAGCAATAAAGTCATTCTCAATTCGACAACCAGAAATCATTCCATACCCCAGCACAACCAGTCTCGGTGTCCATAGTTAAGTAACAGCAACATGCGTGGATATTACAGAAGCAAGGATGTCATAGGAGATTGTGTGGTAAAGTAGAAAGCACAATGACTCTCAGGACAGAGCACCTGGGTTCAAATCCCAATTTTGCAACTTATGTGATGCTGGGCAAATTATATAATTTCTGTGGGCATCAATTTCCTGATTGGAAAAATTAGAGAGTGAAGTGAATGATCTTCTTTAAGGCCTCTTCTAGTGCCAAATCCTATGATTACGACAATTTTGCCTCCCTTTCTTGTGCAACCATGTGCAAATACTGGGTGACGGTGATGCTTTTGGTTCCTCTTCTGTCATCTGAGGCTATTTCCTGTTATAGCTTTGCATAGTCTCAGCAAACTGCAGTTTGTCTTCCTTAATCTGGTATTCTTTCAGGCAAAATAGCCTGCTCCAAAGAGGATTTATTCTCCTAACTCTAAAACTAAAGAAACAGGATACAACCCCATAAGAATCCTTGTCTCTTCTACAACTTTTCCCCTTCATCTATATCTCAAGGAAAAAGTATCACAGACTCACAGCCCAGACCATGCCATTGGGTCTTTGTGTAAAATGTAGACAGTGCAAACATTAAATTTATCTATTCTTTTAACTCATGTATTCCAACTGTCTCCAAAGACTTAAGAATGAATCCTACAGAGAGGGTAAAAGAGAACTGCACAATGAGTTGAAGCAGGCTACAACCTATAACTAACACAGAATTCAAAGGAAGAAAAGAAGTAAAAGATATACTCATTAATCATACGATAAGAAGGGGAGCCGGTCATGTGGCAAGAATTAGGACTTATTTGTGAAAAACCCAATTACAGTACCAGGAGGAAGAAAAGAAGGCCTTCAACAGATTAGGTGTACCTCCTATTGTGAATTAGTGTAAAGTATAAAAGGAATAATGATATTGTTATATAGTTATGTAGTAATAATAATAGCTATATTTACATAGCACTCACTAAACTATATTTATGTAGCACTATAGTACACTTTACCAGGTCCCATGCTAAGCACTTTAGGATTATTTTCTCATTTATCCTCACAATAATCCTGGGAGGTAGGTACTATTATTATCTCCATTTTACAGATGAGGAAACTGAGACAAACAGGTCACGTAGGTAGTATCTGAGGTCAAATTTGAACTCGGGTCTTCCTGACTCCAGACCCACCACTCTATCTGCTGCACCAACTAGCTGCCTCTAATATGAATGAATCCATGAGATCCCAGCTCTATTTGAATATTCAAATATCCCTGACACCCCTTCCTCTGATTGGTCAGCTCCTCCTCAAACCTCCATTTTAAGGAAAGTGCCAGGCCAGTCATGTTCACTCCTTTCTTCCTCTCTAAGCTCCATTTTTGACTCTCTGAACTTCTTTCTCCACCATGGCCCAACCTGGTTCCCCTTCCCTCTACCCCACTGCTGTTCAGCTGCCCCTATTAGAATGTGAGCCCCCTGAGGGTACAGGCTGTCCTGTTCTAGGAGTATTTGTATTCCTAGCACAGTGTCTGCCACGTAGTGCTTAAGAAATATGTATTTGTTTGACTTGATTTAACTATTGCTTTAGCATAATAGACAGAAATGAAGAGAATGAGATCACAAACTTATGAGGCAGAAGAAAAAGGTTCAGATTCTGACGTGGTTGCTGGGAAAACACCAGGGGTGGGGAATCTGCAGCTTGGAGGCCACATGTGGCCTTCTAGGTCCTCAAGTGTACCCTTTTCACTGAGTTCAAGTTTTACAGACCAAATCCTTTTATTATTTATTAAGGAATTTGTTCTCTGAAGTTTGGATTCAGTCAAAGGGTTGTACTTGAGGACCTAAAGGGCCACATGTGCTCTCCAGGCTGCAGATTCCCCACCTCTGGAACCTCTTCATTCCCTTTCTCCCTTAAAAACCTGATTCACCCTTGTGCCTCCACCTTTAGTCAATTCCTTTCTTCCCTTCTCTCTAGGATAAGCAACCTCTTCACTGCCTTAAAAACCCTTGGCACCTTCTTGCTGCTTGGTCAAGACCCCTAGGGTAAAACAGAAAGAGCATGGATCCCCAAATCCTGTGGGTTGGACTATATAACAACTAGCACTTATGTTGTCCCTACTATGTGCCAAGCACTTTACAAGTATCTCATTTGATACATACAGGCTGAGATCACTTCTCATTCTGAATCTGTACCTATTAGGCCACTATAGTAACTATTTCTCCCTACTCCACTTATTTTAGCTTAATTCTTGTATTACTTTCACATCACAAATGGTAGATGTTGATTTAAGGGCACATTTAGTGCTGCTTTTCCAAGGTGCCAGAGTTGTAAGTTATAATTTGGCTCACATCTGCTTCTTGTCCTTCTTTCTCCAAGGTTATTCCTTCCTGTGACAACAGAAAAGCCTTTCCTGATGCCACCACAAGCCCCAATTCTCCTCTAAACATCCTCATCTCTTTCCCAGCACACATCCAGTGCCCCAACCGTTTTCTTGACTGAAAAACATTTATCTACATCATTTTTCTAGAAGCTCAGAAATACCCAGGGGCTTCAATAAGGACACAGATCCTATTGATTCAGATTAAAGTGACAGTTGACTCAATGAGTTCTGGTTGCCTTTGGTTCTGAAAGAAGCTTTTGGTTGCCATAGGCATTGTGACCACAGAAATAGAATCCACTGAGCAGTCAGAAGCAGCTGGGACTGAACAGCCTTCTTCCTCTTCTGTTCCTTCCATTCCTCCCCACTAACCTTTCCACTTAAAAAAAAAAATAGCTGTGTATGCATAAGTAGTACAATGGGACCACTACTCTTATCACTCCCACAAGTTCATCAAGCAGTCAGTCAACAAGCATTTTTTAGAGCATTGTGCTAATTGCTGAGAATCATCTGTGCCAAGATGATAATTGTACCCTTAGAAGGTAATGAGAACACCAAGTGAGAGAGTACATAGAAAGAAAGAGAAGAGAACCCAGGATGAAGACAACCATGGTTAATGAATGTGAGTAGGAGGGAGAGGCAACAAAGGAAAATGAGGAGAGGTCTGACAAGTGAGAGAACCAGGAGGTTATAGCACCACAACTAGAAAATTTATCTGTGTACCAAAGGATATTCAATTTACCGTGTGCAGATTGAGGCAAAGAGACTAATTAGAAGGTTATTAGGATAGTCCAGTGAGTGGTGATGATGGATTGATCTAAGGATCTAGTAGGGTTTTCTACTTGGGAACAGTAGAAAGAGGGGGTAACAGTGGGAGGACACGGTAATATCATTTATAAGTTCTTCTAGGACAAGTGGGTTAGAGCGTGAGGATAAGGTAAAGTAAAACAAAGAGCATAATAGAGTTCTCAACTCCCTAAGGCCGCACCTTCTCTGCTTAAAACCAGGGGATCTGTCATAGACCTGATCATAGCACCGCGTTAACACTTCCTACCCCAGCATTGCCCGTCTGGCAAATGACTTTACCTCCCAACGTCCCAGACAATTCTGAACTAAAGAGCAGGAGCTGGTCTGTGTTGGCTTGCTTTTTTTTTAATCAAGAAATTCTCTATGCTAAATTTCTTACTTAGTAGTTAGCATAATGTGTGTCACAGAAAGCATTTACAAATGCTTGTTAAGAGATGGACTGACTATACCAATGAAATCACAGGTGCGATTCAATACACACTCACATATATGTATCTAAGTATGTATGTATGTGTAATTAGTGCTAATTATCTGGCTGTCAAGGCCCAATGGCATGGGGTTGGTGCTGAGGCCCAAAATTCTCTTTCTCTCCCAATCTCACCACAGTAAGCTCTGGAAAGAGGAAGAAACAATAGTCTGCTTTGGGAACAGCCAACGCCCTCCACCCTCGCACCACCACAACGATGCAAGCAAGAGATGTCAGGGGTGCTGTCAAGCTTCATCACAAGCAACGGAGTCTCACCAGTCCCTTCTTCATTTTGGAGCAGAAAAGGGAGGGCACTGCGCTAAATGCCTTACAAATATTATTATATCCTCACAACATCCTTACGAGGTGAACGCCATTATTCTTCCCATTTTACAACTGAGTCAGACACAGATAAGAAACGTGCCCAGTGTCTGAAGCCAGATCTGAACTCACGTCTTCTTGACCTCAGATCCAGCCCCACCCACCAGACCACCAAACCACCTGGTCTGACTAGCAGCACCCAAGAAGCTAGTTCATGAGTCTAACACTGTTCCTAACTACAGCGGGCAGCAACGGTTAGAGGCCCCAGCTGCTGCGCGCATCCCTTTCGAATGGCTTCTGACGGAGTTTCAAGCTGTAGTGGATTCTGTCAGTCAACGCACACTGCACAGCACACCATGTGTACCTAGTACTGTCCTGCTCTGTGGGCAGATTCAAAAGAAAGGAAAAGCTGAAGAGCTTCATACCCATTAGGTTAAGGGTTCAAACCTCAATTTCATGACCTTTAAAAAAATTTTGATAACTATTTGTGTATATATATATATATATATGTATATACATATATATGTGATGTTTGGATATAAATGTATAGCATATAATTTCTATATTTCGATAGCTGTAATTGGTTTCCTTTGTAATTCTATGCATTTTATATTATGTATTTACTTTAAAAAAACACATTATTCTGAAAAGGGGTCCATAGGCTCCTCCAGAAGCCACAGCAATCTATGACACAAAAATAGTTAAGAATCTCTGTTCTACATACTTGAAATCTCTTTAGTGATAAGGACAAAGGAATATAATAAAAATGATCAGAAAGTAACAGTGGAAAGTATCCTGGATTTGGATCAGAGGACCTGGGTTCAAATCCTGAGTCTGCCACTTATTGTTAGCCTCCCACAGCCATACCTGTATAACTTTGGGCACGTAGTTTAATCTCTTTGAGCCTCAGTTGGTCTGCTGGTCCCTTCTAGCTTTAAATCTATGATCCCATGGTACACAGACCCAAATACCTCCTCTGAGAAGACAGGCCAGAAAAACGTGAAATAAATGTCAGTGATTGGCCTTCCTCCCCCTTTTCTTTCTTTCCACCTCCTGCTCTTAAATGCAGCTCAGAGGCAAGAAAGGAAGCCTCACTCTGACTTTTCCCTTCACCACCTACATCCCCCTCCTTACTCTTACCCCCAAGGGCAGGGTATCCATTAATGAAATACCCAAAGAATAAAAGAGACTTACTTGTATGTTTTAGTTTTATCCAGCCAGATGCCTGAGATCATAGCCCCAACCATTCCTGTGATGATGATGGTCAGGCCAATTCTGCCAGCATTCACTTCTTCACCCTGAGATACACACACACATACACACATATGCACACTCAGATTTCGGAGCAACCAGGAGCATATAGATCAAAGGATTTTGAGACTAAAGACACAGAAATAAGTAATCTCCTCCACATGAAAATCAGCTGCCCATAGAAGCTGCCAGTGTGTCTGCTAAGCAGAGACAAGATACAGATTTCTCCATTTTCATGTTTTTTTTCAGCAGCAAATGTTGTGATGCAACAGGAACAGTGACTTCATCCCAGCCTTTTCAAGAGAGGTGTTCCTCATGTACCAACAATTAGGCTCCCGTTTCCAGAATTCACTGGTCCTACTTTAACTATGGAGAAACTAAGTCACAGAAGAATTTGGAGAAGAAGCTAAGTGGCCCATGAACTACCCACTCAAATCCTTGAGCAAATATCTTACTGGATAGTGGAAGATCACCATGCGATTCAGTAACGTTGATAGGGCATAGAAAGCACCAACATTCAAACCTGTAGAAGAGGGGGGAAGTATTAGGTCACATGCTATCTTTGCAGCAGCTACTGGTATAGGAGGCAAGAAGCATCATTGCCATTTCAATGGTTCTTAAAATTCCTGGAGAGCATTGCACTGGAAGTTCAGGAGTCTAGCATGGAGTCTAGACTCTTGACACTTATTAGTTGTGTGATCAAAGGAAAACTCACTAAGCTTATATGAGCCTCAGTATCCTCAAGTATAAAATGAGGATAATGATACTTTACCTGCCTCATATGGGGGGTTGTGAAGGAAGCTGCTGAAAAGGAGCAGTGCTTTAGAAATGTGAACCATGTAATACATCTATTTTGATCTACCCAATGGTTTCCCCAAAGAAACATTTATATAGTTACAAAAGACAAGAATCTTTATCAACATCTTATAGCATTTGGATTTCAATCTTCTTAATATTAACTGGGGAGTGTATGGTTGTTTTAATGCTACATTCCTCCAAGGATGGAATCAACAACATTCTTTTCTTTACTTTCTGCTAAGTTACATCACAGACTCACCTATTCCCTTCCTTAATCACATTTTTTTCAGAGTCCTTTAGACCACTGCACAAAGTGCTTCCCCTACTCCTTCCCTCTCCATGACACCTTCTTTACTCCCCCTCCCACAAAAGGCAACATAGCAGCATGTAGAGTGTGCTAAATTTGTAGTTTGAAACCCTGGGTATAAATTCTCTGATTCCTGTGTGATCAGAGGTAAATCAGTTAACCTCTCTTATCCTCAGTTTCTTCATTGTAAAATGAAGTTAGATGACTTCTAAGGTCCCTTCTAGCTCCAAATTCATTACTGTATGATTTCTGTCATATCTTTATTCATGGTGAGAGTTATTCAGGACTCCAAGAAATCCCTTCAAAATTTTGTTTAGATATACCAAAAAATTGTATTTGAGTGCAACTAATTGTTTTACTGGAACTCCAATATCTGAAGCTACCAATTTGATTGAGAACCAGCATTTTCCCTGCCCTGAGTTGTTCAAACAGCAAACTTTTGCTCCAAACTCAACTTCTAGCTCCTTCTCCAACCCAGATTCCATCTGAGACAAACTGCAAATAAGAAAGCAACTGTCTACTGTAATGTACTAGAAAAAGCGTTAGACTTAAGAGTCAAGAGATCTTGGTCCTAGTCCAGCTCTGGTATTAACAAAGATAGAAGACTTTAGGACAAGTAAGTCACTTAAACTCCCTGGATTTCCATCTGTAAAGCAAGGGGACTGGATTTAGTTAAATCAGTCCACAAGCATATATTAAGGGCCTACTTTGCCAGACCCTGCACTAAGCTCCATCAAGTTCCCTCTTCCCACAATAACATTATATTATTACTCAGACTGAGACTCCTGAACCCTACTCATGCTGCCAATCCAACCCTAATACGTAAAAGGTGGGAAAGTCAAAGATGCTTGTTCTGAGATTTGCCTGGGTGAGCAGACGAAGAAAGAGAAATGTTCCCATTTACATCCACGGGAGAGGAACTTACTGATGATTTTCCTATGCATAAGTTTGAAGATATTTAAAGGAACTCAAGAATTTTATTTTTCTTGGCTATTCTGTATTAAGCACATTCTTTGATTTTTCTACTTTGATGTGAAAAAACTAGAACTCAATATGCACAAGATCTGTATACTTATGGAGACTCTGCAGAAATCCTCCCCTCTTCCTAGCTTTCTTTTTCTGTTAAGGGCACAGCTATCCTACCAGGCACCAGATCTGCAACCTCAGAGTCATAACTGAAGTCATTTTCCTTCACCCTGCATATCCAAAAGGCCTTCTCTCCACTCAGAACTACCATCTCAGTTCAGACTCGTCACTTTTTCTCTGGATTATCCCAATAACCTCCTCACTTATCTCTCTATAGGCATTCCCCACTCCCCTCTTCTCTCCCTCCTTCACACAGCTGCCACACTCAGGTTTTGTTAAATCACAAGTCTAACCAAGGTACTCCCTGGCTCAAGACTTGCTTGTGCTTTCTTATTGCCTCTAGGATAGATAAAACACAAATTCCTCCTAACCTGGCTCACTTTGGCCATTTGAGGCTCACTGAGCTCTTCAGACACTCTCCATGCCATCCATATTGACCTTTTGAAGGTTCCATTGCACAGGGTTCTATGTCGTGTCCTTGAACATGCACACAAGCTGTTGCTGGGGCTTAGAATAGGGTCCCTCCTCACCTCCACTTCCTAGAACCTCTAGCTTCCTTTAAGACTCAGGTCAACTACCCTGCCTATAGGAGTCTCTCCTGATCCCCCAAGGCATTAATGTCCCTCAAAGTGCAAAATATATACAAAGGAAAAAAAAGTATTTCTCTGTGCACACGTAGTTTCCCCCTTGTTGAGGGCAAGGATTGTTTTATTTTTCACTTTGTGTTCCCTGTGCTTAGTAGCACTTTAATTGCTTATTTGAATGAATGAATGAGGCTCAGTAGCCCCTGGGCAAGTCACTGGGTTTGCCTCAGCTTCCTCATCTGTAAAACTGGGAATAATAATAGCATTTACATCCTAGGCTGTGGCTCAGCAGAGATAATATTTGTAAAGTACTTTGCAATCTTAAGGAGCTATCTATTTTTCAGAGTCCAATTCTTCATGACCCCATTTGAAGTCTTCTCGACAAAGATATTGGAGTGGTTTACCATTTCTTTCTCCAGTTTATTTTACAGATGAGGAAAATGAGGCAAACAGGGTTAAGTGTTAAGTGACCCCGGGTCACACAGCTAGTAAGTGTCTGAGGTCAGATATGAACTCAGGTCTTCCTGACTCTAGGCATGACTCCACTCCACCGAAGGCATCATCTAGCTTCCCCTAAAAGTGCTATCTAGATGTTAATTACTATGATTCTATACTCTTCCCCCTGAAGTCCTACCCTCTTCCTAACTTCCCTCACTATTCTCTTAAGTCTAGGGTACCACCACATTCCCAGTCACCCAGGCTTTCAGCCTAAGTGTTATCCTCAACTCCCCACTCTCTCCTATCCCTCATATTCAATCTGCTATTAAGACTAGTCGATTTGACCTTCAAAACATTTCTAAAATAAGACCTTCGTCTGTGCACTGGAAGTGCCACCATGTCGGTGTAGGCTCTCATCATGTCACACTGGGATGATTGCAATAGCCTGCTGGTTGATCTCTTCCTATTCCAATCCATTTTCTACCCAGCTGTTCAGCTGCTCATCCTAAAGCACAGGTCTGATCATTTCCACCCTTAGTCAATAAATTCCAGTGGCTCCCTACCACATAAAATCTTCTGTTTGGCTTTCAAAGTCCTTTATAACCGGGCCTTTACTTCACTTCCAGTCTTCTTATATCTTACTTCCTTTCACATACTCAGTGATCTTTGGTTGTTTTTTTTTTTTTGGTTTGTTTGTTTTGGGGTTTTTTTGCATAGGACAGTCCTGCTCCCAACTCAGACCATTTTCACTGGCTGACCACTATGCCTGAAATGCTGTCTTCTGAGCTACCTTGGCTTCCTATAAGTCTCAGCTCAAGTCCTATCTTGAGCAAGAAGCCTTTTCCAGTCTTCCTTAATCCTAGTGCCTTCCTCTGAGATTATCCCTTAAATTATCCTGTATGCATCATGTTTGTACATTGTTGTTTGCATGATCTCTCTACCATTAGACTGTGAACTTCTTGAGAGCAGGGACCGTTGTTTTGCTTTTTGTTGTATCCCAGTTATCCCAGCTCTTAGCACAGTGCCTAGAAAATAGTAGGCATTTAATAAATGCTAAGGGGCAGCTGGGTGGTATAGTAGATAGAGTGCTGGGCCTGGAGTCAGGAAGACTCATATTCCTGAGTTCAAATCTGGTCTCAGACATTTACTAGCTGTGCGACCCTAGGCAAGTCACTTAACCCAGTTTGCCTCAGTTTCCTCATCTATAAAATGAACTGGAGAAGGAAATGGCAAACTACTCTGCTATCTTCGCTAAGAAAACCCCAGATGGGGTCACAAAGAGTCAGACAAGACTGAAAGACCACTGAACAAAATAAATGCTTATTGACTAACTGACCCAAGCAGATCTTGGCTATCTCACAGGCTAGCCTCATCTGTGGGTCAGACCTGTTAGCAGTTAGCAGGCTGTGACCCAAGATTATTTCAGCAGGGTATGCGAACATCTTGAAGCCTCACTCTGAGGTAAGGCAGAATTAGGAAAAGTCATTTGAATGACACATTTTGGTTTAGTTTTTTTTCCTTTGAATTACAGCCCTTTTTGATTGTGGACTTAACCATTTTCAATGAATACAAACATTTCAACATACAAAGAACAAAAAAGATTGTATAGAAACTATGAACTTCTGTTGCATAGTTTTAAAAAATGTGTTATGTATGAATTTAATGAAGTGGTAATCAAAAACTCTTTGTGGCCCCTATCTGTACTAGTTTATCCTGTTCACTAAAAAAAAAGTTTTTTGATTTTTATTTTTGCTATTATCACTGTCCACTATTTGATACTCTTCTCCAAATAGACATCCTCCCTTGTAATAAATATATAATCAAGGAAGTGAATCAGCATCCAAATTTTGTAATTTTGGTAATTCAATAATTCTTAAGAAAGGACTTTAAATGCCAAGTTTAAATATCTACTCTGTACTCTACAATGTAGTGCAGAGTTTATCCTATAAACAGCATCTCTGACTTAATTGTCATCTATTATCTACCATAATAGATGTTATTCCCAAGACGTGAAACTAATTACATTTTAAGACATTTAAACAGTTCTAATTCTTCCATTTATTTATATATTATTTTAACTTTTTAAAAAATGTGAAGTTCCAAATTCTCTCCCTCCTTTCTGCCCCCACCCATCCACTGAGAAGGCAAGCAATCCAAACATCACTTATACATGTGAAATGATGCAAAACGTATTTCCATATTAGCCATATCATAAAAAAGCAAGAAAAATGAAGAAAGCAAAAAAAAATTATCTTTCCATTTGAACTCAGAGTTTACCAGTTCTCTCTCTGGAAGCGGACAGCATTTTTCATCATGAATTCTTCTGAATTGTCCTGGATCATTGTCTTGATCAGAGCAACTCAGTCTTCCACAGCTGATTGCTGTTACTGTGTACGATGATCTCCTGGTTCTGCTCACTTCACTTTGCTTCAGTTTATTTCCCTGGAAATTCTATTCATTGGAAGGAAAGGAGAGAAGGAAGGCAAGAGGAAGGGATGGAAAACTCACACTTTTTAAATTCCTATTATGTTCCAGGTATTGTGCTAAGCACTTTGCAAGTATGATCTCATTTTATCCTTACCTGTCTGGAAATGTGTCCGTCTGTCTCTGAGCTTTCGTTCATCACCTCTCTATTAGGTGAGTAGTTGGTTATATTTAGAAAGCAGAAAACCTGAGGGCTTACAGTCACTTACTAGACCAATTTTCAGTCCAGAAGCACCTGCCAATCATTTCCCCTTGACTCCCTTCAATCCTCAGGGACTTAGTTGTGCAGGCTGTCAAATGCTCACACTAGTCCCCTTCCGAATACTCTCAGCATGAGCCCAACTATCTGACCTACAGCTTGGAGGACAGGCCTATATGAAGGCAAGACGAGCCCTCAACAGCTTCATCTGAGGTGAAGAGACAACACCTCACTCCGTCCCCATCCCTATGCACCCTGTGCTCGATACAGCAACGTTACACCAGGCATAACCCTTCCTCTCACATTTAAGCCTATGGTGAGGGACAGGATTAGCACAAGCATCTGAGATATTCTCCTGGGACATGGCCAGTGTAGGAAATTTGCTTACCCAATTATTTGTTACATGGGTTTTGTTTTTGTTTTCTCATTGGGGTGGGGGAAAGGTGGGAAGGAAAAAAAGGAAATACTCGTCATTGAAGCAATTACCAAAAAATAAAAGATTGGTTGATAGCAGTTGTTACTGTGCTCTGGCTCTGACAATTTTCTTTTTAGAGAATTCAAACCAGCTCAGACCTTCTCTCATTCCAAGACAGCATTATAATTACGAATTGTTGGCTCAAACTAAAGAGCATATGGAAAATGCAGAGAAGTTATCCCCCTGGGGGAGGAGAGACCCATGCCCAATAGTGCTCTGGGTTTATATGGAATCTTTCTTCTAAACATTATTCACATGGGGCCCTCAGAGCAGGTGGGAAGTAGATTTTATTACTACTCTTCTTTTGGAAGGGAAAAGAGATTTTCAGAGAGGTAAATAAATTATTCGAAAGTATATTTTGTTCCCCAGTTGATAAATGGTCAAAGGATATTAGGCAGTTTTCAGCTGAAGAAGTTAAAGCTATCTACAGGCATATGGAAAAAATGCTCTAAATCATGATTGATTTGAGAAATACAAATTAAAACAACTCTGAGATACCTCCTCATACCTATTAGGTTGGCTACTATGACAAAAAAGGGAAAATGATAAATGGAGAAGATGTGGGGAAATTGGCACACTAATGCGTTTTTGATGGAGTTGTGAACTGATCCAACCATTCCTGAGAGCAATTTGGAACTATGCTCAAAGGGCTATAAAACTCTGCATATATCCTTTGATCTGGCAATATCACTACTAGTATCCCAAAGAGATTATAAAAAGGGAAAAGGGCTCACATATGTAAAAATATTTGTAGCAGCTCTTTTTGTGGTGACCTAGAATTGGAAATTGAGGGGATGCCCATCAAATGGGGCATGGCTGAACAAGCTGTGGTATATGAATGTAAAGGAATTCTAGTATGATATAAGAAATGAGCAGGAGGATTTCAGAAGAACCTAGAAAGACTTAGATGAACTGATGCTGAGTGAAGTGTGCAGAACCAGGAGAACATTGTATGTGGTAACAGTAACATTGTTTGATGATCAGCTTTGATAGACTTAGCTCTTCTCAGCAATGCGAGGATCACACACATTTCAAGAGACTCATGACAGAAAAAGCTCTGCACATCCACAGAAAAAACTGTGGAGTCTGAATACAGATTGAAGCATACTATTTTCTCTTTTTTTGTTGTTTTTTCTTTCTCGTGTTTTTTCCCTTTTGTTCAGATTCTTTTTTCACAACATAACTAATGTAGAAATATGTCTAATATGATTGTACATGTATAGCCTATATCAGATTGCATGCCATCTTGGAAAGGGGTGAGGGGAGGGAGGAAAAAATTTGGAACTCAAAATCTTATAAAAGTAAATATTAAAAACTATCTTTACATGTAATTGAAAAAATATAATACTGTTAAGTGGCAATAATAAATGATAAAGTAAGAAAAAAGGAATGGCAGCGTGAAGCAGAACTAGTCACTAAGAATCAATTTCACTTAGCTCAAATCCTCAGCTTCTAGCCTTGGCAGATGCACATCACTGGATCTTACAGTACCATCTGGTCAAGCCTATTCAAATCTGACTCAGTCACTCAGTCAATCAGTAAGCATGTCCCACCAACAATCGCCTATCATGTGCCAGTCACTCTATTGGGTATTGGGGGAAAGAAGACAAAAATAAAACAGTTTCTCTCTTCAGAGAACTTACGTCTTAATATACAAGACATAATACATATAAATAATTTTATATATAATATAGAAAAATAAATGCAACATATGCTGTGAGGAGGTGCTATAGTTGGGAAGTTAAGGAAAAGCTTTATAATAGAAGTTGTTCATCTCTGAGAAAGTAGCTTTTTATCATATTATTATAATTAATTATTACAGAATATAATTATATAATTATTAATAATCATAATATTATAATATTGTGCTAATTACATTTCAATAAAATTAGTTGTCTTTGTAAAAAGAAAAAGTATAATCCAAAGAGCCAAAAACAAAACTCGAACCTTCTATTACCAATTTTATCCAATCTAAACTCCTCAGTCTAGAATTCGAGGCTTTCTACACTTGATTTCCTCTGACCTCTAGTCCTCCAGACTCGTACCACTCCTACCCCCAGGAATATTGTCTGTAAATATGGTACTCAGTTCTCTTTTTAGGAGAGGAAAATCCAAAAGAGACAGAATTTTTACCACTTTTACACACACACACACACACTCAACTGGTTGAGCAGAGTAAAAGTAAATGTACTGGTATAGGTTCAATATATGAACCTTTAATCTGTGCTAATTATTATCACCTTTCCTCCCCCAGGAGATCCAACGTACAAGTTCAAATTGAGGGAATAACCCTGTGGGAACATTATATTTGTTTGGACCTGTGATTTCATTGGTGCAAGAAACTTTCATCAAGGAAATGCCCCCTACCAATGCAAATCAGCAGCTTGTCTATAACAGAGAGTCTTGGTTTTCTAGTTGCCTGGGGCACTGAGAAGTCAAGCCTTCTCAGGGTCACGTTGTTGTGTCCCTATCAAAGAGGATCAATGATATGAAGGGTGTAAAGACAGGGCAGGAGGCAGGACTTGAATCCAGATCTTCTGGCTCTGAGGCCATTTCTTATATCACACTGGCTAATATACAAATAAAAAAGCAGACCACTTTTCACAGAAACCTATGTGGTACAACTGTGGGATCAATTCAGGAATAATTCAAACTGTTCCACCGTGCATATATTAAGAGCCAAGACCGAAAGAAAGAAAAAAGGCAACAACATATACTAATAATAGCTAACATCGGTATAGTGCTTTAAGGTTTACCTCTGCTCTTACATACATTATCACGTTTGATTCTCACAACACCGTTGGGTAGGTGCTACTTTTATCCCCATCTTACAGCAGAGGGAACTAAGGCTAAATGTGGCTCCTCCATTTATTACGTAGTTAATGTGTTTGAAGTAGGATTTGAATCCTGGTCATCCTGATTCTAAATCTCATGCTCTATCTACTCCACCACTGGGCAAGAAGCCCAGTAGAGAATAGTCAATGGGTAATCTAACACTATTACCACAAGTAAGACTTACTCCATATCAAGAAAGCGAACTAATGAAATAGGCCTTGAAGCCAGACTAAGATTAATAAAGAACAGCCTGAAGTCAAAAATCTAACAGATGGAAGTCCACCACCTCTAAATTCCAAGCTCCAACCATAAAATCAGGAAATAGGTGGGCCTTATTCCAAAATATGGTGCAAGCCCCTAGTCCTCCACCATCAACTCCAGAAAACTGACACAGTACATAGTAGGCACTTAATTAATTGCTGTTGGATTTGAAATACCTGATTTGACCCCTGGTCTCCTAATGTCAAGTCTAGCACTCAGTCTCCTTCACTACACTCACAGGAACACTGAGGCAGGGGAGTACAAGAATGATTATCTCCATGAGGAAACTGACACTCAGAAAGGTAAATGATTTGTCCAGGGTCATACAGGTAGTAAGCACAAGTCCAGGTCTCATCTCTCCAAGATCTGTGCTCTTTGTACTTCTGTCTGTCTGCCTAGAGGAGAATACATTATGATGATCTCTGAGCCTTTACTTCTACCCTCAGGAATCCTTCTCTGGTTTATCAGGTGTGAATCAACAAGATGATTAGTTTTTTATGGGCAAACAGCTAAGGCTAACACATCTGATTACTTATTATGAACCCCCCTATCCCCTCCCCTCACCCCCACTGTAGATCTAAATAAAATAGGTACAAATACAAGTTAGATTAATTTAACTGTTAGTTTTTGGCCCTTAAGGACAAATAGTAATAAATAGCTTCTACAGACACTAGAATCAACTTCAGAAGCTCAGATGTAAAGGTAATGAGCCGGAAGTACTATAGTAAGGAGAAGGGAAGAGGAACAAGGGAACAAGCATTTATTAAGTGCCTACTATGTGCCAGGAAGGGCAGCTTGGTATTGTAGTGGATAGAATGCCAGGTCTGGACTCAAGAAGACTCATCTTCTGGAGGTGGAATCTGGCCTCAGAAACTTACTAGCTGTATGAGGAGCCTGGGCAAGTCATTTCACCCTCTTTGCCTCAGTCTTCTCATCTGTAAAATGAGTTGGAGAAGGAAAGGGCAAACTACTCCAGGATCTCTGCCAAGAAAACCCCAAATGGATCTGAAAACAACTGAATAACAACACAAAATGTGCTAAGCTGTGGGGGAAGTAGTATTATGATTTCCATTTTACAGTTGAGGAAATTAAGGTAAATAGAGGTTAAGTGACTTGCCCGAGTCACAAAGCTTATAAGGTCAAATTGGAACTCCGTTCCTCCTGCTTCCTGTCTCGGTGCTCTATCTGCTATGCTACCTAGACAGTGGAGTCTAGGTGATTCTTTCATGGAGATGTTATAGAGAGAGTTCACTGCTCTGGTCGCCTTTGGGCTACATGATCTCTAAAACGTTCAGATTCTGTGATTATTGTCTTGTAGTAACCTCCTTAAAGTCTTATTAACTTCCTGTTTAATAAGTTAAGCAGATGAATGGGAGAGATTCCAAGGTGCAGGATTAAAGATAACTAGAAGGCATTCTGCCCAATGAGAGGGTCAGCAATCTAAGCTTTCAAAAATAGAGGAGGGTTTTCTTTGCCTCCCAGAAATGGGTTCTCATGTGACCATTGACCTCCTTCCTCCTAGAACATTACATTTGTGGGGTTTTTTTTGCTTCTATGACTTAGTACCCTGGCCCTACAACAACTACCACTACACCCTTGAAGATTACCGCCTATAGAACAAGACTTGTGCCCAGTCACCATTACATCATTTGTCATCATTTTTTTAAATGGAATAGTTATTAAGTGCTCATCTGCACATGACTATCTGTCATTGCATTGTGAATTTCAATCTAGCCTTTGTGTCAGGGTAAGGTAGACGTCCTGACTCTCCAAGTTCAGTGCACCAAAGGTATTTAATTGCTGAGAAGGCTAAATTTTCATTCCCTTTCCATTTTTCTTAAAGTTAAGTGCTATAACAGGCAGTTAGCTATCTCCAGAAGCACTTCATCTTCAGTCCTGGAAAGGGAAGAACCCTCACCAAATCATTCTTGATCATCAGGTCCAAAACAAACATCAATTAAGCACCCACTCTGTGCAAGGCACCGGAGGTAGAATTTCAAAACAAACAAGCAAAAAGATGTTTTCTACTCCCCCAAAAATTACTTTCTCAGGAATGGGTGGAGGGATATGAGATGCCAACAGATAAGCATATAGCTAGAAACTAGAGGGCAATTATACTAACATCCAGGGGTATAGGAGAGGCCTTCCACAGGAGGTGCTACATGAGCTGAATCTGAAAGAAAAGTAGGAGGTAAAGGTGAGAAGAAAATACATTTCAGGTATGATATGTGAACACCTTCTCCCTTTGCTTAAGGAGAGGTGTAGGAGCTGCTGTGATCTGGAATGAATTTAGTCCAGAAGACTTGGGGATTGAGTGTTATTTCTAATAACTCACAGATTTGTCTCAAAGTGTGGTCTGACTGAGGGTACCTAAGACTCTTTCAGGGGGAACACAAAGTCCAACCTATTTGCATAATACTAAATTGTTCTAATTTCTAATATAGTAAATATCAATTTGTCTGTCTACAAATGCTCCTGGGAGGAGGATCCTAAGTTTCTAAGAATGTAAAGGGGTCCTAAAACAAAGAAGTTTGATAACTGCTGTATTACCCTATATTTCTCACGTGAAGGATGGATTTGTTTTTAAGCCAATTACAGTTCAGGGAGCAAATCTGGGGAGAGGTCCATACATTCCTAGAAACCAGAGATCGTCAATTTGCTGGCATAGCAGAGAAATGGCAACCGCTGAGAAACTAATCCAGTATGCAAGTGATAGATTAGAAAGAAGTCAAACAACGATCAAGTGGGGCTTGGCCTGGGGCCTATTGTTGGCCAATCATTAAGAGCAGAGTTATTTGGGTTTAAGGTGTGGTCATTAAGGAAAAAAAAATTTAACTTGCAAAGAACAAGATATCTTGCTAGATTTCAGCAATGGAAATTTACTTTCCTTTGGGCAGAGCACCTGCAGGTAAGGGAGGGAAGAAGGGAGGGAGAGAGGGAAGAAGGAATGAAGGAAGGCAGGAAGGCAGGCAGGCAGGTGGGCAGGAAGGAAGGAAAGAAGGAAAGCAAAGGAAGGCAGGAAGTGAATGGGAACAGATTTAGTGAAGACTTCTCAGGAATATGGAGTCTTCTCCCTGGAGTGGAAGAGACCTTAGGCCCAGGTTTCCATTCCTCCAGTCAGGTGATTTCCATATAAGGCTATGTATTGTATTAGGATCAATGATTGCATATGACTCACTAACTCCTCAATACCTAATTTGCATACGAGCATGCAGTCTGCAGTCCTCACACAGCTCCACCTGATTTGCATAAGCTCTCAATGCCCAATTTGCATGAGTCATCAATGCTTCATTTGCTGTATTTTCAATGCCTACTTTGCATATAATGACGTGTATTTTCTCGGGCTTTGTAATGTCCAGGTGCGGGAAATTTGAACCGGGTTTCAAAAGGGATTGGTTAGATTTCACACCTAGAATGTAAGACCTTGCTTCTCAGCCAATGAGAATAATAGTCAGCGGTGGGAGGGGGATTTTCCCATCAGGGTCTATATAAAATGCCATTCTGCTTCTGTAAGGGGCCTCCCTACTCCAGCTTTGCTGGGGAAGGGACTGCTCGGTTTCTCATGAGAACCGAATAAAGGAGATTTTCTGTTTTTACCTTGAGACGCCTCTGAGCAGTCAATTTGAGTAAGGGGGGTTGTGCTTTCCCCCCCACACAGAAGGAAGGAAGGAAGGCAGGCAGGCAGGCAGGCAGGCAGGCAGGCGGGGGAAGGCTGTGTTGCCTAGCTGACCAGTTGAGTTCCCGGTGGGGCAACACCTACTAATATTCATAGAGGTTCTTGTTTGAGTCAAAAGATGGCCTAATTTGCCTTCATAAAAGAATCAATCAGGGACACAGGACCCTCAGAGTTTCTGGCCAGAATCCCTTCAAAATGTAGAGAAACACTGTTCATGTGAAATTCTATTATGGATTTTGTTTTCACTACCATGGAGAAACTCACTGCTGGGGTGAGAACAGTGGGAACCTTGGAGGGACGTGTGCTAGAATTTGTGATGAAGAAGAGAATAGGGCATATTTTGCCATTTACCTGAGATTTGGGAAGAACAGTAGGGTTCAGAAGAAGGGTAGGCAGATAGGAGTCTACTAAGGACTAAAATTTTTCAAAGGAAGTTCAGCTGAGGAGGGATGAGAGGCTCTCAAGAATGCAATTCTGAAAATGCAAAGGGAAACATTTCTAATGAGGGAAGGAGAATTATCTGAAGAGAACAATGTCCCTACGCAGAGCACTTGCCAACCAATTTAGATTTTTTAAAAGATCTATGCAGGAGATGGAAGCAAGAACAGGTAACAGACCATAAATACCAAAGAGAATAGTGTCAGAAGCACAAAAGCAGAGAATGAACTGACACTAGGGAGAGGAAAAAGGTTGTTGTTTCATCATTTTGGGTGAAAGAAGAGGATCAAAGAAAGGATAGGTGTGAATGGGACAATGAAACCAACCCAGTAACAGGGAGAAGCAGATTTGCCCAATCCTTCATCTTCATTTTGCTTCTATTTTCCCTACCAAGGAGAATGACTTTGCTCTGGAAAGGCCAGAATAAAATGACTGGTGGGAAGTGGATCCCTGTGATAAATAAGGAGCTAGCTAAATAAAAGAGCACCTAGCTACCCAGATGAGGACTAGGCAGTGCCGGAATTTCTGCATCACTCTCACTATTTTAAAGATTAGGGAGGGTGGGAGAGGTACTACCAGACAGGAGAAGAACAGATGCCTCAATTTTCCAAAAAAAAAAAAAAGGAAAAAGATAAAGTCTATAAACTATATATCTATGGTCTTCAATTCTGGGAAAGATTCTATCTCAGATCAATAAAGAGACAGCAAATGAACATCTAGAAAAGAAAATGTGATCACAAAGAGAGGGCATGGCTTCAGTCAAGGACACATTATGCCAGATTAACCGTATTTCCTTTTCTGAGTGACTTTTTGAGTTACTAACTTGAGAAGTCAGTGGAATGCTGTCCATATCATTTAACTAGATTTTGTCAAAGTAATGAAGTATTTTACCCTAACCTTGTGGGGGAAAATACAGGAGAAATGGTAGTGGAATGTGATGGACTTGGAAATAACGGAGTAGCCAGCTGAAATACTATTCTGTAGCAACTTGGGAAGAGATCTCCAATGAGTGTCCCAGGGATCTGCCTTAGGCATTGGGCTATTTAACACTTTTATCAATGACTTTGAATAAAAATGGAGGTCATATTTACCCAAACTGCAGTTGACAGAAAGCTAGGCTCTCACGCAGGATGACAGAGGCTCCAGAAAAAACTTAACAAGTTAGGGCAGCCATTCTCTAAGGGAGATGTGGGGACCCCTGGACACTCCTTCAAAGGACTCTATGAGATCAAAGCTATTTTCAAAATAACACTGAGTCATTTAGATTTCTAACACGGTAAATATCAATAGATATAACCCACATAATGAAAAGTTCTTGGGGTGAGGCTTAATAATTTTTTAGAGTGTAAAGGAGGCAAAAAAGTTTGAGAACTGCTAAGCTAGAACGCTGGCGTACATCTCATAAAATGTAATTCTTATGTAAATAAAGTAAATACAATGTCCATACCCTTTGACCTCAAAATTCCACTGCTTAGTCATATACCACCCCCCCAAAAGGTTCCCGTATTCATAGCACATTTGTGATAGTAAAAACTGCCCATAATTTCGAACATGGCTAAACAACCTGGTACAACATTGTAGTGGGATGCTACTATGCTGTATGTAAGAAATGACAAATATGGTGGACACAGCGAAGTTTGGAAAGACTTAAATGAACTTATGCCCAGTGAAGACTTAAGTGAACTTATGCCCAGTGAAGACTTAAGTGAACTTACGCATTGAAGACTTAAGTGAACTTACGCACAGTGAAGTAAGCAGAACCAAGAAAGCACTATGCACAGGTGCAACAATGTGAATGGAAAGAACAGCAGCCACAAACCACTGAAACTAAAAGTTGCAAAACTATAAAACCTTAGCCACAAAGAAGAGAGATGAGAAGATGTACCCCATTTCTCCCCTCCTTTTCAGAGATAGGACTGTATAGGTGGGGTGTGGAACACTACAGATCACAAGATTTTTTACAATGTCAACATTGTTTGGTTTTCTTCCTTTTTGAAAAAAAGAGTTCTTTGTAATAAACTATGGCTCTCTTGGAAGGGAAGGGAGAGGGACACTAGAGGGACACTAAGGAGGCAATATAATAAATATGATAAAAAGAAATATAACTAAAGAAATCAATAAAATATATTTTAAGTAGCTTAAATAAAACTGCAATTCAATAGGTAGAAATGTAGTCATACTTCAGTTCAAAAGATCAGCTTAATAAGGTGGGAAAGGCCTGTATTTCAGCAGTTCCTCTGAAAAAGATCTGGGGTTCTTGGTGGGCTGCAACCTCAATATAATTCAACAGTTTGATGTGACAGACAAAAAAAATTAACGCAATCTGAAAGTAACCCTGTAATGGCAAGTAAAATAGTATCTTTTGCTGGTTTTGTTTTAGTATAATCAAGAAGTATGATGCCTCTATTTGAATGTGACTGAGGAGGATCTTAAGAAGGTCCATGCCTTTTGTTAATGAGGTACTGGTTCTCAAGGGATATGATGCCCTCTGAGGATGAGGTTTTATTTTGGGGCTTAGTTATTGTAAAGGTGTTTGTTTGGCCAGATGAGGACTCTGGGAAGCCACTAAGGAGCCCCCTGGCTTTGAGAACGCAGAAGGTAACTACTCCTTCTCTGGTAACTATGATCAGACAGTTGGGGTCCAATTATCTTTGAATTCAGGCAGAGGAAGCCGTGCCTGTTGATCTTTGGATTTTTCTCTGTATTTTCTTTGAAATTTTCTTTTCTTTGAAATTCAGCGTGCTGACTTCCCTGAACTAACTGAATGATATGTGTACTTGGTTAAATGATAGATGTGCTTGATTAAAATGATTGTTATGCCCTCAAAAGTTGTCTATCCTTTTATGAATGCAGATCTAAGAACCTGTGATAGCAGGCCCCCTTATGTATGTTGGGGTGCTTACTGGTACAAATCCCAGTCCTAAAACCCACTAAAAATGTTGATGAGATTGGGAGAAAGCAGAGCTCTTTAGTTTTCTTGGATTTGCACCAATTCCACCTCTCTCCTCATTCAGGAAAGGGTATTCATCTCCACCAATGAGGATAAAGTCTGTTTCATACCAATAGGCTTTGGGACTGGGGTTACATTGGACTGCAGTAAGAGAGGCAGAACTCCCAGGAATGCAAAGGTGATCATCCCTCTAGCCTGCCTTGGTCAGAACTCATCTCCAGTATTGTGTTCAATTCTGAGCACAATGGTTTAGAAAGGCTATGTCTAAGCAGGAGATTGTCCAAAGGAAGGCAACCAAGGCAAAGGTCAGTGAGTCTATGAGCTGAGTATGTCTAGCCTCTAAGGACTATTCTATGGAGGAAGCTTAAACTAGCTCTGCTTACACCCCCAGAGGGCAGAACCAGAAACAATGGAGAGAAGCAGCAAAGAGGAAAATTTGGGCTTCATGACAGGGAAAATGTTCTAAAGATGACAGCTGTTCTAACTCTAATTCAGAGGTTCCCTCTCAAGCAGAGGTTGGATGACTACCTGTTGGATATGCTAAGTTGAGGATGACTTAACTGTAAGGGTCATTTGGACTAAATAACTAATGAAGGCTATTTCAACTCAAAAATTTTGTGATTCTCTAAATTTAAAGGTTTGGGTTTTTTTGTTTTTTTACTCACAGAAGGTTAAATAAATACAAAGGGGGAAAAATTTTAATAAAATGCAGAGTTGAAGAATATAACTCTAACAGACTTTTCTGTCCTCCCTAGCACTGGCTAGCCCTGTAGCCAACTCTGGTATCAGAGATTAGAAAACATCTTGTACTCATACATTTCAGCCTTCTATCCCAACAAGATCTACTTATGAGCAGTACAAGTAAACGTTTAGAAACCTTTGAGTCAATGAGTGGTAGATCAGCTGCAAGTGATCTTACATTTCCCTTCATTCCCTTTCCTACTCAGCAAGGCTGTGCCAACATGTGTTTGAATTGGGAACCATTTCTGCTTTATCAACTTTGTATAGCACCCAGGAAAGTCATGCACAAATGGTCTTGTTAATGCCAGTAAAATCCTTTTCAGAACTTTCTCTGAAGTGGTTGCATTACTGAAAATTGTATGCACATTTTCACAGAACTGGAACCAATGACCATATTTTACATAATTATAACTTCAAATAGTGCAAATTCAAATACATGCAGTTACTTTAGGGAAGTCATTATTCACACTAATCATGACGTGGCTATAGGACAGACCCCAAGGGGCATCCAAATTGATAGGTTGTGGCAGAGTTTGTTAAAATACTCACTTCAAGGCCCCATTATTTCATTTACATGGATATATTATCTCCACTCACACAGATCATAACCCTTCCATACCTTATTACATCATGTCTTGAACTGATATGACTTAAAATGTGAATTATTTGGTGGCCCAAAGTGGAGTTTAAGTGATTAGGATCTTTCAGACAGAAATGTTAGCAGAAAGTTGAAGATCAGTGCTATTTAATGATAGTGCAAGGAGCATAAGCAGTTCAGCATATGGTTAAAATAGCTGGCACATACATGACATTTTGAGGTTTGCAAAACCCTTTACAAATGTTACCTCATTTCATCCTCACAAAAACCTTGGAAGGTTGGTGCTATTACTTACCCTCATTTTAGGGATGAGGAAATTGAGTAAGTCAGAGGTAAGTGATTTACCCAGAGTAATTCATCTAGTTAAGTGACTGAGGCAGGATTTTTATTAGGTCTTCTTGACTCCAGGTCCGGTGCTTTATCTACTGTGCCACCTAGCTGGCTCAGTTTCCAAAAGTTAATATCCAAAAGGAAATGGAAAAGTAAATTCTTTTCCCTGTCCTACACCTCAAAAACTCTGGTCATTATCTTTCATTCTACCCTCCTTTGCTCTAGTCTGACAATAGCTGATTGTCCTTACCAAGGCCAACTCCTCTATTCTGATCCTGTTTCTTCTTAAAGTTTGTCCTTTCCCTCACTTCTCCAGATGCTTAATAAATGTTGTTTGAATGATTGAGAAACTCATAGTGTGATGGAAGAGACAGTGTGCAAACAACTATATACCAATAAGATAATCTGAGGTTGTCTTGGAGAGAAGGCACTAAGATTAAAAAGGCTTCTTGCAGAAAATTTAAAGTTAGCTTCACTAAAATCTTGGAAGGATTTGAAGGAAGGCAGGGAAGTAAGAAGGCAGAGGTGAGAAGGGAGTGCACTTCAGGCATGGGGGACAGCAAGTAAAAATGTCCAGTCTGGAGATGGAGTTTGAAATCCAAGGAACAATAAATAGACCAGTATCACTGGATCATAGGGTATGTGGAAGGGAGTAAGGTATGAACAGATTAGGAAAGGGTGAAGGGGTGGGTGGGACTGGGGCAGGTTGCAAATATAGGATTTGTATTTAATCCTGGAGGCAATATGGAGCCATTGAGTATGTTAGGAAATGAGAATGGCATAAAACCAAAGATATCAAACCTTTTTTAAAAAGATAGAATCAGCTATGTTAACTACTGTTGTTGGATGACTTTCCCCCTTGTTTTTATTCTTTGTTATAGGGGATGGCTCTCTAAGAGAAGAAGAAGAGAAGGATAAATTGGGCAATTTAGGTTATATAAAAAAACAAATATAGCCATAGTTTTTTAAAATAAAAAACTAAATCAGGGGAAAAGTACAAAATGGAGATCTTACTTGGCAATAATTCATGTGAAAAAAAAATCTACCTTAGTAACTTTACATGTTACTCAGAGAGAACAAAATGCATCTCATAAACATATGTGGGCAAGTGATTGCCTCATATATTCCCCCTTTATACAACACCTTTCTGGATATCTTCAGTCAATCAGGCACTCAACAAACATTTATTGAATGTCTGCTAGTGCTAGGTGCCATACCCAGTGTTAGGAATACAAAAGAAAGCAAATGACAGTCCCTGCCCTTAAGGATTCACAATTCAATGGAGGAGAGAAGAAATAAACAACTCTGCGAAAACAAGCTACATACAGGAATTAATCAACAGAGGGAAGGCACTAGAACTAAGGGATTGAGAAAGGCTTCCTGTGGAGGCTATGGTTTTAGGTGGGACTTGAAAGAAGCCAGGAGATGGAGATGAGGAGGGAGAACCTTCCAGGCATAAGATGCAGCTCAGAGGTGAGACATGGAACAAAAAGAGGTCAGTGTCACTGGATCCAAGAATACATGGTGAGGTATAAGGTGGAGAGACATATGTATGCAGGTAGATTATGAAGACTGTTGAGCACCAAAGGTGTAGGATATTATATTTGATCCTAGAGGTGATAATGAATTGGAGTTTATTGAATATAGGGGTGATTGTTGGACTTGTGCTTTAAAAAAAATCAAGTTAGACCTTGGATTAAAGTGGGGAGAGACTTGTACAAGCAGATCAACCAGGAGACCAACCAGGAGACTATTTGCAAAGACAGTCTGTATCAGGGTGGTGGCAGTAACAGAGAAGAAAAGGGAGAGATGTGGGTGATATTGTGAAGGTAAAATTGACACGTTTGGCAGCTGATTGGATATGGGGATTAGAGATAGTGAAGAGTAGGGAATGACACCTAGATTTTGAGCCTGGGGTAATGTGAGGATGGTGGTGCCCTAGACAGTAACAGGGAAGTTTGAAAGCGTGAAGGGTTTGGGGGGAACGATAATGAGTTCAATCTTGGACACCGGATATATAAATTTGAGAATGATAATTGAATCTGTGGGAGCTGATGATATCACCAAGTGAAACAGTGTAGATGGGGAAAAGAAGATGGTTGAGGTCAGAACCCTGTGAGATTAATGGGCATGACCTGGAAGAAGATCTAGCAAAAGAGATTGAGGAGCGGTCAGAAAGTAGGAGAAAGAAGAGAATGAAGCATCAAAGAAACCTAGAAAGAAAAGAATGTCAAGGAGAAGAGGGTGGGTAATCAACAATGTCAGAGTCTCCAGAGAGTTCAAGAAGGATAAGAATTAAGAAAAAGGCTGTTAGATCTGGCAATTAGGAGATCACTGACAATGTTAGAGAGAGTAATTTTGGTTGGATGATTAAGTAGGAAGTCAGACAATAGAGAGTGAAGAAGAGATTAAGGGGGAAGTGAAGGCACCTATTAGAAATGGCCTTCTTAAGAATGGCCAGAAGAAGTAGGGGGGCAAAGGATCAAATGAGGACTTTTTGAGAATGGGAGAGTTACAGACATGGTTGTAGGCAATGAGGAAGTATCCAATAGACAGGGGGAGAAAGAACATGAGTGAGAGAGTGGGGAAGATTCCAAGTCAATCTTCTGGATGAGACAGGATGGAATTGGGATCATTTGTACAAGTAGAGCAATAGGGCCATATCTTCATGCGAGACAGGTGAAGGAAGGGATAGTGGCAGAAGGCATTTGAGTGGTTAGGAGGGGAGAAGAGGGAGCTCTTAGAAAATAGCCTCAAGTTTTTGAGTAAAATACGAGGAAAAGTTCTAAACTGAGAAGTTAGAGAGGAAGTCATGAGGTGTTTGAGGAGGAATGTAAAAGTTAGGAAGTCTCTGTAGTGAATTAAATAGTGAGTTAATTAGGACTACCGAGAAGCAGAGAGGGTCCAGTTGAGGTTATGTAACACAAATCTGTGGTGGAGTTAGTCAAAATAGATGCATGATTTTTTTCTACCTTCATTCAGCAACAAGTGTGTAGAAGGGAAGGTAGAGAGTGGTAGGAGTGGCCTAGGGATGAGGCTTGTCACACGCTGACAATGAGGTTGATGAACACATTGCCAGAGTTAGCTCAGTGTCTGGGAGGCTCCGAAGGAAAGTATGGGAGAGAAGAGGTATTAGACTGACTACCAAACTGAAGGTCTACAGAGCCGTTGTGCTGACCTCATTGTTGTATGCCTGTGAAACCTGGACGGTCTACCAGTGTCATGCCAGATTGCTGAAGAGCTTCCATTTGAATTCTGAAGGTGACAACAGCTAGAAGGATTTTGATTGGGTGAAAAATGTAGACTGCATGATTGTCTTCAAAACCTTACCATAGCTGATCAAGAGCAGCACAAAATTTTGGTTCTTCATCAGCCGGCCAATGGATTCAAAATAAGCAGACTTCTGTGTTTCCATCGAGTAGCTCAAATACTGGGCATGGCTTGGGGGATATTTAGGCTTCTCCCTGAATACTTTTAAAGAATAAGAAAGGAATGAACAAGTCAGTAAAATGCCTTAGCTTAATATTTCAGGCCCTTCACAATCTATCCTCCAGCCAAGGGATGAGAAACCTGTGGCCTCAGATTCAAGGCCACAACTGAGGACTTAAAGAGCCACGTACGGCCTCGAGGCCACCGGTTCCCTACCCCTGCTCCAGTCTATCTCTCATGCCTTATTTTACCCTACTCTCTTTCACACTCTCTATACACATTCCAGCTGTCAAGAACCACCAGGTATTCCCTAATTATGCCCTAAACTTTTCCACATCTATTCATACTTATTACCTATATTCCCTTCGTAGCTCTTTCTCATCCTTTTTTTTTTTTTTAAATTCAGGTATGACCACCTTCATGAAGCTAACCCTGATGATCTTCCCAGTGGAAAGCCACTTACCTCTCCTCAAATATTCTTATAGGACTTTGGTTCTCTGTTCTGTCTTTCTACTTTGTATGCTACTTGTATTCACATCATGTTTTCCCCTAGAAGATAAGTTCCCACAGGAGAGGGACTATATCATTTTGAATTTTTGCATCCTCAGAGTCTAGCACAGTGTAATATTAATATTAACTTGATGTGTCTTTTTTTTTGGCTTAATAAATTTATTTAGACATAGTCACTTTATAAATTGAACCAATTCCTTAAAGCCACACCATCACATCGAAACTGAAATTGTCAGGCTAACAAGAGTTGCCTCGTCTAAGGAACAGGATGAGCATAAAGTTTAGTTCCAGAAGGGTTCCTAAGAGCCTACCCCCTTGAAGCAACTTCTCACTGCTTCCTGCTTACTAAACATTTACTATGGTTAATTATTCATCACAGTTTACAGAAGGGCATGATCCCTCAGGTACAGATGCAACAGTTTGGAGAACTGAGAATTCCAGTAAGAAGCAACAAGTTAACCTACCAGAAAGCCATGAGGAAATTGCAAAACTCCAAAACACATGTGTATAATAAGAATAACTGGCATTTTCATAGAGCTCTAAGATTTGCAAATTGCTTTACAAATGTTATCTCATTTTATCCCTACAACAATCCTAGGGGATATATACTATTATTTTTTTTCCATTTTGCAGATTAGGAAACTGAGGCTGACTGAAGTTAAGTGACTTTCCCCACGATCATATAACTACTAAGAATCTAGGGAAGAATTTGAACTCAGGTTTTCCTGACTCAAGGTCCAACACTCTATCCTCCTAGCTACCCGTGTAAGAAGCAACGAAAACCAAAGCCAGAGTGCTTGGCACTAATCCTCTGGAGAAGTTGCTCATAAACAGGGGGCAATATTTGCCTCAGAAAAGGATCTAAAAGGAATTTTAATAAAGTATTCTAAACACTCATCTTCTGAAACAAAAGGATGGGGTGAATGCAAAACAGTTCACCATCTATTTCTTCCTTTTTCAGTCCCACACTTTTCTGAACATACTCTATCTAACAAGGGTACCCTTCACACACCCCAACCCTCATTCCAGCTGTCTTTTATGTGCAATCTTATTAGAAGATAAACTCCCTGAGGGCAGGCACTGTCCAGCTTTCTTCTGTGCTGGTCATTTCTTAGCACTCATTCTAAACATAGTAAATCTTAATAATTGATCCATTTTATCTATCTAATCTCTATCCCTCCTCCTTCCCTCCACTCACCAAAACAAAGGATCACTGATTGAATTAATTAATCAGGTCCAGCCATTCAACCCAGTCAAGCCACTGTCATAATTTACTTTTTTTTTAAGTCAGCAGTTGTTTGGCTTAATCCATTCCATGAAAATGATTAGCTGTGTATAAACAATTTAAATGTGACCCCCCTTCCTAATAAAAATCATTAGCATCCCTTTCTCTCAAATTTCAAACACAGCCCTGAATTATCTCTAAAGTTTATCTGGAATAAGAGGAAACCCTGGAAAACAAGAATGTACTCTCTTTTAGAAGATCAGAGCTGACCTTTTACCCAGAAAGCACTCAAAAATCCTGACTTCAAAGTCCATGTTTCTCACTCTCCAGGAAAAGTCTCAGCTAGCTTTCCACCCCCTCAGCTATTGTATGATCCAGCTCACTTCCCCTTTAAGTAAGGGAATAAATACAGGGCAAGATCACATGTCTCTGTAAGGACAAGGTTTAAGACGTTCCAAACTAGAATTCTTTCTAGATTTCTAAGCTCTTTACTCAACCATTTTCACCAGTGCTTGGTAAAAACAAACAAAACAAAACAAAAACCCCAGAAAAGCCAATAGCTGTCTATTGAAAATGTCAGAATCTGGAAATAAATGCATAGAAATTTGACATTGAAAATCTGGCACTTGCTTTTTTGCTCTAATTTTGCTTCTTATCCACCAAATGAAAATATAGGTAGTCATCAATTTGTGAACAGATTGCTGTGAACAGGAGTTCACTACCTCTGAAGAATCTCTTCCCTGCCCCCCCCCCCTCCATGTCCATCAAGCCACAAGTTTGATATCTCTGTTCTGGATAATCTTTCAAGTCCCTTCCAAATCTTTATCTATGATCCCATGAAACAAGCTGTCCCACTACCAAAGACTCTACTGACAATCAAGAGAGACATGCGTATAAGAACAGAATTTAACTTACTAGCCCTAAGAAATCTGTGACCCAAACCCTAGCATCATTTATTAAGAGTTTATTAATAATCTGCCAGTCCAAAATGAAGGGGTAATGGGACCTGGACCCCTAAAATGAAAAGACCATGTCTTTGAAAGCAACTCAGTCCCTGTATTTTCCCATACATTTCAGTAGCCCAGATCACTGGTGCCTCCTTTCACAGCCTCTCATGCTAAGCTAGACCACTTAATGCTCCTTTAACAATCCTCTTGACTCACTCCAAACCACTTAACTACTTTTCACCGTCTCTCACTTGACCCAACCCAGGCTATTTACCACTCCTTAACCCTACCCAGATCTTTTTGATGTTCCTTTTTGGAAATAAGTATCAATTTTATGTTGTATATCAGTTTTGTACATAAGTATAAATCTTACCTCCATCAATTGCAGATTCACTAAGAATCTAGCAAATGCACTCTACTGGTGTTACTTTGCTACTTTGACTGAAGGAAGGCTTGGGTGCTTGAATTTTTTTCTAGGCAGACCTCCTCCCCCCACATATCCTGACATTCTGGGGTCCCTAGAAACCCCAAACTGTATCAAAACCACTAAATCTAAACTTAGTGCTAATATAACATTCCTAAGGAAGGTTGAGAACAATGATAAAGGGAGAAGACAGAAAACATCCCCCAGCAAATCATTTCAGTATTTGGCATTATCAATTAGACAAACAGGGCGTCTGAGTTTTGAAGTCAAGTCCACACTATTCCTGGCACATAGCAGGTGCTTAATAAATGCTTGTTGACTATTCAAGACTATTGTCAACTTGCTATCTGCTTCCTCAGTAAATAAAACAATCTTTTCTCAGAGAGTCTAAGACCCAGGTTGTGATACTTTGGGAGCTAAGCTCATAACTCTCTACCAACATCCATCCACACCTCAGACGGAGGTCTTTTGGACCAACTCCTACTAGGTTAAGCCTCACATACTTACTGAAGATGACAAGGATGACGAGAAAGGAAGCCACGGCTCCTATAATGTAGAACATAATGCTAATGTGGTAGGCAAGTTCTTCTCGGTCCTGGATGTTGGGTACCAAAATAGGAGGAATCAAGAACCCTAAGGCAATACCAACCTGTAAGGAGAGAAAAGGCATGGAAATAATATTACTCTGGTGAAGAGTACATCAACATCTGTACTCTTGTAGAGAGAAGGATGTTAGAGTCATATTTCCCAAATTCAACCTTTCTCAAAACTATGTACACAATATTTTCCCTTCGATGCCCATCAACTGAGGAATGGCTGAATAAGTTGTGGCATATGAATATAACAGAATGTGTTTTAAGAAATGATGAGCAGGTACATTTCAGAAAAACCTGGAAAAGACTTAGATGAAGTCATGCTGAGTGAAGTGAACAGATGCAGGAGAACATTGTATACAGTAACAGCAACATTGGCAATGATCAGCTATGACTGACTTTGCTCTTCTTACAATGATCCAGTACAACTACAGTACAATGATCCAAGACAATTCCAAAAGACTCATGATGGATGAAAAATGCTATCCATATTCAGAGAAAGAACTATGGAGTCTGAATGCAGCAAAATATTTTCACTTTTTTTTTGTTTTTTTATTTCTTGTGGTTTTCCCCTTTTGTTCTGATTCTTCTTTCACAACATGACCAATGTGGAAATATATTTAAAATGATTGTACACGAGTGACCTACATCAAATTGCTTGCTGTCTTGGAGAGGGGGGAAGGGAGGAAGGGAGGGAAAAAATTAGAATCTCAAAATTTTACAAAAATGAATGTTGAAAACTATCTTTACATATAACTGCAAAAAAATTAAAATATTATTAAGAAAAAATAAACACATATATGTACAGGAAAATACGTATAGATTCACATGTCTCTGTGTGTATATGTATATATATATCTATATAATAGATATATATATCCATACCCATACATATACATGCATACATATATACATACACCTGGGTATTTACTAAATAGAGTAAAACTGAATAAAAGAGTATGTAAACAAGAAAAATATTTCCCCCTCAAAAAATAAGGAAAAGAACAACCTCACTTATAAAATATAGATGAAAAATTCTAAATAAAATTTTGATATATCTTGTGAGGTTATAAAATAGCAACACAATTTGAACTATGGAAAAATTGTGTATATAAGTAATAATGATTGGAAGATAATTTAATCATGTGGCAAGATGTTAGTACTTTGTTGAATTGTTTAATAATAATAAAAATTGAAGAAAAGATAATTTAAAAATAAGATATAAGTAAAAACTGTCTCTTCACTGGCCACTTCACTCAAGTCTATCACCCTGTTAAAAAGGGAGCTGTCATTTGAATTGTACAGCAACAATAATAGTAGCCAACATTTATTCAGCATTTTCTATGTGCCTGGCACTGTGCTGAGTGTTTTACAATGATTTTTTCCCTTTGATTCTCACCACAACCCTTCCAGGTAGATACACTTATGCCCATTTTACAGATGAGGAAATTGAGGTAAAATGAGGTTAAATGACTTGCCCAGCGTCACACAGCTAATAAATAATGGAAAAAAAAGCAAGAACCACATAGATATTTACGTAGCAAACATTTTTAGGACTATACATTTGGGCTTGAAAGTACCTGCAAGGTCTTCTACTCAAATCTTCTCATTTCATAGATGAGAAAACTAAGACCCAGAGAAGCTGTATAACTCACCTGAGTTCACACAGGAAGTAAGTGGCAGACCTAAGGATTCAAACCCCAGGTCACCTGACAGGAATCCAGCCTTCTTTCCAACTGACCCCATTGCCTCCATCAACTACAACCCACAAACAGCTCACATATATACATGCAAATACATACACAGAAACTCACATTGAGAACATGACTTTCTTCTCAATGGAGCAGGCCTCTAACAGGGCCTCCATATGGACTATCACTTTTGAGAGTTTCCTACAGTCATAATCATCTGGATTCAGAGTTAGACACACAAAACCAAAAGGGAAACGAATCTCAAATCTTCTTTCCATACAAACAGCTGAAGGTTATTAATGACTTTCGGGCAGAATCCAGGAAGTAGGCCCAAGTAGACTTCCAAATCCCAACAGTAGAGATAAATTATAGATTCTTTTGTCCTTGTGCCTCACTTTTCCTTTAAGGACCTCTGGAGGATTTAGAGACAGGATGCGCTTCCAATCTCTTTTTTTTTTTTCTTGTTTGGAGGGGAGAGAAGGCAAGGCAATTGGGGTTAAGGGACTTGCTTCCAAACTCTTAAAGGACATGCTGATCTTGACTTCTGGTTTTCCTTTTTGGCCAATTATATCAACATGTGACAGTACGGCATGATGTGGACCATGTGACAGAATTCAGAGGCAGCTTTCAGCTCTCATGTGCTGATGAAATGGAAGTCAGGAAGACCTAGGTTTAAGTCCTACCTATGTCAACTACATTCTGTGGGGCCCTGGGCAAGTCACAACCTCCCAGGGTGCCCCAGCATAACTCTCTATAGTCTATATAAATTGCAAAGCACATACCAATCTGCTTTGGGAAAAGGAGTTTCTTTAGTGGAAGTTTCCTATAGTATTGAAATCACAGTCCATTCCATCCTCTCCCTCCCCTTAACCCCCAAATGAGAACAAAAATCTCTTCGTTGTTGTGTGTGAGTCTTCTCTGATTGAGGCTTCTATAAAAATCAGCAGTGCCAGTTATCATTACTAGACATCACTTATCTAGATTTTAGTAAAACATTAGATCATTTCTTTTATCTATCAGTTCTTTCTGACCTCTCTAATCACTTCCAATAAGGAGTGTGCTGGAACCAGTTCCTACCATGGAGAGTGACTGTGAAACGTTTCAGGATGAGCATTTTATACCTTGGAAATGAGCGATGCTATAAAGCAGGGCTTTAGTTTTTGCTTTTGTTGATTGTTTTCATTAAGGAAAAGATAAAGAAAAATGTTAATAATCCAGATTAACCTGAAAAGTCTCTTGTGGGCACACACACACACGCACACACACACACGCACACACTCTCTCATATACATATATATGTGCATGTGTTTAATGTGTGTGGAGAGCTTGTTAAATATTTACCAGCACACCAAAACCTCCAACTCTCTGATTATCTTAAAATAGTCTCCATGATTGGGAGAAGACACTTTCATTGCCCTTGGTTTCTGAGTAAGAATAGTTTCTGGCATTGATGAATTTGTATCCCTAACACCTAGCATAGTGTCTGGCACACATTAGGTGATAAATACTTGTTGAGTATTGGCTTGATTGATTCAGTTTTAATGTGGTCACTAAGACTAGGGCTCACTAGGCAGGGTGAAAGCAGAGACTTTGGAGTTCAAACATGCGCAAAGACCAGTCAAGTGAGAAGTGGAAAAACCCTGTCTGGATCAAGCTGTCACCTGTTCTTGAGCTAAAAGAGAAAGGGCAAATTCTTGGGACACAGGTGCCAATTACTGAAAGTCACATTTGACTTGGTTTGAGCATACTAATTTCACCCCTCATTAGTCATCAAATTAACATCTGAGTGAAGATGACAAACTATCCCTGCTGTCTAAGAACTTAAATCTTTTGGGGAGCAGAAGGGGGAAGGAATGGCTTAATTATTTACAAAATACGATAAATCCAGCCTTGATTACTCTCTTATTTTCCATTTTCCACTTTATTTTTGCATTTGCCATAAATTATAAATAGGAGAGACCACATAAGGCTTAAATTTCAAAGTTCATATGTATCTCCAAATAAATTTCAGGACTGTTGATATTTTTCTACAGATTCTAACAAGTGTGTGGGCACACACCAGGAAGGCATGAACAGAACCAACATTTGTAAAATGTATTCCTTGATATCCAGGTCCCATCCACCTGGAGGGCGGAAAAGATTAAAATCAGTGTAACTAGAAGATGATCCTATTCTCCAGAAGAATAGTCTTCAAAGTGGGGGCTGTGGAACAATCCTAATGAAACTGTGGAATGATCCCAAGGGGTATTGATAAACTGAGCAGAGGATGGCAATATCGATAGCACCCCACCTTCACTGGCAGCTCTCTTCTCATTTCCCACTCAGCTGCTTTCCTTGTGGATTTCCCAAACTTCTCCGTCATGGCCCCAAGCAGACCATCTTCCCTTTCCCCGCTTTCTTCCCCCTTCCCTTCTCTCCCTGAGGGCAGGGACTGTCTTTTTCATATTTGTACCTCTGGCACATAGTAGACTCTCAGCCAATAATGGACTTAACTCTAACAAAATTATGCCAATCCTGTATTCCACTCCCTTCTCACATCTGCCCTCCTAAGGCAGCTTTAGGAGGAGAGTGGTTATAACCTAACTGAACTCAGGCAACTAGCAGAAGGTACACAGACAAAATTTACTGTTTTCCTCCCACTCCCTCCAAGGTCCCTATGCCCTGCCCCTTTTATCTCTTAGCTGCTGCAGAAACCCCCCAAGGACAGGCTCTGTACTCAAGGGTCATGGTCAATGAGTAAGCAATATTTCTCTCTCCCTCCCCCTGCCCCCAATAAACACACACACACACACACACACACACACACACACACACACACACATGTTTTTCACTTTTCGGTACTAAAGTGTGAGCAGCACAGAATGAACAGGCATGACAGGACTATAACTAAATTATTTCCTCCCCAAACTCATCCCTCTTCGGAACTCCTCTATTTCCATCAAGGATACCACCATCTTTCTAGCCTCCCAAGTTTCTAACTTCCAGTTCATTCTTGACTCCTCATTCAACTAAAATTGTCTCTTGAAAATTACTAATGATCTCTTCACTGACAAATCTAATGGCCTTTTCTCAGTCCTTATCCTTCCTTATCTCTGAAGCCTTTAATACTAATGGACCAGCCTCTCTACTCTCTCTCTTCCTTAGATAATCTCTTCCCTATATTTTTGCAATACTGTTCCTGCCCCTACTTCGCTGTCTCTGTGTCTTTCTCTCTTCCTTTCTGACAACTGAGGACTTTTTATTTTTAGTTTCAGGATGGGGCCACCAAAATATCCATACAATTTCCCAAAGGCATCCAGACAGCTTTCTTCTTTTTAATCATAGCTGAGTCTATTCTGGACCCAGCTCATTGTTCATGCTGAGTATTGGTCCAAGATATAGAAACAGGTGAATCAGATCAACATAGTATACTTTACAGCTTTGTCTGCTTTGTTGGCCTATGATCCATGTCACACCTACTAAGGTATACCTCAAGGCTCTATCTTGGGGCTTCTTATTTTTTGTCTCCACTCTAACATTTGGTGGTCTCATTGGATCTCATGGGTTCAATTACCATCCCCATGTAGATTTGGGTTTAGCTAGTCCTGCCATCTCTCCGGAATTCCAGTCCCACATCACCAACTACCTAATAGACATTTCCAGCTGGATCGTCCATAGGCATCTTAAACTTAACATGTTCAAAACAGCATTCATTAATTATTTTTCCCAAAAATCCCAGCCTCTTTCTTCTGAATTTCCCTATTTCTGCTCAAGGAATCCCATCACCCAGTTTCACAATGTTGGCATTATCTTAGATTTCTCATTTTCATTTACCCCACATTGCCAATCCATTGCCAATCCAATCCAAAATGCCAGTCCATTTACCCCACATTGCCATATCTACCCCTCTGACATCTGTCTTCTCTCTATTTACCCTAGGCCAATACCCTAATTCAGGCCTTGATCACCTTCTGCTTAGACTATTATAATAGCCTCGTGACTGGTCTCCTTTCCTAAGCCTCTCTCTCTTGAATCTTAGCCAAAGTAACTTCTCCAAAGAACAGGTCTTTGTTTCTCCCCTATTTAACAACAAGTTTTCCACACACATACACTGGTTCCCTCTTGATGATAGGATCAGATATAATATATTTAACTCATCCTTTTTTAATATCTATTTTTGTATAGGCTTTATAATGTACATAATTTTTAGTAGAGTAGTATACATAAATAACAAATAATTAGAGGTGTATGCTCACAATTTTTTTTTTTTACTGATTAAGGGGTGTATTATCCAAAAAAAAATTTGGAGAGCACTGTTCTAGGGGACCTTTAGCAAAATGGGGGGTGGACAGCTTAGTGCTGTGGAATGAGAAGAGGATCTGAAGTCTAAGGAGCTGAGGTTGAATTTTAGTTTGGCTTATAACTTACGTGACCTTGGTTAACTGGACCTCAGTTCCTCATCTGTAAAATGACAGGGTTGAATGGCATAATCACTAAGTTTCCTTCCAGTTCTAGACCTATGATTCTGACAATCCTATAAACTAGTCATTATCGTTCATTCATTTGTCATTGTTCAGTCATTTCAGTCATATTTGGCTCTTCTTGACCCCATTTGAAGATTTCTTGGCAAAGATACTAGAGAAGTTTGCCATTTCCTTCTGCAGCTCATTTTACAGATGAGGAACTGAGGTAAACAGGGTTAAGTGACTTTCCCAGGGTCATACAGCTAGTAAGTATCTGAGACCAGATCTGCACTCTGGGAGTTGAATATTCCTGACTTCAGACCCAGTGCTCTAACCATTGTGACACCTAACTGCCCCATTCTTTCATTTAGTCATTGCTTATCAAGCACATTTACCACATGCCTAATGGATAACAGTGACTGTGTACTCACAATGGTCAAAAAAGGCTCAACCAAGCTTGATCAAAGGTGTTGGACAAAGAGGGATACCCTTTATCTCTCTGTGTGTTTACAGGGATTAGAAATATTCTTATTAGCTTAATGGGCCCATCACTATTAATGACTATTGGAAGATCCTCTGACTCTTAAAAGAACCAAAAAAACCCCTCTATGCCTCAACCAAATAAATGGTAATATCCTCCATCCTCATAGTTGATCCCGGTCTAAGTCCTCTTCATCTCCTTTAAGTGACTGAGAACCACGGACCATGAAGAAGACTCCAGACGAGGTAGAGAGAAGACATGTAGCTTGTATTCACGTACAGAGGGAATCAGGAGACCTGGGGTTTCATTCCAGCTCTGTTTCTGGCTGGTTCAGTGACCTTAGGCAAATTGCTTCATCACTCTGCTTCCTTTGAACTGTAAGGTTTGGTTATTGTGGCTACTGTCATTCAGTTGTTTCAGTTGTGGACTCTCCACGACTCCATTTGGGGTTTGCTATTTCCTAAGATAATTCCTAAGATCCCTTCCACAGAAGAGGCTAACTATATGATTACATAGTCAGAATTTCTTTTGAAACATGGGCAAGGTCATGTTATCTATTTTAAGCCGAAGGACTTAAATGAATGGAAAATAATCTCTCAAACTTTGTGATACTCAAACGGCTATTTCCCTGAAAATAAAATGGTTTAAAGATAATAATGTTTGCACAAGAGAAAGTTCAAAGGTCACAGCAGAATCCAATGTTTGCAGCTGAAAAAAACCTTTGAGCGCATCTAGTCTAACTTCCTCTTTTTCTAAGTTAAGAACAGAGGCCCGGAGAACTGAAATGACTTCTGAGGATTAGAACTCTTGACCCTTGCCTTACAAAGCAACATTTTTTTCCATTACATAGATGCAGTCCACATGAGATTGCTCAAGCTGGCAGGTCACTGAGATATTCTAGTATGATCTTCATGGCAATATAGCCCTGGATGTACTCATCCAATCCATGACCTTGAAAATTTGAAACACTGGGATTCTAGAATTATTAAGCACTGTTCTGTCTGGCTTCTCTCTGTTTGGAGAGTCAGTGTTGTTCGGTCATTCTTTTCTTCTCTCTTATCAAATCCCTATAAATATTTTTGAATATAAATGCTATTGAATATAAATATACATTATATTTATGTGTTACATAACATTCTATTATATAAAAATTGTTACATACAAATATACATTACAAATATTAAATCAAAATATAATAGACTTATAAATGCTAATGAGTCCCTATAAATAATAGCTCTTTAAAACCTTTTCTCAACTTGTCTCCAATCTCAATTTCTACTGACCTACTCTTATTGGAGGAACCTGTCCTCTAACTTCATTGAACAGATCAAGACTGCTTCCCGTGAGTTCCCATTACTTTTCTCCACTTGAAAATTTGCCTGTATCTTTATTCATCTTCTTCCTTTCTAGCTGTGTCACAGGAAGAGGGAAGGGAACCAAGTTAATCATTGTTGGTTCCACTTCCTTGACTAAATTCATGCATGTCAAGTATTCCATGAACGTGAGCTATTATTATTCCCTTCTACCTCCTCGAGGACCATGCTCCATCATTTATTTTTCTAATTTTCTTGCAATTTCAGTGTTTCCTTCTCCAGGGATTTCTTCTCATTCTAAAATTATGTTATTTCCCTTATCCTTGGAAAAAAAAGTTTTAGACCCTCCCCTCTATCTTAATTTTCACTCCTACAGCAATAACAATACCTAGCACATTTATATAATGCTTTGGAGTTTACAAAGTGCTTCACAAATATTATCTTATCCTCCCCAAAACCCTGGGAAGTAGATGCATTTATTATCCTCATTTTATAGGAAACTGAGGCAGGTAGAGTGTAAATGACATATCCAGAGTTACACAGTAAGTGTCTGAGACTGGGAGTTGAACTCAGATCTTACTGACTCTAGGTCCAGCACTCCATCTAGCATCTGTCCCCTTTCTTTCCCACCCTTCATTGTCAAACTTCTCACTATTTCTACTTCCTTATCACTTGCTTTACACTTTACTTCGTTTCATCTGAAATTTGATCTGTTGGCCAATTCCCTTCTTTAAATTTCTCCTCCCTTTTTTTTTCTTGTGATCTATCCTGGAGGTCCAGAAGTATGTAGCTGACATTTCGTCTTTTTTTTTTTTTATTATTTCATTGTGTTCTTCTAGGAGAATGACAATTTTCATATTATCTCATTGCATTCTGTCCTCATTGCAGCTGCTCTGGTTTAGAGAGATTCCAGCTCTATTCAAATGATTTCAGTTCCATATTTTCAAGAAGCTGCAGGACATTTTCATCTGTCAATCCCACCTCAGAGTCTCCAGCTAAACTCGTCATTTCCTCCGCCTTAACTTTCCTCTTTCTGTTCTTTGTACCCCCATTCTCACAAAGGCTCAAAACTCTGGAGTCCTTTTTGGACTAGTTCCTTTCTCTAGGCCCCCATGTATCCAATTAGTCTTCGATCTTGTCAATTCTTTATTCACAGAGTCCAAATATATCCCTTGTTTTTTATTTGCTTGATTCATTCTCTCTATATCATTATCTCATACCTGTTAGTTTATTATAACTACCTCCACCTGTCTCCCTGTCTCCGGTTTCTCTCCTCACCATGGCCCAATTCATGATCCCTCCTCTACCAGTATTTTAATTGTCACTGCTTTTGCTAGCAAACCTGCCAATGGATCCTTGCTGCCTCCCAAATAAAGCACAACTCACTCCAGCTTTTGGATGCCCTCCATTGTCTAGGCCCACCCTCCATCGTCTTCATCATCTACACTTATACCCTTGTACATGCTTTGTGCTCAAGCCAAAATGAACTATATCATTACCTAGACATGTTGTTTCCATTAGAATGTAAGTTTCTTAATGGCAAGTACTGTTTTGACTATTGAAAAAAACTTCCCAGTGCTTTTTTAGCACAGCATAGATGCTAGTAAATGCTTGCTAATTTTCCTGTCCTTGCCTTTTCACCTTTGCTTATTCTGTTCCATATATTTGAAACACTTTCCCAATATTATCTCTTCTCATAAAAACATTAGCTAAGCTTATTTTTCAAGACTCATCTCCAATGCTACCTCCTCCAGGAAGCCATCCCTGATCACCTGATTCAGAAGTCAATTCTCCTCCTCTTAGCCAGGTATGATACTTACCACACACTGCTTAGTTATTAGTGTAAAATTCCCTATCCCCCAATTATAATGTAAGCTCTGGGAAGGTAGGGATCACATCTTATGCTTCTTTGTATTATCCACAGCACCAAGCACAGGGCATGTAGTATGTACTCCATACACATTAGCTTGATAATCAAAAGGACATTAGATCAAACTCAAGAGGAAGATCAATCTAGAGAGTCAAGTGAGAGGGAATGTGATTCAGTAGAAAAAATACTGAAAAGAGAACCAGTAACCTTGAGTCAGAGTCTATGTCCCAAAACCTTTAAACCCAGCACACTCCAAAGTCTATAGATTGCACACCAATAGGTCCCTGCCCAAGGTCCACTTAATGGCTACTTTCTGGACTCTCCTGGCTTCAGAGTGCTTATCAATAGTAACTGTTGCTCTTTCCCTCCCGGTTTCATTTACTTATTTTTTTCTTTTGCTCATTAAAGGGGTCATTCCCTAATTATTTCTTAGGGAGGCTTATTCACTGAACCGGCTTACTCCACTCTAAATGAGTACCTGAATAGACTAAGATCTCCCTCCCATTGCATTCTGGGCCTTCTTCAGTCATCCTGATGAATGGTCACTGGATCCAGATGACTCAGGAGAGAGGAAAGTGAGACTGGTGACCTTGCACAGGTTCCTCAAAACAAAGTCAAGTGGAAATCATGTCATCATTTCTCTGATGTCATGGTCTTCTTCAAAAATGAAGGACAAACACAGACAGACAAACAGACAGATGTCTTCTAAGGTAGAATGTACCCTCTTTGGCCTCTTTGTGAAATGCGAGGTTGAGATTCTAAAACAAGGTGTTTATCATCCCATTGACCCCTGCACTGATCAGACCACATCTATGTTAAATTCTAAGTTTTTGTTTTTTGCCTAGGCAAGAATCTTAAATTGTTACCCTCATATAACTCATCCAGATGGTGCAGTGCATAGAACAATACACCTGAAGTCAGGAAGGTCTGAATTCAAATCTGGCCTCAGACACTTACTAGCTATGTGACCCTGGGCAACTCACTTCACTTCTGCCTCTGTTTCCTCAGCTGTAAAATAGGAATAATAGCAGCAACAGGCTCTTAGCATTGTTGTGGGGATCATGTGAGATAATATCTGCAAAGCTCATAGTAGGCACTACATAAATACTAATTATTATTCTAAGGGACAGCTAGGTGGAGCAATGGATAAAGTGCTGGGCCTGGAATCAGAAAGACTCATCTTAGTGAGTTCGAATCCAGCCTCAGACACTTATTACTAACTGTGTGACTAACTGTGAGCAAGTCATTTAACCCTTTTCTGCCAGGCTACAGACTGGACTAGATGGCCAAAGATAATCTGATTTCCCCTCCCCAACCCTGCATCACCCAATCTATAAATATAATCTTCAGAAACTGATCTATTATGGAAGGCTACAATTTTATATTGCTACACAAACACACACACACAGACATGCACGCACACATGCATATTCACACTCACAGATACATGAACAATTTTACTGTAGTTTCTGATATTTGATAATATCTTGAGTTTCAATGCTTCTAATTCTTTTTTTCCCAATTTATTTTTAATTTTCAACACCCACTTCCATAAGTTTTAAATTTTCTCCCCCTTCCTCCTCACTCCCTCCCCAAGAAGGAATGCAATCTGATATGGGCTCTACACATATATTCCTATTAAACACATTTTCACATTAATCATATTGCATAGAAGAATTATAATGAATGGAAGAAACCATGAGAAAGGAAAAAACAAAACAAAATAAAACAAAAAAGAAAATAGTCTACTTTGCCCTGCATTTCAACTCCATAGTTCTTTTTCTGGATGTGGATGGCATTTTCCATCATGAATCCTTTGGAATTGTTTTAGGTCCTTGCATTTCTGAGAAGAGGTACAGCTATCAAAATCAGTCATCACACATTGTGGCTGTTTCTGTGAACAGTGTTCTCCTGGTTCTCACTTTATCTCACTTTATCCAACATCAGTTCATATAAGTCTTTTCAGGATTTTCTGAAGTCTGCCTGTTCATCATTTCTTATAGCACAATGGTATTCCATTACATTCCTATACCACACCTTGTTCAGTCATTCCCCAGAGAATGCTCTGGTGTAAGCAGCACAAAATACCTTTCCAATCAACTTTATAATTCTTCATGTGAAAATTAATGAAATTTATGTCTTATCATTTATTCACTAACATTAAAATTAATGACATTAATGTCTTCATGTGACAGTTAATGAAAGAAAATCTGGTTGAATGAGAAGGCAACAAAAAGAACCTTTATGCATATACTAAGATTTTATAATCTGGTACTCATCAAGACCAAAACTGTGGGCTGGCTCTGACAAGCCTATGGGGATTATGGCCTTTCTCACAAGTATAAATGAAGAGTATAAATATCTGAGAACAGATAAGGAAACCGAGGCTCAAGAGATTAAATGATGATCATATAGTAAACAAATAACAGTTTTTTGCAATTGAATCTTCTTCTGACTCCAAAATCACTCTCTCTAGTAGATTCATGTGTCCAAAAGAGCAAGTGCTGAATGTTTGGACTCTCTTCATTTTAGTGCCTTGGGACAAAACTCCAGTAGTCCCTGTCCTACTCACAGATCTGATGAATAATTTTAGTAAGACCTAAGACAAAATTCTAGCCCAGTGTGGATCTATTCCTAATGACCAGACAACTTGGAGATCTTTGAGAGTTGCTCAGTGGTGGGAGTCCCTAGAATTAAGTAACAGAGGAACTACAGAAAGAAGTCACAATGGAGCCATTTAACTACTAGTGGGATGGAAACCATCACAGGGTTCAAAATGTAATGTGTTAGTTCAGTCATGAGCTTGGGAGTTAAAGTCATCCAGGAAGGCTGAGCAGTACCTAGCAAAACCTCATGTATGCAATAAAGGAGCCTGCAGGTTCTACTCATCAGGCTTAGTTTTTGAAATCACTGTATCTAAACACCTAAGCTTCCTCCTCAAATGCTAGCTCAGTGCTAACGTCACAGCAGCAAACCCACGGACCTCGTGTAATCCCTCAGGTTTAACGAAACTTAATCAAGATGGAGATTTAGAAGCCTGGTTAAGTCTCTAAGAAAAAAAAGAAATAAAGTTGTCTCCTGTCCAGTTGCATGGGCCCCAAATCAATGAGTCTTTTGGCAAAGTCTGGGAATACAGTGTTGGCTTCCATTCCTCAACTGCCAAGTTCTTCCTAATCCATCTGGAGCAGTGCCCAACAGTGTAAGTGGCCGTGCTGAAGCCAAGACTGCTCAGGAAGTCAGTGGGGGAATCTTAGTCCTTGACTCTTATTCAGCCCAAACTATAAGACTACTAAGAAACATAGGTTGAGACCCAGAGAAAGGCCATTCTGTTCTCCCCATAGAAACTGCCCTGCTTTGTAATTTCCTCATCCTCTAGCCTAGCTCACAGACACAGGCGAGATTCTGCTGCAGTACGAAGGAGGGGTGCTATCCTGTTCTCTGCACCACTCATGCTGTACTAAAATAAGAGAATGTCTTGTTTCCCCTGCTAGACTAGGCACTAAGACTATACTAAGACTACCTACAGAGTAGTGACACAAAGCTAGTATTTGGTAATGATTTTAAATGAATTTCAAAGTAAAGATAACACCTATCTCACAGAACCGTTATTTATAAGTAACCTCACTGGATTCTCCACACAGTTCTGTGAGGTGGCTGCCATCATCAGCACTATTGCTTTGAAAACCTTGAGTGGTATAGCTGATATTATTATTTTTATTGGGAAAAATGCTATGCCCATCATGCATTTCTCCAGTATTTTGTTGGGCTAATTGCAACTTTACTTTGAAATTTTGGTGTTCCAAGATTTGAACCCACACAGCATCACCAGGAGACATTGTGTTTGCAGCAGAGAGCAGCTTAGGGTATTCTAAGTACTATAAAATTTCCCAAATTAATAAAATACAAATTCATTTAAAATCATTACCAAATAGTAGCTTTGTGTCACTACTCAGTAGGTACATTATACACATTTATTAATTGTGTATTTTCCCCAAACAACATATTCTAATAGGAAAACTATTATCATTTGAAAGTTTGCTGATGGTACGGTTGCTGTTGTTAAAAAGGGTCCTCCTTTCAAAAATATAGGAGCCATTCTCTTCTACTTTGTATTCGCCACAGCAACGTGCTGATTGAATATCAAGTGTGTTAGCCCCCTAGGAATATGGCCACTGCGATATGCTGTATCACTCTCCCATTTTGATTGGATTCTAAATCCAAAGTTTCCAATTTAACCACAACCAGTCGATTCCTGTGCTGTCAGAGTCACCCAACCGCACAAATTATGTGGCTCCAACTACCAAAAGCAGACAGATGCTAGTTTATAGCAACAAAAAGAACCTTCATCCACAGGGTACGACCTTATAAATCAGACCAGGATTGTGGGCTGGCCCTGACAGGAATGTGGGTTGGGGCATTTCTCACAAACAAGTCAGTCATGTTAAGACAACTTGCATTTCAGAAAGCTTTATGGTTACAAAGCATTTAATACGTGACGTATGTGACAAATAGTATGAGTATCAGTGATAGATAACAAATTATGACTCAGAAAAGTTACATGAAGATAAAATAGTTAGCAAATTGCAGAGCTGCGAGTAAAGTTCAGCTGTTCTGACTCCAAAATCATGCAATTTCCAGAAACATCGTACTGTAAAATGCTCAGTGGATAGAGTGCTAGGTCCAAAGTCTAGATAACCCAAGTTCAAATCCAGTCTCAGATGCTTACTAGCTGTGTGACCCTGGGCAAGTCACTTAACCTCTTTACCTCAGTTTTCTCAACTGTAAAATGGAGATAAAACAGCACCTATACCCCAGAGTTGCTGTAAGGTTCAAATGAGATATCTGTTAAACACTTTGCATAGTGCCTTGCACAGAGTAGGTATAACAAAATAAACAATCAGCAAAATAAATGTTTGTTTCCTTCCTGAGAAAAAGCAACATTGTATCTAGCCTTCAGCTGAGTAAAACATTGACTTGTATCAGTTTTGGTGTTATCATTCATCTCTGTGGAATGCCAGATAGCAAAACAGAGAAGCCCTTGGTCATAAACATGTCTATAAAATGTTCAGGAAAAGGAATTTGAATCTTAATAGTTTATTGTGATAAGCAAAGAAAAAGTGGCATTAGCAAAAACTCTCCCTGCATGACGTCTAAGGTTCACTCTGCTTCTGTCTGTCGTCTCAGATTCTCTGAGCACATGCGTCGTCTCTCTTTATGGATTACCTGCCTCCCCAACGCGAGAAATTACCCTCCTACAGCAGCCCAGAAGACAGCAGATTTTCCACAGCAGAGAGTAGAAATGAAGCCAGAGAGAGCCCCATCGGGTTTCCTCTTCACAGAATCCATCCACTGTTGCTTTCCACATTCAAAGGTCCCATTGATTTAAACTGTCACAGACCAGTGATGAACCAGGCGCAGCACGCTTCCTGATCAACTCAGTAGGGTAAGGATGAGAACTGAGCAGGTTTCTCTTGACGGACCAGAAACCACAGAGCGCAGATATCAACTCTCCCAAATGAGGAAGACCAGGCGGATAAATTTGTTTCCTGCCCCTCCCCTCCACATTTGAGCCTTGCTTCTTGCAAGCTTAACTTGCTAACTTACAACTAACTTGCTAATTCAGTCCTGCTAATTCAATCCTCCCCATAACTAAAACCAAGCCTACATTTCTGTGGTGCCCATCACCACCATAGGATGACATTTTCACAAGCTTGCTGTTTTAAGATACACTCACCAAAACTCCTTTGTCTGGACTGGGGCTTCCTTAAGAAGGGTAAATCACTGTGCTTAATTATCTGTGTGATCTTGGTTGAGTCAACTGACCTCCTTCAGTCTCAATTTCTTCATCTATAAAATGTGGAGGTTGGATTAGACGATCTTTAAGATCTCCCCTAAGCTCTAAGCCCTATGACATTGTGATTCTCCTGAGATTTTGAATGGCTTGGTGTGGTCAAAGATTCTGGGAACTGAGAATTTTGTCGACTTTTGACCAAGAGAGCCTGACCTTTTGGGACCCAAATGTTGATACACAATTATACCCATACGATGTAAGTTGATGGCACAGATCGGCAAGAACTGTGTCACTATCCAATTAATATTTGTGAATGCACTGCCAAGAATGGATCAGTCACCTCCGCAAATAAGAAATCAGAGTTGTGTTGGTAAACTTAACAGCTTAAACCATTTTCTTAAAGCTTAAGTTTGTCCACGTTACTCTCCTATTCAATAAACTCCAGTGACTCTTCATTGCATCTAGGATCAAATATATAAACTGCTCTGTTTGTCACCTAAAGCCTTTCTCAGTTTGCCTCTAAACCTACCCTTCCAGACTATATATTATACTATATGTTATTCCCCACTATTTATTCTATGGTTCTGCCAAATTGAATACGCTATTCCTCACACATGAAACTCTATCTGTGTACTAGCTATCCTCCATGTCTTGAATGCAGTCCCTTACCAAACCTCTCAGTATCCTTTGTTTTCTTCAAGACTCAATTCAAACATCACCATAGGAAGACTTTCCTCATCCTTTCAGTTTTTAGCATTCCATCTTTCAAAATTGTCTTATTATCTTCTGCATATATTCATGTATTATGCATAAAGATGTTTATGTATGTATGATGCACTTACCTATACGTTGCCTCCACTGACAGAAAGCTCCTTGAGAGCAGAAGCTGTTTCATGATTGTCTCTGTATCCCTAGTGACTAGCACAGTGCCTGGGACACTGTACTTAGTGAATGCCTGCTGCTGCTTGAGATGGGATAGAAGGTTTTGGTTAGATAGAAGAATGATAGTTTGTTGGGGGCTTAAAAAAACTTATTAGTGGTTAAAACAACAGCTAACACTTAATAATACTTTATAATACTTCAAGATTTGCTTTACAAATATTATCTCATTTGATACAACAATACTGGAAGGTAGGTTATATTATCCTCATTTTACAGTAGAGGAAACTGAGGTAAATAGTAGTTAAGTGACTTGCCCAGGGTCACACAGCTAAATAAGTGACTGATTCAGGCCCTCCTGACTCTAGGAGTGTTCTAACACTTGTGGGAATATGGGGTGTGGCCATTCCCATGTGTATTTAAGACAGAGTGAAAGAGGGTCTTGGGATTTAAGCAGACCAAATTGGGACATTTGGGAGCCTGAGGGAGCATCAATATAGAGATTAAAATTTCCTATTATCAGCAAAGGACAAAATAGTGAGCCAGGTGCTGACCTCCTTGAGGAAAGAAGAAGACTGCATATTCAGGAAAAATGTGATTGTTATTCACGATATAATCTTTGATACAGAAAAGTACTACATAAAGGAGTTTTATTGGACTTAAACTTTGTAGATGTGTGTGTGCAAGAATATAATTTGCTACTTTATCTCCATAGATCAGATTGGTATCACCATAAAATGAATAGCACACATTAACATTAGCATTCAGCACATTTCACTCATATTTAAGCAACGCTGAATCAGATGGGATCAAAATGGACAAAAAGAATGAACATACCTCCAGAAGGACCTTGCTTATTACCCAGGAATGACCTGGGGACAAGGAACACTTTTATTTATCCTCATAAACTTGAGAATGGCCAACAATAACATGAATGACTTCCATTATTTTATAAACAGAGAATGTGAAATAGAGATTCCTGAAACGTCCTATTTAACATCAAACACTGAGCCAGAAGCAAATCAGGGGAAACAAACCAAGAACTTTGACTCTGGGACTTATTCTCTGCCCACCAGAGAAACAGCCATATGAATCACCACCGCCTCATAACTTAACTCATGTACCAAGTTAATCTAGGAATTTGGGAGAGGATTTACCTGTGGTCTTCTCAGAGACCTAACTAAATATGAGCTGTAATTCAGTGCAACAAATACTTCCAGTTCAAGAAAAAGAGGCTGGTCCTTGTTCTCATTAGAGTCTTTTTTTTTTTTTTAGTAGTCTTTTTACTCCAGTCAAACTGGACTAGCTGGTACCTTGAACTCAACACTCCATGAAATCACAAAAACTGTAAAGCACTCTCTTTCCCCACCTTTGCCTCTTCCTTTAAGGCTCTGCTCAGATGAGATCTCCTCCATGAATCCTTTCCAGATGCTCTCAGCTTTTAATCTCTTTTTCCTCAAATATTCCTTCATCACTGTCTGTCCTCTCCTTTGTCCCATTCACACTCCACCTAGTAGTGAATGTATCTATACACCTGTCATATCCTCCCTCTGCCTGAGGATAATGTGAGCTCCTGAGTGGCAGTACCTTTGGTTTTGTCTTTTTATCCTCAGAACCTAAAGCAATGCTATCTTGCACGTAGGATCAGGAGATCTAAAGCTTGATGACAGAGATGACCTAGTCTAATGCCTTTATTTTATAAATACAGTAATGTAGGCTCATGGAGATGGGGTCACTTGTTCATGTGTCTTATATTAAGCAGAAGAACTGAGATCAAACTTAGGTCTTTTGACTCTGATTCCAAAACTGATGCCACCAATATCATGATGATGGTGAAGAAAGCAGGCTGAAGGAAGGGACACATGAGGAAAATTCCCTTTCCCCCATTATGAATTATGTAGGGAAGGATGAAAGCGACTTTGGATTGAGTAAATCATAGACGGAGAGCTGGCTGGGACTTTGGAGGCTCTCTAATCCAGTCCCCTTCTTTTATACAAAAAGAGAGAGGTAATATAACTTCCCCAAGATCACAAGGGTAGTGTCAAAGGTGAAATTTGTCCTTTGTCCTTGAGGTAGTACGTATTTAATAAATGATTGTGGAACGGAATTGAGAGTGAAGAGATATTCCTTCAAGGTCCTGCTTAGTAAGGGAACATATGAAAATGTTTCTTAGAAAAGAACTTTGTACCTTTGAAAGATAACACACCCTCCGGGGCTACCCCCTGGGCTGCCTTCATATAACCAGGACTAGCTTTCTGCAAGGTAATAGTCACAGAACATTCTTTATAATCTTTCTTTACACTAAGACAACCCTCCCCACCCCCATAATTCACCTAAATAAGGGTGGCAAGGAAGCTAAAGTCCAAAAGAAATAGGCTGGCTTCCTGAGCCATAGTACTGATCACTATAGAGATACTTCTAAGACTGTCTCTGTCTCTTGGAAATCTGGTATTCTGGATAGAATTTCTGTGGGAAAATTTTGAAGCCAGTGTATTCATTTTCTAAAATTTTGACGATCTCATTTGTGTGTCCATTTTCAACATACCTATAGGCATTTCTTCTATTTGCTTCCAAATTTCCTCCTTTTGAAAAAAAATTCTGGAGCCCTTCCATGTCCATAAGTTTCCCTGGATTAGTATTTATGTTTTGCCCCCAAAAGCTCTCATGACAAATTAGCCCAGGAAATGTTGCCAAATTATTAAGGCAAGTAGCAAAGACAGGGAAAGAGAATGCCAAACAGTCAGCGTATCTCAGTTATCAGCCTACTACTGCCTCTATTGACCTGAATCAACTTGAGAAAGGTCCTTGATAGTAGTAAAGCCTTAAGATCCTCAGCTTTCAGTCCAAACACTCTCAAAATGGAGTTTCCTCAGCTGAGGTTTCTATCATGCTCCTGTTCAACATAAGAATGATGATCTCTGACAAGAAGCCAAATGAGAAGGTCTTTCCCCTTACTTACCTTACTGGTAGTCTGAAACTCATTCTCGAGAATTCCAGGATAGAAATAAGAACACTGGGATGATAATCACTGAATTATTGGGAAGAAACAGGTTATAGAGATGACAGTTATTTTTGAAAAGTTCCAAGTTTCTTTAGGACATGCTTAATTTCTGAGGGACAAGAATGCAGGAGGGAAATAGAGTCACCGCATCAACAACAGAGAGTAATAAAATTTATTTTTTTAAATGCTGTGTTCCTTAAGGGCAGAAACTTTTATTTGATTTTGTATCCCCAGCATTTGAGAAGACACAATGGTTAGAGTGCTGGCCTCCAAGCTAAGGCCTACCTTAAGTCCCAACTCTGATACTGACTTGCTTGAATGACTCTGGGCAGGTCTTAATCCCTCAGTACTCTCAGCAACTTCCTAAGACTAAGTTACAAAGACAGTGCCGACCTGCACTGGTAGATGGAGTTTCCTCAACAGAGACTTCTACATACCAGGGAAATCCCAGGTCCAGTCCCTACTCCTATCACCTAGCACAGTGCCTGGAACAGAGTAGGTGCTCCATAGATACCCGTTGAAACTAAATGAATGAAACCCAGAGCTGGTTGGAAGGGGAAGGGAATATTCAACAGAGTGACTTTTGCTCCCCCCTGCTTGTGAACCGTTAGCTTTTGAGATTCCTTAGTACGGCATTTCCAAAGAACAGCCTTTCAGAAAAGACTGACCACAGCAGTGTCTATACTTGGTTTACAGGCTTATAGCTCATTTTAGCCAGTTCAACTGAGAGAGCAAAAATAACATCAGAATGAAAACCAACGAGCAGCGTCAGCTTTCCCAGATCCCACTTGAGTAGGAAATTTTTGAATTTAGAATTTAGAAAAAAAAATTTCCAGTTTTGGAAGGTTCAAACTCTAAATGTCTTTCCAGAAAAGATAGGTGTTAACTCATTACTTTATGGATGTTTGTAAATGTGTTTTCAATACTACACTAGGCAGAAAGGGAGGTGGGGGTGGGGAACAGCTGAGACCAGTTTGCCTCCTAGGAAGAGAACCCCATAGACTGTGGCTCATCTGGTCCGTATCACTGCCAGTTTCCTGCATTCTCATGGGCAGAAGATATAGAACACATGGGAGTGTGTGGCAATCAATAGCTGGTAATGAACAGAAAGCTATTTCAGATATAGCATTGTCAATCTGGATCATTTCAGGTAGAAATTCTCTTGGGAGCAGAATAGGAGAAGACAGACAAGTCAAAAAAAGGGGACATATAAACGCTAAAGAAGCACAGGTCTGACTATGTCACTCCCCTATACAAACTCCTGTGGCTTCCACTATCTCTAAGGTGAAACATAAACTTCTCCATGTGGCATTTAAAGTCCATCACATCTGGCTCCAACTGACTTCTCCAAGATAATTACACATTACACTTCAAGTACCCTACAGACCAGCCGAAACAGTCATCTGATATATTTTACATGCAGCACTTGCCATCCACAATGCTTAGAATGTCCTTCCACCTTACCTCTGCCATTTTGCATCCCTAGTTTTTTTCAAAGTCTCAACTTTTACACAGACTTTCCTGATTGTCCAGCTGGTATTGTCCCTCCCATTATGATGAATTGATTTTGTATGTTTGTACACATTTTCTCCCTCAATAGCATAAACTCCTTGAGGGCAGAGGAGTGTTTCATTTTGGTCTTTATCTCCCTAGCACCCAGCACAATGTCTGGGACATCTTAGGTGTTCATAATAAATGATTGTTGCTGAATCAAATAATTATTAATTCATCAACAATCATTTATAATAATTTGATTAATTAATAAAATGCTTAATAGCTGCTTCTCTCTCCTCCAAAAGATAACAGGAAAAATGATCTGATGAAGTCCGTATCAAGGATATGATGATCGCCTTTCTTAAGCTTCTATATGAGATTAGATTTTGACACTGAAAATGATGCTTGAGTTTGTGTGATAACCAAGAAGTGAAAACAAAGTTGATGCCCATCCATTGGGGAATGGTAAACAAATGGTGGTACATGAATGTAATGGAATATTACTGTGCTGATAGAAATGACATGAGTGATGAATACAGAGAGGCATTGAAAGATCTACATGAACTGAGGCGGAGTGAAGTGAGGCAAAGCCAAGAAAACAATATACACAGTAACTACAACAATGTAAATGGAAAGAATGAAGAAATACCAAAACAATCAAAAGTGAACATAACAAAATTATAAAAATCAAACAGGACTCAAAAATGAGATATAAGGAGACAGACACCTTTAAACCCACCCTTTAATGCAGATGGGAGGTATACAAGTGTTAACCATTGCAGATGTTTTCTCACTTTTTCAATGTATTTATCAGTTTTGCTGAACTTTTTCTTCTCTAAAATATACTATTTGCTATATGGAATGGCTCTCTGGGAGCAATTGAAGAAGGGATACTTTGGATAACTATGATGATATAAGAAATAAGACATTGGTAATAACTTATAAAAAAAAACAAAATAGTGCTTAAACTGTATTTTGACTCTGCATAAAGAAAAAACGAACCCCAAATAGTATTTAAAACCAAATAGTCAATGAAGCATCCAGAGCTGGAAAGTTGCATCAGGACTGCTGTTGTAAAAGAGAAAGTATTGCACTTTGAACCAAAAAGAATTTAAGGAAGCTTCTAGGTGTTAAGATATTAAGAGTAAAGAGAAACAGGGGGTTGTAAACATTACAAAAGAGGATAAAGAGAGAGAAATCTAATGCCAAAATGAGGGCTCGGTATTTATTCTTCCTGCTAGAAAGGATTGACTCTCTGGAAGGGCATCCTGCTACATCATTGTTGGAAGATGATTAAGGAAACAGCTGTGTGTACCTGATAGGTCTGGACTTCCTTCAGCTTCCTTCATGTTTATGAGACTAAAGATCAATGGGATACCAGGGAAATAAAGACCTCCACAGAAAAGAACTGTCACTTTAAAGATGGGCATATCATCACCTATCCCTCCTAGAAGCTCCAGTCATTTAAGTTTCTGCAACAAATCGTGGGAAAGGATTTAGTGCCAAAATCTGTCTTGGTCCAAAAGCCTTTCTTCTACAGATCCTTTTAAAATTATTGCAGGTGCTTCAACATTCAAGTAAAAGCATTCATTGAGGGCCTGCTATGAATATATCTCTATGCTAGGCACTATGAGATATAAACAAGAATTGGAAGAAACAGTCCCTAGATTGAGAAGTTTATTAACTACAGAGGTATGGGGAGGGGAAGAATACAAACACATGAAAATACTATAAAGTAAAATAAATTGCATAGTAATATAGAATAAAGATGGTTATTTGAAAACATTAGGTGAAATAATATTACAGGAGGGGCAATTATTTTCATGGAGACAGTTCTATGAATGGCTGATCAGTTACATGAAATTGAGAGTTTTACAATGTTATAGGGAGAGGTAGAGCCAAAATGGTGGAGAAATAAGAAGAGTGGCAAGCTCCTTCTTTCTTGACTCTTTCCCCACAAATCCTCCAAAGAAATCTAGAAAACACACCACACTAAAATCTGATCAGGAAATCTAAGAAAAACAAATCCAAGGAAGTCATTTTTCAAGCCCAGGTCAGTAGGGGGAGACAGCGAGATGTAGGAAGAGGCTGTGCACCAGGACAAGAGGAACATGTAGGGAATCGAATTTATACCCAAACAGGTGCCAACTGGCAGCTCTGTTGATCATTGTCCAGTTTCAGGTCACAAATACCCAGTGGACTGAGATGGAGACCTGTGCCTTGGGGTGGCATTCTAGGGTAAGAAGTAATTGTGAACCCTAAGGTGTGTACTAGGAAAGGAATGAGTGCAGAAGCAGCAGCAGCTGTGTGGCTCTGACCCCAGGTGTGGGTGGAGCAGGGTCTCAGCTCCAGCTTCCAGCCCAGTCCAAAACCTGAAGGAGGAATAAAGAGGACAGGAATCCCAGATCTAATTAGGAAGCCTAACAGAGTCTTAAGCCAGGAAGAGCTGGCTTCAAATCTGACCTCTGACACTTATCAGCTGTGTGACCCTAAGCAAATCATTTAACCCTGTTTGCCTCAGTTTCCTCCTCTGTAAAATGAGCTGCTGAATAAAATAGAAAACCACTCCAGTGTTTTGACAGGAAAAACCCAAATGGGGTCAAGAGTCAGACATGCCTGAAAACGACTATCTAAAGATAGTTTATACTGATGCAGTGCAGAACTGAGGCTCAATTAAGAGTAAGAAGTATATAAAGGTGTTCTTCAAACTAAAAATTTCTAAAAATAGCACTGTGTACAGTACTATTAACTCATCTAGAGTGTATGTGGTTGGTTTCAATTTCTGATTTCCCAATAGCAGGAAAATAAAATGACTAATTTTTTTAACTTAAATAGGGATCATCCATGGATCTCAGTTTTGCCCATTGTCAGAATCTCCAGCAAGGACTGACTTAGATTAAAAACTAGTCCACTTAGAATAAAATACTATTATTTGGAAAACAGCAAGAACACTTTATAGAAGCTTTTGGACCTCATTGAGATAAGAGGAGAATAGCTAGATTTTCATTCCTATAACCCTGTAACCTTCACTTAGGAGCTGGGAGTTACTTGAGATATTCTAGAATTAATAAATATAGATTAGCCTTTGAATAAGTTGTGCAAATTGCAAAAAAAAGGGGGAATTGTGGAGAATAGGTAAAATTTCCTTTTTAGTTTCTCTAGAAATATTTGAAAATTGTATTTTCCTCTAAAACCTTTTCTAGATACCTGTGGAAAAAATCCTTAGGAAGGTGCATGATAGGTCAAGTGGGGGGAAAAACAGACTTTCTTAGCAAAACGGTAATAACCAAAATTAACAAGATAAGATCATTGCCTTTCCCACTCCTGAAGCAACTAGGACTCACTCTAGGGACATGCTTTCGGTCTTCCTGGTATAGTTATTTGCTAAGAGCTTCATAGACTCTTGAGGGGAGTGTTCCAGGAAGAATGGAATGTTTAAGATTCCTATAAATGACAGCTTGGGCAGCTAGGTGGTACAATAGATGGAGTGCTGGGCCTGGTGTCAGGAAGACTTGAGCTCAAATTCAGCCTCAAATACTTAATAGCTGTGTGACCCTGGTCAATTCACTTAACCCTGCTTGCCTCAGTTTCCTCATCAGTAGAATGAACTGGAGAAAGAAATGACACACCACTCCAGTATCTTTGCCAAGAATAAAAGAAAAGGGGTCACAAAATGTTGGACAAAGCTGAAAAACACCTAAACAACAAAATAAATGTCACCTGAAATCTTCTTGGAACATCAAGGACAAGGGGAATTCTTCCAGTTTGGATGTTTCTCATGAAAACCTTCAAATGGCTTAAATATAGATGAATGATAAATAAAATTTTTTCCACCTAGACTTGAAATCCCATAGTACACTGTTATTTTTTTTTCTCCTAGAGTTCTCAATCTGTTGCTTCACTACCCACAGAATCACAAAATCTGGGGGGTCAAAAGGGTCTGCTGCAGATATGGAGTTCAACTCATACCTCAAGAGAAATCCCCTCTCCATAACGTCTCCTATGAGTAACCACTTAACCTTAGCTTAAAGACCTTTACTGAAGGGTAATCCACAGCTCCTGAGGTAACCCACTTTTGGACAGCTGTAACTGTTAAAATTCCTGATTAACAAGACTAAACTGACCTCTTCTCTACCTCTACCATTGCTCCTCTTTTCCCTGTAGGGCAAGAGGGAATAAATTCAAAATCTCTTCAATAAGACAACCTCTCAGATCCTTACAGGCAGCTGTCCTTTTCCCTGAGTTCTCTCTTCTCCAGGCTACATATGCTAACTGGCCCTCATAAGATATAGACTCAAAGTTCTTTACTATCCTAGATGCCCTCCCCTGCCTGCTTTTTAACTTATTAGTCCTGCTTAAGTTAAACTTTGGAACCCAGAAGAGAGCACAATCCTCCAGATGGATTCTGACCAATGCAAAGTTGCATCTCAATGCAGCCTGAGATCACATCAGTTTCTTTGGCTTCTATACCACACTGAGGATTCATACTGACTAAACAATCTTTCAAAAATCCCTAGATCTTTTTCAAACTGCTGTCTTCACCATCATGCTTTTTTTCATCCTGTACTTGTGAAGCTGATTTTTTTTAAACCCAAGTATAATGTTTTATTTTATCTCTGTTGAATTTTAACTTATATTCATCCTAATGCTGAAGGTCTTTTGGATCTTGATACTGTTGTTCAATGTGAAAATTTTATGACTATATTATTGAAACTATTATCTCTTATTGATAAAATTTTAAACAGCACGGTGACAAGCAAGTATCTCCAGAGATTCTAATGGAGAATCCTTGCCATATTAGAACACTGAACTTCATGCCAAGTGACATTGAACTATTAATGACTATTCTTTGAATCTGCCTCTTTAAGCAGTCCCAAATCCTCCATTTGTATTAGTCTATTCTGCATCTCTTGAAATACTCTACAAGAAAGATAGGAGACAGTCTAGAAATGTTTTGCTAATGTCTAGGTAAACTATTATCTATAGTATTTTCCTGATCTACTAAGTTTAGTATAGTAACCCCATCAAAATAAAAAAAAAAAAAAGAAAAGTCTGGCACAATCTGTCCTTTCTGAAGCCATGCTGATCCTCATAATACTATTTCCTTTGCCAGATATTTGCTAATCATCTCTTTAATGATCTATTCTAGAATTTTTCCAGGATTCAAAGTCAAACTAATTGACCTTAAGTTTATAGTTCTCTTCCTTTTTGAAAATCATGTCAACATTTACCCTTCTCCAGTCCTGTGTCACCTCTCCCCACATTGCCCATTTTCTATGATATTGCAAAATTCACTGACTGGCTTAGAAATCATATCTTCCAGTGCATTCAGAGATATAATTCATATGGGCTGGGTGACTAACAATGATCAAGGGTAACTAGGTGTTATTTCCTTACTTATCTTGGGTATCAATTCTATCAGCCACTTTTATTCTGTCACTTCCAGTGCAAAAGTCAATCTCCTTGGCAAAGAAAACAGAAGAAAAAAGAATTGAGCAGCACTGTCTTCTCTCTGGTGTCAGTTTTCATTGTTCTTCCCACCTCCAAGCAACAGTCCTAGCCCTTCTTCAATATTTATCTTTCCACCAAAATAACTATTTAAACACACACACAACTATCTTGTTGTGCTTGGCTTTCCTTAAAAGATTAAACTCATTCTGAGTTTTAAGGCTCCTAAAAATATTTTTATGGGAGGACACCAAGCTTTTATATTTATTTTCTGTTACATGCCCTTTCATCTTCTGTACATAACTTTTTAAAAACTAATCTGTGTGGTACATTTTCTGTTTATCCACACTGCTCTCTTCTGACAACTCTCATTTTTCCACTTGCTTGAAATTCTATTCAATTTTCAGTCAATCAATCCACAAATATTTTTTGTTAAGTGCCTATTATGTCACACACACTATACTGAGTGCTGGGGACACAAAGAAACCTAAAAGACAGTTCATGGTCTCAAGGCGCTCACAATGTATTATGAGTGATAGATGGAGTGGTAGGGGGTAGGGATGACAACATTTGAACAACTATGTACAAACAACCTATATACAGGATAAATTGGAAATAATCAACAAAGGGAAATCACTGGAATCAAGAAGGATGAGGAAATTGTTCCTGAAAAAGTTGAGATTTTAGTTGGGACTTGAAGGAAGCTAGGGAAGTCAAGATGTAAGAATGAGGAAGGAGAGCACTTCAGGCATGGCAGAACAGCTAGTGAAAATGTTCAAAGTGAGGAGTGACTTGTGGGAGGAACAGCAAAAAAGCCAGTTTCACTGAATGTGAGACTGAGGGGAGGGGTTTCTAAATGTAGCATATAAACATGGAATAGAACCCTACAAAAGGACCTAAAAGTTCCTAAGACACCAAGAGAAACTGAAGCATACTGAAATTTACTCTATACCAGGAAAGTGACAGAGACTGAAGACCCAAGACCCAAGGGCTCTTGATTTGTTTCGTGTGTGTGTGTGTGTGTGTGTGTGTGTGTGTGTGTGTGTGTAGGGAGGTTATAAAGAGTTTTAACTGTCAAACAAGAGGATCTTCTATTATTAGTCACTCTGCTTTAAGCAGAGAAAGACAAACAAGAGACACAGAGAGTGTTCTCAAAATGATAAGTAGATAACTAAAGTCCTCCATCACTACTAAATTATGTCTCAGTGCCAAGCTTGCAATGATTACTGAACTCATCTATGTCCTCACTCAAACTAGGTGAAATGTAGCATCCTTCAATGACAAAATCACTTGTTTCTCTCTCCAGTGGTCTTTACCCAGCTGTTCTCCATTAGTTTCTAAATTTCCTCAAATAAGTATATCTTCTCAATATATAATGCAACTCAACCTCAATCTCTTTTCCCTATCCTGTTTCTTTTAAATTAGGCATATCCATTCAGGGCCATATTCTAGTCTGTGGGAACAGAAAGAAGGGATTGGAGGTGAAATAAATGAAGATTTGTCAACTGGTTAGATATGTTGGGGAAGGGAGAGTAAGGATTTGAGAATCACACCTAAGTTCTCAACCTAAAAGAATGGTGATACCTGCCTTCAACAGAAGCATGGAAGTTTAGAAGATGAGTGAATTTAGGGAGAAGATAATGAGTTCTTTTCTGCAAATACGTTTGAGATGCCTTTGTAACATCCAGTTTGAAATGTCCAAGAAGTCATTGGTGATCTGATACTGAAGACCAGAGGAGAGACTAGACTTGAGTAGATTAGGGAGTCACCTACATAAATAAATAAACCCAGGATAGATGATGAGGTCACCAAAAGAGAGAGAGAGAGTATAGAAAGACACAGGACAGGGTCTTAGGGAAGACCTATTCTTAGGGAGCACTCAAGGGGTATCCTATGGATGACAAAGAGATGGAAGGAACAGTTTGACTGGTACCAAAAAAAAAAAAAAAACCCAAAAACTCAACAACCAGGAAATGAGTGTCTCAAAAACCCAGAGAGGAGATCATATCCAAGACTAGAGTAGTCAACAGTGTCAAATGTAGCTTCAGGCAGAAAAGGATGAAGACTGAGACAAGACCACTAGAGTGGTTTCCATTAAGTGATGAGGTCAGAAGTCAAAGGGTTGAGGAGTGAGAGGAAAATAAGTAGAGGCAGTGCATGTAGGCAGTTTTGTCTAGGAGTTTGAGAAGGAAATGGTAAAAACTACTCCAGTATCTTTGCCAAGAAAACCCCAAATGAAGTCACAAAGAGTCAGACATGACTGAAAACAACCAAGCAACCATTATTATACTATATTTACCATTAAAATTGTTTTAGTCCCCATACAGACATCATGCTATCAGACCCCTGCATTATGCAAAAGAGCCTGGAGTAGGATAAAAATGACACATGCCCAATCCAACCATGTCTTTCTCCCTTTCCAGGCTCCCTTTCTGATTCTCTGCTTTTTCCTCACCATGACAGAGAACCCTTCTCCCTTAGGAAGTTCATTCCTCACACCTGTAGCTCCTTCCTCTAATTAGTCAGCACCTTCTTGAACCTCCATTTCAAGGAAAGTCTCAGGTCAGTGGTGTCCACTCAAAGTTCCAGTCCTGAGTCTCTCCACTTTCTCCACCGCCTCCCCCCAAAATACCTTTTCTCTCTCTTTCCTTGCCCCTAGATTTTCAGCTTCATCTTGTATGTTATCTTCCCCCCATTAGAAAGTAAGCTCCTTGAGACCAGGAACTGTTTTTCTTTTTGTTTTTATTTGCATTCTTAGCCCTTAGCACAGTGCCTGGCACATAGCAAGAGCTTAATAAATGCTTCTTGACTTGACTCTTGGAGTTTCCAGATTTTTTATTAGTAAAAGGAAATGATTAAATTAGACACCCTTCAGGATCCCTTCTAGTGCTAACATTTTATGGTTTTAAGCGGTCAGTTACTCTGCAACTGCAAGATTTCCTTCTTAACTCTTGAGTGAAGATAATACGTTCATGGTCATCTCTCAAAATCAAACATAGATTTATTGTTGAAAATATGAAACAAGGGTTTCCAAATAAACTTCTTGTTAGGCTCTGAGGCAATAGGCTACAAAGAGCCCAAGGCAAAGGAATGACTGAGTTTAGTTCTACTCTAATCCAGCCTTCGCAGAGCTGCCAAAGAGATTTTCCTAAATTATAGATCTGACTTACCCTTATACTTAATATACTATATGTTATTCCGCTATGCTCGGCATACTCTAGTCATTACTTATTGCCACTAGGATAAACCATAATCTATTCTGTCAAGCCTGTAAAACCCTTAGCTACCTGGCCCCAACTTATCTTTCCAGCCTCCTTATACCTCATTCTGTGATCCAGTCTACATGGACTGCTTCCATTCCTTATGCCTGGAATGCAATTTCTCCCTACCTCCCTTCAGTTCTACTTCATAGAATTTCTCTCTTCTCAAAAAGGCATCTTAAGCACCATAATGTATTTCACTGTTCCCTCCATCCCTAAACTGTATATGTTCTCTTAATATTTATTTATTGGTATTTATTCAGTGACATATTTACATAGTTCATTTTATATTAATTTCATATATACTTGTACCTGTCTCCCCTAATAGAACATAAACTCCTTAAGAATCATGCTTATTTCTTTTTGTATTTGTAGCACAGTTACTAGCACATAGTCAGCACTCAACAAATTATTGTTGCCTGGGCTACAGAAAAGCTCCCAAACAGCTGTGGAAGAGGTTTTCCTAAAGCACAGATCTGACCATATCACTTCCTGCTCAGTAATCTCCAATGGCTCATTATTGCCACTAAAAGAAAAAACAAACTACTCTGGCCCTCGAAGGCGTTCACAACTGAGCTTTCCAGGCTTATTAAGACATGTCAATTTATTCATTCAATGATCCAGCCAGACTGGTCTTTTTGCTATTAACGTTGCATCTCATCTGAACTGGGTGTGCCCTACTCTTCTCACCTCACTCTGCTAGGAATTCTAAATCCCTAGAATTTAGAAGGAATTTAGAAGAAATTTAAAGGAATTCTAATTTCTTTAAAGCTCGGATTTTGTACTTTTCCTACACGACTATTCTTGACCCCCCCCCAGTTATAGTGCCTTTCCTCCCAATACCCCTGAAATCACCTTCTATTTATTTTGATTTATACTTCTATATGCACATTATTTCTTCTGGTAGAATATAAGATCCTTGAGGGCAGGGACTATTTAATTTGGGTCTCTAAATCCTCTCCACCACCACCACCACCTGGTACAATGTTATTTTAAGATAATAATAATAATAGATGAAAAATACATAGTGCTTTAAGAGTCATGTAACATTCTCTATACATTGTATCACACTTGTTCTGTTTGGTGATAATACTGACAATGAAAATCCTCACTAGTCTCATTGTTATGTAGTGTTTTCAGTCCTCTTGGACTCTTCATGACCTAATTTAGGGTTTTCTTGGCAAAGGCATTGGAGTGGTTTGCCACTGCCTTCTGCAACTCATTTTACAGATGAGGAAACTGGGGTAAACAGGGTTAAGTGACTTGCCCAGAGTCACACTGGCTCACACAAAATGAGTCTTTCTTACCCTCTATCCCCAGGCCACTAGACTGCTTGGTCCACTATACTGTAGTATATGAAGAGCAATGCTAATCAGACTAGAACTTTGTTGTTCATGTAGCTCTCTTATATGCAACTGTAACTTTTCAAGACCTCTAATACAGGAATGGGTTGGTAGGTGGTGGAGTGGATAGAGGACTGGGCTTGGAGTCGGGAAGCATCTTTCTGAGTTCAAATCTGGCCTCAGACACTTACTAGTTGTGTGACACTCTGGGCAAGTCACACCTGTTGGTGTCAGTTTCCTCATCTGTAAAATGATCTGGAAAAGGAAATGTCAATATCTTTGCCAAGAAAATCCCAAATGGGCTCACAAAGAGTTGTACACAACTGAAAATGACTGAACAACAATAAAAATACAGGAATATCATATCATCCTAGCTTTCCCTGTACTTTGTATCAACATCTCTGTACATAAATTGTACTCTGCTTGTGGAATGTAAACTCCCTAAGGATATGGACCATTTCATCCTTGCCTTTGTATCACTAGAGCCTAGTATGATACCTTCCTTGCTCAGCATTTAATGAATGCTTGTTGAATGAACTGAATTGAATCTTAGGGGTAGTGTGACACAGTGGAAAGAATGTTGAGTCTGGAATCAAGAACACATGAAATCAAATCCCATCTCTGCCAGAGGGACCATGGATAAGTCTTTCCAGTTCTCTGAGTCTCAAATTTCCTCATTTGTAAAATGAGGACAAAAAGCCTAAAAGGAAGGGACTCTTTCTAATTTCTTCTAGTTCTAAATCTGATTCTACCAATTGTTAGAACCTATCCAAGATTGTGCTCTTCACATTGAGAGCCTAGGGTAACCTTAATACCATGAAAAAATATTGGTCCAATGATGCAAGGTTAATAATAATAATAATAAATAATATTTATCGAACACTTCGAAGTTAGCTAGGCACTTTACAAAAAAGTAATTCAAGGCTAAGGTTTAATCGGTAACAGGCAATGAAAATCAGGAAGACAAGTGAGAAGGCATGTCACATATTCTGATTCTCCTTCCAAGGTTCAGCGCTGGGTATGTTTAACATAAACAGGTAGAGCGCACAAAAAGGGATAAGGATATTGAGAGCTGAGTAGTTTGCACAGGTGAATGTGGGCAGGACCAATGAAGATTTTGCAAGCCAAATTAAATTCTTATAATCTGAATGGTTCATGGGATTTGTTTTTTAAGGCTGCTCAACTCTCCCAAATACCTTTCTGTCAAATATAACTCAAGGTCCTTTACTTTTATCACTCACTTGGCAGAAAAGGGGAAAACATGGAAGTACAAATCTCACAAAGTAAGGAAAGAAAAACATCCAAATGCCTCATAATGTTTAACTCAGCACATAATGTACTCCCAAAGATAACACTAAACAGACTGCTTAGGGATTTAAAAATACCAAAGGTCCAGAGCATGAATAAGTTTGTTACAAGAATCTTAGCATTTCTTAACTCTGAGGAATCTGAGAAATAAACACTGTGATTTTAAGTTTCAAAGACATGTTTTTAAGTTTACATCCCCTAACAGGATTTAAGAAAACAAACTGTTAGTCTGACCTTTATCATTAAAAGGAAAAGCGAAGGCAAGATGTGCTCTCTTCTCCTTGTGCTAGCTAAGAGGGCCAAAGCTGGGTATTTCTCCTCTTTTTCAAACAGGTGTGGAACTTGAAGTCTTAATTCTACTTGAATCATGACTGCTAGTCATGATAGCATATACTGAGAGCAGATATAAACTGAGTTTCCTATACCCTCACACATTCAAAGTACATATTCTCTAATAATGTCACGGCTCCCCACTTTCAAGAAGTAAAAAATGTAGTTTGAGTCTTATATAGTAGAAGTTTATTTTCTTTTTCCTTAATATCCTCATCTGTCTCGTGCAGTGCCTGACAATGAGTAGGTTACTACTAAATCCTTGCTGAACGATTAAATCTAATTTAAGCCACCTCCACCACCCCCCAACCCCATGTCCAGTTTGAAAGCTTTAAAGAGTCACTTCCTAAAACTGATAAAAATGTATATCATGTTTTAGAGCCATTAAAATTCAGTCATAAAACCTGGGGGGAAGGGAAGAGAAGAGATGAAGAACACAACACCAAAATTCTTTTAAAATTATCTCTAATATAAAATCCATCTGATTTGATAACATATGCTTAATTTAATTTTTCAAGGAACATAAGCCATAGGAAAAAATGTGGGGGATAATTTTTGTTGTATACTAAAGGTGATTACTTCCTCTAAATTCCATCCAAATTAGTGACTCAGAAGTAGATGAGGGCAGATGTGGAACTAGAAGACCCCCTTGGGTTCTAGTTCTGGTTCTGCTACCAATAAACTATGTGGCACCAAGCAAGATTACTCATCTGTGAAATGAGGAGAGTGGATAAAATGGTCTCTTTCAACTATAAAAAGTGGAAGATTCAAATTTAGCTCAAAATTTCCACCTTGTGGTAGAGCTGCCCAGAATTGGAATTCACCTTTGGGCAGCAAGTGTACAGAAAATTTTCAACAAAAATGACAATTTTATACTGTCTCAGGCAAGAGCAAACAAGCCTTGAAGAGCTGGTTTTACTAGCTAGTTCATTAAATATGAAATGTGAAATTTCACAATATGAAATGAAATATCGAGGCAGTGACCTACATAAAAAATGTCAATGAAATTTTTCCCTTCAGCTAGTTGAAGAGGTCAGTCAAAAGTTTTATTCTGTTGTTTTTAAATTTACTGGGTCTGAATAAGTGTTTCAGTTCTCCCTGTAATTTGTACAGGTCCATCTATACAACCTAGAGTTGTAAAGAAATTGGTAGTCATTTGTACTAAACTAAAATAGCAAGAAATGTGAGATGTGAACTAATGGTGGCAGAAAAGCTTTCAGTCATTGTTGTTCCCAGTGTACTGGTTTAAAACTTGGTATAAAGGTGGATAAAGGAGCACAAAATGTCACCACTACCAGAATAAAGGTTTTAAAATTCAGCCTTAGCAATCTCCCCTCTACGCCAGTGAGATATGGCACTCTAGAATGGATTGTTCTGCTAAGAACACTAATTGCTAACATGAGATGACAATAGAGATATAGAAATACACAAACACAAATATATGTATATGTGCATATATGTATGACATATGTATGTATATGTATGTATGTTATAAAGCTATTATAATAGCTTTACTATACTGTCAAAAGCCTAAAAGTGGCCAGGTTGCTAGAGTTTGCTAGGGAAGAGGTAGAAACAAGCGAGTGGTTTTACACAGCACAGTTCAGGACAGCACTCCAGAGACTTTGCCTTTCCAGGAGTAATCCTGCTCTTGAGGTGAAATAGACAAGGGTCCCAATTCTCCCTTCAGTTTCCTCATACTTTTTCACACATAAAAAGCAAAGAGCTATTCAGACACTCATTCCTGTACCTACCTGGTTACCAAACACTGCCAGGGAGCAGGCTGTGGAAACCTCTCGTTCACTAAACCAGACGGCAGCAATTCGAGAGGGCATGCCAAGGATGAAGACCTGGGCCACAGCGCAGATAAACTGCCCCAGCACGGTGACGGCAAAGAGATTTGGCTTCAAGCTGCCCACTTTCACCCAGGCGCCCACGCAGTTAAGGACTGACCCCAAGAGGGCGACGGTTCGTAAACCATATTTCTCCAGAATATAAGCCACAGGGAAGAGCAGTGGGATATAAGTCACCATGTAGCTCATGGACAGCCAGTCAATGGAAAAGGCGCTGACCCCATAGAAGTGCATGAAGACGTTATTAACCGCACCGTACTGGATCCACTGGAAGGCATTGCACAGCGAGTAGGAGCTGAACAGCAGCACGATCACCCAGCGGAGACGGGACACCTTGACCTTAACCGGCTCTCTGGCGGCTGAATCGCTGGATTCCGTAGTGGATTCCCGTTCAGGCTGCTGAGGTTGCCCTTCGGCCGTGGTGGGAACTGAAGTCACACTCACCATGACTCCCAACTTCGCTGCCCCCCACTAATCCCTGCTTCCCTACTTTTAGGTGCCTCGGGCTCCCTGACTCCCTCTCAGGAGGACGCTTTCTGGCCTCACGTAAGGAAAACCGTGCTCAAAGGGCTGTCCCCTCCCCAATGAGAAGAACAGAAACCACCAATAGCAGCACACAAAAGTCTCACTCCAAGAGATTTAGCTTAGCCACTCGGTGACTAAAGCAGGGAAAAGGGAACCCCGAAGTCCATGGAAGACAACCCCGGGCTCGCCTCAGCCTAGTCTTCCGGCTGCCACTTTGTTTCCTTCCCACTGGAGTCTCAGCTGATGCCGCTGCTTCTCTGCTGTCACCTCTGGCTTCGAACCCCAACTTTTCTGTTCTCACTCCGGCATTGCCCGACTTGAAGCTCGGAAACCCAGTCTTGCAGTCACTCAAATAGCCCCGGGTCCAACTTCTGGGTCCCTCCCCTTTTCCACACGTGATCCGCCCCCTCCCCTAACCGGCTCAAACTTTGCTGGCAATCTCTCCTTTCTGTGCCACAGTGTCGCCACAGGATTCAGACCCCTTACCTCTTGCCCATCGCCATGGAAACCACGGGATACTCTCCGGCCCCTGCTCCCTGCCCTTCCAAGCTAAAGCCCTCAGTATCCACCACCCCCTTTGCAAAAATCTCCTATCCCTTCTTGACACACGCCCCACAAACAGGACACTCCAGTGTTGTCGTGGCGGTTCCTTTCCAAACCAGCTGAAAACTTTCACTCCCAGAGCGATCACCAACGCTTCCATTTTCTCCTATTTCCATCCCTAAAATCACATTCCCTATTCCCACTACAAGAAAAAAAAAAGGCAGAGGATAGAATTTAGAGATCAGTTAGTCTGACACCCTTATTTTCAAGTGAGGAAACATACTCAGAGGTGAGGCAGTCTGACATCCGAATGCATTACCTTCTATTACCTCTCGGCAGGTATACAGTTCGACTGAGAATGGCCATTAGCCATTGCCCCCATCGGAAACTGTAAGCTTGAGCGCAAGTGGAAGGGGATGGAGGGGGGGGGGCAAGGAAAGGAGGATGGGAGAAGCTAGCGACAAGGATAAAGGAGAGGCAACACGGCCTGTGGGCACAGCCTTTTGGACCAGGCTGCTTTGAAGTCCTTTGGAATTTCCAAGTTTAACACTGAATCAGAATGTTGCCCTCTTAAGTACTCTATATACCCACTGGGCGCCATCATGCTTCCTACTTCCATTCAAAGCAAAAACTCCAAAGCAAAACAGGGAACATTAGAAGATAAAAACATTAAAAATTTAATTTGATTAGAATTATAATTAAAAGTATATTTTATTATATATTATTATATAATCATATATTTTATGTGTAATAATAAAATTACATAAAATAATTACAATTAAAAATAAAATAAAAACATTAAAATTTAATTAAAATCATAATTAAAAGTATATGTGATGTATTACATAATATATATCTTATATAATAATAAAATTACATATAATATAATTACAATTAAAAATAAAAACATTAAAAAACCTGAAAGACAGGCTTCCCTTGCACTCCAATCAATGAGTACCTTCACCGTTATTGTTAGGAGATGCATCCCATTGCCACTGAGCAAAGATGATAACGGCTTTCTACTTTATTTGAGACAGGTTGCTAACTGGCCCAGGAGTCAGGAAGACATCCTGAACAAGTCCCTTAACCTCTGTTTGACTCATTTCCCTCAGTTGTGAAATGGGGGTAACAATAACAACCTATCTCCCAGGGTTGCTCAGATCCCAGGTTGCTCAAATATTGACTGGCAAAGTGCCTGGTACACATAGAACACTACATAAGAAGTACTTTATAAAATGCCTGTTTCTTTCCCCTGGAGAATATATCACACTTGAAAGCCACACTAAAGCTTTAGTGGCATCTGGAGCCTTCTCATCTGTCTGAGGAAAGCAAATTGGATTTAATCAATCAACTAGCATTTAAGAAGGGTCTATTTTTTGCCAGTTACTGTGCTAAACAGCTAAGGATACTGGGAAGCAGGGGAAAAAAAGCAAACTTGCTACCTAAGACCTAAGCGATATTATAGTTCTTGAAACTGGGGAGCTGTGACATTATGGAGTCTGTGCTTTGTAGGGATGTGAAAGTATAAAGCAGGAGTGGGGAATCTGCAGCCTTGAGGCCACATGTGGATCTCTAGGTCCTCAAATGTAGCCCTTTGACTGAATCCAAACTTCTGTGAGGGGCCACACTTGAGGACCTAGAGAATGCAGGTTCCCTACCCCTGGTAAAGAGTATAGCATTAGAATGAGGGTGTAGGGATAACAGAGACTTGTACTGTAGTCTCCATCCTTACCCTCTGTGCTACCATTTTTAGTCACTTTCCCATTCTCTCCCTCCCCCCAAAAATGGGATCTAGAATTTTCATCTGATTTTAGCTAATATATTTTGTAACAACAACGTGGTGTGAAATACATTAGTAATGAAAGAATGAAATAAAAAACTTTGAATTCTAGTTGCAAAGCTGAAATTACCTAGGTGACTGTGAACGATTCACCCAACCTTTGTTTCTCCATGTGGAGAATAAGGCCAGCAGTACCAATCATCCTACCTTACATGGCAGTGGTGAGAAGTTATAGTATCAGAGAATTTTGGAGTTGGAAGGGACATTGCTGGTCAGGTAGTGCTCTGAAATCATTATAAACAAGACATTTGCTGTGTCATTACCAGGTGATAAACAGTTAAGGAAACACAAGTATTTTCAGTGAACTGTATAATGTAAGGAAGAGGCAAGGAATTATCGAATATTATCTCTCTCCATAAGGGGTTTACAACAAAATTAGGGAAGCAAAGATCTGCAGCACCACAGAGTAGGATATGATAAAGTCAAATGAACAATTTGCTGTTCAGTCATGTCCAAGTCTTCATGACTTCATTTGGAGTTTTCTTGGCAAAGATGTTTTGCTGTTTCCTTCTCTAGCTCATTTTACCAAAGAGAAAGTGAGGCAAATAGAGTTAAGTGACTTACCCAGGGTCACACAGCTACTGTGTCTGAGTCTAGATTTGAGCTCAGGAAGATGAGTCTTCCTGACTCCAGGCCTGGCACTCTACCTGCTACACCAACTGGCTACCCCAAGTTAACAATACATACAATAAATGCTAGAAAAAGTAAAAAAGACAGGATGTCATCACAGCAGCTTTCATAGAGCACTTTAAAGTTTGCCACACATTTTACATGTCTTATTTCAGTTGATTCTTGAAAGAATTCTTTGGGATAGATTCTCTTGGTATCTCCATTTCACTTGGGAGGAAGCTGAGACTCAGAGTACTGAAATGTTTTGTCCAGAGTCCCTGCCCACCAAGTAAGGAGTCAGAAATTGGATTTAAAGCTAGTGTTCATTCCACTCTCTCTAATTTCTATAAATCAAAGTATTTATAGAGCAGCTTCCAGTGGATTTCCCTGGTTTATGACATGCATGGAAGGAGGCTGTATTGTGCTAAGAGGTAAAATGATACTGTACAGAGAACACAAACTTGGGCCTGTCGTTTCAATCTGCATGCCTTTAGGCAAGTCACTTTAAAAGTCTGGGCCTCCTTTTCTTCATCTGTGACACTAAGAAAGCATAAGGAGAAATAATTCCTGGCTCTAAACTGATGGTTCTATGTGTATTTGCATAATCATTTACATATTAGCAAAATCTATACTGACTATGGATTCAGAAAGGGATTTTTCAGGTAAAAAAAGTTATATTATTATGGGATGAAATGTCAATTTCAGCCAGTCAAATTAAAGGGTACAAAGTGAACCTTGCTGATGCAATTCAAGGGGTGAGTGCAAGCAGAAGGGGTCTTAGGATGATTGAAATTATATTGTGGATCTCTGTGGTCTAGTTCTCTGGTTGTTCTGTATGTATTAGGAGCTCAGGAAACTGGGAGGGAGGACTCATCTGAAGGAAATCAGGTAGAGCGAAGGGGAAGAGGTAAGGATGAGCCTGTGAGATGTCAGGGGGAAGGGCCAAGCAGAGGTTAAGAGATGAGGGAGAGAAGAATATGGGAGTTACAAGAAGAGGTAGGAGAGATATCTGGGGAAAGAGGTGGTGCCCTCCAGGAGTCTTTGTGGTCTAAGGCTGAAAGAGAGAGGTTGGTAGTGGAGAAGAAGAATAAATAGATGGCTGGCTTTCCACCTCCACCCTACCTTTCTGTGGCTCTTTTCTTTCTTCTCCTGTCTCTTGTAAGCTTTCCTTTACCTAGTTCTTCTCACTTCCCCTCCTTCATCTGGCTTTTTCCCTTATTGGGCAAGGCAAGGCAAGGAAAGGAAGGGAAAGAGGCCAGTAAAACCCGAGTCAACTGGGCATCTTTTGGCCATCCAAATTTACCTTCCTTTGGAGAGGAGAAGGAAGGGGAGGGGGAGGCAGACAGGAGAGGAGGAGTTGAGCTACCCAGCTAGCTGGGTCCCCATTCATCCAGTTGTATCTACTCACAGGATCCCCTACCTTCAGGCAGATCTGAGTTCAAATCTGACCTTAGACATATACCTGGGCAAGTCACTTAACCCTGTTTGCTTCAGTTCCTCATCTATAAAATGAGCTGGAGAAAGAAATGGCAAACCACTCCAGTATGTGGGGTCACAAAGAATTAGAGACAACTGAAATAACCAAAAAGCAACAACAAACAATATAAGCATTCTATGCTTATCTCTCTTTTTTTTTCACAGAAGAAAACTATTGATTCAAAATTAGAGAGTAATTTGATCTTGTAGATCAGTATTTCTAAAACAATATTTCATATAATACGAATGGGATTAAAGAGTTGAGAAAAAGTCTTGAGAGAATTTCAGTGACAGTAGTACTTTGTAATTTAAAGTATTAATGATTTTAGATCTATGCATACAGAGGTCAATGTTTATTCTTTCAATATGAAAATAAACTTATTTCCCTCTGAAATTTCTGACTCCCATTTATCCTAACCCACTGGATTTACGTTTATGGATTCCAACAAGATATTTCAAGCTTCATATTATCTGATGGCCACATTTTAGTTTGGAAAGCACACCAGGGTAAAAGTTTGGTTTTACTTGGTTTTGAACCACTGGAGGGTGCTCAAAGCTTTCTTCTCTTACAGCACTCACACCCAGAACAAAATCCTAGGCATCTTTCCAGAGCTACATCTGTGGATGAAACCATGAAAAGCCAAGATTCTTAAAATTCCAGCTTTTCTATACTCATTTCAGATTTGCCCCAAGTAGATGTGACCTCCTGAACCATGTTTATACCTCTTCTTCAAGTCATAATGGCTTAGCTTTCTGTTTTATTGTATCTGAATCTGTTTGCTTTTAAAGCCCCACTTCTCGTGCCTCTAGCAAATGAAAACCCTCATAGTTATTCTTTAGTTATATTGGTTTGAGCTATGGCTGAGGAGGAGATGGTGCCTCCAAAAAGCCATGACAAAATTTAGCTTATTTCTAGAACTCCCCCAAGGACTAGGGGTTTGCATGCCTTCTCTTGCCAGAGTTGTCTGTTCCCATTGAATGGTTTTATGGTGTTGTGGTCATTGAATTTTTTTCATTTGCCTTTCCTGTTGAGTTATATATTCTGGAACCTACAAAACAGTAACTTCATACTCTTAATATCTGCTCCTTTGCAGCTTCTGCCACATTATACTCTGCCCTTTCTTCTTTGCCTTGGGACATTTTCTCTCTATAGGTGTTCCTATAGGAGATAGACACTCCAATGACTGGGGTCCTGGTTCCTTTGAGGGTAGTGAAGGAATACAGTTATCCCTTCCACATCACAGTGATTGGGAGTGGCGTGCCCAAACATTCTGGGAATATTCACGCAAACTTTTTTTGTGTGTGCGTGACAAATGTCTCGACATCCAAGATATATTTGAAAATGGTACAAATACATAACACCAAGAGTCAACAGATGAATGGTCAAAGGAGAAAGAAAAGAAAGAAAGAAAAAGAGAGAAAGGAAAGAAGGAAGGAAGGAAGGAAGGAAGGAAAGAAGGAAAGGAAAGGAAAACTATCAAAAAGCATATGAAAAAGTGATCTAAAATCATTAAGGGATACAAATTAAGGCAGCTTTAGAACTTTGTCTCCTCTCTCAGATTACAAAGATGAGAAATGCTCGAAGGAGTTACTGATGGTGGGGCTTTCTGAAGATACACACAAAAGCCCTGTTGCTGAAGATGTGAATTGCCCCAGCTCCTCCAGAAAACTACATTCAGTTGCTCAAGAAAATTTGCTAAATCGTTCATACCCTTCGACCCAGAACATGTACTTCAAGTAGACCAAAAATAGAATGGTCCAAACATGCCCAAATGGTAATAGCAATGCTTCTTGTAGTAGCAAAAACTGGAAACTAAGTGGGCATCTGCTGAATGGGAGCACAGGGTGGGAACATGTATAAGAGGTTAAAATAAAAGAGAAATTTTAAGATCCAATATTTAAGTTTATGGTATATTTTGTTTCTTTTCTCTATTCAGTATTTGTGTTTTGGCCCTTCAGTCTAAAATAAAATTTATGTTTTTTTCATTTTAAAAAGTAATTAAAAAGAAAAAAATGTTAAAAAAAAGAGAAATCAATAGAACATTTCAACCAAAATAGAGTGTGAGAAATAAACCCAGATTTTTCTTAGGATTTAGAGCTAGAAGGGCCCTTAGAAATCTTCTAACTCAAGGTCTTTTTATATAGTTGAGGCCCAGAGAAGATACATGAAAGAGCCTGGTTCTCCTTTCCTTGCCCTTTTAGGCTATGTTCAGGGACATTTACCTGGGGATTTCACAAATGAAACAGATTTTTTCAAGGACATCTGCAATTCCTCTAGCAGTCAATCAACAAACATTAATTAAGTTCCTTCTGTGTGCAAGTCACTGTCCTAGGTTCTGGAGATACCAAGACTAGAGTTAGCCAGTCGATAAACATGTGTTAAGTACTTAGCTGGGCATCCTAGGAAGTGCTGGGAGTACGAAGAAAGCTCCCCTTACCCTAAGCACTTCATGTTCCATTGGACTATACCACATATAAATAAGGATGTATGTATAAGAAAATTTATGTGCATACAGAGAATGTGGAAGACAACGACAAAGGCAAGGACCAGGAAAGAAGGGAGAAAGGGATAGGTATGGGGAATTGAAAGTAATCTTAGTTTTATGATCAAGTGAGGGGAGAAAAACAAGTACGTATAGTGGCATGTATAATAGAAACAAGGAAATTTGGGGGAGAGGCACTAGCAGCTGGGGGAATTCCAAGGCTTCACATCAAAGGAGATATTCAAGCAGAGACTTGCAGGAAACTAGAGATTCTTTTCATGCTTCTCTTCATTCTTGTGTTTGAAAGTCAAATTTTCTTTTCGTCTCTGGTCTTTTCATCAAGAATTTTTGAAAGTCCTCTATTTCATTGAAAGACCATTTTTTGCCCTGAAGTATTTTACTCAGTTTTTCTGGGTAGTTGATTCTTGGTCTTAGTCCTAGTTCCTTTGACTTCTGGAATATCATATTCCATGCCCTTCAATCCCTTAATGTAGAAGCTGCTAGATCTTATGTTATCCTGATTGCATTTCCACAATACTTGAATTGTTTCTTTCTAGCTGCTTGCAATATTTTCTCCTTGACCAGGGAACTCTGGAATTTGGCCACAATGTTCCTAGGAGTTTCTCTTTTTGGATCTCTTTCAGGAGGTGATTGGTGGATTCTTTCAATATTTATTTTGCCCCCTGGTTCTAGGATAGCAGGGTAGTTTTCCTTGATAATTTCATGAAAGATGATATCTAGGCTCTTTTTTTGATCATGGCTTTCAGGTAGTCCCATAATTTTTAAATTGTCTCTCCTGGACCTCTTTTCCAGGTCAGTTATTTTTCCAATGAGATATTTCACATTATCTTCCATTTTTTCATTCTTTTGGTTTTGTTTTGTGATTTCTTGGTTTCTCATAAAGTCGTTAGCCTCCATCTGTTCCATTCTAATTTTGAAAGAACTATTTTCTTCAGTGAGCTTTTGAACCTCCTTTGCCATGTGACTAATTCTGGTCTTTAAAGCATTCTTCTCCTCATTGGCTTTTTGGGTCTCTTTTGCCATTTGAGTTAGTCTATTTTTAAAGGTGTTATTTTCTTCAGCATTTTTTTGGGTCTCCTTTAGCAAGTTGTTGACCTGCTTTTCATGCTTTTCTTGCATCTCTCTCGTTTCTTTTCCCAGTTTTTCCTCCACCTCTTTAACTTGATTTTCAAAATCCTTTTTGAGCTCTTCCATGGCCTGAGCCCACTGAATATTTATTTTGGATTTTTGGGATGCAGAAGCCGTGACTTCTATGTCTTTCCCTGATGGTAAGCATTGTTCTTCCTCATCTGAAAGGATGGAAGGAGATATCTGTTCCCCAAGAAAGTAAACTTCTATGGTCTTATTTTTTTTCTCCCTTTTCTGGGCATTTTCCCAGCCAGTTACTTGACTTCTGAGTTTCCTCTCCATACCCACCTCCAGATCCACCCAGCTAGTGCTTGGGGTCTAAGATTCAAATGCTGCTTCCCAGCCTCAGGGCTTTCCTCAGGGGCAGGGCTGCTATTCAATGTGAGATTAAGTTCAGGTGCTCAGGTTGGGGCAGGGCTGCCACTCTGGGCTTAGTTTCCTCAGGGGGTTTTTGTGGAGACCTTCGACAATGGATCAGAGCTCCTGCCTGCTTTTGGAGCCCTTGTCTGCTGCTGCCTCTGCTGCTGCCCCGAGGGGCCTGAGTTATGGAGACACCCTGCTCCCCTCTCAGCAAGCTAAAAAGACCCTCTCACTGACCTTTGGCACCTGTGGGTGCAGAGACCTGCGTGGCTGCTGGATGTTCTGTCCCTGAAGCCTGCTCTGATCTCCTCCTCTCGGTGCTGCGTGGCCAAGGCAGGGCTGGGCTCTGCTCTGGTCCAGTGCGTGATGGACCTTTCGTGTCAGTTTTTCAGGTCTCTCTGGAACAGAAATCTCCTCTGCTCCATTGTTCTGTGGCTTCTGCTGCTCTGGAATTTGTTGGGAGTTCTTCTTTACAGGTATTTTATGGGCTGTGGGTTAGGAGCTAGCATATGTGTATCTTTCTACTCCGCCATCTTGGCTCCTCCCTTCACACAAACATTTTTAGCCTTTTTCTCTTAGGGAGAGAAGGAGTCTGATTTTTTCTTTTTCTTTTATGGAGTATTTACAATATCTTATAGTAAAATTTGGATAAAGTATTTGGTCATAGGTTCTGTGTCATCTGTAGCTTCCACAAAACTCCCCCAAAATTCCCATTTAATTTCTTATGCCAACCTATGATATATGGAAACCTTGGAACCAATGGGGAAAGTCATGATGTGGAAAGGTGGAAGCATTTGTCTTACTCTACCTCACTGAAGAATGGTTCATATCCCTCTAAGCTTTACTTAAATGTGGGAGGGTAGGAATGAAATGACAAAAGGTATGACAGTTACAGTGTTTAAGCCAAATAGCTTACTGATTGTTGATTTTTTCCCCCACGTATTTAATGTTTCTCTATCTTGAGGATGCTACTTGGGTTACAGTGCCTAGAGGCGCAGAGTAAGCACAAGAAGAGAAACTGAGATCCTGTGTACACCTACCGTTTACCAGCATCACTTACCCATGGCTGAGCCTTCATCTACTGTATTCTCTCCCTACCTTTCTTGGTGTCTTTTCTATCCTTGGCCATCAGCCCCCTTTTCCACCCTCATTCTTTTAGTGCTTTGAATTGCTATCACAACTAAGTTGTCCCACCCTGACCTCCACCTTCTTCTTCTTTTTTTTATTTTTATTTCATCAGTTGATTTTACTTGTGTGGAGAGATGAGAGCTAGAAATATGAGAGGAGTTATCCTGTCTCAAGCAGCTCTGAAAGACCTTCAATACCAGGGACTTGATTGACTAGAATGGACCCTCATCTCCTGTTGGGACTGTGACTCTTAAAAATAACTGGGATGAGAAAATGACCTTTTGGATGATTAGGGTCACAAAACAGCTATGTGTTAGTGCTGCCAAATCAGGAAGGAAGCACTTATAAAGTACCTATTATGTGCTATGCATTGTGCCAAGCTGTTTATAATGAATAACTGAATGATTCTCACAACAAAACTTAGAGGTAGGTGCTATTATCATTCCTATTTTTTGTTGGAGAAACTGAAAAAGACAGGTTAAATGACTGTCCAGGGCCAGAGAGCTAGAAAATGGCTGAAGTCTGACTTGAGTTCAGGTCTTCTAAACTTCACATCCGGCACTATCTACTGTGCTACCTAACTGCCTTTCTCTGGAGAGGAAGGATCTACATTTTAGCTCAGACCTCATTACTATGGGTTTCTAAGTAGGGTGTTTTGTAATAAATACTAAAAAAAGTGTAACATCATCTAATAATACCTCTACTTCACCTTAGTCCTCATGTAAGAGAAGAAAATACAGCCATTTATTCTGCCTTCTCCTCATTAAAATAACTATTCTCCTTATTTTAAAGAAAAGCAGCCCAAGGTTCATATGTTCTAGCAATTCTAGCCTTCTTCACTAATAGCAATGAACTTTTAATTTCCTGTTTCCCATGTGCTCAGGAGAATCCTTCTTCTCTCAGATCCTGAGTTCACAGTTATACTCAGTCTCCAGGACCTTATTTGGTTTCTTTCTGTCTTCATATCCTAGAAACAAGATGGACAGTTGAGAAAGCAGAATAGAATCATAAATTTAGGCCCAACACAAATGGAGAGTCCTCAGAAGGAATGACAGCTACAGGGCAAAGCCTTGTAAGCCACATACTAGTAAGTGAGATAACATGGAATAATAAATAGAGGGCTATATTTGAAATCAGGCACATCCAAGTTCAAAGTCTACCTCAGACATTACCTATGTTGCCATGGAGCTAATCAGGATCAGGTACAGCAGACTAGGATGACCAATAAGCATATTACAGAGGATCATGGGGAAGAAAGTGCTAAATAACAGACAAGGGGGCAAGCAGATCAAGCTGAGTGTCCTAAGGGATAAGTACAAACACCAGGTCTGGGTCGCAAAAAGAAAAGCATAAGAGGAAGTCATGAATTGTCCTCTCTAGCTTGTGGTCAGTCATTCAACAGTATGTGAGTGCCTATGGTCAGAGTTGTAGCAGGATTTAGAAGTAAAATCATGACCCTTGCCCTGGAGAAGTCTGATTTTATTTAATTAGGTCTTGAGCTTTATGGCATGACTCTAATGACTGTGAGCATTCAGAAAAGAAATTAACGAGGAACAACGTAATCAAACAAGTCTTTGTGGTGGAGTTGAGACTAAGCTGGGATTAAAATGTGATACTGGACATGTAAAACCTCACTCGTTTGGACCTGGTGGGGGAATGGAAGGAGGTATATAGAAAATCTCCTATTTCAGATTCTTACAAAGACAGTAAGAATCTAATAGCACAACCACATTACAACAGCTACTATATAATAACATATGGCTATATAATATATATATAATATAATGTGTTATATTACCAATTGTGTGTGTATATGTATGTGTATATATAATTGGGATGACATGTATGCCAATCGTATGTATATGCTATACTTTTATATATTATGTATAACTGATATGAATATAATTATAATATATCATTAATTATGTTGTGTAGTTATATATGTATTTGTGTGTATGTTTACCAATTATATGACCCATATTGGTCCTGGGGTCAGATTGTGAAACTTCTCGCAGTAGAAGAGTAACGAAGGGACTACAGATGTGGTCAGTTTTGTTTCTCTTTGTTTTTATTGTAAGAGAGGATATACTGGAATATAACTGGTAGAAAGAAAAGAAAAGGCATCAAAACTTTTTCTTTCTGTGGAGGAAAGAAGCTTTATTTTCTCTTTCATCTCTCTTGTAAAAATTCAACATGAAAGGTTGTATTTTTTATATTTGTACACTAAGTACAAGACAAAATGGTATAGGATGAAATTACAGTAATACTGTTATAAATAAAGTCAGATCAGTCTTCAATAGCCCCAGAGTGAACTTTGTCCTCCTCTTTTATCATCTTGACTTTCTGGAAGCAACTTAATGAGGTCATCAGTTCAAAGAATGCCAATTGTAGCTTCTGTTGCAAATGTCAGACTCTTAACTTTAACCATGATAGTTTCAAACAACTCCACAAACCTGTTGTCTTGGGGTTTGCCATTGATTAAGTCAAGACCAATCCATTTTGGGTTCTTGCACTTGTTATGAAAAGCTCTTAAACTTGACAACCAGATCTATAGTCTTGGGCAGCATTAACTGCCAATGTATTGGAAAAATGAGAAGAGATCTGGTAAATTCTTCAATAGCAAGTTGTTCCCATGATCCTACGCTGGTTGCATAGTTCTCCAGATAAATGGAAAGGGCTGCTTCTACAGCACCACCACCTGGTTCTACAGACTTTGACTCCAGGACTCTATTAACCACACAAAGAGCATCGTGTAAACCATCTCAACACACATGAAGTCATTTGTTCCACGTAAGATAATTGAGGCAGATATCCAAACTCTAGTGTTTTTCATTAAAATTAGCTCATCATCACAAATTCTATCTTGTTCTACCTCTTCTGTTTGTCCCGACATTGGAGCTTCAAAGCTTTCTTCACCTTCCAGATTAGTCAGCATTGATAAAAAGGTTGACCCAGATGCTTTAGCAATCCACTTAAGATCCCTTTTCAGAACTCTTCGGACTATTATAGTTGAACACTCAACAAAGTGCTTTAGACACGTATCATCAGTTCAATCAGTGGTTAGAATAACATTGGTACCAGTGACCAGTATTTTTTGAATTCTCTCTTTCATAATACCTGATTCTCTTTCTAATTTGATCCAGTTTTTCCTGGGTCTCTGATGACCACTTGTACACAAAGCTTCATTTTTGTTTTCTGCAAGCTAACATCCAGGCAAGCAATTTTCACATTAACTATTCTTTGGGGCGTGCCCTGTGATGCCACCACACAATGAAGTGCATAGCATTTATAAGCATGCTCTCCTTCTGACTTTGCCCATGGGCATATAGTGTTTTATGTACCCCATCTGTTTGGAGTATCAAATGATCTTGTGAGGAAGTACTATAGGTGTTGTTCCCACTTAGAAATCAGCAAACTGATAGAGAGTTGAAATAATTTGTCCATAGCCAAATAGGTTAAGTGCTACAGGCAGGATATGACCTCCTTGTCTCCTGATCCTGTCCAGTCCTTTCTTTTAAGTATATGATTAAATTTGTTTAACAGACGCATTACCATTTTCATAGGAAAAGTGTCAAAGAATGCTCAATTGGCATTCCCGTGTCTCAAGAATATCTATAAGTTTCAAATAAACTAAGACTTGCAGTATATCTAATACTGTCTCAGTGTCCAAGGGATTGCTCCCTAACCCAGGCATATAGATTTGAGAAAGGAAAAATGATGAAAAGCATGGGGTTCAATGTAGTTTTTCCATAAAGAACAAGTTTGATCAGAGGTTAAAACATTCTACTAGCATAGAAATGACTCTTTTTACAACACAGTTTGCCAAAAAAAAAAAGACATGAAGAGAATTAGGGACAGCAGGATAATCTGAACATCTTCTATAATATAATGGGGGGACAGCAAGCAAGACACACAAAAGAAAACTATGAGAATGCGTTATATCATAACTTCAAGAGATGGAAACTTTGAAATATTAGCAAAGAGCAACAGTGGCCGGGCCATTTTGGCATTCAGCAGTACTGCTTTGCATGAAAATACTTCATATGCTTTCTGAGGCAAAACTCTGCAAACAGCTGCCAAACCTACAGAAGTTATGTATAAACAGGATGCTGAAGTCTCCTTGTCACAAATTGGTTGTTTGTGCCACATTCATAGACAGATAGCACCAAGGCTGTCTGAAAATGAAGCACAGTTCTGTTTCTATAAATAGGGATAAGGGTCCATGATAGAACGAGGATTCCCTGTTTCCCTATAATAGATGTTAGTTGTCCTTAAAAGGCAACCAAGCTTACTTTTTTTTACTTTATCACTTTTTTATTTTCTTTTTTCCTTGTTTTTGTGTTTATAGGTTTTCTTTTGCAGCATGGCTAATATGGAAATGTTTTGCATGATTTCACATGGATTATTGATATATTACTTGCCTTCTCAAGAGGCAACGGAAGGGCAGGAGGGAGGGAGAGAATTTGGAGCTCAATTTTTTTTTCTTCTCCCACTTAACAGTATTTTATTTTTTCCAATCACATTTTAAAATAGTTTTCAATAGTCACTTTTATAAAATTTTGAGTTCCAAATTTTTTCCCTCCTTCCCCTCCCCTTTCCCAAGATGGCGAGCAATCCAATAGAGGATATACATGTATAATCATATTAAGTGTATTTTAGAACTCAGTTTTTTAAATAAATGTTAATCTTTTAAAAATGTAATTGGGAAATATTTGAAACAAATAAAAATTAAGCAAATGAAAATATATTGAAGTTTAATAAAAGGCAGTGAAGTTATTCCTGGGACTCAATTGGCCCCTGCCTCCTTTGGTGCAACTTTCACTGGTTATCTAAAGAAACAAATGTTCTACCAACTTGGGGGATACTCTCCAACCATGAATCACCTTATCCTGCTCTGTTGACCAGATTCAGTTCCCTGTGAAGATGAGGAGGGAACATCCAGAGATACAAGTGCTATTGTATGCTTGCTTCATATCCCTGCAGTGTTAGGGTAAAGTGATCTCCTTTTGTTAATTGTTGAATGACTTGCTTGTGTCTCATTGTATCCTGACATGAGTGCTGGTGTTAGGCCTGTTTCTAACAGGGTGTCTCTGCTGATATACAGGAATCCTCTTCCTAACTGAATGCAAACGGAAACTTTCTTAAGGTCTTCCAAACATTAATTATTTCCAATTTGTCCTATATGCGGCTTGTTTGTACATAGCTGTTTATAGAATAATTTGTATAGTTAACTGTATGACAGAGGAAGATGTGCTTGGCTTGGAATCAAAAGATGTTCCAAACACCCTTTGATTTCACCTATGATTCTAGCTCTCAGGGACACTCTCAAGGTCTCTCTGAAGAACTTTGGAATTGAATGAGACATGGAAGATACTGGCACAGAACCACCCAGCAGGGTGTGCCCACATCAAAGAAGGCACTGTGCTCTCTAAGCAAAGCAGAATTGCAGTAGCTCAAAAGAAATATGAGATATACAAATTTAGAGACATCTCCACTCCAAATGTTTGTATGCACTATTTGTGCCTAACCTTGTGGTAGAGTCTTCCAAGCTCGCATTAGTTTGATCTGTCATAGCCTGACACACTGTGCCTTGACCCCAATAATAGTGTTGTCATTTTGGCCCTCTTCCAAAAGCAAAGTACAACTATGACTCTTGCTAAGTAACCTATGATTCATCTAATCACCCATGACACTAGCTTTGTGACCCAGGGCAAACCATTTAACCTCTGAGTTTTCACATCAGAAAGGCCTGAGTTTAAATCCTGCTTCACATATTTACTAGTGGCATGACCCTGGTCAAGTCATTTAACTTCTTTAAGCCTCAGTTTCCTCATCTGTAAATTGAGGGGGTTGGACTCTCAGAAGTTGCTTTTAGCTCCAAATCTATGAGCCTATGAGTTTTCTCTTCTGTAAAAGACAGATAATATCTATAATGTTTACCTTAAAAGGTTGTTGTGAGGATTGTGGAATTCTGTTATGGACAGACTAAGCTCTATATAAATACCTCTTATCATGGCACCTTAACTCCTGCACAGGAAGCTTCAACATCAATACCAGGCTTGGTAAGCCTCTAGAGTTAATAAACTTAATAGAAGGGAAGTCATTTCCTATGCATTGTGTATTCTTCACCCAGATTTGATTAGCTACATGTACACTTTCTAGTGATCCCAATTAGCTGACAGCTTTGCCATTCTGCCATCATGCTAAAGAACTGGAAGCCCTGGACATTTGGTCAATCCTATTTACTAGTTTTGAGAGTCCCTAAGATGAGGAAGACACATTTCTAGCTCAGTGGGTAGAGCTCCAGGCCTGGAGTCAGAAAAATCTGAGTTCAAATCCAACCTCAAACACTTACTAACTGTGTGACCTTGGGCAAGTCACTTTACCCTGTCTGACTCAGTTTCCTCATCTATTAAATGAGCTGGAGAAGGAAATTGCAAATCACTTCAGCAAAATGAGGTCCAACATCATATTTTTCCTATGCAGCTTACAAGGTTATTGTGAAAAGTGAATGAGGTTGTTTGAAAGTGCTTTGTACTCTATAATAGTCTATGTAAATATATGCAAGTATATGGTAATATATATGCAAATACAAGGTAATATTCCTATCATTCAGGCATTTGGCCTGGATGTTTTGCAGAAACACAAACAATTAAGGCCTCTGTTCCTGGAAAACTTCGTTTTCTTGGGAGAAGTACGGTGATAATTCTGAGAGCAGCTGATTATTAATGATGCTTTTAAAAGGCAGAAAAATAAACTGGTTTGCTCAAGGTACTATTTATTAATGAGACTGCACTTAGCAACAACTGAGAGTAATTTACTTTTTGATGTTGTAAATGCAACTAAACAACCCAGAGGAGAGTCCTGAACTGAACAAGTGACTTAACCACAAGTTGATTCCTGCATATGTAATGTCAGTTTGTGAATTTAAAATCCCTTGGGGATTTTTTACTTACAGAGGAGTTGATTTAATTTTATTATTTTAAAAATAATACATTTTTGAAACACCCTTTACTAATTACCCCTCCCCCAAAATAATTCGATCCTGAGCTGTGGAATCACAGATAGTTTTGGCAAATACCAGATACATAAAATGGGGCAGCTAAGCGGCACAATGAATACAATGCTGGGCTGGGAGTCAGAAAGACTCATTTTCATGAATTTAAATTTGGTCTCAGACACTTACTAGCTATGTGACCCTGGGCAAATCACTTAACCCTGTTTGCCTTAGTTCCTCATCTATGAAATGAGTTGGAGAAGGAAATGGCAAACCACTCCAGTATCCCTGCCAAGAAAACCCCAAATGGAGCCACAAACAGTCAGACACCACTGAAAAACAATTATATGACAACAACAAACTGCTGTCTTTCCCAGGAATGGCTCCCTAGCAGGGCTAGGTGCCTGGAATACTACAGAAAAGATCAGGGAAGGAATGACAGGGCAAAGGGAGAATACCCTGTGATAAAGAGACGCAACAAGACAAAAACATTCTATTATCTCTCAGCAGTGATTTTTAAAAAATTATTGAGAGGGGTTTCTAAATGCAGCACACAAATGTGGACTAGAACCCTACAGAAGGACCTACAAGTTCCTAAGATACCAAGAGAAACTCTGAAAAAGAAGCATCATGAAATTTGCTCTATACCAACAAAATGAGACTGAAGACTGAAGGCCTCAAGACTTCTGACTTGTTTATATACACACACATATATGTGTATATATGTATATATATATGCATATATACATATATAAATATGTAAATAAAAATTACACACACATACACACTTACATACATATATATTATTTCCCCCCAATTACATGTAAAGCAATTTTTTAACTTTTTAAAAAGTTTTGAGCTTGAAATTTTATCCTTTTCTCCTCCCCTCTCCCTGAGACAGTAAGCTATCAGATATAGGTTATACAGGTGCAATCATGTAAAACATTTCCATATTAGTCATTTTGTACAAGAAGACTCAAATAAAAAAAAGAATTAAAGAAATAATTTGAAAAACAGAATGCTTCACCCTATATTCCAACAATATCCTTTCTTTCTCTGGAGGCAGATGGTGTGCTTCCTCATCAGTCTTTTGGGATTGCCTTGGATCACTGTGTTGCTGAGAATAGCTAAGTCATTCACAGTTTTTCATCATACACTATTGCTATTACAGTGGTTCAACAGGACCTTGACTTGTGTTATCCATTCAAGCAGAACAAAGGGCCCATTTGTAAAGGTCATCGTATAGGTCAGTTGGTCCACATTACAGATTGGAGAAGGCAGGAAGCAACAGGCATCCTAGGATGCTAGTGTAATGAAGAATAAGGGGACATCACCTGCCAATTAAAATATATTAGCTGTGACTTATCCCAGCATGCCTGCTGTGAGGAACACAACCCATAGGTATCCAAGGCCCAAAATCACAGTAAACACCACCATACCCACCAGGGCCATGGAATAAATCTCCACTGTTATCTGTCTGGAAGTAGAAGAAAGAGAATCAGTGGAAGTCCCTCCATTTTTCCAGTTGAATACTGATCAGACCTGTACTTTATGAAGATTTAGTTCCTAGCTCAAGGGTTTCCTTCTTCAAGCAGAGAGGAAAGCCTCCATACACCAAGACCTTCCCATTTTCTTGTCCAGAGAAGAAAGTGAATCTGCATCCCTACACTGCATTCTAGGTGGGATGAAGGTAAACAGGAGCATTAATGACATCTTTCTAAAAAGACCAATTTGAGGAAGAACTGTCTTGAAAAAGAGTTCTTGACATAATTATAGCTAGCATTTCTAAAGTACTTTAAGGTAATAATTATCATCTCATATGATCCTTACCACAAGCCTGGAAGATAGGTGGTATTATTATCCCCATTTTACAGATGAGAAAAGTGAGGCAGTAAAAGTTTAGTGACTTGCCCATGGTTACACAGATGGTTGGATTTGAATCCAGATGTTCCTGACTCCAAGTCTGGATTTCCCTGGCTACAGTAATAAGACTCAGGGACTACACAGTAGATTTCCAGAGGCAGCCCACTTTTACTGCTGGGATTTTGTTCATTATTAACAACTAACATAAAATATATTGATATAATAACCTACAGGATTAATAAATAATGGGAGGTGGACCTGTATTTCATCAATATGAGGAACTCACAGCATGGAAACTCCCTCCAGTAATTCTGATTGACAATCTACCACTAACTTACAGTCTTAGAAAATTGCTCTCACCTACCTTTCTAACTCCAGTAAAATATAATAACATCCTTAAGATCTGCTCCTCTTTTATCTTTCTACTTCATCTGTACCTCAAGGAAAAAAAACAACACCACTGTTCACACCCAGACTCATAACTAATCTGGGATTTGGAGGGCTTTGCTCTGGGGTATGAAATTTTACAAATACAAACATTTCACTTATCTGCTCCTTTAACTCATGTGTTCCAACTGCCTCCAAAGAATTAAAAATGAGTACTACACAGAGCAAAGGAGAAGTACATGGTATGCATAAGCAGACTACAACATTCAAATTCAAAATTGAAAGAAACAGAAATTGCAAAGAAGATCAGACATAAAAGTTAATTGTATGATAAGAAGAGCTTGGCTACTTGGCAAGAATGAGAATTTATTTGTGAACAATCCCACCAAAATGTGAAGAGGAGTTAAGGAAATTCTCCACCTGGAGACTTAGGTGGACTCATATCACAAACTTTAGGAAAAGAAAGGGACTAATTGATGTTCCTCAGGGGCATCAATAGGGACACAGTTTTTGTTGACAATTGATTCAGAGTGCTTTGGTTGTCTTGGTAATTCTGGAAGAAGTTCATGGTTGGAAGATGGTGGAGTAACAGCACAGACTTTCTAGAGCACTATTGCCAAGCCCAGCCAAATACCTGTAAAAAATGGCTCTAAATAAATTCTGGAGCTGCAGAATCCACAGAATGATGGAGTGAAGCAAATTTCCAGCCCAACACAGCCTGGAATGTCTCTGGAAAGTGTCTATTACACCATGTTGGGGGCAGGGTGAAGTCCAGTGAGGGCCTTGCTGGCACAGACAGGACTGAGCAGGCCTTGGGCAGACTGAATCTCTCACACCTGTGGTGGTTTCCAGACTTCATAATCCCAAAACACTGAGGACAAATTGGAAGGTCAGTGGGAAAAGCGTGTGGGACCAGTGCAGGAGAGTGGTGTGATCCAACCCTAGCCCCAGGGCAAAGAACCTAAGGCAGCCATAGCAGCAGCAGGGGCAGCTGCAGCCACTGTTTCTGAAGCTCTAGGCCCACAGATTGTGGGGTAGATCAAGCAGCTGTGACAGTATAGCCCTCCACCCCACTGGAAGCAAAGAACTACCTTGAAAAAGAGGTGAAAAGTCAAGTAAATGACATGGGAAATAAGCAAAAACTGGAAAAAGAATCAGACTACAGAATCTTAATTTGGAGACAGGGAAGACCAAAGCATACAAACAGAAGAAAACAAAGTTAAAGTTCCTCTATTCAAAGTCTCCAAGAAAAATATGAAATGGTCTCAGACAGTGGAAGAGCACGAAAAGGATTTTGAAAATCAAGTAAGAGAAGTAGAACAAAGTAGAGCAAAAATTAGGAAAAGAAATGAGAGTGATGCAAGAAAATCATGAAAAATGAGTCAACTGCTTGCAAAAAGAGATACAAAAAAATATTGAAGAAAATAACATTTTAAAAAATAGACTAACCCAAATGGCAAAAGAGATCCAAAAAGCCAATGAGGAGAAGAATGCCCTAAAAGGCAGAACTGACCAGATAGAAAAGGAGATCCAAAAGCTCACTGAAGAAAATAATTCCTTAAAGATTAATATGAAACAGATGGAAACTAATGACTTTATGGAAAATCAAGAAATTATAAAACAAAACCAAAGGAATGGAAAAACGACAATGTGAAATATCTCATTGGAAAAACAACTGACCTGGAAAACAGATCCAGGAGACACAATTTAAAAATTATGGGACTACCTGAAAGCCATCTTCAAAAAAAGAGCCTAGACATCATCTTTGATGAAATAATCAAGGAAAAACTGTCATGATATTCTAGAATCAGAGGGTAAAAGAAATAATGAAAGACTCTACCAATATCATCTCCTGAAAGAGATCCCAAAAGAAAAACCCCTATGAATATTGTAGCCAAATTCCAGTGTTCCCAGGTCAAGGAGAAAATATTGCAAGCAGCCAGAAAGAAACAATTCAAGTATTGAGGATAGCACAAGATCTAGCAGCTTCTACATTAAGAGATCATAGGGCTTGGAATATGATATTCCAGAAGTCAAAGGAGCTAGGATTAAAACCAAGAATCACTTACCCAGCAAAACTGACTACAATACTTCAGGGAAAAAATGGTTGTTCAGTGAAATAGAGGACTTTCGAACATTCTTGATGAAAAGACCAGAGCTGAATAGAAAATTTGACTTTCAAACACAAGATCAAGAGAAGCACGAAAAGGTAAACAGAAAAGAGAAATCATAAGGGATTTACTAAAGTTGAACTGTTTACATTCCTACATAGAAAGTTAATATTTGTAACTCTTGAGACTTTTCTCAGTATTTGAGTAGTTGAAAGGATTATATACATATAGACAAAGGGCACAAGGTGAGTTGAATAGGAAGGGATGATATCTAAAAAAGTAAAATTAAGGGGTGAGAGAGGAATATATTGGAGGAGAAAGGGAGAAATGAAATGGGGCAAATTATCTCTCACAAAAGAGGCAAGAAAAAGGTTTTTCAATGGAGGAGAAAAGGGAGAAGGTGAGAGGGAAAAAGTGAAGCTTACTCTTGTCACATTTGACTTAAGGAGGAAATAACATACACACTCAATTACAGGAAAGTAGGGGAGAAAGGGATAAGTGGAGTGTGGAGGGGATGATAGAAAGGAGGGCAAATGGGAGGAGGGGGTAATTAGAAGTAAACACTTTTGGGGAAGGACAAGGTGAAAAGACAGAATAGAAAAAATGGGGGGCAGGATAGGATGGAGGGAAATATAGTTAGTCTTTCACAACATGACTTTGATGCAAGTCTTTTGCATAATTACACATGTATAACCTATATTGAATTGCTTGCCTTCTCAGTGCGGATGGGTGGGGAGGGAGGAAGAGAGAAGTTGGAACTCAAAGTTTTAAAAACGAATGTTAAAACTTTTTATATGCAACTTGGAAATAAGAAATACAGATAATGGGGTATAGAAATCTATCTGCCCTACAAGAAAATAGAGGAGATGGGGATAAGGCAAGGGAGGGGTGTGATAGAAGGGAGGGCAGATTAGGGGAAGGGGTAATCAGAATGCATGGTGTCTGGGCGTGGGTGGAGGGGAGAGATGGAGAGAAAATTTGAATCTCAAAATCTTGTGGAAACGAATGTTGAAAACTAAATATATATATTTTAAAGAAGCTCATGGTTGCCATAAGCATTGGGACCACAGAACTAGAGCAGTCAGAAGCAGTTTGGAGTGCACAGCCTTCTTCCTCCTCCATTCCTTCCATCCCTACCCACTAACCTCTCCACTTAAAAAAAGTAGCTCTGTGTGCATAGACTACAGTAGGACCACTATTCTCACAAGTCCCATAAATTCATCAGGCAATCAGCCAACAAATATTTTTGGGCTCCATGTGTAAACTGCTGAGGATACAAGAAAAATAGCCGCTGTCTCCAAGAAGAAGAAGCACATTGTGTTGGGGATAGAAGATAGGCAAATAACTAGATGCATGTAAGGTATATCAAGTAGATACAGAACAGCTGGAGTGAGGGTGGGAGGGACTTGGGAAGACTTTCTGCAGGAGGAGGGATGTGAGCTAGTTCTGAAGAAAGCAAGGGAAACTAAGGTGCAGAAGTGAAGACAGAAAAAGATATGGACAGGCAGTTGTCAGACAAAGAAATCAAAGTTATCTACACTCATGTGAAAAAATGTTTTACATCACTACTGACTAGAGAAATGCAATAAATACAACTCTGAGGTACCACCTCACACCTATCACTTGGCTAATATGACAACAAAAGGTCAATGAGAGATGTTGGAGTGGATGTGGGAAAACTAGGACACTAACTGTTAGTGAAGTTACGAACCATTCTGAAGAGCAATTTGGAACTATGTCCAAAAGGCTATAAAACTTTACAAACCCTTTGATCCAGCAATATCAAGAAAGGGGAGAGGAGGGTGAGGGGAAGGACCTATGTGTACAAAAACATTTATAGCAGCTCTTTTTGTGGTGCCTGAGAATTAGAAATCAAAGTGATGCCCATCAATTAAGGAATGGCTAAACAAGTTGTGATCTATGATTGAAATGGGGCGTTATTGTGTTATAAGAGATGACAAGCAGTATGATTTCAGAAAAACTAGAAAGACTTACATGAACTGATGCATAGTAAAGGGAACAGAACCAGGAGAACATTGTACACAGTAACAGCAGTATCATTCGATGAAGAATTGTGAATGACTTACCTATTCTCAGCAATATGATGATCCAAGACAATCCCAAAGGACTAATGATAAAGCAGACCATCTGCCTCCAGAGAAAGAACTGACATTGGAGCATGATACTTTTCACATCTTTTCTTTTGTTCTTTCTCTTTTATTAGAGACTTCTTGTACAAAATTACAAAGTTAATATGGAAATGTCTTACATAATTGCACATGTATAACCTACATCTGTTTGGTTACCATCTCAGGGAGGAGAAGAGGAGTGAGGAGAAACTGAATTTGGAACTCAAAATAAAAAAGATAAATATTAAAAGAAAAGTTTTAACATGTCTTTGGGGGGATATTATATATATATATGTGTGTGTGTGTGTGTGTGTGTGTGTGTGTGTATATATATATATATACATATATGCATATATATGTATATACACACACGTAAGAACCAATGTAAAAGCATAAGGACAGAAAATGAAATGTTATGCCTGAAGAACACAGAGAAAGTGAGTACAACAGGATTACAGAGGCTTTAAGGGAGAGTAAAGTACACTATAGGACAACTGGAAAGTAGGAATGGGCCAGACTGTGATGAGATTCAAATACCAGATGAAAGACTTTAGATAAGATTTTAGAGGTAACAGGGGAAAACTCGTGATTATTGAGTAATAGGGGGCAAGTGGTCAGACCTATATTTTAGGAAAATTGCTTTGATGTATTTATGGAGATGGACCAATAGGGGAAGACTCAGGGTCAGAAGATCAATTAGGAATTGCAATAGTCCAGGTGGAAAGTCTAGATAAGAGATCTGAGCTGTGACTGTAAAGAAAGCAATACCATTACTTACTAAGCTTCTCAGGATAGTTAAGGAAAAGAATTTATATATTTTAAAATATTTATATGTTATAAATATATATATAATATGTGGTGACAATGAACTAGAAATTTAAGGGATGCCCATGAACTGGGAAGTGGCTGAATAAGTTGTGGTATATGATGGTGATGTACTACTGTGCTGTAAGAAATGATGAACTCAATCATCTTAGCGAAACATAGACTTGCATGAAAGGATGAAGGATGAAATGAACAGGAACGAGAGAAAGTTGCATATAATAACAACACTGTTGTTTTAAGAACAACTTTGAGTGAGTAAGTCATTTTGACTATTATAAATACCCTAATTAGTTACAAAGGACATATGAAGGAAGATGCTAGAAAGAACTAATAGAAGTATGTATTACGATTTTATAAAGATACACGTTGGTGCCTTATGTTAGCCTTCTCTAGGCAGGGGGGCAGGGAGTGGGGAGGGAGAAAAAAAGGAAAAAAAAATTTACATAATAACTTTATTATATAAAGGAATATCAGGCTGTACATAATTGATTTGCAGTTTCACGTAAATCATCTTTTTTCTATTCTATTATATGTTATAGAAATGCTTGCTTTCTTTCTTAAGTTCGGAATAAAATAAAATATTTTAAAAAGAAAAGAAAGGGATGTTATATATGAGATGTTATAAAGATTAACTCAACAAGACACTGCAACAAGTTGAATACTTGGAGTAAGGGTGAGTGAGGAGTCAAGGGTGTAGTGACAGTTGCAAGCCTGGATGGCTGGGAGAATGGTAGTATGCTCAGCAGTAACAGGAAAAATCAGAAAAGGGGAGAATTTCAGGGGAAAGATAGTGAGTTCTACTTTGGACACATTGCATTTAGGATTCCTATGAGATATCCACTTTGAGATGGAGATTAGAACTCAGAAAAGAGATGGTTTGGATTTGTAGATCTCAGAATTCTCTGCATAGACTAATTGCACCCCAGGGAGCTGATGAAATTACCAAGTGAGATAGTATAGAAAAAAAAAAGAAAGCAGCCAAGGATAGAGCCTTAGAGGACACCCATGATTGGGGATATGACTTGGATGAAGATCTAACAAAAGAAACTGAAGTCTGATAAACAAGAGAAGATCCAGGAGATTGTAGCACCACAGCTAGAAAATTATCTGTGTATCTAAGGATAGAGGTGACTCAATAAATAGGGTCCTGGGCCTAGAGTCAAGAAAATCTGAAATCAAATCTGACCTCAAATATTTACTATCTGGGTAACCCTGGGCAAGTCATTTAGCCTTTGTTTGCCTTAATCCACTGGAAAAGGAAATGGCAAACCACTGCTGTATCTTTGCCAAAAACGTCATTTGAATAGTATTAGCATGCTATGGTCCGTAAGGTCATGCAGAGTCATAAATGACTGAAAGACTGAATGACAATCCAAGGATACTCAATCTATTCCAGAGAAATTGAGATAAGAGGTCACTTAGAAGGTTACTGCAATAGTCCAGGTGAGAAGAGATGAGGGCTTGATCTAGGGTGTAAATGGAGGTACTAATACCTAATAGTAATAACACCTGGTGTTATTATTATATTATGGTGACATCATTTATAAATTCTTCTGGGACCCAGTTCCACAAGTGAGTTAGAGTGTGAGGGTAGGGGATCAAGTGTAAAGGGAAGTAAGACAAGCCAGCATAATATAGTTCTCAACTCCCTATGACCAAACCTTCCCTGAGGGGAAGCACTGTTATAAAAAAGGGGTCTGTCATAGACCTAACCATACCACAGTGTTATTCCTTCCTACCACAGAGATGCCCTTCTTGCAAATGACTTTACTTTCCAGTGTCCCAGACAATTCTAAATTGAAGAGAAGGTACTGATCTGCATTGGTTTTTTCATCAAGAAATCCCCGATGCTTAATTTCTTATGCAGCAGTTAACATAGTAAATACTATTTTATTTTTTTCAATTACATGTAAAGATAATTTTCAACATTCATTTTATATAAGATTTTGAGTTCCAAATTTTTCTTCCTCCCTCCCTTCCCCATTCCCAGGATGGCAAGAAATCTGATATACTTTATACATGTGTAATCATGTAAAAGATATTTCCACATTAGTCATCCTGTAAAAGAAGAAGCAGAACAAACGAGGAGAAACACAAAAAACCAAAGAAAGTGAAAATAGCATGCTTCAGTCTGCGTTCAGACTCCATCAGTTCTTTCTCTGGATGTGGATAGCATTTTGCATCACGAGTGTTTCGGAATTATCTTAGATCATGGTATTGTTGAGAAAAGCTACGTCTATCGGAGTTGATCATCACACAATGTTGCTGTCATTGTGTGCAGCGTTCTTCTGGTTCTACTCACTTGACTCAGCATCAGTTTACATAAGTCTTTCTAGATTCTTCTGAAATCTGCCTGCTCATCATTTCTTATAGCACAACAGTATTCCATTACATCTATATACCACAGTTTGTTCAGTTATTCTCCAATTGATGGGCATCCCCTCAATTACCAATTCTTAGGTATCACAAAAAGAGCTGCTATAAATATTTTTGAGCATTTGGGATATAGACCTAGTAGTGATATTGTTGGATCAAAGGATATGCACAGTTGTATAGCCCTTTGGGCATATGGACTCATGTTTTCCTGATCCACAAAAATATCTTTGACCAGTAGATTCAATTGGCCTTTGATAAAACTGAAGAAGTCTTATCACAGATTTAAAGTCAGATGAGATCTTAGAGATCATCAAATCCAATATTTTCATTTTACGAAAGAGGATACCTGGACTGAGAGAGGTTGAGAATCTTGCCCAGAGTCATAAAGCTAGTAAGTGTCTGAAGCCAGATCTTCAGGTCTTCCTGACTCCAAGTCCAGCACCCCATTCACTAGATCATCAAATCGCTTGGTCTGACTAGCAGCATACAGAAGCTAGTTCATGAGCTGGGGAACACATTTGGTACTGTCCATAACCTTCGGAGGGCAGAAATGGTTGGAGGTCCCAGCCTGCTGCTTACATCCTTCTGTAGGAGAGCTCTGGTGGCTTCTGAGGGAGTTTCAAGCTGAAGTTGGTTCTGTCCATCAATTTCACTGGGCACATCCTGCTCTGTGGCCAGGTTCAAAAGAAAAGGAAAGCTGAGGAGGTTCATGCCCACTAGGTTAAGGGTTAAAATTTGGAGTTCATGACCTTTTAATATGTATATATATATAAAATATATATGTGTGTGTGTGTGTATAAAACACTATCAAGATTTTTCATGTATATAGTTAAAATCTGGAGTTCATAACCTTTAAAAATATATATATATGTATATATATATATATATATAGCTATCAAGATTTTTTTAAAAGGTACATACACACATATACACAATATACACACATATACATACATATATAACATATGGTTTCTATATTTTGATAATTATAATTGGTTTCCTTTGTAATTCTATGCATTTTATATTACGTATTTTTAAAAAGACACATTATTCTGAAAAAAGGTCCATAGGCTTCACCAGAAATGGTTGAGAACCTCTGTCCTACACACTTGGAATCTAGTTAGTGATAAGGACAAAGACATATAATAAAAATGATCCGAAAGTTATCCTGAATTTAGAATCAGAGGATCTGGGTTCAAATCCTGACTGCCGTTTGTTACTCATGGAATCTGGGACAAGTCACTTAACCTCTCAGGTAGACCTCAGTTTCCTCATCTGCTAAGCCAGGGAGTTGAGTCAAAGTTCCTTAAAGCTTTAAATCTTTATGCTTGTGAAAGCAAGTCTAGACTGTTGGGAAATGCTGAACAGCTGTACCTCCTACTACATGTACCACAAATGAGTCAAGGAGGAGGGCAAGGGGGAAGTGAGACAATGAAGCAGATTTCATTCTATTTCTCAATGCCACTGATCTTCATTGTATTTTGAAAAGGCAGTTTGATTTGTAATCAGAGCATCTGGTTTCAAATTCTGTCTCTGATGCTTACTGTATAACCTTGGACAGATTGTTTAACCTCTTTGGGTCTCAGTTGGTCTGCTGGTGATGGTCTCTAAGATCCCTTCTAGCTTTAAATCCATGATTCTATGGTACATAGCCCCAGACACCTCCACTGGGAACACAGGCCAGAAAAATGTGAAATAAATTTCAATTATTGGCATTTCCCCCCGTTTCTTTCCTTCTACTTCCTCTCCTTAAATGCAGCTCAGAAGTAAGAAAGGAAGTCTCATTCTGGCTTTTCCCTTCACTGCCTACATTCCCCTCCTTACTCTTACCCCCAAGACAGAGTATCCATTAATGAAATGCCTTAAGAATAAAAGAGAATTATTGTATGTTTCAGTTTTATCCAGTCAGATGCATGAGATCATAGCCCCAAACTTTCCTTCGATGATATTGGTCAGGTCAATTCTTCCAGCATTCATTTCTTCACCCTGGGACACACACACACACACACACACACACACACACACACACACACACACACACACTCACACTCGGATCTGGGAGTAACCAGGAGCAACATATAGGTCAAAAGATTTTGAAACTAAAGACACAAAAATGAGTAACCTCCATTAGAAAACCAGCTGCTCAGAGAAGCTGTCAATTTGCTAAGCAGAGATAATTGGCAGATTTCTCCATTTTCATGTTGTTCCAGCAGCAGATATTGTAATGCAGCAGGAACAGTGACTTCTTCCCAGCCTTTTCAGAAGAGATGTTGCCAGTATACCAACATTTTGGCCCCCATCCCCAGAATTCACTGGTCCTACCCTATGGAGAAACTGAGTCATCCTTGAAGATGCTAACTTGCCCATCAACTACCCACAAACAGCATCCTTTGGGTCAATATCTTACTGGTTATTGGAGGATCACCAAGAGATTCAGGATTATTGATAGGTCATAGAAAGCACTGGCATTCAAACCTTTAAAGGGGGGAGTGGGGAAGTATTAGGTCACATGCTATCTTTGCACCAATTACTGATAGAGGAGGCAAGAAATCTCATTGTCATTTCCGCGGTTCCTAAAATCCTTGGGGAGCACTGGCTTGGGATTTCAAGCATCTAGATTGGAGTCTAGACTCTGATACACTGCTGTATGATCAGAGGAAAAATCTCTAAGCTTCTTGGAACCTCAGTTTTCTCATGTGCAAAATGGAATAATAAAAACCCATATCCAAAAGGCCTTCTCTCCACTTGCATCTACCATCCTAGCTCAGACACTTCTCACTTCTCATCTGGATTGTTGCAATAACCTCCTCACTGATCTCCCTGCAGGCATTCCCCCTCCCCTCTTCACTCCCTCCTTCACACTGCTGCCACACTCAGGTGCTCTTAAATCACAATCCTGACCATGTCACTCCCCTGCTCAAGAAGCTCTTGTACTTTCTTATTGCCTCTAGGATAGATAAAACACAAATTCTTCCCAACCTGGCTCTGTTTGGTCATTCCAGGCTCACTGATTTCTTCAGGCACTCAACATTCCATCCAAACTGACCTTTTGAAGGTCCCATTACACAGGGTTTCATGTCCCATCACTGGATATTTGCAGAAGTTGTTGTCTTGGCTTAGAATAGAGTCCCTCCTCACCTCCACTTCCCAGAACCCCTAGCTTCTTCTAAGACTCAGGTCAAGTATCCCTTCCTACAGGAACCTGCCCTGACCACCCCACCCCAGCAAGGCATTAATGTGCCTCAAATTACGAAATATATGCAAAGTAAAAAAATTTACTTCTCTGTGTACATGCAGTCTTCCCCTAGCAGTGTTAACTTGTTGAGGGCAAAGATTGTTTTATTTTTCTCCTTGTGTTCCCTGTGCCTGGTAGCACTTAAAATGCTTATTATATGAGTGAATGAATAAAGGAGGCTCAGCAGCCTCACCCTGAGCAAGTCACTCAACTTCTGTTTGCCTCAAACAGAAACTTTTGCCAAACTGAGGTCCCAGAACTGTTGTAAGGATAAAATGAGCTGAATATTTGTAAAGTTTCTTTGCAAAGCTTAGTTTTATATAAATGCTTGTTGTTACTGCTGTTATTACTTCATTATCTTCCCCACTTCAAATCCTCCCCTCTTCTTATCTTCCCTGTTTTCTTAGATAGAGTTGGGAGTACCACCTTATTCCCAATCATCCAGACTTTCAACCTAGGTGTCACCCTTAACTCCTCACGCTCTTTCATCCCTCATATCCAATCTGTTATGAAGGCCTGGCAATTTCACCATTATAGCATCTCACATATGGCCCCTTCTCTCCACTAACACTGCTATCCGCCTGTTACAGGGTCTCAGTACTTCATTCCTGGGCTGTTGAAATTGACTGATTGATGGTCAATTGAGGCTCACCCTGCCTCAAGTCTTCCCTATCTCCATTTCATCCTCCACTCCTAAAGCACAGGTCTGACCATTCCAAACTCTAGCAACAGTTATCACCTCCAGGAGGTAATACAGAATCCTCCATTTGGCTTTTACAGTCACTACTACCTGGCCCCTTAATACCTTTGGTGTGTTATTACACCTTCTCACCTTCGTATATTTGGTGATCCAATGACTCAGTCCCCCTTGCATTTTCTTGCATGATACTCATCTCCCAGCTCAGAGCATTTTCACTAACTGTCCCTTTTTCCTAAAATGCTCTCCTCCCTCTCTCCCTCCTAGCTTCCCTGGCTTCCTTCAGGTATCACTTAATGTCCTACCTTCTGCAAAAAGACTTTCCTGGCTCTTCATAATCTTAATGCCTTCCTTTGAGATTCTCCCCCCGCCCCCACAACATTTATCCTGTACATATATTTGCTTCTATATAGTTGTTTGCATGTTGTTGTCTCATTAAACTGTGAGTTCCTTGTGAGCAGAAAATGGTGTCTTGCTCATGATTATCCCAAGCATGTAAACACCTTGAAACCTCATTCTCAGGTAAGACAGGATCAGGAAAAGTCACTTGAATGATTCATATTGGATTAGTTTTTTTCCTTTGAATTGTGAATTCACAATAGGAATTATCAATAAACACAAAAATCTCAACGTACAAAAAACGAGAGGATTTCATTAGAAACTATGAACAAGTTCTATTGTATAGTTTTTAAGTACATTTATATAAATTTGACAAGGTCATAACCATATTGCTCTATTTGAGGTATTTTTCTGAACTTCTATTTTTCTTGTTCTTTGAAAAAAAATTTGATGCTTCTCCCCCCCATATTTGTCACTCTTTACTAGACTACACTCTCCTCTTCCAAATAAAGGCCTTCTCTTCTAACAGCTATTTATAGTTGTGTTGAAATTGTATCTAGTTTTGCTCTCCTCAACCATCCCACCAGTTAGTATAATAAGAATATATTTGAGTAAGCAGCTTATTAGCTTTTACCAGTAAGGTAACAATAAATAGGAAATAGCAAATCAGAGTATAAAGGGGAACATAGAAGCTACTTGCAAAACCTGCCTGCTAAATTATTTAAGGCCACATCCATAAATCATGGTAAATTAGGAGAAGTAAGCTGGTTCCTAATATAATGGCTCCTCTGTCCTAATAACAGCTCCTTGTTCTGTATACTGCAGAACAAACCAGAGAAATGTTATGTTGATAAGGGATCCCTAAATTGGCAAGGATAATTTTGAAATGAAAGTGCAAGTACCACGGTGGTAAGGATAAGAGTTAGGCTCTCCCACACCATCAGAACCCTGTAAGAGTGGAACCCCCGAGCCTTGCCCCTCAAACCCTCCTCCACCCCCTCCTCTGCTCCATGCTGCCTGAGGGGCCCCAACACTGACCTACAGTTACATGACTTTATGTTCCCCTTTCAGTCCTAGCTGGGTCTGTCTACCTCTCCCCACTCTCTTCCTTACACTATTTGCCTCTGTATTCTCTGTCCCTTATTAAAATGTGACTGATGCCTTACCACTTGCGTGCTGTCAGCACAATCTTTCCCATGTCCAAAGAATCAGGTTTGTTTGTCCAGACCCAACTCAGGACCCCATTTATGGTCCCCTATCCTTAAGCAATAAACTGAGGTTATCCCAGCTGGGACTAGTTGTTCCTAGTCATACCTCACAGTAGGCAAGCAGGACTGAGAAAAAAACAAGGACAGATAAGGAACTTCTTGTCCCATCTTGGGTTGGGAACCTGCCTTCATGGTTGGGTCCTAATAGAACGAGAGTCAAGCAAACAAATCACCACCTTGGTCTTCAGAACTCTGATCGAAGCAGCAGCCAAATGTGGTTAACTGAATCTTCAGAAAGGACATAACTTGTCACCCAGTTAAATACCTACTGAGAACTCTACAGCATCTCTGACGAATGCCCACCTATATTTCATGGATGCTTCCATGTTTAAGGCAGCCTATTACAATTTCAAGCAGCTCTAATTCTTAGAAAGTGCGTCCTCCTATTGATCCAAAAATCTGCATCCCTGGGGATTCTGTCATTGAGAGGAAAAGATGAAGGAAAGAATAAGTAAAACCATCACTTATTAAACACTTACTGTATGCTAAGCACTGTGTTAAGCACTTTGTAAATATTATCTCATTTTATCGTTTCATTCATCACTTCTTTGTCAGTAGGGGAATGTTTGCTTATATTTAGAAAGCAAAATAAATTTGGGGATTTAGAGCTAGTGTCCAGACTGACTTTCAATTCAGAAGAACCTGTCATTCATCTCCCCAGTGATTCCCCTGAATCTTCATGAACTAGTTGTGCAGGATTTCTAATGCTCCCTCTAATCCCCTCCACTAAGTCTAGTCAGGATGATCCCAATCCTATGACCTCTGTGTTGGAGGAAAGGCCTATTAAAACACCACAAGATCTCCTCATAGCTTCATGTAGGGGAAAGGGAAAATGGTTCACTCCAAACCCACAACTATGTGCCCCGTGCTCAATGCAGGGATATTGTTCTAAGAATGAGTCCTCTCATCTTTAGGTTCACTTAGACCTACATTTAAGTGTCCCTTCATGTTTGGGGAAAGGATTAACACTTGAACTTAAGATATTCTTCTGGGACAGGCCATTATGGGAAATCATTTTACTTAACTCTGAGCAATTATTACAAGGACTTTGTTTTTCCTCTCTCTCCATCCTTCCCCACCCCATCATTGGCAGGGAGGGAGTAGGAGGGGCAAAAAAAATCTTGACATTGGGGGAAAAAATTTAATTAAAAACCATTCTTTGGGTTTACAGCAATTTTCACTGTGCTTTGCTCTTCCAGTTTTCTTCTTAGAAAATACAAAACAACACAAATCTTCCTTTATTACAAAGAGCAATAGATATAAAAATTGTTTTCTCAGACCTCTTTATACAATTTCCCTAGAAGAGGACCTCTGAACCTTGACTTTAACCCCTAGGAGTCCTTCTGCTTATCAGATGTGAATCAACAAGAGAATTACTTCCCTCTTGGAAAAAAGCTGAAACTGAGCACCTTGATATTCCTAATTACGAAACTCAGTCTGGTGTCAATCTACAGGCACACATTTTATTGTGCTTCACTTTATTGTGCTTTGTAGATGATGGGATTTTTATAAGCTGAAGGTCTGGGACAACCCTGTGCAAAACAAAATCTATGGGTGCCATTTTTCCAATAGCAGGTACTCACATTGTGGCTTCATGTCAAATTTTGGTAATTCTCTCAATATTTCAAACTTCGAGTTATTATTATTATTGTGGTGATCTGTAATCAATGATCTTTGAACTTATTATTGCAGCTGTTTTGGGGTGCCACGCATCATGCCTATATAAGACAGTGAACTTAATAGGTAAATGTTATATGTGTTCTGACTGTTCTACCAACCTGCCATTCTCATGTCTCTCTCCCTCTCCTCTGGCCTCCCTATTCCCCAAGGCACAAAAATATTGAAATGAAGCCAAAGACTCTACAATGGCCTCTAAGTGTTCAAGCGAAAGGAAGAGTCAATAGATAACAGAAACTTCATTGTTGTCTTATCTTAAGAAATAGTCACAGCCACCCCAACCTTGGGCAACCATGTCCCTGATCAGTCAGCAGCCATCAACAATGAGCTAAGGATTATAACTTGCTAGAGATTCAGATGATACTTAGCTTTTTTTTTTAGCAATAAATTATGGTATGTACCTTTTTAAAGTACTATCGTACCCCTATTAAATGACAGTATAGTGTAAAACATAGCCTTTATGTGTACTGGGAAATCAAAGAAATTGTGTGACTCACCTTAGCATGGTATTTGCTTTGTGGTAGTGGTCTGGAACCAGCAATATCTCTGAGATATATTGTAAATAGAACACAATCCAGATTAATTTAATTCCCTTAGTTTAATTCTAGGCATGTAGGACAAATGCTAATAAACACCTTCCACAGTCACCAGAATCAGAAAAGGCAATTTCAGAAGTTAAAAAATAAAGATGAGCTTCACACCCCTGGAAGTAGAATAGGAAAGCCTAGGTGATTATTTGTGGGAGATTTGCAGAGGAGGGTTCACAAATCAGGTTGCTTTGGACTAAATGGTCCATAAAACTCTAGGATTCTATAAATATTGTCCTTCTCTAATGTTGTCAGCTCATTTTTACTTCCTATTTCAAAGGATGCAGATGCATAGGGGGAGACTCCGAGGTACAGGACTGAAGATACCTCGAGGGCATTCTGCCAGATGATAGTGTCAGCAACTCAAGCTTCGGAAACAGAGGAAAGGGTTTCCTTGACTCCCAGAGATGGGTCTTTATATGTCCATTGGCAATTTTTCTCCTAGTATATCATGTTTTTATTTCTTTTGCTTCTATGACTCAATGCCCTGCCCTACTACCACTACACCCTTAAAGATTACCACCTATAGAATGGACTTACACTCAGTTATCACCACATTTTTAAATAAGGCATTTATTAAGCACTCATTTCCATATGACACTATGTAATCTCAATATGGTCTCGAGCCTACCCTTCATAATAGGTTAGGTAGATTCTGTAATTCTCCAAGTTTGATGTATTAAAGGTATTTAAATAAATAAAATTAATTAATTAAAACTCCCTGAAAAGGCTTAGTTTTTTTTTCCTTTTCCATTTCTTTCTCTTAGGAGGAGTGTTATGATTGGCAGTTAGCTGTCTCTAGAAGTGCCTTATACTTAATCCTGGAAAGTGAAGTACTCTGACCAAATCATTCGTGATCATCTGGTCCAACCACAAACATTTATTAAGCATCTGTTGTGCCAGGCACAAAACCAGGCAGTGAGTATAACGAAACGAATAAACAAAGAGCAGTTTCTGCCCTCAAAGAGATTATATTCTCAGGGATTGGTGTGGAGAGTAGATGGAGGGATTTGAAATGTAGACAGATAAAGATGTACTTGAAAACTGGGGGAGGGAAATTAACACTACCAACTAGAGGGCTTAGGAGAGGCTTCTCATAGGAGATGGTTCATGGGGCTGAACCTTGAAGGGCCCTAGGAATTCTAAGGGGTGGAAATGTGAAGAAAATGCATTCCAGGCATGTACAAAACATACGCGAAAAACTTTCTTAAGGAGAGGCATAACAGCTACAGTGATTTAGAATGAATTTAGTTCGAAGGACTATTTCTAGTATCCCAGGTTTTTTCAAAGTGTGGTCTGGATGTGAGACATGGATACTTTTTTGCACAGCTATTATGTTTCAGGGAGTAAATTCAGTGGGAGAGGAAGAGGCCACTGTAGTTGCTGTTACTTCTCTAAACCAGAGATCCTCAGTTTGTTGGCATAGCACAGAAACACCAACATATGAGAGTCTAATTAAACATGTAAGTAATTTATCAGCAGCTAGGTATTGGATATAGCACCTGGCCTGGAGTCAGGAAGACCTGAGTTCAAATCCAGTCTCAGACACTTACTAGTTGTGTGACCCTGGGCAAGTCACTTGATACTGTTTACCTCCGTTTCATCATCTGTAAAATGAGCTAGAGAAGAAATGGCAAACCACTCCAGTATCTTTGCCAAGAAAATCCTAAATAGAGTCACAACGAGTTGGAAATGATTGAAAATGACTAAATAATTGATCAGAAATTGGCCAGAAATTGGCTAAATCATAAGCAATAAGTCCTCCTGATGGTAGTCATTGCCAAGGACAGAAAATGTGTAGTTAGTGGAATGCATAACTGTGTGGCTCGATGGTGCAATCACCATTGACCAAAGGAATCACATCTACCATTCCTATACAGAAATTAAAGCCCTCAAAAAGTCATAAGCTATATTTGGGCTAACAGGTGTAGTTGGATAATCACTGCTAGAGACTGTGTTCGTCCTTCGTTGCCAAAGAAGACCATGCCATCAGAGACATGATGACATGACTTGCACTTGACTTTGTTTTGAGTGAGTGAGGTCTATGCAAGACACCAGCCTCACTTCTCCTTCAGAACCATCTGAATCCAGTGACCAAATATTCATCAGGATGACTGGAGATGACCCAGGATGCACTGGGAGACCTTGCGCCCTTTAGGCTAGAGATAAAATAGATAAGAAAGCACTAGATGGGGAAAGGAGGGAGTGGTCAACGCTGTCATTATCATCAATAACATTAAAATGAGAAAATGTCTAAAAAGCATATTTCAAACACTAGAATATTAAACAAATCTCAGTTATTTTTTTCCTCGCTGGGATTCAGATGTGATTAAATTAGTTGAGGGAACTCTCTCTGTGTAGAGTCCCTTCACTAGCACCTTTTTCATCTATAAAATAGCTTTATGGAATTGCCTAGCATGCCCTCACTCTGATGGTGGAGGATATATGGAGTAATCCCGACCACCACCAACTCCATTCCCCCTGGGCTCGATGGCCCTGGCTCTGGCCCTCAACACCTTTGGGGGGCTTCTGGGTCTAGGCATTGGCAGCAGCAACAGGGTCCTGGAGTCCCCAGCCTTTGGCCACTCTCCCTGCCAGATAGCCAGGAGAACCTGTCCCAGACACAGCCCTTTGCCCAGCTCTGAGTGCCTGCCTCTGTCTCCTGGCCTTGTTCCCTAACATCTCCCTGATCACCTGCCCAGGCTTCTCTGTGAGTCATCTAGGACATGTATACCACCTGCAACAGTGTGTAGCAAAAGAAAAACAAAGTCTTAGGAAGCCAAGAAAACTTTTTCAAATCTTCATTGATTGAGGACCTGCAGCAGATGTAAATCAAAAAATATGAGAAGCAAACATTATATACTGGCAGTTTGATTCAATTCAAAAAATATTAACCACCAGGTTATGTGCCAGGCAATGTGCTCAGTGCTGAGTGAAGCGTGGAGATGTTTTATTTAATGTTTCTAATGCTCAAATGAAGCTCTGACATGTTTTTATTCCAAAAAAAAAAAGATAGAAATAATAATATTAATTTATCAATTAATAATTAATAATATTGTCAATATTAACATTACATAATAATGGACCAAAATGACATCACTATGGTAGAATCAAGTTTCACTGTAGCTGATCAGCTTGGGTTGTTCTACTACACATGCGGCACAAATAGTTCATGTGAACATTTGGGGTGGATACTCTAAATTTGTGCATCCTGCATCTTGCATTTCCTTTGAGTTGCTTCAATTCTGCTTTGCTCTTAGAGCATCTTTGCTGTGGGCATGCCATGCTGAGCGGTCCTGTGCCAGTTTCTCCCATGTCACACAACCAATTCCAAAGTTCTTAAGAGAGGCCTTGAAAGTGTTCTGTATCACTGCCTCTGACCACCACGTGAATGCTTGTCCTGTGTGAATTCTCCATAAAATAGTCTTTTTGGCAAGCTCACGTTTTGCATTTGAACAATTTGGCCAGCCCGTTGGAGTTGCAGTCTCTTGAGCAGAGTTTCAACGCTTGGCTGTTTAGTTTGACAAAGGACCTCAGTGTCTGATATCTTATCCTGCCAGGTGATCTTCAGAATCTTCCTAAGACAATTCAAATGGAAGCAATTTAGTTTCCCGGCATGGCACTGTCCAGGTTTCACAAGCATACAATGAGGTCAGCCTAACGGCTGTGTAGATCTGCAATTTGGTAGTCAGTCTAATACCTTTTTTCTCCCATACTTTCCTTCGGAGCATCCCTGACACTGAGCTAGCTCTGGCAATGCATGCGTCAACCACATTCTCAGTGTGTACATCCCTGGAAAGGACACTAACAAGGCAAGTGAACTTATTCACTGCATTCAAAATTTCTCCCTTTACCATAATCTCTAGATAAGGATGGTACAGTGGTGGCTGATGGAGCACCTGTGTTTTCCTGGTGTTCGTTGTTAGGCCAAAATTAGCACAGGCAGCAGATAATCAATCCATGCTTCATTACACCTCAGCTTCAGAGCCTGCACTGAATGCCCAATCACCAACAGGTAGCATTTATATATCACCTAGTATGTACGAGGCACTTTGCAAGTACTACTTCATTTAACTCTTAGCAACTCTGGGAGATAAATGCTTTTATTATTCCCATTTTACAAATGAGGAAACTGAGGAAAACAGAAATTAAAGAAACTTGTCTAGGGTCTCATAGCTAGAAACTGTCTGAGGTTAGATTTGAACTCAGATCTCTTGACTCCAGGGCCAGTGCTCTACCCTCTGCCATCATTTGGATACAAGTGTTACCCTTCTGAAGGCTTGCCAGAGACATTTTGATATACAGTATCTAAAACACTCTTGGGACAGAGAGCTCCACTACTCACTGATTAGTCACCACTCCTAACTTTTTTTTTAACGCTGTATTAAACATTTTCCAAATCCTTGCTTTGCAATGAATTCTTCATAAAGTTTTTAAGACGTACGATCAATAGGATCTGGAATGTATGAAAAATGGCATATTTTATAAATTTCACACTGTCTAAAACTTTCAGTGTGAATCCTGTATGCCGCACTTTTTTCAATTTTAACAAAATAAGCCATTTGTTGGCATCTCAGGGAAGAACAATTGCGGTCTTCAGTAATGAAATTGTGGAAACAAATGAGTACATCTTGGTATTTATTTGTTCACTGGGATTTTTGTTTGCTTGTCATTAGCAATGTTGGGATTGCAACTACTATTTGGTGTATTCATGATGACTTTTTTTGGCTGCCCTCTATAGAAACATATAATGTTTAACAATTAATTAATGGAAAACTGCCTCCTTTTTATTGAAACAGAAAGAGTTGCTAGGGCAGTAAAAGATGAAGAGTCAGTGGCAGAACACGAACTCAGGTTTTCCCTGACTCTATCCACTATGCCTTTTTTCTTTATAATTATTATTTTAAAATATGATGAAAAATTGTATACATGAAAATATGGAAGCATATGTTTTCATTTCAATAAGTATTTATTGAGTAACCCAGGAAAATATAAGCTTTTTGAATGAAGCGACTACTGTAAATTTTGTCTTCATATACCCAGCACTTATCACAGCGTTTAATAAAGGCATCTTGAATTGAACCTACTAAGCACATAAATGACAATAGGTTCAAATTGAATTCCATATTAGTTTCCCCTTTTTTTCTTTGAAGAAAGTCGGGTTAAAAGACTTGCTCAAGGTCATATAGCTAGTAAGCATCCGAGGCTGGATTTGAATTCAGGTCCTCCTGACTTCAGGACCAGTGCTCTATCCATTGAGTCACCTAGCTATCCTACCGTGTCCATTTCTTGAAGTAAGTAACATTGATCCCTGATGTGTGTGATTAGGCTGGGGCAGGGGCGGAGGAAGTAAGGAGCCATTAGTTTATATACTTTCGTAGAAAGAAGGCCATGTACAGAATAACCATCTCCAGCCATGCACCCACCCATCTATCCCTCTCTTAAGGAAGTTGTAAGGACTGAGAATTCTTGTTTCCAAGCAGAGGTGAATATCTCAAATAGAGAAGCGGGAAAGAGGAATGGAGAAGGCAAGGTAGTAAGCATTTACTAATCACCTTTTAGGTGCTAGACACTTTACAAATATTATCTCATTCTATCAAAGTCAAGAAAGTCAGAAGATGAAGTCTAACATTGAAAAGGGTCCTGTTGTACTATTTGGTACATAAGCACTACCATATACATAGGTACACATCAAATGTATTGAAGGGGAGGATGAGGGAGGATGGATTGTGGAGAGAGAAGAGAAATAAGTCCTTTGCCAGTTAAATATGACCTTTGGGGTTATTTTGACTGACATCACTGATTTCTTTCAAATCCCCTTCAAAGAAGATGTGACTTAGAGGGATGGTATTTTATTGGGTTGCTATATTATACTCATTAAAATTTAAGCTCCTTGAGGGCAAAAATATGTTTTTGCCTTTGTTTGAGGCTCTGTCATTTAACACAGTGCCTGGCACGTGGTAAAAAAAAAAATACCAACAACTTAATAAATGCTTAATGACTGACTGTTGTGAATGCTTGGTAAATATTGTGAAGTTTCTTGGTAAGATTATAGACCACCTCCTAAAAGACCCTTTAGATATTTCATTATATTATCACCTCACTTGGGGTCAAAAGGGGCTCCATTAACCAAAGAGTCATATGGTTATGATATTGTGTCAATAGCTGAAATTGATGAGGAAATGGATAAAGTGCTCCACCAGAACAGTCCCTCCATGTTAACAGCAATCCATTAATTAATACTCTTTGGGGGAAGTTATTCAACCAGGTATATTACCAAACTGTGCTATCATTTAGCCCATATTTTACCAAAATTCTTGAAATGAATATTAAACAGATAATTTGAGAGCATTTGGAGAACAATGTAGTGAGCCAACACAGATACACCAGGAATAAGTTGTGCCAAGTTAATTTCATTTCATTTTGAGATAGGGTTACAAACTTGGGAGGAAAACTAGGTGGCACAATGGATAGAGGACTAAGTTAGGAGGACCTGAGTTCAAATGTGATCTAAGATACTTGCTAGTTGTGTGACCCTGTGTAAGTCACTTAATCCTGTTTGCCTCAGTTCCCTCATATGTAGAAATGACTTGGAGAAGGAAATGGCAAATCACTCCGCTTTTTTGTCTAAGAAAATCCCAAATGGGGTCATGAATCAACTCACCTTCAAAAAAAAAAAAAAAACCCAAACAACAGCATCGGTTGGTAGATTGAAGGAATGCCAGTGTACATTTGTTTCAGAGCAAAGCATCTGATACTTCGATACATATGGGGGAAAGATAGTGAAATATGAACTTAACTGTTTTTATGTTAACATGATGAAAGCTCTGTAGTAGAATGTCTTATTTCTCTTTTTCAAAAATTTTATTAATGATTTGGACACAGCCATGGAAAACATGCTGATTAGAACTGCAGATGTCACAGTGCTAAAGGGCTAGCTAATGCAGGAGATTATAGAAGCAGGAGTTAGATGATTTTGACAGGCTAGGCTAAAACCTACAAGAGGAAATTAAGCAGTACTAAATTTAAAGTGTAAATTTAAATTTACAATTTAAAATTATAATTTAAATTTGAAGCTGCATTTAGGCTTAAAAAATCTAATATTGAAGTTCACAGGTCATAAATCATGTCATAGATTTTGAAATCATCTAAGTTAATCACCTCATTTACAGCTAAGACAATTAGAAGCATGGGAGGTAGGGGGGAAATTATTAACCAAAAACAGAATAGAAATTATCAAAAGACAGGAAATAGGTTACTACGACTGCATAAAATTAACAAGATTTTGGAAAAAAAATCAATGCAGTTAGAATAAGAAGAAAAATTAGAGAGAAGGAAAACTTTACATAAAGTATCTCTGATAATGTCCTTGAGATTACCTTAGATGTACAATGTATTTATCTTGAACATAGACTTTTTTACATGTTTTCTCCTCCTTTAAAATCTGAGCTTCTTGAGGGCAGGGACTAGATTTTGCTATTCTTTGCATCCATAGCATTTAGCGTAGTGCCTGGTACACGGTAAGTGCTTCATACATATTTGTGAACTGTTGGCTACCTGATAAATAACTGATAAATAAATTGATAAATCAGGGACATATAGAGAATTCACATTAATATTAAAGATCATGATCCATAACCAAATAAATAAGCGGTCAAAGGATATACATAAACAATTAACAAAAGAAGTGCTCTGAACTATCAAAATATGTAAAAATGCTTTAAATCACTAATAAGAAGAGAAATGCAATTAAAAGTCTGAGATTTCTTCTCATAGCCATCAAATTGGCTAAGGTGATGAAAGACAGAAATAGACAAAGAGCCATGAAAACACAGGTACACTGAAAACAATAAAAGCTACCATATAGAACTTTAAGGTTTGTAAAGAATTGTATATATGTTATTTTTATTTGAAAATCACACCAACCCTTGAGATAGGGGCTAATATTAGCCCCCATTTTATAGATGTGAAAACTGGAACTGAGAGAGCTTAAATGACACAGCTCTTAAGTATCTGAGGCAAGATTTGAATTCAGGTCTTTCTGGCTCCAAGTCCAGTGCTGTATCCAGTATCCCACCTAGAACCAGCTGTTCTAGTTCTAGTGACTATATAAGAAAAATCACGAAAAATTATTTATACCCTTTGACCCAGAAACACTACTACTGGCCATGCACCACAAGGAGATTAAAGACAAAAAGAAAAGTCCACATATACAAAAATATACATAAGTAGCACTGTTTCTGGTAGCAAAACTCTGGAAACAAGGTAGATAGTCATTAACTGGGGAGTGGCTAGATGAAAATAAAGGAATATTCATGTGTCATAAGAAACAATGAATATGAGAATTATGCTTTTAATTTTTTAAACTTATTTTAATTAAATTTATTTGTTTATTAAATTTAAAATTTATTCAATTTTTAAATTTATTTTAATTAAATTTATTTTTATTTCCAGATCTTAGCACAGTGCCTGGCATTAGCGTAAGCACTTAATTAATGCTTGCTGACTTTCTGAGTATCTGAACTACTTGATTCAATGTGACGCAAATAGAACCAGAAAACATGCATAGCAAAACAAACATACGTAATGACCATAATTGTGTAAATAAAAACATCACTGAAAGATTTTGTTGTTTAGTTATCTTTTTCCTTTTTGGCAGAGAAATGGCAGTCGAAGTGTGGGAAGATGATATGAACGTTACTCTTTATGTCAGGCACCTCACTGCCTGACTGCTTTTCTTTATTCCAATTCTCTAAGTCAGTCACCTAGCATTTGTGAAGCATCTACAATATTTCAGGGATTGTGCTAAGCACTGGAGATACAAAGAAAGGCAAAATACAGTCCCTGCTCTCACAGGGCTCCCAGTTTATTGGGGGAGACAGCATGGAAACTACAGTAAGTACAAACAGGGTGTGTACAGGATAAATCGAATGTAGTCTCAGAAGGAAGATACTAAGATTGAGGACTGGGAAAGGCTTCTTGCAGAAGTTTGGATACTAGCTGGCACTTGAAGGAAGTCAGGGAAACCAGGAGACAGGGATGAGGAGGGAGAGCATTTCAGACATGGAAGACAGCCAGTGAAAATGCTGGGAATCTAGAGATAGAGAATTGTATTCAGGGAGCAGCAAAGAAACCAGTGCCACTGGATCCCAGAGAACAGGGAAAGGAACAAGTAGTAAGTAAATAGGAAAAGGATGGGACTGCGGTTTGAGGTGGAAGGACAGGTTATGCAGGACTTTGAAAGTCAAACAGAAAATTTTATATTTGATCCTGGAGGTGATACGGAGCTTCTGGGTAGGTTAGAAAATGATGATGGTGTAAAAACAAAAGACTTCAAGAAATTTCTTTTTTTTTAAAATAAAATCAGATACATTGGTTACTATTGCTGAACTACTTCTCCCTTCATTTTTATTATTTGTTATAAGGAATGGCTATCTGAAGTGTGGTGGGGTGGGGAGAGAGAAGGATAAACAGAAATGTAGATGATGCAAAATAGTAAAAAATGAAAATGAAAATTTTTAAACAAAAAATTAAATCAAGAAAAAAGGTACAATGTGGAAAAGATTTCATTTGTTAATGATTCATGTGGGAACAGATGTAATTTAGTCAACTTTACATGCTCACTCAGAGATGAAAATATATTATGCAAACCTACAAGGGCACATGACTGCCTCTCATATACTCCCACTGTCTATATCCTCCCGGCTGTCTTTGGTCAGTTAGTGAGTCAGTTAAAAATCACTAAGTGCCTATTATGTGCCAGGCACATAAGTGCCAAACATTGGGAATAAAAAGAAAGTCAAGAGTCATTTACTGCCCTCTAGGAGGTCACAATTTAATGGGAGAGTCAATATGCAAGCAATTATCTACAAACAGGCTATATATGTATGTATATATGTATGAGTGTATGTATATGTATATGTGCATGTATATGTACACATACGTATATATACATATGTGAATTAATCAACAAAGGAAAGATACAAGAATTAAGAAAAGACTTCCTATAGAAGATGAGATTCTAGTTGAGACATGAGAGAAACCAGGAAAACCAGGAGGTAGAAATGAGGAGGGAGGAAATCTCAGATATGGAGGCAGCCAGTAAAAATCCCAGAGATAGAATGTGTGGTTCAAAGAATAGGAAAGAGACCAATGTCATTGGATCAAAGAGTTCATGGGTGAAGGGAGGGTGTAAGGCATAAGAAAATTGAAAAGATAGGAGATAGGATAGGCTATGAGGGTATTGAATGCCTACTGCAAGATTTTATATTTGAACCTGGAGGGCATAAGGAGACACAGGAGTTTACTGAGAAGGAGGAATGGACTAGAGTGGGGATAGACCTGTGGTAGGGAGATTAACCAGGAGGTTATTACAACAGTGTAGGAATGAGAAGATGAAGGCCTACTACACCAGCATGGTGACAGTATAAGACGAAAGAAGGACATGTATTTGAAAGACGTTGCAAAGGTGAAGTTGACAACCCTTGGGAACAGATTGGATATAGGGAGGAGTCAAGGAGGAAGGAGCTGAGGATGATACCTAGGTGACAACCAGGGATGGGAGGATGGTGGTACCTTAAACAGTAATAGAGAAGTTTGGAAGGAAAGAGAATTTGGGCTAAAGCATAATGAGTTCAATTTTGTTGAGTTGGAAATGGCTACAATTCATCCAGCTGGAGACGTCTAACAGGCAATTGGACATTCGTGACTAGAGGATAGCAGAGAGATAAGGGCTGGATAGTCAGATCTGAGAATCATCAGCATAGAGATGACCATTGAATCCATGGGAGCTGATGAGGTCATCAAGTAAACTAGTATAGAGGGAGAAGAGAAGAAGAGGAGAAGAGGGTAGAGCACCATGGGACACCCACCCTTCACTTTTACACTGAACAAAAGGAAAGAGTTGGTGTGGCAGTGGTCATTAGGCACCTTGGGAGGGTAAGAGAGAAGTATCCATTTTGAGCACACAGAGTAGTGTAGATGGAAAGAATAATGGTGAACCTTGACACCAATCCTGACTCTCTTAAAACAACTCACAGTCACCTAGTGTTTATCAAGTGCCTACTATATTCCTACCACTATGCAAAGTGCTGGGGACACAACAAAAGGCAAAAAACAGTCCCTGCTCAAAAGGAGCTCACAGTCAAATGGAGAAGAAAATGTGTTAACAACTACATACAAACAACATATATAGAAAATGTATTGGGGGAACCACAGAAAAATGGCACTAAGATTAAGGATGGCTGGGAAAGGCTTCTCGCAGAAGGCAAGACTTCAGCTGATATTTAAAGGAAGCAAGAGAGGGTTGTGAGGACAGCTTATTTAACCTCTCTTCGTTTCATTTCTATCATATGTAAAATGAGAGTTTTTATGGTTTTTATGACCTCTAGTATTTCCAACTCTGTATCTATGATCCTATGAAACCACTTGACCTTGATGTTAAAATTTCTTACTTCCGTCCCACTGTCAAATGTTGGGGGTGTAAGCTCAGTTTTCATGTGAACAGTGTCTGGCAGGTAAAAGTGAGGACTTCTAAACCTCAGAGTTCTCACGAGGTCCCCCAGGGAACAGCTGGGGATTGAGGCGTGAAACACGGGTTATCTGGTGCATTTCCACCTCTTCTCAGTGGGAAACTTGCTGGGGAGAGCATCCCACCCTTGAGATTGGTCCGTGGTCTGAGCACACCTGTTGTTGATTAGCTAGGGGCTGAGAGCATGCACGGTATTCACGTGAGAAGACAAAAAAATGATCCTACAGCAAACCCTTTTATTTGGCATCAAAAATAAGACAAATGAGACCTCTGAGTTTTGAAGTTGTCTGCCTTATTCCTGGTCCATAGTAGCAGCTTAATAAATGCTTGTTGACTATTTTGGGAATTGTCATCTTGTGATCAATGCATCCTTAGGAAGCTGAGCATTCTCTTCCCTGAGAATTTGAAGTCCACATTGTATCATTTTGAGGGGCTATGTTCCCAGTTCTGTCATCACTACAACACCACAGATGTGGTCTCCTTGACCAGCCAACTCCTCCCAGTTTAGCCAACAGATACTTACAGAAGATGATAAGGATGAAGAGAGAGGAGGCCACAGCTCATCATGTAAAGCATAATGCTGATGTGGTAGGCTAGGCTTCACCGGTCACAGATGCTGAGTATCAAAATAGAAGGAACCAAGAACCCTATGGCAATACTGAGCTATAAGGAAAAGAAAAAGAATGTCATAGAAAAGGGACAGACATCATACTTCTCTTGTGAAGGGCAAATTAACATCTACATACTCTTGTTAGAAAGAAGAATGTTAGAGTCATATTTCCCAAATTCAACCTTTCTAAAAATTGTGTAATTTTCTACTTCAAAAATTTTAAGAAAGAGATCAATCTCATTTATAAAAAACAGGTACAAAAATTCTAAATAAAATATTAGCAGACAGGATACTACCAACCTCACAGGACTTTTGTGAGGTTAAGAAATAGTGGATGTACCTATTATAATTAGGGAAAAGTATATGTAATTTATAGACTATTAGAAAATGATTTAATCGTGATAAGATGTTTATATTTTGTAAGAGCATTTAGTTCTTAATAAAAATTTTTAAAAGATAATTTTAAAATAAGCTATAAAGAAAGGGGGTCTCTTCACCGGCCCCCTCACCTACTCTTTAGGACCTTTTTGAAGGGGAGTTATGGAGTGTGAAATCTGTAGTAGTAAATACATAGCATCTCAGTGGTGAACATGATATTCCTCACACATGACTCTCCTTCTGTCTTTGCACTAACTCTTCTCCATGTATGGAATGTAATCCCTTCACATAGATCCTTCTATATCAGACCTGTACAGCTTGTAAACTTCTTTGGCCTGCAGATGGGTTAGACTAGAGACAGACTGATGATGTTTGGTTGCCGCAGGTCACGTGACAAACAAGAGAGCATGAGAATGGCAACCCTGTGTTTCCTGTAGCCCTAGAAAATCTTTTGGCAGGCCACAAGTGGCTCGCCCGTAGGCTGTATGTTGTGCAGTCCTGTTCTATAGGAAGCTTCCCTTCTTTCTGATTCCCTCAGCTGTCAGTCAGTAAGTCAGTAAAGATTTACTAAGCTATTACTATATTCCAGCAACTGTACTAAGTGCTGGGGATACAAAAAGAAGCAAAAAACAGTCCCTGTCCTCAAGGAACTCACAATCTAATGGGAGAGACAATGTGTTTTAGAGAGAAAATACATACAAGCAAGCCATACGTAGGATAAGTAGGAAATAATTCAAAGAGGGAAAGCACTAGAATTAAAAGTGGTTTGGAAAAATTTCCTGTTTTTATTGGAACTTAAAGGAAGTCAGGGAAGGCAGTAGGCAGAAATGAGAAGGGAGAGCATTCCAGGTAGGAGGGACAGGGAAAATGCCTCAAGCCAAGAGATGAAATCTCTTGTATGTGGAGCCGGTCACTGGATAAAAGAGTAGTGTAAGAGGACAGGTAAGGTAAGGAGAGGCTAGGTTATGAAGAACTTTGAATATCAAATGGAATTTTGTTTTTGATTCTGGAGATGATAGGAAGCCACTGGAGTTTACTGAATATGGAGATAATATGGTTGGATCTTCACTTTAGGAAAATCAATTTGTCAGCTGAATGAAGGATGAATTGGAGACCTGAGGCAGACAGACCCACCAGCAGGCTTTTGGAATAGTTCAAGTGTGAGATGATAAGTGCCTGCACCAGAGTCATGACAATGTCAGAGGAAAGAAGATGGTGTATTTGAGACATGTTGCAAAGGTGACATCTACAGGCTTTGGCAAGGGATTGGATATGGGGAGTGAGAGACAGTGAAGAATAAAGGATGACTCTTAAGTTTTCAACCTGGGGGACTTGAAAGTTGGTGGTGTCTTAGTAAGAGAGAAGGTAGGAGAGAGGAGGGGTTAGGGGAAAAGATAATGAGTTCTGTTTTGGACATGTTTAGTTCAAGATGTCTACTGGACATCCAGTTTGAGATGTCTGAAAGGCTGCTGGAGATATGAGACTGAAGGTCAGAAATTAGAACAGAATAGGTAGATTTGAGAATCATCAGTAAAAAGATGAAAGTTAAATTAATGGGAGCAGATGAGATCACCAAGAGAAGTAGTATAGAATGGAGAAGAGGAAAAGGTCCAGGACAGAACCTTGTGGATACCCAGGGTTATAAAACTTGACTCAGATGAAGACCCAGAAAAGGAAGCTGAGAAGGAGTTGTCTGAAAGGTAGGAGGAGAATCAGAAGAGAGTGATATACTATAAAACCTAAAGAGAAGAGAGTATTAAGGAGAAGAGGGTGATGAACAGTGTCAAAGGATGAATCTTATAAACTTCAAAGGAAGAAAGATTATTGAGTGAAGCAGGTAGGGAGAGAACCTGGAAGTGGCAATGGAGAGCAAGACATATTCCAACTCCCCTGCCTTGACCAGTAAGCCAAGGGCAATGAGTGAAAGTGCAGCCGGAATTTGAAAAGGTGTCCAGGGAGGTTGTGTCATCAGTGGGGAACCAGCTTTCAGTAAAGCTAGAAGATGATGAAGATTGATGTCTATGGGAATAAGGAATTGGCTGGTTAGGGGATGGTGAATGGAGCTTAAGCTTAGCTCAGCCTTAGCTTAGCCCCTCTCAAAATTATCTTTTTTATCCTGTATTTATCTCATACACATATACACATACATACGAGTGTGTATACACATACATATTCTAGATATACTTATATATACATTGTTTCTCCCAAAAGATTGAAAGCTCTTTGAGGAGCTATGTCTTATATCCCCAGTACCTAGCACAGTGCTTGGGGGAGAGAAGACATTTAATTAAATGATCATTGCTTGTTTGAAATGAATGTCAGGTAGATGATAGGCTTTATTTCATCCTAAAATAAAATCAGAAAGTACTTAAGACTCAAGAGAGATCATAAACAGATACAGGAAATATATAAATCAGTGGTATCAAACTCAAATAGAAACAAAGTCTATAGAAATAGGCTACATATTGACTTACAAAATCACAAATTAGCATTCTATACTGTTGTATTGCATTAAAAAAATTCCAAATTAATTTAATTAGTTTTGACTAAGTTCAGTCTGTACTATAGAATTTTGTCAGTGCTATGGTTGATGGACTGAGAATTGACATTGATTGCTCAAAAGCAATAGACAATATGGAGGGAGCAAGATCTAGACCTTGCTTCTTCTCTTTGTTATGTCTTTAGGTCCTTACTGAACCTCCAATTTGGGGGTGTGATGGAAATGAGAATGGATGTGGCAATTTTCTCTTCAAGTAGGTTACTGCTCAGAAACTCCCTTTCTTTTTCCATATGACCAGATCGAGCACTCAGGGCAACTCCCACTCCATTCTCTTTCAAGAAATCTAAATGCTGACTCCATACTGCTTGGGTAATCTCTTCTCTAACCAGGAATAATATAGTCAATGAACTTTTCTCTTTGGCCATATGGGTGAGAGCTCATCAACCTTTGTCATATGTTTCTGTTTCTTTTTCATCCTTCCTTTCTTCCTTCCTTCCTTCCATCCTTCTCGTTCCCAAAATCTTAAACCTAGTGCACTCTGAAGCCCAGGTTGGACAACACTAGGTTCCTTCCCAAGCTCCACTTAATGGCTGGCTTAGAGTGATTATCAATAGTAACAATTTCTCTTTCCCTCCCAGTTTAATTTAGTTATTTTTTTTCTTTTGCTCATTAAAAGGGCCATTCTCTGACTACTTCACTCAATGAGCTCCCTCAAAGTGAGTATGTCAAAAGGCCTAGCCTAAAAAGGCCAAGGTCTCCCACTGCATCCTGGGTCATCTCCAGTCATCCTGATGAATATCTGGTCACTGAATCCAGATGGCTCAGAAGGAGAAAGTGAGGCTGGAGATCTTGTACAGCCCTCCCTCACTCCAAACAAAGTCAAGTGCAAGTCATGTCATCATTTCTCTGATGTCATGGATCTTCTTCAAAAACAAAGGATGAACACAACAAGAGATTATGTATACACATATGACTCCATACCCCCAACCCATCTGTGTTGCATACTGATATGTCCTCTTAAATTAAAAAGGTAAAAAAAGAGTTAAGCTGTTGTGTTGGATCAGTTTTATAAGCTAGCACAAATGGTGGCTCCTCCCAAACAGGTCCACATTCCCAAGAATTCAAGCCAACAGAATCATCTTGGGGACAGCCCCATTCACTGAAATTCTGACTCTAGTAGAGTCCAAGGGGGGGAGGCATCCTAGAGCCAGCCTATTCATCTTAAGACAGTCCCAATCACCGACACAATCATACTGGCATGTCTACACTTAACAGGAAAAGAGATATGAGGAAAGTGGTGGTTTCAACAAACACTCACCTTCAAGTCAGCTCAGAAAACATACCAGATCAATCCTTCTTAAACTGTATTTTGTAGTATAATGTTAAATGGCACTAGAGTCAAGAGACTGAAAACACTGTCAGTATCTACCATGAGAAGCTAAGGTTTGGCAAATGCTCTCTAAGATCTCTTCTAATTTTAAAATAAAAGTGAAACCAGGATCAGCCTAATGATTTGAAAAGCCCCACAGGGCCCCCACTGTATGAAATGTCCCTCTCCTGCTCACTGTGGTTTTTCTTCCCTTTTTACCTGTAGCAAGCTTCTTACCATTCTTACTCATATGATCATGGGAACAAAAAATAGGACACCAAATATTTTTGCCCCTTTCTGGGATGGAACAGGTGTCTGAAAGTAGCTGGGAGACCTACCCAGCTAAAATTTCATTGGCTAAGTGCCATAGAACTAATAATGAAACAGGAAAGGCAGTAACTTCTAATGGCCTGGTCCAAGGTATGAATACCAAAAGAGGTTGCTTTTTCAACAAGTAAGTTCAGAATACCTGTGAAAAGGACAAAAGATGTGTCCAGAAAAGTCAAACTTACTTAGCAATAGTTAGCAAGTACCAAGGAAGCTGGTAGAATCAGGAATCTAAGATTAAAGTGAGATTTTAAAAATAGATAAAAAGAAAATCTCTGTATGCATCAAAATATTTATAGCAATATTTTTTTGTAGTGGTAAAGAACTGAAAACAGAAACAAGGAATAGACTTTGGAGTAACAAAAAACAGGAAATAAATTCATGTCCATGGTTTGGAGAACGAAAAATGAAGACTGATATATTAATGTAATAAACGTTATTGTCCGATAAGAAACAGTGTGTGATAAATATAGAGAATTATTGATAGATTTGTGTGAAGTGATGCAAAATGAAGCAAGCAGAACCAGAAAAAATAATTTGCATGTATTATGTTATATTATGTACATATTATAATATGATCATAAAAACTGGAAGAAAAAATATTTGATACCAAGTACTCCAATATTATGATGAAATTTGATCCCAAAAAAAAGATGTGAGAAGATCCTCCCTTCTTTGTGGTGATGGGAGACTATTGGTGTGTAACACTACAAATAATGTCACACTTTTTCTGTGTGGTCATTAGTTTTGCTGAACTATTTACCCCCTTTTTATTCTTTGTTTTAAGATGATTCACTGGGAGGGGAGGAGGAAATAATGCATTGGGAAATGTAAGTAATATAAAAATAAAAGAAGAAAATAAAAATATATTTAAATTTTTAAAATATTACTAAAAAGAGACACTAGAGGATACTCAAAGAAGAAGTCTGTGTGTGTGTGTTGCACAATTTGCTTACACGCTTCATCACACTAAGTTGAGAACATGTCCATATTTTTATGGATATGTCCAACTAATCATAACCTCCTTTATTTTTCCAGATGAGTGGTAATTGTGAACAGCTTATACAAATATTGCCCCATCTCATGAATAGGAAGTAATAGTTTCATCAAAACAGCATAAACCCTCTCACTAGAAAGCCTATTTTATGTGCTAACTGCCCTTAGACCTCTCATGGAATCACACATTAGGTCATCTAGTTCAACACATACATGAACAAGAAGTTTACAACATCCTGTTGCCATCCAACTTTCATGACCTCCCATGATGGGGAATTCACTACTTCTTGGAGCAGCACATTCTATTGTTATACACATCTAATTGTTAGGAAATTGTTGCTGCTGCTTTCTCATTTCAAGCTAAAATCCTCCTTAGTTCCATCTTCTAGGTCCAAATAATTGATCTTCATTCACTTACCAGTTGTTCAAATACTTGAAGATAATCATCATATTCCTTAATAAAAGTCTGTATATGCCTACTGATCTACCTCAAAAGCTGAGATTCTCAAAGTTGGAATCTCCATTCAGCAGTAGCCGAGCTCATTGAAATCCAGACTGATAAAAATCCCTCCAGAATCTTCACTTCTTTAGGCTCAAAATCCACTTAATTCTTTCTGCTGACCCTCATCAAGACTCACTTTCTCTCAGTCCTTTACCTTCATGGTTGCCTATCCCCTGAATATGTTCCAATTTATGTCTGCTTTAGTCTCTAAAATGTCTGTTATTCAGAATCAAAGACAATATTCCAAATGTGACCCTTTGTTGTATATAAGCTGAAGAATGTCACCTTCCTCATTCGGGACACTATACTTTTTAAAACTGTATTTGTTTTTCTGGCTCTCAAGTCATACTGTTGATTTATGTAATCTTGTTTGTTATAGTTTTACTAATAAAAAATATTGAACAGAAAACGAGCAAGGAAAGAGCCCAGAGACACTCTAATATGGACCTTCCTTCAGAATGCACTGACCAGAGCCCAAACACTATTCAACTAGTTCTGAATCTACTTAACTGTTCTACCCAACAGCCCACATTTTTCCATCTTGTACACAGAATAGTGTGAGAGACTTTCGTCAAATACTTTGCTAGGATTCTACTGATCTACAAGACTAGTAACTCTGTCACAAAATGAAATTAATTTAGTCCATTATGACCTATTGTTGATGAAGCCATGCTGACTCCTAGTAATCACTGCTATTCTTTATTTTAAAAAATTACATGTACATGTATATATATATTTAATGTGCAAAAATCTACCTTCTGTCCTATTCACTCAGACTTCCACTTCTTCCCCCTCCAATGAGAAAAACAAAACTGTTGTTACAAACATGTATAGGGAAGCAAAATAAATTTCCAAATAAAAAAATACATCTCATTTTGTACTCTGTATTCTCCACCTCTCTCGAGGTAGGCACCATATTTCACCATTAGTCCTCTAGAACCATGATTGGTGATTATACTGATGAGAGTTCCTAATTCTTTCTAGGTTGTTTGTTCTGCCACATTTCTGTCACTGTATAAATTGTTCTCCTGGTTCTATTCATTTTACTCTTCATCAGTTCAAAGAAATCTTTCAAGATTTCTCTGAAACTAACTCCTTCATTTCTTTCAGCACACAATAATTTTCCATCATATTTATGGGCCATAACTTGTTCAGTCATTCCCTAACTGATGAGTGTCCCCTCAGATTCCAATTCTATGCCTTGTAAAAAAAAAAGCCATACATCTTTTTTCATAGTCTTAGAGGGATGGTTTTTGTTTTGCTTAATATGTCTGCCTTAACTACCTTCCTAGTAATTCCCCTTTCCCTTCCTTTCCCCCATTTCCCTTTTTGAGTGAGATGTATTTTTGTACCCAACTGTGTTTCTGTGTGTATGCATATATATTTTCTTTATTTGACCAGTTCAGAGAAGAGTGAGGTTCAAATGTCAGCCACTATCCCCATGATCCTTTCCTCCTTATTTATATAGATGTCTATTTGAGAATTCTGATTATACTCATATTTTTTCCTAATTTTCCTTTCCCTTCTCCCACAAGTATATTATTCTTTCCCTCCTTTTCCATTCTTAAGATCATCAAGACATTATAAAATCACTCCCAGACTTTCTGTCTAATTAGATTCCTTCTATGACACCTGATGATGATAAGGATCTATAGGAACAGATAGCTCATCTTTTTATATTAAAATATAAGCAGTTTATCTTTGCCTAGTCCTTTATCATTTATTCACATTGCATGAAATTTTTTTTAATGTGGAAACTCTGGATTTGGGTTATGATATTCTTGGAAGTTTTCATCTGGGTATTTCTTTCAGAAGGTTTTGGCCTAGTATTTTTAATTTCTACTTTACTGTTCAGTTCTAAGAGCTCTGGGCAGTTTTCTTTTAAGGTTTCTTGAAATAGGATGTCTTAGGCTCTTATTTTGGTCATAGCATTTAAATAGTCTCCTCAATCTGTTTGCCAGGTTGCTTTTGCCATAAGATACTTTATTTTTCTTCTATTTTTTTCAGTCCTTTGACTTTAATGTTTCTTGTTGTCTCATGGAGCCATTGGCTTCTATTTTGTTTATTCCAATTTTCAGGGAGTTTGTTGCTTGGGCAAAGTTTTGTGTGTCTTGTGCCTGATTGTTAACTCCTGTTCCAATTCTTTCTTTCATATCTCAAATTTATTTTCCGTTTTTTTTTCCTTTAGTACTCTCCTTTCATTGACAAAAAAACATTTTAAACTCTTGTTTAATTTCTTTCATGAATTCTAGTTGAATCTGTGCCCAAGCTGTGCTTTGTTTTGAGACTTTTCTGGTGGATGTTTTGGAGTTATTTTCTTCTTTTGAGTTTTCATCTTAAGCATTTGTAACATTAATAGACTAGGAAGATCTTCCCTTCCCATCAATAAGCCTAACATATGAAGCCAGGATCACATGGAACTCAGACTTGGAGGAGCTTGCCCAAGGAAGAGAAAAAGAGATAGCATGAGCAGAGAGAGAGAGAAGCAAGCTGTGAGTAGGTGGACGGAGGAATTTGCTAGGGGAACTTGATTTTGTGAGGAGGCCTGATAGGAAGAAGGTTTAAGATGTTGGGGCTCCCTGGAATAGTGATAAGTGCCCTGTTAAATCTTACCTCTTGGTATTCTAAAGATGTCCCGAATAAATATTTTGGTTTTGTCTTTGAAGAAGAGAGTTTATTATATTTTGTGAATTTACCCCAGAAATATGCATACGTATTCATAATGGTTGCTATGGGTATTGCATTGGCATTACAGCATCCCTGTCACCACAATAGATTTTTATAGAGGATTATTTCGTTTGCTCATTCTTTAAGCCTATTTTCTGACTTCCAACTTGATAATAGGGCCAGGCTCTGTATTCTAGAAATCTAGAAAAAAGATCGTCTCAATAGAATTTAATAAAGGTAAATTGAAGTATAGGATTCCAAGCTTTATCAGTTTATTAGCAGGGCACAAACCTGTTCATAAAGTGGGTCAAATGCTATCTCAGTTAAACCAGTGATCTGGAGGAAGAGGCACATCTCCTTTTTATAAACATAGAACAAAGAACAGAACTGAATAGATGAGGGAAATATTACAATTTTTATAGAGTTAGGAGCTTCACCCAGTGGGTGAGGACCACATGATCGGTTACTTTAAGAAGAAGGGAATAACAATCATGTGGAAGTAGCAACTCTCCTTTCTATATTAGGGGAATGTTTGATTGATTTATGAGACTCATCTGCATCCTGAGGCTATTGGTAGTGGGCCAGGAATAGTATATTCCCTGGCTCCTAGGAAGGAGATAACAATCTCCTCAATTGTACAAGGACAGAGAAGGATGGACAATATATCTTGTGGAAATGTACCAGGTCAGCTTGTTAGACTTCAGCAAGAGCAAACAGATGTCATGAAATTTTTTCAGGAGTTGAAGATGTGAAGGAGAAGTTTTCTTTTAACTCACTCAGAGGGGAAGATACACTACTGTAACTAAGAGTCCAGTTGCAAAGTTAGAAATAGTGGACCAGATGTTTGGTGTCTACCAGCATCCCTCAAGGATCGCAGATTTCCTTGAGGCAAGAATGGAACAGTAATTAATAGGAAAATAAGATTTCTAAACTTCACTTATTACAGGCCAATGGAATTTCTCAAGTAATTTCAGAGACAAAGAAGCATGACTTAAGCAGTTACCAAAAAAAATCAATTAACTGTAAATAGGTTCAATAGAAAATGATATAGATCAATCTGATTATTTCAGTCTGAACTGGTCCTTTTGCTGCTTTCTTAGGGTTATTTAATATTGTGTTTTTCCAGGAATAACTCAGGTAGGACACTTCCAATCTTTCAACTACTAACAAAGCAATGTGATCCAGGGAAAAGTCTGATTGCCGTTTCCCTGATCTGAGCTCTGCAAGTTCTTCCATTGGGTTTGGGTTTGACCAACAGCAGACTAATGTTGGTTTTATCTACTGTAAGCTAACTGTGCTGGTTCAGAGTGAAAGAACTGCAATCTTCTCTTTGGTCTGGAATTGTGGCTTGGTTGTTATTCTACGGGCTTCAGAGCCATCCTGCTTCTGCTAGCTTCTAAACCTGTTTCTTTCTTGGTGTACTGCCCAGGTCCACACTACCCAGGAAAGCTACAACTGGGTTCAGGTCTACCCCCTGCGTCAGTCCACCCTGGATCTTCCTATTACTTCTACAGTTAAATATAAGATACTTTGGCATTTAAAACCCCTCACAACTTTATCCGTTCCTATCTCTCCAGTCTTCTTTATATGTTGGTTCCCTCCACATAGTTTGTGATCCATCAATATCTCCTTCCCTGCTCTTCCTTAAACAAAACATTCTGTCTCCTGACTTTGTGCCTTTTCACTGGCTGTCCTTCACTTCTGGAATGCGTTCCCTCCTTGCCTAATCTCTTGGCTTGGTAGGCTTCCTTCAGGACTTAGTATAAATCCTGTCTTCTTCAAGTCTGTCTGTCTCAGTTCCCCTAGTGCCTTCCCTCTGAGATTACCTTCCATCTACTCCGTATAAATATTGTATATACACAGTTCTTTGTATATTGTCTCTCCCATTAAAACTAGATGGCTGGGAAGCTGTTTTTGCTTTTCATTTCATTTTTATAGGTAGTTTGAATGATGTCCAGCCCATAGGACATGCTTACTAAATGCTTGTCATTGGACTGACATCAGATTCAACAGGTCTCAGGAAGTTCTCTATCACATGCTGAAAACTGTCCTAGGAACATCATACTTCCTTATCATTCACCCTCTATCAGCCACTACCATTCTAGTGGCACCTGTGGATTTTGATAACCATAAAAGCTACTTCCTTCTCAGAGGATTCAGCTCTACTCTACATGGATAAAGTTTTCTTTTCCACAAAGCTCCAATAATTCCATGGTTCCCTTTTTTTCTTCCGACTTCCCAATATGTTTATGGATTCTACTCTTTTTCTTTGTGTTCTTTTTACTCTTTGTGTTTCCTTTGCTGAACGTCTTTAAATGCATTTGCTGAGATTTTGACCTCACCAAGATGTCAAAGCAGATCAGTGACCTGAAACTTTCTGCCCACCTGACTTCATCAGTATAGCTGCTACACTAATGAAATTCTGTTTCAACTTATTCCCCAGTGGTTAGCAAACTCCTTCCCCTCCTTATTTTCCCAATCCCAGTGACAGGGAATCTCCAACTGCCTAAGAGTCAACAACTCATCTTTCAATCCATTCTCTCATTTCCACCCTCCTCAACCCTATCCCTCTAATGTCACACTCCAGAATTTGCCCACCTTTTCCATTGTGCACTCTAGAACTCATTCTTTACTATTAATAAACTTCCCTTCATTTCAGATTCCTTTTTATTTTCCTTCCACCTTCTGGTTTTCAGAGACCTTACTGTCTCCTTGCACTCAGATGAAAATGTATCCCTGGACATCCTTTGCAGCACTGGCTGCATGTTCTTGCATACCTTCTTGCCCACTGGTCCCAGAAGGGGAGTCAGAATACTCCTTACTTTCCGTTGTCAATTCTAGACTGTCTCTCTATCATTATCACTCAGAAATGCTTTCTGCTTTGAGGTTTAGTCTGTCCAAATCCTGATCCTGGCGGTTGTTCTCTATCATTTCCCAAGACATTCTCCTTTCCTTCTACGTGAGTTTAATGCCTGGTTTATAGTATTTTTCTTCATTCCAAATCCTACCCCCATAACAGGGAACTTCAATATACACAGTGATGTTCCCTCAAATGCCCTAATCTCTCAGTTCCTCAATCTGCTTAGCTCCCATGATCCCTCATGTACACACACATCTATATTTTACTGTCGCCCCAAACATTTCCATAATCAAGAAATCTGAAATTCTTTTATTCAATAATAATCTTTTACCATTCCTTCTCTGCCTATGTTTTACTCCTCCTAAATCTATTCTTTGCCTTCAGCTCCTCCTCCTCCCCTCAACACTTTCCCAAGCCATTGCCCTTGTTCTATCTTCTTCCTTCCCAGTTTGATCCCTATGAACCAATCCAATGCTACACTGTCCTTAATTCTCAAATCACTTTTCCCTTGTGCTATAATTATTCTGAAGATGGCAAAAAGTCTCTTAACTCTAGTTTCTCTAGCAATCTGTTTAGTTACATATTTTCCTTTTCATTTATCTTTGTTAAACTTAGCCAGAACTGAGAGAGGGCTATTGAAGTCTCCTGTCACTATTGCATTACTGTCCATATCTTGTATCTCAGGTTTTTGCCTGAGAATACAATATTTTCTTGCTCAGTCATTTGAAAAATATAATTTATTATTGATATTAGTTTATTGTCTATGGTTCCTTTGACTATAACAAAGTTTCCTGTTTATCCAAAACATAAAAATTTTGAATGTTTGTTTTACCTTTGTCCATAGCATGATTGCAACTTCTGCTTTTTCAGATGCACTTAATGCATAGTAAAATTATCTCCATCCCCTCAGTTGTATTTTGCTGGGCTTTGTTTAAACAGTTTTTGTTTTAATAATCTTTTGTTTTTTAAGTGTGTTTCTTGCAGCAAAAGATTATAGAGGATTTTAAAAAATTCAATCTGTCAATCTTTTTCTACTTATTGGAACTTTTAATTCATGCACATTTAAAGTTAAGAAAGTTATGTACATGTTTTTCTCCATCTGTCTCTAATAATAGAATTTTTCAGGGTTCCCTCCTTCTGCTATAAACATAGTACTATTTTCCTTCAGTTTCCTCACCTTATTCCTTTTTAAAGTGGCTTTATTCCAACTGGCTCTTTTCCCTTCTCTCCTGATCTCTCTTTCCATTTGTTATCCCTTTCCCTTTGGGGTTTTGCTTATTAGTTCCTTTTCTTTACTGATTTTATCTGGTTATCTATTGAATTTTTTTACCCTCCCCCCTTGCCCAAAGTAGATTCCTGTTTCTTCTCTTCCCTTTCAACTAGTCCTATTTATTAGTTTTTGTTAAAATTTCTTTTTTCTTTACCCCTTTTGTAAGAAGGTTCTCTCCTTCTTTTCAGCATCCACCCTCTCTTTCATATGCTATAGTTATTTAGTTTCTCTTTATTATCTATAATACTAGTGAAATCAAAACATCTGAGGTATCAGTTCTGGGCACTGCCTAGAGCTTATCTTGCTTCCTTGTAGAACTTCCTCGTTTTCACTGTATCTCACTCCCAGGAAGATGCCAATTTTTACAGGTGACAGAGAGGACACTGCTCCAGGGTAATATCCACTTACCTTCCCCCCAAACTTCCACTGAACAGCTTTCCTGATTATAAAGCCTACCTCTGACCCTCTGCATGTTCACATTCTTTTCCCCCATTTACCTCAAAATCTGTTCCCTGGGTCCATGTCCTACTACTCCGCCAAAGGCCAGTTGTCCTCAGGATCTCCAACTCTTTCCTTCCTGAGATAGAATGAGTGGTTTCTTCAAACATCAAATCATGCTGGCCTCACTGCTCACAAGGTGGTCATCTCCCTTCACAGAATATCTCATTTCACTCATAGAAACATTCCTTAATGGAATACCCTCCTTCATCAAAGAAAGGTCTACTATTCCTCTTCCCTTTTTCAATCCTTCTCTCTTCTCATCTATTCCCTGGCAAGCTCTTCTCTTTCTGAGACCACAAGGGTCACTTCCCCTCATTGCTAGCCCTTGAGTTGACCCTGACATATCATACCACCCCCACCCTGGTCCCCTCCCTATGTGCCCTCCTATGTTGTAATGTTGTCTCACCTGTTGGTAAGGAATCACCAGGTTCTGCTTATAATGCCCTAGGCCCACTTCTCCACTTTTATCTCCCCCGGACTTCCACCTTCATTCTCTTCTCCTTGTGTACATTACAGAGAAATATCTTTAATAGTCTCTGTACTGTCACTCTGTTGCTATTGCTGTCCTTAGCTGTTGAATTCATTCATCCCTCCAGCATTTCAGTTGTCTGAGGTGTTTGAGAAACAAAATAATCTCTTCTGGGCTAGTTTTCAGTCTAAGAATGTTTGAAATGCTTCTTTATTATTGAATGTCAATCTTTTTGTCACTTACGGTTAAACTCAGATTTACAGAGTAGGTCACCATGAGTTAATCCTAAACTCAGTTGCTCTTTGGAACATATTATTCCATTCCCCTGTGCATTTCCTGGTGCAAAATAGCCTTGTTATTATAATTTCCTTTCCATTGTATTTTAAGGTCTTTCTCCTGATCACTTGCAGAACTTGTTTCTAAAATTGGATTATTAAATTTAATAATTGTCTTGGACTTTGCAGCTTTTGTGGGAGTTTATTTTTTTAAATTTTTTTCTGGTGGTAATCTATGATTCCTTCAATTAGTATTTCATTTTCTATTTTCAAAAGTTATAGGTAGTTCTGTATTATTTATTTTATTGTGATATTCAGGCTTTTTTGTCTTTTTTGTCCTTCTGGGAGATCAAATCCTGAATTTGAGATGTGTTTTGCTTTGATATTTTCCTTGAATATTATTTTTTTATTTCTAGATTTTCCTTCACTTCTGTGTATTTACATTCCTAATCTGTTATTCTCCCTTTTGTTTCTTTGATGAAACTTGCCATCACAGATTCATGTTTTTTTATCCCACTCATTATTTTTGCTTTACAGATCATAAATTGTGCTTTTATAATTCTCATTTTTCTTTTAAACAACTTAAGCCCAGAGTTCCATGTTCTTTTCAAATTTCACAATATCTGTTGTCTCATCAAGTGTTGGATCATTTTTCTTTGTTTCACAAATTCATAGATGCCTGAATTAATTTATTAAATCTAGAGATCATATTTCCTATATGGTTAATGTTTTCCTAGTTAACATATCTGCTTATGTTCACGGTCTCTGAGATCTTTGATAATTTCAGTCTTCTTTTCCCTTATTTTCTCCTATTGCTCTCTGTCTGATTCTTTCCCTTTTGACAGTGGTTTATGTGGTGGCTAGATCTCATAGCTTCTCAGCTTTCTCACATGCTGGGCAATTCATGGTTCACCAGTTTAGATATCTTCTCCAAGTGACATTTGTGAGGTCAGAATGGAGAACAAATGGATACTGAGTTCATTATTTCTTGTTTCAGTGTTCTATCCCACCCTCTCTGTTGTTCAGCTCTCTGATCAGGCACCAGTGATGCACAGAGCTGCCATGCTGGTGCTATCAGGTTGATTTCTGTATTTTGGGTCTTCAAGGCTCTGGGGTGGGGGATGGGGTTGACCTCTTTTTCAAGCCCATACACAAACCTTTCCCTCAGCTCTTCCATTCTCCTACAGAGACCTTTAGCAGATCAAAACTCTACCAGCATATTGCTTTACGTCTGTCATAGCTTCAGCAAGCTTCTGCAGTGTAAGGCACTATCTTAGCACTGCCCATCTGTTTCAGCCTGAGTAGATTTCCATAGCTTGGAGCTGGGATCTCCATGACCCTGGAAAGAGAGAAGGGGGACTGGAGCATGGGGTTGAGTCATAGGGTTTTGTTGCAAAGTCATCTGTCTGGTGGTTTGGTCAACAAGTATAGCCTCCTGACTGTACTGGAGTGGGGGGTAGGGGTTGCACAATAAGCTCAGAATAAGCATCAATTCATTTTTTTTTAACCTTTTATTGGATTCTGGGTTTCCTAGACCATGAATACAGCTGAAGTTGCCTCCTCTTCAGTACATAATTTCAGTTTTTAGAGATTAGGCAGTTTATGAGGATCAGAGAAAATATCTGATCCTTATTGATCATGTGACCCAGAATGATTTGATAAGAAGAGTCACCTAAAAGTAATTAAAATGAATGATGTATTTACAAATTCTTTAGTAAGAAACCAAATTTAAGCATTACATTATTTATTTGGGTGGTTATTTTTATTTTCAGTTCCAAACTCTCCTCTTCCCTCTTCCCCATCCCCTCCCGCATTGAGAAGGCAAGGAATACAATATCTGTTATACAAATGAAGTCATGCAAAATACATTTTCACATTAGCCAAATTGAAAGTATTTTACTTGGCAAAACAAGAAACTGTTTATAAACTTTGATGTTTCAGTTTTTATCAGAGAAAAGTAAAAGTTTTTTTCAGTTGTAAGTTAATTTTGAAATTTCTTAGAGTTCTGCCTTCACTCCTAAATTTCTGCTGAACAAAACCAGAGAAAATCAACCCACCATTGTGATTGGGTCCGCTACAAACCTCACTGCTAGGCAAGCCTACCACATCTCCAGTATTCGTTCACTAGCCCACTCTCCACAATGTCTCTTCCAAAACTTTTCATCCCCCTTCAAACCTCCAATTGATCTTCCTCCCCCACTCTCTCATCTGAGAACCTTGCTTCACGTTTTATAGGAAAAACCTGAGGCCATTTGCCAATCGCTCCATCTTCTTCTCTCTTCCTCATCTCATATCATTCATACGTCTTATGCATTCTCTCTTCCTTAATCCTGTCTCACATGAAGAGGTAACTTTCTCTTTACTAAGGCTAACCCCTTCTGAAGAAAGACAGTTGAGGCAGACAGAGGTTAAGTGACTTGCCCAGAGTCATACATCTAGTAAGTATCTTGAACTCAAGTCTTCTTGACTCCAAGCTAAGAGCTGTATTCACTGCATCACCTAGCTGACCTCCATGGAGGTATTCATAATGAAAGCCTGAAAAGACTCCTGACTCTACTGGAATGGGGGATAAGTGGTGCAAGCTTTTACAAATGATATTGTATAGCAGACCCAATCTTTCTCATCACACAATTGACTGAAAGGTACAAAGAATATGTGATCTCACTATGCTTCTTTGTTGAATTAAAGCATTTGATGTTGCAAGATGTAATTATAAAAGCTCTCTTCCAGCAAGGTGTCTCTTCTACATATATTAAAATTGTACAAGAGGTAAGAGGGGCAGGTAAGTGGTGCAGGGGATAGGATGCTGTGTCTGGAATCAGGAAGACTCATCTTTTTAAATTCAAATCCAGCCACAGACATATGCTAACTACATGACCCATGGCAAGTCATTTAACCCTGTTTACCTCAGTTTTCTTATCTATAAAATGAACTGGAGAAGGAAATGGCAAACCACTCTAGTATCTTTTTTTGGTATTCTAATGTTTATTTATTTATTTATTTTTAGTTTTCAACATTCATTTTCACTTCCAAATTTTCTCCCCATCTCTCCCCTCCTCCACCCATAACACCTTGCATTCTCATTACCCCTTCCCTCAATATTCCCTCCCTTCCCTTATCCCCTTCTTCTCTCTTTTCTTATAGGACAAGATAGATTTCTATACCCCATTACCTGTATTTCTTATTTCCCAGTTGTATGCAAAAACAATTCTCAACATTTGTTCCTAATACTTTGAATTCCAACTTCTCTCCCTTCTTCCTTCCCCCACCCATCCCCACTGAGAAGGCAAGCAAATCTACATAGGCTATACATGTGTAGTTTTGCAAAAGACTTCCACAATAGTCATGTTGTGTAAGACTAACAATATTTTCCTCCATCCTATCCTGCTCCCCATTTATTCTATTCTCTCTTTTGACCTTGTCCCTCCCCAAAAGTGTTTACCTCTGATTACTCCCTCCTCCCATTTGCTCTCCCTTCTATCATCCTCCTCACCCCACTTGTCCTCTTCTCCCCTAATTTCCTGTAGTGTAAGATAGATTTTCATACCAAATGGAGTATGCATGTTATTCCCTCCTTAAGCCTAATGTGAAGAGAGTAAGGTTTTTCCCTTTCACTTCCTACCTTTTCTCCTCCATTGAAAAAGCTTTTTCTTCAGGCAGAGCCAAGATGGCAGAGTAGAAAGACACACATATGCTAGCTCTCCCCCCAGAGCCCATAAAATACCTGTAAAGAAAGACTCTTAATAAATTCTAGAGCAGCAGAAGTGGAGAACAACAGAGTGGAGGTTTCCAGCCCAGGGTGACCTGAAAGGGCAATGGGAAATGTATGTTGAACTGGATGCGGAGCAGAGCCCAGCCCAGCCTTGGCCACGTGGCACAGTGTGGCTCTGGGAGGAGGATGCAGGCCTTGGGTGTGGAATCTCCAGTGGCAGTAGCAGCAGTTCACAGATCCCTCAACCCACAGGTGCCAAAGGTCAGTGACAGGGTGTTTTCAGCAGGCAGAGAAGGGAGAAGGGCCTTCCCATAACTCCAGCCTCAGGCAGCAGACCGCAGAGGTCCCACTGGGCAGGTGGCAGCAGTTCCCACAGCAGCCTTTACAGCAGCCCACATCCACTGTTGGATCGTAAAACCCCTGGGGGCACTGAGGAGCTGATTCTTACCTCAGCCCTGTGTAGAGGGCCTGAGGGAGCTGATCACACTGAATGGCGGCCCTGCCCCCACAGCTTATCTGAATCTCAGCTCCCAGTGCTGGCTTGGTGGAACTGGAGGCTAGGTGGCTGTGAAGAGGAAACTCTGCTAAGATTCTAGGCACAGAACTCTCTGTTGCTCCCAGACCAGCGTACATGCTTGATTGTGCCACCTTGGAGAAACTGAGATCTTACAGATCCCCAGAGTATACCCCACTCTTGACAAAGGACCCAAAAGTCAAGGAACTGGTTGGGAAAATGCCCAGAAAAGGGAAAAAAAAATAAGACTATAGAAGGTTACTTTCTTGGTGAACAGATATCTTTTCCCATTCTTTCAGATGAGGAAGAACAATGCTTACCATAAGGGAAAAACATAACAGTCAAAGCTTCTGTATCCCAAACATCCAAAATAAATATTCAATGGTCTCAGGCCATGTGTATAATCCCAGATACGGTGTGTGTGTGTGTGTGTGTGTGTGTGTGTGTGTGTGTGTGTGTGCGCACGCGCATCTAAAAAAATACAATTAAGGGGCGAGAGAGGAATATATTGGGAGGAGAAAGGGAGAAATGGAATGGGGCAAATTATCTCACACAAAAGAGGCAAGAAAAAGCTTTTTCTTTTTTTTGAAGAATTATTTTCTTCAGTGAGCTTTTGAACCTGCTTTTCCATTTGACTAATTCTGTTTTTTAAAGTATTCTTCTCCTCATTGGCTTTTTGGACTTCTTTTGCCAAGGGTCTCCTTTAGCAAGTTGTTGACTTGCTTTTCATGCTTCTCTTTCATCTCTCTCATTTATCTTCCCAGTTTTTTCTCCACCTCTCTTACTTGATTTTCAAAATCCTTTTGAGCTCTTCCATGGCCTGAGACCATTGTATATTTATTTTGGAACTCTTAGATGCAGAAGCCTTGACTTCCTCTGACAGTAAGCATTGTTCTTCCTCATCCAAAAGGATGGAAGAAAATACCTGTTCACCAAGAAAGTAACCTTCTATAGTCTTATTTTTTTCTCCCTTTTTGGGTCATTTTTCCAGCCAGTTACCTGACTTTTGAGTCTTTTGTCAAGAGGAGGGTATAAGTTCTCAGTTCCTCCAAGGTGGCACAATCAAGGGAGAGGAGTTTACTCCTCTCCTGGCCTGTGCACTGGTCTGGGAGCAATCAAAATCTTTTCTGCCCAGAATCTGCAAGTAGAACTCCCTCTCCACAATTGCCTCCAGCTCCCCCACACCAGTGCTCCTCCTCACCCCAGGGCCATGCTCAGGATTGAGATTCAGATCAGTTGCTCAATTCCCCCAGGGGCTTTAAGTGGAGGGCTCCAAAAATGGACTGCAGTGGCTGCTGCCAGCAGTCCAGACTGAGCTCCCCTCTCCTGGGTAAAGAAGCCCTCCCACTGACCTTTGAAGCTGTCTGTGGTGTTTGTGGGTTGAGCAATCTGGGAACTTCTGCTGCCAGTGGTTCTCTAAAGCCTGTGCTGTCCCTGCCAAGCCACGTGGCCCATGCTGGGCTGCACTCCACTTCATTCCTGGTGCAATAGACCCTTCCTGTTGGCCTTTCAGGCTTTCCTGGGCTGGAAATCTCCTTCACTTTGTCATTTTGTGGCTTCTGCTGCTCTAGAATTTGTTTAGAGTCATTTTTTACAGGAATTTTATGGGCTATTTGGGGGAGCTTCTACAGGTCCTTCTTTCTATTCCACCATCTTGGCTCTGCCTCTCACTCTAGTATCTTTGCCAAGAAAACCCCAAATGGGGTCATGAAAAGTTAGACATGATTGAACAATAAGAAGTGAGAGGACATAGATGAATTTGATTCTATACTATGGAAGACAGTTTCCATATCATTGAGATCATAGATTTATCAAAGTCAGCAGATCAGCTCATACTGAGCTTGCAATCCACTCAAACTCCTCTTTTCTTACTGTCTATCAATGTCTTCCATCTTGTACTTTCATAGGTGATTCTTTAAAAACAAACAAGATGGGAGATGGAGGCAAGATGGCAGACAAAAGGCAGCAACTTCCCTGAGCTCTGCCCCATACTCCTCCAAAAACCTTTAGATAATGTTGTAAAACAATTCCTGGAGCAGTAGAACTCACAAAAGGATGAGGTGAGAATAATTTTCCAACCAAAGACAACTTAGAAATTCAGCAGGAAAGGTCTGTCATACCCAGGTGAAAGTGGAGGACAGTCAAGCACCAGTTGCACCAGCACAGATTCAGTCCTAGTAAATGAGGAGCAGGCCTTGGAAGCTACTGAATCAGCAGCAAAATCTGCTTTCAGAGCTCTCAGCCAACAGATGGTAAGGGAGTCAAAGAACATCTGGTCAGAAGGAGATTACAGCCGTCTCTTTGCTAGCACTAAGGTAGGATTCTGTTGCTTTGTTCATACTCGGATCTGGGTAGCAGTCCTGAGTGGCAGTTCCAGGGCAAGAAGGAGCATTTAGCACAGCAGAGCTTGCAGATGTAGTACAGCAGAGACCCTCATTACAGTTCCAGAACAGAAAAGAATGCTTGTGGCTGCTCACAGACCAGAGCACAGGCCAGGAGAATAGTAAACACACCTTTCTTTGGATCACACCACCTTGGAAGAACAGAAAACTTACAGGTATCTAGAAGTATTTCTGGAAACAGCTGCACAAAGCTCTTGAAGGTTGGGACAGTGCACCCTCCACCCAAAGTTAAAAGACAAGAAATAAACTGGAAAATGAGCAAATAACAGAAAAAATGTTTGACCCTGGAGAATTACTATGGTGACAAGGAAGATCAAAACACACACTCAGAAGACAATAAAGTCAAAGCTCATATATCCAAAGTCTCCAAGAAAAATATTAATTGGTCTCAGGGTATGGAAGAGGTCAAAAAGCATTTTGAAAATCAAGTAAGAGAGGTAGAGGAAAAAATGAGAAGACAGATGAGAGTGATGAAGAAAATCATGAAAAAACAAGCCAACAACTTCGTAAAAGAGGCACAAAAAATGCTAAAGAAAATAACACCTTAAAAAAAACAGACCTGGCCAAATGGTAAAAAAGGTACAAAAAGTCAATAAGAAGAAGGCCTTAAAAAGCAAAATTGGCCAATTGGAAAAAGAGGCACAAAAATTTCACTGAAGAAGAAAAAACTCCTTAAAAAGTAGAATTGGGCAAATGAAAAAGAGATACGAAAGATCACTGAAGAAAATAATTCCTTAAAAATTAGAATAGATGAAAAAAATTAAAAGTCTACACAAATGAAAAATATAAGAATAGAGCAAATGGAAATTAATGATTTTATGAGAGATCAAGAAACAATAAAACAAAACCAAAAGAATGAAAAAATAGAAGACAACATGAAATATCTCATTATAAAACAACTAACCTGGAAAATAGATCCAGAGAGACAATTTTAAAATTATTGCACTGCCTGAAAGTCATAATTTTTTTCAAAAAAGAGCCTAGATATGATCTGTCAAGAAACTATCAAGGAAAGTGGCTTTGATATTCTAGTACTAGAGGGTAAAATAGAAGTTGAGAGAATCTACTTATCACCTCCTGAAAGAGATTACAAAATGAAAAGTCTCAGGGATATTATAGCCAAATTCTAGTGCTCATGGGTCAAGGAGAAAATATTGCAAGCAGTCAGAAAGAAACAATTCAAAAATGGTGGAGCCACAGTCAGGATAACACAAGACTTAGCAGTTTCTACGTTAATTCATCAGAGGGCTTGCAATGTGCCAGAGAGCAAAGGAGCTAGGATTACAAACAAGAATCACCCAACCAGCAAAACTTCCCTTCATGGGAAAAAATGGACAATCAGTGAAATGGAGGCCTTAAAGTGTTCTTGATGAAAAGACCAGAGCTGAATAGAAAATTTGCTTTTCAAATTTCAAATTTCAAATACAAGACTCAAGAGAAGCATAAAAAGGTAAACAAGAAAGGGAAATCATAAGGGACTTACTAAGGTTACATTCCTACATGGAAAGATGATACTTGTTCCAATTATTAGAGCAGTTAAAAGGAGTATATATAGAGAGAGGGTACAGGTGTGAGTTGAATATGAAAGGAAGATACCTTTAAAAAAACTCATCCAGGACTTCACATTTATTCCTATTAAATTCTATTTTCCTAGCACCAAGAATGATAATACATGAAGCCTTCTTTATCAAAACAAAACAAAAATAACTGGGACCAGAATCAGATTGGAAGGGCTTCTCCATGGAGGAGGAAATAGATGAAAGTGGAATCTATCATGGAGTTATAAGATTTAGAGCTTAAAGGTCTTAAGAGTTCTTCTCTTCCAATCCAACATTTTACAAATATAGAAGCTGCAGTTCTGAGAGGCTAAATGACTTGTGTCCAATATCACACAATCTTTCCACTTATTCTCTTTTCTCTATTTTGTTGTTGTTGCGTTTCTCCTTTGTTTTCGAAGAGGACCATGACATCAGGGAAATGATGACATGACTTGCACTTGGCTTTGATTTGAGTGAGGATGAACTGTGGAAGGTCACCAGACTCACTTTCTCCTCCAGAGCCATCTGGATCCAGTGACCATACATTCATTAGAATGACTGGAGATGGCCCAGGATTCAAGGAGACCTTGGTTCTTTTAGGCTAAGGCTTTTGCAGGTGCTCACTTAGAGTGAGTTTATCTCCATTATCTCCATTCAGTGAATAGGCAGAGACCTATTCTTAAAGAGTTAAGAAGTAGACAAGGGACAGTCCCTTTAATTTGAAAAAAAAAAAATAAGGTAAGAGAACAAGGTTGATTAGGGTTGCTATTCCAAAGAGAAACAGTTACGATTGGCATTCACTCTAAGCCAGGATGGTCCAAAATCAGCCATTATGTGGAGCTTAGGCAGGGACCTATTGTGGTCCAACCTATGGGCTACAGAATAAACTGGGTTTAAAGTTTTAGGAAAGAAAGAAGGAAGGAAGGAAGGAAGCAAGGAAGGAAGGAAGGAAGGATCTAGATCTAGCAATCTAGCCAGTAAACCCAGAGTTAATTAGGCAGCTTCCGGCCACCAAAATTTACCTTCCTAGGGAGAGGAGAATGAAAGGGAGAGGGAGAGGGACAGTATGAGCTGAGAAACCCAGATAGCTGGGTCCTCATTCAGTCTGCTCAGTGTACTCACACATTGTGTTTGTCTTTTCTTTTCCAAGAGGACTATGACAGCAGGGAAATGATGACATGACTTGCACTTGACTTTGGTTTCAGTGATGGAGGGCTGTGGAAGGTCACCAGACTCACTTTCTCCTCCAGAACCATCTGCATCCAGTGACCAGACATTTATCAGGATGACTGGAGATGGACCAGGATGCAATGGGAAACCCTGGCCCTTTTAGCCTAAGGCTTCTTCAGGTACTCACTTAGAGTGAGTTTATCCTCATCTCAGAGATTTTCTGACTGTGACCCTGTACATCTTGCCTCCATGTTCTCACATGCCAATCACTTCTCACCCTATTGGTATCTGACTTTCATTCTCTGTCACTCAATTGAAATCTGCCTCTCCAAGGTCACCAATGCTCACTTCATTGCTAAAACCAAAAGGTTAGTCTCCAACCTTCACTGTAGTTCTTGATACTTTTGGACACTCTCTCTCCTAAATATTCTCTCCTCCCTTTGTTTCCATGATATAGTTCTGTGTGGGATGGCTCGGATCCCTACTTAAATCAATTACTCAGAGGCCTCTCAAAGTGATGACAGAAAGTTTATTTATTAGATTCTCGAGAATTGGGCAATTCCTCCACCAGGAAAAAGCCAAAGACAAAGGATAAGCAATGATATATATAGACTCTAATGCAAGACCCACCTCCCTCCACTGACCATATCCTCATTGGCTGAGAATATGATCTTACATTCTAGACATGAAATCTAATCAATCCCTTTTGAAATGAAGACATTGAAGAATAATGTAAGTTTCATCCAGTCATTGAGACCCTAATGTACTACACAGTTTTATATCCTTATATGGAATTATTCCACTCTAAAAATATTGTAACCTTGAGCCTCTTGGTCTTACCTCACCCCTGGGAGAAGAGTTATAATCTGAGAAGTCTTCACTAAACCTATCCCACTCAATCCCTCCTCTTATTTATTAACCTGAAGACTTCTCACGGATATTTCAACCAAAGCTCTGTAACATGATCTCATGCTGTCTATTACTTTCTTCATCCCCATCAGGGTCACTCCTGTCTTTTTGTCTCCACAGGTGCCCATCCTTCCTTCTTTAGTATCATCAACTGAATGCCTCCTTCGGTCCTCTCTTCTACTCTAGCAAGCTTTAGTAGAGAATTTCTAACTATTCTAGTAATAAGTGAAATCAAACAAGGTAAACAAATAGGAAGTAATGTAATATCACTAATTGCTATGAGGCCAAACCACAGCAATCTCTTCTACCAGCTCCCTTCAAACCAGGACCACCAAGACGTATTGAAAAGGGAGTTCCAAGTTTGTACAGGAATGTGAGCAACTTTTCCTGATATTCTTGGTGATCTCTTTCCCTATTTTTCCATTATCATCAATTTTCAAGCAACATGTGGATAAATTGAGTCTTCCACAAACTCTCTTCTTCTGCAAGTAAATAATCTGAGATCAATCTATGTTGCAGTACTGCTCTGTTAAGAACAAACAATAATAGCCCTAGTATAGTTGCCCAAACAACAAAACATATAATGAATTTATATACACGCCTCACTGGCTATCCCTTTCCAAATTTTGTGTGTTCTCACACACGCTTTAAACAGAGCTTTTAATACTGACAAACTGTGTCTTCCAAGCATGAGGCTTGGGAGTTTAATAACTAATAGTAATAATTATAAATGACAGTAAACAACTTTAAATTTTTTTTTAAATGCAATAACCTTTCATAACTTTGTCTACTGGTTTCCCAATCATGCTATAAACATTTTCTGAATTGGGATGGGGGAATAGATAGTTCAAGGTTCAAGCACATCCCACCCATATTCCTCCCCTCCTCTTACTTATTCCTGTTTCCACACCTAAATCCAATCAATAAATACCTCTTCACATTCTTTCTCCTATGAATCCTTCCCTTCATCTATCTCCCTTTTTGTATGAATATGGGAAGGGAGCAAAGTTGACTGATACATTGGCAAATTACAGGGGCAGTCCCCTTGTTATAAGTACAGATACAGAGATTAAAAGGTAAATTAATGAACTGTCCATTTAGAGGTTCCATCTCATACAGCAGTCTGGGGAGAAGTATCATCTTATGCAGTTTTCTGGTCTGGATGCTCCTTCAAGCAGTCTTCAGCACAGCATCTCAGCATCTTCTTCTCTTTATCTTCTTGTAGAAATCCAGATGTCCACTCTCCTATAAAACTGAACTTAATGCCATCTTAGATTACCATTCTTATTACTCTTATAAAAATCAAAATGGAAACTTTGACAAATTATCATGTTTTTTAAAAAAAGAAAATTCACATTAAAATGCAGCTTCTACATTTCACAGTAATTCATTATTCATTCCCTCATTAGGAAGATGAGATTTCACTAAGGAGTCAATACCAGGCTCCAGTACTTACATAAATACAACAAATAATCATTTTTAACACAGTGCATATCACATCATAAAACAATTCCAACTTCTGATCATGTGATGCTTCTTTTAAAGCATTTACAATATAGACCAAAAACCATTTTTCGTTTAACATTAACCAACTGAGACAAAATAATAACTATGTATGCTACTCTCACAAGCCCTTGACCTAATCATCTCTACACTATTACTAAGAATTAAAGGACCCTAACTTATTATTGTTGGTCTAAAGCCCTAAACCTATTAGCTCAATTTTAGACTTAACCTCAGATGTTCCCCTACCAACAACCTATTATTCGATAGATCTGGTATTATTACTTACAAAACGTTTGATTTTAGGAATTTGCCATTAAGAGTAAGGACATTGCTGGGAAACAACATCTCCCTTACTTCATGTCAGTTCCAGGCAGTAGTAGATTGTCAACTGGCATTCAGCCAGGCTTAAAGTCTACCAGGTGTCAGTGGGGAAATTGAGTCAGGAGAATCCTACCTCAGCCCAGGCTGAACAGCAGCTCTCCCGACCTTCCCATGAGATCACCTTTTTGCAGTTCATACCAGCATCTCACAGGCTTACTGGCATCATGGATCAGTGACTCAGACCGCCTCTCTTGCTATCCACACCTGGAGTTAGACTCAGAAGAATAGTCAGTTAATAGTCCCACAAAAATCTTAAAATAGCAAGCTCCAATAATCAGTTTCAGACATGACTAATTTCACATTGGCCAAGGAACATCTTTTGAAGCAAGTCTTAAGTAGCTTACATGCCTTTCTATACATGTTCTAGTTCCTGATTGAATAACAATCATAAGTCATTGCTCTAATAGATTTATATCTGTTTCCCAAACTACTTTATCCCTTTCTAACCCTGCTCAATCTAAAAGAATGAGCTACACATGTGATAAGTTCAAACACTAACTTGAATTTTTATGGTCATGTAATGAATTCAAATCAAAACAATCATTTAACTTTCAATGCCAAATATTACCAGAGGCTACCTACCTCTAAGAAAATTAGACTGAAATTCTTTTCCCCAAACTGAAGATGTCTCTGATTTAGTCTCAGTAATTAATTCAGTCAATTGTTTTAATACTAATTGCTTTTACATCATTCTGTAACCTGTAAAGATCTCATTCCAAGTTGGGACCTTTGTCCATTACCCCAAAAGAGTTTTAGTCCCATTTGTCTAAAGGCCCTGGAAAACCTCACCTTGAAAACTCCTTGTTTTTCCCACATGAACTGGCTCTCCTAAGGTCCACTCTATCACTATGCCCAAGTCTATTCTACTTCCCACTCTTAATTCTATCAGTCCAAATCTCTGGTTTACTGGCCACTCTCATCAAGACCATTCCTGGTGCTCCCAGACCACCTGGGGCCACCCTTTTTGTAAGGGACTCCTTTCCCTGAATCCCTCTGTAAATAAAATACAATTAAGTTAACTTTAAATCCCAATCTTGTTCTATGGAACGATGATACAACATCTCTTTATTCCCATTAGATTTAGAAAGAATGTTCCCAGGGATTTTATCTTACATCTTCAATCTTAAATTTGCCCTAAAGAGCCAGTCACTGAAGATCATTTCTTATACATTTTCAAATTCTCACCAAAGCAAGTTCTATATACAATCTCCTCAGCTGCTGGGGTTGTACTTGTTACCAGCCTGAGGACTGCTTCTTTCCCCCACATATTCACACAGTGTACCAGCTTTAGGTTTTAGCATTAGAATTACAAATGGCAAACATAATTTTCATAAGTGATAACAAATTGTTTTAGCTATGAACCCGAACAATAAATTTCAGATGACATCAATTGCATTTTCATATCCTATTAGAGAAACTAAATTCTTCCCACTTTTGTAACTTGCAAATACAAATTGGATAGGTAGGCCTTTCAAAAACCATACAAAAGATTTTACAAAGTATTTCTTAATACAACAAATATTTCCTCTCTTATGAACAGTTTACAATTTATCACAATCCCCTTGAAACTAATTGACAGAAATCACAATAAAAGACCTAAACCCAAAGCCTTTTCACATTTGCCCATAAACTTTCTTTTACAAACATAACTTTAGAGTAAATGCTTGATTCATGGCAAAAACAATTTTAGCTAAAATTTCCTTTTGAACAGCAGAAATACACTTTTAACATAATACATCCTCAGATGGCAGGCTTGAAAATCACACCTGTATATATATATATATATATATATATATATATATACATTTTTAAAGCGTTCTCATTTTCTTAATAAGAATGCTACAACAAGGAAAGTCTTACAAAAAAATTCATAACAGCTCTTTTTAAGCAATTCATTAATTAACTTAATAATGCAATTCCTAATACAATATTTAGATGGATTACCTAAAAATTTAAACTTATTTAAGTTTACCTAAAACTTAAAATAAGCCATTAACCTATTCAGCTCTTTTTTTATAACCAAATATAAGTTTCAAATTATCAAATTTCTATCACATCCTTTTAAAACCCCAATCTATATGTAATAAATTACAAATTTAAAATCGTGTAACAATTACACTAGATTAATGTTGCATCTAACAAATACCTATCCTTTTGTTACTGGATCTAACATTTTTAATAAAAATGCCGCCAGATGTCTCTGCCCTTCTCTTATTTGTGCCAGGATTCCCAAGACCACTCCCTTCTGGCCCTCCCACTCTGCAAAGAAAAAGAAAAACCTAAACTTATTATTGTTTTTTTACTTTAAATACATTGTCTGGCATCAAATATATTGATCTAATTAAACCTAAATTCAAAACTCTCAGCTCTAAGTTGCTTACTTGAGATTTTTTTTTAATCTTCTGCTTACCTCCACCAAACTTTAATAAATTCTAACCTATCTTAAACATTAAATTAAGAATGACACATTTCACCTATTCACAATTCCAGATGCGACCAGAATGAATTCAATTAACTTTCTGTTATTTCCCATTACACTAAAATTTCTTCTTTTGGGTGAGACAGGAAGTGGTTAAATGCTTGCTAGCATGCCTCTTTGGTCTGAGGGAAAAAGATAAATTCCCTCCCTCCCTTTTGTACTTCTTTCAAGCCTTCTGATTACACAGTACCCCTGCTCCTCTCATCATCTCTACCTGCTTAAATTCTCTTGCCTTTCCCTCAAGCCCATTTGAAACTGCACATAACTTATTTCTTTCTACTCCTAACCTGACACTTCTCTTACATTCTTTTACTTGCTGTTACCAACCATATAAACTGAACAGTAAAATAATTTTTCTCTCCCTTTCTCTCCCTCCTTGTCCCTCTGCTCCTCTGAAACTGATCTGGAGGGGCTGAAGAAGAGTAATAGGAATTTCAAGGACAGTTCAGCTCAGCCTTTCTGCTCCTGCTGGCTGGCTGGCTAAATTTACAACCTTATCAGATAAAACAGAGACACAGACTTTCATTCACACAGAAATACCAACACAACATATACAGATCAAAACATTTAACAAAACAAAATAGTACATATAGGTTTAAATTTTTGGCAAACCCAGTCCTCGGAGGAACCATATTTGGGCCAGATTGTGCCTCCTCCTCCGATGTCTTTTCACCCCATATGAAACAATAATACTTAATCATCTTCTTCTTGTCTTTCCCTTTATATTTTGGTAACTCGTGCCAATTTTGTAATTGGTTTCCCAAGGGACTATTTACTGGTATTTCCTAACTCCATTCCGTAGCTCTGTGGGGTTTGGACTGCCCCTTCCCCATTTTTTTGGATGAGGGTTGTTACCAACACCTCTGAGTCTTTGACTCAATGAATTTTGATAGCTCTCTTGCCAGTTCTCAGTGGGGGTCACCCACCCACAAGCAGTCACCTGGCAAATGTTTTTGGGGGGACCCTTCACCCTGGGGTCCTGCAGTCCACTAATTTGGTTGGGAGTTGTCACCTTCTCCCCGAATCTATCTAAGACTCAATGAACCCCTCCCCCCCCCCATGCCGGGTCATATGTGTAAAAGTTGGCTGACTGAAACCTTCAACACCAACCAGTTGGCATTTTCACACACTTCACAGCTTATCTCTATTCTTTCTGTTCTCACTGAGTTCCTCTGCTTCAGTTCATTACTTTGCAGAGAGGGTGGCCTGGCAACCCGTTTCAAGGACCATGGCGGGGGGAAATCTCCCCACGGGTGTGCCTGTCCTTGAACTGATTTGCCAGCTGTCTCTCTGAAAAGCCTCAGATCCCAGTATGTGCCCCCAAACTGTGTGGGATGGCTCGGATCCCTACTTAAATCAATTACTCAGAGGCCTCTCAAAGTGATGACAAAAAAGTTTATTTATTAGATTCTTGAGAATCAGGCAATTCCTCCACCAGGAAAAAGCCAAAGACAAAGGAGAAGCAATGATATATATATATAGACTCTAACGCAAGAGCCACCTCCCGCCACTGACCATTATCCTCATTGGCTGAGAATATGATCTTACATTCTAGACGCAAAATCTAAGCAATCCCTTTTGAAATGAAGACATTGAAGAATTAGGTAAACTTTATCCAATCATTGAGACCCCAATGTACTACATAGTTTTATATCCTTATATGGAACTATTCCACTCTAAAAATATTGTAACCTTGAGCCTCTAGGTCTTACCTCACCCCTGGGAGAAGAATTACAATCTGAGAAGTCTTCACTAAACCTATTCCACTCAATTCTATCCTGGGTACCTATCTGCTTCCATAGACCCTCTTCTGTTCATTTTCTGGTGCCAATGGGTTCAACTTCCATCTCTAGTCAGATAACTCTAGAATCTTCTTATGCAGCCCATCTTTTCCTGATTCTCCTTCACAAAGAGGCAGCCCTATTATTAGCCTTTGCTGAAGTATTTTTCCATGACTGCTTCCTCTGCCCCACTTCCTCTTATATGGTGTTAGTGTACTAGGTAATTGTCCTTGGCTTAATCTTTACTTTGTTTCTGTTTTGGGCTGCTCTTGGTTGACTTTTGGCCTCTCTAATTAAAAGATTTCTCTAAAAATCTTTCCAAGGATCCAGTGATAGGCATTCCTACCAGTCATACTTATCAAAATGCAGAAACATGCCAAAATGCTTAATTTTATGTTTAGAACGTAGATTCATGGCAAACAAAAACAAATGGGCTCTGAGATGGAGTTTCAGCTAATTTCTAAAGGTTTTAGTTACATAGGCAGGACAGATATATTGGAATTGTTTTTAGGGGGCAGAAGTGGAAGGCAATCATTTATACATCAAAGAACAGATAACAAAAAGGGAAGATCTATATCAGGTAAAATAATAAACTGGTCAGTAAACACTGGGGATACAGTTGAAATTTGCTGACTAATCATTAACACTAGGCATATAAGTCCTTACATGACATGCTCATCTTAAGTAAATTAAGGTAATAAAGCTGACCCAGAAATGTTCTTATCTCTTATTCTATTGTTAACCAGAGTGTAGTAGGTTTAAGGTTTGGGGGCAGGACAGTGGAGAGGACAGGGGAAGGGAAAGGAATGAAAGGGAAGGGAAGGGAAGGGAGCAACTTTTGGCCTTCCAAATTTACCTTCCTTTGGAGAGGAGAAGGAAGGAGAGGGAGAGGCAAACAGGAGAGGAGGTGAGGTACTCAGCTAGCATTCAGCCAGTTGTATCTACTCACAGGATTGTGTTCTATGTTCGTTGCTGAAGACCATGACATCAGAGAAATGATGACATGACTTGCACTTGACTTTGTTTTGAGTGACCTTAAACCTACTACACTCTGAAACTGGAACTCCAGTGGGCCCTTGCCAAGGGCTCCTGAACCCCTAGCTTTAGAGTGATTATCAGTAGTAACTGTTGCTGTTTCCACCCAGCCTGATGTTTTTTTCTTGACCTCATTAAAGGGGTCATGCCCTGGCTACTTCTTAAACAGGCCTATTCAATGAATGGGCATTGCCTCACCCTAAGTGAGTACCTGCAAAGACCTTGGCCTAAAGGGTCCAAGGTCTCCCAGTGCATCCTGGGCCATCTCTAGTCATCCTGAGGAATATCAGGTCACTGGATTCAGATGGCTCTGGAGGAGAAATGAGGCTGGTGACCTGCACAGCCCTCCCTCACTCAGAACAAAGTCAAGTGCAAGTCACATCATCATTTCTCTGATGACATGGTCTTCTTTGGCAACAAAGGACGAACACAATTATTAACCATTTAAACACCAGAGCTATGATTTGATGTCTCAGTTTGATTTTGCAGATCCCAACTAGTTATGTGACCTGTTCATCTTAAGTAAATAGTGGTAAAGAAATTAAACCAAAAAAACTCCCCCATAACTTTTTATTACACTACTAATATATCTATTTTAAGATTTTTACTTTCATTTCAGACTTCTGGAACTTGACACTTTGGAATTTTCCCTTGTGGAATTCTCCCTCTCCTATACTGACATCTGTGTTGATTGCTGACCTGTTCCTTTAAATTATCACGTTGTGCTGCTGACTGGGTTGGAGGAATCAGATCCAGACCTGAACTTATTTCCTACCCTGAGCATATTTTACATTATGATAAATGCAATTAGCCCTTTCACAGTCACCAATGTTCCCTTCATTGCTAATACCAACAACTTTTCTCAGTCATTAACCTTTCTGACTTCTCTGTATTTTTTGATTGGACACTCTGTCTCCTAAATACACTCTCCTCCCTTTGTCTTCATGATAACAGTTCTCTCTTGAATATGTACCTCCCTGCTTTCTCAGTTTTCTTTGGAGGATTCTCATCTATTTGGGACTTCTATACACTGGAATACAGGGGTGGGGAACCTGCAGTCTCGAGGCCACATGTGACCTTTAAGCCTCAGTTTCCCCACTCTTGATCTAGTGATTCTATCCTAGAATTTCTTCTAGTCTCTTTATGGTTTCCTTGGATTCAGCTTCCATCTTTATGCAGATAATTTCTTTCCCTTTTTGATTCTCCTTCATAAAGAGGGAGTCGCTTTAGTCCCTAGTGAGATAGTCTTTAACGATCACTTCTTCTTCATTCCCTGTTAGACAATGCTTGTGAGCTAGCTGTCTTATTCTTGCCTTCATCTTGACTTTGTTTCTAGTTTTAGTTACACTTGGTTTATTCCTGACACTTCTGTATTCCTATATGTATTATTGATTTTTATTTTAAACTTCCAGAATCTGAAACTAATTAATGGTTGCTTAATCATAATTAACAATAAAATTTATAGCCAATAATTAAATTATAAACAATTGAACAAAATAATAAGCTAACAGTAACAACAATGATAACAAAACTGATAAAATTCAGTAACAATTTATTTGTGGGGTCCTTCTACCTCTCTTAAATTGATATATCAGGGTACTGATTTCTGAATTATATCCCTGGGTTGTCCTCTTGCTTGCAGGAATCGGGCTCTGATCGGAACTTCTTTCCAAGGATGAGCAAGTAATCCTAGGTATTTTTTTTTATTCTGGTCATTGTCTAAGTCAGCTCAATCACTTGCTTTGCACCTGTCCCTACCTCTTAACTCCCTTCCAGTGATCACTTAAAGGATCTGTCCTTGACAAGGACAAGTCCTTGAATAGTAAGCATTTGCCTGAGTCTGGCAGGTGTTTTGCCTCACAACAACCTTTTGTTTGGGTACTGGATCTGGTTTTGATCTGTAGTGAAGAAGGAATTTGAAACTTTGGACAACTTGAGAAATCTGATCCATGCAGTGATCAAACATGATTCCAGAACATTGGTGATGGAGGAGGCTCCCTTACCTTCTGAGTCAGGTGATGGAAGCAGAGTGTAGACTGATACGTATATTTTTTTGATATGACCTATGTGGAGATTTGTTTTGCCTTTGCATATTCGTTAGAATTGTTTTTTCTTTTTTCCCCATAGGGTAGGAGGGAAGTAAGAGGCATAGAAAATAGAGAACAACTAAAAATTTCAATTATTTTATAGGGAAGGATGTGAAGAAACTGGAACAGTTTCAAAGAAAAGTGATAGAGTTGGAATAGAAACTAGGTGGTGAGGGAAAGAATGTCAAGGATTGGATCATGTAACCCAGAGAAGTCTGTGTGATGTCCTTTTGTGGTATAAAACTAGGGGAAGGATTTGTATGCAAGGTATTTTTATAAAATGGAAGGACTATGGAAGATTGACCAAGAAGAATGAGACTTAAAGTAGGAAGGAATCCATGGGAACCTAGTTATAGGTCACAGTGGAACAGGGCAAAGGGGAATCGATGTGAAGTATAAGACCCCTGTTGGAATCCCAGTTTTTCTGCTCATTCTGTCTCAGAAAAGCCAAGTGGGCTTGCTAATAAGTAATGGAAGACAAATTTGAACAGAGGCCGTCTCATTTCTGATCATTCTGTACACATTGAAATCTATGCTAGAATTTAAGAGGCAGTGGCAGAAGAAGGAGGATATGATGATGATGGTGGTGGTGGTGGTGGTGGTGGTAGTGGTAGTGGAAGAGAAAGAGAAGAAAAAGAATCAAGAGGAGGAGAAAAATTTCAATGTCTTACATGGATTCTTAGTACAGTGTCTTAGTGTATACACTGGAAGCAATAGTGAAGTTGGAGACTTGAAGGGTATGAAGATATTCAATTAGGGAAGGGAAGGCAAAGGTCCCTTTTGGCATATGCATTCCTAATTCTTGAGCTTAGCCACTGTCCTGCCCCTGAATTGGCAAAATATCTTGCTTGACAGAAGGCTTCTTGACATTGAGGCCCACTGAAAATAAATTTCTTTAACATGGTACAGTGAAAAATAAACAGGCTTATGAGTCAGAAGACCTGAATTACAAGTCCCTTTTCTGCCACTGATTAACCTCCTGACCTTTACCAAATCACTTAATCTCCCTGGGCCTCAGTTTGCCAATATGTAAAATGAGGAGAATTGACTAGATGATCATCATGATTCTAAAAGCTCATGACTGCCTTCTCCTTAGCTTCATGGTTTTTTCCTCCCCCAAATGTTGTCGTAGATAGTGAAAAGAGACTGGTTTGCATCCAAGATCCTTTTTTCCACAACACAAAAAAAAGAAACCCTATTTCCATATACAAAAATTAAGGGGAAACATTTGCATCTCTTCTTCTTTACCTCATGTATTTAAATAACCATTATTTATATATTTGTCATTATGTTCATAACGTGCTTTTCCTTAAAAGAGGAAATAGTGTTTTTTTAATTAAAATATGTCTGTGTATTTATATCTCTTCAAGAATCAGATTAAATTAATTTCATATAAAAGTTTAATTGATGTATGTAGGTTCCATAACCTACAAGGAAACCGAAAAAAGTTAAAAACTGCCTTTGTCAATGAACACCTAATTTGCTTGTCAAAAGGTAACTGAGGGCAACACCAGTTTAAAATACGAGTTATCAATTCTTACAAAGATGATGGAAGATTTTGAGCAGTATCATCTCATAAAATAGCAAGATACAGAAAAGGAAAAATCATATTAAAAAAGCTTAACAATTACAGACTTGAGGTCTCAGTTGAGATGAATACTGAAAAGCAGTGCACATTTATTTAGTGTTTTAAGACCTGCAAAACACCTCACATTTATTATTTCAATTGAATAGGAATAGGAATCTGGGGTGGACCTCACCCTCACAATTTCAAAGCTTCTGCAAATGGTCTGAAGCAGCCAAGAATAAGAAAGGACAAAATGAAAAGAAACAAAAAAGCTTAATGAGGGATCCAGCTAATATAGGGGTTCCTAAATCTAGTGTTCATAAGCCTATTTTAAAAAAATATTTTGAGAGGATTCTGGGAAGACAGCAGAGTAGGTCAGAAAATTCCAAGCTCTCAAGACTTTCCCCCACACAAGAGTAAAAATAGCACCTTAGGGTAACAAAGTGTGGGTGGAGATAAATAAGAATAAGGGCACCACAGGGGTCTTCCAGGGATAGTTCCAGAACTTTGGAAGAAAAATCCCAGCACAAGGTTGGGTCCCAGTGAATAGTAAACACCTCCAGGCTAGGTTCAGCTTTAACAACAAGCTACAAGCTGATTACACAACAAGCCATAAGCCCTGGGTTTATTTGGTTTGGGAAGCTACATCAGGCCCAGAAACAGGAACTTTTACCCACAGATCTTGGGGGGGGAGTTGGGCATTTGAGTTGGGGAAGATTGAAGGAACCCCTGCTGATAAAGAATGCCAGACCCAGCTGTGCTGCAAAGGGCTTCGGAGCGAGAAGGAACCAGCACATGCCTGGTGAGTGCAGAAGCAGTGGGGCAGAAAGCCCCTTGCTGTGGGCACTTAACAGGTAGCTGGAGGTTTGGCTTTGGTCCAGGCTAGAGGGAAGAACTGAAGATCTGGGGCAAGGGACACCATCCCCTACACCCCAGGGCTAGAGGTGATTATAAAAATTAAGCTATTAATGTACACAAAAAAATGCACAAGCAAAGGAGAAAGAAACCAACCATAGAAAGCTATTATGGGAATAGAGATGATCAGGGATCATCTTCAGAGAGGGATATTGAAGCAAATAAACCCCCAAGAGTTTATCAAATTTATTTGTTTTATTTAAATAAATAAATTTGTTTTATTTAAATAAAATTTATTTGTTTTATTTAAATAAAAGAGTTTATTTGTCAAATGGTAACCTGCCCAAAAAGAATTTGTAGAAGATCTTAAAAAAGACTTTAAAAATCAAATGACAGAGATGGAGGAAAAACTAAAAAAGAAAATCAGAATAATCCAAGAAAAACAAGAAGGTTATGAAAGGAAAGTCAATCGATTAGAAAAGGAGATACAGAATCTTAAGGAAGAAAATGACACCTTGAAAATTAGAATTGGGAAAGTGAAGCCAGTGAAATTATAAGAGATCAAGAAATAATTAAACAAAATGTGAATAATGAAAAAAATAGAAGAAAAAGTGAAACATAAGAAAAACAACAGATTTGGAGAATAGATCAAGAAGAGAAAATATAAAACTAATTGGATTAACTGAAAGTTATGATCAAAAAGAGAATCTTGATACAACAATATAAGAAATAATTAAAGAAAATTGTCCTGAAGCATTAGAACAAGGGAGTGGAGGGGAGAGTAGAAATAGAAAAAATCCATTGATTACCACTTAAAAGAGATCATATGAGGAAAACTCAAAGGAATATCATAGTCAAATTCTGAAACCCACAGCTCAAGGATAAAATATTAAAAGCTCAAGTTTAAGACAATTTAAATGTGATGGATCCACAATTAGAATTACACAAGACCTAGCAGCAGAGACATTAAAGAACCGCGGGTCTTGGAATACAATATATCAAAGAGTGAAAGAACTGGGGCTCTGACCAAAAATATTATACCCTGAACAGTTAAGTATTATTCAGAATGAAAAAAATGTACATTTGATAAACTCTCAGACTTTCAAGACTTTGTTACCAAAAATTCTGAACTTAATAAAAGATTCGACATACAAGAACCAAGAGAAGCATAAGGTATATACTAAAGACTGATTATAAGGGATTCATAGAGACAGACTGTTTACCTTTTATAGATATAAAATGTATGTTTAAGACTCATTAATAATTGGGTAGCTCATAACAAAGATTGGAGTAAACCTGATTATGATATAAATTTAAAAAGTAAAACCATTTAGGAAAGCTAAAAAGAGTAATTATTTTATACAAATGAGGTGCAAGAGGGAGAATTGATACACAGGAATTAGATGGGGGAGGAGGGCTAGTAGTTCTGGTAACCTACTTTCATTGGAATAGGTTAAAGAGGGAAAGATACATATATATTTAGAAGAATATAAAAATCTAAATTCAGAGAAAATAAAAGTAGAGGCATGGGAGGAAAAGAAAAGGAAGGAATCTTTAGAGGGGAGGGTGAGAGAATAGGTAAAAGGGGGGAATAGAAGGGTATTTAGATTTATGGAAATGGGAAGATATGGGAGGGATCCTTGCAGGGGGATAGGTAAGTAATAGGAGGGCAAGGTAGTGGGTAGAAGTTAAATAGAGGAAGCAGGAGGGATAGAAAACAAGAGATATGCACAAACATAAAAACCAAAGATCAGGTGAAAAATAGGTTTGGGAAAATATATGTCTATATATATATCTGTAAAGAAACATATCTAAGCCTTATTGTAGCTTTCCAGGGATGGGGGAGGGGGAAAAGAACAAAGTAAAAAAGTGCACAGTAGAGAACAAAATAATTCACAAAGAAGCAAAGAAAAGATGGACAATTTTCAACACAAGTATTATTTATCATAGTCTTTCTTGAAAATATATTTGTATCATTTGAATTCTCTCATGTTCTGCTATACCCATGACATATTTTTTTCTCTTTTTAACTTTGTATTTAAGTTCCAATATTTAAGTTTATGATATATTTTTGTTTTTTTCCCTCTATTCTGTATTTGTGTTCTGGCATTTGAGTCTAAAGTAAAATTTTAAAAAATATTTTAATGATTTTTTAATAATCAGTTTCCTTTGCATTTCTATGTATGTTATTTTATACACTTAAGTATTATTCTGAGATAATAGATTTTAATAGCTAAAATAAGTCCATAGGTTTCACCAGATTGCCAAAGGTTCCATGTCACAAAAAAGCTTGAGAAGTCCTGAACTAATCCAAGTCATTTCAAGACTTGTAAAAATGAGACTAGAAGGAAGAAAATTAGTCAGCCAACAATCATTTATTAAACACTTACTATGCATCAGGCAATGAGGATGTGAAGACACATGTAGGACATTCTTTAGGGATTACTATCCTACCATCATTTGCATTGTCCGATTAGGTTTCCTATAAGGTAGCTACTACTTCTCTGAGTTCTAGGAGACCCTACAAGAGCCAAATGATTGTGTTCTAGAAATCTAGCTCTAGTCCCTACCGTTGTGCTCCTCTGTGACCATCACGATATATCATTTCTTCAACCAGACTGAATTAGCTTTTACAAAATGGTATTTGCTAAGGTAGACTGGTAAGAGTTAGCACACCCATCTTGCCAAACTAAGGACACACTCACAAGAATATACAGCATAGGAGAAAATAGATTCAAGTTTAGAGTACCAGTAGCAAAGCTCCTAGAAATTCTTTTTTTCTCCATCATAAGAGGATTATCATGTTGTTCCCATTAGGCATGATATAGCTTTCTGCTGGTCTCCTGCAAGGATCCTGAAGATGCCTTTAATTAATTAAAGTATTTAATTTGTCCTTAGATGCAGATACTACTGTCAGTCACTGCTATTGCAATGAGATGCCAATGTCAATGCCAATGAGAAGTTTAAATTATCTACCCCCCACTCCCAAGATTTACAAAGTTGTCCTCTGGCCAAGTAGGGAGAGGAGAGAAGAGACATAGGCTTCTCCTCCTACCCCAGGCAATTCCTTCTCAAGGGCCTTCTCTTCTAGGCTGCCCAAATTCCCTGGTTCTGAGCTGCCTTGTAATTTTATACAAAACCCATAGGGTGTATGATTGGGTATACATTTGTTTAATGCCATTGATTGATTGATTGAATAGAGGTATCCTCACCTGAGGTATTGGGGCTAGAGTTAGTTTCATTAAGTGTCATGAGGATTGGCTCAATCAACTCCTTATTCTTGCAGACAAAATATCTTTGCAAGATCTGCAAAGATTTTTATGACAAACTTTCCATCATAAAGGGCAATGAGGCCACAATATTCAGACTCTAATATCACAATTCAAGATCTGCTTGGAGAGGATATAGAAACAGCACTAAAGAGAGAGATGGGAAAAGCTGCTACTGAACTAGACTAAATGTGCTTAGAGGAAACTTATGCTGAATGTGATGGTTTTGAAGGCATTAAGAGACCTATTCTCATGGTGGGTGAAGAAAGGAAAGGGAGAGGAGGTGTAGGGGGAAGAATCTCACTTTTGTTATCTCCAAATAAATGATCAAGAGATCATTAGTAATTACTGGAACACATGACTACTTTACCATCTCTATTAAATTTTAAAGAGAATTATCTTCATGTGCATTGAGAGCATTCTTGATGAGGGTATTAGAAAAGAACAGAGAGGTTTTTACAAGTGATATTTCACAGTAAACCACATGATTCCACTTTATAAAACTGACTTTATAAAAGATGTAGAGAATAAAAGATCCCACCATGCTTGTTTTCTTTTGATCATAAAAATGCATTTGCATGGGTAGAATAAATTTAAAGACCATCCTACAGTATGATGTCTCTCAGGAATATGTCAAAATTATGCAATATTTCTTGAAAGTTACACTAACAGAAATTACCTTGTTCAATGATGTCCTAACTCCTTAAAGATATCATGAAAAGAATTAAACAGGAATTAATCTGCTCACCAGAGGTGTTTACTGTTGTCTTGGAGGAGGTTCAGTGCAGAGTCCAATTTGGAGGAGTCTGAGTTGTGCAGGGGAATGCCTATAGATAATGAGATCCTCCATTCCAGATAGTGCCTATTTACACATGGCATGGTGTTAATTTTCCCAAGTCCCAGAACTCTGCAGAACTTTCTACATGAAATCTATAACCACTCAGAAGAGCTTGACCTGTCTCCAGAGGCATAATTTGGTGGATAAAGCCTGCCTATTGTCCAGACTTTGATAAGTCAGTGGAATGGATGATCTATAGAGCTTTGGCATCAGTTTATATATCTTGGGTAGATACTGAAAATGGACATTGAGTTGGGCCAAATATTGAAACAAGGAGGAAAAAGAGATAGACTGACTTTGGGTAATTGTGAAATTATTTTAATGAATCCAAGCTTCTAAAATAAGGCCCAGGTAGGATAATATTCAATTTCAATTTTTAGGAGACAATAGTGTTCCAAGACTCACATCTACACCATGAATATCTCTCCTCTCTTTCTCAGTCAAACACCTAAAAATACTAATCCACATTCACTGCTCCCACTTGCTCTTTTCTCACTCACTCCTTAATTCTTTACAATCTGGCTTCCAACTTCTTCACTCAATTAAAACTGATCTCTCCAAAGTTACTAATGATTTTATGACTGTCAAATTGATATTCTTTTCCCAACCTCATCCTTCTAAACCCTCTGTTTAACATCATTAATGATCCTAAGAACCTTTCCTCTCTCTGGATTTTTGTGACACTACCTTGAAGAGAATAAGTGAAAACATAGTGCCTGCTATACACCCAGCACTATGCTACGCACTTTGCAAATATTATCTCATTTGATCCTTACAACAACCCTGGGAGGTAGGTGCTATTATTATCCTCATTTTACAGATGAGGAAACTGAGGTATTGCCCAGAGTCATACAGTTAGTGCCTGAGGCCACATTTGAACTCAGTTCTTCCTAACTCCAGGCCCAGTGTTCTGACCTGTTCCTCTTCTTTTACCAAATATTGAAGGAAAATATGGGCCCAAAGCACAGGAGTATAAGCTAAAATGAGACCATTGGGTTATTGACTTAAATAAACTGAAAATCAGGAGAACAATTGTGAATTAAAGTTTCTAACATCTTCCATTCCTTAAGGCTGTTGTTCTTCGGTTGTGTCCACCTTTATCCAAGTTATTTGTTTTTAGTTGATTCTCTAAGTATACCATTATATCATCTGCAAAGAATGATAGTTTTGTTTCTTCATTGCCTTTTCTAATTCTTTAAATCTGTTTTTCTTCTCTTAGTGTTGTACCTAGACTTTCAAGGACAGTATTGAATAATAATGGTGATAATGGGCATCCTTGCTTTACCTTTGATTATATTGGGAAGGCTTCTAACTTATCTCCGTTACAGGTAATGCTTGCTGATGGTTTTAAATAGATACTACTTATACTTTTGAGGAAAGCTCTATTTATTCCTGTGCTCTTTACTATTTTTAACAGGAATGGGTATTGTATTTTGTTAGAAGCTTTTTTTGCATCTGCTGAGATAATCGTATGATTTCTGTTGGTTTGTTATTGATATGGTTAATTATATTGGTAGTTTTCCTAATATTGAACCAGCCCTGCATTCCTTGTATAAATCCCACTTGGTCATAGTGTATGATCCTAGTGACATATTGCTGTAATCTTGCCAGTATTTTATTTAAATTTTTTGAAACAATATTCATTAGGTAAATTGGTCTATGGTTTTCTTTCTCTCTTTTGGCTCTTCTTGGTTTAGGTATCAGCAGTATATTTGTATTGTAAAAGAAATTTGATAGGACTCCTTCTTTGTCTATTTTTCCAATAGTTTGTGTAGTATTGAAATTAATTGTTCTCTAAATGTTTGATAGAATTCAGATCTACCCCAGGGGATTTTTTGTAAGTGAGTTCATTGAAGGCTTGGTCAATTTCTTTTTCAAAGGTGGGGTTAAGTATTCTATTTCATCTTCAGTTAATCTGGGCAATTTCTATTTTTTAAAAAATATTCATCTATTTCAATTAGATTATCAGATTTATAATTTATATAATTAGAAAATAGCTTGTAATAATTACTTTAACTTCTTCATTTTTGATGAATTCACCCTTTTTGTTTTTGCTACTGGTCTTTTAATTTTCTTTTTTAAAAATAATATTAACCAGTGTTTTTATCCACTTTATTCATTTTTTTCATATAACTAGATCCTAGTTTTATTTATTAATTCAATGTTTTGCTTACTTTCAATTTTATTAATCTCTCCCTTGATTTTCATGATTTCTAATTTGGAGTTTAATTAGGTATTTTCATGTGTTCTTTTTCCGGTTTCTTTTAGTTGCATGCCCAATTTGTTGATCCTCTCTTTTTCTTTATTTTATTGATATAAGCATTTAGAGATGTAAAAGTTCCCTTAAATACTGCTTTAGCTACATTCTATAAATTTGGGTATGTTGTCTCATTGTTGTCATTCTCCTTAATGAAATAACTGATTGTTTTTATGATTTGTTCTTTGACTCACAATTCTTTAGGATTAGATTATTCAGTTTCCACTTAATTTTTAATCTTTATTTCCATGGCCATTTCTTGAACGTAATTTTTATTGCATTACAATCTGAAAAGAATGCATTTAGTATATCTGCTTTTCTGCATTTGGTTGTAAAGTTTTTTATGCCCTACTACATGTTCAGTTTTTGCGTAGGTGTCATGTCCAGATAAGGAAAAGGGTATATTCCTTTCTATTCCCATTCAATTTTCTTCAGATGTCTATCATACCTAACTTTCTTAAAATTCTATTCACCTCCTTCACTTCTTTCTTGTTTATTTTTGTAGTTAGATTTATCTAGTTCTGAAAGGGGAAAATTGAGGTCCCCTACTAGTATAGTTTTATTGTCTGTTTCCTCCTGTTAGTCATTTAACTTCTCCTTTTAAAATGTGGATACTATACATTTGATGTATATGTGTTTAATACTGATATTACTTCATTGTCTATGGTGCCCTTTAGCAAGATCCAGTTTCCTTCCTCATCTCTTTAAATTAGATCTATTCTTGCTTTTGCTTTGCCTGAGATCACTATTGCTACCTTTGTGACTTGGTTTTTTTTTCAGTTCAGCTGAAGCATATGTTCTGCTCCAGCCTTTAACCTTTACTCTGTATGTGTCTCTCTGCTTCAAATGCATTTTTTTATAAACAACATATTGTAGGATTCTGGTTTTTAATCCACTCTGCTATCTGCTTCCATTTTATGGGTGATTTTATTCCATTCACATTCACAGTTATGATTACTATGTATTTTCCTCCATCCTATTTTTCCCATTTATCCTCTCTCTTTTCACCCTGTCCCAGCTCACTACTGTTTTACTCCTGACATTGCCTCCCTCAATCTGCCCTCCCTTCTGTCAGTCCCCCACCTTTATTTATGACTCTCCTCTCCTACTTTCCTATAGGGTAAGATAGATTTCTAACCACCAAACTGAGTGTGTATGTTATTCCCTCTTTGAGTCAATTTTGAGAGAGTAAGATTCAAGAGTCACCCCTCCCCATCTTCCCCTATCTTCATTTTACTAGATCTTTCACACCTCTCTTTTTGAGGTAATTTACCTCATTCTATTTCTCACTTCCCTCTTCTCTCAGTATAGTTCTCTTTCTCATCCCTTAATTTTTTTATGTCATTCCACAGAAATCAATTTACACCCACAATCTCTATGTATACTCCTTCTAACTGCTCTAATAGTGATAAAGTTCTTAAGCTTGTAGTTCTTCTTGTGTAGGAATAAAAGCAATTTAACTTCATTGAATGATTTATGTTTTCTCTTTTCTGTTTACATTTTCATACTTCTTTGGAGTCTTGTATTTGAAAATCAAATTTTCTATTCAGCTCTGGTCTTTTCATCAGAAATGCTTGAAAGTCCTCTTTTCCATCAAATATTTATTTTTTTTCCCTGAAGGATTATACTCAGTTTCACTGACTAGGTAATTTTTTATTGTAATCCCAGGTCCTTTGCCTTCTGGAATATTATATTCCAAGCCCTCTGATCCTTTAATGTAGAAGCTGCTAAATCTGTAGCTTCATGATATTTGAATTGTTACTTTCTGGCTGCCTTAAGTATTTTCTCCTTGACTTGGGAGCACTAGAATTTGGTTCTAATATTCCTGGAAGTTTCCATTTTGGAATTTCTTTCAGGAGGTGATTGGTGAATTCTTTTGGTTTCTACTTTATCTTCTGTTTCTAGGGTTTCAGGGCAGTTTTCCTTGATAGTTTCTTGAAAGATAATATCTACGCTCTTTTTTTTGATCATGGCTTTCAGGTAGTCCAATAATTCTTAAATTACCTCTCCAGGATCTCTCTTCCAGGTCAGTTATTTTTCCAATGAGATGTTTCACATTTTCTACTGTTTTTTCACTGATATCACTCCGCCCTATTCTCCTCTCTTTGCTTCTAGCACCTCTGGTGTGAGGGCTTGCTGAGCCCTTTTCATGGGTTCTCATTCACCTTTGGTGTCCACCTGTCCCCCAGTTCTCACTTATGGCTCCAAAAACTGTAGCGTTCCCAGAGGCCACATCCCAGTAAAACCATCTCAGCAGACAGGTTAAACCAGGTCAAGGGTAATTGATAGGCCTACAACCCATCAGTGAGTTTGGGGGATGTCTACCCCAAAGATATAATGACTTCCCCTGGCAAAATGGGAGAATGAGAACAATTTTTCTTTTAAATTGATAGATTTTATTTTATTTTTATCCATGAACAAAATTTTCTTCTCTCACCCATTTCCCCCTTCCTACCTCTGAAAAGGAAAAAGAAAAAAGAAAACAAATCCCTTAAAACTAGTATATCTAATGGGGCAAAATGCCCACTTTGATCTGTTGGTCCAAAATGTCTCATCATTCATCCTGAGCCCCACCTCTTGTCAGAAGGTAAGCAATATTCTTCATTCCTAGTCTTCTGGGATGAAGGTTGGTCATGGCACTGACTAGGAGCAGAGTCTTTGTGAAGTCTACCTTTATATGCCCAGAAGTACTCAGGTCAGAGTAGGTCATTAAGAGACATTTCTTAAACTTGAAAAAGGATTAGAATATAAAGGCTTTACAGGGATGGAGGAAGTGAGGGACAAAATGTGAGGTGCCCTTCATTTGTCTAGGGCAGCTATATTCTCTCTTCTTTGAGCTCTGATTAAGTCCTTTTTGTACGCTGGCTAATACCAACACACATTTCACATCTCACCCTCTTCCACACGCTTCACAGGTTCATAGGCTTCATGTAGATAGAATGTTGATTTCCTTCTTTTTGATGCTTACATGCATGCATGTGAGCTGCTTGATTGCCTTTATTTGTAGAGTCCTCAGGACCAATAAGGGTGCCCACAAGCTAACAAAGTGATGCTGTTGCATCTCTCTTTTGGAATGGTGAACCTTTGGTCTTGTTGCTTTCTGCTCCAACCCCTAAGTCTTTGAAAGCAGGCACTGTGAAGCACTTAGAGCTTGATTAGACATCAAAGGTCATTCACTGCATCCTGGGCTATCTCCAGAGGTCCTGACTTTTATCTTCCACTGGACTTCCATGACTCTGGATGAGAGAGTAAAAGTGATGACTTTGTACAATTCAGACTACTTAAATCCAAATCACGTGAAAGTTGAGACATCACCCTGTGATGTCACTGGTCCTCTTCAAGAATGAATGACCAACAAGAACAAACCCTCATCATCTCAAGCCTGGACTATTGCAATAGTCTCTCTGCCTTGAAGGTCCCACCATTCCAGTTCTTCCTCCATTTAGCTACCCTCATGATCTTCCTAAAGCACAGGTCTGACCATGTCATCCCTTCACTCAATAGACTCCAGCGCTTCCTGCTTAGCTCCTTGATCACACGTAAAACCCTCTCTTTGGTTTTTAAAGCCTTGGACAACCTGACCTCTTCCAATTTTTTTTCTACTTCTTACATTTAACTTCCCCTATATACTTCTTTGTTTTGTTTTGAGGCAATTGGGATTAAATGACTTGCTCCAGGTTACAGAACTAGTAAGTGTCTGAGGTCACATTGGAACTCAGATCCTCCTAACTCTAGAGCCAGCGCTCTATCCACCACACCACTTAGCTGCCCCAACCCCGTACATACTTTATGAACCAGTAACACTTTCCTTCCTCAGACACAATGCTCTCTCTCCTGACTTCATACCATTTCACTCCCTGTTTCCCATGGAGACAGGGAATGCTCTCCCCGCTCATCTCCACCTCTTGACATCCCTGGCCTCTTTCAAGTCCTAGCTAAAATCCCATCTTCTACAAGGAGTCTTTCCTTAATGCCCTTTACTGATAATACCTTCCCTCTGTAAACTATATCCAGTTTATCCTGTGCATAATTTGCTTGTACTTGTGCTTGTGTGCTTGTGTGCTATCTCCGTTTTTAGACTGTGAACTCCTCAAGAGAGGAGCTATCTTTTGCCTTTCTTGGCATCCCTAATACACAATGGCTGACCTATAATGGGTTGTTAATCATGTTTATAGACTGACTGACTGGTTTCATAGTACCAGGGAGTACTTAGCTCATCCCAGGCGTGGTCTATGGACATCTGGTGAAGGGTGGAGGAAGCTGGAAGCAGATAGCAGAGTCAAAAATCTCTTGTTTAAGAGGATCCTTTTGCTTCAAATATATCTGCCCAGGTTTGTCAAAATCCTGCCTTAACTTCAAACCTCAGATGAAGTTATTTTTAAAATTTTTTTTCACTCTGTATATTTTTATGTATTTCATTATTTCCCAATTACATGTAAAAAATTTACCGTATGTTTTTAAAAGTTTTGATTTCCAATTTTTCTCCTTCCTTCCTTTCCCTCTCCTCTCCTTGAGAGGGCAAACAATTTTATATCAGATCAATTTATAAAAACATATAAAACAGGAGAACCTTGGATTAATCACTAGATTCATCTGAAACCCAGAACTGTTCTGTAATCATTGGTCAAAAGCACACAGCCAAGTTATGGCTTAACTAGCAGAGGCGAGGATTTAATAATGTACTAGCTGATTACATAAGCTAAGGTGACACCTCACCAATCCTGAATCTAGCTAGTGGTCAAAGGAAAGACCCCAGAGCCTGGAAAAAAAAATAGCATCTATTCGTTATAACCTGCTGACTAGGAGGGTTGGTGGGAAAAAGAGTACCTTTAGCCCTGCCTTGAGGTAGATCTTCAGCCTTGAAGAGCCCATCTAAGGAAGTCAAACTAGAGAAACTCCTGAAATTTCCAGAGTAGAGAAGCCCAATTCTCCAACAAACATACCAGTAAAATTCTAAAAATGGATCAGAATCAAAAAATAGTAAAGAAAACCAAAGAGAAATGGAAAGAGTCTGCTTTTTGAAAGAGAATACTACCCTAGAATCCTAACCCACTGGTTAGAGTTATTCAACATATGAAAGAGGCAAAACAAAACAGAGAAGCACCCTGGCTTGGCAGAGAGGTTGCTCAACTAAACAGAAAAGTAATGGCTTTGTGGTACAGCCACTCATCCAACCCCTTGGACTTTGTGAGGACAATCTCATCCCAAAAGAAATCCAGGCCCACAATTCCAGAGTTATGATTTGCCTTGGCCACATGAATTCCCTACATGTGTACTTTACTACCATGGTCCTTAAGGTTTTTCCCACTCTCCCTATGGATGCTGTATGTTTTTGGGAGAGAGTGAGTCCCACATTTATGGATAGAATAATATGTAATCATTATTCTTGCCTTGCCTTTCAAAAATGCCTTTGTTAAGAATCAATTAACTGACATAGCTGATTATGAATGAGAAACATACTAGTAGGGACTTGGTAGGTTGATTGCTGTCCTTTGTTCTTGAAGAGAATCAAAGTTACATCATTATGCTAGAGTATAGACACATTTCAGTGTGTTCAGCTCCAGCTGGTTAGACCAGTATAAGCTCAGAATGTTCTATGACAGGTCAGACACAAATAGTCCATGTGAACATTTGGGGTGGATACTCTAAATCTGCATATCCTGTGTTTCCTTTGAGTAGTTTCAATTCTGCTTTGCTCTTAGAGTGCAGTACCCTCTCTCATGTGGGCATGCCAGGCTGAGCAGTCCTGTGCCCCAGTGTCTCCACTGTCATACAATCAATTCCAAAGTTCTTAAAAGAGACCTTGCAAGTATCTGACTTCTTCTTCTGACCATGGCGTGAATGGTTGCCCTGTGTGAGTTGTCCATAAAATAGTTTTTTTTGCATTCCAATAACATGGCCAGTCCATCAGAATTGCACTTAGAATACCAGAGGGGCTTAGAATACTTGAGTAACCACCCTGGAACCTTAGGCATAATAGTAGCTATCTAGTGCCTGGCACATAGACACTTAGGCATAATAGTAGCTATCTAGTGCCTGGCACATAGATGCTTACTAACTGACTGATTACCCCATGAGGACTCAACCTGCTACTGTGGGACATATTGGGGAAGTGAACCCAGAGAGAGAACAAAACATCTGCTACATATCTACTATCTACCTACCTACCTACCTGCCTAATACACACACACACACACACACACACACACACACACACACACACACACATACACACACACACACACATATTTATCAAGGAATCAGTCTCTTCTATTCCTATATCTCCTATCCCCTTCTTTGGTGTTCAAACTATCCCAACTGTTGCCAGTAAACCTCGGCAGGATATAGAGTTATAGATTTAGTGGTAATAGGAGATTTCAGCGGTTATCTAGTTCAACCCTTTAATTTTACAAATGAGGAAGGTGAGCCCTACAGAGGAGAAACAACTTGTCTAAAGTCACACAGATTATAAGCAGCAATCAGGATTTGAACTCAGTTCCTCTGATGTCCCTATCTTGTAGAAGTCCTATAGAAACAAAAGAAAAAGGATTAATGAGAAATGCATCTTAGATTGTCCCATCCTTTATACCATAACAGGTTTTTTCTAAACCAAATAAAATACTTTTCTTCAATTATATTATGCAGAATAGTTGACTCAGCTTTATATCAGTTCTTTGAATAAATAAAATTAGAAGAAATAATAAATTTTCAAATAAAGACAAGTTCCTTTTCCACATCCTCTTAAAATTCCCCCTGCTCCTGGGACACTAAGCTATAATCCTCAAAAAAAAATTACAAAGAGATCATGGTCAAAGCAATTTGATATTGGGTAAGAAATAGAGAGGTGGAACAACTTAATTACACAACATACAGATGTAAACCAGAACAGTAACCTAGTGTTTTAAAACAATTCCTATAAAAACAACAAAATGATTTTTAAAAAAACTTTGAAAGACTTAGAAACTCTCATCAACATAATAACCAATCACAAATGCAAAGGACTAGTGAGGAAACATACTATCCAGCTCCAGAGAAGAAAGCTGACTGACTCAGAGTTAAGAATGAAACATATTTTATCATTTTGCTTTTGTTTTCTGTTCTTTTCTCCTTTTTTGGACATGATTAATGTGGTGATTTATTTTGCTGAACTATAAAAATTTGTAAAAGACTTTGTTTTTCTTGCAGTTCCAAGGATTACAGGCATATTTTGCCACACCTTGTCATATCACACTATAGACTCATGTGGAGTCAATCATATTTTTAGTCCACTAAGTCACCCACATCTTTTTCAGACAAATTTCTATCTACCTCTTCATACTGCCTTCATTTTATTCTTGTGAAGTTGATGTTTTTGAACTCTAGTAAGATGTTACATTTATTCTTATTAAATTGCACTGTATTGAAGTTTGCTTCATGTTCTAGGTCTAACTAGAAGAACGAAGGAATGAGCATCTAAATACACATTGTTGATTATATGGTAAGAAGCATGGTGCCAAGAACTGGGAATACAAAAGCAGTGGGACCCCTGCCTTCAAGGAGCTTGCAATCTAATGAGAGAGAGATAGGTAGATAGGGTAGATAGGGTAAAGAGAATAGGTAGTGGTGACTTTGGTTTGAAAGTTAAATGGATGAATAGAGCTGTAGGGGATTAGACTGTTATGCCCTTTCTTGTAGCCATGGTGAGATTGAGTTATTATTCTAGGAATAGAATTGGAAAAGGTCCATGAATAGCAGTCAGAGAGCTGATAGAGGTGGGAGATGATTGGGAGCTAAAGTGAAGCATGGCTGGAGGATGCTTAAATCTAGTGGATCACATGATGTACTCACCAATCATGTGACTTGGGGGGAGAGGGAACCCCTCTGGGTGCAAGGTCCTGAAAAGTTGCTTATAATCCTAACTCTGTTATTCAATACATTATTTTTCCCAACAAATTTCATAAGCATGCCTTTATCTAAGTCATTCATAAGAAGGTATTTGGACCAATATGGAAATTTGCATAGTTTTTCATTTATTACAAATGAGTCATGAGATTGTAGGATTTAGAACCAAAAGAGACCTTGGAGATAACCTAAGAATTTCAATTCTCAGATCAGTTTGAATTAGAAAAGCATTTCACTTTCTTGCTTGATCTCACAAAACTCTCTATGTTAAACTTTTAAATTTTCCCCATTTCCTTGAGTTGCTTTGCTATGCAGTGTGGAGTTTTCAACATACTCCTCCTTTCCATCCCACCCCATGACACTAATATGTTTCCAAGTACTGATGTTATAAACATTACTGTATCTGCCCATAACATGCACATTTTGTTAAAAGCTTTGGAGACTGTTACACTCCTAGTAAAGTAACTCTCAATTTTGCATTAGAAAATGACATGTGACTATAAATGGACAATAGGTACTCACATGATACCAGTGACAAGACTTCTTGTACTCATTGTTGTTGTCCCCAGGGTTTTCTTTTCTCTGAGTCTGTCTTTCAGGTTACCACAAACTGTAAACCTCCCCTTTCTGCTCTCCCATCATAACTCGATCTCCCAGAATCCCTGCATCATAGAATGGAGGGAGGGAGTTAGGGTTCAACATCATGCCTAGGTACTATGTCTGAACTCCATGGATGTGTAGTAAGACGTCCTCCTATAGTCTCAGATACTTATTCTCTAGTTCTAAATTAACTTTAGGGAACCATATTAACTCTCTTGTCTATGAGAGAATGATTTTACAAAATGGACTAAAGTACTCTTTCTCTACCAGTGTTAGAACACTTTAGAGCTTTGGGAAGAAGTCCTTGTTGTATGCAGACATCTTGAATTTTCTCATTTCTCCTTGAGAATAGAAAAGAAAAGATGTAGGGGTAATATACTATATTAATAACATTACTAGTCAGAGAAAGAACTGATAAGTAGAAGTATGTATAGGATAATTGTACACATATACCTATCTGTGTCTAATGGCGGCCATCTCTAGGGAGGGGTGGGGGAAGGAAGAAAATAGAGGGGGGAAAAGAAATTTCTGTGATAACTTTATTATATATTTAAAAGCAATAGCAAGCTGTACATAACAGATTTGCAGTTTCATATGCAATCATCCTTTTTATTATAATATGTATTGGAATTGTTTGTCTTATTCCACAAACTAAAAAGAAAATAAAAAAACAAAAACTATGATGTTTATAAATATATATAATATTAATATATAAATATATATAATATAAGGTGGGGGTAATGGGAGCCATGATGAAGAGATCAGGAATGATGGTTAGTTTCAGAAAGTGAAATGAATGAATTCACTGAATACTTTCCTCTTATCTTGAGACAGGTGAGCTCTACTGTGTCCTTACAAGTGCAGGGTATGTCACTGGCTGAAAAGAAAATGAGGAAATCTTCCATTAAAATGTGACAGTCCCCTGTGCCATTCAAATGCAAATGTAAGGAATTGGGGAGAGAAAATAATAATTAAAGGACCTAGCGTTGATATAGCACTTTAAGGTTTGAAAGATAAAAAAATTGTGGTTAAGAGAGGTTGTGACTTTGCCAATTTTTCAAAGCTTATTGTGAATGTTAGTGGCAGAATTTGAACTCGGTTCTCCTGACTCCTAGTCTACCTCTTTTTCCAGTATACCATACTTCACGAGTTTGAGCTAAGGTGGAACTAAATTAGGCTCTTTAAGAAATTGAACTAATTTTTGTTGGCTACTGAAGTCCTATTCCATATTCTTACTTCAACTAAGTATAACAAAACACACACATGTATTTTATTTATATAAATCCTGACTCTAATGCTTGCTACCCATGTGACCTCGAGCAAATCACTGAACTTTTCTGGGACTCAGTTTCCTCATCTGAAAAAGTGAGTTGTGTGTGTGTGTGTGTGTGTGTGTGTGTGTGTGTGTATAGAGCTTTTTTTGTCTTCAGAACAATTCTGTAAAGAAGGTCCTATTTTTAACCCCATTTTATATATGAGATAACAAAGGCCAAAAAAGGTTAAAGGACTTACCCAGGGTCTCATATCCAGGAAGTGTCTGAGGTGGGATTCAAACCCAGCAATCTATCAACTATTCCACTTATTAACATCTATGCAGCTTTTTGCAAGCTTTGATAGACCCATGAAGACTAGAAAGTAGTTTTTCTGTATTCTAGTGCCTAGCACAGTGTCCAGCAGAGAGTGAGTACTTAATACATGCCTATTGAATTGACCTAGAGGTTCGCCCATGCCTCATAAAGCCATGCAAAATGGAAAGGTCACAATGTTCTGTTCACAACGGAACGGAAATCAGCTGATCAAAAGGTATCATGAATCAAGTATGAGAAAGGTAGAATGGAAAACCCCAACACACCTTGCAGTGAATGACTAATTGGGTAGCCAGTTCTAAGTGTTCTCAGCATAGGAAGGAATAGTGGACTTTGTAACCACATTCATGCAATTCACATGCCTATGGCAACAGAGAAGAAAGGAATATGAGAAGATATCTGGTCTTCTCTCTCCCCTTCCACCCTTATTCGTCAGATGAGGAAACTGAGTCCCAGAAAAGTTCAGTGATTTGCTCAAGGCCATATAGTTAGCAAGCATTAGAGTCAGGATTTATATAAATAAAATACGTGTGTGTTTTGTTACACTTAGAAATTGAAGTAAGAATATGAAATAGGACTTCAGTAGTCAACAAAAATTAATTCAGTTAATTCAAACTCATGAAGTATGAGAGGCAACATGGCATGCTGGAAAAAGAGGTAGACTTGGAGTCAGGAGAACTGGGTTCAAATTCCGCCTCTGATATTTACAATTAGCTTGGGACCTTGGTTAAATCACAAACCTCTCTGAACCACAATTTCTTCGTCTATAAAGTGGTGATAACGATGGTACTAACCACTCACATATATATTCTCTTTTAGGCTTGCAAAGAATTTGACACATTTTTTCTCATTTTATCCTTATGCCAGCTCTATAATTATTTATGAATCTATGATTATCCTCATTTTATACAAAGGAAGCAGACTGAAACACGTTAAGTGAATGCCCAGCATCATAAAGTAGGTGGGTGACAGTGGGGGAATTTGAGCCTAGGTCTTTCTGAATCTATCCACTTTACCAGATAGTCAGTTAAGCAGCAATGAACATTTATTAAGTGCTTACTGCATGCCATCATTATTTAGCATTGAAGATACAAAAAAAATAAAACAAAAATCCCACATCATACTGCCTCATCTGTACATTTTAGCTCATTAGGTTCTTATGAAAAAAGCACTTGGCAAACTGAGTTATTATGTGAACTTTGCCTTCAGCTTTCTCAGTCTCTACTTTCAGAACCCTTTTCTGTCTTTGAGTGTACCCCCCTCTCCTTCAACTCAGGTGTCCAGTTATACTCATTTTTTCTCGTTGTGCAGTCATGTCCTACTCCTTGTGTCCCCCTATGGGGTTTTCTCTATTTTTTTTATTAATTTATTTGTTTTCACTTTTCTACAATCACTTCCATAAGTCTTAGATTTTCTCCCCCTTCCTCCCTTCTCCCTTCCCAAGACAGCATGCAGTCTTATATGGCTTGTATACATATATTCTTATTAAGCACATTTTCACATTAGTCATGTTGCCTAGAGGAAATAAAATGAATGAGGGAAACCATGAGAAAAAACAAACCAGAACAAAACATAACACAAGAGAAGATATTCTGCTTCATTCTGTGATCCAGTTCCATAGTTCTTTCTCTGAATGTGGATGGCATTTTGCCTCAAGTGTCCTTTGGGAAGGTTTTAGGTCCTTGCATTGCTGTGAAGGGCTAAGTCTACCAGAAAAATTCCTCACATACTGTGTTTGCTACTGTGTACAATGATCTCCTGGTTCTGCTACTTTCACTCAGCATCAGTTCATATAAGTCTTTCCAGGCCTCTCTGAAGTCTTCCTGTTCATCATTTCTTCTAGCACAATAGTATTCCATTACATTCATACACTTGTTCAACCATTCCCCAGTTGATGGGCATCCCCTCAATTTCCAGTTCTTGGCCACTACAAAGAGAGCTGCTATAAATATTTTTGTACATGTGGGATCTCCATATGGAGTTTTCTTAGAAAAGATATTGGAGTGGTTTGCCATTTCCTTCTCTAGTTCATTTTACAGATGAGGAAACTTAGGCAAATAGTGTTAAGTAACTTGCCTAGAGTCACACAGTTAGTAAGTATCTAAGGCCATATCTGAACTCAAAAAGACTTATCTTCCTGACTTCAGGCCTGGTGCTCTATCCACTGTGCCCACTAACTGCCTCACTTTCTTTTAACCTCTATCAAGTGAGATACTATTTGTAAAGGCTTACCACATTGCCTGGCACATCGTAGGTGCTTAATGAATGCTTGTTCTTTCCTTCCATCAAAATTTGCTTTTAGCAAAGGCCTAAACAAACTTGTTCACACTAAAAGTATTACTCTTCCCAGGGGGTTCTCATGGGGAATTTCAGGGTAATGAAAACCTTGAGCTAACAGAATAAAACCCTCAGGGTGAACTCTCTGGCCTTAGTTGAAGGTGAGAAAGTCTTTTTTTCCCTAGTTAGTGAGGGGACAATCCATGTAGGACAGAGTATAGGAGTGATCTTTATGGTATCTCTGAAATCACACCATATAAGCAACCAATCAGGTTGGCCCTGCTTTCCACTACATCTTGGGGATAGGGCGGGTAAGCCACATTAAGTTATAAGGCATTGAGAAGATCTGATTCCCAATTCAGAGTTCTGGTGCACTGAACCATAAATTCCACCCATAAAAATGCTTCACTCAAAGGTGGGGCACTTGTCTCCTTACTTAGTAGATAGCTGGATAAGCCTGGACTGCTGATATAAATTCATCCATGAAATGGTTAGCTCCTGATTCATGCCAACAAGACAGAGAAAAATAAAAGTAAAGGATCAACAATGGCCTAGTTAGCTTAGTCTGTATGGACAATATGGAGAATTCTGGCCAAAAGGTTCATAAGATTTAGTTCTAGAAGGTAACTTAGATATCAACTAGTACAACCCCCACATTTTATAAACAAAGAAAGTGAGACTGGGAAAGGTATATGACTTCCCCAATGTCATACAGATCGTAAGTAGCCAAGTGAATTTGAACACAGGTCTTCGGGCCTTAAATCTCTTGCCTTCATATGTAGACACAATACGGATTTGTATGTATACAGCACAGCATTTTAAGGATAACGGACAATTCCTCTGCTTACTCACTGAATATACTTACATGGCTACGTCTGCAAAGCTCAAGCCCTAGAGTAAAATTTCTAGACTGGACTCACAGTCAGTAAAGACTAATGGAATTGATTAATCCCTCACTTTCCCTCTTCACCTTATGCTGGATAGACCAGTTTTGAGGAGATAGTTTTAAACAATAAGAAGCAACCTTCCCCAATCTTTCCCATGAATAAAAAATCTGAAGTATGGATTTGAAAGGAGGGATCCAACCTCTTGGAATTCCATATGTGGTTGATTTGGGGCTAGAGGAGAGGGAATTCCCAGGGAAGCTTCTGAAAAGTGTTTTTGCTTGATTGAAAGGGGACAGCATGGAGGTGTTCAACCTTATCTGAACATCTGTAATGTAACCATTGAGACTGAAATCACCCAGAAGCCCCATTTCAGATTAAGGCAGTTCTTTGACATTTAAAGGTTGAAAAATGAAATCTGCTGATGCAGACTCTTCTTTACCCCCACGATCTGCTCCTCATCTACTTTTGATTCACGTACATCTTTTGATGGACTACGAAAAGGGGCCATATTAGGGTTATCTCCCAGTTCTGCAGTGCTGGCAAATCCTGGCCAGGAGGGATTTAGCATAGTGAGAAGAGTGCTAGGGTTGGATCTGGGAATCTAGGCTCTGATACTTTTTACCTCTGTTACTTATACTCCCTAAATTTTGGCTTTCTTATTTGTAAAATGGGGATAACTACACTTGTATTTCTTAACAAACTAAGTGCTTTGTAAGCCTCTTAGGCACCAGTAAATTCAACCAACATTGATTGAGGGCCTACTATGTCAAAGACACTATGCATGGTGCTGAGGGTGAGAAGTGAGGGAGGAAATAGAATAATCTTTTCTCCTAGGAACTTTCATTCTACCAAATTATTACTGAGGCCAAGGAAAATGATGAAAATCTAACCCTGATTCTGTCTAAAGGCCTAGATGTGAGGATTTCATAGGATTTAGATGGAAGAGTCACAGGGTCATAGGTTTAAAATCAGGAGGAACCATAGAGGTTTTCTTTTTCAATTCTCTCATTTGGCAAATGAAAAACCTGAGACCTAACCCATGAAAGTGACTTATCCAAGGTCACACAAAGGAGCAGATCTGTTATTCAAACCCAATTCTTCTGACTCCAAATCCAAAGCTGTTTTTATTTATCATTCAGGTTATATAAATTGCATCCTGCCTCCATGGATATACTTCCTCCTGCCTCTCAGGGACTACGGGTTTAGTGGTTGTACCATAAAAACCTTTAGAGCATCGTCCTCCAGGAGAAGGGGAGAAACTGGCCCTGTGATTTATTGCTATGAGAACTCCCATGACGGGAAACTCCCTCCTCTAATGCAAGGCAGTGCTTTCACTTCAACTTAGAGTCTTAAGAGAATTGCGCAGATCACTAAGTGATTAAGAGACTTGCTCAGGGTCTATATAACCAGCACGTGTCAGAGGCAGGATTGGAACCCAGGACTTCCTAGTTTTAAGGCCAGCTCCCTATCTACTCCACTATGTTTCTTCTGCAGGATTTTTTTTTTAAACTAAACAATTAATTTATTAAGTATCTTATAGGAGACCTTGGCGCAGATCAAAGAGCACTGGATTTGGTGTCAAAAAACTGGGTTCAAGTCCTGGATCTCCTACTTAATAACAATGTAACTGTGGACAAGTCATTTCTTCTGTTTCCTTATCTATAAAATGTAGATGTTGGGCTAGCTCTTAAATCCATTTCAGGTCTAAACTTATATTCCTGCAACATATTGTGTGCAGTATAAGATGGCATGTTACACACTGGAGTAGACACATAAGCTAATTATATTCAATTCAACATTTTTATTTTTTGGAAGGGGGAAGGCAAGGCAATTGGGGTTAAGTGACTTGCCCAAGGTCACACAGCTAGTTAAGTGTCAACTGTCTAAGGCCAGATTTGTACTCAGGTCCTCCTGACTCCAGGGCTGGTGCTCTACTCATTGTGTCACCTAGCTGACCCCAATTCTACATTTTTAAAGTACCTACTATGGTGCCAGTTACTGTGCTAGACAAACTGAATATAGTCTCCACCCTAAAGAAGTTTATATTGTACTAGGGGAAAATGACAGACACATAATGAAAGAAGCATAAAATAAAGACAAAAAAATGTTGGTGTAACAACTAATGCAGCAGGAGATGAGAAGGAACAGAAAGAAAAAGCTGGGCGGAGCCAAGATGGTGGAGTAGAAAGACGCACATACACTACCTCCAAACCCGTTGCCCATAAAATACCTGTAAAAAAAAAAGAACCACTGGCGAATTCTGGAACAGCAGAAGCCACAGAACGGAGCGGATGAGATTTCTGCTCCAGAGAGCCTGAAAACCTCTTGCAAAAGGTCCCTCGTGCCCCAGACCCAGAGCAGAGGCCAACCCTGCCTTGGCAGCACAGCACCAAAAGGAGCAGATCTGAGCAGGCTTCAGGGACGGAATCTCCAGCAGCCACGCGGGTCCCTCCACCCACAGGTGACGGGGGTCGGTGAGAGGGTCTCTTTGGCGGGTCGAGAGGGGAGTGGGGTGCCTCCATAACTCAGGCCCCCTCGGGAGGCAGAAGCTGAGGGGGGAGCAGACCAGGGCTACCCAAGCAGGCAGGACCCTGGATCCATTGTTGAAGGTCTCTGCATAAACCCCCTGAGGGAACAGAGCCCGTGAGGCGGCCCTGACCTGAGCACCTGAACTTAATCTCACACTGAACAGCAGCCCTGCCCCCGCCCAAAGCCCTGAGGCTGGGAAGCAGCATTTGAATCTCAGACCCCAAGTGCTGGCTGGGTGGATCTGGAGGCGAGGTGGGGGTGGAGAGGACACTCAGAAGTCAAGTCACTGGCTGGGAAAATGCCCAGAAAAGGGAAAAAAAAATAAGACTATAGAAGGTTACTTTCTTGGTGAACAGGCATTTCCTCCCTTCCTTTCTGATGAGGAAGAACAATGCTTACCATCAGGAAAAAATGCAGAAGTCAAGCCTTCTGTATCCCAGCCCACCCAATGGGCTCAGGCCATGGAAGAGCTCAAAAAGGATTTTGAAAATCAAGTTAGACAGGTGAAGGAAAAACTGGGAAGAGAATTGAGTGACATGAAAGCAAAGCATGAAAAACAAGTAAACACCCTGCTAAAGGAGACCCAAAAAAACACTGAAGAAAATAACACTTTGAAAAATAGGCTAACTCAATTGGCAAAAGAGGTTCAAAATGCCAATGAAGAGAAGAATGCTTTCAAAAGCAGAATTAGCCAAATGGAAAAGGAGATTCAAAAGCTCACTGAAGAAAATAGTTCTTTCAAAATTAGAATGGAACGGATGGAGGCTAATGACTTTATGAGAAACCAAAAAATCATAAAACAAAACTAAAAGAATGAAAAAATGGAAGATAATGTGAAATATCTCATTGGAAAAACAACTGACCTGGAGAATAGATCCAAGAGAGACAAGCCATGATCAAAAAAAGAGCCTAGACATCATCTTTCATGAAATTATCAAGGAAAACTGCCCTGAGATTCTAGAACCAGAGGGCAAAATAAGTATTCAAGGAATCCACAGATCACCACCTGAAAGAGATCCAAAAAGAGAAACTCCTAGGAACATTGTGGCCAAATTTCAGAGTTCCCAGGTCAAGGAGAAAATATTGCAAGCAGCTAGAAAGAAACAATTCAAGTATTGTGGAAATACAATCAGGATAACACAAGATCTAGCAGCTTCCACATTAAGGGATCGAAGGGCGTGGAATAAGATATTCCAGAAGTCAAAGGAACTAGAACTAAAACCAAGAATCACCTACCCAGCAAAACTGAGTATAATACTTCAGGGGAAAAATTGGTCTTTCAATGAAATAGAGGACTTTCAAGCATTCTTGATGAAAAGACCAGAGCTGAAAAGAAAATTTGACTTTCAAACACAAGAATGAAGAGAAGCATGAGAAGATGAACAACAAAGAGAAGTCATAAGGGACTTATAAAAGGTGAACTGTTTACATTCCTACATGGAAAGACAATATTTGTAACTCTTGAAACTATTCAGTATCTAGGTACTGGGTGGGATTACACACACACACATGCACACGCACACATACACACACATAGAGACAGAGTGCACAGAGTGAATTGAAGAGGATGGGATCATATCTTTAAAAAATGAAATCAAGCAGTGAGAGAGAAATATATTGGGAGGAGAAAGGGAGAAATGGAAGGGGGCAAATTATCTCTCATAAAAGAGGCAAGCAAAAGACTTATTAGTGGAGGGATAAAGAGGGGAGGTGAGAGAAAAACATGAAGTTTACTCTCATCACATTCCACTAAAGGAAGGAATAAAATGCACACTCATTTTGGTATGAAAACCTATCTTACAATACAGGAAAGTGGGGGATAAGGGGATAAGCAGGGTGGGGGGGATGAAGGAAGGGAGGGCAGGGGGAGGAGGGAGCAATTTGAGGTCAACACTCATGGGGAGGGACAGGATCAAAAGAGAGAATAGAAGTAATGGGGGACAGGATAGGATGGAGGGAAATATAGTTAGTTCTTTCACAACATTACTATTATGGAAGTCATTTGCAAAACTACACAGATTTGGCCTATATTGAATTGCTTGCCTTCCAAAGGGAAGGGGTGGGGAGGGAGGGAGGGCAGATTGGCAGACAGGGGCAATTAGAACACTCGGTGTTTTGGGGTAGGGGAGGGGACAAAAGGGGAGAAAATGTGGAACCCAAAATTTTGTGAAAATAAATGTTAAAAGTTAAATAAATAAATAAATTTTAAAAAAAGAAAGAAAGAAAAAGCTATTGAAGAGAATTAGGTGTTCCAAGGGTTGTAGCTGAGGATGGAGAGCACTCCAGGTGAGGAGCAGGGGGAAGGTGTATGCAGAGGCAGAGGAGGAGAGATGGAATGTCATGTTTTGGGAACAACAAGCAATTTAGCTTGATTGGAACGCAGAGTGCTTAAGGGGAAGGAATATGATATCAGCCTAGAAATACAGATCAGAGCATGATTGCGAAGGCCTTTAAATGTCAACCAGAAGTTTGCATTGTATCCTAGAGTCACTGGGGAGCTACCAAAGCTTTTTGTGTAGAGAAATGATGACATTAGATCCATGTTTTAAGAATGTCAATTTGGCAACTGTGTAGAAGATGGACTGGTGAAGGGATGAGATATTGGAGGCAGGGAGACCAATTAGGAGGCTCTTACTGTATTCTGTCCAAAACCTGATGAAAGCCTGAACTAGCGTGGTAGTCAGGGAGAGAAGTATATTTGAGAAAGGGAGAATCAACAAGACTTGTCCAGTGAAGAAGGGATTTGGGAGTGGGGGTTGGGGATTGAGTGAGAGTCAAGAGAGAGATATGATTCCTAGGTTGTGAACCTGAGTCACCAGAAGGGTGATGGTGCCCTCAACAGAAATAGTAAAGAAAGGAGGAAAAAGTAGGTTTTGGGGGAAAGTATGAGTTCTAGACGAATTGAGCTTGAGATGCCAATAGAACATCTAGCTAGAGATGTCCAACAGGCAGCTGGAGATGCGGGGCTAGAGCTCACAAAAGAGATCATAGAGAGCTTAAATGAGACCTCAAAGGTCATCTAGCACAACCTTTTCAAGACACAGACTAGAAAACTGAGACCTAGAGAGGTCAAATGATTTGCTCAAGGAGAGATAGGGAAGGGGGAAGAGAACATGCAATTATTAAGTGTGCTACATGCTTTACAAAAGTTGACTCATTTTGATCCTCACAACAACCCTGGGAGGAAAGTGTTATAATCCCCTTTTTACAGCTGAGGAAAACTGAGGCAGGCAGAGTAACTTGTTCAAAGTCTCTCAGCTAGTAAATGTCTGAGGTAGGAGTCTTCCTGGCTTCCTGTGCTCTATCCACTGGACCATCTAGCTGTGACTTCCAAGTGAAGTCTTAGAATTCAAATCAAATCCTCTTGGCCCCACATCTCCCTCATCTACAGCTATGTCCAATGGACTCACTCCACCTTTAAATCTATTTCTTCTTGTACAGTCTTCCATAGGACTGGAAAGCATTTGACAAACATATCCTGCATAGAAACCTTTCATGTACTTTGGGACAACCAACAAGCAACCATATGGACTTATCTGGGTTAAATGATCCAATCCTTGAAATTATTTCCCCTAACACCTATTTTCCATTCCATTTACATTACGTGGAAACCTTTCCAGTTTCCTTACATGTTTTCTTTAAAAAAAGAAGTTTAAATGATGAGTAAGTGGACTTCAGAAAAACCTGGAAAGACTTATATGAACTGATGCTGAGTGAAGTGAGCAGAACCAGAACTTGTACACAGTAACAGCTGCAGTGTATGAGAACTGACTGTGATAGACTTACCCTTTCTCAGCAATGCAAGGTCATAAAACAGTTCCAAAGGACTTGAGATAGAAAATCTCTCCACATCCAGAGAAAGAACTATAGAGTCTGAATGCACAATGAAGCAGACTATTTTCTTTTTGTTTTATTTTTCTTTCTTATGGTTCCTCCCATTTGCCCTAATTCTTCTATACCACATGACTAATGTGAAAATATGGTTAATAGGAATGTATATGTAAAGCTTATATCAGAGTGCATGCTGTCTTGGGGAGAGGGGGAAGAAAGGGAGGGGGAGAAAATTGAAAACTTATGGAAGTGAATGTTGAAAACTAAAAATAAACTTAAAAATAAATAGTTTAAAATTTAAATTTTATTTTTTAATGAACAAGAATACCTATTTCCTATGTCTCTTATCTCCCATTCACCTCATGAGAAAATAAGAAAAATAAACCCATTGTAACAAATATGCATAGTCAAGCTACACATTGGCCCAGTCCAGCAAAATATATGGGTCAATCTACACCCTGAATCCTTCACTTGTGGAAGGAGGCTGGGTAGCATGCTTCATAATCAGTGCTGCGAAATCACTGCGTGGATCAAAAACTTCGAATATTTTCTGAAGTATGATGGACAAAATCAGACCCAGTGCCCAAACAAATGGTAATATAGAGACAGAATAGCTGCCAGGCAAGTGCTTAGCATCAAGGGTATAGTACAGTCAGTGACTCTGGAGGAGATAGTGAGGCTGACCACTTTGCACAGCTCTGCCTCATTTAAATCTAATTCATATGCAAGACAAGACATCACTGTCATTAGTCTTCTTGGACACAAAATGTCATCACTGTCACCACCAACCACAATAAGGAGGGATCCTAAAAGTCACTGCTGGAGGGCAGTTGAGAAGCAGAGATAGTTAATTGCAATGCAGCTGCCTGAATGGACAAAGACCGCTAATAGGATGAAAGGACAGCTAGGTGGTGCAGTGGATTGAGTGCTGGGCCTGGAGTCAGGAAAATCCTCAGATTTGCCTCAGATGTTAGTTGTGTGACCCTGGGTAAGTCATTTAACTCAGTTTCCTCATCTTTTTTTTTTTTTTTTTAAAGAACTGGAGAAGGAAATGGCAAACCACTCCAGTATCTTTGCCAGGAAAACCCCAAATTGGGTCATGAAGAGTCAGACAAGACTGAAACGACAGAATAACAACCACAAAAGGGGTGAAAAATGCCTGGGATCTCTTGCTTGGCATAGAAAAGAGGTTCCTGTCTGGATCCGATTAGACTACTGCAAGCCAGAGGACAACATAAAGCTATAATTCACAGGAACAGGCAAAAAATCAGTGCCCTGACATCTCAGTTCAGGAGAGAGAGAAGGGCACCTCAAGGGAATGTTCCTAAATCTCAGGTTCAGGTTACATTAACATTAACAGAGGGGACAAAAGCCAACCAAGAACTGTGAAGACCAGAAGCCAAGTCAAGATCAAAGCAAGGACAGTGTAGCTACCACATTAACATTATACAACAGGGAACGGAGCAGAGCAAACAGTCATGGAAAATTCCTTCAGTAAGAACTAAAGTGACTGCCTCTTTCTGAGGAAGAGAAGACAGGGTAAAAGTAAATTTAGGATTTAGCTGCATCAAGATGGTAAACGAACCCAAGGGAATAGTAAAGAGAATAGAGGAAGGTCCAAGACAGAGCTATTGGGTACACCCAATGCATGGCAATGGGCACCCAGATAAGCATCCAGCAAAGGAAATTAGGGTAACATGTAGGTAGATACCCAGGAGAAAACTGTATCATGAAAACAAAGGAAGGAGAGAGTATTTAGGAGAGACTGTCCATTAGTAACAAGAACTGCAGGGAAGTAGAGGTTGAAGACTGGGAAAAGTCCTTTGGCTTTAGGACTAAAGGGAACACTGGTGACCATGGAGAGGTCAATTTCAATTTGATGGTAGGGAATGGAATTCATAATGGAAATCATGTTTCAGTAGGGTGAAAAGCAGGTGGCACATGAGAAAATAGAAGCAGAGTGTAGCCAACATTTTCTAGTAGTTTGGCTGAGTTTATAAGAGATGTGGGATGATAGCTTGAAAGGATAATAGGGACAAATGAAAGGGGTTTTTTGTTTGTTTTTAGGATGGGGAAGATATGGTCATGGTTATTGAGAGCAGAGGAGACAGTGGATTGAAATTAGGAAGAATAATGGGATGATTGAATAAATAATAATGGTAATAGCTAACATTTAGATAGCACTTTAAGTTTTGTAAAGTGCTTTGCATTATTTTATTTCATATGATAACTGTTCTGGGGTAGGTGTGATCACTATCCCTATTTTATAAGATGAAGATGCTGAGGCTGATAGAAATGAAAGGATCTTCCAAGTGTCTGAGGCAGGATTTGACTCTAAGTGTTCCTAACTGAAGGCTATTATTTCATGCATTAAACTGCTGAGATACAACAGTTATAAGCATCTGTTCTCCTTCTACTCCTTTTCCTTCTCCTTTTCCTACTTTCCCTCCTCCTCCTTTTACTCTTTCTCCTTTTCTCCCTTCTTCACATCCCTAGAGTATTCTAATGAAAAGTCAAACTGACTGATGGCTAGACTGGAGTTTGAATTCCAAATCATCCGGGTCACCTGCATTTTGAAGAGGAAACGGGAGTGAGATGGCCCAAAGCAGTTCTATGTATGGTCAGTAGATGGCAACACTAAACCATGATTTAAATTTAAATAAACAAATTTAAATAGAAATTAAATAGAAATAAATTATAAGTGTAAATTGCAAATAAATATAAATTAAATTAAATATAAATATTGTAAATAGATTTTAAGATGATTCAGAACAAACCTGACAGTTTTTTTGTAGGACGGCAAAGCTAGGTGGTGCAGTGGATAGAGCCCAGGTCCTGGAGTCAAGAAAACCTGAGGTCAAATCAGCCTCAGCCTACTGTGTGACCCTGGGCAAGTCACTCAAATCCTGTTTGCTTCAGTTTCCTCATCTGTAAAAGGAAAGGACAAATCACTCTAGTATTTTTGACAAGAAAACTCCAAATGGGTTCACAAAGAATCAGACATGACTGAGCACAGAGCTTTTCATTCTGTAATATCTTAAGTACAAAGCCAGGGGCCACTATGCACCTCTCGTTTTAGGAATTTAAGAAGATCTGAGGCTTTGATACATACAAGTACTAAGGCATCACTAAGGCAAACCAGAAGGACTTCCTTTTCCCCTCTATCGTGTCCTGGCTCCTCAAGAGTCACGTTGATGTTTTGTGACTTCTTTTCCTTCTTAAGTTTCCTCTTGATATTCACTAGCAAGATTTTAGCTGAATATAAAATCTGAGGTGTGGAGCGAAGAGCAGAGTCCAGGTTTAGGGACAAAACTTTGGTTCTCATTTGTGCAATAGAAGACAGAGGGCAACTGGAAAGACTGATTATGGGCAATTAATTTCTCATCTCTTGGTTGCAGTTTCCATATTTGTAAAATGTTGAATTGGAAGAGAGGAAGTCTCAAAATCTTTTAAATCTTACAATCCTATAGTGGATTCCATCTCTGTCTACTTCCTCTTCTGGGGAGAAGCCCTGTTTGGCCTCTAATCTGATTCAGATTTCCACTTTCCCTTCCTCCCTCCCTTCTCCCTTCCTCCCTTTCTTTCTTTTTCTTCCTTCCTCCCTTCCTTTCCTTCTTCCTAGTGTTAAGAAGGTTTCATTCATTATATTCTTGATGCAACATCTCAATGTTAGAATGATGGACTAAATCTAGGAAGATAGAATTTAATAGGGATAAATGTAAAATCCTACACAAGTTGTTTTTTTTTTTTTAAATCACCTATGTAAGATGGAGGAAGCATAGTTAGATAATAGTTCATGTAAAAAAAGATCTGGGATTTCAATCGACTATGAGCTCACTTTGGGTCAATATATGGACTTTGATAGATCTGTGATCTCAATGAAGTAGAAACTGTCTTCTGTGGTGCAGAATCAAATTCATCTATGTCTTCTCACCTTATAAAATTTTAATATATGCACAGAAGACACCTTGTCAGAAGAGAGCCTTTATAGTTGCATTTTGCACCAGCAAATCAAATGCTTTTTAAAAACAGTCAACAAAGATACACAGTGAGATCTTGTGTATGCACCTTCCAGTCAATTGTGTGACACAGTCTAATATAGAATATCATTTATGGAAGACTGCCTAGTCTTTTTTTCATGTCTTCGTCATGAATGCCCTCCGTTGATGGCAACTAGGTGGTGCACAGGATAGGCCTCCCAACCCGGAGTCAGGAAGACATGAGTTCTAAACCTGCTCCAGACACTTCTTACTAGCTATGTGCCCTTTGGCAACTCCCTCAACCTCTGTCTGCCTCAATTTCATCAACTGTAAAATGGAGGTCATAATAGCACCTACCTCCCAGGGTTGTTGTGAGAATCAAAGGAGATGATATTTGTACAGTACCAGCACAGTGAACAGCATATAGTAGACCCTTTCAGTTTTCTTGGCAAAGATGTTGGAGTGGTTTGCTATTTCCTTCTCCAGATCATTTTACAGATGAAGAAACTGAGACAAACAGGGTAAATTACTTGTTCAGGCACACACAGCTAGCTTTGAACTCAGAAAGATGAGTCTTCCTGGCTGCAAGCCTGGCACTTTATCCACTGTACCCTCTAGCTGCCCCTTTGTAAATGCTTATATATTTTCTTCCTTCCACAGATGTATGGGTTATTCTGAAAGACTTGGTAGGCATTAAAAAGTCGGCATACAGATCAGTACTTGGTAATATTCTCTCAATTGTCTTTTTTTAATGGAGGGACAACAATAATAATATTTATGATTTCCTCCCATGCATTTGGTATTCGTCTGTCTTTTAAATGAAGGCTCTCAAAATTATACAACTTCAGGGTTTCTTGATTTCAGTTCAATTAAACATCTGTTAAACATGTATTTAGGCAAAAATTGTACTAAGTGCTGGGGAGATACATAGTTTAGATATGACTTGCCTTTATAGTTTGCATTCCATTAGGGGGATAGGAATGAATGAATGAATGAATGAATGAATGAATGAATGAATGAATGAAAAGGCATTTTAAGTACTTGCTGTATGCAAAATACACAACACATATAACAAAAATGCAAAAGAATACATGAGGGCACAAGGATGTAAAAAATGATTTAATGGAGTCATGGAGGACCCTCAAAAGTTAGATCTCATTACCACTTGGGAGAATCACAGAAGTCTTTGAGGAGATCACATTTGAGTTGGAAGTCAAAGCATGGGTAGAATTCAATAAGTAAATAAGAATTTAATAAGTGAAAAAGAAAAGGAGTATTCATGAATAAGAGAACAGGGGGAGAGAGGTGTAGAGATATTACAATCGAAGAAGGACATTGGATGATCTATTTGGACTGCTCTCTCTAGGAGTCTGTTGTCATCACTTTTTAGCCCTTGGTTTTCCAATGGTACATGCAAGAACTTTGGAATAATGTAATGCCAGAAATAATTAGAAGATGCCTAAAATGTATTTACATGGTTTGAAATGTCTTATAAAGACAGTATGATGTATGAGAGAGAGGATGAGAGAGTCTGGATTTGGATCTTGACTGCTTCTTGCTGTCTGTGGGATTTTGGTAATTTAGCTCCTCTGGGCCTTGCTTTCTTCAGCTTAGCATCTGACTTCCTGATATAAAATACCTTCAGATATTATAGCAGCTTCACCCTTTAGACATTGAAATTTCATTCCTTTTAGGTGGAAAGTAGTAGTTATAGAATCCTGAGATATCACTATGCCTCTGCTAAGAACCAGTTCTGTGCCATCTTCCAGATTTCACTGTTTTCCCATTGCATAGGTCATTATATCCTTTCTTTTCCATAGTTTGCACCACTGGACTAATGAGGCAGTACAAGGAATGGAGATTTTAGTCAGTCAGTCAATAAGCATTTACTAAGTGCATACTATGGGCCAGGCACTGTACTAAGCCTGGAGATACAAAGGAAGGCCAAAGACAGTCCCTTCCTCACAATCTAAGGAAAGAAACAACATTGAAGTTTTTTTCCTTTATTTTTCTTGCTTTTTTTTATAATGTAGAAATGTATTTTGCATGACTTCATATGTGTAATTGGCATTATATTTCTTGTCTTCTCAGTGGGTGGGGAAGGGGCCAGAGGGGGAGGCAAAATTTGGAACTGAAGATAAATATATTTATGTATTATAAATTATAGTATATAACATGTAACATTGTGCTATATAATATATAAAATATACTTATATGATACTACATAACATATAACAAAACTTAAAATATCATATATTTTAAATGTATTGGTTAATTTAGGGGGCAGCTAGGTGGCATAGTGGGTAAAGTGCCAGGCCTGAAGTCAGCAAGACTCATCTTCCTGAGTTCAAATCTGGCCTCAGACACTTCCTCGCTGTGTGATAGTGGGTAAATTGCTTAGCCCTGTTTGCCTCAGTTTCTCATCTGTAAAAAATGAGCTGAAGAAGGAAATGGCAAAGATACTCTAGTGTCTTTGCCAAGAAAACCCCAAAGAAGAATTGGACGTGACCAAAATGAGTGAAAAACAACAAACTGGTTCATTTTGAAGAAGTTGATTATTAAACATTTATCTGCACAACCCTAGATGAAGGATACTAGCATTTGGGAGAATCAGGAGAGATGATGTAGAAGGCGGGACCCAAGCTAAATTGTGAAGGAAGTAAGAGATTCTACAAGGCAAAGATGAAGAGGCAGCATGTTCGGGCATGAAGTAAAAAGGCGTGAAGGTAAGTGCTATGTGCTGTATGTGGAATGACAGTAAGACCAGTGTGGCTGCTCTATAGAATGGGTGAATAAAGGTGAGAATGACATATAATGAGACTGAAAATATAATTGGATCCAAGTTGATATGACCTTTAAAAGTCAAACAGAGTTTATAATTGATCCTAGAAACAACAGGGAGCTTATGCCTGGTAGTGTCTATCAGTATTTATCCTATAGAGAAGCACCTGGTACACTACCCATTGAATGGAAGCAATTGCCAATGGAGACATATGGAAAAAAACAATTAAAAAAAGTTATGAGTTCTCCAAGAATAGGCTGAATGGCCATTGTTGGATATGTTATAGATGGCCTTACTTTTGGTTATGTTGGATTATTTGGCCACAGAGGTTCAGCTTTAAGTCCTAGGATTCCAAAATGAATTGGGTACATGTCTGTTTTAGATAATTTAAAAATAACCAGGATGAGCTCCTGTGCTCTGTAAATATTTTCTCTACTAAAAATTCTACTACTGAAAATTCATTCCTTTAAATTAAATATTGCCCTTTCCAAGCTGCTATTAAAATGCTAAATCTCACCCCAATTAATCAGAGAGGGATAGAAAGTTATGCATTTCACTCCACTTAAAAATAAACTAATTAAAAAATTCAGCAGACAGGGTGACCTAGGAGATGGAGTTCCAGCCTTAGAGTCAAGAAGATCTGGGTTTGAATTCTACTTATGACAGTTAATTTTCTGTGGCTCAGGCAATATCCTAGAATTATTTATATAACCTGACTTCAACAAAGCTAAGTAGAGGAAAAGTAGCTCTGGGTTGAGTGCTGTCTGCTGAATGTGATTTTTGATTGATGGGAGAAATGAGGAGAAGATTCTACATGATTGCATTGGAGGCAGAGTTGGTGCAAGAGCTTGGAGAGGAGAGACATTCTTTACCTGATGCCAAATTCTTTTGGGGACTCACCATTTAGGTATTTGGATAGTCAGACAGACCAATAGACAGACTTGGAAGAGCAAGTATGCAGGTAAAACCAGCTCCTCAATGCGTCCCTCATTTCCAGCGGAGGCTATTAGTTTGGACCTTGAGTGAGAAAGACCTAAATTCCAATCTGGTCTGATAAACTTCATAGCGATAGCTGTGTGACCCCAGGCAAGTCGTTTAACTTCAATCTGCTTTAGTTTTTCATCTGTAAAATGGGAATACATAACAGCACCAACCCCAAATAGGGTCGCAAAGAGTTGGACATAATGACCGAACAGCAACACCTATCAGGGTTGCTTTGAAGATAAAAGTCGATATAGATATACCTCATTTTATTGTGCTTTGCACATACTACTTTTGTTTTGTTTTTTTTAAACCCATGGAAGGTTTGTGGCAACCCTGAATCAAACAGCTCTATTGGAGCCATTTTTCTAACAGCATGTGTTTACATTGTGTCACATTTGGGTAATTCTCCGAATATTTCACACCTTTTCATTATTATCATAGAGTGATCTGTGATCAGTGACCTTTAATGTTATTTTTGCAATTGTCTTGGAGTAACACATACCACACCCATAGAATTTGGTAAACTTAATAAATGTGTGTGTTCTGACGGCACCACCAACCAGCCATACCTCATTTCTCTCCCTTTCCTCAGGCTTCCTTATTCCCTAAGACATAACAATATTGAAGAACGTTGCATAAACTTAACTGAAAAAGCAATGGCAGGATTTGGGCAGATTGACTATTTTTGAAAAAAGTTTTACTGTAGGTAAAATGCTATCAAACAGCGTTGCATACCACAGAGAAATATTTTGAGAAAGGAAGAGTCAATAATGAAGCAAACTTCATTATTGTCTTATTTTAAGACATTGCCACAGCCACCCCAACCTCCAGCAGCCACTACCCTGATCAGTCAGCAGCCGTCAACACCAAGGCAAGATGTTCCACCAACAAAAAGTTATGACTCACTGAAGTCTCAGATGGTTAGTATTTTTTTTAGCAATAAAGTATTTTTAATTAAGGTATGTAAAATTGGTTTTTTTTACACATAATACTATTGCACACTTAATGGACTGCAGTATGGTGTCAACATAACTTTTATATACACGGAGAAAACAAAATATTCGTGTTGCTTGGTTGAGACACTCCTTTTATTGCAGTGGTCTAGACCTTAACCCACAATATCTCTGAGATATGCTTGTAACTGTAAACTGCTTTGCACATCCTAAAGTGCTGTATAAATGCTATTATTAAGATAACTATTCTAGTTTGCCTCCCTAGAGATTTAAGGGAATTTCCTTGGGAGTAATATTGGCACCTCTCTTCTTCCATTGAGCCAAGATCTCATCTTGCTTCCATCAAAAGAATTCATTCACTTTTGTGGATCCATCTACAGAGTATCTATCTACTCTGTAGAACTTGCTCAATTTCTGCTTGCTCTTTGCTTGGATAAATTAGTTTATTCATAATTCACTATTATGATAGACTGTTGTGTAATTTGAATTTGGTAGGAAGGAGCCAAGGTGGTGAGTAGCCTTCCCCTTTAAGGGAAGTTAGTGGCTTTTGTACCTAAAATTCATGCCCTTATATGAGCAATATTTAGGAAGGGTGGGGTGCAAATAGGTCTGGTACCCCTCTTCTTTTTTTAATATTTTATTTTTCCTCAATTACATCTTAAAATAATTTTTAATATTTTTTTAAAGTTCTGAGTTCCAAATCTACCCCTCCCTTCTACCTGAGAGGGTGACAATCTGATATAGATTATACACTTGTCCAGTCATGTAAAACATTTCCATATTAGTCATTTTGTGGTACCCTTTATCTTAGAGGAGAACAAAGCATCTATTCTTGTGGCCCCTTCTTCTGCTCCCCTCAGAGCTGGAATCTCAGTCTCCCTTGGACAGGGTAGACAAGATTCCAGAGATGTACATCCATAGCTTCCTTCAAACTATTTATACATTCAAACATCTTATGCTGATATACAGAACCTATATTAGTCATAGATGGGTCACCATCTCTAAGTGACAAAAATCGTATATCTTTCACATATTTGCATAATACATATTTGCTTTAAAAGGGGCACTTTTCTCATAAAATGGTTGGGTAAAAAGAACTTTTCACATATGAGTATTTTCATAGTTTAGAGAGAGTAGGAACCTATCATTTTTCTAGAAAAAAATTCATAGGGCCGACAATCTCACCCAATACTGTTTTGGTTGGGTAACACTAGCAAACATAATTCTGGTTGTTTGTGTTCCAGTAAATAGGTAACCTGGGCAATTTGCATCCCCTTTACTTCCCTCTCTTTCTCTCCCTGTAGTACATCTCCCCACCCACACAACTCCACCTAACACCCCAAGCCCTTGCTTTCCCGTCATTTCTTATGATACTCAGCCTGGAATGATATTGCAGATTGGAGAAAAAGCACCTAAGACAGCATAAAATCACAAACAATAGAAGGAGATAATGAGTACAAAACTGGAAATAAACCGTGGCACTAATGGGCAGACATGCCCACTTGTCAATGGCCAAGACACCCCTCCTGCTGTTTGTGTTTCTGTCCTAGGGAAGGTATTATTCTTGGCTTCTTTGTTTTGTCTCAAGTACTAAATGCTTAGAAACCATCCTGTTCGAATGATGCCTTGGCCTTCGGTGTGAGGATAGGACAAAAACAGAACACAGGGTTACCAAAGGATGATGGTGGAGGTGGGTCTGAGGTCCAGTAGTTCAGATTTCAATTTGTTCTTCCCTTAAACCTCCAGGCAATACCCCTTCGAGAGATGAAACCAACCTGTGCATGTGACCTGGACTTCTCACTGTTCTATCTCTCCAAAGTTCTGAAAAAGGAGAAGCAAAATTGCCCAGAGAGGCTAGAAAGTGGAGAATGAAAGAGGAAGAGAGGTGTGTGTGTTGTTCCCACTCTATGTTCATATATGACCTTCGCATTTCCAGCTCTAACACTAAATGTAACTTTTAAGATGCCCCACACGGGTCACGTGTCTTCTTTGGGGGTTTTCTGGGGAAAATTATAGCCTGGGAGCAGGCAGAGGTGGGTGTAGAGTTAGATAAAAATAACCACGTCAGGAGAAAGTCTCCTCCACCTTCCCACAAAACACTGAAGACCACTTACACTACAAGTCTGAGACACAGAGTCCCAGAGGGGAGGAGAGAAAGCTTTGGAAACATTAGGCAAAGTTTTCCCCCTAAAATCAGCCCCAACAAAGTTTGGAGACCCATTCAACAAAGGATTTGTCCTCATCCAGAAAACTGGCATGGTGGAAAGAGCATGAGACTTGAAGTCTGAAGATGTCCATTTCAAAACAGATTCCAACCTTTACTATGCTGACACTGGAAAAAAAATTGCTTAACCTCTGGGTCTCCCCTATTTCCCAGAGTTGTTATAAGGAAAGTACTTCCTAAACTTTGAAATGCCATTAGTTATTGCTATGTAAAGAGCTGACAAGTGCTGAAAGAGGAGAGATTATGTAGAATGCTCACGGAATCATAGATTAACAACTGGAAGAGATCTTTGAGAGTTAATTTATTTTAAAAAATAATTTATATCTTTTGCTTTTATACCACTTTAATTTATGAATTTATCCAAGGATGGGCTGGTAAATGTTTAACAGCTGGTTTTCCTAGGGGAAAATGTAGGTACCACATACTTTTCATTTTAATCTGCATTCTCTCAATTACTTTCTTAATTCTAGATAACCAACAAAACAATAAATCTAGTTCTGATTTTTGTAAGGTTTGCTGATTTCTGAGGTGAAAATGCTCCCACTGAAAATTTAATAATCAGGGCAGAACCAGTATGGGTTGACTACAGTGCATCCCCTTCCTTTCCCTTCACTACCCAGAAAGCAGCAACAAAGAGGGGGGAAAAACCAGTTCACCTACCAACACATCAATGTAAACTCACAGTATATGCAAATATTCCACACCCACAGTCTCTAGCCCCTGCAAAGGGAGAAAGGCACATTTCTTTGGGAAGAAGTTGGATCATTTTAATTACACAGCATTCAGTTTCATTTTCTCCGTTTATAATGTCGTGATCATTGCAAACCTAGCTTTACTTGTTCTGCTTGCCACAGTATGCATCTTTTCATATTAGTCTTCCAATGCTTCTTAGAGTTCTTCACATTCATCATTTTTGGGCATAGAAATAAATCCCTTACATTCATGTACCACATTTTGTTTAGCCATTCCTTAATTAATAGGCACTATGTTTCCAGTTTTTTGTTACCACAAAAAGAAATAATACCATGAATATTTTGATACATGTGAAAAACTTTATCTCTTTGACCTCATTGGGGTATCTGAGAGTAGAGTCTCCGAGTGAGAGGATATGGAAATTTTAAACATTTTTAAAAATTACAATTTTATATAATTCAATTTTTTGAATTAAAAACATAATTCCAAATTACTTTATGGAATCAGCTCTTATTTAAATAAGGGATATTTCACTTATGCAACTGTTTTCAGAGATAGTATCATGACAGGAAGGATCTTTGTGCATTTTGGGAAATTTTTTCAAGCTTGTAACCCCTACCTAGGAAAGCTGGGAATGTATATGCCCAGTACTTGCTCAATATACTGAGACTGACATGAAATCCCACATCCAACCAACTTGCAAACTCATAATTCACAAAATTTTAGGACTATTTTGAAAAGTCAAAGAAGAAAAGATGAACATATCAACAGAGATTTTTTTTTTTAAGTTAAGGGCCTGCCAATGGATAGCTCTTTTCCAAAGGTCTGTAAAATATTCCCACCAATTATAAACAGGGGTCCTAGCAGGCATTTCCTGTCTTACCCTAATAGTGAGTGACTCTTCCTACAATTTTTCCTAGGTCTCAGTAGATGGTATCATCTCAATCACAATGAAACCCTGTGGTGGGAGGCAGGAGGCCAGCCACTGCACAAAGTAAGGCTTCTAGGGTATCACTGCTAGACAGGGACACAGTTCTTCTGGAATCATAGATCTAGTGGTGCAACACCAGCAGCAGACACTTCCTTTCATTAAGGATATTCTCATTCACTACTTTCTAAATCTCTCACCTCACAAAAAGCTTATGTAAGAAACAGGAACCATGCCACTCTGTCTCTGAAAGACACCTAGTCACCAGTTTCATGTTCAGGCACCGAGGCGGGAATGTCCTCTGACCAAGTAAGCACTCCTCACTGATTCAAGGGCTGTCAAAATAACTCAATTTCTCCAAAATTAGTCATAGGATCCTAATACCATAAAAGCAGCTAGATGAAGCAGTGGATAGAGCACTGGGCTTGGAATCAGGAAGACATCTTCATGAGTTCAAATCCAGACTCAGATACTTCCTAGCTGTGTGACCCTGGGAAAGTCACTTAATCCTGTTTGCCTCAGTTTCCTCATCTGTAAAATGACCTGGAGAAGAAAACGACAAATCACTCCAGTATCTTTGCCAAGAAAATCCCAAAATGGGCTTGTAGGGAATTGGACATGTCTAAAACAACTAAACAACAACATAGTAAGGTCAGTGTAGGGATTGTAGGCTTCAGAGATCATCTAGATCAACCTGCTGATTTTACAGATGAGGAAACTCAGAAATATGAAGTGATTTGGCCAAAGTCACATAGGTAGTGACAGAGGGAGCATTTCAACTATTGAAAAATGAAAGTATGACTAGTAGGTTCTCCTTGGAGAGACAAATGAAAGATCTGGCAAAATCGATTTTTGTTGTGCACAGAAAGACATCAAGAAATATCATTTCATGGAGAATTTGATCATCTTGTATTACATGTTCATGATAAGTATTTGCAAAAAAGACCACCATTAAAATAATTAAAGCTTATGCATCATTGGCTGCAAAGGATGAAAGGGTAAGGAAATTATATGAAGTTGTAAAGACAATGTTAAAAAATTTAAGAACTCTCATCAGGGCAATGACCAAGCATGATTCTAGAGGAGTGATTATCAACTACGCTACCCACCTGTGAAAGAGAAGTGATGGATTGAAGGAACAGAATGAGACATATATTTTTGGACATGGCCAATGCAGGAATTTGTTTTACTTAGTGAGCATATATCTATTACAAGGGTTTTCTTTTTCTTTTTCTTTTAAATGGGGGGGGGGTGGTAAGGAGGGAGAGAAAATAAATTTTTGTTAATTAAAAAATATAATGGAGAAATTATATGAAAGATTTATAAGACTCTCTAAATTAAATCAAATAGACTTTGATACTTTATCATTTAGCTTTTGTTTTTTTTGAAGGGGACCAGTGTCATCGGATGAAGTTTTACTTCCATGTAAATTGGATTTATGTGAGGCAGAGCTGCACAAAGTTGTCAGCATCACTGTCTTTCAGAGTCATCAAAGTCCAGTGGCAAGACAAAAGTCAAGATGACTGTTCATGGCCTAGAATGTAGTAGATGACCTTGGTGTCTTAGCTGTCCAAACTCTAAGCACTCCACTCTAAGCCTGTTTGTTTCAAACACCTTTGAAGGCCTGGGAACAAATTGTTCTCATAGCCATTCTGCTGGGGGAAATCTTCACACACTTGGAGTAGACCTCCCCCTAATTCACCATCAGGTTTGAGGTCTGTCAGTTACCTCAGGTAAGTGGGCATTTGGTGTATTCAAGATTTTCAGGGAGGACTGGCACCCCTGGTGGGAAGGCTTGCCAAGCCTTTTTCAGAGCTGCTTATCTACCTTTGGTGCCCACCTTTCACTCAACTCTCACCTGCGGCTCCAAGAAGCTGTAGCATGCACATCGGCCACACTCTGGTAAAATCTGGGAGGACAGATACTCGTGATGTCATTGCAAAGGTGAACATAAAGGAGGACATTAAAAAATAGGACGTAGCTTGATGTGGTAATGTTATTTCTTCAATTTCTGTTACTCCAGGAAGCTGAATAGTGGACCACTTCAGCTTGGCAGTCCTCAGCTCTAATCAGATATATTAGCATTAAGTATGGTGAGGTATGAGGAATACAGGGTCACCAGGCTGATTAAGGAGGGGAGAACCGGACCAGGTCAGAAATGAAACTAGGAAATGCTTCATTGCCAATCAGAATAAAGAATGGGTCCTTGGGTGACTGCTGTAGGTCCAGGGCAAGATAGGGAAACGTTTTTTTTCTATATGGTGAAATACATGGTTCAGCCATAAAGTCTCAAACTCATACAGACTATAGAAGTCTCTTGTCTATGTCATGCTCTCTTTCTTCAAAAAAATGAAACACCAACTAATATCACAAAGTAGGAAATCGATTGTGTATTAACAGACAAGAAATAATACCCTACTGATGTGGGAGTTATTCCTGAATAAATTAGCTTGCTGTCTCTGTATAGTCAGACCCCTGATTTTAGAGCAAGCATCAAAGTTAACACCAAACTGGAATTATGAAGATAATAAAGTGACATGGCATGCAGTTAAAGCAACTCTAGCCTGACCTGCTTAACCAAGTTATTGATTTGGGAAATGGATGAAGGAAAGGTGTGGTAGGAGCAACATACACTAAGGTCCCTGCCATGCAGGTTGAGCTAGTTTTTCCATAAAAAGCCAGGAATCCATCCTTAGGATTTGATTGATTGAAGGGATTAGGGATTGAGTTATTAACACTATTTCTAGACATCTAGGGCATTAAAAAAATTTTTTTAAAGCCAATCCAGCCCTTGGGGAATTGGGGCCCCTCAGACTTGACAGATATCCCACTTTTGTACAAATCAACACACCGTCTGACTCAACATGCCCTTCTGACTAGATGTATTTCAGTATGAGATGGAGGTGGTGGCTACATCTACCTGAAGTAATTCTGTATCGTTAATGAGCATCCTTTCTCTCCCATGATTGACTTAACTTTGATCATTTCCGCTGTTGTTGCTAGATGTTCTGTGAGTATCGTTTCATTCCCGTCCTGAGACTGGAAACCACTAGAGTAACCTGAGTCAGGCCTTGCCCAGCATAAAAAGATGTGAACACCAATTGTAAAAAAAAAAAAAAAATTCTGAAGACATTTACTGAATGTAAATCAGTTGTCATAACGAGGGGACCAAACTTAGCTTAGAAATTGCCTCAGCCAGCAAACTTTATTTCCTTGCCAAGTGGAGAGATACGGCAGCCAAGGGCAACATAGGTTTAGAATATAAACTTGTTTGTAAAACTTTACGGAGAAGGAGGATGGATGATTATGAGCACTATTACCTCATAGAAGAGTAAGGAACAATTGAAGGGAAAACAAGGATAAAGAAAACTTGGCAAGAGACCAATGAAGCAAAATCTCTGGTATTTAAGGATGAAACTGGAAAAAGGATAAAAGGAAACAATGGAAAAACCCCATAAAGCTTTTTATAACAAACCCTTTTTGCCATCAAGGTCAGTGGAGCCACCATATGTGACCTCTGACATTATACTCTTGGATATGCGCAGAAAAGCATCTAGTGCCTGGCACATGGAGGGTCTGTAATGAATCCTTAGCAATTAGATGAGTGAGTAGGAAAGTGGGCTGGATTTCTTTGAGAAAAAGGCACCGTTGTTTTAAACATACTTTTCCTGAAACAAAAGCCCTCCTTGTTAACACCAGTATTATAGAATAATCATAATATAATACAAATTATAATTATAATGACAGTCTTTCATGGCCCTGCGTGCCATGAGATACGATAATCTCCAAAGAACTAAAGTTGAAGAGATTATCTCAGAGGAGATAAAGAAATCCATGGTGGGGGTGGGCAGCCTGAAACGTAATCACAAACAAATAATGACACAAAAAAGATGGAAAGAATGACAGACCAAGGTCTGGGGTTCAAATCCCACCTCCCATGATTGCTACTTGTGTGATCCTGGGTCATTATTCAGTCATGTCTAACTCTTTGCGTTCCTTTTTGGGGTTTTCCTGGCAAAGATACTAGAGTAGTTTGCCATTTCCTTCTCCAACTCTTTTTACAGAGGAAGAAACTAAGGCAAACAAGGCTAAGTGACATGTCCAGAGTCACACAGCTAGTAAATGTTTGAGGTCAGATGAGTCTTTCTTGACTCCAGGTCAGACACTCTATCCACTGTGCTACTTTAGCTGCCCCGTAACTAGGAGTGTGTTGGTACAAATAATTGTGATACCATGCAGAACAGGAATAGGGCAAAGGAGAGATCCAGAAAGGATGCTCTAAGAAAATTTGAGGAGATATATTTTTCAGATGATATGATCAGGGAAAGTTTCATAGAAGAATTAGCACCAGAGCCGGGCACAAAGAGAAGGATTTTAGCAGACAGAGATAAGGAAGTCATACGCTCCAGATATGTGAACCAAATAGCCTAACAAATATATGGTGGTGGCTGAGGGCAAAATGAGATCAAGGAATAGCTGGAGGTCCAATTTGGCAGGAACATAGAGTATACAAAATAAAGTGGTGCAAAATGAGGCTGGAAAAGTAGTTTGGAGCCAGGGTGATGGAGGCAATGCCAGACTAAGAAAACTTTATTTTGTCCCTTAGGTAGTAGAGACTCACTGAAGATTTTTGAGTCAGGCAGTGGATGTGGTCAAGACCCATACATTAGGGATATTATTCTGGTAGCTGTGTAAATGACAAATAAGAGAGGGGAGAGATTAGAGGCCTGCAGGAAGCTATTGGCTGCAGTGGGAGGAGAGAAGAGGGATTAGAAGTTAGAGTTCAACCGCATCTAAAGTTATGATTTTATTCAGAAGTAAATAATATTCTTTAATTTAATAAAACACAAGCAAACAGAAAGAATCACAGAATATCAGAGTTAGGAGAAACCTTAAAATAGACTTGGTCAAATTCTTTCATTTACTTATAGTTGCCCATCTGGGCTAATCTCTTAATTTACACTAGCTTTTATAGGTTGGCTACCCAGAGGGCAGGTGCTTCTCCCAAGTTTTAGGGTACCTTGTGAATCTGCACTCCAAAACCTGTAGCTCATGAGCCCCCACTGGTGAGTATCCCATCAATAGTCACCCAGTAGGCAAAATTAACTCAAAGTAAAAGCATTTAGTAACATGATATATTAAGAACAGTAGCTATGAAATATCCTCTCATAAAGTCTAGGGTATAATCTCCCACAAACATACGTAGCATCTTTGGGAAAAGTGGGCTCAAACTTAGAATAAGATAGACTGGAAGGACACATGGAAGGAATATATGTGCCCAAGGGAATTCACTCCTCCCGTACTGTAGGGCATCAGTGTTCCTTTCTTTCCTCACACATGTCTCACAGTGCTCCAGGAGTATGTAACATGAGTATGTAATATCTCTTCTAGGCAGATAGCTTAATTGAGCTCCTGAGTTTGCTTTTTTGTATAGGTCAGCTTCCTGCCAGGACTAGTTCTCACCTGAATCCAGAGTCATGCCTCTTCTTTGCTGCCAGAGAGACCCTGATCCTTGAATTAACCTGCAGACACAGCATCTCTGTATCTGTGTCTGACTGTGCAGAATAGGTTTCTACTACTTGCTGATTATGGAGTCACCTGTTTAGGGAATGATCTCCCCCCCCAAGACTGGAGTCTTCCTCAATTACAGGGTCTTGACAACTTTGTAAGGACCATTATAAGGGCCATACCCAATCTCCATTCAGTCAACGTTATCACCCCTTCTCATTCACTCAAGGGAAACAATTCCACCCTTCTAAAGGGATGACAGGGCTAGACAGTCTGTTTGCTACCCTTTTATTTCTGCCAAGGAGACACTTTCATAAAGAGGCGTCTTTACACTTCCTTAACATATTAATGACTCAGTACTTCTTTTAACTACCCCTTGGTTTCTGTTATTACATCAAAGAGGGAGCCATATCCTTCTCCCTCCCCACGCTTTACTTACAGATGAGTAAACTGAGACTCAGAGAGTATTTTGTGCATGGTTATACAGTTCACATGGCGTAGTTGAAACCTGAGTCCGGGTATTCTGATTCCATGTGCAGTGTGTTTTCTACTATACCATGATGCCTCTTCTGGTGGGGTCACGAGGGATTTCATTCCCCAATAGAATGAAAGTTTCTCTCTTTTCATATGATTTCATAGTATTATAACTTATCTAAAAAACATAGGGTGTGGCACAGTGGATAAAGCACCAGCCCTGGTCAGAAGGACCAGAGTTCAAGTCATGCATCATATTAGATGCATGACACTGGGCAAGTCATTCAACACTTATTGTCTCCAAAAAAAATACAATAAAATTTGTACTTTATTTATCAAATCTTATCACTCCTATGAGATGGGTAAGTTCCTAAGTTTAGCACAGTGCCTGACACATAGAGTTTAATAACTGCCTGTTACTTCCCTGCCTAAGACAGCAGTGTTTAACCTTTTTTTGTGCAATGGATCCCCTTGGGCACTCTGATGAAGCTTAAAGATCCCTTCTCAGAATAATGTTTTTAAAAGCATAAACTAAAATACCTAGGGTTACAAAGGAGTCTGTTTATATAGAAAGAAAGCTGGAATTTTTTCCCTATCTAAATCCATGGACTTCAGGTTAAGAACTCCTGTCTGAAGGGTAGGAATTGTGTCTTACTTGCCTGTGCATCTCTCCCAGGGTCTACGGCAAATCATCTCACCTTAATCCCTTAATAGATTGGAGAATGATTAAGTTAGTCCAATAAAAAACATAATTAGTGACTGTTGCATTTTAAGATCTTTCTAATAATCATGAAACTCTGCGGGTTCCTGCTTTACTTTACCCTGTTCTGGCCACATATTGGGTATTGTGTGCACTTCTGGACACCAGAAGAAAGACTGATAAGTTAAAGAATGTCCAGGGGAGGGTCACTACGGTGTGGAAGGGCCTTGTCTTCTTGCTATATGGGGACAGGCTGAGGGAACTGGGTATGTTTAGCCTGGAGGAAAGAATCTTGTAGGATCAAAGGGTTGGGGAGGGGGAGAGTAGAAAGGGGAAAACATCATAGCTATCTTGAAAGGCAGTCTCACGTGGAAAACATTAGAATTTTTCTGTTGTCTCCAGAGGGTAGAATTTGGAAGAATTGGTGGAAGTTACGATGGAGTAGATATAGCCTTGATGTCAGGAAAAACCTTCTAACGATTAAATGTTCTCCAAAAGGGAAACAGTGAGGCTGCCTTGGGAAATATCTGGCTCCCCATAACTGGAAGTTTAAAATCAAAGAGATGGAAAAGCATTTCTTGGATATATAACGGGTCTTCCGGCAAGTTTTAGACTGGCTATCTTACAAGGAAGTGTAAGTCCCTAAAGGTGCTGGTAATTGTATTTCTTCCCAGAGAAGAGGATAACATGAAATCAGGACCAGTGGGTGGGTTTTCCCTCCTCCTATATGAGGAGTTTTAAGGAGAGAGGAGAGATAACATTCAGAAAAGGGGAAGGTTGTAGTGATTCTCCAATATGGGGAGTGGCATATCTTTGGCCACAGCTCTGGTGACATTTCTCCTCCTCCTGGGACACTAGAAAGAGAAAAGCTAAAGTGCGAAGGCATATATACAATTCTGGAGTTTTGGTTTTTTTTAATTTCTATAGCTTGCTCAATGGGTTAGAGCCCTGAGGAAAAACATTGGCAGCTCCACTTTTTCCTAAAATGAATGTGACTGACACCATATCGATGTATCTATTTCTAAGTATGTTCTTGTATTCTCTTCAAGGAGGCATCTGATGGATCTAATCTTATGTTTAATAAAAACCTGTTTGTGGTTGATGTGAAATGGTACAGTGGATTGGAGCTCTGGGTTTGGAGTCAAGAAGACCTGAGTTCAAATCTGGCCTCAGACTCTTGCTAGCCATGTGACCCTGGGCAAGTCATTTAATATGCCTGCCTCAGTTTCCTCATCTGTAAAATGAGGATAATAATAGCAGCTGTTAGGATGAAAAGCAATAGTATCTGTAGGGTACTTCACAAATCTTAAAATACTATATGACTAATGGCTATAATAATTGTTAACATATTGTTAATAATAAATTTTGATGGTAAAATTATTTTAAAATATCATTTTAGCTAGCATTCATGTAATGCTTTAAGATGTGAAATATTTACTACTACTTCCTTAGTTGTTGTGTCTGACTCTTCCTGAGCCCATTTGGGGTTTTCTCAGCAAAGATACCGGAGTAGTTTGCCATTTCCTTCTCCAGCTCATTTTACAGGAATTGAGGTATACGGGGTTAAGTGATTTGCCCAGGGTCACACAGCTAGTAAATGTCTGAGGCCAGACTGGAACTCAGATTTTCCTGACTACTATTCACTGTACTATATTCTAGCCACTGCTCTATGTATCATCTGATAAAATTCTTAAATCCAGATGACAAAGTCACCTTCCATTCACTGAACTTCTCTGCAGACTTTTCTCCTTGTAAGAAATAAGGCAGAGAATGGCATCTTAATCACTGAATGGGTGTGTTGCCTCAGAGAAACTGATACTTGTTAAGGACCTTAAATTGAAAAAGTCCAAGATGTCCCACTGCATCCAGGGCCATCTCTGGTCAACTTGATCTGTATCTCAATACTGGACCCAGTTGGCACCAGAAGAGAAAGTGAGGCACAGCCCTCCCTCATTTAAATCCAATTCACACCTTCCTGATGCCCTCTTCAAGAATAAAGGACAAACAGCTGTGTCTATACCATGCAAACTACAGCTTGCATCCAATGGGCTAGAGCTCTAAGGAAAACCATTGGCAGTTCCACTTCTTAAAATGGTTATGACTGACACCATCTCTATGTACCTATTTCTAGGCATGTTCTTTTATTCTCTTTAAGGAGGCATCTGATGGATCTAATCTATATGGTTAATAAAAACTTGGTTCTTCCTGTCCTATTGACCCACATATTTATTATCTACCTTGTTTGGTGAAATGGGATAAAAAAAAAAAACCAAAGCTCTGCTGCTATTAGCTATGCAGGAATGAGTCTAGGCACAAGAGAATGGTGGTCGTGAGGAAAACTAGGCTTTTCTTAGGCCTTTGATGGAGACTTATGAGCTATTGTACCACCTAAATCCAGGGAAAGCTGTATGCTCCAATTCTGGTATTTATTCCGCTCTCCAGAGACAACCAAGTCCTTCTAAAACCCCCCAGGAGCTTGCCTACCCACAGGCCAAACTTATGTCCACACAGCTGTCCACACGAGCATCTGCTGAAGGTCCAAACCCAATCCACACCATGCCAACTGGCGGTAATGTACAATGGGCCAGCGTCACCAGGCAGCTCCATTAATGAGACACCTCCAGCTAATGCCTTTTGTTCTCTGCCAAGACTTTCTCTATTACCAACATTGGCCCTCTTCTTACTACCAGCTGTTCTAGCTCAGCTTCATCCCTCCCATTGTTTAGGCCCCTCCCAAAGTTACTTTGCCTTTATGTTAGTTTTATTTCTCTATGTTCAGATTGTTCCCCCTTCCCCCAACAGAATATAAACTTCTTGATGGGTTCTTTTCTTCCTTTTTTTTGAGGGGAGGGGGTATTTCCATTACTTTGCAAGTGCCAGGCACATAACAAATAAGCACTTTCATAAATTATTGTTGAATGAGTGAATGAAAAGCTGAAGTGGTATTGAGGGTTGAAAGGGACCTCTACACTGACCCATGTAAAAAAGAGGGCATCTCTCTACAACACATCTGTAACCGAGGGGGTCACAACAGGTTAGGTTGCTAGTCCAATGAGGTTGATTTCAAAGGCCCCAAGTTCACAGTAATTCTGCCTTTAGGAGTGTAGTTGTGAAACATATGAAAGGATCATGAGGATGCCTTCAGCTGGAGAGAGAAAACCCTTTAACAATGGGCTAGGCTAGGAGTTGGAACACCAGCCCTACACTCAGAAAGATCATTCTCCCTTTGTATACCTCCCAGAGCGATTTCTGCGCATCCCTCAGGCCACAAACAAAGGGACACAAGGAAATTATAGTAGTAGTTGCAGCAGCAGCAGTAGTAGTAGTAGTAGTAATAGTAGTAGTAGTAGTAGTAGTAGTAGTAGTAGTAGTAGTAATAGTAGTAGTAGTAGTAGTAGTAGTAGTAGAAGTAGTAATAGTAGTAGTAGTAATAGTAGTAGTAGTAGTAGTAGTAGTAGTAGTAGTAGTAGTAGTAGTAGTAGTAGTAGTAGTAGTAGTAGTAGAAGTAGATGTAGAAGTAATTAGTTAATAAAAATAATAAGTAGTAGTTAGGGCATCTAGGTGACACAGTGGATAGAATGCCAAGCATGGAATCAGGAAGACTTATCTTCTTGAATTCAAATCTGACCTCAAATACTTACTAGCTGTGAGACTCAAGGCAATTCACTTCACCCTTTTTGCCTCAATTCCAGTAAAATGAGCTGGGGAAGGAAATGGCAAACTACTCTAATATCTTTGCAAAGAAAACCCCAAATGGGGTCACAAAGAGTCAGACACAACTGAAAAGAACTGAACTAAGGAAGGTAGTAGTAAATATTTCACATCTTAAAGCACTCCATGAATACTAGCTATAATAATATTTTTAAATAAGTCTGAAACAACTGAACACGTGATAATGGTATTCTGTTGTGGTTCTTTTTCCTACCCAGTGAATGCAAAAGTTTAACTTACCTAAGAAAACCAAGTAAATGAGAGGCTCCACACAGGTTAGACTCACTATTTCAGGTTATTTACTTCTACTTTAGTGGTTCAGTTCTGTTCAGTCTTTTGGTTTCCCTGGCTTCCTTCAAGACAATGCTCAAAGCCTCCTTCTGCAACAGATCTCCTTGGATCTCACAAGATATTAATCCCTCCCCTCTCAAATAATCTTTGATTTGCTATGTATGTATTTTTTACGTGCCTCATTAGTAATGTTCTCCCCCATTAGAATGTATGTTCCTTTAGCGCAGGGACTGTTTTACTTTTCTATTTGTGTCTCCAGTGCCTTGCCCATAGTAAATGGTGAATAAAATGTTTCATTCATTCATAGTGATTGGCACATAGTAGATACTTAATAAATGCTTCTTGACTGAGATTCTCTCCATTTGAGATCCTGTGCTTCTGAGTTGCTGAGGAAAAAAGTATCCATGGGAAAAAGGGGGAGGGAAGGGAAGACTCGGAAAGAACATTAGAAATACATGGATAAAATCAGTTTTCAGAGAAGTCTAAACACCCAAAAGAGAAGAACATGGTTTTTGGAAAAGAAAGTCATATATCATCAAGCCAATAATTTGCAACCTTGTAGAGTATGAAACTCCCTTTTTAATAGGAAGAAGTATTGAGGACCAAGATAATAGCTGTATTAGCTGTTGAGTCATGTCCAACTCTTTTTGACCCCATTTGGGGTGTTCTTGGCAAAGATATTGGAGCAATTTGCCTTTTCCTTCTCCTGCTCATTTTATAGATGAGGATCTGAGGCAAACAAAGTTAAGTGACTTGCTCAGTGTCACACAACTGATAAGTATCTAAGGCCAGATTTGAACTTAGGAAGATGAGTCTTCCTACTTTCCAAAGCTAGTGCTCTACCCACTACGCCACTTAGCTGCCCAGGAGAACAGGATGTTTGAGAGTGAAAGACAATTAATTCAGTCTTAGACACTTTATAAATGTAAATTATTGTTATTATTACTAATACCCATTGAGATAAAACATCATCACAAAAATACACTATGAATTCAGTTCACACATTTAAATGCATTTATATTTTACCATTCATAAAAGCATTTGGAGCCATTGGAAAAATATTAATTCCTTGTAAGGACTGTGAAACCAGTCTCTTTTGAGTAATTATGTGTCTCACTGAGGAAGCCTTAAAGTTCTAGGATTTGATGCAATTAGTATATTTTTAGTAGCACCTGGAAGACCTAACCATCTAGAGAGAATCTCTTTTCCATCTGGAACATAAGTAGACATCTTCCACGATGGATCAAGAGATAGGCACAATGGAAAGAAGTCTTGACTTGGAATCAGGAAGGACCAGAGCTGGAATCCTGCCTCGGATGCTACTTGTGTAACTATGAACAAGTCACTTTACTGCACTGAAGGTTGATTTCCACATCCGTAAAATGGTCACAGTAAAGTCTGTGGCCCCTATCTATTTACCTTTGGTAAAGTATGAGAAACGCTTTGTAAACATTAAGGCACTATGTAAGTGTCAGCTATTATGACATAGCCTTTGGAGATCATGCATCTCTATTTTCTTCCTTGCTTGATGCTAATTATTATAGGTCCTTTATCAAGGGAAAATGATCTTATGCAAAGGAAACTTTAAAATTAAGAGAGAGATCTAATGGGTTGCCACTGGGCAGCAATGTTTCCACTGGTGACCTACGTACTATATGGACAAAAAGTGACATGAGGTAATATCCAGGAGATGTGTGATCCACAAAGGAGATGGACCTATTACATAGAGAAAGTGAGAAACCACAGATTGACATCCTCAGTGTTGTTATAGGTATGAAATAACAACACATTTGGTAGATTCACTATGGAAGACTTGTGGGAAAAGACAGACAAGACTTATGGATGGGCAGTGATCTAAATGGATGGAGGGAATGCTCACACCAGTGAGATCCCAGACCCATTGAAATAACATGAGCACACATGGGCAATAATGTAATATACGGGTACCATGCAGGGCATTCCAAAAATCTTAACGCAGTTTGAAGACTTTGCAGGTTAAAACTTTTGCGCTAAGATTTTGGAGATATGTCGCATATTAAATGTATATTGCATATTTGTGCATAGTGTGTGACACATAAGCATGTATGTGTGACATTATTTCAGTTAATACAAGGGTGTTTGCTTCTTTATATGTCTGTATACTGCTTACAGGAATACAGTGGTCCCTCTGGGGTTCAATCCCAAAGGCTGGGCATCACTAGAAAGACCACATTAATATCTCATTCAGGAATCCCTGGCTGAGACATGACTTTTTACCAAGGTGAGACCATTCTCCATAAGAGGGGGATCAATCAACAACAAGCATACTTGAAGCACCTACTATTGGCACTAGATACTGTTAGGGAATACAGTCACAGAATGAAACAGTTCTTGACTTCATGGAGTTTATACAGTCTATTTGAGAAGAAACTTTGTGATCAGAAGGTCAAAGAGGGAAAGTGAAGGGAGAAGTCATCCTTTCTGAAATTTACTTCTTTTAACTTTTATTTAGAAAAATAAAACTCTTATCAGGCTATCGTTTCTCTTCGTCAGACGTGGCCTTATATCTCTAATTGCTTAGCCATTTAGTGGAAGGAATGGATACACACTGTGTGTTGGGCACACAATGCAAGAAGTTCTGGCATTTCACGCCTATACCCATCAGTCATTTATGTCTTCTGAACCCCACTCTCCACCTCCTTCTTTCTAGAGAGAAGAGAATTCAGCAGGAGACGGATGAGGCTGCTGTCGCAAAAACAGTTTACACTTTTTGTATCACCTCTCGGTGTCTTCTGTGGACTCTCCCACTGGAAATCCTAGGGAGGAATCCCTGCAAGTGAATGTCTGAGTCTCTAATGCTCTTTCCATGGTGGTAGGATCAGGGCTGGAATCGTGGGGAACTGACATGAGACTGGTGGAAGGCGTGGGCACCATAGACCACCTCAGGGGGAGGTGAGGACGTGGTGGCCAGGATGGAACACAGTGGTTCATGGCTGCTCAGCACTGAGGTGAAATACTTCATTTCTTCTGTCAACTGCTTGATCTCCTTGCGGAGGGCTGCATTTTGTTTCTCCAGATCTTCACTCTCCTGTGGGTTGAGAGGCCAGGACACAAAATTAACACTTTAGTGTTCAGTGGAAGGCAGAAAGATAAGAGAGAAGTCAGAGGCAGGGGAGCCAAGTTAGAAATTCATGTGCAGAACCAGAGACTGTGTCCCGAAGAAGCACTGGGGTTGGAGTTGGGTTAAAATCCTAGGTCTGACACTTATTGGCCATATTTAACAGAAAAGCAAATTGCTTCAATTCTCTGTTGCCTCATCTGCATAATGAGGATAGTAATACTGGTGCAACACGCAACACAGAATTACTGTGAGCAAAATGTGCTGAAAACCTTTCTGAAAAAAGTATGTTGAATTATGCCTTAAGGTTTATTCAAATGCCTATATACTCCTTGACCCAGAAATAGCACTACTAGGTCTGTTTCCCAAGATGATTAGGGAAAAAGGGGAAAAAACCTTACGTGTTCTAAAATGTTTATAGCAGCTCTGGAGGCAAAGAACGGGAAACTGCAGGGGTGCCCATCAATTGGGGAATGGCTGAACAAGCTGTAGTATATGGTTGTGGTGGAATACTACTGTGCTGTAAGAAACGATGAGCTCAATGAACTTAGAAAAACATGGAGAGACTTGGACGAAATAATGAAGAGTGAAATAAGTAGAACCAAGAGAACATCATATACAGTCACAGCAATATTGTTTTAAGAATAACTTTGAGTGACCAAGTGACTTTGGCTATCAGAAATACCCAAATTAACTACAAAGGATATATAAAGGAAGACACGATCTGCATCCACAGAAAGAACTGATAAATAGAAGCATGCATAAAATAATTAGATAGATATGGATATACAGATTAGATAGATGTATCTATATCTACATATGTAATGGTAGCCATCACTAGGACAGGAGTGGGGGATAATAAAAAAAGAAATTTACATGGTAACTTCATCATATATTTAAAAGGAATAACAAGTTATGCATAATAGATTTGCAGTTTCATGTGCAATCTTTTTTATTATTATACTCTGTTATGGAAATGCTTATTTTATTCCATAAATTAAAAATAAAATAAAATTTTTTAAGTATTCTATAAATATGAGCTATTTCTGTGTGTGTGTGTGTGTGTGTGTGTGTGTGTGTGCGTGTCCACCTTCCCATTCCTTCCCTCTCTCTCCCTCACCCTCTCTCTGTCTGGAGTGTGTGTGTGTGTGTGTGTGTGTGTGTGTGTGTGTGTGTGTGTGTGTCCACCTTCCCATTCCTTCCCTCTCTCTCCCTCACCCTCTCTCTGTCTGGAGTGTGTGTGTGTTTATTTTCACACTGTTTATCCCATTACAATGTGGGGCTTCTTGAGAACAGGGACCACTTTTCCCCTTCTCCTTTGTAACTTGAACACTTAGCACAATGCCTGACAAAGAGTAAGCAATGAATAAACGCTTGTTGACTGACATAGTAGGTGTTTAATAAGCGCTTATTGGTTGACTCATTGATTGATTATCTGACTCCCTTCTAGCTTCAAATATCTAATACTGTGTACCTTGTTTTTTCACTTGGTCTTCCTTTCCTTTTATTTGAATTCAGACTATTAAAGTCCTCTGATCAGCGACTGTTTAATTTCCTATTCTGTCTAAATACTAAAGTACTTAATTCCCTGTGAATGCTAAATATTTAAAAGAAACAATCCTCACCTTATGTATCAATAATTATAATTCATTGATAATTAGCATTCAATTAATAGTAGCAACAACAGCTAACATGTATCACTCACTAAGTGCCAAGCACTATGCTAACCACTTTACAATTATTATCTCATTGGGTCCTGATAACAACCTTGGGATGGTAGATGCTAGTATTATCATTATTTTACAGATGAGGAAACTGAGGTAAATAGAGATCAAGTGACTTGCCCAGGGTCACACAACTAGTTCCTGAAGCTGAATTTGAATTTCGGTCTTCCTGATTCCAGGTCCAGCACTCTTTCCAATGTATCGCTTAGCTGCTTGAAAGTATTTCAGAAGCGAGCGATTATACGAAAAGGAATTAATTGCCCTCTCATGGAGCCCAGGAGCATATTTTCAGTATGATTCAATATGTTACTATGTTTATGTATAGTTTGATTTTTTTTACAAAAGGTCTGTAATTATCTCTCCAATACCTATGCTCGCAGTGAGATGCCTGATGTTGGGCAAGGGATGAGCTTACAATTTCATTGATATGATGAACACTTGGGCGAGAAAACCTACCTTATCGATGCAGATCAGTACACATTTTGAAATTTTATAGACTTAAAAAGTTTCATAAAAGCACTGAGAGATTGCCCAGGATCACACAGAAGCAAGCTTTGAACCCAGGCTTTTCTGGTTCAAGTTCAGCTCCCTGCCTATTATGCAACACTGCCTTTAAATTGTATGTACACTGATCCTCTATACCCCTACCCCCACCAAATTTTACGTTCAAAAACCTTCAATAACAAAAAAATGATCTCACTTCTTGACAATAACAATAACTGATAGTCAGCATTTTTAAAGCACCTATTATGTGCCCTGCACTTTGGTTAAGTGCTGGCATAAAGCATCAACACATACGATGCCTTTCTTAAGTTCTCTCATCTGATCTCTACAACCCCGTCAGGTAAGTAGAGCAGATGCTATTAGCCCCACTTTGTATATGTGGCAAAGGATGCTCAGATAGGGCAAGTCACACATCTAACATGGTGCAGAACTGGGAGTCAAACACAAGTACTCTCATTCCAAATCCAGCCATGTTTTGACAACACCACCGGCATCCCATTCCCTTTTCAAACAGTTTTAATCATCAGGAAGTCCTTGCTTATAACGAAACTAAAACTACCTACTTTTACTTCTCATTCATGAGTTCTCATTTGCTCTTTGGGAGCTAAGTAAACTGAGTCCAACCTTTCTTCCATTTGTCAAGCCTTCAGATACAAGAAGGCTTCTGGTGGAGACCACTGGGTCTTCTCTGGTGCAGGCTAAACATCCACAGATCCTTCACTTAATTCTTGAATCACACAGTTCACCAGTCCCTTTACCATCCTGATTACCATCTTCTGGATCAAAGGTTCTTAATCTTTCTTGAGTCATGGACCCTTTTGGCAGGCTAGTGAAGCCTAAGGACCTCTTATCAGAATAATGCTCCAATGCATAAAACACAGAGTATCACAAAGGAAACCATATTGGAATACAATGATCAAAACATTTTAGAAACAACTACACATAGCCCAGATCAAGAACACCTATTTTAGATATGCTCCAGCTTGCAAAAATATCCTTCCTCATTGAGTCCTCAGAATCGAACACACACACACATACACACACACACGTATTCGTGTATGTGGATATGTATGTGTATATACACCTATACACACATTGTTGTTGCTGTCATCACTGTTGTTCAGTTGTTTCAATTGTATCTGACTCTTTGTGACTCCATTTGGGGTTTTCTTGATAAAGATACTAGAGTGGTCTGCCATTTCCTTCTCCAGATCATTTTACAGATGAGGAAACTGAGGCAAACAGGGCTAAATGACTTGTCCAGGATCACACAGCTAGTAAGGGTCTGAAGCCAGATTTTAACTCAGGTGATTCCTGAGTTCTATCCACTGAGGGCAAACACACACACACACACATACACACAGAGTGTATGTGTTTAGATATAAACGTGTTTTTATATAAATTAACATAAATGTATAGTATCTGTATAAAAATAATAGTTATGGCCAGCATCTGTATAGCACCTTAAAGATCTGCAAAGCATTTTACAAGTATTATCTAATCCTCATAAAAACCCTGGGATATAGTTACCATTATTATCCCCATTTTATAGATGAGGAAGCTGAGGCAGACCTAGGTTAAGTGACTTGCCCAGGGTCACACAACCATTATATATCTGAGACAGAATTTGAACTTGAGTCTTCCTGACTCTGGGTCCAATTCAATTCGATCAACATTTAGTAAGCATTTATTTATTTGATACATTTATTAAATGCCAGGTACTTTGTTAAGCACTGGGGAAACAAATAATGAAAAGAAGCTCCCTGTCCTCAGGGAGCTTATAATCGAATGGGAGAAGATAATACACAAAAGGATGGTGAAACGTGGGGGGCAGAGCACCAGGGAGCATGTTGTTCCATGAAGCCCAGCATTCTCTCCCCTGGGTCACCTCGTAGACATGTAGCTTGGGATATGATTTGAAAGTGAGGGGAAGCCAACATTTACCCGTCTATGTCCAATTTCTCCAAAGCCTAACTGAGGTACCACCTCCTCAATAAAGCCTTTGGTGACTCCCCACCCACCTTTAGAGATGTTCTCTCCATTAGTGTTTCATCATACTTTGTCTCAACTTCTTCACTGGTACTCATGATCCCATCTAAGAGAGTACACATAGGAACTCTCAACGCCCCCCCCCCCCACCTTAGCCTGTAAACCTTTGGAAAAGATGGTCTTTGTTGTATTTGTGTAACTAGGGTCTACCACAGCTCTTGTAAACAGTAGGCATTTAATAAATGTTTGTTGAACTAAATTAAATGCTGCTTGGGTCAACATCAAATCTAACACAGTTGTCCATATGTTCACACATAGGAACTCTCAACTCCCCCCTCCTACCTCAACCTGTAAACTCTTTGAAAAGGTGGTCTTTGTTGTATTTGTGTAACCACAGCTCTTGTAAACAGTAGGCACTTAATAAATGTTTGTTGAACCAAATTAAATGTTGCTTGGGTCAACATCAAATGAATTTGCATTCTTTAGCAACTGAGTGGTTCGGTGGATAGAATGGTGGGCCTGGAGTCAGGAAGATCTTCCTGAGTTCAAATCTGGTCTCAGATACTTACTAGTTGTACTACCTGGGCAAGTCACTTAACCCTGTTTGCCTTGGTTTCCTTATCTGTCAAATGAGCTGGAGAAGGAAGTGGTAAACCACTCCAGTATCTTTGCCAAGAAAACCCCCAAATGGGGTCATGAGGAATCAGACATGACCAAAACAGATCAACCAATTCTTTGAACATCTATCAACTGGTAACAGGGCGTTGGTGAGTCAGAAGTCTTTTGAGGTTGGCCGATAGAAGACAGCCTGGCATTTTACAATTGCCACAGATAATCCCCAAAAGGAAGAGTTCACAAACCAGTTCTGTCATTTGCACAAATCTGACTGCGTCCATGGCAACAAAACTGATCCAAAGTTCCTATAGCACCAGTAGGCTCTCCAAGGATGGTTATTTTGACAACAAAACAGTGCTGCCAAGGCTGTGGAATCCATTTCAATATACATCATTGAGTTTTATTGTTTCTCACCCACAAATAGTACCCTGTCATGCTAGTTAATCAACAAGCACTTATTAAGTTCTTACCATGTTCCAGGTCCCAGGCTAAGCAATGGGAATGCAAAGACAAGAGTGAAACCATCGCTGCCCTCAAGGAATTTATATTGTCATGGGAAAGACTACATGCATACGTTAAATAGATGCATAATAAATGCAAAATGTTCACATCAGAAGGGCAGCTAGGTGGTGCAGTGGATAAAGCACAGAGCCTGCAGTCAGTTCAAATCCCACCTCAGACATTCATGAGCTGTGTGACCCTGGGCAAGTCACTTAATCCTGTTTGCCTCAGTTTTCTCATTTATAAAATGAGCTTGAGAAGGAAATGGCAAACCATAACAGCATCTTTGCCAAGAAAACCCCAAATGGAGTCACAGAGAGTCAGAAACAACTCAACAACAAAACCCAACAGAAAGAAAAAAGGAGGGCTCTGGTAGTGGTGGCTAGGGAGGGGCATTAGGGAATGTTTCATGGAGAAAATGGCTTTGAATCTTGAAGGAAGTCAGTGATTCCAAGAAATGGAAGCTAGGAATGAGGGTATTAGAAGGATGGAGGATGGCTAACACAAAGACACAGAGACAGAGAGTATTCAAGGAACACTAAAGAGACTGGATCACAAAGGGAAGAGAGAGGAGTAATGAAGAGGATTGGAAAGGTAGGGAGGGATCAGGTTGGGAAAAACTTTAAATACTAGAGGAGTTTATGGTTGATCCTCAAGGCAACAGAGAGCCATGGGAGGTTGTTGAGCAGGGAGGCAATGTGATCAGACCTGCACTGTAGGAAAATTACTTTGGCTGCTGGCTGTTGTGTGGAGGATTGGAGAGGGGAGAGGTTTGAGGCAGAGAGACCAAATAAGAGACTACTGCAATATTTTCAGGAAAGAGGTGATGAGAACCTGAATGAGAGCAGTAGCTGCGAAAGTGGAGAGGAGGGAATGTATCTGAGAGATATTGTGGAGGCAAGAGCAATAAGATGTAGCAACCAATTGTGAGGTAGGGTGAGTGAGAGAGCAGTATCCCATCAGAACCCTAACATTCCAATTCTGGGTGCCCAGGAGGATGGTGAGGCCTCTGATGGCAATAGGGAAATTTGGAAGAGAGTTGGATTTGAGGGGGACAGTTCTGTTTTGGAAGTGTTAAGTTTGATTTGTTTTTGGTATATCCAGTCTGAAATGCCTACTAGGCAGTTGGTGATGCAGGATTGGTGCTACCAAGAGAGAGACTAGGGCTGGATATATAGGTAGGGAGTCATCTGCATGGAGATGGTAATTGAATTCATAGGAACTTGTGAAATCACCAAGTAAGAGAGAAAACGAGAGAGGCCCCAAGGCAGAGACTTGTGACATACTCATAGTTAGGAAATGTGACAAAGATAATAAGGAAGATAGACAGATAGATAGACAGATGGACAGACAGACAGACAGACAGACAGACAGACAGACAGACAGATAGATAGATAGATAGATAGATAGATAGATAGATAGATAGATAGATGATGGATGATTGATAGATAATAGAGATAAATGTGTGTTTATATATAAACATGAATATATATGTGTATACACACATACATATACATATGTATGTATGCGTCTGTATACAAAATAATAGCAGCGGCTGACTGAACAGTGGTTAAATAGGTAGGAGGAAAACCAGGAGAGAGCAGAGTGATGAAAACCCAGAGAGGAGAGAGCATTCAGAAGAAAGTGCCAAGGGTTGCAGAGAGGTAAAGGAAAACTGGAACAGAAAAGGTTTGGCAATTAAAAGATCACCGGTGGGGGAAGCTAGGTGGCACTGTGGATAGAGCACTGGCCCTGAAGTCAGGAGGACCTGAGTTCAAATCCTATCTTAGACTTACTAGCTGTGTGGCTTCTAGCAAGTTGCGTAACCCTGATTGCCCCCAAAAAGAGAAGGAAGAAAAAGATCCTTAGTGACTTTGGAAAGAACTGTTTTAGTTTGAGTGATGAACCAGATTGGAGAAAGTTTAAGAAGACAGTGTGAGGAGAGGAGGTGAAGGCACCAATGCAGATGGCTTTTCCAAGGATTTGCCTGAGAAAAGAAGAGATATAGGATGATATATAGCAAGGATGGTGGGAACTAGGACATAAGGAAAGACTGAAGATTAGAAAGGAGGAGGTAATAGAGAGGGGCAATCTCCTAAAGAATCTCAGAAGAAGTGGGATAAAGAGTAGAAGAATTTTTAAAAAGATTTTAAGTAGCTGTGTTGACCTTGGTAAAGAGAAAGCCCAGCTCTTTATCAGATTGGAGGAGAAGGGAAAAAATGTGAGGGATAATGCAAAGGTTTTGTAAGATGACAACAAGAAGGTGCTGATGAAGAGGAGAGGAAAAGAAGGAATTCTCACTGAATAGCCCAGACTCATTTGTTTTTGTTAAGAGATATGAGGCAAGACACTCTGCTGAGAAGATGAGGGAAAAAGACATTGTCAGAGGTTAATGAGAGAAGAGAAAGTTTGGAACAGCTTCTCTAGGGGATAGTGACATAAATAATTAGAGAAGAGTAGAAAAAAATCTCTTGCTGTAGTGAGGGCCCATTTGATATTAGACAAGATAATTTGTGATGGAGCCAATCATCACAGTTGCAAGACTTCCTCCACAGGCTAGGCTCAGCAGCACCTCAGTGGAATCAAAGGAGGTGGATGCTGAGGTTAACAGCCAACTGGGATTTGGAAATAGTTGACTGGTGACTAGACAAGTGAACAAGGGAACCAAGGTACACTAGAGTAGAGCTGAACTGACTCACTAAGGGGTTGAGATCCATAAGGGAAGGGAGTATGGTCAGAGGAAGGCCTGGTAAAAGAAAATGAGATGGATAGACTGCAGGTCATAAGTAGTATGAAGAATAGGATTGGGAGGAGAAAGGCTTGGAGAGGAATGGAATGATAGCTTGTGTTCAGGTAAAGGAATTGTTAAGTTCTTGATTAAAGAAGCACTTTAAGGTGAAGGCAAGATCAAGGATATGGACATCTTGGGGGAGTGAGGTAGTAGAAGAATAGGCCATAGGAGCTAGGTAGGTTGAGGAATTAAAAATGAGGTTATTTGAAGGAATATCAATACGTATGAGTCCCCTAGTATGAAACAAAAGTTGGGGAGAAAATGAATACCACTAACCAGGCACTGAAGTGAGAAAAGAAAAATATTATATTGTGGGTTGGTAGATAACAGCTGCCAGGATCATTGGATCATAGAATCATAAATATAGAAATGAATGATGATACAAGGAGACTGAAAATAGCCAATGGAAGGGAGGGGACAAGAATTCTGACTCCAATCTGGGACCAGAGAGTCAAGGGGTACATGAAAAGACGCAACCAGTACTGGAAAGGAAGGCCTGGGACAGCAAGGGGAACCTGTAGCCTCAAGGCCACATGTGGCCCTCTAGGTTCTCAAGTATGGCCATTAAAAAGCAGTTGAGGATCTAGAGGACCACATGTGACCTCGAAGCTGCAGGTTCTCCATCCCTAGCCTGGGATATAGTGTTATCTGGGGTGCCCCAGGTATCACAAAGAGAAGGAAGATGGAAGGAGTGTGAGAGAAAGAAGTCCAAAATGAAGAGACATTACAATGGAAGGAATGGCACATAGCCAACAATTTCTCAGGTACTTGCCACCTGTCACAATCAATCAATTAATCAATAAGCATTTATCAAGCAAGTACTATTTGCAGATATTGGTGATGCAAAGACAAAAATTAAGTAATCCTTATCTTCAAGTATCCTATAGAGGGAGACAATATACACATAAATAAGTGTTATCAGAAGCAGCTAGCGAGTAGTGATAGAGCTTTGGGCTTGGAATAAGGAAGAAACATCTTTCTAAAGTCAAATTCAGCCTCAGACCCTTAACAGCTGTGTGACCCTGGGCAAGTCACTTCATTCCGTTTACCTCAGTTTCCTCATCTATAAAATGAACTGGAGATGGAAATGGCAAACTGCTCCAGTACCTTTGATAGGAAAACCCCAAAATGGAGAGTCAGAGACAACCGAACGATCAGGGGCTCAAGTTCGGTTGTATAAGACTTTCCTCACTGGTGAAAATTAGTTGCTCATCAGCTCTGCCCTTCAGGCCAGCTCCTGCTTACGTACATAAGCATATAACAAATACAAGGTAATTGAGTGGGGAGAGGTCAGAAGCTGCGGAGATTAGGAGATGGCATTCGAGTTGAAGTTTGGTGGGAATTAAGGAGTCTAAGAGACAGAGGTGAGAAGCAAGTGCATTCTAGGCATGGGGGATAGACCATGCAAAACAGTAAGAAAGGGTGGGGTAGAGAAATATCAGGAAGGTGGAAGAAATCAACCTAAATCCATTCACACTCCTGGAAAATCGACTCATAAGGCAATATTACACGAGGATGGATGAGGTCTTTCTAAGGGAAGGATAGTGAGTTGCTATTTACCCAAATATTTCTGAGTTAAGGCATCCCCAGTTTACCGAAAGCCCTATAAAAGATAAACAGGACACTGGACTGGGGGTTGTTTGCGAGAAGGGAACCAGGGACCCGGAGTCATGGCCTTCCCCTTCCTCTAGCCCTTCTCCTCGCCCCCTCTGAGAGTTTCCACCAGTGGCAACATTTACTGTAAATTCTATGCACTGAAGGGCCTGGGCAAACCCCTAAGGCTGATGGGAGGGGCCTTGAGGTGGGAGGGCAGTTTGGGGAAGAACATGGCTGCTCTGACAATCTCTCAGTCATTGGGGGCTGGCCCAGCTTTCGGGAAGTGACACTAAGTCCATCCTCTCTGGGGTTCCAGGCTCCAATATTAACTCTTTCCCAGGTCTCCTCAGTAAACAGGTTGCCCGGTCCTACACACAGCCCGAGGGGTGGGGTGGGGAGCCCAATAACCGACGGTTTTTAACCAGAAAACCACCTGTGACAGGAAATCTGTCATTACCTTGGAAATGGAAGACTTGCTGCTTCCTGCTGGGGGCCCCAGAGAAACCAAACCCACCAGCCTGCCATGGCCAAGACTCAGGGCCAGCAACCAGACGGGCATTTAAAAGAGAAAGGCGTTAGATTTCACATTAAAAGGGAAATGACCTAACCCAGAAAGCACTTATTCTCAGTATCCCCACCATCATCCCTGTTCTTACTACTTTGGACTTTTCTCCCAGTCCTCGGGTGTCTGAGCTGGGCTTGCCCACAGCTATAGTTCTCTCATCCTTCATTCTTTGTATTTTCCTTTCAAGGTTCCCTATCCCAACTCCCACTGCTGCCAGAAGCCATTCAGAACAGCTGTTTAAACAGGTAGGAAGTAATTTCATTCCATATCCAACTTAAATAGAGATCAGAGTTCAGGAAATGGAAGGGAACAGCATTGTACCCTTCTTACACACAGATCAAATTCCTTACCATGTTACAGCTATTTTTTATGTTATATGTAACTCTGGGAGCAAGGCCCCAAGTTTATATTTTTGCATCTACCTGTGGTCCCAGCACATGGACTTTGCAAAGAATGGAAGGTGTGAATTTAAGGGAGATTCATTTGAAGTCAAAGGATCATTTACTTGCTTGTAGGTCTTTGGATTGGTCTAGATCAGGGGTGGGGAACTTGCAGCCTTGAGGCCACAGGTTTCCCACCCCTGGTGATAACCTTTGAAGTCCCTTCTAGCTGTGCTGATAATGACATCACTGGCAACCAGGTGGAATTAGAACATAAGGACAGGTCATCCTGACCTGGTAGCCAGCCCTCTCATACACTACTCCATGCTTCCTGGATTTACAAGTATAAATTTGAGTCTTTAAAATGTTTTGATGCTGAAAGAAAGGAGACCAGCAGAGTAGTATAGTGAGAGAACAAAAATACAACATTGAATCTGGGTTCAGAGGACCTGAGATCAAATCCCAGAGCTACCACTTATTACCTGTGTGACCTTGTGCGAATTACCTAATCATTCTGGGCCTGTTTCCTTGTCTGTAAACTGGTTGGGGTGGGAGAAAACTAGGTAGGAGTCCATTCCAGTTATGCTGATAATGGCATTGTTGGCAGCCAGGTGCTATAATAGATAGAGTGCTGGGCCTGAAGTCTGGAAGACCGGACTTCAATTGCAGCCTCAGGCACTTGCTAATTGTGTGACCCTGGGCAAGTCATTTAACCCTGTTTGCCTCAGTTTCTCATCGTAAAATGAGCTGGAGAAGGCAATGGCAAATCACTCCAGCATCTTTGCCAAAAAAATTCCAAATTGGGTCATCGAGAGTCAGATACAACTGAAACAACTAAACAACAACCAAAACTGATGGTGGTTGGACTGGATGACCTCTAAGTTTTTTCCCAATTCTATGACCTTAGGGCAAGTGTAAGGGCCTTAAATATATTCATGAGTATCTGGTAGATGTAAACTCTGTATCAATTAAATGGTTTGGTGATGCTATGGAAGAGCTAGAAAAAGCTATGGAGGAAACTGAAGAACTTTCAGAGAATCTCTAGGTTTTGATGTGAGTGTTAAGATGAAGAAATGAAATTGTAGGCAGCCCTTGGAGTTTACTGAGTAGGAAAGTGACTTGGGCACACTTGTGTTTTAGGAAAATCATTTTGGCAGCTGTGTGAAGGATGCAGGGAAGGAGATGGACATGAAACTAGGGCACCTACCAGGAAGCTATTGTAATAGTCCAGAATTCCTGCTCAGCATCTGTGATCTTTGGGTCACACAAGGCATGCTGTGTTCTATCAAATTTATATTGTCTGGGAAGGTAAAGATAGAGGGCAGTTGTGGGGAAAGGAGGCAAGGTTTTGTCCTTGTTCCATTATGCGTGCCCCCCTCCCCATAGTGAGCTACAACCAAATAGAGTTATTTGCTGTTCCCCACACACATAAACAAGGAGAAATGACAGCTCAGGGTAAGAGCCAAACACAAACCAGTTGATAGAGAACTGGAAATTTCTGAGAGCTTGTGTCAAGTTAATCAATTATCATGAAACTTTGCCTATAAATTTGTAGTTAGTTCACACCCTAAAATCTACTTCTCCCATTATTAGAACAGAACAAAACATAGATTGTAGACTATCTGTGCTGTTTCCCAGTGGTTAGAGTTGGGGGAGGGCTAATGTAAAAGAAGTGAAAGGGAAAAGGTTATGAATTCCAAGGGAACAGCTTTTGAAAAAGGAAATCCCCTGGCAGCTAGGTGGTGCAATGGATGGAGCTCTAGGCCTGAGATCACAAAGACCTGAGTTCAAATTCAAATTCAGCCTCAGATACTTTCTAGCTGTGTGACTCTAGGCAAGTCATTTGACCTCTGTTTGCCTCAGTTGCCTCATCTATGAAATAGGGCTAATGATGGCACTTACATCTGATGATCAAAGGAGATAATAACTGTAAAGTTCTTGGTCCATAGTAAGGTGCTAAATAAATGTTAGCTATTATCATACTTGCGAAAAATCAGGTTCATAGATCTAGAGCTGAGAAGATCTTAGAGGTCAGCTAGTCCAACAATCTTCTTTGACATTTGAGGAATCTTACTGAGGTGACTTGCCCAAGGTCACCCAAGTAGCAAATGATAACTTTGGAAATGAAACCAGGTCCTCTGCCTCCTAAGCCACAGTGCTTTCCTACTATGCCTTGCTTCCAAGTATTTGAGACCTGTCTTAAGAGTTGATGGGAATTGGGCAGATGAATCTGGAGGAAAACGGCATTCTAGAAATAACACCAACATAGAAGCAGGAACGAAAGGGTGTGTTCAGCTAAAATAGATGATTTTCTAATCCCCAGGATACAGAAGGAAATTTGATTTGGAAGGTAGATTGGAGTCCAATTACGGAAAGCCTTGAATGTCTCCTGAAAGAATTTGTATTCATTCAATTGACTACATGGCAGATTTTTAAAAGAAAGAAGCAAGAAGTCCAAGATGATTGATTCTGGTGTTTAGTGGGTCTGCATTTATGTCATGAATTAGAAATTACATATGCTACAGTCTCATTTTGTTGTGCTTTCCAGTGTAATATAACTGCCTGCCCCGTTACTGATCATTGGTGATATAAATGCCACAGTTAATGACTAAACTGACCTAGTAGCACAGACTGCCCCTCCGCCCCCTAGGGAAAAGTGGGCCTTTGGTTTGGACATTTCCTCTTTAATAAGAGATTCTCTCTGTATGCTGTTAACCCTTCCACAGCACAACTTTCCCCAACCTGATTTTAATATATCATGGGTCGGCATAAGAAATTAAATAGGAATTCTTTGGGAATTTTGAGGAAACCTCAGATGACACATGAAGGTCCTCAGATGACACAGAAAAAGTTTAGAAACTCAGAAATGCAAAAAACATATGTATAGTATTATATAATATCAACATATTTTATCTTTTAATACCATAATGATTCAGGCTTCTCCTCTGGTATGAAGGAAGGACCAAAACATTTGATGTGCCGTGGCCCTAACCCCTGAGATGTGGAAGGTATAACTGTAGCTCCCTGCTATTGATTTTCATCTGTAGGCTAATCCCTTTTCATCTGGAGAGTTCCATGGTGTAATTAAACTGAGCTAAGATTAAATAGAAGCAAAGCATTTACAAGAAAGTAGGCACAAGAGAAATGATAAATATGGGGGTAAGTCAGGTATGGTGGGAAAAAAAAGGGCTAGAGGTCAGGAGGCTCCCCGATTGGTCACTGTCATTTTCTCTCACTGGGTGGCAATTTCCTCTCAAAATCGTTAAGATTCCCACTTCATTCTAAAAACTTCCAGGGTTCCCTATACAAGCTTTGAGGATTAGCTCACAGGCGCACAATATTCGATAATTATTCTCATAGAATGCTGAGTCCTGACACCTTCTGTTCTCACCTCTTATTTTTTCCCCTTACACAGTTATAAGGGTCAGTGAACATAATCTCATGTGCACGATGAGGGCTGGGGTATTATCTAATGCTACCCCTATAGACAGCTATAAGCAACTTGGGACTATGGGAACAAAGTAGAGAATTTCCACTAATGAAGAGAGTATGGGGGAGTCATTCAAGGATTTCCCAAGTGATGGGGAATTGCCCCATCAACTCCACCATCAGGGGAGTCATCATTTTCTAGTCCCACTGTAGTTTAGTTAACCTCTCACCCTCTCTTCTTCCTCCTTTCTCCTTAGATAACTACTTGGATTTTTTTAATCCCAGTTATAAATAAACTGAATGCACCCTCTCATAAAAATGTGAATTAAATCATTTATCCAAGAAGCTCCATCTTGTCTCACCACATATTTAACTAAAGGAAGGAGGAAAATACAGCTTCATATCTTCAACTTCAATAAGTAATTTATCAAAAACCCAGCATGTGTAAAAGCATCAAGTGCAGACACAATGTTTAGATATGATCCCATCTAGACCTTTGGAAAACTCACAATTTACTGGTAAAAGGATAAGGCACACAAAGCCATAATGTACAATGAAATATAATGGAACGTGGAAGTGTAATGGGCTGTCTGGGAGTGGAGGAAGGGAGACGGGAGAGACAGTAAAGGGTGTCCCCCCCCTCACCAGAGGTCAGCAGAGGCCGGATGATCACTAGTTAGCATTGTCATAGAGGGGAATCTTGTTCAGGTGTGGACTCAGTGGCCTGTTAGACACTTTTGTGTTTCTGAGATTAAGTGCCACAAAGCAGTAGGAATCAAATGATCTGGAAGCTGAAAAGATGGTGAAGATGCCCTCCTCACTGGGCAGAATCAGTTCTTTGGACACCATAGCATTGCACCTGGACTTTGAGTATGAGTGAGTGGCATTTCAGCAGAGGGGCTTTGGGATGGGCATGAGGGGTAAAGAAATCCCAAGGGGAGAGAATAGGATGAATAAAGGCATGGAAGTGGCATGTGTCCAGAGAACAGTTGGGAATGCAGCTTGGCTGGAGCATAACATGTGTGGAGCGGAGTAACAAAACCAGGATAAAACTTTTCTTCTTCCCCTGACAAGTACACCCTATATCCACCTTCCCAGACACCTAAAAGTAGTGGCTCCCAAGACACATAAATTTGATAGGCCATAACTCTCTTCATGTTGTCATAGGTTCATAGAATAGGAAGCCTAGAGTATAGCAAATAGATTCTTAGCTGGGTTCCCTGCCTCAGATTTCTTGCCACTCTAATCCATCCTCAGCCCTTAAGTGAATAATGATGATCCTTCACTGAGCTACCTAAATGATTTTCCTAAAGTACAATTCTGGCCATGTCACTCCCTCGCTCAACAAAATTCAGTGGTTCCTTAGTACCTGTAGGACCAACTGCAAACACTTTTCTCTCTTCTCTCTTTCTTCTTAAACCCTTACAATCTGACTTCTGACCTTATTATCATTCCACGAACCTGCTCTCTCCAAAGTTACTAATAATCTCTTAGTTTGGCACTTAAAGCCTTTTATAACCTGGCTCCAATCTACCTTTTAATTCTACTTTGTTCATTCTTCTTTTCATATTTTATATTTCAGGCAAACTGGATTTCTTGTTATTCCTCACATACGACTCTCGATGCATAGCTTGTCCCCCTTCACTCAATCTTTACGTATCTTTAGTTTCCTTCAAAACTGGGCTTAAGCTCTGCTTCCTTGAGCTCTGTTCTGATTCTCACAGCTAACTTAAATCATCTTGGTGTGTATGTGTGTGTGTGTGTGTGTGTGTGTGTGTGTACTATGTCTTGTGTTATGTATGTGTATATGTATGTGTGCATATATATATGTATGCACACAAATATATGTACATATATATTACATACTATATATGCTTATACAGTCCCCTTTACTGAAAGGGTTGAGTACAGCTGAGAGAGATGCCTCCAGAACATATTCTGCTCCAAGAACTATGGAGCTATTTGGGTCTGTGATTACCCCTGAAAAGATAGTGTCTTAAAGGGTAGGAAATTACATGTAGGGTAAGAAGTGCATAAGAATCTTGTAAAGGTGAATGCTAAAAATTGTCTTCACGTATAATTGGGGCAAAACACTATTTAAAAAGTTTTTAAAATTACATGAGAGATTAGAGGGATGGTCAAGGTCCATTCTGAAGAAACCTTTCCTAGATCCTTTCATCTCCATGCCTTTGTCAGTCAATTTCTCACAAAAGGCCATCTAGGTTAGGTGCCTCTACTTTTCTTTCTTCTTAACATCTTACTTACCATCTGGCTTCTAACATCATTCCACTGAAACTACTCTCTTCAAAGTTATTAATAATCCCTTAGTCGCCAAAGCCAGTGGCCTTTTCTCAGTTCTCATTCTCTTTGACCTCTCAGCAACCTTTGACACTGCCGATCACTCTCTTCTCCTGGATACTCTCTCGTCTCCAGGTTTTCAGGAAACTGTTCTCTTGCGGTTCTCTTCCTACCTATCTGACTGTTCCTTCTCTGTCTCCTTCACTGAGTCCTCAACCACATCATACCTCCTAATCATAGGTATCCTCAGGGTTCTGTCCTGGGTCTTTTTCTCTTTTCCCACTGTATTATATCACTTAGAGATCTCATCAGCTTCCACAGATTTAATTACCATCTCTATGTTATAATTTTTAAATCTACCTATCCTGACTCAAACTCTGTGCTGACCTCCAATTACACATCTCAAATTATATGTCCAGTAGTTATCTTAAACTCAGTATAGTTATCCCTTCCACATTAGCAGGATTAGGGGGACAGTGGCCCCACAATCTGGAAAATCTACATAAAAATTTTTGGACCTCCCTTTGTCCAGAGAAGTCTGAATTTTTTTTCTTTTACGGGGTATTTATAGTACCTCATTGTAAAATTTGGGCATATTTGCAGTAGTAAAAGATAAAATATGTTGATACATATAATACATACTAATATGTTTATAATAAATTGTATATTTTGCACATTTCTGAGTTTCTAAGCTCTTTCTGTGTCATCTGCTGACCTTTGCATATTGTCCACAGCTTCCAAAAAACTCCCTCAAAATTCCCATTTAATTTCTTAAGCTCACCTGTGATATACTGAAACTGCAATTGGGAAAGTCATGATGTGGAAGAGATAACTGAATGTCCAAAACAGAGCTCATTATCTTTCCTGCTAAATCCTTCTTCCCCCCCACACACACCCTCTATTACTGTACAGAGCAACATCATCCGCCTGATGGGTGCTTGGGTGTTTGTGTTTGGACCCCAACTCAAACTTAAAATTATTTGTGATCCCAAGAATCTTTTGCCTCAAACAGCAAGTTTCACTAATGACAGCTTAGAACCAGATAAAGTTATTTTTACTCCCATGGAGTTGGAATAAGCAATAAAGATTTGTCAGTATTCACATAAATAAGAGATTCCATTTAACATCTTTCCTTCTCAACTTTAAACTTGTTCTTGTGTAAAAGTCAATTGTTAGAAATCCTTTCTATTGTATATGAACTTGCAACTTCTCAGCAGGGCAAGCTCATTGTTCATGAACTCCATAACGGGGAAAGATAGTTTGTGTTACTGGGACCCACTCATGAGTTATTATTAAATATAGTGCCCTTGGGCTGGGGAGAAAACTGCAAGGAATAGTGTTTTGAAGCTAGGGATGTTGCGGTTTAAACCCAGGGACACCAAAAACTCTTGGGGTTTCATGATGTGGAACCATCTCAAAGAATTCAGTCAGACCACCTATAATCCAAGTATAAGCATTTTTGAGATTAAGGCCCAGCAACTTCAGAGAAAGCAAGATAGATTTTTATAGGGTAAAGATACAATTACATAAGAGAAATTTACATAGAATATAGGAATATGATTAATATTGAAAAGGAGGAGAGTTTGTTAAGGGATTAGGTAATGGAGGAGGGGTCCCATCTATGATTTAGTGGTTAAACATTCTGGCCACGTTGCCCTCCAATTGTCTAGCTATTGTGGTCCTGGAATTGGGGTTCAAGCATAAGCACCGAAGAACCCCATCACTCCCAGTCAGTCAGATTCACAACCTAGGATGACTCCTCACTATCTTTCACCTCCCATGTCCATTCTGTTGCCAAAATCTGTTGATTTCACCTTGGCAGTGTTTCTTAAATAAGTCCCCTTCTTTCCTCCGACACTGCTAACAGTCTGGTCCAGGGCCTGGACTAGGTGGGTCTGCCTCCTTCAAGTCTCTCTGTACTCTAATCCACCCTCCATTTAGCCACTATAGTGACTTTCCTGAAATACAGGTTAGATCTTGTCACACTTCTACTCAATAAACTCTCTTGGCACTGTATCACCTCCAGGATCAAATATAAAAGGCTTTGTTTGGTATCTAAAGTCCTTTACAATCTGTCCATCTTCTGCCTTGCCAATCTTTTCTCCCCAACACACACTCCTGGATTCAGTGACACTGTCCTCCTGGCTGTTCCAAGAACAAGACACTCTATCTCTCAGCTGCAGGCACTTTCTCTGGCTATCCCCCATGCCTGGAATACTCTCCTTCCTCTGCTCCAACTACTGACCATTCTAGCTTTCTTTAAGGCCTAACTAACATTCCATCTTTTACTGGAAGCTTATCCCTACTCACTTAATTCTCGTGCCTTCCCTCAGCTAATTCTTTTATTTGCTTTGTCTGTCTGTGTGCATGCCGTTTCTCCCATTAGATTGCCAGCTCCTTGAGGGTAGGGACTGTCATTTGTTTTTTTGCTTGGCACCATGGCTGGAACACAGTTTATATTAATATTTGTTAATAAGAGAAATTGGAGCCAAATGGTGTCTGTGGAGGCAAAGGGGTTGTTAAGGCCCTGATACTGCCTCTAATCGTGGGTGGCCTTAGATGCTAGAGAGCTGCTAGAGGGCCACACACATGCTGGATTTGTGTCTCAGGACGGCACCAGACACATAATAAGCACTTAATAAATACTTTATTGACAAACCCCTTCCCAAGTTGTGGTTATTGCTGCAGACACTGCCCTGGTGGGGCATGACATGATGAGAAAACTCTATAGTCGAGGTGTGCAGGGCCACCTGAAGCAATACAGAAAAACTACAACTGTTTTAATTTGCCAGAAATGACAACAGTGACGCTCCTCCTCTACCTTCTCTCTTCAGGGAGAACCTGTATCTTTCCCAAAGCTTATCTCTATTTCTTTAAAATCTATTTTGCATTTCTGTACAAGTAGTTTTTTTTTTAAATACGTAATATAGGGGGCAGTTAGGGGGTACAGTAGATGAAGCAGGAGGTTGGAATCAGGAAGACTGGCATCAGACACTTACCAGCTGTATGACCCTGGCCAAGTCACTTAACCCTGTTTGCTTCAGTTTCCTCATCTGTAAAATGAGCTGGAGAGGGAAATGGCAAACCACTCCAGTATTTTTGCCAAGAGTCAAACTCAACTGAAAATGGCTGAACAGCCACAGCAAATGTCTGTGAAAGTTTCTATTAAGATAAAGCTGTGCTTAAGTTAACTCATTACTAGACTGGATGTATTTCTCCTATTCAGTAAATTCTAGCAGCTGCCTATTACCTTCAGGATCAAATATAAAGTCCTCTGTTTGGCTGTTAAAGCCCTTCCAAACCTGGCCCCATCCCACCTTTCTATCCTTACTTGCCTCCAAGAAGAGAGATTCAGTGACACTAAAAAGACAATTCTATCTCCTGTCAGAGAAGTGATGAAATTAAGATGCAGAGTGAGATATGCATTTTTGGATATAGCTAATGGTGAAATTCATTTTAGTGGACTACGTATATTTGCTATAAGGGTTTTATTTCTCATTTTATATAATTGTTCAGTGAAGGGGGACAGCATGAGGAGAGAGAATAAATACTTGCATTAATTAATTTTTTTAAACAAAAAAAATCTTAATAATTGATCGATCCAGTCTAAATCCCTGATTTGTCCTGGTTGTGAAGGATAAACCAAAACCACAAGGAACTAAATGGTTTGCCCAAAGTCACACAAGTAGCAAATAGCAGGAATGGGTCTCAAACCCAAAAACATGGGTCTTTTGTCCAAATTCAACGTTTCCACTGGTGGATGGTGGGTGGGGGAACAACTATCTCTCATGACCCAAAGATAGAATCTTCCTGAATTGTGCTTTTAACAGAACACCCCAAATCTTTGAAAAAATTTCTGCCTACACAGATCAAGGACTAGTATCCTCCAGTACGCATCATCTCCGTCTCAGGCCACAGTGATAATAGCTTAATCTTGACTTCAAAGTCAGGAATCTTAAGGCTTTGCAACATCCTCCTTGGTTCCTTGAGGTATGATTTCACTGAACCCATACCAGGAGGTTTATTCATAATAGGGCATTTGAAAAAGTTGAGTTTAGCAAAAGATTTTTTTAAAAAAAATCTTTGGAATGTTTACTTAAGTTTAAATGATGACTTACTTCTTGACTGGGTTAGAATAACTGTGTAAATCCTAGAGTGGCACGTTAGCAATTTAACCCCAACCATTCCACTGAGTCCATGTGATGGACTTCAAACAACCTATCGGATAATATATTTGCTAAAAATAAGCAGATTTTTTCTTGTCTTTTTTAAGAGAGAAAGGATGACATGTTAAAATCTTTCCATTTCTAAAAGTACACAGGGGAGGCTGTAAAATAATGGCATCCATTTTGGAGATGGGGGAGGGGGAGAGAAAAAAAGATATTTATTATGTATGTAAATGGAATAGTAAGTTGTATATAATAGACGTTCAGTTTCACGAGCAATCATTTTCTTTTATTATGTATTATATGTCATAGAAATGCTTATCTTATCCCATAAATTAAAAATAAAATAATTTAAAAATTATGCCTCTCGTCATAGCTGAGTTAAGCTACTGCTCTAATTTTTTTAAAAAAAATTATTTAAATAAAACAAAAACAGCATTTTCACCATTGAATAGTAAGCTGTATGAGATACCATACAATATTACCTTTTTAAAAAAATAATTCATCTCAGATGCATGACATATTGCGACCTATATTCAATTTTTGCTTCAGATACATACTGGAAGTGTGACCCTTGGCGGATGACTTAAGCTTTCAGAGCTCTGGACCACTTTCTAAGACCATAAGTTGTAAAATAGTTGCTGAACTTCATAGGTACAAGAAGCTTCCTCACCGAGTTGCCTACATCAAAGATCTCAACAATAACCAAAGCTCACCCAGGGATGAGCTACAGTACACTGTGTGTGAAGAAGTGACTGCCTAAGCAAATTAGGTATGAACAAAAGATGAAAATGATTTCAAGGGATAAATCTGATTCAATTAAGAAAACTAATCATTTAAGTACTTAAACTATTTGATTAAAAACCCATTTGATTAAAAAACCATCTTTAACGGACTCGTTAATGAGTCATCTATTTTTTAAAAGGAGACTCGAGTTTGTTAGACAATCTTTTATGAAATGATTTCAAGTGATTATTCATAGACATTAGAACTAGAAGAAAGCTTCGAGATTATTTACGTAGAACCTAAGTCCTTAGGTATAAGGGTTATCAGATTTTTTTCTCTGTATCTCCAAGGCTTAGTACAGTACCTGCCACACTAGGCAATAAATAAATGCTTGTTGAATTGAATCACTAGTCCAATTCCCTAATTTTGTAGACAGGGTGACTGAAGACCCAAGGAGTCATATACACCCCAAAGTCATTTAAGCTAGGTAAGGCAGAAGAGGGTGAGACAAGAATCTAGATTTCAGCTCAGTGACTAGAAAGCAAGGAAACTATATTTAAAAATAGTTTCTAATCCAGACTTTATATTAATTTATGCCCTCTTTCCCCAATAATCATTCCAAATTAATAAGGGTTTACTGAATTTTGTGTAAAGCCAGGTCATCCTTTGTTGCTATTCAGTCATGCCTGACTACGTGACCCCATGAACTTTTGTCCTCTGGGTTTTCTTAGCAAAGATTCTGGAGTAGTTTACCATTTCCTTCTCCAGTGTGTTCCTACTTTATAGATGAGGAACTGAGGCAAATAGGGGTTAAGTATCTTGCCCAGGGTCTCGCAGCTAGTGAATGTCTGAAGCTAGATTTGAACTCAGATCTTTCTTATTCCGTCCACTATACCACCTAGCTATCCCAGATCATGAGTAAAGAGGGCTTTCTAGACCATCAGGAAGAAAGGTGTAGATATTCATATACAGAATGTCCCCCAAATCTTAGCGCAGTTTTAAGATTTTTAAAAGCTTAAAATTTAACTTACAATCATTTAGCTATGTACTAAGACTTTGGGGAAATTGTATATGGATTGTTACATATCTCCAGATTCTTCCTAATTAAAAAAAAGAAAGACAAATAATTCTTCCTAATTTTATGGAAAAAAAATATAGATAAAAGGTAAGCTAATCTTTTTTTATGTTGGTAAAAAACTAGAGACTCTCCTTCCTGGACAAGGCATTAGATAAAATTTCCATTACTAGGGGCCTAAGGTCAGTTTTAGAGGATCAAGTATGGTTATCTGCTGAATTAAACAAAAAAAACCCAACATAAGAGCACAGCAGAGACAAAAGGAAACTTACAAGGAAGAAAACAAAGGATGGACAGCTGTCAACACAATGTATGGTGTTTATTATATGGGCCTTCTTGAAATGGAAATTAATTGCTGTATATTTTGAATCCTCTCAGGTTCTGCTGTGCACCTGGCTATGCTTTTTTTCTGTTCTTATTTTGTATTTAAGTTTATAATACCCTTTTTTCTTTTCTTATTGTGTATTTAAGTTCTAGTATTTAAGTCAAAAATTAAAAAAAAAAAATGATGGTAACAACAAACATGACCACTTTGGTGCTCTCTTAGATGCACCCTGTGTCCTGGTCTGGAGCAGTCCAGGGCCTGACTAGGGAGGGTTCAGATTCCTCGAGTAACACAACAATGTCACAGTCTCTGATTGCTTACTGCAAAGCTTCCGCAGCCAAAGCTGTAAACAAGAAACAGAGAACAATGGAATGAAATGGAATGGAAAAACTTTTATCAAGTGCCTGTCATGTGCCAAGAACTGTGCTAAGCCCTGGGGATACATAAAGAGGCAAAAGACAGACCCTACCCAGAAGGAGTTTACAGTCTAAAGGGGCAGACAACATATGCTACATACAGGATAAAAAGGAAATAGTTTAAAGGGAAGGGATCAGAATTAGGAGGGATTGGGAAGGGCTTCCTGTAGAAGGTGGGATTTTAGTTGGGACTTGAAGAAAGTCAAGGAAGGTACTAGAAGGAAAAACTATAAGAATACAACAATCCTGAGGAAATAGAAAACTATTGCTGATTGGCCCAAGAAAAGTAGGTCCAAGTAAGTGTGTTACAGACAGTAAAACTTTACGTCCCTTTAAAGAACTTCGTGTTCCTTCTGAACTCACCCTCAGACTCACTAAGTAGCTCTCCCCCACTCACTTAGCATTTTGACTTGATTCTCTCCTCTGCCCTAACTTTACTGGCACAATTAGTTAGCTGCTTCAACTCCAGTTATCCCTGCCACATTGCCACTTTCCCCATTGAGGCTTCGACATATCACCTTTTGGCCTAAGAAATTAAATGGGAATTTTTTTGGGAATTTTGCAAAAGCCACAGACAACACACAAAGGCCATCAGATGACACAGAACCTATGACCAAATATTAACTCAAATTTTCCAACACAGTACTGCAAACACAAAAGAAAAAAGAAAAAAATCAGACTTCTTCTCTGGTAAGAAAGGAGGGCCAAAGTATTTTATGTTGATTTTCCAGGTTGGCAGAGGTGGGCCATCCCCCCTAAACACTCACAATGAAGAAGGGATGACTGTAGTCTCCTCCCAGATGGTTTCTTCTTTACAGATGAGCACTTAAAATCACTACAGTTTACACAGACAGGGATACTCTGACTAGTTCTGTGACCTTGGACAAGTCACTTCACATCCCTAACTTACTGGTCTTCTTTTGAGTTCCAGTTAAATTCCTGCCTTCTATAAGAAGCCTTTCCCAATCTCCTAGGATGACTTGCTAATGCGATTATCTCCATTTTGTTATGTATAATCTTGTTTGTACCTAGTGAAAAGCCTGTTGCTTTTCACATTAGACTGAGTTTGGTGGGGTTTTGTTTTTATTTTGCTTGCCTTTGTATCTTTAGCTCTTCCCATATTGTTTGGCAAATAAAATTCACTTTAAAATGTTTGTTGATTTGTGGTTGACTAGGCTTCCATTTCCTTACTAGTAAAATGAAAGAGTTGGACTAGTTGATCTCAAAGGTCCTTTTCTCATGTTCATTCCTTTATATTCCCATTTTCCATAATGGGGAGAGATTAACTACCGCACAAAAGTCAGGTAAAATACTATAGTACCTAAGGAAATTTGCTAAATGATCCAGTGGATAGAGCATTAGGCTTGGAGTCAAGAAGACCTAAATTCAACTTCAGACACTTACTAATTGTTGGATGCTGTGCAAGTCATTTAAGCCTGTTTGCCTCAGTTGTTTCATCTGTAAAATGCAAAAGAAACGGCAAACCGGTCCAGTATCTTTGCCAAGAAAACACCAAAAGGGGGTCACAAAGAATTGGACATAAAAGAAATGACTGAGCAACAACAAAAATGGAAATTTATCTGTGAAGCTGTGGTTCAAACCATCTGATATAACAGAAAAAAACCCTCAATAACTTATAACTGAAGCTTCATATAATCTATAGCTTCATAGAAATATCTCCTTAATGGAACAGAAGTTGGATTGTGATCACAGAGTAACATTATCTGATGTTTTATATTGAGATGGGACCTATAAAGTGTTGATCTCCTAAAATATACTCTCCACAGATGTTGATCATGACCCGCCATCAGTAGGGCATTCATTTGTAGAATTTTTTGTTTGTTTTGTAGTATCAGTCACTCACACTTCCTTTATCCCTTCTCTTTATGATAAACATCAGGCAATTCCAGGTGGCTGGTATGGGATTTGACTACTGAAGAGAGTGTGTATGTTTGTTTGTATGTGTGTGTGCACATTCACTCATGCATTCAATTATGTATACTATCAGCTGGAGTCCCTCTCAGATCATATTGATGAAAGAAAACCCTAAAGAAACAACAAAAAGAAGAGTCAAGGCCTCATAAGGTAGTACCATGTTAAACAGTAAGTTTGATTTAAAGTTAAGAAAACCCAGGCACAAATGTTGCTTATCATGATTGGCCAACTGCTTTAGTACTTACTGACTATAAGATTCTATGAAAGTCACTCAATGTTTCTCAGGCTTCATTTACCCATCTGGAAAATGGGGTTAGTTATAGCACCTACGTCACAGGGTTGCTATGAGGATCATAGGAGATAGAATATATGTACCCTTGCATTGTGAGACATAGCAAACCCAGACCATTCTGTGAACCAGTCACAATCACCTATACTCATAGCCTCTCAGAGTTCCTTCCCAAAGTATTGAATGTTATTCAGTAAATGTGGTCCTTTTCTTGCAAAGGCACTGCAATCCCAGAAGATAGAACAATGGCTGTTTTGGAGAGAGAGTCTAAGAAGCTGTATGTGTAGGTGATAGGGATTGGTTCATGGAGAGTTCTGAGATGGGTGTGTACTTATAGGCCTTATAGGGTTAGACATGTAACTTTGCAAACCTAAGGCAGGGTTAAATATGTAATTTTGCAAACTTTGAGATGCTATGTATAAATAACAGTTATTATTATCCAAGTGTTCTCTATTCAAAGACTAGAAACAACTGCAGAAGGGAGGTGATAGGCTGAGATTTAGGGGAAGTGGGTTCTAATGCTAGTTCTACACCTACCTAAGTAGAGCGCTAAGTCACTTCCCTCCTCCTAGACTTCAACTTCTGTATGAGTAAAATGAACAGCTTGGATCAGATGTTAAATTCAGTCTGCCTAAGAAGTCCAGGTGCGAATTATATGCAAGAAAAGGTGAGCTTAATATATAAGACACAGCTAGAAAATCCCCAAGAAGAACAAGAAAAGAAATGCGCTGTGGAAGAGAAAAAAATAATAGTTCTGCTAAAAGAAGGGATCCAGCCAATGAAACTAGAACTAACTATAAACTGTGGGTAACCTAGGGATAAATAAATGAAGATAGTTCTGGATTCTTCTAAATTCCTGTCTCAACTGCCTCTAAAATAGATTGTGCAGTAAAGAGTTTAATCTCAAAGTCCAAGATATAAAAGAAACCCAACTGATAAGACAATTTTTTAAACAAAAATCATGTTTGAAATTTTTTATTCACTTTGAACTTACATACAAAAATATTTTTAAAAAGAACATTTCCACGTACACAGCACGACAGAAAATGAGGTTCAGTACAAAATCATGAATTTCCATTTCTCACTATTTAATTTAAAAAAAAAAATTAAAACAAATTTTTTTTTAAAGCAGGCTAAATGCTTGAAAAGAATAATCCAAACATGATGGCATCATTAGGATTATTGTGAAGGAATAGGAAAGTAAGATCTTTGCCATTCAAATTTCTTCCATATGCAAGTGCCTTATTTTAAATCTTTTCATTGCATCCCATTTCATGTCAAAATGTAGGGGAAGACTTTTACTACAGCAAGTAGAAATACTTGATCTTATCAACAAGCTAGCAAGAGCAATTAAAATAGTCTAACTGGGGTCTGGTGCATGAGCAGGAAACGACCAGATAACAAGCTCTCCTACCCTTATTTGTAGGCTACTGCTCCCCAGTTGGACACTTCCCCACCTAGCTTGGCCCTGCTCTGTCCCCTCAAATGTTGGTTTACCAGAAGCAGCCTTGCTGTGTCCTGAATTCTCTCCTCTTACTGGGTCTTGTATCTTGAGTTCCAAACCCTCTCCAGGAGGTATCTTCCCCCCAAATACTAAAATTAAGAATTCTTTCCCTTCTGCTTATCCCAAGCATGTGTTAAGGTGCATTGATTGAGCACCAGAGGCAGCTAGGTGGCTCAATGGATAGAGCACTGAGCCTGGAGTCAGGAAGACCTAAATTCAAATCTGACACTTATTAGCTGTGTGATCCTCAACAAGTCACTTAATTCTATTTCCTCAACTGTAAAGTGAGCCAGAGAAGGAAATGGCAAACCACTTCAGTACCTTTGCTAAGAAAACCTCAAATGGGGTCATGGTCTGATAAAACTGACCAATAAGAAGTGTCTTAAATTGTTATGGAGATGAAGGGGCAACTAGGTAATGCAGTGGATAGAATGCTGGACCTGAAATCAGGAAGATTCATCTTTCTGAGTACAAACCTGACTTCAGACACTTACTAGCTGTGTGACCCTGGGCAAGACACTTAACCTTGTTTGCCTCGGTTCCTCATTTGTAAAATGAGCTGGAGAAGGAAATGGCAAACCACTCTAGTAATTCTGCAAGAAAACACCAAATGCGGTCATGAAGTGTTGGACATGACTGAAAAACGACTGAATAGCAACAACTAGGCCCTAGTTAAAGTTCTGCATAAATAAGAATCCATTCATAATTTTGGGGGGGGGTGCGGGGGGGAGGACATGCCTATGATCTCATCAGTTTGGGGAATTCCAGGTGCGGAAATTTCTTTCATAAATAAAGATAGGAATCCAGTCTTAACCATTATTAGTCTTAGAGAGTTGTCTGCAGCAATGAGAGTTTAAATGACTTGCCCAAGATCCCAGCATCACAATTTCTCAGAGGAAAGACTTGAATACAGGCAGTCCTGTCTTCAAGGTTCATTCTCTATACACTCTGCCAGGCTGCCTCTTTTCATACTCATAAATTGCAATTATGTCTGATAAGTTGAGGTTCAACTTGACCCAAGACAAAAATAGTTGGTTCAGTTTTGGTTCTTCCTATCAGCCCTGAGTAGCCTATATTGGTCCCTGTGGAAATTCACTTAATTATCATATAACAAAAAACAATTCATGAAAGAAGTCTGATTAATATAATAAAAATGGCAATATGATCTAAATTAATTTACAGAAGTGCCATACCAAAAGGTTACTTGAAAAAATAAGAAAAAAATAATAACCAAAATCATCCAGAAGAATGTAAGGTCAAGAAAATAAAGAGAAAAAAATGGAAAGAGTGGGAGGAAAGCAACCTAGAAGTATCAAATATCAAAGTATAATGGAAAGCAGTAGTCATCAAAATTATTCAGTATGGGTTAAATCATAGAAAAATTGAACAAATCAGGTACACAAAACCCAAAAGCAACTGAATATAATAGTACACTGTTTAGTAAATCCAAAGGCTGTAAGGGTAAGAAATCACTATTCAACAAAAACCACTGGGAACATTAGAAAGCAGTGAAGTAGAAATTAAGTTTAGAACAACATCTCATATGTTTTAATAAGTTCCAAATGGATTCATGATATAGATGTCAAAACATCATACCACATACAAATTAGAGGAGGAGGAAGGGAGACATCTTCTACAACCATGAAGAGGGAAAGAGTTGATCAAACAAGGGATAGAGAGCATAAGTAATAAAAAATGGACAATTTTATGAGAAAATTGAAAAGTGTTTATACAAATAAATCAATGTAGTTAGATTTAGAAGGGAAATGGTTAACTGGGGAAAAGTCTTTACAAAAAATTCTCTGATAAAAGCCTGATAGCCAACAAATATAATGAATCAATATAAACATGTAAGAATAGCCATTCTCCTAACAGATAAACTATCAAAGCATATGAATAGGTCATTCTCAAAAGGAGAAATGTAAGCTATTATAATTATTTGAAAAAATGTTCTGAATCACTAATAATGGGAGAAATGCAAATTAAAGAAAACTCTAAGGTATGACCTCATACCCTTCAGATTGCAAAAATGGCAAAAAGAGAAAATGACAATGGTCAAAGAATAGGTGTGTTAATGCATTGTTGGTGGAGTTGTTGACTGATGCAGTCATTCTGGGAATACTCTGTCTTATTCTCCTCCTTTGCCCACTCCCTCAGCAGGAAGAACCTTATGGACCTTGGTAGAGGACTTGGACTTTTCACTAGCATCCTAACGATTTCTCTGGAGTAACTATGGCAGGTGACAATGTGGCTATTAGATACCAATGACCAACTGGATGCAATGAGGAAAGGCATATTCAAGACTCTACACGGGTTCCAGCAGAAAAGCTACAATACAGCAAAAGGGAACGTGTTGAGGACTTGAGCAAGAGGGCTTCCAGTAGTTGTGAGTGACCCCTTTGCCACATTTGCTATATGACTGAGGCCACGTTACCCTAGGCTTTGTATGTACTTGTAGGCAATGGGAGAGTGTGTCAGACCTATTTGGGGGCCATGGTGGGGAGGAAGAGTTTTGTACCAATTATATCACATAGTAAATAACCATTTCTAAAAAGCTAATTATCTGACTGACTAAGCATATCAGTTGATAATCATGGGGGGGGGGGGGGGGGGGGCCGGGGAAGGAGTATGTTTTTGGGAGCTCATGAACTATAGAGCTAGAAATCATACCCAGTCTTCCTGAGTTACCCCTAGAAGCTGGAGTGTGAGAGAGTAGCATACCAGCTCTGAGGATCTAGCTTACAAGTGCCAGGGAGAATAGTTACATGAATGTAATGGAATATTACTACAAGACATTTTAAAAGGGTCACATTCAGAGAAGCACAAGAAGACATATCAACTAAAGGAGAGTAAAATGAACACAACCAGGAAAACTATATGATGATCATACCATTGTCAAGGAAAACAACTTTGAAAGACTTAAAGATCAGTACAACCAATTATGACTTCAGGAGACTGATGATGAATCATGCTTTCCATCTCTTGGCAGAGAGGTGATGAACTAGAATGTAGAATAAGACATGGTCAATGTATGAATTTCTTTACTTCTTTCAAGGAAGGGTTTTTATTTCTTTGTGTATGAAGGTGGGGGTGGAGTGGGGAGAGGGAAGATATAGCAATGCAAAAAAAAGAACATCAATTAAACATTTAAAAAATACAAGAAGAGAGCAGAAGAAAATTCAGAAAGGGATGAATTTAATCAAAGCAGTTTGGGAACTACAGATAAATTTAATATTTCATTTAAAAAAAAAGCAAGGCATACTTAAGAGAGATTCATCCTCTTTATTCTCTTTTGTATAAGAAAATATTCACATTTGTTGATGTTTTTTAAATTAATGAGGTTAAAATAAATGAAAAACAAACAAACAAAAGTGTCAAATTGATAGATATGACAGTTCAATGGTCAGGATCACAATAGGAGATGGGATGGAAACCACCTAACCAAATTTCTCTGTGGCCGTTGATGTTTGTACTGTTTTGTTTTTGGATAATATAGATAGCATAATAGAAGAAAAGATGACTTCACTATTCTGATTTGAAAACAGCACGGCTGAATTTTTAGTAAGTCACATAAGGACTAGTTATTGATAATGATGATGGAGCCACTATAGCCACACTTTCCCTAGAGGAACCCACTTAATAGTCTGAAAATGTTGAGATTACATTGATGGAATGAAAGACCTCAGATTTGTTATTTGTGACAACAACTGAAACTGAAGAGAAGCTGTTACACCACCAAAGATCTGGGTTTAGAAAACAAATACCTTGGTGGGTAGGACAGGGAAACAGTTATTCTACACATTTGAAATCCTCCTCACTGAATCGGTTGCTTCTGAAACCACAACTGTCTGTTGACAAAGTGCCCTGGTCACATTACAGGACAAAAGGATGACTTTTAAAACACTATTTGTAAAGTCAAGCAATTTTGAAAAGGCAAAGAAAGATCTAAATGTTAAAGACATTGATTATGTGCAAGCTCCCTGGCTGGAAAAGGTATCATGAATTCAGGAAAAAAGTGGATGATTAATACAAGACGGCTAATAAAAATTTAAGACTACTGTAAATCATTCAGTCAACATCTATTTGACTCAGCAATATCACTACTAGGTCTGTTTCCAGAGATGATTAGGGAAAGAGGAATAGAATCTGTATACTGTAAAATGTCTGTAGCAGGTCTCTTTGTGGTGGCAAAGAAATGGAAATTGCTGGGATGCCCCTCGATTGGGGAATGGCTGAACAAGTTGCGGTATATGATCATGACGGAAACTATTGTTCTATAAGAAATGATGAGCTTCTTGATTTCAGAAAAACATAATAGACTTGCATGAAGAAATAAAGAGTGAAATAAGCAAAAACAAGAGGATGTTCTATACAATAACAGCAATATTGTTTTAAGAAAAACGTTGAGTGACTAAGTTATTTTGATTAATATAAATACCAAAATTAACTACAGAGGACCTATGAAGGAAGATGTTATCTGTATCCAGAAGAACTGATAAATAGAAGTATATATAGAATGATTTTACATATACATATAGACGCAAGTCTAATGGTAGCCATATCTGGGGAGCAGGAATGGGGGGAAGGAAGAAAAAAAAAGTTACACAATAACTTTATTATATATTTAAAAGGAATAGAAAGCTGTGTATAATAGATTTTGTGTGCAATTATTTTTTTTATTCTACTGTTATGGAAATACTTGTTTTATTTCATGAATTAAAAATAAAATAGAAAATGTGGTTAAAGGAGGAACCCAAACAGTCAATAATGACATTCCACTTTGATTCCATGGAGTACTTTGTTATCACATAATTATTGTTATTTTTGTTCGGTCGTTTCAGTCATATCTGACTCTTCATGACCCCATTTGGGTATTTTTTTTGGCAAAGATATTGAAGCAGTTTGCCATTTCCTTCTCCAGCTTATTTTACAGATAAGGAAACTAAGGCAAATAGGGTTAAGTGACTTGTCCAGATTTACACAGTGTCTGAGGTCAGCTTTGAACTCAGGAAGATGAATCTTCTTGACTCCAGAGCCAGCATTCTATCTATCCACTATGCCACCTAACTGTCCTTATCATATAATACTCTATAACATATCTGAAGTGTATTTTATTCCCTTACTAGGCAGTAAGCTCCCTGAGGGAAGGGGACTAATGTTTCAGCAATCAAGCAACTTAAATACCTTTGATATCACTGGTATCCCAAATGGGGTCATGGACAACAGCAAAATCATTGATATCTCTTCTTCAAACTTTGTATAGTCCTTCACGCTTAGCACAATGCTTTACACACAGTAGGTGCTTTAATGCATTTATGGTTCTTGTAGCAAAGCCACACATTAGGCAAAGAAAGTGATACAAAGGTGAACAAGAGATAGAATCCCTGTTCACAAGGATTTTAGAACATCCCTAATCTGCTAAGGAAAACTGATGAGAATTGAAGCAGGAATTATAAAGGTCAAGGGAGAAATTCTACTCAGACATCAGAGAGATTATGTTATATCTACCAAAGAGAAAAAGAGTTACAGTAATTACAGTAATTGAATTTAGAGCAGGCAGGGAGGTTAGAGATGGTTGAGTCAGTCCCTTCACATGAAGGAGGAATTTTTTTTCTTGTTCAGTTGTTTTCTGTCATGTTCGACTCTTTGGGACCACATTTGGAGTTTTCGTGCCAAAGATACTGGAGTGCTTTGCCATTTCCTTCTCTAGCTCATTTTACAGATGAAGAAACTGAGACAAACAGAGTAAAATGACCTTCCCAGGGTCATGGAGATAGTGTCTGAGGCCAGATTTTAACTGAAGAAGATGAGTCTTCCTGATTCCAAGCCCAGTGCTCTAGCCACTGCACCACCCTCATACAGGGGGAATTTGAGGTCCAAAGAAGTCACTACTGCTATTATATATGCTAAATACTTTACATGCGTTATCTCATTTGAGCCTCACAACTTTGCAAGACAGATGCTACAGGTACTATTAGCCTCATTTTACCAATAAGATAACTGAGGCTTCAAGAGGTTACTTGACCAAAGTCTTGTCATAGTAAATAGCAAAGTTGACCTGGGATGAGGAATATGAGATGTTGGCAAATCAATGGTACTTTCAAAAGATTTTGTCTTGATTTTACATGCTATGTAGAAATCAGTGGAGAGAAATCACAGCTAATGTACTAGACATCTGATCTTCTACCTAGAGACGCAGCATGAATCAGAGGAAGGACGTTGCCCCCTTCGGAGGGTCAAGATAATAATAAAAGTTTTATATTTATGTCATGCTTTAAATATAGATTTTGTAAATAATGCTCACAACAACCTTTTGAGAAGAGTAACAAAAACACTATTAGCCATTTTACAGATGGGAAGACTGGGGCTTCGAGAGGTTAAATGATTTCATTTAGTTACACAGACAGTATGGGGTCAACGTCATGACTTGAAGTCTGGTCTTCTGACTCTATACTCTCTAGTCTACCAAGCTACCCCTCCAATAAATGCCACACATCTAAAAAATGTGATGCAATTAGACATTAGATGTTACAAAATGCTAATAACACAACAATATTCACCTGGCTTCAGAAGCTTATTTTAACCATTATCTTGTCCTCTTACTACGGAAGTCTGCGTTTTTAGGGGTTTATTTTTCTTCTTAAAGAATTCTGAATTAGAGCCAAGAGAAGATGTAGCAATTCACAGTTTCATTCTCACATGAAAACATTTGTGATATTCTCAGATAATTGAATCACTGAAGGCAAGGAATAAATAGCTAGAGAGGCTTACTAACAGATTATGCTTTCTATTCAGGAATGTTCATTCTACTTATTAACAATTGTCCAGAGTCACTAAACAGTAGTCTCAATGCTGCAAGAAACTCCAGAGGCCAGCTAGTCTAACCCATGTCTGATGCAGAAATCTCATCCCAATATACACACTATGGACATCTAGCTTTCACCTTAAAACGTTTAGTGGGAGGGAACCCAGGCAAGAGGAAACCTTTTTGGATAGCTCCTATTTGTTAGGAAAATTTCCTTGCCTTTTGGTCTAAATCTTCCTCTCTTCAACTTTCACCAATTATTCCTAGTCCAGCCATTTGGGGCTAACCAGAATAAATCTAATCCCCCTCCCATATGACATCATTACAAGGATTTGAAAAGAGTGATGATCTTTCCATCCCTCCACCTTAATCTACTTTTCTTCAAGCTAAACATCTGCGATTTCTTCCACCAATCTTCATGTAGGATGATCTCAAAAGTCCTTTGTCATTTTGCTCCTCTTTTTCTGGACATGCTCTAGTAATATCCTTCCCAAAATGTTATACCTAGTATTTGACATGACATTCCTGATATGACAAGAGCAGAATACAGGACCACCCTACCCCTGGACCGTCTGCTTTGGGTAATCTGTGATTATATTTATTTCTTCAGTTAATGTATCATACCATTGGCTCAAGATGAACTTGAGAGTCTACTAAAGAGGTTTTCATTTCATCTGAGAACTAAAAACTGCTATGATACGAAATGGACAATATCGAAAATAGAGCGGAAATATCCCAGAAGCATAGTTTAAGGACTTAGGTCTCTATTGGCTAATGACATAAAATAAAATAAAAATAACCTAAAATAAAAATCTTGCTCTTCCAAACCTGCATCTTATTGGGGAAAAAATGACTGCTTCAGGTTGCTCCTTTTTGCGCTAACTTCCCAAATAACCAAAATCCCAGATGAAAAAAGTTTTACCTGACGTGTATCTTTCATGACACAATATGACACAATATGAATTTCTGAATTGTGAGATTCTCATAGATTTAGAGCTGGAAAGGACTTAGCAGTCACTTCATTGAATTCCGTTATTCTATAAATGAGAAAATTGATGCCCAGAAGTTTTATGATGGGCTTAAGGTCATGAAAGCAAGTGACAGATCCAAGCATTAAACCCACGCCCTATGAATAAATGCGGTGTTCTTTCCACTGCATCACTATTGCCTCCCATTTTGTGAGGGATAAGAATAGACGACAAAGAAGAGGGCACAGGAAGACTTGTGGGTAAAGAGAGAAAAAGCAAGGAATTTATTTGAGTACAATTGATATTTAATGTTTTTTAAATATCTGAATATAAATGCTAGTTTATGTGTCCTTTATTATCAAGTGGTTTAAAGACCTAGCTAATAAAATGGGAAACTCTTAAAAAAAAAAAAAAAGTGTGTGTTGGTGGGGGGGACATCAGATAACTAGAATTTTGAAAATGTTCCTAATTTTACTATATGGTGGCCAACAGACAAATGAATATATTTGGGGAAATGATTTATTTATGATTTTTAAAATCAACAGATTTTTTTCTTTGGACTCAGGCACTTGGGTACATTCCCTACCTCCCACTAAACTTTGCTTTAGCAACAATACTGCAAACAGAAGGAAGATTATCCAATCTCAAGAACTTAGAGCTATTTAGTTTGAATCTCAAACAGATGGAATGTCAGGCAGATGTTGGAGTCAGTTCAAATGATAAGTAAATGCTTAGGATTCAGGTATAAATAGAGAGCAAATCTGGATAGCTTGAAGGGAGACTATGAGGTTGTAAAAAGGCCACTAGACATGGAGTGAAAATTGGGTTTGCCATTATCTAGTTCTGTGGTTTTGGACTTAACTTTGAAGTCACTGGGTCTCAATTTCCTTATCCATAAAATGAGATATTTTGGACTGAATACATATTATTCCATTCCAACTAAGAATCTATGAATGCCTGGAAAGCAATTTTATATTATGCCAAGAAAATGATTCAATATACAAGCCCAGAGATCTCACTGCTAGACATCACCCAAGGATATCAAAGATAGAAAGGCTCATACACACACCAAAATATTTCCAGCAGCATTTTTGTAGTAGGAAAGAACTAGAAACAAAAGGGAATGTAATAAGTATTTATCAAGCACTAAGTGCAGAGACTATGCTAAATACTTCACCAATTTTATCTCATTTAATCTTCATAAGAACTCTGAGAGGAAGCTTCTATTATTATCCTCATTTTACAACTGAGGAAACTGAGGTTAAATGACTTAAGGCCGGATTTGAATTTAGGTCTTTCTGACTCCTGGTGAAGCGATCTATTCAATTTCTACCTGGCTACCATGTAAGAAGCAAGGAAAGCAAAAGCAAGGATATGCAAGGTTACTCTTCTGGAGAACTTGCTCATAACTAGACTACGAAAAGTTCTAACACAGATTTTGATAAAGAACCCTAAACACTCGTCTTTTGAAACAAAAAGGATGGGGCAAATGCAAAAGGTTCACAATTCATTTCTTCCTTCCTCTTCAGCCCTAACCCACAGCTTCCTCACCATGCCCCAGCTTGGACACCCTTTCCACCCTCACCTTCTTTCCAGCACTCCTTTCTGCATGGTCTCCCCTCATTAGAAGGTAATTCTTGAGGGTAGGGACTGTCCTGTCTGCTTTCATCTGTGTCCAGTGCTTGGAATATAAGCCTTAGTAAATATCTGTCTGTCTAAAATTTTTTTTTTTCTTCATCTTTATTCTCCTTCTGTGCTAGGATTCAAACTCATTGGACTCCAAAACTAACACTCTCTCCATAATATCACTATGTCTCTTCCAAAGGATAAGAATAAATAAGCAAAATAAAATGAAGAAGGCAATGAAGAGGATGACAAAACATGACAGAAGCAAATGGTAATAGTTTCCAAAAGCCCAGTCCAGACCATTGCCCAGAAAACTCATCTGATGTCCTGTGCTGCAGGTGAGCATTCTGTCCCAAAGTGGATTGCAGATGTACAGAGTTGAAGACCCATTCTCATGCAACATCAGAAAGCATAAAAACTACTTGACCTAGTTCAAGGAAGTAATCTGAGCTTAAACTGGATGATTCTCTGAGTGTGGGGCTCTACATTTCCTCTATGAGTATTTGAGTCACTCATCTATCCTACCACAGCACCTCAACCTTTGCAACTCCATAGTAGAGGTAATCCTTCCATTCTGTTACCGCTACTACATGGTAGGTCAAACTCATTTTTGCTGAACTGCCTATAAGTAGGTGCTAGTTCAACAATCCAGCCTTGTTTTTAAAAGATGAACCTTATTTTTTCACATTTGCCTACTTGTACATGGTAAATTTTCCCAGACTGTCCTTGCCATGCGTCAGCACCACCATGCTAGGTACTAAGGATATAACAGTAAACATTGAGCAGTCCCTACACCCTCAAAGAGTTTATATTCTACTAAAGGGAAATCCTACGTTCACACATCAAATAAAAGCAGAAGATGGCCTAAAATATGCACAATGATTAGGGAGGGAACTGGTGCACTAAAAATGAGGTTCAGAGGAGAGTCAGAAAAGGTCTGTTGAGTGGTGTTGTACCTTCAGGTTCTTGTATTTACAGAGGGTTCAAATAAAACTATAGCATATACCTATGTGGATATAGGTACAGATAGAGTGGCATAGAGCTAAAGTTATGTAGATTAACTTCTGTAGGCAGATTTTAAAAATGAAATTATTTTAAAAATTAATAGAAATTTGTTTGATCTCTTACCCCATACCATTTGGGGGGGGGGGGGAATATATCTCTTCATAGATATAGATAATTATCTCTATCTCCATATTTATAGGAATAGATATAGATATACCAGACTATATATATATATATGTATGTTTGCATATATAAATATATATGCCTGTCAAATTGATGACTCTCATAGAGGCAGTTTAGACTGTTTTTTAAAACTGTCTCTATGAGAGTTGTCAATTTGATAAGCATTTATTAAGTACCTAGATAGAACATATATTACACTAAGCATTGAGGATACAAAGAAAGGCAGAAATAATTCCCGCTCTCAAGGAATTCACAGTTTAATGGGGGGAGACAACAGGAAAACAACTATTTACAAACAGGGTATATACAAAATAAATTCCCCAGAAGGAAGAGCTAAGGTTGAGGATTGGGTCTCAGAGCTATGATAGAGCCAGCTCTAAGGCCAACGACTACATTTTCCATGTGAGCATTTATACCTCAGAAATTGACAAATGTTACAAATCAGGGCTTGATTTATTTCTTAGTGATTGCTTAAAATTAAGAAAGTGAGGCATAAATTGTTAATAATGAAATTTAAGCTTAAGATTAAACTTAAAAATGTATTGTGGGTTTTAGGAGAGATGGTCATTAAACATTTCCCAGCATATCCCTGATTAGGAAAGGTTTTTTTTGCAAAAGATGGTATTTGAGCTGAGATTTGAAGGAAGTCAGGAAGGGAAAGAAGACAGTAATCACTAGAACTTAAGGAATAAAAACAGGGGCTAAAGCACTCACCAAATGTAACGTATCTGCTTTTTGTGTCTGTCTTTGTCGACTCTTCTGAGCTGCAATACGGTTTTTCTCCCTTCTTTGAACTTTCCTCACGTCATCTGAGGAATCCTGAAAAGGAGAGAAGGTAGCAATGGGTCATCCTTTCCTGATTACTCTGGGCCCTCTGCTTTCACCCATCTGATAAACACCAACTGAATTCCTAGCACTTTCCCAAATGCTAGACTGAGTATCTTACCCCCTTTCTGTGGAATTCTCACTGCTTGGTTAATGTGATGATATAATGAGGGAAAATGCCTTTTGCAAACCCTAATATATATGAGTAGAAATATCTTCTATTAAAAAATATATAAAATAGAAATATCTTTAATTATAATCAAGTGATTTCTCTCATTTACATTTTATCTAGAATAAAGTACTAAGACTTGACACACTCCATTGAGCTGGTCTAGGCAGAACTGCCATGGTTGCCTCTGAAAGCCCCTGACCTTCCTTTTGCTGTGCCTTTCCACATTTGTCTTCCTACCTCCTGGTTCCTCCCGTGACTTGCCTCTTATGTGCTCTGTCTCTAATCTCCAGGAGCATAATCCCAGGTTTCAAATCTCTTTCGTCATCACTGCCTCTCCCATCAAAATGAACATGCTTTGTATTTGACCTCATGGATGACATCTACCCTCTAAATGGGAGAGTCTAATAAACCGAAGTGTTACTGTGTTTATTAGTGCTAATGGCTGAATGAATTAATCTTTCCTAGATAATATAGGTCACCTGGCCCAGAATAGGGTACAAGATTTGGAGGCAGAAGAACTGCAGTAGAAGAATCTCAGCTCCCCAACATGGTCTCAGACGAATCATTTAAACTCTTTGGAACCAAGTTTCCTCATCTGTAGAATGGGTACAGTAGGCCGGTGGTGCATGTCTACAATACCTGCTACCATAGAGGCTGAGACTAGCCGATGGCTTGAGACTGGTAGTGCTGAGCTGCAGTAGGAACAGAAAGTGGACGTCTGCACTATGTCTCCCACCAATAAAATGAGTCCCTGGGAGCAAGAAACCATAAGGCTGCCTCAGTCAGAAATAAAGTAGCTCAATGATCAAAGTAGGGTTACCCCAACATCCCGATGGAGCATCAGAGTAGGACTTTTGTAGTGGCCCCATATTTTACAATGAAGACACCTGAACCCCAAAGAAATGTGACTAGCTAAGGTCACTCAGAGCTAGTAAGCAATAGGGCCAGAATTTGAGCCCAGGTCTTTTAACTAGACTCCTTCCATTATGACAGATATTCTATCCATCCTTTTTCTATTACAACACATCCCCTTCCAGAGGAGGGAGTGGGGCCCCATACTCTACAGTGTACCCCACAGACAGAGGGAGACATGATATGGGAAGGAACATTGTTATTACAGAGTAAAAGGCGCAGAGGAAGGTCTCATTCTTACAGCATCAGCCTATTTCAATGCCTGTGAATTTATGAATAAACAAAAGATAGAAAGCAAAGTTAGGTGTAAAATGGATAATTTCAATTACATTAAATTAAAAGCTTTTAAACAAATAAAATAAATGTAGCCAAGATCAGAGGGAAAGCAGAAAATTGGGGGAGGGGGGAATTTTTATAGACAGTTTCTCAGATAAAGACCTTCCAAATACTTCTCAGAAAAGTGAAGCAAGAGGATACAGGTCACGGAGGAAGGGAAAATCCATTTCTCTAAAAGACACAGAAATAGGGATTGGATGGATGACTTCTTTGGTATAGGGAACTCTCAGATAAGAAAACTCCTCTACCAGTGCAAGTCAGCACCTTTTCTGTGACTTCCAGTCTTAGAGAGATGCCTGAGGCATTGAGAGGTTCATTGATTCACTGTCAGAGGAAGGACTCAAACCTAGGTCTTCCTGGCTCTGAGACCATCTCCACTACGGCACGATGCCTCTCAGAAGGGTTTGTGACATGGTTTTCTGTTTTTCTCCCCTTCCAACCTCCCAACACCTAAGATATTTAAAAAGATAACTGACCCACCCCTCAGTCCTGCCTCAAGGGATAGAGACACAGAAGATCTCTAGAGATCCCTGAGATACATTCCAAGAATCTGCTTTTTTAAAATTGTAATACAACAATAATTACAACCATTCACACTTATACGGAATTTTAAGGTTTACAAAGCACTTTCCTTGAACAAGTCTGGTGGAATAAGGATGACAAGTGGATGACCATTTTACAGATGAAGGAACTGAGGTTCAGAACAGTTACCTTTGTTGTCTAAATTATGCAACCAGTGTCAAAGTCAGGACTTTTGTCTGGCTCTAGGTTCAACATACACATGTATACAAAATCTATGCTATGCTATTATCTCCTAAAGTTGTGAAGAAAATGTGTTCTAGTCCTCAAATCACCATGCAAATGTGAGTTATTTTAATTATGTGCCTATAGACACAAAATATGGCAAGTCCACTCAATCCCCTCCCCCAACACAGCACTAATGAAATAGATCTTTAAATCATAAGAGTGGAGAAGGGAATTAAAAATGATTGCATCACAGGTGGTTAACAAGACCAGCACCATCCTCCCTTACAGATGAAAGTCAGGGGATGTGGTGAGCAAGCAGGTTCAGGATAGGAGAGCCTTGGTTCTTAAAGTATGGCCTGTCAGAAAGCCGGAAGCTTCTGGCCAAACTTTAATCTCCCAGTACTTGAAGTGAGCTGTTGGGTTTATCTGAAGCATCTCCCTTCAAACTCTCTAGAATCCTCCCCCACACCCACTCCCACACCTCCCAATCCAGTCCTATCCAATGGGGTAGGGGGACTCCTAGCAGCAGCTGTATCCCCTTTCTCCCTACCAATGGCAGGTCACCTCCTCATAATGCTCCTTTAGAGTGCCCCAGACCAGAAGCCCATGTAATCCATTGCCTCTCCCCCAGCTCTATAGACTCGTTGCTTTTCTTTCTTCACTTCTACATCCTCTTGGATCATTCCTGTTTCATAATTTGACTTAAGTTTTCCAGTGTAAGCTTCATTTCAACAGCCTGAAATAGGGTAGTATGGTGGAAAGCACACTGGACGTTGGGTCAGAAGGCCTACTCCTGACTTCTACTTTCTAGGCCTGTGATCATGGGTCAGCAAGATACTTAAGTGCTCTGAGTCCCAGTTTCCTCTTCTGCAAAAATGGGGCTAATAATAAGGCTTGAGAGAAGCAAGGAACAGATCAAGAGTCAGCCTCAGCATCAAGGAGACCTGGTCTCACACTTACTGGATGTGTGATCCCAGGTGAGTCATTTAATTTCTCAGTACCCCTGGAAGCTCTCTAGAACTATGCATTTCAAAGGACTTGTCAATTTGCATGAGCAGAAGGGTTTTTTACAACAGCATTTCTTGAACTGTTGAAATCATACAAGCAGATTCAAAATATCAAACAGAAAAGAATACTTACGCTACCTACTTCATAGGATTATTATAAGAAAAGCATTATGTATCATACACATGTAAGCTGCTATTTTTAGCAAATGAGATAATATTTGTAAAGCACTTAGCACAGTGTCTAGTACATAGTGTATGTATATATATAATATACACATATATATTATATACACATATATAGACACATACACATATAGACACATATACACACACATATACATATTATATATACATACGCACAAATATACATATATGGTTATATGTAGTTACATATATAAATACCACAAGTATAAACTTTGTTTGTTACTTTTATTAGTAAGCTTTTATTTTTTCCTTCATCAGCTTTATCATCCTTTTTATCAGCTGTGGGTTACACTGAACTCCCCCTATTAAGACTAAATCTTTCATAGCATAGAAGAGTCTTTTCCCTCTGACTAGACCAAAACACTTCCATTCACCATCTCTTCATTCATTCTTTTTCCTTCCTAGAAAGCTTGATAGGGCAAGGACCATGAGGGTGGTAGGAAGGAGTTGAAAGGAGAGGGACACCATGGTAAAGAGGTAAGTCAATGGTCCCTATGCCCAATGCCTCTGGGAAACCCAATCCCAAATTCATAGAACTCAGATGAGGCTCCTTGGCTACTCACTGAGCCCTCCTGCCAGGTGGTTTCCAGACAGCTTCCTGAAAGGTTCTAAGCCTAGGAGTGGGAGTTGGGGTGGGTGGCAGGGGAAGAGAAGAGAAGTTTTACCTGTTTATTGCTGGGTGGAGGGGAACGGCTGAAGCTGGAGTCACTGCTGTCAGAACTGTGAGGCATGGCTGAAGTCTCCAGGGGTTGGGCAAGTTTCCTCCACTTCCCTTCAGACCCCGTGTTCCTCTGACTCTCTAGACACCAAGCGGCCTTTTTCAAACACTCACTGGGTCACCAGCCCACCACCTTCCTTGGATCCTTCTTCTCTCTTGCCCACCATGCACCTCTGGAGGCCAAGGTCCTTTTCTCTCTGCGGCCTGGAGACACTGCATCTAGCAGTGACATAGTCGCTTGCTTTTGGGGCTCGCTTTCTCACTTGTGGTTTCTGGTAAAAAAAATAATAATGGAGAATTCAAGCTGGAAGTCACATGGGCGGAAATTTAAGTGAACTACAAGTTACACTGATGGGCGAGAGAGAGAAAAAAACATATCGGGGAAAAGACCTTGAAAATAATTTGAAAATGAGAAGAAGAAGAAAAAAACCCCAGACACCTTCAGACAGTATAAAAGGCAGAGAAATTGGTTTCAATTGAAAATGATAAAAGAAAGAAAAAAAAACAGAATGAGGAGGGAAAGTCCCCAAACAGTTCTAGAGAGCTAGTCCTCTCTCAAAATGGGGAGATACGGACACCATGGAAATAGACGCCATGGTCACATAATTTGACTTTCAGCCAAAATAAAACAGCAGCACTAGGATTTCATTTTTATTTTCCTTCATCAATAACCTACAGCAACCAAAAGCCTAGAATACCCACCGCAACCATGTAAGAAGCAAAATGAGTGAGAATGAATGGGGAGAGAATCTAGAGGGGAAATTGTGATACTGTAAGCAGTAATTAATATTAATGCAAATAAATTAATTAACAGTAGGTACTTAAACATTTCTTGATTGTTTTTAAAAGAGCTATCTACAAATATTTCTTTTTAAAGAGAAAGAAAAGAAATTAAGTCCAAGCTCTGATCTAAATGGACATAGCATCCCAATTCCCCTAAAAAGAATACCCAAATAGTTTGCTCACTACTTTTCCAGTATTAGAAAAGATCCTGACAGTCTCACCCAAGAAAAGCAGACCTCTTATATCGAACTGAGACTCTGAACCTAAATTTCGTGCTTTATCCTGTCAATGCATCTCCCCAAAGAGAGAGCCCAAAATGGAGAGAGGCTTTAAGGCATGGTAAATATCCTCATAACTAACTTCTCAGTCAACTAGGTGGCACAATAGATAGAGCACCGAGCCTGGTGTTAGGAAGACTCCTCTATATGAGTTCAAATCCAGCCCCAGACATTTACTATGTGACCTGCAACAAATCATTTCACTGTGTTTGCCTCACTTTCCTCATCTGTCAAATGAGCTAGAGAAGGAAATTTCAAACTACTTCAATATCTTTGCCAAGAAAACCCCAAATAAAGTGTCAGAAACAATTAAAACTAACCTTTCTCTTTGAGTAAGACATTATTTTCTTTGATGAGTATAATGCAATCTCCTTGGGAGTAGGAATTCTTCTGGTGTTTGGTCCTTTCATTTTCCCAGGACCACAAACAGTAGCTTTTACCTCCATCATTCATTTATTTATTGTGGTTAGCACCTGTGATTTCATTGGCATACTGAGCTCCCAGAGAAAATTCCCTCTAGCAATGCAGAATTACAAACTTTCTACCACCTGTTAGTTTTAGAGTTGACTGGGGCACTGAAGGTCAAGTGACCTATCTGCCTGCCTTGGGTCACACAGCCAGTATATGTCAAGACTTGAACCCAAGACATGCTGATTCAAAGGCTTGTCCTCTATCCACTCCCCTAGACCGCTTCTCATTAAGCTGCTTTGCCTCTAGGGTGTGCTTGAAAAATATCAGTTAAATTAACTTGAGTAATACAGTACATTCTGGAGCCTTTCAACTCTTCAAGTATCTCTTATGACTTTTCTGGGATCGCTTGGCATTATCACATATTGTAATCCAATAAGAGAGCTTTCTTCACTCTGAAATTAATTAAACTACTTGATTACTGGCACACCCATCTCTAGGCGTGCTTTGTGCATCTCCAAGTACATCTCTAAGGTTAGAGACTAGCCCAGTAAAAAGGCTGTTACATCCTGTGACAACGCTGCATCAGACAAGTCTATCAGTGCCATCTTTCCAACAGCATGAGCCCACTTCATGTGTGTGTCACATGTTGGAGATTCTCACAATATTTCAAACTTTTTGATTATCATTATATCGGTTAGGGTGATCTTTGATGTTATTATTGTAAGTTGTTCAGGATACCAATATAAAATGGGGCACTTAATAGATTAATGTTGTGTAGGTTCTGACTGCTCCACCAACTGGCTATTCCTTATTTCTCTCCCTCTCCTCAGGTCTCCTATTTCAAGACATAACAATACTGAAATCTGGCCAATTAATAACCCAAAAAAACCCACTCTTGAACTCTGTTTCAAGTGAAAGAAAGAGTGGGGCAATATAGCAAACTTCATTGTTGTTTTATTTTAAGAAAGTACCACAGTCACCCCAGCCTTCAGCAACTCTGACCAGTCAGCAGCCATCAACATTGAGGCAAAATGTTCCACCAACAAAAGATTATGACTCACTGAAGGCTTAGGGGATGGTTAGCATTTTTCAGCAATGAAGTATTTTTTAATTAAGGTATGTGCATTGGGTTTTTTAAGACATAATACTATTGCACACTTAATATGCTACGGTGTAGTATAGACATAATTTTTATGCCAAAAAGTTCATGTGACTCGCTTTATTGCGATATTTTCTTTACTGCTATGTGCTGGGACCTAACCCACAATATCTCTAAGATATGCCTGCACTTACCTTACATAGTTCACACAGCTCTGTGGGGAAAGTGCTCTGTCAACCTCAAAAAGCTTTATAATTGTGAGTTATTGTAGTTGTCAGCTTTTTCTTTCTCTCTATGACACCTTTATTAACTTAATTTTGTTGTGATGGTCACTTAAGATTTTGCAAAATGTATACTATCTCCTTATCGCATAAGGATTTCATGTCTTACATGGTCTTCTGTACTATCTTTCATGGTATTTCATAAGCTGGTATATCACAGGCTCAGTTGACTGATGTGGACCCAATTTTCCCCGTCTTTATAGTGTTCCATTTCCAAGGGTTAACTTGGATTCACACTTGACATTCTTTCTTACTTACTCAAGTCCGGAATAGTAAAGCAAGGGAAATAAAGGTAAATCTGAGGACAAAAGCCCAGAAAGTGTTGTGAACCACTGGAAAAGGTTACTGCTTCTGAATCTCAATGCTGAGCAAGACAGTTCTCCAATGGCCTTAGATGTTTCAGGTGAGGCCAGTGCTACAACCTGGTTTTGCCCTGTGGTGCTGCTTCTCACTCTAATGAGTTCTTGATGCTGTTGGCTCTATATCAAGCGGTCTTTTGACAGCTAACATGACCGTCTCACTCTCTTAATCACCCAAGGGTTTCTATCTTCATGGTTCTGTATGAGAGGGGGAATCCCTTTCCAGGGAACACCTTCCCAGTGACCCTTCCTAGGCTTAAGGTATTGGGGATTATTGGCCATGCTATCTGAGATGCAACCAGAATCTTAGGGGAGAAGGTTGGACCCTCTCTCCAAGCACAGAATGTTCTCTGAACTGAACTCCAAAACTAAATTTGCTCTTGATGCAGAAGACGAAGAGCAAGAAAAAACATTCCTGTAATACCTTGTAGCTTTCAGATTCACTGATTCTTAGTTATGGGAAAAATAGTGCAAGGATCATACTTCTCATATATCAAGGAAAATGCATTAACTCCCATTGAAAACTGGATATCATTCATTGTAGTATATGGAAAGAGTTACCACCTTTAACGTCAAGGATGAGTATCCAAGTCCAGCTATGCCACTATATGCGTGACCTGGAGTGTATCAATTAACCTTTCTAGGTCTTGTCTGTTTCGTCTGTAAAATGAAGGCATTGGATTAAATGACCCCTCTGGTCCCTTCCAGTCCTAAATCTGTTTTTGTGACTCCATGATTATTATAGATGGTCACATAAAATGTGGGCATAATTGAGGCCAGGTTTGGGAAATAGGAAGCCCAGTGTGGGTACTTTTAAAAATTTAGTTCAGGAAACATACATGCATGCACACACACACATATGTGTGTGTATTTCCTTTGAATACATTTTCCTTTTTTCCCCAATAAGGTTATTTTTGAAGACCTACCAGCTAAGAGTTATCACCCAGTTGTAAATTTTCAGTTGTGATTTCTTAAGTCTGGATAGTTAGTAGTCATCTGTGTAGCATTATTTGAGAGGTACCAAAGGGCCTTATTATCATCTCTCCTCTCTTTCCACTGAATTATTCCATCAGGTTCATCACTCTCAAATCGATCTATCAATCAACGAACCAACAAACATTTACTAAATGCCTACTCTGTGCCAGGCCCAAAAGTCCAAGTCTCTATCCTTGAGTAACAGTCTAAAGAGGGAGATCACATGTATATAACATATTTAGGAATATGCGAAATGGATACAATCTTAGGGAGAAAGGTACTACTGATAAAGGATTCATTATAGAAACAATACTAAAAAAATTCCATTAGCTTGTACAGTTGAGGTTGGAGAGAAGCCAAATGGAATTCTTAAAATACCTTAAATTATAGATAAAAAAAAGAAATATAGCTTTATTACTTTAGTACTTTTCAAGTTTTGAACAATAGGATCATTCTTAGAATAAATGAGCTCATTTTTCAATTCATTCAATAATCACTTGTCAAATATCTACATAGACATATACAATATATGTAAGGCACTGTGCTAGAGGCTGTAACTCCACAATCTACAAAAATTTAAATAGTCCTTGTCTTCAGGGAGTTTATATTCTTCAAGAACAATAACTGAAAGGGCCATTAATACCAGAAAATCTGGTACCTCTTGTAGAGGGTGCAATGAGTAGAGTGCTAGATTTGAAGTCGGTATAGATCTGAATTCAAAAGAATATCAAAAGTGATACTGGGCTAATCACTTCATAACCTCTCTCACCTCAGTTTCCTTATTCCCAAAGTGAGATGATCGAAAATTACCAATGAATGATTAATAGCACCGACCTCAAAGGGTTATTTGGAGACCCAAATAAGATTGTCTATCTCACATTCATTACAAACGTTAAAATACTTTATAAATGATTATTATTTTGGGCAGCCAGGTGGTACAGTGAATAGAGTATCAGGCCTGGAGTCAGAAAGACTCATCTTCCTGAGTTCAAATCTGGCTCCAGAAACTTACTAGCTGTGTGACTCTAGGCAAGCCACTTAACCCTGTTTGCCTCAGTTTCCTCATCTATAAAGTAAGCGAGAGAAGAAAATGGCAAACCACTCTTATAGCTTTGCCAAGAAAAGCCTAAATAGGGTCATGAAGAGTCAGACAGGACTGAAAATGACTGAACAACACAAATAATAATAATTATTATAGGGTAAAAGGAGACTGCACTGGAAATCAGATAGCTGAATTGTAAGTCTACCTCCTCCCTCTTAGTTGATTTGCTCCAAGAACCTGGCTACACACCTTCACGACCCTGGCCCTCAGTTTTCTCATCTGTGAAATGAGAAGTTGAACCAGATGTTTCCCAAAGTCCTTTCCATTCGACGTTTGCTAAGAACTTAGTTCTCTCACTTCATAGCTGCATCTTCTTCCTACAGTAACAACAACAAAGTTAGCAAATTGCAATATTGCAAAATGGGAAATTTCCGTTGCAATCAGTATGCCAGTTGTATTTAGATGAGGCTAGAAAGGAATAAGCATATTCCCTGTAGAAGCTCACTTCTGTGACTGGTTTGCTTAGCAAACCTTTTGTTACAACTAGACAGAAAAATCTTCCATCCACACGTTGCCTGAACCACCATGAATCCCAAGTCACTATAATAATAGTTAACCTTTACGTAGTGTTTGAACAGCTTAGATGGAGCAGTGGATAGAGCACTGAGCTTGGAATCAGGAAGCCTTATGAGTTCATCTGGTTTGCTAATTGTATTATGCTGGGTAAGTCACTTAACCCTGTTTGCCTCAATTTCCTCATCTGTAAAATGAGCTGGAGAAGGAAATGGCCAACCACTGCAACATCTCGATGAAGTAAACCCAGATAGGATCACAAAGAGTCAGACACGACTGAAACGACCAATGCCAACATATAGTGTTTACTATGCTATTATCACATTTGATCCTCACAACAACCCTGCAGGGTAGGAATTCTTATCAATCACCCCCACTTTACAGATGAGGAAACTGAGGAAAGAGAGGTTAAGTGACTTGTCCAGGATCACACAGCTAGTAAGTGTGTGAGGTCAGATTTGAACTCAGGTCTTCCTGACTCCAGGACTAGCACTCTATCCACTGTGCCACATAGCTGCTATAGGACTGTAATCTGAATAAATGAAGGCAATCCATAGTAAAGGAAGAAGGAAGGAAAGTCAGTTGGTCATTGCACAAAGTGTTGGAACTAGATATCTGTTCTTGATTTTACAGCTGAAGAAAGCAAATCACCCAGAGTTGAAGTGATATGCCTAAAGGCACTGGCAGCAATGAGATGTGAACCCAAGTCTGAGTATCCACTGTTTTCTCTATTACACTAAACCAGGGGTGGGGATGCAGGTTCCCCATCCCTGCACTAAATTAACCCTGGATTCATCACACATTTGCACCAATTCTGAGTGTCGTACTTCCAAGAACTTACCAGGAAGTCTCTGCCCCAGGGACATACATTCTTGAGTGCACAAAGATGGTATCAAGGCCTGTCAAGGGCTGTTGCTTTTTGAGTGATTTTTTTTTCCTAGCAGGGATGATGGATGAATTTCTCCCCCTTGCTTGATCCTGTTATCCCCTCCATTGATATTTATAGTTGAGTGAGTTGAAGGTCAATGCCACAGCCTAGGAAGATGGAATAGGCTAACTGACCCACAGAGAGAGATTCAATCCATGACTTTGACCTTATGAATGTAAAGTCATCCTAACTCTGTGACTACTCAGTGACTAGAGTATAAAGTGCTGTAACCCACACAGTCCCTAAGATTTCTACCTCTATGAACTGACACTGGCTTCATCCAAATTAGAAAGACATATGATGGCACGCTGTCAGTTTTTTAGATAAGTAGAAATGAGGCCCAGAGAAGGGAAATAAGCCATGAGTCAAGGGAAGAGTCTGCTAAACCATCCTCTCTCTCTTCCACATCTCTTTTTCTCTCTCTTTGAGATGGAAGGTGAGTCAGCGTTGTTATGTAGACCGTGACTTCTTAATTTTGTGGCCACTTTGCTTTTAAATTTGAGTATTAGTTTTACTTTCCTAGAGGGTTTTACTTGTGATTCCTTAACAGTTTGTTTTCTTGGTATTCTTATTAAAAAGAAGGGAGGAACGTTAAAGAAAATGATCCCTTTGAAAGCTACATGCACTTAGGAGGTCCCCCTCAGTACTGAGTTCACTCAGCCAAAGGAAAGTCGAAAAGTAGCTTTCAAAATCAGCTGTTACCCATACTTCCCTTCATGGATGCCTAACCTGGGCCTGGAATCATTACTTAGGTGTCTATCTTCCTATTTATTCTCTCATTCACTGAGTCCTGTTTATTAAGCCCCTACTATGTGCAAGGCGCTAGACTAGATGTGAGGATTACAAAGACAAAAACCAAACAGTTGCTATCTTCAAGTTCACAGATGCTCCTGTTGTGTTTTCTGGCATTAACTATTTGTTCATTCTAAACTCACACTTTTTTTTTTTCCAAGCTCTATCTGACAGCCCAATAGAAACTTACCAGCAGGATGAACCAACTTTGAAGTCTCTGGGTTAGGTGTAAGCTGTTAGTTACTTGAGCTAAAATAACAAAAATCCCCTAGCCGCTTTGTCTTTAAAATGGAAAAAAGCCCATTATTTCAAGTTCTAAATGATTTTAAATAGTTAAAGGGGATTTTTCTCAAACTTTCCCAAACCTTTCACAAATAGGGAAACACATACCTGAAAGGGCACTTTCCTCAGAGGCCAGTGACAGAGAAGTGGAAGGTTAAGCTGGCTAAACCAGGGCTATCAGATCCAGGACTCCATCGCTGACAGGACTCTGGGTGGTGTAAAGGAGGCCCTGGCCCTAACCTCAGGTTAAGGACCCCAACTGCAGAAAGTTGCCTGGAGGTCTAAAAAGCTGTGACTTGCCTATCATCAAATGAAAAACAACAAATCTTTCTTTACTCCCAGACCAGCTCCGCTATGACATGGGGCCATACTGGTAGATTGCTAAGGCAACCAGATGGTGTAATGGAATAGAGCACTGGACTTAGAGTCAAGAAGATCTGAGTTACTAGCTGTATAAAACTCCGGTTTGGTCACAACTGCTCTCAGTCTCAGTTTCCTCCTCTATAAAATGGGAATAATCATAGCACCTGTCTCACAGGGTTGTTGAGGGAGGGGATCAAATGCAGACAATATTTTTGAAACACTTTGCAAACTTGGAAACACTACATAAATGTTAGCTTCTTTCATGGAAGGATGAGTTTGTGTAGCAGAGAATAGCTTGGAGCTGCTGAAAAGCTCAGTGCATTGTCCCACATGCAATCCAGACCATTTTCTTCCCCTTACCCAATCCTGGTTCCAGTGGCTTTGCCATATGACATGCCTGTGCAAGACAAATGGAATGGGTCTTTCTAACTCTGAAGTGAGACCTGCAATAATGACAATAATTAATAATGATAACTGGCATTTATATGATACATTAGGGTTTGCAAAGCATTCTACAAATTTAATCTCATTTGATCATCACAACCAACCCTATGAGGTAGGTGCTATTTTATTGCCATTTTACATAATGGGAAATTGAAATTCAGGGAGTTTAAGTGACTTGCTCAGGATCACCTGAGTAGTAAATAAAGGTAAATGTTTAATAACCGGCTCTCCAGGAGCAAAATTGTACACTTTTAAAGTTTAATCTGCATTATTAGCATTTTTCTCCTTCACTTTCTTAAGTCTAGGCAATCAACAAAACAATAAACCAATTCCAGATCTGCAAAAGTTGCTGATTTCTGAGGCATCATAAATGCTTGCACTGAAAATTTAAGATTCCAGTCTCTTGAGGAGCTGGGCTGTAGGACACTCTGAGGCAGTATTTGAACTCCCAGTTTTTTATGACTCCAGGACCAGTTCTGTATCCAGTATAGTGGATATTCAGTCTCTGAATAATGACCACAAAATGTAAAATCCCAAGTCCTCCCTGAATGCCCAGTACTTAAATAATAATCATGTGATATGTGTGGCGTTTGTCTTCTGATCATGGGATCATAGATTAAGGACTGGAAGAGATTAGTGGTCATGGAATCCAACACCTTCATTTTATAGATGAGGAAAGTGAGGTTCAGTAAAGGTTATAGGACTTACCCAGGTCACACAGCTAACCTAAATAAAAAGTCTATACATAAAGGTAGCTAGGTGGCACAATGGATAGAGCGAGAATTAAGAAGACTCATCTTCCTGAGTTCAAATCTGGTCTCAGACGCTTACTAGCTGCGTGACCCTGAGCAAATCACTTAACCCTGTTTGCCTCAGTTTCCTTACCTATAAATTGAGCTGGAGAAGGAAATGACAGATCACTCTAGTATCTTTGCCAAGAACACCCCAAAAGGGATCACAAAATGTTGGACATGACTGAAAAATGACTGAACCACAATGGTCTACATGTAGATGGAGAAAAACATCAGAAAGATATGAAATAAACCAGGGACTGACAATCTTTCAAAGGCATCATGACCAAGTCCCAACCTGTTTTCTTTGGCGAGCTAGTGGCCAACCATGAATTCTTCCTGCTTGGAGAATGGGAAGTGGAGGGGAAGGAGGGGGAGGAAAAATATATTGCCAGTTCTTGAAAGTGGGAGGAGCTTCTAACACTCAGGAGCTGAAGACATGCATGATGAAGGGGTAGAAAGCCTCACCATGCTAACTCAGGGAGAAAGTGGGGGCTCTAGGAAGCACCAAAGATGTGGCTGAATCAACTATCCCATTTGTCTCTGAAAATAGACTTAGGTTTTCTCTTTGAGGCATGTGGCATAGGATGCCAATTTATAGAATACATGATAGCTTATATATCAGAGGATAACCTTAACTAGACCATGCATTGGAGGGACCACTAGTCACCCAAGAAATTCAGGCGGTCCTACATCTCTGCTCCCCATACCAGAGACTTAGAAATCCCCAAGTCAAGAATTCCACCCAATCCACCTGGGAATGTGACTGACTATGAAGGAGGAGGAGGTTGAAACCTCAGCCTGAGACATGGACCAAGTTAGAGCACCCAACTAAGAACATAATCATCAAAAAAGCATTGATTAGTCATCTAGTTCCTCATGATAGAGTTAGTGTCAGGTATGCACTATGCAGATTAAGTAACGGATATGTAAAGCACACAAGACATTACTGATAATCCTGGGTAAGCCTTTTATCAAAATCAAACATATTAACAGTTTGTTTGTATCCATAATAACAGCTAGCATTTATTTAGTGTACTCAGCGTTTTACAATTATTTGATATTCATGACATCCCTTTGAGGTAAGTGCTATTACTTTCTCCATTATACAGATGAGAAAGCTGAAGCAAAACAGGGGTCAAGCGACTTGCCCAAGGGTCACCTAGCTAGTGTCTGAGGTAAGATTTGAACTCAGGGCTTCCTGATTCTGACACCGACTCTCCAGCCACTATAACACACTGCCTTTCCATTGGCAGCATTAGCAGCAGCACTATCACCTTCATCATCTTCCTTAGGAAGATGCTTCACTGAACTTCTCTATATTTAACTTAAGCTCTAACTCTGCTTCGCTTTTGGAGATGTAACCTTGGCTCGTGCCTATGAGGCAGATTTATAAAATAGGACTCACATTCATAAGTGCACTTTGTTTTTGTTGAGTTGTTTCAGTCATGTCTTATTCTTTGTGATCCCGTTTGGGATTTTCTTCGCAAAGTTACTGGAGTGGTTTACCATTTCCTTCTCCAGCTCATTTCACAAATGAGGAAACTGAGGCCAACAGAGTTAACTGACTTGCCCAGGGTCATACAGCTAGGAAGTGTCTGAGGTTGGATTTGAACTCAAGAAGATGAGTCTTTCTGTCTCTAGACTTGGTACTCTATCCACTGAGCCACCTAGCTGACCAAGTCTGTACTTAGCAAAATAATAATGAAATAGCTTGTGCTTATGCATCCAGTAAGAGAGAACAACTCTCTAAAAATAGGCTGGAAGTTGGGTTCCCAGCTCTTTGTTGGAAAACATCTCTTTCTCCTGGGTAGCTCCCATTGCACCCTCATGACCCAAAACAAAGGGAGACCCAAGCAATATAAAGACAGGTTTAAGCCAAAGATGTTTATGAGAAATAATATTAAATCTGTCAAATGTTTTCCTTCTTTTTTCAGTTTTATTGTTTTATTTTTTGTTTTGTTTTTATATTACAAACATTTATAGATTCCTGCCAATGTGAAAGGTCTCTTGTAACAAAGTAAAATAGTAAATTACATTTGTACATCAATACAGTGACTTCATCTAAAAATTCATGTAATATTTCATTCACATATATAGTACCCCTTTAATCCTCTATTTAAAAAAAATTAACAGAAATCTATTTACTTGCCCTCTCCTCCCTTCCTCCATTACAAAAAAGAAAAATATGAAAATGTAATAAATATATTTATGCACACATATATTCATTAACAGAATAAATTGAAGAAAAACACAAATAGAAGATTAGGGCTGGATAGAATCTAACCATTCTTCTCACATGGCTTGCTTCTCAATAAAACAGGCACATATGCATATTTCCCAGCTTCCCCATTTGGATAGGGGTCATCTTTCATGGTCTTAACAAAGGGAACTGAAAAAGTAGCAGACAGTAGCTGCTACCCACTTTAGCTGATGCCATGAGATAACCACCACCTTCTCCTTCTTTTTCAGAGTGAAATCTCCTGCCTTCCCTGTGCACGAAAACTTCCACTCTACCCTATCAGAAGACTAATTTCCTGTTAGTCTTCTAAAAATGGGAAAAACCAAAGTGTAACAGTGGATAGACCACTGGGCTTGGAATTAGGACGACTCATCATCATGAGTACAAATCTGGCCTCAGATACTTACCAGCTCTGTGACCCTGGGCAAGTCACTTCACCCTGTTTGCCTCAGTTTCCTCATCTGTAAAATGGGTTGGAAAAGGAAATGGCAAGTGACTCTGGTCTTTAAATGACTTAAGCAGCAAATCCGAAGATAGATTGTGACCAACCAACCTCTTGCCAGGAATTGTGACAGAGAAATGACCCATAACTAAAAAGGGTAAAAGGGTTATTATTCCTCCTCATGTGCTGTAGAACACCTGCTTTCTGAAAGAGTGTATTTCTGTTTATGCTTCAACGTGTCCATGTATATCTCATGAGTTCTATGTCCAGCAAACCAGGGAATTTGCAGGAAGAGCACTAGGCGGGGGTGTAGAACTCCCAGGCTCTTATTCTGGTACTGTCATTGACCTGTTAGGCAAATAACTCACCCTCTGGATCTGAAGGTGGATTCCTGCACCTGTAGAATGAGTTTGTGCTAAATCACCTCCAAAATCCCATCTTGTTCCAAGGTTGTTGTGGGGAATGTGAATTGTCTGAGTTTAATTTTTTTATTGCTACCTCAGAATCATCACTGTGGTGCTGGAAACGACTGAAGAAGGGTATGTTTAAGTGCCATGATGAGTGCTCATACCATATGTACTATAGAAGTGCAGAAAAAGGAGAAATAAATACGGTTTAGAGCAGAGGTGTCAAATACACAACACACCAGTCACATATGACCCACAACACTCCCAAGTAAGGCCTGAACCAGATTAAAACTATAGTTCCTAGAAAGTGAATGGAATGAATTTACCCATAAAACGGAAATGGATAGCAGATTAAAAATTTGAATTCAACAATATGTTGCTTTCAGGAAACACAATGAAAATGAGATTTACAAAGATAAAATAAACTGCCAGAGTAGAATTTATTATGTAAAAAAAAAAAAAAGCAGGGGTATTAATCATGACTGCAAATTTAAAGTTAAAATAGACTATAACTAAAAGAGAAAACTAGGGAAACTACACAATGTGTTACTAATATTATTCAACATTATCTTAGATCATTTAAAGTAACTAGATAGTATAAAATACCTGAGAGCATATCTGCGTAAACAGACACAGGAACTACATGAACATAAACATTAAATACCTTTTATACAAATAAATCAGATTTAAATAATTGGAGTAAGACTTATTTTTCATGGGTTAGTAAAGCCAATAAAAAAATGACAATTTTACCTAACTAATCTATTTATTCAATGCCATCCCAATTGAATTACTAAAAAATTATTATACTGAGTTGGAGAAAATAATAACAAAGTTCATTTGGAAAAACAAAAGGCCAAGAATTTAAAAGAAACTACGGGGAAAAGATGTAAAGGAAGTCAATTCAGCAATATCAGATCTTATATTACCAGGTAAGAGCATTATTGAAGTATAAAATGGATAATTTCAAATATTTTAAATTAAAATTTTTTATATAAATAAAACTGTGTAGCTAAGAATAGAAGAAATGCAAAAAATTGGAAAAAACTTTCATAGACAATCTCAGATAGGATGTGATGGTGTTGGAATGCTGCTGTGGTACAAAAAATGATGAGCTGGTTTATTTAGAAAAACATGGAAAGAGTTGGACATATAAAGGAACATGCCATCTACCTTCTGAGAAACAGATGACAAGTGGAAATATGCATAGTATGATTTTATATATATATGTATGTACGTATATATGTATGTATGTATGTGTGTGTGTTCATCCTTCATTGCCGAAGAAGACCATACCATCAAAGAAATAATGACAAGACTTGCACTTGACTTTGAGTGAGGGAGGGCTGTGCAGCTCACCAGCCTCCCTTCTCTTCCAGAGCCATCTGAATCCAGTGACCAGACACTCATCAGGATGACTGGAGATGACCCAGGATGAGGCAATTGGGGTTAAGTGACTTGTGGATATATGTGTATGTTGATAAATACCTGAATTTAATTTTAGCCTTCTTCGAGGGAGAAAGGGGTAGGAAGGAAAAATAAAATAAAATAAAGCATGCATAGCAGAGAACAAAAGAAAACCTAGAAGGGAGCAAAGAAAAGCTGGGTAACCTTGAAAAAATGTGTAGCACTTATTATGTAGATTTTCTTGAAATGGAAATTTACTGTTTTATATTGAATTATCTCGTGTTCTCCTGTGTACATGGAAATGTTCTTTTTTTTCTTTTCTCATTTTGTATTTAAGCTAAAAATGAATAAAAAATTTACCAAAAAATCCCAAACTATAGTTTCTATATGATTTTAATTTGCTGATATATTTATAAAATGGAGGCAGCAAGGTGGTGCTGTGAAGAGAGCAGCAGTCCTGGAATCAGGAAGACTAATTTTTATGAGTGCAAATCTGACCTCAGATACTTACTGCATGACCCTGGATATGTCACTTAACCCTGTTTGTTTCGGTTTCCTTATCTGTAAAATGAGCTGGAGAAGGAAATAACAAAAGCCACTCAAGCATCTTTGCCAAGAAAATTCCAAATGAGGTCATGAAGAGTCAGACACAACTGGAAAAAACCCCAAAAATATTTATAAAGAAATAAATGTGGTTTTCTAAGCTAATATGCAGCCTACAAGGATCCTTATGTACAGTTTAGTAGATATCATTCCTATCTGAGTGTGATACCACAGGTCTAGAGTAGTCAGACAAAGCTTTGTGAAGAAGATGGGAATTCCTTTGTACACAACTAACGTCTCAGATCATTTTGAGTGACCATTCAAAGGAGTTTGGACTATCTATCTACTTAGAAAAGACCAAGTGAATGAAAAATGTCTTTTGCCCACATTTCAACTTGCATCCTGATGGACACTATATAGTATTCCAGTAGTATGCATATCTGGGGCAGAGAGTACAAATGGATAATAAACTGGGCCCACCTGGGATAAGCTGGGTAGCCTGTTATGGAAAAGATTTCCAAGTCATTTTTAAGTAATTTGGAGTGGACAGGGAGGGTGTTTCACCAATGCTGGTCAGTAATTTCATTTGTAAAGCTAAGAACCCAGAAGAGAGGTATCTTAGTCTATCTCCTAACTAGGGGTGTCACTCAAAGCTCCATCTTGGGTCCTATTATCCGTTTATAATTACACTCTCTCTAGGTAAACTCATCAACTCTCTTGGATTTAATTACCACCTGTTCAGCTGCCTTTCAGAATCCTTATCTTGCTTTAAGATAAATCTCCAAATCAATCCTACAAACTACGGGTAAGGCAGTAGGGATACAAAAGCACAATTGAAAATGTCCCCATGTTGAGGCAGAGAGGTTGACAATCCTATGATTAACCTCTTTTTCCCTCCGATGAATTTCCCTCTCCCCATTGGTTTTGAGTTCATCGGAAGTTATGGTGTTCCTTCTTTTACAGTCATATAGCAAAACTCTCAAAATGTTAGTATTGAAAAGATGAGTCAATTCTTTCATGGAAAACTTTGGGGTCATTAAAAGAGCTTTGCAATCTGAAAGCAATTCTGTCTGCTATCCTTTTTAATTCTTGGTCCAGCTTTGAATGATCACTCAAAATGATCTGAGCTCTCTTCCAGGAGGCTCTTCAATGCCCTAGGCCTAGAAGTAACAACATTTATACAGTGCTTATCATGTGCCAGGCACTGTGCTAAGCATTTTTACAACTGCTATTTCATGTGATCCTCACGGTAACCCTGGGAGGTAGGTGCTATTATTATCCCCATTTTACAAATAAAGAAACTGAGAAAGACAGAAGTTAATGGCTTGTTCGATATCACACAACAATAAGTGTCAGAAGCCTGATTTGGATTCATGTCTTCTAGACTCCCAGCCAAGACTTTATCCACTGCATCACAACATAATTATGAGTTAAGTAGAATATTTACAGACTATCTTTACATAGAATACTTACATAATAAACCAAACATAAATACACATGTAATATACATATATATGCATATATATGTATATTACATACACACACACATACATAGGGTATGTGCATCCAACATTTTTTACAGATGAAGATGTATGATTTAGAGAAATGGAGCCTACTGACATGGAAGATGAATCCTAAGGAGATGCTTAACAGAAGTTGGTTGGTTGTCCTTTGTTCTCAAGAAGGACCAATATGACATCACCATGATAAAGTGAAGTTTCAGTGTGTCCAACTACTGATCAGATCAGTATGAGCTTGGACTGCTCTACTACAGATTGGGCACAGATAGTCCGTGTGAACATTCGGGGTGGTTACTCCATATTTTCTTATTCTGCATTTCCTTTGTGCCGTCTCAGTTCTGCTTTCCTCATAGAGCACAGCACCTTTTCTAATGTGGGCATTCCATGCTAACCGATCCTGCACCATGTCTCCCATGTCGCACAGTCAAATCCAAAGTTCTTTAGAGAGATCTTGAGAGTGTCCTTATATCGCATCTTCTGCCCCATGTGAGTTCTGTACACAAGTAGAGGTGAAATGACATACTCAACAAGTAGCTAGGTGGCTCAGTCATAGAGCACTAACCTTGGAGTCAGGAGGACCTGAGTTCAAACCCAGCCTCAGAATCTTACTAGCTGGGTGACCCTGGGCAAAATATTTAATTCCAATTGCCTCCTCAGCCAAAATACATGACTTACTCAAGGTCACACCTTGAGTATCAGAAGCAGGACTGCCTCTTGCATAATGAAATATACCAACCAAAGAATAAGATAGCACATTTATACACTGGAAAATGTAAGGAAATGAACCTTAAACCATTATTCATGGAATGTTTACTATATAACATTCCAAAGTGGAGGGGACTCTAGAGTCTAACTCCCTCATTTTAAGAATGAGAAAAATGAGGCCCAAAGAGGTTTCTGATTTGGCATATGGTCACACGAGGTCACAAAAGGGTGCTGGTTCTCTGATCACAGATCTAGCATTCTACTATGCAAGGATATTTCCTTATGTACCACACTGCCTCCTCAGTAATACATATCTAATATTGTTTTATATGCTTGCTCCTTGGAAGGAAAGCTATGACAAATCTGGGCAGCATATCAAAAAGCAGTGGCATCCCCTTGCCACAAAGTCAAAGCTATGGTTTTTCAAGTAGCAAGGTATGGCTATGAGAGTTGGACTGTAAGGAAAGCTGAGCACCACCTTCAAATTGTGGTTCCAGAGAGGACTTTTGAGAGTCCCTTGGACAACAAAGAGATCAAATCAGTCAATACGTGAAATTAATTCAGGCTATCCATTGGAAGGTCAAACACTAAAGCTGAAGCTTAAATACTTTGGTCACATAATGAGAAGACAGGACTCATTGGAAAAAAGACCCTGGTCCTGAGAAAAATTGAAGGCAAAAGGAAAAGGGGATGAGATGGATAGATAGTATCAAGGAAACAACCAACAGGAACTTGGACAGACTTCAGGACATAGAGGATAGAAGGCTTGATGAGCTATGGTCCATGGAGTCACAAAGAGTCAGACAAAACTGAATGACTGAACAACAAAACACTGCATAGGACTGAGGATAACATATGGTCCTTGCTCCAAAAGAGTTCTTTCATTGGATTGTAGAACTAGACCTTAGAAAAATTCAAAGGCCATTTAGTCCAGTCCTTTCATTTTATGGATGAGGGAACTGAGGCTCGAGAAATTGAGAAACTCACTCAAGGTTACCAAAGGTATTTCCAGAGGTAGAATTTGAACACAGGTCTTCTGACTCCAGACTTGAATATATCTCTGAATTATGCCGTGGTCATTCGGTCACAGATTTAGGACCAGCAAGGACTTTAAAGGTCATCCAACCCTTTTCAGTCAAGGAAACTGATCACAAAATAAAGTAATTTGCTCAAGGTCTAAAAGAGTCTAACTAGGAGATATCCAAGTGGCATGGTCAGTAGAGCTTTGGGCCTAAAATTAAGAAGACCTGAGCTTAAATCTAGACTCTGACCCTTACTAGCTATGTGACCCTGGGCAAATCATTTAACCTGTCTACCTCAGTTTCTTCAACTGTAAAATGAGGATCATAATTTATCTTCCAGTATTATTGTGAAGATCAAATGAGATGATATTTCTAAAGTAATTTTGTGCTAAGGCACAGTATCTGTTACCTTTTTTTGTTTTGTTTTTGTTAAGTTATTTTTCAGTCCCATCTGACTTGTCATGACCCCATTTGAGGTTTTCTTGGCAAAGATACTGGAATGGTTTGCCATGTCCTTCTCCAGCTCATTTTACAGATGAGGAAATTGAGCTGCAGAGGGGTTGTGATTTGCCCAGGGTCAGATAGCTAGGAAATGTCTGAGGCTAGATTTGCATTCAAGAAGAGGAGTCTTTCTGACTCCAGGCCCAACTCTCTATCCAATACACCATCTAGCTGCCCCCAGAAAGCAGTTAATAAGTGTTTGATTTTTTTTTACATCTTTTTTACTACGTGAGATCTACTACTGTAGTATCTTGGATTTTCATTTAAAGATAATTCAGTTTTCAGCACTAAAGCACAAACATGTGGATTTTGCTTTTAAGGATTTGATAAATGCTTTAGAATCCATCTGCAAATAGAAGCTTAGCCTCTACTGGGCCCACAGGGGTTGAAAGACAAAAAGGAAGTCCAAGTGTCTGCCAAAATCTGAAAGTTGTCATCTCTAAACCCCGAAGGTTAGGTTCCAGGTATCTCAAGAATAACCAGGCTCCAATGATGCATACAGCCAGGAATTCACAATGAGAGCCACCAGACACATCTGCTAACGGGCCTTTTGGGGTTTACAGGAGCACAGGTAGAGGAGAGGCAACACTGGTATAAAAAAGGCCCCAACTGGAGGGGCTACTCTCAGGGGACATCTTTAAGGTTTCTTGATCTTAATCACACCAACCTTAAGGCTGTTATCTGTGGTTCCAATGGAACCTAAACCAATCTTCATGAACACATCTGGCTGAGTAACAGGTAGAAGCTCAAAGCCCTCTTCCATCTTCCCTGTCCACTGAGTAATGGGACCTGGCACGATAAATAACAGAATGGAAGAGAGAAGTCAGCATCGTGACTGGAATTCACTTCCTTTGGGGGTCAGCAGTTCCTCTGGGACTAAGATGTCCAGAGAAAGGAGAAAATTCTCCTGAAGCAGCCATCAGCTAGGGAACATAATCTAGGACTTCCCCTGAATTCTTTGCGGGAGAGATAGTTCAGCAAACGCATTCTGCAGAAACTAGATAACATCAGAGTCTGTTTGGAGGTTTCAAGATACAGATTCTGCCTCTTAAGCATTATTGGAGGAGAAAACTCTCAAATGCTATCTTCTTATGCCTTTACCTCTCACCACCAGGACTTTCAAAGAAGTACATAAGTCTAATTCAATCAATCAGTAAATACTTATTAAATAGCTACCACCAAGTACTATGCTAAGCACTGGAGATAAGCTGACAAAAAAAAGTCCCTGACCTCAAGGAATTTATATTCTTTTTTAAAAAATTATTTTTTATTTTCAGTTCCAAGTTCTCTCTATCTATCCCCTCCCCAGCCCATTAGGATAAGATGTATGATACCTGTTATACATATGAAGTCTTGCAAAACATATTTCTTTATTAGCCATGTTCGAGGAGAAAAAGAGAATGAAAAGAAAAAAGAAACCTTCATTTTGCACCCTGGGTCCATCAGTTCTCTATCTGGAGATAGATAGCATTTTTTGTCATGAGTCCTTTGGAATTGTGGTGGATCATTGTATTGATCAGAGTTACTAAGTCTTGCAATTGATTTTCTTTACAATATTGCTGTTGCTGTGTACAACGTTCTCCTGGTTGTTTTCACTTCAATTTGCATCAGTTCATGTAAGTCTTCCCAGGTTTTTTCTGAAATCATTCCCTACACCATTTCTTGGAGCACAATAGTATTCCAAAGGAGTTTACTTTTAATAAGGAGAAAAGAGTACTCATATAAGTATAAATAAACTAGCTGCAAAACCAAAAAAGTCATTTAGGGGAGAGGACACTAGCAACCAGGGGCATCAGGATAAGCTAGGTAGCATTTGAGCTGAGCTTTGAGGGACACTAGGGATCCTAACAAGCGGAGCGGCAGGCAGACTACACAAGCAGAGACAGGAGATACATTCCATTCCCCATGTAATGGAGGAATGTCTAAATTTCCAACTTCAAACATCTGGGAGCAATGGGATATGAACTCACATACCTGATGAAGACAGGACTCCTGAGGTTTTTTTTCCATATAAAATATTTATTGTACTAATGTCTGGAATACAAGAACTTAAAAAAAAAAGACATCTCAACTCCTACGTAACAGTACTCCCTCCTCTCCAATGTAAAAGTCCTCCCTTAGGGCCAAGAGGAAAGTTTCCTCAGAGAACACTGCCATGTTCTACTTCCCTGCCGTGCTCCTCCCTACTGCCAGCCTCAGCTGGCAAAAACCCAAGGAATCAGAAGCATTCATCCCTTACCAGCTGCTAGCAAGTGTCTGAGGAGGGGTGTATCTGAGTGACTCATCTGTGACCCAGGAACTTAGGGACTTTGGATTGGGGATTCCTATTCACTTTAAGGTTGAATGTCTAAGTCAGGAAGTGGAGGAGCAAACAGGCATTTTGGAGATTGTCTCTGAGTAGAGTTATCTGCCATCTCCCTCTGGAAGAAATCTTCTTAGGTGACTTCTCTCCCTACAAAACAAAAAAAGAACAAAGAAAAGGAGAACTGAGGAAAGAGAATGGATGTACAAACCATCAGAGCACGAGTCGGGCTGTAGCTAGCACCAGGTTACCAGGAACATCCCATCAGACCCAAAGAGGGAAGAGAGAGCTGTGGGGGCCCTCCCTGAAGAGATAGGAAGAGAAGGTGGGAAAGAAGAGAGGAGAGAGAGGAGCCAGAGAGATCTCCAGACTTCCCCAGCTCAATCAGCCCCTCTCAGATGCCCTTAGAAAATTCTCTTTTGCCTGATTGTTCTATGAAAGAAGGGTAAATCCTAAAGGTAGAGAGTGGACAGACCTGAGAAAAAAGAAAGTTGCAAACCAGTTCCAGTGTGAAGGGCACAGCTCAACCCTCTAAGAAGCAGGAAGGGTGAGTCTTCTTTATGGAGAGCAAGAAGCCAGGACTCAGTTTTTCCTAGGGGCAGTAGGCCTCTCCTATCTTCAGCAGGGGTTGAGGCTAGACTATAGAGAAGATCGGAGGAGCCAGCTCAACTAGCCCATTGCCCCAAACAGTGACACAACCCTCCCCAAGGCAGCAAAAGGGGAGAAAGAAGAGGAGAAACTGGAAAACAAGAGGAAGACAGAGGCTAGTGCATTTGGGGTGGGGGGAGAAAATGAGGGCAGATAGACTGCAAGAGGAGTGGGCCTCATCTGACATTGAGAAGCCTTCTCCTTCAACCAGTCCAGAATCAAATGGCAACTTCAACTCCCTTCAGCCCCTCCCACACTGAGGGGCTGACACAGTGCAGTAAGGTAGCACTATGGAAGACCAGGAAGTGTGCTAAGTGCTGGAGTTTGGGGGAGAGGGGTGGGAAAAGGTAGAGAGGAAGTTATGGAGAAGTCAAAAGTGAATCTGGTAGAAAATGAAAAAATGACTGGCCTGGGGCCCCTCCATAAATGGAGGTCCTATAGCTAGGACCTCCTTTTGGAGCTCAGAGCAACTCTGCTCCAAGACTGATTCAATTTTAAGGTTTGGGGATGCGAAGGGGAGAGCAGGAGTCAAGGGAGTGGAATGAATTATTGAGATGAACTGAGGGTAGGAAATAGCTTCATTGGAAGATGATCCCAGCTCCTCAGGCACATCTTGAAGTTCCTACCCCACCCCCACCCTGGGACTCAAGTAATGCTTTGGCTGGGTCAATGCCTCAAGGCCATTCTTCAGACCTCTGGACGAAGACTGAGAACTTTTTCTAGTTGGAGGGGAATGAGCATGGGTCCGAATGGGCACATGGTAACAGAGATGTTGGTAGTTCTTATATCACTTTCACACACTCTGGGGAGCTTTTGAAATAGGACTTTGTTCACAACTACAGCCCCCCACAGAAAGTTTGTCCCCTTTAGGATTGAAGTATCTAGAGCTCCTTACCACTTACCGCAGGTTGCCACTCATACCTTTAGCCTTGGCTTTGCCCTTGCCCTGCTTGGGCTTGGGTTTATCTTCTTTCTGGTCATCCACCCAGTCTTCATCCTCATCCCGGAATTCCGGGGTCTCTTTCTTTGCCCCACTGTTGGTAATCTGAGACCCGTCCAGGCTAACAGCATTAGTTCTGGGATCTTGGGCAGCCCACTTTCCTAGGAGGTGAGCCCTGGAGCTGCTTCCAGCTTGAGAAATTAGTCCTTCCTTCATCACAGTCCCCTCTGTGTCTGGTTTGGTGGATGGGAAGAGTGGAGAATCTTCAAGAAGGTGGACCTGGCGTTTTTTCTGCCAACGCCGAGAAGGATAGGAATACCACTGGCCTGGTGCCAGTCCCGGACCACGGTGTCGCTTTTCCATCCAGATGTAACAGTTGTTCTGGGCTACTCCAGTCTGAGAGTCCAGGAAGGGCAGGCGCTGATGGCGCTCAGCACATAGACGGGTGTTGTAACTGTGACACTCCTCGACGGCATCTTTGTAGCTCTCCTCTCTTCCGAATTCCATTTTCCGTGCTGCTAACTAAGCGCCTCCAAGTATCCTCTCGCTGGGAGTCTGGCCCCTAGCTAACATCCAGTAAGCAGACTCACCCACGCCCCACCCCCTCCCCTCTTTTTCCCCCTCACCTGCCCTAGGTCAAGAGTAGGCACTGGTACTTAGTACAGGTTTTCAGTACTTTAACTGTTCTGTGATCCCATCAATGTAAGTACTCCCCTTCAATAAATGGATGAATGCGCACTTACTATTTGAGAAGTAAAATAGTCCTTGGTCAGAGGAGTTGCATTCTGTATGGAAAGTTGGAGATCTCATTAGCTCCCATGGATTATTTTACGTGTGCCTCAGCCTCTCTGCTGACTCCAATCTCACAATTCCAAAGACATCTCAAACTGGGTATTCAGTAGACAGAACTTATTATCTTTACCCCTAAAACACAACCACCTCCTACCTTCCCTATTAACTGTAGAGGGCAACACCACCCTTCTAGTACCTCAGGTTAGCAACCTAGGAGTCATCTTGGATCCCTCACTATCTGTCACCTCCCCTATCCAAGCTGTAGACAATGCCTGTCGATTTCACATTTGCAACATCTCTAGAATATGCCCCTTTCTTTTCTCTGACACTGCCACCATTCATGTTGTGTAGTTGTTTCAGACTTTTTCTGATCCCATTTGGGGTTTTCTTGGCAGAGATACTGGAGTGATTTTGCCATTTCCTTCTATGGCCCATTTTTACAGATGAGGAAACTGAGGCAAACAGGGTGAAGCGACTTGTCCAGGGCCTCACATCTAGTATTGTCTAAGGACAGATTTGAAATCAGCAAGATGAACCTTCCTGTTTCCAAGCCCAGTTCTCTATCCAAGGTGGGTGTGTGCTTCAAGTCTCTCCACATTCCAATCCATCTTCCATTAAGCCAATAAAGTGATTTCCCTAAAGTACAGGTCTAATCCTGTTACACCCCTACTTAATAAATTCCAAACATTTCTTATTGCCTCCAGGAACAAATACAAAATGCTGTACTTGGCATTCAAAGCCCCCAAACCTAGCCCCCTCCTCCTCTTCCAGTCTTCTTCCTTCCTTCCTTACCTTACTCCCTGACATGTACTCTTGGATCCTGTAATACAGGGTTTCTGACGATTCCACAAACAAGACACTCCATCTCTCAGCTCCCAGCATTCTCTCTGGCTTTCCACACCTGGAATGCTCTCCCTCTTCATCTCTACCTGCTGGCTTCCCTGTCTTTCATTGTCTCAACTAAAATCCCATATTCTACAGGAAGCCTTTCTAATCTCCTCTTAATAACAATCCTTCTGTCTCTTAATTGCTTCCTATTTATGCTGTGGATAACTTACAAATAAGTATCTGTTTGCTCATTGTCTACCCCATTAGATCATAAGCTTCTTGAGGGCAGAAGTTGTCTTTTGCCTCTTTTTGTAATCCCAGAGCTTAGCACAATGACTGACACATAGTAGGCACTCAGTAAATGATTGATAAAGGTGACATCGTAGCTATGTCTTTTTAACCTTCTGTGATTCTTTTCTGAGCCTTCCCACAAATCCTATAGAGAGTACCTACCCCCAGTGTGGACAGCCATATGGACCAATGGAGAGAGGCATGGAGTCAGGAAGGCTCACCTTCCTGAGTTCAGATCTGGCCTCAGACACTTACTAGCTGTGTGACCCTGGACAAGTCACTTAACCTTGTTTGCCTCAGTTTCCTCATCTATAGAATGAGCTGGAGAAAGAAATGCCAAACCACTCCAGTATCTGTGCTAAGAAAACCCCAAATGGGGCCACAAAATATTGGACTTTACTGATACAACTGAACAACAATCCCCAGTGCAACAGAGGTCTTCCTCTAGAGTTTCCCCTCTTTTGGTGAATTTCAACTCAACCCTCTCATTCTGACTATGTGAGTGGCCCACTCCTTTTTCCCATCATACATCTTCTGTATGGTATCTTTTATTCTACTTTTAGTGCACAGATTATTTTGCCAATTTGTTTAAATCAACTTATAACCACAGAACATCTCTATGTGAACCTTTAGCTCACCCACAGTATTGGTTCTTTAGAAATGATTCACAAACATCTAATGTCACCAGGAGCATACTGTCAATACAAACATGTATTTTGTACCAGGGAACACGTTGGGATCCTTGAAAATACTGAACAATTCCCCAAATGCAATTCAGTCCTCTCTCAGCCTTTTAATTCATAATGAGTCAGATTCATGGTCCAAATGTAGTGCCTATCAAAGATACAGTAATGATAGCTGAACTTCAATGTAAACTCATCCAGTGTGTACACCTTCAAGATTTCATCCAGTGCATATGCCTTCAAAATTCCTATGTTCCTGGGATGGATTGCTTACCTTTCCTTTTTTCTGGGTTTCCTGATTTCCTTCAAGTCTCAGCCAAAATTTCACCTTCAGCAAGAGTTCTTTTCTAGTCTTCCATAATCCAAGTCAGTCAATCATTAAATCTTTATTAATTGCCTACTGTCTGCCAGTCACAGTCCTAAATACAAAGAAACCTAAAACATAGTTCCAACTCTTAAGGAGAGCAGAATGATGTCCAAACTAACTATATACAGGATAATTTGGAAATATTCAGTGGAAATAATCAGCACAAGAATGAAAGTGGATCAGGAAAGGCATCTTGCTGAAGGTGGGACTTAAAGAAAGCCAGAGAAGCCAGGAGGCAGAGATGAGGAGACACGGAGGACAAACAGTGAAAATGCCCAGAGCTGAGAGATGGAGTGTCTTATAACACTTGTGGCACATTTATTAGAACATGGACAAGAATCACAGAGGTGAGACAGGACCTCTACCAACCTTCCAGGTGCATTGTTTCCCCCAATAAAATGTGAGCTCTATTAGATCAAGGCCTGTCTTACTCTTTTGTTTTTATGTCTAATACTTTGCCCATAGCAATAAGTTCTTAATAAATGCTCATTCATTTATTCATTCATTGGAAGGAGTACTCACAGATGGAATCACAGAGCAATTATGAAATAATTGCTGAAATATGTTCTCCAATTATGAATCATAAACATTTATTAATGAGAGAGGCTGGTGGCACTGTGTCACAGATTATAGGAGGTCTGTATATGGTGTAAAAAGACTGGAAAGAGGTGAGGATTGGGGTAGCAGGTCATGAGCACTTTGAAAGTCAGAGGAATTTATATATTTGATTCTGGAGTTGATAGGACGACCCCTGGAGTTTACTGACCAGGTGCAAGGGTGGGGAACCTGCAGCCTCGAGGCCACAGGTGGTCCTCTAGGTCCTCAAGTGCTGAACTTTGATGGAATCCAAACTTCACAGAACAAATCCCCTTAAAAGAATTTGTTCTGTATACTTGGATTTGGTCAAAAAGCCACACTCAAGGACCCAGAGGGCTAGATGTGACCTCGAGGCCTCAGATTCCCCACCCCAGGTAAGAAATTGACAGGTCATACCTTTGCTTTAGGAAAATCACTTTGACAGCTGAACAGAGGATGGACTATAGTGAGCACAGACTTGAGGCAGGCAGACCCATCAACAGACTATTGTAACAGTACAGGTATGAGGTGATGAGGACCTAAACTAGGGTGGTAGCAGTCTCAGGAGAGAAGAGTGGTTATTCAAGGGATGTCAGTAAAATGGCAATAGATTGGATATGGGGGGAGGGGATAAGAGAGAGCAAAGAGTCAAGGATGATACCAACGTTGCCAACCTGGGTGCCTGGAATGATGTTGGTGTCCTTGACAGTAATTGGAAAGTTAGAGAAAGGGGAAGGTTTAGGGGGAAACATAGTTCAGTTTTGGATATGTTGAGTTTAAGATGTCTACTGTATTTACAATTCAAAATTTCTATTAGTCAGTTGGGAGATGTGAATCTGGACATCAGTAGAGAGGATGGGGCTGGATAAGGAGATTTAGGAATATCAGTATCTTCCTTCTGAGACTACTCCCTATTTATTCTATATACTGTTTATCCCTTCCACATTGTGACTTTCCCCATCTCAGTTTTGATATATTGCAAGTCGGCCTAAGAAATTAAATCAGAACTTGGGGGGAGTTTTATGGAAGCTGCAGATGATACACGTTGGCCAGCAGATGACAAAGAAAAAGTTTAGAAACTCAGAAATGCACAAAATATATGTATAGTATTATATCATATCAACATATTTTATTTTTTAATACCATGATAATTCAGACTTTTCTAATAGGAAGGGAGGGTGGTTCTCTTCAAAGGTGTGGAATGGTTACGTTTCTACTTTCTGTTTACATTTCAATATCTCTATCCCTTATGACCTTTTGCCCTGTTTAAGTGAAATTGAGGCACACCTTACATAAGGAAGGGGCAAAGGGCAAAGAATATCTCTGGATAATGGGGGTGGGAGAAAGGCATAAATTTTATTTATTTATTCCTACAAATTCTTGTGTGCTCAGCAAGGGGCAAAAAAGATTTAGGAAAACCATATGGAAATACACCACCAGACTGACCAAGGGAAGGATAACGTCTGGGGAATCATATTGAAAATATTGAAGCACTTTGGAGTCTAGAGTAAAGTCCATTGTCTCTAGTACACTCCCCATGCCACCACCTTACCACAGTGCAATGCAGCTCCCTAAACAAAGAGGAGGCAGCTAGGTGTCTCAATGGATAGAGCTTCGGGTCTGGAGTCAGGAAGACCTGAGTTCAAATTAGACTTCAGATATTTACCTACTTATTACTTACATATGACCCTGGCAAGATCACTTAACCTCTTTTTGCCTGTTGCCCTTCAATTGACCAAAATCATATTAATATGTTGCAGTCAATACACAATGTGTCTGATTGTTGCCAATCGGACCAATGATCTCAGAGGATTCTACCATAGGTTGAGCACAAATAGTCCATATAAGCATCTGGAGGGATGATGTCTCTAAATTTGCTCATCTCACATTTCTTTTAAGCTACTGCAACTCTGTTTTGCTCCTAGAGCACAGTGCCTTCTTTGATGTGGGCATGTTATGCTGGGCAGTCCTGTGCCAGTGTTTCCCAGGTCTCACAATCAATTCCAAAGTTTTTCAGATAAATGGAGCCTTCCTTAAAATAATAAGCAGTATCTACCTAAAACCATCAACAAGCATTATATGCAGTGGGGATAAGCTAGACGCATTTCCAATAAGATCAGGGTGAAACAAGGATGTCCATGAAATGTTAGCTTTAGCAAGAAGAGAATAAAAAGAAATTGAAGGAATTAGAATAGCCAAAGAAGAAACTAAGTTATCACTCTTTGCAGATGATATGATGATATACTTAGAGAATCCTAGAGAATCAAGTAAAAAAACTATTTGAAATAAAAAACAACTTTGGCAAAGTTGCAGGTTACCAAATAAACCCACATAAATCATCTGCATTTCTATATATTCTTAACAAAGCCCAACAGCGAGAGACAGAAAGAGAAATTCCATTTAAAGTTACATTAGACACCAAAGTTATTTAGAGAGACCTTGAGAGTGTCCTTGTATTATTTCTTCTGACTTTTGTGTGAGCGTTTGCCTTGTGTAAGCTCTCTGGCAAACATACATTTGCCTTAATCTACTGGAGAAGGAAATGGAAAACCACTTCAGTATCTTTGCCAAGAAAATCCCACGGACAATATGGTCTATGGAGTCATGAAGACTTGGACAAGACTGAACAACAACCTTAACAAGGAGAGTGGGGAAAAGTTTGTCAACAGCACAACTGACTCCATTTCGCTTTAAGCTTCCATTCTGAGATTGAGCTATTCTGAGTAATTTGTTTTTCAATAATAAAATAAGGGCATGTGTGATATGACATAATAAACAACCTGTGTATATTTTTAAACATCTGATAAATATACATGGGCCTTCAGATAAGACACACTACCAGTAAAAAAAATATTATAAACATCTTTATCAGTAATTGGAAAATAAACTACTAATCCAAATTATGTGAGGTAAACAGCTTAGGAACACTCAGAGCTAAAAATATTTTTTAAAACCCTATCTGGAGCCCTATCATCAACCTATTTCTACAGCACAATTAGGACTGGCTCCTGTATCTTCCTTTTTCTGCTGGTTCCTTCCCCCTTGTCTACAAACATGCTAACTTCTCCAAATTTTTAAAAAATTCTCCTTTGATACTAGCATCCTTTCAAACTCTCAACTTATATCTCTTCTCCCTTTTACTAGTACACTTCTAGAAGTAATAGCTTACCCTCTGTCTCCTGTCCTCACTGCCCTTTGCCATCTGGTTTCTGTTACAATTGCTCTATTGAAACTGCTCCCACCAGAGACCTTCATCATCTTTGACCTTCCAGTTGTTTTGGATACTTCTCCCTTTCACCATACTTTCTCTTTCTTTACCTTTTGTGACATTGTTTTGCCCTGGTCCTCCTCCTACCTGTGTATGAATAATCATTCTTGGCTTCTTAACTGATTCATGTTCCTTTTCTTGCCCCTGTAAGAGTGGGAATCCCCCAAAACTCTCTCCTTGGATCTTCAGTCTCTTTTCTTCCTACAATGATCTCCCTTGATGACATCATCTGCTCCCATGATTAGCTCTGTGCAGATAACTCACAAATTCACAACTCCATTCCCTGAGATCCAGGCTCACATTTCTAATATCTGCTAAACATTTATACCTGGATGTCCTGCTAGCACCTAAAATAACTACTTCCCATGCTGCTTTTCCATAAAACTGCCCTCCTCCCAACTTGATTATTTCTAGTGGCAGTACCATCATTCTCCCTTTCATTTCAGAATCATCTTTAACTCTTTCCTCCTCTCAGGTAACAAGGTTGGTGACTTTGCACAGCCCTCTCTTAAAACCAATTCACTTGCAAGTCATGACATCATGTCATGGTTCTCTTCAATAATGAAGGACAAATAATTCCTCAGTTGTACCCTTTTAAGTAATTTCCTATTCCTTACAGGGTAAAATACAAATTCCATAGCTTGAAATTGGAAGGTTTCTAAAATTTGGCTCCATATACCTTTCTAGACACCTATCAAATTACTTACTTTCATTTTCTTTATATGTCAGCCAGTGGACCTGAGTTCAAATCTGGCCTAATTTACTATGTGACCCATAGTAAGTCACTTAGCCCTGTTTGCCTCAGTTCACATTTACTGCCTGCCTAAACATGGGCAAGACATTTAAACTGGTATCTGCCTCAGTTTCCTCAACTTTAAAATGGGGATAATAATAGCACCTACACTCCTGAGTTGTTGTAAAGATCCAATGAGGTAATATTTGTAAAACACTTTATCAATTAACAATGGATCAGTGCTGTTGTTTGTTTGTTCTTTATTTTCAAAGAGGACCAATGATGTCTTGACATGTGCATGAATTAAGCAAGGAAGAGTTGCACAAAAATGTCAACTTCACTCTCTCCTAGTCATTGAGATCCAGTGGGAAGATAAACATCAGGATTGGCCCAGGATGCAGTGGATGACCTTGGCATCTTCTACATCTAACCTAGCATCTCTTAGCAGAAGCCTGTTAGAACAAATTGTTTGTATCTACCAAGGAAATCTTCACATGCTTGGGGTAGACATCCTCCTAACTCATTGACAGGCTTGAGGCTGGTCAGTTACTTTCAACCTGGTTTGGATCATCTGCCAAGATGATTTTACTGGAGTGTGGCTGCTGCACATGCTACAGCTTCTTGGAGTCATAGGTGAGAGTTGAGAGCCAGGTAGACACCAAAGGTGGATGAGCAACCCTGAAAAGGACTCAGCAAGCTCACAGGTCAGAGGTGCTAGTTCTCCCTGAGCCCCAATCAATAGATACTTATTAAATACCTGTGTGCCAGGCGCTGTGTTCGGTGCTGAAGACACAGAGCATAGCGCTTTCTCCTTTTACCTCCTACAGTCAATCAGTTGACTAACTTCATCATCATCTCCATCCAGAACCTCTCATATTCATTCTCTCCTCTCCACTCACATTGCCATACCCCAAATGAAGCTTTCAGTCTTTCACTTATTCTACTGGAAGAGTCTCTAACTTGGTCTCCCTGCCTCTTGTGTCTATCTTCTCTAATCCAGCTTTCACAGATACACCAACATCATCTTCCCAATGCATAGGCATGACCAAGCTGAATCCTTTTAAGCAATTTCTTATTCCTTATAGGGTAAAATACAAATTCCTTAGCCTGGAATTGGAAGACTTCTAAAATTTGGCTCCATCTACCTTTCTAGACACCTATCAAATTGCTTACTTGCATTTTCTTTATATGTCAGCCAAAGTGGACCACTAAGTAGGAGGACCTGAGTTCAAATCTGCCCTCAGACATTTACTAGCTGTGTGATCCTGGGCAAGTCAGTTAACCCTGTTTGCCTCAGTTTTCTCATCTATAAAATGAGCTGTAGAAGGAAATGTCAAACCACTCCAGTACCTTTGCCCAGAAAACCCTAATTGGGGTCACGGAGAGTTGGACATGACTGAAACAACTCAACAACAGAACTGTCTTCCAATCTCTCCTGCCTCAATGCATTTAAGCCCTTCCTTAAAACAAATTTCCTCCACATCTCTGCCTAAAATGTATTCTCTTCCTTTAAAGTTCAGCTCAGAAGCCATGACCTCTATGAAACCTCAGTTGATTCTCTCCCTCCACAGGAATTCATCTTTTCTTCTTCAAATTTCTTATAGCTTTTCCTTTGCCCACCTACGTGTATCGCCCAGGCAATATTCTCAGTACCAAGGGTAACTTTGAATATGCTGGAATAGTTCAGAATAACAAAGTATAACAGACTCTTCATTTAGAAGGCAGAAGAAAAACATTTATTCAGACACCAGAAAGCCAAGTCCCAAAACCAGAAAGCCAAATCCCTCATAGTAACCAAGAAGTCAATACACATTAACACTGCAGGAGACAAAGCCATTCCCTCCCTGTGGCGGCCTTCCCACAAGTACTCACAAGCTTAGTTGTCTGCTTGCCTGTGTCCTCTCCTTTGCTCTAACTGCTCTCACCAATTTCTTCCCAGTTCTGCTCCACCCTTCCTCTTCCATCCAGTTCGACAAGCTTCTTCCACCACATGTGACTTAGGCTTCCATGTAATTTAAGCAGGTCACATGGGTCTATTAATGAATGGGAAAGATCATCTCATTTAAATTACCATTACACTAGGTGAGGGATATAGTGGATAGAATGTTGAACTTGGAGACAGGAAGAGCTGATTTCAAATCTTGCCTCAGATATTTACTAAATGTATGATCCTGAGCCAGTTAATCTCTTCAAGCCTCAGTTTCCTGAATTGTAAAATGAGGATAATTATAGACAATAATCCAAAGTTACTGTGAGAATCAAATGAGGTAAATATGTATAAAGTATGTTGTAAATCTGACACATAAATGTCAGCTATTACCATTATCTTTCCTGTCTCTATTACATTATACCTCACTTCATCCTTATTTGTATACATGTTTATTTCTGCCATTTGGGAGGGCAGGGACCATTTTCATCTTTGTTTTTTCAGTGCTGAATACACAATAAAAGCTCATTAAATTTTTATTGAATCAAATTGAATGTATGCAACTAAATTATAAGCTCTTTGATGGTAAGGACCATGCCTTATCTTTCTCTCTGTCTTCTCCAGTTAGCACTGTGCTAGATAGAGAGTAGGTACAGTAGGTATTTAGTGTGTATTTAGAAGCCTTGCCCTGATTGTTCTGTCCTATCTTCTTCAGGAGAGATAGAGTTAGTGAGGGAAAACAATTCTCTCTTTCCTTTCCCATATAAAACTGTAATAGTAATTTAAATGGAAAGATCTTTCTCATTAATTAATAGGCTCATATGAGCTCCTTAAATCACCTGGAAACCTAAGTCACAGGTGGTAGGAGGAGCTTGCTGAAGAGGCAGAACAGGAAGGATGGAGCAGAACCGGAGGAAATGAATGAGTGGGGTCAGGTCAGAAGGGATAGAAAGCAGGCCAACAGACATATTGTGAAGGGAGGTTGCCCTCCGCTGTGATCATGTTTATTAACTTCTTGGTCACCATGATGGATTTTGCTTTCTGTACCTTTATTCCCTTTGGAACTTCCTGAAATATACTTAATATTTTAGTTGGGGTGAGAAAATTCAATTCCCACAATGCCCCTGACAGCTAATGCTGAGGTTATGCAGACACCCAACTGAAGGAAACACTTGGCAACAACATGGCCTGTGACAACCTTTGCCCCAAATTCCTACAGCCATAAATGAGTAGTTCTTTTATTTCTACAACCTTCATACCTGCTTTCATCATTGAATATGGGGCCTTATACAAAATAACCATTTGGGAAATATTTGTTGAAATGAACTGAATTTGTTCAACGAATGCAGGTAAGCACCCAACATCCCAAGTCTTGCAGCTATGATAATAACCTCACATTAAAAACAAAAGAACAAGACCTTATCAAATGTTCAATCTCTAATCATAACTGACATTTATTTAAATCTTCAACACATTTTCTTATTTGAGACATGTAACCTGTGATGCATTTAATGTGTTTGTCATCATCATCACCCCTACTTTTTGGTTAAAGAAAAATTATCCCCGTACAACAGATGCCGAAGGGACAACTAGGTGGTACAGGGGATAGAGAGCTGGGCTGGAGTCAGAGAAGTCTTCAGTTCAAATCTGACCTCAGACACCAGCTATAGGACTCTGGGGAAGTCACTTACCCCTGTTGGCCTCAATTTCCCCATCTGTAAAATGAGAAGGAAATAGCAAACCTCTCTGGTGTCTTTGCCAAGAAAACCTTAAAGAACATCATGAAGAGTGGGACACAACTGAAAACAATTACCCAACAACAATAGATGGAGAAACTGAGGCCCAGAAAGGCTGTGACTTGCTCATGCTCATATGGCTTACAGGGGCCAGTAGTAGAATCTGAATCCAAATCTTCTAAAGACCCAAGCCAAACATTCTGTCTATTTTACTCTGCTTATTCTTTATGGAATGTTACAAAGATGAGCTGATTATCATTTTCCTAACCTTCCATTTTTCAATAGGCTACACAAAGTAAATAAAAACTGTCTAGCTTCCTGATAGGAAGACAGAGAGGAAAAAGGACTTGCTTATGGTCATGATGGCAAACCTGGCAGAGCTAAAATTGGAATAATCTTGGGTTGTAATTTTCATTTTTTTGTAGAGATGGATTATAAATGTCTAGCTCTTAAAAAACTGTGAAAGTCATGTAGTCCAACCCCTTCATTTTACAGATGAGGAAACTGAGACCCAGAGAAGGAAATGATTTATCCAATGTTATACAAATAATAAAACGAAAGAGAGGGCATTGGAACCCAGATCCTTTTATTCCACAGTCAGTTTCATTTGCACTCCATCACCCAGTCTTCTCCAAAGGAGTTTGGGGAATTCATGTTCCAGAAGGATGCTACATAAGCAGTTATGGTGCCTAATATCAGTTACCATCTACTTTGAGGCAAATATTGGGACTAAAACCAAGAACACTCAATTCCTATTATGTGAAAGCCATTCAATGTCCAGAGAAGTGTACGGTGTTTGGTGCCACCTAGTGACAAAGTAATCACTTTCCATTAGATCTTTTATGGTCACCCATACATAAAGTATACAACACATTATTAGAAGAACACTTACATTTCGAATACATGGAATAATACATAAATTCATGGAGGATTCATGTGAGTACATGGATGAGGTATGTGTGCATGGCTTTAATCTGTACACCTCTTGGGGGCTCATCATAAGATCTTGAAACCAAAGGGCCCTCAGAGGATTTTACAATCGAAGCCCAGGCAAATGAATTAACTTCAAGGTCACAGAAGTAATCAATGTCAGGGCTGACATCTGCGAAACCACTAACTTATTTTAATCTAAAAAAATTGCTTCTTTATGACCATTATTTTATTCTTTCTCAATTACATGTAAAAACAATTTTTAACAATTTTTTTTTTAATTTTGAGTTCCAAATTCCTTTCTTCCCCTCCAGGCTCCTTGAGAAGGCAAACAGCTTGATATAGAATGTACACAGGTAGTCATGCAAAACATACAACACGTGATCCAAAAATTCCCCAGGGTCCTCCAGACCTTTAAGGAAGGGATTTTGTGAGGTCAAAACTATTTTTAAAATTATAAAAAGATGTCATTTGCCTATTAAAATACTCTTCCTTTTTCCAACTTACGTATCTGTGTAAAGTTGGGTTTTCTTCACATCTCTCAGCCAAAACAATATACCACAACAGACTGAATGCAAAAACAGATATAAGAATTCAGGTGTCTTCTATTAAGCTAGACAGTTAGGAGATTCACAAAAAATAGGTAAAATAATGCCACTTTTCTCACTAATTTTTTTGTTTTGGAAAAATACAACTATTTTCATAAAAATGTTATTTGTGTGAACATGTAATGGGTTTATTATTATTTCTAAATGAATGAATAAATTTTATTTATCTATTTGCTATTGTTCCTTTTTATTTTTAGATAAATAAAGCATTTAAAAATTTATCAGTTTTAATTTTTAATGTTGAAAGTATCAATAGATAAGATCCACATAAACAAAAGCTCTTTGAAGTCCTCAATAAAAAAGTTTGAGGCATTGAGACTTCTTTTAAAAATCTTGTATTTTACAAAGAATGGCACTGGGCTAGAATTGAGCAATCCAGCTGAGTGTTTCCTTCTTGTGATACATTTATAGGATAGGGAGGGGACTTGTGATGGTACTGATAAAGAGAACTTCCAGATGAGGAAATTCTCTCTCACTATATGGATCAGATCCTTCTCTGTTACTTACTGTCTTAAGAGACTTTCCTAGAGCTCTGAGAAATTAAGTGACTTACTCAGGGTCACTCAGCCATCAAGTAACACAGTTGAGAATTCATCTTTGAATCAATCAGTCAACAAGAACTTACATACCAGGCACTGTGCTGGGTTTGGAGATACAAGAACAAAGAAGAAGAACAAATCTGCAGTAGCTAACTTTCAAAATGGAGAAGATAAATACATTTAAGATATACTCAGCATAAACATAAAATGAATAAACGCAAATACATACAAAGTAGTCAAATACAAGGTAGTTGGGGAGGAAGGGCACTATTAGGCATTTCTTGGGATATTTAGGATACCTTTCCCCATGAGCAGTACACTGCCTCAGAATCATCCTTAGCTTTGTTTCTGCACACCAACATAGGATTGGGCTCCTGATTTTGCACCATCATAAGAGTTTTAAGCTAGAGGGGATCTTGATCATCTAGACGGAGGGCCCTTAATCTGGAGTCTGATTTTTTTTTTTTTTTGAGATAATCAGGGTTAATTGACTTGCCCAGGGTCACACAGCTAATAAGTGCATGAGGCAGGATCTGTACGCAGGTTTTTCTGATTTCCAGGCCCAGTGCTCTATCACCACCTAGCTTCCCCTGTTTTGAAGCTAGATCCAGTCAGATGTAAGGAATCAGAGGTTATTCCAGGCATGGGGTTATGTGGGTGATACAGTGTTTAAAAGGTCTGACCTCTCCAAACAAAGAAGTCCCCACTATCTCCCCTGTGAAAGAATCCTACCTGCCCTAAAATAAGAGATTCCTTTCACAGAAGAAATCTTCAAAATGGAAACCACCCAACCACCATCTTGAAATAAATCTCATAAATTTAGAGCTAGAATGGACCTTGAGGGTCATCTAGACCAGGGAGTCTTAACTTAAGGTCTGTCAATTTGTGTTTTATTTTTTAAAATATTTTGATAACTACATTTCAATATAATTGGTTTTCTTTATAATCCTTTGTATTTTATGTTATGAATTTGAAAACATTATTTTGAGAAAGGGACAATAGATGTCACCAGGGTCCATGCTACTAATAATAATGATAGTAATGATTAATAATAATTAGTAATAGTGAGCATTTACAAGGTTTGCATAGCACCTGACAAATATTATCTAATTTTATCCTCATAACAACTCTGGGAGGTAGGTGCTATTATTATCTTTGTTTTACGAATGAGGAAAGTGAGGCAGAAGAGGTTAAATGACTCATCCAGGGTTAAACAGCTAGTAAGTGACAAGTAAGGGGCAGCTAGGTAGCTCAGTACTGGACAGAGTACTGGACTTGGAGTCAGAAAGACCTGAGTTCAAATTTGACCTCAGACACTTACTAGCTATATGGCCATGGGCAAGTCACTTAACCCTGTTTGCCTCAGTTTTCTCATCTGTCAAATGAGCTGGAGAAGGAATGGCAAATCACTCCAGTATCTTTGCCAAGAAAACCCCGAATGGGGTCACAAAGAGTCAGATAAAACTGAAATGACTGAACAAGGACAAAAACTCACCCACTACATGAATAGAGAGGGGAGATTATTTCTCCTATAACATCAATTTCCTCATTTCTAAAACAAAAGGGGTCTTAACCATTTTAGTGTCATGGATCCCTTTGGCAGTCTGTTGAAGCCTATGGATTCCTCTGAATAATGTTTTTAAATGCTTAAAATAAATGCACAAGATTATAAAGCAAAATGAAGTTATACTGAAGTGCATTTGTCAATTTTTTTTTTTAAACTCAGGGAGGACAGCTAGGTGGCAAAGTGGATAAAGCACTGGCCCTGGATTCAGGAAGACCCAGTGTTCAAATTCGGCCTCAAACTAGCTGTGAGACCCTGGACAAGTCACTTAACCCCAACTGCCTCCAAAAAAAATCACAGATTTCATATTAAGAACCCTCAGTCTAGGTGATTAAGGCCCCTCTAGCTTAAAACTCTTATTACATAAAATGATGTTGCAAAATTAGGAACACAGCCCTATGTTGGTATGATGATTCTAAGGCACTGTACTAAGGGGTCACAAAACCCACAGTACAAAAACAGTACATGGGGAAAAATCCTAAATATTAGGAAAAAATCCTAAATATATAAATTAATGCTTCTGAGGTCATAGTTGATTACAAGCTGAATATGGGTCAACAGAATCAGGGTGCCATAGGGACATGCTGCAGTCGTGCATACACCTGCTTCTTCTTGTGCCTTCTCTCCCTTCTACCACAATTTTAAAGAAGAAAGAGATTATTTTTTCCTCCTCAGTAAATTCCATCTTCAACAAGAATGTTCTGGTCAATGTTTAATAATCAGTTCTCCCTCTTTCCTGCAGATGCACTCAGGACACACCTCTCAGTTTAGTCTAGACAAGCAATAAGGCAATAAATTAAACTTTGAATTTCTGCATTTGTTGATTTTTGAAGTGTAAATGTTTCCCCTGAAAATTTAACAACCATTGTGAAATCAAGTACCAGATGGTTTCAATATGCCCCTGAATTCTTCAACATTAGGTTGTCCCTGGATGGGGAGGACATTTCTTTACAGAGGGCTTCTCTTCTCCTGATAACCCTCTACCCCCACCCCTCTCTATTGATAACAACCAAGAACTTAGATTCAGCTGTGAAAACTGATGCCAGTGAGGTTTGTCTACACTCCCTAATCACCTGCACCAAAGCAGACCAATTTTAGAAATGGTGTTAGGAGAATGAATATTTGCTGAGCTAATGATGAATCAATCTTAATACTCATCCTTGGGCAATGGACAAGTAGTAGTAGTGGTGGTAGTAGTAGTAGTAGTAGTAGTACTAGTAGTAGTAGTAGTAGTAGTAGTAGTAGTAGTAGTAGTAGTAGTAGTAGTAGTAATAGTAGTGGCAGTAGTAGTGGCAGTAGTAGTGGCAGTAGTGGTAGTAGAGGTAGTTGTTAATGTTTCATCTCTGTATAACCAATCAACCAATAGGCACTATTCTAAGTGCTGGGGATACAAAGAAAGGCAAAAATAGCCCCTGCCTTCAAGGAGTTTACATTCTATCTGAAGATAACATGTAAGTAACTAGAGACATAAGAGATATGTACAAAGCAGATGGAAGTAACCCTAGAGAAATAACACCAAAGAGTGGATCAGTATCTAGCTGACCTCTGATTAAAAGGGATCTGGGTTCAAACTTCTAATTCCCCCCAGATATTCTCTAATAGTATATAAGTAGCAGAATTGTTGTTGACTTATATTGGTAGAAAGCATTTGCTCACAGGGAACGCTACACTCACGAAGGCAAAAATCTGTATAATGCTTCACGGAAAGGAAAGGGATGTGATAGATAAAGGACTGACCTGGGGTTCAAGCTTTTTCTCTGCCAACTGCTAATCTATGTGACTGTGGGCATCATGTGCTGCAGGTTCTCAATCTTTTTGGTCTCTTTCACATTCTTAAAAATTGCCAACTCCAAAGAGCTTTAGTGTATATGAGTTATATCTATCAATATTAGAAATGAAAACTGATAGAATTTCAATTTATTCATTCATTTAAAATAATTCAATTATATGATAATAAATAACTTTTTCATTTAAAAAACTACTTTCTCAAGCAAAATAAAAGGTTAGTGCGATAGGTGGCTCTGTTTTACATATTAGCTAGCTTTTCATATTTCTTCTGCATTTATATTGTTGTGATATATTGTTTTGGTTAAAGTATCTGAAAAAAATCCGGCCTCACCCAGATATATAGTTGGAAAGGAAAGGAATATTTTAATAAATGAATAAAGCTTTCGTGTTATTATGAAAATAGGTTTGACCTCTCAAATTCCCGTTAGGGTTTTGGAGACTCCTAAGGGTCTGTGGAACCATACTTTGAGAACCACTGGTTTAAGATAGAAAATTAAAGGTGAGTTGCTCATCTGAACGGAGAGAACAAGTTTCCATACCAGGAGTCCCTTATATCAATGAAATCACAAGTTCTGATTACCACCACAACTAAAAATAAGAATGCTTCATGATTTGCAAAGTACTTTTGCAATATAATCAGAAGACCAAGATTCTTCCCTTACTGTCTCTGTGGCCTTGTGGAAATCTCTTAATCTTTCTGGGCCTCATCCGTAAAATGAGGGGGCTGAACTAGCTGATTTTGAAGGTCCCTTTCAACTCCAAAATTCTACGATTTGATGCCGGGCTTAAGAAAACTTAACCTGCTAACATTTTTTCAGTTTCTGTACCCAAGGAAGAACCCAAGGAGGGAGAATTTGGGGGAAACCCCTCTGCCCAGCTTGGCCTGAAAGCCAGGTTCAAAAAGAAATAAACAAATTTGTCCTTCATAGTTCAAGAAGCATTTATTAATTGCCATTTATTCAAAGGTATCATGCTACAAGTTAAAGATACCAAGAGAGATGCTACTCAGTCCTTACTTTCCAGCAGCGGCAAAGATATTCAGTAATAATTGTTCAGCGTTTACAAAAGGTTTTAAATGAAATGACCAAAACTCTTTTAGAATTTACCTGGTCTTATACGCATCTCAAAGGCTAAGGATGTGGGTGAGCTGGTAAAAGAGACAATGCCTTTGACCCCTGGGCTTAATTTTGTTTTTTGTATTTTCCCCACCTACTCACGTTGAAAGAATGGAACTAGGTTGTAGTTGAAAAACTATACAGTTCTTAACTATAGGCCCTCCCCCGCCATCCCTCCATCCCTCCATCCCTCCATCCCTCCATGCTGTGATTTGCTAGTGTGGGGGCAAATAGCTTAAACACGGATAATGAATCCCTGGTCATCTGGTGTCACTATGAATTGAGCTCTGGCCTGGAGTCAGGAAGACCTAAGCTCAAATTCAGCCTCTGACATCAGCTGTATGACCCTGGTAAGTCATTTATCTTCGGTTTTAACTTCTTCAAACTGTAAAATATTACTTTCATGACAGCACCTACCTCGCAGGGTTGTCCTGAATCTCAAATGAAATTATATACATTCATACATAAACATATGATGTCTGTATGTATGTGTGTGTATATATATGTATATATACATATATATAAGTTGCTTAGCTCAGTGCCAAGCACACAGTAGGTATTATATAAATGCTATTTCCTTCCTAGTCTAGGTTTCAGCGATTAAAATCAGAAACGTTTCAGTGAAGTATCTTATTGAGAAATATAAGCCACTGGACCAGGAAGTTGAAATCAAAGAAAATATTACGCTTGAAGTCATCTGGAACCAGGGGTAAATCCGACAGTTCTGACAGAAACTACTGGGTGAAAATTGTACCTTCTATGGGAGGATTTTCCTAGTCTTTCATACCTTTTCTCTGGGATTATCTTCTGCTTACTCTGTCTCCTTACACAGATGGAATCATTTATGTATGGCAGCCTGCATTTTAAAATTTGAACTCCTTGAGAGCAGGGACCATGTATTTGCCTTTCTTTGTATCACTAGCATTTAACATAAAGCCCGATACTCAACAAATGTTTAGAGATTGACTAACAGACATGTTCCTTGTGTTTGTATTTTTCTACTCGTGTTCCCTATGGATATCCAATCTTCTGACTGATAGAGCATGTGTTTGTGGGAGAACATGTCCCAAGTCTATGGGGGAAATGGATCTTTACTACTGTTCTTCCTATACCATTTCATTAAATGCTTTTATTTTGTAGTAAAAAGGTCCTCTAACTCAGAGGTGTCAAATGGTTAGCCTATCGGCCCACAACACCCCTGAGGGCTGCTGAACCAGATTAAAATGTAACTGGGTAAGATTTAACAAATAAATAAAAATACAGTAAAACAGATAATACTATATTTTAAATTAAATCAACATGTAGCCTACAAGGATTCTTTTCTACATGAGTGGCCCTGATTCTAATTGAGAGCACTGCTCTTGCTGACAGTGAAAGGTTAAACACATTGGTGGGGGCTCGTAAGATATTGTTTTGAGGGGCTGCAGAATTGTAAAGTACCCAGAACATGGAACAGCTTTCTCTGGGAAACTGCTCCATTAGTTGGGAGAAAGCTAAGTAGTGAAAGTTTTATTACCCCATTCTATGAGATGAAACAGAGACTCAGAGAGGTTTAGTGATCCATGAATCGCCTCAGAGTTTGAACCCACCACTAAGTCCCAGCTTTTGAACCAATCACTTCTGACTCTAAGACCTGGCTCATTTTCCACTAAGCCAGACACAGAGATAAATATGATACAAAAAGAAAAAAAACCCACCATAAATGTCAAAGGAGAATTTTAAGAAGGGAGATATTTTCACCTAGGTTAAGAGGTCTCTTCATGGTGCTGACGTCTTGAGCTGGGCCTTGAAGAGAGAGAGGTGTTTCAATAGATGAGGATAGAAGAAGAGTTAATGCTCCAGTTCCATAAGAACCTATATTTCCTTCTCTTTTCAGAAATAGCATGTTTTACCTGAGGTTCAGGGCAGCGAGGTGGCACGGTGAGAAGAGTACCAAGCCTGGAGTCAGGAACACTCATCTTTCTGAGTCCAAATCTGGCCTCAGACACTTAGTAACTGTATGACCCTGGGTAAGTCACTTTACCCTGTTGGCCTCAGTTTCCTCATCTGTAAAATGAGAGGGAGAAGGAAATGGCAAACCATTCCAGTGCCTTTACCAAATACCCCACATGGGGTCACAAAGAGTCAGACTGAACTGAAAAGTAACTGTACGACAATCTGAAGTTCATGGCCAGGCTTCCTGCCCCTCCCTTCTAGATATGACAATACAGCATTTACTTGACTCTTCACTTAAATCCAATTCACTCGCCTGTCCTGGCATCACCTCCCTGATGTCATGGTCCTCTTTGAGAATGGAGCACAAATAGCAATGATAACTTAGGTCACATGAACCCACAAGGTAATTAGGTATTTGTCCTGTAACTCAGGCTTTGTGCGGAAAGGAGAAAGTAGAAGAGAAAACCAAGAGTCCCTTGCCCCAGGGAATTCTTCCTAGAGCCTGGGCATCATGGAAACTTACTGAGGGTGCTCCGTAGACTTTGTCTCTACTGCTCCCACTCTTCTGGCCAGGAACAGCCCCATGCCACACAATGAGGGAAGCTTTAAAATGCTTCTGTACCTTTCCGTCCCCATATCCCTGTTTCCCTTAGTGTTTTTTCCAGGTCAGAGATAGCTCTGAGAGGTCTTCCAATCCTACCCTTTATTTGGCAGATGTAGAACCCCTAAAGGGGAATGTCTTGGCCAAGTTCACAGAGGAAAATCAAGGTCTGGAACGTCGATCTCTGGCCTCTGCTACCCAACCAAACCCCCCTGTTACTCAGATGTTACTAATCTATGTAATGGATTACCTTTCTCAAAGGAGTTTACTTTAAAACAGGACGGGCACTGTGGGGACAATGTTTCATACAAAGAAATGAATTCTAATGGTGGCATTTCAGGCATTAGTTGGAGGAATATTTAATTTTGCATTGTAGAAATGCCTAAAAGATCATCTCATCTAATGCCTTTATTTTACAGATGAGAAAACTGAGGTCCAGAGAAGGAAAGTGATTGAACTAAGGTAATAAAGCAAATTAGTAGTAAAATCAAGCGTAGAACCCAGATGTAAGATCAAGCCTAAGGCTAATAGACCGAGGATGACCCAGAAGACCCATCATCTCCATTTTGCTCCAGGTATGGCAGGCCGGCCCACTCTCAGTTTCATTACCCTCCCCTCCCTTCCCTTCCCCCTCTCCCACACTCCCTCAGGTGCCCTTCTGTTTGAAAACTTGAGAGACTAGGAAGAGATATAGATACTCATTTTCTCTTGGCCACCTCATTCCTCAGAACTTTGGTGGAGAGTGAGAGGCTACTTTCCTGTGCTGGGACTGTATTTGAATAATACATTTCTCTTCCATGATACATTACACAAATGAACCTTTTTCATTTGCCATAATATATATCTTAAGGAAAGGGTCCAAGAATTTTGACCTTTCTGTTGTTGTCCAGTTGCATTCCCCTCTTTATTACCCCATGTGAGGGTTTTTTTCGGGCAGAGATACTGGAGTGGCTTGCCATTTCCTTCTCCAGCTCATTTTGAAAATCAGGAAACTGAAGCCAACAGGGTTAAGTGACTTGCCCAGGATCACACAGCCAATAAGTGTCTGAGGTCAGATTTGAACTGAGGAAGAGGAGCCTTCCTGTGCTACCTAGCTGCCTATTCTCATTTTACAGAGAGAGAAAATAAAGTACAGTCAAACGAGGGGAAGGAAGGAAAGATTGTCCTAAGTCTAAGCACTTTACAAATATCTCATATGAAATGAGTATTAGATTTGGAGTCAGAGAATCTAGGTTTAGATCGTAATTTACTTCCTGTGTGATCTTAGGTAAGACAATAAACCTTTCTGGTCTTGGCTCCACATGAAGAATGTGCTAACCTTTTAAAAAGAACCTTTTAAGATTCCTTCCACCTCTAAATCTGTGTAAAAGTCATGCACCAAGAAGAAGTCCTAGCCCCCCATCAGGAGCTAGTACAGGTAAGCACACCTTCATATGAATTCATGAGTCAGAACATGTTTTCTCACGTTCGCTTTTGTAGTATAAGTATTGGGCCACAGTTCATATTTATGCAATGGAAAAAAACGAACAAAGCAGTAGGGGAACCTTTTGTTATCTAACGGGATGTGGAGACAGTACAGCATTTACCAGCATGTATTAAACACCTATTATGCGCTAAGCACTTTACAAATTATCCCATTTGATCCTCACAACTGTGGGAATTAGATACTGTTGTTATCCACATTTTACAGAAGGAGAAACTGAGGCAAACAGAGGTTAAGTGACTTACCCAGAGTCACACAACCAGTAAGTATATGAGCCTGGTATTGAACTGAGGTCTTCCTGACTCCAGCCCCAGTGCTCTATCCACTGCGTCACTAGCTACCGCAGCTTTTAGTTAGTAAGAGGTCATGTTGAGAGGCCAGATACAGGGGTGGGGAACCTGTGGTCTTGAGACCCTCTTGGTCCTCAAGTGTAGCCCTTTGACTGAATCCAAACTTCACAGAATAAATCCCCTTAATAAAAAGATTTATTCTGTAAAACCTGGATTCAGTCAAAAGGCCACACCCAAGGAGCTAGAAAGCCTCATGTGGCCCCAAGGTTGCAGGTTCCCCAGCTACACTGTGAATTTCTGGCTACTAAAAATCAGTATCTGGATTTCATCAACATAGGCACTTCCCCGAACAATGTGAATTTCAGCCTACCCATCACTTTTCATCCTTTTCAATGCTTCCACACGTTTTCCCTTAAAGTTCCACAAGCGGTCTACACCTACTGTTGTGGAGGACTTCCTCTGGATCAGGGCTCCTTAACCTTTTTTGTACCATACATCCTTTGGGCAGTCAAGTGGTACCAGATTCCTTTTCAGAATAATGTTTTAAATGCATAAAATACAATACATAGGATTACAAGGGAAACTAATTATATTGAAATATAGTTATCAAAATATTAAAATTTTAAAAAGCTCAGTGTTACCTGGATGCCAGCAGAAGGAACTTGCAGGTGTTCAATGGATCTTACTACATGTATGACTCACCTCCTTCTCCAGGCATTTGTCTTGTGATATCTTTTACACCCACTCCTATACAGATGTGTGGCTGCCTACCCACGTGTACCGTGCGTCTTTCCATTGTTTTTTCATTTTTCAGACTGTGCTCTCACAAAGCGTCCCCAGAAGACCCATGTAGCAACAGTAATAAAACCCAAGACCTTTAGATGTTTTTTTTTAATGGAACAAATTTTTTGGAGTCTAGAATAATGAAGATGGGGTGCTGTGTGTGCCTGCGTACACACGTGTGAGTCTAGGAGAGGGGTAAAGGAGTAAGGGCTGAAATAGATGAAAATGGAATAGGGAGTTATTTAACAAAATAAGTAAGAGTACAGTAAAACATCAATAATATGACATTTTAAAACTAAGTCAGTGTGTGGTCAGCAGAGATCCTTAAGTACGGAATAATGGCCCCTTTTCTATATAAGTTTGTGGTGACTCTTGCCCAGAAGCAACTATCTGGAGAAAAGTTGCATTTGTATCAGCTAAGCTCTCACTTGCCACCAGAGGGCAGAAGACACATTGAAAAGATTATGTTCAGCCTAGTTTGAAGGACATGTAAGGATTGTACCATTTCCATCTGTGAATGGGAAACCAAAATGTACTAGCTTTCAAACTACAGAGAAGTGGGATCTGTGTGTGGGCCTATACTGCTTATCTTTTTTGCCAATTACTTGTAGAAGGGGTGGTTTTGCCAGGCTTTCAAAAGACATAAAGCTGGGAGGAAGGGATGGCACATTGGATGACAAGAGTCAGGAGGCAGGTAGACCTTGACAGTCTAGAGCAGGGATGGGGAACTTGCAGCCTCAAGACCACATATGGCCCTCTAGGTCCTCAAGTGAGGGTCTAAGGGCTGACCTGAGGATCTAGAGGGTCACATGTGACCTCAAGACCACAGGCTCCCCACCCCTGCTCTAGAGCATAGAACCCTAATCTAATGGGATCAGATCTGATGGGGAAAAAACATGTAAGACTTACTCTTGGGAAAACATATAGGACTTACTCTTGGGTTCAAAGGATTAATTTCTGAAGTAGAAGACAGAAGAGGGTGGCCATATGGCAGTCTGACTTGGAGAGTTTTGGTAGATTACCAATTTAATATGAGTTAGTGGTGTGGGCCAAGAAAATTAATTCCATCTTGGCTTGTATTAAAAAGAAAAGGGAAGGTAAGGGAAAATAAGGGAAGGAAAGAGAAAAGGAAAGGGAGGGAAGAGAAGGGAAAGGAATAAGCATTTATTAGGCACCTACTATGTGCCAGGCATTTAAAAAGTATTATCTCATCTGATCCTCATCAAAACCCCTGGACATGGATGCTATTATTATTCCCATTTTACAGATAAGGCAAGCAGAGGTTAAGTGACTAGCCCAAAGTTATGCAAATAGTAAGTGTCTGAGGCTGATATGAGCTCAGTCAGGTCTTGATTCCAGGCCCAGCACTCTAACCAACGCAATACCAACCTACCTCTAGAGAGGAATAGTGTCCACCAGTAGAGAAAGGCTGGCTCTCCTGTATGAACAGGGTATATCTGGAGTATTGTGTTCAAGCATGGGAGTCAAATTTTAGAAAGAACATTGATAAACTGGAAAGCATCCGTAGTAAGGCAAACTGGATGGTAAAAGGAAAGTCTTGAGATCCTATCATAAAAAGATTGGTCTTGGGAGGTGTAATACTAATGAGATTAAAGATCTTCCCTACCTATTAATGAACTTGCTCATTAAGAGGAATTAGATTAGGGGAGATTGCAGGAAGGCCCACACCTTTTGATAATGAAACACTGATTCTCAAGCTTTGTGATGCCTTCTGGCTCTGAAAAGTGTATAAATACTATGAGGTGAGGTTTTACTTTGGGGCCTCCTCATTGGAAGTGTTTGTTTGACTAGATGAGACTCTGGGTAGCCATGAAGGAGCCCCCTCCCCCCCTTTGAAAACCCGGATGTTGGTGCTTCTCTCTCCAGTAACTATATGTATGGTCAGACAGTTATCTGTCTGTTGATCTGTCAGACAGCTGAAAGCCCTGTCTGTTGTTCTTGATTTCTCTGTATTTTTTCTGAAGTTCAGGATGCTGACTTTTTCCCTTGAACTAGGTGGATGATAAATCTGCTTGATTAAAGTGATTGTTGACTCCTCAAAAGTTGCCTTTCCTTTTAGAAAAGCAGATCAAAGAACCTGTGATAGCAGGCCATCCTGGATGTGTCAGGGTGCTTACTTTTACAGGAGGACATGATAGCTGCCTTTGAGGACTCAAGGGCTGTCGTACTGGAGATGTATTGGACTTATTCTTTTAGGCCCCATAGGGCGGAGCTGGAAACAATAGGTGGGAATTTACAAGGACAGCGACTGGGGGAAAACTTCTCTTTGGACCCATTCAAAGATTGGATGGGGCTGCCTCTGGAGGTAACAGGTCTCCCCTCACTGGAAGCCTTCAGGAAATCACTGACTGATCAATTATCAGGTATGTTGTGGAAAGGGCTCTTGTTCAAGAACAATTTAGATAGGCCTCTAAGGTCCCTTCTTACGCTAACATTCTGTGATTGTAAGGGGCAATATCATGGACAGCTCCATGAAGGAGATTAAATTTGAGATGAGCCTTGAAGGATGGTAGATAGAAATTGAACAGATGGACCTGGGGAGGGGGGGAATGGAGGGAGGAGGCTGTTCTAGACTGGGAGAAGGTCAGGAACAATAAAAATAGACAATACATATTACATTTTAAAGTTTGCAAAACATTCTGCATAATTCTCATGCTCTCTTTACATCCTCCCTCCAAGATATGTATTATTTTTGCATTTTGCAGACAAGGAAACTAAGACTTTGCCCATTGTCACAGAATTAGTAAGGAAGATGCAAGATGCAAACCCAGATTTCCTGTTTCCTGATTCCAAGGCTAGCCCTTTATTCCCCATATTATCCTGACTAAGCAATGGCAGAGATACTATAGTGCTCAGGGAACAAAATAGAGTCCAGTTTGAATGATGCATAGGACACACGAAGGTGAGTAGTGAAAGGTAAGGTAGATCATCATCTCTAAATGTTGCCAAGTCCTCTGAGTATCTGTTTCTTCATCTGTAAAATGTTGGACTGCATGATCCTTAAGATCCTTCTAAGGAAAGGGCTTCAAATGCCAAACTCATTGGTGAGCTAATGAGGGTCCAGAGGAAGGCAACCAGGTTGTCCTTGAGTTATGCCAGAGGTTGCCCGGTTAACTTGGGGTTTACTTGCTAGATATCTTTCTTTCTTTCTTTCTTTCTTTCTTTCTTTGTTTCTTTCTTTGTTTCTTTGTTTCTTTCTTTGTTTCTTTCTTTCTTTCTTCCTTCCTTCCTTCCTTCCTTCCTTTCTTTCTTTCTTTGTTTCTTTGTTTCTTTGTTTCTTTCTTTCTTTCTTTCTTTCTCTTTCTTCCTTCCTTCCTTCTTTCCTTCCTTCCTTCCTTTCTATCTTTCTTTTTCTTCTTTCCTTTCTTCCTTCCTTCTTCTCTCTTCCTCTCTCTCTTTCTTCCTCCCTTTCTTTCTTTCTCTCTTTCTTTCCCAAAACATTAAACCCAATGCACTCTTAAAGCCCATAGATTTGACAACAATAGCTGCCTGCCCAAGCTCTACTTAATGACTGTTCTCTGAACCTTCCAGGCTTACAGTGATTATCAATAGTAACTGTTTCCATTTCCCTTTCCCTTCCAGCTTGATTTAGTTATTTTTTTTCTTTTGCTTATTAAAGGAGCCATTCCCTGGCTACTTCTTAAAGAGGCCTATTCACTGAACGGACATTACCTCCCTTTGAGTACCTGAAAAGGCCTTAGCCTAAAAAGGCTAAGGTCTTCCATTACATCCTGAGCCATTTCCAGTCATCCTGATGAATATCTGGTCACTGGATCCAGATAGCTCAGGAGAAGAAAGTGAGTATGGTTGACTGTGTACAGCCGTCCCTCACGCAAAACAAAGTCAAGTGCAAGGCATGTCATCATTTTTCTTATGGTCTTCTTCGAAAACGAAGGACCAACACAACAATGAGGATTAGTTGAAGAAACTGGGAGTATTTATCTTGGGGAGGAGAAATCTTAGGCAAGACATGATACCTGTGTTTAAATATTTGAAGGGCTGTCACATTGGAAGAATGGATAGAATGCTGGGCCTGGAGTCAGAAATATTTTCTTCCTGAGTTCAAATCTGTTCTCAGACACTTACTAGCTCTGTGACCCTGGGTCAGTCAATTCTCTCTGTCAGCCTCAGTTTCCTCATCTGCAAAATGAACCAGAGAAGGAAATGGTAAACCACTCCAACATCTTTGCCAAGAAAACCCCAAATGTGATCAAGAAGAGTCAGACACAACTGAAAAATGACTAAACAGCAACATGCTGGAAGAATAATTCGTCTTGTTCTGGTGGATTCCAGCAAGGAGAATTGGGAGCAAGGGTAGGAGCTGCAAAAGAGACCTATTTATGCTTCATGTCAGAAAACCTTCTTAACAATTAGAGCTCTGCAGAGGTGGAATGGGCAACCTTGGGAAGAAGTAACGTCACCATCCCTGGACATCTTCAAGCATATACTTGTCAGGCATATTGTAGGGAGGATTCCCTTTTAGGTATGGGTTGGATTAGAAACCACTGAGAAACTTTGAAAATTTCCATCTGGAAAAGTCTGTGTTTTCATTACTCTGTCCTACGGGGAACAAAAGAAAACATCTGAGCAAAGAAACGAGGGACAAAGCCTTAATTTAGGACAATTAATCACCCTTCCATACAGATGCCTGAATAGAGGAAAGAAAGATCGAAGCAAGAAGGACATTTAAGGGTGTAGGGTATCCTGCAATAGTCTGGGGAGAGAGAATTGGGACCTGACAAGAGTGGTGACCATGGGAATGGAAAACAAAGGATGGACAGGAGCAATAGTTTCAAAGTTGGACCAAAAGGATCGTAGAAACATAACTTCATAGATGTCACAGGTGGCACAGGATAGATTGCAGATCTGAGTTCAAATCCTAACTTCCTTGGTTTTCAGTTTCCTTGTCTGTGAAATGGAAGATAATAATAGAACTTACATCCTAGGTTTATTGTAAGGATCAAATGAGATAATATTTATAAAAGCACTTTACAAACCTCAAAGTGTTTTATAAATTATCATTGTTCTTGTTGTTTAGTGATTTTTTTTTTTCCAATCAGTAAACATTTATTTAACACCTCCCATGTGACAGCAAGAGAGGATGCAAAGATAGTTCTTGGCCTCAAGGGGCTCACAGTCTGATGGAGGGGATGACATGCAAACAACTCTGTGCAAACAATGTGGAGACAAGATAAAGTGGAGATAATCAACAGAGGGAAGGAACCAGATAGAGGTGGTTTGCTCTGGAAAGTCTGGATTCAGCCAAAGGGTCACACTTGAGGACCTAGAGGGCCACATGTGGTCTCGAGGCCACAGGTTCCCCACTCATGACTAGAATTAAGGGGAGTGGAGAAAGGCTTCTTATAGATTTTAGCAGGCAATCTAAGGAAGCCGGAGATAGAGATGAAGAGGGAGAGAATTCCAGGCACAGAACCTTGAAGCATCATATAAAAGCCAGCCCAAACCTCCCTATGCGTTACATATCTACGTCTATATTAATATGTATATCCATTCATTATGTGAAGTATGCAAGGCATTGCAAATGTATGCGTACATAATGCAAATATACACATATTAAATTAGTTGGCATAGTACATCTATGACATGTAAGGCACCGCAAATATGTAAGATGCACACATACACATATTAAATTAGTTACACTATATATATTGACACATGCAAGGCACTGAAAAGGTATGTAATATATAATGCATATACGTGATAAAATAAAATAATGACAATAGATGTAAGAACACAGTATATATCTCATATAAGAGGTACAAGGCACTGAAAAATATGCATCCATCCACATATCGTTAGCACAACACATGTTACGCGAACATAATACGTGTCACGAGTTAAATCCAGTTCACTCCTGATCTCAAGGGGGATGCATATTGGTCTGCTCCCTGTGAGCCTCCTCCTGCTCCTCCCCGACACCCCAGAACCCGCGTTACCTCCGCGGGGCCCACCTCAGACCCGGGGGGCGGCCCGGTGCTGGTCGCTTGCCCTGACTGGGCCTCAGTTTCCTCCTCAGTAAAAAGAGGGGGGTGGGCACAACTCTGTGACCCCATGACTGTCACATTCCGCTTCGCCTCGCTATGTCCTGAGGGTCCCCAGGTCCCGAAGAGCTACCGCGGGACCTTCTTGGGCTGGGAGGGGGGAGGAGGAGCCTGTCAGTTCCGAGACCCCGCAGAAGTCTTGGCGTCTCGGCCGCAGGCCTTGGGCGCCACCTTCTGAAGCGAGACCGGAAGCCTTGTTTAGTGATTTTTCAGTTGTGTCCCACTTTTCCTGACCCCTTTTGGGACTTTCTTGGAGAAAATACTGGAGTGGTTGGCCATTTCCTTCTCCAGCTCATTTTACAGAGGAGGAAACTGAGGCAAACAGGGTAAAGTGACTCGCCCAGGGTCACACAGCTAGAGTATCTGAGGCCAGATTTGAACTCAGGAAAATCAGTCTTCCTGATTTCCAAACCCAGAACTCTATCCAATGCACCACCTAGCTGCCTGGAAGAACAACATGTTTGGGGGTGAAAGACAATTAGGTCAGTTTTCAATACTTTAAGCTTCATTCACACCAAAGGTGTGAGTGAGGGCTAAGGGAATCACCACTTCTAGGAGTAACAGTATAGCGGACAATTCTCTAGTCCCAAAGGAATTACAAGTATCAGTGGCAAATAGGTAGGGGAGATATTTGGAGACCACACTACATGGTTTTCTGGCCATTCAGCCGAGACGTAAACCATCTAAACCTTTTCAGGCTTGACAATTTTGAATATTTCTATTTGAGAGACCTTCAACCTTAGAAGACTTTGAAAAATAGACATTTTCCCACTACTGTTCCCTGTTAAACACTTTACGTACTTCTTGTCATTGACCAACACTCACCACCCATCCATTCACCCACCATCCATCCATCCATTCATCCATCTGTGAACATTCATTCTCCAATTCAGCATATATTGTGTGCTTGGTGATGAGGAGATAAAAAAATTGTTTAAGAATTGATACATGGCTTTATGGAATTTACAATCCAGTAAGGTAATGAAATGATAATTATCCAACCTTAGAAGTGAAGTGCATCAGGGAGTTACGAAACCAAAGTGTTTTATGAGGTGTGAGAGAATCAAAGAATCTTCATGCAACAGATAGCATTTGAGTTAAAGGATGGGCAAGAATTCATGACATGAAAACAGACAGAGAGAATATTCCAAATATAGAGAGCAGAGTGAGTAAAAACATGGAGTCCAGAGAATATGGGGTGTATCGTGGGAGGGGTGGGAGAAGCATAGATATAGTCCAATTTGGGTGGACTGTAGGTAAGCAATAGGAGATGACAGTGGAAAGAGAGAATGGTATTAGCTTATGGAAAACCCATGTGCAGAGTTTGAGCTTTAATCAAGCAATATACATTTATTAGGCACCTACTGTGTACCAGGTACTGCACTAAGTGCTGCGCTTTAGATAACAGGAAGCTATTGAAGATATTTTGAGCAGAGTAATGACCAGGTCTATATGTAAGAAAGATTATTCTGTCTATGCAAGACAGATTGAAGTGGGAAGGGAGTAAAGGTGAGAGGACCTCTTTGGAGTTATTGCAATAATGTTGGTGAGTTAATATCTAACATTTATATAGCACTTACTATATGCCAGGCATTGTGCTAAATGTTATACAGTTATTATTCCTTTTAATCCTCTCAACAGCCCTGGGAGGTAGTTGCTATTATAATTATACCCATTTTACAGATGGGGAAACTGAGGCAAAGAAAGATCAAGTGACTTGCCCAGGGTCACACAGTAAGGATGGTATTATACGAAGGTATTAGTGCTGGAAATAGGAGCATTCCTCTGCAGCACAGGCCACTCTCTAAATACACATCCCATCCCTTTTCCCTTCTACACTCACAAGACTTTTCCAGTATATATTGTTCCCTTCCAACTAGATCTCAATGTTCTAGGTCACATATTTAGCCCAAATGATGTTTAACAAGCTCATTCTGTCATAGTTGAGACCTAGCCAAGTAGTTGGGGGAGAAGGGAGAGGAGAGATGACTAACCAGAGATGAAGCCAACTGGGCACTGACCAAAGCAGCAATAGGGAACGTGTTCCAAGGTGAGTGATGTCACCCAGCCTTCTCCCAGAATCCCCTCCTCTCACTGCACAGACAAAAGGGAGTCAACACAACCGATCTGGGATGACTGACTGACAAAGATTAATAAATCCCTAAGCCACAAGGGTAAACTCATGAACTGCGGGGGTTTGAGGCCTAAAGAATCCTCCCATCCAAACAGCTAGACTTCCAGGAACAAGATGAGATGGGCGAGGAGGTAGAAATTCTTCAGTGACTCCAAAGCTCTGATGGGATGGGGGCATGGAGACCTCATAAGACCTGGAAAGAGGTTTTCGGGCAAAGATCACCTCTCTCACACATGCAAAATTGTGTAAGATGAGGGCAATTTTCTCGATTCTGCCTAGAGATATTGGCAACTTGAGCTGATAGTTTCTTGGGTCACTGGCTATTTCTCTTAGCAGTGCTTTGCAAAGTCATATCTGGCCTCAGACCTTTTTACTAGCTGTGTGACCCTGGACAAGACACTTAACCTCTGTCTGCCTCAGTTTCCTCAAATATAAAATGAAGGTAGTTATAGCACCTGATTCCAGGGTTGATGTTCACATCAGATTAAATAAGGCGATATTTGCAATGCCCTTAGCATAGTGCCTGGTATGTAGCAGGTGCTTAATAAATGTTTGTCCCAATCTTATCTGCCTCAGTTTCCTCTTATGTGAAACTGAGATAATAATGCTGTGTAACAATATCCACCTCATTAGATTATTATGGAGATCAGATGAAATAATGTGTGCAAATTTACATTTAAATTATTTTCTTGTTCAGTCATGTTCCAGTCATGTCCAACTCTTCATGACAACATTTGGGGTTTTCTTGGTAAAGATACTAGGGTGGTTTGCCATTTCCTTCTCCATACATTTAAATATCAGCTACTATTATTTAGAAATGAAATACAGGCCTAATTTTCTAAAAAACCTTTCAAACTTACAAAGCAGATAGAATGAAGAAGGAGGGAGAAATTATTTGCTTTATTAAAAAGATTATTTTACTTATGAAAGCCAAGAGCACAGGTGACACAGGGGAGAGAGTCCTGGGTAGGTGTCAGGAAGGCTTGAGTTCAAGTCTTGCCTCAGATACTTACTAGCTATAAGCCTGGGCAAGTGAATTATTCCCTCTCAGCCTCAGTTTCCTCCTCTGTAACAGGAGAGGAGTTGAATTTGATAGCCTCTAAAGTCTCTTCCAGCTCTAATCTATGATTCCATAACTTCCTACCACAAATTCCTTTAAGTCATTAGCTCCAGGTTTGACTTATTTCCACAACTCAGATGTAATGTTGTCTAGTATTAAGGGTAGAGCATTTTATCTGCAGCCCAAAGACCTGAATTCCAGTTCAGGCTCTTCACTTCCCCAGCTGGGTGATGCTGAACAACTGATGTGACCTCTCTGAGCCAAATTGGAGTCTCCTCATCTGTCCATTGAAAGGGACAAACTGAGGCCTGGGAAAGACCTTAATTTAGAAAGGTCAAAGTCCCCCAGGGCATCTTGGACCATTGGCCAGTCCTCTTGACTTTTATCTTGACCCTGGGCTTTGATGACTCTGGAACAGAGAGAGAGAGACTGACAACTTTGTGCAAACTCTGCCTCACTTAAATCCAATTCAGATACGAGCCAATACATCACCCCATGATATCATTGATCCTCTTCAAAAACGAAGGACAAACAGTAAAACACGATGACAACAGTGGGGAGTAAGGATACTTACCCTAGCTATCTATAAGAATTGCTTAATTCATCCATCAACAAACACTGTAAGGGAAATACTATGTAAACTTGAAAGTATTATAAAATGTGCCCCTGTCGTTATGAGTTTATGTTTCCTGTGCTTACACTAACGGATGGAATTGTAAGATGGAACGTAGACTATAAACTCCAGGATGGCACCTCATATCTCACTTCAATTTTGTTTTTTCTTTATGACCTACCCCAGTATGTCAAAGTATTGTTATTAAATACATAAGATAACATGTATAGAATTACAAAGGAAACTAATTGAAATTCAATGATCAAAATGTTAAAAAAATGTTCTACATAATATAAGTGCTTAATACATGTTTGGTAAATGAATGAGTGACTGCTTGACTCAATAAATCCCAGAGGCATGCTAAATAATGGTGACAAGTCAGTTTATGATTCCAATTCTGGCTCTGAATAATGCAGTTATTTTTACATAGTATCTTTATCTCAATAGCTTTCATAACTATTGTGTGAAAAGTTAGTCAATAAGCACTTATTAAGTGCCAGGTCTTGTGAAATGAGTGAGAACAGATCATTAATCTCTTTATATTGCCCATAGCACTCAGTACAGATGTTTCAAATAGTGAGTACTCAGTAAATATTTATTGAATCAAAGATAGAAGGAGGAGAGAGGGAAAGAAGAAAAGAAAGAAGGAAGGGGGAAATAAAAAAGGAAGGGGAAAGAAGGAAGGAAAGAAGAGAGGGAGGAAGGAAGGGAGGGAAGGAGGGAGGAAGGAAGGAAGGAAGGAAGGAAGGAAGGAAGGAAGGAAGGAAGGAAGGAAGGAAGGAAGGAAGGAAGGAAGGAAGGAAGGAAGAAAGGGAGGGAAAAAGGAAGGAAGGAAGAAATATAGCAGTGGTAATACGGGGGCTCCTCCCACAAAGCTGAACACCCTGATGATACAGAAAGGCCTGAGTAGGCTTCAGTAGTATTGAAGGAACAGGAAAGAGAAGCAAAAGGAAAGGGAGAAAAACCTTGTTAGAATAATTCAACAAGATTTATTAGACACCTATTATGTGCAAGTCACTGTATTGGGTTCTGAGAATACGAAGAAGAAAAGTTACTCAGTCCCAAGGCTCAAGGAATATAAAATGAAATGGGGAAATGAAAAAGAAAGCGTAATACAAACCAAATCCATCTTCCATTCGGCAGACCTTCAAAAACTTCCAGCCCTTTAAGACCTCCAGCATATCCCTTCACCTCCCCACTCCATCTCCTCTTCAGGATAAAGACTTCCAGTTTTCTCAGCTGATCTCATAAGGCATGAACTCAGGATGCTTCACCATCCTAGATACCTTCTGCTGGCTGCGTTCCAGTTATTCCGAGTCCTTCCTCAATTGGGGCACCCAGAACTGAAAACAACAAGCCAGATATGGTCGGACCAGCACAGAATAAGCGAGGCTCTCACTTCCCTGATTATGAATATCCAAAATCCCGCGGTGTTAGATGAGGATAATGAGGAATCTGAAAAACCGTGCGATATAAAGATCCTATAAAAGAACTGGGATTGTTTAGCCTGAAGAAGAAAAGATGAAGGGAACATGACAGCTGTTCTCAAGTATTTAAAGGTCTGTCACATGGGAAATGAATTAGATTTGTTCATTAGGCACAAATAGTTGAAAGTTGCAGAGAGACAGATTGAGATTCTGTATAAGGAAAAAATAAATAATGATATCTGAAAATGGTGTGGGCTGCTTCAGGAGGGGCTGCCCCTTGTTCCTTGTTTGAGACCTTCAACAGAAATCCAGATGACCATTTTTTTTAAAAGAGATGTTGAAGAATTGACTCCCATTTATATCCAAGTTGTACCTTTGGAGGTCCTATCCAATCCTAAGATTCCGTGATTTGCTCCCATTAAGCTCTAAGTTCCTCAAGGGCAGGGACTATATTTTGTCTTTCTTTGTATCCCCAATGCTTAGCACAGTACCTGACATATAGAAGGTCCTTAATAAACATATTTATTGATCTGCACGCTCACATCTCCTTGCCTTTATGGATACCATTGAGAGGCAAGCATGGGTTAATGTTGAAAGAAGTTAAGAGGCAGAAGATTCTTGGATTCACATCAAATTTGAGATGCTTATTAGTTGTGTGACTATAAGTAAATCACTTAATATCTCTGAGCCTCTATTTCCTCATCTGTAAAATGGGGATAATAATAGCACCTACCATACAAAGTTCTGTGAGGATCACAAAGTCTTCTAAGTAATCTGTTAAAGCGCTATGTAGATGTCCGCTGAATTCTTACCCATCTCTAAGGGATATAAGATCTTAGAGACCCTTGTTTCATGTCATGGATTCCTTTGTGAAGCCTATAGACCCCTTCTCAGAATAATATATTTAAATGTATGAAATAATATATGTAATATTACAAAGGAAACCAAATAAATTGCAATATACTAATAAAAATATTTTTTAAAAACCAAATTCATAGACATTCAGAAATCTGCCTTGGGGCTTATGGATCTCAAGTTAAGAGTCCGTCTCAAAGGAACCTTAGAAACCATCTAGTTCAACTCCTTTATTTTACAGATGAGGAAACTAAGGTCCAAGAATGTCAAATGAAGAGCTTTGTAAAGCACCATGTAAACACCACTTATTATCATTCTCAGGCCACAAATGGGAAGAGCCAAGACTCAAACTCATGTTCTCTCATGTGGAGAGACACTGGCACAGGACCTCTCAGCATGGTGTGCCTTCCGTCAGAGAAGGGGCTGTGCTCTGAGCAAAGCAGAGTTGAAGTAGCTCAAAGGAAATGCGAGGCGCACAAATTGAAGAGAATCCAACCCAAATGTTCACATGGATTATTTGTGTCCTACCTGGGGTAGAACATTCCAAGCTCATGTTGGTCTGATCAGCCACAGCTGAATACACTGTAACTTGACTGTAGCATAGTGATGTCACTTTGGTCCCATTTGGGAACCAAGGACTACAACCAACCAACCAACCAATTCGTGCCTTTAAACCAAGATAACTTCCTCCCCATAGTCCTCTCTGATCTCCCCTGACTACTCTTACTTGTCTATATGGTCTTTCCTAGATCTCACTATTTTGTTTTCTACTTCTCTAATGAATTTATCATACTATATTTGCATTTGCACATGTGTTGGGGGGATTTTTGGCTACTGGGTCTCATCTTGCCCAGTTTGAAAGTACAGTTGGCCACTCAGGGCTCAACTCCACTGCTGATCCCCACAGAAGCTTTGACCTGCTCCGTTTCTGACTTGGGCCAGTTGGCCTCTCCTTAAGCACTCTGATGGTTCAGTGTTCCTAAAAACTCCCAATATTAGTGCCAGACTTAGTGAGGATACTGATAGGCTTTATCCCCCCTGTGGCTCAGTACTTTCATACTCATACAATCCACTAGACAGCCTCATCTTGTGGCAGAGATTATAAACCTGTATCACCCCTTGTTACTTCATCATGCAATTTTGTGTATTCTCGCTATATGTGTTTGTGAGTCTCACTATTTGACTGTAAACTCATGAGGATCAGCATTGAGTTATCCAAACTTTTATTCCCATTTCCCCGTGCCTAGCACAGTGCTCTGTATTGTGAGCATTTAACAAAATTTCACATGATCATGTTGTTGAACCATCTGCCAAGCCTCCAATGAAAAATAAAACATTCACAAAATTCCAGTAAAAAGTCACAGAATTCCAAAATCCTAAGTCCTGCCAAGGTCTCCCCAGCATTATTATGCAAATCTAGCTTAATAGGACTGTGTTTTAGGTCTTTATTAAAAATAAAAACAACTAGAAAGCCAGAAAAGAGAACAATAATATTCCTCCACCCAGTGAGCCTGAGGTGAGCCTGAATAGGTATCTGCAAAGTCAGGGTGGAACAGCGCAAGATTAGAAACCTTTGCAATGGAGGCTTGGATAAAGGCATTGTTATAAATGCCAAGACTGACTCAGAGTCCTCTCTATAACCATAGCAGAAGCTATAATCAAAATACTTTCAACTGGTAGCCAATTAGCAAAACTCAATCCAGGTGGCTACAATGCCTAGGCAGGCACACGGTTACCTAAAAAGGTGGAAAAGGAAAATTTTCATGCAATCTGCAATTAATCTGCAGGGTTCCCTGTGAGGGGTGGGGGAGCAGCAGAGAATCAGTCAGAGTCAAAGAATTAAAGATTTAAAGAAGATTAGCCTTTGCCAGCAAGACTTGCAAAATAACTCAATGTTCAAGGATCTCTAATTACCAATTATTGTATGACACCTAGATGTATTAGGGGAAAATTTCACCCCAACTTCCTCATCTCTCAATTCAACCATAAGAGCCTAGGACATGTACTAACTGTGTGACCCTGGGGCAGCCTAGTTAACCTCTCTGTGCTCTGGGTTAGCTCTCTGTAAGAGAGGAAGGCTGTAAGTTTTAGAGATTGTGCAGAGCTATTTTGGTAGACAGTTTCCTCATTCAAGAGCTCCCTATATCGGTGAAATCCTAAGTCCAATACCTAGCTGTCATTCATTCCCTCCACAGAATTGTCCTTGGTCAAAGGGACTATGGACAGATCTAACAGTTCCCACATTACCTGTTTGGTATTATCAACACAATATTTTAAGAAAATGAGGATTGGAATCTTTGCTATATTATCAGCAGTAATAAGAAAGAGAGAAGGGGGGAAGAAGGCCTTCCACACAGCTACAGTTTATTCTCATAAAATGCTTCAAGACTTCATGATCCATAGTTTTGTCTGTGCTCCTGCCCCCTAACCAATGCAGGCTCTCATCTTGACTCTACGTGACACTTTATCAGCTTGATAGAGCACAACGGAATTTGTGTTCCATTGATAGCACCCTGGAGAACCCAAGATGTCCACATCAGTTTTGCTCATAAATCCGAAATGGTTATGGGTATGCGAGTTGTGATTATACGGACAGGCTGCTAGGTACCGTAGTGGATAGCATGTTGGACATGAAGTCAGGAGGAACACGAGTTCAAATCTCATCTCTAATACAATACTGCAAAGACCTCAGTAGGATTTAGGATTTTGGAATTCTGTGATTTTTCACTGGAATTTTGAGACGTGTTTTTCTTTGAAGACTAAGCAGCCAGTTACTTACTAGCTGCTTGATTCTAGACACCCTTTAAGTCTGAGTCTCAGGTTGCTCATTTGTAAAACAAAAAGTAATGATGATGAGTACGTACCCCCAAAGACGTGTGAGACTCAGAGGAGATCAAACAGGTAAAGTGCTTTGCAAACTTCACCAAGTTCTATATAAAATGTCAGATTAACATCATCATTATCATCATTTTCATTTCTTAGCATGACAAACCTAACATAATTTATGCATCCAAATAAGGGTTTTCCTTCAAAGTAGTTCCTTTAGGAAAACTTAAAGGACTTAGAAATAGAAGGGTATCTCAGAGATTATCCAATATAGCCGATAAGCATTTAATAAGAGATTACTATATGGGCAGCTAGGCAGCACTGTAGATAAAGTGCCAGGCCTGGAGTTGGGAAGTCTCATCTTCCTGAGTTCAAGTCTGGTCTCAGGCACTTCCTAGCTGTGTGACTTCGCTCTGGCAAGTTACTTCACTCTGTTTGCCTCAGTTTCCTCATCTATAGAATAAGTTGGAGAAGGAAATGAAAAACCACTTCAGTATCTTTACCAAGAAAACTCCAAATAGAGTCAGCCAAAGAGTCAGATGTGACTGAAATGACTGAGCAACAAAAAGTGTGCTATAATGGAAAGAGCTCTGAATTGGGAGGAAGAGGATCTCATTTCAAATCTCACTCTGCCATTTATCTGTTACTGTCTTTATGTAGCCTTGGGTGAGCCAGTTTATTTCTCTGGGGTTTCTTTGGCTATAAAATGAAGTAATTAGACTTTCTGTGGCCAAATGACCAGTTAAGGTCTCTCTCATCTCTAAGTCTGATTACAATTTGGAAACTGCTTCTCAAAACCACTCTGAAGGAAACTCTCATTTGTAAAATGAGGATACCTGATTGGATAACTTCTAAAATTCCTTCCAGATTTAAATCCATGATCCTATGACCTCAGACCCATGGAGAGATGAACAAAAGTCCTGTTTCCATACTCCATCACAATGTGGAGGTTCTTAACAGCCATGTCAGTGGAGCACTGCTAGGTTTTGCCAAGTGGGCAAGGCTTTGAGTGTGACCCTCTCAAGAAATAGTGTCTGCTGTCTGGGGATCAGCCCAGCTGAGTATGGAGAGGCTTGCGACCACCAGGTGATGACTTGGTCATGATGACTGATGACTGTTAGTCAAACGCAGGCTTTTTCTGCTCCTCTAGTGATGATGGAAAAGCAGCAGAAGGGGGTCAGACAGAAAGAGTTAAGTCAATTTTCTGGCCACCTACAAAACATGAATAACAAAACTGTTGATACTATACTGTGAGATTCTGGTCCAAAGAGTTGGTGAAATCACTGGGAGAACTGAATCAAATCCACATTGACCTTCTTACTCACTACAAATAAAACCATGCTAGAAAATCATGGTCAAATGGAAGGATAACTCACAGGCTTTCCTCAGAGAAGTGAATGAAAGAATTTGGAAGACTTGGTTTCACTGTGCTCCCAAAAGTTACCCAAAGCTTATTTCATGAGATGGGTATATTGTCTTACAATTCCCCAGATAAACTTAAATAAAAAATCAGCCATGAAGGTAACCAGACCTTATGAACCAAGCAGAGGACAGAAATGTTGAGAACAATTAGGAAGAACCAAACCAGTTAGATGAAATTCAATAGCAAAGAATATAAAATCTTACATGTACATTCAAGAAATCAAACTCCTAATTACAAGATTGGAAGGAAGGGTTAGATAACAATTTATCAGGAAAAAAGATCTGGGGGTCTCAAAGTTCAATGAGATTGTAAATTCCTTGAGGACAGGGACTGTTTTTTACTTCTTTTTGTATCCCCAACACTGAATGCAGTGCCTGACATATAGTAGATGCTTAATAAAGGTTTAGTGATTCATTGAGTCAAGGATGGGAAACTGCATTTACATAGTGTTTACTCTGTGTTAGGTGCTTCGTAATTATTTTCTCATTTGATCCTCTCAATGACCCTGGGAGGTCGGTGCTATTGTTATTAATTATTATTTATTATTATATAGGAATCTATTTTACAGGTGAGGAAACTGAGGCAGGTGGAAATTAAATGACTTGCCAATGGTTACCCAGCTAGATTTAAACTTTGCTGTAGCCTGACTCCAGGCTCAGTACTCTCTCTATTGCACCACCCAGCTGCCCCTAATTGATTTGGGCTGCACTAAGAGAGACATAGCTTCCTGATATAAGGAAGGGATAATCCAACCGTACTCCGTCCTGGGCAGACCACATCTGGAGCATTACGCTCAATTCTAGGCACAGTAGTTTAGAAAGGATAAATTGGAGAACATCCAGGAGAAGGCAATCGGCACCAAAGGGCTTTCTTGTTGAATTGTTTCAGTTGCATCTGACACTTTGTCAGCCCTTTTGGGATTTTCTTGGAGTGCTTTGCCATTTCCTTCTCCAGCTCATTTTACAGATGAGGAAACTGGGGCAAACACAGTTAAGTGACTTGCCCAGAGTCACACAGTTAATAAATGTCTCAGGCTACATTTGAACTCAGGTCCTCCTGATATCAGACTGGGCATTTTATTCACTACACCACCCAGCTGCCCATATGAAGACAGGATGAAGGAAGAAGAGATATTTAGCCTAGAGGAGAGAAAACTCAGAAGGAACGCAAGAGATTGCTTGAAGTACTACAAAGTCTCTCTATTTTTTTTTTTTTTGGTCTAACCCTAGAAGGTAGTAATGAGTAGAAACTAGAGTGATGAATAGAAGCTACAAATAGGAAAATTTAGATTTGCTCTCAGGAAAATCTCCCAAAGAATTAGAGCTATGAATAATGGAATGGTCTTCCTCAGGGAGCAATGGGTATCCCTTGCTAGACAGTTTCATGTATAAGTAAAAGTGTTGGATACAGAGTTAGATCTGGGTTTAGATCCTGGTTTCAACACGTAATAACTGCGTGACTATTTCTTCTATCTGAGTCTCAGTTTCCTCATCTGTAAATAAGGATGACAATATTTATACTACTTACCCAAATCTGATAGAGTCACTGATACAGAAAAGAATGTGTAATAAAAGTCTTTTCATCTGCTTCTCTGTTTCATTGTTAAATTGTCTTGGGACAATGTGACTTAATTGATTTTGTTGCCAAGTTTTCTGCAAGAATTTTCCCCCCATTTATCACTTCTCAGTGTTTTATGTTCAACGCTGGTTACAACCTTTCATTATCATTCTCTGTTTTGAAAAATACATTTTATAAATTTATGCATGACATAGTGGAGATGAAGCTGGCTTTAAACTCAGGAAGACCTGTGTTCAAATCCCACTTCAGACACTATTGACTGTGTTCTTCTGGATAAGTTCCCTAGCTTCTCTGAGCTTCAGGCAATTTTCTAAGTTATAAGCAACAGAGAAGTTGCCAACTTACATGGGTAAAGGAAGTACATTCATCTGAATTCCCTATACTAATGAAATCACAGATCCAGTCTTCATCCACATGATCTTATATATGAGTTTATATCTCAGATCCTTGTTGACCTTGGCTGCCATACCACTTCACTTAGCAATGATCTTACATTTGCTGTCTAACACAGTTTGTAAGTTCTTCTGCCCTCTTATTATGGCAATTGCTTTATATCAATTAAATTTCCTTAGGAAATGATTGTAGTCTGTGTTGATATCTCTTCTTTTATCCCCTTCCCTTATATGGAGGGAGGAAAGGTATAACTTCTTTAGGTTGGTCACATTTTATCTATTTTAATTGCACAATTTATTTTTATTTTTTGTTCTAACTTGTTATTGATTTTAATCTTTGTTCTAACAGGTCAATGATTTGATCATATATCAACAACTGATTTGGAGCTGATTGGCTTATAAAATAACCATCCATTTCTTATCTGTTAAGATAGTCTTCCAATTTTGTGATGTCATTCAGTGCTCACCACATACAACGTCATCTGACTCTCTTCTTAAAGTATTAGTTAGACACAGTGTTGTCTAGCAGCCTTTGACCCCCTTAGTTTCTTAATCTTGAGCCACATTTCCCAACATATTTTGCACCATCTTCCTTTACATGTTTATAATGAAGTCACTGAGTAGTAACACATATGGACTTAATTGTCTTATCAGATTCTTTGTTAAATTTCTCCAACTCCCCATTTGCAATTGGCACATAAGATATTGGTATGTTGATATATATTGGTATATATTGATATAAGCTGCAATTACCTTCACATTTGTCCATTTGTTTTTTCTCCTCGCAAACACTGCAAGAGTCCCACAAGATCATTTTTTTTGTTGCCCTTGTATGATGAAACCAATTCTGCCAGCCCTTTTATTTGCTTCTCCAAGGAGAACATGTGAGCCATCCTTATATTCAGTTATTTCCTCGTCTTCTAGTCTGATTTCTAGCAACTATGCCAAGAATGATACAATCTAGTTCTAGTATATTGACTGGGTCACTGGACAAGAATTTCACAAGGTCTGTAGATGACCTTAAAATTGGATAATTCTTAGCTTAATGCCTCATTTTCCAACACTCTATCGCTGCATAAGGGGAAGATGGCCACAAAGGACCAGGAAATATTTTATATTTTTTTGTTTGCTTCATGACTTTTTCCAGTCAACTAATTTATTATTTTAACTAATTTGCTAGGTACAATTTCAGAGTTTTAAGAGTTTATATTTATCAAATTGTTAAGAACTTTGAACATTTTTTCACGTAATTTTTGACAGTTTGTGAGTTTTCTTTTAAACTTAAGAACTGCCTGGTTATATTTTTAAGCCACTAGAGAATTGCTCTCATTCTTATAAATTTGTGTCACTTGCAATAATTTTGTATGTCAGATTTCTCTTAGAGGTTTTTGATGCAAAGATTTTTTTCTTCCAATCTGTCTCTTTTCTTTTGATTCTGGATGCATCAATTTTTATTGTACAAAAGCCATAGCTTTTGCACATACAAAAGGTTCTGAAGCCAGAGATTTTGGGTTCAGACATTCCCTTATACTTTTCATCTATGTGACACAGTCTCTATGAGCCTTAGCTTCCTCATCTGTTAAAAATGGGGAGTAGAATTGATGGTTCCTTCTAATTCTAGATGTTTTGATCCTGAGATCACTGACTATCCAGCTCCCAATTGGCTAGGATTGTCCTTGGAAAGTAGTCTGGACTTGAAGCCTTTCCAGTATATTAGAGCCTGGAAGAGTTTATGCGTACAAACCTCAAGAATATAGGGTCACCTCCATCATAGAACAGTAAGTGTGAGTAATTACATGCCTTTCACAGATAGCTAGGGCACTGTGCTACTCTTTCTTTGTTTTCAGAGCTGTACTGAGAACATTTCAACTCACCCAGCCAGGTTCTTATACGACCAAAGGTATAATTTGAGAGTAGACAAAGGTTCAAGGGGGTAGTAAGTGATTGTAGAATGTTCTGATTTAGTCCCCCACATGGGATCAAACAGGAAACCTTGGCCTCAAAAGCACCAAGTCCACTGAGCTAATCAGTCACAGTGATGTACATCCCCTGTTTTATCAGACAGAGAGAAACAAACCGAGTATGTCCAACATCCCGGCTCATTATGCCCACCCCACCAGAACCCATCCCACCCAAACACACATTAGGGGCACTGAAAAAGCCAGCAGAAACCACAAGAGACAATGGGCTAAGTAAGAGTAACATTTACTGAGCGATACAGGACTGAGTACTATGAAGGGCTTACACGGATGGAAATGGGCATCACCCCCTTCGGGATCACTGCATCAGGCATCAGGCATCCCCCCCACGGGCACCAGCCCTAGGGCGCCCAGGGACTACAGCACTTAACACTGACTTACACACAATGGTAATAACTGTGGAGTATTTGTTCGTAACAAACAAACCATAACATATTTATACCATATCACGTCGAGTGATTATATAAATCCATATATATATTGCTGTATAAAACCTTTTTTCTTTTTGTAAAAAATATTAAAAAAAAAAAAAAGAGAGAGAAGTGTAAAAATGTGCAGTTTAAAGCACTGCCGGGACAGCCAGGCTGTAAACATTAGAGTGAGTATGTGCTTTGGAAGGGCGCCCGCGCCTCAGTGCCCACAGCAAACTCCAGCAGGGAGCGAGGTCTGGTAAGGAGGGCTCTTCCCAGGGACATGGGAAAGATGTCAGCAGGATCCAGGGGGATGACGATGGAACAGGGACATGCAGATGGCGGCCACTGAGAGTGCTTATTGGTCCTGTATCACATCCCTCTCCTGCTCGGCTGTATTACTTGGGGGGTAAGAGGCTAGTTACTGAAATTATATTCTGAACTCCATTTGGATTTTTTTTTCTATTCAACTTAGACTTTTCCAATGCCAGGAGATGTCCCAAAGACAGGCAGACCGATGGGAAATGATGGAAGAGGAACCTGTGACCATGGAGGTTGGGAGGTCCCTTCCTTCATTCACCCCTCTATCCCTCATGCACTGGATTAAGTCCCTTCCCCCGTTTCTACTTTGGTCTCAATTCATCGCTGATCTCAAGCTTCCCTTAACCCTCCCTTCCCCATGTGTTGCTGGTCTGTATTCCACAAAGAAGCCCGCTGTACTCTGGCGGTGCTGAGCCTTGTTGCAAAGTTTTTTCACACATAAACAAAGGCCCCACGTGGGACCCTATGTCCTCCTTCCTCCTCATCCTCCTTCTGCTTTCTTCTCCCAATCCACTTTCACTTCTTCTCAAGTTGTTCGAGTAGTGGGTTGGCTTCAGACTCAGGAGTCTTGACACTGTCTGTCCTCACGATACAAGTGGGACGATGCCGGTTCAGCATCAAGATCAGCTGCTGCCTTTCCTGCTTTAGCTCCTCGATTTGAGCCTTCAGTTCTGCATTCATGAGTTCCAAGCGCTCAGATTCCTAGAGAACCCCAAACATAAAAAGAGGCAACTTTATATGTGTACCAAGGGATTGTCCACTGAACAAGGCTAAGGGGAAGGGGAGAAAAGGGGCTTGTTGAAGCAAAATTCTTTTCACCTTCTCTTTATCTCCTCTTGACTACAGAACCATAGTTAGGTTGAGGAAACTAGGGCTTTATCCCAGGGCGCTTAAATTTAGAAGGCTCCAACATCATTTATCTGTCTTTCCTTCCTTCCTTCTTTCCTTCTTTCTTTCCTTCTTTCTTTCTTTCCTTCCTTTTTATGACAATTGGGATTAAGTGACTTGCCCAAGGTCACACAGCTAGTATCTGAGGCTGAATTTGAACTCAGATCCTCCTGACTCTAAGGTTAGTACTCTACCCACTGTGCTACCCAGGTACTCATCATTTGTATTTCTTCAGCAGCTAGAAATAACTAAGCTTAACACTTTGATGTTGTGGTGGTTGCTGAGTCATATCCACCTCTCCATAATCCCATTTAGGGTATTCTTGAGAAAGATATTGGAGTGGTTTGCCATTTCCTTCTCTAACTCATTCTATAAATGAGGAAACTGAGGCAAACGGGGTTAAGTGACTTGCCCATGGTCACACAGCTAGTATCTGAGGCTCGATTTGAACTCAAGTCCTCCTGACTCCAGGGCTGATGTCATACTCACTGTGCCATTTAGGTACCCATAAATGACACTTAGCAATAATAATTAATTAAAATAAGAAACTACCAGTTGCTTTCCCCCTCTAATAGCCTTACCCTAAGATAAGCTGCTCTGATTTTGTTTCTTCCCCAAATGGCAGATGGCAAACTGGGATTTTTTCCCAGGGCCTCAGTTTTCTTATCTGTACAACAGCAGGCTTGACCTCCGAGATCCCTTCCAGCTCTCATGCATGATTCTGATTTCTCCTTAACTTAGTATGTCTGTATAGGCTGATTTCAGAGCGCATTTTGTCCTATTTGTCTCAGTCACCAGGACTGCTAATTACAACTGTCTCTCTGTCGTTCACTGCTGACCAAAGCACCCAAAGAACAGACCCTGAAGCTGACATAAACTACCATTCTGTAGGCAGACTACTCCAGAACACCACTAGCTAATCATGGGATCAACAGGGATGAAGCTTGTACTGTAACTTTGAAACTAGACCCTAACTGAAGTCGTCAACAAACATTTATTAGATACCTACTATGTGCCAGGCTGGGGATACAAAGTGAGACAAAAACCAGTCCCTTCTCTCAAAGATCTCACAGTCTAATGAAGGAGACATGCAAACAACTATGAACACAAAAGCTATACATGGGACAAAATGGCAACGGCCTCTGAGGGAAGGCGCTAACTCTAAAGGTGACTGAGAAAGGTCTCTGGCAGAAGGGATTTAGTGGACACTTGAAGAAAGTCAGGGAAGCCAGGAGGGGGAGGTGAAGAGGAAAGGAATTCCAGGCATGGGAGATAGCGCATCAAAATGCAGAGTCAGGATGGCATATGGGGAACAGCAAGGAGACTGGAGTTATAGAATGCACAAAAGGGAGTAAAGTGTAAGAAGATTGGAAAGTAGAAAGGGGTCACGTGAAGAAGAGCTTTAAAAGTCAAATGATTTTATATCTGATACTGGAAGTGACAGGGAGACACTGGAGTTGATTGACTAGGAGACTGACGTAGTCAGATCTTCACTTTAGGAAGATAATTTTAAAGTCTTCCAGGAATTTAGGATTGGGGTTAGCTGGGTGGACAGAGCACCAGACCTGAGTCAGATCTGAGTTCAAATACGTTCTCAGATACTTAGCAGTTGTGTGATCCTGGGCAAGTCACTTAGCCCCTATTTGCCTCAGTTTCTCATCTGTAAAATGGGGACATACTGGAGATGATAATGGAAAACCACTCCAGAATCTTGGTCAAGAAAACCCCACAGATAAAAATCTATGAGGTCTCACAGAGTCAGGCATGACCGAAAGACTGAACAACCACAAAAACAAATTCAGATCTCACTTACGCACTTCTTTATGAACCCATGATACAGACTAGTAATAGTCAGTCATAGTACCTTTGACCCCTCATCAAGACTACCTAGCTAGGTGTCGAAGTGGTTAGAGCACCAACCCTAGAGTCAGGAAGACTCCTCTTCCTGAGTTCAAATCAAACACTTACTAGATGCGTGACCCTGGGCAAAGCACTTAACCCTGTTTGCCTCAGTTTCCTCATCTGTGAAGTGAGTTGGAGAAGGAAATGGCAAACCACTCCAGTATCCTTACCAAGAAAATCCCAAAATGGGCTTACAAAGAGTCAGATGTGATGTGTTTTTTAGTGCAATAAGCTCCTCCACTCCCACTATGAGGCTGGTAAAGAAATGATTTTAACATCTATGCTGCATGAGTGTGTCTTCATATCTAAGCAGGGGAATAATCAATTAATTGATATTTATTAAGCACCTACTGAGTACCAGACTAATCACTGGGACACAAAAATGAACCAGTCTCTGCCCTTAAGAAACTTGCATTATATTATAGGACAACATGTATGCCTATAAATATATAAAGTACACACATACACACACACACACACACACACTATATATATATATATATATATATATATATATATACATATATATATATATATGTACATATATATATATACATACACATATACATACACCAATACATACACATATATACATTTGTGTGAGTATGCATATACATATATATGTAAAATAAGAGAAATAGATGTGTTTATACAGCTCTGTTTATTAATTCACACAAATACACATAAATAGAAGATAATTCTCAGGGAAAGGCAGTCATAGGCATTCTGTGGACTGGCCTCAGAATCAGGAAGTCCCAGGTTCAAGTACCTTCTCTGACACATACCAGTTGTGTGACTGGGCAAATCACTTAATGTCTCTGCACCCAAGATCTCTCTCCAAGATTGCAAATTGCAGGCGAGGTGCCAATTTGCATTGATATAGAGAATTCCTCCCTGGGAGTTCCCTATGCCAATAAAATTATAAATCCAGTCCAAAAAGAAATAATCAGGGTGGGAGCAAAGTACTAGAAGTATGTGCGCTCTCATGTGCACGTGTGTGTGCATGCATGTGTGCATGTGTGTGTGTGTGTGTGTGTGGCACATGGTGAGGGAATTGGGGGTGGATTATGAAAGAAAGTAGATTTCAGAAGCATAATCTACTTCTGGTGGGGAGAGTGAAACCCCAAACCAGGTCCCTCTCCTCCTTGCTTCCTATGAACCAGTTTCCTAACTCTTCTGAAAGCTCCCAAATAGGATCAGAAAAATCAGCGCTCAAAGGTTGAAAAAGGTCTGACCATCAATGCCGTAGCACATCGTTGAAGTCAGAGTCAAGGGACCTGCATGTAAACCCTAGCTCTAATGCTTACTAGCCAACCAGGGATAAATCACTTCACCTTTCCATGCCTCAGTTTGCTCATCTGTCAAAACATGAATGAGCGAAAGTCAGATGACCAGTCTTTTTGAGGCATGTTGTAAAGTGGATTCTTGAAGAGGTATTGGTCAGAATAGATGGCCTCTCACATCCCTCCCAACCTGGAGGGTCTACAATTCTATAATCTCTAAGGTCCTGGAAAAGACTTCTAAATGTTATGACCTAGCCCCTGTCGTCTATATTCCAAAAACAGTAATTTTCAACAGCACTGTTTTGGGGAAAGGATGGAGAACCACAGTAGTTAAAATGGCGGCCATAAATGTCAATCTTTGTAGATGACCATTGTTCTCATTGCTGCCCGTTCCCTTCCAGAGAAGCTTCCAATAGCTCTCCATTGCAGAGACTTACTCTACTATTACTACCACGGATAATAAATAATAATAATCACAACAGCATTTATGTAGAGCTTTAAAGTCTCCAAGGCACTTTACAAGTATTATGGCATTTGATCCTCACAACAGCCCTGGGAGTTGGATGCTTTTATTATCCTCACTTTACAGATGAGGAAACTGAGACGGACAGAAGAAGCTAAGTGACTTGCCCAGCATCACACAGCTAGCAAGTGTCAAAGTCTGAATTTGAACTCAGGTCTCCTAACTCCACGTCCAGTGCTCTACTCACTATACCACCTAGGTGCCACTAGCTGGCCTCTTCAGGCACACTGATCTATACATCAACCCTAGAATACACCCCATGCTTTTGCCCCTCTCTGTTTCTTTGTTTATATCATTCTCAACAGCATGGCGAAATGGAAAGGGCACAGTGCCTGACACATAGTAGGTGCACGATAAATGCAAATTGACTGATTGATGGACTGGATTTGGGTTAGAGCAACTGGGTTTGAGTCCTGGCTTACTTTACTAGCTTGAGCAAAGCACTTTATTTCTCTGGGTCCCAGTTTCCTTCTCAGTTAAATGAGGGGGTTGAACTACTAGATGGTCTCTAAGGGTCCCTTTAAAACTTGCAGATCTAAAGCTCTGATCCTGTGTTCCTTACCTGGAACATGTTCCCACTCTCCTTCCTTTTACTGGACTCTGAACCCATGGCCTATTACTCATACTTACAGAAGGACTTGTATTAAACTTTTCCATTTATATGTATGAAAACCGCCTATTGATTCAACTAAACTATGAGCTCCATGAGGGCAGAGACGGGATCTAATATCTGTTTCACCTGTGTTGCTTAGCACTGCACCCTACATATAGTGCTCAATAAATATTCAGTGGTTAAATGTGTGTGTGTTTAAGATTGGTATGCCCATCTCACCTAGGCTAGAAGTTCAGAGGATACCCACAGGTCCAGTCTCACTACTAATCAACTTTGGTCTACTCTGTTGTCAGTCTGGACTTGTTTGCCCCACATTAGGCAGCCTGGTGGTCCTCCCACTCTACCACCTCCTGCTTCTGGCAGCTCACCATACTGATGCCAATCTTAGTGAGAACACCTGATCAGCACAGTGCACTGCATCTCAGAACTCCTAAGCTAAAGTAATCCACCAGTCTCAACCTTCCTAGCAGTTGAGATTACAAGTGTATGCCACCATGGCCTTCTCAAATGCTGATTTTTTAAAAATATTTTTTACCAGATTGGTAATGGGAAGACCAGAATAAATTTCATGTTCAAAGAGAGAAAAAAATCCTCATTAGTCTCTGATGGCATTCCCTTCATTTAATTAATTCCCTTCCTTTCTAAGAAGTATCACTATGAAACAAGGGCTGAAGATAGAAATGCAGGGTGAAGATGTATGTATGAACATGGTTCTAGTGAGGGATTATTGATTGGGGGTGGAGATAGTATGAACCCAAGAGGAAAGGGAGCTATCCCCATCACCTGGCCTTCTTCCATGTGTTTTATTGGCAAAAGGCACAAGAAGGACAGCATGATGGGAATCTGCTGGTCTCATGCAGTATTTCAAGCTCTTGGTTTGGTGACAATAGATTTCAGCCATGCTGCTTTTCTCACAGGACATTCCCCCCATTTTTTAAGAGACAGAAGCACAGAGGGAGTGACACTGTCATAACTACTGGCCACCATCTACCACATAGAGATTCACAATCAAGTGGTCAAATGTGATCAAATGATTGGCCTAAAGGGAAAAGGTTCATGGTTATGGTGGTACCATCCCTTTAAGCCAGAGAAGAGGAAATAGAAAAATTGGCTAGCTGATTCATCAGTCAAGATTAAAGATAAGTAGTAAACATAAATGATATTTCCTAGAGATTTTTCTTTTGAATTAAGAGAATTAATTGAATTAGAGAAGCAAAGGGTTTTCATGTAAAGAAAATGCATGGAACCAGAGGACAAGAAAAAGCATTAGACAGATGACTTTTTTGGAGTTCTTATGGCACCAAGCAGGAGTGAACACAATACATAAATGACTCATCCAGGAGAGATCATAATGGCACTGAAGGGAAGGTGGAGGTATTGATGGGGACAGCAAGAGCTAGGTTTTGAGAAGAAATGTTCCCACTCTGATAGGCATCAATAAAGCAATCTCCTTGGGTGCCACTGGATTGATTTAAAACTACAACCTTAGGGGTTTCACTTTACTGTGACAAATGGGTAAATTACTACTCAGATAGAGAGATGTTCTTAAGAGGAGTCCTTATTTTGACAGGATCCCAAAAGAAGCATAATGAAGACTAGGAGAGGCCAGAGGAGGTAGCACATGCCTATAATCTCTGCTACTGGATAAGGCTGAGGCTCGTGGATGGTGTGAGCGCAGGAGTTACAAGTTACAATGGGCTAAAGTCAATTGGGTATCCATCCTCCTTAAGTCTGGCACTAATATATTGAGACCCTGGAGTGGCGGCAGAGGAAAGGTCACCAGGCTACTTAAGAAGTGATGAATTGGCCCAGATCAGAATTGGAGGTCAAAGCTTCTGTGCTGATCATCAGTGAGATGGGATCTGTAAATGCCTACTGTGATCTCAGCCTGGGCAAGATAGAAAGAGGAAAAGGAAAGGGGAAGAAAGAAAGTGTGGGGGGAGGAGAAAGAAAAAGGGGAAGGGGAGGGAAAATAGATGAAAGGAGAGGAAGAGAAAGAAGAAAGAGAGGGGAAAGGAGGTGGACGAAGTGGGGAACAGGAGGAGGAGGAACAGGAGGAAGAAGGAGATGGAGAGGAGGAAGGAAAATTACTCTGAGAAGGATCCATAGGCATTACTAGCCTGCCAAAGGACCCCTCTACATGAAAAAGGTGAAGAATTCCTGCTTTAAAGGTTAAGGTTAGGACCAAATGAATACCCAGGAGGGTATTTGTCATGAGCAAAATATCGCCATAAAGCAAAGAAATATAAACAAATAGATGCCTATTGTCTGGGGAATGGTTACACAAACTGTGGCATACAGGTAATGGAAGATCATTGAACCCTAAGATACTCTGACTATAATAACTTTTAGTTCAAATGGTGAAAGGTCATATAGTCTAGCTCTCTCCTAAACAAACCTAATATGTAATAAAAGATCCCAGCTAGATGAATGATAAAGAGAACTGAAAAGAAACAGAAGATCTTCCATCTAGTGTAAAACTATACAGAAAGACAGCCAGAAGCTGGCAAATATCTGTCAAGTTTGTAAGAATAAAACAGAAAAAAGAGAAACTGAATGTGAAAAATTCAGAGAAGTATGGCAAGATATATGAACTGATAGAATGAAATACACAGAGCCAGAAAAGCAATATACATAATGTTCACAAATGTAAGCAGCCACCTAGCAGGCACAGTGGATAGAGTGCCAGTCTTGGAGTCAAGACGACCTGAGTTCAAATCTGATCTCAGATACCTATTACCTGTGTGACCCTGGGCAAGTCACTTAACCCTATTTGCTTCACTTTTTTCATTTGCAAAATGAGGTGGAGAAAGAAATGGCAAACCGCTCCAGTATCTTTGTCAAGAACACCCCAAATGGGGTCATGAGAAGCTGCGGACTATGAGTTGGAACATTACATAATTTATCAGACTCAGCTGATGTATTTACTAGTTCTGCTTAACTGCCTTTTTTCTTCTTATATTTCTTATTTTTATTTTATCTTTATTTTACCTTTACATTTCTTATCCTTATTTTATCTTTTATGCCTATGATTATTTCTCTTTATTTTATTCTTATTTTTCTTTTATCTTTATTCTCATATTCCTTTTATCTTTATTTTACTCTTATATTTCTTTCATTTTCTGAGGAGGTTCTCAGTGTATTGAAGGGAGGAAGAGTCTATTGAGAAATGAAAACAATGCAAAAACAAAAAGATATCCATAAAAATTAAAATTTAAAAAAAAATGTCATCATAGATCGTTCAGTCTGTCCAGGGATTTGATAAGAGGATGCGGACAAGTCTGCTACATCAAAGACCATTCACCAATCAAGGCCTGTTGTCACTGACCATAGGCTACAAGAGCAGTATGGTGAACTCAGTCCCTTGATTCGTGACAACAGAAAGGAAAGTCCAAAGAGAAACTCTAAGCTGAGAAATCAGAACAGGGTAAGAAAGGGCACATCTATTCAAAACCAAAGAAAAGAAGAAGAAGAAATAACAGAAAAAAAACTGTAGCAACCTTAAAAGCAGGAATTCTTCACCCTTTTCATGTAGAGGAGCTCTTTGGCAGGCCAGTAAAGCCTATGGACCCTTCTCAGAATAATGTTTTGGAATGCATTAAATAAAACATATCAGATTGCAGAAGAAACCATATGAAATATAGTTATCAAAATATTGTTTTAAAAATTAAGTTCACTGATCCCTGGTTAAGAACTCCTGCTTCAGGAGAACGTTGTACACACAGCAACAGCAACATTGCACGATGACCAACTTTGATAGACTTGGTTCTTCTCAGCAACACAATTCCAAAAGACTCACAATGAAAAATGCAATCCATATCCAGAGAAAGAACTGTGGAGTCTGAATGCAGATCAAAGCAGACAATTTTCTCTATTTTTTTTCTTTTTCTTTCTCACGGTTTTTCCCTTTGGTTCTGATTCTTCTTTACAACATGACTAATGTGGAAATACATTTAATATGATTGTACAGGTATAGCCTATATCCAATTGCATGCCTTCTTGGGGAGGGTAGAGAAGAGGAGAAAATTTAGGACTCAAAATCCTATAAAAGTAAATGTTGAAAACTAAAAATTAATTAATTAGAAAAACTGCTTTAAAAGACATAAATCCTAGCTATTATCATTTTTCTTCTCAGGACGGGGAAAAGGATGAGATGCGGCAAGCGAGGGAATTGAGTCAAATTACTTCTTTTTTGTTATGATGATGCCAACTTATCATGTCAATTAAATGCTTCACGGTTGTGTAGACATGGCTTTAAATGAAGAATGCTCAAGAGTAGAGTTCTACCAATCAGATCCTGAGACTACAACTCTAAGATGTCAAAAAGTGAAGAATTCCCACAGAGGAAGAGCTACCTGGGGACTCCTTACAGAGTCAGATCATTCTGTCTGCTTGTGACAGGGAGGCCAGGTGTCACCCTGGGCACAGAGAACAACGCAAGTAATCTCCCTGATCTCCGTAAGAGGGCCAAGGACTGTCCTACATATGCTGGCAAGCACAGCTGCTATGTTGGTAACTGTTTTCCTTTGTTACAAAGGGAAGTTCTAATGAGGGGGGAGAATTTGGAGGAAATGATTTTATATTTATTTATACAGATACTTAAAGACATGCATAGAATTTTTGTGTCTAATGAAGGTGCAAAAGAAATGGTCTGGCCCATTAGCCTTAATGGTCAGAGCGTGGCTTTAGGTTTTTCTGAATTTTTTTTAGAAAAGTTTTAATCATTCTAAGTAGTAGAAAATTGTAGGCCTCCTGATATGGATCACCACAGAACCTCTGGCAAGTCCCCAGGTCCCAAGGTTTCTTTTCTGCTTTTATCCTTTCTAGACCTCTTCACTGGATCTGGAATTGTTCAAGCAACATACACGGGCAATGTGGGAGATACAAGGAGTTTTGAACACATACTGAGCTTGCCATTCAAGAAAATTAATAAGAACATACACATAAAAATGGAAAAGTTATAACGAAGAACATTCTGTAAGTGTTCAATGTATACATATGTGTAAGGCCATTTTGTGGTATAAATGTGTGGAAATGTTCTAGTTATTTTATCTTAATTCTTATATTTCTTTTACGTATAACTAGAAAATATTATGTGGTATAGTGGATAAAGGGCAGGGTCTGAAATCAGGAATCTCTGAGCTCAAATCTGGCCTCAAATACCCATTAGCTGTGTGACCCTGAACAAGTCATTTACCCTCTGTTTGCCTCAGTTTCCTCCTCATCATCATAATAGTAATTATAATATTAACTCCCTCCCAGGGTTGTTGTGAGGATCAAATGATACTATATTTTTAAAGTCTTTATCAGAGTGCCTGGCACATAGTAAGAGCTATGTAAATGTTAGATATTATTACGATTCTACATGGAGACAAGACATTCCTATCTAAACCACACCAATAAAACAAAGAAGTTGATGCTGAGTGCTAAAAGAAGGGGATAGACCAATAAATCTTACAGTAGTTTAAGAGCAGGAGGGCATATTAACTACCATAGTCATGGAAAACATCATAGGGAAGGTGGGATTTGAGCCAAGACTGGATGGGAAGGATCTGGAAGGACAGTGAGGAATAGAGAGGGTACGTACAGGTAGACATACTGGCAATTGGCTTGGCATGAGAATGACCTGAGTTCAAATCTGGCCTCAGATACTTATGAGATATATGACCCTAAGCATGTTCCTTGTCCTCTGTTTGCTTCAGTTTCTTCATCTGTAAAATGGGGATAATAATAGTACCTCCCTCCCAGGACAGTTGTGAGGATCAATGGAGATAACATTGGTTAAGTGCGTTGCACAGTGCCTAGCACAAAATAGAAACTATATAAATGCTTATTTACTTCCCCTTCCCTAGGGACGGGAAACAATATAGACACAAATGCAGAGATGGGAAAGAACCTTGAGGTCATGGGGCTGTTTTGCATTTTATCCCATGAGCAATGGGAAACAGCAAAACATATAGAATAGTCAGGATTTCCCCCTAAAAATAAAACCATGTAACATCTTTTAGAGTATCACTTTTTAAAAAGTCCATGTTGCCCAGTTCGGTATAAACAGAGAAAGTAAGAGCTGAACATTAGGGATCATCTAGCCCAGGGGTTCTTAACTTGGGGTCAGTGAACTTTTAAAAAAATTTTGATAACTATATTTCAATGTAATTGGTTTCCTTTGTAATCCTATATATTTTATTTTGTGTATTTAAAAACATGGTCCTGAGAAGGGATCCATAGCATCTACCTGACTGCCAAAGGTATCTATGTCCCCCCCAAAAGATTAAGAACTATGGATTAAGATCTATCCCTACTCTCTTATTTTATAAATGAGGAAACTGAGACCCCAAAAGATTAACCACTCATGGTTGCATGGCAACTAGTTAGCAGCAGCCCTGGGATAAGATTCTAGGTCTCCTGTCTCCTAGACAGTGCTCTTACTACCTACTCACTATCATACACACACGCGCACACACACACACACACACACACACGCGCATGCACACATACACAACTATTTGCTTCTTTATTTTTGTTGCTGACATGGAAAATGTTTTCATATGGTAAGTCAGTTATTAATATCCTTTAACCACTTAAATTATTAGAGAATAAGCTATGTGTATATTATATAGGACATGTAATAATAATAAAAATATATGTATAATATCATATACCAGAGAAGTCTACAATGGTTGAAAAATATAGTGATAGATTAGATCCATGATAAAGTGCATCAAGGACAGCTAGGTGAGGTTGTGGATAAAGCACGATGTCTGGAGTCAGAAAGACCTGAGCATGAATCTGAACTCAGATACTTACTAGATGTGTGATCCTGTATAAGTCACTAAACTCTGCTTTAGTTCCCTCATCTGTAAAATGAACTGGAGAAAAAAATGGCAAACCACTCCACAGCATATTTGGTGAGAAAACCCCAAATGGGGTCATGAAGAGTTGAACATGACTGAAATGACTCAAAGAAAACAGCGTGAAGTCTCCACTACTAACCTGCTGTGGGACTTTAGACAAGTCATTTCACTTTTCTGTGGTCCCATTTCTTTAAAAATAGAGGGAATTCCCAAATTATTTTTTTAGACTCCATTTACCATGAATATTCTCTGGTTGTATGATTCATTCAGAAATATTTTACTAAGTCCATTCTCTATGCAGACCCACAGTGCTAGGTGTTGCAGTTGTGATGACTTGAAAACGACATAGTCCACATCTATCTATCTATCTATCTATCTATCTATCTATCTATCTATCTATCTATCTATCTATCTATCTATAGATATCTATATATATATAATGTCTATATATGTCTATATGCATATATATACACATATATTTTACCAGAGGTAGAGAAAGGACAACATATTTCAGAGATAAATATAGTAAAAGGTAGGGTGTGGTTGGGATGAAGGAGAGATACAGACAAAACGCTGTAGGGATTTTAAAGAAGAAAATATTTTCATCTGGAAAGAGAACAAAGGTTTCACAGAGGAGAAAGTAGCTGAACTGAGCCATAAGGGGTAAGCCAATGGGGCAAGTCATAAGCAGAGATGAAGAAAGGAATGTATTCCAAGGATGGGGCAATGGCTCATCCCAATAATGTCAAGGGGCAGAGATGGCATGTAGAGTTTGGGGAAGGTTTATAGTCAAACATAGTGGATACAGTATCAGGTCTGGAGCCAGGAAGGCTCAACTTTGTGAGGTCAAATCCAGCCTTAGACACTTACTAGGTCAGTGACCCTGGGCAAGTCACTTCACCTTGTTTGCCTCAGTTTCCTCATCTGGAAAATGAACTAGAGAAGGAAGTGGCAAACCACTCCAGCATGTTTGCCAAGAAAACTACAAATAGAGTCACAAAAAGCTGGACATGACCCAAAAAACAACTGACCAACAACAAAGTCCATTTTGGCTGAAATGTAATATATATGAAAAGAAATAATGGGAACTAAGGGTAAGATGATAGGCGATAGCTAGACTGTGGGAACTAAAAAGCCGAAGGAGTGTATAGTGTGAAGAAGGTGAAGTGATGGATTCAAGAAATTCTGGAAGAACCAACCAGCTTGACAATGGATTATGTATGGAAGGTGAGAGGAAAAAAATCAAATACTCTAAGGTTTCAACTCTGGGTAATAGCAATTACGAATGAAATTATCAATGAAACGGGGAAAACTGAATCAGGGTGGAAGCTTCTGGGGAAAGATAAGGAGCTTGCTTTTGGACATATTGAGTTTGCGGTGCTGTTCAAACACCCAGGCAAAGATATCAGTGAAGAACAAATACTGAATAAGTGCCTGCCATGTGCCCAGGACTGTTCTGGACACTGGAGAAACAAAAAGAAGAGTAAAACAGTCTCTACCCAGATGGAGTTTACATTCTACTGGGGACATTTTTCCAGAAGACATAGATATGGGGATCAGATTAGCTGACTGAAGAGGTTCCCTCCCACACTGAGATTCTATGAAGCAGTTTCCTACCTCTCAGCGTTCTGAGGACCAGATGAGATGATCTTTGTAAAATGCTTACCACTTCCCTGGACCTTAAACCTACTGCACTGTGAAGCTCAGACACCATGCGGCCCCTGCTCCTTGCCTAAAGGCTCTCTTCTGGAGCCCTCCTGGCTGAAGAGTGATTATCTGTAGTAACTGGCTGTTTCCTTCCCAGTCCCATGTCTTTCTTTTCTTTGCCTCATTAAAGGGGTCCATGCCCTGGCTTCTTCTTAAACAGGCCTGTTCACTGAATGGGTGTTACCTCTCCCTAAGTGAGTACTTGGCCTAAAGGGGCCAAGGTCTCCTAGTGCAGTCATCTTGATGAATATCTGGTCACTGGATTCAGATGGCTCTGGAGGAGAAGTGAGACTGGTGACCTTTCAAAGCCCTCCCTCACTCAAAACAAAGTCAAGTGTGAGTCATATCATCATTTCTCTGATGGCATGGTCTTCTTCAGCAACGAAGGACAAACACAATCACAGTGCCTGACACATGCTAGGGACTTCATAAATGCTTGTTTCCCTTGTTAACCCAAAGAACATGCCCTCAGAAACTTAGAAAAAGAAAAAGCATCTTGAAGTCCCCAAAGGAAAAATACCTTGTTTTGACTGTTACTCAGTTCATGTAGGGAGATTATAGTATAACAGATTAGAGTTCAGATCTAACCTCGGACCCCCATGTTCCCCAGAGGACCTATGATGAGGCATGTTACCTTTCTCCTGATAGAGACGTAATGGACACAAGGTCCAGAAAGAGTGATATGTTTCTAGACATGGTTGTTGTCTGGATTTGTTTTACTCAACTATGCTTATTTTTTAAACAAGGGTTTTCATTCTTTCTTTTCGTTTTTTAATTAAAGCAATAGTGATGCCAAAAATAAGATGCCTACTGAAACATTTTTTTAAATGTACAGAAGAGAATAGAAGGAAATGTGGAAGGAAGCACAGTAAGTCGAACTGTTTGAAAGTAATATGTAGAATTTATCACATACAGAAAAAAAATCAAATGGAATGAAACGGAGATTCACATTTTCATAGAGAATCTTCTTTTTGCATTCTGCTATGTGCTTAGAAATGTTTTTGTTGTTTCAGTTCAGAATAAAAAAAATTTTAATATATATGACAAACAAGTAAATATTTATTAAGAGTCAATTATATAGGGAATTATATAGGGAAATCCAAAGGCAGGTAACAAAAATGGCCTCTGTCCTATAATTTCTACAAACAAGAATTTACAGTGACCAATCAATGATCAATCAACCATTAAACATTTCTTAAGATCCTACTATGTGTCAGGCACAATGCTAAGCTCTGGGGATACAAAAAGAGGCCAAAGACAGTCCCTGCCTTCAAGGAGCTCCTTCTCTAATGAGGGTTGTTATTGTTGTTATGTTTGTCCTTCGTTTTCTAAGAAGAACTAATGACATGATTGCACTTGACTTTGTTTTGAGTGAGGGAGGGCTGTACAAAGTCAACCAGCCTCGCTTTCTCCTCCTGAGTCATCTGGACCAGATATTCATCAGGATGACTGGAGATGGCTCAGGATGTAATGGGAGACCTTATGTACTCATTTAGAGGGAGGTAACACCCATTCAATGAATAGACCTCTTTAATGAGGGAGTCACTAGGCAAGTCCCTCAGACAAGTATCTAAGACGAGTTATAGTGGGTAGAACTTGTGTTGATGGAGGGAGCTCCCAAAACAGGAATTCTCTACGCAGAAGAAATCACAGTTCTTTCATACAGGTGCATATTCATTCTGGCCAAGGCATTAGAAATGTAAATCAAGAGAAATTATTTCCAAAGGAGACATCAAAATCCATCTTGAGGGCAAGAGAGCATGCAACGTCCTCAAGAAGGGAAGAACTTGGAAATCATTAGCAGCGTTCTCAGCATTAGAAAAGGTGACTGAGGGGCAGCTAGGTGGCATTGTGGATAGACTTCTTAAACTTTTTCTATTCATGACCCCTTTTCACAGTTCAGCAGTTTTTGTTGGTGTTGTGTGGCCTGAGGGTATACATAGTGCAAAATGTACATGCTTTGTGTTCAGAACCAAGGCTGCAGTGAAGATGAGATATCTAACACAGGCAAGTGCTGCCAAAATCCTCTCGGATTCATTATGGTTTTGATTTTGGATTAATTTTTGGTCCTTTCATGTTCAGAAACCTTTTACTGTTGCCAAATTTTTTTCAACCATATACAGGGTTACAACACACAGCTTAAAAAGCACTGGTAGAGCACTGAGCTTGGAATCAAGAAGACTCATCTTCATGAGTTCAAGTCAGGCCTCAGACACTTTATTAGTTCTGTGATCCCAAGTCACTTAACCCCAACTGCCTTAAAAAAAAAAAAAAAAGGTGAATGAGGGAAGTGAGGTAAGGGAGGGAAGGAGAGTCCAGGTCTGGAATATTATAGGCTGGTTTACTAGTTAAATGGCAGGTGAAAGAGCTATCCCAGGGAAGGTCAGTTGGAATCTCTCAGCATACTCATTTGAACACTGGTCTTAATTCACACATTTATCCTGCATAATCTGTCACTGAAAAAACTTAAACTCAACATATTCAAATCTGAGCATTACATTTCTCTCTAAGCTATCAAGGTGACACAGTGGATACAGCACTGACTATGGAGTCAGGAAGACCTGGGTTCAAATCCTATCCCAGGCTTTATTGACTATGTGAGTCTAACGCGTCAATTAATCACATTCTATCCATCTCAACTGTGAAATGAGGATAATCATAGCAGCTGTTTCTGAGGGTGGGGTATGAGCTTTAAATAAGATAATACATATTTCAAGCACTTTGCAAACCTTAAAGCAGTATATAAGTCTGCCCACCTTTACCCATCTCTCATGTTTACAAACTTAGGATTGTATCTTTGACTCTTCTCCCTCCTTCACCTCTCAGATTACCTCTCTGAATATCTCCTGCATCTGCCCCCTCTTCCAGACTCCTTCTGCCACTGCCTCTCTTATTACAAGAGTCATCTTACCAGTGTTTCAGCCTCCACTCTCTCCCCACTTGCAATCCACTCTTCATACAAATGTCAGGACAGTCTTTCTTACATAGATATCTCATCGTGGCATTTCACAGCCCAGAAATCTTCAGTTATTCCTTATTGTCTTCCAAATAAAGTTCCAACTTCTTAACTTAGCATTTAAGGCCAGTCTCCACCTGACAACAATTTACTTTATCTCTTATTGCTTCTATCATGCAATCTCTCTCATCCTTCCTTCCTTCCTTCCTTCCTTCCTTCCTTCCTTCCTTCCTTCTTTCCTTCCTTCCTTCCTTCCTTCCTTCCTCTTCCTTCCTTTCTCTCTAGCTCTTTTCTTTCTTTCTTTTTTTCTTTCTTTCTTCCTTCTTTCCTTCCTTTTTTTTTTGGAGGCAGTCAGTGTTAAGTGACTTGCCAGTCAGCCAGTAGACAGCTAGTAAGTAACTGAAGCCAGATTTAAACTCAGGTCCTCCTGACTCTAGGACCTGTGCTCCATACATGGCACCACTCAGCTGCCCCCATGCAATCTATTTCAACCAAACTGACCCTGAATCTATTCCACATTCTCATACCTCCATGCACATGCTCATGTCGTTCCTTTAGTTCAGATTGCCCTCTTCCCCCATTCAATTACTGCTACCCTTTAAGATCCAACTCAGATGAAACCGCCTTCATTCCCAGACCCAAGTGATAACAATCCTCCCCTACAGATGTCGCACTGCACTCTTTGTAACTCTGATGCATGCATGTGACATTATAAATTAAGAAGCAGTTATCTATAGTGGACAGAGGACCAACTTTGGACTCAGAAAAGCCTGGGTTTAAGCACTAACTAGGACACACAGAAGCTGTGTGAACATAGGCAAGTCAGACAGCTCTCTAAGACTGCACTGGTAAACTAAGTTTCTGTAGGAGTTCTCTATATCAATGAAATTGCACATTTGGACCCCCCCCCCAAAATGGTATATTTCAGCAGTCTATGTTGAGAAGGGGTACAGTGGATAGAGTGCTGGTCTTAGAGTCAGGAAGATCTTAGTTCAAATATGATCTCAGACACTTACAAGCTGTATGACTCTGGGCAAGTCACTTACCTCTATTTGCCTCATCTATAAAATGAGCTGGAGAAGGAAATGAGAAACTATTCTAGTATCTTTGCTGAGAAAACCCCAAATGAGTCACAATGAGTCAGACACAACTGAAACGATTGAACAATAAATAGACTGTTAGTACCCTTTAAAATTTCCTTCTTGAGCAAAGCTCTACTGACCCTACCTTAGATACCCCTCTAGAACCTATGATCGTGGCCTTATCACCTGGAGTTAAACAACCACAAACATGGGTAGCATCAGCCTCTAAGCCAACCACTCAAAGTAGCCAATCAGCCCAGACACTAAAGAGAGAGTCATTCATTTATTCAGCAAATATTTATCAAACACTTACTGCACAAGATGGTTTGTGCTAGTTTCTGAGAGAGCTACAAAGATAACAGACTCAGTCCATAACTTTAAGGAACAGTGAGTTTACAATAAACAAAATTACTTCTACTTTTGTTTCCTTTCCAGTGGCCTTCCATGGGGATCCATGGCTATGGGGATTATTTCAGCCCTCTTGAAATATGAAGATACTGGATCCTTTAGTGATAATGGGAAATGCTGGGCAAGGATCGGAAAGGGTACAAGGTAGCTTCAGTAGGTATAAGTAGGTATTGTCCTGGTTTTTATCACATTTGGAAATTTCTGCTAGAATGGAGATCTTCCTATCTGCTCTCAAGGAGAAGAGTGTCCCATTCTGACTAACCTACTACACTCACCCTCTGCAGAAACTCCGTCCTCTCTTTCTTTTTGTTCCGGCATCGAGCTGCTGCTACTTTGTTCTTCTCCCGGCGCCTTTTCCTCCGCTCCTCTTCCTCATCTAGCTGTTAAGAGTAAACATAAGAGTTGAGAAAATGTACCTCTATCTTTCTCTGGCAGAGATGGAGGACTATGAGTATGGAATATGACGTATACTGTCAGACAAAATTGATGCACTCATACGTGTGAGCACACAAACACACATACACATACAATGTACTTCAAATCAGAAGGGAAACAGTTAACTAGGGAAAAAAATCTTTGCAGCAAGTTTCTCTGATAAAGGTCTAATATCTAAGATATATAAGGGACTAGTTCAAACTTATAAGAACAAGAACCACTCCTCAGTAGATAAATGGTCAAAAGTTACAAACAAAGCGTTTTCAAAGGAAAGAAATTCTAGAACTGAGAAAATCAAGACAAATATAAAAAAATGCTTCAAATGGCCAATAATTAGAGAAGTGCAAATGCAAACAACTCTGAAGTTCCACTTCACATCCATTCTATTGACAAACAAGATAATATAGTAAAATAATAAATGTTCGAGAGGCTTCAGGAAAATAGGCATATAATGAATTGTTTGTGGATGGACCTATGAATTGGTCCAACCATTCTGTAAAACAATTTGGAACAAAGCCAATAAACTGTGTGTGTACCTTTCTACTCAGAAATAGAACTGTTAGCTTTATGCACCACAGAGGTCAAAAAAAGACGAAAAGGATTCATATATACAAAAATATTTATGGCAGCTTTTTTCACATGGCAGAGTACTGGAAATAAACAGGATGACTATTCAGTGGAGAAGGACTGAACAAATTATGGCCTATGAATATATTAGAATACAATGATAATGGTTAGCATTTATACAGTGCTCTAAGGTCTACAAGGGCTTAACCTGCTATCCTCTTTGATCCTCCTGACAACTCTGTAAGGGAGGTGCCATTATTATCCCTGTCTTATAGACAAGGAAACTGAGTCTGAGAAAGGCCAACTGACTTTCCCAGAATCACAGAGCGAGTACATGTCCAAGGCTGAATTTGAACTTATGTCTCCCTAACTCCAAGTCTGGCATTCCATCTAGTATGATACATTACGTTCTGCAAGAAAAGATGCAAGGGACAGTTTCAAAGAAACCTATGAAGACTTCTATGAACAGATGAAGAGTGAAGGGAGTGGGACCAGGAGGACAATTTGCACAATAATAACGTTGTAAAGAAAAACAATTCTAAAAGAGCTGAGATCTCTGATCAATGCAATGACCCACAATGATTCCAGAGGACTGATGATGAAGATGGAAACCATCTCCTATCAGAGAGGTGATGGAATTATATCTACATTTTGTACATAGCCAATGTGAGAATTCTTCTTGTTTCACTATGCATATGTGTTACAAAGGTTTTGCTTTTCTTTTCAGTTTTGAAGAGAAACTTGAGGAAGAGAGAGCTAGAGATAGGGATGTCCACAAAAAAAGGAAATGAAAAGAAACAAAACAAGCGCACTGAAGCATTTTTTTTAAATGCACAGAAAAGAACAAAAGGAAGGCCAGAAAGACTCACAGGACAGTGACACAGGGTTAATCACAGGATTATAAATGTGGAGTTGGAAGGGACCTTATAGGCTATGTTGAATGTATCATGCACTTGAAAAAAAAGCAAGCTGTGGATAACAGAGACATACAGTTTAATGTTCAACCTTCTTTTTCTCTTCTACTATGTATGTAGAAATGCTCATTTTGTTTGTTTTTTGTTAAGGTCAGAAGCTTGATGCATTTCTTGGACTGGATGAACCTTTTTTTTCTCTTTCTAAATCTTTGCTATAAGGTATGACTTGCAAGGCAAGGGAAGGGGGATGGGAAATTTTGGGAAAGGAAGATAGTATAAAAACAAAAGACATCCACAAAAATAAAATGTTTTGGAAAAGCACACACAGCCACAAGTCAGACTAGAGAACTAGACAGGTCCACAGCGTTCCAACATGACAACTGCTTACCCCAGACTGCCTGCTGAGACCAAGCCTTACCTATTTCCAGTAGACATCTATCTCCTCTAACAAACTGGTGCATGAGATGTACCCTGGGCTGCCAGACCAAATGACTCCAGGTCTGAGAAGAAGCAAGCCCTCCATGTCAAATCTAAGTCGCCAACAAAGCCAGTGGGACATTTTCCCAAGCATCTCGCAAGGCTGCAGCTTGGATACTACCATCTGTCAATAAATAGGGCGGCAACCTAATAGGAGATGAAGCCAAGTTTTCTGCTGTCATCCTAACCCAGTCCAAGCCCTCAGGACAGATTTTCCAGGTCACCAATTTTCAAATACTTTCTAAAGAAAGGCTCCTTTTGGCATGGGTTCAAATTTCACAACTCTTCTTTAAATTTTCCTCTCCCATCATGCCTTCTGTAAGTACTACCTTAACTTAACCATGTTTCCAGAATCTCATTTTTCATCCTCTCTGGTGTACACAAATACCTTTCAGATCCCACTCCTTTTCCCTCTGAATGGTCTCTGAGCCCTTTTCCTTCCCCATCCCTTCCCCATCATTTTTCATTCTTTTCCTTATCTCCTCCATAGTTGGTACCCACTTCCCCTGAAATCCTATGTTAGAGGATCCCTTCAGGCTCCCTCAATCACAGTTTAGGAAATACGTTTGTTCAAAAAGCTTCAGTGGCTTCATATTGCTTATAAAATAAAATACAAATTCCTCTGTTGGACATTTTACAAACTGGCTCCAATCTACTTTTCCAGGCTCGTTGTACATTATTCCTTCACACTTCAGATTTCAGCCAAACTCCTCTACTTGTTCTCCATATACCACATCCCATCACCATGCCCTCAACAAAGACCATTCCCTAAGCGGGGAATAGACGCCATCCTTACCTCCACCTCTGTTCCCTTCAAAATTCAGTTCAAGCACAACTTCTTACATGCCCCTGTTCCAAATCTCTCCCAGACCCTTCCAGGCTCCCCAGCTAAAATGTATACATTGTGTATTTACATATAAAAGGTAAGCTACCTGAGGGGAGGAATTGTTTTATTTTTGTTCACATCCAAGGCACTCAGCAACAGTAGATGTTTAGTGCATATTAAATTGAAATAGCGCTCCAACTTTAGGAAGATCAGCCTTGTTCCCTTGTCTTTTTAATCTTTTCATGAAAATGGGGTTCTGCAGTTAAGAATTAAAGAATCCACGATGCATGGAGGTTGTGCAGTGGACAGAGGGTCAGGTCTGGAGAGAGGAATGGACGGATGAGCTCAAATCTGGCCTCAGACACTAACTAGCTGCGTTACCTGGGCAAGTCACTTAACCCTGTTTACCTCAGTTTCCTCCTCTGTAAAATGACCTGGAGAAGGAAATGGCAAACCACTCCAATATCTTTGCCAAGAAAACCCCAAATCAGGTCACAGAGTTAGACGTGACTGGAAACAAATGAAAAACAACAACAAAAGGGAAAAAAGATAATCACCAACCAGATTATCTTTAAACTCTTCCAACCTACTGCTCTTCACTTGAACTCAGCATCATACCTGAAAGTGACCAACTAGCTGCCCACAAAAATTATACCTAGAGAATACAGCATGCCTTGCTAGTCTTGGGACGCTCTAGGGTCAAAGGTTGCTTGAGAAGTTGCCAAATCCCTACAGGCTTGCCAATGCCCTCACCTCTGGAGCCAGGAACGTGGTCCAACAGCCCCGGGCCTGGACCAAGCAAGTGCCTGGCTGAACAGGATTCCAGCCAGAAAAATGAATGGCTCTAGTCACCTAGAAACACAATCTCGGAGAGGCCCAGGGCTGAGGATCCAGGTTCATAATACAGAGCTCACAGCAGGTCTCAAGTCCAGTGGATTCTTCCTCTTGTACTGTATACCTGCTAGGCAGAGTCTGGAGGATCATGTTCTATTCTCACTCCACATCAGGAGGCTGGCTAGAGAGAAAGACAACTTGTCATCATCCCTGAACACAGGTGACAGTCAGCCTTCAGCCTCCCAAGAAATTAACTCCCAAGTTGTAATGTCCTAGCTGTCCCCTAAAAGAGGAGAGGAGGAGCGGATGGTGAGAGGGAGCCGTGATGAAACTTTCACTACTTAACCTCAGCCAGGGTAAGGCTGAGGTAACACCAATAGGGAGGGGAAAGGGAAGGAATTAGAGGAAGTAGCTGCTGGCAGTGCAATCCCACTCATGGTCAAGGAGGTTTGCCCACAAACTGCCAAGATGGTGTGCAACCTGGGTATACTTGCTGTTGGACAAATAAAACCTTGAACCTCCCCCCCATGCCACACCACCCCACCCCACCCTTTCAGGAACTATAGTGATCAAGTCTGGTTTCCCCATCTCATGTTATTTACAAAAGCTAATCCTTTCCACCAGGCTATCAAACCTAAGAGGGTCACATACTGGCCCATAGTCATGATGAAATAGTAGCTGTGTCACTCTTTATTGAACTTACTGTTCTCTCAGGCAGATCTCTAAGACTGTAAGTTGTAGTTCTGTTGGTAGATGGAACGTCCCCTCCCTGGGATTTTCAATACCAATGAAATCACAGGTCCAGACTCATATTATTATTTATCACCATCATCATCATTATGTTATGCAGTTCCTTCCCCACCATTTGCCAGGAATTGACCCTCCCCTTCACCTTCACCATTTTCTACTTCAGTCAGGTAGCCTTACATTAGCCTGGTCAGTTAGGCTTGGAGATGGGTTCCTACCTTCACAAGAAACTGAGGATCAGTAAGGGATTGGCAAATACCATTGTTTGAGACTGGTGATGCTTCTACCCATTGCTCATATTTCCTGCTTGGTCCTTGGTCTTTCATTTCCTCCTGGTCTTCCTACCTAGATCCTTAAGGCTTGTCCATCCACTAAGACTCTGGTCCTGTTATTTCCTGGCTTTGACCTTTGGTGCCAGTATATGACTCTACTCTGTACTGCCACTGGCCCCTGAGTAACAGCTTCCAGGCTCATTCTGAAAGGCAGGGAGATGTCCCGAGTGAGAACAGCACCACAGGCTACTGGTAGGTGATCCCCAAACCTCACTCCTGTGTAACCCTGAGGAAGTCCTCTCTTCCTTCTGAATCTCAGTTTTCTCAACTGTAAAATGAAGTGGTCAGATTTTAATTCAATTCAGCAAACATTTACTAATTATCTAATATATACTAGTGTTACAAACACAAACTGAAAAGTCTCTACCTTTAACTAGCTTACATTCTACTGGGAGAGGAGGGAGAAGAAAGGATCTCTAAGGTCCATTTCAGTACTAAATCCTGTGAAACTGGAGTCAGACTCAATTAACTCCCATATCTACCTCTCATTTGCCCCTCCTTCCCTCAATTTGATTCTCTTGGTCCCATTTCCTCATTTAATGCTCAGTTTAATATCTTCTGTTTAACATTAACACCACCAAATAAATGCACAAAGTCCCCAAACCCTCAGTCATTTTCCCCCCATACTCCATGTAGCATGTACCAATGTCTCATAATAGTTATGATTAGATTTAGCCCAAATTCCACTTACAGCTATTTCAGTTGTCTTGTCCTCATAAGAAATGGAAACTAAGGACCAGTGTACCTCTTCCAATTGTATCCTTGAATACTAAGTCAATCCTTTTCTCTCCTCTATACCAACTATGGGACTCATGTTCTAATGGGTCACTTTTCACCTCCACACAGACAAAAAATTTTAAAGAATGGTTAAAGAAGAAAGACTCCTGCAACTTTAATGACAAATGAAGATATTAGAGCAGGGATGGGGAACTTAGAGTCTAGAGAAGAGAAACCTAAATGATTAAAGACTTGAGAAGAGACCATACCATGAAAAATTAAAAGGAACTAGATATAACTTGGGGAAAAATAAAATATTAAATTTAAAAATAATTTTTTTTCAAAAAAAGGAACTAGGGTTAGTTGGCATTGGTCTCCCAATTTTACTCTTTCTTCTTTGTAAGTCTGGAGCTTCACAGTGCCTGGCACATAGTAAGAACTTAAGTAAAAATACCTGTTGACTTGACCATTTGCTTCTAAATTACATTTCAATCAATTGGTCAGCTCTACACACCAATTCCAACAAAAATCTAAAAAATCACACCAAGTCTAATAATGATCAAGAAATCCAACAAAAAATTACAGAAAGTAACTTCTTCCACCGCAGAACTGCACAGAAAAGGTCAACAAGACACCTATGAAAATGGGAAAGGGGGGCACAAAAACACTAGTGTAGACTAAATAGACCATCAACCTCTCATCAAGACCAGAGATGGACTGTTACATGTGCTGCTTGCAAGGCTCTCTGTATTTGGACGAAGAAAGATCAAAGGAATTTTCTGAGAATGTCTCAGGTAGCTGGAAACTAATAACAGCAACCTTTGAACCTATAAGGACCACTCAGGCTAAGATCCTTAGGACTCTGTTCTTGGATACCATAGAGATTCCTGAAAATCTAGTACTCTGAACTTCAAAGACAAAGGGAGGCCTAACTCCACGATAATGTGAAGGTTGGTGTAGAAACCTAGGCCCAGGTTGACACCAATCTGGACCAACTTCCCCATCCAAAAGGCAGCAGAATGTGGAGCCTGGTCCTAGCACAATGCCCTAGTCTAGGAACTAAGGCTAAAGAGTGCACACAAGAAGCTACAGACTGCTGTAAAGAATTATAATAGATCCAGATATACCCAAAAATCTAATCCAGAAGAAAAGACATTCCATAACAATTGCAAGTAGACTCAAAGGAAAAAATGAAATTTTCCATGAGAAAAAGAAATGAAATAAGAAATTAAAAAAAAAAAGTTCTAGAAGTGGAAGGAAATAAATAAATTAGAACAGAAAGTGGTGAACCTTGCCAAAGTAACAGAGTTCTTGAAAATTAGAATAGGAAAAACATAAATCTATACTTCTGTGAGAAGAAAACATATTAGAACAAAATCAATAGATTGAAAAGGCAGAAGGAGGGTAAATTCTATGTTATCAAAAACAATTGACCTAGAAAACAAGTCAAAGAGATAATTTAAGAACCAGTGAGGTCTCTGAAAACCATGATTAAAAAAAAATCCTGGACATTATACTTAAAGAAATCATAAATAAAAAGTGCCCAGTTCTGTTAGAGCCTGAGGGCAACGTGAAAATAGGAAGGATTTGTCAAGCACCTCTCAAAAGAAGCTGCAGGAATGACTTAGGAATGTCACAGCCAAAATCTAGAGCTTCCACACCAAAGAAAGAGACCACAAACTGGAAAAGAGTTCAAGTTCTAAGGAACGATAGTCAGAGTCTCACAAGACCTGGAAACTTGTACTATAAATGAGATCTTGAAATATGATGTTCCAAAAGAAAAACAGATAAAATAACCTGCAATGCAGGTGAGAATCATAAAGGCGAAAAACGTGGATCTTGAATGGAGGGAAGGACTTGGAAAAATGTCTGATGAAAGGACTAGAGCTGAATAGGAACTGTGAAATGCAAACACAAGACTTGAGAGAGGGGCTAATTCTCTAACAAAGGGAGAAAAAAGAAGGGTCCCTTAAAACACTTAATGTCTTCAAAAAGTACTTAGGGATTTGGAGTCCCATAGGCTTCACCAGAGGGTCACCCTCCCCCCCCCCCCCCCCCTTCGCTTTTCAGCTCCTTTTTATATGTTATCTTTCCATTAGAATGTGACTCCCTGAGGACAGGGACTGTCTTTCTGCTCCATTTGCATCCTCAGTGCATAGTAAGCACTTAATAAATGCTCACTGAAATAAAAATGATGAGAGTTAACATTTACATGGTGCTGACTATGTGCCAGGGACTGCGCTGAGTGCCTTAATTTCTATGTCATCTGATTCTCACAATGACCATGGGAGGTAGATGTTATTATTATCCCTGTTTTACAGACGAGGAAGCTGAGACAAACAGAGGTTAAGTGACTTGTCCAGGATAACACAGCTAGTAGGTGTCTCCAGGGGAGATTTGTTGACTAGATTTAACTTAATAAAACCAGAGGACCTAGGAGGCGTGTGGGGGGGGGGGTAGTTTTACTCTGAGGGTTTTCAGAAGGGAAAGAAAAGAGTCTTTTGGTAGTATAGCTCATAAGCACTTACTAGCATCCCTCCCCTCTTCCACCTCTTCCCCATCATGATTATGAGATGACAGTAATTAGTCATCCAGACTTAATCATCTTTTTTTAAAAGAAATTATTTAATAGTATTTCATTTTTTCCAATTACATGAAAAGATAATTTTCAACATTCTTTTTCTTAAAGATTTTGAGCTCCAAACTTCTCTCCCTCTTTCTCTCCCTTTCCTGCTCCCCAAGCCAGCAAGCATTCTTTATACAGCTTCTAATAAAGGATATCTACTAAGGAGCATAGTGATGGTGGTTCGTATGAAACATTCAACCCCAAAATTCTGTGATGCAGTCTCCCTCCAGTACCTACCGAGTGTGGACCTACTCTTAGAGATGTGTGACAAGGGGGGTAAACTCAGCTCCTGGGTACTGAAAGTACTTGTGATGTTCCCCTTAGGCAGGGGGTAGTTCTGCTGAATTTCTTCTAGAATTCAGAAGCTACTTTCCCTCAATGTGTCTATTTTGTCCTCGGTTTTCCTTACAAATGCAGAGGGGTACTATTTCAGGACCAGGATACTAACAGTAAATCACCAAATCCTCCACCCTCTGAAGTTCACAAAGTCCTCACCTAACCAGGAAGGGAGGAGGAGGAGGAGACTGAGACCAAGAAGAGCCAAGGCTCTTCTCCTCTCACCTCCCCCTACAAATGATTCCTTTCAGGGGCTTGGCTGGAAACTCCAACCACTAAACTATCAGACATTTAAATCCGGGAATTCCAAACTGGATTGCTATTTTACCAAGGACCCATAGGGTGTAATCAACTTTTCTCAACCAATACTAACACAGTTTGGGGGCAAGACACTGCCTTTTATCCAATATCTTTCAAAGTCTTCTAAATTGATTAACTGATGCACTTAGCCTAAAGCCTATAACTGATTGATAGATTCAATAAAGATGTCTAGGCCTCATTTACAACCAGCTCATAGATTGACTGATTGATTTTATCACCTGACCTTTATCCAGGCATTAGCATCAGGTTACTTCAAGTAGGGCAGAGTAAGAGATTGACACGAGTAAATTTCCACCCCCACTTCACCCCCATTCTTACATATACAATGACAAGAACACTGGAAAAAGTTTTTGAAAGACCCAGGATCTGGGATGAAAACAATTAACTAACCACCTGTATGAGAGGACCTGTGATAAAACGTGTCACCCACTTCTTGACATGCAGATGATGAACTCGAGTCATAACAGAGATAACACATTTTTAGACATGCCCATTGTTTGAATCTGTCTTTTTGCTTACTGATTCCAAGGTGGCTTTTTCCTACTATTTGGGGGGAGGGAGCCTTGATGGTGGTATGAAAAATGAAAAAAACCAGAGTTATTGAAATAGAATGAATTCATAGACAGGCAGGACAGCTTTGAAAATAATGGGCTGAGTCTTTACACTTGTCAAATACTTGTACATGTATACACACACACACACATATATACATACAGATATGTATATACATATATATTTTAAAGCACACAGTATGGAGCAATGAGTTGTAGTTTCATATAAAATTCTCATTTTGTCTTTTATTTTGTATATGAAAGTACTCTCTTTTTGGCATTTAAGTTCAAGATTAAAAATGTTTTAAACTAAAAATCCCATTTCCATCACACACTTGACAGTTCTCTAAAACCTCAGCCTAAAAATGGCTGTTATCCTTATCAGGCTTACGATTCTTCATACATCTACAGCACGCAGAATCAGAGCATCTAAAGGAAGATGGTAAAAGGGAGATGGAGAAGTGAGAGGAAAACAAGGCCACCTGAAGCTCAGCACCTTTAGGACACGCCAAAGATCAGAGTGACTCACCAACTAGTTTCCTGGCCAGTCAGTCGGTCAATAAACACATATTAAGCACTGATTTTGTGGCTAGGACTGTGTTAAATGCTAAGAATTTAAGGAAAAAAAGGGAAAAAGGGGGAGAGGAGAGAAAAAGAGAGGAGAGGAGAGGTAACAGAAGGGGAGGGGAGAAGAGACATGATTCTGGCCCTCAAGGAACTTATAATCTAAAGGAGGAAGACAGCGCACAAAAGGAAGCTGGGATGGGGAGAAAAGGAGAAGGTACTTGATAACTGTGTCCAGAGTAGTGAAGCAGGCAGGAAATGAAGAGCGGCTGGCCAAGTGCCCTCCTTCAATGGAGGTCCTGGGAAGAGATCTCCAACTTGTACCCTCTCCAATCAGAAGGACGAGCCCCAGGGCCAAGGGTACGGATGAGGTATGAGTTCCAAGATTTAAGCAATCTTGCACGATGATGAATGATGAGTTTCCTCGGGGTATGATGGATGATGTCAAGAGAAAAGCAGTCCAGTGAAAGATGGCTTTCCTACATCTTTACTCTCCAAGGCCCATAACCTCAAATTCCAAAGGAAACCCCTGATTTTCAAGATTTCTCCTTATCAGATCCTATTTTTCCCTGGGCTATATTCTGTGTCTTTCAGTAAAGCATGGGTGTCCAATACAAAGGTGATATTTTGTATCAGAGAAGTGCACAGCCATAGAATCTCAGGCCTCAGGGGTCATTTGCCCAGCTTGCACCTGAATGAGAATCCCTCTAAGACAACCCGAAGTGTAGCCATCCAGCCAACAGCTGAAGGCGGAAGGCCTCCCATAATGGGGACTTTGCCACAACCAGACTGCCAGAGCCATCTTTACACACAGAAGAAATGATTTGAAGGTACACACAGAAAGCTCCTAGTTTGATAAACCAGGGTCCAGATGCTGGAAATTACAACAAGAGAAGCCACCGAGGGGCTGTGACAGGCAAAAATAGCAAGAAGTGGGAAGCTCAGTTTGAAATACATCACTGCCTTGTCTATAGAGGACTGGGACAGAGTTACAAAGTGCATAACCCTTTTAGGCAGGAAGGAGACCATTTCCAGAGGATGATCTGACTCCATCCTTGGCCTCTGTGTCTTCAGCAACTACACATACTGCTCTTCAGTCATACCCAGGGATCTGAAAAATATCGGCAGCAGCACAAAGCTGTAGCAGTGTCTTCAAGCATGAAGGACAATGAGAGCAGGGAGGGGAGGGAGGGAGGGAGACAGAGAGAGGGAGGAAGAGAAGGGGGGGGAAGAGAAAGGGGGGAGGGAGGGAGAGAAGGGGAGGGGGGGAGAGGAAGAGAGGGAAGGAGAGAGAGAAAGAAAGAGAGAGAGAGCCAGGGAGGAAGAGAGAGAAAGAGAGAGCGAGCCAAGGAGGGAGGGAGAGAGAGAAAGAAAGAGAGAGCCAGGGAGGGAGAGAGAGAAAGAGAGAGCGAGCCAGGGAGGGAGGGAGAGAAAGAGAGAGAGAGAGAGAGAGCCAGGGAGGGAGGGAGAGAGAGAAAGAAAGAGAGAAAGCAAATACACAAACCCAGAGGACACCCACATAAGCAAAACAATAAAATACTGCAATAAAGGAAGTAACAAATAAAGAAATGGACACAATGAATGAGACTTCTCGTAAAGTAGTGATTCCTAGGGTGGGGTCAGAAGAAGCAGAGATGTTACAGGTGACAGCCTGGATATGGCCCATTTCATATCCCTACAGACCCAGAATCTCCCTTTACCCTCTAAAGAAGAAAAAAAGGATTTTATGAGTGTGGACATTTTTGAGAAGGAATGGTACTGAGCTCCCATGTGAAAGCTCCAGTTTGCAGGGTTTTGAATGCACCAAATTTTGACTCTGGGGCTTAAAAAACTTGCCAGGCAGCACATTCATCCTAAAATTTCACCCTAGACCCCCTTTGTACATGAAGGGAGCCATGTTTCAACAGCAGAGACTCAGAGCACCCTGGAAAGTAAATACCTAAATACCAAACATACCAGACATTCCCCCAAATAAACACACAAAGAAGTTGGGGGTGGAGTGATGGTAGTGGGGTGGCTGGCCCCTGCATATAAGACAAATAAAAACAGATCAGGCCAAAGAAGGTTGGGGGAGGCCCAGATCTCAGCTGAGGGGGCCTCAAACCATTACAGCATCACAATTTTTCTAACCCCTCCAGGGAAGAATGAAGAACTCCCCTTGGAATGCACATTCCACATCCATGCTGACCCCATCATTCCCTAAGGGCCCCTGGCCCTTCTTGCCTCCATCATCTCTCTGGTATTTAGCTTTGTGCTACAGAAGAAAACAAAGCATTCTCTCCCACAAGCCCACTCTCGACTCAACGACGATTGGCCAGATCTGGCCTCTTTGACACAAGATAAGCTTTTTCCTGTGAACAAGTATGTGTATCAATAATAGCTGGAGGATTTTTCTTAACCTTCCAAACACTTATTATTTATAGCTCTCCGTTCAGCTGTTGTGTGTGTTCTTTGTTTTAAAAGGAGATGGAACGGGGAAGACGGAATGAGGGAAGCATGAACCTAATTTTCTAGATTAGCTTTGCCTCTCTGTCAGAAGGAAACCCAGGCCGTCAGTTAGTAAACATTTATTGAGCACATACTATAACCTGGCACTGTGCTAGGCAGTGCCCAAAGAAAGGCAGTCCCTATTCTCAAAGAATCCGCAGTCCAATGAGGAGCTACAATATGCAAGCAACTATGTACAAACGAAATACATTCAGATGAATTGGAGATAATCTCAGAGGAAAGCCACTAAGATTAAGGACTGAGAAGAACATTCAATTAGGAAACTGCTGACTTCAAGGGAAGTGCCCTCTAAGGCCCCTTCCAGTGCTATTACTCTGTAGGAGGGTGTATACAAAAGAACAATTCTTCCCTTTTTAAGAACTAGCTGTATTGTGATTACATCACTTGGACCTTCATATGCTATCACACACACACACACACACACACACACACACTCCCAACTCCACTACTGAACAATTTGTCAGAAGGAAAGGCCTCTGTGTTATGAACAAGGGCACTTCAGAAGGACACTACCTGCCAAGATGATTTACTTGACTTTCAGAAGCCATGGTCTTAGACTAGATGAACACAGATAAGACTTTCCCATGAAAACCTAGTCTTCATGGAGCACTGTGGGTACAAGTTTCAGCTAAACCATAATCATGGAATCTTGGACCCTTAGAGAGTTTCTCAGATAAAGGCCTCATATCTCAAATATATAAAGAACTTTGTTAAACTTCTAAGAATTGGTAAATGCCAATGAAGAAATCAAAACTATATGTAGTCACATGAAAAAAATATTCTGAATCACTATTGATTAGAGAAATGCAAACTAAAATAACTGAGATATCATCTCATACCTAGGAGATTGGCAGAATTGATATGAGGGTGAAGCAACAAAGGGGATGAGGAAATATTGGCATGTTGACTCACAACTGGTAGAACTGTGAACTGATCCAACCATTTTGGAGAGCAATCTGGAATTATACCCAGTTATAAAATTGTGTATATGTTTTGACCCAGCTATACCACTATTAGATCTGTTTCCTAAAGTGATAAGAAAAAAAGGAAAAGAACTTATGTTCTAAAATATTTATAGCAGCTCTCTGTATGGTGGCAAAAAACTAGAAATTGAGGGGATGCCCATCAAATAAGGAATGGCTAAGCAAGTTGTGGTATACGATTGTGTTGGAATACTAATGTGCTGTAAAAAATGATAAGCAGGTTGATTTTAGATAAACATGGAAAGACTCACATGAAATAATGAAAGCGCAGAGTGAAACGAGCAGAAGCGAGAGAACATTACATACAGTAACAGCAATCTTGTTCTAAGAATAATTTTGAACGACTAAATCATTTTGAGTATTTTAGACACTCAAATCAACTACAAAGGACCTATGAAGGAAGATGCTATCCATATTCAGGGAAAGAAATGATTAATAGAAGTATATATGTGTGTGTGTATATGTATGTATATATATGTTTAATATACATACACATATTTGTGTCTAATGGTATAGCCTTCTATAGGTAAAGGAGGGAGGGAGAAAAAAATAAAAAATGCATAGCAGAGAACAAAAAAAACTTAGAAGGAAGCACAGAAAAGCAAGATAAATTTGAAAATGATATGTGGTATTTATTATGTAGTTTTTTTAAAAAAGTAAACAACTTGAAATGGAAATTGATGGTTTTATATTGAATCCTCTTTTTATGTACATAGAAATGTTCCTTTTATATTTAAGTTTGAAATGAAAAAAAATTTAAAAATAAAAATAATTTGATGACTGTATTTCAATATAATTTCAATATATCTGGTTTCCTTTGTGACTCTGTATATTTTATGTTGTGCATTTTCAAATATGATTCTGAGAAGGAATCTATTGGCTTTACCTGACTACCCAAGAGACCCATGACACAAACAAGTTGAAGGATCCTTGAGCTAGGGCAACATCTCATTTTGCAGATGAGGAGAAGGAGGCCTCAGAAGGTGATGTGACTCATCTATAAGATGGGGAGTAGATTGTGTGATGAGGAGTAGGTGTCTAAAGTCCCTTCCAGCTTTTATGTCCATGATCCTATGACTTGGCATAGGTTATACAATCTCCAAATCACAGAGCTGAAAGAAAACTGAGAGGCCACCTTTTCTAATCCATCCTAGAAGCACGGACAACCATCTATAAATTTCCAGTATGTCATCATCTACATTCTACACAAACACATCCTGTAATGAATAAGTCTCATAATGAGTGAGTGACAGGGGAGATCTCTGATCTTTGGCAGGGGCCAGGGCTGAGTGGTCAGGCTGGAATGACCATCTTTCTGAGAATAAACCTTGACAATGTGTGTGACTGCTGCATCTCCTCGGGTGGAAGGTGAACAGAAGCCCAAATCCTGGGTTAACAGACCCAGCTGGGTTGATTTTAATCTCTTCCCATCCAAGTGGGCAAATTGAAGTGTTCTTTGGATCCTGTTCCTTCAAGTGCCCCAAATCCTAGCCCTGGGTTAAGAGAACTCAAAGAGCCTCTGATGTAGTGGGTGACTGGTTCAGGGACAGTAGGTTACAGCCATTCTCTCAAAACACTGTGAGGAACATCCCGCATCTGGATGCTAAGAAAAGACTATTGTGTTTAGAAGAAAAGCTTGGGGGAAAGCAGTACATTTGGGTGACATCCAATGAAAATCATCCTACTAATGAAAACAACTCACATTGTTATAGTAAAATGACATGGAGACACCGTGGATATAGGGCAATCTATTTGACATAGGCAGAAAACATAACTTTTAGGGGAAAAATAAAATACTAGGATATAGATAGATATATTGTATGTACATATATACATATATGAATATATATACACACATACACACACATATATATGTATACATATATATGTATCTACATATAAATACTGTAGCAATATATAATGGCACAAAGTAGCTTTTCTTAACATTCCTATATGGGATGGGGATGGTAGGTTTGAACTTTGTTTCCCTAAAATGTAATCAGGTTTCTTTCACTTCCAAAAGCCCATGAACAGAATCAAGGCAGCAAAGGATCAGTGAAGGGGGGCAGGCGAATGCATCCAGAGGCAAAGCAGTAAAGGAAAGTGTCAACTTTCTTTCACACTCAATTCCAGAAAAGTTGTGCTTGCAATTCACCAACCAACATGCCTGAAACTCATCACTGCATGTAAGGGGTGCTATTATCAGAAGTGTAACTAGTGCGGGGTCACCAGAACTTTACCCTAGGACATAAAATTCAGAATGAAAAAAAAAAAAGCTAATACATGTACCCTCCTTTGGCAGAGAAGGAACTGTGAGCTCAAACAACAAAAAAGAGTAAGTTTCGATTCTGATTTCTGAGCGACAGCAGAGAACAGCTTGTTCACTCCCTCCCTTTTTCCTTCTATCTCATTTTTCAAAATCCTCAACCCACCCAATCCCATCATCTCCCCAGGGCTTTTTCTTCTCCCTCTCTCTTTTCCCCAAGGACCTCCCTTAGCAAGCAGTAACAGCTCCCTCTGTGAAGCTAAGTAATAATCCATTGCTACCTTTCCTCCTGCAATTTGGGTGGGAGGGAATAAGAAAAAAGCCTCAGACGTAGCAAAAAAAAAAAAAAAAAGAAAGAAAGAAAAGAAAAGAAAAGAAAAGAAAAGAAAAGAAAAGAAAAGAAAAGAAAAGAAAAGAAAAGAAAAGAAAAAGAAAAAAAAAAGCATGGGACTCCAAATCCTGCATGTTGGATTAGCTGAGAGATTTCTTCCAAATCTCTGACTGTAAGTCAGTGACCTAAGTCACTATAAGTAACTAGTTCTCTCTCCCACTCGACTGGATTTGCCTTTTTAAAAAAAAAAATCTAATCACTAAATACAAAATAAGATATTTTGTGCTGCTTGCCTTAGTTGGTTCAGTTTGCTTCAGAAAGCAGTTACCCCAGGCACTGATGTTACTGATTATGTCTCTGGACATTACTGAACCTAGCATTCCTTCTGACATGTTTGCCCTCAGTGGGGGAAAAAAAACAGAGAGACAAACCTTGTGCAAGGATATTCCATTCATAATAGGACAGCTAGAGAGCTGGGCATGGAGTCAGGAGGACCTGAGTTCAAATCCAGCCTCAGACACTTACTAGCTGTATGATCTTGGGCAAGTCACTTAATCCTGTTTGCCTTAGTTCCTCATCTATAAAATGAACTGGAAAAGGAAATGGCAAACCACTCCAGTAACTTTGCCAAGAAAACCCTAAATGAGGTCATGAAGAGTAGGATATGACTGAACAAAAACATTCCAGGGGAAAATGCTCCTTCAATATCAAGCGCTATTCTAGCTACCCTCAGTTATCCAAGTAAAATGATGTTTTGTGTCCTGCTCTGAATTAAACCATCTGAATTTAAATGACTTAAAAACAGAAATTGCCATTTTATCCAGAAGACAGAAGATAAAGTCCCTGGCTTACAATAAGTAAAAAAAGCAAGCTCAGTTTTTAGACTATGCTCAACACAGATTCATGCCAATTATTTTCTGGCACAAGGCATCTATACATATGACTACAAGACCAGGAGAGATACAGCCTCCAGATCCAGGGCTCTGAATTCCAGATGATATAAATTCTAAGAAGCGACAACACTAAATTCTTTCATAGCCAGGAGCATGGAAATCAAGGAAAGAAGAAAGGCAATTTCAAGATGAGTGATTGGTATAATGAAATTGATGTAATTAAATTTCAGAAAGAGTGATTGATGTTCAAGGAATGGTTTAGCAATGTTGGGGCATGTGGCTCACAGTGAACTAAAGCACTAAAATCTTGTGCTATGGAGAGGCTTTCCAATCCTTAGAAAAGTGAGAATGCCTTACTCAAATAATACTTTGATTGTGTAATAATTATAAATATATAATTATATAAATATGTAACATATAAAAATAATTATAAATATATAAAATTTCACACACACATATAAATGATATATGTGACAAAAGTGGAGGCAAAAATGCTGACTTGGTTCTCAATCTTTTTTCCTAGCATTCAAGGTCCTCCACAATATGAAAACCACTTGATGTTTTGAGCCTTGGCTTATATCACTACCTTCTACACACTTCACTATAAAGCCAGATTGGTCTGTTCTCTTCACTGGGAAGATACATTGTGCTCCTCTTGTCTATGTGCTTGTTCCTTATGCCTGGTGGGTCCATCTCTCTGACTTTGCCCAAATCCTACCCATTCTCTAAAAAAAGAAATTGATATATTTTGTTTGATAAGCTGGGACTTAGAGGAAGCCAGGGAAGCCAGGAGGCAGAGATGAGGCAGTAGGACATTCTACCACAGCTTGTCCATTGCCATACTATATGTTACGGCATTGAGATCACCTGTGAGCTGCTAATGGCACTTCCCAAACACTGAATGTCTTCAATCACCCAAAACAGTTCAACAAAACCACCTAATCTTTGTTAATGTTGTTAATAGAAAGGCTGTTTTATCTCTGATAAAACAGTGTGTATTGTGTTCAACCCTTGTCTTGACCAGTTGTTGTAGTTGCTGGGTATACTGTTCCTTGGGTTCTGCTTTCTTCTCCTCCCTATTACTTGAACCAAGTCTTCCTACATTTCTCTAAATTTCTCAGATTTGTTTTTTTACAGGCAATAATATCCCACTGTATTCATATAGCATAACTGATTAAGCTATTCCCCAATCATTCGTCACATATTTTGTTTCTGGAGTTTTATGTCATTATGAATATGTTGCTATTGGTATTTTTAAAAAATTTTTCTTATGGGTAACAACCTCTTTAGGCTATAGGCCCAGTTGGTAACCCTAAGTCACTCATTTTGGTCATGCCCAGCTCTCCATGACCCCATTTTTGGGGTTTTCTTGGCAAAGTTAATGGAGTGACTTGCCATTTCTTTCTCCAGCTCATTTTACACATATGGAACTAGGGCAAACAGGGTTAAGTGACTTGCCCAGGGTCACACAGCTAGTAAGTATCTGAAGCCAAATTTGAACTTATGAATATGACTCTTCCTGATTCCAAGCCCAGAGCCACTATGCCACCTATCTGACCTAAGTCAAAGCCACCATCTTTTAAAGTTCAATTCAAATACCAACTCCTTCAGGAAGTCTATCCCAATTGCCCATTCCCCACCCTACCCCAATCAGTAATGATCTCCTTCCCTTTCAGAATTTATCAAGCACTTCACAACAGCACTCATTGTGTACTATAGCTATCTGTGTTTGAGTTATACTTGCCTATCTCCACTAAATACACTGTGAGCTCCATGAGAGCAAAGACCTTGTCTTATCTAAACTTTATTATCTCCCCTAGGGTCTGATACAGAGCTCTACAAATAATAGGGGTCTATAAGATCTCTGCTGAATGCGTAAATGAATGAAATTTAAAGATGGTAATGATCAGTATATTCCAATATTCATTCATCAAGTATCTGTTGAGAACCTAGGACATATGAGGCTCATGATCAATGCTTTGCAGGGAGAAGGAAGGGGAGGTAAGGTGAAGTGATCCACCTAGGAAAGATTTTTGCTTCCCCCCAAATCACCCTGTATCTATTTTGTATATATCTACATATATGTATTTTGTCTCCCCCTGGCTAGACTGTACATTCCCTTGAAGACAAGGAATATTTCTTTCATTTTTGTCTTTGTCTCTCAGACCTTAGCACAGTGCCTAATACAAGAATAAATGTTTAATGAATGGTTGTTTACAAATCAAAAGATGAGTCCCAGCCCTCTCAAGGACCTCATGATCTCTTTGGAAAGATGCTTTCTGTGATCTCATCAGCATGGGTAATTCCTATGTTACAGCACACCAAAAGTCCCCTAAGCTTCAGATGATGACATTCTTGAGTTCTTCGCAGAGTAACCAACCTACCAATCAGCCTTTCCAAATTCAGCTTGGCTGGACAGTGGACCACGACACTCCAATGCTTGCCACCTTGCTTGTCAGTGAATAGGCACTCATTATACAAGTAGTATGTACCAGACACTAAGCTAAGCCCAAAAAAAGGCAAAAGATAGTCCCTGACTTCACAGAGCTCACAATCTAATGGCGGGGGACAACGTACAAATGATTATGTATCAACAAGATAAATACAGGATGGACTGGCAATGACTGAGAAAGGCAAGGTGCTAGAGTTAAGGTAGATTGGGAAAGACTTCCTGTAGAAAGCTGCCTCCAGGCTTCCCTGCCTTCCTCTAAATCCCAGCTCAACTCTATCTTGATTTCATAGATAAATAAAAGAGCTAACAAAGATTGTTGGGTGTGAAGGAGAGCAACATATTAAGAATTGTAGCTATGGAACAGATTGGAAAGGAAGAATTAGCAGTAAGGAGACCAGCTTGGAAATTATTACAATACTCCGTGGACAACAAATGCAGCACAGACCATTGTACTTATAAGATTTAAATCCTGGTTCTGAATTTACGAACTGTGACTTTGGACAAATCCCTTGACCCCTCTGAGCTTCAGTTTTCTCACTTGTAAAGTGAGGTTGATCACTGCAATATCTACCATAAGCTATAGCAATATGAATTACATTATTATGAACAGTCTAAGTAATAGGTGCTGATGAAGTAACCAAAGTGGACATGAACAGGAAGAATGGAGAGGAGGAGGTGCTTGGGGAGCTATTTTCAAGGTTGAGTCCTTACAACCGTGTCTGTCTCTTTGTGACCTCATTTGGGATGTTCTTGGCAAAGCAATGGAGTGGTTTGCCATTTTCTTCTCCAGCTCATTTTACAGATGAGGAACTGGGATAAACAAGGTTGAATAACTTACCCAGGCTCACACAACTCTTAAGTGTCTGAAGCCAGATTTGAACTCATGCAGATGACTCTTCCTGATTCCAAGCTCAGTGCTCTATCCACTGTGACACCACCCATAAGTGACAATACATGAAAATGACTTAGATTGGATAGGGTGGGAAAGAATGGTCAAACTGAGAAATAACTTGCTGAATAACAGAGAGAACACTGGTGCTGCTAACCGACATAGGAAAGTCAGAAGAAAAGAGCAGATTTATTGCAAAGATGAAGAGTTCAGTTTTGGACATGTCGTGTTTGAGACACCAATGAGACAGCCAGTTGGGGAATGCAGGCTCAGAGCTCAAGAGATAGAGAAGTCATGGTTAGAAAGACAGGTTTGGGAGGCTGGGTCTTAGTTTCTTCATTTATAAAGTAAGTTGGGCCAGAGCAGCAGTTTTTAACATTTTTGTGTTGTGGACCACTTTGGCAGTCTGGTAAAGCCTATGGGCCCCTTCCCTAAATAATGTTTTTAAACACACAAAATAAAATACATTGGATTACATAAGCAATAGATTATATGGCAATACAATTATCAGAATATTTTTAAGAGTATTAAATTAAAAAAATAAAGTATTTTTTAAAAATTCATGGACCCTAGGTTAAGAACCCTGGGGCTAGATGATCTCTAAGGTCCCTTTCAGGTCAAAAATTTTATGATCTTTAATCATGAGCACAAAAGTAATAACCGAAGCTGTAGTATCTAACCATTTTAGTGGGGTTGGGCTCTTCATGACTCCATCTGGGGTTTTCTTGGCAAAGATACTGGAGTGACTTGCCATTTCCTTCTCCAGAAGCTGGAGAAGGAGATGAAATCATAAATGTAGAGATAGAAGAAATGATAACCAAGAACAAACAGACAGTCCTGGGCAGTCACTCCCATTTATGGGATAGGAGAAGAAGAGCACTACAGACAAGTAATTAGGAAGATCTCTATCACAGAAGCCGCAGGAAGAGATAGTTTCTAGAAAGACCATCATCCACAATGTCAAATGCAGCAGAAAGATCAAGAAAGATAATGACTAGGAAGTTGTTGGTGAATTCTGAGGCAGCACAGTGGTGGGGGTGGCAGCCAGATTCTGAGGAGTTAAGGAATGAGTAGGTAGAAAGGAAGTGGGGGCATCAAGTGAAGATTACTCTTCAGAGATAATTTAGTGGTGAATGGAAATAGACAGTATAAAAGTATAAGAAACTGGCAGGGCACAAGGAAGACTTTTTTTTTTAGTATAAGGAAGAAATGATTTTATTTGCTGTTAAAGGAGATGAAGCCCACGGAGAGCGAGAGACTGAAGATCCAGGAGAGATGGGGAATACTTGATGAAACAAGCTTAAGAAGACCAAAAGGATGGAATCAAGGGCACAAGGGGAATTGGTCAGCAGTTCAGCTGACTAAATGACTGTTCAAGGATGGCACTTAAGTTAACACATTTTTTTTAGACTAACTCAAGACATCAGAATACCTAATATCAGTTTGACTGTTAGTTTAGTGATTCTAAGGGGCATAAATCGAGCTTCTTCATATTTATGACGAAAAAACTGAGGACCCAGAGAAATTAAGAGATACATCCATGGTCACATAATAAGTGGCAAGTTGGTTCTAGAACCCTGATCTTGACTATAAATCCAGTACTCTGAAGAGTAACATAGCCATCACAGAACTTCGAGCACCTAAAACATTGTTATGTACCCTCAGGGATTTAAAAACTCCTCAGCAATGTAACTGTAGAAAGCGTAGTATTGAGGCAGAAGAAAAATGCATTCTAGTCTTGCAGTTGCTCCCAGATATAAACCATATTTCCATAGAAAATCTTTGCATCTGAAAGGATACTAGCAATGCAAAGGGAAGAAAATCCTCTCCCCTCTTCAGACAATAACTTTTGAATAGCCAGTGGCCTACACAGAAATTGGCATTGCTTCCAAAAAGGACTGAACCAAAGCAAGATTTTTGTTGGAGCAGAAAAGAGGAAAAGGATATGGGAGATGGGGGAGTGAGGGTAGGGGAGAGTGGAAATATGCTATCCTTCATGTGCAAAGATGATAATAACTTGCCTCTAATAACACTGACTATGTGACCTGGAAAAGTCACTCAATCTCTCAGGGCTCTAGGTAATGCTCTAAGATTACAAGAAACAGAGAAAGCGCCAACCTGCACCAGTAGAAGGAATTTCCTCACCTGGGAGTTACCTATTCCAATGAAATCCTCAGCAGTCACTGCTTCTCAAGAGCCAGGAAAAATTCTTGCCACCATAGCACAGCTAAATAGTTCAACATCAGAAATGATTATGGGTGTTATTAGTGGAAATGACATTAAAGAAGATTCAATACCATCTGCTTTGCTACTGTACCCTAAAAACCATGGGCCTTTCCATCTTGCAGCTGAAAACTCCAATATATGTTGGTTTGTCCCTTAATAGAATGATAACCCCTTAAGAACAGAGTCTATTTCCACTTTTCTATTTGTATCCACAACACTTCCCATATGCTCCAGCACGTGTTAAGAGTTTAATTTTTTGAAAAACTATTATCTGTTCATCATAAAACGCTAGGCCTGGAATCAGGAACTGACTCCTCTTCCTGAGTTCAAATCTGGCCTCAGACACATACTAGTTGTGTGGCCTAGGCAAGTCACTTAACCCTCTCTGCCTCAGTTTCTTCATCTGTAAAATGAGCTGGAGAAGGAAATGGCAAATCACTTCAGCATCTCTGCTAAGAAAATCCCAAATATGGTCATGAAGAGTCAGACAGGACTGAAAAATGACTAAACAATAAGTGCAGACATTTTGACACTGGAACATCACAACAACCCTTTGAGAAAGGTGCTATTGCTATCCCCATTCTGTTCATTAGGAAACTGAGGTTCATAGAGGTTTTAAGTAACATTATCATTTTTTTAATTAAATCATAAATATAGAACTGGAAGACACCTCAAAAGCCATCTAGTCCAATGGCCCCTCCTCATTTTATAGATAAGGAAACTAAGGCAGAAGTTAAGAGGTTCATTAAAGGTCTCACAGGTCATCATCTAAGGAGAGAATTGAACATAGGCCCTGACTTATTCAGAGTCACACAGTCCTCATCACCTCTGTTCAGCTATAATCAGTAGGGAATCCCCAAACACAGGGAACATCTAGACAGAGTAGCTTTCTGAGTCACAATGACCTCAACCAGTGGGATCTTTCAAGTGTATTCAATTCTAGGATAGGCACACAAATCAAAAAACTTCTAGAACATTCATACCCTCACAGGGCACTGATGAAGATAGAAATGGATGAAGTGGGATGAAGTGACCAACTTTAGAAATTAGCCCCAAACCAGAATGAATGAATATCTATTAAGGTTCATGATGCCCGTGGCCTATCCAACAATCAAGAAAAACATGTGCTGAGCTCACTCTGGGCATCACTCACCTAGATCAAAAACTTTACTCTCTTTTTTTGAAAAGAGCAATTAAAAAAAAAGTTTTTAAAGCAACACCAAAAAACTCTTGAGACTAATAAATAAGGTGTTGAAATCAAAGTGGGAAAATGCAGCATTTCAAGGATGGGTGGAGAGAATCTGTCCCCAAAAGGAACAGATTGAGAGAATCTCTGCCAACAAGGTTTGAGACAGAAAAAGCGTCTGAGTCAGGAAGAAAAAGGCCAATGCTATTCTGAAAAACTGCAAATTAAAAACCAAATGTGCAATATTTGTTGGCCATGCTTCACTGACTTTAAAAAAAACAACAACACTCTAACACAGTTGTGCTTAAGCCAATATTTACCTAGCTTATCAGCTAGTTTAGGGTAATTTCTTGTGCTCAGATTGCACACAGAAAATCATTATCTGTCGCAGGCATAGACTTGCTGAAGAACACTTAGAATGGAGACAGTTAACTGCCCTGCTCCCTACCCGCAAGGCTGCCTGGTGTCATCCCAGGTTGGCAAGCCAGCTCCTGCTCAGCTGCTACCCAGAAGCCAGCACTACATTTTTTCTTAACAGAATCGCAGAATTTCAGTAAGAAGTCCTCAATAGCCATTTAGTCCAATCTACACCTTAAAAGAATTCCTTCCACAATTTATTCAACAAGTAGCCTTGGTTCGAAGATATCCATCCAATGAGGAGGAAGCCATGATCAATCAATCAATCATTCTACAAGGTTTTAGCATTACTATCTGCCAGATACTATCCTAAGTTTTGTGAATGCAAAGAAAAAGCAAAGACGTCCTCTGCCCTCAGGGAGCTTATAGTCTATAAAATGGGAAAAACAATATGCCTTTCATATTGTTAGGGTTAGAGGCACAGCACCCTCAAAATCCAGAAAATCCCTGTAAAATTTTTTGGTCCTACCTTCATATCAGAAAGGAAGTCTTAGTTATTATGATATTAAAAGAGAAAATATGTTGCTATTAAACAATACTATACATACATTTTATGCATTTCTGAGTTTCTAAACTTGACCTTTGCATGTCATCTGCAGCTTCCACAAAGCTGTCCCCCAAAATTCCCATTTAATATGTTATGCTGACCTGTGATATATCAAAACCACAATGGGGAAAGTTGCAATGTGGAATGGATAACTGTACATAGAAAGTTACATACAAGATAACAAGATTACAAGACAAATATAATTGAGATACAAGGTAACGAGAGAGAGAAAGAGAGAGTGAGAGAGTTAGAGAGACAGAGAGAGATCAGCAGCTGAGAGATCATGACAGTATTTCAGCTGAGACTTGAAGGAAACCAGAGATTCCAAGAGGCAGAGATAAGGAAGGAGAGCATTCCAGGTAGCAGAAAAAACAGTTAATATGAAGGTGCAAAGATGGGAGATGGAACTGCATGTAGGCCAGTGTTGTTGGACCATAAAGTGGGTAGAAGGAAATCTGGACAGGTAGGAAGGGGCCAGGCTGTGAAGAGCTATGAATGCCAAAACAGGGAAGTTTATATTTTGATCTTGAAGTCAAGGTAGAGTCACTGGTATTTACTGAGCAGGGAGCAGGAAGTGTAACCATACTTTTGCCTTAGGAAAATAACTTTGGCTCCATGTAGAGGATGAACTGGAGAGGGAAGGTGAGGCTGGGAGACCAATGTTGCTACTACAATAGTCTGAGCAAGAGGTGATTAAGGGCTAAATCAGACTGTTGGCTATGTGAATGGGGATACGGGATGCACACAAGAGAAACTGCACAGAGAGAAGCAACAATATTTGGCAATCCTTTGGAAGGTGATATAAGTGAGAGTGACAAGAAGAAGATGTTATCAAGACTGCAAATCTGATGATCTGAAGATCAAGACCTTTGATCATGACAGATTGAGAAGGGGTTAGGTTTGGGAGCCTGAGGAAGGAGTATGAATGGAGAGAGAAAATGGGTTCCATTTTAGAAATCTGAGATGCCTTGTGGGACATCCAGTTGAAAATGCCCAACAGGCAAGTGGTGGCATGAGACCAATAAGATATTAAATGGGAATTTTGGGTGAGTTTTGCAGAAGATGCAGATGACATGCAAAGGCCAAGTTTAGAAACTCAGAAATGCATAAAAATAAGTATAGTATTGTATAATAGCAACAACCCTCTGAAGCTCAGAAGACAGACTGAGGCAGGCTATATAGGTCTAGGATATACCATCAGCATAGAGATGACAACTGAACCCAGCACATTCCATTTTGGGATAACTTGAATGGTTAGGAAGTTTTCCTTGCTTCAGTGTTAAATTTGCCTCTACATTGCTCCTAGAACTCTCTTCTGGGGCCAAAAACAACAAGGTTAATATCTCTTCCACGTGAAAACCCTTCAGATATTTGAACACAGGTATTGGGTCACCACATATCACTACCCCAACCCTCAAATCTTCTCTTCTCCAGGAGAAATATGCCCTGCTCCTTCAGGTGGTCCATATCTTGGTTGTCCTACTCTGGACATTCTCCAGGTGATCAATGACCTTCCTAAAATGGGTGCAATGCTAATGAGAGTTAAAGATCTTCCCTATCCATTGATGGGCCTGCCTATTAAGGGAAGCTTGATTAGAGGAGATTTTTTTTGTTGGAAGGCCCACACCTTTTGTTAATTTCTAATGAGGTACTGGTTCTCAAAGTTGTGATGCCCTGTGGCTCTGAAAAGTGTATAGATACTCTGAGGTGAGGTTTTACCTTGGGGCTTACTCACAGGAAGTGTTTGTTTGGCCAGATGAGACTCTGGGCAGCCTCTAAGGAGCCCTCCTACTTTGAAAACCTGGATGTTGGTGCTTTTCTCGCTGGTAACTATGTATGTATGATCAGATAGTTGGATCTGTCTGTTGATCTCTGGTATATGCATTGCTTATGGTAAGACAGTTGGAAGCCCTGTCTGTTGATCTTTGTTTCTCTGTTTGTATTTTCTCTGAAGTTCAGGGTGCTGACTTTTCTCCCTGAACTAAGTGAATGATATATGTGCTTGATTAACGTGATTGTTGGCCCTTCCAAAGTTGCTTTACTTTTAGAAAAGCAGATTTAAGAACCAATACATCAGTCCCTCTTGTGTATGCCAGGCTGCTTACTGATACAATGGGGCACCCAGAAGTGAACAGACTATCCAGATGTGGTTTAACAAAAGGCTGAAAATAATCAAGGTTATAAAATCCTCATTCTTGGACACTACACTTTTCTTAAGGCTGCTTGTGACCACATAAGCTTTCTCAATCATATCACACTGATGACTCATACTGAGTTTGGAGGTTACTAACACCCCCAGATCTTTTTCAAGAAGGTTGCTTTCCCTATCTTGCACTTGTGAATAAGATTTTTTTGAACCCATGTATCTCTATTAAATTCCATCTGATTCAATCTGGCCCAGTTCTCCAGCCTGTCAAGGTCATTTGGGATCTTGACTGCATCATCCAGGCAACAAACATGTATTAAGCACTTAGTATTTGCCAGGTGCCATGCCTCCCAACTTATGTAACCTGCAAATTTGCTAAGCATGTATCAATGCCATTAGCCAAGGTATTATCTAGATAGAGGCAGAGATCAAATGTTCTGACACTCTCTCCATTCTTCTTTCACAGCCTCTTTTGCCTTTGTTCCAGAACACTGATGGAGGGCATTGAGCCAATGCTGACACAGGGTACTGGGTTATCTTCCTTTGGAAAGGTGTAAAATCTTGCTCTCTTTTTTCCCTCTCCCACCCACAATGTTACTGTCCACCAGAGACTTGGTCTTTACAGCAACACATGCAACTTAACATATCACAAAATAAAGACCTAAGATATTTTGCAGAGTTGAATTCCTTAATATTAAAAAGAACTGCACTTCTTAAGAAGTAAGATTGAAGAGTCTCTATTGAGATACTCCATGCCTATTGAATCTACTCCTCATTCTATTTTAGCATTAGCCCCATGCCACCCTTCACATCAACCCTCTCTCCATACATCTCTTCTCAGTTCACCTTAGTTTCCTTAATAATTGTTTCTGTTTTCCTTTTTATGACACTTTTTAGTGATTTTGTTTTTCCAGGGATAACAGAGAGTGCTGAACTTAGGAGTCGGGAAATCCTGAGTTCAAATCTTGCCTCAGACACTTATTAGCAGTGTGCTCAGCCTCTCTCAGCCTCTGTTTCTTTATAAAACGGGAATAACAGCACCTCCCTCCCAGAGGAGTTGTGAAGATCATTATGAGTAAAGTGTTTTTCAAACCTTATAGTGCTTTAAATCGCTAACTATTATGTGATCTGAGCCACAGAACAATCCTGAGAGGCAAACAAAGCAGATGTTTTTATCCATAGTACAGTAAGAATAGGGCTGTATCTGAAGTGAATCCTGGCTCTTCTACTTGCTATCCGTGTGACCTTGAGAAAGTCACTTCCCTACCTCTTGGTCTCGGTCTCCTCACCTGTGAAATGAAGCAATTGAACTAGACTATCTCTTCAGTCTCTTCCTGCCTTAGATCTATGATCTTATTCTCCTCGTTTAATAGATGAGGACACTTAGACACAGAGGTTCAGTAGCCTTCCCTAAGATCACAATTTGATTAGTTTTCAGATCGATAAGTGTATTAAGTGTCTCTCATGTGATAGATACTATTAAGACAGCTGGTGGCACAGTGAATAGCACACTGGGCTTCAAGTCAGGAAGACGAGTTTGAATCTGGCCTCAAACAGTAACTGTGTGACCCTGGGTAAGTCACTTAACCTGTTGCTTCAGTTTCTTCAACCAAAAAGTAATCATTATGATATATTAATTATATTGTGTTATTTGTTATATAATCATATATTTTATATAGTTACGTTAAATATTATGTATTATTAATACATAATCATTATAAATATCAGGTGATAGTAATAGCACCTACCTCACAGGTGGATCAAATGAGATCATATTTGTAAAAGGGATTAGCACATTTCCTGGCACATAGTAGGCACTACATAAATGTTTGCTCCTTTTTATTCCTTTCCTAACTTCCTTACTATTACAGTAGGTTGGGGATGAGAGATAGGAAGCAAGGAAATATTAGATATGTTCTCTGCCTTCAAAGGATTTACACCCAAGACAGAATTTGAGCCCAGATCTCCACATTTCTAGTTCAGAGCTGTCCACTATGCCAGAAAGAAATTAAAAGCAAACAAACAAACAGAAACCCTCTATGTTTGAAGCCAATGTTAGGGAAATGTTTTTGCTTATTAAAATAAAATGTGATTTTTAAATATACGCTAGAATTGATGAATGCACTGAAGGCATCCTATCAAGAAGTCAAATTCAAGGGAGGTTCTTTTATTATTTAGCATTTCAGAATCATGTAGGAATGTGAGCTGCACTCATGAAAGAGAAGCAAAGAAATGGTGCTCTGTATGTGCAAGTAATGACTTGTCATCAAGGCGGGACAATTTCCATAACACTCTAGGCATATTCCTAAGATTCTAGACCACTAGGCACAGTTCTGAGGACAACAGGTCAAGGCAGCTTCCCTTCCTAAAAGTGAAGGTTACCCCACAAATCTCCAGAGGCTTGTCCCTGGTGGTCTTCTTAGAGAGTCTGACCCTGACTGCAACTGTAGAACTATTGAAATGCAAAATGTAAATTCCAAATCTGTTTACTCTTAAGTGCAAACATCCTAGCCCAGTAATATTGACAGCCAGACCTCAACTTCCCTATTAAATTAAACATAAATATAGTGGGGCTTTTCTCTTCTCAAATCAAGTTGCTAATATTAAAACGGAGACTTTAATTGGATAACTGGGCTAGCCTCACAAATAACCTGAAGTATATATTCCTTTTGGCTGTCATCTGGGGAAATTTTGTATGCGTGTGTGTGTGTATGTGTGTGTGTGTGTGTGTGTGTGTGTGTGTGTGCTTTATAACATCTAGGGAAGTTATGTGTGTGTACATATATATGTATGTCTGTATATGTGTGTATTTTACACACATTTAAATTTTTTCTTATGGGAAGATAAAGCACTTATTAAGATCTTACTGTGTACCAGGCAGGCAGCTAGATGACTCAGTGGACAGAAGTCTGGGCCAGGAATCAGCCTCAGACACTTACTAGCTATGTGACCCTGGGACCCTGTTGGTCTCAGTTCCTCATCTGTAAAATGGGCTGGAGAAGGAAATGGCAAACCAGTCCAGTATCTTTGTCAAGAAAACTCCAAATGGGATCACAAAGAGTTGGACGCAACTGAAATGACCCAACAACATGTCAGGGAATACAATACAAAAAAAGCAAGGCAGCTCTTCACCTCAAGAAGCTTACTTTTCTAACTGGAGGTGGGGAAGAAGACTGGAACAGAAAGGAGGAAGCTGGAAGAGACAGGTAGCCCATGAAGGGACAAGGTGGAAAATTCCAAAGAGTCAAGAACTTATCCAGTATCTCTACATAGAGTAAGCACAAGTAGTGACAGAGGATTTTCAACAAACATATATTAAGCAGCTACTATATGATAGGCATGATATAAAATATTAGAAAACAAAGACAAAAATGAAACAATACCAGTCCTCAAGAAATATATATCCTACCGGGTAGAAATAACATTATACAGAGACATAAAAAATATTTCAAAATAAACAAAGTATTTTGAGGAGGAGTGGGGGGGTAGAGGGCCAATGACTGAGGAGATCCCAGAAGGTCATTTGCAGGAAGTGACTCCTATGCTCAGCCTGGAAGGACACCAGGAACTCTAAGAGTTGGAGATGAAGCCCATGGGGGCCCAACCTTTCCCTGAGAAAGAAGGAAATTTTGAGTTTCTTCAAAATCATGATATCTTAAAGGCCAGAGGTGGTAACAGTGTAATTGGTATGTATGTTACCACTTATGAGTTGGGGAAGTGGACAAGGAGATTTTTATTAATTTAAGAAGCACCAACTCTATACAAAGAACCACGCTGGGAAGTGGGATCAAAATGAAACAGACCCTCCCCTCAAGGAGCTTATAGTCTACTGGATAGATACAACATATAACCAAATATGCCAATATGAAATATAAAGAAGAGTAAATACAAAGTAGTTTCAAAGGGCCAGTCCTGAGTTCAGAGATCTGATGATAAAACTTTTTTTTCCTCTTCTTTACTTTTAAAGTAGTTTTTTAGTTTGAATACTTTTATTCTGGCCACACTCAATTAACTCACTAGGGAATCCATATAAAGAAAAGTATGACCACTTGTCAAGTAAGCTGTAAAGAGGATACTTTTGGGGGGCATGATTGGAACAGGTGGAGATTTATTAAGTCCTTTCCAGCTCTGAAACTGATTTAGTGAAGACAAGGTAATGACAGTTGGCTTGAAGATCCACCAACTAAGCATTCACAATCACAGATGAATATCTGCTCACTGAACCCAGATGGCTCTGGAGGAGGAAGTGAGATTGGTGACCTTACACAGCCCTCCCTCACTCAAATCAAAGTCAACTTCAAGTCATGTCATCCTCTTGATGTCTTGGTTCTTTTCAAGAACAAAGGACCTGTGAGTGAGTAGCAGCTGCTCTGCTCTCCTCCCCTCCCCTCCTCTTCCTCTCTCCTCTCTTCTCCTTCACCCCTCCCCTTCCCTCCTCTACTCTCCTGGTTGCTCTACTCAGGGAAAGATATACTTTCATGGCCAAAAGCTGCATTTTTTCCTTTGGGTTTACTGGCTACATTTCTTGCTGAAAGACCAAACCTTAAACCCAATTCATTCTGGAGCTCATAGAATGGACAACAGGTCCCCACCTACTTAGCACAGAGTAAATGTAACTACTAAATAGTAACTGTTTCTCTTTTACCCTGGAACCCTGAGGATCTTTCCCTACCAGTTTGATTTTTTTTTTTTAATTAAAAGGGACCATCCCTCGAATAACCGCTAGAAGAGGCCTATTCATAGAATGGGTGTATCTCACTCAAAGTGAGAATGTGATAAGACCTTGCCTAAAATGGCCAGGGTCTCACATGGCATCCTGGGCCATCTCAAACTATCCTGATGAATATCAGGCCACTGGACCCAGAGGGCTCTGGAGGAGAAATTGAAGTTGGTGACCTTGCACAGCCCTCCCTCCCTCAAATCAAAGTCATGTCATGCAAGTCATGTCATCATCTTAATGTCACGGTCACAATCTACTGATTCATCATGTGGTCGTGTTCATAGAGGTATTTCAGAAGGAAGAGAGAAGGGAAATATAAGGGAAAGTGGAAAACAGAAGGAAGCAGGAAGGAAATAAAAAGAACTACAAAAAGGTAGGGGGGAAATTAGTCTTCAAAACCACAGCACAGGAGTCATCACAAGGAACCCTGGGCTACAGGTGAACAGTTTGCCTATATTTCCATTTTATCTAGCAGAATGACCCAAACCTCTTTGATGTGTCACTCTGTGGCCTAAAAACCACCTGGTAATCTTCAAGAATACAGTCCGGTCAGGTATGATAGCACATACCAACATCTCTGCTACCTGGAAGGCTGAAGTTGGTGGATCTTTTGAGCTTAAGAGTTCTGAGCTACAGTGAGCTAAGTCCATCATCAGGTGTTCAAACCAAAGTTTGGTATTAATGTAGTGGGTAAGTCCCTGGGGAGGAGGGAGAGGACCACCAGACTATCTAAGAAGGGGCAAATTAGCTTAGGTCAGAAACAGAGGAGGTCAAAGCACCTATGCAGATTAGGATGAGAGACCGACCCATGCATGTCCAGCCTGAGTGAGGTACTAAGACCCAGTCAGGAAGGAAGGAAGGAAGGAAGGAAGGAGAGGGATGGAAGAAGGAAGGAAAGAACAGAGGGAGGGAGGGTGGGAGGGAGGAAGGAAGGAAAGGAGAGAGGAAGGAGGAAAGAAATGAAGGAGGAACTAAAGGAAAGAAGGAATAAAGAAAAAAATGTGTCCTCTCTCAATCTTTATCATCACCATGACCATAGAACAGCAGGAAAATTTGTAGCTAACAACTGCCTTCAAAGAACAAACCTGGCTATTTCCCTCAAAACATATCTGGTCACATACTCCAGACTGAAGGAAGATTTTTTAGCAAAGGAAAAGAAAACAGTGACCTTCTGCCTCCCAGCCTATCTTCAAGATTCTCACAATAAGCACAGTGCCTGGGCACATAGTTGGTGTTTAATAAATGTTGATTGATTGACTGACAGAATGAAGATGAGTGTCGGAAGGACAGAAAGATTAGTCCAAAAAAGTATCTGACCAACCTAAAGGTTAAGTCAGAAATGGACTGATTTGTCCAACACATACACACACACGCATGCGCACATGCACACGAACATGCATGCACATGTGCACACACACGCATGCACACACACACATACACATGTGCATGCACACACATACATGCACACACCACTTTGGGTAGAGAGACAGAGGAACAATTTGTTTTCAATACAAGCAGCTGAACTCACACAATCTACCAGGAGTAAGTGGTAACCAAGCTGCAGTTACCAAATGTTAGACCTAGAAGGCATACTGGGGACAATAAGGACAGTATGATATGGGGGGAAAGAGGTCTAGTTTTGGAGGTAGAAGGTCTGGACAGGAAACTCAACTCTGCTCTTTTTTGGATAAGTCACTTCGCCTCTATAGCCTGTGGTTGGTCTCTCTCTCCCCTTCAGTTCATACTCCATTCAACTGTCAAAGTGATCTTTCTAAGGCATAGGTCTGACCATGTCCCACAGACACACACACACACTTAATAAACTCCAGTGGCTCCCTATTACCTTCAGGATACAGTATAAATTCTTCTGTTTGGCATTCAAAGCCGTTCATAACCTGACCTGCCCCCGAGCTTCTCAACTGTTGTACACCTTAGAACCACCACTTCATCCCTTTGTGGTTCAACGACAATGAACCCCTTGCTGCTCCTTAAACAAGACACTCTATCTCCAAATTCCAGGCATTTTCAGTGGTAGTCCCCCACGTATGAAATACTCTTTCTCCTCCTCTTCACTTCCTGGCTTCCTTCAAGTCCCAGCTAAAACCACCTTCTACAAGAATTTCCTGACTCCCCTAATTCAAGTGCCTTACCCCTGTTATTATTTCCAGTTTATCCTGTATATAGCTTGTTTGTCCATGGTTGGCTGCATGTTGAATGAACGACTTGAGAGCAGGCCTCTGTTTCTTTTGTCTCCCCAGTGTCTAGCACAGTACTTAGCATATAGTAGGTACTTAATTAATGTTTATTTATTGACTGACTGATTCACTAGACCTTAGTTTCCTCATCTGTATGCGCCTTTTGGATACAGATTTTTCATTCTTTGTATTAATATCCTCAGCAATTAGTTCAGTGCCTGGCGCATGTTGTCCAGTCATTTCAGTAATGTCTGTCTCTTCGTGACCACATCTGGGGGTTTCTTGGCAAAGATACTGGAATGGTTTACTATTTTCTTCTCCAACTCATTTTACAGATGAGGAAATTGAGGCAGACAGAGCTAAGTGACTTATCCACAGTCACACAGTTAGTCTCTGAGGCTAGGTTTGAACTAAAGATGAGTCCTTCTGATTCCAGTCCTGGCACTCTATCCATTCTGCCACCTGGCTGCTCCACCTGGCATATAGTAGGTGCCTAATAAATGCTTGTTAATTGGCTGGCCTGTAAATGAATGAAATTTTATTAGATGATTTCTGAAGTCCCTTACAGTTCCAAATTTTGTGACCTACTATTCTGTCCTACTCATTTCATAAATGAGAAACCTCAAGAAACTGAGAGGTAGTGACTTACCTAGGGTCACAAGCAGCAAAGCTTTTCTCTAGGTCTCCTGACTCAAAACCCAATATGCTATGCCATGTTGCCAGTCATTTTCAAATTAACCAACTGCTTTACCAAATTCAATAGTAGCTCTGTTTCCACCAACCAGTTTGGTGCCATCTCTCTCTCCTTTTCCAACAAGTTGCCAAATTCTGTCACTTCTACCTTTGTTAACATCTCTTGGATATTCCCCCCTCTTCTTGCTGACATAGTCATCCACCCTGGCACAGGTCTTCATCGCCTCACGCCTGGACTATTACAATAGCTTATTGGTTGGTCTCCCTTCTTCAAAGCTCTCTAATCCATCCTGTATTCAGCTATCAAATAGATTTGTCCAAAACACAGGTCTGACAATAGCATCCTTTAAGTCAATAAACTCCAGTGGCTCCCTATTACCTCCAGGAGCAAATATAAAAGCAAATACACACACATATATATTACATATAATAAAAATATATCAAAGAAAAAATCCTCTGGTTTTTAGATCCCTTCATAACCTACCCCACTTCTACCTTTCTAATTTTCTTATACCCTGCCTTCCCCCATACAAACCTATTAGCGCACTTAAGGAAGGGTGAGATGCTGTCTTGACAGTGGCCTGGCCAGAGACTAGCACAATATTCCACATCTTCCTGACTCCCAGAAAACTAAGCCAGACAGTGAGGGGGAAGATATGCAAATATGCCCTAAAAATGGCTTCTTTTCTTTTCACGGACTCATTTCAATGGCAGATTTTTATGGGTCCTTGTGAGGACAGGACGTCATTATCAGGTACAGGACATATGCCACCAATTTTTTGGGGCGGCTGTAAAGTATAAAAATACCCAAACTAAAAAAAGTTTTTTCTTTAAAAAGGAAAGGTTCTTTAGTGCCTTTTTTCAGAGTGGAAAGGGGTAGGTGGTATTAAATTGGGTGTCCTTGACAAATTCCAGTTTAAGCAAAACTGTGCCCTACAAATCTGACTCTATACTGATCCTATAATATAATATCCCTTCCTAAAATGACAATAATAATAATAGCTGTGTTTATAGCGCTTTAGGTTTCTAAAGCACTTTACATTTACTATCTCATTTGAACCTCACAGCAATCCTATTAGATAGATACCATTATTATCCTTCCCTTATAGATGAGGAAAGTTCTGAGAGAGGTTAATTGACTTGCCCAAGCTCATACAGCTAGTAAGTGTCCAAGGCAGAGTCTGAACTCAGGTGTTCCGGACTCCAAATCCAACATTCTATTAATGGCACCCTCTGGTGCCTAAAATTCTAGTCTTTAATGCTTTCAACAGCATTTATACAGCGCATTTATTGCATATACAATAAATAGCAATATATACAATACACAATAAATAATAGTTCAGTTTGGAGAATGGGAAGAAGAAATAATAACTGAACTTCGCATAAAACCTGAAGTTTGGCAAAGCACTTTGAATACATCCTTTCATCTATGACTTACAACAACCAGACACAGACTGCTGGTTCTATTAGCCCCATTTTGCAGATGAGGAAACTGATGCTCAGAGACTTGGGCATGTCACAATGCTACATAAGTATCAGGGGCCAGATTTGAACCCAGTTTTCCTGATTTCTGAGCAGTTAGGAGTGCAGTGACTGAAATAGTAAAACTTATCTTCCTGAGTTCAAATCTGGCCTCAGACACTTACTGGCTGTGTGACCCTGGACAAGTCACTTAGCCCTGTTTGTCTCAGTTTCCTCTTCTATAAAATGTTCTGGAGAAGGAAATAGTAAATCACTCCAGGATCTTTGCCAAGAAAATCCCAAATGGGGTCATGGAGAGTCAGACATGACTGAAAAACATCTGAAGTAATCTTCCTGATTTCTAATAAAACCCTTTATCCAGAGGTATTTTGGCTCTTGAGAACCAACTGTGCAATTTTCTATGAACTTTTACATTTCAGAAATCAGTGAAGACGACACATCAGGACTTGAGTTATTGTTCTGTTCGTTGTCTAGACTTAAGAAAGTAATAAAGAAAATATTAATAGTCATGGCTGAACAAGTTGTGGTATATGAATGTGAATGTCACGGAATACTGCTGCACCATAAGAAATGATGAACAGGCAGACTTCAGAAAATCCTGGAAAGATTTATATGAACTGATGCAAGTGAAGTAAGCAGAACCAGGAGAACATTGTTCACAGAAATAGCCACAGTATTTGATGACATCTCAGCAATGCAAGGACCTAAAACAACTCCAAAGGATTCATGATGGAAAATGCCATCCACATCTAGAGAAAGAACTCTGGAGTTGTAATGCAGAACAAAGAAGACTACTTTCTTTTTTTTATTTTGTTCTATTTTTTAATCTTTCTCATGGTTTCTCCCATTCGTTATAATTCTTATATGCAACAAGACTAATATGAAAATGTGTTTAATAGGAATGTATATGTAGAGCCCATATCAGATTGTATGCCATCTTGGGAAGGGGAAGGGAAGGAGGGAGGAGAAAATGTAAAACTTATGGAAGTGAATGTTGAAAACTAAAAATAAATAAAGTGAAAACTGCAAAAAAAAATATTAATAGTATAAATAGGGGGCGGAGCCAAGATGGTGGAGTAGAAAGACACACATACGCAGGGTCTCCCCACACAGCCTATAAAAAACCTGTAGAGAGGGACTCTCAACAAATACTGGAGCAGCAGAAGTGGAGAACAACAGAGTGGAGATTTCCAGCCCAGGGTGACCTGAAAGACCCACGGGAAACGTCGGTTGCACTGGACGCAGAACAGAGCCCAGCCCAGCCTTGGCTGTGCAGCGCAGCTCAAGAACAGCCCTTGGGGGCAGAATCTTCAGTCGCGGAATCCCCAGTCCCAGTAGCAGCGGTTCCAGATCCCTCAACCTACAGGCACCAAAGGTCAGTGATAGGGTATTTTCAGGTGGCCAGGAAGGGAGAAGGGCCTTCCCATAGCTCCAGGAGCAGGCAGCGGCCACAGAGGCTGAACAGCAGCTTGTACGATCCGCTCCATTGTTGGAGCGTAAAAACCCCTGGGAGCACTGAAGAGCTGAGTCTTACCTCAGCCCTGTGTGGAGGCCCTGAGTCAGCGGGTCTTTGTCTCGCACTGAATGGCAGCCCTGCCCATCCAGCTTATCTGAAAATTAGCCCCCAGTGCTGCCTTGGTGGAACTGGAGGCCAGGAGGCTGTGGAGAGGTAACTGCTAAGATTCTGGGCACAAAAATCCCTCTCTGCATCCAGACCAGTACATGCTTGATCATGCCACCTTGGAGGAACTGAGATGTTACAGATTCCCAGAGTATATCCTACTCTTGACAAAGCATCCAAAAGTCAAGTAACTGGTTGAAGAAAATGCCCAAAAAAAGGGGAAAAAAAATAAGACTATGGAAGGTTACTGTCTTGGTAAACAGATATCTTCTCCCATCCTTTCAGATGAGGAAGAACAATGCTTACCATCAGGGAAAAACATAACAGTCAAGGCTTCTGTATCCCAAACATCCAAAATAAATATTCAATGGGCTCAGGCCATGGAAGAGATCAAAAAGGATTTTGAAAATCAAGTAAGAGAGGTGGAGGAAAAATTGGCAAGAGAAATGAGAGAGATGCAAGAAAAGCATGAAAAGCAGGTCAACACCTTGCTAAAAGAGACGCAAAAAAATGATGAAGAAAGTAACACCATGAAAAATAGGCTAACTCAATTGGCAAAAGAGGTTCAAAAAGCCAATGAGAAGAAAAATGCTTTCAAAAGCAGAATTAGCCAAATGGAAAAGGAGGTTCAAAAGCTCACTGAAGAAAATAGTTCTTTCAAAATTAGAATGGAACAGATGGAGGCTAATAACTTTATGAGAAACCAAGAAATCACAAAACAAAACCAAAAGAATGAAAAAATGGAAGATACTATGAAATATCTCATTGGAAAAACAACTGACCTGGAAAATAGATCCAAGAGAGACAATTTAAAAATTATGGGACCACCTGAAAGCCTTGATCAATAAAAGAGCCTAGACATCATCTTTCATGAAATTATCAAGGAAAACTGCCCTGAGATTCTAGAACCAGGGGGCAAAATAAATATTGAAAGAATCCACCCATCACTTCCTGAAAGAGATCCAAAAAGAGAAACTCCTAGGAACATTGTGGCCAAATTCCAGAGTTCCCTGGTCAAGGAGAAAATATTGCAAGCAGCTAGAAAGAAACAATTCAAGTATTGTGGAAAAACAATCAGGATAACACAAGTTCTAGCAGCTTCTAAATTAAGGGATCAAAGGGCGTGGAATATGATATTCCAGAAGTCAAAGGAACTAGGACTAAAACCAAGAATCACCTACCCAGCAAAAATGTGTATAATACTTCAGGGGAAAAAATGGTCTTTCAATGAAATAGAGGACTTTCAAGCATTCTTGATGAAAAGACCAGAGCTGAAAAGAAAATTTGACTTTCAAACACAAGAATGAAGAGAAGCAGGAAAAGGTAAACAGCAAAGAGAAGTCATAAGGGACTTACTAAAGTTGAACTGTTTACATTCCTACATGGAAAGACAACATTTGTAACTCTTGAAACTTGTTTCAGTATCTGGGTAGTTGGTGGGATTACACACAGACACACACACACACACACACACACACACACATACACACAGAGACAGAGAGCACAGAGTGAATTGAATAGGATGGGATCATATCTTAAAAAAATGAAATTAAGAGGTGATAGAGAAATATATTGGGAGGAGAAAGGGAGAAATGGAATGGGGCAAATTATCTCTCATAAAAGAGGCAAGCAAAAGAGTTTTTAGTGGAGGGAAAAAGAGGGGAGGTGAGAGAAAAACATGAAGTTTACTCTCATCACATTTGACTAAAGGAAGGAATAAAATGCACACTCATTTTCGTATGAAAACCTATCTTAGAATACAGGAAAGTGGGGGTGAAGGGGACAAGCAGGATGGGGGTGATGATGGAAGGGAGGGCAATGGAAGGAGGGAGCAATTTGAAGTCAACACTCTTGGGGAGGGACAGGATCGAAAGAGAGAATAGAAGCAATGGGGGGCAGGATAGGATGGAGGGAAATAGAGTTAGTCTTACACAACACGACTATTATGGAAGTCATTTGCAAAACTACACAGATATGGCCTATATTGAATTACTTGCCTTCCCAAAGGGAATGGGTGGGGAGGGAGGGATGAAGAGAAGTTGGAACTCAAAGTTTTAGGAACAACTGTTGAGTATTGTTCTTGCTACTAGGAAATAAGAAATACAGGTAATGGGATATAGAAAGTTATCTGGCCCTACAGGACAAAAGGGAAGATAGGGACAAGGGAAGGGAGGGATGATAGAAGAGAGGGCAGATTGGTGATAGGGGCAATTAGAATGCTCGGTGTTTTGGCGGGGGGAGGGAACAAATGGGGAGAAAATTTGGAACCCAAAATTTTGTGAAAATGAATGTTAAAGGTTAAATTAAATAAATTTTTAAAAAAAGAAAAAGAAAACCACAGGCCTGAAAGGTAAAGTGATTTGCCCTACTTCACAAAGGTGGTGGGGCCAGGATAGAAACTAAGTTCACAATTACTAGTTCAATGCACTTTATAAGGGACTCCAGCACTCTCTGGGAAGAGCAGGGAAATTAGACAATTTGCTATCGTTGTTCGGTTGTTTCAATCATGTCTGACTCTTCATGACTTCTCTTTAGGGTTTTCTCGGCAGAGATACTGGAATGGTTTTCCATTTCCTTCTCCAGCTCATTTTACAAATAAGGAAACTGAGGAATGTCTGAGGCCATATTTGAACTCAGGTCTTCCTGACTCCAGGTCCAGCATTCTATCCACTGCACCACCCAGCTGCCCCTGATTATATTATTACAAATAAATGATCTAAAAATATTATAGTTATATCTTTTCTTTGGAAGAGTAATCAAGACTTGTGATTTCATTGGTGGGTTTCCAAATGCAAATTCTACACACCAATGTAGAAATGGTAATATGTCTGTAATTTATTGCCTTAGAAAGTTGCCTAGGAAGTTAAGAGGTTCAGTGCTTTGCCCTCATCACACAGCTAGTGTGGGTCAAAAGTATTATTTGAACTAAGATCTTCTCGAGTGGAACCATCCTATTTTCTCCTCACTACAACACATTGTTACTTTATATGATATCTAATTGTCAATCCATTATTATTAATAATAAATAATAACTTATCAATTAATATATTGGCATGGTTGTAAATTTCATATCATAGACCAAATACAGGGAATGGAAGAGAATAGAATATGCATTTATATAGTACCTACTTTGTGCTAAGCACTGTGCTAAGTGCTGTATGAATATTATCTCATTTGATTTTCACAATAACCCTGTGAGGTGGTTGCTATTATTATCCCTATTTTTCAGAAACTGAGATAGACATAGGTTAAGTCGCCCTTCGTGGCCGAAGAAGACCATGCCATTAGAGAAATGATGACACACAGCTAGTGTGTCATAGGCCAGAATTGAACTCAGATCTTCATGACTTCAGGCCTAGCACTCTATCTACTGGGTAATCTTACTACCCTATAGAGAAGAATATAAACTCTTAGCTGTCAATCAATAAACAATAGTATAGTAGATAGAGGGCTGGATTTGGAATTAAGAAGATCTGTGTTTGAATCCCACCTCAGATACTTTCAAGCTGTTTAACCCTGGGCAAGTCACTTAACCATTCTCAGCCTCATTTTCCCATATGTGAAAAGAGTGGGTTAGAGTAGATGGTCTATAAGGTCCTTTCCAACTCTGAATTCTTTATCCTCTGATGCTATGAAATACCTGTCTAGCCATACTAGATCTCAGACGTTGTTTTCCTATTTTTATATGGTGGCAATTGATGGAGAAGGGTACTAATCATATAACATAATATCTGATTCTACTACCCACTACTAGAACCAGAACCTTTCCAAGAAGTGAACAAATCTTTCAGACCCTTTAAATTCCTGTATTCAAAGGATTCATCCTTAAAGAATGGTACCCTCCAGCAAGCTAACAGATACTACTTAGCCTGAAAGTACCGACTCCTCCTCACAGGAACTGTGCACATCACCTCCAGCTTAGTCTTACCCCTATGTTATAAGGCCAGTGTCTACCAGAGTATCTCTTACCAGTTGTTCCCTAGCTCCTAAAGAGCCCACCACACGGGTTAGGTGAGATTTTTCCCTAAAAGGCAATAAAGTCATGGGGTAAAGCCCAAGCTCTGCCTCCCTTGATAACAGCTTTCTGGTAGCCTCTGGCTATACTGACATGACTTCCTGGCTACCTGTGGGAACAAAAAGTCCCATCCATGTGCGATCTGCATCTTTTGACTTACTAGACATCTTGAGACCACAAGTTACCACATCCTGCCCTGCTGACCAGATATAGCTCCATTTGGAGACAAAATGGGGGAGCAGACATCTACCAAAAATAAGGGTCACCATATGCTTATTGAATATTTTTGTTAGATTAGGACTAAATAAATGTTAGTGATAAACCCACTGCCCAGCATATAATAGGAACTTAATAAATTAACTATCAAACCTAACTTAACAGGGTATTAGCATGAGATTTGCCATGAATACCCTGAAATCTTCATTTCTGCTGCCTCTTTCCTTCATGGGGAGCTACTCACTGAGTCAGATAATCCATGCACTTACCAGGGGTGGGGAACCTATGGCCTCGAATCCACATGTGGCCCTCCAGGTCCTCAAGTGAGGTCCTTTGACTGAATCCAAACTTCACAAAACAAATTCCTTTAATAAAAAGGATTTGTTCTATAAAACTTGGACTCGATCAAAGGGCCACACTTAAGGACCTAGACGGCCATATGTGGCCTCAAGGCTGCAGGTTCCACACCCCTGATCTAGACAAATGGTATTTAAAAAAACCTTCAAAAAAGCTCCCCAAAATCCTATTGTTGGAAGGGACCATTAAGGTCATCTAGTTAAGTAATATCCAAATCAAAGATCTTTTCCACAAAATACTGACAAAGTGGTCCTTCAACTTCTCCTGAGTCAGCCCATTCCATTATCTTAAACCTCTGCTAGGAAACTGATTCTTATGACTATTTGAAATCCCCCTCTGGTAGGTTCCTATCCTGCTCCTAGTTCTTCCCTATAGGGAAAAACATGTAAAACAATCTAATCTTTCTTCAGATTGGTAGCCTTTTAAATCTTTTTCTTCTCCAGAATGAATTTCCCCTGTTCCTTGTATGGTCCAACATAATAAGGTATTAAATGATGACTTTGGGGGCAGGTGCAGGGAAACAGAGAGATCATAGTAAGTAGGTGGGACCAGGGGGAAGCTCATTAGGCCTTCAGTTCCAATCGATCTCTGGAATAATACTGCTTTCTTAAAATAAAAGATTTTGAAATCCTTTGTCACAGATGGAACTTACTCCAGTCACATGTGGGAACTTAGCAAACACTATCTGAGGATGACAAAGTTACAGTGACTCAGTTGATGCCTGAGGGATGGGGAGGGGGTGGTGGTGGTACTGGGCCATTGGCATACAACACTGTGCCCACTGAGTCAGTACTTGCCTGGCATTAAGTAGTAGCTGAGACGATGTTAATGGTGATGATAATAAGCCTCCTTAGTCTGTACTTTTCATCACATTTCCATAACCATTTTTTCATTTGAGCCTCTGGGAGGCTGACAAATCAAAAATTAACACCCCCAATTGGACAGATGAGAAGCCTGGGATGGAGAATGATCCATTACATGACTTCCTAGTCAGTGATAAGAATTAATATGAGAACATAGGTCTCATGATACTTAATTCCTGAGATGAAATCAAATTCCAGAGGTAAGGGGGAGGCAGGCAGAAGGGAAGACCCACTCACCTCACTTTTCACAGGCTGAGGTCTCTTCCCCAATTTCACCTCCAGGAAATGTAAGGGTGAGATCACTGCACCAATGTTACGGATGTCAGCGTACTTCAGCTCCTCTGCTGTCAGAGCAGTGCCGGGGAGTCCCGTCAAGGGGCCAAGCCCTGGCAAAGCGCCTGCTGTCAAGGAAGGGTCTGGGATCTGCCCTGGCATCATAGCAGAAGGAATGACGCCACCGCCTAAGGGAGAGAAAAGTGAAACACTGATTATCATTCATCTAAGTGATGCTGACCCCGGGGTGGGGGGGCGGGGAACCATGAAGCAAGGGTCCTTAATCTTTGGCAACTCCCTCTCTCCTTTTGGGGCAACCTTTTAATCTCTCCTCTGTAGATGCTCAAGATGGATATCCCTCCCCACCACCCTGAGGCCCTACTGCCAGGAAGAAAACTAATTGCTGACAATTAAGAATGTTAAAGATTTAACCTTCTAGAATTATTCCATTTTAAAAGAGGACCAAAGGATTGAATCACTAATAGCGAAAAATGGCAAATAGGTAGTAGAGATCTGGGGGGCAGGGGTAGGTTTCCTAAAGCCACTCAAGGCATACATGCCTATTCTGTTTACCTCTAAACCCATATATCTCCCTCTGGTATAGAACAAATCTATGTAAAGGAGATATGTATCTGTATATGGAAAAAAGAATGTGAGAGAGTTCAAGTGAGGGTCAGAGGTGGAGAATGAAAAATGTGATTATCAGACTATAAGTTTCCTACAGGAAGGAACCAAGTTTTTATTCATCTTTGTGGTTTCCCCAGCATCTAACACAATGCATTGTACCTTATAGTAGCTTGATAAAAATGTTGAACTGACTTTAAATCAACCGCCCTTTATTTCTACCCCTCTCCAATTCAATGGACGTAAGGTTAACAAATACAATATCACACCTTCCAGGTCAATAAGGATAAATAGGAGGGAGCCATAAATCATTAGGAGATGGAAGAGTATAAAAGGTCAGGATATTTCTGTGCACTCCATATGGACTTTTTTCTTTTTTCCCTTCTCAATAATGCTCATAAGTAGAAAACAAGAATTCAAAGATACAAGTTACAGTCAAGAAGGCCCCTGGGTGCCACTGACCTAAAATGATCTTTCTTGAGTCTCATTTTCATCATCACTGCTAAATTCTAGTTAGCTATGTCTATCATTTTCTTCACATGATCCCCTTTACAAAATGTTGGTATGAAAGGAACATAAGGTTAGAGCTGTTGCAATGGTCATCACTAGCCTGGTGTAGAAGCAAGGGTATTGTTTCTGGAGTATAAGGACGTGGGATCAAAGTCCAGCTCACATACTTACAAGTTGGGAGAACTTGGACAAGGAAAGCAACCTCAGTTCCCTTATCTGTAAAAGAGGAATAAGAGTTGCTCTACCTACACTCCCAGGATTGTTGGGAGGAAAATTTGTTGTAAACCTTAATAGGGAGCGGGCCTATGCCTGTGTAATTTCAATAGGTATAGAGAATTCTTAGGTCAGTTAGTCAAGTCAAAAGTATTTATTAAGTGAAGGTGGATAGAGCACCAGGCTTAGAAGCAGGAAGATTCATTTTCCTAAGTTCAAATAGGCCTCAGACATTTATTAGTGGTGTGACCCTACAAGAGCAAGTCACTTAACCCTGTTTGCCTCAGTTTCCTTATCTGTAAAATGAGCCAGAGAAGAAAATGGCAAACCACTCCAGTATCCTTGCCAAAAAAAAAAAACAAAAAGGGGTCACAAAGAGATGGACACAAAAATGACTCAAAAACAAAAATTTATTAAATGCACCTGGACCCAGGGGTAGGGAACCTGTGGCCTTGAGGACACATGTGGCCTTCTAGATCCTTGGGTACAGCCTTTTGATTCAAGTTTTACAGAACAAATCCTTTTATTAAAGGAATTTGTTCTGAGAAGTTTGGATTCAGTCAAAGGGCCACACTTGAAGACCTAGAAGGCCACAGGTGGCCTCAAAGCTGCAGATTCCCTACCCCTGCACCAGGTACTATGTTAAGGGCTAAGGATACAAAGAAAGACAAAAACATAGTCCCATGGAGTCTCCTCACAGTCTCATGGAGGAGAAAACATACAAAGAACTAAGTACACACAAGATATGTACAATGTAAGTAGAAGGTAATCTCAGAGGGAAGGTACTAGCAGCTTGGGGAGCTGGAAAATTCTTTTATAGAAGATTCTTTGTGCTTCACCTTGAAGGAACCCAGGGAAGCCAGGAAGTGGAAATGAGGAGGAACAGTATTCCAGGCATGAGGGACATCTGGTGAAAAGGCATAGGAACAGGAGATGGAGTTTCTTGTGTGGAAATAGTAGGGCAATGATCACAGTTTGTCGAAGACAGTCAAGGAAAAGACTGGAAAGATAAGGAAAGGACCAGATTATAAAGGACGTGAAGTGCCAAACAGAGCATTTTATATTTGATCCTGGTGAAAATGGGGAGCCATTGGAGTTTACTGGGTAGGGGAGTGACATGGTCAGACATATTTTAGGCAAATCACTGTAGCAGCTGATTGGCACATGAAGCGGAGTGGGGAAGATGAGGCAGGAAGTCCAACTAAAGCTCATTATAATAGTTCAGGTGTGAGGTGGTAAGGGCCTGTAGCAGGGTGGCAGCTGTGTGAGCTGAGAGGAGACAGAGATGAGAGAGGATGAGGTACTCCTTTGTTATTCATAGAGTTCCCTAGAGCACAGAGAAGGAAAAAAGGAAAACTAGCGTTTATTAAGCACCTACTATGTGCAGCTATGGGGTTAATATTTAACCAGCAATAAATATTATTATTTAATAGCAATATTTACAAATATTTATAATATTAAATTTTAACTCAATTGATTCACATGACAACCTTGTGAGGCAGGTGCTATTATTATCCCCATTTCATACTTTAGAAAACTGAAGCAGACAATAATTAAGTGAGTGGCCCATGGTCACGCAGCTGAGTATATGGCAGAGGTGGAATCTGAACCTGTCTTCCTGGTTTCCAAGCTGGAATCACTATGACACTTGGCCTCTTAAACTTTGATACACTTCCCATATAAATGTGAGTGGCTATTATTATTGGCTGGGGCAACTCTGGACAAGAATGTGAAGTGCCTGAGGTTGGAGTGTACTAGCCCTGCCTTTTCTGACTCTGTGTCCTTCTATCTCCTTCTCTTCCTTTCTCCCCACTCCCAATTTCTTTGTCCACATGGCCTTCCCAGGCTCTGACCCATCCCTCCCATAAAAAAGTATTTTGCAAAGCATTGTACAAATGTCAATTACAACGAATCTTATTCTTACATATACCCAGTATGCTCTCTGATGTCCCTTATGTCCACCATGAGCTTAAGAGAGTACCTGGCACATAGTAGGCACTTTATAAATGATTATTAAATGAATGAATATAAAAACTTGCTTTACCATCAGCTCAGGTATAAATCATTGAAAGTTACAGCTGGAAAAGACTGTAAAGATAATAATCAGTCCTTTAGTTTACAAATATGGAAACTGAGGTACAAGATCATGCAGCAAGTCAACATAATGTTCTTTTATAACCATATATTAAGCCTCTACTATATGGAAAGCAAGAGGCAAAATGGCCCAGTGCAGAAAGTTGCCCTTGAAGCCAAGAAGACTTGATTTCAGATATAGCCTCTGACATGACCTAGTCATGTGACTCTGGATAATTCACATAATCTCTCTCTCAGTGGCCTAGACAATTCTCTAGGAATATAAATTGCAGAGAAGGTACTGATTTGCATAGAACAAGTGAGTCTCCTCATCCAACAGTTCCCAATATCATTTGAAATCACAGGTTTGGTCCTTGTCTCTAAACCAATGTGCAAGGCACTGCCTCTACTTGGGATTCAGAGACACAAAGGACATACCCTCTTATCCTCTGAGAGGATTTTACTCAGGAAGATACAAATACGTACTAGAGGAGATCCTAGGAAGGAAGGATGATTGGGACAGGCTTCCTGGGAGCCAGGGCTTTGAAAAATTGGTAGAATGATAGAGAAGTGATGAGAGCTTCCTACTGAGAAAGTGATGGTCTGCTCAAAGGTATGGGGGTCAGAATTCACAATGGGCATGTGGAAGACAGTGCTCAAACCACCCATGTAGGGTAACAATGAGTGACAAAGCTGGGAAAGATAAACTGGAATTTGATGGTACCAACTGACATTTATAAAGAATGTTAAGGCTTAGCACTTCCTATGCATTATTCCATTTCATGGAATGCTAGGCCATGGCGCAGGCCTTCTTTGTGTAGGCAAAAGGAGACCCTAAGAGATTATCAAGGAGGGGAGCTGAAATGTGCAAAGCAACATCTCATAAAGAATCTGTTCTTGGTACTCCTCATAGACTGGAAAGCAAAAAGAAACACATACAAAATGAAAAAGGGAGGGGTGAGGCAAGAGTCTTTGTTCCAACTGATTGGAATCTAGCTCTCTTGACTTGCTTGATCTTTTCTGCCAACAGGTTCAAGCTCTGTCACTCCCAGAACATCTCTATAGTAACTGAGATAAATAACAGCTAGCTTTTCTATAGCTTTTTAAGATTTGTAATGTCCTTTACCAAAATCTCATTAGATCCTCAAAGCAACCCTGAGAGAAAGGATCTTACAGAATCCTTTTTACAGAAGGATTTACAGAAAAGAAAATGGAGGAGAAAATGGAGGCAGACAGTGGTTAAGTGGCTTACCCATGGTCACAAAGCTAGCTAGTATCTGAAGCAGGACTTGATCTTGGGTCTTTCTGACTCCAGGTCCAGTACCCTACCCACTGCCCCACAAAGATGACTTTACATTAAGGTCTAATGGTGTAATTTCAAAAATTAGCCATTAGGTAGGAGAGACAATCAGGCCTTCCTAGCGCTCCTGAAACAACACCAAATGGGTGGTCACCTATTTCATTAGCTCCAACCTGGCTGGGATGTAAGGACTCAGCTACAGTAATGACTCCATTAAAGGAAACTATTAGGATTCCCTGGAAGTCCCCCTAATGCAGTGTGCTATAATCTGAGGAGGCAAATTGAATTAGAAATGGTCTCTAACACCCTCCCACATATGATTATTTAACTGTGCTAATGACCATTCTAAAGCCTAGACTGGACAGCAGACTTAATTTCTCTGAGGGAGATTTAATTCACCTCACTGTCAGGCATCTGGGACACTCCTCTGAAAGTAAAACCTGTAAAAGTGACTGATGGAACCCACAGGAATAATAAAGAAATCCATACCACGAAGTGATACTGGGCCAAGGCAGCCTCACAAAAAAGAAATGAAGAAAGGGAATACAGCAACACAGAATATGGAAAGCCCCTTTTCCACATGGAGAAAAAGGCAGCTTGTCCATAATGGAAAAAGGACTGACCTTAGACTCCGGGGACCAGCTTTGAATCTCATCTCTGACACTTACTTGAGAGGCTCAGGGAAATTATCTAACTTCTCAGCCTCAGTTTCCTCATCTGTAAAATCAGAGTATTTCCTATCTCACAGGGCTGTTTGTAAAGCTCAAGATGATGCATAAGATGTAGAACTGGAAGGAAATCTAAAGCCATGAGGGAGCTTGAAGGAATGAGAGGCTAAAAGGGAGCTAATTGGCTGTACTGGTCCAAAAAGAGACTAGAAAAGAGGGTAGAAGATTCTCTTGTGCCCAGGGCCCTGACTTTATTCAAGGCACTTATTACCAAAGTGGTAGAAATAGGGAGAGAAACACCTACCAGTTGCAAAGCCCTCCATGCAGTGCTGGGCACAAAGTAGGTGCCTAATAAAAGCATGCTGACTGAGTTAGGATTTACAGTGAAATCCCTCTCTGATGCTCATGATAATGAGGCAGAACTTAGAGAAAAAATGGGATTATAGAAAGGGGTAATGGTCTCAAATGAGAAAAAAAGACTAGAACTCAAAATCCTTTTGACAAGTTGAGATAGCGGCTCATGATATATTGGACACCTTCTGGGAGAAGAGGCTGAAAGAGATATAGAAGTCATTAAGAGACCCCAACTTGAAACTATCCACAGGAAAGTTACACAATTCTGTCACCCCTAATGCAAAAAATAGGATTGTAACAATATCACAGAGGTGGAAACAGAGATCGCCTAAACTAGATGAAGGAAAATTACATCGTTATTTGCACTGACTTTTCACTGAAATTTTACATTTCTTTCCATTTTGAATGTAAGCAACAAAACATTTCTTTGTGCTTGATCTGTGATTTCCTTTTACTCTGGGGTAGGGAAAGTCCTCTCCATGGATATCAGCATGTGCTCTATGACTGAGGGAATTAATAGGCCACCAAGAAGTTAAGAGATTTGCCACAGTCAGCATGCATCTGAATTAGGACCCAAACCCAGACATCCCTGATTCTGAGGGCAGTTCTCTATTCACTATAGCATCCTGCCTCTCAGTAGAAAGAGTAGGAGTTGCTAAAAGGAGCTCCCTTACAGATCAATCTTAAGAACAGTGTTATAAGGAGGATCCAAGCAGAGTTCCAAGGACAGTCTTTAGGAGATTGAAGCCAGACCCTGTTTCCGTTAGGAGAAGGATTCTGCCTGCAGCTTCTGTTTATTTTCACGCAGATGGTGGGAATGAGACATTAAAAAGTGATTCAGAAACTAAATGAATTTTCAGCTACTGTATAAACCCCTGGGTACGCAGCCACCCCCTCAGGGAAATATTCAAGTGTCTTCTTTTCCCCTCTAGATCTCTTCCAGTTCCCCAAGCATCCTTTCTCTCAATGAAGCCCCTCACTCTGGAACCCTACACGCAAGTTTTCTTTACCTTTGGGAACCAACAGCTCCTCTGGTTTCCATCTCCCCAAAGGAGCCCCTCACTGCTTAGATACAAACCACAAAATACTTAACACATTCCATTCCTATAAGAAAACCACAACAGCTGACATTTGCCATGCAGGAGTCCTCTCTAGAGTTGAGGAACAGAAGGTAGAGGAACTAGGCCAGAAGCCCTTCTTAATTTGATGGGAATTTGATTTGTTATTAAGGAATAACTGGTAGAGATATGAAGCTGGAAGACAAGTCTGAGTTGTTGGGATTTTTTTTTTTTTAATTCGAAGGAATTTAGGATTCTAGTGAAAAAGAAAAGCAAAAAAAGCCAAAAGAATTATGAGTTTCCACACCCACTTTGACCAATGTAAGGCACTAATGAGGCTGGATGACAAGATGCGGTCATATTGGGCTAGGCTTCAGGAGATCCTTTCCCAACTCTAAAATTCTATGACCTAGAGGTGGCGGTCTATGGGTGTGGCATGCTACATATACTGTCAGACAGTTCATACTTGATGGATTGGTTGGTTTTGCTAAACTGTTTTTTTCTTTTGTTTTATTTAGTTACAATTAATAGATTGCTGGAAGGGAAAGATGTATTTGGAAATAAAAGTAATATAAAAACAAAAGAAATCAAGAAATTAAAAAAAGAAAAATCTATTTGCTAAGTAATTATAGAGAAAATAAAAGTGTCCCAAATGACTGAGAATCAAAAAGTATAGAGGTATGTTCTACTAGGCAAAAAAAAGAGAATCAGCCTTACTATCTTATTTCTATCAGAGGCTTGGTTGTGGAAATGACTGGGAAACTACCTGTAGCTTAGGATTTCATATTCAGTAAGCACTCATTAAGTATTTGTTGAACTGAACTGAAATATGAAATCCACTCTTAAATATGTAAAATTGAGAATAGCAGTTTCTGCCTCAAAAGAAAAGAGAAGAATTCAAAATCTCTTTGACAAGATGAGATATTGGTTCATGATATTATTAGATGCCGCCCAGGAGAGGAAAATACATCCTCATCTAAGAAAGAAGATTAACCAGCCAGGATCAAATCAAGCAGAAAGAGACATGGAATTTATGACAGATGCCAAACCAAAACTAACCCCAGGTTTAAGATTTTGACAATATCACAGAGTTAGAGGGGAACTCAGAAATCATCTAGCCAGGTATTCTTAACTGAATGGGATTCATCGGACAGAAAAAAATGACATCATTCTTTTCACTAATCTTTCATTGAAATTTAACATTTTCTTCAATTTTGAATGTAAGCAAGATAAGGTAATTCTGAGAAAGGGTTCTTGGGTTTCAGTAGACTGCCAAAGGAGCCCACCACACACACACACACACACACACACACACACACACACACACACACACACACACACACACACAGGCTAGGGACTCCTGCTCAGGACCAATCCATACCAAACCAAGAATCCCCTCTACAAATCCCAGACAAGTAGTCATCAAGGCTCCCTCTGAAGGCTTCCAATGACAGAAAGCCACTACTTTCCAAGACAATCCATTTCAGGTACTAGGATGGCTCTAAAGAACTCTAACATGTCCCATTTAATTCTGTTTTCATCAGGCTCTTGTCATAGCCAGCCTGGGATCTTGTCCTTAAAATGCATTTATAGAAACTGAGGATGATCCACAGTAGATTCCTAACCACAAACAACAAAACAATGAAAGGGAAAATAAGCTTTATTAAGGAAAGGTTAAAACAGGTGGCTCTGCTAGTCTGAAAATGAGGAGATTGGGGTGATTTAGCTCACTTCAAGAAAGTTTCAAGAAAGGGAAGCTAGGTGGCACCAGCCGGGAAGTCAGGAGGACCTGAGTTCAAATATGACCTCAGACACTTAATACTTATTAGCTGGGTGACCCTGGACAAGTCACTTAACCCCAACTGCCTCAAAAAAAAAAAAAAAAAAAAAGGTTGTTACCAAATGGAAAGTGATCTTGATCTTTAATGATGGAAGACAAGAAGGAAAATAAACTTACAATTTTGTAACACAAATAAAGGATATACATAAGGAAGAAAGTTCTGATTTAGATGGCTGTAAACCCAATGAGGTTCCCAAGGAAAACTGTTCCTGAGGATTTCTGAGAAACAGACTTGACAGTTTTTTGTTTTCTGTTTTTTAAACACTGTGGTGGAAAGTGCTGTAAATAATTGTGTCATTCTGAACAATTCATTCAATTTCTCTGGGCCTCAGTATCCTCACATGTAAAATGAAGGGGTTGGCTGAGGTGGTCTACAATTTTAATGTTCCATGACTCTATGACCCTAAATTGGCTCTATGGTTATGTTACAAAAATAAAAGTTCTTAACAACTGGCAGTGAGGGGAGGATGTGAAAAAAAAGAATGGATTGTACTAGGAGATCCTGACCAAAGATCTGTGTCATCCTCAATCCCAAAGGCCTTCTTCATCACTGTTACATGAGGAATACAATTCATTCCTAGGAATTCTCTCAAGGTACCCTCCCTGAAATTTAGTACCCAAGAAGGTGCCTACCTGCTCCAGTGACAAATGGCCCCTGTGGGGAATTCTTTCTCAACTTAAAAACATAAGGACTGGCAGAATGGAACTCTTTCAATAATCACGCAATGACACTACTAGCTACCCAATGGAAAGTATGAATAAAGAAGACCAAAGGAGCCAAAGTAAACTTCTTATGAAAATTGGCCTAACACTGGACCTTTGATACGGGTCCCCCAAATCATTGCCGATCACCAAACTCGGCTATGCTTTCCCATTTCTTTTGAAATGAGGCACCATAAGTCCAGAACTTCCATCATTTTGGTTCCTTTTTAATCCTTTCAATTGCAGGCATAAAGAAAGCTTCTTCATCCATGTGATGATTCACAGTATTGGTCCCTGACATGAGGAATAGGGAAAGGTGGGGTCAGCTTGCCACCTGGGCCATCCAACTTTGTCCAGGGAGCTGTGTTTTCCTAGAATCATCCCACCCATAATGTAAGAATTGGGAATGTTAGGTTCCGGAGGGACTTCTACATGATCCAGTGTACAGAAGAAAGCTACAGTTTCTTTGTAGGGCTACTCTGAGGAGTAGGGTAAGAGGGGGAGAGGACAGGAAGTGGAAGCTGGGACTGAACCTCTGATTTCTTTGGTATGGGAACTCCCTCTACAAAAGTGCCTGGGCAACATTTTGCAATATAACGGTAATAGCAATATTAGCATTTCTATAGGTCTTTAAGGTTGGCAAAGCACCGTACTTTTATGATCTCTTTGATCCTCTTGATAAATCTGGGAGGGAGAGCCTTTATTATTCCAGTTTCACAGGTGAGGAAAGGGAATCTAAGTTAAGTGACCTGCCCAGGGTCACATAGCCAATAAGTGTCTAAGGTGGGATTTAAACTTAGGTCTTCCTAATTCCAAGTCCAGAGCTATGCCTCCTGGCAGGCTCTAACTCATAGTCTTAGAGTTGTCTGGAGGAACTGAAGGGTTAAGTCATTTGCTCAGGGTCATAGAGCCAGGCAGGTCTCCAATCCAAGTCTTCCTTTATAATTCTGATGCTACATGATGTCATGGAGATGACCCTGGGTTCTTGAAGATTGTGCCACCAGAATCTAAGTATGGTCCCAGAAACAACTTGGTGCCTGTTATCCAAGAACCAATTTAGCTACTTATGCAATGGCTTAACACTAGAAAGTTGGCCACCAACCAGATGAATATTTTGGTCACAATAATTCATAAAGAATATCTCTTAAAGATGTAGAGAGATCATTCATAGCATCACAGATTTAGAAGAGGCCATTTACTACTTCATTTTATACGTGAGGAATCTGAGACCTCAGGAGGTGAATTTATTTGCCCAAAAGTATGCAAGAAGTAAATGGCAGTGGCAGAATTTGAACCCAGGTCTTCTCATACCTATTGCCCTATTCACTATATGAGTACTATCTTGATCTGGGTTGGTAGAAGGAATAGCCATAATAATTAAATCACAGATCTTCAAACTCCACTGGGGAGGAAGGAAAGGCTGGGAAATGACTGCCATTGATTTAATCCTGCCGTCTTTGCTAACCACCCCAACCCTAACCACTGTTAGCCAACACAGCACCTTTCATGTAAGAGATGCTCAAAAAATATTTGTTGAACTTAGCATCAAAAGGCAGTAGTAAAACAAGTCCACAAAAGACAATGGAACATGCAGTCCTAGCCAATGATCTGCAATTTTTTAAATGCCATTGAGAGCAAAACTTCCACCAACCAAAGTCTAACAACTGGAATCCCATAGGCAACAGTGCAAGAACACAGGAGAAAATCTCCCAAGTACAGGGGCTCCAGCAAAGGCCTCCCACAGTCAGAAGCATTCATGTGAGCATGGAGAAACACAAGCTGAAAATTCCTCGCCTGGGTTGTTGAGGCGCTTGTCTCTCACTGAGCTCTAAGAGGCCAAACCACACGCGCTCAAACACACATGCACGCGCGCGCATACATACACACAGACACACACACACACACACACAGAGCTTGGCAGTGGTTGCGTTCCAGGACTGGTAATACAAGCCATGGGACTGACTGCCAAGACAAGCAACAGAACGAGCCAGGCCCAGTTTCATTGGACACCATATACTGCATATGGCCCTGGAACCAGCGAAAACAGTGTTCTCACCCTCCTCAAAGGCATAGGAGACCCTCTGTTTTCAAACACACCTCCACAGGGCCTTCATTAAAGGAAAATGGAAAAATAATGTGTCTGTTGCCCTCTTTCTACATATATATGTACATACACATGCATACACGCATATGCATGTGCCCACACACACAGTATTTCTCTCTCCCTTCTCTTCCTCCTTTCCCCCCTTCATTTTCAAACATATTTCACTACTATGGAAAAAAAGCGAACTGTAGCAAATGAAAGCAGAGAACTGAAAAGGAACAAAAGAATATAACTTGCCCTCAGCTGGGATGGCTCAAATGAACTTAGGCTGAATGAACCAAAAGCAGACCGTCCACAGCTCAGGGCTCTTCCATTCCAGGCTGAGCTGGAAACGGAGACCTGGGCATGAAGAGCAGACCCCACTGCAACACCAGCTTCCCCATCCAACTACAAGACCAACAGACTTTGGATCTTCCAATCCTGGGTACAGCTTTGCAGACTGAGAAAATAAAAATGCACCTATATCCTATAAATGGATATGGAAGATGGGAGGCAGGGAACAGATTTCATCAAAAGCAAGGGAAATTAGGGGAAGGGAAGGGACCCTTAGCAGGCAGTCGTCATCATTATAAAGGTTAAGGCATACACACAGGAGCCCAAACCCAGACCTAGTGGGCTTTGCCACCCTTTCTGTCAGAGGTGGCACTATCAACACATCACCCTGAGTGTTACTTCATTAAGAATGGAGAGGAAAGCAGGAACTGATCTCCCAACACTTATGGCTTCTAAAAGTACCTTATCCCTTCAGGTCAGATAGGAAGGATTCAGCAGATGCCTGGGGGTTCTGGAACAGTGTCAAGGCAGAAAGAAAATAGAAGGAATAGGAGCTGTTCTGCCTTCTACCCCTCAACCTTCAATGACTGGTACAGGCCCCCTATCTTATCTTTCTTGAGGGTAATGAAACTCTAGCTTGTATTTAAGGGTCTCCATTTATAAGGATACCATGCTACCCAACAATAGGGATTCTTAGACATCTCTAAAATCAATACCACATGCAACTGGTTCCATGTTTAACTCTACCCTAAAAACCTGCAAAGGGAGATCTATCTTGTAGTCAGATTTGTTAGAAAAATGAAAGCAATGAAACCTGTTTCCTAAAGCTTCAGAGAAATAGAGGAGAGAGGTTGTGTAGAGAATTCTTCACTAGAGCCTCCATAATGACAAGGCACTGGGTCTCCTCCCCATATTGTGTTTCCCAGCACTTTATGTTGATGACGACCTAAACAGTTCTCATAAGATTTCACCGAAATTTATTTAAACTTTGGCACATACTGTCTATAACAGTCTCACAATACCATTCAGGGTGAGATTCCCCCATCAGTTGGCACTACCCAACATCGCAAGTATATCCTGGGCACTTGTAGGAGAGGACAGGTCTCCTCTCAATGTTAAACCAGACAGAAACTAAATGGGGAGAGTGACTCCTTGCCACCCCACCATCACCTTCTCCAATTCCTTCCCACTCATCTAAAGGCTCCAGCCCCTAAGCAAACCTAATGTCTTCTAACTTGTATTGTCCTTCCCCTACCCCCATCGTCATGGCAACATGCCACTAACATCTGGGGGTCCAGGTGTATTATAGACGGGTTCCCAACCTCCGAACTCTGATGGATCAGAAGAGTCCTCAGCACCGAGCCAGACGGGGCAGCCAGGGGAGGAAAGGCCAGTTACTGCTCAGGTCCTTATGTAACCCAAAGTGGGGGAGGGTGGAGCTGGAATGGCCACAGCCCACAGCCCCTCTCCCAGGCCAGAATGGGGGCACAGACCATGTAGACAGCCTAGAATCCCCTGCTGCCCTCTTCCCGGGATCTGAACCCCAGACGCCTTTCCCACAGAACTTTTCCCACCTCCATCCCCTGAGGTCTGGACTGCTGGTCCCTAGGATTCCCTGGGGCTTCCTCTCCAAGAAGGTGGGCAGGGGGAGGGCCTCTGGGCATTCTCGTTCTCTTGTCCTTTCTCACTGCGATTCCCCAGACCCTGGTGCCCCGGTCCCCGGTCCAGGGTGACTGCCCCATCGGCTTCGGACGGTTTTCTTCTCACCCACCCCGCCTGCCCCCGCCCCCGAGCAGAGGAACTCCCCACAAGTGGACTAGGGAGGAGAGCTGGGCGGGGAGGCGGGGAGCGAGCGAAGCAGAGCGGCAGCCCGGCCGAGAGCAGCGGCGCTGGGGAGGGGACGATCGGGAAGTCCGCAGGCCCCCGCGCCGAGAGCCGTGCCCGGGGGAGGCGGCTCCCTGGGCCGCTGCTCCCGGAGGCTTTAGGCACCTGGCCCGGGTCTGGTCCCCGGACCTCCAGGAGCTCCGCCCGGGGAGGGGGCTCAGTGGGACGGGGGGTGCCCAGGTCCCCAGGTCTGCCGCCCGGGGAGGGGGGGAGCCCACGAAGCGTGCGCCCCGGTACCCACCGTGCAGAGGGAGGAGGCGGAGGGCTGCAGCAGCAGGCGGACGACGGCCGCTCGCCCGGCCCCGCTGCCGCCCGGCTCCGGAGGCCCGTCCTGTCCCGGGAGCCGCGGCGCCCGGCCCGCAGCCGCTGCCTGCCCCGCCTCGGCCGCTGCCACAGCCCCCCCGTCGCGGCGCTGCCCCGGTGCGTCCCTCCCGCAGGCTGTGGCGGGCGGCGGGATGGGTTGCATCAGCCCCGGTTATATAGCGGCCCCTGGGCGGCGGGGAGGGGTCAGGAATGCGGAACCGGCCGGGCTGCCAGCTCCAGACGTCAGCGGGGAGCCGAGAGGAAGGGAAGGAGGGGACGGGGAGGGCAGGGGGTGTGGATCCGGCGCCGCGCACCGCCGACCTTCACCTCCTCCTCCCGACCCTCACCTCCGCCAGCAGGCGCCCGCCCGCGGCCGCAGCCCGGCCCGCATCCCTCGGGCTCCCTCCTCCGGCCCCCCGGCTCCGGATAGCCGGAGGAGGGAGGAGGACGCAGGCTTATGTAAGACACCCGCCCCCCCACCGGCCGCCCGCGCACCACAGTCCCCGCCGCCCCCTCCCCGGCTCGCGCGCCCCAGCCCCCCCCCCCATCCGGCCCCCTGGGGCAGAAAAGATGAAGGCTCTAGGGCGCCGGAGCCCATGTATACATAGCCTGTGCTTGATTATCTTCTTCATGCTCGCCCGGCTCCTCGCGAACCCCGCGTGTGTGAGGCACGGATCAGCCGCAGGTAGGTGGTCGCTGGCACAGGCAGCTGGCATGTAGCAAGTTCTGGGACCACGGGCTGCGAACCCATCACACGCTCCCCGCCCACCCTCCCGGTGAACTTTTCTGACATCCTGGCATCGCAGACTTAGAGCTGGAAGGGATCCTGGGCGTCATCTTGGCCAACCCACCTCATCTTACAGGTGATGACGGAAAGGTCCAGAGACTTGAAGTCACCAGCCCAACGTCACGCTGTCGGAAGCCGAGATGGGAACGTGGGTTCCCCTGGGTCCCAAATGCACCTCTCTCTCGCCTGGGCTGGGGTGCCTCCTCTTCTTGAGTTGGGGTTGGCCCCCAATCAACATCCTTGATAGCGACTGAAAGGGCTCCATTGTCATGTGCAATTCATTTGACTGAAGAGGAAGGGCCAGCCAAAGGGTTCCCAAGGCCAGCACACTATGAGGTCTTTGGGCTGATCTTCCATCTACCACAACTCCTAACTACCTCCATCCACTTAAGATGGCTCAGAGGAACAAACAGTACCCAGCAGCCCCATTCTGCCTTAATTCCACCCCTGTTCTCCCATATCACAACTTCTATTCCCTTCAGCAGAAAGAGATGTGAAGCCATGGGACTGCTTAAGACTTTCGCCCAAACTAGCTGACAACTATAGTATCCTCTATGCAGAGAAGAGACATAAAGAAACCCTCAACAGGAAGAAATGAGACATAAAATTCAGTAGTTGGCATCCCCCGCCTCCAAACCCTTTTGACTCCCAACCAATCCCCTACCTTTCTGTGTCAGAGAGAGAAGGGCTGATTGTTTATATAGTGGGACCTTCATCCTCCTTCTTAGTGTGATGTCAGGTCAACAAAAGAAAGGAAGTGAAAGGAAAAGCTCATTGCTTCTTTATTTGCAAAGTCAAAAAAATCAAATTGAACAAGACTTGGGATAGTGGAAGTGAGTGAACAGAAAGCAACTTCTTCAAGGAGAGTGGTGAAAAGAAGGTAACATTTTTCTCTTGGTACCTGTATTTTCTCCTTACATACCTGTCTCCAGGAAAATTTGTCAGATGAGAAGGTTAATAATATCTTTCCTGACCACCATCTTGAGACTCTTCTCATCATACTTAGGATCATAGGATCATATATTCAAGAGTTGGAAGGGACTTTGGAGGTCATCTTGTCCAATCTCATTTTACAAATAAGGAAACTGAGGCTCAGACAAGGTAAGTGACTCTGTCAAGATTTCGTATGTCAAAAATAGCAAAGTCAGAATTTGAATTCTGCCCCTCTGATTCCAAGTCTAGTGCTGTTTCCACTGAACTAAACCAATTAAACAGGCAAAAGAAAACATGATCAAGAGTTTTTGACAGACCCTGGAGAACAAGAAGTAATTTGATAGTCTAATACAGGAGCAAGAACTCAGCACTAGAAAGGCTGACTTTACCTTTACTAAAGTGGAAAGATCAAAGCTACAGACAGTGAAAGTGCACTATGATGGTTTCCCTAGGGGCCTACAGTCTGGACATTTATATGGGAGAAACACATTGAGCAGGAACAGTGATATTTTATGGGCTTTCAGCTGGGACTTTGAAAACACCAAACCAGTCTATGTACATGGACTTACAACTATCCTGTTCGGTTAAATCCAAGGTCCTCTCCAGAGTCTACCTCAAAACCTTCCCCAAGCCCTTTGAGAACTGTTACTGTTTTCTTATTTTTCTCTTTTCCCCACAAAGTAAATGTAATGCAGGGATAACTGGAGGGAGAGACTATAAGAAACTGTTGCCAACCACTTTATTTCGGCCCAAATTGTTTAGTTCTTCCCTTGGTTACTAAGCTTATTGGCTTTTAAAGTCTACTGAGCATGGATTGGTCTGTGTCTGTACCTACAATGGAAAAGTAGACTGGAAAGTTATAGATTTTCCCCCTCATATCAGTCCACTAATACTAAAAAAGGAAGGAAGGAAGATGACAGAGATTAACCTGAATTAACAATCAGTCAACTAGCACTTATGTGGCACCTACTATATTCATTTTACCAGGTCCTTTAGGGCTACAATAGAAGAAGATTTGGTCCTTTCCTTCAAGAACCTTACAGTCTAGTAAGGGAGATAAGGGTAGAGAATATGAAAAAAGAAAACTATATGTAATTTTTTGTGAATTAAGGGCTAAACAATGTGGTACAGAACATAAGTGACATAGGAGTTTGAATTGTTTCCATAGCATAAATTTACTAGATTGTGACTGTTTCCTCCTTTACTTCATCTGTATAGAAAGTATAGACAGTCAGTCTCTGTAATGGAAATGAACAATTCTGTTTAGGGATGTAGAAGCCAGTGGCAAGAACCTAGGAATTTAAGGTCAGGACCAAACAAGGCCTTACCACTCCATCAAAGAGTGCAAGATAGTGCAGAGCCCAACCATGACACAATATCCCAAACCATGAGGTTATCTCAAAAAAGTACAAAGTTCTCAAAACAAAATAATTTTGCATTGCACAAAATAGAGACACGATACTTTCAGTTAAGGTGATGTGAGAGATTCTAAAAGAATTCCACTCTCCCTTCAATACTTCAGTGAAGATCTTAAGAGAGCATATATTGAATAATGATCGAGAAAACCAAAGAGAAACAAGGATAAGAAACTTTATCCAGCTAGGATTATACAAAAAGGCAACCAGAAACCTGCAGTCATTGGAGAAAGATCCCACCAGGTAAATAAGCACAGGTGAACAGGCTAGAATTCTGTCAGCACTCTGACCAGGGATGCTGTGGGAAGCTAGAAGCCTGCTAGAAGTTGCTTTGATGGGATAGCTCCAAGGAGGTTTAGAAGCCTGCAGGGCTCAAACTGGGGACACTCCAAAAATTCCTGAAGACCACAATGCTATAACCAAGGAAATTTCAGGTGTATGTAAAGAGTACAGCACTTGGACAATCCAGAGGGGAATTAACTCTCCCAGGTCTGTAAGAGTAGACATACCAGGAGAAGTAGAAGCCAGTGGCAAGAGCCCAGGAGATTGAAGTCAGAACCAAACAGGGCATTATCACCCAAGAGTGCAGGATACTGTAGAACTTGGCGATGGCACAGTATCTCAAACCAGGAACTGAGGCTAGAGATGAGAAGAAAAAGAAGAAAGCAAATAATGAAGGAAAAGTATAGATCAAGAGAAGCCCAAGAACTAAATTCAAAGGATGAGAACAACTCCCCAACAAATACAAACAGTTTCAGGTGGGAAGCAGGAGAATGGCTTGGTCATAAGGACTCCAAGAGTAACTGGAGAAAAATGAAGCAAGAGTTAAAAAAAAATGAAGTGATAAGTAAAATAAGAGTTCTGGAAGAAAGAATAGGAAGGAGAAAATGTAGTTAAAAAAAGAAAGTAATAGCCAAGTATCAGACACTTTGAAAATGAAAATGGAGCAAAAAGAACTCAATGATTTCAAGAGACAAGAAATATTAGGACAGAATCAAAAGATTGAAAAAAATTAAAGAAAATATATAGAAGAAATAATTTAAAAATCATTAGAGTCCTTAAAAACTGTGATGGGGAAAAACTCTGAATACCATATGTTGAGAAATCATAAATGAAAACTGACCAGATCTGTTAGAAATAGAGGGAAAAGTAAAATAGAAAGAATCCATTTATCACTTCCTAAGAGAAATCTCAAATTGAAAACTTCAAGGAGTATCACAGCCAAAATCCAGAACTTCCAGGTCAAAGGAAACATAATGGAAGCATCCAAAAAAAAAGTGTTGAAGTATCAACAAACTCTAGTCATGGTATACAAGACTTGGTAGCAACTACTATAAATGTGAGAATATCTTGGAATACGATATTGTAAGAGGTTAAAAAAAAGGCTGAATCAATAATATCTGACCCTTCACAACTGAGTACAATTTTACAAGGATGGGGTTGGTAAATGCACCTTTAGTGACATAGAGGACTCTCAAGCATTCCTGATGACAAGACCAGAGTTAAGTAGAAACTTTTAAATGCAAATATGAAAGTCAAAAGAAACCTAGAGTGTATGTTTTTGTGTATCATGTTTTGCTTTGTTATATGATTTCTTTCATTTATTTTAGTCTGACTACATAGCATGACTATAGTGAAAATATACTCAATAGGAAAGTATATGTAGAACCTATACAGAATTGTATGCAGTCGTGGGGAGGGAGGGGGGTAGTGGGGGGTAGGTGTGGGGGGGATAAAATCTCAATTGTATGGCAGTGATTGTTAAACATTAAAAAATAATAAAATAAAATTTAAAAAAAGAAACCTAGAAACATTAATATATCTGAACAACTTGAAGAGGGTGCTAAATAATGATGAAGTATTTATGTTCTAATAGGGAAATCTTTCAGAATCTAAATGTCTTCAGGAGTCATAGAAAGAATTATTAAGAAAAAAAGAAAAAGAGAGGGGAGCTGCATATAGTTCTCTTCTGCTGGTTTTGAGAGGAAAGAAAGGGGAGATTAAAAAGAAATATGCTATGCACAAAAAGAGGAAGAAGGGGAAAGAACTGTATTTTTCAAATAATTGCAGTACAGTAGAGGAAGTATATAAGAACATGCAGTGAAGGGTGTGAGGGTGGAAAGTGAACATCACATGAATCTCATTCTTATATGAGCCAAACAAAGGAGGTTTAAATATATCATACATAAATGGTTTAGTATAAAAATATATTAAACCAGGAACAGGGAGAAGAAAGAGAAAGATTAAACGTAAAAGGTAGGGTTAGACAGGTAATAGGGACAATTAAGACAAATTTCAACTTTGGAGGGTAGCTTGTAAAAGGGTGATTGAAATAAAAGAAAAAAAGGAAATATAAAAGGCACTGAATACAGTTTGGTTGAGGAGAAGAGGGAAAGTAGAGTGGAAGTCCGCTACTTCAATTACAGATTACTAATGCTGATCAATTTCCTCCTCTTTACCTTATTCTTCATTGTAAAGAAGGAGACCCTTTTGCCTCTCCTTCATCATAAAGAGAAGAAAAGAAAGGAAAAATCATAAAAGGATATGTTGGAAGGAAATGCAACTATGAGTGTGAACAGCATGAATTCACCCATAAAATGGAAGAGAATAACAGACTGTATTAGAAAATAGAATCCAAAAATAAATGTTGTTCGCAAGTACTTGGATCATAAAGATGAAACAGATTTAAAATGTGGGACTGGTGCAGAATTTATTATGCTTCAGGTAAAAAAAAAATGGGATAGCAATCATGATCGTAGACAAGGCAATAGTAAGAATGCAAATAGTTAACAGTTAAACAGGGAAACTGCATTGTGTTTAAAGGAACCCTAGACAATAAAATAATATAATATATAATTTTATATTGTATTATATGCACATATAATATAATATAAAAATTTAATAGTAATGAAATGGCGTTATACCTAAGTACTTAGAAGAAAAATTAATAGAATTACAGGAATAAAGAGATGGTAAAAATTAATACTGAGAACCTCAATGTGTCCTTTTCAGATCAAGGCAAATGTAAGGGAAGGAAAGCAAGAAAGAAGTTAAAGACCTAAACATAATTTTAGAAAAGTTGGATATGACACATCTCTGGGGATGACCATATAAATAGAAAGGACCATACATATTTCTCACCTGTACATGGCACCTTTACAAAAACTAACCATGTGTTGGACATTTTAAAAAAGTTCATAATCAAATGCAGAAAAGCAGAAATGATAAAAAAATTCTTTATTGATCACAATGCAACAAACATTATAATAAAAAAGGACAGCTAAAGAAAGCATTCCTCATAGAAACAATAGATAATTTTATCTAATGATGTGATGACAATGAGACAACATAACCAAGTTTGGGGTGGAGTTCAAGCATTTGCTATAGGAAAATTTATATCTCTAAATGCTTTCATCAATGAAAGAAAGAAAGAAAAGATTCATTAATTAAATATGTAACTAAAAAACCCTAGGAAAGAAACACATCAAAATGCCTACTAAACACAAAAATGTAAATTCTGAAAATCAAAGATAGTTTAATAAAATTGAAAACAAATTGAATTGACAGATAAAACCATTGACTGTTTTTTTAAAAAAAAATTAAATAGATAAATGGTTAGATATCCTTTATTAGATAATAAAGGATAGGAAATCAAAATTGTCAACATAAAAAAGCTAAAAAGGAAAATTTACAACAAATTAAGAGGAAGTAAAATAAATGATTAGATACCATTTTGCTTAAATATATTCCAACAAAACCAATAACAAATGAAATATATCAATGCTAGCAACAATTTAAAATATTCCAATTAACAAAACAAGGAATAGAGAATTTCAAGAACTTAATCTTAGAAAAGAAGATATTGAACAAAGACAAACTCCCAAAGAAAAATCTCAAAGCTAATTATATTTATAAGTGAGTTCCTTTAAACAATAAAAAACTATTCAATTAATATCACCCATGTTGTTTGCAAAATTAGGAAAAATAAGAGATCATATGAAATGCCTTCTATAAAACAAAAATGATCTTGATGCCTAAGCCAAGGAGGGAGAAAGCAGAGAGAGAAAACTATGGATCAAAATCCCCAATGATTAGCAAAACAAAAATAGTGAATAAAATATTAATGAAGAAGTTATAATGTATATTAAAATATTATATACTATGACCAGATAGAATATTTATGAAGAATGCTATTAGTTCAATATTAAGGAAACCATAAACATAATACACTATATAAATATCAAAAAATCACATGAATATATTAATAGATGCCAAAAATGCTTTTTGACAAAATATAACACCCCTTTATGTATGGTACTATCTCTCTAAAATCAAGAACCAACATTGTAATGAAGAAACTCTAGAGGTATTTCCAATAAGATTAGGCTTAAAACAAGGATGTCTATTGCCACTGTTATTATCTGGTATAGTTCTAGAAATGCTTGTCATTTCTAGTCAAGAAATAGAAAATGAGAATAAATACAGACAAAAAAGAAACAAAATTGTTATTTTTATATATGATATAATGGTGAATTTATGTAACCCTAGAAAATCAAATAAAAATTATTGAAATGATTAGTACCTTCAGTAAAATAGTCTAAAATAAAATAAACCCAAAGAAGTTATTAGCCTTTCTGTATATTACAAAAAAAAAAAAAATGCAAATGATCAGAGGCTTCAATCACTTCCTATAGAGCGGAAAAAAACAAACACGGACCAAGTCCTGTTTTATGGGATCACTTTATAGCCTTCGTAGAGAGGGGCCAAAGCCTTCCAACTTTGTTTTTCACTTCACAGATCAGAAACCACGAGCAGAACACAGCCAGAGAGACTAAGGACAAAGAGATGAAGCTGAGGATGACTCAGGCCTTTTTGAAAATATTCTCTATTCTAGCTGTGTAGACAATTGGAAAAAAAAATCACATGATGAACAGAATATAGACAGTTACAGAATTTCCTTGTACCATCTACAATTTCTCCAAAGCACTTCCATTCTACAGCATCACAGTTCTCATGGAAGCAGGTTTCCCAGCATTTCTATACAAGGAAACACCATCAAAGTCACTCTGCCTATGCCAGACCGCCATTAACAAATTCAGTGAGAAACTGTAACTCTAGAAGGATGATGATCACTCCTACTTTCCACCTCTTGACAGAAAGGTGATGTACTAGAAATGCAGAATGAGACATATGTATTGAGACATAGCCAATATGTAGATGGGTTTTTATTTAACTATGCTTACTTATTACATGAAGTGTCTTTGTAGGGGTAGGGAGGAAGGTAGGAGATTTCAGAAAAAGAATCAATGAAACAGTTTTTAAAATGAAGAGAAGAAAACAGAAAGACGTTCAGAAGGAGGCACAGAAAAGCAGGACATAACATGTTGAATTTATCATAGAATTTATCATACACTTTTTTTAAAAGCTGCAAGTAATAGAAATTCTTGGTTTCATTTTAAAAAGTAGATATATGCCATACTTAACTATCAGGGGTGTCAGGAGTTATCATTCTGAGGATAAACAAACAACAATGGTGCTCTGAAAGTCCAAAAATATTAAGTGCTTGGTGGTCTGAAAATTGTAATGAATAGAGCTAGCTTTAAATAGCTGTTTTTCTCCTTCCTGCTTTTCCCTTGGTCAACCACCCAACTGGCATCTACAAGACCATCAAGTCATCATTGCTTCTTCAAGTTTCTTGGAGGAAGAAAGTGATAAGGGAGGATCAGAAGGGGTGGTAAAAGAACCATTGTTATCAAACATTGTTGTCTTAAAGTATCCTGTTACAGTTTAAAACTATTTAACATACATTTTTGTAGTGCCTACTGTAAGTTGCCAGGCATTAGAAGCAAAAAGGAGAAGCAACCAAATCCCTGACCTCAAGAAACTTACTATCTGACAGTGGAAGGTGAAGAGAAGACTTTCCTTCTTCATGGCTTCTCACCTTAGGACTCAGTTTGCACAAGACTAACATGCGCAGGCAGGGATATGGGCATCTGAAGAACTGGACAAGACTGTATAATACAATTTTTCTTTTTACCCAAGTGGTTTAAAATCCCGTGGGTTTTTTTCCCTTCTATATCTTATGTATTGAGAAGTTTGTCTATTTATTCAAATCCATAAATGCTGTATAGTGTGTGTGGAAGTGTTATTTTCTCCCTACATAAACCACGCAAATAGTAAGGTCCCACAGGACCATGACCTGGAAAGAAATTAGATCAGACCTATTCTACATCAAGCTGAAAGCAAGAAAAAAATAATGGAAGATGAAAATAAGGTTCATTACACTGGTATTTCTTTAGTGGACTGGTTAAAAAAAATAAATTATACGCTGATCGGTTCTCTGAACCTATCTGCAAGACTGAAATATATCAGAAAAAGAGTGAGAGGAGAGGGAATTAGAATGTCCTCTCCTTCAAACAAAAGCCAATATGGTTTCTGTAAAACATTCATCCCTGGGGGCTTAATAATCCAAACAATCACTTACTATGATATATTTACCATGTACACAGGCATTGTGCTAGGTGTTGTGTGCATAGCTCTCACTCAAACTCATGGAAATGCATCCAATTTTTAGGAAAGCCTGGCAACTTCTCTTCATTTTTCCTAATATATAACAAGTCTTTGGAGGGGAAGCAGAAAGTAAGATTTCTAGTAAAAAAGGATAGAAAGGGAAATTCACATTGTCTGACTGGAATACAAGACTATGCTCTTTAGGACACCAGTATTAAATTTCATGATTCCCCGTCTTCCCCCATCCTTCTATTCCTTAACATTAAGATCTCTGCCTATCAAAGGAGCTTTGGACACATACAAAACCTCTACAAGATACTGTCTCTGCTCTCAAGAGGTACTCCCATGGAGGTTGTTGATAGAAATGGGAACATGAAAAAATGAGGGCAAGTATGACAAGGTTGCTTATCAACATGCTATATTCAGTTGGTAAGATAGGAAACTGAGATGTCTAGGAAGCAATAGGATTTTGAGAATTTGAAGAATAGAAGATTAAGTACCTTGGAAGTATAGATTTACAAACTGTCCCCATATAGGTGGTATCTAGAGTAGCAAGTAGGAATGTGGATAAGCTCTTGGAGGGCAGGTACCTTATTTTAATCATCTTTGTGCTCTCTATAGCTCCTAGCCCTGTTCCTTGCCCATAATAGACATTATATTAGAATTAGAATGTAAACTCTTTAAATAAAACCATGTATTTTTAAAAATTATGTCTTTGTATCTCTAGGATCTAACAAAGTAACTGTCACATGGTAGGTGCTTGCTGATTCACTGATTGTTGAGTGTGGTAAGTTTTTACAGTAAATGAATCTGTCACAAGCAGTAGAGTTACGGCTGATCATTGAAGAATATTGATAGCTGTTAATAAGAGGAGACAGAGAAATAGACAGAGAAACGATATAATAATCAGACAAGCAAATGTTGTGGATGTCACAAGAAACACTAACAAAATACTAGACAGTAGCTTCAGATGAATTAGAAATCTCAAGAAGCTTGTGAATTGAGAAAAGACTACCAGATCTGGTCAGAAATGGTGTTCTTAGGAAGGTATATTCAAATCACTGGAGAAACCTATCTCTCATATCAATTCCAGGAGGAAAGATTTATCCGAAAATTTAGGTTCTAAATGACAAGGGTGCTACCCACAAGCCCCAATACAGAATTTACAAAGCACCAAATATCTAAGAACAGTAGTTAGCATTTATTTAATGCCTCAAAGTTGGCAAAGCACTTGACAAACATTATCCCATTTGGTCTTCACAAAACCCCTGGAAAATAAGCGCTATTATTATCCCCATTTTATAGTTGAAGAAACAGTGACAGACAGAGGTAAAGTGAATTGCTCAGTCACACAGTTAATAAGCATCTGAAGCTAGATTTGAACTCAAGACTTCCTCACTCTACTTCCAATAACCTATCCATTATGCTACCTAGCTGTTTATATAAGTATCTTCATATGCATCTTCCTCATTATTGTGACCTTAAACACAGGCTGGGGAGAAAGGGATGGCATCTTTGACAAATAGCATGCTAATGATCCTGATAAAAATCAGCCTGAATTCCCAGTAAAAACAACAAAAAACAAAAGCCACTTTGAAGGCAACAGAGCCAAAAGTGAAATGAGATTAAAATAACTTGATTAATAATAATCTTGACTATTATTATATTGATTAATAACCTGGATTATATTGATTAATTATATCTTTATTAGTAATAATCTTGATAAAGTTATCTTGACTAATAATAATATTTTTATTTTATAAATATTTTATTTTTATTTTATTTATTATATTTATTTTATAATAGATTGAATAGATTGAATACTTAAATGTTAAAAAAGATATTTTGTGCAACATCTTCCTGAGGTCTCACATGAAAACAACATTCCACTGGATTTGAATGAAACATATAATATAGCCAAAAGTGCTGGATAAGCCTAGTTCCTTTAGCCTTGCCTTATAAATCTTTTTTTTCCAGCTTCTTAGTCATCCTGGAGGCTGACACTTGGACCAAACCTCTCCTTAGGGTCCCTTCCATTTCTAGAATTCTATTTATTTAATGCTATAGGAAGATACTTGTAATGCAACCAATTGGACCGCAAGCAAAAAGAAAAATGTATTTTTCTCCTCTCCTATAGATGCTCTCCAACCTAAACTAGATGGAAGGAAGTATACTTCTGCCACTAAGAAATTTAAGTAAATATGTGTGTTGCTTCTCTACGTAAGCCTTCCACTCAAGGTAGGGCGAATCCTTAACCATAGCCTAAGTATGCTTATATACATTTCCACATTCTTGTGCAAGAGAGGTGTTCACACACACACACACACACACACACACACACACACAATAGCCCATCCTCACTTAATGTAACTCACAAGATGCTCAGTGTCCTCATACTGGTAAGTATCATTAGGTATGGACTCTATTAGGTAAGAATGTCTATTTTTTTTTTACTTACAGAATTAATCAAACAGATGTGTAAATTTGGTATGAAAAATTTCTAGATACCCCTATTGAATCAATCCAACAAAGACATAAACTAGGAGAGAACAATCTAATTAATCTAGTTGAGAAAGAGCGAAATAATTCTAACAATTGGACAGAAGCAGATGGTGAAATGTGTTTGGGTTGGTTGGAAGAGTTAGACATATCTTGCACTCTATGACTATCAGAGAAGGAGACTTTAGGAGAGACATTCCAGCAAATGCTTTGAGAATCAAGGTTTGGAAGCGCTTAGAGGAACAAGCCTCTTGCACCTGAAAGCAAAGGGCAGTAAAGGGAGTGGAGAGTCAGGAGAAGGGAAGAGATCCTATAGGGTCTCTCCTCCTCCCATGGTCCAGAAATCACTAGAGAGACTTGACCAGTAACAAACTGCATCCAGCTGGGAGCTGAGAGAAACAAGCCAGACACTAGTTTGAAAGGCAAGTCCCAAGGAGTGGGATTCTGAAAGAGAAAATTGCAGTTTCAGGGCTCTATAAGGGTCTCCACAGTGGGTAGAGTGCTGAGCCTGGAGTCAGCTTAAAAAGTACACATTTGAATTCAAATCTGACTTCAGACTCTTACTAGCTGTGTGACCCTGGGAAGTCACTCAACCCTGCTTGCCTCAGTTTCCTCATCTGTAAAATGCTCTGGGGAAGGAAATGACAAGCCACTCTAGTATCTTGGCCAAGAAAACCCCAAATGGGGTTATGAAGAGTTGGACACGACTAAACAATAGTCTCAGTGCTGAGAGTTAACAAGAGAACTATAAATTTCAAAGGAAAGATTTATAAAGACTCCAGAAAGAGAGAAAATTTGCAGTTCAATTAGGAACTCTCTAATCCTGAACCCACTTTTTCCTGGATTCTGTATGTACCTGTGAGAGAGTATATTTCAGGTACTAAGAGGAATGTTTTTATAACAACTGATGTTACTATACTAACTTAGTAAATAATAGTTTCTAAAAGCTAATTAAGTCTGCCTAGCTGATAATCAATGAGGAACACATCAGATGGGGGCTTGTAAGCAATTGTGTTAGAAAACCACCCACAATCCTTCAAGTTGACTCCATAGAACTCAGAGGGAAGGAGTATTCAGCTGCCTTCCAAGGGACCCAGCCTGTCAGTATGAGTGAAAGTTGCAAAGAATGAACCCAGAGCAGCGTGCCTCACTTGTATCCTTTCATGCTAAACTGCTGCCTTTCTTTCATCTTGAACGATGACCTCCTTCTATACAAGTCGTACCATTCTTCGAGGATAACCTCTCTATGAAGCCTTCTTCCCTAGCCCACACTGATCTTTACCCACTCTGATCTGCAACATTTCTTATCTTTTTGAAGAATTAATAATATGCTGCCTTGAATTGTTCTCTGATTATTACATGTTCCCAATATGATTAAAAGCATTTTAAATGAAGAGACTTTGTCTTATATTTCTTTTGGATTCTCTATACCATGTAATCCAGAATTATGAACGTAGTAGATGCTCAATAGATACTTGCATTAGGACCCCCATAGGACAAAAAGGGGCCAAGTCACCTTTGGAAAACCATTCTGCTTCCTGGCTCAAAATTTACTCTGAATCCTAGGCAAATTACTGCTTTGGGAAGTCTAGAAGGATGAAACCAACTCTGCCTTTAGTTGGACAAGGAGAGTTATGCAGTTTCTCCCAACAGTCTAATGCCAGGTGCAGTTGCTCCCAGTTGGATGGGTTAACTGAGGTTTCTCCCTCCCATTCTCTCCTTCCTCCCTATTCTCTTCCTCTCTCTCCCTCTCCCTCCTTCCTTTTAAATCTCAAGCTTCTCTTTATGCCTGACTTTGTAGGGCTAGGGTCACCTTGTCTCTTGACTATTGTCTCTTATTCTCTATCTCTTATGTATACTTGTGCACCATTGAGACCTTCAGAGCAGTGTTTTGATATATTCATTCATAGAACACCGGATGCAAATTGAACAGATCACATGGTGAGGCTAGCATAATATCTTTAGAACAGAAGGCATGGAATAAATGCTTGCTGAAAAATTAAATAAATGAATTCAAATCAACAACAATCATTTATTAAATGACTACCATATTTGAGACACTGACAGATGATGTAAATGAAAAAAAAAAGAAGAGATGAGAAAAGAAAAAGGGAAGGGAAGGAAGATTCCACTCCACAGTTAATCATCTTATCCTTGTTCTGGACTTCATCCTCTCATGCTCTTTCCCATCTTCTAGACCAATGGTGTAAACTCAAATAGAAACAGAGATCATTAAACCATATATGATGACTCACAGAATCCCTGTGGGCCATACATCAATTTAGTTTTATAATATAATATTACCTGTATCTGATTGTATTTTTAAAAGTATTTCCCAGTGACATTTTTAATCACGTTTAGGCTACACTTGGGAGTGTGGTGGACTGCATGTTTGACATCTCTGTTCTAGACCTCACTAAGGTCTGGCTCTTCCTCCATGGCACTGTATACCAGGTTTTTCTCTTAAGTACTACTTGTACATTTTCTCATATTTCCTAACTCATTAGTCTCAGTGGAGGAATTGGAATACTCCTTGTCCCCAAATCCATTTTCAGACTCCCTCTAAAACCATCACTCAGCAGCTTCTCCTCCTTTTGGATTCATTCTATCCAAATTTATAACACAATCCAGATCATGGCGGCTTTGTCTACCATTCTTTTTCTTGCTTTCTCACTGTGTGACTCACTGTATCCCTCGATGCCCCAACCTCTATCCTTACACAAGGGGACTTCAACATACATAGTGTTTCTAGAAATGCCTCTCCTAATTCTTCAATGTGTTCAACTTCCATGACTTTTTTTTTCCATTCTGCCTCAGAAACACACAGAAAATGGCCACACCCTTGATCTTACCCTGACCCACACATGTTCCACTTTCATGATCAAGAATTCTAAAATTTATTCATCTAGTAAGTCTCCGACCATGCCATGCCATCTTTCCCTCAGCATCAATCCTTACAGTCCTATTCTTTGCCCTCACCTGAAATTGACCTGAAATCTCTCTGTCCCTCAATATTTTTCCAGGTTATCACAACCACTCTGGCTATACTCTCCTCCTGTCTTATTCTTGACCCCTAAGGGAACCAGTTCAATTCTGCACCCTCTACTCCTGAATCCCCTTCTCTCTTTCTCATGATCACTCATACCTTGTCAAACTTCAACCTCACATTGCTCCCATCATCTACCTCCTCCATGCCTATTCATCTGCTGCCAGAGTTGGAGGAACTAAGAGAGTCATGCCAACAGGGTCCATTATAAATCTGTATTTCCTAAGCTTGACAGGAGCCTCACTGAAGCAAGCCAATCCTTTTACTCTAACCTAATTGATTTTCTATCTTTTTCTCTAAGTATTCTGTTCCAAACTTTATCATTTTTCCTCAACCATCCATTTTATTCATTACTAAAAAAAAAAAAAAAAAAAAAAAAAGAAGAGTTATCTGCCAGGAACTCCTTCTTCCCTCCTCCTCATCTCATAATTCCTTAATATCATCCCCTAACATTTCCTTCTTTACTCATCTCTGATGAAAAGAGCCAAGGCCAAACTCTACATGCACCCTCGATTCTGCCCCTTCTGGTCTTCTCCTGAAAATTACCCCACTATCACCTCTACATCTCTGTTCTTCAATCTTTCCCTATCTACTGTTCCTTGCCCAATGCCTACAAGTACCAGCCTTACCTATTCTTAAAAATAATCAGATCCTTTTAATCCCAAGAGCTGTTATCCCTCTCTCAGCAAACTTCTCAAAAAGCCATCTATACTTGATGTCTCCACTTCTTTTCCTTTTGCCTTCTTCTTTGCTACTTGTAATCTGCCTTCCAGATTCATTGTTCAATTGAAACTATTCTCTTCTAATTGCCAGATCTAATGGTCTTTCCCTGAGTCTCATCCTCCTTGACCTAACTATAGCATTTTACAAAGTTGACCCACCTTTCCTCTTGTATACACTCTTTGAGTTTTCATGATTGTGCTCTCTCCTCATTCTCTTCCTATCCACTTGAGTGTTTCTTCTCAGACTCCTTTGTTTATTCATCATCCATGTCATACCCCCTAACTGTGGGTGTCCCCCAAGGTTCAGCTCTCATGGGTTCAGCTATATAGATGGTTCCTAGATCTATGTCCCTAGTCCTAGTGTCTCTCCTGAGCTCCAGTCAAGCAGCATGAACTACCTTTTTTAACATGGTTCATCTCTACCCCTGAAAAAGCTTTAGAATAAGACTTTCATGTAAGAAGTTAGCACAAAATATTTTGAAGATACAGGCAAGAAGTGAAGGAAGGGGAGCTGTCATGTAAAAAAAAATCAGAGAAAATAGATATCCAAATGATATTCTTAAACCCTCAAATACAAAAAGAACAAGGGGAAGCTATTGAGTAGATGTTGAACATTTGAAGTGATATTTGAACAGGAGTCACAAAGGAGAAGGGGCAGAGGGGTTTCAACATACATGTGTGAAAGGAATGCCCCTACCAGTAAAGTCACAGATCAAAGTATAATTTGATAATATATACATATATATTCCTTTTCAACTTTAAAATACAGTACTGAAAAATTAAACTGCTCCACCAGTGATAAATATATTTTCAACTTAAACAACTATGTATTAAACACCTAATATATTCAATTCAGAGCCAGATGGGTAACACTTTGGGTCTGGAATCAGAAAGGCATGAGCTCAAATCCAGCCTCAGTCACTTATTGTAAAGTGTTTTTTTTAAATAAATATTAACTCATTTGATCATTACAACAACTCTATGAGGTAGCTTCTATTACTGTAACCATTTTTTTCAGAAGTACAAGATGGAGGAGATATTGTTGGATGGTGGTTTGACTGAAAAAGATATTTAATGTTCTGCAAGTTCAATCTGAGCCAGAAGTATGATGTGGTAAACACAAAAGCTAATGCTCTATTAGACTGTGTTAAGAAAAGCATAGTTTCCAGGCACAAGGACATGATAATCCTACTCTATTATTGCCTTGTTTGGACCAATTCAGGCAACCCCAATTGAAGAAGGACATTGATAGATAGGCTGAGGAGCATCTAGAGGATTTTTCTTTGACAGTGTTGAACACCTTCTCCTTCTGAATAGTCTCTCTTCTTTAGGTTTTCATTATATTGCTCTCCTGGTTTTCCTCTTTGTTTGTTTGTTTGTTTTTGATGGTCACACATGATATCACTCTTGATTTATTGAATCTAATAGAACACTGCATTATAAAACATTCATTGAACTTCATACAAATAGACCCTCTTTTTTTCCCAAAATGTATTAATTTCTTTGTTTTCTGTTTTCAACAATCACTTTCATAAGTTCCAAATTTTTTCCTCCTCCCTCTCCCTCCCCAAGACAGCATGTAATCTTATATGGTTCTGTACATACATTCCTATTAAACACATTTTCACATTAGTCATGTTGCATAGAAGAAATGAAACGAATGGGACAAACTATGAGAAAAATAAAACAAGACATAACAAAGGAAAAAATAGTATGCTTTATTCTGCTTTCTGACTCCATAGTTCTTTCTCTGGATGTGGATGGAATTTTGCATCATGAGTCTTTTGGAAATGTTTTTGATCCTTGCATTGCTGTAAGGGGCAAAGTCTATCAAAACCAGTTCTCGCACACTATGGCTGTAACTATGTATAATGTTCTCCTGACTCTGCTCACTTCACTCAGAATCTTTTTACATGAGTCTTTCCAGGTTTTCCTGAAGTCTGCCTGTTCATCATTTCTTATAACATAGTAGTATTCCATTACATTCATATACCACAACTTGTTCAGACATTCTCCAATTGGTGGGCATCCCCTCAATTTCCAGTTCTTGACCACTACAAAAAATTGCTATAAATATTTTTGTACAAGTGGGTCCTTTTCTCATTTTTGAGATCTCTTTGCGATACAACTCTATAGCCCTTTGGGCATAGTTCCAAATTGCTCTCCAGGATGGTTGGATCAGCTCACAGCTCCACCAACAATGAATACATCTTCTCCAATATATATTATTTTACTGTTTTTGTCATGTTAGGTACCTCAGGGTTGTTTTGATTTGCATCTCTCTAATCAATTGCAATTTAGGGCATTTTTTCATATGACTATAGATGACTTTAATTTCTTCCTCTGGAAACTGCCTGTTCATATCCTTTGACCATTTATCAATTGGGGAATGGCCTGTATTCTTGTACATTTGACTCATTTCTCTATATATTTTAGAAATGAGACCTTTATCACAGATATTATAAATGCTATTATAAATGTTGTAAAAATGCTGCCTTCTTTATCTTGATTGCATTAGCTTTGTTTGCACAAAACCTTTTCTATTTAATGTAATCAAAGTTACCCATTTTGCATTTCATAATGGTCTCTACCTCTTGCTTGGTCATAAATTCCTTCATTCTCTATAGGTGTGACAAATAAACTATTCCTTCCTTCCCTAGTTTGTTTATAGTATCAGCCTTTATACTTAGATCATGTACCCATTTGGACTTTATTTTGGTATACAGTATCAGTCATTAGTCTATGCCCAGTTTCTGCTACACTACTTTCCAGTTTCCTTGGGTTTATCAAATAGTAGACTGCTATAGTCATTGGCTACTGTGTCTTGTGTACCTAACCTATTCCACTGATCTATCCCTCTATTTCTCAGCCAGTACCAAATGGTTTTGATGATTACTGCTTTTTGATAAAACTTAAGATCTGGTTTGGCTAGACCACCTTCCCTAGTATTTCTTTACATTCATTCCCTTGATATTCTGGACCTTTTGTTCTGGTTCTCCTCTTGCCTGTATGACCATTTCTTCTCCTGTCTTTTTTGCTGGTTCATCATCTACATCATTCTCTTCTAAGTGTAGATGTTGCCCCAGGTTCTGTCCTAAGTCTTGTTCTCTTCTCTCTCTCTCTCTCTCTCTCTCTCTCTCTCTCTCTCTCTCTCTCTCTCTCTCCTGAGTAACTCCTATAGGTTTCACTATCATCTCTACACAGACACTTCCCAGATGTTTAGCTACAGCCCTAAATGCTCCACTGAGCCTAAGTCCCACATCACTAATTGCCAATTTGACATTTCAAACTGGAGATCCTGCAGACATCTTAAAATCAACAGGTCCAACTCATCATCTTCCCCCTTCCCTACCCCCCAAACCACTCCCTTCTTCCAAACTTCTTTTTTCTGGCAAATATTTAAATAATTTAATAATAAATGAAATAAATAATAAATAATTTCTATTTAAATAACCATAATATTAAATCTAAATTATTATAGAAAGAGAATCACTTAGAGTCAGAAAAGTAACACCAAATATAGTGGAAAGAACTTTGGCTTTAAACTCAGAGGACCTTGGTTGGAATTCCATTAACCTTCTACTACTTACTACCTGTGTGTCTAGTTGACCACTTCATCTTTCCATTCTTCAGTTTTCTTATCTGTCACATAAGGGATTTTGACCCCATGATCTCTAGGGTCCCTTCTATCTCTAGATCCCATGAACCTAAATATAGGTGTAAGTTCCTGCTCTGATATGTATCTTTGTTTGATGGGTATCTGTTTTCTTATCTGTAAAATGAGGGTAACAATAATGATGCCACCTACTTTATAGAGCTTTGAGAAAAATGTTTTGCAAACTATAAAGATCTATATAAATATGAGCTTTTACTAAAAATCACAAAGCACTTTTAGGAAGAGGATATGTAGAAATATATACATATATGCATGTATGCATACATATATATGTATATATGTAATAGCAGTGTAGTACAACTTTAAAAAATTTGGAAATTACTCTAAGTACAATGAAGATAGCTCTTCAGAACTCCCTCAGTCTTTGTATGCCTCCCTGGTTGGAAAGGCTCATAACCACCAATCAGGATCTTTGCTGGTTGACATCTCTATGCAGTGGACTCACACACAGCCTTCTTGAAGATGTAGTCCACAGAGAATATTGCTCAGTGATAGAGGTTTACCTGGCACAAATTATTGTGGGTGATGCAGTCCCTTGCATCAGGATGTGTCCCTTACATCAGAAACAGGGCAGTAGGTGGCACAGTGGGTAGAGTGCTGAACCTGAAATCAGGACAACCTGAGTTCAAGTGTATGACCCTAGGCAAATCACTTAACTTTTGCTTCAGCGGAGAAGGAAAGAGAAGGGAATAAGTGTTTATATAGTGCCTACTATGTGCCAGGCACTATGCTAAGTGCTTTATAAATATTATCTTATTCTATTGTCACAACATCTCTGGGAGGTAGGTGCTAATCTACATTTTACAGTTGAGGAAACTGAGACAAAAAGAGAGGTTGTGACTTGCCCAAAGTCACAAAACTAGCAAGTGTCCAGGGCTGGATTTGAACTGAGGCCTTCCTGAGTTTCCTTAGCTATAAATAGGGTAATAACAGCACATACCTCACAGGGTCATTGCGAGGATAGAATAAGATAATATTTATAAAACACTCAGCACAATGCCTGGCACAAGGCAGATCCTATATACATGCTTATTCCCTTCCTCTCTCCCCAGTAGACCCATGTGAAATAATTCCAGTGTTGACAGGGGTCTCATTTCACATTTATACTCTTTATACATTCTTCCTAACATATTTTAGAAAGTCTGTGTTAATAAAGGGAAGATATTGGGCTACACTATAGATTAATTTGCTGCCTCTATTTCCCCATTAGACCTGCATTATGATTTCTCATATGCAACCAATTTCCCTCCTTCTCGGGTCAATTATTCTCTTCCTTGGCAATTTTTCTTGGCAGCCAGAAAGTCCAACTTTCAGAGTCAAAAAAGTCACTGAGACCAGCTGAAACACAAATATCTCCCTCTCCAAAACTTCTAAACAGTGAGGAACTGGCAAGAGAATGGGAGCCAGGGTGCCTTCAGGGCAGGGATCACATTGTCTAGGCATTCAACCTGAACCCCAGGATTCACTTCATGGCCACTCTCTTAAAGGAAAGGAGTGCATTTAAAAGGGCACCAACAGCAAAGAAAGAGATTTCTGCTTTAAGTCAGAAATAAAAACATTGATTCCAGGTGTGAGGTGTGAATCCTGAAGGACTAAGGTGTCAAAGCCAGTAATTCAATAGTGCCACTAATCCTCTGTTCCTCCCAATGCACTCTTAAATCAACATCTCTGCCTGGAAGTTATCAACTTGCCTTAAGAAACACCCAGATTTACATCTAATTGTCTCAATGTGAAGTTGCCATGACAACAGAGTGGAAAGTTTAGCTAATAAAATTTGGATCCCAGAACACTTGAGTAATCATTGGACAAGTTCTATAAGCTAATGAGAATTAGCTTAAACATACAGAATCAAGGCAATGCCATTCTAGGGCATAAAAGCCAGGGGCCACATGGTTAGGCGAGAATAAAATATGAGAGAATTGGCAAGCACAGACAGGAAAGCAAAACAAGAGCAAGTCAACCACCCTATAAAGCACATTAAGCCGCTCTCCTCCTCCTTCTCCTTTGAAATCTTATTAGAATATATTACAATATACTAAAGTGGGAATGAAAGAGCTCTTGGTATAATTCATATCCAGAAATAGCTTCCTGATATGGTGGTTCCCTTTCACCTATGATTCTTTGCAAGTCTGATGATCCCACTGGAATCAGATTGGAAATTCTGGACTCTAAATAAGAATAATAAGAATAGATATTTAGAGAGTGCTTTAAAAACACTTCATGTACATTATCTCATTTGATCCTCACAACAATCCTATGAGGTAACTGTTACAGATATTCTTTTCACCATTTTATAATGAGAAAACTGAGTCTGAGAGAAGTTAAATAACTTGCTCAGGGTCACACAGCTAGTGACTGAGATGAGATTGGAACTCAAGTTTTACTGAATCCAAGTCCAAGTGGTCTCTAAAGTTTGGAAGGGAGGGCTCTAGGCAGAATGGTGAAGAAGCTACACTTTGTCTTTGACATCTATTTCCTTTCCATCTCCCAACATATTTTGTGTCCTATTTGCAAAGGAATGAGTTATTCAAGGAAAGCCCACTGAAGAGTTAGATGATTACTAGTAAATGGAGTATACATTATAGAGTTTTTTGCATTTTAATTCGGAGGCAGTATGGCACAGTTGAAAGAGCATTGGGCCCTTCCCTTTCCAGGTGGCCACTTGGGAGGATGAACTACTATGAGCGTCCAGGTGGGGAAAGAGATGGCAAATCCTCCAGAGGCTCTTCTTTGTGGATGACATTGTGCTGATTATATTGTGTACCAGGATATACTAGAAGAAATCCATAATTACTCAGAGTAGTTGGGTCTGACCATCCACACAGAAAAGATCAAGTGGATAATGAATGTCCATTGCCTATAACATGGCATGCATTTGGATGAATGACCTATAGAACTTATAGCTGGGATAAATAATTTTGTTTCCTCTTTGCCTATATCCTATATTTAATCTCTCAACTTCTTTTTTTTCTCATATTGCCATTTCCAGAACACTATATAATAATAGTTGTGACAACAGACATCCTTATTTTATCTCTGAATTTATTGAAAAGGCCTCTAGAGTTTCTATATTACAGCAAATGCTTTCAGATGGATATGTACTCTTTATCATATTACAGGAAGGATCATTTATTCCTGTGCTTTTTAATATTTTTGTGCAAATGGGTGTTACATATTGTCAAAAGCTTTTTTGTGTCTATTTCAAATAAGTGAATCCAAGGAGCAAGTGGGGATCAGGAAAATGGCAGTAAGTATCTCTGTGGAGCACTAAAGAAATATTTCTATGCTGTTCATCCTTCTTTTGAAGATGACCAGTGGCATTCTGGGTTATGTCTTGACTTGTGCATGAACTGGATTTAAGTGAGGCAGAGTTATACAGAGTCATCAGTCTTGTCCTCTCGTCCAGAGTCATTGAAGTCCAATGACAGGACAGAAGTCAAGAAAGCTGGCGTTGGCTTGAGATGCAGTCTTCCATGTGTGACCAAGCTCTAATCTACAGGTTCCCAAAGTAGGTGATACTGTCCCTTGAGGGGCACTGGAATGATCCTGGGGAATGTTAGTAACCTCAGGTGTAATTGAGGGAGTTGAATAAAAATAAGGGGGTGGTGAAAGCATAAGGAAAGAAGAGAAGAAAATTTTTAAAAACATTCATACTGTTCCATCTGTTGTGTAACAGAATTAAAGTCATAGTGGTTCCATTATTTTCCAAATAAACATACAAAATGCAAGTTTTAACTGATCAGTGATCAAGTCTGCTGACAGGTCTTCATAAACAAGTGTTGGCAGGTTAGCGTTCCCCACATTGTTGGGAAGTCCAGCATGCATCAGCAGGAATATGTGCATGTAATGACTTACTTAGAATATGATACTATATGGTTATATGATGCATTGTTGTATCATCAAAATTTCAATGCAGGAAAAAAGTCACAAATTTACAATAAATTAATAAATTTAAGATATGTCATTTAAAAAATATATCTTTTATTTTTTGAAATGATGCAAATTTCAAAAAAAAAGTTAAAGGGTTAAAGAAAATAGATTTCTAGGAGGGCACTGAGTAATTTTTTTTTTTTTGGAAAAGGGGACAGCAGGCCAAATAAGTCTGGGATCCTCTACTAAGCACTCTACAGTGCCTGTTTTAGCCACCTTCACAACCATTGGAACAAATTATTCTTAACCCCCCATTCCACAATGGGGGAGTAGGTGGAGGAGTGGGGAGTCTTTGAATGTTTGGGGTACACATTCCCTTATTTTTCTAAGGAATAGAGGAGAGGAGTGAGCAAATTCTAAATTTAGGGGACAGTCTGTACAAAAACATAGAGGAAATAATTACCAGTTTGGAGACCAGCTGACCAATTTGGCTGGACCATAAGAATACATGAAATACGTGGAGAAAGTTTGGAAAGGTAGATTGGAACCAAGATGTTATGGGCTTTAAATGTGAAGCTAAGGAGTTGTATTTTGTCCTAGTTGCCACTGAGTCAAGAGCCATTGAAGCTTCTTAAGTTAATGGAAAGGAAATGATTATACCTGTGTTTTAGGAAGAAATGCTTTGATAGCTTTGCAGTTTCCTAAAAGCTATTAAACTCTTTGTACTCCTTCTGCTTAATTCAGGGACCAATTGTTTGTCCATTTTTACTGTTTGTCCCTGATACTGATGCACAAGCTCTATAGAGCATTTATCCAACTGCATGCCATATTTTGAGCAATGTACATTTGCCATCCACTTGGTCTTTTCTGTGTGGATGGCCAGACTCAACTCTTTTGAACAGAAATCCCTTCTACAAAGTTGCCTCTCTCTAAAGTGAGAAGGGGGGCAAGTATTTATTAACCATCTAATAGGTGCCAGGCATGGTGTTATGTATTCTATATATTTCTCATTTGATTCTCACAACAACCCTGGAATGTTGTGGCTATTATTATCTTCATTTTTGTGTGTTCGGCCATTTTCAGTCATGTCCAACTTTTCATGACTCCTTTTGGGGCTTTCTTACCAGAGGTACTAAAGTGGTTTGCCATGTTTTTCTCCAGTTCATTTTTCAGATAAGAAACTGAGACAAACGGTTTTTGTTTGAAAACTAGTAAGTATTTGGAGCCAGATTTGAACTCAGAAAGATGATTCTTCCTGACTTCAGTCCAGGTACTCTACTCACGGTACCACCTAGCTGCCCTCCATTTTTACAGTTGAAGAAACTGAGGCAGACAAAGGTTAGTTCATTTGCCCAGAATCACAAGGTAGTAAATGTCTGAGTAAATGTCAGTCATAACTCTATGTTCAGTGATCTACTGAGCTGCCTAGAAATCATACTCAAAGATTCCTTCTACAAAGGCTCCGCCCAAAAAAGGGATCATCTAGTCTCTGCTCAAAGATCTTCAGTGACTGTCAACCATCTACCTCTTGATACCACCCATGCTACTTTTGGGGCAGCACTAATTGCTGGGAAGTCTTTCCTGACATGGAGCTGTAATCTGTCTCTGCCACTTTTCTATCTTAATCCAAGTCTTTCCCTCTCTGGCCAAGCAGAATGAGCCTTTCATATAATAACCAATTTTATATAATAACCTTTCAAATACTCCAAGGCAACATGTTCCTCTTTCTCAGAGCTAAGCATCCTTAAATCCAAATCTAGGATCACTATGATCCATCTCTGACCTAGTTTCCAGACCTCTCATCATCATAGTCACCTACCCTCCTCTTGATATACTTCAGGTTATCAATGACTTTCCTACAATGTGGGACCCCAGACTGAATGCTTCAGTGGAGTTGTGATTTCATATATGTGTATAGGTATATGTATATGTGTGTGTATATATATATATATATATATATACACGCACACATATATACATTTATGTGTGTGTGTGTTTATTCGGTCTATCAGAATTGAATCTCAAGCCATCCATAACACTCTACCCAGAGAAATAAAAATATGGTTCCATAGGTCAGAGGTTTCAAATACGAGACCCAAGACTCCCACATGCTGCTATATTGAGATGTAATTAGGAATATTTAACAAAATAAAAATCCAATAAAATATAGACATCACATTTTAAAAACCAAGTTGATATACAGCTGGTGGGGAGCCTTCTCTATGGGTTTGTTGTTGTTTCAGTCATTTCTGACTCTTTGTGACCCCATTTGAGGTTTTCTTGGCAAAGATATTGGAGTGGTTTTCCATTTCCTTCTCCAGATCATTTTGCAGGTGAGGAAACTAAGGCAAAGAGAATTAAATGACTTGCCCAGGGTCATACAGCTAGTAAGCGTCTGAGGTCAGATTTGAATTCAGGTCTTCCTGATTCCAGCTCTGGCACTCTAACTACTGAGCTACCTAGCTGCCCTTCATGTATGGAGTAGTGGCCCCATTTATATTTGAGTTTGACAGGCTAAAATCATGAATCAAGATCTGGAAAAAGCCTCAGAAGCCATCTGATCTGACTTCTTCATTTTATGGATGAAAGAACTGAGACCCAGAAAGATTTAAGCGATTTTCCCTATGGCAAACATGTAGTAAGTAGTTGGAACTAAAATTTCTATCCCGGTCCTTTGAGCCTCCATAGAGGATCCACCTAACCTGCTGGAGGCATTGCCTTATGTCTTTTTCTCTCTCCACCTGTTCAGCTCACCTCCTTTTCTAATAATAATAACAATAGCTAACATTTATATACAGTTTACTATATGCCATATATGCCATACTATATATTTAGAAATATTATCTCATTTAATCCTCACATCCACCCTGGGAGATAGGTGCTATTATTATCCCCATTTTTATTATTCCCCATGAGGAAACTGAGGCAAACAGGAGTTAAGTGATTTGCCAAGGATCACACAGCTATTAACTGTTCAAGGTAGGATTTAAACTCAGGTCTTCCTGACTCCAGGTCAGCACTCTACTGTACCACCTCACTGTCCATACACTTCCTGAATATAAGTCCTTACTGAAAATATGCTACAATTTATTTGTACCCACTAATATAGAAGTAGCCAGTATATACAACACTACAACTGGAATCAGGAAGACCTGAGTTCAAATCTAGCTTCAGATACTTCCTAGCTGTGACCTTAACAAGTCACTTAACCTCTCAACTTCCATATCTTCAAATCCAAAATGATAATAGTACTATCACATGCTTCAAAAGGTTGTTGTGAGATCAAATGAGAGAATTTCTGAAGCATTTAGTGCAGAGCCTGGTATATAGTAGGTGTATAATAAATGCTTATTCCATGCCATCAGTCACCTAAATGTTGATTCTTTACCAAGGAAACATTTGTGTTTTTTAACAAGATGGATGTTTCTTCCAACATGCAGGTGAGGATGGTAATTATCTCTATTCAGATAACTAACAAAACCACTTATCTACCCAGCCCTTATCTCTCTCCTGAGCTCTAGTCCTACTTTATCTAGTGTCTACTGGGTATTCCCATGGATCCTCCATAGGCATCTCAAACTCAGCATTTCAGAAAGAAAAATTTCTGTATCGTTTCTCCTAAACTCATCCATCTTCCTAACTTTCCCTTTTCTGTTGAGGGTACCACCATCCTCTCAGTCACCCAGTCATAAACTGTCATCCTTACTCTTCCCTTTCTTTCTCTCCCTGTGTTCGATCACTTGCCAAGCCTTATCAATTCTGCTTCTAATACTTCTCATGAATTTATTCTCTTCCCTCTGCCCATAGCCACCATTCTGCTTTAGGCTTTCATCACATCTTACCTTAATCGCCGAAATCATCTCCTAATTGATATCCCCTACTCCAATCTCTCTCCCCTCTAATTCATTCTCCACATGGATGCTAAATGGATATTCCTAAGTCATAAGTCTTATTACTAAAGGTTCAGAACCCAGACATCTCCCATCAGCTAGCTCCTTGGATTCAGCTCCTCTATCATGCCCCTGGGAAAAGCTTAAGAAATTCATCATCCCGGAGATTGTTTCAGCTTTGGCATGCCCAATCCCATCAGTACCTTTCTGTAGCCTCTGCCCCTCTGACTAGAAAGCTGAAGGGCGGAGTAAAAATCTCCTCCCTAAACCTCCATTTAAAAAGGGTGCAAAGCACAGGCCTTTTCCACCAGCTGTACTCTTTAGATCCAGCTCCGCCATCATCATGCCCCAGAGCTGGGTACCTTCTTTGAAATACACTCTTTTTTCACCTTCCTTTTATGTATTGTCTTCTCCCATTAGACTCTTTGAGGGCAGAGACTATCTTTTTTTAAAAATTTGTATCTGCAGTGCTTAGCATATAGTAAGAGCTTCATAAATATTTACTGAACTAAATTGAAATTGAATGTCACTTAAATGCTCAAAAAGCTTCAGTGGTTACCCATTTCCTCTAAGATAAAATAAAGATTCCTGCATCTGGCATTTAAAATCCTTCAAATTTGGATATTTCCAGATATTTAACACCATTCCCCTTCATAGCTCTACCTTTCAGCTATACTGGCCTACTCACTATTTGCCATCCACGACTTCTTGTTTCTTATTTCCAAAACTTTGTACACAGGTTTTGCCTTGCCTGTCACAATCTCCCTTCTCACCTCATCCTCCTCGAATCACTAGCTCTTTTCAAGGATCAGCTCAAGATTCACCTCCTACAGGAAGCCTTTCTTGATCTCTTCAGTTACCAACATTCTCCTACCTTCAAAAAAAATATGCTACATTTTGCATTTACTTACTTCCTCCCAATAAAATGAAAGCTTCTTAAGTACAAGAAACTGTTTTCATTTTTTTCTTTGTATCACCTTCCCTCATTGCCCTGCCTAGTACAGTGACTAGCACACAGTAGGCATTTAATAAATGTTTTTTGATTAATAGAATGTTAGATGATCTCAATGGACTGGTCAGTCAACTACATGACATAGTCTGGATAAGATACTTTCCATCCAATTAATTTCCCCGTATGGAAAATTGTTAGGTCAATCTTTTTTGTGTAATAATGGATATTATTGAGGTGACTCTAGAATGTTAATATAATTCCCAAAGAAGAACATCTCAGAACATCATCACCTATAGGGAATCTTTGTACCCCTTGGACCCTGAGAAGGATATCTACCATGACAATGACAGACACATCCGGTTAATAACTGTCAGAGCTAAGAATTTTACCCAGGTCTCCCTACTATAGGACCAGAATGTGACCTGCTATATCATGCTACTTCTATGCCTTCCAGTTTTATGTAATTTGTGAATTGGAGAAGTCAATCATCTATGCCTTTTTTCATTCAAGATGCTGATCAGAATGTGTAGAGCTAAGAACAAATTACTAGAGACCTCTTTCTAGGCTGATACTCTGATCATTCAACCAGCTCCACCTCTTTGATCATTTTTAAGTAATGCTCTTTCATAGTAGACTCTATCTCTGATCTGGCACTCCATAGCTCCCACCTGGTACCCTTGACTTCTGCTTGGTGATCATTCACATCTAGCCCTAGCCCAGACTTACCACGTTACTCCGAAGGCCATCTTTATGCCATGCCTATACTTTCTCTTCCCTCCTGTCTTTCCATCTCTGGTTCTGAGAACAGTAATCAAATCCATATTATTATTTCTGTATACTAGTGACTGGTTTGGTTTGTCAAGAAAGCTAACTACTTCCTTGTGCATGGTCCCTGCTCTTGTGTGGGTGACGCCACTCTGTTTCCTACTCTTCCCTTCAGGAGAGGGGTTTCAACTCTTTCTTGAAAGGGCAGAGGGTTTCTTTAAGCTTCTCAGGCACTTCTACTATACCTAAGACAACTGCCTCTGTGACTCCTGTTTCTAACTTACCAGGATGTTTCCCCCAATGCCATTATTTAACTCAATTGTACCTGAGGGAATCTATGGATAGATTGGATTCATTTTGATCTCTGTTTTAATATATGCTCTCAATAGAATATTGTCAGTTAGTTCAAGCCCCCAGTTAGTACCCCTAGAAATTTAGCAAGATTTTCCTTCTCTGCATGTGGATAGCTAACCATAGCCTGTCACTTAGCTTCTTTTACTCTTTCCCTAAGGATACACATGCACAGTTGAATGATATAAAAAAGTTCCTTTTAAGAACATATGACAATAGCAATATTGAAACTGAATAAACTTTCAAAGAACTCCAGAATGGGATATGCGGGCTCAGTGGGAGGGGACCAGAACAAGATAAGAAAGAAGGAAATAGATATTTCATCACTAGAGTTCTCAGGGAACTGGATCAGCTACTCCATTATTTTGCATGGGATCCTAGCAGCCCTCTATTTCTCAACTACTGTCTCTTCTCTTGTCTTATCCCATGAGAGCAGCATAGTGGCAGTGCTGAGTTGATATCTCTGTCTCTGTCTTTCTATCTCTATCTCTCTGTATGTCTCTTTATGTGTGTCTATCTCTCATTCTTTTCTAAATTTATGAGTACTTTTTAATTTTGAGTTCCAAATTCTCTCCCCTCCAGCTTTTCCCACATCTACTGAGAAGGCAAGCAACACGATGCCCACGATATATATGAAATCATACAAAACATATTTCCATATCAACCATATCTCAAAAAAGACAAGAAAAATTTTTAAAGGAGAGAGAATTATGCTTTAATTAGCATTCAGAGTTCATCAGCTCTCTCTCTCTGGAAATAGATAGCAATTTTCATCATGAGTACTTCCTAACAGTCTTGGATCATTGCAATGATTAGAGTAGCTAAGTCTTTAACGGTCAATCACTGCATACAATGATCTCCTAATTCTGCTCATTTCACTTTACATTTGTTCATATAGGTCTTCCTAGGTTTTTCTAAAACTATTCCCCTTGTTATTCCACAGAGCACAGTAGTGTTCCACTGCAATCATATATCACCTCTTGTTCAGCCATATCCAATTGATGGAGATCCCCTCAGTTTCTAATTTTTGCCACCACAAAAAAAAAGCTGCTATAAAGATTTTTCTACATATAGATCCTCTTCCATTTTAATTACTCTGCTTCAGATACAGACCTGTTGGTGGTATTGCTGGGTCAAAGAGTATGCACAGCTTTATAGCCCTTAGGGCATAGTTCCAAATTGTTCTCCAGAGAATGGTAGCATTAGTTCACAATTCCACCAACAGATCATCAGTGTCCCTATTTTTCCATATTCTCTCCAGTGTTTTTCATTTCTGATAGGTGTGATGTCGTACCTCAGAGTTGTTTTAATTTTTATTTATCTAATCAATAGTGAATTAGGGCATTTTTTCATTTAACTATGGATAATTTTGATTTCTTCTTCTGAAAACTTCTTATTCATATCCCCTAACCATTTATCAATTGGGTAATGGCTCTTATTTTTATAAATTCAACTCAATTCCCCACATATTTGAGAAATGGGGACTTTGTCAGAGCAAATTGTTGTAAAATTTTTTGATGAAACTTCATTGTCTATGGTGTCTTTTAGCAAGATGTAGTTTCCCTGATTATCTCTTTTAATTGGGTCTATTTTTGCTTTTATTTTGTCTGAGATCATGATTGCTACCCCTGCCTTTTTTTTTTAGTTCAGCTAAAGCATAATAGATTCTGCTCGAGCCCTTCATTTTAACTCTGTGTGTCTTTCTGTTTCAAATATGTCTCTTGTAAACAATTCATTCTGCTATCCACTTCTGTTTTATGGATTAGCTCATCTCATTCACATTTACAGTTACGATTACTGTGTATTTCCCTCCATCCTATTTTCTTCTGTTTATCTTCCTCTCTCTCTTTTTATCCAATCCCTCCTCAAAAATTTGTTTTGCTTCTGACCTCTGAGTACTTTAGAACTCCTTCCCTTTTATCACTCCCCCCTTTCTCTTATCTTTTCCTCTCTTACCTATTGGGTAAGATAAATTTGAATGAGTGTATGCATGTGTACATGTGTATTCTTCCCTCTTTGAACCAACTAAGTTAGATGCAAATATCACCTTCCACCCCACCCCCATCTTCCCCTCTACTGTAAAAGTTTTTCCTTATGTGCTTCTTTTATGTGAGATAATTTTCCCCATTCTTTCTCTCTCTTCCCTCTCCTGCTAATTCATCCCTATTTTTCACTCCTTCAGGTTTTTTTGAGATCATTTCCACATAATCAACTCTCATCCATGTCCTCTGTCCACAGTAGTTGTTGTCTCTAATCTAAGAGGAATAAAATGTGATCACTATGTTGGGCTCTACATATAGCATGTTCAACTGGCTGATCAGACCAACATGATCTTGGAAGGTGCTATCACAGGTCGGGCACAAATAGTTTATATGAATATTTGGAATGGAGATGTTTCTAAATTTGCATATCTCACATCTTTTGAATAACTGAAATTCTGCTTTGTTCATAGAACACAGCTGCTTCTCTAATGTGGGCACACCATACTGGGTGGTCCTGTGCCAGTGTCTCCCATGTCTCACAATCAATTCCAAAGTTCTTCAGAGGGACCTTCTATCACTTCTTCTGACCTCCATGTGAGCACTTACCTTGTGTGAGTTCTCTCTAAAATAGTCTTATAGGCAAATGTAAATTTGGGATTTGAATAACATGGCCAGCCAATTGGAGTTGCATTATCTATCTATGTTTACTCCTTCTAACTGCCCTAATAATGATAAAATTCTTAGGAGTAACATGTATCATTTTCCCATATAGGAATGTAAAGAATTTAACTTTATTGAGTCCCTTATGATTTCTCTTTCATGTTTACCTTTTTATGCTTCTCCTGAGTATTGTGTTTGAATGTCAAATTTTCTATTCAGCTCTAGTCTTTTCATCAGGCATGCTTGAAAGGTCTCCATTACATTAAATATTCATTTTTCCCCTGAAAGATTACACTGTGTGTGTGTGTGTGTGTGTGTGTGTGTGTGTGTGCTGTTTTCAGAACTAGTTGTAGGGGTCTGCAAGTTTTTGATGCTTCCAAGGTGGTATGATCTGGAGAGAGGTCTGGTCACTGTTCTCCTGGTCTGTACTTTGGGCTTTAGCCAGGAAAGGTCCCTGTTCTTCTATAGATACAAGCTGTAGCACATCTCTGCCTCAGGAACTGTGACCAAGGTCTCTGCTCCCTTGTGACCAGCCACAAGGGATCTTCTCCACCCTGGAACCGTCACTTAGAACTGCATATGAGCAAGAGAGGTGCCAATCAACATCAGCTTTACCCAGTGCCAGCAAAGGAGCTTCTGTAATCTCTTTCTGACCTGTTGCCTGACCTCCTTACTATCTCTGGGCTGAGAGCTCCCAAAGCTGCTGTTGTTCTTGCTTCAGGATGCCCCACCCTGGTGTCACAGACATTTCCTGCTGCCCTCCTAAATGGTCTTAAACTGGAAAAATGTTTCACCCTGACTTTTTGTTGAATCCACTGCTCCAGAATTTCATTTGAGATGTTACTTAGAAGTTGTTTGGAGGAAAATGTTGACAGAGTTTGCCTGGGTTGCTGCTTTTAGTTCACCATCTTGGATTTACCTACCTCTCTCTTATTCTTTAGCTATGGTTTTCCAGCAAGCTGTTGTATGCAGAAGATATGGCAAAGACCAGTAGTGCTGTCCTTTGTCTCTAACCAAACTCACCAACTCACAGCTGTGACCTCTATGTTGCTATGGTCATGAGATCCTAGGGGTTCCTCACTGCTTTTCCAGTGAGTTTGCCTTTTTCTCTTTCTCCCTCTGATGATCATACCTTATCTCTTAGGGAGGGGAAAGGAGGAGCTGAGCTTCTACTCTTGGACACATCTGTCCAAGCAAACAAAAATTTGTGAACCCTCAGTTACATCTGGAAATAATGTGTTAATCAATTTCCCTATAACTCTACTCACCATTCCTGAGACTTCTCTGATCAAAATATGCCTCCTTGGCCATCATTCCCAATAGGTGTGTTGACTAGCAAAAGGTAAGCTCCTTGAGGGCAGAAATTTCCTTCATTTCTTTTCTTTTTGGCATCCCAGCACTTGACCCAGTGTGTGACTCAGAGTAAACACTTAATAAATCACTTTTCATTCACCATTTTTCCATGCAAAGATTGCTCCTTTTTGTAAACAAAATAGAATAAGAATAAAAGTCAAATAATTCTGCCTTCTTGGTATCATACTGTCATCATCCCATTCACCCCAAGCAATATTTCTATTTCCTATTTAACCTTTCTCTTCTACCCAACACAACTTTTTTAAAGGTATCTTGGTTGCCTTTAGAATTTATTGCCAGGGGCAGAGCCCAGATGACAGAACAGAAAGATGCACATACACTAGCTCTTCCCCCATAGCCCATAGAATACCTGTAAAGAAAGACTCTCAACATATTCTACAGCTGCAGAAGCAACAGAACAATGGAGTAGAGGAGATCTCCAGCTCAGGGTGACATGAAAGACCAATGAGAAAGGTCTGTCACCCTGGACACCGAGGAGAGCCCAGCCCAGCCTTGGCCCAAGCCGCTCAGAGCTGGGGAGGAGCATCTGAGCAGGCCTCAGGGGTGGAATCCCCAGTTGCAATAGTGGTGGTTTGCAGATCCCTCAACCCACAGGCACCAAAGATCAGTGAGAGGGTTTTTTCAGCTGGTCAAGAAGGCAAGAGGATCTTCCCATAGCTCCAGCCTCAGGCAGTGGCACCAGAGGCCTTATCTGGCAACAGCAGCTCCCATAGCAGCCCGTATCCACTGTCAGATCCTAAAACTCCTGGGGGATCTGAACAGCTCATTCTTACCTCAGCCCTGTGTAGGGGCCCTGCCTCCACATAATGCTTCTGGGGGATTTGAGCAGCTGATCTTTATCTCACACTGAATGGCAGCCCTGCCCCCACCAAAAGCCCCAAGGGGAATTGAGCAGCTTCTCTGAATCTCGGCCCCCAGTGTTAGCTTGGTGGAACTAGAGGACAGGTGGCTGTGGAGAGGAAATTCTATTACTCACAGATTCTGGGCACAAAAGTTTCTGGTTGCTCCTACACCAGTGTACACGTTTGATTGTGCCTGCTTGGAGGAACTGAGATCTTACAGATCCCCAGATTATACTCTACTCCTGACAAAGGACCCAAAAGCCAAGTAACTTGCTGGGAAAATGCCCAAAAAAGGGAAAAAAGTAAGACTATAGAAGGTTACTTTCTTGGTGAACTCATATCTTCTCCTATCCTTTCAGATGAGGAAGAACAATGCTTACCATCAGGGAAAGACATAAAAGTCAAGGCTTCTGCATCCAAAATGTCCAAAATAAATATTCAATGGTCCCAGGCCATAGAAAAGCTCAAAAAGGATTTTGAAAATCAAGTAAGAGAGGTGGAGGAAAGACTGGGAAGAGAAATGAGAGAGATGCAAAAAAAGCATGAAAAGCAGGTCAACACCTTGCTAAAGGAGACCCAAAAAAATGCTGAAGAAAATAACACCTTGAAAAATAGGCTAACTCAATTGGCAAAAGAGGTCCAAAAAGTCAATGAGGAGAAGAATGCTTTAAAAAGCAGAACTAGCCAAATGGAAAAGGAGGTTCAAAAGCTCACTGAAGAATATAGTTCTTTCAAAATTAGAATGGAACAGATGGAGGCTAATGACTTTATGAGAAACCAAGAAATCACAAAACAAAACCAAAAGAATGAAAAAATGGAAGATAATGTGAAATATCTCATTGGTAAAACAACTGACCTGGAAAACAGATCCAGGAGAGACAATTTTAAAATTATGGGACTACCTGAAAGCCATGACCAAAAAAAGGGCCTAGACATCATCTTTCATGAAATTATCAAGGAAAACTGCCCTGAGATTCTAGAACCAGAGGGCAAAATAAATATTCAAGGAATCCACAGAACACTGCCTGAAAGAGATCCAAAAAGAGAAACTCCTAGGAACATTGTGGCCAAATTCCAGAGTTACCAGGTCAAGGAGAAAATATTGCAAGCAGCTAGAAAGAAACAATTCAAGTATTGTGGAAATACAATCAGGATAACACAAGATCTAGCAGCTTCTACATTAAGAGATTGAAGGGCGTGGAATAGGATATTCCAGAAGTCAAAGGAACTAGGACTAAAACCAAGAATCACCTACCCAGCAAAACTGAGTATAATATTTCAGGAGAAAAATTGGTCTTTCAGTGAAATAGAGGACTTTCAAGCATTCTTGATGAAAAGACCAGAGCTGAAAAGAAAATTTGACTTTCAAACATTAGAATCAAGAGAAGCATGAAAAGGAAAACAGCAAAGAGAAATCATAAGGGACTTACTAAAGTTGAACTGTTTACATTCCTACATGGAAAGACAATATTTGTAACTCTTGAAAGTGTTTTCAATATCTGGGTAGTTGGTGGGATTATACACACACACACACACACACACACACACAGGACAGGGTGGGTTGAATAGGAAGGGATCATATCTTAAAAAAATAAAATTAAGAGGCGATAGAGAAATATATTGGGAGGAGAAAGGGAGAAATGGAATGGGGCAAATTATCTCTCATAAAAGAGGAAAGAAAAAACTTTTCAATGGAGGGAAAAAGTGGGGAAGTGAGAGGAAAAAAGTGAAGTTTACTCTCATCACATTTGACTCAAGGAAGGAATAAAATGCACACTCATTCTGGTATGAAAACCTATCTTACAATACAGGAAAGTGGGGGAGAAGGGAATAAGCAGGGTGGAGGGGATGATGGAAGGGAGGGCAATGGGAGGAGGGAGCAATTGGAAGTCAACACTCTTGGGGAGGGACAAGGTCAAAAGAGAGAATAGAAGAAATGGGGGGTAGGATAGGATGGAGGGAAATATAGTTAGTCTTACACAATATGACTATTATGGAAGTCATTTGAACAACTACACATCTATAGCCTATATTGAATTGCTTGCCTTCCCAACGGGGATGGGTAGGGAGGGAGGAATGAAGAGAAGTTGGAACTCAAAGTTTTAGGAATAACTATTGAGTATTTCTCTTGCATACAACTGGGAAATAAGAAATACAGGCATAGAAATTTATCTTTCCGTGCAGGACAAAAGAGAAGATGGGGATAAGGGAAGGGAGGGATGTTAGAAGAGAGGGCAGATTGGTGATAGTGGCAATTAGAATGCTAAGAGTTTTGGGGTGGGGGGAGGAGAGAAATGGGGAGAAAATTTGGAACTCAAAATTTTGTGGAAATGATTGTTGAAAACTTAAAATAAATAAATAAATTTAAAAAAAGAATTTATTGCCAAAATCAGTTTATTCCGAGCTGAAGTCCTCCTGCTACTACTTTTATAAGAGCATGCCATTCTTTTATGTTCATACTTATATAACCCAGGCATGGTCACAAACCTATCTACATAGGCAGTCAAGTGCTCCAGCTACTAGCCTGGCATCTCACATGGCCCATACACATTCCTTCTCTCTCTCTATCTCTGTCTCTGTCTCTCTCTGTCTCTGTCTCTCTCTCTCTCTCTGTCTCTCTCTGTCTCTCTGTCTCTCTCTCTCCTTTCTCTCTTCTCTTTCTCTCTGTCTCTGTGTCTCTCTCTTCCCCATCTCTATCTTTTTCTCTATCTCTCTCTGTCTCTCATTCTCTCTGTCTCTCACTCTTTCTCTTTCTCCTCACTCATCCCAACCTGTCCTTACACTGATAAGGCTGGGTTTTCTTTTCCAGATAGCGGGGGGGGGGGGGGGGGGGGAACAAGTCTAGCCACAGCCACTCAGCTACTATTTAACCTGTTTGAAGGATAGAGGGTAGAGAGGGGGATGCAGTCTTACTGCTCACTCCATAGCTCCTAAACCCCACTAGTGTCCTGTTTGTTTATATGAAATCAGTCAGAGTGACAACATTGATTCTTAAACATAAAAACATTTACTAAAAAAAGGCAAGGAGGAGCCAAGATGGCGGAATAGAAAGACACACATATGCTAGCTCTGAACCCACAGCCCATAAAATACCTGTAAAGAAGAACTCCCAACAAATTTGGGAGCAGCAGAAGCCACAGAACAGCAGAGCAGAGGAGATTTCTGTTCCAGAGACCTGAAAAACTGACCCGAAAGGTCTGTCGCACACTAGACCCAGAGCAGAGCCCAGCCCTGCGTTGGCCGCCCAGCACCGAGAGGAGCAGATCCAAGCAGGCTTCAGGGACAGAATCTCCAGCAGCCGCGTAGGTCCCTCCACCCACAGGTGCCAAAGGTCAGTGAGAGGGTCTTTTCAGCTTGCCGAGAGGGGAGTGGGGTGTCCCCATAACTCAGGACCCCTCAGGAGTCAGCAGCAGAGGCAGCAGCAGACAGGCAGGAGCTCAGATCCATTGTTGAAGGTCTCCTCATAAACCCCACGAGGGAACTGAGACCCATGAGGCGGCCCTGCCCCCACCTGAGCACCTGAACTTAATCTCACACTGAATAGCAGCCCTGCCCCCACCCAAAGCCCTGGGCTGGGAAGCCACATTTCAATCTCAGACCCCAAGCACTGGCTGGGTGGATCTGGAGGCGAGGTAGGTGTGGAGAGGACACTCAGAAGTAAAGTAACTGGCTAGGAAAATGCCCAGAAAAGGGGGGAGAAAATAAGACCATAGAATGTTACTTTCTTGGTGAACAGATATCTCCTCCCTTCCTTTCAGATGAGGAAGAACAATGCTTACCATCAGGGAAAGACATAGAACGCAAGGCTTCTGTATCCCAAACATCCAAAATAAATATTCAATGGGCTCAGGCCATGGAAGAGCTCAAAAAGGATTTTGAAAATCAAGTAAGAGAGGTGGAGGAAAGACTGGGAAGAGAAATGAGAGAGATGCAAGAAAAGCATGAAAAGCAGGTCAACACCTTGCTAAAGGAGACCCAAAAAAATGCTGAAGAAAATAACACCTTGAAAAATAGGCTAACTCAATTGGCAAAAGAGGTCCAAAAAGTCAATGAGGAGAAGAATGCTTTAAAAAGCAGAATTAGCCAAATGGAAAAAGAGGTTCAAAAGCTCACTGAAGAAAATAGTTTTTTCAAACTTAGAATGGAACAGACGGAGGCTAATGACTTTATGAGAAACCAAGAAATCACAAAACAAAACCAAAAGAATGAAAAAATGGAAGATAATGTGAAATATCTCATTGGTAAAACAACTGACCTGGAAAACAGATCCAGGAGAGACAATTTTAAAATTATGGGACTACCTGAAAGCCATGACCAAAAAAAGGGCCTAGACATCATCTTTCATGAAATTATCAAGGAAAACTGCCCTGAGATTCTAGAACCAGAGGGCAAAATAAATATTCAAGGAATCCACAGAACACTGCCTGAAAGAGATCCAAAAAGAGAAACTCCTAGGAACATTGTGGCCAAATTCCAGAGTTACCAGGTCAAGGAGAAAATATTGCAAGCAGCTAGAAAGAAACAATTCAAGTATTGTGGAAATACAATCAGGATAACACAAGATCTAGCAGCTTCTACATTAAGAGATTGAAGGGCGTGGAATAGGATATTCCAGAAGTCAAAGGAACTAGGACTAAAACCAAGAATCACCTACCCAGCAAAACTGAGTATAATATTTCAGGAGAAAAATTGGTCTTTCAGTGAAATAGAGGACTTTCAAGCATTCTTGATGAAAAGACCAGAGCTGAAAAGAAAATTTGACTTTCAAACACAAGAATGAAGAGAAGCATGAAAAGGTAAATAGCAAAGAGAAGTCATAAGGGACTTACTAAAGTTGAACTGCTTACATTCCTACATGGAAAGACAATATTTGTAACTCTTGAAAGCTTTTCAGTATCTGGGTAGTTGGTGGGATTACACACACACACAGAGAGAGAGAGAGAGAGAGAGAGAGACAGAGAGAGAGACAGAGAGAGAGACAGAGAGAGAGACAGAGAGAGAGACAGAGAGCACAGAGTGAATTGAATAAGATGGGATCATATCTTAAAAAAATGAAATTAAGAGGTGATAGAGAAATATATTGGGAGGAGAAAGGGAGAAATGGAATGGGGCAAATTATCTCTCATAAAAGAGGCAAGCAAAAGAGTTTTTAGTGGAGGGAAAAAGAGGGGAGTTGCGAGAAAAACATGAAGTTTACTCTCATCACATTCCACTAAAGGAAGGAATAAAATACACACTCATTTTGGTATGAAAACCTATCTTACAATACAGGAAAGTGGGGGTGAAGGGGATAAGCAGGGTGGGGGGGATGATGGAAGGGAGGGCAATGGGAGGAGGGAGCAATTTGAAGTCAACACTCTTGCGGAGGGACAGGATCAAAAGAGAGAATAGAAGCAATGGGGGGCAGGATAGGATGGAGGGAAATATAGTTAGTCTTACACAACATGACTATTATGGAAGTCATTTGCAAAACTACACAGATATGGCCTATATTGAATTGCTTGCCTTCCAAAGGGAATGGGTGAGGAGGGAGGGATGAAGAGAAGTTGGAACTCAAAGTTTTAGGAACAACTGTCAAGTTCTATTCTTGCTATTGGGAAATAAGAAATACAGGTAAAAGCGTATAAAAAGTTATCTGGCCGTACAGGACAAAAGAGAAGATGGGGACAAGGGAAGGGAGGGATGATAGAAGAGAGGGCAGATTGGTGATAGGGGCAATTAGAATGCTTGGTGTTTTGGGGTGTGGCGAGGGGACAAATGGGGAGAAAATTTGGAACCCAAGATTTTGTGAAAATGAATGTTAAAAGTTAAATAAATAAATTTAAAAATAAAATAAAATAAAAAGAGGCAAGAATAATCAAAACATTTATTCAATAGAAGAGAAGAGCAGGAATAATCATAGCATTTGCTAAATAGAAAGCAAAAGTAGGAATTATTTTTTAAAATATAACTTTCTAACCACGGATCACATTCTCCAACACAATGTCCATAGAGGGGGGAGAGAAATCTATCAGAGAGACATATGAGTGAGGAAATCCATGTTCACAGAGCATCTCAGGACTGTGGATGGAAAATCTTGATGTTCTTGGTCTCTTCAGAGAACAATCTGTATTGTGTGCTGTCTGCTCCCATTCTGGATCTTCAGTTCTCCTATTGCGTGAAGCCACTTCTTTGCTTCCCTCAGACTGCTTAAACAATGACAAGCTCTTTTTTGTTTGTGTGTGTGTTTCCTATTTAGTATTTTATTTTCCCCCAATTAATATCAAAACCAATTTTTAACATTTGTTCTTAAAACTTTTGAGTTCCAAATTCTCTCCTTCCCTCCCCACCCTCCCATTCCACATTGAGAAAGCAAGCAGTTCGGTATAGATTATACATGTGTACTCATGCAAAACATTTCCATAACAGAATGACAAGTTCTTTTAGCACACAAATACCTTTAGCAGGTTGCTGAGACAGTGTTGGTTCATCAGCAGCATCAAACATCAGCAGCAAACAGTGCCCTTAAACCAAAGATCTCCCAAGCTCCTCGGATCTTTTTAGGGGTTCTGAGGAGTTTCTCTTTCTCAGACTATAGATAGCAATAGTCATGTAATCTTTCCCCAACCAACTATTCAAATAACAAGGAATTGTTTCATCCACTCTGCTTTCAAAAAAGTCAGCCTCTTCTCACAGCAAAGCAAATGTAAAAACCTGTCTTTTCCCAGAAAAGAAGAGGACAACACGGGCACTCCTGAAAGGTTTTCTATCCTTCTGGTTGTTGATGGCACTTAAGGACAATAAATCCAGACAGCTCTACACACAACAGCAGGAGTGAGGCTCTCTTCCAATTAACTTCCAGAAGCTATAATAGATTATCTCAGACTTCTATCTTATGGAAGCAGTTCCTTCCAACTTCTGTACCTCCTATGCTTAGCTTTCCTACTTGTATCTTCATCTTCTTTTTATCTTCTTTTTTTTGTCTTTCTCCTCTTCTTTTCCTTCTCACTTTTCTTTTTTCCTTTTTCTTCTCCTCTTTTCTTCTTTTCCTCTTCTCTCCTTTTATTCTTCTATCACTTTTCATGTCTCACATCAGTGCCTATTCATAAGAGTGACCCATCTCTAACTTAAGATGTGAAATTGAACAATTCCATCTTTCTGTCAAGTAGAACCCCCCCAACAGTCCTTTTATTCCCATGCTCCCCAAACAATTACTTGATTTATAATTTCTCAGTCATAACCTTCAAAACTCTGAAAATAGTCACATGCAAATGAGCTAAGGGAACACAGTGTTCTACTGCCATGCTACTTCAATCATTGCTCTTCCTCTAAACAGTTCCTCTCAATATATTTGTGTGAGGGTCAATTCTCTTTCAGATCCTCAAACAGGCTATAAGTCTTTCCTCATTTTATCTGAAAGACTGTGCTTCCTCTCAAGGTGATTTTTTTCAGTTTTCACACATTCCTTCCTTGTCTTTCTCTGTCTCTGTCTTTCTCTCTATGTGTCTCTCTGTCTTTCTTTATCTCTCTCTCTCTCTCTGTCTGTCTCTCTGTCTCTTTCTCTTTCTCTCTCTCTCCCCCTCTCTCCCTCTTTCCTTCTCTGTCTCTGTCTCTCTGTCTCTGTCTCTCTCTCTGTCTCTGTCTCTGTCTGTCTGTCTGTCTGTCTGTCTCTCTCTCTCTCATCTCTCCCCCTCTGTCTATGCTTCTTTTCTGCAACCAAAATATCCACATAGAAAAAAGGAAAATACTTTACACTAGTTACTACCCTTGCTTACATCATTCCATACATTTTTGCTGTTTGTTTTGTTTTGTTTTTTAGTCTTTTTTTGGTTACATTTGGGTTCCAAGCTGTTTCTTTCCCTTCCTCGCCCAATCCAAGACCAATATTTGACACAGATCTATTTGCAAAACTATACAATACATGGTTCCATATATCAGTTCTTTATCTGGAGGTGGATAGCATTTTCCTTCACAAGTCCTTTGTAGTTGATTTGAATATTTATATTATTCAAAATAGCTTAATCATTTACAATTACTCTTTGAACAATATTGCTGTTACTGTATACAACAGTCTCTTGGTTCTGCTTGTTTAACTCTGCACTATTTCATACAAGTCTTTCCATGTTTTTCTCTTCTTTTTTTCCATGTTTTTCTATAATCAACTTGATCATTATTTTTATAGCACAATAGTATTCCACCATATATGTCTTTATGAAATTCTCTGCATTTGTATTTTTTTCAAATAGTAACTTTTTATTCCTTAAAGAGCCATATCTTAAAATTTTCATTTCTGAGGATATCTCATCCCATACCTCTTGAGCCAATTCCCCTCACAGCATTTAAAATTATGGATTCCAACATCTATTTTCTCTATATTCACTGAAATCCATTTTCCCAAATCGGAAGGGGGGATGGAACGTGTTTCAGACTATGCTTGGTTTTCTCTTTCTCTGTGATGACTCTAACGCAGAACGTTCACTTCCTCTGAATGTTCCTATCATTTCTATTCTAAGTACCAGGTCTTCCTTCCTGGACAACAGCAAGTCCAGAACAGCAATTTTCATTTTTTCCTCACTTTTTAAAGAATGTAATGATCTTTCAGGCAAGTCTGGTTTTAATGGGGACAGAACTCTAGCAGATGTCCAGAAAATTAATGTTTTCATTTCATAAGAGTGCACTGAACCAGCTCCTACTAGCTCTTGAGAGCCAATTGTTAACCTTTATTGACATCTCAGAAATTGGTAAATGCTATAAATGAGGACTTGATTTACTGTTTTGTTGATTGTTTAGACTTTTAAAAGTGGTGGGAAAAATAATAATTTAGATTAAAATTAAAAGTGCTGTGCATTCCTTTTTTCTTTTCTAGAGAGCTGGTGGTTAAACATTTACCAGCACATCTCCAATTCCCCACTATTACTTTGTCATGCCTTTATGCCAGGTTTATGATTTGGTAGCACCTTGGATAGTGCACTGTGCCGGGAGTTGGTAAGACCTGAATTCAAACCCAACCTCAAACATTTATGAGCTGAGTGATCCTGGGCAGGTCACATGGCCTCTGCCAGCTTCAATTTCCTCATCTGTAAGATGAGGTTAATAATAGCATCTGCCTCATAAGGTTGTTGTGAGGATCATATAAGGTCATATACAGTAAAGTATTTTGAAAATGATTAAGTACCATACAAATCTTGGTTATTTTTTTTAAAAATTAATATTTTATTTTTCCCTAATTACATGTAAAAACATTTTTTAACATTTGTTTTTAAAAATGTTTTGAGTTCCAAATTCTCTCTCTCCTTCCCCCCCCCCCCAAAGTGAGAAGGCAAGCAATTTGATATAGGTTATACATATACAGTCATGCTCATGCAAAACATTTCCATGTTTGTCAGGTTATGAAAGAAAACATAGACAAAAAAAACACAAGAAAAATTTAAATAGCAAAGAAAAACTATGCTTTGATCTGTTTTCAGACTCCATAATTTCTTTCTCTGGAGATGAATAGCATTTTTCATCATAAGTCCTTCAGAATTGTCTTGGATCACTATATCGCTGAGAATAGTTAAGTCATTCATAACTTATCATCAGACAGTATTTCTGTAACTGCATACAGTGTTCTCCTTGTTCTGCTCATTTCACTTTGCATCAGTTCATGTAAATCTTTCCAGGTTTTTCTGAAAGCATCCTGCTCATTATTTCTTATAGAACAACAGTATTCCATCACAATCATATATGACAATTAGTTCAGTCATTCCCCATTTGATGGGCATCCCCTCAATTTCCAATTCTTTTCCATCACTAAAAGAGGTACCATAAATATTTTTGTACACATAGGTCCTTTTCCTTTTTATTTTTTAATCTCTTTTGGGATATAGACCTAGTAGTGGTATTACTAGTTCAAAGGGTACGCATGGCTTTATAACCCTTTGGGCATAGCTCCAAATTGCTCTCCAGAATGCTTAAATCAGTATACAACTTTGCAATAGTATATTAATGTCTCAGTGTTCCCATACCCCCTCAACATTTGTCATTTTCCTTTTCTGTCATATAATTGGCTATTGTTTTTAACCACTGTTCCTCCTCCTAGTCAACTTCTCTTCATTGGATTTTCATGATACTGCTCTCTCCTGGCTCTTCTACTTTCCTGACCTTTCTCTCTTGGTACTCTCTATTTGGTACTCTCATCAGCAAACCATGATGCTTACTGGGTTGTTTGTCTGTTTTGTTTTGTTTTGCTTTTAACAGAAATAATGTACACATTAACTTTAATAATTAGAAAGGGTACAGATGTCCTTTTTATGTGACCCTTTCACGAGTTTTGCTAGTTGTCTTGCCTTTTAATGATCTTGTGTTTTCCTTCCTTCAAAGGAAAGTTGTACATTAGTCCATGCATTTTCTGAATTTTTCATCAGAAAATAATCTTTTACAAACTCTCATTAAAGCATTTCGTCTTTGCCCCATTATTACTACATCTTAAACTAGAGTCAAGAGATCTAAATCTCATCCTAAGATACTATCTTTTTTGCTTTTTAATTTATTTTAAGTTTTTAACATTCATTTCCACAAAATTTTGAGTTCCAAATTTTCTCCTTATCTCTCCCCTCCCTCAACCCCATAATGCCTTGCATTCTGATTACCCTTTCCCTCAGTATACCCTCCCTTCTATCACACCGCTCCCTTCCCTTATCCCCATCTTCTCTCTTTTCTTGTAGGGCAAGATAGGTTTCTATACCCCATTACTTGTATTTCTTATTTCCCAGTTGTATGCAAAAACAATCCTCAACATTCGTTCCTAAAACTTTGAATTCCAACTTCTCTCTCTTCCTCCCTCCCCACCCATCCCCACTGAGAAGACAAACAATTCAATACAGTGTAAATATGTGCCATTTTGCAAAAGATTTCCATAATAATCATGTTGTATAAGACTAACTATATTTCCCTCCATACTATCCTGCCCCCCATTTCTTCTATTCTCTCTTTTGACCTTGTCCCTCCCCAAGAGTGTTGACTTCTAATTGCTCCCTCCTCCCATTGCCCTCCCTTCCATCATCCCCCCCACCCTGTTTATCCCCTTCACCCCCACTTTCCTGTATTGCAAGATAGGTTTTCATACCAAAATGAGTGTGCATGTTATTCCTTCCTTGAGTCAAATGTGGCAAGAGTAAACTTCACTTTTTCCCTCTCATCTCCCCACTTTTCCTTACATTGAAAAGTTTTTTTCTTTCCTCTTTTATGAGAGATAATTTGCCCCATTCCATTTCTCCCTTTCCCCTCCCAATATATTTCTCTCTCACCCCTTAATTTTATTTTTTTAAGATATGATCCCTTCCTATTCAACTCACCCTGTGCTCTGTGTGTGTGTCTGTATGTGCGTGTGTATGTGTGTGTGTGTGTATGTGTGTGTGTAACCCCACCAACTACCCAGATACTGAAAAAACTTTCAAAAGTTACAAATATTGTCTTTCCATGTAGGAATGTAAACAGTTCAACTTTAGTAAGTCCCTTATGATTTCTCTTTGCTGTTTACCTTTTCATACTTCTCTTGATTCTTGTGTTTGAAAGTCAGATTTTCTTTTCAGCTCTGGTCTTTTCATCAAGAATGCTTGAAAGTCCTCTATTTCATTGAAAGACCAATTTTTCCCCTGAAGTATTATATTCAGTTTTTCTGGGTAGGTGATTCTTGGTTTTAGTCCTAGTTCCTTTGACTTCTGGAATATCCTATTCCACGCCCTTCAATGCCTTAATGTAGAAGCTGCTAGATCTTGTGTTATCCTGATTGTATTTCCACAATACTCAAATTGTTTCTTTCTAGCTGCTTGCAATATTTTCTCCTTGACCTGGTAACTCTGGAATTTGGCCACAATGTTCCTAGGAGTTTCTCTTTTTGGATCTCTTTCAGGCAGTGTTCTGTGGATTCCTTGAATATTTATTTTGCCCTCTGGTTCTAGAATCTCAGGGCAGTTTTCCTTGATAATTTCATGAAAGATGATGTCTAGGCTCTTTTTTTGATCATGGCTTTCAGGTAGTCCCATAATTTTTAAATTGTCTCTCCTGGATCTATTTTCCAGGTCAGCTGTTTTTCCAATGAGATATTTCACATTATCTTCCATTTTTTCATTCTTTTGGTTTTGTTTTGTAATTTCTTGGTTTCTCATAAAGTCATTAGCTTTCATCAGTTCCATTCTAATTTTTAAAGAACTTTTTTCTTCAGTGAGCATTTGAACCTCCTTTTCCATTTGGCTAATTCTGCTTTTTAAAGCATTCTTCTCCTCATTGGCTTTTTGGACCTCTTTTGCCAATTGAGTTAGCCTATTTTTCAAGGTGTTATTTTCTTCAGCATTTTTTTGGGTCTCCTTTAGCAAGTTGTTGACTTGCTTTTCATGACTTTCTTGCATCTCTCTCATTTCTCTTCCCAATTTTTCCTTCACCTCTCTTACTTGATTTTCAAAATCCTTTTTGAGCTCTTCCATGGCCTGAGACCATTGAATATTTATTTTGGATATTTGGGATGCAGAAGCCTTAACTTTTATGTCTTTCCCTGATGGTAAGCATTGTTCTTCCTCATCTGAAAGGATAGGAGAAGATATCTGTTCACCAAGAAAGTAACTTTCTATAGTCTTACTTTTTTCCCTTTTTTGGGCATTTTCCCAACCAGTTACTTGACTTTTGGGTCCTTTGTCAAGAGTAGGGTATACTCTGGGGATCTGTAAGATCTCAGTTCCTCCAAGGTGGCACAATCAAAGGAGAGGAGTTTACTCCTCAGGGGCCTCCAGCTCAGACATGCCCCAGGACCATGCTCAGGGCTGAGGTTCAGATCAGCTGCTCAATTCCCCCAGGGGCTTTAAACTGAGCCACTCTAACAATGGACCCTGGCTGCTCCAATGGCCACTACAGCACCCGCTGCCTGCTGCTGCCCACCACCACCTGGGGTCAGGGTTAGGGGAGAACTCTGCTTCCTTCTCACTCTGGTTGAAGGGTCAAGGGATCTGTGAACCACTGCTGCTGCTGAGAATCTCCAAAGCCTGCACCAGCCCTGCTCCTCCCGGTGCTGCAGGGCCAAGGCTGGGCTGGGTTCCACTCCGCATCTGGTGCAACAGACCTTTCCAGACTGCCTTCTAGATCACCCTGAGCTGAGCTGGAAATCTCCACTCTGTTGTTCTGTGGCTTCTGCTGCTCTAGAATTTGTTGAGTCTTTCTTTACAGGTATTTTATGGGCTGTGAGAGAAGAGCTACAGTATGTGCATCTTTCTACTCCTCCATCTTGGCTCCACTCCCTTTCTTTGTTTTTCTTTCAAAAAAATTGAACTTAAAAACACCAAATAAAACGAGCATTTCCTATGTTATAAAAGAGAACAAGAGTATTGCACATGCAAGAGACACTATCTTCTTAATCAGTTACTCTCTTCTTGAATGCACTTTTTCCTTTAAAAGTGCCTACCTTCAATCTTCAGAGATGGTGAAAATGCCACCTGTGATCCCAAGATCTTCATTTTCTTACCCAGGACTTCATGATGTATAATTCTATGATTTGGAATAGCACTGCCTGCTAGAATATAGAAGTCAATATAAGTCAATACCACCTGAGACCGTGTCCATAGGAATTTATTACTGGCAATACCATATGGAAGTTACAGTTATGATTACTGAAACTTACGTACAGACAGACAGACAGACAGATAGATAGATAGATAGATAGACAGATAGATAGACAGACAGATAGATAGATAGATAGATAGATAGATAGATAGATAGATAGATAGATAGATAGATAGATAGAAAAGTAAGGAAGGGAGAGAGGAAGGAAGGAAGGAAAGAAGGAAGGAAGGAAGGAAGGAAGGAAGGAAGGAAGGAAGGAAGGAAGGAAGGAAGGAAGGAAGGAAGGAAGGAAGGAAGGATAGAAGGAAGGAAGGGAGGAAGGGAGGGAGAGAGGGAAGGAGGAAGGAAGGAAAAATATTTCTTAAGTACTTATTATGTGTCAAACACTGTGCTAAGGAATAGGGATACTAATAAAAGCAAATAAGCAGTCCTGGCTCTTAATGAGATTACATTATAATGAGGAAAGATAACATATAAAGAGTTATTCTATGATCAGAGAAACAGGGAGGGGAAGGAAATACCCAAAAGGAGAAAGCAGAAAGTGTCATAGAGGCCTGAGACCTAGAAAGGTAAGACTAAAGATTCTTTACCAGAGCCAGGTGACCCAGGGATGAAGGTGGTCAGAAAGTAAAGCCATCCTAAGGAAAAACCAAAAGCAAGGCCAACAGGAGACAGGAGAAAAGCGGCTTAGAGCTCTGACCACCAACAAAATAAGGCAAAAGCTCACCTTGAGAGCAGCTGAGATTGTTTCAGCTATGTGTCACAGTGGATAAAGTAGAGTCAGAAAGATCTGCGTTCAAGTCCACCCTCCAGTGGGCAAGTCACTTCATCTCTAATTGTCTCAGTTTCTTCATCTGTAAAATGAGAATTATAATAGTATCTATCTGCAAGAGTTGTGAGGAATGAAATAATATTCGTAAAGTATCTTGCAAATTTGGGCTTAGGGCAGTTAGGTGGCACAGTGAATAGAATGCCAGATCTAGAGTCAGGAAGACTGATTTTCCTGAATTCAAATCTGGCCTCAGACTTTTAGTAGCTGGGTGACCCTGGGCAAGTCACTTAACCCTGTTTGCCTCATTTTCCTCATCTGTAAAATGAGCTAGAGAAGGCAATGGCAAACCCATTCTTGAATCTTTGCCAAGAAAACCCCAGATGGAGTCACAGAGAGTTGGACATGATTGACCTACTGTTATTATTATTGTTATTTCTAACACAATGTGGGCACACAGCATATCTTTAAATGTTTGTCAATTGATTGATAGCTCAGCTGTAACCTGGGCCTTCACCACAGGCCTCAAGGGCAGCATTTCAATGAAATTCCAGTGTATTGCCCCCATATTACCCCACCCTCACCATCACCCTCCCTCCAACTCCCCTTTCAGTGTTATCTGCCCCATTAGGATATAAACTCCTTTAAAGACAGAGACTCTCTTACTTGCTACCACAATCAAACAGCTTTGTACTGGAGACTAGTAGATATGGCACATAAAACATGCCCTTGGGCAAAGTGGCTTAATGCACTAATTTGGAAGCTAGATATTGTCCCATCTGGGGAGAGATCAAGATGCCCACAGCCTGTGAGCTACGCTGCAGGCTCTGATAATTCTCCATATATTCCCTCCTACTGTCCTTCCCCTCCAGGGAACGTGTGAATTCCTTATCGGAAGGGCTCAAGCCAAGTACACTCTGTACCTTTGCCTGAGGCACCAACACAGAAAAAGTCACATCTCCACAGGTACATACACAACTTACCTGCTGACATTGGCTGTTGGTTGGGGTTTTTCTTCTTGGATTTGTCTGGATTCTTTGAAGCTGTCCTCCCATTCATTCTCTGTGTAGCTTACATGAGATCTGTCTTCTTGATGTTGCTGCCTGCCGCATGAGCCCCATGGGCTCCCATTACCCAGGAAGGGGCTCTGGTTTTGTTTTTAACTTGATAATAGAAACAGCTTTAGACAATCACAGCAAGTCTGTCCTGGGCTTGAAGATGGCGCAGATGCTTCTAAGCTACTGTGCGCTCGCCTGGGTAGCATTCTGCTCATTTTTGTAAACATCCTTTTATCTTCCTACTCACTCTGGATGCTCTGTTTCCCTTCCAGAGTGGGTGGGATTGGGAAAAAAGTAGCAGCACATCTCCCTCCATCCCCTCCTAAAATTCCCTGACCTTAAAATGAAAGAGGTTGGGATGGGCAAGGCTTTGGGGAAATCTGATCTTCATTCCAGGTTTATTGCACATGGTTGTTGGATCCACGAGAAATCCCAGCCCAGACAAGTTTTTTAGGGACCACGGCATAATCCACAGGGGCTGTGAGATAAGAGATCAGGAATCCCAGTGGTCTACAAGAAGGGTGTCATACATGCTGCCATGAGGCTTACAATACTTAGGCTTGCAGCCTAACCCAGGATAAAATGCAATTGGGAAATATTTAACAAAATAAATTAAAATATAGATAATATTACATTTTAAAGCTAGATCAACATATGGCCAGCAAGTATACTTATATAGGGGTTGTTGTTCAGTCATTTGAGTTGTGTCTGATTCTTCATGACCCTATTTGGGGTTTTCTTGGCAAAGATATTGAAGTAGTTTGCCATTTCCTTCTTCAGCTCATTCGACAGATGAGGAACTGGGGCAAACAGCATTAAGTGATGCCCAGGATCACACAGCTACTGTGTCTGAGGTCACATTTGAACTCAGGAAGATGAGTCTTCCTGACTCCAGACCTAGAAATCTATCCACTGTGCCACCTATCTGCCCCTATAGAGAGATTAGTGATCCCCATTTCTGAATCTGATACTACCAGACAACACAATTCAAGGCTTCTAGCACTCAGAACATAGAAGCAAAGAATTTCTATTGAAAGGTACCACAGCAATCATCTAGTCCAACCTGGAAAAAAAAATACCTACTATACTCTACCTGATTAGTATTCATTTAGCCTTTGCTTAAAAATATCCAGTGAAGGGGAGCCCACTACTACCAAGGATGTTCATTCCTCTATTTCACTTTTGAACTACTCTAGGGGCAGCTAAGTGGTGCAGTGGATAGAGTGCTGGATCTGGAGTCAGAATGACTCATCTTCCTGAGTTCAAAACCAGCCTCACTTACTAGCTGTGTGACCTTAGGCAAGTCACTGAACCCTGTTTGCCTCAGTTTCCTCATCTATAAAAGGGGCTAGAGAAGAAAATGGCAAACCACTCTACTATCTTTGCCAAGAAAAACCTAAATGGGGTCACAAAGAGTTGGACACAACTGAAATTGACACCAAAATCATTATGTAAAGGAAGTTTTTTCTTTGCTGACATCAATCCTAAATTTAAAATTTTTCTGTTTGCAATTTATACCACTGCTTTTGCTTCTGCCCTCTAAGGATCTAACAAAACAAAGTCAATGCCTCTATTGCATGACAACTTTTCAAGTACCTGAAGACAACTAGCATATCTCCCCTTCCTCACACCCACAATTCTCTAGGAGAACCATCCAGAGTTCCTTTAGCTAATTTTCATATGGCATGAACTTGAGACATTTCCCCATCCTGGAGGTAGATACCTAATATTGTTTAGGAAACTGAGAGTAAGTCATAGATTCTCATTTCCCTAGTGGGAAGTTCTACAGCTTCTAATAAAGAATAAAAAAAACCTAAAAAAAAGTCTGAAAAAAATTAACTGGCACATTAACAGAGTCTGATAATATATGTGAAGTTCCATACCTTATTTGTGTCTTCAACATTAATATCTCACTCTCCACTTATTCTTTCTCTTGGGCTTAAGCCTTCCCTACTGTAAAAAAAACAAAAACAAACAAAAACTCAAGGGTGGATAGAGTGTTGGGCCTGGGGTCAGAAAGACTCATCATCTTGAATTTAAATCTGGCCTCAAACACTAGCTGTGTGACCCTGGGCAAGTCATTGAACCCTGTTTCCCTCAGTTTCTTTGTCTGAAAAATGAGAAGGAAATAGTAAACCACTCCAGAACCTTTGCCAAGAAAACCCCAAATGGAATCACAAAGGGTCAGACACAGCTGAAACAATTCAACAACACCCTAAAAATCAAAACAAAAAAATTTTCCCTTCATTCTGCTCTCTTCTCAAGCTCTCCTCTCTGTTTCTCTGTCTTTGTCTCTCTCCCTCCCTCCCTCCTTCTCTCTCTCTCTCTCTCTCTCTCTCTCTCTCTTTCTCTCTCTCTCATATTCTGTGTCTGTCTCCCTCATCTTTGCAAAGCCAAGAATGGGGTACATTTTCTCATCTCTTCTCTGAACATTAACTGGGTTGTCATAATTATAGAGTGTTAACTTGGGGATTTTGGTTCTTTCCATTTATATTGCTATAGTCAATGAGTATGTTGTTTTATGGCTTCTGCTTACTTCACCCTGCATCAGTTCATACAAGTCTTCTCATGCCTGTCCAATTTCTTCATATTCACTATTTCTTATGATACAGTAATATCCCATTACAGTCATGTGCCAGAGTTTTGCTGTAGTTCACCTTTGGCAGAAGATTCAGATCCCCAATTAATGGGCATCTATTTTAGTTCCACTTTACTGTCACAGAAAGTGCTACCATGAATATTTTGGTGTCTGTGAGAATCAAGTGAGATTATATTTGTTTTTTAAAGCACTTAACGCTGACATATAGTAGACACTATATAAATCTTTGTCTTTCCTCCTTTCTCTTCCCTTCTTTTTCCTTCTCCTTTTCCCCACTCCCCTTCCCTTCTTTTCTGACTTTGATCTTCTTGAAATATTTGCCCAACAGTGGGCACCAGTTTCTTTTCAATCAAACCCGTTCTAGTACAACATAGATTATAGTTTTAGAGGTAGATGGGACCTTAGAGGTCATAGAGTCTATTCCTCAAACCCCTCATTTTAAAGCAAAAAGAGCTGGTTACAGAGAATTGAGAAATAATAGGCTATACATGCTAACTGTATCCACAGATTCACTTTAGTCTTAGCAGCAGAATCTGCTTGTTCTTTGTATTCTGTTATTAGGGGAGTAGGATAAGGAAAAGAAAGAAGGATCCATTTACAACTTTGAAGGACACAGTTAAGCAGAGATGTCCTAGACAAGATTCATGATTTAGATACATTAGATGGAGCACTCTGATGTCTTATCTAACTCAAAATTTGTACAATCTATGATTCTAAGGACAGATTTTGGTGCTACATAAATATAATAAGGACTTCATTATACTTAAACACTTGAAGTAACTGGGAACTCACAACCCCTTATAACAGCCTATTCTATTTGTCTGTAGCCTCTAATTACAAGGAAGTTTTTCTTTATGCTGAACTGAAATCCATCTTCCTGAAATGCCCACCCACTGGTCAAGTTTAATATCTTTTCCACATGACAACCTTTCAGTTATTTTAATATTTCTGAATACTCCCCCAGGCCTCTCACCAAGAAATCTACTCTTCTCTAGAGTAAACATCCTTAGTTCCTTCAGCCAATCCTCAAATGATATGGCATCAGTTCACCTTTTCATCCTGACTACTGTGCTCTGGATGTTGCTAGCTTGTCAATGTCCTTTCTAAAATGCAGCACTCAGAACCAAACACAATATTGTGGTATTATGATCGTGATAAGATAGTACTGTGCTATAAGAAATGATGAACTCCATGATCTTAGAAAAACATGGGAAGACTTGTATGAAATAATAATGAGTAAAATGAGCAGGACCAAGAGAATATTGTATACAGTTAACAGCAATAATGTTTTAAGAATGACTTTAAGCAAATAAGTAATTTTGACTATAATAAATGGCCAGATTAACTATATAGGACATATGAAGGAAGATGTTATCTGCATCTAGAGAAAGAACTGATAAATAGAAGTAGGTATAGCATGATTTTACATACACACACACACACACACACACACACACACAAATATGTTAGCCATTGGGGAGGGGAGGGAAGAAAAAAAGAAATTTACCCAATAACTTTATTATATATTTATATGGAACAGCAAGTTGTGCACAATGAATTTGCAGTTTCATGTGCAGTCTTTTTTTTATTATACCATGTTATGGAAAAGCTTGTTTTGTCCCATAAATTAAAAATAAGTTTCTTTTTAAATTTCAACACAATTTCTCTGGGCTTCCTCCATCAATTACCTCCTTTTCTTATTTGTGTTGACAACATCAATATCTCACTGTCCACTTTTTCTTTCTCTTCTGCTTGAGCCTTCTTTTCCTAAAAAATAAAGCAAAAAACCATTCCCTTTGTCCTTCTGTCCCCTCAAGCTCTCTTTCTTTCTCCCTCCCTCCTTTTCTCCTTTTTTCTGTCTTTGTCTCTATTTCTATTTCTGCACTTATCTCTCTCCACTTTCCCCCCGAATTTCATTAGGATCATACATTTAAATCTAGAAGAGATCTTCTATTCAATCAAAATATATTCATGAGTAGTGTTCAAATTGAAAATAGGTTCAAATGTTCTGTTTGGATTGTTAGATTATTCCCTGCAATATCTTGATTCTAAAATCCCAGAGTCATGGTTAAATGCAATTTTAAAAAAAATCTTGGATAAAAACAGAGCTTTTTTGTACTTCTGGTAGCTTTCAAATCTTGAGATTATATCTTCAGAGGTAAAAGCTCTGAAGCTTTTAAAAAAACTAAAAGGTTTTTTTTTTAAAAGCTAAAAAAGATCCTTTTGTCCACTCCTCTCATTTTATAGATGAGAACAGTAAGGCTGAGGGAAGAGCGATTTACCTAAAGTCCAACAGGCAGTAAGTATCAAACACAGGATTTGAACTCAGGTCTTCTGACTCCAAAGTCAACGAGCTTTCCTTTGAACCATATGTTGTTTTTGGTGCTATATTTTGTAATTATATTTTTTATTTCCACATTATTAAGCATTATTATATTTTACATCTTCTAAGTATGATTCTCAGGGTTTGCCAACACTCAGATTCATCCTAACCATGAAGCGTTTTAGCAAAGGTAGACTAGTAACCTATTACAGAGAGAAAAACTGAGGCACAGAAGAGGAAGAAATTTAAGAGTCACAGATGGAATCAGGAACAGAATCGAAAGCCCTTAAATCTCAACTCTTTTCCCACTAGATCACAAAGTCACTTCTTTATAGCTATGTTGCCCCACACAATGTGAATTATCGAGAGCCTTCTACATTCAGCTTGGAGGCTAGTGATTGACTATATGTTGCCATAAAAATGAAAGTTCGTTTCCTTGGCTGTGGGCTGAGCTTTAAGAGAATTATCTTTGAAGGGTGAAGCAGAAAACCCAATTCTGTCCGTGTATTCTTAAAGAAAAAATCAATTTTTCTTTACCATTCTCAGTCTGCTTCTCTAGTCGTTTCCTTCCCCTTCCCTCTGGCTCTTCCCTCCTCCTCTCTCTCCTTCTGCCCGCCCTCAATCCCTGGCTCAGTGTCTTTAATCTCTGCCCATAGCGACGGGGAGAAAACAACAACATAACATTCAGGCAGATGAGAAAGAGGCCTTCGGAGAAGCACAGGCCAGAGGGGAGCCCAGAAGGGAAACCCTTTGCTGAATCCTATCTTGGGAAAAAAGAAGAAAGCAGAGAGGAAAAGGAGGAAAAACAGAAATGGAAGAAGGTAGGGAACACAGAAGATCCCATTTGATGGGACAACCAATCCATCCATCAGGGAATGAAGAAACATTTATTAAACACCTACTATATGCTGGGTATTTTGATACATAATGGGGCTACAAAGACAAAAGTGAGACTGTTCCTGTCTTCAAGGAGCTTACAGTCTATGGGAGGAGACCATATGAATGTACAATGTACATATATGTGCACACAGATGTACACATCCACAGACATATTATTGTGTTCATATCCACATGTGTACATGATATACGTTTATATGTGAGTACACATATATGTGCACATACAAACTGTTCCTATGTGTGCACACACCCATATACCTGTATTGTACAGTACCCATACATGTATATAAATATGTACTTCGTATACATATATGCAAAATAAATACTAGGGTGGGACCCAGTAGCTGGGGTATTAGAAAAGGCTTAATGAAAAATTGCTGGAACTACACTTTGAAGGAAACTGGAGACTGTAAAATGTAGAAGTAAAGAAGAAGGGCATTCCAGACATGGGCAAAGGCATCTAGATGGGGAAGGGAATATTCCATCCGAGGAACTGCATGAAGGCCACTTTAGTTAGCTAATAAGCATATTTATAAAGGTTGGGAAAATAGTTTCAACTACCTCTTTCTTTCCTCCAATTTTTCAGCCTGTTCCTATCTTTAATGATCAGGCATAGTTAAATACTGAGTGAAAAAAGCTTCCTTTGCTGAAGGAGGTTGAGGAATTAAGGTGTCAGTGAAATGGCACCTTAGTATTGGCAGAAAGGTGCGGAGTTAATCCTTCTGGGCAACATACCTGGGATGTCCTTGAAAAAAATGTGTGGCCCCTGAAATCGCCTTATTTTAGAAACAAAAGTAAATCAAGTTCCTTCTAGCCACAAGACCAGACAGGTGAGAAAGGAGAAGGGATGACAGCCAGGGGTTCTGAGACATGGAAAGGTGACTGGCTAGTACTAATCTCGTGGGAGAGCTCGCACACTTCCCTAGCAAATTTGAGAATGACCTGGATCGCTCGGATTACTTAACTCCAAGCTACCACTGGATCGGGAAGGCTTGTTCCTGGGCATCAGGCACTCGAGACTGCCAACACCTGCTTCCTTATAGGAAGCTGTGAGTTACGACTGCAGCTGTGGAGGCTGCTGGTGAAACGAGATTAATAAATGATTGCCCCGGCCTGGGAAAACAAAGCCCGAAACCATTAGAGTCAAAGGCTTTGCTGGGAGCTTTGCTGTGCTGAGCTCTAGGCACATATACACTAACCACACTTCCCACTTTCTGGTGTTTCCAGGTCTAGGTCTCTACAGTCCTCTGTCTATCAATGCCTCGCAAACATAAGTGTCAAAATTACCTTGAAGGGCTCCTGGAGTTTTCATTCAGTTCCGGAAAGCTTCCCCCAATCACTCCAGCCTAGAGAGAAAAGACTCCCCCTTTTTTCTACCCTCCTTTTCCAAACATACTATATTTAACCACTTATTTTGACATTTAGTATCATAATTTTTCAACTGGAAGGGACCTTAGAGGTCAGCCAGTCTGACTGACTCTCTCATTTTATAGATGAGCAAACTGAGGTTCTAGGGAGGTGTCCAAGATTGCAAATGGTAGTAAGTACAGGTCTGGGATTTAAAACCAGATGCCAAATCTAGCACTCTTTCCATGACATCATTTTATATTCCTTTATATGATTTCTTCTGGATTTTTTATCCTTGCAGAAATACCACTGGTTTCTGTGGGCTGTCCCTCAGTTATCCCTTTTTCTTACAACATAACCAGCACACCTTTTCCACTCATTCATAGGAAACAATATGGTACAGTAGAGAAGGGCATTGGCCCTGGAGTCAAGAGACCTGTGTTCAAATTCTACCTCTAACATGGTATGATTTTACCTTATTGGGACTCAGTTTCCTCATCTGTAAAATTAAGGAGTTGGATTAGATTGATTCCAAAGTTCTTTGCAGCTTTATTTCTGTCATCCTATGATCTTTCTGATGATATCCCTTAAATAACTTTTATATGAAATCCTTCATAAAATGTTGCAGCCCACTCAGGCCCATGATCCATCTATATTTAATGTGTCTATGTCTTAGATCCTCATCAAAACTGTAGCTTTTTGAGAGTAGTTGTTAGTCATATCCAAATCTTCATGACCCCATTTAGAGATTTTTGTTAGTAAAAAAAATACTGATATGGTTTGCTATTTCCTTTTCCAGATCATTTTTACAGATGAGGAAACTGAGATAAACAGGGTTATGTGGCTTGCCCAGGGTCACATAACTAGTAAATGTCCAAGGCCAGATTTGAACTCCTGAAGATGAGTCTTCCTGACTCTAGACTTGGCACATATCCACCATGCCACTTAGCTGTCCCACTCTTAAGAGAAGATGAGAAATCCTGCCACCCATCAGTTCACACAGCAATTCCATTTCGGTTACTTTTTGCCTCAACTATTGACCACCCAACTAGGTTCTTCCCTTTGGCATTTGTGTCCTCTTTGATACAAGTCTATCTAGTTGCTAACTTTCTAGTTGCCTAGATCATTAGTCTTCTTGTATATACTGCTCCCTGGTTCTGCATCATGGCCTTGCTTTGGCCCCATTCCCTGATAATCCTTTGGCTTTCTCCAGTTCTGGGTCTTCCTCTTGGATCCACAACCTGCCTACTACTGACAGTTGGGCATTAACTGCCCCAGTTTCCCCTCTAGGACCTTGCCTGGGTGACTTACATGTGGATACCTCAGTACTTCAAGATAGACTTGTGACCTCATCTATCTGGATGCCCTCTTTTCAAATTATGAGAATCACCAGGCTTCCATTCCTTCTAATCCTGGGTGATGTTCTGCCATGTCCATCCAGAAGTCTTCCACAAGAGATTGACCTAGCATGTCATGATCTTCCCCAAATCTCTTAACACTGCAGAGATACTAAGGGAAGATGTGGGTTCATTTATGGTGTGTTACAGCCTTGCGTGCATCACAGCAAAACATTGCTCCTTTCCATCACAGTTTGGGTGAGCTGTAACTTCAGAGTCTGGTGTATTACCTATGATTTACATCCACAGAAAAATTGTGGCCCAGACCTAACTGTGGTAGAGAATTGGGTATCACTATGGATGGAGTGCTGGTCTTAGAATGGGTAAGACCATTCATTCTTGTGTATTTTTTGTTATATTTAAATCTGTAAGTTCTCAAAGTCCCCTTTGCTTGGATAAATGGTTTACTCTCTAAAAAAAAAAAAAATTCATAAGACCTGAGTTCAAATTCTGCCTCAGGTACTTAACAGTGATCCTGGCTAAATCATTTAATCTCTCCCAGGGTCACCTCATTCATCCATAAAATGGGAATAATAGTAGTTCCTCCCTCATAGGGTTTTCTTCCATATCAGATGAAATTATCCCTTCCACATCACAGCTTTCCACATTGCAACTTTCCCCACCACAGTTGTGACATATTGTGGATCGATTTCTACATATTGTGGATCAGTGTAAGAAATTAAATGGGAATTTGGAGGGAGTTTTGCGGAAGCCACAGATGACACTTAACCCAAATTTTACAATAAGGTACTGTAAACACCCCATAAAAAGAAAAAGAAAAAAATTCAGACTTCTTTCCTGGTACAAAAGGAGGTCCAAAAAATTTTAAATGGATTTTCCAGATCACAGGTGCCATGCTCCTAATCCCCACCCCCATCCTCTATGTGGAAAGGATAACTGTATGTAAAATGTTTTGTTAGTACTATACACATGCTAGCTATTGTTACTTCATTAGCAAGGGGAACTTCATCAAAGCAATACAGATGGGTGATTGTTCCAGGACTTACATCCTTTAAAAGCTTCCTCAGGCACCAAGTGACTAAGTGGCTTGCACAAGATTACACAGAACATCTATGTCCAAGGCAGGATGTGAATTGCCTGTCTCTGAGTCCAGCTCTCTAGGCACACCTTCCAACTGAGAGTATTTTCACTGGCTCTCCCTGATACCTGGAATGTTTTCTCTCCTCACATCTGCTTCTTGACTTCCCTGGCTTCCTTCAAGTCTGAGCAGAAACTCTACATTTTGCAAGAAGTCTTTCTCAGTCCTCCTTAATGTCAGTATCTTCATTGGAGATTATCACTTATTTATCCTGTATGTACATCTTGTTTGCACACAGTTGTTTGTATGTTGTCATCCACATTCTATTGTAGGCTCCTGGAGGACAGGGACTATTTTTGCATTTCCTTGTATCCCCATTGTACATTTAGCATGTGAGTTATGTGTGTTGAGTCATTTTCAGTCATGTCTGACTCTTCATAATCGCATTTGGGGTTTTCTTGGCAAAGGTACTAGAGTGGTTTGCCATTTCCTTCTCCAGCTCATTTTATAGAGGAGGACACTGAGGCAAACAGGGTTAAGAGACTTGCCCAGAGGCACACACCTAGTAGCGTCTGATGCCAGATTTGAACTCAGGAAGATTAGTCTTCCTGATTCTAAAACCAGCACTGGATCTACTGAACTTAGCACAAGGCCTGACTAATAATTATTTGGTGTTGTTCATCCTTCATCTTAGAAGAGGACCAATGACATCATGAGGGTAGTGTCTTGACTTTTACATGAATTGGATTTCAGTGAGGTAGAGTTCCACAAAGTCGTCAGCCTCTCTTCTCCAGAATCATCAAAGTCCAGTGACAAGACAAAAGTCAAGCAGTGGGTGACGTTAGCCTTCCTAAATTAAGGTGTTAACACATGCTTGTTGACTCGACCTAAAAATAGCATGTAGCTTCTTGAATAAAAAATTATTTTTTAAAAAACGAGCCTTTGTTTCAAAGAAAAATTTGGAGACATGACATAATTTTTCAAAGACAATCCAGCAATCCATTCTTCTCCTACTGTTTAATTATGGGCCCTCATTCATGGATCATGTGTGCTGTTATATATACACAACAAACCTTGTGACCACTTACTAATTATTTTTTATGATGCTGGCCAGGATGGGACCCCATTGAAAAACAACTAGAAACTTGCTTCTAGAAACTTGATGAGGAGCAGAGATTATCAATGGTCTGACCTCCTTAGAGACTCAGGCTCCTGGTGATGGGCAAATATGTCACCCAGTGGTCATGTCCTACTGGGCCAGTAATGATAGTCTGATCCCAATGGGGTGTTATTAGTGAGAAGGGACAGGAAGAGAAAAGGGTGATGAATTCTCTGACACAGGCAGATTAAGTAGGTTTGCAACTTCGGCCACCATTAAAGACAAGAGTTAAATAGGAGTGTTGCACTGCTATAACAATTGCAACAGAATTTTACCTCTTATGCTCTGTTACTGTTTCTTCATCCAAAAAAATCCCATCCAAAAGAATCCCAGATTCTCTCTGTAAATAAATTTCAAGAGATTCTTCCTATTTTACAGGAAAAGGTTAAGGACTTTGGAAAGCTCAAACTACACAATTCAAGATGTGGAAGGAAAATTGGAGTGCAAATGTAAACAACTCTCAAGTTTTACCTTGTACCCAGAAAATTGGCAAAGAAGAAAAAAGTTGGAAATTGTGTGTATTGGAGGGAATGCAGGAAAGCAGACACTAACACACCTTTGGTGGAGTTTTGAATTGGTCTAACTATTCTGGAAAGTACTTTGGAATTATGTTACAAAAGTCACAAAACTGTCCACACTGTTTGACCACAATGAAGCACATATAACCCATTTATCTGTATCTATATTTATGTACACATATATATGTGTGTGTGTGTATATACACACATATATTTATATTTCTTTCATTTATATGTGTGTGTATATATGTGTGTGTATGTATACACACATATCTGCATCATATATGACCCTCCCTCCACAGGACTTGTTTGTATTTTGTCATGTTCTTGAAGGGCAGGGACTGTTTTCACATTTCCTTGTATTCCCAGCATACATATACACATAGAGACATATGCCCATATATGTATAGACATATCCATGTGTATGTATATATGTAGGAATATAGATATAGAAGCAAAAGTGAGGAACGAAGGAATTCCAGACACAGGGAACAGCCAGTGTATGTGTGTGTGTTTATGTGTGCAATATATATGTATGCATGTATATATATCTTCATATCAACTTTTTGTATATCAAATAACTAGAAACAGAGGTGGGGCTTATTGATTGGAGTGGCTGGACAAACTGTGGTGCATGAATGTGATGAAATCTTATTGACTACAAGAAAAATATGAAGAATTCAGAGAAAAATAGGGATACTCAAATAAACTGAGGCAAAGTGAAGTAAGCAGAATGCACAAGAGACAGTTCAATGCTAAACACTTCAATCAATCTTGATTCTTGGTAACAAACAATGAAACTAATTTTCCTCCTTGTAGTAAAGAGCTGGGGGACGAAGGGTAGAGATTGTCGCATATGTTATTAGTTATGGACCCTTTGTAGGTCAGTTTTGCTTAACTTTTGCTGTTGTTGTTGTTACAAGAAAGGATTCAATGGAGAAGAGAGAATGTGGGAAAATCAATGTGATACAAACAAAAGCCATCAATAATTTTCTTTTTAAAGAAAGAAAGAATATTGGACTGACAGGAGATCTGGGTTCTGGCTTGGGCTATGTGACATTAAGTGGGTCATTTCACTTCTCTTGTAACAGTTTTTCCATTTGCAAAATGAATGTACTGAATTAGCTGATCCCTTTGGTTCCTTATTCCACAAAAAGCTCTTTCAGCCTGTGAAGTTAGCTTGCTGGATTCTGAACATTGTAATTTACTAAATGGTACACTAGTGAGTTATGCTTGAAAGAGTTAACCCACAGTGTGGAAAATAATTGCAGCTGGCAAGGCCTTAGAAGGCTATCCTGGCCATATCTACATATGAAAGGCCAGGAATGAGGCCAGTCCAGTAGAAGAGACAATAACCTTGACTCTCCGGTTTACCTTTATCTTTGGGCCTTCCTACCACCTTCACATCTCATCTACATGAAAGAACAGAAGGGGCTAGGGGTTGAAAAAAAAATTAGATGACCCCAAAGCTTTTTGGTATTTATTGGACTGATCAGATAACAGCCAGATATAGTCCAGCCTTCCAAGATTAAAATCAGGAAGCACGGTCATAAATCAAAGATCCAAAACTGTGACAGGAAGTTTAGTTCCAAAATACATAGACCTGAGCCTAAGGTCACTGGCTACACTAGAAATGTCTCTCTTTTTTGTTCTAAAGAACTTGGCACCTAGGGCTGATAATTGACTTTTGGAGAAGAAAGGCATCTGCTCTAACTGCCTAGACTCCGAAAAGAATAAGACCTAAGGAAAAAAAGCAGAGAAGGTTTTTCCCTCAGGGAGGGTTTTTTTACCCATGGCTGGGGCAATCGATGTTCTCAAAGAATGATTTTTTTTAAGGTTCTGGATTTTGAATTAAAAGAGCATTTTGCATTATCCACTGTCCTCCAAAGAAGAAATCACATGATAGGGGTGTACAAACATTTATTAGGTCTCTTCTATGAGCCAGGGCTAAGTGCTCCTTTAACCCTTATGACAAACCTGGGAGGCAGGTGATAGTCGAACATTTAAGCTGAAGCCAAAAGCTGGAAGCACTGAAAAGCTTCAAAGCCATATACCCAGCCAATGTCCAACTGGCTACATCTGGCAGAGACGGTGTGTTTAATGGAGCTAGGGGGAGAAGGGGGTCACATATGATATACATATATATGTGTGTGTACATATACACACATATAAATGACAGAAATACATTATAAATGTGTGTATACGTGTATACATACACACGTGTGTGTGCATAGATATAGATACAGATAAATTGGTCACATTTACTTCATTGTGGTCAAACAGTGTGGACAGTTTTGTGACTTTTGTCACATAATCCCAAAGTACTTTCCAGAATAGTTAAACCAATTCAAAACTCCACCAAAGGTGTGTTAGTGTCTGCTTTCCTGCATTCCCTCCAATACTCACAATTTCCAACTTTTTTCTTCTTTGCCAATTTTCTGGGTACAAGGTAAAACTTGAGAGTTGTTTACATTTGCACTCCAATTTTCCTTCCACCACATCTTGAATTGTGTAGTTTGAGCTTTCCAAAGTCCTTAACCTTTTCTTGTAAAATACTCATAGGAAGAATCTCCTGAAACTTATTTACAGAAAGAATCTGGTTCATTAGGATGGGATTTTTTTGGATGAGGAAACAGTAGCAGAGCATAAGAGGTAAAATTCTGTTGCAATTAGTGTTATAGCAGTGCAACATTCCTACTAACCCTTGCCTTTAATAGTGGCCTGAGTTGCAAACCTACTTAATCTGTCTGTGTCAGAGAATTCATCACCCTTTTCTCTTCTCTTCCCTTCTCACTAATAACACCCTATTGTGATCAGACTATCATTACTGGCCCAGTAGGACATGACCACTGGGTGACATATTTGCCCATCACCAGGAGCCCGAGTCTCTAAGGAGGTCAGACCATTGATAATCTCTGCTCCTCATCAAGTTTCTAGAAGCAAGTTTCTAGTTGTTTTTCAATGGGGTCCCATCCTGGCCAGCAGCATAAAAAATAATTAGTAAGTGTTCCCTTTGTGTGTCCACTCTTCCCCGAGGTAGTATGTCTATTTGTGAGAGAATATGACCCAAGTGTGTGGGAAAAAGGTATTACTGCTACTTTTCTTAACATGACATTTCATGAAATTTCTTTGTTCTAAATTAATTGTGTCCTCTGCCTGAGTGTTGAAGATAAAGATACTGGTGGAAGCACATAAGCAATAGTTTTAGTGGACCTTGAAATTCAAGTTACTAGCCCTGCCTGGCAGATTCCCTCTCTAAAATGAGGGAAGGAGGGTGCCCCTCGATGCAACGTTTAGGACGATCTGGCTCAACATTACAGGTAAAAATAATAATGGTTCGGATCTTTCTCACGGAGGTTTTATGAGAAGATATCAGTGAAGCCTTGTTGTATTCAACTCAATTTAACAAAAATAGAGAGCCTTGATAGGTAACAATCAAATGAGAGGGAGTCCCAGCCCTGGAGAAGTACAGGATACCTGATCTTGAGACAGCTTTCTAAACTGCTTTAAAAATAAAAAAGGCACTAGTCTCCACAATGTTCCAGTGAGAAGAATTGATGCGAGACTTACTTATTCACCACCAGATAACCACATCCTAGTATCTGGGATCTTTTCTATCCTTACTCTGCCCTGGCCAGACACCTTCCCCAACGATGCAAAGCCAATGAGGGAAGAGATCATCCAATGCCAAGCTGCTTAAAGAGCTGGCCCTGAAAAAATATTCCTTAGGGATATAAAGAGTTTTGCTCAAAACAATTCGGGGTAAGTAAAGTAAGTATTATTATTCCCATTTTACAGGAGAACAAACTGAGTCTAGCTAAATGATTGGCATGGGGTCACACAGTTTGTAAATCTCCAAGCCAGACTTTGGACTCAGGTTTTCTCACTGGGCATCTGGGGCTTTCCTACTCAATATGCCATAGCTTACCGTTAGATGTTGTCTTCATCAATAAGTACCCTGTATTAGCACCTGTTTGGTGTTGTGCTGTATACTCTGCGTATGGAACAATCAATAGACAATGTGTGCCATGTGGTAAAGAAGAGAAATGGAATCCGGTGCTGGGATCACTTGTAGGTATTAATCAGATTATGGGGCTTGGGCTCATATTCTCACAAATATATGTGTGTGTATGTATATGTATATACACACATATAACACATATATAATATGTTATATGCACACATACATGCACAAGTATACATATATAATATGTATATTATATATACATATGTATATGTATATATGTCTATGTGTCTGTGTGTATGTGTGTGTGTGTGTGTGTATATATATATATATATATATATATATATATATATATTCCTTAGGCTGTTGACCTCAAAACTTGTGGATCCAACATGCAGACACAGTCTTTTAAAGCTCGAAGTAGGGGGGCGAATCCATTCCCCACCCATACCCCCAACTCTCCCTCTGCAGCAATTTTCTCCCTACAACTCTGCAGTTTCATGTTAAAAGAACAAATATAATTGGTCTATAGCAAGTAGGAGATTCAGAACTGATAGAATATGTCAGACTGGCCTTTTTAGTGTCTAAGTGTTCAAGAATTCCTCAACCCAGAAGTTCCAAGACCTTCCTGGAGAATAATTCCTCCCATCTTGGTCCATTTGACTGGAAGTCAATAAATCAGTGGCGAGGCTACAAGATCAAAGTTTAATTACCATCAGCTCATGAGTAGTTGTCAAGTGGAGGACAATGTGCTGGGAGATACCCATATATAGTTTTGTACAGTCTTAGGGCTGACACGTTATAGTGGAAAAGGAGTCTATCAGGAAAGGCTGTTCAGCCCCTCCCTTATTTGAGAGGTTGTATAAAAGGGACAGGATGTCAGATGATTTAGGAGAGAATGAGTTAACCTTGGGTTGAAACTTGTTAATTCTGGGGTCTTGGGAGTTGCTGAAGATCAAATTTGTACCAGAAGGGATGTTTTCTCTATAGTTAATTTTGTCAGAATACCCTAGTGGGGCATGAGATCTCTAAAAAATAGTGAAGATCTCTTTCAAGATTGGTAAGGTTTATCCTGCCCCTGCCAGACTGAGAATCTCTACTTACACAATCCTGTAGCTTGATTTCTTTGATTTCTACGCTTCTTTTCTGGGGAGGTGATGTTTTTGCAACACTCAATCTGTTTTTTCCACAAAGCATTCCTAGTCATCATTGCTCCTGATTGAGGCTGAATATTTGTGAAATTCATCCCAAGTCCCATAGTCTATTTATTATCCACAAGTGACCTCAGCACTGGATTTCATTTCCCTTTTTTGCCACATGGACACTTAGTGTCTATTGATTGTTCCATACATAGAGTCTACAGAACAGCACCAAATTGATACTTAAATAGGGTATTTAATGCTTTACTGATGAAGACAACACTTAAAAGCAAGCTATGGCCATGTTGAATAGGAAAGCCCCAGGTGTTTAGTGAGAAAACCTGAATCCAAAGCCTGGCTTTGATATCTACAAACTGCAAGAGCCCATGCCAATCACTTAACTAGAATCAGTTTGTTCACCTGTAAAATGGGAATAATTATACTTACTTTACTTACCCGAGAGTTGTTCTAAGGAAAGGCCCTGATCTACCTTAATAGAAATGTAAGTTATTATTCTATATTATAAGGCTGGAGCAGAAGTGGATTTAGAGAAGGGGCTTACAGTCCACTGGGGGTTCTATAACCATATTTTTCCACCTTCTTATGCCTATGAGAGGGTTTCTTCACCTGGCAGGATGCCACCATTCCCATCTATTTTCACTATGCCTGAGTTGCTAGAATTCCCAGAGGACAAAAGATAGGAGGGGGCACATGGCTACTCTCCTCCCAGACTTCAGTGTTAACTCATATCATCTCCCTTCCCTCCTGCTTCTTTGTTAAGGCTGCACAGAAACTTAAAAAGGTTGAGGATCCTTGCCTTAAATATTCAGTTGGGCATCATGGTTCTTCTCCCAAAACACTGCTTTAAGGGGTAGCCAGTTCATTCTTCAGCTACAGACAGACTTGGGACTGCAATTGGGAAATGGGATGGATCATTCCTTCTGCTCCTGCAAAAGTGCTTTTTACTGGCATACTAAAAGTGAAATGAAAAATCAAGCTCATTACTTTAGTTTTAAGGTAACTTTTTCTGTTAAGCCTTAGTAATAATCTATTGTCCATGTTTGGAATGGAAATAATCATGAAAGCAGATATTCAAAAAGAAGTTAAACTTTGCTGAAAATAAGCCTCAATTCTTTTAGGTAAAGAACAGTAACACCTCAACTATTGGGAACATTGCCAAGAACGCAGGGGAAAACCCAAAAGGCCTCTTTATCCTTACTTTATCAACAGTTCTAACATACTTGATTCTTATTTCCAAGGCCAAATCAGATGAGAAATAGCAAAATAGATGAGGAGATAGAGGCAACTACAGGACCAGATACTAATAATAGTGAGAAATAACTACTGACAATGACAGAGGAGACAGAAAGACTATAAAAAGCAGACAGAGAAGTCATAAAGCACAGTGGTCCTGGTTCACAAAAAAACTCTACATAACTCAAGAGGCCCTAAGGGCTTCAACGTATTAAAGCGCAATATAATAAGTTTCACAAGGATTACCTAAGTCATCAAGAAAAAGTTATGTTAAGTTTGCTTTTTTAAAATGCAGGGAAATATGTGACATATTTTAGAAAGAATTCCATTTTAAGTGGTTAAAAGAATAAAAATGTTGATATTTAAAGAGGTACACTCATTTATCCAGTTATTCAGAATGGTGTTTTCCCTGAGGTTTCCAAATAGCCAAAGTTTTACTGTACATGGTTTTCATTCAAAAGGATTGACTGTAAAGGTTCTGAATTAGGTTGGACTCCCATTTTCTTTCCCATATTTTTTTTTAAAAGAAAGCAATCTTACATTAAACTGAAACCAGTCTTCATATAAATTTTTCCCCAAGTTTGGAACATATTCCTTCCTTGTATTAATGAGACTGGGTCATGTCCCTAACCCAATCATTGGGGATCTTGAGCCCCTGAGGAGGACCTCCTCACAGCTCTGATTTGCTCTGAAAATCTGTGGGCTGTTTCAGTTTTCCCCTTATATGAGCAGAGCATGATTTCCCCAAGATCCCAGAGGTGTCTTGAGAGATGTGGCTGCACAGAGGAAGGTGTAATATCTAACGTGTTAATAAATTCATGATGTAGTCTAATGAGGTGAGGTTACAGGGATGTTGCCAATAAAAACATCCAAAGTCTATGCCTTACTTTCTTTTTTTTTTTTTAAAAAAAAAAGGGGCTTTCATTCCATTCCCACCCACATGCTTATATGCACAGGGACCAATCTTTCACCTAGTTAGCACTTTCCTTCCATCTGCCCCAAAACCCAGACTCCAGGTTATTTTCCCCTCTCCCTGACCTCAAAATCCTTGCATTCTGGTCTGAAGCTCTCTATTCTCCTCACTAGTCCATTGGTTTCCATTCCTGAGCAAATTCCATTTCTCAGTTCCCTTGAATACTCTCTCCTTTCCCAAATTCCACCAACTTGACCCCCAGCATTTCAAACCCTGATAGTTTCCTAAAGTCTGATTCTTCTGGTCCTAAGGTCCTCTTCAATTCTAAATTTTATGGCTTACTTCAAGAGAGCATGTCAGGCTTGGAATCAAGAAGATCCAGGTTCAGATGCCAACTCAGGGACTAGTTATATCATCCTGGAAGTCGCTTAAATTCATGTAATTTGTTGTCATGTAGACAACACAAGTGGTTTGATTTTATTGCATTTTCCCTTTAACCAAGGGCTCTGCTGGCAGCAATTGGATTAAGACTAAAAGGACAAGAACATCAACTGATGCATTTTTTAACTTTGAAATAAAAATTTTCTTCCTATTATCTCTACTTTCTTTATGGACTAAAAAGAAACGCATTGCACCCATTGACATAATTTGATCCTTTGAGTTATTTTTAAATTCTGGTCCTTCCAGTATCTTAATAATACAGGTATGGTTTGTTGTTTGTTATTCATCCTTCATTCTTAAAGAGGACCAATGACATGAGGAGGAGGATGTCTTGACTTGCAAGTGATTTGGATTTAAGTGAGGGAGAGCTGTACAAAGTCATCAGCCTCACTCTCTCCTCCAGTCATTGGAGTCCAGGGGCAAGACATAGGTCAGGACAACTAGTGATGGTCCCCAAGTGCAGCTACCACATTAAGGGGGGCCCAGCTTTTGGTGGAGTGAAGCTGTTGGGATACAGCAAGATACTCTTTCCAATTTGGCTTCGGCATCTAGGGAATTTTAATGTATATCTTTGGTTGACAGTGAAAGTGCTGAGGAATCCCAGCTAGGAAACCATTTAACACCCAATCCCTAATTGGGGCTGTTTCCGCAACTCACTTTCAGGCAACCTGTGGATTTGTCATGGCTGTTGTTTCTGCAGTTGGGGGCAGATAGGTCACTATTCTGCCTAATGGAGAACACCTCAACACTGTTGTATAGAACAAGAGTTGAGAACTTTTTAGAAAGTAAGGGTCAAGTTGCTAGATCCCGTTCTTCTGCCAAAGGTGAGGGAGAGAGGGGAAGGTAAAGGAAAAAGATGCACATGAATGAGTGTTAAAAACTGAAGCAGACAATCAAATAGTACCTTTTACCCAAAATTTTCTCCCCTTGAGGGCTCAGGCAGTGGGTCACCCAAGCTTGGTCTAGAATGTCTGCAGCCTTCATGCTGATTCTGCTGTGGTGTTATTTGTCCTTTATTCTTGAAGAGGACCATGACATCAGAAAGATGATGCCATGACTGGCAAGTAAATTTAAGTGCAAAGTCACCAACCTCGCTTTCTATTCTGGAGCCATCTAGGTCCAGTTGGAAGATATAGATCAGGACAACTGGAGATGGCCCCATTGCTGTGGTTTAGCACTAGCTTAATGAATAATGGTTGGTAAGAGCTAATGCACTTACATGAGGTACCTGACTTACTTCCAGAGTAGACCTTGGGGATGACAAAAATCTACCTTATTTTCACTTCAGTATAGATGGTGATGAAATAGGGTTGTGTCTGATCAAACTTGGCAAGTCCATAAGCCAGATACTCATATTTCGCTGAGTGTTTACTCATACCAAGGGCTATAGTAGAAAGACCATTAGACCTGCAGCTGGAAGAAACTGGGTTCAAATCCTGTCTCTTATACTTCTTAACTATGTAAAAATAATCAAGTTGCTTACTTTTTTGTAAGCCTCAGCTTCCTCATTTGTATATAGGGACACAGCAAGCTTTCCACCCACCATTCTCCTTTCAGTTGTGTCTGAAAAACCAGACTTTGTCACCATTCCTCAGTTGTCTTCTTATCCTGGAATATCCTTCTACCACGCCAGTCCCCTTCTCCCATAGATGAGTTCATTCCAGGGCCTCCATTTTGAACATGGACCTAAGCATCCATGCTTCATTCCCCACCCAGCTATGTTTCTCACGCTCCAGACTGCCACCATTCCTGTCTGTGGGTACTTTCTGCCCTCCCCATATCTCTTCCCATTTCCAGCTCCTTCTCATGTTTTTATCTTCCCCTGTTAAAAGATTAAAGGAAACTAGGTGGTACAGTGTTTAGAAATGTCATACTAGACATAAAATCAAGGAAAACGAGTTCAAATCTGGCTGTACATACTGTGACCCTGGGCAAGTCACTTAACTTTTGTCTGCCTCGGCTTCCTTGACTATAAAATGAAGATAGTAAATAGCATCTACCTTTCAGGACTGTTGTGAGGATTAAATGAAATAACATTCATAAAGTGTTTTACACAGTGCCTGGCACATAGTAGGTACTTATTAAATGCTTGTTTCCTTCCTTCCTTGAGAGTAAGACTACCTTCATTTTTGCTTGTATACGTATTGTCAGCTTATCACAGTCCCTGATACATAGTAATCACTTAATAAGTACTTATTACCTGCCTTCCTGCCAAAATACAGCACCAAAGGTAGGGGATTTTGCTACTTACAGATTTATATAATAAAGGCAGTAATTCTGGGAAGGGAACAATGACCTTGCTTCCTTTGCTTGTCTTTATTCTGGCTCATATTCAGAGAGGAGCTTTGGAATGTCTAACCCTGCATCAGATTGTTGTCTGGGACAAAGGCTTCTAGTCCAAGACAGAATCAAAAAGAAAAGAAGTAATTTTAGAATTTTAGTTTGGGGAATCTTTTCCTGGATTTTATTAACTGGGTTTAGTGGTTTTTATAATGGAAGTGGTTCCTTATAATGGAAGCAATGCCCAGCAAAGACTACATACCTAATAGTTACTATAAGACCAGTGTACCACCAGAAATGTTATACTAGGAAACAGACTCAAAGAGAATATCATAATGATACCACTTGAAGACATAAGTGGTTCTTCAGTATTAAAGGTGTGAATTGACCCTCCAGAGGTGTGTCTGAGTCACACAAATTCCCTATATATGTTCCCCTCATGTGTGATTCCTATGAATGCCTACTTTCCCAATGATGTTCTATATATTTGTGGGAGAATATACCCCAGCTTTATTGGAATAGGGTAAGTATTAGATGTTCTTTTGTGACTTACTATGCTATTTTATTAAATGCCTTTGCTTTTGTGTCTTCTGACTAACTAGAAAAATGCAAACACGAGTGGAGGCTTGTGAGCTGCAATTTTTAGTAGATGAATGCATTCACACATTTAATCTTTTATACTCTAAAGGTATTTGTACTTTAAAAGAGGAAGACCAGGATGAGAAGGTAGTACTTAACAATAACGGCATAGATCATTAATGGTGGAGGCCTCACTGAACCTAGGATAGCTGTCCTAGGGGACCCTCATGTAAAACAGAGGTGCCTTCAGTGCTACCTGTAAAATGTAAATTACTTACAGTGTCAACCTTCCAATATTATAGAGAGCTTCGAATGTAGTAACTTGTTGAGAACCTCAAAGCAGTATTTAAACATCCACCATTTAATTACCACCCAAATCACTAGAAGGCTCAAAACTGTGGTCTATCTAGTTAACTTTAACATGTTTGACCAGTCCAATTGAATTTCTGTCTGATCAATCCAGTCAATTTATACCTAATCCATTACCTCTTAAAATGGTGTAGCCTCAATGTATATGACTCTTATCCCCAGAAATGACCCAGACAGAAAGTATTGGGTTGCATGTTGAAGAGGAAGACATGACACCTGAGTTCTAGATACCATCTTAAGACTTACAGCTGCCACATTGTCTGTAAAAAAATGAGTAGGTGTGTATCTGACAGGCCCATGTGATAAATCTGTGAAATTCAAGAGAGGGAGTCATAGGGCCATTGATTTGTTTAAGATCATGTGGGGGAAAGGGCACAAAAAGAAGAGTCAGTAGGCCCCCAGAACAAATGTTGGTCACTCCATAGCTTTGTCTAGAGCTAGCCCAGTCCAAGGGTTGAAGGTGCCTATATAGGAGTGCTGGGCATCACCTGCCCTCCTGCTCACCAGTTCAGCTAGATCTTCCGTGGGAAGTTAGCTGCATGACCTAGATCTACTTTCTGAAGGAAACACCCAGGCAGTCTTCTATTCGACTGTTTATCTTGACTTCCAAAATGATTTGGTTCCCTGCTATCACATAAATAAGATCTTGGAACACAGATCCATTAATCAAAGGTCACTAGAGGTTCTCACTCTAACTTCCTATCGTTGCACAAGCTAATTCCCTCCCCTGGAATGCTCTTACTTCTCATCTCTGCCACGTGGAATCCCCAGTTCCCTTCAAGCTCAGTTTACTGCCACCTCTTACATGAGGCACTTTTTGACACCTCCAGGTGTCAGTCCCTCCCCAAAATTACTATTTTATTTATTTTGAATATTTTTGTTTTTAATTACATGTTGCTGTCAGCCATCTCCACCTACTCAGTAAAATACCTTTTCTTTGAGTACAAGGACTATTTGAGTTTTTGTCTTTGGATCCTCAGTGCTTGGCACATAGTAGGCATCTAATAAACATCCACTGAACTGAACTGAATATTGAGAGCTTGAACTGATTTTGTCTCTGTTCTTCATGAAGGGATGGGAGGAGAAAAAGAAAGATTATTTTTAAGAGCATTTAGGAAGAGAAGGCAATCTTCTCTACAGAATACAATTTGAGGAGTTTCAGGTGAGTCCCACTGCCTGCTACCAATGCCTTCAATTTCACCATTAGTGATTCATTCTTTTGTGTTGAGGACTACCTTAAACTAAATTACCAAAGCTGCTGTGTGAATACTTGTATCAAGTGCTTTCCTCCTTCACAGGGCAGGGTAGGGGTGGTGGACAGAGCACTAGGAAAATCTTGAGGTCCTAGAAGGAGGGGGTAAATGAACTCAAAAATAAGAATTGGAAGGCCCCAAAAGCAAATGTTGGCCACTCCATGGTTTTGCCTAGAGTTGATCTAATCCAAGAGTTAAAGGTACCAGAGAAAGTACAGCCTACAACTGCTTTTAGCACTGTGGCTGTACATTAATGATGCTTTATTTTAAAAGGGCCATGGAGAAATTTTATTGATATAAGCCGGAAGTTGGGTTGGCCACATTAGGAACATAGCTTCCCCTTCTCCGCCAGGTTCCACTTTCCACAAAAGGACCTTTGTCTGTCTCCAAACCAGCTAATCCAGGATGTGACTACTAGAAGGAATTCAACCTTTAATAGGCTGTATGGTCTACTTAAAAATGTATTGGCTCCACGCTTGTCATTTTTCACAGTTCCCTAACTCTCTTGGAGTGGAACAAAGCCAAGATGTCTGTGGCAACCATACAACCTTCCAGAGAGTTGAAATCCATAAGAGGAACTCTTCTGGTCAGTCTTTCTCTTTGGGGCCCTTCAGTCAAGGTCCTGGAGATGAATGTAGACCTCCTAGAGAAAGTGAATCAACATGCAATTTCTAGGGAGACCAACTTTCCCTTCTCTGAGGTTTGGTCATACGTACTGCTCCAAGGAGAAGGGTCAGAAAGAAAAAGCAGCCCCAGGCATGAATCTGACCTGGGAGAAAATGTGAAAGGAAGGGGACCCCAGAATCAAAGAGCCATTCTCCATGAAGCATGAACTCCCTCCTGAGTACTGAAGGATCACAAAACAAAGCCTATATGTCTTTCCATTTTACCCCCTCCTTCAACTTGCCACAGAATGAGGGATGGGTGAGGAGAGTGGGCAGTGCCCAAGCATATTGGCTGTTGCCTGGAAAGTTACCCTGAGAGGGCTGTCAGGTATTTGCTTAGGGGAATGGTTCTCAAACTCCTTTTATTGCTGCAGCCCTCAATTTTCATTAAACCTTCCCTATACTTGCTATTTAACATAAAAAGAAACAAATGCTAGAGTTTGCCATGAATGTGCACATAAGAAATAAAATATATTTTCTTCTCCAAGGATGAACTAAAAGTTGTACAGTATAGCTTAATTGATTAGAAATCAATTTGGAGTCTCTGGAGTATTTTAATAAGATGATAGGGGCAGCTAGGTGGTGCAGTGGATAGAGCACCAGTGCAGGAGTCAGGAGGACCTGAGTTCAAATCTCACCTCAGACACTTGACACTCACTAGCTTTCTCTCACTAGGGCAAGTCACTTAACCCAATTGCCTCATTCTGGGTCATCTCCAGTCATCCTGATGAATATCTGGTCACTGGATTCAGATGGCTCTGGAGGAGAAGTGAGGCTGGTGATCTGCACAGCCCTCCCTCACTCAAAACAAAGTCAAGTGCAAGTCATCTCATTATTTCTCTGATGGCATGGTCTTCTTCAGCAATGAAGGATGAACACACACAATAAGATGATATAATTATTTACCATGTGTTTTCCTGTGACCTCCTGACAATCTTCTTGTACCTTTGGTAACATATCCTGTGTTGGGAATCCTTGGCCTAGGGGTTGGCTACGGGCAAAGTTGACCCCCAGCAACATTGCAAAGTACTATTCCAGAGATGCCCTCTCTCCACTACTCTCAGTGTCTCATACCTACTTTATGCCAAATTCTATTCCCTAGATACCCAGTCAGAGCTTTAAGGCAAGGTCCTTTTCAATGGGGCAAGAAATTGAGAGGGCATCAACATCACCATTTTGGAAGACAAGCGTGGAGCCAATATAATTGCCATAGTGGCAATAATAACACTTCTTGAGGCACTTACTCTTTCTTCAATATTGTTCAAGGAGGATTGGCACCTCTTGTGTGAGAGTTTGGCAAGCACAGGGCTGCTCATCCACTTTTGATGTCTACCTGGCATTCAACTCTCACCTGTGGTTCCAAGAAGCTCTACCATGCCCAGTAACCACACTCCAGTAAAACCATCTCAGCAAATGGGCTTAACCAGGTTGAAGGTGGGCCTCAAACCTATCAGTGAGTTGAGGGGTATCTACCCTAAGCATGTGAGGACATCCCCCAGTGGAATGGGTAGATGAGGACAATTTGTTCCAATGGCCATGAAAGAGACTGAAGCACGCACTTTGGTGTGCTTAGAGCTTGGTGGGACACAGAAGACACCAAGGTCATCCACTGCATCCTGGGCCATTGCCCAGTTCTCTTGACTTTTGTCTTGCAATTGGACTTTGATGACTCTGGAAGAGGGAGTGAGGCTAATGACTTTGTGCAACTCTGCCTCACTTAAATCCAATTTACATACAAATTAAGACATCACCCAGTGATGTCACTGGTCCTCTTTGAAAACAAAAGACAAAGAACAACAGAAATTTCACAGGGTCCCAGGGCTACATACCAGGTGAACCTATTTATGCCCATCCCAATCACTTGCTCCAGGAAAAGAAATTACTAATTATCATTCTGTACCAGTGACCTCCATGGCTATAACATTCTACCTACATCTTTCCCCAACTCCCTGCCACACACACACACACACACACACACACACACACACACACACACACACACACTTCCTTCTCTTATATTCTTCCAAACCCTTCAGACAGCCTACTCATGGATAGCTAATAACATTGGGAAAGAGCCAAGAAATGAATTCATGCTAAAATGTTAATGGCTAACAAATAACACTTAGTGTGTTACCACTCCTAGCTGTATGAAATTATTTGATATATGTAAAGTGCTTTGTAAATCTTAAAACACTCTGCAAATGTTAGCTATCATTTTATTATCATTATTATTATTTGCATTTTCATGAAACCAGTACCTTAACCCAAAATAATAAATCTGTTAAAAACTAGCTGGAAGGTAGGAGATGAGAGGAAAAGTTATCCCTCAATTTTTATCAAGGAAGAAAGTAATCGTTCTACCCTCACCTGTGGGAAAGGCCAACCTGTCTGTGGGAGAAATGGCACACTCTACATTCTAAAACGTCAGAGGCAGAAAGGGAGCAGCCTGCCCATATGGAAATTCTGCCAAGTGACCTGGCATCATAAACATAGTCCTGGCCTGTGGGCTGGAAATCATTCAATTTTGTGGCTGTCCCAGGTACTCAGCCTTATTGAATTAACAATCTGCCTCATGGGCCTCAAACAAGGTCATTGTTAGCCCAGTGAGGAAAGCAGTGAAGCTTTTTTCTGGAAGTTGTGAGGGAGTAGCAATGGCTTTTCAGCTTTTCAGCCAGAAGAATACAATAGCATTTCTACCCACACCAAGGCTCTGTACAGCCAGTGGGATCCAGTAGCAGAGAAGCAGTCAACACCACTAGCACTGAGCTCTCATCCAGGCTTTACAATACTAAGATGCAGAGCAGTAGCAAAGAACAATTGAGAGTCGACTGGAATGAGCAGCGATTAGGATTCTTAAGGACACTGCCCTGCCCTGAGAGCAGCTTCTTGTGTGCTGCTCTTTGTCCTTGCTCTAGGAATGGAAGCTAGCAGGGCATAGCCTGCCTGTGTTCCCTTGATATATCTCGCATGTCTTCAGACGTATTTGAAGGTTATTGGCGAACCTGGAATATCTAACACCAGTAAGAAAATAGCCAGTAATGAACCAGGTGCCACAAGTTCCAACTTGCTGGGTATCTGAGTCAACCTTTCTGAGGTCATTTCTTCTTCCTTTGTGTGTCTGTGGGTCAAGAGATCTTGACAAGTAATTTGTTTTATTTATTCTGTGCTCTTACTGGAGCTGCTACAAACAGAAATTATCATCATCACTACTACTTTTAAAAAATTATTATTTATTTTTAACACACTTTTTTTATAAAATTGAGTTTCAAATTCTTTTCCTCCCTTCAACCCCTATTGAGAAGACAAGTGATATGATATCAATTATACAATCACTACTACTGCTGCTACTACTACTACTACTACTACTACTACTACTACTACTACTACTACCACCACTACTACTACTACTACTACTACTACTACTACTACACGTTGACACTGAGCTAGTACTTTGAAAGCAGCTCAGTGGCTCAGTAGAAAGAGTGCTGGGCCTGGAGTCAGGAAAACCCTGAGCTCAAATCCAGCCTCAGACACTTACTAGCCATGTGACCCTCGGCTTGTCATTTAATTTCTGTTTGCCTTAATCCATTAGAGAAGAAAATGGCAAACCAGTCCAGTATCTTTGCCAAGAAAATGCTATGGACAGTATGATCTGTGGGGTCACAAAGAATCAGACTCAGCTAAAAAATGACTGAACAACAGCAGTACATTAAGGTCTGAAAAGCATTTTACATACATTACCTCATTTAACCAATTGTGACAAGTACAACCTGTACTCATTTGAATAAACACAACCAATAAAATGCCAATGTGAAAGGCAATGGAATAAAATAAAAACTTGGCGCAAAGAAGGCTTAGATACATAACATAAATGCTGATTGAATGTTGAATGTTACCTTATCAGAGACCTAGATTGGGCAATTAAGCCTAAAGAATTGGGGGAGAGGGGGTCATCGAGAGCCCTGATTATAATTCTCTCCATTCGAGGAAAGCTACCCTCATATGAGTGCCCTCATCTTGGCCTGATATATAGCATTTAACATAAACCAATCTCTTGGAGAAAACTAGTTTGTGCTAATCTCATCCTAGGTAGGGCAATGGATAGAGTACCAAACCTGGAGTCAGAAGTGTGTTCGTCCTTCGTTGCTGAAGAAGACCATGCTATCAGAGAAATAATGACATGACTTGACTTTGTTTTGAGTGAGGGAGGGCTGTGCAGATCACCAGCCTCACTTCTCCTCCAGAGCCATCTGAATCCAGTGGCCAGATATTCATCAGGATGACTGAAGATGACCCAGAATGAGGCAGTTGGGGTTAAGTGACTTGCCCAAGGTGACACAGCTAGTGAGTGTCACGTGTCTGAGGTGAGATTTGAACTCAGGTCCTCCTGACTCCTGCACTGGTGCTCTATCCACTGCACCACCTAACTGCCCTCGGGTCAGAAAGATGTGAATTCAAATATGGCTTCAGACACTTTGGAGATATGTGACCCTGGTTAACTAACCTGTAAAATAGGAATAATAGCAGCTATCGCTCAGGGCTGTTTGTGAGATTAAAGTGAGATCATATTTCTAAAAGGCTTTGCAGACTTTAAAGAACTATACAATGTTAGCTATATTTGCCATTGTTCTGCTGCCCTGTCTAGCATATGCCTTTTGCTATTCAGTTGTGTCCAACTCTTCATGACCCTATTTGGGATTTTCTTGGCAAGGATACTGGAATGACTTGCCATTTCCTTCTCCAGCTCATTTTACAAATGAGGAAATTGAGACAAACAGTTAAGTGACTTTCCCAGGGTCACACAGCTTATCAGTGTCCGAGGTCAGATTTGAACTCAGGAAGATGAGTCTTCCTGACTTCAAATTCAGCACTCTTCCCCCGACTTTGACACTTAGCTGCTCTAAGCATAGTTCTACCTAGTTCGACTATACCAGGAGTCGAAAACTTGCAGCCTTGAGGCTACATGTGGTCCTCTAGATCCTAGACTGAATCCAAAGTTCATAGAACAAATCTGCAGGTTCCCCACTCCTGGTATACTCTATACACTGAGTCTAGTTGCAGTTGCCACTCAAACATCCCTTGTATAAAGAAAAGAAGGAATCATGAAAGGAGGGATCCTTTCTACATGGGTGATCAGTTTAATCTGTGGTTAGTAAGCATTAAAAGGGCTCTTTCTAAATCCTGGGATGCCAAGTGATACTTAAAACCTTTCAACGCGACAGTTTCAAAGATTGTCCAGGAGCTGGTAAAATGATGGGCAGCTCTTCCACTTTTGAAGTATTAACAAAAATCAAAAGAGCCCTTTCTGATCCTCTAGTTTTACTCCTCCCTGAGCATAAATAGCTTCTCAAATATCCATGACCAATAGTCATCTAGCTTCTGGTTGACAATTTCCCAGGGAAAGAGAACTCATTATTTCCATACCAGAGGCTTGTCAGTGCAGTCAGACGACCCTACCCAGTTTATTTCTCAGACACGTTGCATCAATCACCTCCTTAAGGTATTTCCCTTTCTTCCTGTCAATTCACTTTTTCCCTAAACTCTACCCCCTTCCCCATTAACCTTGCCAACCATGCCATGCGAACCATCAAATTCACACAAGATGAGGTAGATAGTTGTGATGTGGCTGTCAATGAAGATAATGAATCTTGGACACCAAAAGTTACAGTGCCACTGAAGGTTATTAAAGCTACAATAATTTTTTAAACTGTGATAGCTTAAAATGATATTAAGTCTTTGGGGTACTCTGTATGGCTTCTAGGAATAAGGGATTAACAGCCCCACCTCACTTTGTCCTGGTCATACTACACATTGAGTATAGTGTCCAAGTAAGGGTGCCCCAGATTAAGAAGGATATTAACAAACTGGACAAGGTCCAAAGGAGAACAACCAGATTGTGAAAAGCCTTGAGGACATGTCATTTGAAAATCAGAGGAAGGAAACTGGAAGTGTTGACTTTGTAGAGGAGAAATCTCAGGGAGGCTATGATAGTTGTGTACAGGTATTTGAAGAATTGTCACATGGAAGAGAGATTTGTTCTGTGTGGCCCTAGAAAGAAGAAACAGATGTAAGAGGTAGAAGCTTCAAAGCAACTGATTTAGGTTTGATGTCAGGAAAAACTTCCTAATGATTAGAGCTGTTCAAAAGTGTAAAGGGTTGACTAGAGAAGAAATGGGTTCCTCCCCCTCAACTGGAGATCCTAAAACAGAGAATACATGACCACTTGTTACATTTGTAGTAACAACTATTGCTTTCAGGTATGAACTGGATTAAATTGGTCCTGACATCCCTTCCAACTTAAAATTCTTTGATTGTCTTTATATCCCCAATACTGTTAAATAAGGAAGCAAAATCATCTTGCTCGGTGGTTTTGTGTGATGGAGGATGAGAAGAAGAGAGGGAAGTGGGGGAAGCGCAATGGGGGAGGAGGGAGAGAGATGTGTCATGTGAGCACATGGCCTGAGCTAGGGCCATCAGTGTATTACACATTGCAAGTCAGAGCCAGCTATTAGTGATGCTGTCATCCTGGTGTACATTTCATTTTTGAATTAGCAACCCAGCTCCTGCCAATTATTTCATTTGCACGCACACATTTTTCATGCAAACTTAAACATTCCAACCTCACAGACATTGAACATAAACATTAAACAGGCCACAGCATTTTAATTAGGTTCAGCCAGGTTCAGTATGTTCCACTACTTAAGATTTGTATAAAAGCAATTCAACTTAGATCATATCCTCAGCCCCAGTCCAATTCGACTCTATGCATGCTTTAATTTCCTATGAGTGTTTAAGGTTAGAGAAAAATTTTCATCTGGGCAGATGTTGAATGTCGGTAGTGATTATTCCTTAAGCTTCTGGCCATTTGGGGTACCACAAGGGTCAGCTAAACTAGTTAAGGTTCTAGATAGGAAATGACAGGGAAACCTGGCAGAAACTAAGAACAATTATTCCATTAACCAGAATAAGCATAAGCCCTTATATTTATAGGATCATAGATTTAGACATGGAAGGGATCCCATCAAGTTCAACCCTTCCATTTTATAGAAGAAAAATATATGTTTCTAGTTAAATGGCTTGCCCAGGGTCATGAGGGTAGCAAGGAGCAAAGCTAGAATTCAAACCCAAGTCTTCTGGATTCCAAATCCAGAGATCTCACCACTGAACTGTTTTATTCATCACTTTATGTTTCTGAAAGCATTCTAGGATTCATTTTTTTTATTTTATCCTCCCAATACCCTTGTCAAGTAAATAAAGCAGATATTCACATCCCCATTTGGCACCAGAGGTGATGAAGGCCAGAGAAAGTAAACCAGTCCTCCAAGATGATACAAGGAGGTAGAACTTCCAGGCTCAAGATACCATCTCTTGCTTCCAGGCCTTCATTTTTCATACACACACACACACACACACACACACATGCACACAGACACATATGCGCACATGCATACACACACACACACACACACACACACACACACACACACACAAAACCTCAGAATTCCTGGCTTCCTTTGAGCCACATTTCAGATGGCATCTGAGACTATTCCTGGTCCTTTTGTAATTGTTGCTGTTCAGTCATTTATCAGTCATGTCTAACTTTTTGTGACCCCATTTGGGGTTTTCTTGGCAAAGATACTGGGAGGGAGGTTGCCATTTCCTTCTCCAGCTCATTTTACAGATGAGGAAATTGAGGCAAACAGGATTAAGTGACTTCTTAACTCTAGACCTGGTACTCTATCCACTGTGCCACCTAGCTGCCCCATTCCTAATCCATCCCTGCACCAGTTATTGTCACTTTCATTTTCCTGAGTTCAAATCTGGTCTCAGGGGGCGGAGCCAAGATGGCGGAGTAGAAAGACGCACATACACATAGCTCCAAACCCACAACCCATAGAACATCTACAAAGAAGTAACTCACGGTGAATTCTGCACCCAGAGGCCACAGAACATTGGAGTGAGGGAGATTTCTGTTCTGGAGAGACCTGCAAACCTCTCGCAAAAGGTCCTTTGCACTGCGGACTGGGCGCCGGGACTGGGAGCTGAGTACAGCCCTGCCACAGCCACGGCACCGAGAGGAAAAGATCCGAGCGGGCTTCAGGGACGGGATCTCCAGCGGCCATGCGGGTCCCTACACCCACAGGTGACAGGGGTCGGTGAGAGGGTCTCTTTGGTGGGTCGAGAGGGGAGTAGGGTGCCCCCATAACTCAGGCCCCCTCGGGAGGCAACAGCAGAGGTGGGAGCAGACAGGGGCTCCCCAAGCAGGCAGGAGCCCAGATCCATTGTTGAAGATCTCTGCATAAACACCCTGAGGGAACTGAGCCGTGAGGTAGCCCTGCCCCCACCTGAGCACCTGAACTTAATCTCACACTGAATAGCAGCCCTGTCCCTGCCGAAGCCCCGAGGCTGGGAGCAGCATTTGAATCTCAGACCCCAAGCGCTGGCTGGGACGATCTGGAGGCGAGGTGGGTGTGAGGAGAATATTCAGAGCTCAAGTCACTGGCTGGGAAAATGCCCAGAAAAGGGAAAAAAACCAAGACTATTGAGGGTTACTTTGTTGGTGAGCAGGTTTCTCCTCCCCTCCCTTCTGATGAGGAAGAGCGGTGCTCACCATCAGGGGAAGACACAGAAGTCAGTGCTTCTACATCCCAGCGCACTCAATGGGATCAGTTCTGGGAAAAGGTCTTAAAGAGCCCAAACAATTTTCAAAATCATGATAGAGAGGTGGAGGAAAAACTGGGAAGAGCAATAAAAGACTTGCAAGCAAAGTTTGAACAACAAATCAGCACCCTGCTAAAGGAGACCCAAAAAAATGCTGAAGAAAATGACACCCTGAAAAATAGGCTAACTCAATTGGCAAAGGAGGTTCAAGAAGCCAACGAAGAGAAGAATGCTTTCAAAAGCAGAATCAGCCAAATGGAAAAGGAGATTCAAAAGCTCACTGAAGAAAATAGTTCTTTCAAAATTAGAATGGAACAGATGGAGGCTAATGACTTTATGAGAAACCAAGAAATCACAAAACAAAACCAAAAGAATGAAAAAATGGAAGATAATGTGAAATATCTCATTGGAAAAACAACTGACCTGGAAAATAGATCCAGGAGAGACAATTTAAAAATTATGGGACTACCTGAAAGCCATGATCAAAAAAAGGGCCTAGACATCATCTTTCATGAAATGATCAAGGAAAACTGCCCTGAGATTCTAGAACCAGAGGGCAAAATAAATATTCAAGGAATCCACAGAACACTGCCTGAAAGAGATCCAAAAAGAGAAACTCCTAGGAACATTGTGGCCAAATTCCAGAGTTACCAGGTCAAGGAGAAAATATTGCAAGCAGCTAGAAAGAAACAATTCAAGTATTGTGGAAATACAATCAGGATAACACAAGATCTAGCAGCTTCCACATTAAGGGATCGAAGGGCGTGGAATAGGGTATTCCAGAAGTCAAAGGAACTAGGACTAAAACCAAGAATCACCTACCCAGCAAAACTGAATATAATTCTTCAGGGGAAAAATTGGTCTTTCAATGAAATAGAGGACTTTCAAGCATTCTTGATGAAAAGATCAGAGCTGAAAAGAAAATTTGACTTTCAAACACAAGAATGAAGAGAAGCATGAAAAAGTAAATAGCAAAGAGAAGTCATAAGGGACTTTACTAAAGTTGAACTGTTTACATTCCTACATGGAAAGACAATATTTGTAACTCTTGAAACTATTCAGCATCTGGGTACAGGGTGGGATAATACACACACATGCACACGCACATGCACACATACATAGAGACAGAGTGTGCAGAGTGAATTGAAAAGGAGGGGATCATATCTTAAAAAAAAAAATGAAATCAAGCAGGGAGAGAGAAATATATTGGGAGGAGAAAGGGAGAAATGGAATGGGACAAATTATCGCTCATAAAAGAGGCAAGCAAAAGACTTTTTAGTGAAGGGAAAAAGAGGGGACGTGAGAGAAAAACATGAAGTTTACTCTCATCACATTCCACTAAAGGAAGGAATAAAATGCACAGTCATTTTGGTATGAAAACCTATCTTACAATACAGGAAAGTGGGGGATAAGGGGATAAGCAGAGTGGGGGGGATGATGGAAGGGAGGGCATGGGGAGGAGGGAGCAATTTGAGGTCAACACTCATGGGGAGGGACAGGATCAAAAGAGAGAACAGAAGTAATGGGGGACAGGATAGGATGGAGGGAAATATAATTAGTTCTTACACAACACTACTATTATGGAAGTCATTTGCAAAACTACACAGATCTGGCCTATATTGAATTGCTTGCCTTCCAAAGGGAAGGGGTGGAGAGGGAGGGAGGGCAGATTGGCAGACAGGGGCAATTAGAATGCTCGGTGTTTTGGGGTGGAGGGAGGGGACAAAAGGGGAGAAAATGTGGAACCCAAAATTTTGTGAAAATGAATATTAAAAGTTAAATTAAAAAAAAAAAATCTGGTCTCAAACACTTACTAGCCATGTGACCCTGAGCAAGTCACTTAACCCTGTTTGCCTCCACTCCTCATAGAAAAGGAAACGACAAAGCATTCCAGTACCTTTGCCAAGAAAACCCCAAATAAGGGCACAGAAAGTCATACATGACTGAAACAGCTGAACAACAACAACAAAAGGCAGCTTAGAGGATGCAATCGATAGAGCACTGGGCCTGGAGCTCAAGATAGACAGAAGTTCAAATCCAACCTCAGGACAAATTTACTAGCTGTATGATATTGGGCAAGTCACTTAAGCTCTGTCTACTTCAGTTTCATCAAGAGATGGATAATAATGGCACCAGTGATTCCCCCTGTGGAATGTAAACTCCTTGAAGGCAGAGGAGATTTCATTTTTGCTTCTGTATCCTAAGCACCTGAGATAGTGCCTCTTTGCACTTAGTAGGGGCTAAACAAATTTTTATTGAATGCGATTAGATTGGACTGAATGGAAAGATCCCTGGAGTCAGAGGACATTTGTGTGAAGGCCAGCTCTGCTATGATAATAATAGCTAATTTTTATATCCTCTTTACTGTGTGCCAAGCAGTGTTAAGCCCTTTACAATTATTATCTCCTTTGATCCTCACAACAACCCAGTGAAATAGGTTCTATTTTTCATCTTCATTTTACAGATGAGGAAACTAAGGCAAACAGAGGTTAAGTGACTTGCCCAGGGTCATCCAACTAGTGTCTGAGGTTGAATTTGAACTCAGGTCTTCTTAACTCCGGAACCAGCACTCTACTCACTACACCACCTGGATGCCTATGTGACTTCTGGCTACTCATATGACTTTTCTAGGCTGCTGCTTCCTCGTCTGTAAGATAAGAGAGAGAAATGAACTAGATGGTTTCTAAGGCACCTTCTAGTAACTCTTGCATTTTTGGGTCTGCCTGGGCACACGGATGAGTGTAAGCTGATGGAAGCAGTGATTGTGGCTGAGGAAATGCTTAGAGCATATAGTTTCAATTATGGAGGGCTTCCCTAGAGAATGGCAGCCCTTGTTTTTACTTCCCAATCAAAGGCCTGGTTTGGTATGCTACAATATTAGGCTCCATACCAAAAAAAATTTATATCTATGCACTGGCCCTGCCCTCCATCAGCTTATAGTCTAAAAAAGACACTATAAATAAACATAACTAATACAAAGGATCTTAGATTGGGACTGAAAAGGAGTTTAGAGATCATCTAGTCTGACCCCTTTATTTTACAAATGAGGAAACTGAGGCACAGAGTGATTAATCAATTTGCCTAAGGACCCAAAGGAGGAGTGACTGGAATTTAAGCCCAGGTTCTCTACCCCTGTATTGTTAATGTATTTTTAATGGAATTAATGTATTTTTCATGGAATGAGAAGATCTTTCCCATCCATTAATAGGCCCATGGAATTGTAAGTTGCATGAGTTTGGGCCACATGAAGCTTGTGGTGGGAGGATCTTGCTGAGCAGGTAGAACAGAAAGGGGTGGAACAGGAAAGGTGGAACAGGAAGAGGCAGAGCTGGAGCAGAACTGAGAGGAAATTGGTCATAGCAGTTAGAACTGAGAGAGAGAGAGGAAACAGGCAGCTGGCTGTGAGTTTTCTTTTGTGGGAAGGCCCTAGCAGGGGGAAGGTTTGGGGATGTGTTGTCCTCTGCATTGTTATCGTATATATATTTCTTTGTTGCTATAATGGATTAGGCTTTCTGGTGTTTGAATAAAAGTTTTGGTTCTGTCTTCCATGTGGAGAGTATATTCTGAATTACACCAGCATATTCATAGCTGCTGTAGGCACTGTGAATATAGCATTGGCACTATAATCCCCCCTGCCAATTCAGTGTTCTTTCCACCAAAGTCTCAGAAGAACAGAAACAGGCAACCAACAAATGAATGCTTAGTGAAGTAATATGAATATACCATGGAGAGTAAAGAGCATTGGATTTGAAAACCAAAGACCTGTATTCACATTTGGGCCTGCAATTATTGTTTACCAGCATGAAAAAATAACTTCAGACAAATCACTTAATTTCCCTGAGGCTGGCCTTCTGAACCAGTGAAATGGGGCTAATAGCCATTACCAGCCTCAGGGGTTGGTTGTGAGGAAGGAGCTTATCAATGTTAGAACACTGTGGTACAGCCAGCCCTCTTAGGGACGGGTGATGTAGGGATCCTCTACCACCATCCCATTTCAGTTGAAGCACAGATATCCTCTGCCTGCTCCAGATCAGCTGTGAGATTTTTCTTAATTGGCTGCTGAGCTGGATCTCAGTGGCTATACTGGAAGGGTGATCCTTGCCCCTTCAGACTTCTTTCTGCTGACCTGGAAGTTCAAAGATGACTTTGTGACTCCTGGAGGATCAGGGTATGAATTCATAGCCTCCTAGGAAAACCTATACTTGAGGATAGGACCACCTTCTATTGGTACCAAAAGTGTTCCAGTGACATTTTAGTACTAAAATTGAAAATTACAGTTTCTGAACAACTGAAGTCAAGGATCACCCAAAAGTCAATGGAAAGGCACCCAGTGAGTACAATCAGGCCCTGATATATTACTAATGAAGAATTACACACAGGAAATAGTGGGAAGATGTTATTAGAGAAGCAATGGTCTAATGGCAACGAACTGTCTTTGGAATAAGAGTACTTAGGTTCAAATGCTACATCTTTCACCTACATGATCTCAGGCATTATTAACTTCTCTGGGACTCAGTTTCCTCATCTGTTAAATGAGGGGTTTAGGTAACTTCTAAGTTCTCTTCAAGATCTGAATCTACAATCCTATGAAATGAAGGACCAGAAGGAAAAAAAAAATGCCAGGCCAGTCACATGGTAAGAATAGGAGATAACCATGGACAGCTTACATCCTCCAGTGGTATTCATGATATATCAAAAGAACTGGGTAGATCAGCTGTGGTCTATTGTTGTATGGCTATAAGACATGGAAATGCTAATCTTAAAAAAGCTGAAAATGACTATCACCAAATGACGATGGAACAACCCATGATAGGGGTGAGTGAGTAGTCTACAATACAATACCAACAGGGAATTTTAAAGGAGGAATAAAGTTATGCATGATGTCAAGAAACATAAAAGCAAAACAGAAGGGTTAATCAAATGGTAAAATTGAAGGCTAACCAATGAATAAGGACTGTGATCCACTGGTGTCCTCACTTTGCTAAAAGAAAAACAAATCCCCCCAGAAATTTAAGTGGATTCCATAGTGAACTTTTATGGACGTGGATGGATTCTAATTTGCATCATTGAAGGGAGTATTCACATTAATGACATCATAAATCTATCAAAAGAATTTAAGTTGGGGCAGCTACATGGCACAGTACATAGAGCACCAGCCCTGGAGTCAGGAAGACGTGAGTTCGAATCTGGCCTCAGACACTTAGAAGCTGTGTGATCCTGTGCAAGTTACTTAACCCCAATTGCCTTGAAAATAAATGAATAAACAAAAGGATTTAAGTTCCTTATGTGTACAGATTTTAAGATTCCAAAAAGCCAAAACTGTAGGTTTCCTAGAGTCACAGGCCATGCCCTAGCCTTCCATCATACACTCAGGTAAGGCGAGTCAATTCCCTAAATTGGCTAAGTGGAATCCCCAAGCTCACCCAGCAATGACCTTTGTCTCTTGACCTCCAGTTTAGTTTCTCCTTCCACTAAGTCATACAGCTAGAATCACAAAGGGTTGGAAGGACCCTCAGAGGTGATTTCATCTCTGCTATAAGTGGTTACTCAGCCTCTGCTTAAAATAATAGTAATATTATTGTTGTTCAGTCATGTCAGACTCTGTGGCCCTGTTTGGGGCTTTCTTGGTAAAGATGCTGAAGTGGTTTGCTATTTCTTTCTCCAGTTCATTTTACAGATGAGGAAACTGAGGCAAACAGGGTTAAATGACTTGCCCAGGGACAACCCAGCTAGTAAGTGTTTGAGGCTAGATTTGAACTCAAGCCTTCATGACTCCAGGCCTTGCACTCTATCCACTGCATCACCTAGTTGCCATTTATCTAGTGCTTAAATAAACTGGAGAAGAAGTGGCAAACCACTCCATTAATTTTGTCAAGAAAACCCCAAATGTGTTCATAAAGATTCGGATATGACTGAGAAAAGGCAGTAACATGCCAAGCACTTTATAATGATCTCATTTGACCCTTAAGACAACTCTGGTAAGTAGGGGCTATTATTATTTCCATTTTACATATGAAAAAACTGAGGCAACCAGAGGTTAAGTGACTTACCCAGGGACACACAGTGTCTGGGGCCAGAGTTGAACCCCAGTCTTCCTGATGCCAGGCCTAGCTCTCTACCTAAAGGCCTTAAAGTCGCCTTACTAGAAAGGACAAGAATCCTAAGATTCATGTCCCTTAAAAAGAACACAGAGGAGGATGGAAGAAATTAGTAGCTTAAAGATTGAACTACCTTTCTTTTCATATTAATATGTATTTTCAAGAGTGTAGATTTTCTCCACTAGGACAGGTTGTGTTGTATGAGAGGAGAAGTTAACAGCTTCCCTTGATAAGGATGGAAGAACTCTTAGTGAACTTTGTCACCCAGAGATGGTTAAGTTATTGGCACCTACTCTGTGCTATCTAGTTGATTGGTTTGTTTTCTTAAGCAGCTGTGGGATGGTGGGTAGAGAACCGATCTCCAGGTTGAGAAGACCAGGGATTAAGTCCTGCCTTCAACACATGCTAATTTTGTGACCCCAGGCAAGTCACTTAATTTCTGGATGCTCTAAGACTTTAGGTTGCAGAGAAGGTGCCAGCCTACATCAGTAAAAGGAATTTCTTCATCCCACAGTCTCTTCTGGGAATCACAATTCCAGGCCCTTAGCCCCATTAGTTGACTAGGGAGATCTAGAATCGAATTAAATCTTCTCTCCCTACCCTAAACACCGCCCCCTTCCCCACCCTCACCCCGCCCATAATCATGGTCCCAATTCAGGGGTTGATGCCATGCTATCTAATAATCAAATAGAAAAATGAACAGAAGCCTATATTTGTGCCATAACCAGTTTTTACACATTGAACATTTTTTTCTTATCCTCCAGGGCACCACTTGGCCCCTTACCTTAGCCTTGGGTGTGGCCTCTACAGAGGGTGTTCCTAGGTACCCTCAAGCAGTCAACCAACTTCTCAAATAAGATATATACGTGCCTGTGTTCATCCTTTGTTGCCAAAGAAGACCATGCCATCAGAGAAATAATGACATGACTTGCATTGATTTTGTTTTGAGTGAGGGAGGGCTGTGCAGGTCACCAGCCTCACTTCTTCATCAGGATGCCTGGAGATGACCCAGGATGAGGCAATTGGGGTTAAGTGACTTGCCCAAGGTCACACAGCTAGTGAGTGTCAAGTGTCTGAGGTGAGATTTGAACTCAGGTCCTCCTGACTCCTGCACTGGTGCTCTATCCACTGCACCACCTAGCTGCCCCTAAGATATATATAGAATCCCTTTGAAGTACATAATATTGACTATTTCATTTTATCAAATGGGATACCTGAGGAATAGGGTAGGTCAGTAGCAGTGCCCAATCAGGCCCAAAAGCCAGTGACTGAATTAGGTAGGGTCTTCTGAATTTTTATTATTTCAGTGCCACCACTTCATGAGGGATCTCAGCCACACTCGCTTCACTCCCTGCTCAATTCATTTATGAACTTCACCTCCTTACCAACAGCCTTACCTCCTCTCTTGTACAGCTTTGTATCCTCTCTAACCCCTTTCCCTTTTCCAGCTCCTTTTTATGTTTTGTTTTCTTTCATTAGAATAAACTCCTTGAGAGTTGGGATTTTCTTGTTAGGTTTTAACTGGGTCCTCAGCCTGACACAGAATAAGGGCTTAATAAGTATTCAATCTCTCTCTCTGTCTCTATGTCTCTGTGTGTGTATGCCTCTGTCTCTCCCTTTCTCTCTTTTCTTTGTCTTTCTGTCTCTCCTCTTCTCTCTCTCTTTCTGTCTTCCTCTATCTCTGTGTATGTCTCTCCCTTTCTCTCCCTCCCCTACTCTCTCTTTTTTCTCTGTGTTTCTGTCTCTTTCTGTCTCTGGATCTCTCTGTCTCTGTCACTCTGTCTCTCTGTCTCTACTCTTCTCTCTCTCCATCTCACTCTGTCTCTATGTGTGTCCCTCCTCTTCTCTCAGCCTTTTTCTCTCTCCCCTACTCTCTCTCTTCTCTCTGTCTCTCTTTCTTTGTCTTTATTTCTGTTTCTGTCTCTGTCTCTCTCCATCTATCAGTCCATCTACCTAGCCACCATGTGCCTCACCACTTGGGTCTCTGATGATTCAGAGGACAGGGTGGGTGGTTTAAAAAAATTGATTGCTAAGGTGAGAATACCTTAAGGCACCTCAAGAGTTAATATGCTTGGTACCCAGCCATCACCACCCAAGATTTCGAAAAGAACTCCACAGGCAGTATTCTTCTATTGCTACTGTTTTCGAGAAGTCCAGAGACAGATGAGGGTAAGGTAAGAGGGAAGCCCTGCCTCCCTGCCTGATGACTGTTTACCTTGCCCCTCCCGGTGAGGTAGCAGGGAAGGGGGCTATTCTCCAGGCTGGACAGTGCAGCTACTGTAACACCTCAGCAGTGAGGGAGGTGAACCAGGAGCTAGGGGTGAGCGTCCCCATTTAACAGCTTTCCATTTGTTTACCAAAAAAATATTGTTCCATCATAAAAATTCCCAAAATAGTTCCCTCTCTGGCCAGACTGACTGGCGGGCGCCCAGCTCCAGAGCCCAGCCTTGTTGGAGACTCGATCTTGGGGAGGTGGGATTAAAAGGGAACTCGGAGGTGGGAGCTGGCAGCGAAGCTTTGCCCCTAAATGAGAGGCACCCCTCCTGGGACTTCCCGTGGGGTAGGAGCTGGAAAGACAAGACGCGCAGGGACTAGCCCGGCGCTCAATTGCCAACACCCAGACTTCATTTTCCATGGATGCCCAGCCAGCCTGCTGTGGGAGGGCGAGTCTGCGTGGGCAAAAGCAAACCTAGGTTATTTTTAGCCTACCAGGGTTCTGCTTGGCCTGGGGGCCTTTTTAATGGTTGGACTGGAAACAAAGGCACCCACTCCCCTACCCCCACAAGTCCCTAAATATTCCTGTGCAGTGTCTGCGTCTGCGGGATCCAGATCGTAACCACTTGAGTGAGTCCTCCCCACCCACCTATCTAATGCACTTGAAGGACCAGGGCTTCCTCCAGATATATAAGGGTAGTTTCTCTCTGCTCCAACAAAAGTGCACATGCTGTAAAGTATCCTGGTCCCATGGAAAGAACATTAACTCTGGGGCCAAAGGATCTAGGTGCACAACTCACTTCTGAGGTTTACTATCTGTGTGACTTTGGGCAAGCCACTTAATCTCCCTCGGCCTCAGTTTCCTCATCTGTAAAATGAGCATGGTTGTACTCAGAGGTCTCTGAGTCTATGATCCTATGAACTTTTCACCAGGCAGGAGGTTGAGCAATGTACCCCCACGGGTTGACCCTGCCCCAAAGGAAGTCATTGGAAGGGCACTGAACTTCTTTATATCACAAACCCAAGATTTCTTCATTCCTCAGAGGGACTCAGACATATCATTATTTCCTGCCTGGCTGCATTATTTTGGGACTTTTCTGACTGACTTCTTCACTGTGTTCCCATGTGGGATACCTCCCTACCTCACCCCCAGCCTTTCCAGTCCCTTAATCATGGAGATAACAAGGTTCTGTTGAACTTTTCTCTATACGTTACTTCTGGGCAGCTAAGTGGTGCAGTGGATAGAATGCAGGGCCTGGAGTCAGGAAGACTCCCCTTCCTGAGTTCAAGTGCAGCCCAGACACTCACTGTGTTAACTTCAGCAAGTCACTAAACCCTGCTTGCCTCAGTTTCCTCATCTGTAAAATGAGCTGGAGAAGGAAATGGCAAACCACTCCAGTATCTTGGTCAAGAAAACCCCCAGTAGGTTCATAAAATGTTGGATATGACTGAACAACTTCTCCCACTAAACAGCTCCTTAAGGAAAGGGACCATCTTTCTTTTTTTCATAGTCACATCCCCAGCACTTAGTACGGTACCTGGACACGTTAGGTGCCAAATAATTGTTTATTGACTATTGACTCAAGAAAGCAATTTTACCTATGTCTGATTGGGAAGGAGGGGTAGGTTTCACATCTATACCTGTAGGGGTGGTAGGTGTAAATGTCTTGACTTTCTAATGATTCAACAAAATAGCTCATTAGCACTCAACCAATTCATACCTATCACCCAGCTCTCATCATGGCTCAAAGGAAGACCAGACTCAAGACCAAGTCAGCAGCACCATTCCCAACTGTCACAGAAGTAACGAGGGACAATGTCATAAATTTAAATTCCAGGCCCCCAAACAAAATTTTCCCATTTGCCCAGAAAATTCCCTCACTTCTCACATGATATAGGGAGGCCTATGCCCTACTTAAGCAGCTCTATCTATGTACTGCCCCATATCTATAACATTTTCCAGTCTAGTATGCAGTCAAGGAGACAAGTTTAGACTTGGAGTCAATTTGGGTTCAAATTTCCCCTCAGATACTTCCCAGGTATGTGACACTGGTCAAGTCACATAGCTTGTCTCTGAGCATCACTTTCCTCTTCTTTTCAAATGAAGGACTAGGACTCTATGGTCTATAAGGTCCCTTCTAGACTAAATGGTCTCTTAAAGGAAAAAGCCCCTGTTTGACATGTCACATTAGAATTGATATCCTCTTTAGTTCATTTTAACCCTGGGAGGCCAAGGATTGATGGGAGATCTTCCCCCACCCTCCGTTCCTAGGATTTATAAATCATTGCTTCTTGTGATTGATGGACAGAATGGGTGTACATGTCTCACAAAGGAGAGAATAAAAAGAAAATGTTATCAAGAATCCAAGAATTTTTAATGACTTTCCCCCCTAAAAAAAAAAATCTCTCCAAGAACTTGATAATTTTACCCCTTCTCAAGCCTTATTTCATCGCCCTTGTTTATTTTTTAGTTTCTTTGGTTTTAAGTCTAGATTAAATTGAATTAAACACAGATCACATCCAAGGCATTGACCTGGACTCTGAGCATTTAGTAGATATTGGGGAAATTTCCCTGATTATGGCTTTGTCATGTATTTAACTTCACTCCTTATGGCTTCCCCAGTTTCATTAATCACCCATTATTTCTCACTATATCATCCAGTCCAAACTTTGGTTTTTTAGTTAGGTGAAAGCAAAAAACTTCCAAAAGAGAGGGATTGGCTGGCAAGGGCCCTGAGGATAGAGAGAGCCAGGAAAGTGGAAAACAACAATCCTTTCTACTTTAGGATTTGGCCTGCTATTTGGTTCTATACAAAATGGGCCACAATAAGAGTAATTTATTTTTATGTAATCCCCTAAGTCAGGGGCATACTGGTGTTTACCAATTAATTTTCCAGGGCTTAAGGGGGAATGTATACAAACATACCTTTAAGTTTAATTTATATTATTAACAGTTTCTCCATCACTTTCTTAAGTCTTGACAACCAGCAAAACAATAAATCAAGTCCTGATCTGGAGATTCTGAGGTATAAGTGATCACAATTTAACAATGAGCTTTCTGGTAGAAGCCACCTCCTTCACACTACAGCCACTAAGACTTATATAACGTGTCTTACCAACCTAATTTCAATTTTTCCTCCCCACAATCCTGCGAGGTAAACCTGTAAGTATCACCATTTTACATATGACTTTGAGATCCAAAGAGGTTAAAAACCTTGCCCAAGGTCACCACAGTAAGCAATTATCTAAGGTAGGATTATCACCCAGTTCTTCTTCAGGTAGTAAATGTATCAGTCAATTAGTATTTATTAATTACCTACTCTATGCTAGGCATTGTGCTAAATTCTGGGGATATGAAGAAAGTTTAAAAAAAACAAAACATTTAGTCCAATGGTGGAGTAATATGTAAACAAGGTACAAATCAGATAGATTAAGAAGGACTTGGAAAGTTCATGCAGAAGGTAGAATTTTAGCTGAAACCTAAAGGAAGCCAGGGAACCTAGAAGGTAGAGATGATGATGCAAGTGACTGTTCCAGGCATAGGGACAGCCAGGGAAAACACTCAGAATTAGGTGATCAAGTGTCCTGTGGGAGAAACTGCAAGGAAGCCTATGTCACTGGATCACTGGATATGCAAAGGGAAATAAGGTATTAAGAAGACTGGAAAGGTAGGGAGGGACCAGATTCTAAAAGGCTTTAAGAGACAGTGAATTTCATTTTTGAATCTGGAGACAACAGGAAGTCATTGGAGTTTATTGAATAAGGAGACAACAAGGTCAGATCTGTTCTATAGAAAGATCAATTTGATTACAGGAGTAGAGAAGAGATTGGGGAGGGGGGGAAGACTAGAAGCAGAGAGAACAACCAACAAGCTATTGAAATAGTCTAAGTGTGAGGTGATGAGGGCCTGTACGAGGACAATGGCAGTGTCAGAGGAGATAAGGAGGCATATATCAGAAATATTACAAAGTTAGAAATGGCAGGACCTGCCAACTGATTGGATCTGGAGAGGAGTGAAAAATAATGAGGAGTGGATGACTGGGAGAACAGCAGTCCTCTTGAGAGTAATGAGGAAGCAGAGAGAAGGGGAGAGTTTGAGAGGAGAGGTGATATGTTCAGCTTTGGATATGTTGAATTTAAGATGTCTGCAGGACATCCAGTTTGAGATATCTAATAGATACTTGAAGATGTGAAACTAGAGGTTAAGAGAGAAGACCGGACAAGAAGGTCTGAAAGTCAGCTGCTTAGAGATGCTAACTGAAACCTTAGGAGCTGATGTGGTCACCAAATTTAAAAGCACAGATGGAGAAGAGGAGAGAAACCAAGACAAAGCTTTGGAGACACTCAGGGTTAGCAACAGTTACTTTTACTTAGGTGAAGATTCAGCAATGGGTACACAGAAGGAGAGGTCAGACAAGTAGGAAGAGAACCAGGAGAGGGCAACGTCATGAAAACCCAGAGAGAAGAGAATTATGGAGCAGAGGGTGTTCAACAGTGTTCAAAGATGCAGAGAGATCAAGAAGGACAAGGACTGAACAACGTCGTTAGATTTAACCGTTGAGAGATCATTAGTCACGCTGAAGAAAGTAGTTTCAGTTTAATGATGAGGTTGGAAGCCAGACTCTTTAGAGAGTTAAGAAAGCAAGAAAGAAAGTAGAAGCCAACTTTCTGGACTTATCACATTAATTCACTTCCTCCATACTACATATCAGTCAAACTGCCTGGAATGCAAGGAAATGCATTCTTTCTCACTTCCACTTCAAGAGTCAGCTCATGGCCTCCATCCTTTCTCACTTCCACCTCAAAATCCCTAGCTTCCCTCAAGAGTCAGCTCATGGACACCTTCTTGTAGGAAGATTTTAATGATTTCTTCTCTTTTTTTTACTACTTTTTCTTTCTTTTCTTTTCTCTTCTTTCCCTTTTTCTTCTTTTGTGTGTTTCCCTTCTACTCAAACTACACTGTATATTTATCTGTTTCAATGTTGTACCCCTGAAGGCAGCAACTTTTTTCCTTTCATTTTGATATCCCCATTGCCTAGCTCAGTGCCTTACACAGCAAGCATTTGATAAAAGCTTGTTGGAGAGAAATACATAAGACTGAAAGCCATTTTCCAATAGATAATTAGACAAAACATATTAATAAGCAATTCTCAAAAGAACTGCAAACTATTAACAACCATATGAAAGGATACTCCAACTACACAAACCAAAACAATCTTCTGTGGTTTCACCTCACGCCAAACTGAGAGACCTGAATGAGGACTCAGGTTCAATGGTCTGCATCACTACCACTACCCAACATTTTTTCTCCATAACTGGTACACTCAACTTATAGGTGTGCTGAGAGGCCCTTTATTTCCTTTTTACTCCACTCTTGCTTTCAGAGGTTGAGTGACACCTTGAGGGCAAGAGGGATGAATAAACAAGTGAACAAGTGAAGGTAGCTTGACGTGCATGCACAATTTTTCTCTCATTTCTAACCCTTCCAGTGTCTAACGCCAACTAGTCATGAGTTCTTTTTCCTCCAGAGGGGTAAAGGGTTAATTTAAATGCCATCAGGACTCAATGAAAAGGATTAAGAAGTAAAATACCAACATGATTACTCATTGGAGTATATATTGGGAACTTGTTTCATTTTGTTTTGGTTACTATAATGTTTGCTGTTAAGTTTTGGAAAATTAAAGATTGGCTTTGGACTAGCACTGTTTTTGATTGAGGAAGTATTTGGGCTTTGATCTTTAATGGTGTATGTACATAGCTTTCGCCTAAAAAGAAAACAGCTCTGTGTAGATTTTTCTTCAAATCACAAGTTTGCTTACTCCACAGAGGGTAAAGGCACTTCTACCTCATGGCCAAATGAACCACAAAGGGATATGCTAACTATATTTTCCATTGCAAGGGTCACTTCTCAAATGAAAGTTTTCTTTTCTCTAACTATGAAAAGTACAGGCACTCTTCATGTTATGGGCAATGAATTTCCAAACTTTCAGTATTGCATGCTGACAACTCTCTCCTCAAATCTCTAACCCATCCCCACCCACTTCAGCAACCTGAGCCAACAACACTACTTGGCACACAGACCAAGGAATTCTCTGGTCCATTACCTCTTCCACACTACCTCTTTTCTTCCCCTCAAGGGGATTTTGCACAAGCCATGTGTCCCTTTTTCTTCTGTCTTTTACAACTCAGTGAGTTCCCAAGCTATTTCCCTCCTTCTCTTTCTTTGTCAACCAGGAAAAAAAAAAACAAACAACTCAGTCATGACTAATAAGCATAGGTGTAGTGCTAATAATATAACATTATTAGGGAGAAGGAAGGCAATTTGTTTTTTGGTGAAGTTAGGGACAACAAATGATTGGTGCCATTGATCTCTACAGGGGAGATTCTAACTTAGGATTAATGAATTTGCTTTTTAAAAATATCTTGATAAGCCTATTCCAATAAAATTGGTTTCCTCTGTAATCCTATGTATTGTATTTTATACATTTAAATAACATTATTCTGAGGAGTGGATAAACTTCACCAGATTGCCAAAGGTCTCCATCACACCAAAAAGTGTGCTAAAAACCTGCTAAAAACCACTGAAAGTGGCAAGATGTTTTCTGCAGTATCTCCACAGGCATCTTCATATACCTCCTCACCTTTCTCTAAACTTGATTTGTTTTTAAGCATCAACCTTTAAATACAAAAATCTATTTCTTATTCAATTTTATTGTTTTCACACTAGTATAACAACAATTTTCCTTTTCTTACTCTCCAATTTATTTTACTTCAATAAGCCTTTATTAAATGCCTACTATGTGCAAGGCACTGTCCTAAGCACTAAAAGATACAAAAGTGGCTTCCTGGGGAAATATTCACTCCATTTACTACAGAAGAATATGGTATAGCCTGAACAAGACCTTGTAACTACAGAAACATAGATACCAAAGACTTAATATAAAATGTGATTTTCACAATCGTTTCATCTGACCCACATCCAGAAATTTTAGAGCGTCTAGAGACAACATAAAACTCAGATATTAATTCTCCGGAACCAAAATTTTGCAACCCTATTGAATTATTTGGCCCCTATTTTTTAAAAATTCCACATCAACCAAGGAAATATTCCTATTAATAAGAGGATTATTAAACGTTAACCTGACCAGATGTGGTAAGTTGAGTCTTTCTGCTCCACAAACATGCCAGGATTTTGGTCTTCAGACTTTTATAACTCATTCAACAAGCATTTACCCCACACATAGCATTCAACTCCACTGGTCTATCATCATTCACACATAGTCAATCATGAGGCTGAAAACTTAGGAACAGTGTTTCTTGTGGGTAGATCTAGTTCCCACTTAAAAAACTAATACACCAATACTCCTTCCCAAAACATTTGGCTGCTTCCTTTGGACACAAACAGTGAGCTGAGTGCTTCTCAATATTAACTATGATATTTTTATAGACTTTAAACTATGGGGAAACAGTGGAAGGTATCAGGGAAAGTGCCAAAAACCTAGAGAAAGCAATTCACCATTTAGAATCTTTGCAAAATAATTCTGTTTCCAACTGGTGAAGAAAATTAGGAAATGGTATTGAATTTGATTCTGCCTTTTATAGTCAGAGAAGGATTTTATTTCATGGCCCAGGCCACAGAAAAGAAGGAAATTCTTCCTTCTGGTTCCTACCCACTTATACCCAGCTGCCCCAAAGGAAGCTTAGCTGACAATGTAGTTGCAGAACTGGTTGAAAAAGCCAAGAAAACTCCTTTGGGGCACTAATTTTTACTACATAGAATTATAGGCTCCAAGATTAAAAGGACTATCGGGGAGGGAAAGGTAAGAATATGATCAGGTTTTGCAGGAATTGATATTTATAAAATATTTTGTAAATCTTAAAGTGCTATATTAAAGCTAGGACCATATTGACAAAGCTAATAGAATTTTCTCATTTTATCAAATTAGTATCAACATTAAAATCCTGCTTTAAAGCTTCATCATGGCATCATGAAAGTAACTCTATGGTCTGGAAGATTCTCTCATCAGTAGTAGGTCCTACTAAGTGGGAAAGATTTCGTGTGTAGATGTGATAGTATCAGTTGTTTAAGGATCAGGTTTCATTCCATCCAGCCATTCACAGACATACCAGGGGCCAGGCCAGAATGAGCATCTGGAACCACAAGGTCCCTCTGGATTGAACCTACAGATACCCTGTCCCCACCCCAGGGGAATTAATCCATTCTGTTTTGGAACACACCATAAGGTACATGTAAATGCTTATGTATTATCATGACCCTGACACCCCAGTGGATGACTGGATCAGATAAAGCACAGTCTAGAAAGCAAGGGCTAGCCCACTTAGGTTATCATGCCAACAGTCTCACTGCTGTGGTTCCCCCATCCCTTTTCTCTTCATCTTTTGCTCAGAGAACAATAAACAAATTAATACTGCCATCGCTATTGGAAAGCAATCCATTGTCCTATGGCTCAACTCACAATGCCTAATAGTTCACTCCTTGGCCACCTCCCTAGGATATGTGTGGTGCATTCCCTCTAATAAAATGTTAGCTTGTTGTGATCAGTGAATTTTTATTTTGTATCCCTGGCACCTGGGGCAGTGCTTCATTCATCGGAGGTACTTAAAAAATGATTGCTGATTGATTGATTGGCCTCTCTGGCTAAATTTGGAGAAATTCATCAGTCAGTTCTGATGAGTTTGGCTACTAGATGAAGAAATTTTTCAGGCACAACAAGTCACAAAGATCTAATGAGGTAAAGAGGAATTATATTCTAAATTGGTAGGAATGCCCTTGCTGGTGAAATCTCAAACCCTTGAATTATCTAAGTTTAGCACCCACAGCCCTCACTCACACGTGGATCCCCAGAAAGCCATTCAAGGTTCATGGCACATTGTGGGCTAGTATATCCTGAAAACCATAGTTCACAAACCCCCACAATTTTTTTTCATTCACTAACCCAACCCAAGTAAATACACAGTAGTTCAAAGCAAAGGGCATTTCTTTGAACAGCATGACAAAATAAGTATGCCTGCATGCACAAACATAAGTACAAACAGTCTTCTCCAGGTAACCACCCAGGTCGGGGGAGATAAACACAGGGTACATTGATAGCCAAGTAATACACATGGAGGGACACACAGGTAGGGAACAGGTGCTACCAGGGAACATGTGTGGAAAGGCACACATATGACCAAGGTAATGAATTTCTTGCCTGTTAATGCCAACAATGTAATGTCCTTTGCTATTCTCCGTTGGATATTTCTAATGAGCTACTGCTGTTTCTACCTATTGGTAGAAAAACACAGCTAGATGGTACAGTAGATAGAGTGCCCAGCCTGGAGTCAGGAAGACCCATTTTTCTAAGTACAAATCAGCCTCAGATACTTACTAGCTGTGTGATCCTGGGCAAGTTGCTTAACCATGTTTGCCTCAGTTTCCTCATCTGTAAAATGAATTGGAGAAAATTGGAGAAAGAAATGGCAAACCATTCTAGTACCTTTGCCAAGGAAACCCCAAGTGGGATCACAAAGAGTCAGAAACAAGTGAAGAAAAACAACAGATGATCTTCCCTGGCAATGCTACTCTGAAGTGGCTGGGGATTCAGCTCTGAAAAAACTCATAGCCTCAGGCTAGTTCAGCTTTTTTTTTTTTTTTTTGAGACAAAGCTAGCCACAGTCTGTTCCCTAGGAAATCCCTCAATCAATTAAGTTTATCTTTTCAACATCTCCTCCTCTTGCTGCTCCTAGAGGGGAAAGGTGATGAGGGAGGGAGGTGCCTTGCTGTTCAGTTGTATCAGACTCTTCATGACCCCATTTGGGATTTTCTTGGCAAAAATCCTAGAGTGGTTTGCCATTTCCTTCTCCAGCTCATTTTACAGATGAGGAAACTGAGGCAAACATGGTTAAGTGATTTGCCCAAAGTCACACAGCTAGTGTCTGAGGCTGGATTTGAATTCAGTGAGAAAATTATAGTGAGAAAATTCCTTTCAGTTCTTTTATTTCCTTAATGACAATTGTAGTCTATGCAAATTTTGTTACTTCAATCAAACTGCTCTGCTGCCTATAGAAGCTATGAGGGAAGGGAGGGGGTGGTGAGACACCCACAAAGACCAGGGTACCAGGGGTAGGTCACCTAGAAGGAATTTGCAGACTCAAGCATTGTTGAGGTCAAGGTAAAGATTTATTACGCTTTTCAGCAGGCAAGAGTTCTTAGGAAACCTGGAACCTTAGAGAAGTACAGGTAAAGTTTATATAAGATATTCTATAGTGAAGCATGTGCCAAATATGCTAACTAGGTATTTTGGGGTGGGATTAGGGAGTGGTTAAGGAGTGATTAGTTCTTAAAGGAACATGTACTTTTGGTATCATTGAGAAATAGCCCAAGGTGGGGGGCTACCTGGAGGTGTGGTTTTAGACCTGAACTGTCAGGCTAGCTCCGAAATACCAGGTTGCGCTCATCAGTGTCTTGTTAGGCAAGATAAATGTAAGGGAGTATACATATGTCTAAGTCTAGGATACATATGATTGGTCAGTGAGTAGTAAATGTCATTATAACCAAGTGCACAGCCTGTTCAGCCAGTACACAGCTGGATCACACTAATAAATCTATAGGTGCAGCTGGCTACTATAGCAGGAAGGGAGATAATGGTTGTTGCTAGGGTAGGCTGTTTCCTTGGGCTGGGGAGAAACTGCCTGGGATAATGTTTTGAGGCTAGGGAGAAATGTGACTGATTATAGAATTGGGGCTCAAGCACCCCATCAGAAGCATATGCATAATTGTATTAATGTGCTCTGACATATGCATGACAGAAATATACCAGATGGAGGGAAGAGTAAAATGTACATACTTACAAGATGAATTTCATCCCTCACTTTTGACCACTCCTTAACATCCAGACCACTTTCCCCAGCCCCCTTTCCTTCCTAAACTCCCTTAAGCATATAGTGATTGATTATATAAGGTATACACCAAGATGGGGGGGAAGGAAGGTGGAGAAGATTCAAATTCTTTTTTTCCACTCCTCCGATTCTGATCCCCACCATGTCCTTCCCCAGGGACCCCAAAACCTAGAGCCAACCAAAGGAATGGGACAACTGCTCCCCATCTCAGTGAAATCTATCTTTGCTCTTCCAATTGTGTTTGCTTACTTCCCTAGGGAAAAGACTTTGTGAACTCTTCCTGTCTTGGTCGTAAGGGTCCTTCACACCAGGAAGGTGTGACCCTCCTGGGATCAGATGGTGTCATTAACAACAACCAGGGTGGAAACCACCTGAACTTCCAGATTCTGTGAATTTCACAGCCTCTATACTCTGCCCTTCTAACATTAGAGCTTCTCACATCTAGGTGCTAGTGTGGATATGTCAAGGGCCTCTGGCCGATTCTCTCCTCCCTTTACTACTTAATCAAACTGACTCTGAGGAAAGTGAGCCCCAATTGAATCAAGGGCTTAACTTCAGAGCAAAGGTTTCGCTGGGGGTCTTGGGGTGGGTAAAAAGGCAGAAGAGGAGGGAGGGGAGAAGGAGTGACTCTTCCCAACTGATAGCAAGCAACTAGTTTTTTTCTGAATCACCTATTTCCTGGGGGACGGGGATGGGTTGTTCTCTTGCTTGGAGCACCTCTGTATTGTGGGAAAGGAAGAAGGAAGGAAAAGAAAGAAAAGGAAAGAAGGGGAGGGGAAGGGAGGGGAGGAAGGGGAGGGGAGGAAGGGGAGAGGAGGGGAGGAAGGGAAGGGGACAGGATTAAGCATTCATGAAGTGCCTAGTATACCAGGATGAGCACTAATGCTAAGCACTTTTCAAATTTTAACTCATTTAATTCTCACAACAACCCTGGGAGATAGGTGTTGTCATTATCCCCATTTTTACAGTTGAGGAAATTGTGACAAAGAGAGGTTAAGTGACTTCCCCAAGGTCAGACAGCTAGTAAGTATCTAAGATCAAATTTGAACTTGGGTCTTCCTGACTCCAGGCCCACTTCTCTGTCTACTAAGCCACCTCATTCTGTTGTATACAACTCTTCATGGTCCCATGGACATATGGTTCATTGGGTTTTCTTGGCAAAGATACTGGAGTGGTTTGCCATTTCCTTCTCCAGTGCAATAGAGGCAAATAGAGGTTAAATGACTTGTCCAGTCCTGACTTCAGGACCAGCACTCTATCCACTGAGCCACCCTGCTGCCTCCATTTGGCCACGTAGCTGCCCCTAAAGAGAATTTTCCAACTCCAAATGATGCCATGAGATATCTTTGTAGCACTGCTCATTATAAAGAGATCAGATCTGGTCTTCTGTGTACACAAAGGAAGTAGCTGACCAAAGGGCATAATCTGAGAAATACCAAAAGGTACTTCCTCTCCAAGACCATAAATATTTCCCCATAAGATTTGTGGAACTCTTTGTGTTTAAAAACATCAGGGAAGCCTCCAAGCATAAGGCTTAATACCTCACCTCAATTTGTTAACTGATGCCGAATGTTACAGAGAGTAGAGCAGAGGGCATCCGAGACATGGAATTGTTCGTCTTCCTTAATTGTAAAGGAAGAACTAAGTCTGGTTAAACATTATATATAAGACTGAACAGTCACTGACTAAGAGTCAAGATTTGAATCCAGGTCCTCTGACAATCAAACCTGCAACCCTTCCAATGAAACCGAACAATGGCACAAATGGGTGATAAATGAAACAACCACACAACAAATTCTGGTAATGCTTGTACATTACTGAGAAATGACACTGGTAGAATAAATGTATTGCCAAGTGTAGCTGTACTCCCAACAGTAATGGATTTTAAAAGGATACAAAGGAATGAATCTCTAATGGTAAAATTTTAGACCATTAGAAGGAATGGATTTCCCAATACTACTGAAAAGTAGTTTCTTCCTGGTTATATCACACAAAGAAGAAAAGAAAAAACTTGGATTATTTTTTTTTAATAAATAAATAATTTTTATTCATTTTATTTGGTCTTCCTACATTTTCGAATGTATATTTCCCTCCACCCTGTTCCAGAGGGTAATCCTTTATGACAAAAGAGAAAAATAAAGAGGAAAAAAGTACAGAAAAACTAAGCAATATATCCCAAAAGATCAGACGTTATATATACTGTTACACACCCGTAGGCCCCCATCTCTACAAAGTGGGGGTGGTATGCTCTTTTATGTCTACTTTGGGACAATCTTGGTTATTATAATTTCCCATCATTCCATGTGGATTGCTTTGTTCTGGTTGTTTTCATTCACATTCTCTGGATTGCTTTCACTTTGGAGGAAGAGTTCGCAGATGTTATCTTATGGTTGTATTTAGTCATTCCCCAATTGATGGGCATCTAGATTGTTTCCAATTCTTTGTTACTGCCAAAACCATTGCTACAACCACTCAGGCCTTTCTTGGGGCTTTGTATTATGTCTTTTAACTTCCTTGGTGTACATGCCTCACAATAAAATGTCAAAGTTGAAGAGGAGGGACATTTTAGTCACTTTCCTCCCATAATTTCAAATTGCTTTCCTGACAAGAAAAATCTTGTGATACAAATTATATGGAAGTATGCAAATTACAGATAAGCAGCATAACTTTTTAAAAATATAGTTATGACCACTTTCAAGGATAAACTTAAGCTTCTGTTTTTACTTCCATTCACTTTCCTCTTATGTCCTTAGGGTCTCTTCCCCTTCCCTAAATCTGGAGAAAACACAGCCGTGTTTAACTTTTCTCTATACATTACTTATGGGTAGGTAAGTGGTACAGTGCTATCAAGTGCTGGCCTCAGACACTTACTAGCTGTGTGACCCTGAGCAAGTCACTTAACCCTGTTTGACTAAGTTTCCTAATCTGTAAAATGAGCTAGAAAAAGAAATGGCAAACCACTCCCATATCTTTGCCAAGAAAAGCCCAAATGGACTCACAAAATAGACAAGACTGAAACAACCGAACAACACACATTACTTCCAAATTAAGACTGATAATATTCCTTCAGGTAACCATCACTACTCAACTATACAAACTTTTTGCTCTGTCTTCCATGCAAGGTGGCACAGTAAATAGAACCCTGGAATTTGAGTTAGCAAGGCCTGAGTTTGAATCCAGCTTCATCATTTACTAGCTATGTGACCCTTAGCAAGTCTTTTGGGCAGTGGTTGCCTCAGTTTCCTCAACTGTAAAATGGAGATAATAATTGTTGTGAGGTTCAAATGAGATGTTTGTAAAGTATTTTACACAATATCTGGTACACAGTAGGCACTACAGAAATGCTTATTCCCTTCTTCTACCATGCACAGAGTAGGTGCTATATGAATGTTTATTGCCTTCTCATAATCAGAAATCTCCTTTCCCTAATCCAGATAACCAATCTAGCTTTTCTAAGATTCTGTTCACAGTTTGAAATTGACTAAATGAAACAAATTAATTTTGTCTTTATCACTTTATATTCCCAATTAAATCCTTTTATTTTCATGTTTTCCCAACTTCCTAGCCATATAGAGATCAACTTGGATCATCCATCTTTGGTGCACCACAGAGAAGCATTTTCCAGGATCCTTATTTACAATGAAGCAATCTAAAACATGTACAACTACTGTGTATGGACTATGGTCTAGATATCTCTTCTTTCATTAATACATGCACAGTATATATGCCATAAATAGATATGTACAGTACCAAAGGAAGGTCTTCATTTCCTTAAATACCTAATCATTTGAACAAAGTTAAAGCACACATTTTCTTAGTGGGATAATACATTAGCTAGCATGGACTATTTTATCTGATTTATCTATTACTAGACACTAGTGTATAGTGATGAGCAAAAGGAACACAGCCTAGAAAAGTTTTAAAGAATTAGAGAGAGGAGTGTGTGTGTGTGTGTGTGTGTGTGTGTGTGTATGTGGACAGGGACAGAGAGACAAAGGGAGACAGAGAAATGAGACAGCAAGACAGAGAGAGAAGGGGAAGAAAAATGAAAAGAGAGAGAGAAAGATGGAAAGAGAGAAAAAAATAAACAGAAAGCAAGACAGAGAGAGGAGGGAGAAAGAGATGGAGAGAGAGAGAGAGAGAACGCACATGACAGAAGGAGCTAACCATTATCAATAAGTTCCTGAAATGAATACCAACAAACTACAACTCAACTCTTTATGAATCACAGAATGTTAAGAGTAGGAAAAGACATTAAAGATTATCTAACTCATTCTCCTCATTTTATAGATTCAATTCAATTTAACAAATATTCATAAAATACCCACTATGTAAAAAGCCCTGTACTATGTGCTGTTAAAAAAAAAATCACTTCATTGTAATTTATAGTCCTAAAGAGTTGCCTAAAATACCGAGAGCTAAGCTATACCATGGACAGACATAGCCAGTGTATATCAGAGTCCGAAGTTGAACCCAGGACTCTGTTCATCATATAGATGGTGATATGTTCATCAAATCTGCCAGTGACACAAAACTAGGAGCAACTAATACACTGTTAGAAAATAGCTGTTCCAAAAAAGATCCAGAAGGCTTAGTATGATCTAGGAGCCAAAAAAAGCTATTGCAATAATGGGCGACATTAAGAAGGGCAGACTTTCCAGGAATGGGGAAGTTATAATCTCACATTCCTCTGCTGTCATCAGGCCTTATCTGCAGTTCTGGGCACCATAATTTAAGAGGTCATCTAACAACTAGAGAGAGTCCAGAGGAGGAAACCACATTGATGGTTTAGTCCATGTCATGGGAGAATTGGTTTAAGGAAATGGCAGCTAGGTAATGCAGTGGATAAAGCACTGGGTCTGGAGTCAGGAAGACCTGGGTTCAAATCTAACCTCAGACACTGACTAGTCATGTGACCTGGGCAAGTCATTTAACCCCCATTTGCCTTAGTTTCCTCATCTCTAAAATAGGAATAATAATAACACCCATCTTCCAGGGTTGTTGTGATGAATAAAGAGGTAATATCTGCAAAGTACTTAGTATGGTGCCTGGCACAGAACGAATACTATACAAATATTGTTGTTCAGTCACTTTTCAGTGCTGTGCAATTCTTCATGATCCCATTTGGAGTTTTCTTGGCAAAGATACTGGAGTGGTTTTCCATTTCCTTCTCCAGCTCATTTGACAGATGAGGAAACTGAGGCAAATGGGTAAAGTGACTTGTCCAGAGTCACATAGCTAGTAAGTATCTGAGGCAGATTAGATTTTAAAGTCTTTCCGGACTCCAGGTCTGACACTCTATCCATTGTATCACCTGGCTGCCCATAAACATATTGTGTATTTACATGTAAATATCACATATTTATATATAAATATCATTTATTTACACATAAGTATAAATAAAATTTATATGTAAATATTAGTTAATTTTTTTTGACTGGGAGAGGAGAATACCCTAAGGGGAGCATGGTAGCTATCTTCAAGTATTTGAAGGATTGTTGAGCGGAGAACAGATTAGATCGGTTCTGTTTGGCTCCAGAAGGCAGCAGGCATAAGTTTTAAAAAGGTAGGTTAGATGTGATGTCAAGAAAAACTCTTTAGCAAATTAGAACTCTCCAAAAGAGAAGTGGACTACCTTGAGAGGTGGTGAGTTCTCCCTCCTAGAGGGTCTCCAAGCAGGGTCTGGACCTGACCATTTGGGTATGTTATTGTGAGGACTTTCTTTCCATGTATGGATCAAGCAAGATCCCTTCCAGTTCTCTAATTCTGTGTTTCTGTGGTCTCCCATTGCCTAAATGATAAAATAAAAATTTCTTAATCTGACATTCAAGGATTTTCTCCATACTCTCAGAATTTTGAGTCTGTATCACTCATTTTCCATGAATTCTTTATTAATATTCCTGGTGTAGTAAGAACCTTTGGGGAGTGAGTTTATGGGAAGACATGAACAGTAGTCACAGAGGTTGGGCAGGCATGGATGGGTTCTGATCTGAATTGTTGCAGGGAGAACCCACATGAATGAGCTCATAGATCTCTCCTTTTTGTTCTTATCTTTTGTCTTTAAGTGTCATATGAGTTTATAGTTTATCTTAGTGGCAATAGGGAGACCCTGAAGATTCCTCTGCAAGTGAGTGATATAGTCATAGCTAGCTATAGGAAGATTATTGTAGTAACTGTATGGTAGGTGGATTGGACTGGAAAGAGACTGGAAATAGAGAGGCCTGCTGAAGAGGCTATTGAAATAGTCGAAGTGAGAGGTGATAAAGTCCTCAGTGAAGGTTGTGGTTGTTGGGAGAATCAGATGGATTAGAGAGATGTTGAAGAGATAGAATTGATATAATTTGCAATTGATTGATGGGGATGATGGTGAAGGAGAGTTGAGTCAAAGATGACTCTGGGGTTATAAACTGGGTTATGAGTATCAGATATAGGGAAATTAGGAGGTATGGATATAGGAGGATAGATGATGAGTTCCGTTTTGGATATGTTGTGTTTGAAATGCCTATGAGACTTCCTGCTAAAGCTGTTACAATGTAGGCAATTATTAACATGGAATGGAATTCAGGAGACAAAGACTGAATTTGTCAGGTTGGGAATCATCTACGTAGAGGTAATTGTTGTATCCATGGAAGATGATGAGAGAAAATATAGAAAGAGAAGAGGGACTAAGATAGAACCCATGCTTAGAAAGTAGAATGTGAATGATAATCTAACTAAAGAAACTCAGCAGTGGTGAGGCTGGTAGAAAGAGAACCAGAAAGAGTAGTTTCACAAAAACCTAAGGAAAAGAGGAAGTATTCAAAGGCTGGGATTAAGAAAAGGTCATTGAATTTAGAAATTTAAAGGCTAATCATAATTCCAAAGAAAGCAGCTCCACTTGAATAGTATGATCAGAAGTCACTGCAAAGGACTGAGACATGAGTGAATGGGAAGATAGGCAGCTTGAGTAGTAATGAATGGATTGAATTCAGGAAGACCTGAGTTCAAATTCTACCTCTGTGTGACTTCACAAGTCATTTAACATCCCAATTCCACGCCCCCCCTCCCCCCGCCCCGAAACAGGCAGCTAGGGGACCTATGGACAGAAGGACTTGAGTCAAATCCAGACTCAGACACTTACTAGCTATGTGACCCTGGGAAAGTCACTTAACACTCTTTGCCTCAGTTTCCTCATCTGTAAAATGAGGTGGAGAAGGAAATGGAAATGGAAAACCACTCCAGTATCTTTGCCAAGAAAACTCCAAATGGGGTCACAGAGAGTCAGACATGAATGAAATGACTCAAAGAAAACAAGTCCCCAAAGAAGTCTCTAAATCTATATCAAAGTTTCAGAGAATGTGATCTGAATAGACAGAGGAAGTCTTTCACCGGGATCTCCTTACACTGATATAATCACAAGTCCAGTTTTCATTTGTTTTGGGGTTTTTTTGAGTGTGTAGGAGGTAAGGAAGTGAAGACAATCATACAGACAGTTTTTTCTAGGAGTTTGACTGTGATAGGCGAGATCTAGGATGATAACTTGAGAGAATAGCAAAGGAATATTTAAATTCCTTTGAGAGAATAGTCAAAGGAAAATTTTTGAAGAATGGAGGAGGGCTTATTTGAAGGTAACAGTGAAAAACTCTGTGGGTAAACACAGATGAAAGATTAAAAGAAAGGGGGAGATAACTAATGGGACAAGTTCCCTAAGGGGATAAAAAGGGATGATGGGATCCAGGGCATATATAGATGTTTGAAAATGACTGGATATAGGTCCACATCTTCAGAGACTACAGCAAAGAAAAAAAGAGAATGCATGATCATGTACAGCTTTGAGGAATGGGGGAGACAAATGGTCTCTGATTTTTTGGTAAAGTAGGAGATGATATCCTTTCCTAAGGAGTTGAGAAAGAAGATGATGTCGTAGAGAAGAAAAGGTTTAGAACAATTGCTTTGAGAGTACAGTAGAGGGTCAAGTAGAGAAGAACAAAAATGCTGCTGTGCACCACTGAGGACTCCATTGAAATAAGATGCTATAAATTTCAGCACTTTACTAGGAGTAGAAAAGACAAACAATGGGGATAGACAAGGTTTGGAGTCTGGCAAGGCACAATAGGACAAGGGGCAAATGATTCAAAGGTAGAAGCAGCAGAAAACTGAATTACTTACTGAACCACTAACTGACTGACTAAAAGTGAATTTTTGTTGGCTAACAAGATTAAAAAAGGCTAGAGCATGGATGATAGAACGGACAGGAGTAGAGTGAGTGAAAGTCATGGTTAACACAAAGACCAGATCAGGAGTGGAGCAAAGGGAAGGACTGAAAGATAGAAAATTGTGGTCAGAGAAGGGAATTCCAGAGTTCTGGATCACAGAGGTAGAAAACTTATGGATAATTGTCAAGATCAAGGGAATAAGCACCCAGGTACTGGATAAGGTAAAATAGAGTTTCATGAGCTACATGATTACTGAAGTTGATATCAATAAACTGGGATGTCAAGGTATTCAATGGGAAACTGACATATATGTGTATTGATAATGCATGTTTTGTTTTAGTATAATCAAGTGCCTTTGATTGAATAAGATGGTTAAAGAAGATCTTCCCCACCCATTAATGGGCCTGGGAAGATTTGTAGAAAGGCCCACACCTTTTCTTAATGAGACACTGGTTCTCTAGGGTTGTGATGGCTCTGAAAAATGTATAAATACTCTGAGGTGAGGTTTTACTTTGGGGCTAACTCATTGGAAGTGTTTATTTGGCCAAATGAGACTCTGGGCAGCTGCTAAGGAACTCCCCAGCTTTGAAAACCCAGATGTTGGTGCTTCTCTGTCTGGTAACTATGTATGTATGGTCAGAGAGTTGGACCTGTCTGCTGATGTATGTATTGCTTATGTCAGGTAACTGGAAGCACCATCTGTTGATCTGTATTTCTCTGTATTTTCTCTGAAGTTCAAAGTGCTGACTTTTTCCCCGGAACTAAGTGAATGATATATGTGTTTGATTGTTGACCCCTCAAAAGTTGCTTTCCTTTTTAAAAAGCAGATCAAGAACCTCTGATAGCAGGCCCTCCTGTGTATGTTGGGGTGCTTGCTTTTACAATATGCTGAAAATATCATAAGTCTCCCAGAGATTTTCATAGCTCTTACTGGAGCTCAGAGAAAAAAAAAGAAAAAGAAAATATAATTAGATATTTCAGGAGAAGTTGTCTATAACTGCCTTCCAACCTAAGTTCCTACTCTCTAGGATCCTCTTAACTGATTCAGCCAGTTTCCCTTTTCTGTGCCCCCTGAAGAATTTACTCTTTCCTCTACTCTATTATCTGCCTACTCCCCACTCCAACTCACACCTCCAAAGCTTGTTCACACCCTATTTTCCCTCCCTGATATCTAGTGACTTGACAATAAAATTTGACCAGAGTAAAATGGATGTAAACTAGGCGTTCTCTCTTTCCTCTCTGCAAATTCTTAAGGAGACATTCCTCCCTTCTTCTCCAGCTGGCCCCAGACCAAGGTCAAAGAATTCTCCAATGCAGAAATCCAGGCTAATTATCTGGAGTTCATCCCCTCCACACCCACTTAGAAAATTAAAGTGACTAGGATGATGGAATTATAGGGGATTCCCTAGTCCCTCAAGTGTAGATTCATGTGATATTATATCATGGTGATCTGTCCAGTCTGTTTGGGGCTTATAGTCACTTTTAAGATTTCCCATAGGAATTACTCAATCATTCTTATCCCCTAGAAAAGATTCCTAAGAACTAAAATTCCATAAGAGGGTTGAAAAAATTGCCAGCATCTGGCTTAGACAGGCTTTAGGAGAGGAGTGCCAACTGACAAGCTTAAGTGGAAATATGGTCCCAGGAGGCCCATGGCTCTTTGACCATGTGATGATCATAGTTCAGTCACTGGGACATCCTGTTCTTCCTTCTGAGATGGCTCTTTTAGGGAAGTAGCTATTGCCTTTCTGGGGCAGGAAGGAACCTATTGTAAGTCCCTAAATTATCATTGGTTTGATCTCTCTCAGCCTTTTCAGGAACTGAAGAGAGGAAGGCCCAGCCCCCAAACAATGTTAACTGGAAAGAAGAACTAGGGAGTTAAAGGAGGGACAGGAACAATTCTGGAGCTAGGGGAAAGACTATCCCAAGCAATCAGGAATAATTGACAAGGAAAAAAGCTAGATGTTACAGTGGATAGAGCATGGGATATGAAGTCAGGAAGTCCTGAGTTCAAATCCATCCTCAGACACTTATTAGCTGGGTGAACTTAGGCAAGTCACTTAACTTCTTTTTGCCTCAGTTTCCTTAACTACAAAATGGGGATAATAATAGCAATCCTCCAAGGGTTGTTGTCAGGGCAAAATGAAGTAACAATTTTAGTTGCTGTTTTCTTTCAGTCGTGTCTGACTCTCTGAGACCCCCTCTGGAGTTTTCTTGGCAAAAATAATGTAGTGGTTTGCCTTTTTATTCTCCAGTTCGTTTTTACAGATGAAGAAACTGAGACAAACAGGGTTAAGTGACTTGCCCAGCGTCACACAGCTGGGATGTATCTGAGCATTTTGTAAATCTTAAAGCACTATATGTTATTAAGAAAATATATGTGATATTATAATACAATTATATATAATTATATCACAACTATATATTATAATCATAATATATTATATATAACCATAATATAACATATTATGTTATTATAATTATATATATTATTAAGATACCAATTCAATGACTCCCAAAGCATAACTTGGATATCCCTCTTATTTCTTATTTAGAAGGTAATCATGTGAATACATACCCACCTGGTCCTTTCTTACCTTGAAAGTGTTCTACTCCCATCTACATAGCTTATGTAGCCATACTTGTCTATTTGTTACTTACATATAGCATTCCACCTCCTTTCTCCATTCTCTCATCTTGATACCTTTACCAAAACCTGAATCACTTTTTTTCTTCATCTCTGACTCTTAAGATTCCTACCTTTAATGCTCAGCTCAAACATCAATTCCTTCAACAGTATTTTCTCTTGCTCCCCCAACTAGTTGCAATTCTAGTTCTTCCATTCTAGACTTACCTACCTTCCATCTACCCTCTATGTATCTTCTAATGCCCTATGTATTGACAGGTTGTTTCCCCTCCTCTTAGAATGTAAGAGTAAGAACTATTTTTGCCTTTATATTTCTCATGCTTAGCACAATGCTTGGCACACAGTGAGTATTTAATAAATGCTTGCTGAATGGTTGGCATTTGGATTTCCCCAGATGTCACAACCTCTTTGTTTACCAGGGTTGGCATCATCAGTCGATGCCCACAAAGATATCCCGAGTTCATAATCACAGAATTTGGGAGTTGGATGGGAACTCAGAAGGCATGTAACCCAAACTATATCTTCAATAGATCCCCACCACAGCATAATTGACAAATGATTATCCAACTTCTACTTGAAGACTTCCAAGAAGGGGGAACTGTAATGCCAATGAGATGCCCACAGCAGCTGCTATGGAAATGCATGGATATTTGCAGGGTGAATTTGCAAAATATAAACTCTCATCCTCAAAGAGGAAACCAAAATATTTATTCAGATACCAGAAAGTCAATTCCACCATGGTAACAACAAAGTTTGTACACATTACCAGTAGAAGGAGGACTGCCATCCCCAAGCCTTCCCTGTATTAAGCCTCCCCACAAACAAGCTCCCTTAGGCAAAATCCCTCCCTCTTTCACTCATGCTAGCTACTCTACCTCACTCTCTCCCAGTCTGCCTCACTCTCTCCCAGTCTGCCTCACTCTCACTTCCTGCTCCACCTGTTTGGTAAGCTCCTCCCACCATTGGCTCCATGTGACTCAAGCTGTGGACTGGGCAAGAGCTCAAAGCAGGTAAACATGGGTCTATTAAGGGGCAGGGAAGATCTTCAAATTCACTTAACATTACAGGAACTCACCACCTCTCCACACAGACTCTTCCATTTTTGCACAGCTCTAATTATTAGGAAGTTTGGGATTTTTTTTTTTCCTAACATGGCACTTAATTTTACCTCCTTACAACTTTTCATCCATGGCTTCTGGGGTCATTCAGAACAAAGTCTATTCCCTCCTTCACAGGATAGCATTTCAGATACTTAAACACAGTTATCATGTTCCTCCCAAATCTTCTATTCTCTACACTAAAACATCCCTAATTCCTTAAATCAAATCTTTTCTGATATGGATTTCAGTCCCTTCACCATCATCTAGACACTTGAGTTTGTCAATATCCTCTTAAACAGGCTTGGATGGATTAAGTGATGCAGTGACTAGAGAACTGGGCGTGGAGTCAAGAAGAACTGAGCCCAAATCCTGCCTCAGATACTAGCTGTGTGACTGAGCAAATCACAGTAAAGTGGGGATAATAATAGCACCAACTTCCCAGGATTTTTATAAGGATCAGTGAGTTAGCATATATAAAACACTTTGCAAACTAAAAGTGCTATATAAATGCTATTGCTGTTTATCATTATTGTCATTAAATTGTTGTACGCAGAACTGAGCACAATGATCCAGATGAGTTCTGACTAGGGCAAGGTTTTACAATGAATTCTAAGTAAATATGCTTAGAAAAAGCACTCAGTTGAACAAAAGTTTTAAAAGCACCTGTTAAAAACATTGTGTTAGGTGCTAAGAATCCAAAGACAAAAAAATCTAATTTCCTTCTAGTAGGAGGGGTCAGCAAATGAGCGATGCTTTGAAGGAAGCTAGGGTTTCTAGGAGGTAGAGGTGCATTCCAGGAAGTGCATTCCAGCTTTGGGAACCCCTTGTTAAAAGTATGGACATAGGAGATGGAATGTCATGTGCTGGGAACAGTTAACAGTCTAGTTTGACTAGAATAAAGAGTGAATAGCATGAAACAAAACCAGAAAGATAGGTGGAATTCAGATTGTGGAAGGTTTTTAAATGATCAGATGATGAGGCTATATTTTAATCTATAGGCAACAGTAAACCATCAAAGATTTTTGACTAAAGGGTTGAAATGGCCAAATCTATGTTTTAAGAATATCAGTTTGGCAGCTGCCAAGAGGCTGGATTGGAGATGGAGAGAAACTGGCAATAGAGAGTCCAATTAATTTATTAGTTCAGTGGTTTTCTTACTTTCAATTTTACTAAACTCTCCTTCAATTTTCAAGTTTTCCAATTTGATGTTTAATTGAGGGTTTTTAATTTGTTCTTTTTTTAGTTTTTTTTAGCTGCATGCCCAATTCATTGAGCTGCTCTTTCTCTATTTTATTGATGTAAGCATTTAGAGATACAAATTTTCCCCTAAGTATTGCTTTGGCTACATCCCATAAATTTTGGTATGCTGTGAGAGTCCAATTAAGTCCAATTAAGAAGAAGTGTCAGTAGTCCATGTGAGAGTCAAGTGGTGCAGTGGGCAGATCTCTGGACCTGGAGTCAGGAATACCTGAATTCAAATGTAGCATCAGACACTTATTAGCTATGGCAAATCACTCTTTTTGACTCAGTTTCCTGATCTGTAATATAAATCTGTAATAATGATAAAGAGTTATTGTGAGGATCAAATGGGAAAATATTTGTAACCTTAAATTTGTAAAGCTCTTTTGTAAAGGTTAAAGTGCTATATAAATGCTAGTTGTTTTTGTCATTATTATTAACCCTTCAGCTATAGTTTGATCTCCTCTTGATCATCTCATTTCTCCTCCTAGAAACACATGGCTGGAGAAATCCTTTCCTTCTAGGAGGTCAGTGTTCAAATGCTCAAATTCAGGAAATCTCAAAGTTGGGACAAAGCAACTCCCAAAGTTGGTGCTGTCCAGGAAAACTCCTTTTTCTAGCTTCCAGGATCACTCTGCCTAAGGAATTCAAAATCCCCCCCTCTTCCACACTGTCCCTGAATCACCCAGCCATGTTGTCTTTGCTGTGACCTTGTTCTGTAACTTACCATTTGCGCTCCTATGGACTAGAGGACAAGGGGAAAAAAGGAACTGTCCTTCACCACCACCGTCCTCCCTCCTGACTCCTCCCTCCCCCAACCCCTTGTACTCTAAGAGAAAATAAAAGGAAAAAGTCAAAAAGGGGATTCTGAAGACAGAGAAAACCCCCAAGGTGGTCTCACAGCTCACTTGATATAGACAAAGAATTAATCAATCAATAAACATTTGTTAAGCACCTACTATGTGCCCAGCACTGTGCTAAGTGCTAGAGATACAAAATGAGGCAAAAGATGATCCCTGCCCTCAAGAAGCTCACAATCTAATGGAGGAGGGGGGAAGGGAAACAAATATGTACAAATAAGCTCTGTTTATAGATATTTGTTTGACCATTTCCGTCATGTCCAACCCCCATTTGGGGTTGTTGGGGGTTTTTTGGGCAAAGATACTAGAATGGTTAACCATTTCCTTCTCCAGCTCATTTTACAGATGAAGAAACTGAGGCAAACAGGATTAAGTGACTTACGCAGGGTCACACAGTTTGTGTCTGGGGCCAGATCTGAACTTGAGAAGATAAGTCTTCCTAACTCCAGACCTGTAACTCCATCCACCGCACCACCTAGTATCCTCAGATGATCATAGATTTTACTGTTGGAAGGGACCAAATACAAGAAGATGAGGCCTAGAAAGGTTTAGGGTCACACAGCTAGTAAATGTCTAGGATGAGATTTCAACCTAATTCTCCCTGATTCCAATTCCTGTACAGGTCATGTTTCCTCCCCTGGGTCTTCCCAACAAGGTGTCAGTACAAATATTTACTTCCATTGGTAGCCCCCTTCCAAAGTCTCCAAACAAAGGTCCACATCCTGTAATCTCATCAAATTGAGTGGGAAAGTCATGAAATTGACCAAAGTCTTCCCTAACTAAACTTCCTTTCCATAGTCATTTTCTTGAGACCAGAGACTAGGTTTCAATTTCTGTCTCAGAACAGCGGAGCAAGTCTGTGTCTAGCTTTCACTTCCTGTAGGCTCTTACCAATCAGTAACACTGTTCACATAATCCAGTTCATTTTTCTAGATAGAAAGAGGACATGATGACTGGCTACAAGTCCACTACAATCTATTTTCACTTCCAGGTATTTTTGACCTTTCAAAGTTAAAGGAAAACTAATTGTTCCCCAAAACCTAAGACTTTTGGAGGGGAAGGAAAGGAAGTAAGAAGGAAGGAAAGAAAGAAGAAAAGAAGGAGGAAGAGAGGAAAGGAAGGAAGGGAGGAAAGGAGGAAAGGAAGGAAGGAAGGAAAGAGGAAAGGGAGAGAGGGAAGGAAGGGAATGAGGGAGGAAAAAGAGGGAGGGAGGAGAGAAAGGAAGATCATTCATATATCATTTTAAGACTCACAAAGTGCTTTCCTCTTAAACCTCTGTGAGAGGGGTAATACAAGTATAAATATCTCTGTAAGGAGTGCAGTGATTTGGTTTCTGGGGGGAAGTAGGACAAAGGTCATCATACACCACACATTCCATTCATGCAGTAAGGTATCAGTTCTCATAATAAACTTCCTCTTGAGACAATATTTCCATTCTTCAGCACTGGGGAATCACTCAAAGTCAAATTTAGATCTAGAGTCAGAAAGGATATAACTGACCATCTAAGCCAACCCCTTCATTTTGAAGATGAGGAAACTGAGGTATAGGAGGTTAAATTTCTTACCCAGGTTCTCTTAGGCAGTATCAGAGGTGGGATTTGAATTTGGACCCTCTGACACCAGAGTCCTGCCTCTGTTCATGGTATGAATTTTGTTCTCTTTTGATGTTCTCTTCTACCACTGATCCATAGCTTATTGAAAGCTGAGGCCAGGTGAACTAGATTGTCATAATATTCAAATAGTAAGCCCAGGCTCTGCCAGTGACTTGGACAGGCTAAAGTTGATTCCAATCAATGCTGACACTCCAGAGATGTTCCCCAGGTCCAGAGATGCCATGGTGGTGCAGACCCACTGTGTACATTCAAAATTTCCCCAGGGAACTTCAAGCTCACAGTAATACAATTCATCATGAATAAATGTCTTCTTGCAATCCACAGAAGACTAGCCTTTCCATGGGTTGTAGAGATATAGACCACAAATGTCTTTTACAAAATGACTGGTAGATAATTGTCACATGAGATTCAATTAATCAATAAAATATTAATTTTTAATTATGGATCAAGCACTTCCTTAGGCACTGGAGATATCAGTATGAAGAATGAAACAATACCTATTCACAAAAAGCTTACATCTTAATTGGGAGACAAGCACATAAATATATTTTAATTAAAGAGAGTAAATATAAATACTAAGAAGTTGAATATAAGGAGGGTATGAGCTATTGGGGGATCAAGAAATGCTTTATGTAAAAGGGGGTGTTTTGAACTGAAGGAAGAGAGAAATTCTACAAGGTAGAGGTGGGAAGGTATTACATTCCAGGCATGTAGGATTGCCAACACAAAGGTACAGAAAATAGATGGAAGGTCATGGGTAAGGAAAAGAGAGAAGGCCAATTTGGCAGGATCAAATAATGAAAAAGGAAGAGTAATTTATAATATGGATAGAAAAATAGGGTTGGGGCAGATTGTGAAAGTCTTCAAAAGCTAAACAAAAGAGTTTGCACTTTATCCTAGAGGCAATAGGGAAGTGAGCAACAAGACAGAGGACTAGATACTTTCTCTGATCCCCATGACCCCTTAGACCTCTCCAAAAGAGAAATTATGTGCCAAGGATAAAGCAACTTCAGATGTCTCCATGGTCTAGAACACCCAGAATCCAGGTAGCAAGACTCTACTAGCAGATAGAAGGACATAAAACATGCTAACAACAAAACCCACCCTTACACCCCAGTCTCTCCTCCCTCTTTCTAGGGCCATGGAAATTCTTGCGCCATGCTGTGGAAGTTTACTCAAGCTTCAATAACTAACTTGGCCATAGTCCTTCGGGAGCAAAAGCCTGTCAGGGGCTGCAACCTACAAATACCAATGCTGCAAAGCTCTGAACTGCTAGTGCCCAGCTAGAGAACTGAGGAATAGAAGGAGTGGGATAGGTCACTATGTGTGTGGGGGCTGTGGAGCACTCCACCAAGACTGAGAAAATTAGCACAGCATCCAGTTGGGGCTAGTTCTGATCACTCAAGTCAGTTGGGGCAGGCTGGTCAACAGTGAATTGCCTAGTATAGGAGGAGGCTGAAGCACTTTGAGATGTAGGCTCCAAGGAAACAGTAACCAGAGAGGAGAGAGTCAGAAAGTGAATGATAAGGAAAATAAGGGGGAGAAAGACTGAAATTGCCAAAAATTTCAAGAAAAAGTAAACACAAAGTCCTTGAACACACACAGACGATCAATAGGAAAAACAGTAACAACAGAGGGAAATGATGGCCTCTAGATAAGCAAATGAGTTCAGGCATCTGTAAATCAATAGATGCACAACAAAGGAAAATGATCCAAAACTTAATTAGACAAAAGATCCTGTCTTGAGAACATAAAGAAATTGGCAGCTGCTATTGTTGAATTGGAAAGGAAATGACATGGTCAGATTAGAAGGAAGAAATAACTGAAAGAAAATCCCTTTGGCAGTAGTGTGCAGGATGGAGTGGCATGGGGAGAGGTAATAATCTAGGTGAGAGGGAATAAGGTCCTAAAAAATAAAACTCTACCTTCTACAGGAAGTCTTCCCCCAAACCCTCTTAATTCTAGGGCTTTCCTAGTCAATTATTATATCACAAGGGTGGTGTCTCGACTTGCATATGAATTGGATTTAAATGAGGCAGAGCCTCACATCTGCCTCACTCTCTCCTCCAGAGTTATCAAAATCAAGTTACAAGACAAAAGTCAGGACAACTGGTGATGGTCCAGAATGCTGTGGGTGACCTTGGTCTTTCGATATTAAGGTCTTTCCCAGGTCTCAGTTTGTCTGAAGCAAGGCCTATTCAATGACTAAGGGCTACCTAAGAACTGTTTGAAGACAAGGACTGTTTTTTGCTTCAAATTTAGCCCAATGCCTGGCACACAGTAGGAGTTTAATAAATGACTGATTGATTGGTTGGTTGGTTGATTAAAGAAAGATAATGACTGTATGAGGGGACACAGGAGGCCAGATATGAGAGATATGGTCACTAATTAGATATGTGGAGTGAGGGAAAAAAGAAATCAAAGATAATACTGATTACAAACTTGGTAAACTAAAGGATGATGATGTCTCTGTCTGAAATAGGGAAGTTTGGAAGGAGGGTGGTTTGGGGGAGGGGAGGAAGTCCTTTTTAGACATGATGAGTTTGAAATATCTTGGGGACATCCAGTTTGAAATATACACCAAGCAGCTGGTGATGCAGGAGTGAAGCTCAGGGAAAAGACAGGTCAGATGAATGGATTTGATATGAGAGACTATATTCTCTCATAGTGCAGAACTATAGAGTGCAGAACACTACATCTTCAGTTCTCTTGGCTATTTCTGCACAGTCCTATAAATTCAGGTGGAAAGAACCTAAGAACAGTTGCTGGGCATAGATTAGGTTCTCTGTGGTTTGAGGCGGCACTTTCCCCAACCCCATTTTCCTTACCCAACGCAGGTTTGGTGGAATTCAGCTTCTGATAAACTGATGCCTGATTTTCTTCATGAGTGCACTTGACATATGTGTGACCAGAGTCTACATTAGTAGTGAAAAATAATTTGCTTTTTTTGCTAAAAAATATCCCATGCTGCTTTTTCCGTTTGGGAGGAGGAGTTTTATCCACTTTGCTGCACTTTCTCCTTCTTTCAAGACACAATGCAAGTATCATCTTCTATACAAAGCCTTTTCTTATCCCCTTAAGCTTCTTCTAAGGTAGATTCTGGATAATCCTAGATGGCTCATTTAGCTTCTGTGTACCATACCTGAGGAACCAAAGCCAGGTAACACCTGTTTGTTCATTGTCAATCTCAATCTGTGATTGATTTCTTGAATCTTCCCAGCACTCGGCAAAGTATTGTTCATCCTTGGCTCTTAAAGAAGACCATGATATCAGGAAGATGATGCTACAACTTGCAAGTGAATTGGATTTAAGTGGCAGGGCTGTATAAAGTCACCAACCTCACTTTCTCCTCCAGAGATTTGGGTCCAGTGGCCAGATATAGATCAGGATAACTGGAAATGACCTTTACCTAGCATATAGTAAACACTAAAGTGTGTATTGACTAACTGAGCAGTTTCCCCAGCTTTATACACTTAGGAAATTGTCCTTTCCTTACAATCAATGACAGATGCTCCTATATATTCTGGCCATAATTCAGCTGATCAGCCACTTGAGATAATCTGAGACCGTCCATCTGATCTTTTGACTATCATGCACTAAAAATAGCCTTTTTACATGTAATACAAAATCAAGCATCTAGGCAATGGATAGTGTGCTGGGCCTGGAGTCAGGAGGACCTGAGTTCAAATCCAACCTGACATTTACTGTGACCCTGGGCAAGTCATTTCACTCTGTTTGCCTCAGTTTCCTCATCTGTAAAATGAACTATAAAATGAGTATCTTTGCCAAGGAAATGCTAAATGAGGTCACAAAGAATCAGACAAAACTGAATAACTTAAATAATAACAAACAAAATCAGAGGACTTTTGTCCCTCCTATTGAAGGTATTGAGAACTTCGAAAGATTTAAGAACTCTGATCAATACATCATGAACCAATGAATCGTGATTCCAAAGAACCAATGATGAAGCATACTACTCACTCCCAGACAGAAAGGAGAATGACCTAAGTTAAAGAACAAGATAGATTTTGAATTGCCAGTGTGGAAATTTGTTACACTTGACTACACATATTTGTTACAAGAATTTTGTTTTCATTTTTTTCTCAGTGGGAAGGAAGCAGGATGGGTAAGAAAGCATATTCATTGGAAAATATTTTTAATGAACCAAAAAAGAAAGAAGGAAAGAAAAATATTGAAAGTTTTCTTGGTACGACCAAATTGTCTATTCAGCTTCCCAAACGTTTCAACTCTATGAACTTGGAATACTGCATTTTCAAGGAACATGAGACCCAAAAAGCAGGTCTCCTGAGGTTTTTCCATTAGCCACTTCTATTTCTTTGTATCTGTTCTCTCCCTCTATTGCACTTACCACTTAGGGGAGTATGCCTTAACCAAAACTCACAGACTTACTCATTTGGAAGACAGGAATACTCCACTGAAGAGGACCATAGCTTCATATATTAAGTGCTTTGTATTTGCCCTTGGAGGTTGACAATTCTCAGGGTCCATGTGGTGTCTTCTCCACTGATATGTCTCTTGCTTGGAGCACCAGGACTTTAAAAAAAAAAAACTAAACAAAAGCTCTATCTCCTCATCTTTAATAGTAGAGTTAGTAACTAGTTTCCAAACAACCTCGCCAACATCGTTCCCTTTAATGATGATTTAATTGTCTAACAAAAAAAGATTCTATATTTTAGGCACAAGTCTTCCGGAAACAATTTGTTACTATTATTCTATATTTGAGCCAATTCTAGTTTAAAGAGAGAGATACACAGACCTGCATGGGCCCTCCAGTGCTCTCCAACATGCCTCTACCCCAAGAAGATTGGAAGTCCCATTTGTAGGAATCTTGAACAAGGAAAAGACCAAAGTATGTTAAAAAATATAGTTTGAGATTAACATTCCAGAATGGTCTCTACTCCATTCTACCCTTGACCACTCTTCTTAAGAAATGAATGGGTTCTCTTCCTATGATCAATATCTTAACTTTGAATGAAAAAAAAGGATACTGCCCTGTATCAGTAAGCACCCCGACACACACAGGTTCTTTGATCTGCTTCTCTAAAAGGAAAGGAAACTTCTGAGGGGTTAACAATCACTTTAATCAAGCACATATATCATTCACCTAGTTCAGGGGAGTCAGGACCCTGAACTTCAAAGAAAATACAGAGAAATCAAAGATCAACAGATATGACTTCCTCTGTCTGACCATAATCAATACACATACCACACCTCAGAGTCTTTATAGTCTTTTTAGAAACACAGGGTATTACATCCCTTGAGAACTAGTACCTCATTAACAAAAAGTGTGGACCTTCCTACAAATCTTCCCAGACCCAACAATGGGCAGGAAAGATCCTCTTTAATCACATTATTCAGAAGCATTATATTTCTTGGTATAAACAAAAACAGCAAAAGATCCTACTTTGTATGGCCTCACATGCCCTTAGGTCCTCCAATCACTTCTAGTAAAGCAATGATATTATCTAGACAAGGGTTAAATTTGGTTATCTGCTTTAATCCATGTCCCTAAAAAAAAGGCCTGTTTCAACTGATTTTCCATAAAGAAAAAAATCTAGAAAGGGTTTTAGCCTAGAAAAAAAGTTATTTCTAAATATTTCTAGTTGAATTTAAAAGGTTTTTAATATGTCTCCACAGAATTTACTACCATTTCAAAGTTTATATAATGTGGAACGTACTTTGCCAGCCTCCTTACATATCTTAAATGGTACCTGATATTTCCCCAAATTGTTCACAGCATGGTTCTTTCAATGCCTTGATCAAAATACTCAGGGTATTCAAGGAGGCCTAGCATCTCAGACGTAAGGATGCTATCCACCTTTGGTGTCTACCTGGTACTAATTCTCACCTGTGGCTCTAAGAAGCCATAGGACATGTGCAGCGGCCACACCCCAGTAAACCATCTCAGCAGACTGGCTAAACCAGGTTGAGGGGAACCAATGGGTCTTAAATCCATCATTGAATTGGGAGGCGGGGGACTGGGGTTATCTACTCCAAGCATGGATGGATGAGAACAATGTGTTCTAATTGCCATGAAGGCAGTTGAAGCAGACACCATGAAGTGCTTAGAATTTGGTCAGACGTTGAAGATGCCTATCTGGGCCAGTCATCCTGACCTTTACCTTGCCTCTGGATTTCAGTGACTGGAAGAGAAAACAAGGCTGACAACTTTGTGCTACTCTGCTTCACTAAAATCCAAATCACCCACAAATCAAGACATCACCCAGTGATGATTGGTCCTCTTCTAAAATGGAGGACAAACCATAATTAACAGTTGATATGTACACCCAAAGCTAACAATCCAAAATGAGAATCCAATTCCTTCATTGTGCACTGATTTTCCAATTACTAGATAGTCACTGTGATTTTTAACCCAACATTCAATCATAATAGCAACAAATATCTGTAGATGGGGTGTATATATATGTATATATATATATACACATACATATATACACATATATATGTGTGCGTATATTATATACATCTATATATTATATATATACATACATATTATATACAATATATATATACTCCCTAGCTGGAGTCAGACACAGACAGATTCAGGTAATTGGGGATGCTTCCTCAGAGAAAACTTACACAGAATTGACAGATTTGAAGAGCAACTGTGATGGAGGTGATATATTCTCACATGCAGGATTCTGGAAACAGAGAAATTGAGAGAGACACAATGGTGGCTGGATTTGACACCCAACTGTGATGGTCCCACTGCGGTTGTCAGGATTAAATTTGTGACAGTCAAATCAGCCTCTGGGGCATTTCAACTGGCCCCTTTAAATGCTGGGTTTGCAGGGACAGACAGGAGCATGAGTCAGACTCTAAAGTGAAGTCCTTGAGACCTGGGCAGAGGGACCCTGGGTCCCAGTTTGCCCAGACAACTATGACCATGAGATGCAATGACATTTCCATAGTACTCTCTAATCCAGTTGTTAGTTAACTGCCTGAGTTCTCCTTCCACTCATACAGCCCATTGAAAGAAACTGAACTTCTTAGGTTCCCAAAGTGGGTGATACAAGGGGCACTGGAACATTTCAAGGTGGGGGTGGTAGTACACTTGGGTGCAATTGGAGGCTGTTGAAAAAAAATAAGGGAGTAGTGGAAGCATAAAGAAAGAAGAGAAGAGAATTTTGGAAAAACATTTATACATGTTTCATCTGTTGTGTAACAGAGTTTAAGTCATATTGATTATATTTGTGTGTTTATTTGGAAAGTAATATAATCAATATGACAAACTCTGTTACACAACAGATGAAACACATAAGCATGTATTTCCATTGTTGGGAAGTCTAGCATGCATTACAGTACAATACTATACAGTTACATGATGTGATATTGCTTCATCAAAATTTCAATGCAGGAAAAAACCCACAAATTTATAATAAATTATTAAATTTAAGATGCATCATTTTAAAAAATTTTTATATTTTTTGAAATGAAGCAAATTATACAAAAACATTACAGGGTTAAAGAAAGTAGATTTCCATAGGGTACTGAATAATTTTTTTAAAAAGGGGGCAGTAGGCCAAATACATTTGGGTACCTCTATTCGAAGTAACGCCCCTTTCCTGTTCCTTTGGTGTGTCTAGGAAATTGATTAGAGGAGGAATGGACTCCAGCATAAAGGAGGTTTCTGCTTAGGAGAACCTGGATCCTGAGTTCCATTATCACATGATGAATATGTGTGAAGGGCTGTCCCCACACATATAGCACAAGAGTGTCATTGTATGGTTCTAAGGCAAGCAGAATAGAAATCTCTAACCTCTTCTACCCCACCCTTCTCCAAGAGACACTTGATTTTCTTACAGGAGGGAAAGTAAGAGGCTTTCCAGAAACATGGCCACTTTCCTCCCTTTGGAGAGAGGATGTTCCAGGTTAGAAGTCTACCCTCTTAAATATTATTAGACTAGGGGATGTGATTTACAGGTTCAATCTAACTTCTGATCACTGTTTCAGTTCAGAGCATTGCCCTCTACTAATGAGGACAGAATCCTGTACTAATGGACTTTGGAACTTGGGTTACAAATGCTTCTACTTTCACTATGCATTTACTAATCTAATTAAACTGTGTGTTTAATTTCTCACCTTGAGTGAAGGAAGAATGAATAAAATCATAGACTAGGAAGGAAAGGGAAGGAGTTGAAAGAGAAAAGAAAGGAAAATAAACGGAGGGTGGCCAAATAGGTGTGGTGGGGGAGGGGCGGGCTAAGCCTGAGATTGACACATGCTCCTAGGCAGAGCCTGGGACTCAGCACTGGCTAGAGTGTTAGCCAATTGACAGTCACTTTATGCCCCTGGAATTCTGATTGTACAGAACCCATAAATCAATACTGCTATACAACAGCACAATAGTCCTTTTGAAACAATTGGTCAGGCCTAAAAAAGTCATATCAGAAAAACTGGCTATGCAATTCAGCAAAAGAAACTATTTAAAAAGAGAAATATTTTAGTAACCCCAGAAATGCAAGGGCATTCAAAGACTAGATATCCCAGAAGAGTGTCAGAGCTGAGAGTCAAAACCAGTTCTCTTCACCTGTCTGGCATTCTTTCAGTCAATTAATAAGCATTAGTAAGCACCTACTATGTGCCAGGAACTATGCTAAATGCTTGGGATACAAAAAAGGGGCGAAAGACAGTCCCTGCCCTCAAGGAGCTTGTAATCTAATAGGGTTAATGGTAACAGGTAATTAGTTCATGTCCTCACTCAGGCTGGAGAGTTTTGGGCGACCCTCAACATTTGCAAGGAAACTTGGCTTTGACTTTAGTATAATTGACTCTGGGAATAATTCAGGCATAAGAATTGTTGATGTGAGCTTACGTCCTTGACACAAAGGGATAAATTCTATTTGCATGCTTTCTACTACCCTCTTTTGTGCCCCCTACCCACTCCTCATCGCATGCCTACCCAGTACTATCATCTCTTTCCACTTTTCTCCATCATGTCTAGTTAAGTTACCTCAAGTAAAAGTCTCAGATACTACCTTGGACAAGAATCCAGGTCTCATCAGAGATGGCTAACTTGTCTGACAGTGATTCTACTTATATGTCTCCCTCATATTCAGACCACTGACAGCACATCTGAACCAGACAGATCTTTCACTCTTCAGGGAGACACCAGAAAAACATCTCTGGGTCCTGATCCCTCTCTGAAACAACAACCTTGACCTTGATGATACAAAAAGGGTATATAAACAAGAAAAAGAGAAGCAATTCATTTACAAATGTAGAATCATATCCTTTAGCCCTCATGGTCTCACCAGAGAATTCTAATGCCAAGTATAGCAAAGACTCAGTACTGTGAACCAGTTAGTCATTCAATAAGCATTTATTAATTTAGTCATTGGGCAAAGCACTATATGGCTACAAAGAAGAAAAAAAAGGTCCTCACCGTCAAGGAGTGTATATTTTAACAGGAAAGACAACATGTAAATAACTAGGTATGTAAACTTGCAAGTAACTAGGTACATGCAGGATATATATATATATATATGTATATATATAATATATATGTATGTGTATACAGAATAAATGGAAGGTAATATGAGAGGAGAGGAGAAGGTACTAGCAGTTTCAAAAGGCCTCTTGTAGAAATTAGGCCTTCTACTGAGTCCTGAAACCAAGGTAATCGAGCATTCCAAGCATGGTAGACAACAGATGCAAAAGCATGGAGATGGCACATGAAATATTGGTCCAGCCTGGGTAGACTTGTATGCACTGATGCAAAGTGAAGTAAGCAGAATCAAGAAAACGTTATACACAGTAGCAGCAATGTTGTAATGGTGATTGATTAGCTCCTCTGATCAAGATAATGATCCAAGACAATTCCAAAGGACCCATGATGAAAAATGCTGCCCTCCTTCAGAGACAGAACTGATGAACTCTTTGTACAGATCAAAGAATACTTTCTTCATTTTATTTATTTTGCTTTTTTTTTTAACAACATGGCTAACATGGAAATATGCATGATTTCATCTGAATAATTGATACCATATTGTGTGTCTTCTCAGTGGTTGTGGGAGGGCCTGGAGGGAAGGAAAGAGTGTGGAAGTCAAAATTTTTTAAAATGAATGCTAAAAATAAATGAATGGATGGAAAAATGAATGAATGAACAACCAAGTAAATAAATGAGAAATATTGGTTTAAGGAAATGTAAGTAGGACAGTGTGGCTGAATCATAGAAGGTAGGCATGAAGTACAAGAAGATTCAGAAAATAATAAGGGTTCTGATTATGAAAAGCTTTAAATGACAAGCAAAGGAGTTTAAATTTGTACTGGAGATAATAAAGAGCCACTGGAGTTCATTGCGCAAAGGAGTAATATGCTCAGATCTGTGTTTTTTGCAGTATCAGCATAGCAGCTGATTGGAGGGTTGGAAAGGGGAGATATTTGAAGTAGAGGCTCTAATTAAGACGCTATTGCAATAATGCAGATGAGAGGTGATAAGGACCTGCACTCAGATGATGGCAGTGTCAGTGAAGAGGACGTAGAGAAAAGAGATGTGAAGATAGAAAGTACAAGATTTGGCAGTGGGTTGGTTCTAAATAACCTCAGCTAGCTGAGCCAGCTGTCAGTCCTAGGAAAATAACAAGCAAGCAAAGTGTGAGTCGGCCTGCCTCAAGTCTTTCTCTGCTCTAAACTGTCTTCTATTTAGCCACCAAAACGGTTTTCTTTTCTTTGGCACTTGGCGTCAACTGAACTGCCCAGGGTCATACAGCTAGTGTGTCTGAGGCAGGATCAGAACTCAGTTCCTCCTGACTCCAGAGCCAGTGTTTAATCCACTGAGCCACCTAGCTGCCCTAGTGATGTTCCTAAAACACAGGTCCTCAGGATCAAATACAAAATTCTGTGTTTGGCATTCAAAGTCCTCTTCCTACCTTTCCAGTCTTCTTACACCTTTCTCCTTGCTATCTCTTCTTCAGACTAGTTACACTGGCCTCCTGGCTGCTCCATCTCTCAGCTCTAAGCATTTTCTCTTGCTGTCCCCCATGCATGGAATTCTCTCTCTCTTCATATCTGCTTCCTGGATTCCCTGGTTTCCTTTAAACTAAACTAAAATCTCATCTTCTAGATGAAGCTTTTTCCAACCCCTCTTAATTCTACTACCTTCCTTCTCCTAATTATTTTCTTTTCATCCTAAATATAGCTTGTCAGCATGTATTTATTCTGTTGCTTCTTGTCTTTACCATTATATTGTGAGCTCCTTCAGGGCAAGAACTGCCTTTCATCTCTTTTTGTATCCCAGGCACTTAGCACAGTGCCTGGCATATAGTAGGTGCTTAATAAATGTCTACTGACTAACATAACAGGCTTCTCATAGTTCATGAAGCTATTTACCTGTAGGTGAACAAGAGTTACTCTCCTTAAACTCTGCTCATAAAGGACAGTGTTCTGCCTATGCCTGACAGATATGATTCACAGGTGGTCAGGGGTTCTCAGATAAGAAAAATGGGAGCCCACCAAGTTAAGCCCACACTTAACAGCTCTGACCTGCAACATTCAATTGAAGGGTACTGGAGCCATCATCCTCAGAAAATAAAACTGGTTCTTGGCAGCCTCTTACCTTAAAAAGGATCTGATAAATTAATTCACACTGTGCTAAGCTGGTGACAGTTTAATGTGCTGCTTCTCCCAGGAGTATCTGCATGTTAACAGATGACAATGTCTTAAGCTAAAGAAATGAATCTTTAGTGGTAGACTTTTAGGCAGTAATCTCAGGAGTGGGGGGAAAATATCTGCTTTTCCTCTAAATGGGTGACTTTCAGAGGAATTATGGAATTTTAGGCAGCTGCCTACTTAGCCTATACATAGTCAATGGCCACATGTTTGACAGAGAACCTAGACTCTGCACAAGACAGCTCTGGGTCCTATAGTTGCTACTGTTTTAAGAGTGGGGAAGGAAGGAATTTCAGAATGTCACCAAAGCAGAGTCATTCCATGGTCCAGGCAGGACTGAGTGAAAAAGTGACAGATAAGACAATCTGATGAGGTATGTGAAAAAACATTCATGTATTATTTAAGTCAGAGGGTAAAAGCAATCTTAGGAAACATAGCATAAATAATCAAATACATTAAGTTAAATCCTAAACTTTAACAAAAATTTCCATTTTATAACTTGCAGATCATTAAGTTTGTCTGAGATGGAGTTAAGAGAGATTGACTGTTTGATGTATCAGAAACATGGCAGCAACTCAGCCTCAGAACTGAAGAAAACTTTCATGCCTTAATCAGTTCTTACTGCCAGATTCCACAAGATGTTATTTTGTTGTTTCTCCTTCATTTTCAGAGGACCCATAACATCATGGGTGATATCTTGGGAGTGAACTGGATTTAAGTGAGGCAGAGTGGCACAAAGTCATCAACCTCACTCTCTCTTCCAGTCATCAAAGTCCAGTGGCAGGACAAAAGTCAGGATGATTGGCAATGGCCTGGGATGCAGTGGATGACCAAGGTCTAAGCACTCTACAGAGCCTGCTTTGTGGCCATTGAACAAATTGTCCTCATCTGCCATTCTGTTGGGGAAAATCTTCCACAGGTTACAAAGGACTGAGAAGATAACTCTCTAACCTCTATTATTTCTATAAAGATGGGGAGATTTATTCTACCACCAGTTTAGACTCTCAGAAAATTTCTGAGTATTTCTAACAACCTGATTTCTAGTTCTCAAGAACGGCCAAATCAGACTATCTGTTCATACATTTCTCTTGGTTTTGTATGCAATATGATAGTAATGACAATACTTAGGATGACTCTGAGAACTCCTTAATGTAGTTATGACATCCACTAGAGCAGACTGTAACCCACAGGAATTTTCATCCTGTGTGGTTCTTATAATAAATCCTCCATAGGGGATCTACCCAATATGTTAAAAGCCTTTCTCTGATCCTTTTAATATCTTATGGGGACCAGTGTCCCCATATGAAAGAGAGAGGTTCTGTTTCTCTTAACTCTACCTCATTTAAATCCTATTCACATGAAAGTCAAGACATCACCTATGATGTCATCGGTTCTCTACAAAAATGAACAACAATGTAACAGAAGTTTTAGATCATGTCCACAGCACCTACCATGCAGGTACCCTGCTTCTTGGAGAAGACATCCTGCATTTCCCTACCAGGTAGACAGACACTTTCAATGAGCAACACAGCTAGAACAGACTGCATCTTTAAATTCAAAAAACTGGAACAATCTTACTCTCTTAAGTGTGACTTCCAGAGAGGATGAAGCTTCACCCACAGCCCAGGTTCCATAAACTGAATTGGTTTGATATGAGCCTGGAGAGTTTGTTTAGTGTGTTTCATTTGTTTTTTTCAGTTTCAGATGCAGGTGGTAATCCCCAATGGAACCAGAATGGATCCACAGCAACCATGGAGACAAAATTCAAGACTGGATGTTTCAGTCCAGTGGAGAAGCCCAGAGAAACCAGGGTACCTGGAACTTGAATTCAGGGAGGGTTTTGAACTTGGGCTCCATAGGAATGAGCTATATAAGAACTGAACTAAGCAGTGAACCTAATCCCTTCTCTTCCCCAGAATATGGGAGGGATTATGCCCCATATATTGGGGAGTATGTTTACATGTTAATTATTATACTTTTGTAGTAAATATTTCTTTGTAAAATCTAATCCAGCTTCTAGTGGTCAAATGGATCTGGGGAAACACCATCAGTGGATGCTAGTGCCAATGACAAAAATCCTAGACTAGACATTCCCAAGAGCCCTTAAGGGTATCAGAGAATCCCGGTAGAGGGGTAAAATACAACACACCTGATGGGGTCAAAACAATGATTGTTACACTAGGAATGTGGTTCAGAAGAGCTGAACCACAGTATGTTGACTCACTAAGCATTAGATAAAGATCACACTTAGAGTAATTAAATTCACATTTGTTAACTAGGAGTTGCAAAGTGATTACCATACATTGACAAAGGGAGTTTCCTCAGTCAGGATGTCCCTACACAATGAAATCACAGGTGCAGCTCAATTATACCTTTGAAGGGAAATTTAATGTTTACACATTGTACTGTTAATGTATTTTTAATGGAATTAATGTATTTTTAATGGAATGGGAAGATCTTTCCCATCCATTAACAGGCCCATGTGACTTGCCTGAGTCATATGAGTCTATGGTGGGAGGAGCTTGCTAAATAGGTGGAACAGGAAGGGGTGGAGCAGGAAGAGGTGGAGCTGAAGCAGAACTGAGAGGAAATTGGTCAGACTAGTCAGAGCTGAGAAGGACAGAGGAAGCAGGCAGCTGGCTGTGAGTAAGAAAAGGGCATTTTGCTTAAGGGTGTCTGTTTGTGGGAAGGCCTGATAATGCCAGACTTCTTGGTTACTATGATGGATTTGGTTTTCTGGTATTGGAATTCAGCTTTCTGGTATTTGAATAAATATTTTGTTCCTGTTTTCCACGTGGAGAGTCTGTGATATTTTGTGATTCAGAACTGTGCCAGCATATTCATAGCCACCATAGGCACTACATAAATGTGGAAGAGCAAGGAGATAGTATCTTTGTCATTTGCCTTTGACATTGTCTTTGTCATTGCCTATATAGGTTATGTATGCCCACATTTGTGACTTGAAAGAAGGGAAGGATAGTTCTCTCTAGAGTCTCCTCCACCTGCCCTTTTCCAGGAAAGACTCTGATTCTTCCCATGAGGAGATACAAAAGTCAGACCAAAAGCTGGTCATTACCCTACTCTCCACAGAGAGTATTAAATATATTTCTATATTATGTTGATAATGTAATAAAGGGCAAAAAATGGGCAACAAGCTACAATTGTATCTATCTATCCCCTTACATATTATTAGTTTATGGGAGATAATTTTTAGGTTAAAACTCAGTTCCTGTCACTATCCCTTAGAACAGGGAAGAAAGGCCCTGAGCTATATATTCAAGGCTTGACTGCTTTCCCACCAAATGCTGGTTCCACAATGAAGACCAACAACAACAATAAATAACATTTATATAATGATTACCATGTGCCAAGCACTGCACCAAACACTTTACATTTGATCTACACAACAACTCTGGGAGGCAGGTGCTATTATTATCCCCATTTTACAAATGAGGGAACTGAGGCAACCAGAGTTTAAATGACTTGCTCAGGGTCATATAGCTGGTAAGTATTTGGAGATTTTCCTGACTCCAGGCACAGCAAATTATCGACTAGCTACCTAATCATTCCATGTAGTAAATAGCAAATAAATCTATTTATCCAAGACAATGGTGAACAGATATCAGAGAAGTTATACAGATGAGAACATTTCAGAAAATTCACAAAGTGAATGAGCTCTCCCATTGGGAATAAGATAACTCAGCTCAACTGAGAGAGAGAGAGAGAGAGAGAGAGAGAGAGAGAGAGAGAGAGAGAGAGTCCCAGATCTCACCCAAAGGAGAAATTTCCAAAGTCTGTAGTGTAATAATTATACTATAGTTGGGTCTCCTCTAACTGTTGACTTCTTCACAGAGTCCTTCTCTGCCATCTGGAACCTGAAGAGACTCTATAACCATGTATCTTCTCTCTCAACTCTCAAAACTGGAAGCCAAAAGACCAATATCTGTCTTCTTTCTCAAGTTCCCTTCAACTTTTCCCCCTCATGAAGGCATAGAGGTGGGTAATCAATCTCCACCAATAAGTAGAGTCTCATACAAATGATCTTTGAGCTAAGGCTTACACAAAGATCTTTCCTCACATATAACATTATGAGGTAGGTAACACAAGCATTCCATTTCACACATAATGAAACTGAGTCTCAGAGAAGTTAAATGACTTGTCTAAGGTTGCAGTTAATAAGATTCAAAAATGGGACTCCACCTCAGATATTTTACCCCAAATTCTGTGCTATTCTCACTAAAAGGTCCACCGAACGGACAGCGTCCCAAGGAAGTCAAGTCAAGTCATCCAGCATTTATTAAGCACTTGCTTTGTGCCAGTCACTATAGTAAGTGCTGGGAATACATATACAAACAGACAGAATACCCTGCCCTCAAGGATCTTGTATTCTAATGGAGGAAACAACATATAAAAGTTAGAAGAGCTAAGTATGAAGCCTGGAGAGGAAGATGTGACTGGCCTGGGTGGCCTCCTTAAAAATGGAGGTTCTGGAAAAACTAGCCAATCAGAAGAAGAGACCACAATATCTGAAGTCAAGAGCTGGAGCGAGCTTCCAAGGCAAAGAGGTTTCTGGGGTATTCTGGGAGAATGATCCCACTGGAGTTGGGGGAAGAGTTTGTTCTTGGCAGTCTCTAGGGTTGCAAGCAATGAAGGGACATGTTCAGGAGTCAGCTTATCCACATCTGCAGTTCCAAAGAACTCTCCAATTGGCCATTTAAACATCTGAGTTTTCCTCTCTCTTAATCTATCTCTCAAGAATTTCTCAGAAGTATCTGCCCCCATACGGGTATACAACAGTCCCACAGCCAATTAGGAGCTACATCTCAGTACTACCCTCAGAAAAACTACCACAGACTTGAGTGGGAGTGCGGTTATATTCCTCCCTGGATTATAACTTTTTGCAATCCCTTGCAAAAGTCAGACAGGACAGACTTGAAACCTGTAACTATGCATAAACGTATACATCAGTATTTTAAAACAAGAGTGATTTTCCTGGTGTCCCACATAACCAACTTATGATACCATTGAAAATAAGAGAAACAAATGCACCTTAACAATACACGCAATAAACATGACACTACACATTTTATCATCTGACAGTACTGTAGTGACAACATGCCTAATGCATTGGGGAAGGGAAAGGAGAGAGGACATATTCAGAAGTGAAGATGATATAAAAACAAAAGATATCAATAAGATGATTTAAGAAGAGGAGAAAATTGAGAAAAAAGAGGAAAGAGCTCTCTTCCAGCTCTAACAATATATAATGATATATAATGCTATATGAGATAATGGAAAAGTATTTCATTCCCAACCTATTTACTTTTTCCCTCTCAAGAGAGGGATGAGAAGCTGTGAGTATAGACTGGTGCATACCCTATCAATCAGCTGATTTTGCCTAACTCTTTTCCTGTATTGTTAAGTAGGGTTATGAGAATGGGGAAGAGGGCAGGGTACAGTACATCAGGGATAACAGGAGATGCCTATATTGTAGATAGATAGATAGATAGATAGATAGATAGATAGATAGATAGATAGATAGATAAAATAGATAGATAAGATGGATGGATGGATGGATGGATGGATAAATGGATAGACAGATAGATAGATAGGTAGGTAGGTAGGTAGATAGATAGGTAAATGAAAGGCATCAATGAATCTTTTTGAAAAAAAAGAGGTATTGAGAGATGTTTGGGCAGCTAGGTGGCATAGTGGATAGAGTGCCAGGCCTGGAGTCAGGAAAACTCAACTTCATAAGTTTAAATCTGGCCTCATGGTCTTACTAGCTGTGTGACCCTGGGCAAATCACTTAACTGTTTGCCTCAGTTTCCTCATCTGTAAAAATAAGCTAGAAAAGAAAATGGCAAACTACTCAGTATTTTTGCCAAGAAAACCTCAAATGGGGTTACAAAGACTCAGACACAACTCAACAACATTTGGGGGGAGATAGGTGGCACAGTGGACAGAGTACTGGGTCTGGAGTTAAGAAGACATCTTCCTGAGTTCAAATCTAGCCTAACTTACCAACTATGTGACACTGGGCAAGTCACTTAATAAATTAATAAATGTTTATTAAATTCTTAAATTTAATTAAAGGCTTAATAAATGCTTATTGCCTGACTGCCCTAAAGATCCCCACTTGGCCCCAAACTAGACTTACAACCCTTCTGACACCCATACTGTTTCCTGAGCCAAAAGCTATTGATGATAATTTATGAATACAGTAATATTTCTTAAATATAAACTTTCAATTTTACTGATAACTTTTGATTTTTGTAATACATTCTGTTATGTAGGGGTTGTTTGTTTGTTAGCACTATAGTTTATATAACTGTCCTGCTTGTCAGTTTCCCTTTCTGAAATTCTCTTTCATATATTTTTAAATGTTTCATTGCTATTTCTTTTGTTTCTTTTTTTTTTTTTTTTGGCATCACTCATTATTCGCTCATTCCCCAATAATGTTCTTTTGTAACCATGATGTTTAAGATTGTGGATCAGACCTGTGGTTTTATTCATAGAGGGAATTCCCAGGTGAGAAACTCCCTCTGCCAAAGCAGGTTGGCATCTTCTGTGCTGTTTATAGTCTTAGAGAGCTGTCTAGAGCACATTCTGGTTAAATTACTTGGCCAGGTTGACACAGCCAAGTACTTGTCAGAGGCAAGGCATAGAATTTAGCGGTTAGATTTAGGAAGACGTGAATTGGCCTCCTGCCTTAGACTCTTTAACTGTGGGATTGTGCAAATCACGTAACATTTCCTAGTCTCAACTTCCTCATCTGTAAAATGGAGATAATAATAGCACCTACTCCCTAGAGTTGTTGCAAGGACCAAGTGAGATAACATTTGTAAAGTGCTTTGCAAACCTTAAAATGCTCTAAATGCTATTTGTTCATTCGTTTTTGTTTTCTTTTTTTTTTTTTTGCTTGACTATCTATTTAACTAATTTATTTATTCTGTTTTAAGGCCACCTCACTACCTACTATGCCATGTTGCCTCACAATCAAGAAGTATAGTCAAGCAAAATAAATGAAAAACACAGGCTAGATCTATAAATGCATGTTTCTTAATTTGTTGTTCTTTAGTTGTTTCAGTCATGTCTGACTCTTCCTGTCCCCATTTGGAGTTTTCTTGGCATTTCCTTCTCCAGCTCATTTTACAGATGAGGAAACTGAGGCAAACAAGGGTGAAGTGACTTGATCAGGGTCACAGTAATTATTGGAAACCAGATTTGAAGTTAGGTCTTCCAGATTCCAGGCCCAGTGCTCTATCCACTACACCACTTAGCTGCCCTGATAACATGCAAACAGCCACGTATATACAAGATATATATGGTGTATATGGAGGTAATCTCAGAGGGAAAGTACCAACAATGGAAGGGACAAGGCCTCTTGCAGAAAGTAGGATTTGAGCTATGGTGGTCTTGGGCTCAGAAATGCTTCCATCTGAAGAAAGTAAAACCTGAGGGAAAGCCAAAAGAACAGATAGATAGCAATAGTTGGAAATGAGGGATGGGGGAGAAAAACTACTCCTGGTCTTGAAAGCCCCTATTCTAATAATCCCATAGTAACACTAGCAGAGTTTGCAGAATAAATCATTTCCATTTCTAATGCTGGAAGCCAGTTACAGCCGTAGTACTTACCTCTGGGACAAAGTCATCTCGTGGGAAGTGTTTTTTCTAGGCCGCCAAGAGACCCATCACTCAGAGAAAGGCCTGGGTTAGTGGACAGAATCTATTGTAATGAAGCTCCTTCCTTCAGACCCAAGGGGTGGTGCCAAGTCGTAACAGGACCCTCATTTTTCAGAACAGTGAGTGCCCTTTGCAAAGGGGGCAGGATGCCAGGGCAACTGTTGAGGAAAGCTGCTGATTGCCCTTACATCACAAGCACTTGGAGAATTTCAGGCTGAGGTAAAAAGGAGTAAAGGGATCTTTGCCAACATGGGATCACAGGCTCATAGATTTAGAGCTGTAAAGCACCACAGAGTTCCTCTAGTCTAGCCCCCCTCATTTAAATTTATAGAAACTGAGGCCCAGGGAAGTGAAATGATTTGTTCAAAGTAGACTTACTACCCAAGTGATAAAGCTGAGATTTGAACCCAAGATCTCTGACTCCAAGTCCAATTCTCTTTCCTTTAAAAAGAAAATTCCTTTTTACTCTTGATGCAAAATGCCGTCCATATCCAGAGAAAAAACTGTGGAATCAAAACACAGAATGAAGCAGACTATTTTCTCTTTTGTTTTGGTTTGTTTTTTTCTCATGGTTTCTCCCATTTGTTTTCATTCTTCTCTACAACATGACTAACGTGAAAATGTGTCTAATAAGAATGTATGTGTAGAACCCATATAAGATTGCATGCTGTCTCGGGGTGGGGAAGGGAAGTGAGGGGGAGAAAATTTAAAACTTATGGAAGTGACTATTGAAAACTGAAAACAAATAAAGTTATAAGAAAAGAAAGCACCAAAAAATTCCTTTTTATTATGTTTTTATAAACAATCACAAATGTGAAACTTTAATTATACAGAGAACAGAAAAAGAGGATTATATGTGAAACTATGAATTTCTATTTCATATTTTTTGTTATTCGGTTGAGTCTGACTCTTTGTTGACCCCCTTTGGGGTTCTCTTGGCAGGGACGCTAGAGTGGTTTGCCACTTCCTTCTCCAGGTCATTTTATAGAGGAGGCAAATAGGGTTAAATGAGTTGCCCAGGATCACAGAGCAAGTAAATACTGAGGGCAGATTTGAACTCAGGAAGATGAATCTTCCTGTCTCCAGGCCTGGCCCTCTATCTATTATACCACTTGACAGTCCCATCTTTTTCATGTAGTTGTTTGTTTTTAATGAACAAGACCAGGAGAACAATTACATGATGACAAAGACAATAACATGAAGAAAAACATCTTTGAAGGATCTCATAGCTCTGACCAAATCAGTGAACAGTAACTTCAGGAGGCTGATGATGATACGTACCTCTTACCTCTTGAAAGAGAGTTAATGAAGTAGAGATGCCAAATGAACTAGATATTCTCCAACATGACCAAGATGTTGATTCATTTTGCACAACTATGCATATGTCACAAGGGAGAATTTCTACTTGGTGAAGGTGATTGGTTAGTGTGTAGTGATAGATATGCCCCCCAAAAAGCATCAATAAAACTTTATTTAATGTGCAGAAGAAAATTTAAAAGTACAGCAGACATACAAATATAACAGCTTTGTTACTATCTTGTTAGATTTAACATATTTTTCTTCTTTACACAACAACTATATCATAGAAGTTCACAGTTTCTTACACAAGGCTCTGTATAGTTCTTTTTTTTTTGTCTTTTGACATGTTTGTTGATAATTAAATTCACAATAATGTAGAAAATTTACAGAGAAAAGAAACACAACAGAAAAAAAAAACTGGCCCTGCTCATCTGTGTTTCAAATGGTCTTTCTAAGGCCCCACACTGCTTCATCTTCCTGGTGTGTTTATCATGGAAGATGGGGGAACAATATTACAATTTCTATTTTACTGATGTAATAGTAGCCTCCCTGGAATAAGTATGGTGCCTCTCTGTACCTTTACTTTAAAAGATAAGACTCTTTGGATGTACAGTAAAGCCTCAGCTATAGAATGAAGAGTGACATTTCCCACATAGCTAAAGGTTAACTCTTTAGTGACAGAGTTGTATTTTCCATTTTTGAAAAATGGAAATCTTTTTCAAATGTACACTAGGGGAGACAGTTTTGAGGAGAAGGCCTGACCAGTCTGAATTATCCAATCAATTTGATGACAGTACAACAGAGTTTGGAGGTAGATATGTACCCCCAGTTCATTCAAAGAATGCACAGAGAATTCCTTTGATTAATTTTCAATGACTGGGGCTGATCCCAAAATGGTTGGCACTTGAAAGTCATTTTGTTGGGAGGAGTCTCTTTCCTTTGTTGTTTGGAAAAATGACCTATGAGATAGTTCATTGCCTTTTCTTTTTCATGAGCTTTCTTTCCAATGGACTTCCAGGCCAGAATACAGCAAAGGTAGGAGGATAGATTTCTCCATTCTTGCCCTGATCCCTTCAGGGACAAAAATGTCAACTATCAGGGGAAACAGATGGCAAGCTCCCATGTATGCCCAGGGAAGTCTGAGGGGTGAGTTCAAAGAAACAACATGATTTTGAATCACAACCTACTGTGTAGAAGAGATAGGTTGTTTAGTTGTTTCTTTAATTCATTAGATGACAAGATTCTGCAGTTTAGACATCTAGCCAAAGAATAAGTCAACAAAAATTTATTAAATACCTAATATGCACCAGGCGCTGTGATGGGTACTGTGGTTGTTCATCCTTTGCTCTCAAAGATGACTGATTACATCCAGAGGGTGATGTCTTGACTTGCAAGTGAATTAGATTTAAGTGAGGCAGAGCTTGCGAAGTCTTTCCTCCAGAGTCACTGGAGTCCAGGGGCAATACATACATCAAGATGACTGGTGATGGCCCCAGATGCAGTGGGAAGCCTTGACCTTTTTAAGCTAAGTCTTTCCCAGGTCTCAGTTTATCTGAAGCAACACCCATGTAGTAGTTAAAGGCTAGGTAAGAAAGGAGGCAAAAATGACCTAGTTTGCCTTCACAAAAGACTCAAGCTGGGAGGTACACAATAAATACCAGCTATCATTATTTTAGAAGTACAAAGAATAAAGCAATCCCTACTCACAATAAGCTTACATTTTAACATAGGAAAAAAACAAATATAGAGATAAAATATATACAGCAGAAATAGAAAGTTAATAAATCCAAATATGTACAAGGTTGTTGGGGGGTGGCATTAGCAATTGGGAAAAAGTCAAGAAAGACTTCATACAAAAGTTGATGCCTAACCTTCATCTTATAGGAAGAGGGAGATTCTATTGAGGGAAAGGCAAAGAATGAGTATATTCCAGAGACCAGAAACAGCATAGAGTTGAGAGATAGATTGTTATGCACAAGAAACTAAGGGTAAGCTGATTTGACTGAATCCAGGGATGTGAGGGTGGGTGTTGGAAGAATAACCATAAAGGCTGGAAAGATAAGATGAGGTCAGTTGTGCAGGAATTTAAAAGCTAAACAGAGGGGTTTGTATCTTTTTTCCCTTTTATAGAGGCAGTTGGTGGCTCAGTGAGTCTAAAGTAAGAAAGATAGGAGTTCAAATCCAGCCTCAGATACTTCCTAACTGCATGACCGTGGGCAAGTCACTTAACCTATGTTTACCTCAGTTCCCTCAACTGTAAAATGAGGATAATAATAGCACCCACCTGCCAGTTACTGTTGTAAGGATCAAATGAGATAGTATTTGTAAAAAACACTTAGCACAGTGCCTGGTACTTAATAGGTATATATAAATACTTATTTCCTTATCTCACAAACAATGAAGTTACTGGAATGGTTGCATAAAAATGGTCAGATCAGCGATTAAGGAAATTTACTTTGGTACCAGTGGAGGACAGATTGCAAGTGGTGAGTCAATCATTAGGGAGCTGTTGCAATTATCTAGGCTAGAAATAGTAAGGGTCTGAACCAAAGTGGTAGTTATAGAGAAAAGGGTCCAATGTTATTGATTAAAGATGTAGGTAGGTGGCAAAGCAGATAAAGATAGGATTTTGGAGCAGAAAGTTGTTGTTGTTTAGTTGTTTTTCAATTGTGTCCAACTTTTTGTGACCTTATTTGGGGTTTTCTTGGGAGAGATATTGGAGTGGTTTGGCATTTCCTTCTCCAGCTCATCGTACAGACGAGGAAACTGAGCAAACAGGGGTAAGTGACTTGCTCAGGTTCACACAGCTAATAAGTGTCTGAAGTGGGATTTGAACTTGCAAAGATGAGTCTTCTTGATTCCAAGTGCAGTGCTCTATCCACTGTGAGGAAGGAATCAGAAAGACCTGAATTCAAATCCTCCCTCAGAAGCTTGCTAGCTACATGCCCTGGGCAAGTCACTTAACCCCTGCCTGTTTTTCTGTCAATTTTCTCATCTAAAAATTGGCAATAATAATAATAATAATAATAATAGCCACCTTGCAGGGTTGTTGTAAACACTGAGTAAGATAAGGTTTGTCCAATGCTCTGTAAACCTTAAAGTGCTACTTAAATACTATTACTATTAAGTATATAGGATGAGGAAAAAGAGTCAAGAGTAATGGATAATGCTGAAATTATGAATCTGAGACACTGGAAGTTTGATAACAACTTTGACAGAAAGTAGGAAAGTTTGGAAGAGGGATGGTTTGAAGGAGGTGGAGGAGATGCCAAATTCACTTTTAAATATGTCAAACTTACTATGTCTCTAAGACATCTAATTTGAAATGCTCAATGGGCAACTGATCAAATATAAAAGCCTCTGGTGTTCAAAGTCCTTTATAACCCCTGCCCCCTTCAGTCTTCACACCTTACACCCCACTCCTAACATATTCTTCAGTCCAGTGATACTAGCCCCCTTAATGTTCCTATTGTTTCCATGATTTGTTCTTTAACCCACCAATTTTTAAATGATCTTATTACCCATTTTCTAGGTCACTTATTTTTTATAGGAAATACCTTATATTTTCCTCTATTTTTCAGTCTTATAATGTTGTTCTACTAGTTGGCAAGCATTGCCAAGAAAACCCCAAATGGGGTCGCAGAGAGATGGACACAACTGAAACAATTCAACATCAACAACACTGAGATCTAAGAAGATTGGAAAGATAGGAAACAGGACAGAGGGGGCTAATCTACTTTTTTATTTTACTTTTAATTTATTTTTCAGGGAAGTCACTACCTGAATAAGGTTTTCCACCTTCTATTCTACCTAATAAACTTCCAATTCTTTTCTCCAGAGCTATTTCACATATCATCTCATTTTTTAAAATCTTTTGTTTAATTTCTTCCAGCCACTTTGGAAGCCTTGTGACCAAATTGTTTTTTTCCCTAGAGACTTTTTTTATATTTGTTATAGAGTTACTCTCTTCTCCTGGATTTGTCTCTTAGGCTTCTCTTAACACATACCTAGTATTTCTTTGTTTTGTTTGGTGTTTTTTTCTGTTTACTCATATTTCCAACCTCAGTTCTGAGTTTGAGACTTTGAGCCATCGTCAGGCACTGCCTCATCACACATCCTTGTTTGGAATGGTAAGGTCAATCTCCTGTTTCTTATCTTACCTGGTATATCAGAGGACAAAATGTCAGACTCCTCCCTTGATCATTTCAGGTCAGAGTGCTGCGCTCTCCTTGGATCAACCTGGGTCAAAGGACTCTAGGCTTCATATGCCCTTGGACCATTCCTGGTTAGAATGTTTGTTTATTGTTTGTTTATATGAGCTCCTGCTAGTTTCTAGATTATTCCCCTCTCTCCTGCTTCCTACCTTTCCAGTCGTCTTAGACTTTATTTCTTTCCACATAGCTATATTCCCCCTCTATAAATATAGACACAGTCTATTACTGTTAATCCTTACTGTTTCACAAAGATGACACTCCATTTCTAAATTTGCACCTTTGCACTGACTATCCCTCCTCACCTTCATTTCTTGATTTCTCTGATTTCATTCAAAACTAAAACCAAATCCCACTTTTTGCATGAGGTATTTCCACCACCACCTCTTGCCCCTCCCACTGCTTTCCTTTCCCTTTCCTTCCCTTTCCCTTTGAGATTACCTTCCATTTACACCATAGATATATCTTCATATACATAGCTTTTTTGGATATCTCCCTATCAGTATTTAAACTCCTGAAGGACTATGTTTTTGTTTTTATGTCCTCTGTACTTAGGAGTGACTGGCATACAGTAAGTGAATGCTTACTTAATGAATGCTTAATGATCAACTTGTTGACAGGACTCCTCTCCCAACACCCAGGGACTTCTGGCTTTTCGTCAGCTATGGTTTTCTAGCAACTGAAAAACTTTGCATCCTCAGGTAAAAGCCAGAATTCAGAAATGACCTTTTACCAGAGGCACAAAAAAAGATGAGAACTAGTGTGTTATTAAAATTGTATTCTGTCCTGGTCCCCTTGACTATTCCCCCCAATTTGTCCTAATTCATAATTTCATAAATTAATTATTGATTCAGCTAATTTAAAAAAAGTTTCTTTGTCTAATCCATTGGTTAGTCTCTAGGTATGAGACACTTCTAAAAGTTATTGGACTATGACATTTTTTGATCACCAAAAGATTCATTTTACGGGAGCCTAGAGCATCAGAGCATCGGTACTTTCCTGCTTAAAGTCCTAGGGGACTTGATTCCCTGGCACCTGCTTGTGTAGAAATTGGTAAGCATAATCAAAATAGCTTGATTTCATCAGCACTGTCAAATTCCTCTGCACTTAGAAATGAGTTATCTGGAAAAAGACACAGAATTCTTCTTCCATGGCATCATGCTCCACTATTTTTCACCACTGTATCTAGTCTCCTAATGCTGTGTCATAGTTTGAAATGTTGAACCTAACCCTTCCAAAAATCACATGACTCATTGAGTGCATTTGCTCATAAAAATCTTTTGGTTTTTCAGTGAACATGGGAGCTGAAGATAGAGGCATACTGAGAACTCATTCCAAAAGGATCCAATTTAGACAGGTGCATCACATGGCATTCCTCCCATGACTTTAGATGACTCAGAATCTTCGAAGCATTCCAGCAGCTGCCCTTTCTGAGATTTATATTATCCAAAATAAATGAACCAAAATCATACTGATCCATCAATATTTTCTGAACTTTTTTCAAGTACAGATTAACTTCTCTTTCAAGGTTGGCAAAAGCTTTTTGTACTGCTGCTCTTTTTTTTTTACTAGTATAAATCTGATACCCTAATTAGATAAAAACATCTCAATCAATTAATAAATTCAAAGACCTTGAACTAAGTGTGAAGAGTAATTGAAAGTCATTTGATGAAGCAAAATGTATCCAGAAAAAAGGCCTGTTTCAATTGGCTTGGGCTGTTTCCTTATATCTTCAGAGACATTTATAAAAGTATTGAGTTAGCTGGAAGGAGCTTTGAATTCCAAAAATTGGAGCATTTGACTTTCCAGTAAGTCCCTGAGGAAGAATCAAGTGGAGGATGGGGGGGAGGCGAGAGGAGAGGAGGAGGGCCTTTTAGCTAAGTCTCCTTCATCTATCACCCCCCCCCCCATAAAACACCCACAGTTTTTGCCTAGAAGACAGACTTTCAGCTTTGAAGAGGACAGGATTTTGGAATTCCCATCTGTCCGTTAATATCTTCAATTTCATCCCCAAATCAGTTAGCAGCACTGCCTGCACTGGGAGTCAAGAACAAAGAGGAATGAAGATTCACCATCCTTAAGGGGAACTTCTTAAGAAGTCTACAAATGGGGGGATGGAGGGGGAGAATAGCTTCCAGCAACCAGGAACTATGAATTGTCCCTTTGCCACTTGAGTTTGCTAAGCTTGAGTCAACTTAATCCTGGACTCTGAATATGCTTGAGGGAGAATGAGTTGCAGACCTCTAGGGGTACATTTGTGCCAACTGTTCTTAAAGTACTGTTTTAGTAAATACCCCTCTCTAAAAACTGCTTAAATCTGGCTGACTAAATTGATTCTCAGATGATAATCTTGGGGGTCAAATACACAAGTAGGGGTTTAATGGCACTAGAGCAAAGATTCTGGGGTCTGTGAACTTATTGTTTTAATATTTTGGCAACTATATTTTGACGTAATTGGCTTCTTTTGTAATCCTATGTATTTTATACATTTAAAACATTACTCTTAAAAGGGGTCCATAGACTTCACCAGACTGCCAGAGGGGCCCATGAAACAAAAAGGAATTCCTGCTTCACAGTAATCATCAGAACAATTTGGTACTGGCTAAAAAACAGGGCTGTAGATCATTGGGATAGATTAGGTACACAATGAACAGTAGTAAATGACCATAGCAATCTTGCGTTTGATAAACCCAAAGATCCAAACTTTGGGAGCAAGAGCTCACTGTTTGACAAAAACTGTTGGGAAAACTTGGGAACAGTTTGGCAGAAACTAGGCATACACCAAAATTTCACACCTCATACCAATATAAGGTCAAAATGAGTAAATGACTTAGCATGAAGGGTGATATATCATAAGCAAATTAGGGAAGCATGGAAAATTTTATGGAGATCTATGGATAAGGAAAGAATTTATCCTCAAACAAGAGACAATCATGGGAAATAAAATGAATAATTTTGATTATATGAAATTAAAACATTTTGGCACAAACAAAACCAATGAAACCAAGATTAGAGGCAGAACAGGAGACTGGAGGGAGGGTGTATTTTTGACAAGTTTCTCTGATGGAAGCATTATTTCTAAAAGATACAGGAAACTAAATTAAATTTATAAAAATAAGAGTCAATTCCCAATTGATAAATGGTGAAAGGATATGAAAAAGTAAAGCTACCTATAGTCATATAAAAAAATGTTCTAAATCATTATTGATTAAAGCAATGCAAATTAAAAACAACTCTGAAATACCACCTCACACCTCTCAGATTGGTTAACATGGCAGGAAAGGAAAATGACAAATGTTGAAGGGGATGTGGGCACTTCCACTTGGTGTGACTGTGACCTGATCCAACCATTCTGAACAATAACTTGGAACTATGCCCAGAGGGTTATAAAACTGTGCATAGCCTTTGACCCAGTTATGCCACTGCTAGATCTGTATCCCAAAGAGATCAAAGAAAAAGGAAAAATACCTATGTGTACAAAAACATTTACTGCAGCTCTTTGTGTACGGTGGCAGAGAACTGGAAATTGAGGGGATGCCCTTCATTTGGGCAATGATTGAACAAGTTGTGGTACATGATTGTGATGGAATATTATTGTGTTACAAGAAATGATGAGTAGGATGGTTTCAGAAAAACCTGAAAAGACTTATATGAACTGATGCAAAGTTAAGTAAGCAAAATCAGAACCCTGTACACAGTAACAGAAATATTATAAGGATGGTCAACTGTGAAAGACTTAGCTACTCTGACCAATACAATGATCAAAGACAATTCCAAAGGATCCATGATGAAAAATGCTATACACTTCCAGAGAGATTGATGAACTCTGAGTGCAAACTGAGTATAATTTTTTCACTTTCTTTTTATTACTTTTTTTTCAGCATAGCTAATATGGAATTGTTTTTTGCATGATTTCACATGTATGATTGATATCATATTACTTGCCTTCTCAGTGGGTTGGGTAAGGGGTGGAGGGAAGGAGAGAACTCAAATTTTTTTTAAAAGATGTTTAAACTAAATAATTTTTTTAAAAAAATGAATTCCTGCTTCAAACCCTTCAAATCTTAAAAGGTCCTCCGCTAGTCAAAGGAGGGCAACAAAGAAGTTCCCAAGGCCACACACACACACACACACACACACACACACACACACACACACACTCACCTAGTCTGTCTCTTTGTTATTCCCCACTATCAGGATGCCTTTGGTTGCTGCCCTCATCTCTCCTTCTGAAAGCCAACATTGTATGTGCCACTTCTTATCTCTTCCTTCTGCTTGCCTCTTTCTTCTTTCTTGTCTCTCCAGTCTTGTGACATTTTCCTAATGCTCCTCAACTTTCTCACAAAAATCTGATCTCCAAGGGACATTTCTGGCCAAGGCCAGTACTCCTTCTCTTCGTTCAACAAACCAGGCAATTATAACATGGCAAGCAAAAGGGTGGCCCAGCATACAACCCACAGAAGTCCAATCCATCCAATTCAATTCACATTCCACCCCCATTCAACTCAGTTCATGTTAAGTCCTGAACTTAAGACACAGGGATACAGATTACATCTGCACTGCTTTCCCAAAATAGGTCATGACATGTCAAAGTGCGTCTTTCTATTTTTCCAATTGATCCCCAGCAGCAGCCCAAGTCAACCAGTTCATCCCCAATTGGTGAAATACAAAGTACCAAACAAAGGCTCACTGCCCTGCTACCCTGGTTACCTAACACCAGGCTAACCAGGGAACTCCCCTAATCAATCCTTTACACAGAGAAGAAGCACAGGGCTCTCCTACATAAAATTCCCTTCATTAATCTTTTGTATGACGTAAATCATATTGGTCAATGGGAAGGTGCTTCCCCAGGGCTAAGGTTGGAGATACAAAGAGAGGATGTGAAGATCAAACTATAACAGAAGTTGCCTCATGCAGGATGAAGCTCAAGCTAGCATGTAATCAAATCCTATAACTGGAAAAGAGGGTAGGAGTGAAGACATAGATTGCCTTCTGCCACACACACACACACACACACACACACACACACACACACACACACACTCCTTACTCCCAGCCCTAATACTTTAACATAAAGTGTTTCCTTGCCTCTGAATTTTGCATTTCAACTGCTCAAATGGATGATATCATGGGCAATGCTTCCAAACTGGGAAAGAATCAGACATTACAGCAATTGACTTGGCCAAGCAAAGCTGTCACCAGCCACACCCTCTCCTGCCCCTCCTCCCTTCCCTCTCCAGGCGTCTGGGTAGAGCTTTTATTATTGGACTCACCAAAGAACTGCCTATAGTCTATGAAGCCACAAACCTCCACCAGCATCACCCCTATCCCCCGTCTCCATGATCTCATCCCCATATACCTGTGCTTGCATTCCCATTAAAAATAGAAAATGAAGCAAGAGGCTATTCTAGGTCTTGGCTCTGGGGGTTGAGGGGGGTGAGTGGTTAGGAAGGGAGGTGCAGTTGCACTTAACTGCCAAAACCACAAAAATTAAATCAGTATCCTATGTGGTGAGTCCAGAACTTGCTACAAAGCCATGAATGATGAAAGGAAAGGCTAGTGCTAACAGGATACTCAGGGATGAAGGCTAACCCCCCAAGTGGATATTACAGGCATTTGGGGGAGATTTCTGTTCCCTCAGAGGAAGCCTATTCATCCTGACCATACAGACATGCCAATAGAGAAACTTGGAGAATTATAAGTAGAGTTGTTTGGCTCTGAGGAAGAGCTAGTCCTCTGGACAGGGTTCTGTAGAATATGATTTCAGGGACCTCTTTATTTCTTCCCTCCCCCAAATATCACTCACAAATACCTTCTCAGGTGAAGTTGCTCTGAATTCAAGAACCAAAGGGCTCAGTTAAAATACAATTATCTAAAAATGACACTGTGCACAGTTGTTAACAACCACGTGGAGTAATTTATCATCTTATAGCTTGCTGGCTACCAAAAAGGGGTCTTGAGAAGTTAAGTTCTGATGAAATGAAAGTGATCAGGAAAGGTCCGAAGAATAGGACCTAGATAAGGTGCAGAGAATTGGGCAGTGAGGGGTGAAGGGAAGGAGGAGGTGAGGAGTGTAAGAAGCCCTTGCAGGGAAGATTTTATTGTTGTTGGGTCATTTCAATCATGTTCAACTCTTTGAGACCCCATTTTGGGGTTTTCTGGGCAAAGATATTGGAGTGGTTTGCCATTTCCTTCTCCAGCTCATTTTATAAATGAGGAAACTAAGGTAAACAGGGTTAAATGATTTACCCAAGGTCACTCAACTAGTAAGTGCCTGAGGCTGAATTTGAACTCATGAAGATGAGTCTTCCTGATTCCATGTTCTATCCACTGAGCCACCTAGCTATAGGGGACATAGGATGTCTATAAGGAGGAGGGTAGTAATTAAAGAAAGATGGAGGAATCCAGAAAAACAAATTTCATCAACATCCCTACCTTGCCTAAGGTCAGACCTTGGACTAGAAGTTGGTAAGTTATGTGGCATGAGTAACTACTGAGAGGCACCAGAGAGGATTTCTGGAGGACTCTACTGTATACATCCTATGACATAGTGGCTAGAGTGTTGGACTTGGCAACAGGAAGACCTGGTTCAAATCCTGCTTAAATATTGACTAGTACCTGCTAGTAGGGTTCATAAGATTGAAATGAGATGAAGGTAAGGCTACTTTGCGAGCCTTCAAACATTATATAAATGTGAGATATTTTTTCATCTCCTTAAAATCTTACAATGTTGACTTCTCCCCTAAACCCATTCCCCTTCCAAACTTATCTATTTCTACAGAGGGCATACCTATCCTTCTAGCTATTATCATTATCAGCTTCTTGTTCTCACTCAGGTCATATATCCAATCAGTGGCCAAATCTTGCCATTTTTACCTCCCATACTATCTCTCACATCTATCCCCTTCTCTCTACTCCTAGCCACTCCTTACTTCTAGCCTTCATCACTGCCTCTCCCCCAGACTAATCCAATAGCCTCCTAATTGGTCTCTTTGCCTCCAGGGTCTCTGCTTTCCAATCCATTTTCTGCACAGCTGTCAAATTAATTTCCCTAAAGTCCTGGTCTGATCATGTCATCCCCTCCCCCTCACTCAATAAAGTCAAGTGGCTTCCAATTAAATATAAGATCAAATATTATCTCATCATTACCTCAGCCTTTTAAATTTCTATTTATGTGTAAGTTTTTAAAAATATGTCATTATTAGTACAGCAATATAATATATTATATAACATATAATATAAACTTATAAATATAAGTAAATGTATATTTGTCACAAAGATTTAAATATACATATAAGTATACATGTGTATATATCAACTATAGATACATATATAATATATGCATTGATCTTTAGTTTATATAATGTATATACATAACTCATTTTTAAAATTGAATTCCAAATTCTCCCCCCCCCCACTCCCCTCATGAGAAGGCAAGCAATTTGATATAGGTTATACATGTGTAGTCAGGCAAAACATATTTCCACATTAGTCATGTTGTAAAAGAAAACACAGACCAACATCAAAAACCAAGAAAAACAGAGAAAGTTTTAAAAAGTATACTACGATCTTTATTCAGACTCCACCAGTTCTTTCTCTGAACAGTTTTCATCATAAGTCCTTCAGAGTTGTTTGGGGTCGTTGTACAGCTGACAATAACTAAATCATTCACAGCTGATCATCTTTCAATGTGATTACTATGAAGAATGTTTTGTTTCTGCTTATTTCACTTTGCATCTGTTCATGTAAGTCTTTGAGGTTTCTCTGAGAGCATTTTGCTCATCATTCCTTATAGCACAATAGCATTCCATTCCATCATATATCACAACTTGTTCAGCTATTCTCCAATTGATGGGCTTCCCCTCAATTTCCAATTCTTTGCCACCAGAAAAGAGCTGTTATAAATATTTTTGTACATATAGGTCCTTTTTCTTTCTGTTTTGTTTTTTATCTCTTTTGGGATGCAGACTTAATAATGGTATTGCTAGGTCAAAGGTTATGCATGGTTTTACAGGTCTTTGTGCATAGGTCCAAATTGCTCTCTGGAATGGCTGAATCAGTAAATAAACTTTTTTTTTTAAAGAAGCCAAAGAATACTGCCCAGGCTTCCGGGGCTTCTACGGTAACAATCTAGTAGAAATGACCTGCAAATCAAGGTTGGAGTGAAGTAGAGTCTCAGGTAAGGAAACGTTTCATTTTCAAAGACTTAGACGCAACATAGAAAACAAAACACACAAATGCTGAAATTCTACCATCGGGTCATCTGGCTGTGCTACGTGACTTTCTGAAAGTTTATTTAACTTTGCTCCACACAACATATTACAGTTATTCCCTTCCATATTAGGACTTTCCCCATTGTGGTTCAATGTATTACAGGTCAGCACATAAAATTAAATGGGAATTTGGAGGGAGTTTTTCAGGAGCCATAGGCAACACTCAAAGCCTACTTGATGACACAAATTCTATGACCAAATACTTAACCCAAATTTACAATAAGATGCTGTAAACACTCTGTAAAAGAAAAAAAAATCAGACTTCTCTAGTACCTTCAAGGCAGGGCCAAAAAAATTTTATGTGGATTTTCCAGATCACAGGGCGGGTGGGGTATCCTTAACCCCTCAGAGATACCTGCAATGCTAACGAGAAACCCATACTTGGAGTTAATACAGGGGCTAACTAAATAAGGGACTAATAATAGTATAATAATAAGAGAATAAAGGGAAGCCTTCAGGGTCAGTGGAAACTGCCTAGGGAAGCCACAATACCTATGTCAAGGGCCCCTGCATTCCACAGCCTGGGAATGTGCTCCAAGCCAGGGCCTGTGTTCCCTGGCATGAAGAGCAGAGGGTGGGGAGGGGAGAGAAGAGGGAAAAGGAGAGGAAAAGAGAGGAAGGGAGAAGAGGAGAGAGAAAAAGAAAGGAGGGGAGAGAAGAGGAAAATAGAGGCCAGGAGGGGAGAGGAGGAAAGGGAAGCCTTTCCCATTTTGATTTCTAACTTTCATAAATCTATGATGACTGATATTCAGGCAGTAAAACTTCAACATTAGTCATCTGTGATAAAGCCAAGAGCTCTTGTCCCTCCTGACCATGACAGGCCGTGGAAGCCTCACTCAAAAGCCTCAGCCTGATTACAATACTAATGACTCACAGTTCGATGGATCTCTAAGGTTTATAAAGCAGCACCTGGAGAAATCAGACAAGAAGAGGGCTAGCAAGCTGATTTCAACCCAACAAAGATTTACAGGAGCACCTAGGCTGTGTGAGGTCCTGTGGGGAAGACAAAACAAAGAACTGACCCCATCTTTACCCTGGAGGAGAATCATTTTGAAGGGGAGAAATAATTCCAATAGCTCATAAAGGTAATTTAGTGAAAACTATATTACCAAAGAATATCAAAAGGTATGCAATCAGGAAGACAGACTATGTCAGGAAGTAGCTAGTTAGTTAATAGTCAACAAGTATTTATTAAGTACTAGGGAAACAAAAAAAGGCAAAAGACAGTCCCTGCTGTCAATGTCTAATGGACTCTAAGTCTAAATGAATATTAGATTTATAGTCAGGAAGTAGACTCATAGTCTGGAATGGCACTTACTTAATTGTATAATTGTGGGCAAGTGACTTCAAGTCTCCAGATCGCAGATTAACTTGCTTAAAGATTAGGTTATTAAAGGTTTGCACCTGCACCAAATCCCAGGTTCTTGACATAGGCGTCAAAATGTGTGGTATGTGCAATAAGTACAATTTGTAGGTCTCCAAAACGTGGTCAAGGGAAAGTACTTGATTTTCAGTCAGGTGAGCATAGACTTCAAGCAGGAAGAGACCTTAGCAGCCATCTTGCCCAACCCTCTCATTTTATAGAAGAGGAAACTGAGGCCCAGACTGGTTAAGGGACTTACCCAAGGTCACACAGGGAATAAAAAGCAGAATTAAAACCTAGATCCTGTGATTTTCCAGTCAATAATCTTCCCACTGTCCCATGTGCCTCTCCAAATTCAGGTCTGCTACATGTTTATGTGAACTTAGACAAATTCCTTCCCTCTCTGGACCTGTTTCCTCATCCATGAAAGGGGGGGAGAGTATTGAGCTAGATGGTCTCTAAGGTTCCCTCTAGCACTAAGTCCAAATCTTACCAATCTTAATCATACTTATTTTTTGTGGATCAGTTGTATGCAACTCTACGAAACTCCATTTAGGGTTTGCTTGGCAGAGATAATGGAGTGATTTACTATTTCCTTCTCCACCTCATTTTACAAATGAGGAAATTGAGGCAAACAGGGTAAAGTGACTTACCCAGAGTCACACAGCTAGCAAGTGTTTGAAGCCAGATTTGAACTCAAGGAGATAAGTCCTCTTGTTTCCAAGCCTAGCACTCTATCTACTGCACTACCTAGCTGCCCCAAACATTTACTAAGCACCTTTTATGCATCAGGCACTGGGGATACAAAAAGAGGCAAAAAACCAGCCCCTTCCCTCAAGGAGATCACAATCTAATGGGGGGAGATGCCAAGCAAACAAATATGCACAAATAAGCTACATCCAAGAATAGGAAATAATTAGAGAGGAGAAGGAAAGGTGCTAGCATTAGGAGGAATAGAGAAAGGCTTCCTGGAGAAGATGGGTTTTTAGTGAGGACTTAAAGAAAGCCAGAGAAGCTAGAAGTCAGAGATGAGGAGGGAGTGAATTCCAGGCACAGGAGCAGCCAGAGTTAAGAGATGGAGTGTCTCATCCAAAGAATGGCAAAGAAACCAGTGTCACTGGATCAAAGAGTAGATGTCAGGGAGGGAGGTATTAGAAGTCTTGAAAGGTAGGAGGGGGCTGGGTTATAAAGGGTTTCCAATGCATTTTATATTTGATCCTCGAGGCAACAGGGAGCCAGTGGAGTTTATTGAGTAGAGAACCCTCAGGTAAGGGCATGATATCCCATGTGAGTACAGAAGAGGAGAGGAGAGAAAAAGATAACCTGGGATCTAGGCAAGAGCTTGCCTAGTGGAGTTTTCCTCCTCTGCTTGATAAATTAGGACAAAAAAGATCACTCAGTATCTTTTGTTAAACCAAGGGAACAACTTTTTTCAAGTCAACAAATATTTAAATGCCTACCATGCAAAAGTACAGTGACAAGTGCTGGGGATACAAAGAAAGGCAAAAACCAACCTTTCCAACAGGAGCTAACAATTTCATGAGGGAGACAAGATGCAAATAACTGGTATGAACAAGATATGTAAAGGATAAATTGTAAGTAACTGCAGAGAGAAGGCACCAGAATTAAATCGAATCAAAAAGGTTTGCTTGCAGAAGGTGAGATTTTAAGTGAGACTTGAAGGAAGCCAGGGAAGCCAGGAGGTGGAGCTTCAGGGGGCAAGAATTCCAGCTATGGGGGACAGTCAGTGGAAATGACCAAAGCTGGGAGGTGGAGTACTTTGTGTGAGGAATAGACTAGAGGCCAGTGTCACTGAATCACAGAGTATGTAGAAGGCAGTAAGGTATAAGATTGAAAAGATAAGAATGCCTATTTATGTTACAGCTTAAGAGAAATTTTTACTTTCCTTTTATATTAATAACCAATTATTAAATTAGGATTAAGGTTTTTCCCTTCCTATTTCCTCATTCAGAAACCAATTATCTATAATTTACATTTTGTCCTAACTCATCACGCAGAGGAGGAAAACTCCATGAGGCAAGCTCTTGCCTGGATCCCAGATTATCTTTTCTCTCCCCTCCTCTCCTCTACCCACATGGGATATCATGCCCATACCTGAAGGTGCTTTGCCAAATGAAAGTAAATTTTGAAGGTTGAAACCTACCTAGATATGTTGGGGTTTACTAACTAGATTTCTTTCTTACAACCCATGCCTTAAACCCAATCTACTCTGGCTCTCACTGACTGGCCAGCCCAGTCAAAGTGAGAACTAGGAAAGACCTTAGCTTAAAAAGACCAAGGTCTCCCATTGCATCCTGGTCAATCTCCAGTCGTCCTGATCTATTTCTGGCCACTGGACTCAGATTGCCCAGGAGGAGATAGTGAAGCTGGTGACTCTGCACAGCCCTCCCTCACTCTAATCCAATTCACTTACAAGTCATAGCATCATCTTCCTGATGCCATGGGTTTCTTCTAGAACAGAGGACAAACCACACACAACCTTTTCTATTTGTCTATTCTTTGCTAAGTAAGTGACTGAGCACCAACCTCAAGGTACACATCTCCAGGCTTTGAAACACCATTTGAGAAGGGCATTAAGTGGTGCTGACTGGCAACTAGGGGAGTTCTTCATGGGGGAAGAGAAAAAGCATACTATTGATTACTAAGAAACATTTTATTACTATTTATTACTATGAGCCTGCTATGTGTCAGGCACCATGCTGAGCTCTTAAATATTATCTCATTTGATTGTCACAGCAACCCCGAACTATTATAACTCCATTGAGGAAATTGAGGCACACAGAGGTTATGTGACTTGCCCAACGGTCACATAGTTAGTGCCTGAGGGAGGATTTGAACTCAGGTCTTCCAGACTCCAGGCCCTATGAGCTGTCCTCTGCACCACCTAGCAGCCTATGATCATTGTGATAGGATCACTATCTATCAGGAATTCCCCTCTTCCCACCATCACATGGATAGAATAGGCTAATTTTTTCCCCAATAAAGCTGTCCTCAGAACTTGATTGGTCCAGAGGGCTAAGGCTCAAGGACCTCTGGCCCCCATATTGACATGGCTTCCTGGTTATATAAGGGCATAAAAGTCCCACCCACATGGAATTGGGGCCCTTCAGACTTGGCAGATGTCCCCACATCACAGAAGTCACTGTACCCTGTCCTGCTCACCAGATGTGTTTCCACATGGAGGTGATTGGGGAGGGGCTGCCAAGGGGCAGCAGTATCCTATTCTAAACTAAGTTATTAAATCCTCTTTTTAGATTTTTCTGTAAATATGTGCTAAGTCTTTTGCATCAGCATTTTTTTGTGTTTAAGGGATAAATACTTGTCCTATATCTGATTCATATTGTACATTTAATACCTTTTATTTTCCCCTTTGGGAAAACTTAGACAGGAATCAAAACCTAAGCTTTAAATAATTTGTCCCTAGGGTTCCAGGGTGGGAGGGTAAAACAACAAAAAGTGTAAGAAAAGGAACCTGATTCCTCTTTTGGGTGGTCAAGTTTCCCCAGGAATGAATGGGGTCAACTTATGCATGGGTCTGGAGTAGAATGGGAGGGGTTGCTGCACCCTCTCTCACTCTTCTCTACACATATATGTGTGTGTATGTGTGTGTGTATGTGTACGTGTGCATATTGTGTTCTCCAATGGAGTGCAAACTCATTGCGAGAAGGGGTTGTATCATTCTTTGTACTGGGAGCACCTAAGAGAGTGCCTACAAGATATAAGTAAATGCTTATAGCTTCATTCATTCATTCATTCATTCATTCATTGATATAAAGTGAATACTGATATGAAGTTAATACTAGGGAAGAGGCACTAGCAAGGCTAGGGAGATCAGAAAAAAATCTCATAAAAGAGGTGAGGTACAAGCTGGGCCTTGAAAAAAAGTAGGGGTCCTAAAGGACAGAAGGGAGGAGGTACTGCTTTCCATTCATTGGAGATGGCCATTACAAAGGCATGGAGACCAGGGATGAAGGGCCAAGTATGAGGAACAGAAATGAAATTGGTCAACAAACTTTTATTTAGTGCCTACTGTGTGTCAGGCATTGTGTTAAGCATTAGGAATAAAACAGGACCACACAACCTACAGCCCGCCAAAGGATTTCATGAGCTGCCTAAAATCCTTTAGCCTGCCACAAGTGGCCCATGAGATACAGATTGCACAAGCCTGCAATAAAAGAAACGTAAAAGATAATACCTCAAGGAGCTCCCAGTCTAATGGGGAGATGACACGCAAACAACTATGTACAAACAAGCTATAAATAGGATAAATTGGAGATAATTGATAAAGTGAAAGCACTAGAATTAAGGAGGTTCAGAAAAACTTCTTGTAGCTGGGACTTGAAAGAAGCCACGGAAGCCAAGTGGCAGAGATGAGGGAAAGCATTCCAGGCATAGAGGAGAGCCAATAAAAATTGCTGTTCCTTCTTCAGTTCCAAGAGGACCAATGATATCACAGGTCATGTCTTGACTTGCACATGAATTGGATTCAGGTAAGACAGAGTTGCATAAATTCATCATAAATTGCATAAATTCACTCTTTCTTCCATAGTCTTCGAAGTTCAGCGGCAAGACAAAAGTCAAGATGACTGGCGGTGGCCCAGGATACAGTGGATGACCTTGGCATCTGTGATATCTGCCCAAGTTCTAAGTGCTCCACAGTGCCTCCTTCAGCTGCCTTCATAGCAATTGGAATAAATTGTTCTCATCTGCCCATTCTTCCAGACCAAGTCTTCATATGCTTGGGGTAGACACCCCCCTAACTCACCAACCCCATACTCATTGGGGTCAATGAGTGAAAATACATGAAGTTGGGAGATAGGAGTGTCTTGTTTGAGGAACAGCAAAGAGGCCAGTATCACTGGATTGAAAAATATGTGGAGATATGGATGTAAGGTGTAAGAAGGCAGGAATGGATGGAAGCTGGAGAAGTTATGAAGGGATTTTACATTTGATTCTGGAAGTAACAGAGAGTCACTGGAGTTTGTTGAATACTGTGCATAACATGGTCAGATCTTGACTTTCAAAAGATCACTTTGACATCAGATCAGAAGATGGTCTAGAGTGAGGAAAGACTCCTAGGCAAAGCAGATCAGCAGCTTGCAGGTTATTGCAATAGCCAGTTTGGCTGGATGTTAGAGTGCAAGAAGTAGTAATGTATATTGAGGCTGAAAAGATAGCTTGAGGCCAAGTTATAAAGGGCATTTAAAACAGCAGGGGAGTTGGTATTTTATCCTAGAAGCAACAGAATTTACTTAGTATGGGAGTGAAATTTGGTCAAAGCTGTGCTTAAGGAAAATTACTTTGGCAGTTATATGGAGGATGGAGTAGTGTTTACATTTGCCATCTATGAATGGGACCTCACCTGTATGCCATGGAAATTAATTAGGTTCACTGAGGTTGACTGGGATTTCTCCATAACTAGAATTCCAACTTAGGTCATGGGATACAGTAGTAGCAGTAGTAGTAGTGGCAGTGGTGGTAGTGGTGGTAGTAATAGTTGCAGTGGAAGTAGCAGTGATGGTGGTGGTGGTGGTAGTAGTTGTAGTAAGAGTAGCAATGGTAATGGTGGTGATAGTAGTAGTAGTTGTTGTAGTAGTGGTGGTAGTGTTTGTAGTATAGTGGTAGTGGTGGTAGTGATAGTGGTAATAGAAGTAATAAAAATACCTAGCATTTACATAGACCTTTAAGATTTGCAGAGCACTTTACATATGCTGTACCACTTGATCCTCACAACAATTCTGTGAAAAAAGTATTATTATTATCCCCATTATAGATGAAAAAACTGATTCTGAGAGGCCAAGTGGCTTACCAAACTCTGGTTCCTCACATTCTTTTTATCTTCCCTTACTATCATCCAAGGACTTAGGGCTCTTTCCTAGGGCCTGTGGATGTGAGACTAACCCTTCCCTTCTGGTATTCTTCCTCAGTGATAATCACTGATAGCAACACTCTCTCAGGCCAGATCGAGAAATATAACTTTGGTAGAAGTGAAATGATTTGTCAGGGTATTAGAGAGACCATGCCCAATACAAGGTAGCCACAGTGTCCACCTTTATCCTGTTCAAGAGATGACCCTTACTTAGGCATCCTTAGGTTCTGGATCTCTATTTCCAATCACTTGAGTCCAAGGTTTTCTCTCCCTGAATATCCTAGAAATGTAAATTTCTTATCTATTTCTTTCCTACTTGAACTCCATCAGCTAGAACCCTTGGATTTAACTCCACCATCATCATACTCTCACTCAAGAACCTTCTCTTCTCCCCTCCCTCCTTTTTCAGCTTCCTATTGTGTGTTTCTCCCATTAGATTGTGTGTGTGTTCGTCCTTCATTGCCAAAGAAGACCATGCCATCTGAGAAATAATGACATGACTTGCACTTGACTTTGTTTTGAGTGAGGGAGGGCTGTGCAGGTCACCAGCCTTACTTCTCCTCCAGAGCCATCTAAATCCAGTGACCAGATATTCATCAGGATGACTGGAGATGACCCAGGATGAGGCAATTGGGAGTAAGTGACTTGCCCAAGGTCACACAGCTACTGAGTGTCAAGTGTCTGAGGTGAGATTTGAACTCAGGTCCTCTTGACTCCTGCACTGATGCTCTATCCACTGCACCACCTAGCTGCCCCTCCCATTAGATTATAAACTCCTTGAGGACCAGCAATCCTTTTCTTTTTCTTATTTGAATTCCCAGGGCTTAGGACAACGCTTGGTATACAGTAGGCACTTAATATTGTATTATATTGTAAAACACTCCCTTAGCTCCCCTAGCTATCAGAGATTCAGAAGTTCTACACAGGTCACCAGTTCCTTCCTTGGCACATGCTGAATTTGAAGCCACAGGCCTAATTCTTCTGAGTACCCAACTGCCCTATCCTCCATTTTTTTACACATAACCCTTCTCCTTTTTCACTAAAGAATGGGGGGAGGGGGTGTACTGATAATTATTTAATAATTGGCTCTTGGGTTGGAGTGGTAGGGAATGCACTCAACACACTTTTAAGGTTAATCTGCAATAGTAACATTTTCTCCAATACTTTCTTAAGTCTAGATAATCAGCAAAACAATATTCCTGATTTGTAGCATTTATTTCCAAAGTGTAAATGTTTGCGCTGAAAATAACAGTCTGGCCAGCTCCAGGACACAACTGTTTTTACACCTCTTTTTTCCACTGATACTAACAAGTCCTCTTCTGCTGTCCATCTGAGACCTAGTAGCTCCATACCAATGCACTGAACTCATCAACTACCTTAGACTTTTGAAAAGCTAAGTACAGAAGAATAGAAGCAAAGGCAGGTGATGGAGGATGAATACACAGGCACAGAAGGCCATTGATTAGGGAATAGCTCAGAATATCCTGGTACATGAATACAATCAGCTGTTACTGCACTCCAGGAAATGATGAATAAGAAGACTTTAGAGAAACATGGCAGAGCAACTTGTATGATGAAAACAACAACAATTTGTAGAAAAATAACTTTGAAAGAGCTCAGAAATCTGATCAGAGGAGAGAACAACAGTGACTTCAAAACTGATTGGGAAACATGTCACCCACCACTTGACAAAGAAATAATGGAGAAGAGGTTCAGAATGAAATAGACAGACAGTCAATGTGCTGATTTTGTTTGCTGGACTAACCATATGTGTTTCAAGAGAGGATTTTGATTTGGACATTGGTGGGGAGAAAGTAGGTTAGTAGGTCAGTGACAGATATTCAAGAAAAAAGCACATCTACAAATAGCTTTTTAAAATGAACAGAAAAAAAGTAAAAGTAAAGAAGGGACACAAACAAAATAGAAAACATTTTATATATGTAGATATACATACACATGCATGTACACAAATATACATATATATGCATATTTATATGCATAATTAAATCTATATTAATATATTAAACTATATATGTGCTTTAATATATGCTTATATAAACATATACTTCTTTAATATGTAGACATATAAGTATATACTTCTTTTATATGTAAAACTTACCCTAGCCCCTGTAATAAACCTGACTAAGAGTAAGGTCTACTACATTTTTCTCCCACCTCCGTGGTTCTCTGCTATCCTTAAAGGGGTTTGAGAGCATCAGGTCTCTGCCATAGGGCAGCTATGTGGCACAGTGGATTAGAACACCAGGCCAGAAGCCGGGAAGACCTGAGCTCAAATCTGGCTTCACACAGTAGCTATGTGACTCTGGGCAGGTCACTTAACCCTGTTTACCTCAGTTTCCTTGTCTGTAAAATGAGCTAGAAAAGGAAATGGCAAACCATTCCAGTATCTTTGCCAAGAAAACTCAGATGGAATCATGGAAAGTTAGACATGATTGAAATGACTGAATAACAATAAGAATTCTCTGCCATTGACATGAGCTCCTACTGATGTGTTCCTCCAATTCTAGGGGCTCCTCCAACCAGTTCTATTTAAACATTAAACAGTCAGATTAGCTTTTACAAAAGAATATTTGCTTCAAAGGTATATCAAAAACAAACATACAACTATTTCTCTCTAACACATGGAGATACAATCCCCCCATATACCACCTTAGTCTCTGGAGAGGTAAGGAGGGTCAGGTTTACAACTTAACTCAGTTCCTGTATAACACAGTTCCACCAAGTTCCAAATCCAAAGCCCCTTTGACATTGTGTTCTGGTATCCTGACTTTTCAGAGTTTACCTGTGGGTGGGCAGCAGCAACTCTCCTAGAATTCTGATTCTAAGGTTGCCATGGCTAGAGAGTCCAAGTCAGGGGACCCTGTCACTTGTACCTATGTCTAATTGTTTTAAAGATTCAATTTATTCCTTCTACACAGTCAAGAAAAAGGCTATTCCCACACCTGTGGTAGGGAATTCCAATTGTCTTCTCCCAAAATTAGGTCTCCCACCCTTGTGGGTGCTTCCACATTAGGTGATCTAATTATGTGAATGTTAAATTCCCAATAGGAATAGGAAGTGGATATATGATTTAATTGATGTAGATAACTCTTGTATGAGGAAATTCCCTTCACCAATGCAGGCCAGCATCTTCTCTGAAATTTTAATTTGTTTCCTAGAGAAGTGTCAAACACATCCAAGCTTTGCAGGCCTGAGTAAAACCCAAAACAAATTAAAATGTAATTGGGAAACATTTTTAACAAAATAGATAAAATACAATAGAACATCGATAATGTTAATATGTAGTTTTGGTGCCCAGATACTATTTGAGTTTGACACCACTAACCCAGAGCACTGAGGGGTATAAGTGACTTTCCTAAGGTGATAGAGTTAGTATGTATCAGAGCCAGGACTCAAACCCAGGTCTTCCTGGGATCGAGACTATCTCTGGAGTTAACTGTACTATAGAAAATCATTTTTTCAATGGGAAGACTTTCATAATATGTGCAGAATGAAGGAAGTAGAACCAGGCAGGAGGTAGGTGGTATTGTATATACAATGACCATAACAATGTAAACAGAAAACACAAAACACTGAAATGTAAAGTTGTATAATTATAATGCCTAAGTATGGCCCTGGAGAAAGTCTTAGGTCTCCTCTTAAGTATCTGCAGAGGCTGGGAGACTGTGGGCAGGGACCATTACACGTTCTGGCAATCATGATTGAATGGTTTTGCTGAACTGATTTTTTCCTGTTTTTAAATCTTTGTTGCAAGGGATGGCTTTATGGTTAGAGGAATGGGAGGAAGATTTTCAGAATGGAAAGTGATATAAAAACAAAAAATAGCAATAAGAAATAAGATTTTTTTAAAGCATGGCACGAACCTATAAGAATAGTATCAGAATCATTAAAGTTTGTAATGAACCTTTGCTAAGTACAATCAGAAGAGCTGGGTTGTTTTATTTTTGCCCAGTAAGTTATATTAAGGGAGAAAACTGGAAACAAGGGGAGTGTCCACCTATTGGGCAATATTATTGTGCCATAAGAAATTACAAAATGGATAGTTTCAGAGGAAGACTTCTATTAATTGGTGAGAAAAGTGAACCTAATTGGGAGAAAAAATTATACAGTGCCAACATTATCATGAAAACAAATTTTTGAAAGGCTTCAGAACTCTGATCAATACAATGATAAAGTATGATTCCAAAGGACCAAAAACAAAACATACCATACATCTCCTGCCAAGAAAGGTGATAGTTTTAAAATGAAGTATGAGCTACATTTTTAGATACAGCCAATGTAAGATTTGTTTTATTGAACAAAATTATTGGTAAAATTATGATAATAATGATGGGGAGAAGACAGAGCTGCTCAACTTCTATTCTGCCTTTTTTTCCACTGCCAAAGATCAAAATGATTTTTAGATAGGAAAGGTCAGAAGAAAAAAAATTCTAATAAAAATGCTAATAAGGGGTGGAGACCCATAATAATTAGGGAGATAATAAGAGAATCTCAAGCCATGCTTAATGAGTTTAACTTCCAGGACCCAGATGAACTACGTTCATTCTCAAATATTAAAAAAAGCTGGCAGGTGTGATGGCTGAACCACTATTTGAAAGATGATGAAAAACTGAAGAAGAGTCATAGAAATTAGAGAAGGGCAGATATCTCAATTATTTTAAGGAAGGAAGTAGAATCAGCAGATTCTTGGCCAGGGAGCTTGACTTCCATTTCTGATGACATTCTAGAATGTAATATTAATGGAATGGTTAAAAAGGAAGTGGTGATCACCAAATGAAAGTATGGCTTCATCAAGAATAAATCACGTGAGTTTAACCTCATTTCCTTTTTTTGACAGAGTTTTCTGATGTCTGTAAAAAAAATATGAGTGCTGACTGAATTCTTTCCCACACTCACCACATATCATAGGGTTTTTTCTCCTAAATGAGCTCTTAGAAATGTGCAGGACTGTTCTCTGAATGAAGCCTTTGCCATAGTACTTAGGTTGATAGGATTTCTCACTATGTGGATCCACTAATGACATATACCATGAGCTTTCTGATTAAACCCTTTGCCATGCTGATCATATTTCTACAGTTTCTCTCCTCAGTGGATTTGGTGATGAGTATGAAAACTTGACTGATAAATGAATTCTTTATTATGCTGATCACATTTATAGGATTTCCCCCACCGTGCATACTTTCTGATGCTCGAAAAAATCTTAATTGATACAGGAATTTTCTTCCACATTGATCACATTTATAAGGTTTCTCTATGTGCCCTCTCTGGTGCCTAGACAAACTTGATTGAAATCTGAATTCTCTACAACATTGATCATATTTATAGGGTCTCTCACCTTGTGCATAAAAACAGGAAATGATATATATATATATATATATATATATATATATATATCATTTGCCAAGATTTTAGCATAACATTTGACAAAGTTCTAATCTTATTCTTATGAATAAGGTAAAAAAGAATAGGCTACAATAAAAGCTGACATTTCTATACAGCTTTCATGTAAATCTATATATATAGCTATATATATGGATTTATATATTTATGTAAATATATATAAATGTATTACATATATTTATGTAAATCCATATATATAACTATATGTAGTTATATCTATATACCTATAAATATGTGGACCTATAGTTATATATAGCTTTAATGTATGCAGTGTTTTCATACATCATCTCATTCAAACCTCAACAATACTATGAGGTGAGTGCTTACAGATATTATTATCCCCATTTTTACAGAAGAAGAAACTAAGGCTGCAACACATGGGATCATAAAGAGTTAGATGGGCCTTTTAAGGCCATCTATTCCACTTCTCACATATTACAGATGGGTTCATTGTTTGGGTTTTGATGGTTCAGAGTGAGTATAAATAGTAATTGGTTCTGTCCTGGCCAGACACTCTGAGGGTCTTCCACCACCACCACCCCCTCAGATTGTGTGGAATTTTGTGAAGGCAGACTAGGCCATCTTTTACCTCAGTTCTTACCTAGTCTTTGATTACTGAATGTGTAATGCCTCAGACAAGTTGAGACCTGGAAAAGACCTTATTTTAAAGTCTCCCACTGCATCCAGGGCCATCACCAGTCATCTTCACCTATGTCTTGCCATTGGACTCTTATGAGTCTGGAGGAGAGAATGAAGCTGATGACTTTGCACAGCTCTGCCTCACTTTGACTTGCAAGTCAAAACATGATCCTGTGGATGTCATTGCTTCTCTCCGAGAATGATAGAGAAACAACAATATTACAGATGATAAAACTGAAGCCCCAATATATTCATTTGCCCAAAAGTCTCCTAGGTAGTAAGTGGGAGGAGCATGCTTTGGACTTAGGACCTTATATTTCAGTTCTAGCGCTCTTTTCTACTCTCAGGAAGGGTGAGACCTAGTCAGTCTCATAGTTAAGGTTCTCTCTTACCCCAAATATAGTACTCTGTCTATACCATACTATACTATGCCATACTATACTATGCCATACTATACTATGCCATACTATACTATGCCATACCATACCATGCCATACCATACCATACTATACTATACCATACTATACTATACCATACTATATATACTATGTTACCTCTCAGACTACATAATAGTACAGGTGGATTCAGGACTGGTTAAATGAACCCAAAGAAAAGTAATTATGGTTTGATGTCAACTTGGAAGAACACCCTTAGTTCAGTACTACAAGTTTTTGTGTTTAGCCCTATGCTCTTTTATAGTTTTATCTATGGCTTGAATAAAGACATAGATTGTCTGCTTATTACACATGCAGATAGCATGCAGGTAGGCAAGATAGCTAACATATCAAAAGACAAAGTCAGGACCCAAGAAAGTTCTCAACATGTTATAATCTGAAATAAAATTCAATAGGGATGAATGTAAAATCTTATGCTTGCACTAGTACAAAAAAATCCATTTTTAACTTAATGTCTCCATTAAATTTTTCTCTCCCTGCAAGATACAGGTCTAGCACCACCTTCTACACCAAGATTTTCCTGCTCTCTCACCTATTTAAATCTTCCTTCCCCAACCACCTTGCATTTATTTTATTTTTATTCTGTTTGTACTTATGTAGCAAGAGGCAGAATGATGCAATGAGTAGAAATCTAGCATCAGAACCAGGAAAACCTGGTCTCAAGGCCTGCCTCGAACACAAAATGGTGGGGTGACTGGGCAAGGCATGTAATCTCTAGTGCCCCCAGGGAATTGTAAGACTGGAAACTGCTGAACAGGTGCTGACCTGCACTGCTAGAAGAAGTTTCTTCATCTGGAAGTTCCCTATACCAATGAAATTACAGGGTCAGGCCCAATCACCTAATATTTAGGTAATGGGGGTTGTATGCATGGAGTCTGCATATAACTTCCAAGGACACACAAGGTTCATCATTAAATGGGCTTGTGTTTTGAGATGATCTATTGAGTCCTTGGCTCTTCCTGCTCAGTAGCCAATAAGGACTCAATAGATCTTTGAAAGGAGGTGATTCCCCACTCCCCACTCCCCACTACTCTCTTCTCATCCCATCTGCAGGTTGTGTATATATAAATATAATTCAGTAGTGGTTGCTGGGGAGCAAAGTTAGTTGAGTTTTTTTTTTAATCCCCCTTTCAACAGGAAAAAAGGGAAGAGAAGATTCTTCCCAGACCAAGCCTTTCTCTTTCCAGAGGATAACCTAAAGGGATACCTTTCCCTTTAGTCCCCACTTTTACCCAGAATGTACTTGTAAATATTTATAGCTAATACAAATTTTTTAATTTAATCTGTATTCTTAACATCTTTTCCATCACTTTCTTAAGTCCAGACAACCAACAAAACAATAGATCAAGCCCTGATTTATAGCATTTGTTCAAAATTTAACCACAAGCCTTCTTTACATCAGAGATTAAGAGTTTTACCTGAGACTTCCATGGTCTGAGCCATAATACTTAGATACCACAATGAGCTAATCTAGGGGCAAAATGACCCTTGGTCCATGCAGATCACTTTCCATGCTATTTGGGGGAGCTTATATGACAAAGTTACTAATAAAATTGTAATCATAAATTCTCTCACATATATCTCACTGTGCCCTCAGTTAAGAAAAAATCTCCAATATTCAGAGTTGGATTTCTTACACATTGAAATTCTGTGAATTTCCTGCTAGCTACTGGCATCCTCCATGCCCCTTTGCCCAGTATGGACTAAATATTTTCAGTCATTTCAGTCATGTCCAACTCTTCCTGACCCCATTTGGAGTTGTCTTGGCAAAGATACTGGAGTGGTTTTCCATTTCCTTCTCCAGCTCCTTTTACAGATAAGGAAACTGAAGCAAACAGGGTTAAGCAACTTGCCAGAGTCATATAGATAGTAAGTGTCTAAAGTTGGATTTGAATTCACGAAGATGAGTCTTCTGAATCCAAGCCCAGTATTCTATCCATTGAACCACCTAGCTGCCAGTGTGGACAAACTATATGGACATACAGTACACAATAAAGTCATGATTAGCCATGGTTTTTATATAAGGGAAAATAGAGCACTAATTAAAGTTGTAACATACTTAAACAACATAGACATTTAGGAGTTAAAAAAAGAGAGAAGGGAATTTGAAGGACATCACTAGTTTCAACAACCTGTGGGGAAGAAATAGGTCAGCTACATTCCTCCACAGGGTTCCTTCTGTAGAGAGACCAGCAGAGGAAACTACCAGTTGCATCAACACTTGTTGTCTGTTCCTAGTAAAGTGCTACAACCTTTTTGGTTGCCTCCTCTCTGATTGATTGCTTCTCTCCCAACTCCATCAAGGACTCTTCCTTTAATTCTACTGCTGTCTCTGTAGCCCAGCAAGCCAAAAGCTCCCACTGCCTCAAGCAATACTATCCTCTGGTTCAAAGATTGCAATGACATCGATTTCAGCCTCAGATACTTAACTAGATGTGTGTCCCTGGGCAAGTCATTTTGCCCGGTCTGCCTCAGTTTAATCTTCATTATCAATATTTTTCTCCACCAAGTCAAGACAATCAACAAAATAATACATCAAACCTTGATTTGTAGCATTGGCATAACCTATATTGAATTTCTTGCCTTCTCAAGGAGGGTGGGTGAGGAGGGGGGGAGGGAGAGAATGTGAAACTTAAAGCTTTAAAAATAAATGTTAGAGGTGGTTTTTACATGCAACTAGGAAATAAGCTATATAGGCAATGGGGTATAGAATTCTATCTTATCCTACAGGAAAATAGAAGGGAAGGGATAAGGGGGTGGGGTAATAGAAGGGAGGGCAGATTGGAAGAAAGAGTAACCAGAATACATACTGTTCTGGAGTGGAGGGAGGGGGAGATGGGGAGAAAATGTGAAATTCAAAATTTTGTGGAAGTGAATCTTGAAAACTGGAAATAAATAAATTTATTTTTTTAAAAAACCTAAAAGACATGGCATTTGAGGTGAATTTTGAAGGATGCTGTTGTTGTTAAGTCATTTTTCAATCATATCCAACTCTCTGTGACCCCATTTGGGGTTTTCTTGGCAAGGATACTGGAGTGCTTGGATTGTTGGATATACCTTGACCTGTTGCCCATTGGCCTGCTTCTTTTGAATTCTACCAAGAAAATGATGATGTTCATTCATTTCAATCATGTCCAACTCTTCATGACCCCATTTGGGACTTTCTTGGCAAAGATACTGGAGTGGTTTGCCATTTCCTTCTCCAGCTCATTTTACCTTTGAGGAAACTAAGGCAAACAGGGTTGAGTGACTTGCCTAGCATCACATAGTTAGTAAGTATCTGAAGCCAGATTTAACTTGGGAAGATGAGTGAACTCTAGGCCCACACTCTGTCCACTCTGTCATCTAGCTGCCCCACTTGAAGGATGCTAGGGATTCCAAAAGGTAGAGATTCCAGGTATGAGGGACAGTCTGTGCATAGAACAGCGCCTATTTCAGATCTGCAGATTCCCAGGATAGCCTATCAAATGCCAGACAATACTGCCTCTGAAGAGGTGATCCATAGTTTCCTCATTGCTGATCATGGCCTTTAATGGGAACTATAGCAACTGAAAAAAACCAATGGTCCTTTGAGATAAGTGCACAAATGGACTCACTCTAAAAGGCATCAAAGATGCTCCTGTCACCAGATCCTAAACTCTCTTTTTGCGGTTTTTTTGGCTCATGACATTCCTCTTGGGGTATGAGGATGGGGAAGGGGGATGAAGGTCTGAGTGATGAGACCAGCTCCCCATGATGACTAACTATAGCTTTGAGACGCGTCTTTCCATAATGAGACAGTCATCCGTGGTGGAAAAAATCAACTCCTTCTGCCAGGGGATTTTGTCTCTCACCAGCTGCAATGGCTCATCTTGCAACCACCCATTTTCCTCTTCCTCATTTTTTTAAAAGCCCCTGGACATCCTACTCTTATTAGTCTGGGTCTGGCTAGAAGCAGGATAACAAAATATTTGACATTATAAGGCAGATATATAGTCCACTGAGCTCAAGATTCTGTCCCTACAGGGAAGACCAAGGGGTTTATTGTAGAAACTGCATTGTCTTGTGTCAATCAAAGAGACTGTATAACCAACTTCTTTGGAAACCCTACCAAAGATGATGGGAAATCATCCTTGCACTGCAGTCTTTTTGAGGGGCTCCAAAATAGTTATAGTTGGGGACATTCTCCAAAATATTCTAGTTTCCCTAGAAATTAGTCTCACTGCACTATATAAACAGTTTCACTTTTGTTAACCATGGCATTTAATGAGATCTATGTGGAGTTTTTAAAAAGCCAATGGGTCCTTGAGATTCTTTTAAATATGGATTTGCTCTGAAGTACCAGATATGCTTCCCCACAACAGTTCAGAGACACAGCAGCTGACAGTGTCAATTTTAGAGTATTTCAGTTTTTAAGAACCAACAATTATTAAAAGCTTATTTCCTACATACAAGATGCTGTGCCAGGGATTGATGATAAAAAGATTAAAAATGACATAGTCCCTGCACCTCATAGAACTTCCTACCTATCATTCAATGAAACAACAGGCATTTATTAAGTGCCTAATAATTACCAATCAGTCACTGTGCTAGGCAATGGGACAATGGGGTTACAAACAAAAATGAAGGAATCCTTGATTTCAAGATGTTTACCTTCTACCTAACAGCATAAGGATGGAAATAGGGCCTGAACTTAGGATTTTATTAGTTAAGGAATGTCCAGGTGAGGAAAATTCTCTCTACCAATGCAGATTAGCACTTTCTCTACAATTTATAGCCTTAGAGAGATGCCTAGAACATTGATAGTTCAAGTGATTTGTCAAGATCACACAACTGGTATGTGTCAGCCACAAACTGAATCCAGGTCTACCCTTGCTTTGAAGTCTGTTCTCTCTCCATTAGGTCATGCTGCATATTCACACTTGGTCATATGACTATGATCAGAATGAAATATTTTCCAGATATATTACTATATCCTCTTTGCCATGATTTTATTTAAAATTTTTGTATAAATATTGATTATTGATCTATAATTGCTCTATAATTCTCTTTCTCTACTTTGTCTCTCCCTGGTTTAAATATCAAAACTAACTGCATCTCATAAAAAGAGTCTGGTAGAGAGTACTTTGTGTCTATTTTTAAATTTTGTTGAACTGCATATGTGTCATTGGCAATATAATGATTAAAAATATAAATAGCATCTTTAACATTATATGTAATAGTATATTATATATGATTATGCCATATAATCATATATGACAGCATAATATAATATATTATGCTATCATTTTAATATGCTATATAATAATATATTATCATTATAATATAAATGTTACCTTCTATGGCATTATTTCTATTATTTGTCCTTTGACGCATTCAATATTCAGGGTGCATTTTTATTTTATCTACCTTTGGAATCAAACTCAGTGAGAGAAATATTAAGGTCTTCCAACCACTATTTTGGTGTTCTTGATCATGTTTTTGTAATCCATGTAGCTTCTCCTTTAAGAGCTTAACTACAATTCCATACATTTAATATAGTTCTTTTTTCATTGTCCATGGTTCCTTTAAGCATAATGTGGTTTCCTAATTTGTCTCTCTTGACGTTTTTACTGTTGCCTTATCTGAGACCATGACTGCAACTCCTGCTTTTTAGCACTGTCTAAAATATAGCAAATTTTGTTCCACCTTCTCGTTTTCACTCTCTATATGTTTCTAGTGTGTTTTACTATATATATTTTACATATTTTGCAGCAAAATGGTTGGGTCATGTTTTCTTATCCATTCATCTATACTTTCTATTAAGGAATCTAAGAGACATAAACGATAGAGAGCCGGCCTCAAAGCCAGGAAGACCGAGGTTTGAGTCTTGCCTCTGCCATATACCAGATGTATGGATTCTGACAAGTCACAGCTTCTCCATATTCCCAAGCAACTCTCTTAAGATTATAAGTTTCATGATTGTATGTGTATATCTTATATAAGAATGCTTGCTGTCTTGGAGAGGACAGGGGGATGAGAGGGAGGAAGAAAAATTTGGAACTTAAAATCTTATAAAAATGAATGTTGAAAATTATCTCTACATGTAATTGGAAAAAATAAAATACTATTGAGAGCAGAGAAGAAGATTATAAGTTGCAGAGCAGATGATCTGCATTGATAGAGGAAATTCTTCACTGAGTACTCCCTACCCTGATGAAACCACAGGTCTGGTTAAATTAATAAATGAGTGGATGGAATGAATAGATGGATCGATAAAGAGGGATAAATAGATGAACAGATAAATGAATGAACAAATAAATATTAATAAATTAAATTATAAATTAAAATAAGTAAATGAATGAATAAAAGATGAGAATTATTCCCTGAAATATTCATTCACTTTTTTCCACCAACTCTGTTCTTTATTTTCCCCATCCATTCCCTGACATATCCATACTACGCATTCTGCCTTCCAACCTCCCCCAGGACTCTGCACTCTGCCTCTGTATCTCCCAACTCAGATAGGCAAGTTTTTGTCTTATCTTATTGAGGAGGGGAGGTCACTTCCCTCCCCTTCCTCACCCTAAGTGAGAACCTGCATAGACCTAAAGGGGCCAAGATCTCCCAGTGCATCCTAGGCCATCTCCAGTCATCCTGAAGAATATCTGGGCACTGGATTCAGATGGCTCTGGAGAAGTGAGACTGGTGACCTGCACAGCCCTCCCTCACTCAGATCAAAGTCAAGTGTAAGTCATGTCATCATTTTTCTGATGGCATGGTCTTCTTGGGCAACGAAGGACGAACACGACAACAACAACAACCATTACCCTTTCACAAGGTGTCTTCACCCATTAAAATGTAAGTATTTTGACAGTAGAGACTATATTGCTTTTTTTTTTTTTTTTGCTTAGCACAATGCCTGTGACATGCTCTTCAGTCATTTGTCAGTCATGTCTGATTCTGTTAACAAAGATATTGGAATGATTTGTCATTTCCTTCTCTGGCTCATTTTACAGATGAGAAAACTGAGGCAGACAGGGTTAAGTGACTTGCTCAGGGTCACACAGCTAGTAGTGTCTGAAGCCAGATTCAAACCCGGGAAGATGAGTCTTCCCGACTCCAGGCCTGGCACCCTGTTCACTGCACCATCTAGCTGCCCTTTTTGAGGGTAAGAGCTATATTTCTTTTTTTGTGCATATTTGTTTACCTGGCACTTAGCAAAGTGCCTAGAACACAGTAAGTACTTCATAAATGCTTATTGGCTGATAGAATTAACTTGAAACTTATATATTTTAATGACACTGTAATGACAACTTTGAAAGATTTAAGAACTCTAAGCAATGAAATGACTAATCATAATTACAGAGGACCTATGATGATGCAGGTTACCCACCTCTTGACAGAGAATGATTGTAAACAGACATTTTTTGGACATGGCCAATGCAGCACTGCATATTTGTCACAGGAGTTTGATCTTTATTTTTTTTTCTACAGGAGAGGTAGATAAGACAAAATATATAGTATAAAATATATAAAATAAACATAAAATATATAATAAGAAATTTATATATTTTTCAAGTTGCAAACACAATAGCCACAACAAAAAAACCAAGAGATCATAATAATTCACATTTGGTTACAGGTGGTGACATAGCAAGAGAACAAGATGAGAGATAAACTCAGTGGAACCCAGCAGTGACGACGTTTGTCTGCATGATCCTTTGATGTTTCTTAAATTGGGTGATTTTCTAGTGTCCCTTAAATCTTATCTCACTATTTGGGGCCTAACTTAAAACTTTGACTTGTGACACAGTTTTAATTTTCTGTGGAAATTTACTAGCTGTTTTGCTAAAAAAAAAATAAAAAAATCTCCATGCTTTGGCCTCCCTTGAATGTTTACTCTGATAAGCTATCATCCCTGGCATAAAGCCAGCACTGCCAAGGTGGCCCCAGAGATGAGACAGTGGGCAGCCCTTCACCACATTACATCTGTAGAGAAGGCCTATAGCAGTTAGGATGTTCAAGGGGAAATGCCCTACTCTTGCTTTGAGACCAAAAACAAATGCCCCTTCTTTCTCTGAAGTGAGGAGGAATGCAAAAATGCAAAAGGAAGGTGGCAAAATTGGGGAATGCCCAGAAAAACAAACACACAAACCCCCAGGCAGTGGAGCAATAACTGACAGTCCCTGGACAGCTTGATTATCTCACCCTCTCAGCAAATGACTAGAGATTTCCCTCCTTGTCTCTCAGGGATCACTTAAGACCCTTTACAATACATCCTCATCTCCATCCCACCAAGGCTTTGCCATTCTTCCTCTCCCCTGTGTCCAATTAGGTTTCACTGGTGCTTCTAGAACCACCAACTGCTGGTGGTGTTAAGTGTCAATGCACCATCAATAAAGCCTCCTGCAATAACTTAGAATCATCTCTTCTTGGCAGAGGGCTGCTAGGTGGCCCAGTGCATAGAGTGGTGTGTCTGGAGTCAGGACGACTAATCTTCCAGAGTTCAAATCCAGCCTCAGACACTTAGTGGCTGTGTGACCCTGGACAAATCACTTCACCCTATTTATCTCAGTTTTCTCATCTGTAAAATGATCTGGAGAAAGAAATAGCAAACCACTTCAGTATCTCTGCCAAGAAAACACATAGTGGGGTCACAAAGAATCAGATAGGACTAAAACAACTAAAAATCATCATCTACTTGGCAGAATCCAAACAAAACAGGCAACAGGTCAAGCTAGGGCCATGGGTACCTCCAACAATCCAAGAGCCATTGACCATAGCTAGGACTAAGTGCCCTGACCACTGCACCTCTGCAGATAGAGAACTGGATCTTCAATGCATTCTTCCTGAGAAAGAAAAAAGAGTCCAGCCACTTAACCACATGTTCCAGTAAGAGGAACTGTGGCACACCCTCCTTCTTGCTCAAGAACTGTTATTATGAATAGAGATCACTCAGTCAGATAGTCATACCAATGTCCCAATGAGCATCATGCTGTGATTCAGGATTCAAATGCAAGGGGTGGAGGGTCTTAAACTCAAGCCTCAGCAACAAGGAACTCTATTTCCTTTTATATCTCTAGGATATAACTCTATTTCTTTTTATATCTCTGACCACTGAGCTTGGGTAGTAGGACTTCTCAACCTTACCAGGGCTATGGTCTGAGCCACATGTTTAAATAAGAGGGAATTAATCCCCATTATGATCAAGATAAGGTAACTAGCCTCCAGGAAGTGTAAGTGGTACTGCCACTAGCAGCTAGGTGGCATGAGGGCTTGCTGAACCCCCTTTAGGGCTGCTCCTCTACCTTTGGTGTCCAATAGATCACTCATTTCTCACCTGTGGCTCCAAGAACAAACCTTGGTTTTGGTTTATACTTAATAGTATTCGTTTTGTAGGACACCTCAGAAATAGGCAAGTGACACAAATCAGGGCTTGATTTACTGTTTTGTTTATTGGCCAGACTTTAAAGTGATGAAGAAAACTTAATAATGCAGATTAAATTATAAAGCATGTCATGGGGACAAGGTTTTGGAGGAGGGAAGTTGTTTGTTGTTGTTGCTTGTCCATTTTCAAAGAAGACCAATGACATCATGGGGTAATATTTTGACTTGAATATGAATTGGATTTGATTAAGGCAGAGTTGCACAGTCATCAGCTTCACTCTCTCCTCCAGAGTCATTAAAAACCAGTGGCAAGATAAAAGTCAAGACAACTGGTGATGGCCCAGCATGCAGTGGATGACCTTGGCATCTTCAATGTCTAACAAAGCTCTAAGGGCTCCACAGTGCCTGCTTTGGTCACCTTTATGGCTGTTGGAACAAATTATTCTCATCTACCCATTCCACTAGGGGAAGTCTTCACATCCTTGGGGTAAACATACCCTAACTCACCAACAGGTTTGAGACCCCTCAGTCACCCCTGTCAACCTGGTTTAGCCCATCTGGTTTTACTCAGATGTGGCCACTGTATATCTACAGCTTTTTGGAGCCACAGGTGAGAGTTGAGTGATCTATTCAGCAAGCCCTTATACCAGAGGTGTTAGTCCTCCTTAAACACCCCATATACCTCATAAATGTTTGTTAAATACCTATCAGCACACCTGACAATAGATCACCATGACATATAACAATAGGCTTTTGATAACCTTAGTTGTTACAAATACTCCACTAAAGCCTTGCTCTGATGACTCCTCATAGCATGAAGATAATCCTGGGATCTTGAAAACTAATCCCACAAGATTCTCACAAGATACTAGCCCAGAACGTTTTACCAGGCTCTAAAAGCTTCTAGGGTGGGCCTAGCAATGTACTATATGTCTTCTACCCAAGAAGCAGCCTGGCTAAATGCAGAAAGACTCACTACACCAAAGGTTATCCTTTAAGTGATCATGTACTTCTTTCAAGCACCATTTATGAAGGTATAGAGGGGTCTCTATTTCCACCAATAGACAGAACATCCACAACAATGAAATTAGAGATCTTAGAAAGTCTGAAGTTCATAGAATTATAGGCTTTAGAGACAAAAGGGACTTTATCATCTAATCTAGTCTAATTCTCTTGGTTTTTTTGTTTGGTTGTTTGGTTGTTTTTATAGATGAGGAAACTGTGGTTCAAAAAATGGTTCAGATCACACAGTAAGACATAAAACTGGGATGTAGATCCAGTTCTAATTACAAATTACACACTGAGCCAATGCAATAAGCTATATATGGTTCTTTTGTATTTGCAACTGTGTGCAAGCATGTATGTTTGTGGTTCTTCCTGCGGAATATGTGAGTTGGTCACTGAACTCAGGTTGAAAGAGGAAGACAGGCTAAAAAGAGGAAGACATTCTTAGAGTATAAAATAAACAGGTCAAAAATCTACAGAAATCCTTTTTGGAACAAGCAGGCAATATTTCATCAAAGAAGAGTAAAGGTTGATAATGGGTGCACAGTGTTGGATTATCAAATGTGACTAAAAGAGGATTATTTTCAGATAATACCAATGAAATGACCAAGATACAAGAATGAAACCAAAAGACCCTCCATGAGTGACATCTACATAAACTGAACCAACAATATACTGACAAGGAAGTGTTGAATGACAGCTGAGTCATGGAGATGTGTTGGTGGAAATGGAGGAGTGTTATGATAGTAATTGAAGATCTGGTGATTTCTACCAGAAATTACTGACGGACTCAGTGATCAATGTAGGTTGTGCGAGAAAATGGCAGAAATTATGCAACATATCACTTCAGGCTATAAAAATTTAGCACCTACCAAATGCCTAGCAAAATATGACCTGATAGCTGGAACTATAGATCAGAAACTTACTATATTTCACTGACCGAGAGAGAATCAACACATCCCCATACTACAAATGCCTCAGAATATCCTGGCAAATTTAAGCAATAACTGCTCGAACCATATCTTTATCAAAAACTAAATTGCTTTCCATAATCACCTAGGCATAACATTGAGACATAAAAACATGACAACAACCTTTTTTGATAGATGTCACCATAACAAATCCTCAAAATCTCCAGGTTATATGGAAGAAAAAAAATCTTTCAATACATAGAGACCTATCAGAGGATACTGAAATCCTCAGTAAGAGGATGAGGTACATATCCTATTGTCCTGTCTGCTCCTAGAACTGTACTAAAGATGCTTTCACTGAGCCTAAAGAGGATGAGCTGACATTTTGATCATTGCATTTAATTACAAAAAAGCAATTATTTGATCCATCTGTTCAATAATCCATTGAAGAATAATTTTATATGATGATCTACAGTTGGCAAAAGACTTCCCTCAAACAATCTTTGAGGTTACAGCTCAAGTATCGTAATTCCCATTTCACAGATTGTAGGATCATTAATTTAGGGCTGTAATGGACCTAGAAGCCATCAAGCCCAACCCCCACATTTTACAGTTAGGGAAACTAAGGCACAGAGAAGTAACTGACTTGCCTAGGGTAACACAACTAGTGAGGGTTTGTGAGGGAACTTCAATCCAAGTCTTCTTGACATTTCAGTCTGGAGCCCTTCAGAAGAGGAAGCAAAATTGCAGAGAGGTAAAGTAACTTACCTAGGGTTATATAGCTAGCAAGTGGGAGAATCAACACTGAAATTCAGTAGTCTTTCTACTAATCCATGTTGTTTCTTCATAGCTTATGTTATGGACCTGACAATATTAACTCTTCCACATTACATTAACTAAATTACAACCTCCCTGGGAGTCTTTTCTTCTTTTGTATTCTCTCCTCCACTCACAACCCTCCAAAAACACCTCTAATAGAGATCTGGACTCAATAAATCCTTGTTGAGTAAAGAAATGAATGAATGAGCTAAGGAAGGAAGGAAGCAGTAAAAGAAGGAGGGAGGGAGGAAAGAAAGGAAGGAGGAAGGAAGGAAGAAAGGAAGGAAGGAAGGAAGGAAGGAAGGAAGGAAGGAAGGAAGGAAGGAAGGAAGGAAGGAAGGAAGGAAGGAAAGAAGGAAGAAAGGAAGGAAGGAACTAATGCATGAAAATCAAATGTTAGAAAAATGAATGAGAATATGACATCTATGCTAAGAAAGAACAGAGTAGAAGACACTTCTGTCTAAGATCAGTAGTGCCATCCTTGCAGACACATAGAGCATCATATGTTTTGAGTTGAAAGGGAACTTAGAAATAAAATAGTTCAACCTCCTCATTTTTCAGAGGATGAAAATGAGACCCAGAAAGATAGAGTGATTTGTCTGAGGTTATATAGGTCTCACAGGATGATGGAATCTCAACACTGGAAGGAATCTCAGATTGGGACCATCTCCAAGCATCACCTCAACAACCCACCCAATAGTGAGAGGAAACCCCACTACATTCCATAGAAGCCAACCTCATCCTTGGATAGTTCCAACAGCCAAGAAGCCTTGCCCTAGACAAAACCCAAATCTGCCTGTTTGGATTAGTTATCCATTGCCTCCAGTTCTGCCTAATTACTCCTTGGAGAGACTGTTGCAATTCCTTTGACTTCATTCAAAAGAATATAGTTTTTTTCAAAGCATCTTAAAGTATCTTCCTTTTATCTTGAGTTTGAAGATATGATATATCTGGTATTTGATGTAAAAAAACACGTTTACTTAAACTATGGTCCCTCCAATCAAGGGCTAACTAACCCTTTAAAGGTAGGCCCATTCTAGGTTTACTACAATTTCATGTTATCTAACTAAACAGTGCCCTCACAGCAGCACAAAGAGCATTCAGTTCATCCCCACTGACTTTTGCACTTTCCACATTAATAATTCCAAACCTCCTCAAGCTCCCAACTCCATCACCTCCCTCTTCTCTCTCTCTCTCTCTCTCTCTGTCTCTCTCTGTCTCTCTCTCTCTCTCTCTCTCATTCTCTCTCTCCTACCTGCCCCTCTGTACTGAGTAATATCACCTCTCCTCTACAATTTAAAACCTCTCTAACTCTTCATCTCTCCTCACTTCTTTCTCTCAGGTCTCAGAGGATAAAGTAGGCCTCCTCTTTGTCATAGAAAACCCTTTTAATGGTGCCTTTGAACCCCCTTGATGTCATCTCCTCCAGGAATCATCTTCTTTCTTTTCCACCTTTCATTTTGCCTTCTTTGTTAGCTCGCACGACCAACAGATAAGTTCGGGTCTCTTTTATCTTTAAGAAGCAACAAACCAACCCAAACCCCACTTTCCCTTTAACAACTACTCCTCAAACTATCATTCTAGATCTCTCCTCCCCTTTACTGCTTTACCTTCTAACAAGCACAATCTATGCCGACTGCCTCTGCTTCTGTATCACATACTCACTTTTTATCCTCTTCATTCTTGCTTTTACTCCACCATTCTTCTAAAGTTGTAGTAATAGGACTAATATCTACTAGCAGTTTCCCCACAATACAGGTTAGACCAACCCCTCCTCCTTCCTTTCTGAGTCAAGGATTAGTTTTCCCTAAAAGAAGAGAGGCAGATAGATGGTAATGGTGGATAGAGCTCTGGGGCTGGAATCAGGAAGAATCATCTTCCTGAGTTCAAATTAGACACTTACTAGCTGTATGACCCTGGGCAAGTCACTTAACCCTGTCTGCCTCGGTTTCCTCATCTGTAAAATGAATTGGAGAAAATACTTCAGTATCTTTGCCAAGAAAAAACACCAAATGGGGTCACAAAGAGTCAGACATGACTAAAAAAAGACTGAATGACAAAAGAAGAAGCAGAAGAAGATAAAAGCAAGGGGGAAGGGAGGATCTAATTAGCCCCTGTTTCTCCAACACAGATTCTTTCTCCCTACCCCCAACACAGAGTAAGTCCTGGCTCCTCCTCCTTCCTTCCTGTGACAGGACCTTACTCTCACTAAAAGGAGACAAAGCTATCTTCCCGGGTCAACTTGACTAGCTTCCTGGTCACCTAAGGACATTAAAGGCATTCCACATGCAGTCCAGGCACCTGCCATTTAATGGATTTCTTCAGATAATGAAAATCATCACGTCCTTCATCGTATCCTGGGCTGCTCACCAGATGAGTCTCCAAATTCTCTCTCCCTCCCACTCCTTCCCACACACACACACACACACACACACACACACACACACACACTGAGAAGGCACTTCTAAGTTACTGAACAGTTTATAAGAGGAGGTTTATTTGGCCCTAACAGAGAAAGTATCTCACCAGGGATACTACACTGGCAGCTGCTTTCTCATTCTCCATGATTTTTCAGAGATGAGGAAGTAATTCAGTTATCTTATTTGCCAATTCTTTCAGAACCCACGGATATGATTCTTCTGGTGGATGATGAACTTAGGGTCAGTGAGGCACTCCATTATTATCTGCTTACTTATTATCTACTTAAGCTAAGTAACGATCTTATATTATCTCCTCCCCTATAAGATAAGCTCCTAGAAAGTGGGAGCTGCCAAATTTTTGTCTGTTTTTATGCCCAACACCTAGCACAATATCTGGCACATAGTAGGCACTTAATAATGTTTGTTGATAGATTACTTAACTTGGTTTTCAACCCCCCATTAACCATCTTTATTCTCTCCATCCTTTCCAGAGGTACCGTTGCATAGTGGTTTGGGTTGACTTTGAAGTCAGAAGAACTGGGTTCAGGTTCTGCCTCTTATATACACTGGCTATATGACCCTGGGCAAGTCACTTAACCTTTTTGTGCTCCAGGTAACTCTCCAAGACTGTAAGTTGAAGAGAAAGTACAGTCTTGCATTGTGAAAAGGACTTCTCTCACTGGGAGTTCCCTAGACTGACGAAATCACAGACCCATTCTTTATCCCTTTCTAAGTTAAAGGTCATTCTCCTTGGGGGGAGAGGAGAAATCCAAGTGTTCTCTCCTTCCTTTCATTTCTTAGACTGCATAATCTAGAACACAGGCTCTTGACCTTTTTTTTTTTTCTTGACCTTTTTTATGTGTATCATTGGAACCCCTTAAGAAGCTTCCATGAACCCCTTCTAAGAATAATGTTTTAAATGAATAAAATAAAATGCATAGGATTACAAAGGAAGTAGGTTATTTTGAAATACAATTGTCAGTTTTTTTGTTTTGCTTTTTAAAACAAGTTCATGCACCCTAAGTTAAGAATCCCTGGTCTAGAACTGTCTGTGTTAGCACTTAGGTGATGTTCTAAGTTGCATCATAGTTATATATGCCTTATCCTTATCCTTTGATTAGGAAGTAGACCTAATTTTCTACTACTCCCTAAAACCAACCATCTATTGTAGTCAAACCAGTCTTCTCACTGTTCCCCATATATGCTGTTACTCATTTCTATCTCCATATCCCCTTCCCTAAAATACTCTCCCCCTGCTCTACTAATCCACATCTTTTTTGTTCAATGGTGACTTCATGATCCCATTTGGACTTTTCTTGAGAGAAATACTGGAGTGATTTGCCATTTCCTTTTCCAGCTTACTTTACAGATGAGGAACTGAGGCAAACAGAGTTAAGTGACTTGCGCAGGGTCACACAACTAGAGCAGGATGTCAATTTATAAAAATGAGTCTTCCTGACTCCAAGCCCCATTGTGCCACCTAGCTGCTAATCCAAGTATTACTCACCTTTTAATACTCAGCTCATCTTAATTCCTTCAGTAAGCCTCCAATTTATACTGATTACTGGCTTTTCTGAATTCCTGTTGCCTCTTATAACCTGTACTACAGTTTACCATTTCGCTGTATACCATTTTGTATTGTCCAATTGTTTCATGTGCATTAATCTCATGTCTCCACCTATATTGGAAACTCCTTGAAGAGAGAAACCATATGTCCAAGAGACCATGCTACGGAAATACAAAATAGTCTAAGACACAACTCCTTTCCTCAGGGAGAATACAAAATCTCCAGCTCATTATTAATTATCTGTGAGTGTGAACTTAAGCAAATAATTTAATGTCCCCAAGTCTCCTTTTCCTCATCCATGAAATGAGTGAGATGGACTTAGATGACCTTTAATGTCCCTGGCTGGTCTTAAATTCAATGATTCTATATTATTTCATATTCCTTAGTGTCTAGCACCATGTCAGATCCAAGCACTCAATAAATACTTGTTGCTTTCTTAATTGATTGATCTGTCTGCCTTAGATCATTACTGGGCTCACAGCCTGCCCAGCAACAAACTAAAATTGGAATGGTAGTAGAAAAAAAGCTGGCCAGCTGCCTTCTTGACTGCCTGATTACCTCCCTTCAGTCTAAGGGCATGAGATGCATTTACTTGCTGAGCAGATTTTGTGAGCAAGTTCATACTGCCCATAATCCTGGGGCAGGGCGGGAGTGGGATGGAGAAGGCTGCCAGCTGGGGCCTCAGTCAGCTTCTGACATTTTACTTTGCTCTAGCCCCCTCAAGTGCTATTCCCCCCAACCCTGTTGCCAGAAATGAGTGGAAAATGCCATTTGGCAACATTCTTTATTCACTGAACTTTCTATAGCCACAGACATAAAGGGCTTGAGTTCCAGCTGTCTGATTAAAAACCAGGACACCCAAAGTGGGCATCACCTTCCAGTCACTAGTGTGGCCCTCGTCTAAACAGGTGCAATTGTTTTAGCCTGCATTTTCCCTTTACCATATTTGTACAAAGGAGTGCCAGTCTCCAGATGTCTTTCCAGCAGAGAACCGAATCCTACCCACTTTGTGAGTACAAAGCCAGATTTTCCTGCCCTCATGCCAGTTGGCCCACCAGTCAAACAGCCTTTGCCCAGCTCCTGTTCCTGAGCTTTTTACAGGAAAGGTCTGGAAAAGCAGGACTCATAACCCAAAGAGTCAGAGCAAGAAACTACAGTTACAAACTAGGTAAAAGGAATGTGGTAACTATCATAGGACTTTTAGGCACAAGAGATGCAGGATTGGGATGAGTTCCCATAGAGCAACTTTTGGAAAAGTTACTGAATTTCCTCTTTGTTTACAGAGGACCCATGCAACTTTTGCAATAGCTTTTATGGGGCTTATCTGTTTGTTTGTTTTGAAAATGAAGGTTTCTGTAGTTGCATGATTTCTTCAGATTATAAAGAGTGCCTTGCACTGAATGAAAACAAAAGACCTGGATATTAGAGCCAGCTCTGTCCCTGACACAATGATATGACCTTGGCCAGGTTATCAAACTTTCCTAGGCTTCAGTTCATTCATCTATATGTAGCATCCCTTTACCCAAAGAGTTAGAGTACAGTTGAAATGGATGCCTACAGATGAGGAAATCTTCAGTGTATGCTGATTGAAGAATTTCTCTAGCTGTGTGACCTTGGGCAAGTCACCTAACCTCTGTTTACCTCCTTTTCATCATCTGCAAAATGGGGATAAAAATAGCAACTTAGCTCCCAGGGTTATTGTAAGGATCAGATGAGATAATATTTGTAAAGCACCTAGCACAGTGTCTGGCACATAGTAGGCACAAAACAAAATGCTAGCCATTATTCTCTTTTCTTGATGTAAAGGATAAAGGAGAGATGAAATCTCTAGAGAAACAAGTAAGTTATTTTGTGAGGTCCTCTGTGGAACGACCCAATAAGGAAGAGAGGACAGGAGAGAAAGTGATATGGGGGGGGGGGGCTGATGGGCTCCACAGTTACTCCTGATCAGGAGGGAGGAAGAGGAGGAGGAGGAGGAAGAGGAAGAAGAAGAAGAAGAAGAAGAAGAAGAAGAAGAAGAAGAAGAAGAAGAAGAAGAAGAAGACTGAAGGTGACCTACACAGAAGCTACCCAGGGCATGATGCAAAGTGGCTGTAGCTGTTGCTGTTTGCCAAGACTGCTGACTCTCCTCATTCTTCCTTCCTTACCCGCTCTGGCTCTCCCATGGAACTTCTATTTTCTCTTCATTTCTCTAAGAGCACCCTTACATTCTGCGCTTGTCATGTGTTTTCAAAAGTAGCCAGTTTCTCTAAGATAGTGTGTGTGTATGCGTGTGTGTGTGTATGTGTGTGTGTGTGTGTGTCCCTGGGAGGGAGTAAATATAGATGAGAGGAAGGTTATAAGGCTATAATCATCCCAAAGAAAAAAGCTGACTGTCTCATCTCTGAGAATACCAGTTGGGGGCTCAAGTAAAACAAAAAAGAGATTTTGCTGATATTTATTTTTATAATCACCCAAAAGCAGAAAAAAAATCTGTTTTTTTTTCTTTTTTCCCTCTCTAAAAAAATACTATTTGTCATATGGGATGTTTCTAGGGGAGGAGGAAAGGAAAGATACGCTGGATACTATGGTGATGTAAGAAAACAGAAAAGCATCAATAAAAACTTTAAAAGAAATGAATCCCAACTGCCTTGGACATAGGCTGAGCCAAGAATTTTCTGGTAGAAGGAGGTTTGGTAAGTGGGTGAGATTCAATCCCATCTGAAGCAGTGACCACAGGCAACTTCCCTTCCATTTTCTCTCTAGGGAATGTTTAAAAGAACCCCATCCTCTCAGGGATGGAGTGAGGGTGCTGACTAAGGAGAAAGGCATGCCCATAGGGACTCACTTAGGGAAAAGCTCCAGGAACATGGTGCTGCATGCAGGATGATGGCGAGGGAGGGTTTGAGAAATCAAAGAGTGAGTTCCCTTCTGCTAAACTCCTTTTACTCCCCAACCAATAACTGATAATAACATTTACATAGTGCTTACTATGTGCCAGCATCGAGCTAAGCACCTGACAATTATATGTGGGTGTTGGACTAGATGAGGGGAGGGGAACCTGTGGCCTCCAGGTCACATATGACCCTCTAGGTCCTCAAATGCCACCCCTGACTAGATCCTTCCTAAGATCTTCTGACTCTAATATTTTATATCCAACGATACAGAAACCACAGGATGATTAAACTTTGGCCACAAAAACTCTGAGATGTTATCTAATAAGTTAAAACTGAGGCACTGCACATCAGGGAAAGGAGTATACCACACTGATAAATTACAAAGCCTTAAAATACTGAAGTAACAACTGGCTGAATGTATAGAGACCATGGAGCCATATTTCTTACCTAAAACATGAAAACTAGTACAAATGTAAATACGTTGGTTTTTTGTGGGAAAATAAAAGTACCTATTATTTGATGAAAAGTAGCAAAAGCTGGTATTTGCTTTAGAGCAACCGGTCGAAAGATCCGCTTCTCTTCCCCTTTCCATATACTCTATGTTATTAGTTACTAATTATGATGTAGTCCATAAATGTTTAAAATTTTTTATTTAAAAATATACCCTCTCCCCACTCTCCTTCCCCAAAAGGAGTCTGTTCAGGTCCAGGGAAGTCATTACAGCAGGCATCCCTATGGCTGCTTAGCTATCCGGGAAGGAAGTACTTCTACATGTGCTTAAGTTTGAAGATAATGCCATCAGAATACTGTTGCTTGAACCTGGCAGCTAGGTTTAGAAGAGAGTTGTAGGATAATCCTGGGTCAGTGACTAGCTAGGGAGGCTAGGGGGTGCCACAGTGCGCACAGAGTGCCAGGTCTGGAGTCAGGAAGACTCACCTTCCTGAGTTCAACTTCAGCCTCAGACACTTACTAGCTGTGCAACCCCGGGCAAATCACTTAACCTGCTTGCCTCAGTTTCCTCATCTGTCAAATGAGATGGAAAAGAAATAGCAGTATCTTTACCAAGAAAACCCTTAATGGTATCACAAAGAGTCGGACACAACTCAACAAAAAATTTGGACACCTAAGTGGCACAGAGGACAAAGCGCCAGTCCTGGAGTCAGGAAGATTCATAGGCCAGGTCACACTAGCTGTGTGACCCTGAGCAAGTCATTTAACCCTGTTTGCCTCAGTTTCCTCATCTGTAAAATGGACCGGAGAAGGAAACAGCAAACTCCTTTTTTGTTTTTGGGTGGGGTCGCAAGGAAACAGATACGATTAAAAGCAACTGAGCAACAATAATGACAGGTTTGCTGTGTGAACCTTCCTCTCCTAAATCTGTTTCTTCATCCACAAAGTGGAAATAAGAAAATTATTGTTCCTCACAGGGTAACTTTTTCCTGTATGATCATAGGGATGGAAAGGATCTTTGGAACAATCGAGTCCAACCCTTTCATTTTTCCAGACAAAGAAACTAAAATCAAAAGAGGAGATGTGATTTGGTCAGGTTCACACATAGAGTAAATAGATAACGTAGCCAACTGCAGCCAATAATAAGAGCTTACATTTATATGGCACTTACTATGTTAAATGCTTTACAATTATCTCATTTGATCCTCATAACAACCCTGAGTACTGTTATTCATAACAGTGGTTAAGTGACTTACTTGCCCAGGGTAACGTAGCTTGAAGTGCCTGAGGCTGGATTTGAACTGAGGTCTACCTCCCTCAAGACCCAAAACTGTATCCACTGCACCATCTAGCTGCATTGCTAGGAGCATTTTATTTTGCACATTTTAATTCACACAATAAAAGTCCTGTGACTTAACTTGAGATACCCCCTTCCCCCACTCCCCCCAGGACAAGGAGACAGCTAGGTCAGTCACCAAGGAGACAAGGAAACATCTGGACCTCCAGAGGGGTAGGATATGTCCTTCATTCAGCTGGTGGTAGAGAGTGTGGTCCTGTGATGAAAGGATCTTTAGAACACAGCAAGAAGAGACAGGAATTGGTACCTCAATGAAAGTCATCCTCTGGACCTAGCAGCCACATGAGGCATGCTCTGGTCACTCCTTTCAGGGCAACATAGAGACACCTGAGCACTCCCAAGTAATAGCGCTGCTCTCCAATTTGAATGAGGGCCAGGGGTTTTTCAGAAAGCTGTGGGTCTCTATCAAGAATGATTATATTCATTTCTCATCTCTGATGTCACAGAAAGAAAGGGGTCAATTACTGAAGCTATTTAGGAAGCTTCTAGTATACAAGGTTCCAGGCATAAGAGATTCCAGAAAAGGAGAGAAGGAGATGATGTGTCTAGAACACAGACAGCCTGTCCCAAGAAAGAATAATTCCACCTTCCATTCCCCCCTCCAAAAAAAAATCCACAAATTTTTCAGACTACCCTAATAGCAGTCAATATTTGAACCCAGGCCCTTTGATTCTGAATACAGTCTGCTTTCCACTCTCAAACCTGTGATTTCATCAGTATAAGAAGTTTGGAAATGCCCTTTATCTTGTTGTTAAGTCATTTGAGTCAGATCTCTTTGTGATCCCATTTGGGGTTGGCAGAGATAATTAGAGCAGTATACCATTTCCTTCTCCAACTCATTTTACAGATGGATAAACTGAGGCAAACAGGGTAAAATGATTTGCCCAGGGTCACACAGCTAGTAAGTGTCTGAGGTGGGATTTGAACTCAAGTCTTCCTAATTCCAGGCCTAGTGCTCTATCCACTGTACCACCCTAGCTGCCTAAACTTCTACTTAATTCAGATAAGTAGTTGTTTTAACTCCTAGTCTTTGAAAGTTGTCCCGGACCCTGAGGAATTAAGAGACTTGCAAGTCTGTAGCAGGGGCAGAACTTTAATCTAGGCTTTCTGAACTCCAAATCAGGCGTTCTATCTACTCCTTGGCTATCTTTATCGGTTATAGCTGATATAAATCAACCAACAAGATAAGAGGCCCAAAAGGGCCTTGTTGTGGTTCAGTCATTTTTCAGTCCTGTCCAACTCTTTTTGATTCCATTTGGGGTTTTCTTGGCAAAGATGCTGGAGTGATTTGCCATTTCTTTTTTCAGCTTATTTTACAGATGGGGAAACTGAGGGAAACAGGGTTAAGTGACTTGCCCAGGGTCACTCAGCTAGTAAGTGTCTGAGGCTGGATTTGAACTCAGGAAATCGAGTCATCCTGACTCCAGGCCTGGTCCTCTATCCACTGTGCCACCTACCTGTCCAAAATTTTTTGTTGAGTTGTATCTGACTCTTTGTGACCCCATTAAGAGTTTTCTTGGTAAAGATGCTGGAATAGTTTGCTATTTCCTTCTCCAGCTCATTTTATGGATGAGGAAACTAAGGCAAGCCGGATTACATAACTTGTCCAGGATCACACAGCTAGTAACTGTCAGAGGTGGGATTTGAACTTAGGTCTTCCTGACTCCAGGCCCAGTATTCTAGCCACTGTGCCTCCTAGCTAACCCCCAAAAAAGCCTAGGAGCTACCTAAGTCAGCAAACATTTATATTCTTGCCAAGCAGAGAGATATGGCAGGCCAGAGCAGTATTTGTGCAGAATATATATTCATTTGTAAAATCTTACAAAAGATTGTCAAAGATCATGTGTAATATTACCTCATAAAAGGGTAAGGCAGAGTGGAGGGCAAAACAAGCTATAAAAAAAGCTTGACAAAAAAGTCAGATCATCCCAAGAGCACATAATGATGAAGCTGAAAAATAGAAACCCCCTATCAAGATTTCTACAGTAAGACTAGTCCATCAGTGATGGTGAGCCCACCACATTTGGACTCCTACATCACAAGTCCTATAACCCAAACTGTGGCCTCATCCAGCTCTTCACCAGAACCTGGGTCTAGCACAGACCTCTTACCATACCTCTTACTATACCTCCCAGACCTCTAGGAATAATCCAGTCAACTCCAACCTGGCAACTCCTGCCTGATGCCTGGGCCCCATCATTGCTATGAGGAATCTTCTGTGGTATACCTTGCAAAGTCTCCTTTCCACTGAGAAACCCTATTCAGAGTCACAGTTTGATTAGGCAAAAAACTCCTTTCCCCTGTTCCCCCATACGAGGGATGGAGAATCTGTGGCCTCGAGACCACATGTGGCCTTCTGGGTCCTTGGATGCAGCCTTTTGACTGAGTCCAAGTTTTACAAACAAATACTTTTACTAAGGGGATTTGTTCGGTGAAGTTTGAATTCACTCAAAAGGCTGCACTTGAGGACCCAGAGGACCACATGTGACCTCGAGGATGCAGGTTCCTCATTCCTGCCCTATACTCATCCATGTCAGCCCCATTGCTCCTGTATCAATATCCCATTTTCCCTATTGTAACTCCATTGTATTAACATTATGCCTTTCATATTACAGAAGGGAGGAAAGAAGGAAGGAAGGAAGGAAGGAAGGGAGGAAGGAAGGAAGGAAGGAAGGAAGGAAGGAAGGAAGGAAGGAAGGAAGGAAGGAAGGAAGGAAGGAAGGAAGGAAGGAGAAAGGGAGGGAGAGAGGGAGGGAGAAAGGGAGGGAGAGAGGGAGGAAGAAAGGAAGGAAGGAAGGAAGGAAGGAAGGAAGGAAGGAAGGAAGGAAGGAAGGAAGGAAGGAAGGAATTTATTAAGGGCTTACTGTGTTCAAAGCACTGTTCTAAGCTATAAATACAGATAGAAAATACAGATAGCCCAAGACTGTACCCTGGAGAATCTCACATCCTAATAGAGTGAGACAGCACACTTGGAAAGTTTCAAAATGTAAGTCAGATGGAAAGGCCTCAACTACAGCAGAAAAGCAGATGGGTGTCATTTTCCTTAATAAAATCATATTAGCGTCTGATGTTGAACCCTATGATGATGCCAAGGACTCTGGCAGGGCAAACTTTCTTTTCCAGGTCTTCTCAGGCTAGGAGGCTCTCCTAAATCTGAGACAGGGGCTATAACACCGGCAGAGGCAGTGGCTATAGGTCTCATCTCCACAAGATTGCTTCTCTGGTCAAAGTCTTTAGGGCAGAATGGAAGCAGAGCCCATGGTAAGTGGTCTGGGGCAACCTCATCCCAGGGTTCCTGGAGTTATCTGCTGTACCTCTCATCCTCCTTCCATCATCCAGCAATTATGAAAACCTCCCAAGAAGAATTTGCATCTCTAACTACCCCTTTTAGTGCTAGAAACACCTTCTCTCATCTCCAACCCCTTTCCTATCTCTTCCATATCTCCCTTTGCCTCACCCTTCCTAAAGCCATTTACCATCCTCACCACAACTCCAATCATTTTGTCCCTCTCTGCTCTTTTTTCTGTCTTTCAAAAGCTTAACTCCATACTTAAACAGTTCAATTTTAAACTGAGCATTAGCCTTGCCCTTTTGTCTTGTCACTGCTCAGCCTTTCCAAAACCCCAACCCTGAATTATTCCTACCATCCATCTCATGCTCTACTCACACACCCCATTTGCTTTGAAAACCTGAAAGCGTTTATAAATGTTAGCTATTATTATTTCATTAAAATATAACTTCTTTTAAGGAAAAAAAGTTTCATTTCTTTTCTTTCTTTTTTTGGTTTTTTTGCCTATCCCCAATATGCTACTGGAAGAAGACACACATCCATGCTGACAGGATCCACTAACAATCTGTTATGTAATTTCAACTGGCCCTCAATGCTGCAGGCCAGTACTTTTGCTTTTCTTTGGTGAAGTGCAATTACATTCCCCAAAGCAGCTATTCTAAGTCTCTTTCCTTCCTTCCTTTCTGGCCTTCTAATTCCCCTCTGTGTACTCTTCAACATTGGCTTCCATGCTGTTATATGAATAAGACATTCCACATTCCAATTCAGGGCCCTCTCCCCCATACCTGGAATGCTCTCCCTCTTCATCTCTCCCTCCTGGCTTCCTTCAAGTCCTGCCCTCTGCAAGAATCTTTCCCAATTTTCCTTTATCTTAGGGCCTTCCCTCAGAGACTATTCCCAATTTATCCTATACATATCTTGCTTGTACATAGTTATTCGCATGTTGTCTCCCCCATTCGACTATAAGCTCCTTGAGGACAGGGACTGTTTTTAGTCTTCCTTTGTATTCTCAGAGTTTAGCACAGTACCTGGCACATAGTAGGGGCTTAATAAATGCTTCTTGACTGACTGACTCAAGTGGCCTCTGCATGCCAGCACAGCAAAGGACATCTCTTCGAGCTTTAGTGGAAAAGTTGAGACAATCACTTATGAGCCAGCTCTATACCTTAAATGCCCTCAACATCATACTGCATTCTTTCATTTTCTTTTTTTGTTTGTTTGTTTGTTTTTTGGGTTTTTTTATTATGTTTTTTATTTATTTATTTAACTTTTAACATTCATTTTCACAAAATGTTGGGTTCCAAATTTTCTCCCCCCTTGTCCCCTCCCCCCACCCCAAAACACCGAGCATTCCAATTGCCCCCATCACCAATCTGCTCTCTCCTCTATCATCCCTCTCTGCCCTTGTCTCCATCCTCTCCTCTGTCCTGTAGGGCCAAATAACTTTCTATACCCCTTTACCTGTATTTCTTATTTCCTAGTGGCAAGAACAGAATTCGACAGTTGTTCCTAAAACTTTGAGTTCCAACTTCTTTTCTTCCCTCCCTCCCCACCCCCTCCTTTTGGAAGGCAAGCAATTCAATATAGGCCAAATCTGTGTAGTTTTGCAAATGACTTCCATAATAGTCGTGTTGTATAAGACTAACTATATTTCCCTCCATCCTATCCTGCCCCCAATTACTTCTATTCTCTCTTTTGATCCTGTCCCTTCCCATGAGTGTCGACCTCAAATTGCTCCCTCCTCCCCATGCCCTCCCTTCCATCATCTCCCCCACCCTGCTTATCCCCTTATCCTCCACTTTCCTGTATTGTAAGATAGGTTTTCATACCAAAATGAGTGTGCATTTCATTCCTTCCTTTAGTGGAATGTGATAAGAGTAAACTTCATGTTTTTCTCTCACCTCCCCTCTTTATCCCTCCTCTAATAAGTCTTTTGCTTGCCTCTTTTATGAGAGATAATTTGCCCCATTCCATTTCTCCCTTTCTCCTCCCATATATTTCTCTCTCCCTGCTTGATTTCATTTTTTTAAGATATGATCCCATCCTCTTCAATTCACTCTGTGCACTCTGTCTCTATGTGTGCACGTGTGCATGTGCATGTGCATGTGCATGTGCGTGTGTGTAATCCCACCCAGTACCCAGATACTGAATAGTTTCAAGAGTTACAAATATTGTCTTTCCATGTAGGAATGTAAACAGTTCAACTTTAGTAAAGTCCCTTATGACTTCTCTTTGCTGTTTACCTTTTCATGCTTCTCTTCATTCTTGTGTTTGAAAGTCAAATTTTCTTTTCAGCTCTGGTCTTTTCATCAAGAATGCTTGAAAGTCCTCTATTTCATTGAAAGACCAATTTTTCTCCTGAAATATTATACTCAGTTTTGCTGGGTAGGTGATTCTTGGTTTTAGTCCTAGTTCCTTTGACTTCTGGAATATCCTATTCCACGCCCTTCGATGCCTTAATGTAGAAGCTGCTAGATCTTGTGTTATCCTGATTGTATTTCCACAATACTTGAATTGGTTCTTTCTAGCTGCTTGCAATATTTTCTCCTTGACCTGGGAACTCTGGAATTTGGCCACAATGTTCCTAGGAGTTTCTCTTTTTGGATCTCTTTCAGGCAGTGTTCTGTGGATTCCTTGAATACTTATTTTGCCCTCTGGTTCTAGAATCTCAGGACAGTTTTCCTTGATAACTTCATGAAAGATGATGTCTAGGTTCTTTTTTTGATCATGGCTTTCAGGTAGTCCCATAATTTTTAAATTGTCTCTCCTGGATCTATTTTCCAGGTCAGTCATTTTTCCAATGAGATATTTCACATTATCTTCCATTTTTTCATTCTTTTGGTTTTGTTTTGTGATTTCTTGGTTTCTCCATCTGTTCCATTCTAATTTTGAAAGAACTATTTTCTTCAGTGAGCTTTTGAACCTCCTTTTCCATTTGGCTTATTCTGCTTTTGAAAGCATTCTTCTCTTCATTGGCTTTTTGAACCTCTTTTGCAAATTGAGTTAGCCTATTTTTCAGGATGTTATTTTCTTCAGCATTTTTTTGGGTCTCCTTTAGCAGGGTGTTTACTTGTTTTTCATGCTTTGCTTGCATGTCTCTCATTGCTCTTCCCAGTTTTTCCTCCACCTCTCTAACTTGATTTTCAAAATCCTTTTTGAGCTCTTCCATGGCCTGAGCCCATTGAGTGGGCTGGGATACAGAAGCCTTGACTTCTGTATCTTTCCCTGATGGTAAGCATTGTTCTTCCTCATCAGAAAGGAAGGGAGGAAATACCTGTTCACCAAGAAAGTAACCTTCTATAGTCTTATTTTCTTTCCCTTTTCTGGGCATTTTCCCAGCCAGTGACTTGCCTTCTGAATATTCTCTTCACACCCACTTCGGCTCCAGATCCTCCCAGCCAGCACTTGGGGTCTGAGATTCAAATGCTGCTTCCCAGCCTCAGGGCTTTGGGTGGGGGCGGGGCTGCTATTCAGTGTGAGATCAAGTTCAGCTGCCCGAGTGGGGGCAGGGCCGCCTCTCGGGCTCAGTTCCCTCAGGGGGCTTATGCAGAGACCTTCAACAATGGATCCGGGCTCCTGCCTGCTTGGGGAGCCCCTGTCTGCTCCTGCCTCCACTGCTGCCTCCCAAGGGGGCCTGAGTTACGGGGGCACCCCATTCCCCTCTCGACCCGCCAAAGAGACCCTCTCACCAACCCTTGTCACCTGTGGGTGCAGGGACCTGCATGGCCGCTGGAGATCCCATCCCTGAAGCCTGCTCGGACCCGCTCCTCTCGGTGCCCCGTGGCCAACACAGGGCTGGGCTCGGCTCCATGTCCGCAGTGTGGAGGACCTTTTGCGAGAGATTTTTCAGGCTCTCTGGAACAGAAATCTCCTCCGCTGCATTGTTCTGTGGCTTCTGCTGCTTCAGAATTTGTTGGCAGTTCTTTTTTACAGATATTTTATGGGCTGTGGGTTTGGAGCTAGCGTATGTGCGTCTTTCTACTCCGCCATCTTGGCTCCGCCCCCCATTCTTTCATTTTCATTCCATTCTCTGAGGAAGAGGTTCCCCTTCTCCTTACTGAGGCCAATGTCTCTACTTGTCTTTTTGCTTCGCTCCCCTCCCCTTCCCTCTGGCAGCTTGCCTCTTTGATCATTCCTTCTCTCTCCCAAATTTTCATCCTCCCTTTATCCAGTGTCTCTTTCCCAGCTGCTTTCAAATATGCCTAGATTTTTCCCACTCTAAAATAAATAAATAAAGATAAAAACCCTTCACTTGAAGGTGAGTCTTCTCATTCTCTTAAACTAATATCATATTTTTCCTTCCTTTCATAGCTAACTACCAGAAAAAAAATAAAGCTATCTACTCTACTCCTTTTGTTCCTTCACTTTCTCATCTTCCACTTGCTTTTCAGCATGTCATAATCTGACTTCCAACCACCTCACCACTCCGGTAAAACTGTTCTCTCCCTAAGGTCACCAAAGTATCTTTACTGCTAAATTGGATTGCTAAATCTCAGTCTCCATCTTTCTTGATCATCTATCAGCATTTGATACTGTTGAACATCTACTCCTCCTAGATATACTTTCTTCCCTGCTTTTGATAATACTGCTCTTTGAGGTAGCAGAAAGGGTACTGGAGTTGAAGTCAGAAGACCCAGGTTCAATTCTTATGTCTGCTAAGGACCACCTCTGTGACCTTGAGCCACTCTCTGTGACCCTTATTGAGTGTGCATGTGAGGAGATTAGACCCAATCACCTCCAAGGTCCTCACTAGCTTTGATTCTTGGATTTTTATGAGACTCAATGGCTTTATCTATAAAATGGGAATAGTTACAATTATACTACCTTACTCACCAGATTGTTTTATGAACCCCCAAGACTATTTCTATATGTGAGCAATGGGAGCAATGATTATGTCATCTTCACATGCCTTGGGTCTGGCACAATCCCTTGCACATATTAGATGATTAATAAATCATTGCTGAATCGAAAGTAGTATTATGATGTGTATTTAATTAAAGCTAATGGATTTGTTTTCTCTTCTTACTGCTTTCCAAAAGGACAAGTGCCAACCCATTTCTCTTTGGCTATTCTCTAGACTCCTACACTGACATTCCAGGAGTGGGTGAAAGGTCTCAGGAGAATTAATGATTCCATTGATATAACTTTAAGGGAAAATAATAATACTGTTACCTTCTTATTTTGTATAAAATTTTTACACTTTCTGAAGTGTCTCCATGCGCATCATCTCAAGTATTGACCTTATTAAATGGCCTCAAAAATTTTCAGAAACTTGAGCCAATACTGTGAAGTAAACTATGGCCCTATTCTTAGGGGATAAGTCAGTAGAGTTGTAACTAATATGGTACAACCAGGGCATTTCTTCAGATGCTAACACAAGGGGTTCTTTCTCACGAATATGTTTTCTCCTTGATATGATCCAGAGATCCCACAGGGGTTAGGGAAAAGATGAGTCCCAGGAAAAGGGGGGGGGGCGGTGGAGTGGTCCTCAGGCCAGCAGTCATAGGAAGAAGAGGAAAAAGAAACAAGTTGCCCTCTCTTCTAGTATCCCTGGTTTCCCACCCCTTATAATGAAGGGGAAGAGTTGGGAGAAGGCAAAAGCAGGGCCAGAAAAGGATGAAGGAGTCTGGTTTCAGGCTTGCAGAGCCCCGGGGAAAATGGGGAGAGGGGCGTGGGCAGGGATTGGGGAATGAGTCACTTATTTTATCCAAGGTCAAACTGTCCTCTCTGCTGCTGCCCTAAGTAAAAATATGCCTTGTTATGCTTCTGTTTCACACACTGAGGACCCAGAGACCCGGGAGGGCTGAAGAGGGAGGGGGGAGATGAAAGTAAGACAGAATTATATTCCTGGCACCCTGGCACCCTTAGAGATTTCCAACCACCCTAAAGATATAATACTAGTTTTTAAGAACAATTCAGAAAGATTCTTAGGACCAGGAAAGTGACGGTATTTAAATTAAGGGGACCTAAACATCTAGATTCTCTAAGTCCTGGCAGATTGCTTCCCTCCAGAAACACAATTCACATGGAAATTTCAGACATGAAATCAAATGCTACCTTCTATGTGTGGCTTTTCCTAACTCATCTATCTACACTCAGTCAGCTGCTAGTAAGCTGCTTAAATTATCTTGTATAATATGTATGTGTGTAGGACTTGCCCTCTATGGAAAGAAAAGACTGGTCTGTTACATTGCTCCTCAGCTTAATCCCTCCCACCTCAGTTTAGTGTTTCGTCAACCCAACCAACTCTTCAGAGAGTCTACTTAGGTATACAGGTAACTAGTGGCCTTGGGTAAACCAGCAAAATGAGAGAATTCGACTAGATAATCTCTAACATGTCTTTATCTGATAATTTCTCTAATTCCTCTTCAGATCATGGGCCACCTCTGGCTCAGCCTCCTCATCCAGTTAACTTGCTATCTCAGTACTAGCTGTAATTTAGGTTTCTAAAATCAAAACCCTTGGTCTCCCTTCTCTAATCCATTTTTCATAGAGCTGCCAAATCTGACTATGTCCTTCTCTTACTCAAAAATGCCGGTGGCTCTTTATTACCTCTAGGATGAAATACAAAAAGTTCAGCATGTAAAGCTCTTCTCAACCTGACTTCAAACTATCTTTCCATATTTGTCGTACCCTATTACCCTTCATTCATTCTTTGGTCAAGACAAATTGGACTTCTTATACTTTCTCACAAGAAATGCTCTATCCATTGATCTTTTTGCCTTTGTAATGATTGTCCTCTCTGTCTAGAATGCACTTCCTCCTCTGTTGTTGTTGCTCAGTTGTATCAGGCTCTTCATGACCCCATTTGGGTTTTTTTGACAGAGTGGTTCACCATTTCTTTCTCCAGCTCATTTTACAGCTAAGGAAACTGAGGCAAACAGTTAAGTGATTTGCCCGGAATCATACAGCTAGCAAGTGTCTGAGGCTGAATTTAAACACAGGAAGATGTGTCTTCCTGACTCCAGGTCCAACACTCTATCTACTGTGCCACCTAGAATCCTTAATTTCTTTCAAGACTCAGTTCAAATTCTACCTTCTATTTGTGGCCTTTCCTAACTCATCTATCTATACCCAACCAGCTGCTAGTGAGCTGCTTAAATTGTCTTGTATTATATGTATGTGTGTGTGTATATATACACACATGTCTTATATTGTCTTGTACTATTATGTATACATATATCTACGTATATGTATGCATATGTTACATATATACATGCATACATTATATTTTACATAAACAATAAATAGTCAGTAAACGTTTATTAAGCACCTACTAAGTGTCAGGCACTGTTCCAAGTGCTAGGGATACAAATACAAAAAAGAAAGGCAATCCCTGCCCTCAATGAGCTTACAATTTAATGAGACAAGACAGAAGACAAAAGGAAGCTGAAAAGCTGGGGAGGGGAAAGAGGGAAAGGTATATGACATGGGACCATGGTATATTAGCAACCTAGTACACTAGTACACAGTGCAGGCTGCTAGCACAGGTTCTTTGGTCTGCTTTTCTAAAGGAAAAACAACTTTAAACGGGTCAACAATCTTACTTTAATTACAGATAAACAGAAAGAGGTGAGCATCAGAGAAATTAGCACAGAGACTCAACAGATAGAGCTCCAACTGTCTGAACAAAGTAATACTACTACATACATATACCACCAGACCAGAAGACCACCATCTGAGTAGTCAGGGGGCTCTTAACAAATGGCCACTCAGAGTCCTGTCCAGAGAATCAAAAGGTTCTTCTTATGAGCAAGACCCCAAAGCAAAATGCCAGCCTCCCAGAATGTATAACAAAGACTTGGCCCCTGATTGGCTCAGAACCAGAAGGCACAGCTGTGAATTATCAGAGTTCAAAGGAGATTAATCATTCAGATGTTTTTACAACTTAGCCTGAGCCTGGGAAATTGAACTCCAAAAAGAAAACAACAAAAATCCCACCTTGCTTGCACTTACACATGGTGGTATTGAAAACTAGACTGACTCAGTGACCCACTGTTCCCAGCTCTGTTTGTCAATCAGTGCTAAGTGAGGCATAACCCAGTCCCCTGATACCTGTCATATAGCCAAGTCACCCCTTACCAGTGATCTTTGTGCCCATACCTGCAAATGTTTATGTTCTTGCTAAGTTGGAAAGGAACTGAGACACAAGGACCTCACCTCTTTTGCTGACACTGACCTATCTGAACTGTCTTAAAGTTACTTATAAAAGTTGGCCCTACCTTGAAGCCATTGCTGATCTCCAGTGATCAGCCCTTCATTACTTGTGACCTTGATGTACTTATAAAAAAATCCTTTTAATTCTCTTTGTCCTGAATTTTGCCTCATTAATCAGGGTGTAAAGCCCAAAGAATTTTCCTTTCAACAGTGGAGAAGTCAGAGATGTCCTGAAGTAGTACGGCCAGGCAGAAAATAAAAAACGTACATGTTTGTATGTATGTTTTGCATATATATTTTCTCCATTAGGAGAATGTAGTTTTTTTAAGGGCATAGCTTGTTTCATTTTTTTCTTTCTATCCCCTAAGCATAATAGTTGGCACATAGTAGGTACTTAATAAATGCTTGTTGTTTGATTAAAAGTAACAGGCAGATCTCAAAAGCATTGGACTTCTGATTAAGATGATAAGTGGAAAGCTATAGAGAAAACCAGTTTTCCTACGTAAAACCCCAGCAACTATTTTTAAGGACCTGGAAAGACAATGATAAATATAATCTGAATACCAAAGTCCATTGACATGGAACTCTTTCCTCCCTGGTGGAGATCAATGTCCCACACCTACATGAGAGGCAGGGCAGAGCTGGTGAAATCAGGAGAGAAGAGAAATCCAATCCTCAGTTTCTTCAGGTTCTTCTAGCTTCTAACTTTGAGAGAGAAGATCCGAAATGCCAATCTCTCTCCAGGTGGCTGAAGGAACAGAAAGACTGGGAAGAAGTCAACATGAAAACAGCTGGGAATCTCTGCCATGTCTATACACACCTTGCTACACTGCAGAATTTGGAGATTTTCCTTTGGGTGAGATGGGACTTTCTCATACCTTGCTCCCACTGGGTGAACTCCTCCAATCAGTATTGTCAAGTGCATATTCTCACATGTATACTTTCTTTGATTTCTGTTTTGCTATTGACTTCCATAAATGGTTTTCTTTGCTATTCACTGTGTTCATTGTCAGGCTGGTATTTGGTGGGGAGTCAAGCCTTAGATATAAAGCTTGGGCACTTCTATTCATATTAAAAAATAGTGGTCAGGAGTTTAGTTTGAACCTAAAAATTACATCCTCTAGATCAATAACATTTAAAGGAACAGATGGATATCATTCTAGCCTGGTACCCTCACTGAAGAAAGCAGAGTTGCCTCTGGCCCTAACCTCCTGCTTTCCTTTCTGGCAGAAATTAGTTTTCCCTTGAAGAAAGGGAAGAATAAGAAACTCTAAAGATGTGTATTCTTGTCTCACTTGGAATTAAACACATGATACCCCACATTACATAAAGAAAACTGAAAAGAAACAGAAAACTTTAGATCATATGACCAATAAGATGGAGCTCTAAACACTTTCTCTGATCTACATACTTCTTAAACCTCTCTAAAATGGGAATTATACACAAGAGATAAAGCAATTTCAGCTGTTTCCATGATCTAAGATACCAAGAAACCCAATGTGTTTTAAAAAAGGGAAAAAAAAAGGAACTAATAGCAGAGAAGGATAATTCCTAACCCTTAGTGTACTCACTCAACACCCCCACCCCCAACACCCACCATGCTCTAGCAAGGCAACATAATCTATACAAAGTTTTGCAACAGAACTCAATTCTGCTTCCTCCTCCTCCTCTCTGCACTGCAGAAAACTAAAAAAGCAGAAGCTTTCCCTGGCTGGGGTTGCACATGCCAGCATCTTATGTAGCAACAGTACTCAGCTAGAGGGAAGTGGGGCAGGATGCCAACCTTCACATGGATCCATCAGACCTATTTGAAGCAAATGATCCAGGTGGGACCATAGAAGTTGCTTGGGGTCAATATTGTGGTCAGTGAAATGTGCACTGTCCAGTATAGGAGGACAGCCTTGAGGTCCAGTCCCCAGGGAAGTGGACAGCTAGGTAGCAGAGTGGATAGAATGCCCAGCCTGGAATCAGGAAGACTCATCTTCCTGAAGTCAAATCTAGCCTCAGATACTCGTTAGCTATGTGCCTCTGGACAAGTCACTTAACCCTCTTTGCCTCAGTTTCCTCATGTATAAAATGAGCTGGAGAAGGAAATGGCAAAACCACTCCAATATCTTTGCCAAAGGAGAAGGAAGAAAGTAAGCAATGGAGAATAAATATAAGAAAAAAAGATGGAAATGAACAAAAATCTCTAGAGGAAGAAAATGTAGCTAAAGACCTTGGACATAAGCAGAGAAGCTAACAGGGAAGATATTAATAATACAAGGGAATGTGGCCCCCAAATCAGCTGACTACAGGCAGCTCTGAATAAGGCTTGCAAAACCAAGGAAAATGAATCAACACCTGATGAGGCAGAGGATCCTGTGGATTCCCAAGAGAGCCTGGAAGCACCACAAGATGTTCCCAAATAGTTGAAAAGAAAAATAAGAATTGTGAAAACAAAATTTATGACCTTCACAGAAGCAATAATCGACAAAATGGAAAAACTTGAATCCATGGTGACAAACCTCACCAAAGAAACAAAAGAGAGTAACTGATTGGGAATGCCAATGCATAGAAGGACAACACAGGGGAAAGAAACAAAGACCAATAATATTAAAAGAAATTGTATGAACTCCATACAAGCAGAACATATTGAATTTGAAGACTGGATGTGAAGAAATTAAAAAATTAGAGGTCTCCCAAAAAGAACATGACAAATCAAAAAACCTGAACATCTCCATGCAAGATATAATACAAGAAAACTGTTCAAGAAAACAAAATGTCAATCAAAAGCATCCACAGATCACCTCCAAGCCGCTAGGTTTCAGACAGCAAGATATATGATAGCTAAATTCAACAATTCCAATAAAAAATGACAAATTCTACAAGCAATCCAAAGAAAAACTTAAAAAATAAAGGAAAGAGAATTTGAATAACAAGCGTATTCTGCACCCACCAGAAATCACAGGAGGGAATGAAATAATATGTTCCAAAGAGCAAAGGAGATAAAGGTGCAAATTAAGGTAATGTACGCTACAAATCTGAGCCTTTAGTGAAAAAAGATAGATGTTCAATAAAAAGAGGCATTTGAAGCATTCCTACAAAGAAAACCAGACCTGAGCAATTTATTTGCTCAGCAAACACCCCAAATCACAGGAAATATGAGAAAGATATAAAAAAATGCAGCAACAAAGGACAACAACAATAAAATAACAACAGAGAGAAATCTGTCTAAAGTCCACAAGGAGATAAGGGTGAAAGCAGAAGTCAAGTAGAAATGATAATGGAAAAATGGCCCTGAAACATTATAGTCTAAATTTCACAACCCCCTGCCTAAGGGGGAATCAATATTTTTGTAGGACTAAATTGAAGAATAGAAGAGCACATAAAAAGGGAGAGAATAGGAAGAAAATAAAAGATGATATGTGATGTGCCCTCAGCAGATCAAAGGTTTACAATGAAGAGAAAATAATGACTATGGTCTTTCAGGAAGAAGAGGGCCTACAGGAGAATAGGTGAAGAGGCAAGGGGAAAGAATGAAACAAGAAATTTCGTTTCACATCAGTTGCTCATGGGTAGGCCGAGCCACTAATAAAAATGACAATTCTACCTAAATTAATTTACTTATTTAGTGCCATACCAATTAAACTATAAGATAATTATTTTCTAGATTGGATACAATAATGTCAAAATTCTTCTGGAAGAACGAAAGGTCCAGAATATCAAAGGGACGAATGAAAAGAAATGCTAGGGAAGGTGACCTAGCGCTATCAGATCTCAAATTGTATTATAAAGTAGCAATTATCAAAATCACTTGGTACTGGCTAAGAAGCAGAAGGGTAGACAAGTGGAATATGCTAGGTACTCAAGACACAGTAGGCAATGAATATAGCAATCTCCTGTTTGATAAACCCAAGGACCCCAGCTTCTGGGATAAGAACTCACTGTTCAACAAAAATTGCTGGGAAAACTGGATAACAGTGTGGCAGAAACTAGGCATAGACCCATGCCTGACATCCTACACAAGAATAAAGTCCAAATGGGTACACAACCTAGGTATAAAGATTGATATCATGGACAAACTGGAGGAGCAAAGGATAGTGTATTTATCAGATTTATGGAGAAGGGAAGAATTTTTTACTAAAGAAGAGATAGAAAGCAGTATAAAGTACAAGACGGATAATTTTGATTACATTAAACTGAAAAGTTTTTGCACAACCAAACCCAATGCAACCAAAATTTGGAGGGATGTAGTACATTGGGAAAAAATTTTTATAGCTAATCTTGGGGATAAAGGTCTCATTTCTAGAATATATAGAGAACTATACAACAATACAAGTCATTCTTCAATTGATAAATGGTCAAAGGATATGAACAGGCAATTTTCAGAGGAAGAAATTAAAGATATCTATAATCATATGAAAAAATGCTCTAAATCACTTTTGATTAGAGAGATGCAAATCAAAACAACTCTGAGATATCACATCACACCGATTAGATTGGCAAACATGACAGAACAGGAAAATGATAAATGTTGGAGAGGATGTGGGAGAGTTGGAACACTAATTCATTGTTGGTGGAGCTGTGAGCTCATCCAACCATTCTGGAGAGCAGTTTGGAACTATGCCCAAAGGGCTACAAAAATGTGCATACCCAGCGATATTGCTTCTAGGACTGTATCCCCAAGAGATCATAAAAATGGGAAAGGGTGCCACATGTACAAAAATATTTATAGCACCACTCTTTGTAGTGGCCAAAAACTGGAAATCATGGGGATGCCCATCAATTGGGGAATGGCTGAATAAATTATGATATATGGATGAAATGGAATACTATTGAGCCATAAGAAACGATGAACAAGAAGACTTCAGAGAGGCCTGGAAAGAATTATATGATCTGATGCTGAGTGAAAGGAGCAGAACCAGGAGAACTTTGTGCACAGCAACAACCACAATGTGCGAGAGTTTTTTTCTGGTACACTTGGATCTTCATAGCAATGCAAGGACATTAAAAAAAAAATTCCCAATGGTCTTCTAAGGCAAAATGCCTTCCACATTCAGAGAAAGAACTATGGAATTCAATCGCAAAATGTAGCAGATCATTTTGTGTGTGTGTGTGTGTGTGTGTGTGTATTATGTTTTGATTTGTTATATGATTTCTCCCATTTATTTTAGTTCTTCTACACAGCATGACTATAACGAAAATGTATTCAATAGGAACATATGTGTAGATCCTATATAGAATTGTATGCCATCTTGGGAGGGGGGCATTGGTAGGGGGAAAAAATCTAAGTTTTATGATAGTGATTGTAGAGCATTAAAAATAAATAAAATGAATAAATACTAAAAAATAAATGTTAGCAAAAAAAAAAATTTTGTTTCAGAGATGAAAGTTCTAATGAAGAATGCTCCCATAAAGAAAGAAAGATAATTTATAAATGGAGTTGAAAATGATGTTGCTGTTGAGCCATTCAGTCATGTCCAACTCTTTGTGACCCCAAGGATCACAGCACGCCAGGCCCTTCTATCCTTAACTGTCTCCTGAAATTTGTCCAAACTCCTGTTTGTTGCTTCCATGACACTATCTGTCCATCTCATCCTCTGCCTTCTCCTTTTGCCTTCAATCTTTCTCAATATCAGGGTCTTTTCCAACAAGTCCCATCTTCTCATTATGTGGCCAAAGTATTTAAACTTCAGTTTTAATATTTGTCCTTCCAATGAATAGCCTGAATTAATTTTTTTAAGTATTGACTGATTTGATCTCCTTACTGTCCAAGAGACTCTCAAATGTCTTCTCCAGTCCCACAATTCAAAAGCATCACACATTACAATGGGTATAATCTCCAAGGATTTGGTGCTTAAAGAGACCACTCAGGTGAAGGGAAATTGGAGCTTCTGGAGGCAACTGAAACCAAGAAAAATGGGAGGGCAAGAACTAGGGAAATTTCATGGCAAATGGGGGAGGGGGAAGGGAAATGACCATGAGAAGAACAAGGGTTAATAATGAATTACACAATCAGTAACATAGGAAAAATCCTACGATGGGGCAATACTTCTATGCTTTCCATGACATGTAGGAGTTGGAATTTTTGAGAGTAAGACACAACAGAAAAAGGAGGCCATAGGCAAGACCTGTTGGGGGGAAAGGGGATACGCAAGTTTTGAAGCTTTTTTAAAGCTTAAAACCTTTCATTACATGAGGAAAAGAAATAGAAACAAGTTATTCCATTCAGTCCACAGATGCACAAAAAGATTTGTGCAGACTAGCAACATGGTCAAATCAAGGAAGACAATGTAAGCTCAGGTAAATACAAAAACCAGGGAGTATATACAAGCACCAGGGAAGTCAATGGGAGCACAGGAAAATATAGAAGCCAGCAGAAGCAGGAAGGGGATCTGCGCCACATAAGCCATCACAAAAGGACCTGAAGCCAGCCAGCACTAGGAATGGCCTAAGAAAACAAGGGTCACAAGCCCACAGGTACTCCTAAAAATGGAGTCCTGAAGTCAGTTCTGGTCTGTTAACAAAAGTAAATACAGAATCAACCTCTAAAGCTCTCTATACAGAGAGAAAAAGTCCATCTACGAACTATAACATTGGAAGCTACAGAAAATCAACTAAGCACTTGGACACCAGCATTGGAGGTGGAAGGGAGATGGGGTTGGGAGGAGATACATTCAAGAGGCCTGTCAGGACCACAGCAAGGAAGAAAACCAACTCTTGATTAGAGATTGTGCAAGTACTGGCCAAGGCTAGAATATGTAGAGAATCACCGGGAAACTAAAAGAAAAGCCAGAGATTAAGCAGAAAGAAGGGCCTAATACCAGTTCCTTCATGCAGATTAGCAGTGACAGCAATTTCTAAACTACAGAGGAGACAAGATCAAACAGGGTCTATCTAACAAATCCAAGAGTGCTAGAGATGACCAGCCTGAGCACATGATCCCAATCTAAGAACTGAGACTAAAAATATTTTATTTAAAGAAGAAAACACTGAACACAATGAAGAAATACTGTTGGCTAAGAGAGACCCAAGAAGTAAAACCAGAAGAAGAGATTAATCCCACCATAACTAAACGCAGAGCCTCAAAAGAAAAAACAAATTACTTGGTCACAAGAATTCCAAAGTGCCTAAAAGAAAGTAAACAAGAGATAGAAATGAAACTGGAATTCCAGAGGAAAAACTTTAAAGGAGAATAAGGAAAAAATAAGAAAACTAATAAAACAGGCAAATCGTTAGCTAATCTGGTCAAAAAGAGAGAGAGGAAAATCTAATAACCAGTATCAAAAAGGAAAATTCCCAACAAATGAAGATGAAATCAAGGAAATTATTAGAAATTATTTTGCCCAATTATATGCCATGAAAACTTATAACTCAAACAAAGTGGATGAATATTTATAAAAATGTAAAATGCCCTGACTAAGAGAATAAGAAATGGAAAAATTTTAAATAAGCCAACCTTAGAAAAATAAAATTTGAACAGGTCATAAATAAACTCTCCTAACTTCCCCCCTCCCAAAAAAAAGCTTCCAGGACCAGATAGATTTATGAGAATTCTGTCAAACATTCAAAGAACTATTAATTTCAATACTACAAAAGGACCTCTCCAAAGGGTCCAAAAGGCCTCAACTGCCAATTAAAAGATAATACTTCATAGGTAGATTGTCAATATAATTTATCTTCCTTGAAGAGATCATTGACATTTCTTCTAACTTCAAAACCAGTTTTGATTCTCTGGTCTTCTGACTTCTCTAATGTGATCTGACCCACCCCTCTTCTGTCATCCTCTTGGTCTTGCCAGTCTCCCAGACTCTGATCTGCCTGCACCCTGATTGAATTTTTTTAAAAAACTGACTTCCAGCAATTTTGACTCATCATCCACCCAAGTCCTGTGATAACCAGCCTAAACAATCTGTGTTCCAGTCCTCATCCCTTCACTATACTTCTATGTATTTACCACCATCTATCAGCCTAACCACACTCTTTTTGCCCCATAAGGCTGATTCTAGAGAATTCATCTAGGTCAAATACAAAGCCCATGCAGGACAAAACCAGAAGTCCAGGTTTTGTTTTTTTACCCAAGCATCCAAACAATAGCATTTTTTTTAAAGAAAGTAAGAAAAACCACTTAAATGAAAATCATGTTAGCCACATTTAGGGCTCTAGTTTGCTAATGTCTCAAAGTTATATAGCTGTGTCTCATAAACTTTTTGTTATTTGGTCACATCTGATTCTGTATGATCCCATTTGGGGTTTTCTTGGCAAATTTACTGGAATTGTTTGCAATTTCCTTCTCCAGCTCATTTTACAGATAAGGAAATTGAGACAAACATGGGTATATGACTTGTCTAGGGTCACACAGCTAGTAACTGTCTGAGGCTGGATTTGAATTCAGGAAGATGAATCTTGCTGACTCCAGGCCAGGCACTCTATCCACTGTGCCACCTAGTTTCTCCCTCATAGACTTTGCCCCATAGTGAATAATAATAACAGGTCACATTTACATAATGCTTTCATTTATATACATTCTGTCATTTATCTGATTCTCACAACAACCCTGCAAGGTAGGTGCTATTTTATGCCATTTTATAGATGAGGAAACTGAGGGTCAGAGAAATTAAGTTACTTGCCCACAGAAATACAACTAAGTGTCTGAAGCAGACTTCCAACTCATGATGTCATAAGCCCAAGTCCAGTTCTGATGTCTCTCATTGTGGAGTTTTATCTGCTTCTCCAGCGAGGCCTCTCCCCTTAGGAGTGTCTGAGTCATTACTTGGTTTTACTTGGTTTTGGCATCAATCTTGTAACCCATTTTCATTTGCTTTGTAGGACATCGATCCAGAGACAGACACATCTGGGTTAGAAAATGCTTTTATCCCCAAAGTCTCATCTAATTCTGACATCTTGTCATCTCACAAAACTGTGGGTGGGGGTAAGGTCAAGGATCTATTTAAAAGGCAATGTCATATACAGTGGAAAGTGTATTGCATTTGAAGTCAGAGTGCCTAGTTCAGCTATGCGACCTGAGACTTTTCTGTACCTCAGTTTCCTCATCAGTAAATTAGGGGGTTGGACTAGATGACCTATTTCAGCTGTAAATATATGATCTTATTACTTTAGAAGTGTGGCCTATATTCACAGTACCCCGATATTCAAACTACCCCCAGCTAAGTCCACTTTCCTCTAAATTAGTTTAAGGATAATGAGAAGGGCTTCTGTACTGGGTTATAATGATATTTTAATACCCTAACTTTTAGGTTTTCAAGTCTCATTCTCCTCTGATTAATAATTTTTGCTATGTCTCTTATGCTCCCACAGAATAAACTTAATCTCTCTGGGTCTCAATTTCCTTATCGGTAAAATGAGGAAGTTAGACCAGAAGACCTCTAAGCCCTGGGTCTATGATTTTATAATCCTCTGAAAGTTAAGATAAAAAGCTAGTAAGCAACATTAACAAGTTTGAAATGTAAGAATAAAGAGACGTGAGCTAGAAGGCTGTTGCCAAAAACAAGTCACAGTCAGTGAATAAGCCTTTATTAAGCCTTTGCTGTGTGCCAGATACTACACATTCACAGTAATGCTTCATTCAGCTTGATAATGTTTTAGTATCTTTTTTTAAATTTATTTATTTTTTAAAATTTATTTGTTTTCAACATTCATTTCCACAAAATTTTGAGTTCCAAATTTTTTCCCCATCTCTACCCTCCCCCAACCCCAAAACACCTTGCATTCTAATTACCCTATCACCAATCTGCCCTCCCTTCTAACATCCCTCCCTTCCCTTATCCCCATCTTCTCTTTTGTCCTGTAGGGCAAGATAAATTTCTATACTCCATTACCTGCATTTCTTATTTCCCAGTTGTATGCAAGAACAACACTGAACAGTTGTTCCTAAAACTTTGAGTTCCAACTTCTCTTCCTTCCTCCCTCCCCACCCATCCCCATTGGGAAAGCAAGCAATTCAATACAGGCCATACATGTGTAGTTTTGCAAATGACTTCCATAATAGTCATGTTGTGTAAGACTAACTATATTTCCTTCCATCCCATCCTGCCCCCCATTTCTTCTATTCTCTCTTTTGACCTTGTCCCTCCCCAAGAGTGTTGACTTCTAATTGCTCCCTTCTCCCACTGCCTTCCTTTCCATTATCTCCCCCCCTCCACTTATTCCCTTCTCCTCCACTTTTCTGTATTGTAAGATAGGTTTTCATACCAAAATGAGTGTGCATTTTATTCCTTCCTTGAGATGTGATGAGAGTAAGCATCACGTTTTCTCTCTCACCTCTCCCCTTTTTCCCTCCATTGAAGTCTTTTTCTTGCCTCTTTTATGAGAGATAACTTGCCCCATTCCATTTCTCCCTTTCTCCTCCCAATATATTCCTCTCCCATCCCTTAATTTCATTTTTTAAGATATGAAACCATCCTATTCAACTCGCCCTGTGCTCTCTCTCTCTCTCTCTCTCTCTCTCTCTCTCTCTCTGTGTGTGTGTGTTTGTGTGTGTGTATGTGTGGGTGTGGGTGTGGGTGTGGGTGTGTAATCTCACCAACTACCCAGATACTGAAAAAAGTTTCAAGAGTTACAAATATTGTCTTTCCGTGTAGGAATGTAAACAGTTCAACTTTAGTCAATCCCTTATGATTTCTCTTTCCTGTTTACATTTTCATGTTTCTCTTGATTCTTGTGTTTGAAAGTCAGATTTTCTTTTCAGCTCTGGTCTTTTCATCAAGAATGTTTGAAAGTCTTCTATTTCACTGAAACACCATTTTTTCCCCTGAAGTATTATATTCAGTTTTGCTGGGTAGGTGATTCTTGGTTTTAGTCCTAGTTCCTTTGACTTCTGGAATATCATATTCTAAGCCCTACGATCCCTTAATGTAGAAGCTGCTAGATCTTGTGTTATCCTGATTGTATTTTCACAATACTCAGCTGCTTGCGATATTTTCTCCTTCACCTGGTAACTCTGGAGTTGGGCTATAATGTTCCTAGAAGTTTCTCTTTTTGGATCTCTTTCAGGAGGTGATTGGTTGATTCTTTCAACATTTATTTTGTCCTCTGGTTCTAGAATATCAGGGGAGTTTTCCTTGATAATTTCATGAAAGATGATGTCTAGGCTCTTTTTTTGGTCATGGCTTTCAGGTAGTCCCATAATTTTTAAATTGTCTCTCCTGGATCTATTTTCCAGGTCAGTTCTTTTTCCAATGAGATGTTTCACATTATCTTCCATTTTTTCATTCTTTTGGTTTTGTTTTGTAATTTCTTGGTTTCTCATAAAGTCATTAGCCTCCATCTGTTTCATTCTAATTTTGAAAGAACTATTTTCTTTAGTGAGCTTTTGAACCTCCTTTTCTATTTGGCTAATTCTGCTTTTCAAAGCATTCTTCTCCTCATTGGCTTTTTGGACCTCTTTTGCCAATTGAGTTAGCCTATTTTTAAAGGTGTTTTTCTTCAGCACTTTTTGGGTCTCCAAAGCAAGGTGCTGACCCACTTTTTCATGATTTTCTTGCATCTCTCTCACTTCTCTTCCCAATTTTTCCTCCACCTCTCTTACGAGATTTTCAAAATCCTTTTTGACCTCTTTCATGGCCTAAGACCACTGAATATTTATTTTGGGTGTTTGGGATACAGAAGCCTTGATTTTTATGTCTTTCCCTGATGGTAAGCATTGTTCTTCCTCATCTGAAAGGATGGGAGAAGATATCTGTTCACCAAGAAAGTAACCTTTTATAGTCTTATTTTTTTCCTTTTTTGGGCATTTTCCCAACCAATTCCTTGACTTTTGGGTCCTTTGTCAAGAGTAGAGTACACTCTGGGCATCTGTAAGATCTCAGTTCCTCCAAGGTGGCACAATCAAGCATGTACACTGGTCTGGGAGCAACAAGAAACTTTTGTGCCCAGAATCTGTGAGTAATAGAATTTCCTCTCCACAGCCACCTGCCCTCCAGTTCCACCAAGCCAACACTAGGGGCTGAGATTCAGATAAACTGCTCAATTCCCCCAGGGGCTTTTGGTGGGGGCAGGGCCACGATTCAGTGTGAGATAGAGATCAGCTGCTCAATTCCCCCAGAAGCATTAGGTGGGGGCAGGGCCCCTACACAAGGCTGAGGTAAGAATGTGCTGCTCAGTTCCCCCAGGGGTTTTATGATCCAACAATGGATGCGGGCTGCTGCCACCCGATGCAGCCTCTGCTGCCACCTGGAGCTATGGGAAGACCCTGCTCCTTTCTCAGTCAGCTGAAAAAAACCTTCTCACTGACCTTTGGTGCCTGTGGGTTGAGGGATCTGCAAACTGCTGCTACTGCTGCTGGGGATTCTGCCCCCAAGGCCTGCTGGGTCCTGCTCCCAGCACCATGCCACTCAGGCCAAGGCTGGGCTGGGCTCTGCTCCATGTCAGGTGCAACAGACCTTTCCTGTTGGCCTTTCAGGTCACCCTGGGCTGGAAATCTCCTCCAGTCCATTATTCTGTGGCTTCTGATGCTCTAGAATTTGTTGAGAGTTCACAGCTATTTTATGGGCTGTGGGGGAAGAGCTAGTGTATGTGCAGCTTTCTACTCTGCCATCTTGGCTCCTCCCCCAATGTTTTAGTATCTTATTTCACCTCAGTTCCCCCATGGGCATAGACCTTACATGATTCTCAACTTTAGCAAAGAGGAGCAGAAACTTCTGGAATCAGTTCAGTGGTCAAAGTTGTCCTTGTTTTCACATCCCTAATGATGGGCTACAAAAATATCTCCTACTCTTCTAAGAGATGGGTTCTTTTCCAGCTCATCTGAAACCCATTCAATGACTGCCGAATGTCATCTTTCCCTTAGGTATCACAGCTGGATCTCTTGTACCTTAGCCTACTTCAGGGGGTTACTAATTTACTTATCAATCTTGATACCTCCCATTTTCGTTGTTTTCCTCAAATTATCTAACTTTCTTCTTCTCAATTCCTCTTGGGTTAAACAAATAAGCTGATTAAGGGAAAAGAATCAGGCTGAGAGAGTTGGGAATCCTGGGATGCTCAAGATGCCTTGCCCACAGCAGGCATTAGAGGAGGTTGATGAATGAGGAGGGTTTGGAATTGGACCTCTTCACACCGTGCAGAAATTGGAGTATCTTTAGATACTGCCCCAACCAGAGGGATCCTCAGTGAACCTGCTAGTGAAAAAAAAAAAAAACTAAGCCTATAAACTAATAAAAACCTAGGGTTCCAGAAGAAGGCCCACCTTCCAGCCATAGAGGGAAGAGCCTTTTGCTCCTCAGATTCATTCTCCTCAAGGCAAGGTACCCTGCCACCACCCAGGACTTTTTAAGGTTATTTTTTAATCTCTTAGATACAGAAATATTTTTTTTGAAACTGAAAATGCAGCTGGCAGAATTTCAATGGAAGTGTAATCCACAGTTTGTACATGAGCAGGATGCTCAGACTCAGACGACTTCATTCGGCTCTCTCTACATATGTCTGACTTCAACTCCGCCTTTTGCCCAGAAAACCAAAACAGCTGTATATCTTCCTGCCCTGTAGGATGCTAAGAGATTCCAGATGCATTCTCTTTCTTGCAGTCTCTGACTCCCTCTTTCTTAGGTGGGAGTCTCTTCTCTGGCCTCAACAGGCATCCTCACTTTAAGCCTAGACCTCAGCCAGGAAAGAGCAAGCCTGATATCTGAAAGTGACTGTCTGCGGTTTCTGGCCCTTGGAGTTATGTTTTGTTCCTACAATCTCTCCACTAAGCCTGGTTACTCTGAGAAACACAGAATCATTTGGGTGCCTCTTTTCCTCTCTTTCTCCTCCCTCTAGGCTTCTGCTTCAGAGAATTGGCTCCACAGCTGGATTATAAACAAAGCCAGCTGTTCCTATGACAACGGGGATGGCCCGAGGCCTAGATGACGCCAGACCCCTAGCCTAAACTCCTTTTGCTACACCCAAATCTGTTTGGATTTGGATAATATTTGTTGTTTAATTGTTTTTGGTGTGTTTTTGTTTTGTTCTGTTTTGTTTTCATGAATCTCCTTTGCCTATTGGTTGGAAGAGACAAGAGTCAGAATCCCAAGGATGTAGGGAAAATGGATGACACCAACTCGGGCATGGATTTTCCAGCATCCTGAGATGTCAATGTGTGTTTCCCCAACCCAGTAGCAATTTCTGGAAAATCTCAATTTGATAAGCAAAGCTACCCCTTCTTGGAAAGGCACAGATGCCAGGGATGGGAGGCTTCTGATTATAAACTAAAATTATTCAATCACACAATGCCCTCACTTGTAGCAGTATGAATAGTTATTATTACTATTGATATTAATAATATAGTAGTAAGAAGAAAAATCTTGGCCACCAGACAAGATCTTCTGCTATCTACTAAAAAATAATAACAAAACTATGGAATTTGTTGCTAGAGCTCTCCTACTTCATAAAAAAATTGAAAAACCTGAATAAAAAAACAAACATACAACTCAGAGGGAATTAGAGTAATTGTGGAAATATTAAAGTTGTTATATCAAGAATGGGGAAGGGACAAGGAACAGTTCACATGCCAAAATTGAGATCTGTCATGTTTTGCAGACAATTCTGAAAGTCATACTTCTAAAATGTTTATCATACTATCAGGTTTAGTCCCCAATAATATTAGCTATTCAAACTCTCTCCACTGATTTTTGAGTGGAAAAGGAAGCTAATTTCTTTGAACCTCAGTATCCTCACTTGTAAACTAAGTAAAATAATAATATGCTACTTACCTCACAGTGTCATTATGAAAATCTAATATGATAATTATGGGTAGCTAGGTGGTATGGTAGATAGAGTGCCAGATCTGGAATCAGGAACACCCGGCCTCAGACACTTACTAGCTGTATGAACCTGGGCAAGTCACTTAACCCTGTTTGCCTCAGCTTCTTCATCTGTAAAACGAGTTGGAGAAGGAAACAGAAAACCATTTTTGTATCTTTTGCCAAGAAAACCCCAAATGGGGTCATAAAGAGTTGTTCGTGACTGAACAACAATGAGATAATTTTATGGATCTAATGAGAGTGCTTTTTTTTTTTGGACTGGATCTGTAGTTGTGCTGGTATAAGAAACTCCTAGTGAAAAAACCTCCTCCAAACAAATTTTTTACAGCAAGTGTCTCTGATAAAGGCTTCATTTCTCAAATATATAGAGAACTGAGTCAAATTTATAAGAATACAAGTCATTCCTCAATTGATAAATGGTCAAAGGATATGATAGGCAGTTTTCAGATGAAGAAATCAAAGCTATCTAAAATCATATGAAAAAAGTTCTAAATTACTATTGAATACAAAAATGCAAATTAAAACAACTCTGAGGTACCACCTCATATCTATCAATATGACAGAAAAGGAAAATGATAAATGTTGGAGATGATGTGGGGAAATAGGGATATAAATGCATTGTTTGGTGGAGTTTTGAACCGATGCAATTATTCTGAGAGAAATTTGGAACTATGCCCTAAGGGCAACCAAACTGTGAATATTCTTTGATCCAGCAATACCACTATTAGTCTGTATCCCAAAGAGAATATACAAAAGGGAAAAGAACCTGCATGTACAAAAATATGTATAGAAGCTTTTTGTGGTGGCAAAGAAATGGAAATTGTGGGGATGCCCATCAATTACAGAAAGGCTGAACAAATTGTGGTATATGAATGTAATGGAATACTATTGTGCTATAAGAAGTGATCAGTAGGTAGATTTCAGAAAATCGTGGAAAGACTTACATGAACTGATAGAGTGAAATGAGCAGAACCAGGAGAACATTGTACACAGTAACAGCAACATTGTGTAATGATCAACTGTGATGGACTTAGCTCTTCTCAGCAATACAATGATCCAAGACAATTCCAAAAGACTCATGATGAAACATGTTATCCACCTCCAGAGAAATAACTGCTAGAGTCTAGATGTAGATTGAAATATACTTTTTCACTTTATTTTTTTCATAGTTTTTTTCTTTTGTTCTGTTACTTCTTTCACAATGTGACTAATATGGAAATATGTTTTACATGATTGCACATATATAACCTATATCAATTTGTTTATCATCTTAAGGAGGGGAAGGAGGAAGGGAGAAAAACTTCGAACTCAAAATCTTATAAAAATGAATGTTAAAAATTGTCTTTACTTATAATTAGGAAAAATAAAATACTATTTAAAAAGAAAAAAGAAAGGAAAGGAAAAGTAAAGAAAAGAAAAGAAAAGAAAAGAAGAGAAAAGAAAAGAAAAGACCTCCTCCATAACAGATTCATAGGGCACTAACAGGTTAATGTTCCATTGTTCAGGGCCACACAGTCAGTATGTGTCAAGGGGCAGAACTTAACCCAGATCTCCTTGACTCCAATGCTGGTTCTTGTCATAAAAGCATTTTTAATTTTTCTGTATTGGCTCTAGCATAGCCATTTAATTAAAAAGTAAGTCATATCACAGGCTGGAACTTGAAGCATTTAGCTTAGACATCAAACTTTGGTTTAGGTTAGTGGTAAAAGAATTTCTGGCTCAGCTTTATTACCCTTATTTACTTAAGCTCTCTTGCTACCTGGTCAGTTCCTGCTGTCTGTTTGCAAGAATAATCAGCTTTATCACCTATAATTGCTGATCAGTTTACCTGATCAAGATCTTCCTCTTTTACTAGCTTTTCTTTTGTAAATCTTTGCCTTCTCCTTTGCCCTCTAAAAACTTCAATTGTATCCATTCTGCCTTGTACTACATGTGATGTCTGAAAATGCTATTCATTCCCCATTGGTTTTTACGTACCATGGGACTATGTTCTGAGCCTATAATAAACCAGTTATAAAATCTTTTTGTTGTGAAGTATGATTGGCAGCAGTAGCTATCAATAAATCCCTGAAAAAACATATATATATATTTCTTATGTATTCTTATATTATTCTTATTCTTATATTCATATATCATTATTATATCATTCTCTACCCAGCATAAATGTCACCCGTTCAACTTGGCACTTTTCCCCTCAAAGGAACTGACTTAATTGTCTCTGGATTTTCGCCATTTTCCTTGAGTTTTTGAGCTGTATAAATACCAGCTATTAGTAGTAGTAATAATAACAACAATTTCATTCAGTAAATTTCTGTTTCAAAGCATCATCGAAGTGTTGCTGTGATGACCCTGGTCCTAATGGAGCACAAGATCCAAAAGGTTCTTTAAGATTGGAAAAGCATCAAATGAGTTCCTCGAGAACTAATGTGCCTGGACAGTATCCATCCTAATTAAATTTGAAGAGACTCATCAATAGAAGGTTGGCTATAAAGTGATGAATTTGTTTGACCGCAGCAACTCATGAAGATCCATCTATTAAGGAGTTGATGGGGGAGCTGCCAAGACAACTTAGGAGGTACAGTGGATGATGGGCTGGGCCTGGAGTGAGGAAGACCTTAATTCAAATCTAGCATAGGTTCCTTACCAGCTGTGTAACCCTGGACAAGTCACTTAACCTCTCTCTGCTTTGGTTTCCTCAATTGCAAAATGAGGATAGTTATAATACCAATCTCCAAAGGCTGTTGTGAAGATCAAATGAGATATTATTTATAAAGAAGTTAGTACAATGCCTAGTGCCTGATAGGTGCTTTATAAATTCTCATTCTCTTTCTTTGGTAGAAGGAATACCCACAACTGTGTAATCACAGATCTTTTGAAGTATTGATGATAATCAACTTTAATTCTTTATTACTTCATCAATATGGCTACTCCTTCTACCAACACAGAACAAAACTCACTCACACCCTCTTATTCTCTAAGAGTCTTACCCATGTTTCCCATAAAACCTCTATAGAAGGCCTACCCAACAGCCTAGAAGCTTTCCTCTTGTTCTTATAACATACAAATAAATCCTATAAACCTCCTAAGACTTGGCATGGTAGGGTCTCCTTAGATATCATCTAGTCCAGAGGTTCTCAATCTTTTTTGCATCATGGACCCCTTTGGCAGTCTGATGGAGTCTATGGACCCCTTTTCGGCAAAATTTTTTAAATACATAAAATAAAATATATAGGATCATAAAATAAATTACATTAAAACATTTATCATAATATTTTTAATTAAATCTTATTTTCAGACAAAGATTTTCCTTTTCTTGTTCCTACCTCCTCTCTCTCCATTCACTGAGAAACAAGAAAAATAAAATGCCTCTTGCAAATGTGAATAGTTAAGAAAAACAAAATCCTACATTGACCATATCCAAAAAAATATGTCTCAGTATACATTCTAAACTCATCACTAAAATATTTTTTAAAAACAAGTTTCTGGACTCCAAGTTACAAATACCTGATCTAGTTCAACTTTTCACTTTTCAAGTATCTGAAAGGTAGCATTGCATCCCTCAGACTGCCTCTCTAGTTTCTAATTCTTGCTACACGGCAGACGTACTGCCTTTACCAGTCACATATGATCTCAGCGATGCTCTTTCTACCACTTCTTGTAAGAAAGTCATCATTGGTAACATGCTGTAGTGTACCTATTCCAACCATTTCCAAGGGCTTTCCAATGCCCTTAGGCAGGAGAGTTGTGAGGCTCAAATGAGATAGTGTATACAAAGCACTTTTGCAAACCTTTCATATAAATGAATGTTTATTTTATTATTATTGTTATTGGGGCAGCTAGGTGGTACAAAAGATTGAGCTTGGGACTTGGAGACAGAAAGACCTCAGTTCAAATCTGGTCTCAGACACTTACTACCTGTGTGGCCTTGGACAAGTCATTTAACCCTGTTTGCCTCCATTTCCTTATCTGTAAAATGAGCTGGTGAAGGCAATGACCACCCACTCCAAAAAAACCAAGGGAACTCCAAATGGGGTCACGGAGAATTGGACATGACTTAAAACAAACTGAACAAAAATGCTTTCTTAAGTTTAGACAATCAATAAAACAATAAATCAAGATGTGATATGGGGAGACTACCTATTTCTTAGATGCAAATACTCACACTGAAAATATAACAATCAGCTCAAAAGCAGTAGAGCTATCACCAGCACACTCCTGCTCTTAAGACTATTTGTGATTTTTAATTGTGGTTATAGTTGGTCCAGGATTCACATTCACATAGATAGCATTATCAGAGAAATGCTGCTGTCGAAGTCAAAAGCTTCTATACAAAAAAAAAAAAGTTCCTATACAAATGAGAGATTTAGAATCATTGAAAATGTTTCTCAATTTTCTAAGTGCAGTCCTGTCCAATTGTCTCTTCCAACTACAAGATTCTGGCCACAACTCATTATTGTCCTAAGAGATGTAAGATCGATAAACTAATTCAATGGGTTGCTTGTCCAGCTGCATTTTACAGTCAGAGCAATGAGGTGCTTTTTAATTCATTTTGTTTTTCCAGTATGGATGGTTAGACCAATCTTTTTTCTCACTACAACGACTTTTATTTAGGAAACTAGGATTTATTACAAAAATTACAATTATCACAATATCTGCAAAGAGGAACATGTGAAGAACTACACCATCAAGAAGAACACTCTCTTTTATTTAGACTTTACATAGAACACCAGGACATTCCTGACATGATGCAGGTAGCAATGAACTTGAAGTCAAGAAGATCTGGATTTAAATTATACCTCTGATACCTACTGTGTGACCATAGGCTGATCACTTCTTTTCTCCTGGCTTAAATCTCATCTGCAAGATGAGGATAATAATACTTGTAGTACTTCCCTGGCAGGATGGCTGTGAAGCTCTATAGAGGGCTTCACAATCATTAAAGTGCTATATATAATGTCAGTTTTTTGATGGTGACATTGGCAAATCCCTAGGGTGCACATATTATCTCCAACACTTTGCTTTCTGTCTGTACTGATTTGATTGTTAGCAAAGTTATTTCAGTAATCAACAATATCTTGGAGTCTTATGTAATTCTGCTGAAGCTTGTAATGTTAAGCGAATTTGAAGATCTTCCCTGTCCCTTAATAGACCTATTTTGCGTTTTGGCCCAGTCCACAGCCTGAGTCACATGGAGCCAATGGGAGGATCAGGAAGGGTGAAGCTGAGAGAGAGTGAGGCAGAGCTGAGGCAGAGCAACTAGCTTGAGTGAGAGAGGGAGGAATTTTGCCTAGGGGAGTTTGTTTGTGGGGAGGCCTAAGGGAAGGCTTGGGGATGTCAGTACTCCCTGAATTGGTAATATGTATAAACTTCTTTGTTACTATGCTGGATTTGGCTTTCTGGTATCTGAATAAATATCTTGGTTTCATCTTTGAGGAAGAAAGTCATTTATATTTTGTGAATTTACCTGGAAATATGCATGCATATTCATAGTGGCTGCTATGGGTATCGCATTGGCATTACAAGCTGGATGAGGTCAAGGGGACCCCTACTTCTTTGGCCACTTCTGTGTCCTAGGAAAATTTGCAGAGAAGGCTATAGTGGAGAAAATGTGGAGATTCTGTACATGAAAATGATTGTTCCTCACCACACACAACTGCGATCTAAATGATCCCTTTATGACATTAGGGTGGTCAGAGCTAGAGCCACATGAGAGGGAAGGAGGATGCAACCTTTATTTACAATCTGCTCTTCCCATTTATTCTTCTTTCTGGAGGTAAGCAGTTTCAGGGGCCAAGATATAAGCATCCCTAGTCACTCTGCAGTGTGGGAGAAGGAAGGAAGGAAGGAAGGAAGGAAGGAAGGAAGGAAGGAAGGAAGGAAGGAAGGAAGGAAGGAAGGAAGGAAGGAAGGAAGGAAGGAAGGAAGGAAGGAAGGAAGGAAGGAAGGAAGGAAGGAGAGGGAGATAAAGAAGAAGGGAGGGACAGAAGTAGGAAAGGAGGGACAGAAAGAGAGAAGGATGGAAAGGAGGAAAAAAGCTCTTATTAAGTGCTTACTATGTGGAAAATACTACCAAGAAATGAGAACATATATAGTAAAGTAAGACAATCCCTGTTCCCAAGTGAAGTGAAGCAAGAGCAGAAACACTGGAACAGCCAAGAGCCATGGGAAGAAAATCTAAGGAAAGCACATCCTGCATTGCTTTATCTATGAACCTAAGACTGAAAAGAGAAAACCCATTTCTTTATTCTTCAATAAGGCATAACTGTGCATACCTTGAAATCTTTTCCCATCCATACCAAAAATCTATGAGGCATATGGGGGGGAGACATAGTTAACAATTACTATTTCCATGGAAGTAGAGGAGAATACTACCTATTTCCCTTTTCACACTATTCCATGCACACACAAAAACTACCCTGATTGAACAATGAATGTTCATATCTTTAAGCACTGAAGAAAGAGACCTGAGAGAATGATTTACTCCTAAGGGGTACTAAACCAAAATATATAGAACCAAATATAAAAGAACCAAAAATATAATTATATTCAGTGATGTGTTGTATTTAATCCTCTAGACCAGGACTTAAAACAACAAGAAGTTAAAACGCCACTTCTGAGTCATAAGTTCAAAAACAGTCACCACTATTCTGAGGTTGGGAATGTTTCCCAGCATGTGCTCAAATATTCAAGAAGGCCAACTCTGTTTTGTACATGTGCAAGGATTGACTGAAAGAGGCCTGGGCTAGTAAATGAAATAGACTACCACCTGGTGGTTAACTTGGACATTTCACTCTGAGCTCATTCAAACCCCTTGGCTGGATTTTTACTTCTGTGTTATCACATACAATCCAATAGGCCAAGTGAATACTCCACACATGTAAATCACATGTGCATTATTCCTGTAGATGCATTTGATATTTTTACATGCATGTGATAAGAGATATGTGTACTCATAAATGGTTGGCCAGAAGGATTTATAGTATTATTTTTTTTAAGTTTACGCTGTTGAATCATTTTCATCATGACCCTGTTTGGGGTTTTCTTGGCAAAGATACTGGAATGGTTTCCATTTCCTTCTCCAGCTCACTTTACAGATGAGGAAATTGAGGCAAACAGGGTCAAGTGACTTGCCTAGGGTCACACAGCTGGTGTCTGATACATTTGAACTCAGATCTTCCTAACTCCAAGCCCAGCACTCTATCCACTGCTCCACCTAGCTGCCACAAAAAAATTTATATCAGAATCTTGTGATTTATTTTAACAACAGCAATAATGCAGTTCATCACCAACAACCCATGCCTCTTTTTTTTCTGATAACCCTAATTCTCTTCATAAGTTTTATGGCATTAACCCTTCTGCCATGGCATTAAAAGTTATACTTAGACACTTCTTGTAATTAGGAAACTAGGTTAAAAATGAAAGAGACAACATGCATAGTACAAGTCTTATTAGATTTGGTATCAAGCAGACCTGGTTTTAGTCCTACTGCTACTAGCTGTGGCACCCTGGGCAAGACCTCTCAGAGCCCCCTTATTTTTATCCCATGCCCCCTAATTGCACCAAGGTTACTACTGCCCCCCCCCCCAGATCATTCCAGCACCCCACAGGGGACAGTATCACCCAATTTGGGAACCTATGAAGAGGTTCAATTTCTTGCAACTGGGGGGAGTTGAATAAAAATAAAGGGGTGGTAGAAGCATAAGAAAAGAAAGGAAGATAGGAAAATTTTGAAAAACCATTCACACATGTTTCATCTGCTGTGTAACAGAGTTAAAATCATAGTAATTACAGTATTTTCCAAATAAACATACAAAATGCAAGTTTTAATTGATTAGTGGTCAAGTCCACCATCAGGTCTTAACAAGCAAGTGTTGGTAGACAAGCATGTTGTGCATTGTCAGGAAGTTCAGTATGCTGTTGGTAGGAATATGTGCGTATGATGATTTGTTTATAATACAATATAGTTACATGGTGAAATACTGTATCCTCAAATGCAGGAAAAAACCCACAAATTTACAACAAATTGTTGTAATTTAAGATGCATCATTTTTTAATATATTTTATTTTTTTTTAATGATGCAATATATATATATATATAAAGGGTTAAAGAAAGTAGATTTCCAAAGGGGTGCTGAGTATTTTTTTTTTTAAAGGAGGTAGGCCAAAGAAGTTTGGTAACCTCTGATGCAAATGTTAGCTATTCAACTCTGAAAGACTTAGGAACTCTGATCATCACAAGGACCAATCACAATTCCAGAGGATTCATGATAAAACATGCTATCTACCTACTCCTGATTTTAAAAAAATTGCAGACTCGTGGCAGAGTTGGAGACAGTTTTTTAAAAAGACGGCCAACGTGGGGAATTCATTTGACTTCATAATCCCTTTTGTAGGAAGGGATGTGTCTTCTTACTTTTGGGGGGGGGGAAGTAGGGGAAGGATGGGGGAGGGGGGTGGCAAGGACAAGAGCAGAGGGAGAGAATAAAGAACTGAAAGTGAAATATCAAGACACTGCTTCAATAAAAGGGAGTTGTCTTGGCTATTTACTAATTTAGATATGAGTCACTTGTCATTTGCTTCTTGTCCTTGTACGTAACACAAATTTCCTGTATTCCACATTGTGTTGACTTGGTGCTTTCAAGAGAATCAAAGACACTTAGTTAAAAGCTAGAAATTAGCCATATTCTGGTGATTCCAGGGAAGAGCCCAACTGAAGGGAGCAAATTTATCAAGACTAATCAAGAAAGACCTTAAAGGTAAAAACCATGTATATCCGGATCCTTAGATTCTGAGCCATTATTGACAGCCATACTAGATACTTTGGCGCTTCATTACTTCCAGTTTAGCACAGAATTAAATATAACGTGCCTCACAGAGATAGTAATCAATGGCAAAATTTGGACTCTTGTCTGTAAGTGCCTTAAAATCCTCTTTGAATGTCATTGTTGTTGCTATGAAATTATTGTTTTCTAATTATTTCATGTCATGAAGTCTTATTTCTTCCAAGACTGGAAACTCTTCCTTGTATTATATCCTATAATCCTACCTCAGGAACTTTCTCCCTCTTCATCTATGCCTCCTGGCTTCCCTGGCTTTTTTCCAAGTCTGTCTTCCTTAATCTTAGGGTCTTTTCTCTGATATTATCTTCAGTTTATTTTGTACATATCTTCTTTTCACTTGTTGTTGTTCAGTCATTACATCCAACTCTTCGTGACCCATTTTGGGGTTTTCTTGGCAAAGATACTAGAATGATTTGCCATCTCCTTCTCCAGCTCATTTTACAGATGAAGAAACTGAGGCAAACAGGGATAAGTGACTTGCCCAGGGTCACACAGCTAGTAAGTGTCTCAGGCCAGATTTGAACTCAGGAAGATGAGCTTTCCTGACTCCAGACCCAGTGCTCTATCCATTGCACCACCTAGCTGCCCAATTATGTTCCCTTCATTTTTAGGGGTCCCAAGCACCCCAGTTTCACTTAACCAATCAGCAGCCAGATTAGTTTTTACAATGGAATATTTACTCTCCATTTACCAGTTGTAGCTCTGCTTGGTTTGAACTCCAAGAAACATGATGCCCCTCCCAGGTTAAGCTGAAATCTCCTCACCATGCTATTTAACTCAGTTTTGGATACTCAGACTCCACCCAACTTCCTCAGCCTCCTTCCCTTCAGATTAGAGGGTTGGAGGGTGAAGGATGAACTCCTCCAAAAGTGTTCATTTATAGAGGTCTGGACTTGGACTCTAATTCACTCTCCCCTTTCCATCTGCTGCTCTACTTAGTTTGAACTTCATGGCATATGATGCGCTCAAGCTAGTTACCTCTTTGTGCTTTCCTTCTGTGCATTGTCTCTCTCTGTTCCTCAAGGGCAGGAACTGTTTTGTTTTTGTTTTTGTTTTTTATCCTTAAAGCTTAATACTGTGCTTGGTACATAGCAGACACTTGTTGAATGTTTACTGAACTTCAAAAGTAGAGCAAGAACATTTTCCCCAACACTTGGGTATATCATTTTCCCTTAAACCCCCTCAGTCTCTAAAGACGGTAGATGGATCAGATTCACAGTTTAACTCAGTTCTTATATAGCACAATCCCACCAAGCTCCAAGTCCAACTGTGTTTATGTCCTGCCCCCTTGGCTTTTCAGAACATCCCTGCTGGGCTGGAAGGAACATCTGACCTGGAATTCTGACTCCAGGGTTGCCAGGACTTGAACTCTTGGGTCCCGAGATGCCACTGAAAAGGACAAACAAAACAAATCAATACCCCAAGTCCATTTTTCTGAGGCACTGGGCCTGTCTGGTTGGTTGCTATCCTTCGTTCTCAAAGAGGACCAAAATGACATCGCTATGCTAGAGTCAAGTTTCAGTGTGTCAGACTGCAGATGATAAGACCAATGTGAGCTCAGAATGCTCTCCCACAGGTCAGGCACTAATAGTCCATGTGAACTTTTGGGGTGGATACTCCAAATTTGCACATCCTGTGTTTCTTTTGAGCTTTTTCAATTCTGCTTTGCTCATAGAGCAGACTTTCTCTAATGTGGGCACACCAGGATGAGCGGTCCTGTGCCAGAGTCTCCCATGTCACAAAGTTCTTAAGAGAGAACTTGAGAGTGTCCTTGTGTTGCTTCTTCTGACCACTATGCGAGTGTTTGCCCTGTGTGAGTTCTCCATAAAACAGTCTTTTTTGGCAAGTGTACATTTGGCATTTGAACAATGCGGCCAACCCATTGGAGTTGTACTCTCTGAAGCAGAGTTTGAATAGTTGGCAGTTTAGTTCAAATAAGGACATCAATATCTGGTACCGTACCCTGCCAAGTGATCTTCAGAACCTTCCTAAGACAATTCAAATGGAAGCAATTCAGTTTCCTGGCATGGTGCTGGTATACTGTCCAGGCTTCACAGGCACTGGGCCTAAAGGGATATAGGAAAGTTGGAGTCCTGCAGTTCACCAGGTTTAGAGCATGGAGCTCATGTTATGAGTGAACAAGACCTTCACCTATGGACACCACCATCATCCTCTTTCAGAGTGGAACAGACTGTTCCCATCTGGCAGTTCTGATGACCCTGCCAGTGTGAGTTACACAGCCAATGGAAAGAGACAAGAAAGAGACATGGAATATCTTCTCCCAGAAGCAGATTTCTGGTGTCTCCTAAATGGGTACCTCCATCTTAGATGACATAAACATGGGCTATAATCTGGCTAGATGTGCAGTGAAGGGGTTTGAATTAGATAACCAATCTACAATCCCAATATCCAGTCACTTCTGTTGTATTCCCTAGCATCACATAAGAGGTGCTGAATACAATTTAATTGAATACTCCTGACTCACGATCCAGTATCATCTTTCACTAGACCACACACATCAAGGGATCTGATGTAGTATAGAAATTTATTCATGGAAAAGAAAGAGAAGGGAAAATAGATGAAATGAGGGGTATAGAGATAAAAAGAAGCACATGGGAAAATCAATGGGACATATAGGATGTTAGAGGCAGAAGAGTCCTGAAAGGTTATGAAGCTCAGTCCCCTTATTGTGCCAATGAGGAATCTGAGACCCAGAAAAGCTAAGTGCCTCGCCCAAGGCCACACAAGAGGGGAGGCGAAGAGCCAATAGTTTTTCAACCCCCATCTTCTCCCCAGGTCCAGTGCAGTCTTTCCACCATTTAGTCAACCTTTGGGCAAATCACTTCCCTTGTCTAGGGCTCAGTTCCCTAGAAACAAGTCTTAAAAGTGAACACTCTATGAGTTTTATATGCTCCGAGTCTCTCTGTAGCCTGCCATCTTGCTTCCTGAACACTGTCTTTAAAACACAGTCTAGATGGGTACTAGACAATCCCTTTCTTTGCTCAGTCTGCTCGCCCTAACCTTCAATGGTCAACAGAGGGCGCAGAAGCTCCATTGAAGGAAGACCTCAAACCGCATAGAGAAAAAGGGGAAAAGACGGCAGGAAGGCAGATTCAGGAAGGAAGTGTGGAAAGAAAAAGAAATCACTGTGGGGATAGGTCAGTGCTAACACAAATGTGTGTGAAGAAAAACAAGGAGTCTTTGGCTTCAGAAAAAGCATTCTCTCCTCCATCCTTTGCTGACCTCTCCAGTGCTTAATGATGACCCTGAGGCTCAGTTTCACAAGAAGAGTCCCGTTGTCCCATAAGATAGGAGCTGAACTATTCAAATGGTTTAGAGTAGAAAGAGTTCTGAATTTAGAAATAAAAAGTCCTGAGTTCAAATCCTGCCTCTGACATTTGCAAACTGGGTGACCCTGAGGGTGTCAATTAATGTCCTTGACTGTCAGTTTCCTCATTTGTAAAATAAGGAGGTTGGACTCCATGACCCCTAAGGTCTCTATACTAGGGCTTTAAATCTAGGCCCTTATCTCCTACTAACTCTTTTGACTGCCCCAGATTACAGCCCAATAGACCATTCTTTATTTTTTATTTGCACTACACTACATTACGGCACACTGCACTAAACACACACACACACCATTATTTAACTTTGGATGAGCCTTCCTGGCTTCCTCTAACCAGAGTCCTGCAAACCAGCCTTCTGTTCTATCCCTTTGGAAAAGCAGCTGCTTATGGGTTCTCCTCTGGAACTCCAAAATGTTGACCTTGTAATTGGCATTATATTGAATGCAGGATGGAATTGGACTGGGCTTTGCCCTAGAGCAAGAAATTTAAGAGGCATAATTTCATCACCCTGCCTTTTCAAGCTCAGATTCATCTGGTCCAGCCGAGACACCCTCTTCACATACACCTTACACCAATCACCATCTTCAGGAGTGGATGGGAGGCTTAGAAGTGATTGGGGACATCCAGGACCAGAGGATCTGAAGGAGGTTAGATCTCCAGCACCTAATCAAAGCAGGGCCGTTTACCCCTATAACTAGGCTTCTTTCAGACGTTGGAGAGAGATACAGAGGAGATAGGAACATGGCTAGCAAAGACAGTTGCTGGACCTCACAGGACCCATTACGATGTACTCCTTTGGCTAATCTCCTCCCACACACATATTTGTGTAGAGCAGCAGCGGGGAAATGGGCTGTGGCTTCAAGGCCACATGTAACCTTATAGGTCCTTAAGGGCAGCCTTCCTACTGAATCCAAGTTTTACAGAACAGATTCTTTTATTAAGGAGATTTGTTCTGTGACATTTGAATTCAGTCACTTGAGGTCCTAGAAGGGTACATGTGGCCTCGAGGTCACTGGTCTCCCACCCCTGGTGAAAAGGATGGGTAAGACCTCACATGAGTTGGGTTGGGGACAATTTAAGCTCTTGCCAGGCCTCATTGACCATTGTCTCAAAGAGGAAAAGATGAATGCCCTGGGTTAAAAAGAAAAAAAAAAAGGGAGGGGAGGAGGGGTATTGTGGTGTTGGAAGGGAGGTGTCAGTGAGTAGAGAGTGTCAGACCTTCCCACTCCTACATCTGCATTTTGGACAGGCCACACATGGCCTAACACCTAGTTACCGTGAATAATTAATTTAAATAGTAAGCTACTAGCCTAAATGTCTCCTCCCTTTCAAAGTCAAGTCAGCAGAAAAAGACTTCTCTATTCCTTCCTTCCATTTATTCTCCTCCCACTCACTTCTAAACCTGAAACTGCTTTCTTCCAAAGCTATCTGGGACATCTTCACTGCCAAGTCCACTGGACTTTTCTTATCCTTCTTGACCTCTTCGTAGCTTTTCCCTACTGACCCCTTCCCCTACTAGATGCCCTCTTCTCTCCCAGATTTCCTGATACTGATTTACTGGATCATTATTCGGCTCACTTGGAAACTGGGGAGCTCCCCAGGCTCCATCCTGAGCTCTTTTCTGTAACTACATTTCTCTAGAATCTCTATCACTTTGTAACTTCCAGATCTATAAAGGGACAGGCACTGGGACCTGTGATTTCTCTGCTATAGGGCACTCCCAACCTAGGAAGTTTGCTCTACCAATACAAGTCAGCACCTTTTCTGCAATTTATAGATTTGCTTAGAGTGCTGAGCAGTTAAATGATTTACCCAGGATCATGCGATCATTGTGTGCCAAAGGCTAGACCTGAACTCAGGTCTTCTTCACTTATCCTGCCAAGCTGGGTCCAGCCCAAGTATGTCTGCTAAACTCCAGGTATCAACTATTGGACACCTTCAACTAGACATTCCATGTTGTTATTGTTCAATCAAGTTTAACTCTTTGTGACCCTGTGGTATGGTCCACATCAATACTGTTCATGGAGTTTTCTTGGCAAAGATACTGGAGTGGTTTGCCATTTCCTTGTCCAGTGGATTAAGGCAAACAGCGTGTCACATTTGAACTTAGATCTTCTTCACTCCAGGCCCAGCACTGTCCATTGAGCCTGCTATCTGCCTCTTATATATCCCATAACCATCTCAAACTCAATATATCCAAATTATAAACTTCATTCTTATTTTATTTATTCTTATTATTCCAGTCACCAAGATTTGTAAACTCAGTGTTTTCATCAACTTTCTTCCTCCTCACTGGCCTCTTCCTCTTCTCCTTCAATTGCCAAATCTTGTCAATTCTACAACAGCCCTTACACCTCTACCTTTCTCTCTACTTATACAGCCACCACCATGGTTCAGGTCCACATCACCTCTGACTCCTGCTTTCATTCTCTCTCCTCTCAAGAGATCTTCCACACAGCTTCCAAAATAATTCTGGAATTTTCTAACTGTGTTGCTACTCAGCTTGGTAATCTTCTGTGGCTCCCTATTGCCTCCAGGATAAAATACAAAGTCCTCATTTTGGCATTTGAAGCATTTCACAGTCAGTCAACTGCCATTTGTTAAGTGCCTACTATGTGCCAGGCACTGGGCTAAGTGCTGGGGATACAAAGATAAGCAAAAAGAAGTCCCAGCTCTCAAGGAGTTCCATCTAAAAGGGGAGATAATATACAAACAAAATAGATAGATAGATAGATAGATAGATAGATAGATAGATAGATAGATAGATAGATAGATATAGATAGAATGATTGATATGGTATGGTATGATATGATACGATATAATATGATATGATATGACATGACATAGCATGACATGGTATGATGTGATGTGGTGTGGTGTGATATGGTATGGCGTGGTATGGTGTGATGTGATGATATAATAAATTGAGAGTGGTTTCAGAGAGAAGGTATTAAGATTGAGGAGGATTGGAAAAGACTTCTTACAGAAGGTGGGACCTGAAGGTAACTAGGGAAGTTAGGACACAAAAATGAAGAGGAAGAGAGTTTTAGGTATGGAGGACAACCAATGAAAATGCTCAGAGTGAGGAGATGGAGTACTTTGGGTGTGTAACAAACAGCAAAGAAGCTAATGTAACCAGATCACAGAGTACATGAAAGGGAGTAAGGTAGGAAGAGACCGGTTTATGAATGACTTTAAGAGCCAAAGAAAGGGTTTTATATTTGATCCTGACAGTGATAAGAAGCCACTGGAGCTGTTTGAATAGAGGTGGGAGGAGAATGGTCAGACCTGGGCTTAAGAAAGAACAATTTGAAAGACTGGGTAGAGGATGGACTAGAATGAGGAGACCAGGAGACCAACCAAGTCTACTGCTTGTGTTTGTCCTTGGTTCTCGAAGAGGACCACGACATCAAGATGATGATACGACTTGCAGCTGACTTTGATCTGAGGGAGGGAGGGCTGTGCAAGGTCACCAACTTCACCTTCTTCTCCTGAGCCATCTGGGTCCAGTGGCTTGATATTCATCATGGTAATGTCAGAGGAGAGAAGAGCAAATATAGAAGAGACATTTTGTTATTTCTGTTCAGTCATTCCTGATTCTTCATGACCCCATTTGGAGGTTCTTGGCACAGATACTGGAGAGGTTTGCTGTTTCCTTCTCCAGCTCATTTTACAGATGAGGCAAACCAGGTTAAGTGACTTGCCCAAGGTCATACAGCTAGGAACTGTATGAGGCCAGATTTGAACTCAGGAAGATGAGTCTTCCTGGCTCCAGGTCCTGTGTTCTATCCATTGCACCACCTAGCAGCCAAAGAAGAAATGTTACAAAAGTAGAAATGACAGTTATCTCTTCATTTCCCACCAGGCTGCACTCCTATTGATATCTCCATCATGCCCCTACACTAGGTACCTTCTTCCTTACCCACTCTGCCCTACCACCTCCACCCATATCCCACAACTCTCTTCAGCCTTCTTATATCTTTTCTTTTCCCCATCACAAAGTAAGTTCCTTATGGGCAGTAACTGACTTTCTTTTCGCTTGTATTTGAATACCCAGTACTTACCACAGTGTCTAGCATATAGCAACCAGCTAAGTGGTGCAGCGGATAGAGTGCTGGGCTTGGAATCAGGAAGATTCATCTTCCTGACTTCAAATCTGGCCTCAGACATTTACAGGCTGCGTGACCTTGGGCAGGTCACTTATCTATCTGTTTGCCTCAGTCTCCTCACCTGTAAAATAAGCTGGAGAAGGAAATGGCAAACCACTCCAGCATCTTTGCCAAGAAAATCCCAGATGGGGTTACAGAGAGCCAGCTATGACTGAAATGACTCAGCAACAGTCTCTTTGGAGAGAGCAGTTCCCGTTGAATGATGAGGTTGGAACCCAGACTGTCAAAAGTTAAAAAAAAGAATGACAGGCAAGAAAGTGGAGGCCTACCTTGTGGGCTTATTTTACATAAACCTTCTCACACTCTGCACTTTGGTCAAACCAGCCCACTAGGTATTCTCTGAATTTGGCACTCTCTCTTATTCATGTCTTTGCTCAGTCTGTCCTTTGTGCCTGGAATACATTCCCTCCTTACCTCTCCCTGAATCTTCAAAATTCAGTTCCATTGATTACCTCCTTTAATGATCTCTTTATGTGTAACTGGTTTTTTCCCTATTCAAACTGTATTGTATACATATCTGTTTAAATATCACACCCTCCCCACCCCTCAGTAGAATGTAAACTTCTTGAAGGAAGGATTTTTTCCCATTTTATTTGTATATCCCCAGTTCTTGCTCTGTACCTGGCACAGTACGCACTTCACATAAGTTTCTGGACAGAAATATGTAAGACTCAAATCCATTCCCCAATAAATAATTGGTCAAAGGATGTGAACAAGCAATTTTCCTCAAAAATTGCAAGCTATTAACAACCATATGAAAGAATGCACTGAATCTCTAATAAGAAAAGAAATGCAAATCAAAACAACCCTGTGGATTCTTCTTCTTCTCAGGAGCAAGCTGGTAAAAATGGCAATAGTTGATATCCAAAGGACTGTAGAAATATAAGCACTCTAATGTATTATTGGTGGAGACATGAATTATTTGGGAAAGCAATTTGGAAATGTGCAAATAAAGTGGTTAAAATGTTCATCCTCTTTGACTTAGAGATTCCACCATAGGCATATGCTCCAACTAGGACACTGATAAAAAGAAGGTCCCCATATATACTGAAAGATTTATAGCATGATTTTTTCTGGGAGTGAAGAACTGAAAACAAAGTTGATGCCCATTGACTGGAGAATGGCTAAACAAATTATGGTACACAAGTGTAACTGAATACAGGTATAGATCATTTTATTGACCTTTGCTTTGTTGTGCTTTGCGGATATTGAGATTTTTTACAAATTGAAGTTTGTGGTAACCCTGCATGAAGCAAGTCTATTGGTGCCATTTTTCGAACAGCAGGTTATCTCCGTAACACATTTTAGTAATTCTCGCAATATTTCAAACTTTTTCATTATCATTATTTCTGTTATGGTGGTCTGTGATAAGTGATCTTTGATATTACTATTGTAATGGTTTAGGGTGCCATGAACTGTACCCATCTAACCCAGAGAATTTAAACAATATATGTTCTGTGTGTTCTCACTGTTTTACCAACAGGCTGTTCCCTTACTCTCCCTCTCCTCTGGCCTCCCCATTCCCTGAGACACAACAAAATACTGAAATCAGACCAACCAATAACCTCGCATTCAATTGATGCCGCAAACTTCATTGTTGTCTTATTCTAAGAAACTGCCAAAGACAAACAGAGACCTGGGAAAGATTTTAATTTAGAAAGACCTAGGTCACCTCCTTCATCCTGGGTCAGCACCAGTCATCTTGGCCTTTGCCTTGTCATTGGATTTTGATGACTCCAGAGGAGAGAGTGAAGCTGATGACTTTGTGAAGCTCTACTCACATGCAATTCACAAAGAAGTCAAGATGTCACCCTCGTGATGGCATTGGTCTCCTTTGAGAAGGAAGGACAAACAACAACAATGTATATTGGAGATTAGAGGAAAGATGAGAGAAAAGATGTATATCTCTTGACTTTCGGTCCTATTCTGGTCACTCCATCAGGAGTGGGGAACCTGCGGCCTCAAGGTCACATGTGGCCCTCTAGGTCTTCAAGTGTGGCCCTTTGACTGAATCCAAACTTCACAAAACAGATCCCCTTAACAAAAGGATCTGTTCTATAAAACTTGAACTCAATCAAAAGGTTGCACCCTAGAAGGTCACATGTGGCACACGAGTCCCTTTTATTAAAGGGATTAGTTCTGTGAAGTTTGGATTCAGTCAAAGGGTCACACCTGAGGATCTAGAGGGCCCCACATGTGGCCTGGAGAGACACCACTGCTCCAGGTGAAAACTCAGGAATGATATACATTATACAATGACTGCAGTTCTGACACCAGCTATTTCCTTGAAATATGTAGAGGAATATATTCCAACCTCTTGCCCCTATTAGTCTGGTTCTAGTATCTCACATACCTTATACCTATTGTATCAGGTAGATCTTTTCAATGTTCAGTTTAAATCCCTTTGCTGACTTCTGACATGATATTTCTGTGAGAACAATTCAGAACTCAAGACATATGAAAATAAGAATAAAAGACTCTCTACAGAATTAAAGGGAGACATAATTAGAAAAATATTTGTTAGTGATAACTGAAACCTACCAATAAAAAATAATAATATGATTTCAATTAATATATAGATTTAATACTCAAGCATACCAGTAATTCTATTTTAAAGAATTAAATAAAATGACAAAATTTGCTTGAAGGAATAAAAGGTCTATAATAACAAAGGAAATCATTGTTAAAATAAGAAAACAAGGAAAACAGATAACCCAAAAATTTGTTGAAAAATAGTAATCTTCCAAATTATTTCATATCAATTAAAATAGAAAAAAATGAATTAATGGAATTAATAGAATAGATTAACTAAGCAAGAATAAAAAATAATCTAACTCAGGAGCCCAATGTTAGATAGACTACTATAACATAAAACTACTAGGGGGAAAGACTCCCTGTTTAATAAGTGCTGTTGGGAAAATCAGAAAACAGTTTGGCAGAAATAGAGTTAGACCAGCATCTTATACCACACATCACCATGAGTTCCAAATAGAAATTTGACCTAATGTGAAATAAACTGACCTAAAAAGTTTTTTAAATGGAGGAAACTAAATGGCAATAACTTTTGCAACTCTGCTTAAGGGAGAAATTCTTTATCAAAGAAGGGATAAAGAAGATCTTTAGAAATAAAAATACATAATTTCAATTACATTAACTTAAAAAGTTTCTATACGAACAAAATTACTGTATCTCTAGGATAAGCATGGAAATTGTCAATTGGAGGGAGGGAATCTTTGTATGAAATACCTCTGATAAAAGTCTCATACATAAAACATGTAGGAAAGTAACACAAATATATAAAAATAAGAACAATCCCTAATAAATAGTCAAAATTTTGCACATCTCACATTTCCACACAAATTTAGAGCCATCTCCACTCCAAATGTTCACACAGACTATTTGTGCCCAACTGTGATAGAGCCTTGTGAGTTCATACTGGTCTTCTCAACCACATAAAGACTCACAGTACCTTGACACCAACATAGTGATGTCATTTTGGTCCTCTTCAAGCTCAAAAGATAATAATCAACAAACCAACCAAGTAGTAAAGGATATGAAGCTGTCAAAAGGGAAATTATAAGCCCTATGAAAGATTAATTCAAATCACTCATAATTAGAAATGAAAACTGAAAGAACTCTGACATTTTACCACCCACTCAGCAAATTGGAAAGATGGCCAAAGACACAAATCTTATGGATGAACATACTACTCAAAGTGGTCAGTAAGAGAAAAAAGGGTCTTCTCTGTACCAAACCCATTGACAGCAAGAATTTTTTTCATAGATGAGTGTGAATAATGAATTGCAAGAAGTGACTGCATGTATTTGAATCTGCTATTTGAAGTTAAAATTATGTAAAATACAGTCATTCATTTCAATCCAATGGAATTTACTGTGCAAATTTGAATAATGTGACCCACTACACTCATTCACTCTGATTGGAACCTAGCTGTAGAAATGAAGGGGATACTTACAGATTGGGCAACAGCTGATCAAACTGTGGTATATTAATAGAATAGAATATTGTTGCATTGTAAGAAATGATAATTATGTGGAATGAAGAGAAACGTGGAAAGAATTGTATGAATCAGTATAAAGAATAGTAAACACAACCAAGAAAACAATTTCAATTACCATAATAATATAATGAAAAAGGGACTAAAATTAAAAAGCTTAATTGTAATGACCAAGAGGAGATGAAAAAAAATAAGCCTCCCTCTTTTTCTATGATATCTGGAACATTATAGGTGCAGAATGTTGTGTATGCTGTTCTTTTGTTTGATTATTTTTTTCTTTTTGGTAAAGGGAAGTCTCATTCAGGGAGGAGGTGGATGGTGGAGTATATCCTTTAATAACTGTGTTATAAAAATAAAAGGCATTAGTAAAATTGTAATTAATTTTATAGGAAAAAAAGAAATTGCCGCAGCTGTTGAGGTTAGAGGTGCTCAGGACCCGAAAATACCGACACACCAGGACCTGTCCAAATGAATTCTACTCAAGCCTTCTTTCAGCCAAAGAAAAACAAAGTTTATTAAAGATTAGCCATATTGGGTAGACTCTTAAGGAGCCTAAGCATTTGTGAAACTTGTATTGGCAAGCAGGCCAGATTGAATCTGAGCCCCTTCATGGAGACAAGAGGGATCTTATATGCAGAAAAACTGTGGGAAGAATCTAGGGGTGACCAAGTAGTCCAGGGTAACTGGAGGAGGGGTTTGGGGAGGGAACAGGCAATGGAGGGCTAGGCTAGTTCAAGGGTAGCACATTTGGGCATAGATATTCTGACAGGTTCAAGGACAGGAAATAGCCAGGGACAGCAGGACAAAGCAATAATGAAAGACTTATGGCCTCAGGCAAATACCAGATCGAGTAGGAAGGAGAGTTCAAAGGGGTTCCCAGAGTCTGTACCCCATCACAGCCACCCTAGCCTTCAGCAACCACCAACCTGATCATTCAGGCAACATCAAGGCAAGACCCTCCACCAGTAAAATGATCACTCACTGAAGGCCTGGATGATCGTTAGCATTTTTTAGCAATAAAGTATTTTTTTAATTAAGGTATGTACATTGTTTTCGTTTTAGACATAATACTATTGTACAGTATACTACAGTACAGTGTAAACATAACTTTTATATATGCACTGGGAAACCAAAAAACTCATGTGATTAACTTTATTTGATATTCACTTTATTGAAGTGTTCTGGAACCAAACCCACTGAGAGAAATGATTATTAATAACCAATAATTTGGAGAGATCCAGAGTTCCCCCTTTTTTCTAAAGTCCTGATTTTAAAAGTTCAGCCTCCTGAAAGACATTATTGATAATGAAATTAGACTAATTTCCTTGTTCAGAACACCCCCCCCACCCCCCGCCCCAGGTAGGGGAGCCATTGTGTTCTGCTCAGGATTGGATGGGGGAAGAATTCTTTGAATAGATTGCCTAAGGCTGGGAGGTAACTTAAAAATGAATGCTATCGCCAAAGTTCAGGTCCAGCCCCTCATTGTAATATTCATTCTCTCATTAATTGTTAGCCAATCAGAGTTGATTGCCACCCTCAGGAACACTCCTCTTCTAACAGCATATAAGCCTTGAGCCCACTACCATGATTGTCTTTGGTCTAATAATAATATTTGAAATTATTAATAAAATAATTAAATTACCCAGATATTATGTTTCTGGAACCTTTTCAACATCACACTACATTATCTCCGAGGTATGCCTGTATTGCTGTGCTATAAGAAATTATAAATGTAATGAATACTTATGGAAAGACTTACATGAACAAATGCAGTGAAGTAAGTAGCACCAGGAAATCAATATACATAATGATTACAACAACACAAATGGAAAAAATAACTAATAATGGTAGAAAAGGAATGTCACAAAATTACAAAGAAGCTTACCCCCAAAGGTAAGGTAAGAGAAGGCACCTCACACATATACACTCAAAGGTAGAAAAGTCCGTGGACATGGAACATTACATATAATTTCAGATTTTTTCAACGTACTGATTGGTTTTGCTGAATATTTTTTCCTCCACTTTCTCTTATTTCAAATAAAATTATTTGTTAAATGGGATGGCTTTCTGGAATAGAGAAGGGATTACATATATAAATAAAAATCAATAAATTTTTATTTAAAAAAATAATTGTTTGTCAGATTACACTGGAATTTATCAATAATTCATAGAGTTGAAATCTTCCATGCCTCCCTCCCCACTCCTTACATAGATATCCTAGTGTCTCTGAATCTTTCCACTCCCAACTAAAGGGCACCTTTTCTGAAGCCAGGCAGTTCAGTGAATAAAGCACTGGGCATATAGTTAGGGAGACCTGAATTCACATACTAGTTGTATGACCCTGGGCAAGTCACTTAATTTCTGTCTATAAAAAAAAAATGGAGATAGCAATAGCACCTACCTCCCAGAGTTGTTGTGAAGATCAAATGAGATTATATTGACACTGCCACATAGTAGGCTCTTTCTAAATGTTTAATCCTTTCCCTTTCCCCTCTATCTCCTTGCTACAAGAGCAAAAGCCTCTAGTTATAGCTATTTAATACTAGAAGGACTTAGTGCTATTTCCTAACACACTCAAAGCTCCAAGCCTGAGCTCTGTCCAATCTTCAGACTTGATTGGCAGACTGCATCAGATATGGATTTGTGTCTAGGTCACCAGTCATCACTCTCACCAGTTTCCCTCACCAGTGCTAAAAACATTTAGCTTTCCCTTCATCACTGGGGATTCAACTTGTGAAATATGGGAACTACAAGGCTAGTGATTCCTAACCTGCGAAGGACAACACCCCATCTCCCTTTCTGCTTCCTAAAATTTCTCTGTGCAGAATGGTATGGACGAGAATTCTAGAGAACTGGTTTTGTTGGGGGGTTTTTTGAGAATAAAAATTCTCACGTGAGTTCCTTAACCTAAGGCCTATGAGCCATTTCTTGAGTATCTTGATAAGTGTATTTCGATATCATTGACTTCCTTCGTAATCCCTTGTACTTTATTTTACACATTTAAAAACATAATTCCAAGGAGTCTATAGATGTGACCAGTATGCCTAAGGAGTCCAAGGCATTAAATAAGGGTTAGGGACCTTGCTCTACTATAACCTGCCCCACTCTTTGAGAAAGTAGGTCCTAGGGTGTCAAATCAGGATTGGAAATCACTGCTGGAACTGGGGGACATAGGGCTTCAGCAGAATTGTCTAAATCTGTGCCTTCTCAACACTCAGATTGGTGAAATTTCCCTTTGTGTGTTCACCCACCCACATCTATCCACATACACACATACATACATACACAAACAAAAGTGGTTTCCATGCCCTACCTCCACCCTCAATCTTACCATAACTAAAGTTATTTGCGGTACAATCTGGGAAAGAGCAGATAGGAGCCCAAGGCACTGGCAAGGAAGCGTGATTACAGTGGCATTTAGCCCAAGGCCACAGCCACACCCTCACCACAACCTGAAAGGAGGAAGAAATGTTTCTAGAATCTATCTCCCCTAGGAGCTACAAGATTCCAGGTTTCTTCAGATGTAGGAATGGTCATGTGCCAAAGTCTAATTCTTCCCACCAACTATAAGGAGGCCAGTTTGCAACTGGCCCAGAAGGGCAAAGTTAGTAAGTGTCCTAGGCCTGACAAGAACCTGGCTTCCTGACGAGGGCCTCCTTTCTCTCTGTTTCCTTCAAAATTGCCCAAGCTTTCAGCGTGACCATCCTCCTTTACACAGCTGTCTTCATCACATACCTTCTCTACCCCAGCTCTGACTGCCATCATTCTCCCCACTATGATTAAGTGTCCTTCTTTGATCATTCCTTTGTCTTTTTCAGTCAGGTTGGTCTTGCTATGTGGTTTCTGCTGTGGGGTCCCTCAGACACAGGTACTACCAGGAGTATATGCGTTATTTCAACACTTTATCAGTACACCAAATCAAAGAGGGTTAGAGTTGTATGGGACTTTAGTAATCATCTATCCAACCAACCATTTCACAAAGAAGGAAACTGAGGCTCAGAGAAGCAGCTTGTAGTAGATGTCGCACTGAACTTGAAGTCGGGAAGGCCTAAATTCCAATCCTTCCCCAGAAATTTTACTAGCAATGTGTCTCTGGACAAATAAGTCACTTAACATCTCTGTGCCTCAGTTTCCTCATTTGCAAAATGACAGGATTGGATTTGATGACCTCTAGGTGCTGAATACTTTGATCCTATGATATAAGAAGTGATTTGACAGTGGTCATATAGCCAATTAGTGGTAGAGATGGGACTAAAATCAATGTCTATTGACATATGACCCAGATCTTTCTACCACATCACACTCCCTTCCCCTCATCTTCGTGAGAGCCCATTTCAAGCTTCCTCATTCAATCCTGGGTGGTATTCTCTTGTGAAATTGTCTTGTGAGGCTGTCACTATTGTGCAAGATGTGCTGTTTGATTAAATTTCTATCCAGTTTCCATCCCAGCCTCTAAGGCTCTGCCCTCTCCTTCAGATCCATTGCCCCCTCAATGGGAAGAGGCAGTTCTCCTTGCCAAGGCAAAGCTACCTCTGTGCACAAGTGATCCTATTCCATCCTGTCCTCTCCAGCAGATTATACTCGGTACCATCCCAACTCTTCACAAATCTCCAATCTCTCTGATTACTGCTCCTTCCCTGCTACTTACAAATAGGCCTGTCTCCCTCATCTTCCAAAAACCCTCGCTGAATCCATCCATTTCTGCTATCATCCTATATGTCTTCTCTCTCTCTCTCTGTTTTGTTTTGTTTTGTTTTTTGCTTAACTCCTTGAGAAGGTCATCTACAATAGATGCCTTCATTTTGTTTCTTCTCAATTTCTTCTTATTTCTGGGCAGTCTGGCTTCTGACCTCATCAATTAACTGAAACTGCCCACTCCACAGTTACTAATAATGATCTCTTACTCACCAAATCAAATGGCTCTTTCTCAATTCTCTTCCTTCTTGGCCTCTCTACAGAGGTCTTTGACACTATTGATGACTCTCCTCCCTAGGCTTTCATGACCCTGCTTTTTCCTGATTCTCCTCCTACCTGTCTGATCTCTCCTTCTCTGTGTTTGGCTGGATTTTTATCAAAGTCACACCTGAAAACTACAGGTGTCCCATAGGGCTCTGTCTTAGGGTCCCTTCTCTTCTCTCTGTATACTATTTCCCTTGATGATCTCTTCAGCTCTCATGGATTCAATTATCACCTCTATGCTGATGATCCTCAATTCTGCTTATCCAGCCCTAGCCTCTCTTTTGACTTTTGGTCGCACATCTCCAAACACCTGTTAGACATCTCAAACCAGATGTCCTGTAGACATCTTAAACTCAACATGATCAAAACTGAATTTATTATCTTTTCCCTGAAACTCTCCTCTTTCCATGACTCATTATTGTCAGTGGTACCACCATCCTCCCAGTACCCCAGGCTTGGAACCAGGGGGTCATACTTTACTCCCCTCCTCCCCCTGTCTCTGTCTCTCTCACTCTGTCTCTGTCTCTCTCTGTCTCTTCTCATACCAACCGTTTCCATTACTACCTTCATTACTACCTACTATCTCTGGTATATGCCCCTTTCTCTCCTCTAACACTGCTACCACCCACATGCAGGCCTGGGCTACTGGGCTATCAAGCCTGCTGCTTGATCTCCCTGTTTCAGGTCTTTCTCCACTCCACTCCATTCCCCACTCAGTTGTCAAATTGACCTTTCTAAAAAGCAAATCTGACCATGTCATCCTACAACCCCACACTCCCCAAATGAATCAATTCCAGTGGCTCCCTGTTACCTCCAGAATCAAATATAAAATTCTCTGTTTGCCTTTTAAAGCCCATCACAATCCTACCTTTCCAGTCTTCATACATCCTACTCCCCTCCCTACATGTGCCCTGAGATCCAGTAACACTGGCTTCCTTGTTGTTCCTCTTATAGGACACTCCAACTTCCAACTCTGGGCATTCCAATCCATTGGCTCTTTTCTCTGTCTCCTAACTTCTCTGGCTTCATTTAGGTTTTAGCCTAAGTCCTTCAGCAAGGAGTCTTTCCTAGACCTCCTTAATCCTAATACCTTCCCTCTGTGATGATCTCCAGTTTACCCTGTACATATTCTGTTTGCACATAGTTGTTTACATGTTACCTCCTACAACTGGATCAAGCTCTCTGAAAGCAGGGACTATCTTTTGCCACTCTTTGTATCCCCAGCACTTAGCACAGTACCTGGCACATGGTAGGTATTTAATAAATGTTTGTCGACCCACTGACCAAAAAAAACCATAATGCTGGGAGATCCAAGGAACCTAGATTTTAAGCTTATCACAGAGGACCTTAGAAGTCCTCTAATCTAACCCTCTTGTTTATTATTTGAAAGCATATCCAAGCAAGAATGAGGAGCTATTATGGAGGGGGGGGGAAATCAAATAAGCAATAAACATTTATTAAACACCTATTTATCATCTGCTCAACATATAGGCAGAGCATAAGACATGGTCTCTGACTTCAAAGTGCCTGCAAGTGAGTTGGGGAGATATTGATTTTAATGAACAACACAATAGCACCCTGGGAGGGTGGGATGTCCCACATAACCTAAATTCACCAGGTTGCTGTACTAAAGAGCAGCGCTTTTGTATTAACCCTTCACCAACTAGCATTTCATCCCTCCATGAGATTCTCATCTCCAGTTCAAACTGGGTACTCAAAAAGTTGCTAAGTTCCACAAAGCTTTCTGAGAAATGTTGTTCCCAAAGAGAACATGGAGGGTGCTCAGGCCCTCTTTGCCTATATATGAAAAGTGTATGAAAATAAATGATACATCCTGTAGGATTTCAGAAAAGGGAGACCAATGTAGCCTTGAACTATCCAAAAAGACTTCATAGAGAAAGTGGGACTTGAGCTGAACCCAGGATGACAGGCTTTAGACAAAAGGAATCATGGTAATGTAGAAAGACCAATGAACCTGGAATCTGAAGTTGTTGTTTTTTCAGTCATGTCTGACTCTCCATTACCCCATTTGGGGTCTTCTTAGCAAAGGTTTGCCGTTTTCATTCTCCAGCTCATTTTATAGATGAGGAAACTGAGGCAAGCAAGGTTAAGGGACTTGCCCAGGATTACACAGCCAGTAAGTGTCTGAAGCCAGATCTGAACTCAGAGAGATGAGTCTTCCTGATTCCATGCCCAGCACTCTATTCACCATGCCACTTAGCTGCCCCCTACCTGGGCCATAGCTGTCCTTTACCGTATATGCTTGACAGATGGTAATCTAGCTTCTTCTTGAAGATCTCTAGTAATAGGTAACTCACCAGCCTCTAAGGTAGCCAACTCCATTTTGGGACAACTGACTGTTAGGAAATTTCTCCTTATCCTACTGTAGCAAAGGTCTTCTTGTAATTTCTGCCCATCAAACAATTCCAACTTTAAGTCAAAAACACCTCAGTTTATAGCCTGCCTCTGACACTGACTCTGGTCGAATCATTTAATCTCTCTTACTCTCAGTTTCCTCTTCTGTAGAGTGAGGATAACAGCATCTACCTCATGCAAGGTTGTTGTGAAAGTCAAGAGAGATAATCCTATAAATTGGTTTGCAAGCCTTTTTGGTGATGGCAAAGAACTGGAAATTGAGAAGATGCCCATCAATTGGGGAATGGCTGAACAAGTTGTGGTATGTGAATGTAATGGAATACTATTGTTCTATAAGAAATGACAAACAGGCAGATTTCAGAAAAACATGGAAAGACTTACATGAACTGATGCTGAGTGAAGTAAGCAGAACCAGAAGAACACTGTACATAGTAATGGCAACATTTTATGGTGGTCAACCATGACAGACTTAGCTCTTCTCAACAATACAATCATCTAAGACAATTCCAAACGACTCATGCTGCAAAAAAGCTATCCAGCTCCAGAGAAAGAACTATGGAGTCTGAATGCAGATCAAAGCAGGCTATTTTCACTTTTTTTGTTGCTGCTTTTGTTTTTTCTTTCTCATGTTTTTTTCTTTTGTTCTGATTCTTCTTTCACAACATGACTAATGTGGGAAAATGTTTAACATGATTGAACATGTATAACCTATATCAGACTGTTTGCATCTTGAGGAGGGAGGAGGGGAAGGAGAGAGAAAATTTTGGAATTCAAAATTTTACAAAAATGAATACTGAAAACTATCTTTACATGTAACTAAGGGAAAAAATAAAATATTGTTAAGGAATAAAATAAAGTGGCTTGCAAATCTTAAAGCAAAGTATAAATGACAGCTATTACTAATATTGCTTATATAAGCAACTGTACCTATTTATTTTCTATCAGAGTGCATGAAAAATTATATAGTAACACATTTTTCCAATTGTGACCCAAGACTATCCAAGGCTGCAGTTTAGGACAGCTATAGGAATTCTGAAATTTTGAAAGTCACTCTTTCCCTTCTGGACAGCATACTAAAAAGCAGAGACCATCTTGACAACAAAGGTCCATATAGTCAAAGCTACATCTTTTCCAGTAGCAACGTATGGCTGTGAGAGTTGGACTATAAGGAAAGCTGAGCGCTGCAGAAGTGATGCTTTCAAATTGTGGTGCTAGAGAAGACTTTTGAGAGTCATTTGGACAGTAAGGAGATCAAATCAGTCATGACTTAAAGCAATTAATTCAGACTATTCATTGGAAGGTCAAATCCTGAAATTTAAATGCTTTGGTCACATAATGAGACGACAGTACTCATTGGAAAAGATCCTGATGTCAGGAAAGACTGAAGGCAAAAAGGAAATGGGATTGGCAAAGAATGAGATGGAAAGACAGTGTCAGAGAAATAGCAAACATGAACTTGGACGGACTTAGATAATGGAGGATAGAAAGGTCTGAACTGTGATGATCCATGAGGTCACAAAGACTCAGACAGGACTGAATGTGACTGAACCACAACAAACAACTTTTCCTTCTCCCAGCAGGGGTCAGAATTGCCACTGCAACTTCCAGTATTGAGGGCCCTTAATGAATTGACTAATCATGAAGGGAGGGACAAATTCTGGGGCCTCAAATTTTGATAAGAATTTCCCACAGACTCAGACTTATGGGAAGGGGAGTTGGTTAAGGAAAGACTATGCCTAAGAGGAAGTATTTATTAGGGTCAGACTGTAGAGAAACCTTGTTTCTTCTCCTACAGGAAGTACCTTCAGTCTCACAAAAAAGGCTTGTGGATTATAGAAAGCAGCCTCCACCTCCTGCCCCGCAACAGACTTCCAATCCTGAGAGAAAACTCCTTTCTAGCCTGGGCTTAGCTAAGAAAAGAAAAGCAAACAGCTATGAAGAAAAAGTGAAAAGTCATAGGGAGCCATGATAAGGTTGAGGATATCTAGACAGATCCAGATACCCCGAAGGAATATGGCTCTATGCCCTTGGACTGCCACCAGAGGGAATTCTTCAGAAACTGGCATACAGTGAATGCTAGCCCTTTCCACCTACCTGTGTCTACAATACTATCACGAGCTTACGATGGAGAGGCAGTATGCCATGATGGAATCTTCCCAGCACTTCCCAGCACAAATCCTAGCTCTCCCACATATTCCCTTAACCTTTCTAGACCTCAATCTCCTCTTATCTGGTCATTGAGAAGATCGGACTAAAATGACCTTTAATGTCCTTTCTAGCTCTGAATCCTGTGTTCCTGGGATGGTAGATCAACAAGTACTTAGATGAGGCACATCAAAAAGTATCATTGGCAACAGTGGGAAATGCTCAGGGATGCCCTGGCATCCAAAATTAAACAGAAGTTTAGCTATTTGAACGAGACACCATAGTCCTGACACCACAAGCATCAAAACTGCTTTTAAGCAAGGTCATCAGGTAATGTTGGAGGCAAACTGGAGTACTGGAAAGAGCTTAGACTTGGCATTGAGATCAGTTGGTAATGCTGTATGATCTCAAGTGAGTAAATGCAAATCTCTGGGTCTTGTTTCCTCATCTGTAAATGAAGGAGTTGGATTAGATGATTCAGCTTTAAAAGTGTAAGATTTGTTAGAAATAAGAACATACATAAGTATCCAGAGAAATTAGGGACCTACAGGGTCTCTTATGTAATCAGAACCTGATCATTATTTAAACTAATATTTGGGTTTTCCTATCAGTTTCTGGGTCTCATTTCATGGCAGCTATGGAAATAAGATGTCCTTTGTCATCTCTGTTAGCGCAGTGGCAAAGGATTGCAAATGCTGCAGTGTGCCTGCCTGGGAAAGAGATCTGGCACTTCAAGGTCCAGCCTCTATTACGAAGTGTCACCATGTACTAGGACGACCAGTCAGGTTAGAGCAGGGATCAGGGGGGGACCACTTACGGAACCACTATGCTAATGAGCACAGGGTACAGAAATGGAGTAGTCAGCCAGCTGCACAGCACTTCCTCCCTCGGAGAGCATTCTGGAATATGGCTGGATGCCTACCAAAGATTTTTATAGCACTTTGCATCTGCAGATTGCGTTAGCTTCCATGCTTCATATAGTTCATCATCACCAGAGTACTTACTAGTAACCTCGGAGATCTGTTAAGATCACAGCTGTTTCTAAAACAGAAGGCCCAGAGAAGGGGACTTGACCTTGTTTCACACAAATCCAATCCCTCTGCCCATTGCTTCCATTCAGATCTCAACAGAGACTCTGTCAATTACAGGATTTTAAACAAGAGGCCCAAGGAGATCAGAGAATATTCAGCCTCTTTATTTTACAGATGAGGAAGCTGAGATGGAGATGGTGAAGGACTGACCTGACCCTAAGTCACTGGTGGTCCTAAGATGACCTCCTTCATTCAGCCAGCGTCTACTGACCACCTGATACATGCAAGGCACTGCTCTAGATGCTGTAAAGATGAGGCATCTGCCATCCTTCAGAGTCACAAATCAATAATAAATAATCAACAAGATCGTGGGGACCAAACCCCCTACTAACTGGATTGATAAGGGAGTGTCATTTCTGCTGAAGCTGAGACAGGGCGGCCCGCATTTCCAGAAGCAGAGCAGACACAACTTCCAGACTCCCTCCCTATGACACTGAGCTGACCCCTCTTGGCTCGGACCTCCGGATAAGTCTCTTGGGATAGACAGCACTACAGAATGCTTTAAGGGGACCTCATTTTAATCCTTACAGCAGCTTGTCGAGGTAAGGGCGATGATGACCCCCGTTTTACAGATGGGAAAACCGAGGCTGGGAGAAGTTGAAGTCGCACAGGGCACTCAGGTAGCCAGGATCTGAGGAGGGTCTTCCTGACTCCACGTCCAGAACGCTGACAACCCCCAAATGGCCTCAGTTTCCCCATCTGTAAAAGGATGAGGACACCCAACGCTGGCACTAGGTTTGTCATCCCGCCGTTGGAAGGCTGCTCGCGACTCTCCCAGCCCAGCAGACATTTATCATCGTCATCGATCATCGATCAGGATCACCCCAAGTCTGACCCCACGTACCTGTGGAGCCTGAGCTCTGAAGAGTCTAAGGTAACACCAGGGGGTCTGGTTAAGGGCCCCATCCCTCCCTTCCAACAGAGCGCATAGTAGGCACATAATAGATAGGTGTCTGCTGATTGATTATTGATTGGGGAAAGAATCGCTTGGCCAGGTGTAGCAGGAGGCAGCGTGGGGGCAGGGAAAGGGGCACAGCCACGTGACTTGGAGTCACACGACGCACGGGTCTGACCGAAGGGCTGACACCTGTGTGACCTTAGGTAAGTCCATTATTTTCTCTTCTCTGAAAGGAGAGGCTTCGACTAGATTACCTTTGGGGGGCCTTCCAGCTCGAGAGCTCTTCCCCTCCTCCACAGACTGGCCTCGGGGGCAAAGCTCACAGCCCCGGTCCCAGCCGGGTGTCTCCCGGGGCAGAGGGCGGGAGCCCGGAGAGGAATCCCGGGCCCCTTCCTCCCCGCCCCTCCCCCAGCTCCCCGCGCCCCGCGCCCCGCCCGTCCCGTCGTTCCATATATGGGCAAAGCGGAAGCGGGCGGGCGGCCGGGCGGGCAGACGTCACGGCGCCGGGTGGGGGCCGCGCTGCGGGGAGGATGACGGGCGACTCTGACGGCGCCTACGTGTCACCCTGGAAACCAAACAGTAAATAGAGGCCTGGCCGGGCCAGACTCCCCAGCTCCCGGCGCCGCCCGAGGGGTTGGGCCCGGAGGGAGGGCCGGAAGCTGGGAAGGGCAGGAGGGGAGGGACCTGTGGGCCCTGCCTCCCCAGGTCGGGCGGGCCGGGGCCCTCCCGGGCGGAGGGCGGCCTGGGCCTGGAGCCCTCCACGTGCTGGGCAGCGGCGTCCCAGCCTCCGTCCGCGCCCCTTGGCCCCGGGACCAGGTTCCAGACGGCGTAGCCCTCCCCCAGGCCGGCCCAGGCCGCGTGTGCCAGGCAGGCCCGTCCTGGGGTGCCTCCTCACTCCCCTCCCCACCCCATCCTTAGAGGCCTGCTTTCTGCCCCATCCAATGGGCTGGAAACAAGGCGTGCCCTCCCACCTCTGGGACCAGCTTCTCTGTTTGTACAAGGAGGAGGCCAGCCTTGCCTCCTGGGGCCTTCCATCCCTACAAGTCTGGGGTCCTGGGGTCCAGAGCCCCCCCAGCGTGTCTAACCAGGCTGGGCCGCGGCCGTCCCTCTGGAGCGGGGATCTTCTCCTGATCTTCGTGTTCTGCCTCAACCTACAGGATTCCAAAGGAAACCAATGATGTGGAAATTATCCAAATTTTTTTTAAGAAAAGATCACAGATAGGTTTGGTTTGGTTTTATGGTTTCTCCTATTCATTTTAATTCTTCTATGCAAAGTGACTAAGGTGAAAATGCATTTAATAGGAATGTATATGTTGAACCTATATAAGATGGCCCGCCCTCTGGGGAGGGGAAAAGCTCTAAGATATATGGAAGCGATTGTAGAACACTGAAAACAGATAAGATAATTTAAAATAAAAGTAAGAAAAGAAAAGATCACAGACCCCAGATGGATTAAGAACTTTGCCTCTAGGGCTAGGCCCTTATGACTGCTTTTTCATTTGTTGCAACAAATAGGTTCTTGACTCTTCTTGCACCCCCACCTCCACCCCCACCCCCAATATGTATCACCTACCCAGTTGGCTAAAATGCTCATTTTTCCCCCCTATTAATTTGGTGGACATGTCCTTTTATGTTAGTAATGAAGGTTTTACTATATTGACTAAAAGACTGAAGATGGAGCATTGCCTCCTGGGATCTGATCATAAACGGCACCCCAAAAGCAAACAGGAAGGCAGCTGCAATCTGTGCCACTTACTCTGATTAGGAAGGTGTGTCCTTCAGACACTAAGCAATTTAATTTAGGGCCCCTTCATTTGGGCCCCACTTCTGACGTAAGAGAAATGACAATTGAGAAGTGGTTATCCAATGTCAAATTAGCCCTTTGTTGGCCTCTTGTACTTCCTAATCACCTTGAACAACTGATTGAACCAGATCTAGGTGCCATGTCAGCATGAACTAAAAATAAAAAGAGCATATTAACTGAAAGGTCTAGAAACAGAACATCTAACCAGATGTCCATTCAAGATAGGTAACCTCCTTGAGACGATGGCCAGATCCCTTTTTTCTCTGTGTCTTCTTGGGGAGTTATAATAATGCTTTTCTGGCTAAGGGAAAAGAGATAGAAATATGGTTCAGTGGGAAAAATGATGGCACTGGTTCATCTCTTGCCCCTGGCACTGTCTACGTGTGACCATGGGCAAGACACAACTCCTATGGACCCCAACTTCCACATCAATGAAATGAGGGGGTTCAATGTCCCTGGAATTCTTTACAATTCTAAATCTATGATTCTATTAGATTTCTAGCATGTTAAGTGTATCTTTTATGGTGGATTCATAGGAAGACAGGAATAAGAATCATACAATTAGATTGTGTGAAAGGGTTGTGGTCTCTGTTTCTCCATGAAATACCAATGATGCCACAGGTTTGTTTGAGCATTGGGGTATTGAAGTAAGAAACACTTAGAATATTTCCAAATTTATTATTGTAGTGGAAGCAAAATTCAAATTTCAGCAGCAATTAACAGGAATGTAGAGATATTTCTTTTGGTGATTTATTTTTCTTTTTTCTTTTTTGAATTAACAAATATTTATTTTCTCTTCCCCCTCTAACTCTCTCTGTCCCCAACTGAAAAATAAGCAAAACAAAACTCTTGTAACAAAGATATATAGTCTAGCAAAACAAATTTCCACATTGGACATATATAGCAGTGTATATCTCATTTCAAACTTTGAGTCCATCACCTTGCTTTCAGGAAATAGTTGGCATACTTCATCATTAGTCCTCTGGAATCATGATTAGTCATTGATCAGTGTTCTTAAATTCCAGCCTGTATTTCCAGGCTAATTACAAATTACTCCCCTTCACTTCAAGCTAAACTAGCAAACTTGGTTTCTACTACGCAACATTACATTTCCCAGCTCTGAACCTTTGTACACACTACCTTCCATACCTGGAATGTTCTCTCTCCTTGCCTATACCTCTTGGAAGCCGTTATCTCAAGGCTCAATTTAAGTGGCACCTACTTTCAAGAGGTATTTCCTGGTTCCTCCAGTTTTTTTTGTTCATTCCTCTCCTTCATTATGTATTTATTTTGGAGGTATCCTATATTTATTTATCTGGGAACATGTCATATCTTCCCAGTAAGCATTTTGAGGGCAATGATTCTCACTTCTATATTTGAATTCCCCCTGTCTAGCACAGCACCTGCCACATAATAATTATTTAATAAATGTTGGTTGATTTATTGATTAGTGCTTATATAAATAGCATATAGAACTTCTCAGGGGATTTCTAGACAAGTAAGATGATTTTCTGACTATATCTTGCCCAGGAAAAATCAATAGGGCACATCTATCAAATTCACTTTAAAGTTCTAACGTATAATGTAGTATAACTTACATATCTATGTAAGTTGTCATTTTAAGGAAAATAACATCCAGATGCCAGTCTGATGGTAAGGTGACATGGTCTTCCATTCACTTGCTTATTTTTTTAGACTTTTAGTTAATCTGTATTTAGGAGAAATTGCATACACTACTGGAAGATTGGGTTCCAGTTTCATTTTGGGATGGTAGTGTTTTGTTCTGTCTGAGAAACTTTAGTGTTCTAAAGCTTCTCCATTTGTAAAATAGAGGAGTTGGGCTAAATGGTCCCTTCCAATTTTAAAACCCTATGAGCCTAGTCTTGGTTCAGGATAATTATCTGAACGTTTTTATTCAGTGCTCAATTGCTCCTGTATCTGCACTCCAATAAATAAAAGATAACATAATGGACAACTCTGAGCATTTTCTAATTTTCCTTCGATTGGAATTGAATGAATGAAAGTTATTGTTAAATCTTAATGACTGCTTTTAGCACAATATCATTATCAAATGTTTCTTTTTTCAATAAATGTCGAGAGTAAAGAAAAGTGAAATGAGTATTCAGAACCTATCTAAACATAATCCATAATGAACTGTAAGTCCAAGGAGGCATAATTTTTCATTTATTTGAGCACTTTCTCCTTCTAAAATATTCTTGAAATATAACATAAGGGACATACAGTTTACTGCTGCATTCTGGAGAAAGTCATGGACCTGGGAGGGGGTGGGAGAAGCACATCAGCTATTCTTAAGAATCTGAGCTAAAAAGTAAGATATCTATGATTGCAATCAAATGGGCACTTGGTTGGTTGATTAAGTGGTTGGTTGGTTGTCCTTAATGCTCAAAGAGAACCAAAGTGACAACTCTGTTGTAGGTCAAGGTACAGTGAGTCCAACTGGCTGATCAGACCAACAAGAGCTAGGAGTCCTTCCATGACTCCCACAAGTTAGCTCAGTTTCTACTTCAAAATTCTCACGGTATTTTGTATTTCTCATACTGCTTGTCCCATTACATTCTATATTATATTTGTGCCTATTCATCTCCTCTGAAAGAGAGAGTATACTCCTAGAGAACAGATAGTGACTTATTAACTTCACATTTTCCTCATAAGGTACCCAGCAGTGCACTTGTTTGTTGTATACTAAGGGGCCTAAGGCAGTTAGGTGGTGAAGAGGATAGAGTACAGGCCCTGGAGTCAGGAAGACCTGAGTTCAAGTACAGCTTCAGACACTTATTAGCTGCATGATCCTGGGCAAGTCACTTACCCCTGTTTGCTTCCAACTGTAAAATGAGCAGGAGAAGAAAATGGCAGACCAATCCAGTATCTTTGCCAACCAACAACAACAATAAAGGGTCTTGGATTTTAGAGTTGAAAGAGGTTTTAAGAAATTATCTGATCTGAATTTCTGCCTTTACAGAGGAAGGAAATGAGACTCAGAGGGATAGTGGAAAGAATACTGGATTTGGAGTAGGGAATGTAAGATCAAATTCTACTTCTGCTGGGTGATCTTGGGCAAGTCACTTGTTCAAGTCTGGACCTCAGTTTCTTTATCTGAAAAAAATGTCTGTGGTTCCTTCCAGCTCTAAATTTGTATGTTACTTAACTATACAAAGAAAATCCATAAGAAAAACTCTGTTTAATTAAATGAGTACCCTGAAAGCTAAAACCAATTTCCTTGATTGCTGAGACCTTTCATGTCCAAATAGGAGGGGGAGAAAGTATAGTGAAGACAGCATTCTTAGTGGAACTGTTGTTATAAATGAACCCTCCTAGTTTTGCTGAGCATGAAGACCAGTAAAAAAACAATGATTTAAATTTTTAAATAACCACAAAAGTCGAGGAACTGAAGCTGAAGCTCTTTGTTTCACATGGACTTGAAAAGAAAGTCAGAGAATGCAATCCGTGACTCTCAAGGAAGAGGCCATCATATCACGCCTCCTTTATTTGTGGTTTGCATGTGTGAGATCAAGTACACAGGGTTTGATTAACTTGCCACATTTGATGATGGTGACAAAGGTCAAGTTCCTCCTTGAGATTATAACCCTCCAGTGCTAAAGCTTATTTAGAGGCCAGCTGACTTGTTCCCTATTAAGCAGTTACATAAAACTTTGCACAACTAAAAGACCCTTCAAATACTCCATCACTGTCTAAAGGTGGACTCTTGGATTCTCAGGAGAGCACAGACTCTGGAAGATCCTAGCAAGCTGGAAAAACTTTGAACCAGTCTGGGGGATGGACTCTGGTATCTGAGAACCAGCTTAGCTAATTCAATCCCAGAAGGATGGCCACCAAGTAGTGAATTTTTTTGGCTACAGCAGCTTCATGAATCTTCCTACTAAGTACTCCTACTGAGATGCCTAGCTAGTACAGTAGATTCAGCACTGGGCCTGAGATCAGGAAAACTTGAATTCAAATCCAACCTCAGATATTTAAAAACTGTAAAACCCTGGGAAAATTAACCTCTGCCTGCCTTAGTTTCCTCATCTGTAAGTTGAAGATCATAATAGCAACTGTCCCACAGGGTTTTTTTGAGGACCAAATAAGATAATATTTGTAAAGTAGTTAGTGTAGTGCCTGGCACTTAATAAATGCTTATTTTCCTTCCTTATTTCTCTAGGAATTTCAGGCTGCATCAATTTTGAGAGTGCTAGCACAGAAGAAATCATAGATCTTTTGATACATATATTTATATTTGCTACATGCACAACCATTATTTTGTGTGTGTGTGACAAACTTTTGGATTCTCAGATGTGGCTTTTCTTTCTCTTTTACTACAAAGTAAATTTCAACAACCTTTAATAGTCTGTAACCAACTTATTATAATAGCTGTGGTCCCAGAAGTATTGCTTTCTTTCAAAAGTAGAGAAAGACTGAGTGTTTACTATACGCCAAGACTGCTACATCCTGGGAATAAGAATATAAAAGAATAATAATAGCTAGCATTTATGTAGCACTTTAAGGTTTACAAAGCACTTTACAAATATTATCTCATTCACAAAACCAAAGACAGTACCTGCATTCAGGGGGAAACAACATATATATGGGAATGGTGGCCAGCTAATTCAAGTTTGGAAAGTTACAGGGATGGTAAGTGAGCCATAGTATAGAAAACTGAAATTTCCTTTCCAGTAGTAATAGCATTCTGAATTTGATTCCAGAACTGAATGTGTTGGGGGGCTGGAATATGCACGATACACATATGGAGCCAAGGTAGCTCATGAGAAGATGGGCAGGAGGTAAAAAGTGGAGCATGCCTACAGCTTAATATATTGGTTGCTCCATGTGAGGGACTCATCCAGGGGTCCAAGGACAGGAGTTGCACACCTCAAAAGATTTAAGTCTTCTAGAGAAGTCATGGTACCTGGTTCCAGGAGATATAGTGGGTGGCATGAATTTTCTTGTACCTCAAATTCTTCATCTTTTAAAGTGAAGATTAATGGTATCTACACCTACCCTATCTTGTAGGGATGTGGACATAAAGAATAAGGGTAGTTTGGGAAGAAAGTGGTATGTATATGTTATATAAATACAGTTTTAAGGTTTATTTTTGAGATTGCCAAGAGGAATCCTTTAAGATTAAAATGGCATCTTGTGGTTTTATGCTGTTAAAAAAGTTAGAAGCAGTATGGTAGGTAGGTGTAGTACTTAAGAGTTAGAAAGACTTGGGCTTGATGTTCACCTCAGACACAAGGTTATGTGTCCCCTGGGCATGACTCAACCATTCTGGGCCTCAGTCTTCTTGCTGGTAAAATGGAGGTATTGGACTCATTGACCTCTGAAGTCCTATCCAGCTGTAAATCTATGATTAGGTAGAGTGCGTGTGTGCGTGCGCATGCATGCGTGCGTGTGTGCGTGCAGGCATGTATGTGTATGAGAGAGAGCATGTTCAAGGAATGTATGATCAGAAAAGGAGAACTACCAGTCATGTGGCTACAATAAACAATTAGATCCAAAGTACTCCATTGGCACCCATGGAATGTGAAAAAGTCAAAAGGTAAACTTTCAACCATTGGGTGGATCTTCAAAATGGACAAGATAAGAGCAGGATGAGGGATAGAGACATCATAGCACAAGAAAAGAAATACTAGATTTAATCAGAAAACCTGGGATTGAATCCACTCTACTACTTATTAACTAACTTGTCTCCTTGGGTCTAAGTTTAAGTTTACTAGGTCTCATTTTCTTTCTTTGTTAAAAAAGAGGGAGTAAAACAAGATGATCGCTAAGGTCCCTTTCAGGTCCAAATCTATGCTAAGGCATAAATGGATTGAAATCTGCACTGATATACCCGTCATGGTGTGTTCACAGCTCATGAGACAGAACTAGAAGAAAGAACCCATCCCAGCAATAACCATGGAGCTTTCTTAAGTACACAAAGAACCTTTACAAATATGTAAGCTCATATTTCCAAAAACAAAGTTAATTCTGGGAAGACTTTCAATCTCAATAACGAATTTTTCTTTCTTTGATATCAGACAGAAGGCTATGTCCCTTCCTTTGGTAATATGTCACATATCAAAGTTTCACCAGACTCGTAGAAAGAGAACTTCACAACATTTGTCGCATTCAACTTAAATGCTTTTATTGACAATGTCTTTGAACAATAAGCAAACAATGCTTAAAATTTCATTCAAATTCACTTTCCACATGTCAAAAGACCTCAAGGTAGAAAAAAATAAAATAAAAATATAAATATCTGATAATCCATCTTAATAAATAAATTAAAAACACAATAAAAACGTTTTCATGGAAAACTGTTAATGTCAGAACATTCAGACCACCTTAACAATGCATGATCAGTAACATTTATGATGAACATTGATGTAGAAGAAAACTACAGTACATGGATATAGCTATTTATTTCTATCTACTAGAAAATAAAGTCATATCTTTTCTTAGTTAACATTGGTCATTCTAATCATCAAAACACACTATTGCCAGGAACACAGTAGTTATTGTTAAAATCAGCTGCACTAGATACAATTTGGAAATATCCAGCACCGGGTTAATTCCAATAATGAACCCAATAGATTAGTTAATGCTATGAGAAGACTAAGGAGAAAGAGAAAGAGACACAGACCCAGGCCTGGCTCAACATGCTACTAGCTACCAGCTCTCAGATGTGTCACTGGGAACAATACACACTCCATGCGTTTTGCTACATCTCTGGAAGAGGTAAGGACTCAAGTCCACACGTGGGATCATCCATGTCCTTAAGGGCCTGGTTTGATTCACGCACAGATAGTTGCCTTCCCAGGGTCTACAGAAACCATTGCGGGGAAGACACATTTCTCGTTTCTGTAATGTGATGCAAAAGCTCCAGCATGATGGTGGTGGTGGCGGCAGCAGAACCCATAGCTTGGGCTCTTGTCTGTGCCTTCAACCCTCACCCTCACTTCCTCTGCTCACAAAGCCAGCAGGGTTGGGGAGCTGAGTGAGTCAGAAGAGGGCTCATTGCTGCTGCTGCCTTTACGGTGAGCTGCTGCACAGCTGGGGAAGGAGTCAGCTTCTGGGTAGGTGAAGACAAAGGAAGACGTATAGGTGGTGCAGGTAGGCGTGCAGGTGACCACTGGGGTGCACAGTGGCTCTAGGTCAGCTGCTACTCCCATCCCCAGGGAACTGCTGTGCAGAGGTTCCCAGTCTGCTGCATAGAAGGAACCAGCCAGGTCCATGTCAGGCACTGAACGAGCAGCAGATTCTAAGCCACCAGGTCTGGAGGAAGCTGGAAAGAGGAAGTCATCAAAGGGCTCAGCCTTCAGCTCCAAACTGTTGATGTTCTTGACTGGCTCCACAGAGGGTTTGGGTTCAGTCTCCTGCAAGAGGGGCAAGGAGAAAGCTTCCTCTGATTCTGGGGTTGTAGCCTCAGTCAGGCCAACAGTAAGGTCAAGGGAGGCAGCTGTTATTTCTTCTGGGAAGCCCAAATCATCAGGAATCTTGCAGGCAGGTCGATGGGCTGCCAGGATGAATTCAAGCTTTTCCTTCTCCTTCAGCAGGTTGGCTATCTCAGTTTGCAAAGCAGATTTTTCATCTTCTAGTTGGTCTGTCTCCTGTAAACAATGGAACAAAGGAAAACATGAGACTTGGACAAGCTCAGCTAAGTCCCCGATGTCCCATGGCCGATAGGCAACTTTTCTCTTCAGCCCCCAAGATCCTAGAAGGAATGGCCCAAGTAGACACCTACCGCTTGGAGTGTGTCAGTCAGTTCCCTTCTTCTGTTACGACATTTGGCTGCAGCCATCTTGTTCCTTTCTCTCCTGATCCTTCTTTTCTCCTCTTCTTCTGGGGAAAGCTAGAAAAATAAGCAAATCCACATTCAGTGCTCAGTTACAGTTTTTACAGTAGCACCTCCATTCACTATCCCACCTGTTCCTCTGGCTGCCCCCCCACCCCTTTCCTAATAGTCTCTTGGGTGAGGCCTTTTCTAACCTGCACTTGCAGACTGGGTGTGACTTGAATGTAAAATAAGATCCTCAACCAGAGAACAAAGAAAACTCTAGCTTCTGTTACATCAGAGTCCTAGAGTCCTTCCCTTCTGAATGCCTCATACTTATTAATTTAAAAGTGTACAACCTATCTGAATCTGCCCATTACATTTCAAATTGTGCTAGGGGGAAAGTGATAGTGGTGGTATGCAAACTAAGAAAGTGTCAGTTGTCTCAAGTGCAGGTTTCTGTCTTAGAGTGAAGGCATTCAGAACCAGTCCTGTCAGTGTCAGGCGACAAGTTTCCATCAGCCAACTCAACCCATTAACCCACTACTATCCTTCTCCACTTGTCATGAAAGGTTACACAGAGATATATTCACCTGTTCAACTTTGCCCCTACGGCCAATGCTTTGCCCTCTGCCTCCTGCAGTCTTCATGATACCAGCCCTAGAGTAAACAGCAGCTGAAGGAGAAGAGACTCCATAAGGATGGACTCTGGTCTGGGATGGGGCTACAGAAGAGATGAGGGTGGGCTGGACCAGCCACTGCAGGTCTGGGCTTGTCGATATAGCCGTCACAGTTGGTATAAAGTTGGCACTGGAAACAGCCAGATCTGTGCAGAAATCCTAAAACAAAAAGAAGAAAAAAATTGACGTTGGTGGGATTCCAGGTTTCAGAAGTAGGTGAAGGTGAGGTGCATTTACTGCGACTGCAAAGAAAGAAACTATCTCCTCCAGGAACAGCTGTTGTATTCCTCTTATAAAATGTTCTATTTCCATTTGAAAGGGTCTCCTCATTTCCCTCGAAGTGTTTTGCAAACCACGCTCTTCTATCTGGGCAGTCACAGCTCCCGTTATCCCCTTAGCATCACTCACATGAAAGGAGGTTTGTTATAAATATCTCTGACGTCTGCACTGACGCAGGCTCCGCTCCGGAGTCTCCTCAATGAACTCGCTTTTTATCAATGAAACTGCCTTACACACCCCTCCCGCTTGCACCCTCCGCCCCCCCCACCCCCTTCCCGCTCCTTAGCTGCGGGGAGAAGTCTATCTGGGCAAAGGGAAAGCTGTTTTTCTGACGCCTTCCATCACCTAGGACTATGCTAGCCTTTTTCCGTGACACGTTTCCCCTTACGCTTATCAGACATCAGCGGCAAATAATGCGAGGAACGTGCTGGGAGGGCTGCTAGGAAGGAGAAAGCTGCTTTCTTCCCTCCCTCTTGGAGAGTGGCTCTAAAAGAAGAGGCAATTCCACTCTGGAGCCATGAAAGGGAAGCAGCATTCTCCTCTAAGGGTGCGCTCAGAACTCCTCATTCAAACCCGACTGCGAAAATTCACGGTATGGTCAGTACCTAAGAATAGCAGCAGCCTGGCGGCCACTCTGCAGGGAGGCAGTGCCCTTCCTCCTCCTCTGCCCCTACCCCAAACCCGATCAGAAGCAAACCCCCCAGAGCTGTGCGCCCCTCGCCTCGCGGAGTCTCTTACCTGTGAATTGACAGGAGAGCCCATGCTGGAGAAGGAGTCCGCTGGGGAGTGGTAATAAGAGAGGCTGTCCCCCGCCGGGGAAGCGCTGCTGCATCGGGAGGAAGATGCTTCGTACTCGGTGTTGAATCCTTGGTACATCATGTTGAGGTTTGTAAGAAGCCGGTGGAAGGGTGGTGGGGGCGGGGACAGATCGGAGCAGGCTGCTTTGCTTTGTATGAGCGCGATCCCCGCTCAGCTGCTCGGTCCCGTCCGCCGCGGCTTGCTGCAGATGCGGTTGGAGTACGAGAGCGAAGCTGCTCCTTTTATTTGAGTCCCAGCATTTCATGAATGAGCCTCACGTCATGGGTAGAGTCCATTCCTAGACGGGAGGGGTGACTCCTTACACTCCGGCCTGCTCCGTGGGGCTCTTCAAAGTGTCCTGTCGGTTTGAACCTCTTGTCTTTTTTTTCAAATTATCTTTAAATTAAGTAGAATTTTTATAATGGATTTTGGAAAGGAAGCAGGGACCCACATGAGATATCCCTGGAAAAAATCTCCCCTAAACTCAAAATTCAGCGTTCCTAGGCCTGGAAACCTGCTGACGCAGATGTCCTAATATGGGAAACATCCTGTGTAAAGGAGGAGGGACTGACGGGAATTGCTAGGAGGCTGTAGCCAAGTCGTTGAGGGGTAGGGTAGACCAGAAGGCTTTGGGGGGAGGGGTGTGGGGGGAAGGGAAGCAAAGTGATCAAACTTTATCACCTTTTATCACCTCTCTTTCAACCGACCTGTGGCCCTGTAACCCCAGTCATACGTGGTCTGGGAGACAGCTCAGGGACTTGTGGATGTTGACACAAGTGCAGAGACTTGGGTTTTAGAGATCTGTCCCTTGACCCGCACGCAAGCTTCGTCCCCAATTCTCTATTTGTTCTCCCAATTTTGCTCAGGACCTGGACTCAGCTTCCCTTGCTTGAAGCCACAGGGTGGTCTCCAAATGTGCACAAGATTGCCAGAAAATACAAAAACTTTTCGAAAGGACCTATGATGAGGGCAGGATTGTAAGAGAAAGGAGATTCCCCCACCCCCACCCCGCTCTAGTATAATTACAGCGTTTTGTTGTTAATAGATGAATTAATAAGAATTAATAGGTGTTTGTCGTGCAAACCACCACATAAAGAGGAATTTGCTACCTTCTAACTTGATCCAACCTGGCTCGGAAGACAGAGGGGTACAGGAGGAGTAAGGGGGTGGGGGATAGAGCTCAACTCCGGGTGGGCAAGGCAAAGCCAGATACTAGAGTGGGACGGTCCCTTCCTCTCCAAGAACACACTCGAAAAAAAGTTTATCTAGTTCACTTTAGGAAATTGAGTTCACAAAATGAGCAATCAATAGGTACTTCCAGTTTGGGGATGGGGAGCGTGGGTGGAATAGGGACTCTAGGCTAAGGAAGACGTTGAGCTCAGTGGGCTGGTTATTTCAAATGGTTCGGAAAAATACAAGAAACCCAGAAGTATCTCCGCAGTCCGGAAGACACGAAGTTTCTCTAGCGAGAAAGTCATCTGGAGCAAGCTGTCTGCTCGTGCCAAGACCCGTCTAAAACCCAGAGTACCAACAACCTCTCTGCTCCAAAAGCAGCCTCAGTTTACCACCCCTGATTTTTGCCTTGGAAACCGAGGCTCAGCTTGGCGACCTCTGAGCCACAAAAGAGCAGCGTTTGCTGCGGTGAAAAGCCAATGGGGAGGGTGTGTGGTTGGAGGGGAGGAGTGTCTCGGTACCCCCAATTCTACATAGGAAACAACCGCAGTATTGTTAGTTACAACGTAATCAGAAAACGCCCCTGGACTGTTCTGGGTGTAGTGGGGGATTGGGATGCATCACGCAGGTCCCCTGGCACGCGTTAGGTCACCGCCTGGATTGTGTAGGGCTGTGCCTGGAGTCTGACAGCCTATTTGCTTCCCAGTCCGTTTCACCCAGAAGCCAAAAAGATCCCGGCTATAGATAGTAACAGGGGAGCCGCTGTTTACAGCAACAAACAGGAGCCTGCCCAGTTCAAGTATCCAAGCGACCGCTGCAGGGAGCAGCAGCCCAGGCGCTAGGGAGAACGTAGTGCCAGATCCCTTCTGGGAAGGAGGATGGGATCTGTTGGGGCTGTGGCTGTTTCCCGAGGTTTGAGATCATTTGCTAAGTTCAGTGACTGATGAATTTTGTTGTTTTGGGGGCTTTTTTTGTTGCTGCGGCGGCTGTTGCTGCCGCCGCCGCCGCCGCAGCTGCTGTGCGGTAACCTCCATTCTTAGAGATCTGAACCAAAAGGGAGGGGAGGGGGAGAAAAGAGAGAGGGAAAAGAGAAAGGAGGAGATTCGTGGAACTGGGCCATGTGCTATTTTTGTGATACTCTGTCAGAGCAAAGGTGAAAACAGAATTTCATCATTTTATGTCACTGTTTGGCTTATGTTACTGAAGCTTTAAACTCGGGAATCGTCACTCCCCATCCCCTTGTTCCTTCTTAAAAAAAAAAACAAAAAACTGTTAGAGCAGCTCTGAATCCTAAAAAGATCTTGCTCTGTTCTCTAATCCTATCTTCTCGACTTTTCTGCATTTTACTGCCCTTGGTCTTTAAAAAGGTAAGTATTATGAAAGCAGATGTACCTATGATAAAAAGCAGTACTCTTTCCCTTCATCCTTCACTCCCTTTCTTTATCGGATCTGGAAAAATTAGGTCAATGTTCCAAATTCCTTGAATCTGACCTCCCTTTTGATTTCTAGCTTGGTCTTACAGCTAGCTAAGAGAAAATATGTAATATTTTCATTCAGTTCCCTTCAAGGCCTCCAGAATCAATACTGGTGAATAACTGTGTCAAGATTTCCTCTCAAGAATTTATGTTCGCTTTCCCCTTTTGCCTCATTTTTAAAACAGATAGTGAAAAATGAGTCCTTAGATGCTCTCATGTCTATTCTCTCTAGAACTCCATCATATAATCATCAGAGTTGAAAGAGACCTGAAAAGGTCATCAAATCCATCCCTCTGCTTCCAACTAGAAAAACCTCTAGCCAGAAGAGAACTATCTTTTGGAATTTAAAAAAAAAAATGTTACTGATAGCCTTAGTTTTGAAATCAGCTTCATTTCCAAATATGTCTTTCCCTACTCCCCTTTTCCCGCAAGCTACACCCTTTAACCAAAAAAAAAGAGAGAGAGAGAGAGAAAGAAGGAGAAAAGCAAGAACTCTCAGTAACTTTTCCTTCCATAGAGAGAATCTGTCACTTTTCAGAACCTGATACTTCATCTCCAAAAAAAATAGTTCTCACCATTGCTGCCAAGATTTTCTGGACACAGAGTAGTCCCAGCTAAGTAGTAACCACAGACTCATCTATTTGTTTAATCTTGACTTCTTGTTACCAAGGGCAGGGTTTCCATCAGAAATCTCGTCTGATTTGGGGTTAGAAATTCCTTGTGGTTCCCTGTCTGGTTTCCAAACTGTGCCTTGTCAACATTAGCATTAGAGGTTCTTCTATCAACCTGCCAAGGGCTTTCTGTTTTGAAGGCCTCTCAGTGTTCTCAACCCCAAGATTCTTTTGGCCATCTATGCAAATGGAGAGAAGAAGGGAAAAGACATTGGAACATAACTCAACCCAGGGGGCAAGTGTTCCTCTCACCTGGCTGCATTCCTGTTTTTAAACCTTTGCAACTTTGAAGGACTTGCCAGAGATTATTTTTTGTTGGAATAGCTTAGGATCACTTCCATACCATAACAAGGCATCAGAGTAAGACTTTAGTGAAGGTAGCGGAGGATTATCTATTAAAAATGAAAATTCATTTTTATTATAGAGTCACATTTATGTATCATGTGATGAGAATATAGTTTTACCCTCAAGCTTAGGCTCTTAGAGGATGACAGTAAAGTATCTGGCACTTTTCTGGGTACAAAAACATCTTGGCCACATGACTTAAAAAAATAACAATGATACCTAAAATTTACAAAGCAGTTGCCTTGCATTATCACATCTTATCCTCACAACAACACAATGACAGTGGCACAAGTATTATTGCCCACATTGTACAGATGAAGAAATTGAGGCAGAGAGTATTTAGGTGTCTGCCAAGGTGTCTCAGTCAGGATTTTATTTTATTTTATCTGTGAGACTGGGTTTCCTTATCTCTCCAAGGCTGGAAATGTACCAGCCTCTCATGACTTGATACCAATGTTGCCTAGCTTGGAAGCTTTAACTTCTTCAGTTTTTCTGACCTGAGCTGGTTCACCCATCCATAGGCAGACTGGCATTCCCAAGGGTTCACTATGTTTAGCACAAACTTAGTAAGGACACCTGATTATCTTTAATCCTTTGCAGCTCAGAATTCTTAAACTCAAGCAATCTACCATGAGGCAAGATTTCAAGCAGGGTCTTCCAGATACCAAGATCCATACTCTATTCATTTATCACTGTGTTCCTTCAGCATTTGGAGGTTGAAGTCTTCATCTTTTCTGTAACTCAATGGAAAACTTACTTGCTTTTACTTATTGGTCCTTTCCTAAGTATATATTTCCCTCTTGTTTCTAAACCTCTGTGGTATTTGAATTAAAGTTATCAAACTGTTGGTTCAAAAGGCTTTCTTGAGGGATAGGAAATGTTAAGTGAAGTCAGTGAGTATTTTTTAGCTTAGTGTTGCTACAGTAAGTGAAAGGCTGCTATCCTCACCTCCTACGTAAATGTCTCTGCGCACAGTCTGCACACAACATGCAGAAGTATTTATTTATTTAGGGAAGTGTGGTCTGGTGGTAAAGGGCTGTGGTCTGAGCACGAGACCTTCAGTCAGAAAGCCTCCTTCTGCGACCTTGGGAGAGTTACTTCTCACCAAGTCAAATGGCTTCTCATCTTCACATCTCCAGTTTGTGAAATGGTAACAGTGATGATAATCCTGTCTGGGTTGCCCAAATAAATAATGTCCAACTCTTCATGACGCCATTTGGGATTTTCTTGGCAAAGATACTGGAGTGATTTGCCATTTCCTTCCAACCATTTTACAGATAAGGAAACTGAGACAAACGGGGTTAAGTGACTTGCCCAGTAAATGTCTGAGGCTAGACTTGAACTCAGGAAGTAGAGTTTTCCTGACTTCAGGCCTAGCCATCTATCTACTGACCAAAACAGTTCATGCCCTCAGGAAGCCCACCCTCCAAGAGTAAAACAACATAGAAACATCAATGTGTAAACAGTGACCAACAAACATTTATTAATCACCTATCATATGCCAGCCATTGTGTTAAGTGAAATGGATACAATCTAATGGATATACAGGATATGTTGAAGTGTACATTGTATAAAGTACACTTTGTAGATATAGCGTAAAGTAAATAAAGTATGAATTATAGATAACCTCTAGGGAAGGAAATAAAATGAATGGTAGCATTAATATAGCATTCTGAAAACCTTTCTGAGGAAAAAGAAGCCAAAAAGAGCACTGGATCTGCAGTAAGAAGACCTAATGCATTCAAATCCCAGCTTTGTCACTTGAGAGCTGTGTGATCCAGGACAAGGCAGGTAACCTCTCTGGACCTCTGTTTCCTTATCTGTGAAAAGAGGGAATTGGACCAGATGACATCTAAAGTTTCTTCCAGCTCTAAATAAATAGTTCTTGTCATTCAAAGGTATGCAAGGCTGTGTGTGTGTGTGTGTGTGTGTGTGTGTGTGTGTGTGTGTCTCTTACATAGCTGGAAACTTCAAAATGTAAAGTAAGCACAAGAAGTTTGGGCTACTTCTTGCTAGTTTGGCCCATAATGAATAGAAAATCTCCAGTAGTGAAGGAGGGAGGATAAAGCAAATGCCTATTAATGAGCCAAATGAGGAAGATCGTCAGCCCCATCTATGAAAGCCACATTGTCTTTCTCGAAATGACTATTTGTTACCACACTATAACTTATCCAGGCCAAATGCCTAGAGATGGCAACCAGAATTAGCTGTAACCAGTTCTTGCCTTCCACACATGCACCAGGACAATGGAGGTCATAGGGGCAAAGTTACTCATCTGGTGGCTCAGAGGGAGAACACAAGGATAGTCCATGCCTTAAAATACTTTCTGCATAGAATTCCCTCCCCCTCAAATTAATTAAGGCTGAGGATTTGGCCACTTTGGGCACAAATGTGTTTTCATTCTGAAACGCTCTTGGCATCAGGACAAGAGATGATGATTCAATTGGATTTTTCTTCTGCTTGTGTAGTCCTTTTAATGAAGCTTTCTATGGCCCTTGGAATATACTCCAGCTGGCTCCAAAGATGCCAGGGTGCTGTTTCTGTTGCTAAGATCTATAAATTTCACACTGGGTGTCATAGAATCTTGCAACGTAACTGGCAGGATTGAACAAGAATCTTGTCAGTCAAGCCTAACCTTGCTGACCCATATTTCATATTATGATGAGAACAGTAATGAACAGGTAGCCTGCTGACAATGGCCTATCCTGGGATGACGTTTTGTGACTCTGGTGGATTTTTCTATCAGAATTAAAAAAGAGTTTTACCCACGTCACTAAACCTAGAAGCTAGCAACACACCCTTCCTAGGATACCACAACTTTGGAGCTCTTTGACAGAGTGAAAATCCTTTCACAATTATTCTGGGCAGGGCAGGGCCTGGATCATGGTTGGTCACATTACATACTCTAGGCTGGTAGATGTCTCAAGCATAATTTACACTGACTGTTTATGTTATATAAAAATTTTTTTTAAATAATGAATGAAATTACATTGCTTTTTTTTTCTAACGCAGAAAAATCCCTACCAAAAGCATAGTGGCATCCCAGTCATCAGAGACATGAAAGATGTTCTGTTTGGTTCCAATTCATATGGAGCCTTGATGAGTCTATTTATGGGTGTATATAATAGAGGGGCTCTTTCTCTCCAGGTATCCTATGACTGTTTCCTACAGATTTACTACATGGTAATTGGCTGTTGGACCAGAATGGAATATGCATACTAAAGCAGGTTCAAGTGAACAATTTTTAGTTCTCACTCCTAGAAGTTTCTGAATGAGGAAGATTTCTACATATTGCTACTAGGGATAGGTACAAATTGTTCTGTCTTCTGCTCAGATGGCATATGTCCATAGTGCTCTTTTTTTTAATCTTTTGTGTTTATCCTTTCTTGATCCTAGGTAAATGACTTTCTTGAAATGAAAGCATCCAACTGACCAGTAAGATCAGGAGATACAGTAAAGTTAGCCAAGGTCCCACCAGTTTCAGAATCCAAGTAGCTGAGTCCAATAAGAAGGAACCAGTAGAGCCTTGAGGAGCAATCTGTTTGATTCAGTCCAGCAGTGAATCTACCCAGTTGAGAAAAGGAACAACATATCCATCGGTTACACCATACTCAGAAGTGAACTTAATGAGAACTCTTAAAAAGGAAGCAAAGACTCCCAAGCCAGGAAGTATGCATGCACACACCCAGGTTTGGGTGACCAGGAAGATTTTCTTTCAACCACTTTGAATCTGAGTTCACTCTCCTCAGGGACTGAGTATGTGCAGAAGGGAGAATGTATTTCCAGAGTCAAAGAAGGGATGTCTTCTGTCTTTTATGATAATTTCTCAGTTATCATTTAGTTTTAGCAAAACTAGTTGATACCAATTGGCTAATTGATATTGGAGGGACAATTCTATATGGAGGATCATGAGTGATAGTCCCTCGGGATTACTCCTAGAACCTTGGGGAAAGGAGAGTCAACTACCTTCTGAGGATGCCATTGCAGTGTGATTATAGGTTTGGAGGAATAACCCTAGAGGGGGTGCTATAATAGAATAAAAAAATCACAGATGTACAGTTGTCTAATCCAACATTCTCATTTATAAATGAGAAAACTGAGGCCCAGTGAGGTCAAGAGATTTGCCCAAGGTCACTCCAGAACCCTATAACTTTCTGATCTGCTTAGAAAAGGTACAGTAGTCTTCTTCACAGAATCACAGATCCAGAAATGGAATGTACCCTTACAGTTCATCTAATCTAACTCTCCCATTTTACAGATGAGGAAACTGAGGCCCAGAGAAATTGCAGACCTGCTCAAGGTCACACAGATAGTAATCATCAGAGATAGAATTTGAAACTAGGTCCTCTGCTTCCAGAGTCAGTTATATAGATATAATCCAGTCATCCTAACTAAAATTTTCTGTAGTAAGGATATCATGGCATTTTATAGTATTCTACCAATAGGCTAGAACTCTCCTCAGATCTGGATTTCCAACCTCAAGCACTAGCAATAATAATAACAACTCATTTATACAGCTCCTTAAGGTTCACATAGAATTTCACACGCATGATCTCATTTGATCTGCACAATAACCCTCTAAGGTAGGTGCTATTGCTATTCCTACTTTACAGATGAGGAAACTGAGGCTCACAAAGATTAAGCAACTTTCCCAGCATCACAGAGCTAGTAAGAATCCAAGGCAGAATTTTCACTCAGGTCCTTCTGAATCCAAATCCAGCACTGTAGACACTTTGTCACATTATTTCACCCATTCTCTCCCAAGACACAGAGGTCGCATACTGGGCAATATGTTCTATAAACAAGAATCATTAGGGTTTACACTTGGGGTCATGGTGGAGATTAGTCCAATCCAAAAAGAATTTATTAAGCACCTAAGACATATAAGACAGGCCCTGGAGATACAAAGTTGAAATGAAACATAATTCTTGCTTTCATGGAACTTACATTCTTCTGGGAATCATTTTATTCTTTTTCATTTAGGTAATATTTGGTATGGCCTCTTAACTTGGTTAGAATGCTGCTATTGTCCCTGAAACACAAAGTAGATTATTAATCACACACACACACACACACACACACGCACACACTAAATAGCAGGTGTGCAGAATAGTGCTAGCCAGTGGTATGCTGGTAAATATTTAACAAGTGGCTCTTTGAAAAAAAAAAAGTATCTATAAACACACTTTTAAGTTTAACTTGTATTATTAACATTTTCTCCGAATCTAAACAATCATCAAAACAATCAATCAAGCCCTAATCTGGAGCATTTGCTGATTTCAAGATGTAAATGCTCACCTTGAAAATTTACCATTCAGCTTTCTCAAGTCTGGTTCTAGATGGCTCCAGCACACCTCTGGGAGAGCCCAAGGGGTTAACAAATTCTCAGAATTGAACAGACCCATTTCTCCTCATTCTGGAATTCTTCCCATCCCTTGCTAAACAACTCTGAATTTCACAATTTCAGTTTCTAGTTACCAGACTACATAGTAACTCTGGTCAAGAAGAAGAGGAATTTCAACCAGGACATCTCCCAAGATTCATTCTTTCTATAATTCACTAAGGAAATTAAGTGCCTATAATGACAATTTTCTATTAAGAGGAAAAAAATTCCCATATGAAATTATATTCTTACTGATCTTTTCAATTTAATAGTGTTGGACACTAGTTGATGCTTAATTAGTAGTGTTAGCTGATGGACTGAATCTATAAATCAATCAATATAAATGAATAAACATAATAGTGAATATAATAAATCTAAATCAATCAATCAACAAATGATCAATTTCTATATGTAGGAAGATTTTTTAAAATGCTATAATTAGGATTCTTTTCTCCACTTTATGACTCTGCTTTCCAGTCAAACTAGATTCCTAACTGTTCTCCATCCAATCCTACCATCATCTATCTCCATGTTTTCACAAATCATGAAATGCATTCTGTCTTGAACTCTGATGAGACATTTCTTTTACTTTAGGTAAAAAATCCTTTGGCTCCCCTACAAATCCTTCCCTGATCCTCTCTTGGTAAGTGTTCCATACCTCAGATTTTCATATATACTTCGTATGTATCTCACTTCTGCTTAGAACACTCTACCCTTTACCATTAGATAAGGAGACAGAATGCTATAATGGAAAGAACGCTGAATTTGGAGTCAGGGGAACGGATTAGAACACTGGAACACTTATCTCCCAGGGTTGTTATGAGGATCAATAGCACACTGCCTAGTACATCACAGTGGGTACTTGATAAATTCTTGTTTCCTTCCTTCTTGTCTGGACTTTAATTTCCTTATCTGTATGTAGTCCTTATTTATCTTTGGCAAGGACACATATAGTTGGGAACAAAAATTCTGCTGTTATGAGATGGAAATTTATAGGTCTTTTAGGTCTCTTCTCCTGAAAGGGAGAGGGGTGGAAATAGAGAAAGAGGGAAAGTGGACAAAATATCTCACCAGGATCAAAAAGTGAGCAAGTGCACTGAGTTTATACCAGGTTTCTCCACAATGCAAGGATAACAATAGAGAGGAGGTGGGAGGGACATGTCATCATGGTCATGGCTGCTGCTACTGCTGCCATACCTGTCTAGGACTGGGAAGAAAGTGGCTGAGCCCACAGTTTGACTGGAGTTGATGAAACAAGAACAAGAAGCAAGGGTAGACATATTGAAGAGTCAGGGTAAAGTGGGAAGCTGGTTGTATGATGAGTAAGGAGGCTCTGTCACCATCAACCACCAAGGCCAGATGGGCAGCTGAGGTCCCAAAGAGAGCCAAGTCCAATCAGTAAGGGAAGATTTATATTGATGACGCCTCTCTCCACTGCCATCCTGTCCCAGAGTCCCAATTCTCATATGCTTTTTCTATTCTTTAAGTTTGTTCGTAATTCCTGATTTAACTGGTACTTTAATACTCACTTACAGTAGATAAAATATGATTGATCATTACTTTTTTTGATTTGTGTGTTTCATTATTTATGAACAAGGAGCTGCAAAAGAAAGAACAGTGACTGCTTTAGTATAGACAATACCAATTGGGCACTTGAGACGTATAGGGAAAAGAATAATATTGATTTATTAAGTTTAATAAATGTCCCAAGATGGGTAGAGCTGGGGACTGGGGTTTCATCCCTAGGCAGAAGCAAATCAATCAGCATTGTTAGCTGTGGGTCTCAATGCTTTCTCTATTTTTCTTGAGCACCCTATCCTCACCCCCTCTCCACTATATACACAGGAATATGAAAAGTCCCACCATAGTGGTGGATTTGTGAGTGATGATCAGAGAACAGGACATGACTGATGAGAGAAGAAAAGGAGTGTCTGGACCAGATCAGTGATGCCTGCCTTCCAAGGGTGGGGGACTGAGAAGGGAGAACTCCTTTCTTTCATTTTCACCTTCAAGCATACATATAAACCTACAATCTCTATAGACAAAAGATATATGTAAAATGAAGAAGCTGGATGCACTGGCCTCTTAGATCATCTCTCTGTCTAAAATAATCTTTGATCCTACCTTGGAAATACATATATAAAAAAATGTATGTGTATGTATATATATATATATGCATATGTATATATATATATGTGTGTATATATATGTAAAACCCCTCTACTGTGCTTTAAGTGCCTTTAGGAAAGAAACAATTGCTTTTCATATGGTGCCCTAAATATGATACAATACTATTATACACAGTGTCCCAAAAGTCTTGGTGCCATTTTAAATTTACAAAGTGCTTCCAAGCCCCCAAGACCTTTCAGACACCCTGTATAATGCATAATTGGTACTTGAATGCTGACTTGCTGTAGATAAAATGTGATTGCTCTTAACTTCTTTTGATTTGTGTGTTCATAGGCATTTATTCACCGGCATTTATAAAACACCTACTAGGTGCCTGGCATTATGATAAGCACTAGGGATACAAAAAGAGGTAAGAGAGTTTCTGCCCTCAGAGAACTTATAGTCTAATAGGGAGACAAAGTGTAAACAAATATATACAATGAAAACTATATTCAGGATAAATAGGAAATAATCATTTAAGAGAGGCAATTAATTAATTAATCCCTCGAAAATTAAGAGGGATTAGAAAAGCTTCCTGTAGAAGGTGGGATTTTAGTTGGGGCTTAAAGGAAACCAGGGAGGTTAGTGGTTGGAAAGGAGGAGGGAGAGAATTCCAGGCATTTAAAGTAGGCATTTGAAGAATTTTATTTTCAGCATAACCAGAGGCCTGAATTTGGTACTGCTGATCTCCAGGGTAAGACAAAAATTGTACCTTTCCCAGATGTTATTCATTCACAGCTGGATGCCATTGTGGGGGCATGTTTAGTGAAACCATATTCCTAGTCTGCATATTTGTCTGCAAGATTCAGTGACACTTAAGAAACAACATTGCTATCATGTCTTGGATAACCAGATATCTTAGCATATCTTGACCACCTCCCAAAATGGGATTGTCAGCAAGAGAACATCATGTGATTGTTACTCTGGTCCAATGAATGTAGGAAGCCTTCCAATCAGATTGACATTTCGGAATGTAGATCGGTATGCCAAGGATAACTTTCCCTTTGATGTTCATCTATGAAACAATGTGATATGGTAGGGAAAGCACCGGGCTTGGATTCAAAAGACCCAAAAGACTCTGTTCTTTCAGATACTATACGAAGGGCTGGAGTAATTCTCTGTGACTTGATTTCTTCATCTGTCAAATAGAGATAATAATACTGACTCTACTTCATGCAGTTGTTATGAGAGAATCTGTGCTCTGTTATATGAAAATGAATTATTATTATTATCTGATGCTAATTAAGTAACCCTATATCTTAACTCAGTAAATGTCCAGGATTATAACTGAAAAGAAAATGAAATGAATGTTGTATTGCCTGAAATTTAATTCCATCAGGCTGGTTGGGGTTGAGGAAACTGAAGATGAACTGAAGTCCTTCATTCAACATTCAGCAAACATTTATTTGGTGCCAATAACAGTAATCATTTTGTAAATATATACAGCATTTTAAGGATTACCAAGCACTTTGTAATAGTAATAACTACTTATAAAGTGCTTTAAAGTTTGCAAAGGGCTTTACATAGATTATCCCTCTTGAGCCTCCCAACAATTCTTTGGGGTAGGGACTACTGGGATCATTATCATCTCTTGTTCTTTGTTCTATACCTGCAATGTCATTGGTATAGGAACTCCCAGCATGGAAACTTCCTCCACAGATGAAGAGCACCAATTTGCCTGTAACTTCAGATGGTAAAACTCATTATTGCTGAGCTAGAAGTGACTCCAGAAATCATTTAAGTCCATCTCTCTTCTCACCCCCCACAACATGAGGAAACTGAGGCCCAGAGAAGTTAAATGACTTGCCTAAGGTCAAATAGAAGATATTTAATGGCAGAGCCAACATCCTCCTATTGCAAATCCATGACTTTCGAGAGTTTCCTGGAGCACTGGGAGATTGAATGAATTGCTCATAGCCATATAGCTAGTATGTTTTGAAGACAAAACTTGAGTTCTGGTCTTCCTGACTCAGGAGACAACCCTCTCGCCACCACACCATACTCTTATTCCAGTTTACCAATAAAGAAACTGAGGCCCCACGGGTCACACAGCTAACCAGCGTTAGTAGCAGGATTCAAATCCAGGTTTTCATGAATCCACCTCCAGCACATTATCCAACCTACTACATGCAGAATCATATTCATCCAGGTGCTCTATTCATCCTCCTGCCAAAACAATAGAACACTGATGCCATATCGTCTAGAATCAGTTCCAAAGCACAGTTATCTCATTTTTTCTACTTCACTTTTGGCCTGGTTAGGTAAATGACCACCGAAATTCATTTTTAAAATCAATACATACTTTCTGGTATAGATAAAATATATTTAAATTAAGTGAATTTTCAATTAGCTTATTTTAAATTAGATGTACGGCAAGAAAATCCATGAGGTGCTGATATGGGATTAATTTATAAGCATTCTTATCAGACAGTCACACCCTGCTTGTTATTTTTCCATTGGCACAGAATTATGCTTCAGGGAAGAAAGAATTTTCTCATGCTTCAAAACAGTATTGTCTTGGGCAATAACCATCAAGAAAGTAACCTACAGGAGCTCACATTGATATGGTACAATTAGTACAGTCCTCCATCATCTCAAATGGCAGAGATGAGTCAACTACCCTGTCTTCCCTAATGCAACAAGACAGAATGAAAGATGGTGTGACACCAACTCACACCTCCAAAAGCAACTCTTCTAACACTGATCAGTCCATAACACCAGTAGGCCAATTCCTTATCTCCCCACCCCCACCCCCTGCAAACCGCAGATTTCAATTTTCTAATTTATGCAGCCAAATTTGAGATTATACCCAGAGCTCAAATTGTTCCCTTACTCTTATCACCACTATTCCAAGAGTATCATTCAGTCAACAAGCATTTATTAAGTTCATTCTACGTAATAATCACCATTGCAAGTGCTTCTTACTGACAATTCATAGGGTCCTTAGATCATAGACCTAGAACTGGGAGGGAACCAAGAGGTCCTAGAATCGAACACCTTAATTTTATAAATGAGGATACTGACTCAAAAGAGTCTAATGACTTATCCATAGTCACACAAATGGTAAGCGGCAGAGACGGGATTCAAATATCATCCTCTCAAGTCTCATAACTCCAGAGCCAGCACTCAATCCAGTGCACCAAGAATTCCTAACATCAAAACCGAGCACATGTGATCAGCCTTTTCTCATGTTTTGATCCTATGATGAAAAAACACCGTAAAAATAAAGATGTACATCCTCATAAGTCAGATTCTTCAAAGCCCGCTTCATATGCTGTCTCCTTTATGAAGCCTTTTGTGAGTCTTACATGCCAGAAATGATCTCTATCTCTCCAAGCTTTCATTGGCACTTCTCTTATTGCATTTTCATAACCTGACTCATCTTATAGTTAATTGTGTACGTCTTCTGCCGTGTGCTCACAAATAATAAAAGAGTTGTTTTGGTGGAGCACAGGTTGTTCCATATACTCTTTGGCTCTCAAATTGTGATTTGCCTTATGGAGAACCAAGTGGTTAATTCATTCAGCCTATTTAAGATTATAGAGGGCTAACTGTAGAGTATTGAGTCTAATGAAAATTAGCCTTTGGAATCTCTCCCCTTAAAAAATGCATCCTAAAACCCAGTAATGGTTCCAGAAAAGAGTTCCTCTCAGCAAAGAAGCAAAGGGCTACCAGGGCAGAATGTATGTACATATACACATATATACATATAGTGTACTATATGTATGGTATATATCTACGTAATGCAACCACTGTATCAAGTATTTTTGCTTATCTAGTTTTCTTGATCACAAAGGATTCTGTTTTAAAGAGGGTGAGCATAAAAAAGGAGGAATAAGTAAAAATGTCTCTAATGTTAAAAACAAAAGGTCTCAATTAAACTTTTTTTTACAAAAGACATCTTACTATTTAGCAACTTTTCTTTAAAAAGAGGATGATATAGAATTGGAATCCATGAACCACACATTGCATACCTAAATATATTTCTTTTCTGAACTTCAAAGAGACTTTGTAAAAGAGAGGCTGAGAGTAACAGAGAATTTGGCCTCAGGTGCTTTAGGACAAGACAGTAGAATAATGAAGACTCTAGTTATCTTCTCTATTGGTAACATTTCTCCTCCAGGTTCCAATGATGGCAGGAGAATGTTCAAGGAAGTGTCTGCTGCATGCTTATGAGGCCCTAGCTTCACACAGACATTACTTTCTTTAATACTTTGCTCTTTTGACTCTACTTGCAAGCCATATCAGCATCTGCCCACCTTTGGTTCTTGTAAATATTATGTCTATGTAAAACTATGCGAACTATTTCTTTGCTACGAAAACCAAGCTACTATAAACAAGAACCAATTCCTTTGCTGCTAGGAACTGGACAGTGAAGCTTACTGATGAGAATTAGAGGGGAAGATCTTTTTTAAAAAAAGTTTTTAAATCAAGAAGAGAAAATTCAGAAACAAAGGGAATAGGTAAATCAAAGCATTAGGAGCCTGAACTTTAACTCTATGAAGATTAGTTATTCAGGTCAAACAACAAATTTATACTGGCATATTCCTAAAAGTCCTTTGGTGAATTCCATTGTCATGAGAATGAAAGGTTAGAGTTCAGTTCTCAGAGAACAGACAGTTTACATCCTAGTTGGTACTAATTGTTCTAGGGAGTGAAAAACAAGTGAACTTGAAACTCACAAGCCAATAAAGAAAGACAATCTCAATCATTTCTGGATTGTGAGTCAACTACAGTAAAAGAAGTGGTTGGTTAATGCCATATAGTCTAATTTCTAATGACTTACTAGACTATAAATTTCTTGAGGGCAGAGTCAATGCTTTATACCTCACAGACTTTCACAATTAGTGTGGAGTAGTAGAAAAGAGCATTGTACTTAGCCAGATGATCTATGTTCAAATCCTAGTCCTAGACTTCATTAGTTAGGTGACATTGAATGTCCCTTAGCCTCTCTAGCTACAGTTCCTCATTTGTAAAATGGAGATTCATTCAACAACTGAGTGACCACAAGTGTATGGCACCAGGGTAGATGATATGGAGAATACAAGAAGGAACAATTAGACATAGTTCCCTGCCCTGGGATAGCATGGAGTACAGTAAGGGAGAAGAAGTATAAATAAATTATAATAACAAAATATTTAAAGCACTTAAATTTTTTTAAGTCACTTATGTACATGTGGTATCTCATTTGAGTCACACAACAGCTCTGTGAGAGAACTGAAAGTATTATTTCCATTTTACAGATAAGGAAACTGAGCTTCTGAGTCTCAAAACGACTTTGCAGGAATCACACAGCTAGTAATTATTGTTAGAGTCAGTACTTGAATCCAGGACTTAAATATCTTTTCCTAAATCGACTACAACGATGTGAAAGCATTAGGTGGAGGCCACTTCTTGAGATCATCAGGGAAGGCAACAGCATCTTAAATAGGCCTGAAAGGATGAGTTTGATTTTGACAGGCAAAAATAAGGGGAAGGGTATTCCAGGTGCAGAAAATAGAGTAAAGAAAGATGTAGAGGTAGGAAAATTCAGGATAGTCTCAGAGAGAATAATACCTGCCTTTTCCTATCCTCCCTCATCAGGTTGTTGTGAGGATCAAAGGAGATAAAGTGGAGGATGTCCCCAGAGTAACATTTTGGGGACATCTTGTACATGAAAATCTAATGTATAATGATAATCTTTGTAACTCTAGCTCACAAAACCTTGTACATAGTAGGCATTCAGTGAATGCTTGGTTACCATGATTATCGTCATCAGGCTTTAACAATATCGATGGATTTTTGTTCTCCTCAGTGAAGCAAATGGTCCTCTTCATCCCCAGGTTAAGTGAATCCTGTAACTCCCTAAGCCCCTAGTTCAGCTTCCAGTAAACAACTTATGAGAGAGAATTTGTCTCAAGAGTCTCCATTATCCAGTTACTAACTGAATTCTATCTTAAGTTTTTTTTATACAGCTTTTGTTACTATCCTATGTGCTGGTTGCACTGAGTTCACATGTCTTTTTTTCTGTTCATATCCAGTACTTCCAGTTCTGATAAGGGAAACTGTCATCAGCCAAAGGAACAAGAATGGACCAAATATCGCCCAGGATGCTAGCTAAACTTGTTCTTCTACCACATTTTTCACCTGCCTTACACACTAGTTGGAAGGTACAGTTGTTCCCTCCTCTGGGAGCAGAGCCAGTCTTTGGCTTATGATCCTTTCTGTTTCAGCTGAGTCAAGCATGGGTCAATCAGTGAACCCATACCTAGGGCAAACAGGAATTGATTGGGGTGGGTAGGGCAGTGGTCCAAGGAAAGGACAAGCTCTGGGGCGAGGGGATAGGCCTGGCAATTTTATATGCCTGAATAAGTCAAACTAATTTCTGGGGAATAATATCAAACATTATATTCATGTCACCAAGAAAGCATCTTGATGAGATTATTATTATTCACCAATCATTCAGAAAATGTTGATGAGCAGGTGAACAATTTAAGAGGTGATCAATCAGACTGATCTGAAATAATTAAAGAAAAATTTAGCAAGCCAGACTACGTGATAGAGTTAGAGCTGGTAGAGAAAGGAGGAAAGCCTTAAATAAACAACCTCCATTTCCTAAAGTCTCAGCTAAAAAACCATCTTCTGTAAGAGACCTTTCCCATTCCCCCTCAATGTTAGTGTTTTTCCTTTACTGATTATCTCCAGTTTCTCTTGTATATCTCTTGTCCGTACGTAGTTATTTGCATCTTGTCTCCCCCACTAGATCATGAGCTCTTTGAGAATAGGGACTGTCTTTTGCTTTTCTTTGTATCTGTGCATTTAGTACAATAGCAGATAAATAGTAGGTGCTTAATAAATGCAGGTTGACTGACTAGGGAATTTCTGTAAGGGCAGGTTTGATTAAAAAAAAAAAAGACAATTCTCTTAATTCATATGTAGACAGAATAGCTATCTACTAGGCAAGGCCATACCGATCAGATTTGGCCAGAAGGAAATCAGTGAAGTCAGTGAAATTTGTCTTTGATGTACTTCTACCCCCTCTTTTTAAAAATATTCTTACACTCTTTTAGTGCCCTTTATCCTAAACACAATCAGGCACCCAGTATTCCCATGCTGCCCAATCTTTTACCAGTATCTGACAGAGTGCCTTGAATATAGTAGATATGTTGTTGAATGAATGTATGAAAGGAAGAACAGTAGATCTGACTCCAGTCTAATTCATACTAAATGTTAGAGACTAAATGTTACTTCTAATTGATGTTTTCCAATTTCACAATAATGAAAAAAGAAATCTTAAAAATATAAAATAATGGTTACTCTTTCCAAGAATGCTTGTATTTTAAAATAAGAGCTGCAAGGGGAAATAATTTAATTTACTCATAAGAACATTTCAGAAAACAGGGGAAGAAATTTTTTGTTGATGGACCCCAGAGGACCCTTCCCCAAACCCCTTAAGTCACCCCACAATAGGTACTCATTTGTTCTTCATATGGGTAAGAACCTTGATGCTTGATTCTACCTTTGTACTCCCCTAATACTGGATTATGAGTTCCTTGAGAAAAGCAGTAATTGTTTTTTTTTTTTTCCTTAGCACAGTGCCTAGCACATAGTTGCAGTTGTGGTTTGTCCTTCATTCTCAAAGAGGACCGTGGCATCAAGGAGATGATGACATGACTTGCAATTAATTGACTTTGATTTGAGCAAGAGAGGGCTGTGCAAAGTCACCAGCCTCACTTTCTTCTCCCGAGACACCTGGGTCCAGTGGCCAGATAGTTTATCAGGATGACTGGAGATGGCCCAGGATGCAGTAGGAGACCCTGACTTTTAAGCTAAGGTCTTTTCAGGTTCTCACTTTGAGGAAGGCAACACCCATTCAGTGAATAGGCCTCTTTAAGAGTGAGTCAAGGGATAACCCTTTTAATAAAAAAAAAATTCATCTGAGAAGGAAAGATCCTCAGGGCTGCTGGTCAGAAGAGAAACAGTTACTGTTTACATTCACTCTGGGCCCCCAAAATAATCTTTAAGTGGTGCTTAGACAGGGACCTATTGTTGTCCAATTCGTGAGATCCAGAGTGAATTGGGTTTAAGGCTTGGTCTTTGAGAAAGAAATCTAGCCAGTAAACCCCTGAATGGGAACCCAGCTGGCCAGTTCCAGTTGGGCAACTCATCCTCTCCTGTCCTCCTCTCCCCTCTCTTTCCTTCCCTTCCATTCTCTTCTTCTCTCTTCTCCCCTTACCTGAGGGTATTCTGCCCAAGGGAAGGTAAATTTTAATGGCCAAAAGCTACACAGTCAACATGAGCTTTACCAGCTAGATTCCAGTTGTTCAGCCTAAAGGCCAATGAGCTACCAGAGTCTGCTTACCTTTTCACAGGTCTTCGGAGGCCAACCGGATAAACGTATTGAGAGAAGAGACTTTCCAGAGTCAAACAAGGGTTAGGCTTTATTCAGGGTCTTAGTTACATATCCATATGCAGGGCGAATTCTTCCCCAGGAGAGAGGAATCCTCCTCCTTCCAAAGGGCAAGGATCATACAGCAAGAGGATGGGAGCGGAAGAGGGGAGGGACCCTCTTCCCTCCAAGGGCCCCGCAGCAAGAAGAGCCCCCAGAGGGGACTGCATCCAGAGGAGCGCCTTCAGGCTTTCCTGTCCCTGCTTAAGCTCTCCCACCGCATAGTTTGCACGTGAATACCGTTCATGCTCTCAGCCCCTAGGTAATTAACAACAGGTGTGCTCAGACCACGGACCAATCTCAAGGGTGGGATGCTCTCCCCAGCAAGTTTCCCACTGAGAAGAGGTGGAAATGCACGAGATAGCCCGTGTTTCACACCTCAACTCCCAGCTGTTCCCTGGGGGGCCTCGTGAGAACTCTGAGGTTTAGACCTGCCCAAGACTGTCCACGTGAAAACTGAGCTTACACCCCAACAAACAGTAACTGTTTTTCTTCTGGCCAGCAACCCTGAAGCTCTTCCCTTCTCAGATGAATTTTCACTGAATGGGTATTGCCTCCCTCAAAGTGAGAACCTGAAAAGACCTTAGTTTAAAAGGGTCAAGGTCTCCCACTGCATCCTGGACCATCTCCAATCATCCTGCTAAGCTATCTGGCCACTGGATCTGGTATCTCTGGAGGAGAAAGTGAGGCTGGTGACTGCACAGCCCTCCCTTGCTCAAATCAAAGTCAATGTCATCATCTCCCTGATGTTATGGTCCTCTTTCAGAAAGAAGGACAAAGCACAATATGTGAGCAGTCCGAGCTGCCTGAATAGGGACCCAACTGTCCAGTTCCAGTTGGGCAATTCAGCTCATCCTCTCCTCTCCTCTCTGCTCCTTTCCTCTCTCCTTACCTCTCTCCTTGACCAAAGGAAGGTAAGTTTTAATGACTGAAAGCTACTCAGTTAACTGGTACATCCTTAACAAATGCTAGTTGACTAACATTCATCCCACAAAAATGTTGGATGCCTTGGCAGTCTCAGAGAAAAAAAATCCATTTCACCATTCATGTAGTCAAAGATTCCATGCCCCCAATTCCTGGAGCAAGCCATAAAGACAAAGACAGTCAGGGGCTTTGAGAGTCCAGGCTATTTCTGTCTGGGGAATTCATCTCAGCCTCGCATTTTAGACCCTCCACAATCTGGTTCCTCCTTGATTTTCTAATCATTTCATACCACTTCCCTTCATGAACTCACCATCTAACCAAAGGACTTGCAGCTGTTTCTTGAATCCAATTCTCCATCTCTCATCACTACACAATAATTCCATACCAAAATACTTCCTATAATTTCCAGCTCTTAGAATCTTTATTTTTTTTCAAGGTTTGGCTCAGGCCTGTCTCTCTTTTGTAAAACTTTCCCTGGTCCATGCTGTTCCCCCAGATCTTAGCGTTGTCTCTTCAATTTACCTTGTATCATACTTATTTTATACACATGGTGTTGTCTCCCCATTACAAAGTGAGCTCCTCAAGAATACTTTAGTGTGAATGAAGTTTTCTATGTGTATAAATGTTTGTGTGTGTGTGTGTGTGTGTGTGTGTGTGTGTGTGTATGTGTGATAACTGGGGTTAAGTGACTTGCCCAGGCTCACACTGCTAGTGAGTGTCTGAAACTGAATTTGAACTCAGGTCCTCCTGACTCCAAGGCCAGTGTTCTATCTACTATACCACCTAACAGCCCCCAAAGTGCTTATTAAATGCTTTTTCATTCATTCATGTTTTGTTCCCTCAATAGAATGTGAGTTCTTGGAGGAACTTGTTTTTATCTTTGTAAACCCAGTGTCTATTTTACAGCCCCATTTTACAGATGAGTAAATTCAGACTCAGAGAGTGACACTCAAAGTTACATAATAAATGGCAATGACAGGATTTGAATATATATGTTGGGTTCAACACAACTGGACTTTCCTTTACTCATTCCCCTCCAGGCTATACTCCAGACTTTCTCTGCCATGGACCAGAAAACTCTTCATCTTGTTGCTCCCTCCAGCCCTGGAATTCATACCTTGGAAGTACCCTCAGTTCTTTGGGCCTCTCCTTCTGAATGGATGACTCTTCCCAGAATCTCCATATAAAAATAGTGCCCAGACCCTCCAGGAATGGAGTGTCTCCTTCCTACTCCAAGAGGAGTACTCTTTACTTCTTCTACTAGGCCTCCATACCTTCTTCTCCTCTCTACCATCTTTTCAGCTTCCTTTTATGTTATCTTCCCCCATTACAAAATAAGCTACTTGAGGGCAGGGACCATCTTTCTTTGTGCTTGTATGTATATTCCCAGTTTAGCATAGTGCCTGGCAGAGTCAACACTTAATAAGTGCTTATTGATGGACTCCTTGTGACTTCCAAAAATATGACAGAAGTAAGTTATGGTCCATATGCTCGAGGTACTTACAATCTAGTAGAATTTAGAATAACACTGCAAACCACTTCTAGGCCCAAGGTTTCAGGTACTGCACTAACTCCTTCTCCTAAAGAGACCTCTCTACTCCTGACCCATAATACGGTTCAGACTGGTTTCACCCATAGAGGACATCTAGTCTTTAATTCAAGGAGACCTACTCTCCTTTTTCTCATATTCTTTGGCTCTTCAACCCTTCTATCACTAGCCCAGGGTCCTGGTGATGATTTACTTCTAGGCTCATGCCTAGGGTTTCCCTATAAATGAGAGACTAATAAAACACTCTGAACAACATAATTCAGATATGGGACAGGTATTTGTTTCCTATACACACACAAATGCTAAAGGAGGCAAAGGACTCACAGAACACATTAGCATTCTTAACGCAGGATGGTAGAACAACAGAACTATTGTTAGAATCTGCCGGCAGGCTGATACTTAAACCTCATCAGGATATAAAGTATTTTGCAGGACTGCTGATTAGGTATTTTGCATTTCACTCAGTTCTGCAATGTCTCCCTCAGAGTCCATATCTTTTGGGAAGCCAGGTCAGGGCCTTGAGCTCCTCTTCTTACGAATGGTCTTCTTCTTTTGATGCAGAAACTTCCCTTGCCACTAGACAGCTCCACTCTTTAGACCCAAGACCTCAGGACCTTTGGAACTCACCAGATCACATCTGAGCCTGTACACTTCCATCTTGAGGATCACTTGCGAAAGGAAGCACAAAGCAGGAAAGCCAGTCAAGGACACAGGTGAAGTCCAATTAACTGAGTCCACATTCCACATGGGAACATCTGTGGGTTGGGGAGAAAAAGCATCGTCCATCTTCCTCACCCTGACAAGGCAGAGAGTGCTATTTGCCACCTGGAACAATTGAAGGAAGAGAACGAGTTGAAAAGCAGTCTCTCCTTTAAACCTGGAAGAACTAAGGGAACCCCTTGAGGTTTTCGGTATCACACTAAGGAGACAAGTCCTTTCAGCAGTAATCTATCATATGACAATAAACAACCAAAAAATTCATCAACTCCAAAGGGCCCAAGTGTTGAGTCACCCATGTGGTGAACCAGAGAAAGGTGGTGAATATCTGTACATGTCCTATACAACCCATGTTAGACTAGCACAGTATCTTCCACATGGCAGATATGTAATGTTTTTTAAATTGAATTGAATTAACATAAGATTGTTTCCTAGATGTAGCGCTAGGAGAGACCCAGAAATCATTTGGTCCAACTTCCTCATTTTCCACATGAAACTTACCCAAGATTGAATGATGAATGAATGAATGAAAATTTCTAACACACCAGTTTCTAGAACAAAAAGTGAATAACACAATTCGTTAACTAAACATTTGTGATTTCCTAAGTACTTCATAATTAGTGGTTCTTCTTACAACAATCCTATGAGGATTCTACGTCTGCCTTTTCCCCCATTTTACAGAGGAGGAAACTTAACTAACAACCATTTACTAAAGCAGCCAACAGCAAAGCTGCAAGATCAAGTCCCCTTAATACTGATCGGTTCTACGTTGACAAAATTTAAACTGCTCTGCAAAAAACACACACACAAAACACACACAAGAGACACAAAGGGACAGAAAAGTATATACTAGCTCTTTTCAATATAATTAAAAAGCATATCAATTAGTTATGCATTTTAAATCAGGAAGACCAAGCTCAATTCTTGCCTCAAACACTTAATAGCTCTTCGATCTTGAGCAAGTTAATGACTTCTCTGTGTCTCAGTTTTCACATCTGTAAAAGGGAAATAAATAATACTTATTGTACTTATCTCACAGGGTGGTCATTAGGTGCAAATGAGATTAAATATGCAATCCCTTGCAAACTTTAAAGCATTGACAGTGGTTACTTGAGACTAACATGGTGTTCTCTAGCCTAAAGACTGCTGTAAATGAACAGTGCACATAAATAGGACAGAGATCTGACAGGATTTCAGCCAAGAAAACCCCAAAGAGAACAACAAAGAGTCAGACATAACCGAAACAGCAACAAATGTATCTGTAGAGGGAGTTTCCTCATTAGCTGTTCAGTTCAGGGGGGGGGGGGGGGGGGTGTGTGTGTGTGTGTGTGTGTGTGTGTGTGTGTGTGTGTGTGTGTGTGTGTGTGTGTGTGTGTGTGTGTGTGTGTGTGTGTGTGTGTGTGTGTGTGTGTGTGTGTGTGTGTGTGTGTGTGTGTGTGTGTGTGTGTGTGTGTGTGTGTGTGTGTGTGTGTGTGTGTGTGTGTGTGTGTGTGTGTGTGTGTGTGTGTGTATCCCCACTATGGAAGAGAGCCATTGCCGATAACTTCATTGACTAATTATATGATCTTCATGTTCTCATGTGACTTTCCTATACTAGTCATCCAGCCTTTGCCTGAAGACCTCCAAGGAAGAGCAATTCTTACCTCCAGAGGCATCCTGTTCCACTTTGGTATGGTTGTAATTATTATTAAACTTCCTGACAGTTAGTTTTCCTTTATAGAGTTAGAGAAATTCCTGGGGCCCTGAGAGATTAAGTGACCTTCCCATTCTGACACAGTCAAAATGTCTAAGAGGTAGGGTTTCGACCCGGATATTTCTTATTCTAAGACCAGCCTCTATCTCTCTATCTACTATGTGAGATTAGATAGATAGATAGATGAATGGATGGATGGATGGATGGATGGATGGATGGATAGACAGATAGATAGATGGACAGACAGAATAGACAGATAGACAGACAGGTAGGTAGATAGGTAGGTAGGTAGGTACAGAGAGAGAGAAAGAAAGAAAGAAAGAAAGAAAGAAAGAAAGAAAGAAAGAAAGAAAGAAAGAAAGAAAGAAAGAAAGAAAGAAAGAAAGAAAGAAAGAGGAAAAAAGAAAGAAAGAAAAAGGAAAAAAGAAAGAAAGATGATAGATAGATAGATAGATAGATAGATAGATAGATAGATAGATAGATAGATAGAGATATAAACACCCTTTTGGCATTCTAGTAACACCTATGGACCCCTTTCTCAGAATAACGTTTTTAAATGCATAAAATACTTAGAATTCCAAAGGAAAGCAATTATTTTGTAATACAATTATCAAAATATTTTTTAAAATTCACAGATCTCAGATTAAGAACCCCTGTCAAGATCCTGCATGGCCCCACCTTCTCAGAAATCAGGTTTTTACTTACCACCTTTCCTAGACCTTGCCCCTACTCTAAAGGTACTCTACATGGGACTAAGTCAGAAGAGATGGCTTGTCTGGTTTCAGATTTATTGGCACCTATGCCCAAGTTAATTCCTGTTTGGGATGATGAATGGTGTAATATACATTGCTTCTCTTTCTTAGATAGAACTCATATTCTGCTAATGAGTAATAGAAAAAAGTGTTCATCAACATACCCATCCAACTGCCCAGAACAAAGGAGAGAAGGAGCTCACTTCTCCTTATTGTCCTAGAAAGCCTGATCAATCACCACTATAAACGAATGAAGGAGATTATAAGAGGCAAGCTGACTCAGCATTGTAACATCATTCTGCCTGGGACCAGGTACACTTGATATCAGAGGGGTCCTCATTAGGTCCTGAGGCTCAGGCTCTTTTATGCTAAATGAGGGATACCTTTTCTGAGCTAACAGAAAAGGTCCGTGGTGCCGATGATTTCAAGCTGAGTCTCTATATCCTTCAATAAATACTTCCAGCATTGTAAGTGTCTCCTGGGTAATCATTTCCACTGTCTTATAATTTGAACCTGATCATCGATTGGCTGGTCCACCAGGCTGAAACACTCATAAATGTGTAAGAGACAAGTCTACCTACTTGAGAAGAAGGAAGAGCTCTGGAACTGGGAAGACCTGAGTTTGAACATTGCCTGTGTTATTTATAGGTAGACAAATTACTAAGCCTCTACCTTTTCTGTAAAATGGAAACAATTATACCTATAGAGCCAACCTCATTTGTACAAATGAAATAATGTACTAAATGTGTTCTGCCAACTATATAAATGCCAGTTATTATTATTGCTCTAACAATTATACCTCCTAGGACTATAGGGCTGGGGCACGATAACCCTCTCCTCCACTAAGGGGACCATCTGCTATGGACCCACACAAAGACTGACCAAGTTCAGCCCTAACCACCTTAGAAAAAAAGGCTCCAACTCTTTTTTTTACACTCTCTGAATCATTATAACCCCACCCTGGTACCCCAGGGAAGATTTCTTTAAACCTTAGTTTTCTCTCTAGTCTAGTATCTCCCCAAAGAAGAGAGCAGACAGGTGCTTACTGTACAATGTAAATCAGATATAAGGCAGGTAATTACTTCCTTCACACAAAGAAATGCTTAAACACGAGAGGTTTTCATAAGTATGCATTGATAGAAACTTAAAACAAAGCAATAACTACAGTTATACCCTTCTGGGAACTTGATACATAAAAATATGATGAAGCTTGGCTCTGCATTGCTCAAATATTTCCTTCCTGGTCCATGTCTTCTGGCAAGCCAGGCCAGGGGTGGTGGCATGCTTTCCCATGCTTCAATTCACCTTTCTATCAGTCCCCTCTGCCCAAGGGACGTAAAATCTTAAAACTCTAGGATTCACAAGACTATCTTCAACACTAGATATGTATATCTCATGGTCACTGTTAGGTCACCTAGAATTGAAGAAAGGGAAGCACAAAGTGGAAAAGGTAGCTGGGCCCCAAGACCCATCTCTACTGGCTGAACTAAAAACCTACTCTAGAGGCTGTGTGGAAGCATTTGGGGAGAGAGACAGAGCAGCCAGGGACTTCATCCCCAAAGCTCCCAAGAGTCAAGCTAATACAGGAGGGAAGTCTTCTGGAAGTAGGCAGGTTCCCTGTTCTCTTTTGCTCCATACTTCCTGCCCCACTCCTCTTCACAAAAGCACTTTGAGAAAATGTACACTCTTAATGGTCTTTTAAAGTCTGATTGAATGAATGATGTATATATTGTTTTATTATTCCTCTTTCTGAGCAAACCAGATGCTTTGGGGCTCAATGCCTGAAGCATTCTGTTTTGAGGAAAACATAAAAGAGGCTGATAGAATTAGAAGAAAGGACAAAAGGGAGATGTTTGATCATCTACAAAAGACCTTAGACTGTATTTTGAAATGTTGCTGGGTAGCACAAGAATAGAAGTTAGACTTGCCTGATGATTGACTATATTTACCTGGCAAACAATAAGTACTGGCTGTCTCTTCTCCTTAATCAGAATGAAGTTTATTGTGATAAGGGACAGTCAGTGCCCTTTGGTCCCACTTATTTATAGCAGAAGTCCAACTCCATTTAATTTCATCCACAGCTAAATTAAAAGTATGCCTGTACATGTTGTCCAAGTCTGTTTCAACTCCCTTCCCCCTCCAGTCTTTAAGGGCAGAGATTGATTCATATTTATCTTCAATTCTCAACACCCAGAAAAGTGCCTGGCACATAGTAGGCACTTAAGAAATGCCTTTTGATTGAGTGATCTAGCAAAATCTATTAAAAACTATTGTTTCTTTGTTTCTAACTTATTTTCTACTTAAAAGAATGTGGCTGGTAACTAAAAGAATCAAGATATGTGCTTGTGCATGTATACACACATATAATATACAGACACATATGTCTATATTTGCTTTTTTGAAAAAGCATTATCTGGTCATCTAAACCTTTAAAAAATACTTTAGGCTTGTACCTGCATGACCTAGAGATTTGCTACATCTTTTGGCAATATTAGCAGAGGTTATTAGTAAGGATTCTAGAGTAAGTATTCTTTTAAGGATGATTCATTTGAAAGTGGAGGTTAAACCCATGGTAGGAGGGTGGGGAAGACACATTTATTTGGTGATAGTAAATGTTTCTGAGAATTTGCCATTACAAAAGGATAATCATGTAGAAGATTCTTAATAATAACAACAATAATAACAAAAAAAGAACATTAATGCCACAACTTTGCCTCTGTATCTCTGTACCCAAGAGACTTCAAAAAAAATCTTTTAGAAGATGGTGGAGTGATTGGTAATTCCCATCTCCCTCCTCTTGTTGACCTTGACAAGCCCAGAGAATATCTCTCTGGGAAAAACCCTGGAACAGTGGGAGCAGCAGAAGGGGTAAACAGACTCTTCTGTAGGGTTAGAAAGATCGCTAAGGAGGGCTCCTCTTGCTGTGGCTGAAGGAGACCAGTGCAAGATCACAGCTGTCCCAGTCAGTCCCACCTTAACAAACCTCAGATCCTGAGCCCCAGGGGGTGTGACGCCAATAACTGCCAACACCAGGACCCCAGGTGTGCCTCAGCACCCCAGGGGAATCAGGAAGACACTACTGCAGACAGGGTCACCAACCACTGAGCTTGCCTTATGTTCTAGCTCAGCAGGGGAGACCTCCTGTGGCCAGACCACCCCTACTGCATACCTAATGCAGCTAGCTCCAGGGTAAATCCAGGGAAACCCAAAAAGACCTCACTTGGCCTCTGCTTTCCAACACCAGCTAGCTCAGCAGCAGGTAAGGTGCAGCATTTTAGCTTCTAGCTGAAAGAACCAGAGGCCACAACATACAAAGCCTCAAGTTTTAAGCACAAGAACTGTGGGACAGAGCTCCCTGTGCCCCAGATGAAAAGATCTACCTTAAAAGCCAGGAAAAGGGTGAGTATCATGAGTAAGAAGCAAAGCAGAAACGAAAAGACTATAGACTCTTTCTATGGGGACAAAGACCAGAACACACATACCAAAGAGGTCAGCACTGAGACTGTACTCCCATCTGAAACTTCAGAAGGGAATATGAACAGGTCTGAAGCACAAAAAGCCTTCCTGGAAGAGCTCAGAAAGGACTTTAAAACCCAAATTAGAGAAATAGAAGAAAAACGCACCAATGATTTTAAAAATATGAAAAAAGAAATCAGAAGAATTTTAAAATACAATTGGACAAATGGAAAAGGAAGCACAAAACCTAACTGGAGAAAATAACTTCTTAAAAGGAACAATTAGACAGATGGAAAAGGAGATGCAAAAGTTAACTAAAGAAAACAATTTGATAAAAAATAGAATCGGGCAAGTAGAAGCTAATCAAACTATGAGACATCAAGAATCAGTCAAACGGAATCTAAAGAATGAAAAAATAGAGGAAAAGGTAAATTATCTAATTGGAAAAATAACTGACCTGGAAAAGAGATCCAGGAGAGAAAATCTCAGGATTATTGGTCTACCAGAAAGCCCTGAGGAAAAAAAATCTTTTAGAGAGAGCAGCATCACCCTGGTTTTTTTAATTTGTAGCAATGAGGGTCAAAGGAAAAAATGATCCAACTCTAAATCTATTAAGCTGAAGGAACAACCCATGCCCCTGGAGTTTCTTTGGTTTGTGATCAGAGCTAAGAAACCTGGAACCCCTGCAGTGGGAGTAAGGGTGAGAGCTGAAAAACAGCTTTTTAAAGTCTGTTGGCAAAACAGAGACAAATGCTTCGGAGCACAGCCCTTCCCTTGTCGTGTCCCAGGCCCATGTCGAGAGCATTGACAGGAGAAGCCAGTGCTAGGCTCTGGGACCTGGCAGTGCCCACCCCCAGTTCTGGGCTGGCACTAGAGCCTGGGGGCTGGGAGGACTGCGGGGACCCCGAGGGGGGCTGGCCAGAGCACTGAGCTGTCACCCAGCGGCAGTCTAGGCTGCCCTCGGGGCACGCTCTCCCCCGTTCCCACACTCCCCACCACGTCCAGCCACAGCCTCCCAGATCTTTTTCGAGAAATAAACATGTGGGAGGCAAACAACCAAAACAGCAACGCACTAGAGGAGACGAAGCTCCGCCCCCGGAGGCTCCTGACCAATCACAAGCCTGTTGCTGGGGCCCGGAGTTCAACCACCTGACGTTCCCATGGCGACCGGGAACGTTACACACTAAACACGGGGAGACGGTGACGTCTGTGCGTGGTCTCCATGGAGATGGATTAAGCCGACGTCATCCCCCTCCCCTCCTCCCCTCCCCCACCCCGGGAGCCCGGAGAGCCACGCGGGCGGCGCCGCCGTCACGTGCTGGAGGGGCCGGGAGGCGGGGCCTGTTGCTATGACGGCAGCTGGGGCTGTTGTTGTTTGGAGCCGGAATTAGAAACTGCTGAGGCGGCGGGGAGGCCAGACCCGGCGGTGGAACAGCCTCTCCCGCCCCGAGGACCGCGAGGGTTCCCCGGCCCTGGAAAGTCAGGACACCCCCCGGGCGGTCACAGCCACGCCCCGGCCCTGGCTCCCCGAGGCTGCGGCGCCCTCCCGGACCCCCCCTGGTTGCTAGGCGACGGCCCCCCTTCGCGCGCAGTCCCTTCCCGTGCCCCCGGCCTAAGCCAGGCCGCGGTGAAGGCCCGGGGCTGCGGTCAGCCTGCGGGACCTGGGCCGGCGGCTGAGCGACCCCTGCTGAGAGCCCCCCGCCTTCCCCTGGAGCGGACCTGCCGGCCCACCCGCATAAAGAACCTGGATCCCAGGGACGCAGGCGTCGCGAACCTCCCTGCAGGGTTCCGGGCTTCCCAGTGCTACCTGGAGGACCTCATCCTCCAAGGCAGGGGTTCTTAGCACCTTTCCTGTCACGGACCCCGTGGGGGGTCTGGTGGAGCCCCCGGAGTCCTCAGAACAGTGTTTTAAAATGCATAGAATAAGATACACAGGAAGCTAGTTTTATTTAAGTTACTGTTTCTATTATCAGAATAGTTACCCATCTCCATTGTGCATACTACATACATCCATACCCACGGAGTTTAGGAACCCTGGGACTCAGCGGATAAAGCCCCGAGTCACGAAGAGTCAAGTTCAAATCCAGCCTCAGTGTGACCCTGGGTGAGTCACTTAACCTCTGCTTTAATCCATGGAGAACGAAACCAGTATCTTTTCCAAGAAACCCCCAGAGAAAGTATTGGCTTGCTGTGGTCTACAAGGTCATGAAGAGCCAGACACCAGGGAACTCCTGGAAAGAGCTTGTGATTTGGAGTCAGAGGACCTGGTTCTTACCCTCCAGTTTCTCTGGGCCACTTCCAGTCTCTTTACCCTTAATTCTCCTCATCCGTAAAAGGAAGGCTGCTTCCCTTCTCTAAATGTGTGATCCTGAGACTCAGAAACCAGCTCCCCAAACCATGACCCTGAGAGATCACAGCAGACTCAGAATGAGGTCTTCTGACCACACTACCAGTGTGCACTTTCCACTGTACCACAGGCTGAAAAACAAACTCGTATCAGTATAATCAGAAACTTGGCCTTTTCATTTCCCAAATCTTAACCCTACTAGTCTATGGTTTAGCCGAAACCTCACAGTTTGAGGCCACAGTTTTCTTCAAACAACTCTGGAAATAAATGTGAAACCCATCAGTTGTTGATAGGAGGCTGCAGTGGCAGATTATCTATAAACAAAACCAAATAGGAAGTAGAGACATGTGATGACCATATTAAGCTGCCTACACTAAACAGAATGTAGCATCTAAATAATAAAGGAGAAAGTCCTATTCTGACTTTTCATCAAATGTTATAATCTTCTGGTAGGAGATTTAAGTTTCTTCACATCCAGAGAAATAACTGACAAATATAAGTATGTATAAAATCATTTTACATATATATATACCTATTTGTGTCTAATGGTCGCCATCTCTAGGGTGGAGGGAGGGGGAGGAAAAGAAATAAAAGAAATTTACATGATAATTTTGTTGTATATTTGAAAGGAATAGCAAGTTGTACATAGATTTGCAGTTTCATGCATAATCATCTTTTTTAATTGTACTATATTATAGAAATGCTTGTTTATGTCATAAGTAAAAAACAAAATTTAATAATGAAAAAAATTCTGACATTAACATTACACTCATGTTGAAATGTTTGCCCCTAATTGATAACAGCCATTAAGAAGTTTAGGCTAGGAAAATGGGGGGGGGAGGGTGTTGAGACTTAAAATAAGATATAAAGATGCTGAAATAGAGGTTTTTCCAGATGGTAAGGAACTGCAGAGATAAAGGCTCTCCTACTGACAGTTAAAACTATACAAAAGAATCATCTGCTAGATTCACATCACATTTGACTTCATGCTCAACTCCCTTCCTAGTCAGTACTCATGGTGCCTAACCCAGTTCCATTCCTTCATTCCAACACATAATAATACCTTTTTCCTCCCTTTGGCTTTTCAGCAATCCCTCCTGCATACCTCTTTCCTATTTCTACAAAGTAGCCCTCCCAGTGGTACTATTTTCATTTTTCACCATTAATCCAGCTCCTCTTTCAACATGTCCTTGCTTCATCCTCTCCGACCTACCTATTACTCATTTCCCTGATAACCTGTCTTCTGAAGTAATTCTCCCCTAACCCTCTTTCTATTGTACTGCCACTCCCCAGTGTTCTGGCCAATATGCCAATTCAACTCAGATCAACTTGTATTTCTTAAATATGTTGTGCCAGGTCTATCACCTGCGCTCAAATATTCTATTGCCAATTGTCCTCCATTGCCAATCAGCCCTTCTTCACTATAATTTTTGGTTGACTGGCTGAGACCTTATGAAATACTTAATAAGCTTTGGGTAACACAGACTGACATAGTTTTAAAGTTGTGCATTCCTCCAGAAGATATTCCAGAGTCAAACCACATCCTCAACCATATTCCTGAGTTAGTTTGTTAAGGCTGTTAGGAGGGGGGGATTGCCTGAGCCTTTTGGGTTCAGAAGTAATTTTAATTGTTAAAACAGACGACATAGGAAACAGCAAATTAAAAATCCTTACATCTTGGAGGGAATCGTAATAATAGTAATAGCTAACATTTCTACATACCAGATGCTTTACAGTTATTATTACATTTGCTCCTCACAACAACCCTGGGTGGTAGGTACAATTATTATCTTATTTTACAGATGAGAAATTGAGGCAGAGATTAAGTGACTTGCCCAGAGTCACATAGTTTAGTAAGTATCTCAGGCTAGATTTGAACATGGGTCTTCATGATGAGCACATGTGGCACAGTGGATAGAATAGTTCAAACCCTGCCTCAGACACTTACTAGCTGTGTGACCCTGGGCAAGTCACTTAACCCTGTTTGCCTCAGTTTCCTCATCTGTAAAATGAGCTGAACAAGGAAAAAATCTTTGCCAAGAAAATCCCCAAAAAAGTGTCACAAAGAGTCGGACACTGAAAAACAACTGATCTTCCTGATTCTAAATGCAGATCTCTATTTATTAGAGTACCTGTAATGATAATTTTGTAAATGATGACCCCTCTGGGTTGTTTTTACTACAGAATAGCCAGCATCTCTCTCAGATTAGAAGACAGAGGCTTTCCAAAGTGGTTCCAGAAATAACAAAAAGTCATCTATGTTGCTGTCAATGAGACCTCCTTGCCATCGTTGGCAGATTCAATTGGCAGTACTTGGAATGAGGAGTGGAAGGATTTGTTTATTGTTTCAAATAGAGAAATAAGGAATTGCGATGATTTATCCAGAGGTACAGATTTAGCCTAGTCAATTAGAAAAATAAGATTAACCAAAAGAGAAATGGGGTAGCATTTTTCCTCATGCCATCCCACTTTAAGCATGGGTTAAGTTAAAGGGAAAATGTTTTTGTTATTCTTTCATTTTGAAAGATACAATCTTTCCACTAAAGGTCCCTTATCCTATTCTTTGTATGCCAATCGAGATTAGTTTCTCAAGCAAACAAGAAGGATGTAGTGTGGAAGAGGAAACAAATCTAGAAGCTCCATTTTGTCTTTCCATAGGCTGATTCTGGTCCCATTTCACCATGTCCATCAAAAAATAAAATCCTAAAAGGTTATGGCTTATCTATTCTTTGTGCATTCCTATTTGACATAGGTTTCGTTTATGAGGGATTGGCAAGTCTCATTGACAAGGTTATAGGCCAGGTCAGAGCGATCTGTTACAATGTTATTGAAAGGTGCTGACTCTACCAAAAAAAAAAAAAAAGCCTCCTGGAACTAAGCTGGAGATTTCTTCATTGGCCCATGATACAAAAAGGCAGTGAGAGACATGCCCCAAAGCACACCAAGCTGAACCAATTTCTGGAAGATTCTGAACAGCTGAAGGGTTTGGAGGGTACTAACTGCCAGGGTTCCCTGGCTACCTGCACTGTTTTACCCAGATTTACTTAAAGCTGCTGCTCAGCGCTGGCCCCTCCTTCAGCCCCTCCTTCCCCTTCCCAGACTTTGGGAAGAAACACGTCCTGCACGAATTCCTTGTAGCCTCAAATGTCTTTAGGTGGGTCTGTGTGTTTTATTAAGTATGTTAGCTCAAGAGTTCCATCCTTGACAAGCAGCATTACTCAGTTCCCATGGGTGTGTAGGGCATTTCCAGGTGATCCCAGGCTCTGGAAGACTGGAAAGCTCTGGAAGATTGGGAAGACCTCCTTCTTGCCCTCCACCCGACTCAGTCCTTACAAAGAGAGCCATACGAGCAGCAATAGGTTTAGACATGCCGGAGGGTTTCTTGTCGGACAGGAATGCCCATGGGCCACACCTCTCCCAGCCCTTTGAGCACACCATCTTGTCTGAACATGCAGAGGCGTAGGTTGCAGTGCCAGGGAGGGGGCTCTTCTGTGTCTGGCTCCAACAACCAGTTTATTATGGCGATTCTATTTGTGTTCCCTCTGCTCTATTTAACTTGGCAGCAGGAAGGGAAAGGGCAACAGGTTCACTCTGGTTTGTACCAGGTGGTTCCTGCAGCTACACCCATCCGTTAATGCAAGCAGCTTACACATGGGGATGCCTTTACCTGAGGGCCCTTAGTATGTTGAGGCAAGATGTGGGAAGCATTTCCTTTTCACTAGCCAGCCAGGTGTGGCTTACATTTCACCTATTTCTACATTACTAATATCATTCAAGATATGGAGAAAAGTTCAGGTTTAATCAACCTCTCTCTAACTTCCTGGGGTCAGATACACAATAGGACAGTGTTAGCCCCTACTACTATGGACCAATTGCACCAGGAAAGATAGAAACCTAGGGATCATGCCAGACTTTTTTTTTTTTACTAGAAATATTCTGAGTTTAAATTCTGTACCTTCAAGTAAATTTTGGAAGAAGCGACCTTCTAGCTCCAAATACCGCCATAGTGGCTGGAACTCCTTTAGAGCAAGGATGATCTAGAAGGGTCTTAGAAAACAATTTTACTTTGATGTTGATTGAAGACACTGTGTATGTCTAAGAGAAGAGAATCCTTGAGACATAATTGTTGTCTTTAAGTATTTAAAAGACTTATGCAGAAGAATTGAATTTATTCTTATTCCATGTAAAACAAGGACCTAGGGTGGAGTTTAGAGAGAAGCATGTTTAGTCTCAAAATAAGAAACTTTCTAATAATTCAAGCTGTCTGAAAATAAAATGGTTTGCCTTTGGAAGTAGTGAGACTCCTCATCTCTGGAGATATTCAAACAGAAGCTGGACAAACATGTGTGGTTACTGTTGTAGAGAGGATTCAACTACTGGGTAGGAGGGTCAACTAGATGACCACCAGGATTCCTTCCAATTCTGAGGTTCCATAATTAGCAACAACAGCAATTTCTTAAATTCCTACTATGTGCAAGACACCTTCCCTAAAGTCCTACCTTGATCCTTCCTTATGACAATGGGGGTGACCCTGGGTTCTCAAAGGCTATCCCAGAGAAGTATAAGATTGGGCAGAATGATTCAACAAACATTTATTAAATGCCCACTATGTGAAAACAAAAACGAAATAATCCATGCCCTCAAGCAAGTTGGGCAGGGAGTTCTTAACCTGGGCTCCAGAACATTTAAGAAAAATATTTAATATAATTTAATATAATTGGGTTTTTTATAATCCTATTTTATTTTATATATTTAAAAAACATGATTATGAGAAGGGGTCTATAAGCTTCACTAGACTGTCATGACACAGAAAATGTCGAGAACCTCAACCTTTACACAGAAAAGTAAATACATAGTCATTTGAAGACATGGAGAGTAACAATGGATTGTGGACAGGAGGTTAAGAAAAAGCTTCTGTCAAAAGATCCAACTGAGTTGAAAAGTGCACTACATCTGTGTAACCTAAAGACCAGTCTGACCAGTTTTGGAAAAAGTTCTCACCAGACTGGCTGCAGAGAGATGAATTTTTGGCCACAGAAAAACCCTCTCCCAAGTCACAGAGGAGTTAGGATCTGTGTTATGGAGAGAGCAGGAAGAAGGCATAAATCACTTACAGTTGTGAAGCCACGAGTGAGGCCTTAGGTTAGATGCTGAGGGAAATACAAGGATAAATATCCCTTCCCTTAAGGAGTTTGTAATCTAGAAGGGGAAACAAAAAGTACATAGACACTTGTTCTTAGCCCAAAGGCTTAGATACTATAGATATACATAAACACCTGTGATAACAAGATAAAATATAAGTGTATGTAAGAGTAATGAGAGGCAGCCTGTGTTGACACATACTGGTTAGGTGGCCCAGGACAAGTCATTTAACCTCTTAATTTCCCTTCAAGGCTTTACTAAGTTTCCTATCTTATTAGTAGAAGAAGTTTCTTCACCTGTAGTTTTCTATGTCAATCAAATCACAGGTTTTGTTTTATTTTGTCTTTTTAAAGAGTTATAAATTGCAATGAGTTCAGAAAAAAAGAAGATAGGTATCAATTTCAACCGAGGGGATATGGAAATCTTCTTGGAGGAGGAGGTATTTTAGCTGAACCTTAAAGGAAATATAGGTTTTCAAGAGCAGAGATGAAGGAGTGGGGGAAAGAATACTCCAGACTTAAGAAATAGCGTGGAAGCAAAAAAACATTCAGGGACTGCATGGAGTCGTTTCATTGGAGAATGGAATAAGTTGGGGGGAAGGGAGAATATTAGGAAATAAATGGAAAAAGTAGAGTGTGATTCTATGAACTATCCTAGTCAAATATTTTCCTCTCGTTAAGGGCTGCTTAGTCCTTAGTGACACCTATGTCTACCATGTAAAGTAGAAATAAAACATCTAGAAACACACTAGGTTCTGTAGATCCTTATTTTCTTTAAGGGCAAGAACAAATGACCAGGTGTGCTGTGATGTTCATGTCCTGTGATGAAATAGCATACTGCATAGGGTGTGTACTTCCTTCCCTACATTGTCTTGCTGAGGACTGGCATTAGCCATGCAAGGGATTCTAGGTGTAACTAACCACGTAGAACAATCAAGGCCTCAACTCTCCTTCCTCAAGAAAGTAATCCTGCCTTAGCCAAGCATATGTTGAAACTCCTAAGAGGAAACTCCTGAGACTTGTGCTCATGGTTGCAGAGGCTGACGAACTCCCAGCTTTGTTACTTGGCCACTCTTCATTTAGTCACCAGAATATAATGTATGTGTAACAACCCCTCTGGACCACTCCCCAAACTTGTATTCCTAATTTGCAGGTTGGATCCCGAGAGGGTGGCTGGTACCTTGGATCATAGGGCAACCCTATGCGTGTATACTTCTAAAACTATATAGTTCGCAAGCCCCTACCATTTAACAGTCATGTGTCTGTGTAAAAAGTGGTCTCAAATTTAAAGTATGATGGTAGTGAAATGTATGATAAATACATGGCAAAGACAATTCACAAAACCTGGTACTGAAAAGCCTAGAAGTACTTCCTCTCTTCATGGAGTTCTCAGACTGGGTTGTCAGAGCCTGTCTTTCTTCATACCTTAGCTGTCTCTTGCCAGGGCTAGCTCCATCCGTGTCTACCTAGAATGTATGTCTCTGCTCCCTATTGATGCATGTCTTTAATGAAAAAGTGAGAATCTAAAGGAATCTTGACAGGCTAGGGTAGAAGTTCTTAACATTTTCTGTGTCAGAATCCTCTGGCAATCTGATAAGACCTATGGACCTCTTCTCAAAATCCTGTTTTTAAATGTACAAAATAAAATATATGGAATTACAAATGAAACCAATAATATTGACATAAAAATGCAATTTTTTCCCATCCAAGTTCATAGACCCCCTGATCTATCCCTGAACCCTTTTGAGGGGGTGTCTATGAATCCCAAGTTAAGAACCCCTGGACATTGGACTACATCTGATAAGATGAATTTCAGTAGGGATAAATGTAAACTCTTGCATTTGGGTAGGAAAAATCAACTTCACAAATATAAGATGTGGGAGACATGAATTGCTAGCCGCTGATTTACAAGAGACCTGAGGGTTTTAGTGGATTTCAAGCTCAATAGTCTTTTTGGCAAGCTTACATTTGGCATTCCAGCAACATAGACAACCCATCATAGCTGAACTCTCTGCAGTAAAGTTTGAATGCTTGGCAGTTCAGTTCAAGAAAGCACCTCACTGGGTATCTTATCCTGCTGAGTGATCTTCGGAATCTTCCTAAGACAATGAAATGGAAGTAATTCCATTTCCTGGCATGGTGCTGGTATGCTGTCCAGGTTTCACGTGCATACAACACCAAGGTCAGCACAATAGCTCCATAGACATTCAATTTGATAGTCAGTCTAATACAGGGGTGGGGAACCCATGACCTCGAGGCTGAGGCCAAGTTTTACAGAACAAATCCTTTTCTTAAGGGGATTTGTTCTGTGAAGTCTGGATTCATTCAAAGGGCTGTACTTGAGGACATAGAGGGCCACATGTGAACTTGATTCTTTAGGTTCCCCACCCCTGGTCTACTATGTTTTCTCTCCCATACTTTCCTTCAAAGCTTCCCAAACACTGAGCTAGCTCTGGCAATGTCAACCTCATCATCAATGTGTACATCCTTAGAAAGTATGTTGCCAAGGTAAGTGAACTTATCTACAGTATTCAAAATTTCTCCATTTACTGTAACCAATGGTTTCATGTATGGATGGTGTGCTGCTCGTTGATGGATCACCTGTATTTTCTTGGTGTTAATTGTTATGCCGAAATTAGCACAAGCAGCAGAGGAATGTATGCTTGCCTAAAATACTATTTTATGAAGAACTCACACAGGGTCAGCACTCACATGGAAGTGATACAAGGACACTCTCAAGGTCTCTCTTAAGAACTTTGGAATTGATTGTGTGACATGTCCAACATGGCATGCCCTCATCAGAGAAGGGGCAGTGCACTATGAACAAAGCAGAATTGAAGTAGCTCAAAAGAAATACAAGATGCATAAATTTAGAGAATCCACCTGTGGTAGAGCACTCTGAGCTCCTATTGGTCTGATCAGCCATAGTTGATGCATTGTAACTTGACTCTAACATAGTGATATCATTTTGGTTCTCTTCAAGAATGAAGAACAACCAACAACCAACCAAACTCAATAGGAATCATCAACGCAATCCTGGGTTGCATTAAGACAGGTCTACCTTCCTGATGTAGACTTTGATTGTCCCATTGTAGGCTGCCCGTATCAGATCTTATCTGTTGGTTCTGGGCACCACAATTTAAGAAGGACAATGATAAAACTAGGGAGTGTCTAGAGGAGAGTCATTAGAATGGGTGAAAGATCTTGAATCTATGACATATACACACTGGTTGAAGGAACTGGGCAAGTTTAGCCTGGGGAGAAGGAAAAGAACTCAGAAATACAATAACTGTGAACAGGTATCTGAAGGGCTGTCATGTCAAGGAGGGATTAGATCTGTATTATTTGACCTTAGAGTGCTTAAAAGAGGGAGATTTGGGCTTTATGTTAGGGAAAACTGACTAAGAACTAGAGTTGTCTAAAAGTAGGATAGACTTCCTTGAGAAGTGGTGAGTTTCCCTTCGCTGGAGATCTTCCTAAAGAATCTGGATGGGAAGTTTTATTATAGTGAGGATCTCTTTGGTCTCTGAATTGGAGCAGATGGCCACTGGAGTTCCTTCCAACCCCCCAGTTTTGTGGTTCTCCTTTCTCTTTCTCTGCTGCTGCATGCCAAGACTGATGGAGATGGAGGGAGAGAAAACATCCCTTCTGATAGCTCCTTAGGGTTTCCCTTTTTAAACCCCCATAGGCATTGCTAATTCATTTTCTCTGCCAATAGAATATTTCCCTTTTTGACTCAGTAAGAAAGAGGTCCACATCTAATAAAGGGATCTGAATGTAGATGCATTTTAATTACACATTAAAAACTCTGTACATTGGACTTCTGTGACTATATGAGCTGAAATTAGGGGAAAGGAGGCCTGGGGAGGAGAATCATATGCCCACCTCTCATATACATATATATACTACAAGTACCAGAGGGATAGAACTGCTTTCTAATGGCTATATGTGGTATAGATATTGAAGAAAGATGAATATTAAAATAAGAGGAATACCTGTTCTCTCAGTGACCAGCTTCTCTAGAGGAAAATTCAGTTCAAACTAATGTTAATTTGGTGATCCATGAACCCTCTAGATTTTAGAGGGACTCGTAATCTCAGGCTCTCAAACTTGGTGTTTTGATAACATATTTCAATACATTTAGTATTTTATTTCATGCCTCTAAAAATGTTATTCTGAGAAGTGGGCTTCATCAGATTGCCCAAGATGTTCATGACACAAAAAAGTTAAGAAACTTTGCCCTAGAAGGTAAGTTACAGATCAAGTCTAGAGTATCAAGTCCATTCTAGAATCTGATGATCTAAGATCAGGTCTAGAAGTGAGATTTGGAGCAAGTTATTTTGACTTTTCTGGGCCTCAGTTTCCTCAGCTGTAAAATGAAAAGATTGGATCAGATGATCTCTAAGTTTACTTGTAGCTCTAAAAATCTATGAACTCTATGATTCTAACTTGGCAAATTAAGAGACAGAGTAACGAGTGAGGAGTCTTTGGGAAAATTATGTCAAGCTATTTCCTAAGGGAGAGAGCTTTAGTGGTAAGGTTAGGAGGGCAGCCAGAGTTGTTAATTTGGTAACAGCTGCAGAAAATTGCTATCAGTGCATCAATCAGCCCTTGACATTGAGTATAGAACATGTCGAAAATAATGAAAACTAAAATAAGAATTAAATAACACAATTGTATAAATTACCAGCAGAGAGGAGGGATTTAACTTCCTTTTCTTTGTTTACTTAAAACTTTAACTTCCTTGAGCATTTTTAGCCTAACCAGGAGTCACATCATTTTTGTTTTAATTTTTATATGACTTCTAACACAGAATAACACAAGCTCACATATAAACTTATGAAAATGCCACCTCAAGATAGATAATAAGGGATTTTGAGTAGAAGAAGAGAGACGGGGGCGAGGGAAGGGGGGTGGAAAGGAGGAAGTTTATCTTGTCTTAAATTTTTAAAAAACAATGTATTTCCTTTGAAATCTTCTGAAAAAAATCTTCAACAGTGTCACCCACAAGAAAAACAGTCTTACTAATATACAACTAACTAATATAGTTGTCATGCAATTGTAGGGTTGTACAATGTGCTGGGCAGCACGTTTAGGGTTTGAGTGCCTTTTTTTGGTATCCCCAGTGCTTAACCTGGTATACAGTGAAAACTAATTGATTGATAGATTATGGGTTTGTTATTTTCTGGGTCTGATATGTTGCCTTGAGCTTGTGGTTTATTGCAGAATTTTACAGAGACAATAGAATAGTCTCTATCTCTTTATATCTGTATCTGTCTCTGTCTCTCCTTTCCCTTCCTTCTCTCATTCCTTTCCCCTTTCTCCTTCCTCCTTTTGTTACAGTTTCAGTAGTAGCAAAATACCTATACACTTTCTCTCCAAAAAGTGAAAAAGTTAGACTGATCTCACTGTCCTCATCACCAAACCATCCTCAACCCTAGCAAAAAAACCCAGACAAACAAAAAACCCACAACCAAGTTCATTTCCATTTCTTCCCTTTTTCATGCTTGTACTACTACCCAATCAGCTCCTGGTGATCTAAATCTTGTCTGTCTTTTGAGCCCTATCTGAACTTTTTCCAAAAAGCGTTCCCTTTCCACTAAAGGGTACATTGCTCTTCACTTCATCTGAACTGCCAGAGCACAATTACCTAGATGCTTCTTTTGGCAATACATTAAATGCTCATTTGTATTTTTGGTCAAATGTTTTGTCTCTCTATCTATCTATCCACACATATATATTATGTGCCAGCTCGAGGATAAGAACTAGGTAGGTCTTGCATTTCTTTGTTATCTTCCATAGTTTCTAACAGGTTGTTATGTAAACAATAAGTATTTGACTTTAAAAATTGTTGAAAGATAATTGAATGAAAATCAAAAGCAGTCATTCTAAGTTTGGGCTCCAAACAGAGATCCTTTTCGGAAGTGGGATAAAATATGAGTCCAGTTAATTTTAAATGCAATCGTTCTAAAGCTTCCATAAGAAGGTTCACTGTGATTATTCAGAAGGAGTTCCCTTTCACAGTGCAAGAATTCCACGTTGGACCAGGGTTTTATGAAGGTAAAATAAGGCTGTGTGAAATGGTTGAAATAGCACTAAACAGTCAGTGGCCTACAGTTGCTTACACATCTCTTTTTACCCTATTACGGGGTTAAGTTTTGTTTTTACTTGTGGCCAGGTCGGAACCCCCATGGCGTCTTCCTATGGAACTCAGAGTACCATTGCGGGGGCTCTCTTTTCCTTTCTTTATTGAGAAAAGGAAACAGGAAATAAAATGTAAAACCCTCCAACCGTTAGTGTCACACCAAGGTTGTGAATTTAACCGCACCCAAGGAAATTAAAGTACGGTTCTCACACTGACGTTCCTTCTCCTTTCATTGCCCACGCAGTGTTTTTCAGATTTTGGTTAGATAATGTACATGAAAGAAAGGTCTGAACTCTGGGTAATGGGTTGACTCCTGCTCCTTGATTCTGGCACAAATCAACAAGCAAATTTAGCAGTAAGCTAATATATTCATCACTTACACCACAATAGGGGTTTTTAACCTACAGTCTATGAACTTTTAATATATATTTGCATAAAATACATAAGATTTCAAAGCAAACCAATTATATTGAAACCCAGTATACTTGCACGCATGCGCACACATACACCACACATACAAATATATATACACATGCATATATATGAATATGTGTGTGTGTCTCTGTGGGTGTGTGTGTATACACAGCAGGAAGAGACCTTAAACATTATGTAATCTAATCCTCCTATTTCTATTTTTACAGATGATGAAACTGAAGCCCACAGAAGTTAGATGCCTAAGGTTACAGAAAGGTAGTAAGTAACAGAAATGAGATTCAGTATTACTCTTCCTGGGAACCTTCAGTGGTTCCCCAATGCCTACAGAATACAATCCAAATTTAGCATAGCACCCTTGAACTCCTAGCCCTACCCTACCTTTCCAGTCTTCTCTTCCACATCTACTACTTTCCTTTATATACCATGTGCACCAACCAAAGGGGACTGTTTCCCATTCCCTGAACAGTACAGGTTTTCCCATCTCTGCATCTTTGATCATTCAACAAACATTTATGAAGGACCATTTTGTGCAAAACATTATACTATGTACTGGGGATATACATGCTTTACAAATATCTTATCACAACAACCCTGTGAAGTAGATACTGTTATTATGCCCATTTTGCAGATGAGGAAACTGAGGCAGGCAGAGGTTAAATGACTTGCTCAGGGTTATACAGACAGATTTTAACTCAGGCCTTCCTAATTCTCAGACCAGCATTCTGTCCACCATACAACCTAATCTATCTATTCACACATACATACAAATATATGTATATATATATATACACACATACATACACGTACACACATATGCATACATATCTATATGTACATGCATAGATGTATACATTTTATTTACATATATATATATAGTATGTATACATATGTATGTAACCTGTGACTCAAAGTTCATTTACAAGAAAATCTCCTCATTAGCGGAAATTTATTATTGAATTCTTCATGACTGTCATTGAGAGAGACTCATTCAGTATTTCATGGCCAAGTGTGTGGCAGAGTACTGAATAATCACTCCACCAATGAGAAGAGTCTTATGCAAATAGGCTTTGAGCCTCAGATTAGATATAGATACACTTACAGAAAGAGATACAGTTATAGTTTATAAAGACACATATAAACATATGTACACATGCAGAGAGAGAAAAAAAGATAGTACCTACCCTCAAGGTAATTAATTATATTCTACTGTTCTCTTAACCTGGAATGTCCTCTTCTCTCCTACTAATGTCAAAGTCCTACTGGTTCATATAGAAAAAATTCAAAATATGGCTTCTTCCATGAAGTATTACAATTTCCAAGCTAGAAGTCATTGATTTTTTTTCTTTAAATGAGGAATATTTTATACCTCTCCTATAGGACTTTTTAGCTTACATTTGTCTTGTACCACAGTTACTTTTTTTAAACTATAGTAAAGAGGTTAGTTCAAAATTTGTAGAATTAGAGGACAGCTAGCCATTAACTAGCCCCAAGGGTTAGCCATACCCCTAGTAACCCTTTTAAAAATGAGGCACACTCTCAAATAGAAGGAAAAATTGAAGCAGCCTGCAACTCTGAAAAGTAGGACTTCTGGAAGAGGAGAAGAAAACCAGTTCTGGAAGAACCCAGTCCATAAGAGCGAATCATTCTTTGTCTAGGGTAATTCTATTTCTCCCTCTACCCCCTACCCTGCACCCTCCACACACATTGACTGTGATAACTTACAGTGCAGCTGTTTTCCCAGTGGGAGACTATACTCAGCAAGAAGCAAGTCTAGGAGTCAAGACAGGAGACTTTGTGAAGGAATATGAGTGCAGTGAATCAAGAACAGACCTAGCTCTGGCTGATGGGAGTGGATTTATAAAGGGTATCAGGCCCAGAGTACATCTAAGCAATCTGCCCAACAGAGATGCTGTACCCAGGGAAGCAGCATGAGGATATCATAAGAAAAGGAAGGGAATCTGTGCCATAGGTGTGAGTTACCTGGGCCATGTTCCCTATGTGTATACGTCTTTATGTGTGTGTCTACTCCTCCTACTGATATGTATAGTTGTGGGAGAATATTCCCCAAGTTTATGAGAATGTTTTATTCCTATTATTTTTATGATGCCATGTCAGTAAATGCCTTCACTTTGAGCTAATTGTATCTACTGGCTGACAATTAAAGGTACACATACTAGATGGGGCTTGGGAACCATGGTTTTAGGCGTATGGATTCACAAAGTTACTTGAACCAAAAGGAGTTGTTCCCCCCAACCTCACCTGCAAGTGTGAGTTAGAGGGGATGCATAGTGTCAAGATAGGATGACAAATTTCATAAAAGACCTGACACCTGAACTGAACCTTAAATTAAGGTAATGATCCTAAAAAGCAAAGACAAAGGAGTGTATTCCATGTGTAGTAGAGGGCCTGTGCAAATAAATGTGCTAAAACAGAGTTAGAATGTTAAATTCAGAGAACTAGTGGTTCTGAAAAACAGAATGCATGAAGGAATGGTAGATAGTCAGACGAGCGTCAGATCAACTTTCCATTGAGTATTTTATGATAAGATTCCTATACTTTATAACTTGACAACTTGATATTCTAGCTATTACTTAGTGGCTAAGGAAGTCTTTAAAAACAGAAACCAAAATGATTCAACCTCTGTCTTGAGTGGGCTAAGGGGAAGGAAGAGGGAATCCATATCGAAGGTAGGCAAGGACTGGCAACATGAAAGGGGACCCCCAATGGAACTAGTAGAAGTATAATGGTGGAAAGGAAGAAAATCCTGTGTGTGGCTTCTGGAGTAGTCCCATTCCTGTTGAGAGTCATTTCTTTATATCTGCTGCTTATTTTGTAATATTTTACATGGTAAACACAGACTATAAGCAGTATATTAATTTTCCCTATCCCTGTGACCTGCTTCAAAATGTATATGTTCCTGAGTCCTCATAAGCACACAAAATAATACACATAATCCCCTTAATAAACATGCTTTAGAGATCTCCCCTGTGGTCTAAAATATATTGATCCTTGCTTTACCTCATTACCATCAGATAATTTTTTTTCTTTTCTGTAAATGGACCAGCATTATCTCTTTCAAAAGAGCTGCTTGCATCCAGTGCAGCTGTTCTGGGATTGTTAAAATTCCAACTTGAATCAATAGCCTTACAGGCTGTCATTGGACTCCTCTGCCTCACGTTTGTACATGCTCTCCTTCTGAGGACGTGCAATACAAGATCCATTGGCCTGAAAAGGAACACAATTTGGCTTGAGATGTTTGAAATTCTGAATTACTTTTATGTTTCTGGTTGCCCTATAACATGTTTCATAATCTGGAATCACTGACCACCTCTAAAAACAACAGACAACAGAATTAGAATTTAAAAAAGAAAGGAGGAAAGAAAAAAGCTTATGTCTTTTTAGAGGGTGTGATCAGCCCATAGAATATGTCACCTTAGAAGACCACAAGTCAGCTTTTAGTACTGTAATAAAAACATTTCTTGCTAGAACTTGAGATGGTGTACAGTAAGAAGACCTGGGTTCAATTTCTGGTTATGAAACTTGTTTCCCTGTAACCTTGGGCAAATCACTTAATCAAAGACTCAGTTTCCTTATTTGTAAAATGAAGAGATTAGATTAATTGACTACTGAAGTCCCTTCAAGTTTTAAATCTATTATGATGTAGTATAGGTTTGTTCTCACTTTAATAGATGAACACCTGAACTTCAAACAGATAAAATTTGGAGTGACCATAAGGACTGTTATGGCATGATAGGATTCACAGCTGAATTCAATTAAAAATAATATGTCTCCTAGTGTTATTTATCATACATAAATTCTATTTGAACAGGACTATTTAGGATCATGGGCAGCTAGGTGGCACAGTGGATAGAATGCCAGGTCTTAGAATCAGGAAGGCTCCTCTTCCTGAGTTCTAATCTGTCCTCAGACACTTGCTAGCTGCGCGACCCCGAGCCAGTCACTTAAATCTGTTTGCCTCAGTGTCCGCATCCATAAAATGAGCTGGACCAGGAAATGGCAAACCACTCCAGGATCTCTTCCAAGAAAACCCCAAATGGAGTCACAAAGAGTTGGACATGAATGAAATGACCGCACAGCAACATTTAGGACCACATCTGTTACGTAAAGTGAAATATAACTGTTGTTGCTTTCTCAGGTGATCATGAGGAGACCAAGGAGACACTCTGAGTTGGACAAGTCCTCAGAAGTCAGTGAGTAACCTTTATCCAATTAGCAATCTCCTTTCTGATATCCCTGACCAGTGGTCATCCAACCTTTCTTTGAAGTTCTCCAGTGAATGGGAACCTACTACCTCCCAGGACAATCCATGTCACTTTTAGACTGTTCTAATAGGAAACTTCCTTACATCCTGCCCAGATTTGTCTCTCTGTACCTGTCAGCCATTGCTCCTTCTGGGATCAAGCAAACTAGATCTAATACCTCTTCCACATAATAAACAACACCTCACATACTTAAAGGCAACCATCAGTTCCTCTTACGTCTTTTCTTGTATGGGTAAATTTGACCAGTTCCTTCAGCTGATGCTTATATGCCATGGTCTGGAATCTTTTCAACAGACTTGTGATTCCCCTCTATACATCCTCCCTTTGAACAAATCATAGCACCATAGAATGTAAGATTCTGAAGAGACCTCAAAGATCATTTATGTAGTCCAAATTTAACTTGAACCATGAAACTCACCCATAATACCCCCAAGGTACAAACTGGGGGTGGAAGCAGTGAGATAAAAGCAAGATTGGAGGTTGAGGAGGGTTTGGAGTTGGTCCCAGGGCATTACTGGGAGATATGAAGTAGAATATGCCAGAGGAGAAAAATTCAAGTCTCTAAATAGCAATGCTTTAAGTCCAGTGTCTGCCGCCATTATCCTGGGAGGCAACCCCTGTGGCAACTGCTTCTGCAGGTGCTATAGCTATATCAACTAAAGATCCAGAAAAGAAAGTTCTTGTCACCAAAGTCCTTGGCATTGTTGAGTAGCTCAACATCAATAACTGATAAGACTTTATGAATGTAAATGACATTAATTGAAGTGGCATTATCATCTGTTTGCTGCTGCACTCTAAGGACCATGAGCTCTTTCCATCTGACTTACAGCTGAAACATTCCATATATGTAATCTGCCTCATTGGGTGTGAGCTTCCTGAAAGCAGGGCCTGTGTTATTTATCCATTTGGATTTACTTAGCATAGTACTTTGTATATTTTGTTGTTGTTCAGTCATTTTTTTAGTCATGTCTGACTCTTTGGAACCTCATTTGGGGTTTTCTTAACAAACGTACTGGAGTGGTTACTATTTCCTTTTGCAGCTCATTTTCCAGATGAGGAAACTGAAGCAAACACAGTTAAGTGACTCGCTGAGAGTCACACAGCTAGTAAACGTGTGAGGCTAGATTTGAACTCAGGAAGATGAGCCTTCCCTATTCCAAGCCTAGTGCTCTATGCTACCTAGTTGCCTAATTTGTACACTAGTAAGCAGTTAATAAAGGCACTATTCATTCATTCAGAATTAACAAACACAATCAATGTCCATGTACAAGGAATCTCCTGGAGATCAGGCTGGAGAACAGTAAGTTAGCACTGCAGGACTGACAGGATCAATTTACTCCAGGAAAGAAGGAGTGTTTCCCATTTCCTGTTGTTCCTGTATAGCTTTCTATGATGTGTCTGTTAGGACTTTCTTAGATTTCCTTGGAAGTATTGTTAAGTGTTGGCTTCACTCAAGGGTTACAACTTGAACTGACTGAGCCATGGGGGTTGGATCTGCTGTGGCAAAATTTTTACTGCTGAGTTCACCAGTTTCTGACCCATCCCTAAGTCATTCTGGTCTCTAACACTGTTAGACCAGGGCACCGGAAGGATCTAGTCTAGGAAGTTTCCACAGTAAATCTTTGAGGCCACCAGCATCATGGTAACAATTCAATTGACAGTCCTAGTTTCTTGGGGAGAAACATGAGTGATGAACGAAAGTCCTACCTTCTCCTGGTACCTTCTCCATATCTTCCATTTGGATTGTCTATGTAGAAGTTGCAATCACAACCCTCCTCTTTTCCTCTCCTTTCTGATTCTATCCACTCCATATAGTTTTCACATAAATCAGTCATGGAGTCTAGTTAACACTAGACTCTTATATGAATCTTCATGGGAAAGAAGTTGGAGTGGTGATGACTAGGGTAATGTCATTATCAACATTGCTTTCCTATTCTCCTAATTGGCATTGAAAATATTACATTGACCAAAGTCTAAAGGAAAACAAACCAGAACAGAGAGAGGGTTGGAGACTATGCTATAGAAGGACTGCTTGAAAGAATTCAGAATATTTATCCTAGAGAAGAGAATCATGGTATCTATCTTCACATATTTGAGAAGTGGTCATATAGAAGAGGGATTAGATTCATTTTGTTTGACCCTAAATTCTGAACTAGGAGCCATGGGTAGAAGTTGTATATAAAACATATTTAAACTTGATCTAAGAAAAAAACTTTCTAATAATTAATGCTATCCCAAGGTGTAATTGACTACTTTGGGAGATAATGGGTTTCCTCTAATTGGAGGTCTTTAAGTGGCAGTCAAATGAACATTTGTTGGGAATATTGAAGGAATTTCTTTTCATTCGGCTGGACTGGATGACTTCAGAGGGCCCTTCTCCAACACTGGATACAGGAATTTCCACATGTATCATACTAATGTAAAATACTCAATATATTCTGTGTTGATGATGCTGGTATACGCACTGAAAATGAGGCCAAGTGCAATACTGTGGTCTGACCTCAAGTTATATCCTTTTTCCATCTATTCTAACCACCAGAAAACAGTAAATTGTAAATCCATTAGTATCCTCTGCAGAATTAGATTTCCCTATTCTGCCTAGAACCCAGGATCATCAAGTATAAAAATGCTGCTTCTGCCAAAATACACTGGGGGTAATTATTTATAAAAAATAAGAGGGAAAAAAATCCACATACATGGATGATTCGTTTACCCTAGTAGTTCTCAAACTTTTTGGTCTCAGAATCCCTTTATACCTTTAAAAATAATTGAGGATCCCAAGGAGCTTTTGTTTATGTGGGTTATATTTATTGATAGTTACTGCACAGACATTAAAACATCCTTATTATTATTATGACAATAGTTTTTATCTTGCAGACCTCCTGAAAAGGTCTTGGGGATGCCCAGGAGTCCTCTGGACTCATATTTTGCTAGGTACTCCTTGCTACTTGGCTACTGCCTTTAATTTCAAACTAGAAATTGATGCCATTCAATGGCAAAGCTGCTTGTGTATAATTTGTGAAACCTTTTGAAATGAAAGACACTACAGATATAGAAGTTTATATTGTCACACCAACAACAGATCCAAAATATCAATTGACAAAGTGTTAGACCACACTTTGAGAACTGCTGATCTACACTTTCCTCATATTCATTTTCCTTTCTCTGTCCTATTCCTCCTTTCCCTTTTCCATTAGCTGTCCATTTCTTTGACCTCTAAAAATGTTTTCCAATTGTCCCTAAATTATGGGTTCCTAATTATTTTTGTCTTACCCATCCATAAAACCCTTTGTTGATTTTTTCTCTGAAATTCCTTGGGAATTCTTTATCCATAGAAAGAGAGAGGGAGAATATTGCCTTTAATGACCCCTTGGAAATAGCTAAATAAGAAACATCATGAGGGCAATGTGATAGTGAAGCTTCTAGAATCCTACTTAGTACCAAATATAGTGTCTTAGCCTAAATCAAAAACACCAGCAACATATCCATGGCTCCCTTACTTCTTCTTGTTGTGATTGCCCTTCGTTCTCAAAGAGGATCATGACATCAAAATGACATGACTTGCATTTGGCTTTGATTTGAGTGAAGGAGGGCTATGCAAGGTCACCAGCCTCACTTTCTCCATCTGGGTCCACTGGCCAGATATTCATCAGGATGCACTGTGGGACGCTGGCCATTTTAGGCTAAAGTCTTACATTTTCACTTTGAGTGTTGTGCACCCATTCAATGAACAGGCCTCGTTAAGTAGTTACTCAAGGAATGAACCATTTTAATTAAAAAAAAAATCAAACTGGGAGTGGGAGATCCTTAGGGTTCCTGAGTAAAAGAGAAACAATTGCTATTTAGTACTAAATACTGGCTCCCTTACCACTAAAGAAGACAGAACCAAATCTTGCAGGATTCCATTCTATAGAAAGTATGTAAGCTCCATTTTATGATTCAAAATATCATCAGGACAAGCAGATTATATGTGAGTGATGTTTATGCTTTTGAAGGGAGACACTGATGGGATTTGGGGGATAACTCTCAGTCTTAGAAAATCGCCTGAGGCACTGACATACCCTCATGTGAATCTAAGGCAAAGAAATTTTAATTAACTCCGAATCTCAGTAGCTAAGCAAACCTTACTCTAAGGATGGCCCTCAATCCCCCTTCTAGACTGCCTTTCAATGACCGAACTGCCACTCCACCAATGCTAGAGTTGGAAGACAGGACTAATATCCATATACTCCTATACATGGGTAAACTAGTTATGTTATATTAGGCTTTTACTAGATGTTGTTATATTTTATTGGGCATATGAATTTCTCAGGTCATGTAATAATGAGCTGCATTATATTGGGAATCTTATTAAATATGATTTACTTTAGCAGAGCATATTTCCAGCATGATTGTCAATATACCAGAGGCATAAAATCTAAGGGTTGCCCGTTCCCTGAGGATGTTTCATAGTTCTGTGCTTAGGAGTGAATGACGTCTGAAATACCATCTCTCCCTCATTCAACCCACAGCCAAACACATGCTTTTGCATACTCTGGTGGTTGTTCCTTGCTGCCTGGCTGCTGCCCTTAATTCCAGACTAGAAATTGATGCCACTCAATGGCAAAGCTGCTTGTGTATAATTGATGAAACCCTTCAGAGAGAAAGGAGCTACTGAAATAGAAATTCATATGTCACACCAACAGTAGTCTCACAATAGAACCTGACAAGCATTATCTAGCTACCCTAACATACATAATGCACATAAATCTTTCCTCTTCTGTCACATACATATTTCCATCCTCCCCAATTTGTTTATAATCCCCTATATTGTCTATACATGTATACAGAGTACCATCATCATTCTGTCCCCTCCACTCCCCCACCCCACTTTTCCTTATGCTCTCATTACCACACTTCATTCTTCCAGAGCAAAAGGTGGGAAGGTCTGAACAGATGACATATTGTGACAGAGAGCGCAAGAGTGAGGCATATCTACAAAGCAATGCGGGTCATAGCAATAGGCTTTATATAACCCAGAGCCAGAGAGAGAACCAAAATAGCAGCTTCCCTGCTGCTCAGTTAGTCTCCTCCATCAAACAGGGATAAAATTAGAGCAGGCAGTGACGCGCACCTGCGTCTGCAGAGGGACTCCAGGGAGACAGCAAGAGCTGGGCTCACAGCTCTGCCATGGACAGTGGAGACTGCCAGATTTTTTCAGATCAAATCTGTCAACAGAACTCTGTGCGTGTGTGAGAAGTGGGGTGAGAGAAGGGGGGCTGTCTGTGTGTGTGAACCCCATCCAGCAGGAAAATAGAGCAGGTAGTGAAGAGGGAACCAATGGTAGTGTTCAATTGCCTGATGCTCTGAGAATGATCCTTTTGAATTCTTTGGCTCCTCAAAAGTCAGACAGAGCTGCTTCATTTATGAACATCTTATTCACCCCCTTTATCCTGAACTCCATACCCTAGCTCTGTACCCATACATATAACTCACAGAATTCATAAATTGGAAGTGGTTGATGATTATTAAAAACTGTCCCATTTAAAGTCACATGACTACATATTCCACCCATCCCCCAAATTCCTTCTTCTCTCTCAAAACAAAATGAAAAACATTCCCATGAAATTCTGGAGATATAGGTTTCCCCAAAGGAATAAAGCGGGAGACAAGGCCAAATGAGCATGAACTTACAGTTTCCTTGCCTACGTCAACACCTTAATTTATAAATCTTGCTCAAATATATGATAAAGAAAGAAATGCTTTTGAGCCGATTTTACTAGTCAGTCAACAAACATTTGGACACCTAGCAAATGCAGGTACCTTGCTAAGCAATGGGGATATAAAGAAAGGAGGAAAGAAGAGTCCCTGTTCTCAAGGATTCACAGTCTAATTGGGGAGACCACATACAAACAACTATGTACAAGCATGACATATACAAGATAAACTGGAGATAATCTCAGAGGAAAGGCACTAAGATTTGAAAGGAATAGAAAAGTCTTTTCGCAGAAAGTGAGACTTTATCTGAAAATTGAAAGAAGCCAGGAAAGTTAGGAGGTGGAGATGAGAGCTCCAGGCATGAGGTACAGAGAGCCATTGACAATGCTCAGAGCCAGGAGATGGAGTGTCTTGTTAATGGAACAGAAAGGAGACCAGTGTCATTGGATCACAGAATATGAAGATGGGAATGAGGTGAGAGAAGACTGGAAAGGAAGGAAAAGACCAATTTATGAATGTTCAGATTCATATTGGACTTTCTCTTTGTGGGGGAGAGGAGGGCACATCCTGAGGAAAAAAGAAAACCAAAAGAATTTTCCCCCCAATATATGTATTCTAACGAGGATCAGCATGTATCATATTTATTCTCATGTACCACATATGAATTCTAGGGAAAGACTGATATCCAGGGAAATGATTTGAAGGAAAAGTTCCCACTCAGATATCAGTTTCTGAAATTCCCTCATTAGAAATGGATTCCTCTGAATTCTTCTCACTATGATGCCCTTTTAAAACCCAAAGACTCCTGAAATGGTAAATGATTTTTTTGCATTTATTTAGTATTTAATTTTTCCCCAATTACTTGTAAAAACAATTTTTTAACATTTGCTTTTAAAGCTTTGAGTTCCAAATTCTCTCCCTTTCTCTCCCCCCACCCCATTGAGAAGGCAAATAATTCTATATAGGTTATATATGTATACTCATGCAAAACATATGCAAAATAGTCATATTGTGAAAGAAAATATGGACCAAAAAAAACTCAAGAAAAATAAAGAGAGTGGAAAAAAAACAAAAGTTGCTTCAATCTGTATTCAGACCCCATCAGTTCTTTCTCTGGAGATATATAGCATTTTTTACCCAAAGTCCTTCAGAGTTGTCACCGATCATGGAATAGCTCTGTCATTCACAGGTCATCATCTTACAATATTGCTATTACTTTGTATCCAGTACATTTAACTTTGCATCAACCTATGTCTTTCTAGGTTTTCCATCATAACATAACATAACATGCATCCCCTCAATTTCTAATTCTTTACCCCCAGAAAAGACCTGCCATAAATATTCTTGTACATATAGGTCCTTTTCCTTTTTGTTTTTTATCTCTTTTGGGATACAGACCTAGTGGTATTGCTAGGGCAAAGGGTATGCATGGTTTTATAGCCCTTTGGGCACAGTTAAAAAATTGTTCTACAGAATGATTTAAACAATTTACAACCCCAACAACAGTATATCAATGTCATATTTTTCCTACATCCCCTCCAACATTTGTCATTAACTTTTTCCTGTCCTAATCTAATGTAACAGGTATGAGGTATTACTTTAGAATTGTTTTAACTTGCATTTCTCTAATCAGTTCTCTAATTTATTCTCAGTATTACAACAATCTAAATTTTCATATGACTATAGATAGCTTTAATTACTTCATCTGAAAACTGATCATATCTTTTGATTATTTATCAATTGGGGAATGGCTCTTATTTTTATAAATTTGACACAGTTTTCTACATGTTAGAGAAATGAGGCTTTTATCAGAAAAACTTGTTTCAAAAAATTTTTTTTCACAAAACTATTATTGACTGTATTTTCTTTCATCTTCTTTACTCTACTCTCATTTATTCTATTCTCTCTCTCCTTTCACCCTGTCCCTCCTCAAAAGTGTTTTGCTTCTGATTACCCCTTCCCCTAATCTCTCCTGCCTTCCATCACTCCTTCCTCTCTTCTCTTTTTCTCTTCCCCTTCTATTTTCCTATAGGGTAAGCTAGATTTCTATGCCCCATTGCCTATGTATCTCATTTCCCAGTTACAGGTAAAAACAATTTTTAACATTCATTTTCAAAACTTTCACTTCCTTCCTCCCTCGCCACCCACCCTCACTGAGAAGGCAAGCAATTTTATATAGGACATACATGTGTGGTCATACAAAACACTTCCATAATAGTCATGTTGTGAAGGACTAATTATATTCCCCTCCATCATATCCTGCCCCCCATTTATTCTATTCTCTTCTTTCCCCCTGTCCCTCCTCAAAATTGCTTGCTTCTAATTACTTTCTCCTCCAATTTGCTCTCCCTTCTATCACCACCCCCTCTTTTATTTCCTTCCCCCCTACTTTCCTGTAGGGTAGGATAGATTTCCATACTCAATTGAGTGTGTATGTTATTCCCTCCTTAAGCCAATTCTGATGAGAGTAAATTCACTCATTTCTTTTCACATCCCCACTCTTCCCCTTCATTGTAAAAGCTTTTTCTTGCCTCTTTTATGTGAGATAATTTACTCCATTCTACCTCTCCCTTTCTCCTTCTCCCAGTACATTCCTCTCTCACCTATTAATTTTATTTTTTAAATATCATCCCTTCATATTCAATTCACCCTGTGCCCTCTCTCTATATAAATATAGATATAGACATAGATATGTAGTACTTCCAACTATCCTAATACTGAGAAGGGTCTCATGAGTTACAAATATCATCTTCCCATGTAGGAACATAAGTAGTTCAATCTTAATAAGTCCCTTATGATTTCTCTTTCCTGTTTGCCTTTTCATGCTTCTCTTGAATCTTGTATTTGAAAGTCAAATTTTCTACTTAGCTCTGGTCTTTTCTCAAGAATACATTAAATTGAGGGAGGAGCCAAGATGGCTGAGTAGAAAGATGCACATACACTAGCTCTTCCCCCACAGCCCATAAAATACCTTTAAAGAAAGACTCTCAACAAATTCTAGAGCAGCAGAAGCCACAGAACAATGGAGTGGAGGAGACTTGCTGTCCAGGGTGACCTGGACAGCTGACTGGAAAAGTGAAGGGGAGGAGAGAGATGGGGAGAAAATTTGGGACTCAAAATTTTGTGGAAATGAATGTTGAAAACTTAAAATAAATAAATTTTTTAAAAGAATGCATTAAATTCCTCTACCTCATTGAATATAAATTTTTCCCCTAATGAATTACAGTCAGTTTGGCTGGGTGGATGATTCTTGGTTTTAATCCTAGCTCTTTTGACCTCTGGAATATCATAATCCAAGCCCTCCAATCTCTTAATGTAGAAGCTGCTAAATCTTGTGTTATCCTAATTATGTTTCTACAATACTTGAATTGTTTCTTTCTGGCTGTTTGCAATATTTTCTCCATGACCTGGGAACTCTGGAATTTGGATATAATATTCCTGGGAGTTTTCCTTTTGGGATTTCTTTCAGGATGTGATCAGTGGGTTCTTTCAATTTCCATTTTGCCCTCTGATTCTAGAATATCAGAGCAGTTTTTCTTGAGAATATCTTTTTTTTAATTAATTTATTTAACTTTTAACATTCATTTTCACAAGAGAATTTCTTGAAAGATGATGTCTAGGCTCTTTTTTGGATCATTTCTTTCAGGTAGTCTAATAATTTTAAATTATTTCTCCTGGGTCTATTTTCCAGGTGAATTGTTTTTCCAGTGAGATATTTCACATGATCTTCTATTTTTTCATTTTTTTAAATTTTGTTTTATAACTTCTTGATTTCTCATAGTCATTAGCTTCTACTTGCTCCATTCTAATTTTTAAGGAATTATTTTTTTCAGTGAGTTTTTGGACCTCCTTTTTCCCTTTGGTCAGTTCTGCTTTTTAAGGCATTCTTCTTCTCTTTGGTTTTTTGGACCTCTTTTGCCATTTGGTCTAGTCTATTTTTAAGGTGTTATTTTCATCAGCATTTTTTCTGCCTTCTTTATAAGGTGTTGATTTGTTTTTCATGATTTTCTTGCATCACTCTCAAATCTCTTCCCAAGTTTTCCTCTACTTCCCTTACTTGATTTTCTTTTTTTCCATATCTTTTTAAAATTAATTTTATTTATTTTCAGTGTTCTATAATCACTACTATATAACTTAAATTTTTCCCCCTCCTTCCCCTCTACCTTCCCCTTCACTCCTCAAGGTGGAATACAATTTTATATAGGTTCTACACATACATTTCTATTAAATACAGTTTCACTATAGTCATGCTGTATAGAAGAGTTAAAATGAATGGGAGAAATCATATAACAAGCCAAAACATAATACAAAAGAAAATGATCTGTTACATTCTATGATTGAATTCCATAGTTCTTTCTCTGGATATGGAAGGCATTTTGCCTTAAAAGACAATTGGGAATTTTTTAAGTCCTTACATTGCAATGAAGTTCTAAGTCTACCAGAAAAAATCCTCACACACTGTGGTTGTTGCTGTGTACGAAGTTCTCCTGGTTCTGCTCCTTTTGCTCGGCATCAGGTCATATAAGTTTTTCTAAGCCTCCCTGAAGTCTTCCTGGTCATCATTTCTTATAGCACAATACAATACAATACAATACAATAGTATTCCATTACATTTATATACCACAATTTATTCAGTCATTCCCCAATTGATGAGCATCTCTTTGTTTTCCAGTTTTTGGCCACCACAAGCAGTGCTGCTATAAATATTTTTTGAACATGTGGGACCCTTTCCCATTTTTATGATGTCTTGGGGACACAGTCCTAGAAGTGAAATTTCTGGGTCTTGCTTGATTTTCAAAATCTTTTTTGAGCTCTGAGACCTGAGACCAGTTCATGACCTGAGACCAACTCATATTTTTCTTGGAGGTTTTGGATGTAGGAGCTTTGACTTTGTTGTCTTCTTCTGAGTGTATGTTTTGATCTTTCTTGTCACCAAAATAAATTTCTATAGTCTGAGTTTTTTCCTTCATTGTTTGTTGTTTGTTCATTTTCCCAGTCTATTACTTCACTTTTTAACTCTTTTAACTTTAATTTAACTAAGGTAGGGCTCTGCTTCCAGGATGGAGGGCATACTATCCCAAGTTTCAGGTGTTTTGTGCAGCTGTTTTCAGAGATACTTTTAGGAACCTGTAATTTTCCATTCCTCCGAAGTGGTATGATTTAAGGAGAGGTGTTTACTGCTCTCCTGGTCTGTGCTCTGGTCTGTGAGTGACTACATGTACTCCTTTCTGCCCTCAAACTGTGGGGAGTGTACCTCCTCCACCGCTGTCCCAATCTCTGGTATGCCAGTGCTCCTCCTTAACTTGTAACTGCCACCCAGGTGGCAGGACTGCCACCCAGATCTAAGTACATACAAGGCAACAGATTCCTTCTGAGTGCTAGCAAAGAGACTCCTGCAATCTCCTCTGACCAGTTGTTCAATCCCCTTATTGGCTGAGAGTTCCAGAAGCAGCTGCTACCACCATTGCCACTTCCACCAGCCACCACTGATTCAGTCACTACCAAGGCCTGCTCCTGGTTTCCTGGTTCCAGGGTTGCTCTGGGGTTAGGGCTAGACTGTGTTCCTCTCTCACCCAGGTCTGACCAACCTTTCCTACTGACCTTCTAAGTCGTCTTTGGTGTTTGTGAGTTGAGAAGTCTGGAAGTCACAGCTGCCAGTGATTCAGTCCCTTGAGTTCTGCTCTGAGTTTGCTGGGATCCGATCTGTGTTGGCGTGGCCTGTGCTGGACTGTGTTTCTCCCTCAGTCTGGTACAACAGACCTTTCCTGTTGACCTTCCAGGTTTTCCTGGGCTGGAAATTTGTTTCACTATGTCTTTTTGTGGATTTTGCTGCTCTAGAATTTGTTTAATTTTTTATAGGTATTTGGAGGGATTTGGGGGAGAGTGCAGGCGAGTCCCTGCTTTTACTTCACCATCTTGCCCCCCTGCCAAGATGGCAAATAATTAAGCTAGATAATACTACAGTGAAAGTAACTTACTAAATATCTTTTACCCCAAATGGTGATATGAGGCTTTGATAAGGAACAGGGAAGGGAGGAAAGGAAATAAACATTTCTATAGTGCCTATTATATGCCAAGTATTGCACTAAGGGCTTTACAAATATTATCTCATTTGATCTTTACAACACTCCTCTGAGGAAGATGTTATTATATCCATTTTACAGTGGAAGAAACTGAGGTAAACAGAGGTTAAGTGATTGTCCAGGGTCACATGGCTAGTAAGGGTCTGAGGTGGAATTTGAACTCAGGTCTTCTTGACTATAAGCCTGGCACTCTATCCACTTCCACACCTAACTACCTCCTGAGAAAGTATAAAAGAGAATACTGGATACCTGAGAGGACAGAGATAGGCAAACCTTTCTAGCCATGAAACTAATCACTGAAACCAAGTGAAAAGGGGAGAGAAAAGGCAATGAATATAGTACTCTAAGATTTACAAAATGTTTTCCACACAATTACTTTATGTATGCCTGTATGGTACAACTTTTATTATCATTCCAACTTTACAAATGTGGAAATTGAGAATTGGAGGAGTGATGTGAAGTGATGGAGCCAAGTGTCCTCTTTTCACTTCCCAAACTGCTGTACAATCTGGCCTAAGACTAACCTGAGTTAAAACTCCTCAGCTACTTGGCCTTTCATAGAGGGTTGAGAATATTTACAACTAAATGTTATTTCATGCAAACTTCCCTAGACTGCAATCTAAAACCTCTGACTTTGTTATTAGGTGAAAGTTTTCTTCACCTGGTTTATCTAGGTTATTTGCCAGTTCTCCACTAGATTTCATATGCATGTCTATAATTATTAATCTAATTATTCTCATAACATGGTTCTCAGACTCTGTAATAGAATTCCTACGAAGCTTCACCATTCTAACAATACTGTATACTTCATAACAACATTTTAGTAGCCATTTGTCTAGCATTGAAGCTATCCAGGCACCATTACGCTGAGGCTACAGGGGCTAGTGATCTGGACCAGTCCCTGTCCTTTACTGATCCTCACAGTTTCCTTGGGTTGCCAGTCTCATCAATAGGGGAAGAAAGTTCCTCAGAGGTCCAACTCCTTCTCCCCACCCCACTCCTGCCTCAGATTCCCAAAGAACAATGCTATATTTGGTCCTTAACCTAGGATGCCATTCTGTGGCAAAACTGCTTTCCAGAATGGGAGGAAGTGAAAAAAGATACCCATAGCGGAAATATGAATCAATATGTAAAGGCTATTTTATTCCCATCCAGGAAGAGAAAGCTAAGAAATAAAGAATCAGAATTATTCCAATCAATCAAGAAATTAATATTCAAGGCTCTTTGATGATATTATTGGACCTATCTACCTTACAGAGTTGTGAAGATCAAATGGAATAATCTATGTAAAAGTGCCTTTAAAATTAGAAAATATTGTATAAATATAGTGGATTGGTTTTAACATTAATAATAATAAATTCAAACCAATTAGCAAAGGACTGACATCATAGTATCACGGATTTAGAGGTGAAAAAACCTCAGAGGTTATTTAGTCCAGTAGTGTCAAACTCAAGTAGAAATGGGGACCACTAATCCATAATTAAGGATCCCTGTGGGCCTCATATTGACTTAGTTTTAAAATGTATTATTATCTACGTTTCATTGTAACTTTTGTTTATTTATTTCCCAGTTACATATTCCTATGATGCCTTTGTATTTAGAAGTATTGTTGTCCTCATAGGGCTTGGGGGGGGGGGGTGCCTTATATTTGACATCCAGACTTCTTCATTGTGCTTTGTGTTTTCTTCTGTTTACTCATATTTTCAGCTTTTGTTCTTCATTTGGGACTTTGTACTTTGGCTATACCAAAGATGGCTGCACCATCTAGTCCTCTTTGATGAGTTGGATAGGTCTTGTTTGATCCTGCCTACTCTATAATTTGATGCCAGTGCTGACATAGTTCAGGTGGCTAGCATAATGCCCCATGCTGCCTCAGTCACAGTCTCCTGGTAATCCACTGTAGGTTGGCTGGTTTCTGTTTTTGTCTTGCAAAATTCTTAATCAGGAATTGGTTCTGTGTGCTTTTGTGTCTCTGACAGACCTCAGTGGGATGTTGGAGATCACTTTGGTCTGAGGCTATACAATGTCCCCTTGTGACGTCTATCCAGGTACTGAATTTGGTCTGACCCCTGCCATGGTTCCCAGTATTCTGAGGAATGCAGCCCTATCTCCCTGTACAGTGATCTATGAGAATTGGTTCTGTCCCTGATTTTGTTCTAACAGGCCAGAGTAAAACTATGACTTCATTTTCCCTATTATTGTAGTTTCTGGTGGCTTGAAGCACCCCTCTTGCTCAGAGTACTCTCTGGCTGTCTTCAGGTATGCTTACATGTGGTCCCGTTGGCTTTCCTAGTTCAACCCCAGCCTCTGACACTCGTTAGCTGAGTGATCCCAGGCAAGTCACTTCATTGGTTTGCCTATTTCCTTAACTATAAAGTGAGGATCATAATAACACCTACCGCCCAGATATAAGATAATACTGGTAAAGCTCTTAACAGTCCAAGCACATAGTAGACACTTAGTAAATCCTTAATCCTTTTCCTTTCCGTCACTTTTGTTTATTCCCTTCCTACTTATACTGCCCAAAAAAGATTCATTTGGGTCAACTATAAATTTATGTTTTCTAATTTCAATTGGTATAATTGCTATATTATACTATACCATAATATAATATTGTATATTACTATATTATAGTATAATATATACTATAATAATAATAATATATATATTATAATAATAATAATAATAATATATATTGCTATAACAAAATCCTTTTAGTTTCCTCAGACTGACTCTGACATGCCCCATATGGTGTGTTCTAAATCTCTAAATCTCGTCTCTCCTCAAGTTACCTATATACATTTCTCTCTCCCCCTTCTCCTCAGCAGAAAACTTTGCCTCTCATTTTCCTGAGAAAATAAATGTCGTCCATCATTCGCTCCCTCTTGTCCTTTATTCTACATCTCAAAACCCTCCAATATCCCCTAGTCTCTATTCCTTTGCTATAGTTTCTGAAGAAAAAGTGGCTATTATTCTTGTCAAGGCCAGCCTCTCAATTTGTGCCTTTAGTCCCATCCCATTTCCTCTAGCAGCTTGCCCTTTCAATCATCCCCCCTCTCTCTCATCCCAATCTTTCCTTCTCTCCTGGCTTTTCTCCTACAATCTACAAGCATATGGCAACCTCCTCTACCTTAAAAAAAGAAAATAAAAACTTTCACTTGATTCCATTATCCTTCTTAAAGTCAAACACCCAGAAAAATGGTCTATACTTGGTATCCTCTACTTCTGGCTCACATGTCAACCCCTTGCAATCTGGCATCTAACCCACCATTCTACTGAAACTAGTCTCCTCAAGGCTATCAATAGTATCTTATATGCTAAATCAGAAGGCCTTTTCTCAGTATTCATCATTATCAACATTTTTGACACTATAAATCACTCCCTCCTCTTTCACATTTTCTTCTCCTTTGAATTTTATGATAATATCCTTTTCTCCTTCTCCTCTTACCTGTTGGACCATTCCTTCTTAGTCTCCTTTGCTGGAACACCATTCATTTCCTACTCTTTAACTTTGTTTCCTGAGATTCTAACATAGGCCCTCCTTTCTCTAACATCTCTTGTCTACTCATGTGTTGGGCATGCAACTTAAAAAGCTAGAAAAAGAACAAATTAAATATCCCCAATTAAATACCAAGTTAGAAATTCTGAAAACCAAAGGAGAGGTTAACAAAATTGAAACTAAGAAAACTATTGAACTAATAAATAAAACTAAGAGCTGGTTTTATGAAAAAAAACCCAATAAAATAGATAAACCTTTAGTTAATTTGATTTTAAAAAAGAAAGAAAACCAAATTACCAGTATCAAAAATGAAAAAGGTGAATTTACCACCAATGAAGAGGAAATTAAAACAATAATTAGGAGTTATTTTGCCCAATTGAATGTCAATAAATTTGACAATCTCAGTGAAATGGCTGAATATTTGCAAAAATGTAAATTGCCCAGATTAATGGAAGAGGAAATAAAATACTTTCATTAATAAAAAAAATTGAATAAGCCATCAATGGATTCCTTAAGAAAATATCTCCAGGGCCAGATGGATGGCATTTGTATATCAAACCAGGAAGAGACAAAACAGAGAAAGAAAATTATAGATCAATTTCCCTAAAGAATATAGGTGCAAAAATTTTAAATAAAATATTAACAAAGATTATCATGTCTGTGAGGATGACTCCCAAACTACGTGTCCAGCCCCAATATCTTTCTGGAATTTCTATTGGATTGTGAGCTTCTTGTGGACAGGGACTATCTTTTGCCTCCTTTTTTTAACCCAGTACTTGGCACAGTACCTGGCACATAGTAGGTTTACTTATAAATGTTTTTTGACTAACAGATTGAACTTCAGTCTTCCATCACTAACAGTACTAGCTCTTATCTGAAGGATTTCCTGATCCCTATTGTTAATGATCTTTCCCTCCTCTAAATTATTTCATATATGCTTATCTGGGCACATGTTGTAGCTATCATTCTATAGAATGTAAGATCCTTGAGAATAAGAACTGCTTGTCTTTTTTGTCTTTGCACTTAATAAAGTCCTTGCACTTAATAAATACTTCTTGGATGGTGTGGAGTTAAGTTAAATTTCCTAAGAAATTTGGACAAGTAATTGAGGGAAATTGTGATAAAACCCAAGGCCACACTGTCTGAATCAGGCAATGAGAGAAGAAGCATGGAAAGGAAAATTGTAAGCAGGAATTTGTAAGCTGGAGTCCGTTACCTTTTCTGAGAAAAAAAAATTTTTTTGATAACAATATTTCAAGATGATTGACTTCCTTTGTCAAAGAAAAATATAAATACTAAGACAGAGCTCTGTGATATAGGCCCATCTGCCCCAAAATATAATTTAATTATTACTATTAATAATTAATTTAATTAATTCATTTCCAAGTTATTTCTAGGTTAGAAAGAAAGATATCCAAATAGGAATTGTCTCTTTTTCCGACTTCAGGTAACATTCATAGGCATCTTGAACAAGGAAAAGATATCTTGAAATACAATCTGGATTAACATTCTAGAGTTAAGAAAACAAAACCCTTTAGGTTGGGCAGGAGACTGCTTTTCAGTGGGACAATAACCAAAGCACTTCAGAGATTGGGAGGATGGGGTTGGGGAGGAGGGACAATGAAGTAAAGTTAAATTTGGTAATTACTCTCAATCAATTTACCGAATGAAAGGTCTTTTTTAATTTTTCCAGTTTTTGTTCTGATCTAGTCTGTCTTCCAAGGGGCTTTTCCTTCAAGGAGCTTTTCCCAGTAGTCTAGAAAGAAAATACTATTTTTAAAAATTATTTTAATTATTATTTTAAATATTATTATTAGGAGAAAATATCATTTCTAATATTTTCTATTTTATTGAAAAGGAGGTTTTTAAAGATTCTTCCATAGCTTCATAATCTTAGGAATTTTATTTCACACACTTGAAAACATGATTCTGAGAAAGGATCCATTGGCTTTAACAGATTTCTAAAAGAGGCCTGTAACGCAAAAAAAAAAGGTTAAGCATCCTTGATTTAAGGCAAAATGTTATTGACTACAGTTTTTCTGAGTTGTGCTCTGGCCATACCTTCTACTTTGGTGTGGTCATTTAGCTGTTTTCCAGTCATGTCTTACTCTTTGTGACCCCATTTGAGGTTTCCTTGGCAAAGATACTGGAATGGTTTGCGACTTCCTTCTCCAGCTCATTTGACATATGAGGAAACTGAGGCAAACAGGGTTTAGTGACTTGATCAGGGTCACACAGCTAGTAAGCATCTGAGACAGATTTGAACTCAGGAAGAGGAGTCTTCCTCTGATTATCTACTGTGCCACCTAGTTGCCCTCACCTCCTACTTTACAATATAGGAAAAAAATTGTTTCAGGGCTTAGAATAGTGTCTGGAACATAAACATAGTTGATTGGCTGATTGGGGAAAGAATCAAAAGCATCTAAGCAGACGACCTCAGATGTCTTAGGGAGGGAGGGGACGTTGGGAAATAGCCTTTTTTTTTCTCTTCTCTGTATTAGGCGATGATGATGAATCCCCAAAGAGGTCTTGGGAGCTTAGAATTTTATAGAAGCAAGCAGCACCTCTTCTAAGGAGGAACTCCTACTTTTTCATCATTTATTACTTCATCCTTCTTAGAGGCTTTATGAGGTAAGCAGGAATAGTATAGACCATTCTTATTTTTCTCCTTTCTCAGACACCAGAGTTGGGAGGGGCAAAGAGCAGGTCTAGCAAGAAAATCAGGAGTTAGATAATAGGTATGAATGGTGATACAGGAAGTCTAGACCATAAAAGTTCCAAAGGCCCCTGACATATAACATTTTGTTTTATGATCCTCAATGGGGATGTAATCCATCAGCCTAAACTAGAATCACAAAAGGGATGTTTTTCAGTCCAGATCTGGCAGTGTAGTAAATGAGAGCTTCGTGAGAGTAGGAAAAATAAATAAAATAAGGAGTTTCATTTTAAAATGCTCGTGTGCCATATTCCCTGCTGCTTGCACCTCCTGGACCCGTTTTCCTCTTCCTCTGTTTCTTGATTGAAATCATTTGAGTTTCTGCCAAGGGATGAAGCTGACTCACAGTGATTTGATATGGCTACACACCTAGCCTTATCTCATGTTAGTGGGAATCAGATTGACTCTACCTGGCTGCTCTTCTTCCGGTCTAAGGGAGGCATGCCCAACCCTTAGCACAAACCTAGGCATAAAGTAAGTGTTTAATAAATGCTTCTTGATTGACTGAAAATAATGCTTATATTTGGTAATCTGGTGTAATTGATTCTGATATTTCAAGTTATTATTGATGAAATAAGATTCTGGAGCATTCCCAAATGATCTAATATGGAAGGCCTTGAGGAGCTTGTCTGGACATTCCCAGATCTCCAAAGTTGGGTGTATCCTCCTTTAGGGTATTGGAGAATCCTGGAGAAGGAGTGAAATGTAACATTCCTGACCTTTCAGGTAGTGTGAACCAAGAAGGTCATTATTAAATTAGTAGTAGTAGTGATAGAAGTAGTAGTAGTAGTAGTACTGGTGGTGGTGATGGTGAAGGTGGTGGTAGTGGTAGTAGTAGTAATAGAAGAGTAGTAGTGGTGGTGGTGGTGGTGGTGGTAATAGTAGTAGTAGTTAGTAGTAGTGGTGGTGGTGATAGTAGTAGTGGAAGTAGTGGTATTGAGGTTTCAAAATAGTGACATGCGAGACCTGCCTGAATGAATTCAATTCAAGCCTTCTTTCAGTCAAAGAAAAAACAGGGTTTATTAGAACACCAATAAAAAGGTGGGCGCAATTCTAAAAATCCACCATATTGGCTAGACTCTTAAGGAATCTCAATATTGGTGATACTTATATTAACAAGTAGGTTAGATTGAATCTGAGCGCTTTAATGGAAGCGAGAAGGATCTAGAAAGACTGTGGGAGGGATTAGGAGTGGCTGAACAGTCTGGAGGAGGGCTTCTAGAGAGGATGTTGATGAGAGTGTTCAGTAGGCTGGGGTGACTGGAGGTTAAATGAAGGCCTGTACAAAGAGAATGGGGTCTAGATAAGATCAAAGATGGGAAGTGGGGGGGAGATAGGAGGGTGATCAGAAAGTAACAGACAATGAAGGGTTGGGCTAGGCAATAATGAAAGGGCTAGGGTTAACACCAGAGATTCCATCAAGTGGTAAAATTCAAGGACAGTTCAAGGTGAGGTTTTTCCAGAGCCTGTAGACTAATGGGACCCAAATTCTTTTGAGGTAAGGGGCAAAGTTCTTGGCTCTGGCCAGTAGCCAGTCAGTAGCAGCAGCAGCAGTAGTGGTAGTATACAAATAATGGCACAATTTGTATGTAGCCTCACTTTTTACATACCTGTACATACATTGTCTATTCTGTGTGGCCAGAAGTAAAAGTATTATTATCTCTATTTTAACAATAGTAATAATAATAGCATTTAAGTAGCACTTTCCAAAGAAGGGCACCTAAGTGGCACTACGGATAGAGCAAGAGGCCTTGGATGAGGAAGACCTGAGTTTAAATCTGGCCTCAGACACTTACCAGCTGTGTGACCCTGTGAGTCACTTAACCCTGTTTACCTCAGTTTCCTCATCTATAAATGAGCTGGAGAAGGAAATGGCAAACCACTTCAGTATCTTTGCCAAGAAAGCCCCAAATGGGGTCACCAACAGTCAGGACTCAACTGAGAATTATTGAACAATAATTGACGTTTCAAATGTTGTTATATTTTGTCCTCATAAGAACCCTTTTATCACCCACTTTTTATAGATGAGGACACTGAGGCAAGCAGAGGTTTAATAAATCTCTCAGGGTCTTACAAGTAGTAAGTATCTGAGGAAGGAAGTATCTGAGGAAGGATATGACTCCAGGTCCAGTGTCCTACCCACTGAGTCACCTACTTACCTTTTACAGAGGAGGAAACTGAAGCCCAAAGAAGTGAATTGCTTATGGTTATATAGCTATCAAGCTGTGGAGCTAAGACCCAAGCCTAGGCCTCTTGATTCCAGGTATGATACTCTATCAAAGTGGGATATACCACCCCCTAGGGGGGCACTGGATCAATCCAAGGGGTCCATAGTAATCTCGGGGGCAATTGGGAGGCATTGAATAAAAATAAGGAGGTAGTGGAAGCATAAGGAAAGAAGAGAAGAACATGTTTCATCTATTTTGTAACAGTTAAAGTCATAGATTTATTTTCCAAATAAGCACACAAAGTGTAAGTTATAACTGATTAGTGGTCAAGTCTGCCACCAGTTCTTAACAAGCAAGTGTTGGCAGATGAGCATATCATGCACTGTCAGAAGTCCAGCATGCATCAGCAGGAATATGTATGTGTAAAGACTTGTCTACAGTATGATACAATACAGTTACATGATGCAATATTGCATCATCAACATATCAATGCAGGAAAAAGCCCCATAAATTTGCTATAAATTACTATATTTAAGATCTGTTACTTAAAAAAATGTATCTTATATTTTTCAAAATGATGCAAATTTTAAAAATAGTTAAAAGGTTATAAAGAAAATAGATTTTGGGGGGGATGCTAAGTAATTTTTTTAAAAGGGGGTAGTAGGTCAAATAAGTTTGCAAACCTCTGTAGATCCCACTGCCACTCATAGTAAGGTTTCAGGAAAGTACTATTAAAAAATAAAAATTCAAATCCAGCCCCAGATACTAACTAGATGTGTGTCCCTGGCCAAGTCACTTACCACCATCTGCTTCATTTTCCTCAACTGAAAAATCAGAAACAAAATAACACCCAATTCCCAGGGTTGCTGTGAGGACCAAATGAGTTAATATTTATAAAGCAGAGTGACTGGTACACAGTAGGCACTTAACAAATGCTTGTTCCAACTCTCTCTTCCCCTCCTGAAAAAATGAGTTGGTCTATCACTTGACAAAAGGAATAGAAGCCAGATTTTTCGCTAGGGAAACTAAGAGGTTTCACAGAATGATCTTGTCACTCAGTAATAAGGTTGTTCTGCATACTAAGCAGTATCCTAAAGTACATGACCGGTCTCATAGGCGGATGAGGTGACTGTGAGTCGGTGGGATTTCAGGAATGCTGTAAAGTCCCATGGTCACTTTTCTCTACTCTTGTCTGGGTGTTTGCTTTTATTTCTAATTCCTGACATTCTTCTAACTTTCATCCCATAATTTGAAGGAAGACTCAAAATGCACATTCCCTTTGGAGAGGAAACCAAGTGATTTAGGAATGAGATCATCTCCATTCATGACCACAGGGAATAAGGAGCAAGAAGGAACTTGGGCACCTGGAAAGGGAGGAGAGAAGAAAAGGGAAGGATTTCTGATTTCCCCCAGCACCAACCTTCTTCTTATTGGCTTAAGATGGCACTTCCTTAAGTGCCTGGAGAACCAGTTAGAGTGCCACAGATCCTACAATTTGTCTTACCTTGTCTGCTGCATAATTCTTATACTTTTGATTCTTCTAGCAGACAATGCTGGGATAACTGAGGTAATACTGTCATCAAGTCAGTTTGAGGGGACCTGGGGCCCAGAGTTCCTTGAATATGCAAATGTTCCCATCTGGTGTAGGTTGGGAAGACATATGGTAAAAAAAATATCTATGAGGGAAGTCATGATTGCTATGATTCTGCCCAGCCCAAGTCCCCAGCCCCACTAGGACTCCCATAGAGACTTCCAAATCCCATTCTTGTTATAGTGAATATTTCTCTTTTTATTTTGATCGAGGTACTAGTCCTTTCTCATCAGGTGGACCAGCCCATCCGAAACATTTCTTAATATAATGTTAATTAGATCTTCCCTACCCATTAATACACCTCAAGTACCTTTTGTTAATTTTCTAATGAGGTTCTCTAAGGTTGTGATGCCCTCTGGCTCTGAAAAGTGCACAGATACTCTGAGGTGAGGTTTTACTTTGGGGCTTACTCATTGGGAGTGTTTGTTTGGTCAGAGGACACTCTGGGCAGTTGCTAAGGAGCTCCTAGGCTTTGAAAACTCAGCAATTGGTACTTCTCTCTCTGATAACTAAAGTAGAGGCAACAGGTTAAATGCACACATTTTTGTTATTTATAATAGATTAATTCATTCTCTTTAAAGTACATGCAGTACGTGCAGTCCACAGAGCTAGATATTAATCTAGATTAATCAGATACCAAAACAGCCAGTCTTAAATCTGTTTTAGGACAAAGAAGGTTTTCTGTGTCCTTCAGATTTATCATCTCCATAAGTGATTAACTAGACCAGTAGAAAGGAATTTCTTAATTGCATAGGTTGTAAATACAATAAGATAATAGTACAAAGTTTCAAATAGAAATTACAACCCAAGATGTCTGTGTTTTCTTTGCCGTTAACATGCCATAACATAGTATATGTCCACAAAATATTAAGATATGGAAAAAGTCCCATTATTCAGAAAAAGTGTCTTAGGTTAAAGGTCTCTTAAGGAATGTCAAGTGAGCCCTGTCTGGCTTTTGTTGACATAGGAAGAGGCACTCTCTGAGTCTGCTTCAGAGAGAACAAAGAGATTATTCCAAGATTTTATATTCAATATTATCAGTATGTATGGTCAGACAGTTGGATCAATCTGTTGACCTGTGATGTATGTATTGCTTATGTCAGACAGCTGGAAGCCCTGTCTGTTGATCATTATTTCTTTGTGTTTTCTCTGAAGTTCAGGGTGCTGAGTTTTTCCCCTGAACTAAGTGAATGATATGGGTGCTTGATTAAAGGGATGGTTGATCCCTCAAAAGTTGCTTTCTTTTTAGAAAAGCAGGTCTGTGTATGTCAGGGTCCTTGCTGATACCCTTAGACAGCTTGGTAGCACTAATGGGTAGAGCCCCCATTCTGAAATCAGGAAGACCTGAATTCCTATCCAGTCTCGGATCCTTACTGTGACCCTGAGCAAAGATTTCTGATTGCCTCAGTTTCCTCAAATGTTAAATAGAGATCATAATAGCATTTAAGTCTTACAGTTGTTGTGAAGATAAATCAAATGAGATAATATTTGTAAAGCATTTAATATAGTGACTGCCTCATAGTAGGTGCTTAATAAATGCTTGTTTTCTTCCTTCCAGTACACACTGAAATAATTCCATTTTAGTTGGTTAATTTTGCAGTCATCACAGAATGGCTTAAGATAGGTAAGCAACGATGATTATGGTTCTGGGTCCATTCTACATCACCAAACTAGGTTCCTGTCACAAAGTGGGCAGTCTAGAGTGAGAGAGATCACAACCCCACAAGTATTCTTAATGCCATTTTAGAGATGAAAAAGTAGTTCAAAGACATTATGGCAATTGAAGTTGTTGAGGTCAGGGAACCATATTGTTGAAGTTTGGGGTGCTTGGGAACCCAAAATACCAATACCCCCTGTCTTGCCCGAATGAATTCTACCCAAGCCTTCTTTCAGCCAAAAAAAAAAAAGTTCATTTAAGATTCACCATATTGGGTTGACTTTTAAGAAGCCTCACCATTTGTGACAGTTGTATTGAAAAGTGAGCCAGATACAATCAGTAAGATTGAATCTGAAGCAGATTGAATATGAGTGCCTTCATGGAGGCAGATCTTATATACAGACTGTGGGGAGGGATCTGGGGGGTGGTCTACTACTCTGGGGTGGTGGGAGGAGGGGTTTAAGGAGGGTCTTGAGGAGGAGTCTAAGGAGGACCTTGATGGGACTGGGGTCACTAGAGGTCAGAACTAAGAAAGTAGAATTTTGATGTAACCCAGGATGTGAAACTGCTGGTGGGTAAAGGATGCTTTATAGAATCAAGGATGGGAAAGAGTCAGAGGCAATCTGGAGACAACAGACAATAGAGAGCCAGGCTAGGTTAAGGATAATAGAGTTGGGTATGAAAAACCAGATTAAGTGGGAAGATTCAAGGAGAGTTCAAGGGGGGTCCTAGAGTCTGTACCCCATCAAAGTTAGCAAGTGTTGGTGGGGTTTAAACTTAAACTGAGTTCTGACTCCCAGTCAGGTATTTGTCCTACTTCACCAGACTGTCTCTTTTAAAGACTAAAAGGGTTCAGGAGAATTTCAGTCTGTTTTAAAAATGACATTTTCTTAATTTCTTCAACATATATTTAGCCCTCTAATATAGCAGAGAGCAATGACCTTGAAGTCAATAGATTCACTTTCTAATATCTCTGGGACCTTGGACAAATTTCTTAACCCTTTTAAGTCTTTGTTTTATCATCTATAAATATAAAATTATATAATACCTAATTCAGGGTTTGTTTTTAAAAAAATACTTTGTAAACTGGAAAGTACTATAGAAATGGGAGGGATATTAATAGTTATTATCATAAGGAAGGAAAGAAGGAAACGTTTATTAAGTACCTGCTATGTGCAGGTCACTATGTTAAGCGTTTTAAAAATATTATCTATTTGATCCTTATGATAATCCTTGTAGGCAGGAATTATTATTATCTCCATTTTACAGCTAAGGAAACTGAGGCAGACAGGTTAAGTGACTTGCCTAGGTTCACCCAGCAAGTAAATGCCTGAGACTGGATTTGAAGAGTTGAGGTCTTCTTGACTGCAGGTACAGAGCTCTATCCACTTAAGAAACTACTAATCACTTGAATAGGTTATGGTCTACATTTATAGAATGAATTTATAGAATGAATACCCTCACATGAAATCCTTGAAGTACCCTTGAAATATTATTATTATTATCATTAGAACTATTAATTTTAGTTTTTCTTTCTTTTATTTATTTTTCCTAATGAGTAGCATTTCTTTTTTTTTTTTTTTTTTTTTTTTTTTAACTTTTAACATTCATTTTCACAAAATTTTGGGTTACAAATTTTCTCCCCTTTTATCCCCTCCCCCCCCAAACACCAAGCATTCTAATTGCCCCTATGACCAATTTGCTCTCTCTTCTATCATCCCTCACTGCCCTTGTCTCCATCTTCTCTTTTGTCCTGTAGGGGCAGATAGCTTTCTATACCCCTTTACCTGCTTTTCTTATTTCCTAGTGGCAAGAACATTACTTGACAGTTGATCCTAACACTTTGAGTTCCAACTTCTCTTCCTCCTTCCCTCCCCACCCCTTCCCTTTGGAAGGCAAGCAATTCAATATAGGCCATATCTGTGTAGTTTTGCAAATGACTTCCATAATAGTTGTGTTGTATAGGACTAACTATATTTCCCTCCATCCTATCCTGTCCCCCATTACTTCTATTCTCTTTTGATCCTATCCCTCCCCATGAGTGTCGACCTCGAATTGCACTCTCCTCCTCATGCCCTCCCTTCTATCATCCCCCCCACCCTGCTTGTCCCCTTATCCCCCACTTTCCTGTATTGTGAGATAGGTTTTCCTACCAAAATGAGTGTGCACTTTATTCTTTTCTTTAGTGGAATGTGATGAGAGTAGACTTCATGTTTTTCTCTCACCTCTCCTCTTTATCCCTCCACTAATGAGTCTTTTGATTGCCTCTTTTATGAGAGATAACCTGCCCCATTCAATTTCTCCCTTTCTCCTCCCAATATATTTCTCTCTCACTGCTTGATTTCATTTTGTTTTAAAGATATGATCCCATCCTATTCAATTCACTCTGTGCACTCTGTCTCTATGTATGTGAGCGTGTGTGCATGTGTAATCCCACCCAGTACCCAGATACTGAAATGTTTCAAGAGTTACAAATATTGTCTTTCCATGTAGGAATGTAAACAGTTCAGCTTTAGTAAGTCCCTTATGACTTCACTTTGCTGTTCACCTTTTCATGGTTCTCTTCATTCTTGTGTTTGAAAGTCAAATTTTCTTTTCAGCTCTGGTCTTTTCATCAAGAATACTTGAAAATCCTCTATTTCATTGAAAGACCATTTTTTCCCCTGAAGTATTATAGTCAGTTTTGCTGGGTAGGTGATTCTTGGTTTTAGTCCTAGTTCCTTTGACTTCTGGAATATACTGTTCCATGCCCTTCGATCCCTTAATGTAGAGGCTGCTAGATCTTGTGTTATCCTGATTGTATTTCCACAATACTTGAATTGTTTCTTTCTAGCTGCCTGCAGTATTTTCTCCTTGACCTGGGAACTCTGGAATTTGGCCACAATGTTCCTAGGAGTTTCTCTTTTTGGATCTCTTTCAGGCGGTGTTCTGTGGATTCCTTGAATATTTATTTTGCCCTCTGGTTCTAGAATCTCAGGGCAGTTTTCCTTGATAATTTCATGAAAGATGATGTCTAGGCTCTTCTTTTGATCATGGCTTTCAGGTAGTCCCATAATTTTTAAATTGTCTCTCCTGGATCTATTTTCCAGGTCTGTTGTTTTTCCAATGAGATATTTCACATTATCTTCCATTTTTCCATTCTTCTCTCTTTGTTCTGTGATTTCTTGGTTTTGCATAAAGTCATTAGCCTCCATCTGTGCCATTCTAATTTTGAAAGAACTATTTTCTTCAGTGAGCTTTTGAATCTCCTTTTCCATTTGGCTAATTCTGCTTTTGAAAGCATTCTTCTCCTCATTGGCTTTTTGAACCTCTTTTGCCAATTGAGTTAGGCTAGTTTTCAAGGTGTTAATTTCTTCAACATTTTTTTGGGTCTCCCTTAGCAGGGAGCTGATCTGCTGTTCATGCTTTGACTTCATGTCTCTCATTTCTCTTCCCAGCTTTTCCTCCACCTCTCTAACTTGATTTTCAAAATTCTTTTTGAGCTCTTCCATGGCCTGAGCCCATTGGGTGGGCTGGGACACAGAAGCCTTGATTTCTGTGTCTTTGCCTGATGGTAAGCATTGTTCTTCCTCATCAGAAAGGAAGGGAGGAAATGCCTGTTCGCCAAGAAAGTAACCTTCTATAGTCTTATTTCTTTTCCCTTTTCTGGGCATTTTCCCAGCCAGTGACTTGACCTCTGAATATTTTCCTCACACCCACCTCACCTCCTGATCCTCCCAGCCCGTGTTTGTGGTCTGAGATTCAAATGCTGCTTCCAGCCTCAGGGCTTTTGGCGGGGGCAGGGCTGCTATTCAGTATGAGATTATGATCTGGTGCTGAGATCGGGGCAGGGCCACCTCTCAGGCTCAGTTCCCTCAGGGGGTTTATGCACAGACCTTCCGCAATGGATTCAGGCTCCCGCCCGCTTGGGGAGCCCCTGTCTGCAGCCGCCTCTCAGCTTCTACCTCCCGGGGGGGGCCTGTATTATGGGGGCACCCCACTCCCCTCTCGACCCGCCAAAGAGACTCTCTCACCCACCCCTGTCACCTGTGGGTGGAGGGACTTGTGCGGCCGCTGGAGATCCCGTCCCTGAAGCCTGCTCGGATCTGTTTCTCTCGGTGCCGCAGCCGTGGCCGCAGCAGGTCTGGGCTGGGCTTTGTGTCTGCAGCGCGACGGACCTTTTGCGAGAGGTTTGCAGATCCCTCTGTGGGTGGAGGGACCCGCGTGGCCGCTGGAGATCCTGTCTGTGAAGCCTGCTCGGATCTTTTCCTCTCAGTGCCGCGGCCGCAGCAGGGCTGCACTCAGCTCCCAGTCCGGCGCCCAGTCCGCAGCGCGAAGGACCCCCCCGCGAGAGGTTTGCAGGTCTCTCTGGAACAGAAATCTCCCTCGCTCCAATGTTCCGTGGCCTCTGGGTGCGGAATTCGCCGTGAGTTACTTCCCTGTAGCCATTCTATGGGTTGTGGGTTCAGAGCTATGTGTATGTGCGTCTTTCTACTCCGCCATCTTGATGAGTAGCATTTCTTAACCATTTTTGTGTCATGGTTTAGTAAGGTCTTCTCAGAATGTTTTTAGATGCATAAAATAAAATACACAGCATTACCAAGGAAACCAATTATGGTGAAGCAGAGTTATCAAAATATTTTTTAAGAAACAGGTTAGGCTAAGAATTCCTTCTCTACAGTAATATCAGGGAAAATCATGGCCCATGCTTTATTGCTTCCTGAAATCACCTCTAACTGAAAATATGCTTCAGCTACAGCCCATTTTCCCCCACCCCAACCCCACTGTTCATATAAAATGGTACTTCAACCCAAAAATAAACTTCTGGGGTGCTTCTTCCCCAAAGGGAAAGCAGAAGCTCCTATTGAATATAGTGGGAAGGGTGAGCTCCTTGTCTAGACCATCATCCAAGGGGAATTCTACCCACACAGTTCCCCATGGAAATCCCCTAAGTCCAAAGTAACTGCTGACTCAGGCTACCCATTTTAATGACCAATACAACTTTGCTACTTAGGCCTCAGGTCTCACATTCCCCCTTCTATCTTCCCTCTGGAAATGATAAAAAGGCAAACTCTAACTGGAGTTTCATTAGAAACTCTAAATCTCCCAGAGGCAGTTTCGGGCTCTAAACTGAAATTCCTGTAGGAATTGTTCCAAATGAGGAGGTACTAGTTTTTGTTGAGTTTCTATGATAGGCAAAAATGTCCTTTCATAGCATTTTATATAGTCTTCAGAGCTAGAAGGGACCTTAGAGATAATCTAGCTTTAGATCATAGATCACAAAACCACAGAGAGCAGAGCTGCAAGGGGCCTTGAAGGTTACCTTGTGCAATTTCTTCATTCAACAGATGAGGAAACTCAGGTAAGTGGTCAGCAAGTAGTTATCAAGTGCCTCCCCTATGCTAGGCAATGGGATTACAAAGAAAAGCAGAAAACAGTCCCCACTCTCAAGAAGCTCAAGATCTAATAGGGGGAAATATGATATATATTATGTGAGCATGCATATGTACATGTATGTATGTACAGCATGTGGTCAGCTAGGTGGTGCAGTGAATAAAGTGCTTGGCATTAGAGCAAGGAAGATTCTACTTCCTAAATTTTAATCCAGCCTCAGGCACTAGCTGTGTGACCCTGGGCAAGTCATTTAACCCTGGTTGCCTCAGTTTTCTCATCTGTAAAATGAACTGGAGAAAGAAATGGCAAACCACTCCAGGTTCTTCACCAAGAAAATCCCAAATGGGATCAATGAAGAGTTGGACACGATGAAAAAACAACTGAACAACAACCGTATAATATAGCATGCGTGTGTGTATATGCATACACACACGTACATATGTAGGTATGTATATAAACTTTTCCTAGAGTCCCTTAATGCTAATGCCTGCCTTCTGAGAGTACTGTTAGAAGTGAGCCCATTTAACAAGCCCCCAACAGTGAGAAAGATGCTCACCTTAAATAAAGAACAATACCTGTTGTGAGATCAGGAAGGCCTTTATTAATCTTTACATCCATTCCCCCTGAATGGACGGTAGCCTCCCCAGTAAGGTTACCAGAAGACTGCAACACATGCAGGAAGATGAGGGCTTCTTATACTGTTTTCTGAACTTTAGATCTCCCGCCACACTGTCCCCTGGCCATGTGACTCCATGCTCTCCTCTCTGATAGGACATTCCTCACACAGCTCCTTGGGCCTGTGCCTTAGTTTCTGACCTCTAACCTGTCCATGCTAGGTCACAACCCCTACCACCTAAGAATGTGGACAAGAGAACTTTGCTTCCCACAGTACCACTTCCAAATTTTGTGTGTGTGTGTATATATATGTATGTATATGTATATGTGTGCATGTATATACATATACATACATATATGTATATATAATTATATGTATATATAACATGCACACACACAAAAATTGGAGGTGGCAATCTCAGAGGGAAGGCATTGGCATTAAGGGGAACTAGGAAAAGTTGAAACCAGAGAAAGGAAGGAAGACAGAGCATTCTAGGCATGGAGGATTATGGTCAGTGAAAATGCTTGGAGTTAGGAGATGGATAGTCTTGTGGAAGAAAGAGCCAGGAGGCCAGTGTAGCTAGATTACAGCATATATAAAAGGGAGTAAAATGTAAAAAGACTGGAAAGATAAGAAGAGACCAGGTTATGAAGGGCTTTAAAAGCAAAACAGAGGATTTTATACAGGATCCCAGGGGTAAGAGGGAGCCACTGGAATTTACTGAAAAGAGGGATGACCTGGGGAGGCCTGTGCTTTAGGAAGATTACTTTTGTGGCTGAGTGGAGGATATTCTGGAGCAGAGTGAAATTTGAGGCAGGGAGACCAATACAAAGCTACTGCAATCATCCAGGTGCGAGCTAATTAGGACCTGTACCAAGGTGCCAATATCAGAGGGGGGAAAGAAAACTATGTAGCTCTTATATAAGAGAGAGGCATAGAGGAGTTAGATGGCAGAGCTGGCATTTGAACTCAGGTCTTGACTTCAGGCTTAAGCACTCTTCTGAATGCAACAAGCTATCTCTAATGCCCTCATTTTACAGAAGAGGAAACCAAGGCTCAGGATAATGGCAACTCACCCATGGTCGTTTAAGTAATCTTCTTGTTGAGTTCTTTTATCCAGAGGCATCTGACTCTTTGTGACTCCATTTGAGGTATTCTTGACAAAGATACTAAACGGTTCATTTCCTTCTCCAGCTCCAAAGGTAGTCTTTAAGGAGAACAAGAATTGGAACCCAGTTCATCTGAGTCAGCATCCTAAGCCGTCCAGTCCTAGAGATTTTAAACTTGGTATGTACTAAATCAGTGGAAACTGTTTAAGGAATTTGCTGAAACAGATCGAAAGACAAGAGTAAGAACTCTGGAAATAACTGGGCAATCTAAGAACTGACATGGTATTTCAAAAATGTGAGTGAGTAGGAAGATCTTCATGTGGGCTCTATTTCCATTCATGAGAAAAATTATTTCATATGGTCCCCAGAGATTATGGTTACAAATAAGGCAACCCACCAGGAATAACTAAGATCTATACCCTATTTCTATGTTTTATGCCTTGCTTCATATTAATGATAGAGGGTTCCTAAACAAAGTTATCTCTGTTGTCAAAATGGTGAAAGACTCTATAATAGTTTTTTTCCTCCAATCCAGATGGTCTTTTAAAAAACTTTGTAAAGCCAAAACTGAACTGCGTATTAGAATTCCTTAGCCACTTCAAATTGTATTGATATTGTATATCAATGGAATAAGCATATTTCTACTTTTAAAAAAAAGGATAATATAAAAGGAAATTTTAAAGAACTTCTAAATTTGCAAGTCTATTTCTAGGTAATTTACAGTATACAATAAAAATACTTTTATTCAGATTGGATAGACAAACAATTTCTCTTTAGACATATCAAGGAGTTTTCTTCTCCATGAACCCTTAAGACTGCATTCCTACCTTAATACACTAAAGGAATGTTACAAAAAATTGAAGGTAACTTAATATTTAAAAAAAAACAAAACAAAAACCTCTATGGTTTGTTTAATTTCTAGTGAACAATGTATTAAAGGTGCTTTTCTGTTTCAACAAAAACTGAACCTCAAGCCCCCAACTTCACAAATTCAGTTATAAAAAAAAAAAATTAAAAAATTAAAATAAAAAAACATACCTTGGCTCATGATGAAAAAAAAATAAATCCAAATTGCCTTCAAAAACAATTTTTCAAAACCACTTAAAACACTTGGGAATAGATAAGGATTTTCTTAAAAGAAGTCTAAATAGGCCATCTCATGTCAAAAGCTGTCAGAGTGTATTTAATAAGATCAGAACTGATAACATATCATGAAAGTGACCCAAGTAGATGTGTACCACACAAAAATGATACAACAGAGCTCTAAGAATTTGGGGATATGGAGGTTCCAGAGACTCTTACAAGAAGAATCAGGAATCAAGGAGGCTAGGAGATTTTTAGAAGGTTCTTAGAAAGACAGGATAGTTGAACTATACAAAATGAGTAAAAATCCTTCCTGAAGGAAGGTCATTCTTCCAGTGACTGTATTCAGAAAGATTTCTGAAGCTTGCTTCATCAGTATTAGGTGATACATATCTACTTCTCATCACTTTCTTCATTATTATTATTATTTGTATAACAAAACTTGTGAAGTTGGAGCTCCTAGCTGTTAGCAGCATCAAGATATCAGAACAAGTCACGAGCTAGGATCAGTTCCCTGAGGGTAGTTCTGTACAGAAAGGATTTAATCTTGGAGAACTTTCATAGTTATTGTGTGCTAATAGGAAGAAAAGGGAGAAAAAGAGAAAAAGGGTAGAGAGAAGGGAGAAAAACCAGAGGTATAATACCATGGAAGCCAAGGGGAAGGAATCTTTAAAAACAAGGGAGTGGCCCCCAGTGTCAAATGTGATGGAAGAGCTGATGAAAATGGGGACTGAGCAAAGGTCAATGGATATGTGAAAAGCAGGATACTAAGACCTAAAGGGACAATGCGGTCTAATAGAAAGCTTTGGAGCTAGGGTCCTGAGGTTCAAATGCAAGCTCTGCTCCTTGTTACCCGTATGAACTTAGGAAAATCATTCAGCTTCTCTGGACCTTTGATTTATCATCTATAAAATTAGCAGGTTATATTAGATAATCTCTAAGATTCTTTCCAGCTCCAAATCTATGATCCCACGAAACACAAGAGAGTGGTACAGGCAGGTCTTCTCTCAAGACCTCATTTTTGGCATCCTCTGCAAGACTCTCTTATTCATGTAGCCTAAGGTTACCATGGCACCCATTGTGGTGTCCAAAAAGCTTTAATCTCTCACCGGAGGGCTCTGTTTTGGCTTATGTGGATGCCTAAAAACATTTCCTCTCGTGAAATAGGTTGAGCGTCTATCTGACTCCACTGTTGCCTTTTCTAACTTGCCTTCACACAAGTGATTACTTACATTGTACATATAGGATCTAAGCATACTCTCTCAACCCACTTTTAGACTCCAGGTTGGATCCCCAGAGCTAGGTTCTAGGTATAGCCCTGAAGGGCTGAAGGGTATCATTCTAGTGCTACAGTTCATAAGACCCCATCCAGCAATATTTCCACAATATCCTCCAACCAGTAATTACTATCCCAATATTAATAGACCAGTTTCCATCTCCTTAATGTCAACTAACTAGTGATGCTGCTTCAATATCATTTTGGCTAGTTGATCTCTCCTCATTATCAATCAACCAATTAATATCCATTAGGTTTTACAAAGAGATATTTACTGAAATGATATAGCAAGAACAAAAATCTCCAAAACTGGGAGTCCATTCTCTTTCTCCATCTTGTTCCTTGGAGACAGAGGTAGTAGTACTTAAAATAGTAACTAACAATATATCCACACTATTTCTTGGCATCCACAACCAGAACCTCCAGTGAGAGATTAAAATTCTCATCTGGGTGTGGCATAGGCAATAAATTAGTCTCTTCCCTACTTCCTTACTTGCAGGACACAGTGTTCTCAATAGCTGGATCAATTCACTACTGGTCATGGTCAAGCAGGTTGTTCTTCAGGACTGATTTCTCCCTAGACTCTGTTGCTATGACTAGCAAACTCTGCTGTTGACTCTTAATTGCTGGATCTTTGGTGGCTCTTCCTGCCTTTCAAAGTTCACAAGGTTATAACCTGTCCATTCTATCTCTAATACACATTTACCTAAAATTAGGGAAGAACAGACAAAACACGGACAGAAGGAACATAGGGACTATGGGTTCATGACCTGTGGCTACCATTTTATCTTTATCTTTCCCCATCCAGAGGCCTACAACATTTCTTTCTCCTTATTCAAAAGCCACCAGGGAGAGAGAGTTTTGTTTTTCCAAGTCTTTTGTACAAATACTCTGCTCTAGCTCAGCAGCCAATTAAAAAGCTTTCACCATAAAATAAGCCAACAGGAAAGAGTGGAAGGATACCTGTATATGCTCTGAACTGGGTAAAGGCCCCTAGGGAAAAGGTCACACATTTCTAGATTCACATTACCAAGTTTCTGTAAAGGTTGGTACCAAGCAGAGCATATTATATATGCTCTAAAGATGAGGCCCTCATGGGCCAGTCTCCCCATTACACATCTTTCAATGATCTTTGGTTTAACTGGTGTAGTTTTTTCCTATAAAGCAGTAATAGGTATAGGTAAACACCTATGTAGGTCACAATCTTCCTATGTCTCAGTAGATGATCTTCACTAGTTGCTATGGCTACATAACTAATCATCTGGTGGTCAATCAATTAGTGATGGATTTCTTTGAATTTGGGCTACCCTGTAAACCATTACCTACAATTTGTCTAGCTGGTAGAGTCAGAGCTTATGTACCACTAACATGGTCTTCATGAATAAACGAACATCCCTATGCCATGATGCACTGGAGGAGGACTTTGTTTTTTTAAAGGAAGTGATTGCAGTCATTGAGTGAACAAGATATGACTGGGAGCATTTCATAAAAAGGCTAAAAAAAAAAGCAACCATGTTCACTGAAATGTCTAGCAGGAAATTAAAGAGGAAAAATGAGCTTATTTCAGAAGCAAAGCTGGAGATATAGTTTTGAGGAAGCTACAGAATTTGAGGAACTAAGAAATAATTCCTCCCACAATGTCTAGAAACTCATGACTTTTTTTGGAGACAAAAAAAAAGAAGAAATATGTTGGATTTGGAAAAAATAGCTTACTTTTATTGATATCTTTTGTTTTTATATCATCTTCATTTCTGAATATATTCCCCTCCCCTGCTCAGCAAACCAGTCCTCATTAACAAAGATTTTTTTTTTAAAGGAGGGGGAAAAGCATGTTGTAAAACTAATTGATGTATTAATCAAAGTACCATATTTTTTGTCTATGGTCATACCAAAGTTACCTCCCCTGCAGTATTTTCTGGCACATGAATAGTTAGGTGAAGTGGTGGATGCTACTCTTGCTTTTATGCACAGTTGCTGTTTGTCATTTTTGTATTCTTAGCACCTAGCCTACTGTCTTACACTTAGTAGTGATGATTATGATAGCGAATATTTATATACCCCCTACGAGATGTCAGGCATTTTACTAAGCACTTTATAAATGTTATCTCCTTTTATCCTCATAACAGCCCTGGAGGGTAAGTGCTATTAAATGCTATTAAAATGAGGATAATCTCACTTTGCAGATGAAGAAACTGAAGCCAACAGAGGTTAAGTAACTTGTCCAGGGTGACCTGGTAAGTGCCTGAAGCCAAATTTGAATTCAGGTCTTCCTGACCTTAGGCCTGGCCACTCTATACACTATACCATGTAGGCACTTAATGTTTGCTGGAAATCAATGCAACCAAAATTATAAGGAAAGTGGAAAACTTGGAAAACAATTTTGCAATAAGTATTTCTGATAAAGGCCTCATTTCATATAAAGAACTGAGTCAAATTTACAAAAATATAAGTCATTCCTCAATTGATAAATGGTCAAAGGATATGAACAGGCAGTTTTCAGACAAAGTCATGTGTCTATATGTCAAAGGATATGAATAGGCAATTTTCAGATAAAGTCATATCTATAGTCAAATGAAAAAAATGTTCTAAATAACTACTGATTAGGGAAATGCAAATAAAACAGCTCTGAGGTACCACTTTACATCTTTCAGTTATGATAAAAAGGGAAAATGATGCATATTGGAGGGGATGTGGGAAAACTGGTACACTGTTGCACTGTTGGTGGAGTGTAAACTGATTCAACCATTCTGGAGAGCAATTTAGAACTATGCCCAAAGGGCTATTAAACTGCATACCCTTTGATCTAGTAAAACCACTGTTGGGTCTATATCCCAAAGATATGTTTTAAAAGGTGGGGTGGGACCTATTTGTACAAAAATATTTATAGCAACTCTTTTTGTGGTGGCTAATAATTGGAAATTGAGAGGATGTTCATCAGTCGGGGACTGGCTAAACAAACTGTGGATATGACTGTGATGGAATATTATTGTGCTATTAGAAATGACAAGCAGAAAAACCTAGAAAGACTTACATGAACTGATGCAAGGTGAAGGGAACAGAACCAGGAGAACACTGTACACAGTAATAGCAATATTTTATGATGAAGAATCGTGAATGACTTAGCAATTCTCAGCAACACAATGATCCAAGACAATCCCAAAGGACTAGTGGTGAAGCATACTATCCACTTTCGGAGAAAGAACTGATATTGTCTGAATATAGACTGAAACACGCTATTTTTCACTTTGATTCTTTTTCTTTTGAGTCTTCTTGTACATAATGACTACTATGGAAATGTTTTACGGGATTGCACATGTATAACCTATATCAGATCGCTTACTGTCTCAGGTAGGGGGTAGAAAAGAAGGAAGAAGGGAGAACAGAATTTGGAATTCAAAACTTTAAAAACCATGTTAAAAATGGCTTTAACACGCAGTAAGGGGAAAATATATTTTAAAAAATAAATGTTTGCTGGACCTAAATGAAAGTAAACAAATGTTTATGAGGAATTATCTGGATTCATTAGCATTTGGAAAGGCTCATTTAGTGCCAAATTTGGAAGAGAAAATACCCTTAGAGAGATCAGTTTGTGTACCAAATTAAATAAGAACTTAAGTATTTTACATGGGGCCTCATATAGGTATACTTCAGTTTAACTGTTAAACTCAACATAAAGATTAAACTTAAGAACTGACAAACTAGGAAATAAATTTACTTCAAAAAACTTCACATTTCAAACTTAAGGAATTTCAATTGAACTACAAACTCCCTATTTAAATTTCTAAGGGCATTTTCTCTGTCTCTGGCTTTTCTTTGTCTTTCATCCCTTCTCCTATGTGTTTTAGCTATTTGAGTACTTGTTCTCTACCCCCTAGTGGATTATAAATTCTTTAAATCCAAGGCCCACTCATAGCTATCTTTATATAGTAGAAACAGACAGGAGGCACTTAAGCTTTGTTGCAGTCAACTTCTATTATGCTAGCAAGCGTGATACTGCTGTGTAGGGTCACTAGACGCCATAAGTATCCAAACAAAATGAAAAGGAGAGAAATTAGCCATGACCATTGAGATATGGATCCTCAAGAATGGGAGAGATAACAGAAAGCTAGTGGCAAAGGCAAAGTGTTTGTTGAAGAAAACAGTGGTATAATAAACTGGTTATTATTAGCCTATTCCTTAAAAAAAAAAAATAATTCCTCCCTAAGAATATGTCTCCAGTTGTATAATTGAAGTTAGTGGGAATATAAGATTTGCTTTACAGATAATCTTTTTTTTTTTTGAAGGGGGGAAGGCAAGGCAATTGGGGTTAAGTGACCTGTCCAAGGTCACACTATAGATAACCTTATTATAATTATTTTGTAAGGTGAGACACACCTATATTTCAACTCTTGATTATTCAAGAACTGATCATTCATTCTGGGAACATCCATGCCTCTTTTCTTCCTTCTGGCTGACTTCCTGTTAGATGTTTCACAGATCATTAGCACCTCCACTAGTGTGTGAGTAAGGGGAAGAAAAAGTCGAGACTCAGATCATTCAGATGTGTTTACTTATTGGTCCATATCAAGTTGCTCAGTTAGTTAGAGCATGCTGTTAATGAGACCAAGGTCACAGGTTTGAGTTCTGTATTCGGGTTGGCTACTTTCACGTAGAGAAAAAAAATGTTTTTTGAATAGCCATAGAAAACCTGGAGGAAAGAACAAAATGGGCTACTATTTCCTAAATCCCATAAACCTACTAAGAAAACAACTGAAAGTTCATAACCTAATGATAATGGGTGAGTATACTCTCTGCATAGATCATAAGAATTTATAATTTCCATTCAAAATGGTGTTTTAGAGTTCAAAGCACTTTACACATATGGTAGGAAAAATTCTGGTTCTGGAGTGAAAGGACCTGGTTAAAATCCTAGCTTTGCCACAAACTGCCTCTGTGCCTTGGGGAAAATGGTTCCTTCTCTTTGACCCGTGGTTTCCCCATCAGTAAAATAAGGGGGTTGGACTAGATGACCTCTTCCTTACCTATTCTAAATCTATAATCCTGTGATGATTTGGTTCTCACTACTACCCCACGAGGTATAGGGCAAATATTATAATCTCTATTTTACAATTCAAAAAAACTGAGATCCATAGATGTTAAATTACTTGCTCAGAGTCAACAGCTTCTAAGCAGAACTGGAATATAAACTCAGGTGTTTTTAATGTCTAGTGCAGAATTCTTTATACCACAGCATTCTGGCCTTTCAAGATATCCTTTTACTGCTACATATGAGCAGCTTCTGTACATGTTTGGTGGGAACTATATGTGAAATTTTTCCTTATGATTTCCTTCACTGGCATTTTAAATTATCAACAAATATTTCCTGAGCATTTGCTATAGGTAGGACCTAGTATCCTTGGGGAATGCAGAGATTGCCTCTGCCCTTGAAGAGCTTACAAGCTAGTCATAGAAATAGAACACATACATAAAATACTAACATACATGATAGCATCTGCTTAAAGGCAATAATTGTCAAGGCCAAAACTAGCAACTGATGGAATGAGATAGGATAGGACCAGGAAATCAGTTAGACCAGAGGGGCCTGCTTGAATTACAAAATCTCAGAATCATAAGGGACTACAAAGGTCTTCTAATCCAATCAGCATTCCTAGTCTCTCCTTGAAGACCTTCACTGATGTAGAACTCAATATTTCTGTGTTATAGCTGACCACACTTTTATACTGGTCTATTTGTTAGGAAGCTTTTACTAATCTCACCAAAGTCTCCAGTGTAGCAAGTTGGGGATAGGGACATGATGGAGACTGCTGACTCCTCTCCTGTCACCTTCTTCCCAGAGTTTTTTTCCTTCAGCAATCTGCAGTGGGGTTGGCATCTTCTATCTTCTTTCCTGAAGCTGGAAGCCAGAAGTTTCCTGAAGTGAATGCAAGGCTTAAAGAGACTGAAGATACTCCTGAAAAGGCTGAAGAAAAGTCTCATGCAGGCATAGGGCATTTATCTCCAACAATGAGGAGAGTCCCTTACCTATGGGCTTTGGGACTTGGGTTATAATGTACTTAGAAAGAGACAAAATCAGTCTCTGAGCAATCACTTTCCCATTGTTCCTATATGCTGTCTTCTGGGATCAAGCAGAAAAAAATCTAATCCCTCTTCTTTTTTTTTTTTTTTGGATGCAATCAGGTTTAAGTGACTTGGCCAGGGTCATGCAGTTACTAAGTGTCAAGTGTCTGAGCCTAGATTAGAACTCAGGTCTTCCAGATTCCAGGGCTGGTGGTCTATCCATTGTCCCACCTAGCTGCCCCTTTCTTCTTTTCTATATAAGCTTTTCAAATACTTGAAAACTCCCAGCATACTTCACTCTCTTTTCTAGGCTTTAACAACTGATTCTCTGGGACATGCACAACGAGATACATTTTTAAGTTTATCTTGCATCATTAACATTTTCCAGGGGGTATTCCCAAGATGGTGAAGAAAAGTCAATGACTCAACTGAGCTCTCCCCAAAACCCCTCCAGACACCTTTAAATAATTCCACAAAACAATTCCTGGAGCAGCAGAACTCACAAAAGGATGGAGTGAAATAATTTTTATAGTCAAAGAAAACTTAGAAGGTTGGCAGGAAAGGTCTGTCACACCTGAGTGGGAGTAGAACACAATCCAGCACAAGCCTCACCAGCGCAGACCCAACCCCAGAAAACCAGGAGCAGGCCTTGGAAACTAATGAATCAGCAGAGCCAGCAGCTACTTCTGAAGCTCTCAGCCCATAGATGGTAAAGGGGTGAAAATAACTCGTCAGAAAGAGATTACAGGCACTGGGGCAGGACTCTCTTGCTTTGCCCATACTCAGATCTGGGTAGCAATCTTGAGTGGCAAGGAGGAAAAAAGCATATTAGAGCTTGCAGAAGCAGTGGAGGAGGGACCCTCCTCATAGTTCCAGGGCAGAAAAGGGTGCTTTGTGGTCACAAAAAGACCAGAGCATAAGCCAGGAGAGTAGTAAACACACCTCTCATATCATACCACCTTGGAAAAACTGAAAATTCAAAAGTTCCTAGAAGTATCTCTGAAAGCAGCTACAAAAAACCCTCTGAAGCTTGGGACAGTGCACCCTCCACCCTGTAAGTACAACCATCCTTTAACTAAGAGCTAAAAGTCAAGAAATAGGCTGGGAAATGAGAAAATAAGAGAAAAGAATTTCTGACTATAAAAATTTACTATGGTGACTAGGAAGATCAAAACATAAACTCAAAAGAAGATAACAAAGTCAAAGTTCCTATATTCAAAGTCTCTAAGAAAAATATGAATTGATCTCAGGTCATAAAAGAGCTCAGAAAGGATTTTGAAAATTAAGTAAGAGAGGTAGAGGAAAAAATGGGAAGAGATATGAGAGTGATGCAAGAAAATCATGAAAAATGAGTCAATAGTTCAGTAAAGGAGACATAAAAAAATACTAAAGAAAATGACTTCTTAAAAAACAGACTAGGCCAAATGGTAGAAGAGGCACAAAAAGCCAATAAGGAGAAGAATGCCTTAAAAAGCAGAATTGGACAAATGGAAAAAGAGGCACAAAAATTCACTGAAGAAAATAATCTCCTTAAAAATTAGAATTGGTCAAATGGAAAAGAAGGTACAAAAGGTCACTGAAGAAAATAATTCCTTAAAAAATTTTTTTCCTTTTCACTTCAGTTTAGACAATCAGCCAAATAATAAATCAAGCCAATTTGTGGGTTTTTTTTTTTTTTTACTGATTTCCAAAATTATAGATTTTATTTAGATTTTCCAAAATTTATTTTCAGAACTTCCTCAAGAGCCAGTTCATGCTGCCTCCAGTGTATCACTGAGAGTAAACCTCTCCAGTTCATTCAGGAGGCTAAGTAAGGGAGCTACAGATGGAGAATGGAAAGGTCTACTCAGTATACAGAAAATGTTGTGAGTACCATGCAGTCAATGGATGAGGTTGAAATCAGAGTCTGGGTTGTCATGCCAAAACAAAGGAGACAAGCAAGGTGTGGAATCAAAATAAATAAGCTATAGTCAATATCTGCAGATTCCAGTGAGTATAGAAGCACATTGGCAGGAGAGACCAAAGCAAGGCTTGACATTTTTTGCCCTCAAAGATCACATGTTTTACATGATTAGTGGAAATCAAGGTTCCACACAAAAAGTCTGGAGTCAAAGGGGGAGGAGCTAGAAAGTAAGACAGAATCCACCAACCAAAAGGATGAATAATAGTGGTCTTGACTTTTGTCTTGACACTGGACTTGGATGACTCTGGCAGAGAGACTGAGACTGAGAACTTTATGCAACTCTGCCTCACTTAAGTCCAATTAACGAACAAGTCAGGATATGACCCTGTGATGTCATTGATCCACTTCAAAAATGAAGGATCAATAACAACAACAACCAGGAGTGTGTGTGTGTGTGTGTGTGTGTGTGTGTGTGTGTGTGTGTGTGTGAAGGGGAGGCGTTTGAAGGTAAATTGGAAATAAGATGATTAATGTCAATCAATCAACTCTCAAGAAAGATTTTCATCTTTCTTCAAACTTGACCTAGGTAGCTTTTGGCACCAATGATCACCCTCTCTTCTTTCTAGGTTCTCAGGACACTACTCTCCCGGTTCTCCTTCTACATATCAGACTGCTCCTTCTCAGTCTCCTTTGCTGGATCTTTATCCCAGGTTACACTCGCTAACTATGCATGTCCCATGAAGTTCTGTCCTGGGCTCTCTTCTCTTTTCCCTCTATACTACTTCACTTGGTGATCTTCTTAGCTCCCCTGGATTTAATTACCATCGCTATGCTCATGATTCTTAAATCTGCTTATCCTGTCCTAACCTCTCTGCTGACAGTCTCACTTCTCCAACTGCCTTTCTTATATCTCAAACTGGATATCCTGTAGATATTTTAAATTCAACAAGTCCAAAATTGAACTTGTTATCTTTTCCTCTAAACTCTCTTGACTACCAAACTTTCCTGTTACCATTGAGGATACTATCTTCCTTCTAGTCATGCAGGCTCATAATCTGGGAGTCATCCTTGACTCTCTCTCTCTATCACCCTCCATATCTAATCTAGAGTCAAGGTCTGTCAACTTCACCTTTGCAACGTCTCTCAAAAATGCCCCCTTCTCTCCTCTGACACTGCCACTACTCTGTTACAGGTCCTTATGACCTCATTTGAACTATTGTAATAACCTGTTGCTGGGTCTGCCTGCCTCAAGTCTCTCCCTACTCCAGTCCATCCCCTACTGGGCCATCAAAGTGATTTTCCTATATAAGATATTGGAGTTTGGAGAGACCTTACAGATCATCTATGTCAATCCCCTCATTTTACAAATGAAGAAAGGAACAAATAGACACAAACACAGGGCTAAAATATCCAGACAACATTTTTCAACCTGTGTTGAACCTACCTTTTCCTTTGGTTTAATAAATATTTTTGAAGCTCAGTTACTTCTTCAAAGACTAAACTGATTCTGGTGTCTCAGATACCTGGGAATACTCCATTTGAATGGACCTACAGAGTATCATATGTCATGCCATGATGTGAACTAGTCCATCAGGACAACCAGTGGGAAAAATAGAAGTTTGACTTGGCTCTAAGGCAGCATGCATTCACAGTTCAGTAGCTTTCAGAAATTTCAGTGCTGGGTGTGTTTGTTATGGAGACTTACTGTATTGAAAATGTGTGAGAACATAGGGCTATTCTAGTCCATGGAAAAGCTGGCAAAGTGACAGCCCAGAAGTCTTTTGCAAGCACTACATACTTCAGGCATGCAAACAAAACAAGGTATTATCTAGGAGTCCTAATACCACTTTTTACTTGAACTTATTCCTAAGATTTGACAAGAAATATTGCAAAAACTATAGATATGATTCTACATATGAGTATAGATTGTGAGTATAGAAGGGTATAGAACAGTTAAAAACTACTTAAACAAAACTTTATCCTACTGATGCCAAGATGCCAAGGTAGATTCCCTACTACCACCACCACCACCTTGGCTGCCATGAGCACATAACTGCTAAAGCATATATCCTGCATCGGCAAGCCTGAGCTTGAATTGGAGCTGCCTCTTTTACATTTGTTCTTTCCTGATCTTGGGTGAATGAGCTCCTATCTGAAATGAATGTGTTCAGGCTTAGAAGTGACCTTGTGAATTCAAGATGTCCTAAATTTCTGAGTTGAAGCTGAATGGAAGTTAGAGAGGTGTTCCCAGTAACACTCCAGTCTTCTTGGTGAAAATGGCCACTAGTAGAATTTTGCACAGTGCAGAGCCAAGGTGAAACAAAAAATGTCTAATCAGCAGTTCTGAAAACTTCTTAAAGTTATGATGAGACTTAATCAGTCTCTCAATGAACAAATTATGGAATACGAATGTAACGGAATACTACTGCACCATAAGAAAGTGTAAAAAGGACAGTTTCAGAAAAACCTGTAAAAACTTGTATGAATTGATGCAGAATGAAGTGAGAAGAATCAGGAGAACAATGTATTCAATAACAACTACGTTACAAAGACAAATAATTTTGAAACTGATCAACACAATGACTAACAGTGATTGAAGAGGATCAGTGATGAGTATGCTTTGAGAGAGGGTGGACTCAGTATGAAGAGTAAGATAGATATATGGGTGTGTGTGTGCGTGTATGGACATGGCCAATGTGGGAAATTGTTTTGCTGAACTATGTACGTTTGTTGCAAAAATTTTGGTTTTGTTTTTTAAATTCAGAGGTAGATTGGGAGGAAAACAGGATAGACTTTGTTAATTTAAAAAAACGTATTTTTTTTTTAAGTATCAGCATCCCAGGAGATTGCAACTATAATCGCAAGTTGTTACAGAAAAGTTTTGTTTTCGTCAAATGTAGGCTTGTGATTGTACTACATTTAGCATTCCTTTTGTGTCAGAAATAACCTGTCCTATATCTGATTCATACAACATACTGCAGATGTTTCTACCCCCCACTTTTGGGGATATTCTACATATGTACCATAATTTAATTTTCTTTAAGTAAAATTGTCTCCAGGGTACTAGGGTGGGAGGCTTAATGAACCAAAAAGTGTGATAAGAGGGAAGCTAACCATTCTCATTAGAGACCAGGCTCCTTCCTCCCTCCTTTCCTTACCCTATTCCACTTCCTCCACCCCTCACTCCCCCTGCCACTGAACACAGTCAAAAGCAATGCCTGGATCCTCCCAGTCAACAAAGGAATGGCACTGTAACCCACTCCCTGTGGTCTCAGCAGTGGTTCCTCAATGTTCAGACATATAACAAAAGGAAATTCACAGTCGGACACGTGGAAGCCAAATTAAGCGAAATGCAACATTACGCTGAGAGTAAAAGAAAACAATTCATAGTTAATTTTAAAATTTGGAGACAGGGCTAATTCTAGATATTTTCCTTTATCTGGGGCAGGCCTAGTGATTCTTATTCATAACCCCGCTCCCTTCCCTTACTCTCCTTGCTAGCCGAAGTCACCCCTTAGCTAGTAATAATAGCTAGAGTAGCACCTCTCAACCTTTCTCAGTCTATAGTTCTATAGACGCGAAGGTGATGGCTAAGATGAGGAGTAGAAAAGAGGTTAATTCTTCCTGCCAGGTATTTACTCATTCAGCTATCTTCCCATTCATATCTCACAGGAATTTAATATATACTTATTGACAAATCTCCCAAAGAAAAAAAGAAAGGGGAAGAGAAAGGAAAGCAGACAGAAAAGTCGAAAAATAAGTGTTTACTAAGAAGTGAAAATGAAAATATTGGAGAAGTAATGTGGCTTAGTAGGAGTGTGGGAGTCTGGACATCTGTGTTTAAATTTTGCCTCAGATACCTACTAGCTGCATGACCCTGGGCAAGTCATTTAATTTCTCAGAGGCTGAATCTCCTCATCAACAAAATCAGAGTAATATTTTAATACTTGTACTATCTATACCACTGGGTTGTTGTGAGGAAAGCATTTTTTCAAACCTTAAAGCAGCATATAATTGTGTGTTATTGTTACTATTATTATCTCCACCTATGAGTTTATTGTTCTGGGGAACCCCAGTGTGGAAATTCTCATTATCAGTACAGATCAGCCACTCCTCTAATTTGTAGGTTTAGAGAGTTGGCTACATCACCGAAAAGTTAAGCAATGGTCACCAGTTACTTTGTGTGAGAAGTCAAACTTGAATTCAGGGCATGCTGACTCCAATGCCAGCTTTCCATTCATTCAGTTGCTGTGCCTGTAATGTGTGGGCGTGCGTGCGTGCGTGTGTGTGTGTGTGTGTGTGTGTATACACGTACAAGACAAGTTGCAAAGCAGAGGCTGGTCTGCTTTTGTAGAGGACCTTTCCTACACCTTTGAAATTACAGACGTGGTTGTAAACATACATACATATATATTATATATAATATATACACATATGGCTATACAAAAACAAAATATACACATGAAGCACAAAATTATAGTCATGATGAACCTTTGGTCAATTAGTTTAACTCTAATTTTTAAAAATTTAATTAAAATGTTTTCAGATCTACATTTTCTCTAATCTCAATTAAGAAAGCTAGAAAAACAAAACCCTTGTTATAAATATGTATAGTTAAGCAAAACAAATTCCCACACAATCCATGTCAAGAAAGCAAACAAGCAAGCAATATTTGTATTCTGAGTTTATCACCTCTCTCTAGGGTAGTTAACCCCCTAATTTACTAGTTCAGCATGAATGTATGAATGAAGGGAAAATTCACATCTTAACAGGTTGCTGTTGAACAGGTTTGCTTATATATTTCAGTCATGGAAAGCTCACCAGGCAAGCCACGCTACTCCCTCTTAAAGCACTCTGGTCAGAGCCCTTTCAGAATGGAGTATTGGAAGAGTGATAAACAAAAGAAGTAACTAGAGAGGAGACTGGGGAAAGATTGGTGCCTTTAAAACCAAAGATGGTGAGAATAACCAACAGAAGGGCTCTTAGTATCAGAAGCAGCAGAGAAGTCACCAAGGATGAGGCCTGAAGAAAAAAAATCATTGGAGTTGTCAATTAGGAGGTCATTGGTCCAGTCTAAGAGTCGGTTCAGTAGAGTGGTGGGGGCTGAAGCCTCATAGTAGGGGATTGAAGAGGGAATGAGTATGGGGGAAATAAAAACACTAACATAGATGACTTTTCTAAGAAGTTTATGGGAGGAGAATTATGGGACGCTAATGAGGTAGAAGACTCAAGGTAAGGACCAGAGGATATTTATAGGTTGATGAGAAGGAGCAACAGGAAAGGGGGAAATACATGAGAGAGAGAGAGAGTGGATGATTATTGTAGCAAGGTCCTGGAGGCGGCAGGAGAAAACAGCTGTACCGTGATGAAAAGAGCACTCACTGACAGACTTTGGAGCCAGAGGACCCAAGTTTAAATTTTGGATTTATTACTTACCACCCATAATGGTATTTAATGGCCTAGAGCTGTGATTTTATCAGGCCAGATTTGTATTCCCTCTGTAATTTATAGTCTCACTGAATGTCTAGGGGTCCCTGAAGGTTTATGGTTACAACACTGGTATGTCTCAGTGGCAGGACTCAAACCTATCTCTTTTTGAGTCCAAGGCTAACCTTCTCTACAGAAGAATATACAAAGATACATACATAATAAAAATACATACATAAAGTATATGCTGGGAAATGCATACCTATTTCTTCAAGACAACCAAAGATATAGAACCAACTGGAAAACCTCCTAGGTTGACAATAATAGCTGAAGAAAAAGAAATAATCAGTGAAGTAGGAATAAAGCTTTGAAAAGCTAAAAGCACTTGTGGTAAGTAGCAATTGTACAATGAAAGGGTTAGACTAATTGGCCTCTGAGGTCCCTTCTAGGACTAACTGATCCTATGAGCATAAAGCTTGATGAAAGATTTAGAGGTGAATTCATTCAGTTACTGGCTCTGTTTTATTCCTTCTTAAGGTGAAGAAGTGATAGCATCCCACAGGCTAGTGGAAAATTATCTGACTAACCTCTGGAATCAGTTGTGACCTTGACTTGATCAATAATATTAAATGTCTCTCCAATTCATGCCCCATCTAGGTGCCAAATTCCCAAGCACAGATCTGACCAAGGTATCCCCTTCTTCAGAAGGTTCTAGTTGCCTTTAAGATTAAATACAAATTCTTCTGTTTTGCATTTAAAGCTCTTTAAAATCCGGATCCAGACTACATGTCTTTCACACCTTTGATTTTTAAGCTACTTTGCACTACTTGGATATCCAAGACTGATGTGGGGTGGACATTAAAAGGGTTTCCATCATGAATATTGAAAACCCTGACAAAGATAAGATATAGAACAGAAAGGAACAGAAATATAGTCAGGTTTCTATCTTAGAACCTGATCACTGAGGAAATGAAGAGGTTGGTAGATAATAACAAACCCAACTATTCCCCCTACATTGCTATTTCTCTTCTTTAAATTTCTAAAGCACTTAGAGCCTATACCCCCAAAATGAGCATTTTTACATACCAAACCACAGAATATTAAAACTCTGAGAAGCCACGTAATCACGTAATTCAGCTCCCTCACTTCACAGATGAAGAAACTGAGGCCTAGAGTAGTGAAGGTAGTTGTCTTTAGTCACACAGAAAATGAAAGGGCTAGGAGTCCAACATTCTTTTGACTCCAGATATTTTCTCCTATATCAATTTGAATCAATTCAATAGACATTCATTGATCAGTGGCAAAGGGCAAGGCAAATCATCCCACCTTCTGGAAATTGATTCTTAGTTTTAAAACTCCTACACAAAAGTCTTATTCATAACATCATGTATGAGCTAGTAAAAAAATAAAGTAAACCCAAATTTCGATTGTTGCATTCTTGTCACATAATGTTTGATTATCTAGAGTCACAAATCATTGTCTCTGTATTTAGTAGCCGCCTAATTCATAGGATCCTATACAGACAGTACAAGGAGGCACCTTAAGAGATCATCGAATTTGACCAGAAGCCCAGAGAGGAAGTGATTTTGTTACGATTATAGCCTGACTCATACTAGCTCATATCTTCTAACTCCAAATCAGTGTAATCCTAACCACACCATGCTGCCTTATCTTGTAATGTTGTCTAATCGTTTGTATGTGTATTTAGTTTCTCCTCCAAATAACTATAAAATCTTTTAAGAGCAGAATCCCCTCCTCATGCTAGTACCTAGCATATAAGCATGGATTCCAGGTTTCCATGTATTCTTCAATTCTGTCCTTTTCCCCTTTTCTTTGCTCAGTCAGAGAGGTTGTGATAGCTATCGTTAGGTCTTTTAACTCTTGACAATTTTGCTTTGGACAAATATGGCATTTAACCTCTAGCACAGAGACTCTAATGATGCTCTTCCCCATCTCTGATTTGAGATGCACTTTGAGCTCTTGGGAAACTGCAATTCATAATGCAGAAGTTGACCATCTGGAGAGTTGACAGCATTGGTTGTGGTCTATGAGACACCAAATCCTGGAGAAGTACCTCTTTAGAAAAGTTATTAATACTTCCTTGGTCCACGTGCCAGGATAACCTTTGGCAAGGAAAAAAAACTCTCATGTGCTTGTGGAAAAAGGTCCTCTTTCTCCTTCCTTCTTCTTGTTTCCTGTTCCTATCTCTTTGTTAAGAGAAGTACAGCATCAACATATAAATGAACTGTGTATTTCAGGATGTTGTTTGAGGTATGTCATATATGATTGAAAGTAGGTGGGATATGGGAGGGAAGAGATTTTCTTTTCCTCTATCCATTTTTTTATATTTTGTTTAACTCTCCTCTCAGTACTTCCTTAATGACTTTTTTTAATTCAGGTATTCTTAGTGATATCATCCAGCAATATTACTATGAGAACTCTGATCCTGGTACTTCCTGCCTTTAGTATATAGGGCAAGGTCCTGCTAGTTTATCTTCAGGACATAGTGTAGATAGCACTGATGAAGGACACCGAGCACAATGCAGAGTTGGTATGTAGTTCATGTTTCATGCCTAGAAAACAGAAAATCTATCTAAATAGGAATATATAGATATTATTTTTCGAGGCACAGTTATCTGTACAGTTGAAGGAAGTATATAGTGGATGTCATGTGTCTTTGTATTAGATATAAACATCTTCATTGATGTTCTAGCAGAGCAAAAGGCACTGATAAAAATCATAAAAGTGTGTCATGAATATCAAAGAAAGACAGCCAGTCAGTCAATCAAACCAGAATCTCCAATCAATCAAAAAGTATTTATTAAGTGCTTATTAGTATGTGCCAGGCATTGTGCTAGGCACATAAACTGAGTAATGTGGGAATTAAAAACTAAAAACCAAACAAGGTTTATAAGAACATACATATGTATAACATATGTATATAAACAAAATACACTCTAAGTATTATATCAATCTAGGTTGAAGTCAGGGGACCAGGTTTTTATTCTTAGCTCGGGCAATGATACATTATATGATTTGAGGAAAGTTTACTTAACTGTTTTAGGTCTCAATTTCTCCACCTGGAAAAAGGAAATAAAAATAACTGAAAGAATGGGAAACTAGAAAATTCACAAACTTCTTAGAGATAAAAGCAAAAACAGTATTTAACTCGAAATATAAATGATAAGCTTCCATATCACTCCCAAACCCCAAACTACCAGGAAGATTCTGATTTATTCAGCAAATATTAAGTGATGCCTCTTCCTCCCATTATGTAAAGCACCTCTTTTACAAAGAGGTAAAAGATCCCTGTCATCCAGGATTAGTTGCCACTAGTAGCCAATAAACAAATTACTATGACACAAGGCAATGTAAAATAAGATTGAGATGTATTCTTTTGTAAATATTCAAGTAATAAAGGCAAAGATTTTTGCTAATGTTTATGTAAGCAAAGATATATCATTAAAACAAGAGTACTGGTAGCAGAGAGGAGTTCATGGCTTCTCAGCGGCTGGCTGACAAACAGCTTCCCTGTGCAGCCCTATCTGGTTGGGAAAACTGGAAAGCGGTGTGGCAGAAATGGGAAGATCAACATCTCATATCACACACCCACAATAAGCTCCAAATGGATAAAATATCCTAGATATAAAAGATTGTGTCATACAATTACAGGAGGAAGGAAAAAGACGCTCTTCACAACTATGGATAGATGAATTCATGACCAAATAAGTGACAGAGGTCATGTACAGTAAAATAGAAAATTATAATTACATAAATTGAAGTTTTTACACCATCAAAATCAATGCAGTTCATGTTAGAAGGGAAATAGTTAACTGGGGAAAAAAATCTTTGCAGCAAGTTTATTTGTTAACGGCCTGATTCTAAGATTTAGAAGGAACTGATACAAATACATTAGAAGAGCCATTCCCCAACAGATAAATAGTCTAACAGGCAATTCTAAAAAGAAAAAATCCAGGTTATCAACAATATTAAAAAATGCTTCAAGTCACTAATAATAACTGAATTACAAATTAAACCAGATTTGAGGTTCTACCACCCACTCATAAGATGAACAAAGGAGAAGTAATACGACAACAGTTGTAGTGGGTGTGGGAAGACAGACACACCAAAGCTTTGTTAGTTGAACTATGAAATGGTCCAGTCATTCCAGAAAGCAATTTGCTTTATTGTTTTGTTTTGATTTTTCCCCACTTAATAGTATTTTATTTTTTTCCAATTACATGTAAAGATAGTTTTCAACATTCACTTTTACAAGATTTTGAGTTCCAATTTTTTTCACCCCTTCCCCAAAACAGCATGTAATGATATAGGCTATACATGTACAATCATATTAAACATACTTCCACATTAGTCATGTCATGAAAGAGGAATCAGAACGAAAGGGGAAAACCACAAGAAAGAAAAACAGTTAGTATGCTTTGATGGGCACTCAGACTCCATAGGTCTTTCTCTGGATGTGGGTCCATCATGAGTCCCTTGGAACCCACTGCATTGCTGAGAAGAGCTAAGTTATTGCACAATGTTGCTATTACTGGGTACAATATTCACCTGGTTCTGCTCACTTCATTTGGCATCAGTTCATATACATCTTTCCATGTTTTTCTGAATTCTGCTTGCTCATCATTTCTTACAGAACAATAGTATTCCATTACATTCATACACCACAACCTATTCAACCATTCCTCAATTGATGGGCATCCCCTAATTTCCAATTCTGCAAAACCAGAAAAAGAGCTTCTATATTTTTGTACATGTGGGTCTGGAAAGCAATTTGGAACTATGCCCCTAAAGTTACTCTGTTGTACACTATTTGACTCAGAGATAACATAAAGCATCTATTAAGCCTTAACCATGTACTAATGTACCAATACTAGTCTATACTCCAAAGAGATCAAAGAAACAAGGAAAGGACTTACACATAAAAAGAATGTTCACGACATCCCTTTTCACTATAACAAAGAATTGGAAGCAAAGTGGGTGCCCATTAATTGGGAAATGGCTGAATAAATCATGGAATATAATGGGATTTTATCGTACCATAATAAATGACAAAAGAATTGATTCAGAAAAACCTAGATTTAAAATTGATATAAAAAAGCAAATAGAACAATTTATATAATAACATTGTAAAGAAAAACATCTGTTTTCATCAATTTGTCTATCATCAATTTGTTGGCTAAGCATGACTCCAGAGAGTCAATGGTGAAATATCACATCTACCGCCTGACAAAGAGGTAAGGGACTCGAGGTGCAGACTGAGATATACATTTTCAGGCATGGTCAATACATGGATATGTTTAGATTTACCATGTCTATTTGTTACGAGTACTTGTTTTTATGGAGGTGGGGCAGATGGGGAAGGGAACAGCATTGACAGTAATATCCCCAAAAAAGAAAAGAAATAAAAGAGGATTAGTGTATTTGTTTAAGAATGGAGGAGAGGGAATTTCAGAGGGAGAATAGGACAGCTTTGAAACTAAAGCAGAATTTATTATAGTAGTTTTGAAAAGAAAATCAAGATGAATGTAAGGGAGATGCGAGTTTCATACGCAATCCTTTTTCTGTTCTTTGTATATGGAAATATTAATGCTCATCAATGTTTGCTAAGTTAAAAACAAGAAAAGAGTAAAGGCTTTTTTTTTCTAATGTGATGCCCAGGAGTATGAATCCTGTCCCTCAACTCCATGAGGATTAAAATATCTCCTAAGAATTCTATGAACTGAGAAGGCATTCTCCCAAGGAAACACTAAGACACAGAGGGCTGTACAGAACTTAAAATAAAAAACCATCGCTTTATATCCCATCTTATTAGCTATGTGACCCTGGACAACTCATTTAACTCCTCTGAGCCTCGATTTCTTCATCTACGAAACAGGGACAATGAAAATAATATAATAAAAAATATTATGACCACATTGGTGAAGATCAAATGAGATAACATATAAAATGTTTCGCAAACCTTAAACATAAGTTTTTATTAAAGCAGCAATACTATATTGAACGACCTTGAAACCTAACAAGTATTTATAACATTTCAATAGTGTTCCCCTTTAAATTCACATACATACACACATACCTCCTGTAGACAGTCCTTTCACCTACCTACCTACATATATATGCAAATGTTTATGTATATACACATACATACATACATACACACATACACTCCTAATACATGGGACTTTCATCTACACATACAGAAATACCCACACCTTAGAGATGGATCTTTCACCTACACACACAAGCACACACACCTTATAGGTTAGGACTTTCACCTACACACAAACACACACAAGACACATGAAATGGGACTTTCACCTACACATATACACCTTAGAGATGGGACTTTCACCTATACACACACCTTAATGACTGGACTTTCAACTATGGACATACCCTAGATATGAGACTTTCACCTACACACACACCTTAGAGGTGGGACTTTCACCTACACACACCCCCCTTATAGACGGGACTTTCACCTACACACACACACCTTAGAGGTGGGACTTTCACCTACACAGACACACCTTATAGACGGGACTTTCACCTACACACACCCCCCTTATAGACGGGACTTTCACCTACACACACACCTTAGAGGTGGGACTTTCACCTACACAGACACACCTTATAGACGGGACTTTCACCTACACACACACACCCCTTATAGATGGGACTTTCACCTACACACACACACATACACACCCCCCTTGTAGACGGGACTTTCACCTACACACACACCTTATAGACGGGACTTTCACCTACACACACACACCCCTTATAGATGGGACTTTCACCTACACACACACACCTTAGAGGTGGGACTTTCACCTACACACCCCCCTTATAGACGGGACTTTCACCTACACACACACACACACACACACACACACACACACACACACACATACACACACACCTTATAGACGGGACTTTCACCTACACACACACACATACACACACACCTTATAGACGGGACTTTCACCTACACACACACACACACACACACACACACATCATAGAGACACACACACACACACACACACACACACACACACACACACACACACACACACACACTCTCCGCAGGTACCAGCCCCCGTGCCTAGCGCACACTCCGAGGGTCACCCACAACCTCCCCCGTATCGGGCTTTCACTTCCACAATATCGGGCCCTGGGGGGAGGGGATCAGAGCCCGAAGGGGCGCCTCGCCGACACCTCTCCAGCTGGCCAAGCAGGCCAGCCCGACCCGGCCCAGCCCCGGCGCCCTTCCTCTCCCCGGAGGCTGCAGGCCAGCCGGGCTCAGACGCAGGCCCAGCTCACGAGGAGTCTTTCCGGTCCCGGCTTCCTCCCCAGGACTTTGGGGCGCTCGGTAGCATCAGCACACCACCACCCCCGACGCCCCGCCTCGGGCCTGCGTCCGTGACCCCGCGCTCCAGCACAGGCTGTAAAGCCCGCTCTCTGGAGACGTCTGGAGCGCCCCAATCGCCGAGGCCCAGGCCTGCGTGAGCGGCAGCGGCAGCCACATAGTCAGCGCCGGCGCGCGGGGCGGGCCCTCAGAACGACTCCGTGGCCTTTCCCCATTGGGGCTTGGTTGTGATGGTATCAGTGACCCGAGAAGTCTCGGGGACAGTTTCCGGAAATTAGAGAGAAATTACTTCCAGGGTTGCCCTTAGTAATCATGGCGGATAGCGACGTCTACAATATCAGAAATGCAGGAATTTAAGCCACTGACATTTAGCTCAAGTCCCTGTCTGTAATGTACTGCTTCGCGCGACTGTCGGTGTTTTTGCTCTCGTCCGCTTTCTCTCCAGGTTTCCCTACCCGCCGTCTGCCAGTCTCCAAGATGGCGTCGGCGGCGTCTCTGTGTCGGAGGCTGGTCCCATGGTCCCCCGGTTCCGGCACGGTGGAGGCCCCTGCAGCCGAAGCGGTCGCCAGCACCATGTCCCGGTTGTCTGATCCTCGTGTTCTCCGCGGCCCCGGCCCGCTGGCGTTGCTGCTCCTGCTCCTGCTCGGCCCCAGCTCGGTCCTCGCCATCTCTTTCCACCTCCCCGTCAACTCCCGCAAGTGCCTTCGAGAGGAGATCCACAAGGACCTGCTGGTGACGGGCGAGTACGAGATCACCGACCAGTCTGGGGGCGCCGGCGGCCTGCGGACCCACCTCAAGGTGCGGGGGAGCAGCGGGCCGCGAGCCCGCGAGGGCGCTCCCGCGGTCGGGCACGGACTCGGGCCGCGGTGCAAGGGTTGGGCGGGCCGAGGCCTAGGCCTAGGGACTGGGCCGGGCCGCGGGGATCACCTGGGGCGTGTCAGCGGGGCAGCCCCTCACCCGCTTCCCCTTTCGTGTTAAGGGGAACGGGGGCGCACGACCCCTGCCCGAAAGCCGGAGCTGGAGAACTTTCCGGAAGTGCCCCGGCCCTTGTCCCGCCTCTTCGGGGCCGGGGCCCAGTCTGAGGGCGTCCCCGGGTTTGGGCTCCCGTGGCCTGTCCCTGGTGGTTCAGAGAAGCCCCCTGCCAGGAGGCGCGGCAGGCTCCCCGCCGGCTGGTCACATCCCCAGCAGGGGGTCCCCCTCGCTGCCCGCGGGATCCTGAGAAAACCACTTCTCCTCCATCAGCCTCAGTTTCCTCATCTGTTAAAAAAGGCGGGGTGGGGTGGGGTGGTGGTGGATTAGATTATCTCAGAAATTCCTCCCCGTTTCAGAACTTCCAATTGAGTGCGGTTTAGTCATAGTGGGGACTTCCATATGTTCGGGGGGACTGCCGTACTCGGGGAAAGGAGACGAATACATTCTATTTTTTAGTGTTTGGGGAGGACTTGGGGGAGGGGATGTTCACTTTCTGCATCTCGATGCCTTCCCCTTCCGAACCTGACCCCCCAGGAACAGCAGCCTGTCTTCCCGCTGTTGTCCCCCAGCTGTTGGCTGCCATCTGGTCTCCCATGCTTTGGGTGAGCGTCTGGGGTCAGGGTGGGGGGTGTCTGCCCCCCACCCCAGCTGGTTACCCCCGCTCACACCGAAGAGTGAGGGCAGCTTTGCTGTAGGAGAGGCTCCCACAATGTTACAGGAAGCCCCAAGTCAAGGCAGCAAGCTGGAGTCCAGGTGCACCTCTCATCCAGTGAGCACACTCCACTCCCTATTGTAGCACAGTTATTTTTACACTGTTTTAGTTTCCCGTCTAGATTTCAGATGAAGAGCAAGGATCATATTCATCTGCGTGGCTCCCTCATCATCATCGAAATTCTTTGCACATAGTTGGCACTCGGGATGAAAATGAATGAATCATCACCACCCTCAGTAGCAGTTTTTTGAACTAGAACTAGCTTACTCTGCTTTTTCCTTTCATGATTTCTTTAAAAAAAAACAAAAGGAATAGAACTTCCCTGTGAACAAAGCAAAAAATTCTAGGGCAAGGCAATTATTTTCAGTTGTTTCAAAGGCTTACCACATAGTTTTTCAGAGTTTCTGTAAGACCATGACTTGTGTCTGAGGTCTTGGTACCCAGCCATTGGTGTAAAACTTTTTTATTTGAGTTTATCATGGCACATAAATAAAAGACCCGCTCCCTTTTCTTTGTTCTACCTTTTGTTACAAGTGGTCTTTTCTTCAGTTACTATCCTACCGCAAACTTTTGTCTACTCTAGATGGATCAAGAAAGTGATTGGGGAGAAATTTTAGAGGCTCAGATATGACTCTGTGGGGTTCATATTTCAGTTTTAAAGTGGAAGTTCATGGTTACAGCATCTCATAGACTCAGAAGTTTAAAGCTGAAAGGAACCTTAAAGCCATGTAGATCAGAGTTGTCTGAACATGTGGCCCACAACGCTTAGGACTGTGGCCCATACCAGGCTAATAGTGAGTGGGAAATATTGAACAAAATTAATAAAAACTGTAATAAAGCACAAATAATAGTGTGTTTTAGAACTCTCCGTATGCGCCTGCCAGGGTCCTCACGTGTGGATTCGTGGCCTGTTTCTGTTTGAGTTTGGTGTCGTTGCTCTGGATCAGGATTCACTGGAGAGATGACGAAACTGAAACTCAGGAAGGTTAGCGACTTACCTCAAGTCACATGGCTTCTTAGTGGCAGAGATGGGGGTTTTATATCTGATTCTATGGTTCTGTCAGTACAAGACACCTAAGTAGAACAGTAATAGTGTTTTGGATTTACCTAGTGAGAGAGCGAGAGAGAGAGAGAGAGAGAGAGAGAAAGTAAGTGTGTGTGTGTGTGTGTGTGTGTGTGTGTGTGTCTGTCTGTCTGTCTGTCTGTCTGTCTGTCTGTTTGTCCTTCGTTGCCAAAGAAGACCATGCCATCAGAGAAATAATGTCTGCAGGTCACCAGCCTCACTTCCCCTCCACAGCCATCTGAATCCAGTGACCAGATATTCATCAGGATGACTGCAGATGATCCAGGATGAGGCAGTTGGGGTTAAGTGATTTGCCCTACTCACAGACAGCTAGTGAGTGTCAAGTGTCTGAGATGAGATTGGAACTCAGGTCCTCCTGACCCCTGCACTGGTGCTCTATCCACTTAACCACCTAGCTGCCCTACTTATTATGTCATTACATTTTGAATGAGTCTACTGCTAAACAAAGATGAGATCCCAAGAAATGTAGCTAGTATTTCTCAGCTATACATTGGGGAATGGTAAAATGACAGTTTGTCAAAGGGCATACACCACCAACTCAGTGTCTTTAGGTTTTGTTGTTGGATAGAAAGAGGGCCTGATAAAGGCAAATAGCTCTACAGTGCCATACAACAATAGTCAATAGTAAACATTTATTAAGCACCTACTATGTGCTAGGCACTGCTCTAAGTGCTGAAGATACAAATATTTTTAAAAAGACATCTTATATAATACATCTTATGCAAAGAAGACTCTTAAGGGCAAGGACCATATCCGATCTCTACTTTAAGTAGTAAGATACATCTTAGGAGTGCTTAACTATTTCACAGTAAAATGTTAATAGTATTTTCCCCCTCTTGGTTCAAAACTGAGTGGATAGTCTGAATCTCCTATTCTATTTGAGACAAATTTCTGTGACAGTGGCAGGTAAGGGATACTTTTGACCACAACGAATTCTAAGTATTATCTTTCTGAATTCAGAATCCTAATGTTGTACTGAACAAGGAAAGCTTTGCTCTGGAGACTCCAAGGCTTTCAGTTAATGGAGTCTCCAGTTTTTCTAGGCCTGGGCTACACTACATTGTGTGTCTGTTAAGTGGTGCTACCTAAATTGGAGGTCAAGTAAGTCAGTCCTTACTTCAGCCCTCTTATTTTAGCTACAACCAGATATGCTTCCTCCCATTCATCAGGACAAAAGGGCCTAGCTGTCATGGGCATCTTGTCATCTCCCCTCCTATTCCTGGGGGTTGGAATCCCTTTTACCCTTCTCCCTTACCCCCACAGACTTTTCAGCTCTTGATAAGAAAACAGTAATTAAATATCCCTGCTACTGGAAATGGTGAGACAGTATACCTCACCTTGTATATCTTCCCAACTGCCTAGGTCAAAGATCCGTTGCTTGGCCAGCGCTCCCCAACTTGTGTTGTATCTTTCTAGTAGAATGTAAGTTTGAAGTCAGGAATCATCTATCTCTCTTTTGTATTTATCTCCTTAGTGCCCAGCACTGATTTCAATACTGTAGGAAACTCCTTGAGGAGGAGACTCTCATTGTACCTTCTCTGTGACCTTGGAGCACTAAGGGATTGAGTGACTTGCCCAGGGTCACACAGCCAGTTTTGAGGTCAGCTGTCTACCTGCCTTGTGTTGGATATGGTAGATACTCAGTAAATGCTGATCTAAGCTATAAAATTTACAAAGCATTTCACTTACGTTATTTCATTTTAGGCTTACAGCCGTCCTGTGAAATGAGTACTTCAGGTATTAATCTCCTTATTTTGCAGATGAGGAAACAGACTCAGAGCAGCAAATTGAGTTACTCAGGGTCTGTTCATAAAGCTGTTAGTGGCACAGCTGAAATTCAGACTGAGATCTCATTCCTACTACACCTTAGCTCTTTTTCCACTACAGTATCTGGTCCCATTCTTTTAGACTTATTGTTTGAGTAGCATAAGCCAAGAGCAACAGATAAGTAAGTATATCTGCTGTTGGATTCAGGCAAATGAGTAGCTTTTGATGCCCAAGGCCAGAAACAACTTCTTTGTGACAGAAGAGAGTTGAGTGTTAATTAGACATAAGTTGCAGTTTAGTAACCGATCATCAAACTATAAACAGTCCTTGTCCTTAAGGAGCTTATGTTCTAGCTGAGGAGATGGCGTTTACAGAACTATATGAAAAATAAAAAGGTAGATTTCTTGTAGCAGGAGGAGCTGAGGGCATCAGGAGGTGCTTTACGAAGATATCTCCCAAGCAGAGTTCTGAATAACAAGAGATTCTCAGAATCAGTGGTAAGGTGGGATTACATACTAGGCAGTCTCTAAAGGAAGTGCTTCTTGTTTGGAACAGCACCAAGGCCAGTTTGGCTGGAGCAGAGTGACAGAAAGGGAGTAAGAGTGTAAATTAGGACCAAGTTGGGGAGGGTTTAAACAGAGTCTAATTTTGATCCTGAAGACAGTGAGAGCTACTAGAGTTGATTTAATGGAATAACATGGTCAGATCTGCACCGTAGGAAAATCATTTTGGCATCTGTGTGGAAGGTGAATTGGAGAGGGGAGAGACTTGAGGCTGGGAGACCACTTAGGAGGCTACTGAAATATTATAGGTGAGAGGTCATAGGCTTGTTCTAGGGTGCTGGCTGTGTGAGTAGAGAGAAGGGGACTGATTGAAATGATGTGGGAAGTGTAGACAAGATTTGGCACCTAATTGGTTGATGGAGAGTGAGGGGGAGAATAAGGAACCCGGGGACTTAAGGGTAGGGATTTGGGGACATCATGCTGTTTCTCATATCCTGTTGGGGTCATCATCCTGTATTTCCAACTTTAAAAGATTATGAAAGAAAATAATGTTTGTAAAATGCTTTGTAGACTTTAAGTCCTATATAAATCCACTAAACTTTTTTTAGTCGCCGACTGTGTACCAGGCATTACGTTAGACACTGACTGCAAATTCGAAAGTGAGATAGTCCTTGCCTTCAAGGAGCTCACATTCTGCTACGGACTGCAGGGACGCTGAATTCTTTTGATTTATATCTCATAAAAATTTGTGTTTATGGGTAGTTCTGTTCATCATTTATATTGTGTTAAATGAAGAGCTTCATTGCCAATCAAAGTAAAGAGAATTTTAATTTTTCTATTAGATGAACTTAACAGGATCCAGAGATAATTTACTTTTTTTAAAAAAATTTTAATTTATGGAATAAAACAAACATTTCTATAACATAATATAATTAAAAAAAGATGATTGCAAAAGATAATTTACTTTTTAAAGTGTTTGGATCAAGTTCAAAGGAAGACTGGCTTCTATTCCCACCTCTGATGTATATTAGTCCAACAACTCTGGACAAGTCACTTAACATTTCAGGACCCCCATGCAGCTCTCTAAGACTTTTAAGTTGTAAATCAGGTGTGGCTCTGCATTTCTAGAGGCAGGGGTTTTTTTGTGTATTTCCCATTAATGAAATCATTTGGTCCTGTCCAAAAATGTGTTTTTTATCACAAAATTTTGGCCAGGTGGATACCAGAATCAGTCAAATGACTGCAAGAACTAGAACTGCTTTTGGGTGATATGTACTGGGGAAGCTTCACTGAAAAGTCCTCTATGAAAGACTTTACAAATTGTGTATAAATCATTACTGAGGAACTAAAACTAATGCTAATCCAAATCCCTCGTGAGTTACTTATTTCATTAGTACCTTCTTTAACAGTCTCATTGATCTAATACTTAGAAATAGTTATTTCTCATAAATGCTAATTAATGATGTATTTAATAATGAAATTATCCCTTGTGTTGTTCACATGTGAGACCCTAATAAATAACTGCCAAGTGGCTTATAAGTAGGGAGAGCTAACCAGATGACTGCAAGAGCAGCCCAGGCTTAGATTTTTGATACTCCACCTAAGACCAAACTGAAAGTGTTAATGAGACAGTGTGGCATATGGAAAAACATTTCGCCAAAGGCTTCAAATGCTTTTTTTTTCTTAACTGCAGTTTTCAAACAATTTTTATTTGGAATCAAAACAATTCAACTTACCGTAACAAGTAAATGTCTCCTCCAAGATATTGTCAAGAAAAGGCATGTTTGAAGAAAGGGAACAATTCTTGATTTCAATTCAGAAGCAGAATCATTTATTTTTATTGACATTTTTCCTGAATCCTTTACTTATACTAAATTGTCTTCCCCATCTCCTGCCCTCATATACTAGGGAACTTTAACATACTCGTTTCCCATAAACTACACCATTTCTCTGCTATACACAGAGGTGGTTTCACCCTTGATATTGCTATTTCCTATAGCTATTCTACTTAAATATTCACTAACTGAAATTCCTTCGTTTGATCATAATCTTTTTTCTTTTCATTTTTACCTGAGTTATGACTCCTAACTTTGTCCTCACTGTGACCTACATTTCCTCCACTCCTTTTCATCCCCAGGCCATCATGCTTCACCTGTTTCCTCCCTTCCCTTTCTCAGCTCCTTGGTGGACCAGCTTAGTGTTAAACTGTTCTCTACTATCAAGTCTGCTGCCTTTTTTTCCAGTTGCCAGTAATACATACCTTGCCAAACCCCAACCCTGGATCAGTCCTACCACTTTGCTTCTATTCATGTGCTTCTGAATGGAGCTGGAGGAAATCACAATAATTTTCTTACTCTGTCCACTATAGATTTATGTTATTGCACCTCACATTACTATAGTGAGGCAAATGAGCCCTTCCATTCACCACAGGGTCTTTGATAACCTTTTTTTCCCACACTTTCTATAGTACTTCCTTCCTTTCCTTCGAACTGAGAACCTTGACTCCTATTTCACCAAAAAAAAAAAAATGAGGCTATTTAGTGAGCATAACCCCCTTCTTCCCACTCCCTTACATATCATTCAGAGAATTTCCTCATACTATCTTCTTTCACACTGGTCTCTGATCAAGAGATAGTTCTTGCCAAACCCTCTCTGTGTACATTTGTCCCTGTTATCTCCTGACCTTTCTGACAATTATCTGCACTGTCAACTCCATGCTCTTATTTTCTGACTCTCCCTGTCTACTGGCTCCCTCCCTGCTTCCTGAAAATATGTCCATGCCTCCCCCATTCTTTAAAAGCCCTCACTTGATCATTTATGTCCTCATCACCTCTTGCCTGGATTATTACCCTAGATTTCTGATTGGTCTCTCTGCCTCAGGGCTTTCCAATTCACTATCACTTCCTTTTTTAAAAAATTATCACAATATTCTTTTTTTGTAAATAGTGTTTTATTTTTTCCAGCATTGATTTTTATAAGATTATGAGTTCCAAATTTTTCTCCTTCCCCAAGACAGCAATCTGATATAGGTACATGTACAGTCATGTTAAACATATTTCCACATTAGTCATATTATGACAGAAGAAAGAGAACAAAAGCAAAAAACCACGAAGAAAAAGTGAAAGTGGTATGTTGCATTCTGCATTCAGACTCCATAGTTCTTTTTTCTGAATGTGGAGAGCATTTTCCATCATGACTCTTGGAATTGTCTTGGATCATTGTATTGCTGAGAAGAGCTAAGTCCATCAAAGTTGTCAATATCACTCCCTGTCACTGAATTCCAGTGACTCCTTTTTCCTTCCAGGATCTAACAAACTGTTGGGCTTTTAAGGATTTTTATAACTTGAGTCCTTCTTGCCTTTCTAGTGTTCTTATCCTTTACTTTCCTCCATACATTCTACTGTCTGGTTACCATTCCTCAAAGCATAATATTATTTCCACATGCCACTGTGCTGCATGTCCCTGTTATCTAGAGAACACACCCCCTTGCGTGTGCCAAGTTGTTTATGTGTTGCCTCCCCTATTAGAATATAAGATCCTTGAGGGCCAAGACTAGTTTCTTTTTTCTTGAATTTCTTTGTATCCCCAGGCCTTATCACAGTACCTGGCACGTGGTAAAGCCTTGAATAAATATTTGTTGACTGAAGGGTAGGTGAGATTAAAGGAGAGGGGAGGGAAGGGCCCTTTTACCATAGGCTCCTGGTCATTGGAACTCCTGGGCTTCAGTGTCCTGGGGGCTGAATGGCTTAAAGTAATAAATGACAAGTTTTCTTTTGTCTTTTTACAAACAAGCTTATAAATTTAAATTTAAAAACTAATACTTGTGCTTCCCTTTAAAGAGGTGGTCATTTTAATATTGTTTCTTACTTACTGAATGAGTTAATTAATACTTAATATTAAACTGTGGAGATTGGCTTGTTTCTTTAGCTATGATAGAAAAAAAGACATACTTTACAGTTTGAGTTTGCCACTTTATTTCTTTGTGTTGGCCCTGGAAATCAAGTATGACTTATAGGGAAATTTAATTTAAATTTAAAACATTGTCATTAGTGTGTTAAAGCTTGTTCTTTTTATATGAAGTGCTGACTAGTGGTTAGTCCCAGGGTACAGACTCTGTGTATGCACACACCACATGACTGTTCTGTCAGTGGAGCTCTGTGAAGTCAGCCAGCTGACCAAGAACCAGAACTTGAGCTCTCAAGCTTCTGGGCTGAAGGAGGCTGATGTCATCTTCTTTATCCTGGGTCCCCACCTCATTGTTCAGTGTAACCATGTTCAAATCAAAGGAATGGTTGTTAAGAAAGAATAAGGCTTTGCTTGTGACTGAAAGGGTCATGCTGAAGGTTTTTTACCGTAAATAACTTTGGAACAGAGTAGAGAAAAAAAACAACATTTGATCTGGCTTCACCCCCGCAACAGCATTGTCTGGGTGGCAAATGGTCTTTGTTGCTCTGTTTAAGCTGAGCTGAAGTGACGTATTGTCTATGTTTGGGTATTGTAGCAAATGCTGATTAAAGCTGGGAGAGCTGCTTCTGGCAGTTATCTTACAAGTGCCAGGAAAATTCTATTTCTGGGTTTGAACATGTTTGTTGTATAGAGTGTCTCCTAGCTCTTGATCATATACTAGTTTTAGTAGTATTTCACTTTGTGGTGCAAAAATGAATTATGTTCTCGGGTTAAAAGCGTTTGGTGTAGTCATATACTACTTCTGGCCTATCTGTGCCAAATTTGACTTTCCTTATGGAAGTATACTTATGTGAAAGAATAATTAATGGTGGGAATGTTGACTATAGAGTCAATGTTAAGTATAAATTAATTAAGGTGGGGATATTGGCTCTGGAGTCAGAGGATCTGAGTTCAAATTATAGTTTTGCTACTTAATACCAGTTTGACCTTGGAGGCAAGGCATTTTATCTTCTCCAGACCTTAGTTTTCTTATCCATAAATAACGAGGGTCGATGATCTCTAAATTCTGTTCCAGCTCCAAGTCCTGTGATCCTTGGTGTTAAGAAACAAACCCCTATATTGGATGCTGTGGATGATTTAAAAACAATAATTGAGATTCATTCTGTCTATGCATGGGTGTTACAGAGAAGAAAGAGGTGAAGGAACCACAGAATCTCAGCCCCTGAGAAGCCATCATAAGGGACTTTTATATAGCTCTTTAAGGTTTCCAAAGCACCTTATACATATTATCACAGTAATTCTGTGAGGTGAATACTTGTAGATGTGGTTATCATCACTTTACAAAGGAGAAAACAGGCACAGATACGTGACTTTCCTATGTCTTTCCAGAGCCAGAAAGTGTCAAGAGACAGGACATAAACACGGGTCTTTCCGACTCCAGTACTGTTTCTACCATACCACACTCAGCACAAAGTTCTTTCTACAGTACACTTGACAAGGGGTCATCTGGCTTTTGCTTTAAGGAGGGGGAGTTCCTGCTTCCATTTGTATTTTGCTGGCTCTGATTGTTAGGTTGTTGTTCCCTACATCAAGTTTAAATCGGCCTCCCTGTAGCTTCTGACCATTGCTACTTGCTGTGTCCTCTTTCTTCCACATGACAGCCTTTCATGTTTTTGAAACGACTATCATGAGTCCTTCCATGCTTCTTTCAACAGCCTTCATGACTTGGCCTTGGCCCGTCGTTGTCTTAGCCATTTTCTTTTGACCATTCTTCAGCTTACCAATGTACTTCTTCCAGTGTGGCCTCCAAAATTCAATATTGTTTTAGCTACAGCATGGCCAGAATGAACCCGAGAGGCTGTATTATTGACTTCATTCAGGATGTTTTGGGCAGTGCAGACTAAGATCAGATGAGCCTTTTTGATTGCTGCTCTTGATGCATTTTGAACACCTACCAGATCTTTTTCAGAGATACTGCCTCTTAGTCATGATTCCTTCATCTTACAAATCATTGATAAAATACAAACTTGCATAGGGCCAAGGATCTCAGTCTCTAAGGTACTCTAGTAGAGAACTCCTTACAATTTGACATTAAGCAGTATATGACTTTTCTTTCTGAATGACCATTTAGCCAGATCTGTATCCAACTAACTGTACTATCCTTGAGACTCCATCTCATCCACCAAGATACCATTAGAGCCTTTTAATGCTGTGTAGCTTAAAAAGGTAGATAAATTACTGTTATTGTGTTACCTTGATCTGCCAGTCTAGTATCTTGGCAAAAAGGGTTAGTGTGATATGATGTGTAATTGTCACTTACTTGTCTAAATATATACATTATAGAAATTTTCCAGGCATTGAAATCAAACTCATTGGCTTATAGTTGATTAACTTCATTTTCTTCCCTTTTTTTGAAAATGGAAACATTTGCCCCTTTCCAGTTCTGGTGCCCCTAGTCCTGTTCTCCAGTCTTTGTTTCTTTTTTTTTTCTTATTTTTTGAGTTTTCTATTTTTTAATGTATATTAATTTTATTTATTTTTAGCGTTCTACAATCACTACCATAAAATTTAGATTTTCCCCCCTCCCTCCCCAGTCCTCTCCCTCCTGAAGATGGCATACAATTCTATACAGGATCTACACATACATTCCTATTGAATACATTTTCACTATAGTCATGCTGTGTAGAAGAGTTAAAATGAATGGGAGAAATCATATAACAAACCAAAACATAATACACACACAAAAAAATGATCTGCTACATTCTGTGATTGAATTCCATGGTTCTTTCTCTGGATGTGGAAGGCATTTTGCCTTAGAAGACCATTGGGAATTTTTTTTTTTTTAAGTCCTTGCATTGATATGAAGTTCCAAGTCTACCAGAAAAAACTCTCACACACTGTGGTCGTTGCTGTGCACAAAGTTCTCCTGGTTCTGCTCCTTTCACTCAGCATCAGGTCATATAAATCTTTCCAGGCCTCTCTGAAGTCTTCTTGTTCATCATTTCTTATAGCGCAAAAGTATTCCATTACATTCATATACCGTAATTTATTCAGCCATTCCCAATTGATGGGCATCCCTTTGATTTCCAGTTTTTGGCCACTACTGTTCTCCAGTCTTTCAGAGATCATTCACAATGGTCCACAGTCATATCCACCAGTTCTTCCTGTAGGTTATCTAGGCCAGGTTGCTTGTATGCCTCAAGGTCAGATACATCTCTCTACTAACCTCATCTTTCAACTCCCTATTAGTCCTTTTTCCCCCTACTTCGTTATAATCCAAAGCTGATTTTCCTTTCCAGAGAAAGCAGGCAAAATAAGGACTTTTCCTCTGTTGCCATCATTATCAGTTATCACTCTGAACTCCACACAGCAGTGCTGTCCCTTAATAGAGCCTCTTTTCCCCCAATGTAGCTTTATAAACTCTTTTTTGTTGTACACATAAAATGTGGAAATGAGCTTAAAGAGGTACACTGTATTAGTTTAGAGAACAGACACAGGAATTAAATACCTTTATACCAGAAGTGGTATATCTATCTAAGCAGCATCCTAAGAATAAAAACTAAAGTAGATCTGGATTAGACAGAGGAAGGATGTGACCATTCCTTAAAGATGACTCCAATCATCTTAATCTGGTCACAGTATGTGTAGGAAGAATTGGAATAAGGAGAGCTTGGAGAGAGGGAGATCAATCAAGAGGCAGTTGGAATATCCTAGGCAGGAGATGATTCAGGCTGAAACTAGGGTTGTAGCTGTGGCACTGGGAATAGGGACATAGAGAACAAGAGGGCAGTGTGCAAGGAACCTAGAATACAAGGACAAAAGTAGAACTGTTCCTGCCCTTAAGGAGCTTGTAATCTTTTGGAGATGGAGGGTTCTGTAAGAAAGCTAGTAAGACTGGAAGTTATGAAGAGGAGTAATGTAATACAGGATTGGAAAGGTAGTAGAGGGATAAACAGAAATAGGGAAGCTTGGGGGAAGAGTCGATTTGAAGGGAAAGATTAGTAAGTTTGAGGTGCTGAATACATACATATTCCAGAAAGGAGCTGGAAGTATAACTCTGGATTTCAAATGAGAGATTGGGTCCCAAGGTGGAGATTTGAAAGGCATCAGCCCATAAGTGGTCATTGAAGTTGTGGAAATGAAAAAAATCAGAAAGGGAGAGAGAGTGAGAAGAGTGCCAAGAATGGAACCCTAGAATAGTTAGCTTTTAGAGAATAGAAAAAAATAGTCCACAAGGTAGACAGAAGGCACAGCCAGAGAGGTAAAGAGAATAAGGAGATCACATTGCACAGAGGTCAGGGGAAGAATGGGTTTCAGGAAAGATGGGCATGATCAGCAGGGTCAGGTGCAGTAGAGAGGTCAAAGAGGAGAACTAATAAAAGGCCATCAAATTTGATGAAGTCTTTGGTTATCTAGACCCCCTGCCCCTCCTTTTCACCACTCACTTCTTCAGCCCCTTGCAGTCTGTGTTTGGTTCCCCCCCCCCCCCCCACTAGAACTACTGGCTTAGAGAATATATTGACCTCATTTCATTCTTCATTCTCCTTGACCTCTCTGACGTATTTGATATTATTGACTGCCTCTCAGAGCCTGTGTATAAGAGAATATGCAAAAAATTACAGACTACTTTGTGTAGACTGCATAGCACCACCGACTGATGATAACTCCTCTCCCCCCTCCAAGAAAAAGAAACTGATATCACATAGCATTGTACACTGGGGAAATAACATATCTAAAGATTTCATCACCGATACAGAATTGTAAATTTCTTCATTATCAAGTGAAGCAAAGTAGGAAGGGAGGCTAGCCTGTTCTTAGAATGTGTCAAAAAAAAAAACCCAAACAAACCCTCAAACCTATAAATAGAACTACAAACTACCTTAATGAGCAGTTAAGAGTAGTTCTTTTCAACTTTCTTACAGGTAGGAAGAGTTGGACCTATCACCTCTTCGGACCCTGCATAATTGTGAAAGGGGAGTGATAGGCCTCTGCTTTGTTTCAGCTCAGTCATCTAGCTTTTTCCTGATTTATGAGTATGCGCTTGGTGTGTCCTAGCTAAATTGTAAGCTTCTTGATAGCCTGAACTTTATTTATTTTACAGTTACCTTTTAAGTCAGGAGCTGATGAGAGAGACTGACCCTTTTTGATTCTTAAAGAAAGGACATGAGAGACCCTGTAGGACAATAGAACCTTGCCTGGGGTACCTGGGAGGGATTCATATGCAAAGTATAGCTAATGTAGTTCCCCAGATAGCCTGTTCCCATTCACTTTTTACTCCTTGGTACTGCTCTTGTTTTTTATTACCTTTCATGGGCATTTCAGCATGAATTCAGTGATTACTAGTGGTAGTTAGCTGCACCATCCCAGTATGCAGCAAAAGAGAGTGGCAAAATTAAATAGGGCTGGGCAGCTGTATGGGAAGGTAGCAAGCAGGGCAGTTAGTTATCCAGGCCTATAATAGGACAATATGGAAAACAGGATAAAATATAATGTTTATATAGATTTCTCCCACATTTTGTCCTTTAAATTGAATTACCAGAAAGGAGTTGCTAGAGCTTATCCCCACAGTCCTTAGAAATGCCTTCATGGAGCTACAAAGTCACACCATGGCCTCTGCCTGTAGAACCGCCAATTTAAACAGTTCTCCCTCATCAGACTCTAGTTGAAGATATAGTCCACTGTGTTAAGTATCCTTTAAACAAAAATCTTCATTATAAATTTCTTGATGAGTTTTTAATTTCATGAAATATTTTGCCTGTGCTGATGAATTTGTTTGCTTTCTATCAGAAAATGAAGTCTATGCAATTCATTGTTTCCGTTTTTTTTGCTTAGTTGCCAGGGAACATAGATAATTGCATTGCCTTAGTATCTACTCAGTTGAGGTGCATAGTAATACCCACTCCTGTTTCTTCATATAGATTCTTTTTTTCTGTTTTTTTCTCATGTTTGCTTTTGTTTCTTAAGAACACTTCAAATTTCTTTTATTGTCTATCTTCTTTTCATTGACGATTAGGCTCAGGTTTGCATAGTATGTCATTTTCTATTGCATTTTGGAATACATTATTCCATTCCCTTCTGCAGTCTCTGATGGGTGCCTACTAATCTTATGTTTTTCAAATCTGAGGCAGCTAAGTATTACAGTGAATATATTGCTGGGCCTAGAATCAAAAAGAACTTAGTTCAAATCTGGCTTTCAACACTAACAGTGTCACAACTAGTGACACTGAGCAAGTAAGTTTTTGCCTGCTTGCCTCAGGTTCCTCAACTGTAAAATGAGGAATAATAACCCTACTTTCCAGGGTTGTGAGGATCAAAGGACATGCGTGTAAAATGTTTAGTACAGTATCTGGCATGCTGTGTAAATAAATGCTTCTTTTCTTTCCTCTATACTTCATGATCTTTTCCCCTGATCACTTGCAGAATTTGTTGTCCTTGGACAACAACTATTGTTACCATAGTAAATCTTAGAATTTGAAGTATTGAGTTTTCTTCTGGAGGCAATCAGTATCCTTTCAAATTGAGTTCTTTGTTTTATATATTCAGAAGTCCTCCTCAGTTTTCTTGTATTATATCTTGAATTACGGTGTTTGTGGTTTTTTGGATTATTATGAACATCTGTAATTTCTTTCTATGTATTCTATCTTCAAATCAATGTGTTTTGCTTGTATAGAGATCTTATGTTCTTTTAATGTTACTGCTTTTTTCTGTTTTTCTTTCAGATTGTCCTTTATTTCAATGTATTTGAATTCCCAATCTGTTTTCCACTTCTTTGGAGAGACTGTCCACTGTGGATTCAAATTTTTCTATTCTACTGATTATTTCTGCTTGTGCTACCCATAAATTCTGCCATTTGTTCCCTTGTGACTTCTCAAGATTCTGATTTTTCTCTTCCATGGTTCTTTGCTCTTTTGAGAATCCATAGGGTTCCATGTTTCATTGAGTGTTGTCTGATTTCCTTTGGCTTGCAATATTTGTTTAGAGAGGTTTGTAATTTTGTGGATATTTTAGTATTCATCTTTCCTTCTACTTATAGCATCATCTGTTGATTTATATGCTTCTACTCTATTTTTTTTATATAAATTAATTTACTTTTAGTTTTCAACATTCACTTCCATGAGTTTTAAATTATCTCTGCCTACTTCCTTTTTCCCTTCCTAGGACATATACGTTCTTATTAAGAATATTTTCACATGTTGTACAGAAAAATTAGCGTGAGTGGGAGGAACCATGAGAAAAAAAACAAAGAGAGCAAATAGTATTCTTCAATCTGCATTCAGACTCCATATTTCTTATGCAACAGAGATTAAGTTTTTTTATCTTGAGTATTTTGGAATTGTCTTAGATCCTTACATTGCCGAGAAAGAACTAAGTCTATCAGACTTGGTCATTACACAGTGTGGCCGTAACTGTGTCCTAGTTCTGCTCACTTCTCTCAGCATCAGTTCATGTAAGTCTTCCCAGGTTTTTCTGAAGTCCATCTGCTCATCATTTCTTATAGCACAGTAGTATTCTATTACATTTACATACAACTTGTTCAGCCATTCCTCAATTGATGAGCATCCTCTCAATTTCCAGTTCTTGGCCACCACATAAAGAACTAAATAGAAATATAAATATTTACAAATACTTTTGTACATGTGGGTCCTTTTCCCATTTTTGTGATCTCTTTGGGATAGAGCCCTAGAAGTGGTATTGCTGGGTCAGAGGGTATGCACATTTTTATAGCCCTTTGAGCATCGTTCCAAATTGCTCTCTGGAATGGTTGGACCAGGTCACAACTCCATCACCAATGAATTAGTGTTCCAGTTTTCCCTACATCTTCTCCAACCTTTATCATTTTTACTCTTAAGTTTTTAATAGACACTTGTTCTTCTTGAAATCATCGGTAGTTTTGATATTTTTTCTTGTTACTCACTTTCTGACTCCTCACCCATGAATAGTAGCTTTCCTACCATGGTTACACCCCAGTGCTGTCCTAGTCCTTAGAGGAATTTACTTAACAGTCATCTTAGTCCCTGATCCAGGTAGGTTTGGGTGGGATAGGACTGTACTCGTCTCAGCTGAATTTCATTCCCCTTACTTTCCGGCCTGGTATAACCATCCTCACTAATCTCCTACTCCAGTTCCCTATGTTCTTTAGTTCACTGGCTCAGCTAAGTCTGCCCCAGGCAGAAAGAAAGCATGTTCTCCCCCTTTGATACACATACAGGCGTGTTTGCCGGTATTCCTGAGGTTAGGTAAAGGCGAGGCTTTCTGCTTGTTGTTACAGGACAATGGGGGAAGGCCAAGAATAGGATGTGCTGGCAAAGAACTTAAAGCAGTAGGGAAATCCCTGAGTGTCTCCCAAAACACAATCTCCAGAATTGATTTGTGGGTCTTGCCTTGTTAGACTTCTTGTTGTCTTGTCCTGTGTGTACAGCTATAATTTCTTAATCTTTGTTACATAATTTTGTTTTGGTTTGGTTTTTTTGAGACGTAAGAGGACTGGAGAAAATATCTACTCTTCCTGACGAGGTTCAGGGGTGATGGGGACCCCAAAATACCGACAGTCTGGGTCGTGCAAGCCGTCTTAAAGCCAGAGAAAACAAAGTTTATTAAAGATTCACCAAATTGGATTGCCTCTTAAGGAACCTAAGCATTTCCAGATAGAATCCCAGCTAGACAGAGTCCGAGCTAGATTGAATCTGAGCACCTTCATGGAGGCGAGATGGAACTTAAATACAGAAAAAGAGTATAGGAGGGATCTGGGGGGGTGGTCTGGTAGTCCAGGGTGATGGGAGAAGGGGTTTAGGAAGGGTCTTGAGGAGAAATCCAAAGAGGGTCAAAGGCTGGAGGCTATCAGGAGATATCCAACTAGGGGGCACCTAGGTGGGAGGCAGGTGGGGCAACCAAGAAGTAATAGACCATGGCTACAGATTTGAGTGTGAAAAGCCAGGTTAAGTGAGGAGATTCCAGGAGAGTTCAAGAAAGTTCCCAGAGTCTGAACCCCATCATTCCATCTGGTTGGTCAAGCGACCAACTCTTCTGTAGCTTTCTGCTTTATTCTTAAATGTTTTGTTAGTACTATGTTTAATATGAAAGTATCTGTAGATCCTTTTAGAAGTAAGGGGAAAACAAGTTTAGAATGAGTGAATGGCGAGGGATTGGGGAAGTACCTGAGAGCAGAGCTGAGCTAGAGGAAGCAAAACCCAGAAAACTTTAGAGCTACCTGCAGAACGGGTTGCATAGCAGTTCTTTATGTGTCTCTTCTGTTTGTCTCTTTCATTTTTCCTCTCCAGTCTGTATTTTCACAGTTATTTAGGGTGAGTATTCACATTACAGCACATTCTTGACATCAGCTACAATGCAGGTGGCAGTTGGCACATTTTTTTTGTTTTCTTACCTTTTAAGTTGTGAGCTTTGGTTGACTTTTTTCAGAAGGTGTTATTTTAAAATAAATCTTTGTATCTTTGTATTACTTTCAGGATATGATATGGGATAAGCAGAATGGTTGAAACAAATCTATAGTTTAATATCACTTTCCATCTAAGCAAAGGTTAATATCATGCCTCTATACCTGAAAACTATGTTTTGATTTGTTTTTTTACCAGAAGGATAAATATAGAATCCCTTTGAGGGTATACTATCCATACATAAGAGGCAGAGGGAGAAATTACCTAGAATATTGCTGGATATGTTACCTGAATAGCATTTAAACAGAAAATGTGAAATTATCAAGTTGAACTCGTGAGAAATTGGGTGACCTTAAGTCATCTGTAGTTAGAAGATTTTAATTAAAGAAAATTAAAAACAATCATTTTATCCTATTAGCCTTTGCCAATTCTGGTTAGTCACCAAGCTTGGCCCAGTTTCCTATTCTCTAATTTTAGCTACCTGCTGGTTTGTGTAAAGAGATTGCCAGGGAGGGAGCAGGTCAAGGAATTTTGAGAAGATCTGTGGCTTGATGTCTAAACAGCCTCAAAGTGCCATGTGAGAGATGGAAGAGCCTACTGAATCGAGGGACAGGAAATCTCTAGGACATGTAAAAATTCCAAACCATCCATATCAGTTAGCAGGGTCTCAAAGGTAATGAGTTGTCTGGCTTCATATTTAAAAGTTAGTCATCAGAGATGTGTATGATGCCAGTAGTTTTGTCAGCTTGAGAATGTATAGGGAATATAAAAGTGAAACACCTTTGGGGAATTATGGTCATTAGACACACCATTTCTGGTTAGCAAATTTCTTGCTAATAAAACGCTTGAGTGGAAATAGAGCTACTTTTTGCCTTGAAGTACTTCTTTAAATAAATGTGTGTGTATGTGTTTTCATGACTTGCACAGGTGTATGTATAAGTTGTTTTGGGTTTGTTGTTTTTTTTAAACATCTGTATCACTTCCCAGTTCATTAGCTTCCATGGAACTTCCCTCCAAACAAAAAAAAGAAAAGTTAGACAAAATAAACATACTGACCGTGTCTAACAACATGGGCTCCATTCCATACCCATAGTTACTCATTTGCTGAAAGGAGGGAAGTGTATTGTACTGCCATTTTTCTGGAGTCAGTATTGGTCATGATGTGAAAGAAGAATCAGAAAACTACCAAGAAACAAAAAGGGAGAGAGAAAAGATTTCAGTCTGTATTCAGCCTCCTTTGTAGTTCTGTCTTTGGATGTGGACAGCATTTTCCATCATGAGTCTTTTGGAATTGTCTTACATATTGCATTGCTGAGAAGAGCTAATATCAAAGTTGGTCATCAAACAATATTGTTACTGTGTACAATGTTCTCCTGAGTCTACTTACTTGGCTCAGCATCAGTTCATGTAAGTCTTTCCAGGTTTTTCTGAAATCTACCTGCTCATCATTTCTTATGGAACAGTAGTATTCTGTTACATTCATATACTACAACTTATTCAGGCATTCCCCAATTGCATATTATGTGTTTTAAAAGGGACATTTTGGAGTATTTTAGTAAAGCAGAAAGGGGATGCCTGTGCCAATCTCAGCTCATCTTAACCTTATTTCATTTGGTTCATTTGTCCTAGGTCAGTGACCTGACTTGATGAGATTAAATCTCTGCTTAATTTTTTTCCATTCAATAGCATATCTTTAATGCATGAACCATATTCATTTGCACTTAAATATTGCTTATCACTATTTAATCATTATTACCTTCCTTAAGAACTAAGCTAGTACAACGAGCAAGTCTAAAATATTATCTTTTATACAAATGTACTTTGGGGGAGAAACTGACTTTATTTAAAACTTTGGGTCTTAGCTGCTAGCTGCATTCAAACTGGGATTTTTATCTCTGTTCAAAATGTAGAAATCAAATATCCTTATTCACCTTTTAGAATTTTCTTGTTCTTAAGAGCAGAAAGGTGATACCTGGTGAGAACAGCTAGTTTTCGTGGCCCTATGTATATACAGATTCTTAGCTTCTTGAACTTTTCTGTTATTGAAACATTTGATTCTGGGGTGATGGAAGAATGGCATTAGACTGGATCCTGAAGTCTTGCCATTAGGAATTCTGCCCAGGCAACTTTTTGGGTGTTTTGCCCCTACCCCCAATACTTCCAAATTGAAGATCTTTCTGATCAGTCAGTAAGCCTTTAATGAATGAAATAAATCCTGTCCTTAGGAGATTAGAGGGGTAGAGGATATATGTGAAACAGTCAAGGCAGTGATTTCACCTCTCCAAATTGTTAGATGGGTGCTGGTTTCACAACTTTTATCATGTATCCAAGAGTTGGTGATGCAGGCTAACCAGTGTTCTGATCAGTTTACAGATTCCTGACATTTATTGGGCTCTAGGCATGCCTCAGATTATTTTCAGCATTCCTTGGCTATGTGGGTGTTGAAGCATAGAGAACTCGAAAGAGACCTAACAAAATCTTGGTTATTTCCAGTATGGGCTGCCTAGCTTCCCTCGGTGGGAAGGCAGTTTTTAAAAAGCCTTAATAAGAATTTTTTTATGTTTACATTTTTAAAAAAAATTTTGAATGGCAATTTCTCTCCCTCACTCACTTAGAAAGTAAGCAGTATATACTATACAGAGGAAGTTATGCAAAAATTTCCATAATAGGCATGTTGGGAAAAAAAGGAAAGAAAAATAAAGTGGGGGGAAAATGCCTCGATCTGAACTTGGAGTTCAACAGTCTTGATAGAGTTTCTTGAATTAAAATGGACGAGTTTTCTATTTAACAATCTCACTAAATTTATATAGTAGAATCTTGCTTTTAACTTGTGTGCTGTTTGATCCAGTGAATCTTGTTTTGATGATACTTTAAGCATTAATGGTTGAAAAGATGTCTTTAAGGCTCTCCTTGACTAGGAGTTCCATAGTCCAGGCTGTAGACAAACTACCAGATGTTCATAAAGCTTTGGTTACCAGGATGGTTCACATTGCAATAGAGGACTCTCTGCCATTTGTTTATCTATATGCTGGTGGCCCTCAAAACAGTGATTCCCCTAGGACTACTATAGGTTAGGCTAAGAACTCTTATCAGCTAGTTACTATTCTTTAGGGTGAAAGCCAAAATAGAATACATTGCTGTAGCCCTCCCCACCCCACCAAAAAACAAAATCAAATGGACTTTAGAAAGTTTATCTTCTTGAAATGACCACTGTTTCCAGTTTCTTTCTTTGGTCCTATCTCTTTTCCTATTTTCAGTTCTTTCCTCCTGGCAGGTGTGACAGTTACCTCCCCTGGAGGTAAGAATTAATTCCACAGAGAAAATTTAATTATCCTTAAAGTTGTTGGGTTTTAACCTTCTTTTTCATGGGTTATCATTTAATTTTTTATGGAATTTTTTTTTTTTTTTACAGAATGAGTTTAGACCCAACTATTTCTGTAAAAATGAGATTTTTGCGTTAGTACTAAATTTATAGACTTCTAGAATTTCTTCCTCTCCCTTCCCCCATCAATATTGGGTCTCCCTGTCTCTCTTAGGCTTGAAAGTTCAGGGACCATTCTCACTGCTAATTGTCACAGAAGCTTCGACCTACTCTGTATCTGACCTGGGCTACTTCACCCCTCCCTAGGCATCTCAATGGCCCTTACCCCTCAGCCTCATACTAGCACCCACTTCCCCCCATCCCAGAGGCTCCCCCTGTAGAGTCAGACCCAGTGCAAACACCTGATTGGCCCTTGTCCTACTGTAGCTCAGAACTTCAGACTCAAGTAATCCACTTTTCTCAGCCTTCTCTGGTAGCAGGGATTAGACTACAGGTGTGTGCTACCACACCTGACATATTCCTAAAATTTAAGCATGAGGGGAACTCCTCCTCTTCTCCCCACCACCACCCACTTGAAGTCAAGAGTTGTAGGAGTTGTAACTCCCTAGAAAACTCAAGTTTTTTCCCCAGCTTTCCTGCTTCAGGAAGACTCAATCCCAGGGTACCATTCTAAGTCTGAAATAAGTGTCCTATGCAGTGACCTAAATAGGTCACTGAGGGAAGAGAAAGTTCAATAGAGAATTTATTAACTACCTATGAGCTTGACTATGAGCCCTATCTATAGTCTTGGTTGTATTTAATAAATAAAAAAGGAATTAATTTAATCACATAAGACATAAATGTTATATATAGTGTGTGTGTGTGTGTGTGTGTGTGTGTGTGTGTGTGTGTGTGTGTGTGTGTGTGTGTGTGTGTGTGTGTGTGTGTGTGTGTGTGTGTGTGTGTGTGTGTGTTATGGCAACTCTTCAGTGTGGTAGGAAAACCTGTGGGAGAAAACTCAAATTTTGCACGCTGGAATCTACCCAGACTTCTTGCCTCAGTCTAGAGCCTGTTTCTGGGGATGGTTGGATAAACCCTAACAAAGACAAGTGTGAACTACTTTCTTTGGTTATACCTTAGAGATGACAGGGAAGGGTTTCTACTGCCTGTTGTTCCCTTCCAGAACTGTATTTATGATCTACTTTTATTTTCTTTTGCAGATTACAGATTCAGCTGGCCACATCCTATATTCTAAGGAGGATGCAACCAAAGGGAAATTTGCTTTCACCACTGAGGATTATGATATGTTTGAGGCATGTTTTGAGAGCAAGGGTAAGTGACCAAAGAAGGGTCTTCCTAGATGATAGGTGCTTTCCCCACTTTTGATTAGTTGTCAGAAAGGCAGGGAACTCAGGAAGGGCTCTCAGAAGTTAGGCAGAGCGTGAACTTCCTGTGTCCTGGATGGCTATGAAGAGGAAATGAGATCTGAGCATATACTCACGTAAATAGAAGTGAAAGTTAGCCAATTAGGCCTCTTCCCTCACGTGCAGTAACTGGAATTGCTGTGTGAGTCCTGTGACGTAACTTAGGTTATATAGGTAGGCCTGATTTTGGTATAGATATCTGGAAAACAATACATTGACATTGAAGCACAGTTTTTTATCTGTAGTTTGGAACAAGATTTGATACATTTCTTTCATTATGTGATAGAGCCAGGAACTCCTTCTTGGTCTTGGCTATTTCTGGGTATGAGTGCTTCAGTTGAAATTCTTTTACTTACTTGTTACATTTTTGTCTTTTTATTTTTGAATTAACAGACATTCATTTTCTCTTCTCCCCTAATTTTACAGAAAAACAAAACTCTTGTAACAAATATGCATAGTCAGTCAAAACAAATTCCCATAATGTCGGTGTCCAAAAATGTAAGTCGTTCTGCATCTTCAGTCTGTCACCTCTTTGTCAGTAGGTAGGTAGCATAGTTCAGTCCTCTGGAGTCATGGTTGGCTGTGCTGTGCCTTTAAAAATAATCTCTTATTGATAGTTTTTGTTTTCACACCACTTATGTTTCCCAAGATAGATACACTCCCATTCCCTAAGAGCCATCCCATGTGAAAAAAGAAAAAACAGTTCAGCAACACTGACCAGTACATCCCCCAAGGCTTACATTATATAGTAGGCCTTGGTTTTAAGACCGTTTTTTAGCAGCTCATGCCCCCAAATTCATTATACTTTCTGAGACTCAGCTAGGAGAGTGGCCTTTGCGCAGTAAGCAGCACATGCAGCTTCATTAAGCTGGTTAGAGTTCCTGGTAACTCAACCAAGAACTGCTTAGCTTGAAAGCTAGTGGTGATATTAACAGTGGTAGTAGCTTACATTTCTACACACCTTTCCAGATTCAAAGTACATACATCTTATTTAATCTTCATAACAGTTCTATGAGTAGGTATTGTTATTGCTTATTTACAGGTGCAGTAGGAGCTGAACCCCTAAAGAGGCTATAAATACCTTGCTTAAGTCCACACAGCCAGTGAATGGCTGAGCAAGGAGCTGGCTGCCATGCACATTTGGTGCTTTTCACATTGTATCATACTATGAACTGGCTTTTAGGTAAAGAAGTAAAAAACTACAGAACTTTTTTTCTCTAGTGTTAATATTCCATCAGGCCTCATAAGACCCTTGCCTACTAAATATTTTCACTTGCTAGCAACTCAAATGTAACACATTTAAAAATTCTTTATATTCTTTTTTCAAACTGGCTCTTTCCTGACATCCACATTTCTGTCAATGGCACCATCTTTTTCTCAGTCATGATATACTTAAAATATTGAAAGTCATCTTGGTCTCCTTCCCCTTCACTGCATATATCAAATATGTCATCAGTTCTATTAATAATTCCTTCAAAATTTTTTTAATTTTATTTGTTTCTTTCTATTCTCACTTTAACCACTTTAGTCCATGCCCTAATTATTTCATTAGCCTCTTATTACCTTGCTTTAACCCATCCTGCAAACCACTGCCAAATTAATCTTCCTCCAACTACTTTCATCAGCCTCTTCCAACCCTAAATCTTGTGATACTATGATCATATTATTCCCCTGTTTAGAAACTGTTGGTGAGCTCACTGATGCATACAGGATTAAGTTATAGAATTAAAGAATTTTAGACCTGGAAGTCTGCCCTGAGCCTCGAATTTACTATGTTATTTAAGTATTCCACTGGCAGCTCCAGCTAGACTCCTGAAGGATAAGTACTGGGTCTTACATTTATTACATACTTTCTATAGTGCTAGCGTAGTTCTGGGCAGAATTCAGCACTTATTAAGCATTGTGCTAGAAGACAACACAAAAACAAAATGGGATGTATACGAAAAATGAGTTAGAGGAAGAAGAATTTGATGGAAGTTGGAGTTAAGGGTGGAAGGCACTTTTAGAAAGAATACCCATACCCTACAGAAGACCATTTTCACACTTGTTAATATCTGACACCACATAGGCTCAAGTCTATCCTTACAAACTGATACAGTGCTGGAATAGGTTTTTTGAAGTGGAAAACACTGGACTTACTAGGGACTATGTTATCTTGAGTCAGACCTGGCAAAGGGCTGTAGTTAGTTAATGTATGCAGTGGCAAAGTGGAAGATGGTTAGAAGAAACTGTTAGGGAGAGGATATCCTGGGCAATGGACCAGGTGCCTTTATGAGCTGCTTGGATTTCATGAATCTTTCAATGAGGAAGGGGAAATGAAAAAATGCTTTTATATGTCCTGTAGAACCTACAGCAATATAGGGTTGCATTAAAAAGTCCTAAGACATCACCACTTACTGATGAGATTAGGAGTCAGATATTTGGCTTGGCATTGAAAACTTTCTACAGCTCTATCTTAGCTTGCCTAGCTATTATCCAGTGAACCTACTGTTCAAGCCATGTTTGACTGTATTGTCTTCTGAACATGCTGGGGTTATTCCCAGCTTTGGACTGTGTCCACCCTTCCCTCCTTTCATTCCCTTCCTAAACGTTTACTATCTCATCTCCTCCAACTTGAGTGTTGTACCTAATCCTTTCCAAATTCTCTCAATCCTCCCAGATCCTTCTCAAATTCCGACTTCTTCATGAAGTCTTCATTCCCTACATTGTTCCATATTCTCCTTCCTCTGATCTTTTGTAGCATTTATTGTTTATGCTGCTGATTTTGGCATTTAGTTGGTGAGATTCTTGAGTGTAAGTATCTTATCCCTGGCACATAGGTTATCAGTACATATTTATTGAGTTTAACTCCACACTAGTCCTAGTACCAACTCTTGTTTTCAGAGGATATGTTCCTTACAGCTTGGTTGGCTTTCTTGGTATAGTAGAGAGAACTTTTGACTCAAGCAGAGCCTTGATTCGAGCTCGAGGTCTGTAGGTCAGTGAATATAACCTCCTGATTTTACTGATGAGAGAATTGAGGCCTAGAGAGTTTGAGTGACTTGTTCACAATCATTGGCATCCACTCTGATTGTCAAAAGGTAGAGTTAGAATTCGAACTCTGGTCCTTGGACTCCAAACACAGAATTCTTTCCACTCTGCCTGAATGTCACTTGTAAGAGGTGACTTCCCTTGCAGGACTGCTATAAGAAATCAGGTGAGATAATATATGCAGAGCACTTTGTGCTATAGAAATGTGAGTTAGTAATTTGATGCCTGAGCTGCTGGATTTTAAGGTCTCAGATCCTAGAACCTTCCAGTTGCCTTTCCCTTTTCACCTACTTGATGAATGAGGAAAGAATTCCATTTCACCACTCTGGGTCAGAAATGAACTTTTTGTTAATATGAGCATTGTTTTGTTGATCCCTGCCATCATAAATAGACCTCTTCTTTCTGAAGAACAGAGACCTTCCTTTGCAATGACATCATCTCCACCAGATCAGAGATCATAGAGTCATAGATTTCAAGTTGCAAGGGACACTCAAGGCCATGAAGTCCAACCCCCTGATTTTACAAATGCGAAAACTGAGGCTAAGTGATGTGCAAGCTGCTGGTGAGTGTCTGAGACAGGGTTAAACTCAGGTTTTCCTGACTCCATGCTCAGTCTACTACCATCCACTTTGCTACCAGGCTGCCTCTTTGTCCTTGCTTTAAGTTGTTCTAAATTTTAAGGGTTTTAAAGTTATGTGTAAGGAAAGAGAGAGAGATTTCTGTTGCGTTGGTGTTGCGTGATGGAATCTGTGGTCTCTCAATTTAGTGTCTTTATTGACTATGTTGTATCTTATTGGAAACACTTTAAAACTCCTCCCTGGGGGAATTTCTCATTGTAGTTCCTTCAGATGAGTATAATGTATGTTTCTGCCTAAGCCTAATTAATGGTCACCACCAGTTGATTTATCTTCCCACCAAATTCAAGTTGTTTTGACTTTGTGAGCTTTATTTCATATATCCCTGTGTTGGTTTTTTTTTTCCTCTCCCTTGTATCCCTCTACCACCAGCTGCAGTATTTTGTGTCTTTATACACTTACTACTGTTTGCCAGCAGCTTGTTCTCTTTGCTTTCCGGAGTCCCACACAGATCCAGGCTTTGTCTGGAGTGCCTGCGATTTTAAGCAGCGACGGGAATTCTCTACAGCTGAGTAGGGGGAGGGACTGCCTGTTTCCCTCTATTGAAAGGGTGGGGGCAAGGAGAGAGTGGGTGGGTGATTTCCTGGAATGTTAAATATTCCACACAATGAATCCTTTCATTTCGTTTCCAGGAACAGGGCGGACACCTGACCAGCTCGTGATCCTCGACATGAAGCATGGGGTGGAAGCGAAAAATTACGAGGAGGTACGTCCTACAGTGATACCCAGTTAAGTGGCAGCCAACTATGCTACTAGGACTCTGTGACCCACTAAGGCTAGTAGGCTGTGCTTTGCCCAGAATACTGTATTTTTCCCAGCAGTCACATGACAACCAGCTGTTTGTAATCTGATGTCTTACTGATACGGAAAGTTGGTGTAGTAGTCTTGAAAAACATTCCAGGCTTGGTTGTTTTAGCCAAAGAGACTCTGCTGACAGTCCTTTGGAAATGTTGGGGTGATAAAACCCTCATATGCTTGCCATTAATTCTCTTGAGGCAGACTTCAAATGTGCGTAGTTCTAATTTTAAAAGCTGGAATTTGTTTCTGTGTTGAAGTCCAAGGCTGGGAAAAGTGGTTTGGTTTGGCTTTTTGAATGTCAGTAGAGCAGTTTTCTTGGGGGAGTAAATTCAGTACTATTTAATCTTGAACAACAGTACTCTTGAGACACAAAGGACAGAAGTCACTTTTAGTGAAAATAATATTAAGTACTAACAATTAGAAAACTGTGAAAAATTGTAGGAAACTAGTTTGGTGATACATGGCAGTAAGATGCTGACATAAAAGTGTGGTAAAACCACAAACAAGTCATTGCACTTGGGGGCAGAGGTTAGGAGAGAGACCAGTTGCATATAATGAATGAGGCATCACATCATAGAACAAAGGAGCACAGAGATTCATCTCTTCTTATAAGGGCCCAGCTGGAAGACTTTGGAGGTGGCAAAAAGGATTTACTAAAGTAAAAGAGACATGGGGGAACCACAAGGATAGGAGAAATTAATCTCTAATTAAAGAATATGTTTTATTTGACTGAGCAACAGTTTGGTCTGTGGAAAAGAGGGGGAGAACAGGAAATATAAATTATTTTGAAGACTAAGGGAGGATAGTTGTTCAAAACCATTTAAAGAAATCAGGAGGTAAGATAATCTTATTAGAGAAGTCATGAGAGCCTCTGCCATATGAGATTTGTACCTTTGAATCAGACACTGGAAGGGAGATGCTCTGACATGAATGAGGAGTAGAACTGAACAGTTAGTTTTGAAATGGGAAGTAGTCAAGTGGGAATGAGTTCGTTGAGATGTTTCTGCTTTTTTCTGTCCTGGGCCCCAAATAGTTTGTCCTGTTCAAATGAAACCATTCTGAGTTATTTGTCAGCAGTAAATCTGAGCAAATGATCCAGCAGATGCTCCCTGGAGACACTGCAATGCTTGCCCCTGACTACATTCTGATCAATAGAAAAGAACAAATTTTTGTTTTTACTAGATAGTTTAAGAATTAAGAGAAAGATCTCAAGTCTTCACAGTCCCAGAGACAAGGAACTCTATAAAGTGAGGGAGGAATAGGATATTTTCTAGTTAGTAGTGAGTGTCTACGTCCAGATCTTTCTCCTTTTAGTCAGACACTAAGCAGGTATCCTCAAAGACATTTAAACTAGCTGACTATGACACTATGAAGGTACAGTAATTTTTCTGCCTAATCTCTTGTTCTGAATTGTAGCAGCTCCCAAGGAAACACTGCTGGATTTTTATAGCTTAACAAGCAACAGACTCTCTTATCTGGGTTTTTGAGTTACAGTTCAGATTGATCTCTTCTTTCTCTCAGCATGATGGAGAACTATTTTACTAGCATCAAATAATATTTATTAAGTTTCCAGTAAGACTTTTTATGTACCAGTTTCTTTTGTTCTCTAAATTAGAAGACACATGGATGGTACCTTTCTCTAACATTTTGGTGCCTCTGAACCTCTCGGAATTCCCATAAGCTTTGAGCTTTGTTTGTTAATATTGGGGAGAAGAGCTTTGTGTCCTCTGACTCCTAGTTAATCCAGCTGGGGAATCCCTAGTAGAAAGGAAGCCGCCACTCTTCCTTTCCTTACTTCTGCTTTGCATGTCTGGCACATCCTCAGCTTCTCCTCAGCCTGTCTTTACGTACGTGGTTACAACATAGCTCAATGCTTCTGCTTCCCAATTATGAAACTCCTCTGCCCCAAGATGGTATGCCATTATTGGGGCTCTGGAAAATGGGAACTTAGCAGCCACCAGAGTTTGGTCATTATTGTTATTATTAAACAGGGAGTGGTTGTGCTTTATCCCAAAGACTGTGCTTCTGTGTTTTTGCCCAGACCCTGTTGTTCTTTGTTTAGAGACAGCTGTTGCATACAGTCTTTAGAAATAATGGTAGCTCATATGCAGTTTTCCTGTGACATGAGATCAGTAGTATAAGTATTTTTATCTTCATTTTATAGACAAGGGAACTGAGGTTCAGAGAATTTGTGACTTGCCCAGTGTTACACAACTAGTAAGTATTCAAGTCTAGTGTTGAACCTAGATGTATCCTCCTAACAGCCCTGTGAGGTGGGTAATCTCTATTTTATAGATGAGGGAATTAAAATTCAGAGAGGTTAAATGACTTGCCCAGCTGGGGTCACATAACAATTTAAAGATCAGGAATTGAACGCAAGTCCTCCTAACTCTGAAGTCCATGCTTTTCCCACTGCATTATACTGTTACTGCTGTGAGCAAAGCTGTGACAGCGTTTGCCCTTATTGTGTACTAGAATAAAGTGTGAGGCCGTGAAAAGTGGGAGGAATTAACTTTCAGGAACCCACTCAGATCCAGACTCTGTCTGGAGAGTTCATGTGTTCCTGAGATGGCTGATGATAGGTCTTAATGTGGTAGAGAGTATTAGACAAGAAGGTCAGAATCTTGAGTCTGTTATTGCAGTCTGAGAAGGTGATATGTGCTCAGGCTTTTTAGTCTTCTGATACTCTATACATCTCCCCCTCCTTTGAATTCATACCTTAGCACCAGGGTTTGAAGGTCATCCATTGGTCGTCTTTTGCAGTCTACCTGCAAGTCCTTTTAGTCAGTCTCTCCTACGTGGTCAGTTACCTTTTGGGTCTCTAAGAAATGAGATCAGCACAGCTGAGATGAAATATTTAGTCCCCTACCCTAAAAGGTATAAAGCTGCCCAGCTTGATGGTTGTAAGGAGAAAGTGCACTTCTGTCTGAAGAAGGATGGTACTTATGCTTGATTTCTCAAGGTGCTTTTTCAAGGAGAGCATATCCATGTGTCATCTGACTTTGTCATTAGAGTGCCTTGCCTTTTGCTTGATTCATATGAATTAGCATGTTTCTGGTCCTTTATATGTTGGAGCAGGAACTAATCCTGATCAAGTACATTTCTAGGAAAGATAGTCATTCCTTATCAAGAAAGCATTGATTAAAAAAAAAGAATACTTTAATTGCTCTAAATTTTAATTCTTAAACCCTACACACACACACACACACACACACTCACACTCACACTCACACACTCACACACTCTCGCTCTCTCCCTCTTTCTTTCCCCCAATCCTTATGTCTTCTCATGATATTTTTTTTCCAGCAGTTTTAATACTTGTAGCCTGCTTGTGAGCTCCTCAAGAAAATATAATTATAGAACACATAACACAGTTTCTTGGTTTGAGGACTTTCCCCATAGCTCTCTTCCCTAATACTTAGCAGGAAAGGAAGAAGTATTGTTCTAAAACACCAGGACCAAAATCTGATGTTCCAGAAAGTGTCAAATTTCATTTCAGATATGAACACTTGCAGACCTAATTTTGCCAACATTAATTCTTAAGACGCCAGTAGACAGGCCTTTGCTTTGTTTTCCCCAGACACAGGTAAACGTTCATGGATTTTGTCCATAAGAATATTTTGTTCCTGAATTTGTGCAAGTTGTGCTTGTGTGGTTAACACTTATTGCTGTGGTCTGGAATCCATCATAAGAATGTTCTGCCACTTTCAAAAGTCAGTTTCGGACTGATATAATGCTTTCATTAAATCTGGCTTGTTACAAAGAAATTTCTTTCTTAGATCTTGATGCTATATGAGGGGAAAAAACTACATGAAACTCTTCAGTGTAAAATCTAGAGACTTTCAGGCTGTCTTCACACATCCTCTTCAAGAAACTATTTTTTAAGGAATTAACACCTTTCTTTGGTAGAACTACTTTCATATAGATTGTACCGAAAATACAGCATCAGTAGTAATTGAAAAGGCTTTGATTTTGGACAATGAAGAACTCCATTTTTGCTGATTTGGGGGGGAGGCGTTACCTAGATAGACATTTTTCAACAACTAATGAATAACTTCTGTGGGGAGGTGGTTTGGTATAATTATAGGTTCGAGTCACAGTCTGTTTGTCAATCATGTGACCATGGGAGAATTAATATAAATTTCTTCAACACAATGAATTATTGAATTTTGTTGCTGAATGGAATTCTCCATGATATAAATCTTTAGTTTGCTTCAGGGCTTTAACAATCACAACAGTTTATCTTCTGTACTTTGATTCACTATCTTAAAGGCTGTATCTTTGGCTTTAGGTTTCTGTGGTTGCTCTCCCTGCCACAAGTCTCTCCCCACTCCAGTCCATCTTCTCCTCTGTTCTCACAGTGATCTTCTTAAACTGCAGGCCACACACGCAGTCAATAAATTCCAGTGAGGCTCCTTATCCACCTCCAGAATGAAAAATGAAATCCTTTCTTTGGCTTTCAAAGCCATTAACAACCTATACCTTACACTGCTCCACATATTCTGAGATTCAGTGACACTGAATCTCCAAGCCACTCCATCTCCCAAGTTAGTGCATTTTCACTGCCTGTTTCCATACTTAGAATGCTCTCCTACCTCATCTCTGCCTCCTGGCTTCTGTCAAGTTCCAGCTAAAATCCCAAAATCCTGCAAAAGAAGCCTTTCCTGATCCTTCTTGACTGACTAGTTTCTCTTCCAAAATTTTCTTTGGCTTAACATTGTAATGATAGTGAATATACTGTACCAGGTTTTCTCTTGCCTTGCTTTTCCTTTAAAAAAAATACCTTCTTACTTGTGTTTCCTTAGCATATGAGGACATGAATGGTCTTATTGATGTCACACATCCTGCAGAAACAGTTTTCTGTTGTATGAGTCCCTTTACAGTTCTTCAAATGGCATGATGTAATAAAGTGCTTGCAAAGCTGATATAAATGTTAGTTACTGCTATTCATGTGGACTTTAAATAGAAAGTTAGATAAGCTGCTCTCGGGAGGGAGAGCCAAGTGAGAGGTGTAAGTTAAGGGTATGCTAAGATAGTGATAGAGAGGTATTGGATATTAATTCATTCAGAAAGCATTTATTAAGAAATCCTCTCTGTGTCAGGTATCTCTTAGACATTCTAGATTGTGGAGATGCAAAGACAAAAATAAAACAGCTCTTTTCATCTATTGGAGTCAGTCACTGAACATGTAAGTCCCCACTATATGCCAGTGTACTGTGCTAGATGAGAGTAGAGGAGATGTTTTGTTTGAAGTTTTACCTTACTATAGTCAGTAAACTAGGAGATCATTAGTATTATAATTATTTTAATCTGAAAAGGTTGTGCCTTGTCTTGTATTTTAGATAGGAGTGTGTTTTATTCTTCAGAGGTGATTTGGGTACTGTACAGTATCAGTCAGTACTGTATCAGTCAGTCCACTATTCCTTTCTTTCCCAGATCGCCAAAGTGGAGAAGCTAAAACCTCTGGAAGTTGAGCTTCGACGTCTGGAGGACCTTTCCGAATCTATTGTTAATGATTTTGCCTACATGAAGAAGCGAGAAGAAGAGATGCGGGACACTAATGGTCAGTTGTAGTTAGCTTTTCCCCAGGTATTTCCTAGAACTTTCTGTGTTGTTCTTGGACTTAGCAGAACCTCACAAAATTCACTGGACCAGCTAAGGTGAAGTAAAGGAGTTCCCTTCTCACACTTTTATTTGCTACATGTGAACAAGTAGGAATCAAGTAGTAATTTTGCCACTTAGACATTTTAACTCACTTCAAAGTCTTTTTCTTTCTAATTGATATAAACTCATTCATCTAGTTTATTACAAATCAAATTAGTAGTAGTAGAATCAATATGCAATGTTTACTGTATTTGTAAAGATTTTACAGTTTTTTTCTTATTCCTTTCATCATACTATGAAAGAGATTAGTGTGAAGGATAAAAATCTCAGTCGCCATGTAAATCAGGGGTATTTCCACCACAGTCAGTTGGCTGCTCTGTCTGTTCCAGGTACAAGCTAGTGAAGAAAGCTGAATGGTACTTGAGAAATGCCTCTCCACAATCAGGCTGATAAAGAAAATGAAGTGTTCATTCCCTTATACAAAGCAACAGCAACAAAAAACCCCAAAGAGACAGAAACAGAGCTTCACTGGAGGGAAAAGAGACCCGAGGTGAAGGAAGGGGAACTTCACCCATGTCAGTAAGTTAGAGAGGAAAAGAATGGCACGAAAGGGAGGGAAGCAAAAGGGGCAGGTGTACATCGGATTTAAAATGTAATTTTAGGCTCTTCCTAAGGAGGTAACTGGATACTCTGAGGAGGAAGAACCTGTTTATAGTCTAAAGAATGATGTAGTAGAGCCACAAAACTTGTGAAGAAGTCATCCAATACGAGTAAGAAAGATAGAAAAAATTGTGGTGATTGGTTGACTCCTGTCCAGGGATTCTGAGGAAGCTTTTGACCTGATAACGAGAGGTCTGTTGTCTTTCTGGGGCACAGATCCAAGGCATAGCTAAGAATTTTCCAAGACTTATAAAAACCAATGACTAGTATTCACTTCCAGTGATTCACTTGGGCACAAATTATACTGCCAGAAGAGACCTAAAATATGTTGCCAAAGATAATAAAGTCTCGGGCATGGGGGATAGAGGAGCTGGTGATAGGATCACCAAAAAAAGGGGATCAAGAAGCATTTTTAAAAACACATAGACATTAACTGAAAGAGGTTAAAAAAAAACACAAGTAGGACATTTTTTGAAAGTAACATGTTGAATTGACATGCACAAAGAATATATTTACCAAGTGTCATGCAGATCACATCAAAAAAGCTTCATGGTAAAAAATGGATGAAATAGAAAACTACCTAACTTTAATCCATCAGATATGATTCTGTAGAGCATAGTTGCAAGAAAAGAAGAGGAAAAGCAGTTGTAATACATAGAAGTGTACAGGAAACACAAATCCAAGAAGGGAGCCAGTAGGAAAATGCTTGTTCTCAAAAATAATATATAGAGATGCCCAGAGTTTTGGCAGCAAGCAGAAGGAACCAAAAATCCCAATATCAGGTAGGAAATTTGACTTCATAATGGTACCACTGAGATTTTGTGGAATGTTAGAAATATGGTTCTTGGATGGGTTCACCTTATTTGAACAAAACATGATATGTAAAAATGTTAGCACTGTATATTAAAGGGAACATTTGTGAAGTAATTAAGGAAGCGTAGTGGATGGCATTTGGGTGAAGATCAGAGAGCTGAAACACACACAATTTTATCACAATGCACTATGCTGTATATTGCTTGGATAGAAACAGGGACTAGATGAATAGTTCCCAAGCTTGGCACAGAACCATGATAGAGAGCGGTGACAGGAGACTTCAGTTATCGAGACCTCTTAAGGCACTCCCTCTCTACCAAAGACAGGAACCAATGACTTTTTGACTTGCCTTAAAAATAATTTTAAATCTTTAAAAATAATGCCAACAAGGCTAAATTTTATCCTGGATTTGGTTCTCGTTAATTAACAGGGAAGAATTAGTTACTAGGCTGGGAATGATAGGTGAACCTTGAGGAAAAGTGACAGCTATCCTGGGCATAGGTTATCGTGCATCTTAGAATTTAGGAAAGCAGATTTCTAAGCGTTCAGAGAAAAGATAGGGAGGATTCTATTTCTAAAGGGGAAGTCAACCCAGGAAAGATAGGAAACTCAAGAATGAAATTCTGAAGACAAAATGGGAACTAATTCCATTGAGAAGGAAAAATGGAAACTTTCTGAAGTGAGATAGTTGTGAAAGCCCAGAGAGCCTACAACCCAATTTAAAAATATGAACAAAAGGTAGAAGCGAAGAATGTGTAACTGATTGAATATAATATTGTGGTCCAATAAAACTGAAGTTGGGAGGTTCAGAGCTTCAAAATGAACTAAGTCTATGGGGGAAGGATAGGACAGGACAAAGGTTTGAGAATTTTTTAAGCTTTTTAATAGGTCAATGATCAAAGAGGGAATAGGTCCCTGCTCCAGATGAATGGATAATAGTTGAGAACAATTTTTTTGGTTCTGTTTCCCCTGCCAAGTAGAATAGTGTCTGCTTTGGCAACAAAAGTTGCTATCAAGGATTGGCTACCCAAGATAAGAAAAGAGAGAATAAGAAAGCTCTTACCTAACCTTGATGGACTCAGGTCTCCTAATCCAAATCACATCCTCTGATATTGAAAGAACTGCTAAACCGTTGTCTTTAAAGGGATCTTTAAAATCTTTAAAGGGATGTAGAAAATGGGAGTGGACTGGCAGACAGGAGAAGAGCAGATGTTCCAGTTTTCACAAAAGGGAAGAGAACAGGTCCTATAAAGTACAGGCCAGTGAACTTTGAAATTCTAGAATAGATCATTAGTGAACTCCCGAGAAAAAGGTAGTTTATATATAGCCAATTCTGGCTTCACATAGTAGAGTCTACCATTCTGCAGACTTTCCTGCACCTCCCCTCAAAGGGATCCACATGACCCCACCTTCTCCACTTCTCTGAGGTTGTGGAACTAGGATCCCTAGCACTGGGCTGCATCTCCTCAGCGCCTGTCCCCATCTGTCGAATTTATGTAAAGTGAGATCTCTCTCCCTCTCCCCCTCCCCCTCCCTCTCCCTCTCCCCCTCCCTCTCCCCCTCCCCCTCCCTCTCCCTCTCCCCCTCCCTCTCCCTTTCCCTCTCCCTCTCCCTCTCCCTCTCCCTCTCCCTCTCCCCTCCCCCTCCCCCTCCCCCTCTCCTCTCCTCTCCTCTCCTCTCTCTCTCTCATTATATATTACAGAAATACCCAAAAACTCAGCATGATTTCATCAGGAATAAATCATACCACATTAATCTTCATTTACTACGACACAAAAGTGGGAGGGATGGCTAACATGCTAAATGATAACATCCAAAAAAATCTTTACAAGCTAGAACATTGTGCTACATCTGACAGATATGCTTGGGTTCAAAAAAAATGTCACGGGTACAAGATGGGGAAACATCCATAGATGTTTAGATAACAGTTTGTCTGAAAAAGCTCTCTGGGCATGATTAGTGAACTGTGATGGGAGTCATCATTGTGATATGGGAACTAAAAAAGTTAATGCATTCTTGGACTGCATTGAGAGGCATTACTTTCAGGGATAAAGAGGTGATAATCCTCCTAAAGTCAGATTTCCATGATCAGAGTATATCTGGAGTGTTGTATTCAGTCCAGGAAGCCATAGTTTGGGAAAGGCATTGATTAGCTGCAGGATGTCCAGAATGGGCAACTAGATGACAAAGGCCTTGACTCCATGTCATAAAGTGAGAAGTTGGGAAAGCGGGGATGCTTACAGACTGCTAAGGGAAGACATGATAAATGTCTTCAATTATCTGAAAGGCTGTCACGTGGAAGAGAGATTAAACTTGTTCTACTTGACTCCAGGGAGCAGACCAGGAACAATGGGCATTAGGTACAAAGAGGCAAATTTTGGCATGATATCCAGAAACAAAATAGAGCATTCCAGAAATACAGTGGGCTGTATAAAGGGATGGTGAATTCTCTTTCGCTGGAGGTCATCAAGCAAAAATTCTGTGACTGTTTCTGGTGTGTTATAATGGGCCATCTGGGTATCATTGGACAGTGAAGCTAGGTGGCACAGTGGATAGAGCACCAGGCTTGCAATTAGAAAGAGCTGAGTTCAAACACCACCTTGCATAGTAGTTTGTGGCAAGTCACTTAACCTCTCTCTTCCTCAATTTCTTCAGTTGTAAAATAGGGATAATAATACCTACTTCTCAGAGTTGTTGTGAGAAGCAAATGTGATCATATTTGTAAAGTGGCTTGGACATAGTAGCACATCAGTAAGTGTTTTCTTTCCCTGTTCCTGGGTATGGATTGGATTGAGATCCTTCTAACTTAAAAGTTCTATATTTTTGTTTTTTCTTTGTATCCTGAGCACTTTACACAGTGTGTGGCATGTAAGTGCTTAATATGTTTTTTGATTGGTTATTATTATCTCTTTTTATACATTAGCTAACTGAGATTAAGTAATTCACTTAAAATCACGTAATTAGAGATAATAGAATTTAAACTCTTCTTTGAGTCTTCTGCATAGTTTAGCCAACTGAGCTTTTCTACTTCCATTTCCAGAAGGACATGTTTACAGCTTTGTTTTTTATCTTTTAGAGTCAACAAATACCCGGGTCTTGTACTTCAGTATCTTTTCCATGTTTTGCCTTATTGGATTGGCCACCTGGCAAGTGTTCTATCTTCGACGTTTCTTCAAGGCCAAGAAGCTGATTGAATAATGAGGCAATCCTTTCCCACCCTGTCTTGCAGCCAGGAGGACACCACTGGGACGTACCTGGCCTGAGCCACACCACAGACAGCACATTCTATCTGCTGACCCTGGAGTTTTCTTGTCAGAACTGGCCTCTTTTGGGGTGGGAGGAATGGGGAACTGCCTAGACTCCAATATAGGCCAATAAGGGAGACTCTTTTTAACTTGTTGGGTAGTAGGGGGTTGGGCTGGTTTTGCAACATTGGAACTATCATTAAGGCCACCTATGATAAGAAGTAGGTTTCCCAGATGCTGAAGCCAGCATTGCCACTGAGTTTCCTCAGAATGATCTGTTTGAACCCTGTGACTTCTTTCCTTTTCCCACTCACCCGTTGGCTTGGACTTCCAGTCTAGTTCTGTCACCAAGATTTCTATGACCTTGCTACAGAATGACTTGCTGTGTTCTGATTGTCCTGTTTGTTTTCTTCGTTGAGGTTACTTTAGCAGTATGAACATCATATTTTAGCTGGGATGAATTTGGTTGGGTGGCTTCTAGTGGTATAAAAATCCAAGAGCTGAAGGAAAGGTGAAGGATTAGATTCCTGATAGGCCTCAAATTTGGAGCTGTAATACCATAAAAAACTCAGAGCTGAATATAGAACTAAGCTTTATATACTCTGTCTACTAGATTTCTTAATGTAACCTACAGAAGCAAAGTTGAATAACTTTTCTTACCTTAGCTATTTAGTTTCCATATTTTTATGTTACATTTAAGAATTTGGTTCATTGAGGTATAAAATTGTACAACTGGGAGCATCATGAATAAAGTAGGTGCCAATAATACATGGAGGGAATGCAGGGCCAAAAATCAGTGTGAGATTGAAGGGTGAGGAGAGGCCATTGTCAGGTGTGTTTATGTATGTACGTGTAGAGAAGGATGTAGTGACCATGTTCTTATAGTTATGAAAAATCGATACTGTTTTCATTTTGAAATAGAATTTCTCAGTTGATCCAGCATTAGGAGGAATATGCTCTTTATGTAGTCTCTTCCCAAAGTTACACATCTACAAAGCGTTTTTAAATAATTGGGAATTTTGAGGCTTTGTAACTCCTTTGTAGGCTTACTTCATCTTGGCAAACCAATTTCTAATTAAGATTTCTTAAGCAGCAACTGGAAGAACTGTCCCCTCAGTCATGTGATTGATTCTCATTATCATAACGTATGAGAAAGAATTGAGAGACTCCTGAGGTAAGAGGAAGGGGACTTACTTAAAAGGGAAATTGAACAATGTTCAGACTGGATAAAGTGACAACTGTTAAGTGTGTGAGGGCCCTTTGTGTGAATTCCTCTTTTCCGATTTTTGAGAACTAGTGCAGCATCTCCATCTGCTGGTAAAAGCTATTAGTTTCTGCTCCTAGGAATCCCGCAGTGGTAGATAATAGCAGTCTCAGTGTAGCAAAAATCCACAGTAAAAATCGTCATTGATCATCTACCATATTCCACATGGAATTTTCTAGGGCTAAATGTCAGTGTCCAGGAGGAAGAGAAAAAGTACATATCTGTCTGAGGCACCTTCCCCAGAAGTCTGAAGGTGAACTGCTAGCATATGCCACCAAGGGCTCCCTACCAAAGCAAAACGTGACACCAGCTGTTCACTACTGGTCTCTGATTGCAGTATCTTTCCTCCTTGTCTACCATGGTCATCACCGAGGTGACGATGCCATCATTTGACAAAGTGTCTGTCTGTGACAGAAAGGAGAAATCTTCGTTTTATTAACTCTCTCCATCCCCAGTTACTTGAGAACCCTCAATTTGTTTGTGCAATTTGAAATTCTGTTTCATGTTTGTTCCCTTTTTAAACCATGTGGAACTTTCTCCTGAACCTTCTGCTTTTATTCTAAAGCTAATTAATACTCTGCTTGCTTTTATCTAAGAAGAATTAATTTGCTTTGAAAGACTGGTGCTAGACTAAGTCTGCTTAGAAAATAAGAGCATATTGTGTGTTCTCTGCTTTCTCTCTCATGTGTATGTTATCAAAATGACCTCTATAATGTAAATGAGGTGGTAAGGTTTACAGTAAACTTTACTTGTACCATGGTCATAAATTAAATGCAATTCTTGTCATAAAGCTGTTTTCACACAACTTGTTTTATAGGAAAGAAGCATGTGGGATTTGTACAGATTTACCTGTAAGTATTGGATTGGGTATTTTTGTGTAAATTTTCTGAAATAAAGTTTAGGGGAAACCATTGTAGTTGTGTGTTTATGAGTCTAGTTTATATCTTTGCCAGAGTTTATATAGTCTTATTTTTGTGAGATTTCCTCGATTCTCATGGGGCACATATACGTACATACATATATACATACTTACATGGATTTTTAAGGGTGAAAGTATTGCTTTCATTAATTTCAAGCTAGGCTGAGGAAGATACAAGTATAAGTGAGCTACTAAACATTGAATAACAGCGCCACCTGCTGTTAGAATGGATAGATCACCCCCCTCAGGATCTGGAAACAATGCTGCTCTAGGTGTAGTAAAACCACAGTGGGCAGAGCTGTTGAAAAATCATATCTGTATTATTACATATGATATGATGCTATGTTGTGTCACCTGGAAAACTCAGAAGATAGCCTTTAAGCTGAATTTTCCCTTCAGAAAAATTCTTTTCATGTGAATTGTTGCTAGAGGCTTTCTTCTCTCTTCCAATTCCCCAAAAGGTACCCCCAAATTATACCCACACCTGGAGTTTACTTCTGGAATGAGTAGTCTGTGGCAGCTAATGTTAGATTCCCTAGCAAGTGAGATAGTGTATCTTCTTCCCTTATTTGCTATGTAAAGCATTCTTGAAGTCCTTGCCTTAACAATAATCTTGAAATATGCATATTCACTTAATCCTCTTAAGATCAGATAATAAAAGTTATCTTTTATCTAAAAGTTTATCTTTAATAAACTGAGAAAAGTTTGCTGTGAGGTAAATAGTTCCATAGCTGATTATTGTTCTTACATAATGAATAACTCAGTATAGTTATTCCTACTCAGTTTAGTTTCTTCTAGTGTAGGCAAAGATACTTTTCGTGAGGGTGGATATCATTTGCACTTATATTCTCTATTAATCACAGCTAATGCTTCTCAGTTAACAAATTTGATGGGCTGTTCAAACAGAAGGCTAAATAGTAAATAAAGATGTGTCCGTCCCCCCCTCACTCAGCTTTTCTTTGTGAATTTGCAAAGCTAATGGAAGGTAGTTACCAGGCTTTCATCAAGCCTATCTCTGGATTATGTATCTTTAAGCTTTTGACTGTGGGCAAATGCAGTTATTTTACTCCCATCATGAATGAAATCTATATCCCCTTGTTCCTTAATGAGTCTCAACACAGTCCAAACTAAAACTTGGCCCTTAGAAATTTCTGAAATGTAAATTTTCTTCCCTACACCTGCTAAAGCTAAATCACCAAAAGTTGTTCCAATGCCACATCAAACTATTAAGCGAAGTTATACCAAACCCTATGTCCATCATTTACTCTTACCTAGACTGAGATTTTTAGACTTCTACTTAAACTTAGACTTTTAGTTTACACTTTGGTACTGTGTAGTACTGTTTGTTCAGTCATTTCAATTGTGTCTGACTCTTCATGACCTCTGTGTGGGGTTCTCTAAGCAAACATACTAGAGTGGTTCCAGCCCTCCCTCACTCAGAACAAAGTAGTGCAAGTCGTCATTATTTCTCTGATGGCATGGTCGTCTTTGGCAATGAAGGACAAACACACACACACATAGAGTGGTTTGCCATTTCCTTCTCCAGTTCATTTTACAGATGGGGAAACTGAAGCAAACAAGGTTAAGTGACTTGCCCAGGATCACACATCTAGTAAGTGCCTGAGGCTGGATTTGAACTTAGATCCTCCTAACTTCAGGTCCAGTGCTCCATCTACTGCATTACCTAGTATTTAGTATCTTTAGTATTATAGCATGGTCATATCATAGAGAACAATATAAAGAAGTATGGACTGAATGCTAGAGTAGACAGGTAGATATATAGCTAATCAAACAGTCATACCCCAAAACAAGTACCAACTTGGAGGGAGCTTTTTTATAGTGTGCTATCCTTCGCTCTCTTCTGTATATTAACACAATTTTTTAGTGACAAAGACTTTGAATCTATGCTTAGTGAATTTGTTAGGCTGGAATGGCAGGGTGGTTACTTTATGGCAGAATCATGACTCAAAATCATTTAAAACTTGGCAATCATTCCCCCAAGGGAAGAGTTTAAAGTGACTGGGAGGGGTGATGAAGAGAGAATCAGTTTTTCTCACTTTTTTAAAAAGCAAAGTTGGATTCAAATTAGGTTTATTGGTATTTAAAACCAATTATGATTTTTCCACAGTACCATACAACTTCATGAGACCTAGGGGGTCATGTTAACAAGCATTTATTAAACACCTACTATGTGCTAGGCACTGTGCTGTGTGCTGAGGATACAGAGAAAGGCACCCCTTCCCAAAAATAATTGCTGCTCAAGCTCACAGTTCAATGAGGAGGACAACATGCAAAGGATGTACAAGAAAGAATACATACAGTTGGTATAAGTTGGAGATAATCTTTGAGGGAAGGCACTAGCATTAAGGAAGATCAGGAAAGGCTCCTTGCATAATGTGGGATTTTAGGTATATGAAAAAAGCTAGGAGATGGAGATTTGAGTTTCCTGTTCAAGGAGCAGCATGGATGCCAATGTCCCTAGATTGTAGTGGACAGGGAAGGGAAAGGAATAAAATGTAGTAAGATTGGAATGGTAGAAAGGAACTGGTTGTAAAGGACTAAAAGCCAAACAGAATTTTATATTTAATCCGATAGGTAATAGGGAGCCAGTGGAGTTTTGAGTACGGGCATGACAATCTCAGACTTGCACTTTAGGAAGACCACTTTAAACAGCTAAGTGTATGATGAGGTAGAGCCAGGAGATAACCAGAAAGCTATTGCAGTAATCCAGGTGTGAGATGATTAGAATCTGCACCGTTACGGCAGCTGTGTCAATAAAGTGAACATATAAGAACTCTTGGAATAGTAGAATTGACAGGACTTGGCAACAGATTGGATATGGAAGATGGGTGAAGAGTCAAAGATGACACTAGGTCTTGAACCTGTGTGACTGGGAGGATGGTGAGAAGTTTGGAAGAAGGGAGGGTTTGGGGGGGAAAATAAGTTGTTTTGGACATTTCAAGTTTAAGATTCAGATTGAAATGTCCTATAGGTGTTGAAGATATGAGACGGGAGGTCAGGAGAGAGATTTGAGCTGGATAACTACCAGTGGGGCCAACAGCTAGTGACAGTTAGTGTCAGAGCTAAGACTGCAGCTTAAGATTTCTGGTTTGAAATTTAATTTTCCATTATACCATTGTGTGGGATGGCTCAGGTCCCTACATAAATCAATTACTCAGAGGCCTCTCAAAGTGATGACAGAAAGTTGATTTACTAGATTCTCGAGAATCGGGACAATCCTACAGCAGTTCACCTGGAGTAGGAAAGCTGAAGACAAAGAAAAGGCAGTGATTTATACAGACCCTAACACAAGTCCCTCCTCCCCCACTGACCATTATCCTCATTAGCTGAGAATATGATCTTACATTCTAGACACGAAATCTAACCAATCCCCTTTGAAATGAAGACATTGAAGAATTTGGTAAACTTTATCCAATCATTGAGACCCTAATGTACTACACAGTTTTATGTCCTTATATGGAATTATTCTGTTCTAAAAATATAGTAACCTTGAGCCACTCAGTCTTACCTCACCCCTGGGAGAAGAATTCCAATCTGAGAAGTCTTCACTAAACCTATCCCACTCACCATTATTCCATTAATATTCCATTATCTATATAACTGTCCAGATTGGGATATGGGCACTCCCACTATATTCTGTACTTAGACTAGATCTGAAGAACTGTGTTTAGTTCTGGTGGCTACACTTTAAAAAAAAATCAGTAACAGATAATGAGATAATGGAAGTTGAAAGAACTAAGAGATGGTTACCCTAGAGAAGACTTTTAAGGTTGTGATAATCACCTACTAATATTGCAAGTGTTATCATTGACTTGAAGATTCCTAAGACCCCTCTTAGATCTTCAGATTCTGGGGGAAATCTTGATTCTAGAGAACTGATCATGAAACATTCCCCATCTCAAGACATTTACTAGCTGTATGAACCCTGTGTGACTTTCAGAGTTAGGATGTACCTCAAGGGCTTTCTAGTCCAGCAATTACATGAAAAATAATTTCTCAACAAGAAGTCATCTAACCTTTTCTTGAAGACCTGTGATCAGGGGGAAATGATACTCTGAGGCTCTTCATCTTGTTTTCTCCACCTCCCTCCACCAGAGTGATCTAAACATAATACCCAAATGTGACCTGACCAAGGCAGAGTATAAAGAATGATCACTTTATTTCTGGAAGCTATGCCTTTCTTACATAGCCTAGGATCATGTTAGCTTTCTTGACTGCTTTATTGCACTTAATGATTCACACTGAGTTTAAAGGTCCCTGAGTTTAAAGGTTCTTTGATTCTTTTCAGATGAACTACTTTCTAGCCATACCTCCCACATCTTATAAGCATGAAATTGATTTTTTTGAACCCAAGTCAAGCTTTCTACATTCTAGCCTATCAAGATCTTTTTGAATCCTGCCTCTCATCTAGAGAGCAGAACCAGGAATATACACAATGACTGTATAAATGAAATATAACATATAACAATAAGATGAAACTAAAACAACATTATATCAACCAATGTTGGCCCTAGAGAAGAAATGAAGAAATACAGCTCATACCCTTTGTTAAAGAGATGATGATTTCTCGATATGGAATGTTGTATGTATAGTCACACATGTAATATGCCAGTTGGTTTTGCTTAGTTTTTTTTTTCTGTTATAAGAGGAGCATCACTGCAGCAGAAGAAGAAAAGGAAGAATATAGAGGGAAATACCTAGTGAAAATGAGTTATCAACAACTTTTAATAATTCCTTTAACAATCAAGTATTTTTTTAAATTATTTTTTAATGTTTAACAATCACTGCCATACAATTGAGATTTTATCCCCCCCACACCTACCCCCCACTACCCCCTCCCTCCCCATGTCTGCATACAGTTCTGTATAGGTTCTACATATACTTTCCTGTTGAGTACATTTTCACTATAGTCATGCTATGTAGTCGGACTAAAATAAATGGAAGAAATCATATAACAAATCAAAACATGATACACAAAAACATACACATACACAAACATGATCTGCTACATTCTTCGAATGACTTCCATATTTCTTTCTCTGAGTGTGGAAGGCATTTTGCCTTGAGAACCACCATTGGGATTTTTTTTTTTATAAGAAGTTCTTGCGTTATTACAAAATTCCAAGTCTACCAGAAAAAACTCTCGCACACTGTGGTCGTTGCTGTGCACAAAGTTCTCCTGGTTCTGCTCCTTTCACTCAGCATCAGGTCATATAAGTCCTTCCAGGCCTCTCTGAAGTCTTCTTGTTCATCATTTCTTATGGCACAATAGTACTCCATTACCAATCAAGTATTTTTTAAGCATCTACTCTGTATCAGGCAACTGTGCTAATAAGCACTGGGGATACAAGTCCCAAGACTGAAAAGATCTGTATTCACAATGAACTGATATTATAATAAGGGAGACAACATATACAGATACAATATAAAGCTAATAAATATATGCAAGCATGTGTGTGTACATACATATGCACATATATACCCACAAAGTAGTTAAATACTAGGTACTATAGGAGGTAGGGCAATAGTATTTGGGGGACTCAGGAAAGGCTTCATGCAGGAGATGGTGTCTGTGCTGTATCTTTAAGGAAGAAAGGGCTACCATGATGCAGATGTAAGGAGGGAGCGTATTTCAGGCACTGGGGATAACCCAGTTCTTTATCCAGTACTTTTCCTTCTACCCTAAGGCCATGGTATCCAAGCATATGTGTAAGATTACTCAGTTAAAGACTTGAGCTATAAACACATCCAAATTTAAAAATATTTATGCAGGTAGTACTTGGAGTATTTAAGCTATCCACTGCTTTTTATGTAGTAGACGTCTAATAAATGTTTGGTGATCAACTTGACTTTTGTGTATGTGAGTTGTTATTTGAATTGAGTTTACTTTAAAATAATGTTTGTAAGTTGTGACCAAATCATTTATATCTTAGGCAAAATTTATATAAACACACACACATATATATATGTACATGTGTGTGTATATATATATACATATATATATATTTTTTTTTTGCTAAGAAGTTATATGGATAATAGTATTGAAGTGAAAAAGTGTTAACTTAGGAAAAGTACTAGAGCACTGGACCGTGAAATATAGAACCATGCGCATATGGATGTTCTGCATAACATGCAAATAATATACATTTATACCTTTTCTATTCAATGATTGTCATCCTTCCTGCCAGTTCTGCACATCTGGTTCTCAGCTTGCTTATTTGTTTACTTACTAACTGGTTAGATCTGTAATTTGGATTAAAGCTCTATCTTTAGCTGCCAAAATCCTGTCAAAGGGTTCAACATCAGAAATGAAAATGGTTTTATCAATGGAAATAACATTTTAAAAATGTATTACCATCTGCTTTATCACTGTACCCTAAGAATCATGGCTCCTTTCCATTTGACTTGCTGCTGAAACTTCCTATGTGTTGTCTCTCCCTATTAGAATGTGAATTCTTTATAAGCAAGGACTGTATAGTTTTTCTATTGGTATCCCTAGTGATTTGCACATAGTAAGCACTTAATAAATGCTTTTTAATTCCTCCACTCATCTGACTCATATCTTTCCATCTTTCCCATAAGAATAGCATTAGAAATTTATTGCTTTGCTACCACATAGGTAAATCATATTTACAGCATTTGCCTCATCTACCAATGTAGTGACTGTCCACAAAGGAAATACATTTATTCAGGATGGTGTTCTTTTTTTCCTACTTTTGAAAAAAAAAAAATCTTAACAGACTTAAAATAAAATGAGCACTTTCTTATATACAGAACAGAAATTGAATTGTACATGAAAGTACAAATATCTATTATGTACAATTTGCTTTTCTTTTTAAATATATGATGAATTCAACATGTTACTTTCAAAGATGTCCTGCTTATCTCTGGTTCCTTCTGGCTTTGCTTCTGTTCTTGGGTATGTTTCCCTTTTTTTTTTTGATTCCTGCGAAAATTGGATTTAAGTGAGGCAGAGTTGCACGAAGTTGTCAGCCTCACTCTCTCTTCCAGTCATCACAGTCCAGTGACAGCACAGGGAGTCAAAACGGCTGGCAATGGCTCAGGATGCGGTGGATTACCTTGGTGTCTTTGGTGTCTAACCAAGCTCTAACTGCTCCACATCTTTTGCTTCATCTGCCTTAATGGCATTGGAACAAATTGTTCTCATCCACCCAGAGGAAGTCTTCACATGCTTAGGGTACACCCCTCCCCAACTCACCAATGGGTTTGAGAACCCTTGGTTACCCTCAACATAGTTTGGCCTGTCTGCTGAAACAGTTTACTCAGGTGTGGCCGCTGCGCATGCTGCAGCTTCTTGGAGCCACAGGTGAGAGTTAGGTGGAACAGGTGGACACCAAAGATGGAAAGAGCCTCAAAAAGTGTTCAGCAGCCATCACACCAAAGGTATTGGTCCTCCCTGAACACACCCAATGGTATGTTTCCAATACATATTTAAAGAGCCCCTAAAAAAAAGAAGCCCTATCCCCACTTTTCCTCTACTTTCCTATCCTGCATCCTCAAATTGAGAAAAAGAAAAACAAAGCCATTGTAACAAATACTCATAATCAGGCAAAATAAATTCTCACATTGGCTATATCCAAGAAAATGGATTTCTCTTTCTGTGACTTGAGTGTACCACTTATCTGTCAGGAGGTAGGTAGCATGTCTCATCAATAGACTTCTAGAATTGTGGCTGATCATTGCACTGATCAATATTCTTAGGTCTTTCAAAGTTGTTTGCATGATATGTTTTTGAGGAAGCCATGTTGGTTGACTCTCTCAAATAACTTTCTTCTAGATGTTCACTAACTATACCTTTTAATATGTGAAGTTACTGATTTCATCTAGAGGAATAAAAGATTAAGAACATTAAGAGAAATAATGAAAAAAGAGGGATGGAAGAACTTAGATCTCAAATTATACTAAAAAAATAACCATTAAAAGTATTTGGCATTGAATAAAAAAATAGAAAAATTACTACAACAAAGATTGTAGAGAATGGGCATGAAATGAGTTGAATGAACTTTGTCATCTCACCATTTATCATCCTACCCTGGAATGGGGTGGTTCAATCCCTTCTTTGATCCTCCTTTTTTCTTAATACGACTTTTAAAAAAAAGAAGTCCATGCTCTCCCCCCTTCCCGCCCCTTCTTTATCCTTTGCATTAATTAGCTTTGCCTGGCAGCTTTGGCTCATCCTAACCCCTTTTTTACAGGACCTTGATAAATTCTTTTATTCATCTTCTGCTATGTGCATTTATTTTCATCTTCCCTAAATGCACTTGCCTTTATTTTTTAAACATTCTATGGTTATAGATCAATTTCCTGTGCATCTACATTAGTTTCCTTTAGAAAACACAGCTATTTCTATCTAAAGAATTTCATTCTTGACAGCCTGTCATCTTCTGCAGCTGACTTCCCCTGTAGAATTTACTCTTTGGGTTCCTACCTGTCTTCTCTAAATCATTTTAAATCTACTTCCCTAAGATCTAGGATACATTTTAAATCTACTTTCCTAATATCTAGGATACATGTCATATTACCTCTCATCTTCCACTCTTCTTTCCCAAGTGGAGTGGTCATTTCCTTTCCTTGCCTGTTCCCATCACTTCCACCCCAGTCAACCCTTCCTCCTGGCTAGTGAAAATCACATGCAGAATAGAATTTTCCTATTCTTGCCCCTTCACGTAAAAGTTCCACAGGTGGGACTGTTATTATAGTATGATGTTAAAGCAGCTAGCTACGTAGCACAGGGACAGAGCACCGGACTTGGGATTCCAAGACACTTTCCAACAGAGATTCTCCGGAGAAAAGTCCTTGAGCCTCTTAGACTCACCGTAAAATAGGGGAGGAATAATGGTTCCCAACTCATAGGGTTGCCCTTAAGGATCAAAGGAGCTAAGTTATTTATATCCATGTTATGTAAATACTACCTATGAGAAATCATGATTTCAGCCCAACATAAGGAGAAACAACCAACAACTAGCCCAGGGTCTGGCCCGTAACAGACGCTTTAATTAATAAACGCTTGTTGATTTCACCTGTGTTGATTTCGCCTGACTTATCCACACGGGACGGGCTGCGCAGAGGACAAGCAGGGCTGAACTGGAAGCCCGCCGAGGCCAGCGCTGGTCTGGCAACAATGTTACTGCTCACGATACAATTGTTGCTAACAGTATCACTGAAACCAGCAGGAGCTGTCCGACAAGGCGGCAGCCTCGGGGGGCTAAGGTCCCCGTCTCCAGCCTGGGGTCCCCGCGGGGCGGCCGTGGCAGGCAGGGTGACCTCCCAAGGTCCCTCGTGGCCCTACAATAGCTGCAACCCCTTCCCCCGCCCCCACTTTCCCCTGTCCCAAAGTCCCCGGCGCTTCGTCCTCCCGATCGACGCGCTCTCCCAACGCCCAAGGTGCCCTAACATGCCGGCATTCCCTCCACTCCCGCCGCGAGGGCAGGAGGAGAACGACGCTTTCTTCCGCAGGTTAGGAAGGACTACGACAACACCAAACAGGAGGGGAGGCGGCGGGGAAAAGACTCGGGACCGGAAGAGGATACAAGTACTTCCGGGTCAGACGCAGAGAGGGCCAACATGGAACCCTGCGCATCTCGGAGCCTAGCGGAGCCGCTCTGCGGGCGCTGAGACACGGGCATCCGCCGCCGCCGCCGCCGCTCATCCCGGCCGGGCCTTTGCGGGGGCCTCCCTTCCCCGCCCCCTCCCCTCTCCAGGTCCGCGCCCCTCCCCTCCGCTGCCCTGCCGGTCCCGGCGAAGCCGCTTCCGCCATGTCAGTGCTGGGCGAGTACGAGCGACACTGCGACTCCATCAACTCCGACTTCGGGAGCGAGTCCGGCGGCGGCTCCGTGTCCAGCCCCGGCCCCGGCTCGGCCGCCCGCCCGGGTGGCGGCTTCCCGATGGAGCAGGAGGAGTTGCATTACATCCCCATACGCGTCCTGGGCCGGGGAGCCTTCGGGGAGGCCACGCTGTACCGCCGCACCGAGGTAGAGCGCAGCCGGAGCCTGCGAGCCGTGCCCGCGGCCCTGCCCCGCTCCGCCGCCTCCCCGTTCTCCTTCCCCCCTTCCCTCTAGGCGGAGAAGCGGAGGCTCCCCGCCTCTGCAGAATGAAAGGGCTCCACTGCATCGTCTCTGCAGGCTTTTCTCAACTCTAACAAGAAAAACAATTCGCCTAATCCTTCCGTTTCTCCTGACTCTTCCTTTTCTTTTTTTCTCTCTCTCTTTCCCTTTTCTTCTTCCTTTCCCCCCTTTCCCCATTTATTGTCTGTTTTGGGGAGATAGGAACTGAGGCCCTTCATCGTTCCGTTCCTCAGTTTCCTCATCTGTAAAATGAAGGGACTTTGCCAGATTACTGCAAGAGCCCTTTTCAGCTTTAAAAAAGAGAAAAGTTTCCCCTAATCCTCTTTCCCTTGTCTCCGATTCTTCCTTTTCTTCAGTCTTTCTTCCCTTCGTCCTCCCCCTTTCCCATCTATTATCGCCATCCTATAGATGTAGAAAGTGGACTCTTGATCCCCTTGTTCCTCAGTTTTGGCATCTGTAAAATGAAGGAGCTCTGCTAGATTATCTACAATCGTTTCTCAACTCTTAAGGAAAAAAAAAGATTTTCCCCTAACACCTCCTTTCCTTTCCCTGCCTTTCTTCTCTCCCCTTTCTTTTCCCTTTTCTGTTCACTTTTCTTTTTCATAGAGCATTTTTAACCTATCCAGTCTCCTGTCCCAACAGGGGTGGGGAACCTAAAGCCTCAAGGCCACATGTGACCTTCTAAGTCCTCAAGTGCATCCCCAATAAAAAGATTTGGATTCAGTCAAAGGGCAGCACTTAAGAATCTCTTAGAGGGCTACATGTGACCTCGAAGCTGCATGTTCCGCCACCCCAGCTAGCATCATCAGAGCTCCACTGCAGTTGAGTATTTATCAGATTTCCACAGGGTATGGCCCCTGGTGTCATCTTCCCTATCTGGCTTTCACATTGCCTTCACTGAGAGACTAGAGTCATTAGTTACTTGCCATTTTGATAAAGTTTGGACTAGGGTATTGTCATGAATGCCTGCTGTCTTGTCTTCTCACCAATTAATTTTTCCTTCCTTTCATCCATGTCTCTAAACTTTTTGATCATATATTTCCCAAATGGCCTTATTTCTCAGTATTCTTCCTAATCTTGTGCCTTTCTTTTCCAGTAATCACTCTCTGATACTACCCCCTTCTCCCCCCACCCCAAAAGCCCTTGCAATTACTGTTTTTAAATTCTTACATACCCACACACCTAGGACTGTTCTTGAAGGCCACTGGGAAGTTCCATCTACTTTAGGATTCTGATTGGTTTCTCCTGCAGTGTTTATCATAAGAAGCCTGTACCCCTGCATTGATGACTCAGAGTCCTAAAGTAAGCTAAGGACTTTTGGTTGTATCCCTAAAGCCAAATGTTACAGATCCAAAGAAGTCCAGATTTCTGAAGACTTAAACATTTATTGATGACCTAAATGTCTTGGGAGCATTATATATTTTGTTCATCCATATTTCTCTGTCTTGAACTTAAGCTCTGTTGTGTATTTATAGTTTAGTCCAATTTCTTCATTTGAGAATCAGGAAACTGAGATCTTCAAAGTAATGGTAAAAAGAGGAGTGGGGCAGAAGAAACCTGTTAGAGAATTGTTTTGAAAGTTCTTTCCCCCCAATACTGGAACTTTTGGAAGAGGTGCATAAAGATCCTATATTCATGAAACATCTTTTGTGAGAATATTGCAGGGATGCTTTGAAAAAGTAAAAAAAAATATATACTTTGCATTTGTAAGATATTGTTATTTCTCCGTTGTTTTAAATTTGTCCTCACTGTAAGCTTATTGGGAGATGAAAGGCATTATCTGACCAAAGTCAGAGAGCTGGCCCAGGGGGCCAGTGAGACTCAGGTTCAGGTTCTATCTGACACGTACTGGCTATATGATCCTGGGCAAGTTACTTAAAACTCTTGATGCTCTAAGCCAGAGGTGTCAGATTCTGTGCAGGCAGTTGGCAGAACTATCCGAACCAAATTAAAATATAATCTAGAAATGCAATATGTTAATTTGTGGTTTTCTGAGACCACTGCCACTGCAGTGATCCATATTTTTTTGAGTTTGACGCCGTTGTTCTAAGTGACAGAGAAGGTGCCACTCTGCATTGGTAGGAGTTTTCTCATGGAGTAGTTCCCTATGTGATTGAAATTATAGGTTCAGTTCTGGTCTTTATCTCACATTTATATAGCACTTTAAGGCAGGGGTGTCAAACTCAAATATAAATAAATCCTGTCAGCCATATATTTACTTAGAAAATCACAAGTTAACATCTCTTGTATTTTCATTTTGTTAAACTTTTCCCATTTACATTTTAATCTGTTTCAGGCCTGCTGCTGTTTGCAGCCTATGAGTTTGACACCTGTGCTTTAAAGTTTGAAAAGCCTTTTCTTCAGAACAGTCCCCTAAGGCAGGTAATATTAGTACTATTATTCCCATCTTATAGATGTAGACACTGAGGCTTTTCATCCCCCTGTTCCTCAATTTCCTCATCTGGAAATGAAGGTGCTCTACTTGATTAGAGTCTTTCTCAGTTCTAAAAGTTTCTAGAAGAGATGAATTTTTGAGTTTACTTCAAGAATTGGAACAATTTTTGGGCAGGGGAAGTGGTAAGGGGAGTAGCAGAGAGCTAATTCCAGACCTGGGGAGTGGCACGTGGGTTTACATAGTTGTAGAATGGAAAAATAAAGTGCGTTTGTACTTAAGCTACAAGCTGAAGACAGTAGCTTAAATTTTATAACACTTGAGCTTAATCTGTTGTTTTCAGGTTATTAAGAAGCTGGAATTAGAGTAGTTAATGCTCTCTTAACAAACATATGTAAAGCCTTTTGCAGATCTTAAAGGGTATATAATGTTAATTGTTATCACTACCTTCCTCCCCATTACCTCTTCTACCCCCACTGTTCTCATAGTGTCACTCTGTTGGATCTTTGTATTCTACCTTGTTTCAGACCTAGATCTTGCATTTCATAAATCAGCGGCATACCGGTTTTTTGTTTTAATATTTTCCTTTCCCTAACCAAAGATTACTAATACAAATAATCCTCTATATAGTTTCTGCCTAAAGTCTGTTTTGTTCCTTTTAAAGGAAAAAAAAATAAGCAAGTGTCCATCTGGCCTTTCTAGGCTTGTGGACACAGATGTGGATTCATTGACTTCCAAGAAAGAAGAAAGCACCATACGTATGTTACTATGTTGTAGGATGACTCATTGGTTGTGTGGAAGGAAGTTGATTTGACCCGATTGTCTGAGAAAGAACGTCGTGATGCCTTGAATGAAATTGTTATTCTGGCTCTGCTACAACATGACAACATTATTGCCTACTACAATCACTTCATGGACAACAACACCTTGCTGATTGAACTAGAGTATTGTAATGGTAAGCACAGATCTTAATGACACTTCCTATAATTGCACAAAATAACTGTCATCTGTAGAAGGGAGTTTAAATGTTTTCGAGAAAAATAATGTGGTCCCTGGAATGTTTTGAAATGATAGTAAATAAATGGGACTGCTGATTGTGTCTGTGATTACAAATTTCTGCCCAGTGTCATAGCTTTGTTTCTGAAGCATAGTTCTTAGACATGTTTTTAGCCATTTTTGTTTCAGCACATAATACAGATCTCCACCATAATCCCATTTTAATCCCTTACAATGTACAAACCCCCAAAACAGTTAAGTGAAATAACTTGAAGAGAGTACTTGCAACCGACAGCCTGCAGCTTCTTTCTGAAGTGGTTTCCCATCATTTAATAGAAAAGATGAGATATGCTTTATAACTTTAAAAGCAATCTTATCTCATGCTTTCTTTCCATTCAAAGATGTCTTCACTTACATTCTTGTAGGAAGTTGTAGTAATTGTGTTTATGGTCATTTAGATAATGCTTTGTGTTCTCTCCACCACTTCATACAAGTCTTCCCGTATTTGAATTCTTCTGCTTTGCCATTCCTATGTCCCACTGCATTTATAGACCACAGTTTGTGAGCAGTTTCTCAGTCTTAGGCATGTTTTTTTTGCTATTACAAAAAGTGCTGCTATGATCATTTTTGTGCAGCTAGATCAACTCCTGTCAGATATCTCCTTCTCGATATCCTGTAAGCATTTCAAAAAACATGTCCAACCTTCCACCCCAACCTACCCCAGTCTGCTTTTCTTCCAAAATTCCACCTCCAAAATATTTCTCTAACTAGCACTTTCAGTCTGTCAGCTTCCCAAATTCAGAGTCACCCTTAACTCTTTCTTCTTCCTCATTCTCCACATGCAGTCGTTGGTAAGCTTTGTCTCTTGTTCCTCCATAACATTTATTTTATTTGTCCCTTTCTCTGTACTCATAACGCCATGACTTTAAATGATGAAGCTAGGTGATACGGTGGATAAAGTGATGGGCCTAGAGAAAACTCAGGAAAACCTGAGTTCAAATTCAGCCTGGGACAGTTTTTAACTGTATGACCTTGTGGAAGTCACTTCCTCTCCATTTGTCTCAGTTTCATCGTCTATAAAATAGAGATAATAATAGCACCATCCCAGGGTTATCTTGATCAAATGAAATAATATTTGTAAAGCACTTAGAGTTCTGGGCACATAGTAAGTGCTGTATAATTTCTGGTGATTAGCCATTGTTATTATAAATTCATACCCTCATTACTTTTCATTGTAAAAGTCTTCCTTTTTCTCCGTTTTCTAATCTATCTAATCCATTGCCCATATAACTGCTAAAATAAGATCACAGGTCCCTAAGTCACAGATCTAGCTATGTTACTTCCTGCTCAAAAACTTTTAGTAGTTCCTCAGTGTTTATAGAGTAAATTACAAACTGCTTAGCCTGAAATTTAGGGACCTCCTCAATCTGGAAGGCCCTTCCACCTATTTTTTCTACCTTATTTTTTACTGTTCCCCTTCATGAACTCTTCATTCCAGCCAAACTGTGCTACCACCTGTTCCCTGAACTTAACACAGTCTCTTGCATACATTCACACAAACCATTTTCCAGACCCAGAATGCCTTCCTTGCTTCCACCTTTCAGAATTATTGGCTTCCTTTAATAGTCAGCTCATGTGCTTCCTCCTTTGTTAAAGCCTTCTCTGATCTGCCCAGTTACTAGTACTCGCCTTCTTATTTCCTTATACTATATTTATATAGTGCTTACATGTGTACATATCATTATTCCTGGAGAAGAATGGGAATTTTTCAGTGGCGAGGACTGCTTTCTTTGTGTCTTTGTTACTCCCAGGGCCTTGCGTATAGTAGTTACTCAATACATTTTTACTGAATTGAAGTATAAAACCAAGAGTACAATTGCAGGGTCAAAGAGTATGAACAATTTGGTAACTTTTCTTGCATAATTCCAAATTGTTTTTCAAAATGGTTGAACCAGTTCATCAGTTTCACCATCAATGAATTATGTTGCCTATTTCCCCATTACCCCTTCATTACTGAATGTTTCCATTTTTTTCCACTTTGGTAACTGTGAGTTAATAGCTCAGTTATATTAATTTGAATTTTTCTGATTACTGATTTTTAAGCACTTTTGTATGTGGTTGTTGGTATTTTTTGAAAACTATGTCCTTAGACATTTTCTGTTCTTAGGCTCAGTTCTTAATCTCATAGATTTTTGCCAATTGCTCCTAAGTTTTGAATGTAAGACTTTTGTTAAAGATGTTTTATGCAAGGATTTTTATTCCCTAGGCTATAACTTATAGGTGCATTTATTTTTATGTGTACAAGAGTTTTTTATTTACGTGTAATCTAATTAGTCTGTTTTGTCTTTTGTAATATCTGTCAGCTGGTCATAAATTCATCCCCTAACCATAGGTATGAGAGCACTAACCCTGTATTCTCCTCTAACTTTATAATTGTATGACTTCGTATATTTAGTTCATTTTTCTCTTTTCCTTTTTAAGTTGTTTCATTTGTCATCATGGCTAAATAACTTATTGTTTAGTGATCAGCCTGTGAGGAAATCCTCAGTTTGGAGTCCCTCATTTTGCTGGGGAGATTCAGGAGTAAAAGTGTTTTCTCTTAGTCTGTAAATTCTTTGAATACAGGGATCTCTTAACCTGAATTTTGTATGTCCCCAGTCCATAATAGAAAGTAGGTACTTAATAAATGTTTATCTTGTTTCTTTTCCCTCATCAGAAAAAGGTCTCAAAGCATCTTTTCAGACAGTTTCCCTTCTTGCGTATCTGGATTATTCTTGATCCCAGTCATACGTAGATCTGGAAAGTTGTGATTTTCTGAATTAGTAGAAATTGCAGTAAGTTAATTTCTTTACCATGATTAGGACAAATGAAAGCAAATGATAGAGTTGATGAAACTTTTATTTGCTAAATTTCAAGGAATTAAAGATGCAAAGTTTAGCTAAGTTTGAAATATGATTTAGAAATGCAGGTAGAAAGTAGGCAGTCTTTATAGGGAAATATGCAAGAGAGAGATGATCAAAACCACTTATTGAGTGGGAAGAAGATAACTTAGGTAACAGTTAATGACTGGGGAGAACTTGAGGGCAGACTTTGCATACAGAAACATTTTTACTTAGCAAGAAAAAAAAAACTTGGTCTGGTAAAAAAAAACCTAAATATGTCAAAACAACTCAACTGCGGAAAAGGTTGGTAAAGGAACATCAAAGGAAGCAAAATAAGTGGTATTGATCATATCCAAGGCCTGATCTAGAGCAGCTCTTAAGATCCTTTCCCCCTTTAAATCTTAGGATCAATGTGACCTGAGTTTTATTTTCTGTATCCAAAGGATCTTTTGTACTCCGTCATCTTTTCTAAAAACACTACTTTTGCCTTTTGGGCAATTAATCTACTTGTTGGGGTAAGGAATACTTTCTTTAGGGCAACTGTGTTCTGTGGAACCTTAGTACTTTATGAAAGATGCATTGGGATTTCACGAGAATTTTAATACATTCCTCCTAAAATGTTAAATATGAAATTATATGCATATATGTGTGTATGGCAAAATTTTCCAGTGTAACAATAGACTTAATTCCCTCTATTTCGAACTAAAATTTCCTTGACTCACCCACCTTATTTTAAAGGTGTTCCTCAGTTTTCCCTGAGCAGTATTTATGGGTTCCATCCATATGTTTTCAGATGCAAAGTTTTCCATAGTTTGGAAAATGCTGCCTGAGGGGAAATTTTGATAAGATATTTAAGAAGTGAAAAGCCAAGAGATGTTCTTTCCTGTGAAGAGGCTTTGAGAGCTCTGCCTTTCCTATGTGGGTGGATAAAGCACTGAAAGGTAGAGGAGCTAAACATCAGTTTGTTAATAAGCAGAGTTTTTCTCTGAATGTTCTTTTTTTCCATTGTTTAATTTTAGGAGGAAACCTATATGATAAAATCCTGCGTCAGAAGGACAAATTGTTTGAGGAAGAGGTATTTCAACATGGAAGGGGCGAAAATTGTTCTTTAATCATTCTAACTTCCGGGGTTCTTTGCTTACGTTTGCTGTCCTCTCCCCTGCTCCTTTCAGTCTGCTGTCAATGCCTTTCTAGGTTTGGGGTATTCAAGAGACTACGAGTACAGTCACTCATGAAGAGGAGGACTGTCTGTAGCTGCTTTTAAGTTTTTCCTCCCACAAAATGATGCTTTATGAGCTCTCCCCGGCTGCATTTCTGCTTACTGATTGCTTTGTTATCTGTAGCTCTCCTTAGAAATCTGCTTAGTTTTCTTGCCACCATGTATCATTCTGAAAGTTCACAAAAGTCTGTGTCACTGGTGTACTTTGTAACTGCATAAAAGCTATATTATGATGATGATCTGCTTTTGCCTTCTCTGTCTGCTGTTCTGTCTAACCAACAAGAAGGACATTTACTTTGACTCGGAATCCAACTTTGGCTGCAGCTTCTTTTGTGTTTTCTTTTCAGTGAATTTGTTTGTTTCAATACAAAATGTAATTTCTTCTGTCTTTGTAGATGGTGGTCTGGTACCTATTTCAGATTGTCTCAGCAGTGAGCTGCATCCACAGAGCTGGGATACTCCATAGGTAATGAATGAAGAGAAGTTCAAGGAACTAGGAACCCAGTGCTTTCATAGGCATTTTTTTTGCTTTGTTGGTAGAGTAGTAACATCTTTTCCCATAGAATAAAATTCAGAAATGAAAGAATGGCTAATGGTGGGTGTTGTCCTTAGTTCCTGAGACTAAACCATGTTTGGGCTATAGACACATCTTCCTAATAAGCTAAGCACTAATTAAGACTACTAGTGTTCATTTGCTAGTGAAAGCTGTAAAATTTAGAGTTCAATAAATTCATGAACATGTCCCACACTTAAACAGGAAGTTGTGTTAGGTTAATTAAAATAGAAAGCAGATTATGTTCTCTGAGCCACTCAGACAATTAGAAAGTACTGTTCTTTTGCACGTACATTATTTTTGTTTAATTTAAATAAAACATTCTTATTTTTCCTGCTATAATGGTCTATTTTCACTATTTCCTAATCAAGGAACAAGACCATTTTGAGACCATGGCCAATTTGCAGACTTTTATTGAGTAAATCATTAACCAGTGAAGATTAATTATAATAATCTTCTTTTTGATAGTTGTTGAGTGGTGGTTGCTACATGCTCCTTTTTTTCTCAAAGCAGTCAGCTGTATTACTATGAATCGTACAGCCCTTCAGCAAGGGTAGCCAAAGAAGGAACTAGATAGAGCTTACTTTAATCTGATCATATAGAAAACATATTTAGAAATCTAGCTCTGTAGGCAGCGATGGTAACATGTTTGGCCACATTGCTTGCTGGGACTTAAAATCACTTTTCTTTGGTATGGTAAAGACCCTGAAACTAATCAAAGGGAAGATAGTAAAATGACTATAATAACTCTTGATCTGAAGCGGCTGTTTGCCAGAAAATTGTGCTTGAAAAGGCAGCCTCGCCCACAGGAACCAAAGTGACCTAGAACATGGGTTTTATCATCTTTCTGTCCCACCCTTCTAGAATGTGGGAGACATTCCTATTGTTTGGAGAGTTAAGGATTCAAGTTATTTGTTCGTCTTTTGGATGTTAAAATACAGTTTCTTAAAAGTTGGTAGTCGTTGTGTTGGAACTTTGACTAGGGTCTCATAAGAGGATCTGTGTAGGAATATGACAACGCTTGCACTGCATTAATAGTATCACTAGGATGGTTACTTTGAGTTCTAAAGAAAGAAGATAAAAAAGGAACTAGTCCAGGGATTTAATATGTATTGTTTCTTTTTTCAGAGATATAAAAACTTTAAATATTTTCCTAACTAAGGCAAACCTAATAAAACTTGGAGATTATGGGCTGGCAAAGAAACTTAATTCTGAATACTCTATGGCTGAAACTGTAAGTATATATTGCCATTGTTGTCAGTTGTGGTTTTTCCCTTTTCTGTCTACTTGTAGGATAAGGAACTTTTGCATGCTCTGTCTATGGCATAGACTCTATACCATCTAGTTCATATGATCCTAGACCTAGAACTGGAAAGGACCTTAAAGATCATTGGAGCAGCTCCTTGTTTTACAGATGTGAACACGAAAGCCTACCCAGAATCATAAAATTTGTGTCAGAGGTGGGCTTTGAACTCAGATGCTCTTCCTCTGGAGCCAGTGCAGTGATCTCTTCAGAGCACTATACGTGTTTCACAGTCCTCAAGCCAGTATTTAGTAATGATTCATCCAGAGGCAAATTTTCATGAGTCTTTTTTCTTATACTTACATGTTTTTTTGACATTTCTTCTTGCAGGAGTCTTTGTCCTACGTAGCCCTATTTTTATATTCCCTAGAACACCATCTAGTTATCATTGTTATTCAGTCATTTCAGTTGTTTTGGGCTCTTTGTGACCCAATTTGGGAGAATTGTTTGGAATGTTCATCCTTGTAGGAGTCATAATCTCTGTCAGTCGTTTCATTTTATAGTTGTTGTCCAGTTGGTTCAGTCCTATTCGACTCTTTACGACCCCATTTGGGGTTTTCTTGGCAAAAGATCCTGAAGTAGTTTGCCATTTCCTTCTCTGGCTCATTTCACAAATGAGGAAACATGGTGTCATACAGCTCTATCCATTGCGTCACCTAGCTGAATGGTCGTTTTATAGTGCTTTCTTTTAAAAAAAATTTTTTTAAACTTCAGTAAATTAAAATATGAAACAGTTCCTAGACATCTCCAGAAATACTGAACTAGGGGGTGAATTAGGTTTGCAAATCACTACTTTAGGGACTCAGACTGTTTTGGATGGTGACAGCTAGCCAGTGAGTTTGCAGGGAGAGAAAGACCATTGTTGAGGTTTGAATTTACAGTCGCTTTCATTTGGTCAGTTGAAATTCAAGAAAAAAATTACATAGAAACAGAAAACTTATCATAATCTTTTTCTTCTAAAGAATTTCATCTGCCTTACTGCCTTTTATTCATACCCTTCCTTCATCTCTACCCATTAAAATTCTACCCATCTTTCAAGACCTAACTAAAGAGTTGCTCCTCCTCTGAAATTTTTTCCTGATTTTTCTAGTGCCAGAAAATTGGAGTTTCTCTTTCCTTTGCCTTTACCTAGAACTTTGTGTATCTCTCACCTGCACTTACCACATCCTATTTTGTGTTGAAGTTACTTGTGTTGCATACCTTCTCTACTACGTTGTATGCTCCCCAAGATCAGGAACCATATCTTTGTATCTTTTCCAACATCAGTCGTATTCATAGTGGGCGCTTGTTTGTGGAGTTGAACTGCATAACTGAACCAAAATAGTGACTCTCAAATTTAGTAAAAACAAGTTCATGTTGGCGTATTTGTAGTCTTTTCTTTTAGGATATGAAGGACTATATATTGGTGGACTGAGAACATGTTTTCAGAACCATTCGATTAGTTGGAAATACTTGTCAAATTGGAGCAAATCTAGGAAGCTGGAGTATTAGAATAGATATAAAACTGAATCATGATAAAAGTTGCTTTGGGAGCAGTGTATTTTAGTTGGAACACTATTACTCCACCAAATTGTTGTATTCATCCCACTTCCAGCATTTTTTCCCCCTTGGTGAACTTTTGGCGAGTGTGTTTGTGTCTGTGAAGCTTGACAGACATTCAGCAAGTTTGAACCAAAGAGTCTAATAATATTTTCTCACATGAGCTGTACATATATCATATAACTGGATTCTGTTTCTGATACTTTGTTCGAAACCTCTGAAATTGTCTTCTGGAACAAGTTTAACATTGAGCTGTTAGCAATAAGAGCTTCAGGAAACCGGATTAATTAGAATGGGGTTTTTTATTGGTTTTTTTTTTGTTTGTCTTTATGGTTCAGCTTGTGGGCACACCGTACTACATGTCTCCAGAACTCTGCCAGGGGGTGAAGTACAACTTCAAGTCTGACATCTGGGCAGTTGGCTGTGTGATTTTTGAGCTGCTCACCCTAAAGAGGACCTTTGATGCAACAGTAAGTTGGTGTGGTTTTATTATATAAAGGTGACAAAAGTCAATTTACAGGAAAAAATTTCCTTTGTGAGACTCTTAACTGTATTAAGTTCATTCATTTTAGTGTGTGTGGTATTGCGGTGATAGCTCACTTTTGTGGGGTGCTTTATAGTTCACAAAACATTTTCCTCATAACAACTCTGTGAGGTAGGTAGTACAATACAAGTAATATCATCATTTCTTAGATTGTCACTTCTGCAAACAGGTATAAACGATAAAAATTAATTAAAGATTATGGTAGGATGCTCCAGTTTAGGGAACTAGGTCAGTTTTCTTTTGTTTTTAAATTACATTCCTTCTCCTCCCTGGGGGCAGTTAGGTGGCTTAGTGGATAGAGCACCAGGTCTGGAGTCAGGAAGACGTGATCAGTTAGTAACTGTGTGACTCTGGGCACATCATTTTACCCTGTTTGCCTGGATTTGCTCATCTATAAAATGAGCTGGAGAAGGAAATGGCAAACTCCTACAGTATCTTTGCCAAGAAAACCCCAAATGCGGTCACAGAGAGTTAGACATGACTGAAACTACTCAACAGTAATACCTACCTTTTCTCTTCAGTGAGCTTTTCCTGGTGACAAAGGAAAAACAATTCAGTAAAACCAAAGGAGGTATCAATCTCTTCTGACAGCAGAGGAGTCATTCCATATATCCCCACTCTCTAGTAAAGAGAGAAAGGCCTATTTCCTCATCTTTTCTCTGACCATGCTTCGTCATTTCAGCATTCAGTTTTTATCGGCTTTCCATTTACGTTGTTATAGTCGTCGTGTATGTTGTTTTCCTGGTTCTGCTTATTCACTGTACGTTAGTTCATTTAAGTTCTCTCAAGCTTCTCTGTATTCTTCGTATTCATTATTTCTTACAGCTCAGTAATTCACAATATTCATGTACCACAACTTGTTTAGCCATTCCCTAGCTGACGGGTACATACTTTGTTACCTACCACAAAAAAAGTGAAAATTTTAACAACTATGGAGAGACTGAAAAAATTTAAATCATATTCATGAGTGTTTATGGAAAGGAGAAAAAAATGATTTTCTGCCTACTAGTGTTCAAGACAATATTTTGTCATGCTTGATCGTCTCCTAATAGCCAGAATGCCCTGAAATCCACTTCCCACTATGATAGTTTTAGATTTTTCTTGGACAAAACCAGCTCATCATTCCAATGGTTGTCTTATTTTGTGAATTACTTACTTTAATAATTCATTCTCTCCAACATCTTTCTTGTATCTTGGGTCTTGATGTTTATCTACCCAGAATCATTGCCTTACATACTATAACACTTGCAGGGCAAAGAAGCTACTGGAAGCAAAGAAGCATGATTGTTCTGCGTTTTCTTTTCATTTGGTTCAGATTTTGTTACACCCTGAGTTACACTTTCCATCCCTCACGTCCAGAATTTGTGGTTTGACTCTTCTTCCTGGCCTTGTCATGACTTTCTTCTCATTTCTGTCTGGTTAGTTAAGCTGCAGTATTGTGATCTTGAGGTCTGGAGGTAAGGTTTTTGTTCCTCATGTTGATCAGCTAGCTGCATTCAGTATAATAGTAAACCATACCTCTGACTGACCAGGTGTCTTAGAAATGCCTGCTAGTAGCTCATAAGAGGTATTGGGGTAAGAAAAGATAAATTGACATAAAACTATCACCACTTCTTTAAAAAGATGACCAAAAAAATCCTCAGTTTGTATAGCATCGTTCTTTTGTACAGAAGATGACACATTCGTCATTGACTCCTAGAATCCTCTTAATCTGTGTGTGAAGATCGTGCAAGGGATCCGTGCCATGGAAGTAGATTCCAGCCAGTATTCTTTAGAGTTGATCCAGATGGTTCATTCATGCCTTGATCAGGTGAGCATTACTTGATTTCAGTTTGTCATCTTCTGTCTTATCCCCACAAACTGAGGCTAAGAGCAACTGAGAGAATTGATATGTGTGTGTGAATGTGTGTGTGTGTATGTGTGTGTGCGCTATGGACTCACATATACGTGCAAACATATATACATACAGATATATATGTGAGATGTATGTGTGTGTTGTACATCTATGTGTATATATAACATATATGTGTGTATATGCACAAAAAAAACACTTTCCACAGAGCCCTGTATAAATTACAGTTTATGTACTGTCTGCTTCCACTCAAAAAAAATTTAGTGAATGTTTTCCTGAGAGTATCGATTTATAATTTTTTAAATTTTATTTTATTTTTAAAATCTTACTTAGTATTTTATTTTTTCCCAATTACATATAATAATTTTAACATTCTTTTTTTTTTCAAATTTTGAATTGAGGGTATCAGTATACATTTTAATACCTATCTGTGGCTCAGCAGAAGTACGAAATATTTTACTTATAAAATATACATACATCAAACTACCCACTGATGCTGTCAATTTATTTACTGTGGGTATTATTAACAAGGGCAGGTAAACATAAAATACTCCCACTGACCTACAAACATGGGCTGCTGAAAAGTTGAGCCTATGGTGTTGAATCTTTTCAGACTGACATGCCAGTGTTTAACAAATGCCTTTTGACTATTGTTGAGCCCTTAAGTGCAGGTAAAATGCTGAACCTACCATTCCCTTGAAAACAAACCATCTGTTCAATTTTTCCCCTCAGGACCCTGAGAAAAGGCCCACTGCTGATGAACTTCTGGATTGTCCACTTCTCTGTAAGCGAAGGAGGTAAATATGCAAGCAGGTCATTCTGCTCTCTCTCTGCAGAATGTTGTTTGGTGAGAGACCTACTCAGAGAAGCCTAACTGACCCCTTCTGATGCGTATGCTCAGTTTAAGATTTGTGTGTATGTATATTCTTTGATTTTTGTCTGATATCTCTTATGTCTAGAGTTTTGGTTTTCCACTAGAATCGGTTGAGGGAAATCAAAATTTTTCATCTCTCTGGCTCATGTTTTTCCAAAAGTGTATAGACGAATCTATAATGTTTTGTTCGGAAGAGTTCTATACTTAATGCTTTTGAATCAAAAGGAATTAGAACTCAGTCTTCTCCTGCAAATTATGACAGGGTTATTATCTACTAGTGTAGAGACATGCCCTGTGGAAAGTTCATAGGGTCATAGATGTAGAGCAGACCTCTTATTTTACAGACAAAGAAACTGAGGTGCAGAGCGGCTGAGTGATTTGGCACATAGCTAATACGTATCTGAAGTGGGATTTGAACCCAGTTCATGATTAAAGATCTAGTACCCTGTCTGTTGTACCTTGCTGCTTCTCCAATAGCAAATCCGTCAAACCTTGTGATGGAGGAAGGTAATTTTGCTGTGACCGTCATCATTTCACAATAGTATCATTAATACATTTTTAATCCAGTCCTCCCATAAAGTTGTGAGATACATGATGATATTGTTTAATTAGTCGTCCAGTAATGTAATTTATTGCATTATTTTCATGGAATGGACTCCAGTAATGTCATTTCACCTACATTTTGTTTTTGTGGGACCAATTAATCATGTTCAATAGGCTGTACTTATACCTAGACTGTGTGATTTGTGAAAGGATTCAGATTAATCAAAGAGGCAACTTGGTTCTGTGGAAAGAATGGTGGCTTTAAAGTCAGAGAGACCTGGTCTCATATCCTGGTTCTGCCATGTATAACCTATGGGACCTTAAGCAAATCATTTAGTCACTCTAGGACTCAGTTACCTCATCTGTGTAATGAAGGAGTTGGAGTTAATGACCGCTGAGATTTTTTCCATCTCTAAACATATAATCTTCTGGTAAAGTAGGAATCCCACAATGTCCATAAAGGGTATCATCCCAAAGTAAATGTTGTCATCTTATTGTTTTATGTGTTTTTACCTTTCTTCTGGCAGAGAGATGGAGGAAAAAGTCACACTGCTTAATGGGCCAACAAAGAGACCAAGGTAACTGTACCCCATTGAGTAGAGAGTCTTACGAAGTAGACTTTACCCTAATTTGCCTTCATCACCTCCTTCTGGTCTGTGCTTTAGTCTGATGTCATTTGTTTTTTTGTATCTTGCCAGGAGCTCTCATTAGTTTAACCTTCTGATGGTCATTTCTGAGAAGGAATGTGGTGTACGTGACCAAAATCCTAAATGAGAGTGGGTACAGTGAGGTACCTTGGCCAAACTGTTACAGAGCTGCAGTGCTAAAATTATCAAGGATGCTGTAACTGAGGATTAAGACTGTAATGAATTGATAGGAAGAAAACTGCCATATCCTTAAATACCCATTGTCATTCTTTCTTTTCAGGAAAGAAACTAGAAGCATTCCATTTTGATTTAGTATCTGTTAAGTGAGTCCATGTTTTATGGGATTTTTGTGCAGGTCAAGTACTGTGAGTGAGACTCCCATTGCAGTGGTAACATCACGGACCAGTGAGGTTTATGTTTGGGGAGGTGGAAAATCCACTCCCCAGAAGCTAGATGTCATCAAGAGTGGATGTAGTGCCCGGCAGGTGTGTGCAGGCAATACTCACTTTGCTGTGGTGACAGTGGAGAAGGAGTTATACACCTGGGTGGTAAGTGAGAGAGAAACTCTTCTTTAATCCAGCATGCTACGCAGAGATCTCTCCGGGACAAAAGGTGCCTTAGTATCTTGTTGGAAGGACCCATACTACAGAATCCCAGAAATAGAAATCAAAAATTCTGAAAATTTGAGGGATTAAAAAAGACTCGAGAGAGACTGGGTGGAGCTTCTGTCATTGTGGACTGAGAAGTTATAGATATTCCTTAGAGAGGTAGTTTCTTGACCATACTCTGAGAGTAGTGGTAGATTTTTTTGAGCCAAATGTTTACCACTGAAGAAAGGGCTCGAGAAATTTAGCCCACAAGGAAGTGAACATTAATCTTGTTATATAATTGGTTCCCTACAATTATTTACTAGCAAAGGACAGAACCCGTGTTTCAGTGAGGCTGTGGATGAAATTGCAAAGTGTGTGTTACAAGAAAAATAGATAGTCCCTCTTAGCAAAAACAGTAAGTAGTTAAAACAACCAAAATGAAATGGTTACTTTAAAAATGTGAGAATCCTCAGAAGATTGTTTGGGATAAATCACTAAAGATTCCAAAAGGGTATCAGAGAAATAGTGTTTGAGAGAAGTGAGAAAGGAGGTAAGAATGGAAAGGGCTTTTGTGAAAAATTTTTTTTTTATAAACGTTATTAGTTGACTGAGGAAAAGAAAACCATAAAAAACAGTAGTAGATTACACCTAAGATAGTGACAATAGAGATACTACATAATAATCTTAGAGGCATAGTCATGCAGTACTGAATTACCTTTATTACTAGTAAGAGAAAAATTTAATAAAGTCTGTACCTAAAAAACTTAGGAACATAGCATAAACAACAACAAAAAAACGCTGAAAAAAGGGTAGTATCCAAGATCAAAGTATATATCAATACAATTGAAAGTAAGAAAACATTTAAAAAAATAAATCCAAAAGTTTATGAAAAGACACCATAAAAACCTGCTGAACAATTAAGTCTAGTTTTTTAAAAGCACAAACCCAAATCAAGAAAATTAGAAATGAGAAAGAGCCCAAAGAGGAAAAATAATTTAAAAAATTATCCAGTACTGAAGTCTGTGCTAATAAATTTAAGATTCTTTGAAAAAGAATAAAGAATGATTATCTTTAAAAAATCTAAAATTCCAAATGAACAAACCTTGGAAATGTGGGGCTGAAGACTTGGTGATCTCATCAGCTCTCCCAGGGATTTAATTATCTTCTGTGTGATGATAGGTAGATTATCAAATCTCCAGTTATCCCTTCCACATCGAGGCTTTCCCCATCACAGTTTCAACACATCGCAGGTTGGCATAAGAAATGAAGTGGAAATTTTGGGGGAGTCATGTGGAAGCTGCAGACAACACACAAAGGCCAGTAGCTGACATCGAAGAAGTTTAGAATCTCAGAAATGCATAAAATAGATATATAGTATTGTATAATACCAACATTTTTTTTAATACTGTATACACCACATAAAAGAAAAAGAAAAAATTCAGAGTTCTCTGGTATGAAAGGAGGGCCAAAAATTTTTATTCAGATTCCTCAAATTATCCAGATCCTAGGGGCACGGCACCCTTAACCCCCATGATGTGGAAGGGATAACTGTACCTATCTTTCCCCAGCCTCTCTGCTAACCTCCCATCTCCATCTGCCTTTCACATGTCTCTGATTGGACATCTAGACATCTTAAATTCAACATGTGCAAAATGGAACTCATTTTCTGTCCTACTAAAACCCCTCCTTTCCTGTTCTCCTCCCCACCCCACCCCTACCCTTTCCTTATTATTATGGAGGGCACCACCATTCTCGCAGTCTCACAGGCTGACAACTTAGGAGTCATCCTGTATTTCTCCTCCATATCCAATCTTGCCAAGACCTGTTGAGTTCACCTGTGCAACATCTCTCATAGGCCCCCTTCTCTCCTCTGACGCTGCCACCATTCTGGTGCAGCCCTTCATCACCTCATGCCTGGATTATTGCAATTGCCTGCTAATGGATCTGTCTGCCTCAAGTCTGTCCTCACTCCAGTCCATTCTCCATTCAGAAAATCAGTGATTTTCCTTTAAAGCACAGGTCTGACCATGTCATTTCCTACTTAATAAATCTGAGTGGCTCCCTATCACCTCCAGGATCAAACATAAAACGCTTCATAGCCCAGTCCGCTCCTCCCTTCACATCTTATTCCCCTCCGTGTGACACTGGCCTGTTAACTGTTCCACACACAGCATGCTCCGTCTCTCAGCTCTGACTGGCGCCCATGCCTGTAATGCTCTCTTATCTCTGTCCCCTGGCTTCCCCTGCTTCCTTCGAGCCCTAGTTAAAAGCCCGCCTTCTGTAGGGACCTTCCCTGACCCTTCTTAATTCTGGTGCCTTTCTTGTGTTAATTATTTGCCACTTACCCTGTATATACTTGGCTTTGCATATATTTATTTGCATATTGTCTCTCCCATTAAATTGTAAGCTCCTTGAGGGCAGCCACTGTCTTTTTCCTCTTTGGTATTCCCAAAGCTTAGCACAGTGTTTAGCACATAGTAGGTGCTTAACAAATGCTTATTGATTGATTAAGACATTGGCTTCTTCAGGCTTGTTAACAGCAGGTAGCTGAGGGGGTCTTCTTGTTTTAAAAAACTGTCTTGACCCTTTAATAGGAGTTTTTATACTGTCATAAAAGAGTTTTTTATCTCTTACTCTCTTTTAAGTTTATAAGTATCTGGTTTTTCCCATTTTTTCCAAAATTCCCTTAGATTAGGGTTAAAGACACTAAACTTAAGCCTCACAAGATTTGGACGTGTGTTTTGTGTGTGTGTGTTACAGAACATGCAAGGAGGCACCAAACTTCATGGACAGCTGGGCCATGGAGACAAAGCTTCCTATCGACAGCCAAAGCATGTAGAAAAGTTGCAAGGCAAAGCCATCCATCAGGTGTCTTGTGGAGATGACTTTACTGTATGTGTCACAGGTGAGACAGAGCTGTAGTATTCTTTCTTTGTCATCATCATCATCATCATCATCATTATTATCCAGAAGCATTTCTCATGTACCTTTGTAGTACCGTGCTAAATTCCGCATGCATTTTGTTAGAGTGCCCTCTAGGAGTTAACTACTCTCTAGTTAGCAGTTATGCGAATAGACTCAGGATATTTGTAGACATCCAAAAAGCATTAAAAGAGTACACTCACTGTGTTCACTTGTATGATTTGAGCAGGCATGTGTGCATTATATTGTGAATGGGAAAGGCAGAGAGATTACAGCTATGGAGCAGATAGGATTGAAATATTTTGTTCACTTTCTGCCATCTAGTGAAGGAGTGACAAAAGTGATGGAATTTTAACCTAAAAAGTCCCCTTTTATAAAGCTTTCCAAGTAGAAATTTTCTGCTCAGGAGTATAATCCAGTTTAGTTTTTAGGATTATGATAACCCCAAGTAGAGCTGAACCAAAAAAGCTGAGTTACATTTATAGCTGTGTCACTAATTATGTTATAATTTTTGCTTTCTTTATACTAACCCTTAGTGACTCACTTTTCTTATCTGTAGTATGAGGCCCTAGTACAATTGTTATATAAGAGATTATTACTTCTTTATAATTTTAAAAATATTGACATTTGATGTATCTTATTGTGTTTATCATCTCTTGTCATCTTTTAAACAAAGATTAGCCCTTAGTCACGCTGGGCATCTTTCCCCTTCTTTGAGTTGCACAGTCCTCATCTGTCAAGTGAGGAGGTCAGACAAGATGTTCTTCCTAGGCTACCTTCAACTTGCACGCTTTTGGATTTCAGTAGCTGACCAGCTCTTCTCATTCAATCCCTACCTCACTTCCTGCTTAGGCAAAGAAATTTAGAACACTGATACTTTTTCCTTTTCTTCATTTGGCAGATGAAGGTCAACTTTATGCCTTTGGATCGGATTATTATGGTTGCATGGGAGTAGATAAGGTTGCTGGGCCTGAGGTACTAGAACCCATGCAGGTGGACTTCTTCCTTAACCATCCAGTGGAGCAGGTGTCCTGTGGAGATAATCATGTTGCAGTTCTGACACGAAACAAGGAGGTCTATTCATGGGGCTGTGGAGAGTATGGTAGGTGGAGCCACTCTAGCCACTTGGGCATGTGGATGTAACCTGCCTCTAAGCCTGCTTGGTGGTCTCTTTTGAACTAGTTGTATTAGAACTGTGTGGGATGTAGGTCATCCATTTATGGTCTTTGGAAATTTTATTCACTTCATTTATGGTGCCTGGAATCCCTATCAGTTAGGCTATGTAAAACCTCAGAGCCTAACAAATGAACCATTCCATCTAATCTCTTTGAGAAATCAGTTCAACACAGGAAATTTCTGTAGAAAGCTTTTACTGGGCTTGTGTTTTGACTAATTTTTTTTCTTCTCTGTGTGTCTTTTTTTTTTATTCTTTGCTGAAGGACGACTAGGTTTGGATTCAGAAGAAGATTATTATACACCACAGAAGGTAAAATTTATGCCAGCTTTTTTCTGAAAACCTATCTAAGATCACAGATTCCTGTAATCTGACTTTTCTCCCTCGCTCCATATTATGCCTGTCATTGTGGCTGCTCCCCAGGGTACTGTCCTGCTTCTTTTTCTTCTCTCCCAGTGTACTCTCTGTGTTGGTAACTTCATTAATTCCAATGGGTTTAACTGTTGTTTCCATAGAAATAACTCCTAGATCTACACATCAGTCCCATTTCTCTCCTCAGTTTCAGTCTGACTAGATGACCCAGAGACATTTTTAAGTTCAGTATGCCTAAAGCTCAACTTTTATCTTTCCCCCTAAATCATCCCCTCATCCATACTTCGTTCTTTCTGTCGTTGACATCTTTCTGGTGTCTGAGTGTAATCTGAGCATTATCCTCAACTCCTCACTCTCCCTTATCCTACATATTTAATAAGTTGCCAAACCTTACTGTTTCTACATTTTACAGTGTCTCACATCTGACTCCTTTTCTCCACATACTCAACTACCACCTTAATTCAGACCTTTATAACTTCTCACTTACATTATTACAATAGCTTTCTAGTTTATTTTCCTTTTAGTCTCTCACCACTCCAGTATCTTCTGCACACTGCAGCCAAAGTGATTTTCCTTAAGCACAAATCTGACAGTGTGACATCCCTTCTCAACCAACTCCAGTGGCTTCCTATTAATTCTGGAATAAAATATAAACTCTTTTTTTTGGTTTTTAAACCCCTTTACAACCTGGCCCCAACCTGTCTTTTCAGCCTCATTGCACCTTACTCTCCCTTCCATGCTCTGTGATCCATCCAAAATGACCTTCTCTCATTTACAACACTCTGTCTCCCACCTCCACACCTACCAGTCACACACACACACACACACACACACACATACACACACATATACACATACACACACACACTCATATCTTAGATGTACTTGTCTTCTCTAGTAGAGGTTATTTTAAGTACATTGCTAGTAGGAATCATTTCATTCTTCATACATCTGTCCTCAGTGCCTAGTACACTACTTGGCTCATAGCAGGTGCTTAATAATACTTGATGTTTGATTAATCCTTCCCTTATACTCCTGCCATGTAGGGGTACATTATTATTCTTGCAGTCAGGTATAAATCCCAAAGAAGGATGAAGAGTCATTTCAAACTACTCCTGAAATGGGAAATCATCGCTGTGGTCCTTGACTTTAAAGGAGCCAACCACAGGACTTTGTACCCTAGAAGGAGCAAGCTACCCCAGTGTTTTGTACTACCAGTTACATTGTTAGATCATTTTTTCCCTATTTTTATGCATTCAAGAGTAGGGCTGTGATTCTGAGCTTTTGTTGAATTGAGGTCTTGGGTTTTCATGTCCATCCGCTTTGTATTGTCCCTGTTTCTACCACTCCAGAGCTGCTAAAGGATACTATGCCATGTGGAGTGATTTGAGTACAGGGAAATAGGGTCTGTGTCCCTTTCTCTGTATTGGTCATCTTGCTTGTAAAATGACTAAATTTGGACTCTGTAAGGTAACATAAATTCTCTGTAGACCTATTATGTTCTTTGTTAATTCTTATTTCAGGTCCAGGAGAGAAAACATGGGATCATCCCATACCATCCCAGAGGTTTTATAATACCTGCAAAAGAAACTTAACAGCAGTTGGCTTAGTAATGGTCTAATTCAATTATGCTGGCAACCTCTTTGATTTATATTTTAAAATTTGGGCTCTTTGTTTAAAAATAGTAGCTAATAAACTACAAAACAAATCTGAAGAGAAATAGGACCACCGTTCTTTCTGGTAGCTGTGCCAGGTAAAGTTGGAGGCAATTTGAGGTTTCACTACATAGTTAAACTAATTCATGTGTACTTGGGATTTTTCTGATTTGTTCATGTAGGTAGAAGTGCCTAAGGCCTTGATTATTGTCTCAGTTCAATGCAGCTGTGATGGAACATTTCTTTTGACACAATCAGGCAAAGTGCTGGCATGTGGACTCAATGAATTCAACAAACTGGGCCTGAACCAATGCATGTCTGGCATCATCAACCACGACGTGAGTGCTGCTCATCACCATCTTATCTACAGTGTCACAACTTCTCTAGGTCGGAATTTCTTTAGAATTTTTGTAATTTATAACTAGACAATTAGAGTTACAAGGGATGAGACAAAATGTGCCCTGTCTCAAGTGACAAAATTCAAGTTCTTTTTTCCAAACGAGGGACAGATATATCAGAATTATAAAAAGAAATATTTTGATGTTACATCTATAAGATTTATTTCCCAGAAAGTGCTGCTCCTATTTTTTACTATGTCAGATAACCAAAAAACTAAACTAAAATTAGATCTACAACTCAAACTTGTCCACTCATCATTGCTGGCCTGCAGTGTTTTGTCCTGCTTATCCTTGTATCCTTAATGATATTTTCTTAAGAGTTCAGCTAGTCTTCAGAAACTCTATGGCCCACTGTTTTGTTCTGTTTGGTTAAGAATGGGTCTTGAGTAGTTTTTAAAATATTGAAATAGTAGCTTTTAGATTGTAAGTCTTGAGAGGGAGCTCAGGGGTTTTTGTATGCCTGTAGTAGATACACATCCAAGGTATAGGCTGGCGGTTCTCTTATTAAATATCTCCTATGAAGTGGATTTTATCCCTTCTACTTTATACCTATAGCAAAGAGCCAATTAAAATCAAATGAAATTGTAGTTGTGGAGCACTTTATAAACCTTAAAGCCCTGTATCAGTGCCAGCTGCTCTTATTCCATAGCCTGGCTAAATTCTCTGACCATTTCTCTTTTTGCCTCCATCATAGATGACAGCTAGCTATTGTCTTCCATATAATTACTTAAATGTTTGAAGGCCATTGATAAATACTACTTAGCCTTCCATCTTCTTGTGTACGTAATCCCCCTTCTTTCTCCCTAGGTCCTTGGCTTAAGTTTCATAAAACTCTTGTTTCAGGCTTACCATGAAGTTCCCTACACAACCTCATTTACTCTGGCCAAGCAATTGTCATTTTACAAGATCCGAACCATTGCCCCAGGCAAGACTCACACTGCAGCTATTGATGGTGAGATGACTTTCCAATCTGTACCACATGCAAGGATCCCTCACCTTCAGCAGAAGTACTTCTCAATACTGTGTAAACTTGCCTACTTTTATATGCATATCACTAGATTTAGTGCAGCATCATATACACTGAGGTATTTTTTGATAATGATGATCTACTTACCTTATGTACATCTCTTAATAAAGGATCCATATTTATTCTCCCAGAAACCATCTCTTCCTTGGTGTTGGTAGTGGTTTTGCATTTCCTGCAATTGCTCTAAAACAGGTTCTTAATCCTTTCAGTGTCACCCTTTGGTTCTCTGGGAAACCCTATGGACCCTTTCTCAGAATCACGTTTTTAAATTCATGAAATAAAATACACATGATTACAAAGGAAGCCAATTATATTGAAATGCAATTATCAAAATATTTTTTAAAAACAAGTTCTTGGATCTCAGGTTAAGAACCCTTGCTCTAGAAAGTTCCAGTCTTTAAAAATACAACATTGGGAGGCTCATTTTATCACCCCCTCAAAATTGTTTCAGTACTTGTGTAACTTAACTGTCCAAGATTTAAGGTTCAGAATAATGTAGGTGCTTCTTGTATTTCTCATGTTGAAAAACCAGAAAATAGACCACTGAATTCTGCATGGCCTTCATTTTAGCTTTTATACATTGACCATGTTGTGTTGCTTTCTTCTTAGAACGAGGTCGCCTGTTGACCTTTGGTTGCAACAAGTGTGGCCAACTTGGAGTGGGGAATTATAAGAAGCGCCTGGGGATTAACCTGTTGGGGGGACCCCTTGGTGGGAAGCAGGTGATCAGAGTCTCTTGTGGTGATGAATTTACCATCGCTGCTACTGATGGTAAGTATTCATATTGTGGCTTATACTTTATTTCAAGAGATTTTTGGAGCTCTTTGCCTTGATTGTTAGGTTATTTAAACAGTGTTTTGAGGTTTTTTTTACTCCTAACTTTTCTTTGTAAGATGGAATGGGCATGTTATTGCCACTTGTATTTTTGATGGCTACTTTTCTAAACTTATTATAATACACTTCCTTGACTTAATCAACAAATATAGTTAAAGAATCTGTAATTTCATTGGTGTGGAAACTCCTTCCATCACATATATGTTGTAACCTATATGCCTCAGGCCCTGGTCTTCATGAGTTGCTATGGCTGAAAACTTCATTACCTGGTGGCCTATCTAGTGATGAGCCTCTCTAGGCTTACCAAGGCTGCTTCTTGGAGTTAATCATCTATAGACATAGCCTTTCCAACTTAGCAGGACTGACTCAAGCTTTCATTTCACTGGCTTCCCTATAAGGGTGCAGTGTCATTTTCATCCCTTGCTGAGGCATCGGGGTGGGCTTTTAGCGTCCTGAAAATAATTTAGCCTTGAATGGTTACGAGTGGGCCACGTGCATCTAGTACAGTAGGTGGCTTAGGCCCTGTTGAGTGTGGAGAATTGCTTGTCTCTACACTAGATTCCCTCAGAATAGCCTTTGGTTCTAATTGTTTTTTCTTTGGATATTTTCTGCTGGTGCTTATTTCCATTGTTGCTTCTAATCTTCATTGACCTTTGTGTTGTCCTGTGTTCTCTCTTATTTTGCTTCCACTTTACTTTTTCCTTTTAACTTACATCTTCTCTTTACTTTTCCTGTTTCTTTTATCATTCTGTTTCCCTAGCCACTTCTTCCAGTTGCTAAACAGATCATTTTGCAGGCTTTTCAGTTGCCTGGTCTTCACATTTCTCTGCAATATTTGTTACAATTCATGATTTTTAATGGCTTCTGGATTTGTGGCCATTCTGTTCAGTTGAGTGTTTTGGATGGCAACATTCCAAATAAGTAGGGCTCTTAACTATGCTTTAATGAATGAATAGACTTCTGAATGAAAATATTTCATACTGATTCAAAAAGTTAGACTTGAAAATATTTAAGAAGCAACCTTAGAGGATTTTTTGAGGATGCCTTAGAAAAACTGAAATTATCTAGAGGCCACAGTTGAGGAGAAAGAGAAATGAACAATAATAAAACACAAAACCAGGGGAAAGGTTTTGGTTAAGATTTTCTCTTTGATCCACTGATATTTTTGGGCAGTATTTCAACACATGATTTTTCCTCTAAACTGATATGTACTCCCAGAAAGGAGAATGTAGAGCAACATTTTTCATCTTGGCATGTCTGTGACTATTTCTGGAAGTTTTTTGTCATATACTAGATAGTGTTTTTATGGTTAAAAAAAATTTCCAACTTAAGAACAGTGATCAATGCCATGGTCAGTCATGATTCCAGATGCTACCTACCTCCTGAGATGCACTCAGTAAGCAAAATTAGGAAATATTTAGACAACGGAAATATGGGAATTTGTTTCGTTAACTGTGCTTATATGTTAGTAGGATTTGGAGTTTTGTTTTGGGTGTCTTTTTCCCTTTTTTGAGGATGCTATCTGGCACATGGTAGGTGCTTAATAAATGTCTGTTGACTGACTTAGGGGAAGTCGGAGGGAAAAAAAATAAATGTTTCCTAATTGAAAAAAAAATTCATTAAGAAAAGAAAGAAACTTTCTCTTGTTCAGTTCTGAGAGAGCTCTTAGCAGGAAGGATGAAAAATGAAGAACCCAGTTATGTAAATGGAAAATCTCACAAAATAAGATAGCTTATAGAAGTTACTGAAAAGTAATAAGGGTGAGGGAGAGAAAGAAGAAAAGCAAACCTAAAGAAAAGTATTTCTGAAGGAAGTGACACAAATACAGCTATCTCCTCCACACTGAGATTCTCTGCGTTACAGTTTTGATACATCTTGGATTGACATAAGAAATTAAATGGGAATTTGGAGGGAGTTTTGTGGAAGCCACTGATGACACGTGAAGGCCAGCAGACAATACAGAAGAAGTTTATAAACTCAAAAATGTATAAAATATAGGCATAGTATTGTATAATATTAACATATTTTAATACCATAATATTTTAGACTTCTCTGGTATAAGGGAGGGCCAAAAAAACTTTACTCAGATTTTCCTGATCGACGAGTGGCAGGATGGGTGAGGAGTAGGGCATGACACCCTGCTTCTGACCCCTGAGATGTGGAAGGAATAATTTTAAAGATTTCTTTTTAAAAAAAGAATAAAAGAAAAATGAGGAACTCAGAGGGGTAGAAGTTGGTAGCCTGTTTAATCTCTCTTCTCTTGCACATTTTCTTCCAGATAATCATATTTTTGCTTGGGGAAATGGTGGGAATGGCCGCTTAGCAATGACTCCCACAGAGAGACCTCATGGCTCTGATATATGTACCTCTTGGCCTCGGCCTATTTTTGGATCTCTGCACCACATCCCAGATCTGTCTTGCCGTGGCTGGCACACCATTCTCATTGTTGGTAAGATTTTGATGCACATGAGAAATGAGACATAAATGGAACAGGGACATAGGGATGCATCTTTTGAGGGGTCATTGCTGCATGTCCACTTTCTGAATAAGAAGATTGTTCTAAGGAAGAGAGAGGGCTATTAGTTTAGTAGTTACTTCTTTTAACATGGAATGTGCAATATACTTTTAGTCATAATCATTCTTTTGTTTTTTTAGTTTTGCTTAGCTGTCTTAATTTTTTTTAAAGGATCAAATGATGTTTATTTTTTAATTTTTAGTTTTCAACATTCATTTGCACAAAATTCTGAGTTCCAAATTTTCTCCCCATCTCTCCCCTCCCCTCACCCCAAAATGCCATGCATTCTGATTATCCTTTCCCCCAATCTGCCCTCCCTTCCATCACACCCCTCCCTTCCCTTATCCCCATCTTCTCTCTAGTAGGGCAAGATAGATTTCTGTACCCCATTACCTGTATTTCTTATTTCCCAGTTGTATGCAAAAACAATTCTCAACATTCATTCCTAAAACTTTGAGTTCCAACTTCTCTCCCTTCCTCCCTTCCCACCCATCTCCACTGAGAAGGCAAGCAAATCAATATAGGTTATATATGTGTAGTTTTGCAAAAGACTTCCATAATAGTCATGTTATGTAAGACCAACTATATTTCCCTCCATCCTATCCTGACACCCATTTATTCTATTTTTTTTTACCTTGTCCCTCCCCAAAAGTGTTTACTTCTGATTACTCCCTCCTCCCATTTGCCCTCCCTTCTATCATCCCCCCACTCCACTTCTCCCCTACTTTCCTGTAGTGTAAGATAGATTTTCATACCAAATTGAGTGAGCATGTTATTCCCTCCTGAAGCCAAATGTGATGAGAGTAAGCTTCACTTTTTCTCATCTCCCCCCTTTTCTCCTCCATTGAAAAAATTTTTTCTTGCCTCTTTCATGAGAGATAATTTGCCCCATTCCATTTCTTCCTTTTTCCTCCCAATATATTCCTCTTATCCCTTAATTTTATTTTTTTAGATATCATCCCTTCCTATTCAACTCACCCTGTGCTCTGTGTGTGTGTCTGTGTGTGTGTGTGTGTGTGTGTGTGTGTGTGTGTGTGTGTGTGTGTGTAATTCCTCTACCCAAATACTGAGAAAAGTTTCAAGAGTTACAAATATTATCTTTCCATGTGGGAATGTAAACAGTTCAACTTTAATAAGTCCCTTATGATTTCTCTTTCCTGTTTACCTTTTCATGCTTCTCTTGATTCTTATGTTTGAAAGTCAGATTTTTTATTCAGCTCTGGTCTTTTCATCAAGAATGCTTGAAAGTCCTCTATTTCATTGAATGATCATTTTTTCCCCTGAAGTATTATACTTGGTTTTGCTGGGTAGATGATTCTTGGTTTTAATTCTAGTTCCTTTGACTTCTGGAATATCATATTCCAAGTCCTTCGATCCCTTAATGTAGAAGCTGCTAGATCTTGTGTTATCTTGATTATATTTCCACAATACTCAAATTGTTTCTTTCTATCTGCTTGCAGTATTTTCTCCTTGACCTGGGAACTCTGGAATTTGACTACAGTATTCCTAGGAGTTTCTCTTTTTGGATCTCTTTTAGGAAGTGATCGGTGGATTCTTTCAATATTTATTTTGCCCTCTGGTTCTAGAATATCAGGGCAGTTTTCCATGATAATTTCATGGAAGATGATGTCTAGGCTCTTTATTTTGATCATGGCTTTCAGGTAGTCCCATAATTTTTAAATTGTCTCTCCTGGATCTAATTTCCAGGTCAGTTGTTTTTCCAATGAAATATTTCACATTATATTTTATTTTTTCATTCTTTTGGTTTTGTTTTGTAATTTCTTGGTTTCTCATAAAGTCATTAGCTTCCATCTGCTCCATTCTAATTTTTAAAGAACTATTTTCTTCATTGAGCTTTTGAACCTCCTTTTCCATTTGACTAATTTTGCTTTTTAAAGCATTCTTCTCCTCATTGGCTTTTTGGACCTCTTTTGCCAATGAGTTAGCCTATTTTTAAAGGTCTTCTTTTCTTCAGCATTTTTTTGGGTTTCCTTCAGCAAGCTGTTGACTTGCTTTTCATGATTTTCTTGCTTCACTCTCATTTCTCTTCCCAGTTTTTTCTCCAACTCTCTTACTTGGTTTTCAAAATCCTTTTTGAGCTCTTCTATGGCCTGAGGCCATTACATATTTATTTTGGAGGTTTTGGATGTAGAAGCCTTGACTTTTAGGTCTTCCTTTGATGGTATGCATTTTTCTTCCTCATCCAAAAGGATGAAAGAAAATACCTGTTCACCAAGAAACTAGTCTTCTGTAGTCTTATTTTTTCCCCCTTTTTTTGGGCATTTTCCCAGTCAGTTGCTTGACTTTTGAGTCCTTTGTCAAGAGGAGGGTATGCTCTGGGGACCTGTAAGTTCTCAGTTCCTCCAACATGGCACAATCAAGGGAGAGGAGTTTACTCCTCTCCTGGCTTGCACTCTGGTCTGGGAGAAACCACAGGCACTCTGTTGTGCCAAGGATCTGCCTGCAGGGTTGACTCTCCAGAGCCTCCACCAGCTCCTCTACCAGCACTCTTCCTCAACCCAGGAGAGCCACTCAGGTCGATATTCAGATCAGTGGCTCAGTTCCCCCAGGGTCTTTAGGTGGAGGGCTCCAAAAATGGAAGCTGCTGCTTCAGTGGCTGCTGCTGGTGGGTCCAGATCATGTTCCCTTCTTACCCAAGTGAAAGAGCTTTCTCACAGACCTTTGAAGCTGTCTTTGGCATTTATGGGTTGCACAATCTGGGAAGTGCCGCTGCTGGTGGCTCCCTGAAGCTTGTTCCAAGTACTGTCCCTGCTGTGCCGTGCGACCCACACTGGGCTGTGCTCTGCTTCGCACCCAGTGCGATAGATCTTTCTTGTTGGCCTTCCAGGCTGTCTTGGGCTGGAAATCTCTTTCACTCTGTCTTTTTGTGGCTTCTGCTGCTCTGGAATTTGTTTAGTCATTTTTACAGGTATTTTATGGGCTGTGGAAGGGAGCTTCTACAGGTCTGTCTTTCTGTTCCATCATCTTGGCTTGGCCCCCCCATCATCTTTTAGGCAGTTTTGCTCAGCCATTTTTCAGGAAATATACTTTGGTGGGGAGGTATATGTTGGAAAGTATCTATTGTGTTTTAAAAATACCATTTTCAAAATAGTTTAAGGGCATGAAAAAACATAAGTCTTGAAACTCCCATAGCCATCAGTGGGAATGGGACATTTCCATTTCCTGACTTGGTGACCTGCCTCCACTTGACCTTTCTCCAACAAGATACCTTTGTTCCCAGACCTCCTCTGACGCATTTCTCCTATGTTTTTAGAAGTGGTTCATTACTCAATATGTGATCTGTTTACATTCTCTAGTTTAGCAAATTAAATTATGCGTACTTTTAAAAAGAAACTTGAGATGGTAGTAAGCTGCTTTCTGCGTAAAAAACATTTGATAGTAGCTACAAGGGCCAGTGTCAGGATTTGCTGGTTTGTTTTTTTTAAGTCTCTTTTAGATAAAATAAATATTAAAAGCTTTCCTAAGCCCCCCTCCCCAAAAAAACAAACAAATAAGCAAATTATACAAAGCAGTCTGGAGATTGAGAGCAAGAGACCTCAATTTGAGGGTTCTAAACAACTTCTTCAATTTTTAGTTTTTCTTTCACTCTTATTAATGATAAGATTATTAATGATACATGTACACATGTATATGTACATACAGAATGTGTGTGTATATATACAGACACACGTATAAATATGTACACACACAAAATATATACATGTTTCTTACTAAATAAATATTCTTTTTCTCAGAGAAAGTACTGAATTCTAAGACCATCCGTTCCAATAGCAGTGGTTTGTCGATAGGAACTGGTGAGTAACAAACTTTGGACAGTGATTATTTCCTGAGGGGTACATCTCTGTGAAAGGGTCTTCTAGGGCTTCTCTGTTATTCCTAAGAAAATGGGGAATTAGATTCATTGGGAGGGAGGAGCATGGTAGCTTAGAAGACTCACAGAATGACTGATTTTACAGCCGCATTATACTTGCTGTGGAAGGTTTAATATTAACAACATGGTAGCAACCAACCATACCCAAGTTGGTACCAACTTGGTAGAAAAATTCAACTCTGCTTCTGTGGCATATCAAGTAGCTTCAGAGACCCTATTAGCATTGTTATGTGATGAATGAATGACATATATTCTGTCCCTTCCCATCCTGTACTAAGTGTTGTAGGTTCTCACTGTCTTCTCCACTGATAGACTCAGAAGGAATTTTTAGTTTATAGGAATATCCTTCAGAATCATTTCTTCTAATGAAAAACCCAACTAAACCCAAAATACGCCTAGGAAATTCAGGCCAGAGCTGTTTGATCACTCCTTTTGAACTGCCTTTTCCTCATTTCTTTTTTATATTTGTGCCAAGAAGCTGTTTCTGTTCCTCTTGGTCTCTACGTATTCTAGTACCCCAAAAGACTGTGATGCTTTAGGTTTTGGGTTCTAATATCACAGGGTGCTGTAGCAGGTAAAGAACAAAAGGAAAAAAATCCTTTTTCCTACTAATTTCTCAAGAGAGAAAATACTTGAAACCTGGTTTAAATCTGTTAAATTACAGTTTATTTATATCACAATACTTTCTCTTAATTTGTTCAAGTCATCTGTGACTCTTAATTTCATTTGAACTCCAAATATCTTTTATAGTTGGTTAAATATCTCTCTGCCAGGAACATTTACTCTGTCACTACTTTGTTTTGCTGGTCTAATATTCAGAGAAAGAAATAAAAAGATTAAAAAGTAGGTCCATGAATGAGCTTTGGCGTTGGGGGCAAAATTGGGCTTTGTGAGACTTCTATGCTTAAATGAATGGTGTAGCATGATGGTAGAGACTATTCTAATCATCTGTACTAGAGGTCAACAATCTACAGCCCACATAGGCACAATCCTGGGAGCCCCTTGTTTCTGTGTGTCCTTCAAGCTACATTTTTAAATAAAGTTGTATTTGCATCAGGGTCAGCCATCATTTGCCAGTAATTAATCAAATGTTCTTTTGTATTTTACTTTGAAATATACTATGTAATTATTTGTTAATTTTTCCTTCCTAATTATTTTTTTTATCAGTGAATGAAATTAGTTTTCATTTTGCAATTCAGGAAGCATTCACTAAATGCTAAGCTTTGTGCTAGATACTGGGTATACAAAGATCAAAATGGAATAGTCCCTGAACTCAAGGAACTTTAGTTCTGCTTAGGAGAAAAAATATGTAGATATAAATATATGCTAAGTAAGTTCTCAGGTAATAAGAGAACACTAACAACTGAGAAGAATTAGGAAAGATCCCATGTAGGAAGTGACATTTAGTGGAGCCTTAAAGAAGCTTGGGATTCCAAGAGCGGAAAGTAAGTTGGTTATAGGCATTGGAGATAGTCCATGGTCATAAAAGTAGGAGACAGAATGTCATGTATAGGGGAGAGAAAGTAGGCTTGTTGGATTAGAGCATGAAATGTATGAAGTGCCCTCAGTAGAAATGGAGAAATTAATAAAATAGTGCAGTCAGGGAGGAAAAATGAATTGTGTTTTGGATATGTCGAGTTTGAGATGCTCATGGTACATGTAAACAGAAAGGTCTATAAGGAGTTTAGTGATATGAGACTGGCACTTGGGAAGGAGATGAGAACTGGATGTGCAGAGTTGTAGGCCTCTTCAAAGAGAGGATAACTGACCCCGTAGGAGCTGATCCCAAGAAAGTCCTGGTTACCAGCCCTAGGCTTCATTGAAGTAGCCTTGAAACATGCTGTGTTTCAGAGGAGGAAAGAGCCAGCCATAACAGTTGATAATGAATAATCTACAAAGAAGTGAGTCTTCATAGGCTCAGAAGGGCCTTTCCTGGGGCCGGAGCTTGCATTAATTACTTTTGGAGTCTGTAGGAGGTATTCACTTCAGCTCTTTAGACCACAAGAAGAACAGTTACAGGATTCAGAGAAAGGTAGAGATGCAGATGATATTAGAATAGGACATGGTTTTAACAGATTTGTTGAGACGGAGAAGGGGCCTTGGAGTAGCTATTAATGATAGAAAAGGGGGATTTATTTGTAGACTGATGCATTTGAGGTAACATTTAGATCACTTTTGAGTACCAGAATATTAAGTAGGTTTTTAAAATAGAGGAGAAATGAATCTTCATGTAGACATTGGATGAACAATAACATTTTTTAAAGAAACATTCAGTAAAAGGATGTCACATCTACCTGCTGACCATTTAATAATTGCAGTTTCATCAGGGGTGTATAGCTTGTTTCTTAACAGTCCTTTTCCAGTGTTAAGTGGATCCCCTAGGATGACAATTCTCCATTTCAAACGGCAAAGCAAAACCCCCTCTTTCTGTTTCTTCTGTTGTCAGTGGCTCAGAACTCCACCCAAGAAAGAGGGAGTGGAGAAGAGGAGGAGAGCCAACAGGAATCTGAGACCCCTGATCCAAGTGGAGGCTTCCGGGGAACAATGGAGGCAGACCGAGGAATTGGGGATTTAATCAGTCCAACTGAGGCCATGGGGATCAGTAGTGTGGGCAGCAGTTCCTGCCCTGGCTGGCTGCGTAAGGTAATTGCTTTAGTGGAAGAATATGTTCCTTGTATTAAAGTTTGGACCTCCTATAAAGACCTGAAAAAGAAACTCTTATGGCCTTCCAGGCCTACCCATGTAACATTTAGCTGTTTTATAGCAAGTTGCTCTTTCTGATTTCTTAACAAATAGTAAACCTTCCCTCTGGTATTTCTTTTTTGCCTAGAGGATATCTAAATATAAAGGCGTGTGACTTATTTTTATTAATCTAAGCCACTCTTTGAATGGGGTCCAAAAGTTGGAAGTAAGAGTAGCATAGAACACATATAGCCTTATTTTCCATCAGTTAGACACTTTGTCTCTCTACTATTGCCAGAGTAAATGAGTTTTCAGACCTGAATGGACCTACATAGTGATGAGAAAGGTGAAAAAGGCCAGATTGCTAATACTGTACCACCTTGTTCTCAGGAGCACATTTGACTGTCCATCACAGCTTGTCCTTTCTTAATAGGACAATAGAAAGGTTTGATGAATGAAGTGTAGCCAATAACCACAACTATCCCCCACCACTAGAGAGGGCAGACAGAAAGCAAATAGCTAGGGGAGAAGAGAATGTTGGAAGAAAGGGGCTGTTGACAGCAGACCAACTAAAATGCTTTTCTTGATACCTAGGAGTTAGAAAATGCAGAATTCATCCCTATGCCTGACAGCCCCTCGCCTCTGAGTGCAGCTTTTTCAGAACCTGAGAAAGATACTCTGCCCTATGAGGAGCTGCAGGAACTCAAAGCAGCCTCTGAAGCACCTGCAGAATGCAACAAGTCTACAAGAGAAGCCTGGGTAATGGAGCTTTTTTGAGTTGTGACTCGATAAACAGTGACTGCTGTATTAAATTCTGACTGTATGCCCTCACTGTCTAATAAGCTTTAATTACCTCACTGCCCCATAGCAATTTAGCACATTCTATATTTCTCATTCAATAACTCCTAAAACCATTATTCAGAGCTAATACTCATGGCTTTTAATGGTTTTTAGGTTGTTTTGGCAGATTCGGAGTACCAGTATAAAACCCATCTTTATTATCATCATTTAATATTTGTTTATCAATAAAATCCCAAGGTTTTAGTAATCGAATTCTTTCACAATACTTTTTACTGATACCTTAAAATATCCCCAGAAAGAATTGCCTCATAGATAGTACATTTGGAGGTTCTGCGTGCTTGTGATGCAGCCCAAAAGGTTTGTCCCACTTGGTTTTAGCACTTCAGATGACATCTCAACGTACTCAAAATGCTTGTTTGAAACTCCGTAATTTTTCTGGAAGGCCAGTCATTTTTACTTCTCATTTTTGGATAGGGATCTGAGGTGCTGAAAGGGAAAGCAACTGAGTCAGAAGATGGTGAGGCAGGACCAAATTCTCTGCTCATCTCCATCAGTTAGTCTGCCATTGCTTCCTGAAGTTCTTCTCACATAGAAGCTTTAATCTTGTAACTTATGGTATAATCTGTTAAGTTTATTTAGAGGATGATTAGGTAGTGTCATATTTGTTTATTTTTTAAAAGGGAATTGTGTGAGTTTAGCATGAGAAGTTAATAATTAGATTCCTGTTTCATTCTTTGCTTCTCTAGCTCCCCCGCCTTACTCCAGCACTAGACTGTGCTGGGAAGGGAGCCCCATTGGCTGCTGCCTGTGTTTGTAGCAGCCTGCAGGTGCAGGTGGAGCGGCTAGAAGGTCTGGTGTTAAAATGTTTGGCTGAACAGCAGAGATTACAGCAGGAAAACCTCAAAATTTCAACCCAGCTCCAAAGGCTCAACAAGGAGACAGAAGGAGTGCAGAAGGTGAGAATATTTGATGAGGTCCAGATAATTTCTCTACCTCCTTTGAGGCCTTTGAATCCCAGCATCAGGTGATCCTCCCATGTGCCTCAGGTGTGAAGAAATGATGATATGCATGTGGCTGGGTTTTTCATCTTTTCTGAGTGACCTTCAGATTGCCAAAGGGAGTACCATCATGGACACTCACTAATCTTTCAGAACCAGACATTTCACTTAACAGGTTTATTCTGAGGCACTTTTCCATAACTTCCATGTTATTTCCATAACTTCTATGTGATGGAACTTGTGCAGTTAACCACAGAAGCCAGGATAGGCAGTTGTGAGCATTAGTGAGTGTGAGGTAACTGACAGATAGAAGTGTGACAGAAGAAAGGTGATATTGAAACAGCCTAGAAGAATAGATTTAGAGCCATTGTAGCTCACGAGCATCTTTCAAAACTGAGACAAGATTATTAGGAATTAGCATTAGAAGAATGTACTCAAAAACTGACAACATGCTGCTAACACAACACTTTTATCTGAATAGTTGGAGACTCATTCCAAAGGAACTCAGACAGCAAAGGAAGAGATGGAAACAGATCCAAAACCAGACTTGGATTCAGATTCTTGGTGCCTTTTGGGAACAGATTCCTGTCGGTCCAGCCTTTAGTTTCCTGATCTCGTACGTCCCCAATAAGATGGGATCCCTGCAATTTCACAGCACACTTACCGAATGCAGAGAACGGCTTTCCTGGCTTCGTTTCAGTTGCTGACAAGGAGCAAAGCAGGAGGCTCTGAAGTGCTTCTAGAGTACAGATGGAGGGAAGCATCTCCTTTTAGATAGGAACTAGGAGTGTTTTTCATTTGTTTTGTTTTATTTTTTGAGGGGGAAGGGCCCTGTGTCCCTGGCTTTGCCTTCAGTGACTGCCACAGCAACAGCAGCTCTGTACCTCATCCGTTGATCCTACCTTTAAGGAAGAGAAAGAGCCCTGCCATGCTATTTGCACTGGTAGCAGCTTATACCCATTTATAATTTTCACCTCTTGTTGGGAGCTATCTTGAGAACTCAAACACCAGTCACTGTACTTCTAAGTGGAGGAGGGGAAAGTGAAAAGCTTGAGAGAGCTTGTTAGGAGCTGGCTGGCTGTGACGGAGCCCTAGTCATGCCAGCTTAAAAGATGGCAAAGTGTTCTGTTGCCATCTCAGAGACAGAGTCTGAGGAAAAGAAGTTTTACAGACTAGTTTTTGGTTTATTTTCAGAGTTGAAACACTCATGCAGCTAAATATTGGAGGAAAAGAGGGTTTTGATTGGTATTGCCCTGGAAGTTGACAGGGATTTCTCCAGTGAGAGTTAGAGAAAAAAGGGTAGGCCTCTCCCATGCCGTACTCTTGGTGCATAATGCTGGAGCTTCTGCACTGTGGATGAGACAGGGAGAGATTTCATAGCCTTGAAAAGGATTGAAAACGTTGGAGAAGTGAGAGTCGCCTCAAGACTAAGTCACAAGGGAAAAGAGGTCCTCTAATGATACTGTCCTCAGCAGCTGTGCTTGGCTTCTTAGAGGCTGCCAATGACTGCCATGGCCCCTTCTCTTGTGAGGAGGCCCTTTCCTGCTTCACTGCTTGTTTTTGTTCTAATCCTGGCACCAGTAGCACTAGCCACTGTTGTTCTGTGTCTAGTCAGTATTTTTTTCCCTTTGCTTCTTATGAAGCTATGTAGTAGCCAGTGAATCTGTATCTTTTCTTTATCATGTGGCTCTTAGCCAGCCCCAAAGTTCCTTGAATACATAACAGACTGAATAGAATTTAGGAATGGAAGAGATGACCTTTTTTGTCTATTGTGCCATGATAAGGGGGAGCAGACTACCTTTCTCAGAAAGAGTTAATTGTCTTCTTTCTTCCTGAACCCCTGATCTTAAGCCCCATAGGTTGTATACTATGACTTTCTGGTTTCCCTTAAAGGTATGGACTTTATATTTCAGTTTATGAAAATGAAGTGTCTTGATTTCACAAGTGCTTGCTTATGGGTTTCATATCTACCTCCCTGCAAACGGCCAAGTTGTTTTGTTGTTGTTTCCTCTAACAAAAAGATGAGATTTTAGTTTTGTTTGGGGTTATGAGATGGATTTGCTACCTTCCTGGGCATACTTTTCTAGTCTTTTTGAAACTGATATTAAGACTAGAGCTTGGAAAAACCCCATGGCTGGGGTGGAGGGTTTGGAGGCAAGGAGCAGCTGTCTTTGTGGATCATGTTCCCATTATCTTCACACACAGTTAGAGGAAACCAATTATAGTAGTACTAATGTAATCAATGTATTCTTTGAATAAGGAAGAAGCCAGTTCCAGATTAAGAATTTAAATTCTAGGAACTTGGGGTTCTGCTAGCAACAACGACAACTTAGTGTGTTTTCTTTTATCATGTAAATGCAACTTTGATTTCTGAGGGCTGATGGGCCTTGCTCCTGTAACCTTCACATTCACTGTCTCAGCAGGACTGGGAGGTGAGGTTTGTTTGGCTATAAACCTTGAGCATTACTCTTGAGGGGGAAATGAAGGAATTTGTCACGTTACTAAGACTGTGAGATGTAAGTGAGCATCAGAGGGGAAAGAGGCCTACTCTTAACTCGGACAGCAGGTGATTTGCTAGCAGCGTAACACTGGTCATTTTCTGTATTATGTTGCCTTTGAGAAGCCTTAATTTCCTGTTCATCTGGCTGAGAATTCAAGTTCTGTGCCTTTAAAGACAATTTGCACTTATCCAAGATAGGCTTGGGAGAATCTAATGATTTTCACACCAAGCAGCTATGCAAACAGAAACCAGTTCAGAGCTGGCAGCCATGCATTGGATGACATTTGCAGAGGGCACATAGGCAGAAGTGCCTTTGAATGGTTCTTGTTCTCAACCCCCTTTTTATTTTGTCCTGTTGTATTTTTCTTCTTTCAGGACTAGATTTGTACTTGTTAAGCTTCCCAGTAGTATTGCTTTTGAGTTACAATATAATCTGATTAAAACGTCTGCTCTGACACTTTCAGAACTAGCGTGCTGTTAGCCTCATGTTTGAAAGGTTAAGGGTGGAATGGTTTGGCATTTGTTTAAATAAATACGTAAACTCTTAAATGGTGCATTTCTCAGTAAGCCTACGTGTGCATTGGGGCCACTAGTGATAAAACTTTTTTTTTAATGTTGGGTCTATACTTGCCTTTTTATTCTCTGAAAAAAAAAAAACCACACACACACACATCCTAGTTGATATTCTAGCGAGGGGAACATTGTAAGGAATGTATTTAGGCAGAAACCTTTCTTTCTCAATCCTGAATATTTTAAAGTCAGAATCATTTATACAGTTACAATTCATAATATAGTGCTGGAAATAGTCTTTTTATTTTACATTATCTATTTAGCCTTAGAAACTTCCATGTGATAATTCTGCTTTATTTAGAAGCATTTCCCTGAAAGAATTGAAACCATATTTATTCTCCCAGCATAGAACCGAGTACCAGAAAAACTGTGGAGCCAAGTTGAAGAGTTGTCATGGGATGTTTTGTTTTGCTTAGATAACAGTCTCTCTATCTCACTTTCTGTCTTCATATTAGGGACTTTGAGCACACATTGATGGTCCCTCAAATACCCTAACTTTCCAGTTCCTGAGTCTATTCAGAAATGGTCATGCCCTTAATTTTACTCCTACTCACAGATTTACCACTTCCATGTTTATGAATTCTAAAGTATCTTTATCTGAACCTATAATCTTTTATTATCCCATCTTTCTCTCTGTCTTATGATCTCTAATTCTGTTCTTTTTTCCTCTCTGTAACCTCCATTCCCTCAGTTTTTTCCTAGGCTGTTACCCTACATTGACTACACTCACTTTCCCTTTGTCACCCCCTTGGTGAGTCTACGCTGTCCTCTGTTGTCTGATCTGTTGCCTCCCCTTTTCCTATCATCAGTTACTAGACTTCCAACCACAGTGGCATCTTGTGTACACAGCTATCACTTTGCTGCAGGCTCTCATCACATCACTCGCAGACTATTACAATGGCCTTTTTGGTTTCTCTGCCTCTAGTTTTTCCCCACATCACCTTCCACCTACCTGTCAGACTACTTTTCTGAAATCACACGTCTGAGCATTTCATACACTCACCCCTTCTCAATAAAATCCCTTGGTTTGCTGTTATCTCTAGAATCATATGTCAAGTTCTCTGGCATTTAAAGCCCTTTCTACCCTTCTTGTCTTTTGCTTTACCCCTCTCCCCTTTGCACTTGATCTAGCTCTTCTTCAGACATAATACTCCTGTCTTCTGTTTCCAGGCTTCTACCCTAGAAGGCTCTTTTTTTCCTCACTTCTGTGTCTTAGTTTACCTCGCTTCCTTTAAGACCCATCCCAAATGCACCTTCAGGAGGCTTTGCCTCATCCCCTTGGTGCTGTCCCTTTGAAATTATCTTCTATATACTTTGTGTATATCTTGTATGTATACATTAGTATGTGAGCTCCTTGAGGGCAGAAAGAATATGTTTTGTCTTTCTTTGTGTCCTCTGTATGATGCCTGGTACACAGTAGGCACTTAATAAATCCTTGACTGACCAGCCACACAGTGGAAAGTGCACCTGAGGAGCAAGGAAGTAATTTAAACAAAAATTCCTTCCAAAACTCATTCCTGAACGTTCCTCAGAAATGGTGTTTATGACAGGAGATCTGTAGGATCACATCCCATCCTGCCTTGGAGCTTAAGAAAAACAAAACTTCTTATTATTGAACGATGATTAACTTTAGAAATAAATATACTGACCATTAATGGTCATAGAATTATTGAAAATTAAAAGGGAATTTTTTTTTTTGTATTACATCATTACCTGTCTGTTTTTTCTGGGGCTGTGTGTAATGAATCAAAGCAAAGTTGTGTAGAGTATTTTGTAAGTGCAATGAAGTATCATTAACTCAGCAAATTAATGTACAATTATAATATTATGAATGTGATAATTATATATAATTATAGCATTTCCTCAAGATCCTATTTTAAATCTCCCTAAAGAAGGGGCTGCCAAATTAATTTTATTTACCATGAGAAGATTTTGTCCTATTTAAATTTATTTAGTTTTTCCTTAGTTTTTTTTTCTTTATCCTTTGTAAAATGAATCAACACCAAGGCTTCTTGGACCAAAAAAAGGTATAAATAAGAATTATCTTACATTCTCTGTCCTGTTCTGGAGACAATCACCTCATTTCCTTAGCGTGCCACTCCCGCCTCTCCCCTACACCTGCAAATACCCTGATCTCTGTTTTCAGACTACATTGTGGGAAATCTGAATGATAAATACCTTTCCAGAGAGTAGATACAGCTAATGGTCCTTCAGGTTTTAAGGAAAGGTCATAAATAGAACCAGAGAATAACTATTTCTCCTATATTTGGCACATGGTAGGTGTTTAATAAATGCTTGTCAATTGTTTGATAAGGCAAACCTACTAAGCAGTCATAAACCAAGTTAACTCTGAAAGAATAGCTGTGCTGCTTTGTTTATAAATAATATTTTTTCTTAATATATATTTTTTAATCTGAGCAGCACTGTGGTTAGCGCATAGGGAGTCAGCCTTGGAAACAAATACCTTGGTTCATTTTCTACTTCTGATACTGGCTGTATGACCACAGACAAGCCATTTAACTTCTCAGTGCCCCAGAAGTCTTTAAGACTAAGTTACAGTTAAATTATCAATCTGCACTAGTGAAAAGAAATCACAGTTTTGGATCAGAAAAAAAAATTGATCTGACCCAAATAACAGAATGTAATCTTAAATAGTTATTTTCATGTATGTGTTAAAATGTTCAATATTAACAGTGTACTTTAGTAGACAGCCAACACCTTGGGGTAATGTCTCCTTTCACTGCATAATGAGGCATTCAGGTAGAATCTAGAAGGGGCCTTGATTTTAAAATGCCCACTAAAAGACCTTAAGAAAAAAATCAAAAAGATCTCAATTCAATATGTTTCTTAGAAGGCAGATTTTTAATATAATTTTTATTGTTTAAGTTCATATCTCTAGCTGAGTTGATTTGTTAGCCAAGATGCTGTATGGCTTCAGGAAGAGTGGCAACAGACGTAGATTAAACTAATTAAACATCTGCTACTGGCAATATGTTCTGTTATCTTTCAGATCCCTCTCGTGGGCAGCCAGGTGGTGTAGTGGATAGGGCACCAGCACAGGAGTCATGAGGACCTGAGTTCAAATCTCACCTCAGACACTTGACACTCACTAGCTGTGTGACCTTGGGCAAGTCACTTAACCCCAACTGCCTCATCCTGGGTCATCTCCAGTCATCCTGATGAATATCTGGTCACTGGATTTAGATGGCTGTGGAGGAGAAGTGAGGCTGGTGACTTGCACAGCCCTCCCTCACTCAAAAACAAAATAGTCAAATGCAAGTCATGTCATTATTTCTCTGATGGCATGGTCTTCTTCAGCAACAAAGGACAAACACACATACAGATCCCCCTCTCATTCAGCTGATGTTGGGTCAAGTTATCTTTTCTGTTGGAAACACATTGTGATGATTCTTTTAGCACACAAGGCAATAATCCTAATAGTATTTCTATATCCTACCACTACTTTTGCCTAATTTTAATTTACTATGTACACATATTAATGCATCCTTGAAGATTGTAGCCTACTTCAAAAATTTCCAGAAATTAAATAATTCTTTCATTCTACAGCCTTTTTTTTCTTTTAGAAATGAGACATATACACTTTCTTTTGGGACCTGTGCTTAGTGTCTGTCAGCATTACAATTTTTACAGTATTTACTGAAGTGCCTAATTCTGCACATCATTGTGCCAAGGTACTACTTCACGGAAAATTACAAAGATCTGGTCAGTCCTGCTAAGCAGAAATGATTCAAACAGTTGTCCTGACAGTATTTACATGACATTTTAAGCTAGTTGATGTTGCAGCCCCCTAAAACTACAGATTGTTAACTGGTGGGAGAGGTTTTTTTTTACTTTAAATTATTCAAATGGACAACATAAAAAAATTATAATAAAGCCTTATCTGAAGCTGATTTAAAACTTAAGTTTTCATACACATCCTGGAAATACAGACTCTATTTCCAGAAATTACAGAGTATGTTCCAATAAAGGCAGAAATAGCATTACGTTCACTGCAAGTTCTTGGATTCCTATTACCAAATTAATGACTCAAAGAGAATCTTGTTATAATTTAAAAGACATACTGGCTGTGGTTATTCTCTTCTGACAGCATACCATCTTAATAGGTCAGCTAAGACAACCACATTGTTAGATAACTGCCAGAGGAGTTAACAAGAACAACGAACATGTGAAAAGACACCCAAATGAGTGCTCTTTATCTATCACAAATCACAAGTCAGACTTTCAAGAAGAGAGAGCTTTAATTCAGTCTTTTCATTGCTCCTAAGTCTCCCTTCCCATGGAAATAATGTAAGCCACTTCAGTTTTGCCTAAAACCTGAAGCTTTCTTCTCCTTCTCAGAAATGGGATTCCTCTCCAGCTCTGGCATTGCAGCCAATTTGGGGAGATGTACAAGTCTACTCCTTTCTAGTTTTATTCAGTTCTAATCCTTTGGGTTGCTGAAGAGAAGGTGCTGCTCACAAGGCCACCAGGAGGTTCTTGGGTGATTCCTTTTCAACAGCAGCGCTTCCGTGGGGGAGGAGGGCGGTTCTTGATGGTCTTACATTTTGGAATGTGCCTATCAGCCACCTCAGGGGCAAAGTGACGACTACAGTGGGGACACTGGATGTAGTCAGGGTTTTCTACAGGTGGCATGGGAGGCAGGTCTGAGGGATTTCCACCCCGGGCGATCACCTGCTGTATTTCACGGGCCTGACGGAGAGTTCGGATGAAAGATTCATGTTTTTGTCGCCAATTACTCTTCTTTGGTGGCTCTGGCTATAAAGTAGAGGGGAAGATTAGTTCTCCCCAACACAGGTAGGTACTTAATGATATGATATACAAGTGCAAGTCATGTCATCATTTCTCTGATGGCATGGTCTTCTTTGGCAACAAAGGATGAACACACAGATAATCCCTGATGGAAAAAAAACCCTAAAACATGAAGTTCCTATAATTCATCTTAGGGAGGCTCTCAGAGGCCCCCACAGTAAAGCATCCCTTATTGAGAAAGACAAGGAGGAGAATCTTGCTAAGATGAATTATAGGAACCTATTAAGAGAACTGTTAGAAAAATGTTTAGGATCAGATTTCTATATTTTATGCTTTGGGGGTATAAAGGGGAGTGGGGGTGGGGAGAAAACAAAGTAGCTTTGGCACACTGGTAGTTATGTGAAGATGAAGGGCTAATAGGAAAATCTGTCTGGTGATGACTGGAGTACTTAGATGATGACAGACTTAACTTCCCTATTATATAAAAGTTAGGGTATAGATCTTCAATGGAACTCATTCTTCCAGAATGACTTGCTTAATCCTAGGAAGTACAATGTCACAATGACCCAAGGTTTATGTTTATGGTATTTCGATTTCGTTTGTTTTGGCAGGGGCATGGAGAGAGAATTGTTTTTTGTTTGCTATTACTCCATTAAGAAATTTAGAAGCAGCAAATTCTTTTAAGGTTCTACTCAAATCAATTGCAGTGTAACAGAAAATACTATTTGATAGGACATTAAAGAATATGATCAGTAAGAATATAAATGTATCAAAAATCAGCTCTATTGATGGAAAAAGTGCCTAGAGGGACTGTCATATAAGTTACTGTGGTGGAAGCCAGATCTGCAAGACAGTTGTTTTTAAGTGTCCTGAATAAATGAAATCCATTAGGGATGTACCTCTGTAGATAGGCACCCCATGAACAGGAATTTAAAAAGGTCCCCTCCTAGCACCTACCTGCCCTATAACATAAACTTCAGAATTCTGGGAGAAAAACTTGTGCTTGGGGCAATGAATAATAGAGGCAGGAAAAGGAGAACAAGTTGATATTTTCATAGAATTATAGAATTTTAGAGTTGGATGATATCTTCCTCATTTGACAAATAAGGGGAAAGGACAAGTTAGGTTAAAATGACGAGAAATAGGGATAGATGGAAAACTAGAACCCTGGGCTCCTGACTCTGATTTTGCCATTCTAATTCAATTCATTAATGTGTTCTCCAAGACAAGAAACTTCATTTACAAGTCTCCTTATATGTAATCATCCCAGACGATAAATGGTTATGGAATTCTCAGAATTGTGCCACAGAAATGGTCACATTTTTTACAATGTAGTTTTTCTAAAGCTGTCAACAAGAAAAAAATTAAAAATTTGCGTTTGATATACTCAGAATCTATTTGTATATGAAACTATAGAAATATTGTAAGGCATATTAAGTAGATGATTAGAAAAATCTATCAAATAAAAAGTTAAAGCAGCTCTCCCATGGTATCAGTGAAACCTAAGGCAATAAAGTCTACAGAGTACAGGCAAGAGTCCTAATTAAAACTTTTACTCACTTCCTGACTTTTAAACCTTCATGTTCTCTTATCTTTACAGGGTCTACTTCTATTAGACCTTGTAATTTGCACTGGTAAAGTTAAATGTCCTGGCAATTTGGTATCTGCTTTAGATACAAGTTTAAAAATATGAATAACTTGGAATTAAGAATTGTCAGGGTTGTTTTTTTAACTCCTAAGAAACCAATACCAGTTTGTGATACAGGGTGGGAAATGACAGTGCTTCATGAAAAAGACCATGATTCTTACAAGATTCTAGCAGATCAGAACTGGAGAATGTGAGAAATGCACAAAGAAGTTCTACAAAGGTTAGGTTACTTAACTTCTCAGAAATACAAGATGGTAGTGTTACACTCCAGCTCTATTTCAAATTCCTTTTCCCTGCCTCCCACTTAAAATGCTTTTATAAGGTAAGAAAATAGTTCATATTTCTTTGATTACCCTTCCCAGTCCCCAACCATCCTTCACCCAAAATAAAATCCGTAAGCTTATAGGAGTTAACATTACTTACCTTGGCTAAAGTTGGGCCTTTCCAGGCCAGGTACTGTTCCAGTTCAGTGCCCTTAGCCCGGGCCTTGTATGAGTCAAACACTTTCCTCTTGGAACCCTGGATCTTGCTACAGACATTTGTATGTTTCTCTAGCCTTAGCAAGAGAAACTTTCGTCCACAGTAGCTGCACTCACCAAGCTCTGGTTCTTCAATTGAAGAGCTGGAACCTAAGGTGACTGATACCTGAGATGAACTATAATTGGGGGATTTGGGCAAAGAAATTCCAGGATCTTCTTGGTGCTGTGAAAATGACTCAGGGGATGATACTGAAATTTTATCTCGGATTTTATTATTACTTGCCCCTAGTCTTTCCTTTTTGAGTCTTTGTACTCCATGGTTGAAGAATTGGGAACATACTGAAGATGGACTAGAATTCTCTTGGCACTTTTCCCATGTTTCATCACCTCTGCTATGACTATTGAAGACCTCTTCAGGCCTGAATTCTGGCGAGAAGATGAGTTTGGAAATGCTGCTGCTGCTACCTGTGCCTCTTCTCCTTGGAAATGTCTTTCTCTGTAACTCCTTTTTTTCTTCTTCTTCTACCAGCTCCTTTTCTTTTTGGATCCTTCTAAGTTCTTCCTCAGTCTTCTTCAACTTTTCCCTTAGGAGAGTCTCTTTTCTTCGAATTTCTTCCTCTAAGCTCTCACTTGCTGCCTCTAGTTTTTGAATCTGCATTAGCTCAGTTCTGCCTGGATTTAACAAGAATTTTTTGGGCTGAACCACTGGTAGGGGAGCAAGTAGCATCTTAACTGAAGATGAACCCCCCCTGTTCCGTGAACTGAAGTGACTGGGTGTGACCTCTTCTGATTCAGAGGGTTTCTGGAAGAGGTTGTGGCAGTCAGTCTTAATGTGAGTAGCACTCAATGATTTTCGGTGAAACACTGGTTTGAGGGGATAGGCACGATCCACACCAGCTCTCTTTTTTGTGAAGGGCATTGTGTTTTCCTGGTTATCTGTTTTGGTATGTCTCATATGGACTCCAACTGAATAAAAATCCCCACTTCCTGGACCCTGCTGATTGTTTCTTGAATCCTGTTGGCTGCTTTCTACAGAATGAGAAGAGGGATAACTATGGGCTTTAGTAAAGGTGTTCTGCTGGTTATGAGTAAATATATTCTCCAGCTTCTCTTCTTTGTCTCTTAGAAGTTTTTGCTGGAAGTTGTTTTTCAGGTGCTCCAGCCGAGACTGATGGGTAGAGCTGCTCTGTTCAAAACGGGCTGGCCTACTTGAATGGAGTTCCGAAGTTTCCATTTTGTTAAAAGGAAGCATGATGTCCACATGTGGACAAGGAGCCAACTGGAGGCGAGCCATTCAGTGCCTGACCTGAAGCCTGAGAGAGAATCAAAATCAGATTCGTGTTAAAAATCTGATGCTGGGTCTGGGGTGTTGAAGCAGATTCTAAGTTTCCCTTGCTTTTCTCTACCACGTTACTAATGGTGCCAGGCCTGATACAGAGAAAGGATCCTGATAGCACGACTTCCCCCTTAAAATAGCTGCATCTCTCTCCAAAGCCCTTGGTGGGCAGGTTTAGGTATTCACCCAAATCGCCTCTGCTATTTAGTGCCCTAGTAAAGTCTCCTGTGGGGCATGTTACTGCTCCAGAACCTCATGTACTACTGTTTGACTAGTAACGGCTGCAACATGAAAAGAAAAGGGTTTTACAGCTAAGATCTGAATTATTTAAATTTCAAATTGTAATTTTAAGACTAATTAAAGCACTGGATTTGGGGGCAGGTTCGCAGGGCACCAGAAGTTTCCAACAGAGCCCATTTTTAATCTTCTGCCCTTTATGAGATGCCTGACCATGGACTCGCTCGGCCAGGCCTCATTTTCTAATCCTCTTGAAAATGGAAATAACCCTACAGCCGAGGGGCAGTTACGAAGACCCAGGGCTGTGCTGGGCAGTTTGGGCATCTTTACCATCCAGTTCCGTCCCTCTTATTTCACACAGAGGTGACCTGCCCGAGCGCGGACGCCACGGTCGGGGGTCCTTCCACGGTTCCAGTAATGCCAGGGCTAAGGGTGCGACAAGCGATCCCGGAGGGCAGTGCCCGCTCCCCGTCTGCCCGGGCTGCCATCTGGGCCTGATGCACAGGTGGCGCATGGAAGCCGGCGGGGAGGGCGGAGGCGGGACGAGATAACGTCCCGGGGGTCCGTCTACGCCGGCTCCCCCGCAGCCCCGCTCCGCAGCGCCAGCCAGGGGCTGAGGAGGCCCCCGCCCCGGTGCGGGAGCCGAGCCGGGCCGCGCTCCCCGCACACTGGGCAGCGGCAGCGTCCCCGGGGCCGGGCACCGGAGCCCTCGGGCCTGCCGGGCGCTCGGGCAGCGGGGCTCTCCTGGAGCTCTCTGCCCTCGTGGGGAGCGGGCCGGGTGGGCGAGCGGGGAGAGGAGTACCGCCATCCTTCCGGGAAGCCTGCCCCTCCAGGTACCTGAGGCTCCGCCGCGTCCGCTCCGGCTGCGGGAGACCGTGCCCAGGGCGCCAGCTTCCCGGCCCGACCCCGACCGCGGTCCCGGCGCAGGCGCTCTGGACCGCTCTGTTTTTCCGTTGCCTGGAAACAGCGCGAGCCGCGGCGGAGGTGGGGGGGGGGCGGTCCCGCCTCCTGCCCTAGACCCGAGCCCCGCGAGGCCGGGCGTTCTGTTCCGCACGTGCGCCGGCCTCCCCAAGGCTCCCTGGGAGAGGAGCGCGCGTAGGCCGGCCTCCCCAGGGCCTCACCTACAGGTGCCTTGGGAGGAGGAGAGTGTGGCCCGGAGCGGCCCGGACCGCGGGGATGGAAGAGCACCCGGGACGCGAGGCCTCGAGGGGGCCAAAGCGCGGGCCGCTTCGAAGGCCTGGCGGAGGAGAGCCCCTGCGTGTGCCCGCCTGGAGGGCCGGGCGTGCCGGCGGCCTCTTAGTGCGCTCAGCGGTCTCGTGCGTGCTGCGGGCATGCCTGCCTCAGTGTGCCCCTCTCGGGGCCCTTTGCCTGTCCATGACTGGCCGGGAGGCTTTAAAATTATTTTTTTCCGCATATTTTATGGCCAATCAGACACTAGCCCCTGGCGTTTTTGTGGCACTCCATCCCGGCCCAAGCGGCCCATCCCTTAGGGCCTACAAATGACCCAGCGAAGTGGAACGGTCCTGAGGACCGAAGGCCACCGACGGCTTCAGAATAATCCGTTAATACTTGCGCCAGCACTAAAAAAGCCTCCATAAAGGGTCGGCAGAAGGCCTTTTCGTGCCTCAGCTCGCTTTTGCAAACTGCTTTGGAAAACTCTGGCTTTTGTAGTCTTCACACAAAAACCTACGGACCTTAAAATCTCAAAATGTTGTTTTTATTGTAATGTCACTCACCAGTTTCAAAGGGAGCCTGGTTATGAGGCCCTGCTGTAGACTGAAAAAGGAATAACTCATTGGCTGTAATGGAAGTCAGCAGCTTCCTGAGGTACCCGAGCATATATGACAGTGGAGAGGAGACCTGGAACCAAGAGGATATGCTGTTTTAGTCCTTTGTGACCTCTTTTGAGGTTTTCTTGGCAAAGATACTGGAGTGGTTTGCCATTTCCTTCTCCAGTTCATTTTACAGATGAGAAAACTGAGGCAGACAGAGTTGAGTGACTTGCCTAGGGTAGTAAATAGCTGAGGCCAGTTTGCACTCAGGCCTTCCTGACTCCAGGCCCAGAACTCCATCTGCCACTTGACCACCCAGGGTTCGTAGCCGTGTGACTGTAGACAAGTTAGTTTTACCTCTGCCTCAGTTTCCTTAATTGTAAAATGAGAATAACAGCACCTACCTCACAGGTTTGTTGTGAGGAATTGATAACATTTGTAAATCTCCGGTCAGCAAGGAGCCTATATTTTTGGGGGGATGTTCTAACTAGAAGGAACCTTAAAAGTTATCTAAGCCTAGAGCTGTCAAACATTACTCCAGGCCCCATGTGTCTATTACATTACTTAGTGCAGCTTGCACCAGATTAAAATGTAATTGGGAGATATTGAACTAAATAAAAATACAATAAAACAGTGATAATATTACATTTTAAAACTAAGTCAATATGAGGCTTACAAGGACCTTTATATTTCATGGCCCTCATTTCTATTTGAATTTGATACTATTGATCTAACCCACATTTTACAAATGAGGAATCTGAATCCCAGAGAAGTTAAGTGATTTATTCACAGTCACGTACAGGTGGTAGGAGATGGCAGAGGCAGCATTTTAATCCAAATACTCTCCAAATCCAGTGTTCTTCTGAGGGCAACACACGGCTCTCTCTGACCTTGCCACTTAATAGCTGTTGGGCTTGAGCAAATCACTTAAAACTTAGTGTGAGCTGCCTTATTTTCCACACGGGGATAACTACTACCCCACCAGGTCGTGATAAAAATGCTTCAGAATATTAGTCAATGGACATAAAGTTCGGTATGCAGAGCTATAAACTCCTTTTAAGTGTCAACTAAAAGAATGTTTTTGACCAATACTTGAAGGATGGTTCATCCTGCCAGGATTAATACTGATACTGCATATTTTTCACTTGGTTTCATTCTGTAAGCAAGATTTTAGTATCTAAGTATAACCACCTCTCCTGCCTTCCATTCTCCCTGTTTTCCTTTCCCCAAATGAGTCCTTAAAATTTGGTATATGGGATACATGGAGAGAGAGAGTCTGAGATGACTGGCTCAAACATAACTCTGGAGTCCAGGGTTGCTTGTTCTTGTCTATTTGGCTGGCCCTATTGAGTTAAGAGCATAGTAAGGAAAACCAACAGTAATTCATAGCTGACAGCTTCCAGGGGGACGCCAAGGCTGGAAGCATCTTCTCTGCCCATCCAGTCCCACCACAAATTCACCCCTAGTTTCAGTGGTGAAGGAGGATAGGATCAGGGGTGGTCACGTGAGGCTCTCGGCTCTTTCGCATCCCTCGCAGGTGGGCGGGCTCCTGGGCGGGCCGGCCGGCCCTCATTGGCTGAGCGGGGCCACGGGCCTCTCTAGCCGGGAGCGGGGGGAGGAGGAAGGGGAGGACCACAACTCGATGCTCTCCAGGTGCGGGCAGTTGTGACCTGGAACTGACGGTTGGGTGAGGTCCTCCGCTGGCCGCCCTGCGACGTGCTGCTGGGCGAAAGCCGAGCAGGGCCAGCCGCCCTCGGGGGGGTAGGCATGAGGTGTTAGTGGAGAAGGGACGAGGCTGAGGGTGAGCAGCGGAGGGGGGGGGCTGAGGGGGAGCAGCGGGGGGGGGGGAGGCTGAGGGGGAGCAGCGGGGGGGGGAGGCTGAGGGGGAGCAGCGGGGGGGGCGGCTGAGGGGGAGCAGCAGCGGGGGGGGAGGCTGAGGGGGAGCAGCGGGGGGTGGGGTTTGAGGGGGAGCAGCGGGGGGGGAGGCTGAGGGGGAGCAGCGGCGGGGGGGGCTGAGGGGGAGCAGCGGGGGGGGGAGGCTGAGGGGGAGCAGCGGGGGGGGGAGGCTGAGGGGGAGCAGCAGCGGGGGGGGCTGAGGGGGAGCAGCGGGGGGTGGAGTTTGAGGGGGAGCAGCGGGGGGGGGGCCCCCCCAGAGATGCCCCGCTCCCGCCCGGGCTGGCTCGCCAGCGGGGGGCTCCGGGGACTGGGGAGGTGGGAGGGGGCGTCCTTCCTGCCGGGAGGGGGAGGTAGCCTGGATGGCACCTTTGGTGGATGCCCGCCCTTGGGCCCCTAGCCACCAGCACGGCGAGGCTCGAGGGTTTCTGCCAAGTGGAGCGCCTGCACAGCTAGAGGGGGAGGAGGGAGGAATCGTGCCGGGAGGGCCTGCAGATCTTGGGCGTGTGTCTTCGTGTGCATCATATGTATTGTGTAGTGTGCCAGTGTGTATAGGGGGCACTTAGGTTACCCGGTGAAGAGAGCCCTGGGTATGGAGCCAGGATTCGGCCTCAGACGCTTACTGGCTGTGTGACTCTGTTTGCCTCAGTTTCCCCATCTGTAAAGCGAGCTGGACGAGGAAATGGCAAACCAGTCCAGTATCTTTGCCAAGAAAACCTTTTATCATGGGATCGCATAGTGTCAGACACTGCTGAGCATCAGTCTGTGTACACGCACACCCTGTACATTGTTCATGCATGTATATATACACATGTACATTGTATGTGCACATACATGTGTATACACATAAGCATGCATGGTATATGTGCATATGTCTATGCACACGTCTGTATATAGGTACACATAATTCATGTGTGCATATAGTCTGGTATAGCAGGTACATATAGATAGATCAACTGTGTGCTTATATACACATAATGTGCAAACATACATGTGTGTATACATATATACATGCATGCATTGTATGCCTATGCATTGTGAATGTGTGCACACATGCAATACACATATGTGTACATGTGTATATGATGTGTAAAGCAAATGTGTATTACATGTATATATAGCGGACATAAACATGTATATATGTATACATGTATATAATTATATACGTATATATACATAAGTGTGTTTGTGTCCTTCGCTTGATTCCAGTTGAAACATTTATTGTCAGTCACCTGCATTCAGAGCAGACTAAGATAAGATTTCTACTTCTATAGAGTTTACCATCTTAATAACAGGTTCCTTTAGGACATTTTTTGTTTTCTTTTTCTTCCTTTTTATTTTTAAATTTTTTTTGGTGAGGCAGTCAAGGTGAAGTGATTTGCCCAGAGTCATGCATCTGGTAAGTGTCCAGTGTCTGAGGCAGGGATTTGAATTCAGGTCCTCCTGACTAGAGGACTGGTGCTCCATCCACTCTGCCACCAGCTGCCTCTCTTTTTAAAAAAGTCTTCCTAAGGACCTACAAGAGTACATTAGGGACTCAATAAATGTTTTTTATTTGTTTTTTAAACGAATGAACGGATAAAATGACAAAAACCCAGGATGTCCAGAGTTGGACTTGTTTTTGTACTTCTTTTGCTCTGCTTGGTCACCAGCAGGTCTTACCATGGCTGAAGGACACACCCTGTTGTCAGTGGATTATGAAGTCTTTGGGAAAGTCCAAGGTGTATTTTTCCGAAAGTACACACAAGTAAGTGTTCCACACTGGATTTGGAAGATGCTAAATAATGTTTCAACAAAATGAATGTTTTTGTGGATACACATGAACTGTCCATGTTGGAGATGAGACTATAAAGAACTGGTTATTAAAACAGTAGGGCATAGGTTTGGGTGTGAGCTGTATTTTATCCTTTTTGTGCCTTTTGTTTTAATCTATTTCCTTTTTTATTACTTGTGATGTCTGGTTATCTAGACAAGACAGGAACACTCCTTCCTTGAAGGAAAAGAAACACTTCCCAGCTCTTCCTTTTACAACATTAAACTAATTTCAACACTAAAGAAATCAAAATTGCTTCTTGTATTCAGTAATTCCACATTTCACTTTCTCTAATAGGTACTGCTATTTTTCCAGGTTGCTTTTCCAAATTCACCTTCTCAGAGAAGTGACTAAAAGGAAACATACCTGGTCTATGTCCATGTGGAGTATAGAGCTTTGTCACAAAAGAAACTTCTTTAAAAGTTCTGTGTGTACTGAGTACTTTTATTACCTAGATGTCATAAAAGATTATTTCCTGAGATATACTTTCTAATTCTCTGTCCAGTTTTAAATGTCTCATAGGATAGAGTTCCCATTATTTTGTGAGGCAGTTCTGCAATTTAAAGGATTATACATTATCAGCAGCAGCAAATATTTGGTGAGCTATATGTGTGTGTATCTACAAGCTTGAGTATCTTCATTTTGTCCTGTTTCTGTTATTCATCATAACACTCATGTTACCATCTTAAAGAAGAAAATAAAGCAAAGTGTTATTCCCCCATATAATTTTTTCTTGCCTCTTTTCAACTGTGAGTTAAATTAAACTCATCAAATATGTTTTGTAAAGTGCTGTGTGTTGGGTGCTAGGAGCACAAAGACAAAAAAGAAATTAAACAGCCCTTAATGAAGTTACATTCTAATGGAAACAACTTTCTAGCTTTCAAGCAACTGTTGTTGCCCACAGAAGCTTCTCTAATTACAAACTGCATTGTCTATAACAAGGCAGGTAAATGTTTAGTTAAATTAAGGGAATAGCCCTCTAATTTCCACAATCTCTACCCTTTGTACTTCTTCTAATCTGGACAGGTCAGACTATTTTCCCTTGTTCCCCTCCTTTGCCACCCCATCACTTTAAACCTTACTGGGTAAATAGGAATAGTGAATTGGAGCTGTAAAAGTAGGTGATCCTAATTTTTTGGAACTGAAGGGCTTAAAACTCAAATCTCAATCTTGAAAGGAAAAGAAGTCCTAAACATAAGTACCGTCTTTCACTTGCACATCATTTTCTTCTTCCTGTTCCCTCACAGACACAAAGAGCATTCTTTAATTGGAATAGGATTGCAAAAAGAGAAATATTTGAAGAGGTAACAAGTGGCATTTGTATCTTAAAGTTTAGAAGGTACTTTATGAAAATACAGTATTTCCTTTTAGCCTTACAACCTTATAAGGAATGTAGTATAAGTGCTATCTCCATTTTACAAATGTGGAAACTAAAATTTAGAGACAAGTGACTTGAACAGTTTCCTCGTGATTCCATATTCAGTGCTTTCTTTCTCCACTGTACCATACTGCCTCCATCTCCTATTTGTGCTGTTTCCCCTATTAGAATGTGAGCTCCTTTAAAACACAGATTGTTTTGCTTTTTTTTCCAATTGCATCCCCGTTGTTTAGCACAGTGCTTTGCAAACAGTAAGTACTTAATAAATGCTTTATTTTTCAGTCATTGATTCCAGGAATATACATTCCAATTAGCTTTATCATTGATTGTTTCTTAACTTAAGGCTGGTCACTGTTCTTTAGTAAATGGAGAATGGAACTCTCAAAGACAAGCAACAATCAAGGCCCCAGATGGTGGCAGAATTTCCCCAGCAATTTGGTAGAAAATGATCTTAGCAAGGGAAAGGAGGGAAATGATATGACATAGTAAAATTTTTAAAAGTTCACTTTATAGTCATGTCACATCCAAAATTATAAACCATATTTTTAAAAAATTTGTTTTACTAAAGTTTAATCAGTGATTATTACTAATCATGGAAATAATTAAGTCTTATCTGCCATAGAAGTGGAGTGCTCTCTTGGAACTATATGAATGACATTTAAATACAAGTTATGTTGGTGAAATTTGTTCACCTAGTTTAAATTCCCTGGTATGTATTTGCAGCAGAAATTGTGGCTTGTGTGGGCAAATTAAAGTAATTCATCGGGATTCTTCTAAGTACGATACTTTTTTTTTCAGCCTAAACTTACAAACTGAATTTGTCAACAAATGTTGTTTGTTTAAAAAGTAGGCATAACAAGTGAAAGTAATGCCTAAATACATATTGGTCTTTCAATTTATGGCAGTAGGATACTGGTAAATGTTTTAACATTCCTGGTTGGGGACAGGAAATGGTGGGGATTGAAGCAAGACACTTTTAAATTTAATCTGCATTATTACCATTTTCTCTACCAGTTTCTGTAGTTGAGACAATCAACAAAACGCATTTTCCAGTTGCAGAGGTGTAAATACACACACTGAAAATTTAACATTCTGCTCACAGGTACAAGTTGGCTCCAACATACCACTGCTTTAAAAATAAGAACTTGGAAAAAGGATATGAGAGCTTAGCTGCACATACACATACATGGATTTTTTATTCATATGTCTTTTTCATCTTTAAGGGAACTGGTTTTATTTAGCCTAGAGAAAAGAAGTCTGAAGGACAATTTCTTAGAATTTCATAGAATTGTAGATTTTAGCCCTAAAAGAGTCTTATCTTCATAGATGAGGAAACAGGCTTATTTGACAAGGTTAAATGAATTACCCAAGGTAAGTGAGCTCCGTAGTGGCAAAGCTGAGACTAGAATCCACATCTTCTGATTCTTGATTGAGTATTTTTCTATCTTACCACCAAGATCTCCCAAGCATATGAAGGTTATTATACCAAAAGTAGCAACCAGCTGCTCTTCTCTAATTTGGAGGACAGAAAATGGATTTTAGGGGCACCATGAAGGATTAGATTAGACATAAGAATTCCCTAACAGAGATAGCAATTAAATGTGTTACCAGGAAAAGTTGGAAAATATTTTAAAAACATGATGAATATTCTCCCATTTGGAGTAGAGGTCATGATGGCAGAAAGTGGAACTAGATGACCTTTTAGTGTGACTTCCAGGCTCTTTTAATTTTTTTTCTTCCCCTATAACCAATGGATTCTTGACTAAGAAAGGGGAAAATTAGCATGCATAATCTGAGAACAAATGGATAATCTCCTGGGAGGTTTTTGAAAATAGTGGTTTTGTGTTTGCATCTTTAGTACTAATGGTTGCTAGTTTCGATGTTAGTGGAAAATCTAACCCCTGGTGTTAGTAGACTAGGGAAAGGAAATGGCTCCAGATGGGTAACACCCCTGCTTTAGAGTCATTGTTGCCTTTGTATTCTAGGAGTATCTGGGCAACATCCGTCCGCTCCCATGGCTTGATTCCAGGACAAATTTCTGACAACAGATTGTGATTTCACTTTATTTCAGACAGTCTCACTTAATCCAACTCTATTTTTTTTCCTTAGGCTGAGGGTAAAAAGCTGGGACTGGTAGGCTGGGTCCAGAACACTGATCAGGGCACGGTGCAAGGACAGATACAGGGTCCCACTGTCCAGGTTCGAATCATGCAGGAATGGCTTAAGACAAAAGGAAGCCCTAAATCCCGCATTGACAAGGCAAGATTCCACAATGAGAAAGTCATCCCGAAGCTGGAACACAAAGATTTCCAAATTGTGAAATAATAGTAATCAAAAGAGTATTTTTCCTAGTGTAATATGCGTGTGTGCTTATTTGAAATTGTATTAAATTGCTTATTTTGTCATCTGTATGTTAACATGCAGAACTCTTTGTTATTGTTCATGTTTAGGTGGTCATTTAACATGTTATTTAAAATAATTTCAAGTATGTCTTGAATGTAATAGGTGGACCACATTAAAGGATTGCAGCTGTAAACAAGAGCTTCATAATAAAGCAAAGAGACAATTGGAATTCCTAACTTCGGTGTTTTTTATTTTTACTGAGAGTTTCCTCTGATAAAAGATATAATAATGATGATAACAATATAAATAAGAGCTACACAATGTGACTTGGAGAGAAAGGCCTCTTGATGGCACTTGAACTGCTGTGAAACGGACAGGAAAGAGGTGAATTCCAGGAGTTAGGGACAGCCAGTGCAACATTACAGACATCAGAAAGCAGTGTGTCTTGTATGAAGAACAGTTTGGTTCACAGTGTGTAAAACAGTGATTATTGGGATGGTGATCCCCTCAACAAAAAGAAACAAGTGGGGGAAAATATACTGAAAAGCTCAAAAACTGCAATTCTGTGAATTTTTTAACCATTCTTTGCCGCACACAAAAAAGTCATTGATTTAATTAAGTCTGTGCAAAATGACATAATATGAAAGCTGAAAAGGGCGTGATGGATCAGCTAGTCCACCCTTGCCCTTTTATTCTATGGCAGAAACTCAGGCTCATCGTATGAGGGTGTCACGTGTTCATTCGGCCTGGGAGGCTCATTATAAATTCAAGGGGTATTTCAGAGTTTGGCCATTTCTTCAACAAGTACTGACTACGAACTTATGGTTAGCAATATGTGAAAAACGGGATGGAGGGATGGAATGGGCCGCTTACAAGAACCCTCCAGAAAGCTGATAACTTTTTATTAACTAATTAGTAACACTGTCATGATGGGGGCGGGGAGACTGTCAATTTCTTATGCCTGGAAAGTGACAAGGATCGTTTGCACGTGGACATCTTGGCCTAAGTTATCACCCCACGTGTCCTCCACCCTGGTTCTCGTAAGTCCACACCCAAATGGAAGATACCATTTTGCTCCGGAAGGGCAGGGCATCAGGGGAGAACTACGGCTCCCAGAGTGCCCCTGGGCCCTGGCCTGCGTGCGCTTCCGGTCTTCGTGCGCGCTTTCGTCACTGGCGGTCGGTGAAGCTACCCTTAGAGGTGACTGGAGAACCAGGGAAGGGAGAAGGAAACGAGCGCTGACGGACGCCCCCGAGGAGTGATGGGCAGCCTCCGAGCGAGGGTTTCTGCAAACATTTATGCCTTCATTTCCCCTGGCTGAGTGTCTGGGGAGGCGGTTTGGTCTGGGGCGGAGTTAGAAGAAGGAAGGACGGGGTGAAGTAGAGGCGGGTTGTGAATGGTCGGGCCCGGGGGGGCGTGGTGTCCCTGAGGGGCGTGGTTTTCCCGACCAGGGGCGTGGCCTGCCGGGGGCGTGGCCTGCCGGGAGCTGTTGGTAGAACTTTTGCGGAGTTACGTGGAGCAAAAACTGGGGAAATTGAATTGAGTAGCTTCTCAAGACTTTAAGAAAGGACGTAGTTTCCGTTTTTGTTCCCTGGGGACTTGGACTCTCTGGGTGGAAAGGAGCATCTTCACAGTAAGGGCTCGTGTAAATAATTGCGGAGTGGAGTGTAATTGGAGTGTTGATTAGATCCCCGGGCTCGAGGTGATGTCACCTTTGAAGCTCAGCCTCCCCCCCCTCCCCTCCCCCCCCACCTCTCCCCTCCCCCTACCTCCCCCCCCCCCCCCCCCCCCCCCCCCCCCCCCGCCACTTCAGCTGTGCTGACGTTGCGGGGTGGCTCCTTCTCCCCTGTACCTTTTGTGGGAAGCTCAGTCCCTGTTGTCGACAGTTACCTTAAACGGAGCATACAAGGTAAAAGGCAGAATTTAGAGCCAGAATAGCTCCTAAAGGTGATCTTTTAATTAATTTTAAAGATGAGGAAACAGATCTCAGCTACTCGGTTGTGATCAATTTAGTTTTAACAAAGTCATAGTTTAGTAGCAGAACTGGGATGATGCTACTAAATTGTTACAAAGTAGCAGCTTAGAATATATAAACGTGGGAGTGATAATGTAACTTTATCCTTCCCCCCCACATAGTCATAAAATCTAACATTTGTAGAGTGCTTGTTATTTGCAGCACACTGTGCGAAGCTATTTAATTTGATCCACGCAACAACCCTGGGAAGGAGATGTTATCACCCTTTTACAGATGAGGAAACTGAGGCCCCAAGTGACTTGCTCAAGGTCCCTAGGCTAGTAAGTGTCTGAGGGCAAATTGGAACTCAAGTCTTCCTGAAGATAGGCCTCCTGTACCACCTAGCTATCACATCATGCAATATGACTTTTTTTAAGTAAATTTACTTAGCTTCCTCTAATCATCTTAAGTACACTAGAAAAAGTTTACCATAATCCTTGATGGAGTTTCATATCATTCCAAAGCCATGGTTTTTGTATAGATATTATGAAACTAGCTAACAAGTGGAATTTTAAAAAATAATTCGTCCTATGTTTTCCATGGTGGATTGCGTTTATTCAGCTTTTGATTGTGAAATAACTAGAATTTTCTTTGTCTCTATTGTAGATCACTTTTGGGATGAATGTTAATGTCTGCTTTTTTCATGAGGCTTATGTTGTCTTATGCTATCAATACATTGCACTAAATAAGAGAAGTTCCAAGATAACTGTCTGTTAACAATATGAGAGAATGAAATTTATTTTAAATAATATTCTCAAACTATGATTATGATAAAACATGTAATTATGTACCAGATAATTTGATTCAAATGAAAAAGTTTTAAAAATCATCAGAGCCTTAATTTCCTTTTTTTTCTCTAGGGAAATATTTCTGATCAGAGAAAGATACCACATCTCTTACCAGTTTTCCACCTGCCATGATCAAGTGTTTGTCTGAGGAAGTGCAAGCTAAACTCCGTTCTGGTGTGGCTGTCAGCTCCCTTAGCCAATGTGTTGAAGAACTTGCCCTCAATAGCATTGATGCTGAAGCAAGATGTGTGGCTGTGAGAGTAAACATGGAGACTTTCAAGGTTCAGGTTATAGACAATGGATCTGGGATGGAAAGGGACGATATAGAGAGGGTAGGAAAACAGTATTTCACCAGCAAGTGCAAATCTATAGAAGACTTAGAGAACCCAAAGTTTTATGGTTTCCGAGGGGAAGCAATATCCAGCATAGTAAATATGGCCAGTGCTGTAGAAATCTCATCCAAAACAAACAGGACAGTGGAAACTTTTATGAAACTGTTTCAGAATGGGAAAGCCCTGGAAGCTTGTGAAGCTGAGTTAACTAGACCAAGTTCAGGGACAACAGTTACTGTATGTAACCTATTTTACCAGTTACCAGTGAGAAGAAAATGCATAGATCCCAGACTGGAGTTTGAGAAGGTTAGGCAGAGGATTGAAGCGCTCTCCCTCATGCACCCGTCCATCTCCTTCTCCTTGAGAAATGATAGTTCTGGTTCTATGGTTCTTCAGCTCTCCAAGACCAAAGATACACGCTCTCGATTTTGTCAAATTTATGGATTGGGTAAGTCACAAAAGTTGAGAGAAATCAATTTTAAACATAAAGAATTTGAACTAAATGGATATATCAGTTCTGAAGCACATTATAATAAAAATTTGCAATTTTTGTTTGTGAACAAAAGGCTGGTTTTAAGGACAAGGTTGCATAAACTCATTGACTTTTTATTAAGAAAAGAAAGTATTATTTGTAGGCCAAAGGGTGGTCCTGCAAGTAAGCAAATGAACTCAAGCCCTCCTCGGCTTCGGCCAAACACAGAACTCCATGGGATCTATGTAATCAATGTCAAATGCCAATTTTGTGAGTATGATGTGTGCCTAGATCCAGCAAAAACTCTAATTGAATTTAGAAACTGGGATACTGTCTTGGTTTGTATTCAGGAAGGGGTAAAAACTTTTTTAAAACAAGAACAATTATTTATAGAATTGTCAGGTGATGACATTAAAGAATTTAATGAAGACAATGGCTTGACTTTATTCAATGATCTTCTTCAGCCTATGGCCTCTGATGAAAAATGTGTCCAGAACAATTTTCAGGAAGCATGTGAAAATATCATGGATTCATATGAAATATTTAATATGAAGTCTAAAACTGTGAAAAGAAAAGCTGCTGTGGAAGACATTACTTTCAAGACTTGTAGGAGTGAAGAAACCATCAAACAAATAAAAGACTACCAAGGGCTGACCAACAATGACTCAAATGAAGTGTGCTTCGATGATATGATAGAGTCATCTGTAGCTTGTCAAGATGGTACCTGCTCAGGACCAAATATCTTAACACAACAGGAAGCCAAATGCACAGATTCTGAAAAAAATACTAAAAATATTTGTTTAGAACTTGAGTGTTCAGAAAATCGCTGTGGAACCAATTCAGAATTGTTAAAGAGTTGTTTTTATACTCCACATTACCTTAAGGACAGTGGAAAAAATCCATGTCTACAAGAGGAAAAGACCGATGATGATAAAGTAGTTGTCAACAGTGTTTGTGAGGGACAACAACAGAGACTTAAAGATATGCCTGAAACGGCAGGCAAACTTCCACGTTTTGGGAGAATACTATTGGAGACATGTGATACACTTAAAGAAGATGAAAGAACAAAGAGAGACTCTAACTGTGACAGAGGAAAGGCAGTTAGTAGTTATGGAGAAGTTCAGTTATGCTCCACTGGCTTTGTAACGCATGTGATGCAAACCCAACAGTCAGAAGCATCTGAAATGGACTTTACATTAAAAAATAGTTTTCAGCCTGGGCCTGTTAGTGCTAGGCAAATATTTGGAAACAAAAGCCAAAGTTCAGCTGAGACTCCAAACGTAGACTTAAATATTAATTTAAGTGAAGAATCTGCTAAACCAGTCAACCAAAATTTTTGCTTAACAAATATGAAAGATGGGCCGAAAAGCAAAACCATAGGAATCTATAAAAATAAGGCGTATTTTCAAAAGGAAAGCAGTAAGCAATCACATACAAATAACTTATTACCTAATGCTTCCTTAGTTTTTCCTTGGAATGTACCCATTTCAAATAATGAGAATAAAACGGAAAAGCAGATTGGTTTTTCCAAACCCTTTACTCATAATAAACTAAGCTTGTTTTCACAATCAGTGTCTTTAGAAAAGTTTAAGAGACAATATAGTGAAGTTGAGAGTCCTTTGCCTACAAGAATTCAGGATATTAATAATGATTTTGAAATAACTACCAATAATGGTTCCCTAGTTGAACCTGACTTTTTCCAGGAAGGCAGTAGCCACTTAGACCACTCCAATATTTGCGAAATTCCGACTATAAATAGTAATGAATCCAGTGAGAGTGACCAACCAGTTAGTCACATCTTCTCAAAACAGTGTCCAACTTCCAAGAAAAAGGAAACAGAGCAACTGAAGGCTTGTGTGAGAGAAAGTCCTATGACACTGGCTGACTATTCTCAGCTTAACAGAAAACCTTTGAATGTTAATAGTAGACCGTTGGGATCATTAGCATCTAAGCTATCCAGAATGAAAGGGCATAACAAAGAAGCTTTAGTTACTGAAAGTATAGGACACACTAATGACTTTTGCCAATTCAGCTCCAATACAAAAGACAGTAACTTGTGTGATGTATTAGCCCAGGATTCTCATAAGTTACCTGATAACATGCACAGAATTACAGGAGATAGTAGCCTCATCCTAGATTCAAACACTGCTGTGCAAGACAGTACCTACGATAAAGATAAAAATTTACTTTTTACTAACCAGTCCTTCATAATCAATACAACAGAGCACTATCCAATGAGACATAATGTTCCTTTGGTGTTATCCAGGAATGCATCTTTTGAAGTCTGTGAAGACCCAAGTATCCCCACCATGTCTTCAGAACAGCAGTTGGAAACAGCCAACCATCTCAGTACAGCTTTAATAAGTCATGTAGACATTGCAGCAGATGATCAAACTGCAGATTGTTTTCAGAAAGAGAATACCAAAACAAGCGTTTCTAAGGATGAAGAGACAGTGGCACATTCCTTTGATTGGCACCAGCATTTTGATGTGTCACTGGGTAGAACAGTCTATGTCAACAAAGTAACTGGACTTAGCACATTCACTGTCCCCCAGGAGGAAAGTTTGGCCAGTTGTACAAACGACCTAACAACCATGGCTGTCAATATTGTCTCCAGAAATGGTAGGTAAAAAGTTTCTTTTCAAAGCAAATGTATTATAAATATGAGATGCCCTAAAAGAAAATATAAAATAACCACTATAACATAACCGTTCTTTGCCTGAGTAAAAGCAATACTTTGAAGATTTAATATTCAGCCACAAAATATTCACTTAGAGAAAAGTGTAATTGTGGTGAATAATAATAGCTCTCCTTTAAATAATGTTTTAAGGCTTGCAAAGTTCTTAACATACATTATTTCATTTGGTTCTCACAACCCTGTGAGGTTGGTGCTATTGTTATTCCTGTTTTACAGATGAGGAACCTGAGGCACAGTGACTTGCCCAGGATCACACAGCTGCTCAGTGCCTACACAGACTAGATAGCTGTTCTGATTTTGTGTCCTACAATATCTGAAAATTCCCTTGGTCAGAAGCAATTAAATTAGAAATGCTGTGAAATTCTGATTGATGTAGCTCACATATCAGGGACATGATTGACATTTACATTATGAATTATTGTATTATGGTGGGAGTAGTGATGTAAGCATAAGACTCATTATTATCCCTGCCATCCCAGGAATTATCTCTAGTGCCTCTGCAATGCCAATAGTGGCATTATTTTTAAAAAGTTTTTTTATTTATTTAGTTAAATATTTCTCAATTACATGGAAAATATTTTAACAATCATTTTTCAAAATTTTGAGTTCCAGATTCTCTCCCTCCCACCTTCTTGACAAGGCAAGAAATTTGATATTGATTATGCATGTGAAATCATACAAGACATTTCCATATTAACCATGTTGCAAAATAAAACAAACAAAATAAAACAATAAAAATAAAGTTTAAAAAGTGTGCTTCAGGATGCATTCAGAGTTCATTAGTTCTTTCTCTGGAGGTGGATAGCATTTTTCATCATAAATCCTTTGGAATTGTCTTGGATCATTGTATTGATCAGAGTAGCTAAATCTTTCATGGTTGATTATCCCTCCATATTGCTTTTATTGTCTTCAATGTTCTGGTTCTGCTCTAAGTTCTGAAGTCATCCTACTCATCACTTCTTATAGCACAATTGCACATCACAATCATATACCACGATTTATTCAGCCAGTTGATGAGTATCCCCTACAGTTGATGAGTATCCTCTCAATTTCCAATTCTTTGCTACTGCAAAAAGAGCTAATTTTTTTTTTGTACAAATAGTTCCTTTTCCTTTTTTTTTTTTTTTTAACTTTTTGGGATGCAGACCCAGTAGTGGTATTGGTAGTTCAAAGGGTATGGACAGTTTTATAGAACTTTGACTACAATTCTAAATTGTTCTCTGGAATGGTTAGACTAGTTCACAACTCCATCAGTAGTGCATTAGTGTCCCAATTTTTCCACATCCCCTCTAGCATTTATCATTTTCCTTTTCTGTCATATTATCCAATCTGATAGATGTGAGGTGGTATCTTAGAGTTGTTTTAAGTTGCATTTCTCTAGATAATCAGTAGTGATCTAGAGCTTTTTTCATGTGATTGTTGATAGCTTTGGGGAACCTAAGTGGCAGAGAGGTTAGAACACCCAGCCTAGTATCAGAAAAACCTGAGTTCAAATGTGCACTTAGACACTTACTGTGTGACTCTGGGCAAGTCATTTCACCCTGTTTGCTTCAGTTGCTTATCTATAAAATGAGTTAGAGAAGGAAATGGCAAACCACTTCCACATCTTTGTCAAGAAGATCCCAAATGAGGTCACAAAGAGTTGGACTGAAATGACTGAACAATAACGCTAACATCGATAGCTTTGAATTTTTCTGAAAACTGCTTGGTCATATCCTTTGACCTTTTGTCAATGGAGGAATGGCTCTTACTTTTACAAATCTGACTCATTTCCCCAAATTTGAGAAATGAGGCCTTTATCAGAGAAACTTGTGAAAAAAAACCTTTTTTCTCAGTTTCCTTTGTTCCTTCTAATTTCAACTGCTTTAATTTTATTTGTGTAAAAACTTTTAAATTTCATATAATCAAAATTATCTATTTTACTTCCCATAATCCTCTCTGTGTCTTGTTTGATCATAAACTCTCCCCTTATCCATAGATTTGATAGGTACATTTCCCCATGCTCCCCTAATTTTCTTAGGCTTTCATCTTTTATGTCTAAAATCATTTAACCATTTTAACTTTATCTTGGTATGAGTGTGAGATGTTGACTTATTCCCACTTTCTGCCAAATTTCTTTCCAGTTTTCCTAGAAATTTTTGTCAAATGTGGAGTTCTGAACCCCAAAAGATAGGATTTTGGAGTTTATCAAACAGTAGATTACTGTATATTGTATATGTATTCTGTCTCACTGAGCCATCTATTTCTTAGCCAGTACCAGATTATTTGATGACTACCATTTTCTAATATAGTTTGAAATCTGAAACTGCTAGACTGCCATCCTTAACATTTTTTTCATTGATTACCTTGATATTCTTCACTTTTTTTGTTACAATTTTGTTATAATTTTTTTTAGCTCTGTAAAATAATTCTTCGAGAATTTGATATGGCCGTAGTTAAGGAAATTAACTGGTAGAATTATCATTTTTATTATAATGACTCAGCCTACCCATGAGCAATTAATAGTTCTCCAATTGTTTAGATCTCTTTATCTGTGTAAAAAGTGTTTTGTAATTGTGTTCATATAATCCCTAAGTTTGTCTTAGCAGTCAGACTCCCAAGTATTTTATGTTATCTGTATTTTTTTAAATGGAATTTCTTTTTCTATCTCTTCCTGCCAGATTTTGTTGGTTGTTTCTAAAAATGCTAATGACTCATGTGGGCTTATTTTATATCCTGCAACTTTTCTGAAGTTGTTCATTGTTTCAGTTAGTTTTTTAATTGATTCTCTAGGGTTTTCTAAGTAAATCATCATATCATCTTCAAAAAGTGATAGTTTTGTTTCCTCATTGCCTATTTCTATTCCTTCAATTTCTGTTCCTTTTTTTAGTGCTAGCATTTCTAGTACAATATTGAATAATAGTGGTTATGATGGACATCTTTGTTTCACTTCCAATTTTGTTGGAAAGGCTTCAGGTTTTTCCCTATTATAGACAATGCTTGTTCTTGGTTTCAATAGATACTACTTATCATTTTAAGAAAAGCTCCATTAATGCCTATTCTTTTTAGTGTTGTATTAGGAATGGGTGTTGTATTTTGTGAAAGGCTTTTTTGAATCTATTAATATAATTTTATAATTTTTATTGTTTTTATTGTTGATATGGTCAATTATGCTGATAATTTTCCTAATACTGACCTAGCCCTGCACCCCTGGTATAAGTCCCATCTGACCACAGTATATGATCTTTGTGTTCTGCTGTAATTTCTTTGCTAATATACTATTTAAAATTTTGCATCAATATTCATTAAGGAAATATTGCTATAGTTTTTTTCTCTATTTTTGATCTTGGTTTTGGTGTCAAAACCACATTTGTGTCATAAAAAAATATTTGGTAGACTTCTCTTACCTCTTTTTTTCAAATAGTTTATATTGGGATCAATTGTTCCTTAAATGTTTGATAGAATTCACTAGTAAACCCATTTGGTCCTGGGGATTTTTTTAAGGGAGCTCATGATGGTTTGTTCAATTTCTATTTCTAAGATAGTGTTATGTAAGTATTCTATTTCTTCTTTTGTTAATCAGGGTACTTTATATTTTTTGTAAATATTCATCTATTTCATTTAGATTATTAGATTTATTGTCATATAATTGGACAAAATAGCTCCTAGTAATTGCTTTGATTCCATCTTCATTGGTGGTTAATTCACCCTTTTCATTTTTGATATCATTTTGATATTTGCAATTTGATTTTTTTTAAATCAAATTAGCCAATGGTTTAGCTATTTTGTTGGTTTTTCATAAAACCAGTTCCTAGTTTTATATATTAGTCTAATTTTTTTACTTTCAATTTTATTAATTTCTCTTTTGATTTTCAGGATTTCTGTTTTAGTGTTTAATTGGAGATTTGAGAGGGTTTTTTTAGCTTTTTTTTTTTAGTTGCATGTTCAATTCATTGACTTGCTTTTTCTCTCTTTTATTGATGTACGCATTTAGAGATATCAATTTTCCCCTAAGTCTCTGCTTTGGCTGCATCCCACAAATTTTAGAATGTTGCCTCATTGTTATCATTCTCTTTAATGAAATGATTATTTATATGATTTGTTCTTTGACCAATTCATTCTTTAGGATTAGATTATTTAGTTTCTAATTAAATTTTTATCTATACTTCTATAACCCCTTATTAAATTTATTTTTTTATTGCATTATGGTCTGAACAGGGTACATCTTATATTTTTGCTTTTTTACATTTGGTTGTAAGGTTTTTATCCCTTAATACATGGTCAGTTTACGAAGGAACATGTATAGCTAAGAAAAAGATATATACTTCTTTCTATTCTCATTCAGTTTTCTTTAGAGGACTATCATAGCTAACTTTTCTAAGATTGTATTCATCTCCATGTCTTCTTTCTTATTTATTTTATGGGTAGATTTACCTAGCTCTGAGAGGAGAAAGTTTGTATAGTTTTACTGTCTATTTCCTCCTCTAATTCATTTAACTTTTTCTTTAAGAATTTGGATGCTAAGGCATTTAGTGCGTATGTGTTTAGTATTAATATTATTTCATTGGCTATGATTCCTTTTAGCAAGTTCTAGTTTCCCTGCTTATCCCTTTTAATTGAGACTATTTTTGCTTTTGCTTTGTCTTATATCATGTTTGCTACCCCTGCATTTTTTACTTCACCTGAAGCATAATAGATTCTATTCTGGTCCCTCATTTTAACTCTATATGTGTCTCCTTGTTTCAGGTGTCTTTCTTGTAAATAACATTTTGTTGGATTCTGACTTCTAATCCATTCTGCTCTACACTGTGGGTGAATTCATCCCATTCACAGTCACAGTTATGATTACTAATTGTGCATATCTGTCTATTCTATTTTCTTCTGTTTATCCTTCTCTCTCTTTTTATCCTGTTTCTCCTAAAAAGTCTGTTTTGCTTCTGATTACTGCTTTATCTGCCCTCCCTTTTATCACATGCACACACCCATCCCTTCCCCTTCATGCTTTCTTGTTAGTTAAGATACATTTCTATTACCAGTTGAGTGTGTGTGTGTGTGTGTGTGTTTCCTTCTCTGAACCAATTTAAGGTTCAGAGGTTCAAGCATTGCCTCCCCACTCTCACCTCCATTTTCCCTTCCACTGTGAAGCTTCCATCCATGCCACTTTTATTGAGATAGTTTTTCCCATTCTTCTCCTCTTTTCTTTCTTCTAGGGTATCCCTCTTTCTCTTATTTTTACATCATCCCAATATAATTAACTCAGTCCCATACCCTCTTTCTGTATAGCATCCTTCCTATTGCCCTAATAATGAAAATGTTCTTAGAAGATACATATGTCATCTTCCCATATAGAGAGGTATGCAGTCTAGTCTTATTGAATCCCTTATGATTTCTCATACATGTTTCCTTTTAATGCTTTTCTTGAGTCTTGTATTTGAAAGTCACGTTTTCTGTTTAGCTCTGGTTTTTCCATCAGGAATCTCTAAAAGTCCTTATTTCATTAAATAAACATTATTTTCCCTTGAAGGATTATACTCAGTTTTGCTGGTTATTCTTGATTATAATCCCACATCTTTTGCCTTCTCCAAGCTCTCCATGCCTTTAATGTGGTAGCTGCTAAATCTGATGTGATCCTGACTGTGGCTCTGTGATATTGGAGTAGTTTCTTTCTGATTGCTTAAAGTATTTTTGCATTGACCTGGGAACTCTGGAATTTGGCTATAATATTCCTGGGAGTGTTCATTTTGGGATCTCCCTCAGATGATGATCAATGGATTCTTTCTATTTGTATTTTACCTTCTGCTTCTGGGATTTTGAGGCACTTTTCCTTGATAATTTTTTGAAATATGATGTCTAGGCTCTTTTTTTGATTACAGATTTTAGATAGTCCAATAATTTTTAAATGACCTCTCCTTGATGTACAGGTCAGTTGTTTTTCCTATCAGATATTTCATATTTTCTTCTATTTTTTTTCATTCTTTTGACTTTGTTTTGTTTATTGTTTCTTGATGTCTCATAGAGTCATTAGCTTACACTTGCCCAATTCTGATTTTATAAAAAAATTTATTTATTTATTCTTAGTTTTCAACATTCACTCTTATTAGCATGCAGTGTGATATAGGCTATACATGTACAGCGGTACTAGACATATTTCCACATTAGTCATGTTGTGAAAGAATAATCCCCAATTCTAATTTTTAAGGAATTGTGTTCTTCAGTACCTCTTTTCCCCATTTGTCCAATTCTGCTTTTTAAAGAGTTCTTTTCTTCAGTGAACTTTTGTGCCTCTTTTTCCATTTGATCAGCTCTGTTCTTTAAGGCATTATTTTCTTCAGAATTTTTTTTGCCTCTTTTACCAGGCTGTTAACTGTCTTTTCATAATTTTCTTCCTTTGCTTTCATTTCTTTACCTAATTTTTCCTCTACTAGTCTTCTTTTATTTTTTAAAATCTTTTTCAGACTCTTCCAAGAATTCTCATTGGGCTTGTATCCAGTTCATATTTTTTCTTTGAAGCTTCGCTTGTAGCTACTCTGACTTCATCGTCATCCTCTGAGTTTGTGTCTTGATCTTCCCTATCACAAAAGTAGCTTTTTATGGTCAGGGTCTTTTTTTGTGTGTTTGTTTGCTTATTTTTTTTCACTCTCTTTCTTGATTTAGAATTTTATGTTGGACTCTATTCCTGGCATGGGAGGAAAGGATAGGAGGGTCTGTCTTAAGTGTTAGGCTTTTTTGCACAGCTGTTTCCATAGCTGATTTTGGGGCTTTGAAAGTTTTCAGTGATTACCAGGTGGTGTGATCTGGGGTGAGGTGTGGCCACTGCTCTTTTCCTCTGCACTTTGGTACTTAATCAGAAAGGACCCCCTGATCCCTTGGGACGGCAATTGATACTTCTCCTCAGGGGCCCTTCCTCCATTGGGACCAGAAATAATACTTTTTTTCAGGGTCCTTGATCCCATGGGATGGGAAGGGAAATTTCCCTTCAGGACTTCTATTCCCTCTTGACCAAAATTGTTCTTCTCTGCCCTTGGACTATATTTTAGAAGTGAGTATAGGCAGTAGAGTTGTTAAATAGCTTCTGGTCTTGTATCCAGTGCTAGCATAGGGGTACCTTATAATCTCTTTCTGACCAGTTGGCAGGTCCCCTTACTATTTCTGTCTTGAGAGCTCCTAAAGCTGTCTCTCCTTCTGTTACCACCACCTAGTCCAACCACTGGTGTTTTGTCCACGTGGGTTTCAGGCCAGCCTTTACTCACTTGTTACAGATCTCTCTTTCTGGCCTCCTATATTGTCTTGGGCTGGAAGAATGACTTTTTATTGGCTTTGCTACTACAGAATTTTATTTGAAGCATTATTTTAAAGTTGTTTGATAGGGAATGTTGAAAGAACTCAGATGAGTGCTTTCTCTACTCCACCATCTTGGTTCCACCCCCAAAAATCCAGTGGCATTATTTTTAATGAGCTATACACCCTATTGTGGCTTTAGTCAGGAACTAGAAGGACCCTGTGATGGATGATATTATCATTGGTCTTTCTAAGGACACCTGAGTCATCAATATAAAATTAAGCTTAAATCCGTTCCTCCCCCAAAGAAGAATTGATTACTGTAAATTAAAATTATACTAAAAATAGTGCATATTTGTGTAGTGCTTTAAGGGGGCAAAGCACTTTATATACATTATGTCTTTTGATCTTTAAAACAACTCTGTGAGGTAGATGGTATGATAATTTCTATTTTGTAAATAAGGAGAATGAATAGAGTAGTTTAGGGACTTCCCCAAGATAAACATATTTTTAGTAAGTGTCCGAAGCAGGTTTCAAACTCATGTCCTGATTTCAAGGTCAGTACTTCATCAGGCTCTGTACTGTACCACACAAATTTTAGTCATATCCTATTGTTTTCTCACTGTATATTAGTAAATAAAACTTCATTTCTAGAAGTTGAAAAAACTTGATATTTGGACTTCAATATCGCATATATTTCTGTAACAATCTTTTCAGAAACACTTTATAATAATAACTGTACATAACTTCTTTACATAAAGAAGTTGCTGTTATTCTGAAAGGTTTTAAGGTGCCTCATAGATGACACCATAAGACAGCAGAGCGAAGCTTAGGACTCTGAGTTCTCAATTTTCAGTTAAGATGAAAAGTGACAGTATTTTGGCAGAACGTTGAGGCCCAGATGTTAGGAAATGGTAAAGCAGATTTCTGTCTGGCAGTAGCACCAAATTTGCACTAGAATGATAAATATTAAAGCAATATACATATTAAAAGGCTACTACTAAATATAAATACATTTTTAATTGGTTTTGTTTTTTTTTTAGTATGAGTACTGCCAGCAGGAGCCTATAAGATGCTTAATGTTGGATAAAACTATTACTTTCCAATGCATACCTTAGTGTTTTGCTACAAATAAGGAATCACTTTTATGGGGAAAATCCTTTCTATTAATAATGCTCCTGAGAATACAGCTTTGCTCATTGGGACCTATGACCTTTTCAGTATGTATAGTTACATGTCCTAATTTATGTAGCATGCTTATTATGTGATCAAACTCAAAGCACTTCATAAATTATGTCAATATATATTATTGAAATGCATTTGCTTCTGGTATGGTGCCAAAAAAATAACTGGAACACAAAACAGCAGCAGTTGTCAATAAAGGGGAAAGATCTTGGCTGTTATAACCAGGGTAAACATCTGCTCCTGTGAAATTAATCTTGATGTTCAAAGCACCTCAACTTACATAACTTTCTAGACCAGCCAACCTTGTAATGAACTTTAGAAGGTCATGTCAACTCATGGATTCCTGATGAAAAGTAAAGTTTGTTGAATACTCAAACAGATTTGCAGGAAGAAATTATTCTGAACAATTTCAACTGACAGGGAAAATTACCCTTTAGAAATATGTGCGCATTTTGACTGCTTAAAGACCCTACTGTACCAAAGATAAAAGAGATCAGGCAAAATGAGCTGGTTAGATGAAAAATTTAGTGAGGGCAAATAAAATTGTGGCAGTAATATTAGGGAATAATACAAAGTCACCCAGTTCTGTAAGTTCTTAACTTCAAAATATCTTCTTTCTTACCACTTGTATGCCCCTCGTTTCAGTCAGTACACCTGAACTATTACAGTATTCTCCTAATGGATCTCTTTACCTTTAGTCTCCTGTCTATTCTTTATACCTCTGCTAGATTAATCTTCCTTAGACATTTCTTTCACCACTTTACTCCCTTCCTGAAGAACTACCAACAGCTCTGCATTGTCCATAGGATAAATTTCTAACTTAAGCTCATGGTCTTTTCTATAGTCTCTGAATTCTTTTAGCATTTATTGTATTGTTCATCTAGAACCTTTCATTTTTAGTTAAATCTCTGTCTCTGTCTCTCTGTCTCTCTCTCTCTGTCTCTGTCTCTCTCTCTCTCTTTCTCATACGTAGAATGCCCTCAAAGAGCTCAGTCTAATGGAGAAGGGGGAGACAATATGCAAGCAACTATGTAAAATTTATGTACACATTATTCAATTAATATATAAAAATATTTAGATATATATTGTACTTCAACTAGATTGTAAGCCCTTTCGTGTGCAAAACCATGTCTTAAGTCTTTGTATCACCCAAAGCACTGCTCGTTCATGTTCTTTTCAACTCTGGAGTCCTGTGATTCTATGAATGTTTACTAATTAGTCAGTAAGCATTCATTAAGTGTCTGCCATATGCCAGGCACAATGATAAGTGCTGGGAGTACAAAGAAAGGCAAAAGATATTCCTTGACCTCAAAGAACTCACAATCTAATGAGGAACTGAAGGGGAGGGAGAGGATAAGGAAGAAATAACATGAAAACAATTACGTACAACTAATGTACAGATTAGTCAATGAATATATAAAAATACTTAAACCTAAATTTGAATTTAACCAAGGCATTTTTTCTTTGGGAAGGTATGTTTTATTCTCTGAGCCTCTTTTACATGTGAATTGGAAGGTTAAGAATCTCATCCCTAAATTTTAAAAAATGCTGTGCCAGAAAGTACTTGATGAACTCCTGTTCTATGCCTAGCTCAGTGTTATATCTTCCTTGTCCAGATGACGAAAGTGAGGCATTAGATTTTATCCCTAAAATGGATTAGGCTGAGGTATCTTGGTGCCTTATCCATTGGACTACATTTTGTCTTGGATCATTTATTCAATATGGAAAGATATTTTGTATTTCTGTTAGTTTTATATAATTTAAATGATCATAATCTTCTGTATGAAATTTCCACAATGGATTTTTTGTTGTTTATTTTGATTTTGATTTTTGGTGTAGTGAGTTTGTTTTTTTCCAATATTTAGGATTTCAGTACAGGTGCCATCCATTTAGAAGCAAGCTTGTCCTGCCCTTCCTTCGTAGAACTAGAGAAGAAAGGACCATGATGAGACAGGAATATAGAGGTAGAGTTAGACTGTTGGAACACACACCTAATTCACAAAACAAAGCAAAAATGTGTTAATGTTCTTGAGCAGAGCCAGCTGTGATTGACGTGAACCAGAAATTCCCTAAGGTCCTGTTTAACCACAGAACTAAGTGATTCAGCTTATGCATTTTAGATCAGAAATTACTTTTTCAGACTCCAGAGTCAGTTACATGGTCTGAGGTACCTTATGATTTGGAAAGTTATTCCTCTTTTGATGCCAGAGATTGGAAATGCAACACATGTTTTAATTTAAGCAAAATTCTTATATTAGAAAGAAGCTATAGACTTTGTATTTTTGTTTTAGTTTTCATTTCCTATCTCTTTCCCTCCCCCACCCATTTTCACCCATTTTACATAAAGGGAATAAATAATGAATAAAAAGGATATTTTGATCCATGTTTTTTCATTTTTCACGTTGTGTTTGGTCTGGAGTAATAAATATAAAGTCAAAAGATACTTCCATCAACCCTTTTAAATGTGTTGAAATATGTTGGGACCATTTACTCTGAAAAATTGTGGAATATGGCAACTAAATATGTGACTTTCATTTCAGAACCACAAAAAATAGAAGACTGCCATTTTCATTTCTTCCAAAACTAACTTTACATTTTTTCTTTTATCTAAGATTCTGTGGATGAACCTATTGACACTGATTCTCTCCAAACTTTGTTCTCAGAGTGGGAAAATCCAGTGTTTGCTCGGTATCCAGAGGTAAGTCTACAACACTTACTATTTTGCTGATTTTAGAGTCTGAACTTTATTTAGGCTTGGAGTCAAGACATGAATGACTAAACTAATTTTCAGATAACTCAGCAATGGAAATTGGCAATATTCCTGGTGTATTTGTAAAGTGAAATGTCATGTGTGAAAGGAGAAGGCATTAAAATTAATAAGATTTTGGCATCTTTGACGTTACAGGCAAATCTCTTAGGTAACCAATGCACGGACCAAAATAGCCTGAAGTGTTGTCGGAACTCCATACAATCATAGGATCAGAGACATAGGGCTGAAAGAGACCTCAGGGGCATCTCACTGAAAGCCTCATTTTATTGATGAGGAAAGAAGTCCCCAGAGACTAAGTGACTTATTGAAGTCATAGAGCTGGCTCATTTCATCAATGACGTCATCTGACTCTAGACTTGGTGCTTTTTCCACTATAGGGTAGTAGTGGTAAAAATTGTTATCATTAGATAAATGGGCACATCTTCTAATAATGGAGTAGCTTGTCATTCCAGTTGGCACTATGTTTTCTCTGAAGTATATGTATTAGAAGAATGAACTTTGTGAGCTGCCTAAGTGATCTTTCTAAAGGGCAAATTAGTCCTCCAGGAGCAAATGTAGAATCTTCTTGGCTTTTAAAGCCCTTCACGACCAGGTCCCTTCTTACCTTTTCAGTCATTTTGTGGTTTATTCCACTATGTACTTCATGAGCCACAGATGACCGTCTTGTTATTCTGTGTGCACGACACCCCCTCTCTTCACGCCATGTTTCCTGCTGGCTGTCCCCCATGTCTGAAAAGCTTTCACTCCTCACCTCTGCCTCCTGGCTCACCTGGCTTTCTCAAGACTTGGTTTTAATCTTGAGGCCTTTCGCACCTATGCTTTTCACCCCTTGTGCTAGTACCTTCTCTCTAAGGTTAGCTCCCAGTGACATGGCACATATCTTTTATGTATTTAGGTAGGGATTTTCATATTGTCTTCCCCATTAGGATGTGAGTTTGTCCTGGGCAGGAACTGTTGCTGCCTTTTTTAATATTCTCAGTACTTAGCACAGTGACTAGCACATAAGAAGCACTTACTAAATTCTCATCGATGATGATGATGATGACGATAAGTAATAATCCAGTAATTGATTACTGGCTGTTCAGTAGTTCTTGGCTAAAGTTAGTGACAGTATCATTTTCATCAGAAATATTCAGAAAGGATTTTACTTAAAACAAGAAGTTTGGTGTTTATTTAACAAATTATAATTCAGGATTCTTTTACATTATTGTTAATTCTCTGTATTCATTCTTATTACCTACAGGTGCTATGGAAATGAATGCTTTTAAAAGCACATTGAGAACCTTCAGGAAAAGGCAGTATAGATATATAAAAAATGTAGATTTAAGGAGTGCTGTTTGTGATTTTCTTCATAGGTTGCTCTTGATGTGAGCAGTGAACAAGCTGAGAGTCTAACGGTGAAAATTCACAACATCTTGTATCCCTACCGTTTTACCAAAGAGATGGTTCATTCAATGCAGGTAAAAGACAGATTGAAGCTTAATAAAAAAGTACATACAGTGCCCAAACTAGCTGCCAAATTTTAAGCAAATTACGTTTATTAAAGATACAAAGTGTTTAGTTAGGTTGTCATTGTCTTCCTATAATTTTTACCACGAAAGGGGAGAAGGCAAAGAAATCAAAGAGAAATTGTTTATGCTGTGAAGAAAATAATTTGTTTAGGAATGTGAAAGATCCCAGAGAGATGAGTTGCATTTTCTGACCCCACATTTTCTCTTTTTAAAAAAATGCATTTTACTGTTATCTAATATTTTTACATCAACTGCATTTCCTAATGCATTTCTGCCTCAAACCTCTTTCACAGAGCCATCTCTTTAAAAAAAAAATAGAGGAAGAAAACAGTTCAGCCCAACTAACCAGTATATCAAAAAAATCTGTCTTTCCATGAAATGTTCCACCCCTCTACAAAGAAGTGGTCTCAGCCTCGCTTTCAAGGGCTAAGAGATTTTTGCACAGGAGCAGGCACTTGTTTGTTGTAAGATATTTAGGAATCAACCAACTATCTTGTTGACAGTTCCCATAACAGTGGGGAATTTTCTGGAGGCAGCTAAGTGGTGCAGCAGATAGAGCACTGGGCCTGGAGTCAGGAAGACCTGAGTTCAAATCCAGCCTCAGATAATTACTAGGTGTGTGACCCTGGGTACATCACTTTACCTCTGCTTGCCTCAGTTTCCTCAGCTGTAAAATGAAGGCCATAGTATGGCATCTTTAAATTAGAAATTCACAGGGGTTATCTGATTTTAGGAGTGAACATATAAATGAAAAATAAGGACACTATTAAAACATTTTAAAAAGTCAAAGTATTAGGGAGAAATTTCAAGGTTAGAGCTGAAGAGACAACTCAGTCAGTGCTCTATGAGTTACTCAAACTCTTAGATATTTCAGAAGTGCCAAATACACGCACCAACAGTAGAAAGTAGTACTTGGGAGCCAGTACTGCCTCCTGTAACTCTGGGTAGTTGGTCAGGAAAGTAGAGGTCTTAAATGAGCAAAGGGGGCCTCATGGCAAAGATATTAAGGGTGGTGATCAAGTCAGAAAAGACAACTTACCCATGAACAGGGCCAGAGCTAGGTCCCCTGTGGCAGAAAAGGGAGCCAAGCCTGTAGATTGGGCTTAATCTAAATTTCCACAGTAGGACAGCAGAACACCTCCTGTACAGGAGACTGAGTTTAAATGTCTTCTTGTGGAAGAATATCTTAAACTGGAAAGCTGAGATCAATCCTGTGATCAACTCAGTGTAGAATGTTCAGGCCTCTGACTTAGAGAAGACGGGAATGTTGATGAAAAACTTCATGAAGGAACATAGGGACTGGTACAGGGGCGAAGGCCAGACAGCCTGACATCATGTGACAAGAATATGCACAAAGCCTAGAGAGTCAAACTGATGATCTGAGATTTTACAAGAAGTGTATGTCACACTCAGTCATTGTACAGTTCAAAACAAAGAAGGAAACAACAACTGAGTTTGTGATTTGAACAGATAGCAGGCTATAGAGACTGAGATGCAAAGCAACAGAGGCGACTGAGGATGAGGATGTGATCATGTTGCAGTAGGTGAGGAGAAGTAGAGGTACAACCTGCACGTGCATGTAGCACCAGCCATGTTTGAGATGCAGTGGAATCGACCACATTTCTACCAGCTGATGAACATAGCACATAAGTCACACAACAGGTGTTCAGCTATAAAGAGGGATTGTCACCAGGAAGGCCAAACCTCAGCTAACTCTGAAACATCCCTCTCATGTGTAGGCCAAGAAAATAAGGCAAGGAAGCCACATTGTGAATGCATTTTCACACCCTGAAAAACCACGGAACTCTGGGAAGAGATAGAACCATGGACAAAACCATGCTATCTGGAGACCATAACACTAAGGAATAAAGACTATGAAGTCTTTATTAATGTCCACGAACATTATTGGGAGACAACCAGAGGAACACTTCTACTTTCCATTAATAAACTTGTGAAGAAAATGCAGCTTTGGGGTTGCAGAAACTAAGGTTTATATGTAGCACCAGCATTAGTAAAAGAAAGATGGGACCAACAATAAAAGGTTGCCCTGGGCCACCAAAACAGTGAGTGTTCCTTTATGATTGATTACCTATGGGTGAATGCTACCTGGACTCATAAAACCTTACATAGAAGTGATGGTGGAGACTAAGGATGTAACATGCAGTGCTATCAGTACCATATCCCAGACTACGCTAAAGAGCAGTAATTAGCAAAGCAGCCTGGTACTAGTTATGAAGTGGAGAGGTTGACCGGTAGAACAGATTAGTCATACAATATACAGAAGCAAACAGGCCCATCCAGCATTTGATAAACCCAGAGATCCTAGCTATTGGGTCAAAAACTCAATATTTGCAAATACGTCATTGTGACATCATAATTTAGAAGAATAAAGAAGAAATTATCTGTCAGATCTATGGATGAGGGAAGAGTTCATGAATTAATAAGAGACAAAGAGGAACACAGAAAAGTGGAAAATTTTGATTGCATAAAATTAAAAAGTCTTTGCAAGAAAAGTGCAATTAAAATTAAAGAAGCAAATAAATGGGGAAAAAATCTTTGCAGCAAGTTTCTCAGATAAAAGCCTCATTTCTAAGATATTCAGGAAACTGATTGAAACTTGTAAGAGTTAGGAGTCATTCCCCGCTTAGTAAGTGATCAAAGGATGTGAACAGGCAGTTTTCAAAGGAAGATATCCAAGCTATTAATAGCCTGTGAAAAAAGTATCTAAATCACTAATAATTAGAGAAATACAAATTACTGAGGGGCCATCTGTGATGAAGGGGGCAGTTACCTTTCGGAGGTCTGTGGACAGACAAATGTGAACAAGAGTTTGCAAATTGACTTGTACCAGGTTCACAAATTCTGCTGTTTCACATATGTACCAGTATTTGCCCATGCAAATACAAACAAGCTTTTTGTCCAGCATACAAATAGCTTATAGCCTGGAGAGCTTGAAAGCAGTCCTGTACCAAGAGGGACATATGCTCCAGAATTAAGTTGCATTTGCCTGCAGAGGCTAAGCAACAGGAAGATTGTTACCCTGACAAGATTTGAAGCAGAATGTCATAGAGAAGTCAAGCCAACAAGCATGTGCTAAACCCTTCCTGAGGGTCGGCTACCATACTAAGTTCTGGGGATATAAAGACAGTCAGAAAGAGCCCCTGCCCTCAGAGCACTCATGATCTAATAGGCGAGACAATGTGCTAACACCTTTGTACAACAAAATACATACAGGAGAAATTGGTAAGTTCGAAGATTATGTATACAGAGCAATGTTGTGAACTGACAACCATCCCCAGCTTACATTCCAAACAGTGTCAAGTTAGATGTTTCTTGCCAGAGATGAGGAGCAACACGCTGTAAATTCTATTCACTGCCAGTCAGGAAAGGATACAGGTACCTTATCTTCAAGGCCATATGATACTGATGATGTAAATATGCCTGATAGGAAGAGATGGAGGCTATTTGTGACACCCAGGGAACTAGACTAAGTGAGTGGCAGCTAAACTGTGAGACTGGGATTCCCACCAGGCAGTATGCCAGTGGCATGTGTGAACTGGACTGCCTCAGCAGCCTGTGGAGAAGATGGTGAGAATGGTCCAAAGCCAAGAAGCAAGCAGCCAAGCCAAAGGACTCAGGGCCCCCGCAAGTGGCCTTCTCTTCAGATGAGGGCAGATGTTGGAGTTTTGTAGAGGACACTGGCCTGGACTGTCACTGATTCCACATGTGGTACCAACAAGCAGATAGTGCTGCCCAGAGCACACTGCACCACAGGTGGGAAAGTTGTACATGACGACTTCGCACACTTTGGTCAAGCTAGGACCCTAGAGTTAGGAGGGAATGGATTTTACTGGCCCACTCTTTGTAGAAAGCATTAAAAAAAATATGAGACTCTCTGTTATAATAACTGTTGGGGAAACTAGAAAGCAGTCTGGAAGAAATTAGGCTCACACTCACATCTTATACCATATACCATATTCCACAATAGATCCAAAGTGGATATGTGACCTGAATATTAAACATCATATAGTAGAAAAGTTAAAAGAGAAGTAGATCATATACCTCTCATAGCTGTGGGTTAAGGGATGAAATTTTTTTAAATAAAATGATATTAATATCTTTTGTTTTATATTACCTCAATTTCTCCCTGTGTCCTTTACCTTATTATTTCTCTTATTATTTGAGATAGCTTGGTGGCACAATAAGGACTTAGAGTGCTGGGCCTGGAATCAGGAAGTCCTGAGTTCAAATCCCACCTCAGTCTCTTATCAAACTCTAACTGAGAAATTTGATTTTTTTTCCCATTCATCTACTTCCCTCCTTATCCTGGATGCATTTTTGTTTGTGCAGAAGCTTTTTATTTTCATATAATCTATTTAATCTTTATAAACATCTCATTTGAGCCACATAATAACCCTGTGAGGTAGTTACTATAGATATTATTATTCCCATTTCACTGATGAGAAAACTTAAGAGTTTAAGTGGTTTTAAGAGGTTGAGTGACTTGCCCATGCATAATGAAGGGCAGGGGCAGAATTGGAATTACAGGTCTTTGTGATCCAAGTCCAGCACTCTATTCACTGTGACACACTGCCTCTCAACCATGATTATCTCTTTTTGCCCTGTTTTTCTATATCCTTATTTTTTCTCTTTTGTGTGTCTATCACTCCCTATGTCTTCAGCATTTTTATCTTTCCCATTGACTGCCACAACATATCAGCCTGAATTCTGTATCTTATCAAGCTTCATTTTCATCTGTCCACTTGAATTTTAAAACTTAACATTATGATTAAATTCTCTACATTTTTAAAGAACTTTTTCACTCCTCTTAAATTCTAGATTTGTATGTGATTCATTTCAAGTAAATGTTTTTGAGCACTAGCTCAAGGTAGTTATAAACATGCTGTAAATGTTAGAAACATACCACCTTTAGCCTCCAGCAGTTTACAGTTAATCCAGTAGAAGGGATAGGGCAAGTTAAAAAAAATAAATGTAGTACAAGGGAGACTATGTGGTATATGCCATAAAAAGAGATATATAAGTGAATTGGGGTTCATAAGAAGGAGAAATCCATTTCAGTCAAGGAAGTAAATTTTCATGGAGAAAGTACATGAAACTAGACTTTGAGAGGTTGATAGGATTTAACAAGTGGAGCTGTGAGGAGAAAATATTGTAAGAGAAGAGAACATGAGCTTTGGTGCAGGGGTAAAGGTATTCAGGAACCAGTCCGGTGTGGTTGGTGCATTGTTGCAAATGTAGTGGAGTAGTGGCAGATAAAGTTAGAAAAGGAGGCTGGAGCTTTAGCATGACTGAACATCAGTGAGATATAATAGTCCTCTAAATGTAGACCATCTTTGTACCCCAGATTGGGCTGGTGTAAAACCTCAGAGTTATTTTTGAGCGCACGCACACACACACACACACACACACACACACACACACACACACTTACACTTTATTTTCCTTTAAAATCAATCTCATTTTAGAGGAATGTTTGAGATTCCAACGATAACCCTAAACTAACACTGCCTTGATTTTTTTAAATAGAAAGATATATTGATATTAAACCTGTTGTTGTGGTTTCTAACTCCTTTGTACCATTGTTGTGCTGTTAATTTGAATATTTGGCAGGTTCTCCAGCAAGTGGATAATAAGTTTATTGCCTGTCTAATGAGTACAAAGCAGGAAGAGCATGGTGAGGCAGGTAAGAACAGAGCCTGCCCTTGATTAATACTCTATTGACCTTCAGTTAAGAAATGCATGACCTTAATTTAAGGAAATTTTGTGTATACAATTAAATATTGCTGATTTAAACCAACTGGGAGGGAGAAAAATTATCAAAATTCTGAAATTTTTTAAATAGAGGATATTTTAAAATAAATATAGTTGTTGCAAGTATGTATATAGTATATAATTCCTTTGGATCTGTTCTAATAAACAACTAGGAATGATAAGTAATGATGTAGCTGAACCATAGAGTACATTGAGGGAAGAAAATTGTTAAGATTTGAGAAAGTAAGGTTTCCGGTTGTGAAGGGCTTTAAATGCCAAACAGCATGTTCCGTTTGATCTTGGGGTCATCAGGAGCCGCTGGAATTTATTGAGTAGAGGTACACTCTACGGAAATCAGTTTGGAAGCTTAGTGGAGGATAGATTGTAGTAGGGCGAGAATGAAGGCAAGAAGACCAACCAGAAAGCTTTTGCAGGTGTAACATGATGAGGACCTCAAACAGGATGGCAGCTGTGTGAGTAAAGAAAAGAGCAGATTTATAAGATATGTTGTAAGGTTAGAAATGAGAAGACTTGAAAACAAATTGGATATATGGGGGTGAGCGTGCATCAGGAGTCGAGGATGACACCAGGATTAGAAACCTGAGTAGCTGGAAGGATGGTGGTGCCCTTGACAGTGCTGGTGAAGTGGGAGAGAGAACAGGATTTGGTGGGAAGATGGTGAATTAATTTTGTTTCAAACCTATTGAGAAAAGGATAATGTTAAACTTTAGACTTCATAACACTTTTAATTAGTTTTTATTAGAAGCTTCTAAGGTATGCTAAGATAACTTTGGTATTTTTACAAGTCAAAATACCAAAAGTTTTTCCACTGTCCAGGTTTTTTTTTTTTTTTAATAAATTTTTTTAGTTCTATGAATACAAAAATATGTACAAAACTTGTAACTTACTTCCTTTACTTTTGGCATTTGCACTTGTATTTTGTTATGTGGGCAAGCAAATTATTGTTCTAAATTACAGATAACTGAGTACCTCTAGCTTGACATTTCACGTTCCTTAGTTCAACTATAGTTAAATACGATTATCTAGCTATGAAGCCCAGAAGACAAAGGTTATATAAAATATATATAGTTTCTGATATAAATAGGGTCACTGTCCTATCTCCTTTTATATCTAAGAAGTGAAAAATGGAAGGAGAACTATAATCAGAAGAAAGAACAAATATCCTTCTAGATAGGCCAAGGGTGGGTGTGGTCCTGATTTCATAGCATCCCTTACTCTTAGTAACTAATGAACATTGGCGTCAGGTTCATATTGGATGTTATTGCCTCATAGTTGATTATTTATTCAGTTGTGTTGCCCAGCACAGGATGTACAGTATTCATCACAACCAGCTGCAACTCTCGTCCTCAGAGGAGTTTAAATTACAGCACTGGGGAACTCCAGTACAAAAAAAACCTGCTTCTTTTTCTAGACTTAACCTCTCATGCCCTGGGCTCAAGAGTGTCCTAGAGGCAGCATCTTTCATCTCTTAAGTGGGAGGAAGAGCAAATAGCCATTTGGCATAATCTACTTCAACAAATTTCAAGAACAGAATTTCATTTTTAAGCTGTTCTAATAAACTTTAATTCTTGCAGTGGCCCTTGGCCAGAGCAGTAAAGTTCTAACATAAAACAGTAATGTCAGCCAAAGTTACTTCTTACAGCAAGATGTTCATGACAAGTCCTCATGAGAAAAAGCCAAGATGACATGTTGAAGAATATGGCTGCAGATGTTCCTATTGTATTTAGGAAGACTAATTCTGCTATCACAACAGAAAGAGCATGGGATTTTTTTTTACTTCATTTTCCTACACATTGAAAAAGAAACATAACCTGAGATACAGTATCCTATGGCCTTCTGCCAAGATGTTTGGATGCTCTTCAGATGAGATAAAAATCACAGTCTTGATGGATCTCAAAGTAGTACGCAGTCAATTCAAATTATTTTAATGTGGTGTTTAATGAAACTCCATTTTATCAAATTAAAACTAATAAAGCATATAAGTGTAGGGTTTAATCTTTAGTGAATGCTGACAACATTCTCTCATCAGAAATAAATTCAGTGCCTTTTTTTAAAAAGGCATTAAAATATTCCTAAGCTGCATCATGGCATAGACATGAATATTGGTTCTTGAAGGATATATTGATAAAGTACAGCCTGTGACATCCTCTACCAAGCTGGAAAGGCTGCCAATATGGTTCCAGCAAAATCATCTGAGAACCAGCCTAGCAGAATTCAGAGAGCCTCATCACTGGATGGTTGGCTCCTGGGTGAGGAAGCTTTTTTAGCCTAAGATACTCATGGAAATCATCCTAAGCACAGAAAGGCTTAGATCTGTATAGCTGAAGGGAATGCCCATATGGAAATACTGATTCTGAAAGTAGGTTTTGTGAGCATCTTCATCACAATTCCAGTACTTTGGAAAGCTAAACGTATACTGTTGCTATTTAGTTAACCTTGTTTCATCTTGCACTTGTAGTGTGAAGTGATTTCACTCAGCTTTGTTGCTCTATATAAAATCATTCTTTTATTCTCATTCTACCGAATTTGGGATGCAAATGGTCCTCATTTCTTCTGATTTTCCTAGGTGGAAACCTGCTTGTGTTGGTAGATCAGCATGCTGCCCATGAGAGAATTCGCTTAGAGCAGCTCATTTGTGGTAAGACTTAATTGCGGTAACAATTATAGGGCAGCTAGGAGGTGCAGTGGATAGAGGGCCTGGCCCTGGAGTTAGGGAGATTCATCTTCCTGAGTTCAAATCTGGCCTCAGACGCTTACTAGCTGTGTGTCCCCTGGGCAAGTCACTTCCCCCTGTTTACTTCAGTTTCCTCATCTGTAAAGTGAGCTGGAGAAGGAATGGCAAACCTCACCAGTATCTTTACCAAGAAAATCCCAAAATGGCGTTATGGGGAGTTGGATGTGACTGAAACAACTGAACAACAACAAATGGCGTGGAATAATGGAGATGACTGACTTCTCAGCAGGGACACACCAAGAAGTACCCAGGGAATGGGTAACTTGAAGAAAGGCCCTTTCATGATCTCTACTTTAAGTTAAGAACATAACAGTCAGACCCCTCATGCGGACAGGAGGGTTGTAGTTATGGTCAGAGGCTTATGACATGTGCCCACTGGCACCTAAGGTTTCTTATTCATGACTCAAACACTCAAATTAAGTTTAGGTCACTGAGGCTGGCCCTTCCACTTCCTTGTTCATTGGGAAACGGTTTCTAGAATCCCAGAAGGATTGGTATGCCTTCTAAAAACACCATAGACCATTTTTCTCATCATCAGACTGTGTGCTCTCCAACAGATGAAATTACAGAAAAGCTTTACTTTTGCGGTTAAGTAATGAAAAACACTAGTGACTGAATTAGGAAAGGGTAGAGATGGATGATTTTATTGAGTAGAAATGTAACATTTTCCATGCTATTTTTCACTTCTCTTTTAAAGAGGAAGGCCTAAGAAAGAGACAATATGTTGCAGTATCCCAGTTACAGAAATTTCATTGCAGTGCTGTCTAGACTGAGCTGTCTTCTCTAGTGACCTCTTGGAAATAACTGATAAAATCTCAAGGGTTGTACTGGAAAACTTGTTATTCTTTCCCAAGTCCCCACAATATTCAGTGGTTTCAGTGAAAAAGTAGTCGCTGTTGACTGTCTGCATGTATAGACAACAAGAGTCGTCTACGTGTGTGTGAAGTTGCATCTTTTGTATAGAAGATGAAGATTTCTTAGATTGCCCAGTCACTATGCAAATGTGTGGACAGGCAGGATTCTATTTGGAGTCTTCCAAAAGGCTGAAACCTAAACCTCTGAAGTTAAAAACTCTTGGTCTAAAACTAGGCAGTAGACTAATTAACATTATTATGCTCTATCATATTTCATGCTTGGTCTTATTTCTCCTTGTTCCCACCTATTAAACTTTCTGCCAATAGATTCCTATGAGAAGGAACAGCCAAAAAGCTTTCACCACAAGAAACTGCTGTCTTCTACCATCTACCCGCCAATGGAGGTCACGGTGACAGAGGAACAGAAGAGGCTTTTACAGTTAGTACCATGCTCAACTGATGAACATTTTAAGGATATGATATTGAGTACAGGATAGAGTGTGCCTCGTACTCTGGTCCAGCAACTAGAACTTAGATCATTTCCACCCTTTCTTGGAACAGAGTGCTCACTCTTCCTGTCTCTCTGCAAACAGCATTACAGCCATAATTGCTCCATTCTGCTTTGTATCAGTGTGTTCTCATTCCTTAGATGTGGTTCCTAATTACGTTGGAGGAAATCTAGCACGGAGGAGCATGGCAGGGATCAATCATATAACGATTCCCTCGATAAGACCTTTCCCAGCTCCTGGGATAATAACAGACGTTTATGGAAATGGAAGGAGAGAATTGTCTCTTATTCATTTCAGATTTGGAAATAAGGCTACTGCCAATACTTCATTTCTCCTAGGGCATAATTTAGATTCGCTGCAGATCCAGTTATTTACATCCACTTAATCAGGAACTTCTCAGATCCAGCAGCCATTAATTACTTCCCTGCTTTCATGCTGATTTAAAACATTCTGAACCCTTTGTTTTGGTGCCAGGCTTCTTTAAGAGCCAGTTGAAATCAGCTATCAGAAATGAGTAACTCTCCAAGTGAAAGAGAAAAGTAAATCCTGGTATTTTAAATCTCTTAGGACTGTTGTTTCCTTGAATGAAATGGGGAATAAGTAGAGGTTACTGTGGGGAGATAGTATAATAGTAAATCCTATAATAGTAAAACCCTAAAAGAACACTAATTATGAGAGAAGCTTTTAAAAACGAGGACAATTTCTGAAAAATTACAGAGTATTTGTAATTGAAATAGGAACAAAAGACTCTTCTTCAAAAGCAGTCTTTGATATACTCTAGTGAGTACATTGGAGACTATTCATCTCTTTAGGTGTTACCATAAGGGCATGGAAGATCTGGGCCTGAAATTGATATTTCCAGAAGCCCCCAGCTCCCATATCCTTGTGGGAGAGGTGCCACTCTGCTTTGTAGAAAGAGAAGCCAATGAAGTCCGGAGGGGAAGACCTACTGTGACAAAAAGTATCCTGGAGGTGAGATGTGCTGGGAAGGTTGCTTTGGGCTGGTCCTAGTGCATTCTGTCTGGAGAGGCCAGGGGCTTTTCAAAATAAAGGCCATGAGGTTGACCTGGCTACATCTTCATAGATTGGATAAGGTGTCCTTTGCTATACTCATTCTCTCAGCAGTCTTTACTGTGGGATTTTTACCCTAACCCTCCCCACTCCCGCCTTTTTTTTTTTCATTAATAGACTTTGCTATTCAGTCTCTATAAACTAGAAATCTAAAACAAAAATTTTGCAGCACACACATCAAAGACTGTTCGGTTTGAAATCAAGCTTATGATGACCAGAAAATCTTACTCATGTTCAACCAGACTGATCGAGATAATTTTTTGTTGATTATGAAGGGAACTGGAATGGCTTTACTATATATCAGAGGAGGAGTAACCCCTTGACTTCTGGCAGATGGAACAAGTCACTAACATGCTCCCAGTTAAAAGAACAAATCATTTAACATTAGTTGAACATAACAGTTGTAATAGTTGCACTGGTATTATTAATAATAGTAATGATAGCTCACATTTATATGAAGATTTATAATTTCCAAAGCTCTTTTCTCACAACATTCTCCGCCCCCCACACATGCACACATGCACTCCCTTTTCAGTGTAATGTTGGGCAAGGAACTGATCAGGGAATTGTATCCAGACTTTGCTAGCTGAAATTTTTAATCTAAATGTGTTAGTTTCTGGAAGCACCAATGGTAGAGAATGTGAGAGGAGTCAGTATTTGTCTCTGTTGTAATAACTTTGATAACTGGGTCGCTTGGTTTCTGTTTGTTTGTTCTCTTGGAAGAAACATGGCTGTGATTTTGAAGCAGTGCAGTGTCTACCCCTTGGCTTTGAGTAACTTTGGGAGTTAGAACATGGCTGAGGGAGAAGAGGAGAAGGGAGTATTTTCTAAGTCTGAACTAAAAGAAAGACAATTAAGAGTGATAGGAGCCTGGAGAAGCTGAAGAAGGAAAGAAGGAAGGGAGGGAGGGAAACCTTTATTAAACACTTGCTGTGTGTCAGGCACTGTGCTAAAGCACTTTATCCCTAATAAAGAAGTCCTGTGATTTATTGTAAAGAAATTGTTGACAGAGCGGTGTCTTCAAGCAATGCTTTTCCTTGTAACTGGACTAGCATAACTTCCAAAGGTTTTACAAATTGGTAGCATGGGGGGAAGTAAGTGTGTCTGGTAGAAATATCTTCTAAGTTCATTTATAATTTTAGCATCTGCTGGGGGAAGCTAGGTGGCATGGTGGATAGAGCACTGGCCCTGGAGTCAGGAGGATCTGAGTTCAAATGTGCCTTCAGACACTTGACACTAGCTGTGTGACCTTAGGCAAGTCACTTAACCCAGATAGCCTTGCCAGAAAGAAAAATTATCATCTGCTCTGATGAGACTGTTGAAAAGGATATATAATAGAGCAAAAATATGCCAGACAATTTTTTTAAGTATTATAGATTTTTTTTTTACTCTAAAGATAGGAAGTTCCTAAGAAATACTGTGGAAACTTGAATGAAAAGTTTCTGGTGTTTATCATTGTAAAATGTGGGTTATGTTGAGTTTGTAGTTATATTGATTATTTTCTTAGTTGCCTTTATTCACAATATGTGTCCAACATTACACTTGTTCTGGCTAGAGTTTTAAGCAGAAACAGACCATCCCTTAATAAATGATCAAAGCCACTCTTACCAATTACGTGTCCTCATAAGCTGTTGGGAGCTGTATCTGGACTGAGTCTCCTTTGCACAGATACGTTTAAATCTTCATAGAACGTCTTAACTCAAAACAACTTTATGTTTTATAAAGCCTCATGTTCCAAGCTTCCTTTCCTTAAGGCTGCTGGTCCTTAAAGGGGTCAATTCAAATATTTGTTTTTTAGTAGAGAAAAGACAGAATAACAGCAGCTTACTTGCACTTAATTTTTTGCTTTGCAGGAATTTATTCGAGAACAAGTAGAGGTAAGCAATTTTTTTGTTTGGGGGAGGACAGGCAGAGGTTTCACTTAGGAGGCATCTATCACCCTCTGTTCCTACTAAGAAGAGTTTAATCATGTACTACTGCTTTTAGCTGCTTCAGACTACAGGAGGAGCTCAAGGGACTTTGCCACTCACCATCCAGAAGGTGTTAGCATCCCAGGCCTGCCATGGTAAGATCCTCAATGTAGTTATTAAAGATCTGCTCTATGCTAAGCACTCATGGCAGGTAGATGAAGAAAGAGGAGGATGTAAGACAAATGGAAAAATGCCTCTAGAAGCATACAGTCTGTATTAAAAAACACACACATATGAAACAATCAAAGGAAAGTATCAGCAAGATCATTTGAGTTTAATACAGATATTGGATATAGGAGTTCAGTAGGAGAGCAAAGTGGAAGAGCAAACAGAATCAGCCTTCCTAGAAGAAGCGTTTTGAATGACTCTCAATGTGTATTAGTTGAGAGAAGAAAAAAAAAGAAAACATTATAATGGATGGAAGGAATGATATGAGCATAGGCCTGCCAAACGTTCACATGTGTGGAGCACCAATTAGATTAGCTTAGTTTGAATAAAGGATTCATATAGAGAAGTATGAAGAAATTAGATTGAGATCGAGGGATAGAAACCTTGAAATCCAAAACGGAACATTTTGTTTTGACACATAGAGTTTAGAGCTAGAACTGACCTTGGATTGGATCTCCAACCACCTCGTTTTTCAGAGAAGGAAACTAAGGCCAAGGGATGTATTTGTAAAGTAGCAAAATCAAGATCTGAACCATTAGGGCTCCAACTGCACATCTAGTGCACCTTCTTTCATACTATATTGTCCAGGTATTTGATACGGGATCTTGAGCAGGAGGAAAATAAAATAGTATTTGAGGAAAAGTTCTGGCTGCTGCTTTTGTGCGATAGATCAAATTGAGTCTATTATAATAACATAAGCATGAGCTAGTGAAGGTTTACATTATGGTGGGATTTGTTGAAGTAGAAAAAAAATGGCAAATCAGAAGGGACATTTTGAAGAAAGATTAACATAACTTGTAGATTGAACCTGAGTCAGAGGAAAGAAAGTATTGAAAAACAACTTGAATTACAGAAGGCTTAGTTACTCCAAAGAAAGTAAGGCTGCTTTTGTCACTCAGAGGAACTCTGAAAACACATTATATGACTCTAGTCTAGGACACAAAATGTAATCTTCTTATGAAGACGAGAGTGTCCTTAAAGAATGGCTGAGGAGCATGGTAAAGCAGGAAGCCATAAGTTCCATCCATGGTTTTAGGTGATGGTTCAAGCAATTGTAAAACCAACAGAAAATTTTCCAAGATGGATTTTCCTTTATTTAGGAGACATTTGGGTGATAGTCAGGACTGGCTTCCACTGTACGTGTGAAATTTCTCTTGTGCTTCTCTCTTGTTTTTAGGAGCTATTAAGTTTAATGACAGCCTGAGCCTAGAGGAGAGTTGTCGGCTTATTGAGGCTCTATCTCAGTGCCAGCTGCCTTTCCAGTGTGCTCATGGGAGACCTTCGATGCTGCCCTTAGCAGACATAGACCATTTGGAACAGGAGAAGCAGGTACCTTAGTAATTAAGAGTGAAGAAGAGGAAACTGAGTTTTCTTTTTCTTTTAAAGGGCAGGGAGCAGTCCTCCCTTGAGTAAACTACCATCTTTTCTTCCCTCACCCATTTTGAAATGCCAACACACACGCACGCGCGCACACACACACACACACACACACACACACACACACACGGTTCAGTATTCTTGAGATTAGTAAAAGTACAGATTTATGGATCCCTCATGTCTAGTGCTGACTTGCTCTTGTCCTTCTGGATAGGATACAGCAATTCTTTTTCCTAGCACTGCAGAGGCTTGGTAGGAATACAGAAAATTAGCTTTTGACTAAACATGGTCTTGCTACCTGGTCACTCACCATGATAGTAACTTATTGTAATGGCATTGGCCAGTTTATGGGGGATTTTGAGGCTGTGGTCATGATCCACCCCAGGAAGTTTGGTGTGGATAATGCTACAGGGACACAGAGTGGTTTAAATTAAGAACATTTTCTGTTCTCATTTATAATCTTAACTGAAACAGAACATAAGACCATATTAAGAATGCCCACATTACTGTGTTCCCAGAGCCAATTGTGCTTACCTTTCCTGCTCTTGCAGTGAGTCATGGGCATTAGAGCTTTGTACACAGCCCAGTTGAACTCCCTAGTGCTCATGAAGACTCTTTTGTCCCATTCTGAACCACAAAAAATCTAAGTTCCATGACTGTTAGAGGAGCATTTTGTCCTGGACAAACCTATCACGTTGCTCATTTAGTCTTCCCTGAAGCCTGATTTCAATATACTTTGGAAAATTAACAATTTACTTGGGATTTGAGTATCCATGTTTGCTTTAGTATGTTAACAATTATGATAATTCCATTTTTTTCTAGTATCCTAAACCCAACCTTGCTAAACTTCGTAAAGTGTCCCGGGCCTGGCATTTGTTCAACAAAGTAGAGACTCAGAATGAAAAGCAAAACAAAGGTTGAAACCACCTTGTGAACTTCCATGAAGACAGAACTCTCCAGACAGCCCCACACCTGTGAGAAGATGAAGGGATGTTAGTTGCCTGCAGGATGAATCACTGGGGTTGTGACACTTTCATGCCCAATTCACAGAACTGGCTTCAAAAGCATAATATCCTTTCTTGGGCATCTCTGTTGGCAGCCTGCCATATAATAATTTAAATATGAAAGCTACATAAGGGGAAATGTATCAGTGTATACATTTGTATGACTCAGGAGATTGAAAATATCTTTCCATGTCTATTTATAATTTATTTTGGAGTAAAATTTGATAATTGATTTTTTTAAAAAAAAGGCATCTGTTTAGTTTTCATTTAATATGCATTACCAAGGATTAGTAATGCTGTGCCATCCATGTTCAGTGCTAGTCCCTTATTCCCTCTCTGTACTATAGTTTTCCTGAACTCTGTCCCTTGCCTAAGTTTAAAAGCCTAAACCTAAAAAGTCTTCTTCCACCCAGTCCGATCCCACAATAACAATTATTTGAATGACAAAAAAGGGCCTGAGATACCATCAAGGCCAACCCATACCTGACCAAGAATCTCCTCCACAAACAATCCCAACAATGTTATTTTTTTTCCATCTAGTTGAAGATAAGGTCCTTACCCTTCCAACATATTCAACTAGATGACTTTAGGGAACTGACTGAAGTAAGTCATGTTGGTCAAGAAAAAGAAACGGAATGAAAACTGGATAGAGAAAATTCCAAGTTTCCATTTTTTTGATGTCTTTAAAACAGTTGTCTAGCTAATGATATTGTATGCATTTACAACCACAGAAATATCAAGTTTATCCTTAAAGATGTCTGGGGTTGGGATTTTTTTTTTTTATAGCGAGGGAGATACTCATAATGGATCTGTGACCTCTCTGATTTAGAGTTCCTTCCAACAGTGCAGATCATGACCGATTCATACATATCTGCCCATTCTGTGTCTCAGCTGTGTCATTTCATAAGGGGAACCTACCCAGGTGCTACAGGCCTTCCTCAATTTTTCTTCCCATATGTCCTCCTTCAGTATCTGACTCTGATGTGGAGATGATGCTGGGTTCTCAAAGGCCATGCTGGTGGAATGTAAGCTCTTACAGGTTCCAACAAGCAGGTTCCATCATGTTGGAAATGGTGGGTGAAAAAGCAGGGTACTGGCCACAGACTAAGGCTATGTTCTGAGGGTTGACTGAGATAAGTATGGAAAAGCTTATCACCTGGAACCTGACCACTTAGGGATGGATTTTTTTGACCATGGCAGTCCATTGATTTTTGATGTTTATTTTTAAAAGCTTCCTATCTCAATACTTGTTCTTTTAGTAAGATGCCTAACTTTCCCCAAGCAGTTATAATCTCTCATAATTTCCCTTGTAGTTTTCTCAAGGGGTAGGGGTTCTTTTGGGTCCAACGCAACTTCCATCTAGGCACCTAGGTGTCACAGTGGATAGAGGCAATGAGCCTTGAGTCAAGAAGACCTGAGTTCAAATTTAGCCTGATACTTACTAGCTGTGTGATCCTGGGTAAGTCTCAATTTCTTCATCTATAAAGTAGGGATAATAATAGTATCTACCTCCCAAAGTTGCTGTGAGGATCAGATGAGATGATTATAAAGTGCTTGACCCAGTCCTGGCACAGAGTAAATGCTATATAAATATTAGCTGTTATTATTATCCATGCATAATTATAATCTACAGTCTTACTCATGGCATAATTCCATCTGAACATAGGCTTTTTCCTTCTTGCAAAATGCTTCCAAGCAGTCTCCTTTATATATTCCTACTTCCTTGACAGATGAATTGGTTAGAAAAACATTTTCTGTGTCTCTGGCTAACAATAATGCTTAGTGGATTAGACATATGGAAAAAGTAGTACTGTGAATAAACTGTAAGTCTGGATAATATGAGTAAAATGTTGCTTTGAGAATTTTTACCTTAAATTTGGAAAAGAGAGATAACACAGTGTCTCTTATGAGGGCCATCAAGTGGAGACGTTTGAGAAGCATTGCTCTTGTATTGAACCAACATTTTCACAGACTCCCAGGATTAGAAATACCTTCATAAGTGATTTAGTCCACCTTACTAGCCTGCCTTTCCTGTAGCAGAAGTTATGATATTCTATACCCTGTTCCATTACCTGTACTACCCTAACATCCAAGGAATTGTTCCCGATATTTAACCTGATAAAAGTCTGTGTCCCACCACCCCTAGAGAGAAACAGGCTTCTCCAGAGTGTAAAGTGAGGATAGTTTTACTACATATGTAACTTCTTAGTTATTAAGAATAATAAGTTACATTTTTTATCAGCAGTGCAGCCTTATCAGGTTCATATTTATGGAAACTTTGACCATGGCAAAATAGAGGTTGTATTTTTTTATTCTGTTTCTTTAGTCTTTCAGATTCTTCCAGCTCAAGTGATATCCGATGCCTCCCTTCCTCCCAGGTTATCCCCCATGCTTTGACCTCACTTCCCTCACTAGTTAAATTATACAGTGTTTTCTTCCCTTCAGTCCCTCACTGCCTTGTGCTGTTGCTATTCATGCCTTGCCCATCCCTTTCCCTCTATGCATGTGGGCAATCAGGTGGTGCAGTGGGTAGAGAGCTGAGCTGGTCTTGGAGCTAGCAAGACCTGAGTTTGAAGCCTGCCTCAGTTGTTTAGAAATGCCAGTTCTTAACAAGCTCCTGAATCTTCTGTTGCTGCCAATTGACAATCCTTTTATACTTCCTTGATTAGCCTCTATTATGGTCCCCATAGTTGCTGTTTAGTCATTTTTCAATCATGCCCAACTCTTCATGACCCCATTGGGGGTTTTCTTGGCAAAGATACTGGAGGGCTTTGCCATTTCCTTCTCCAGCTCATTTTGCAAAAGAGGGAACTGAGGCAAATAGGAATAAGTGATTTGCCCAGGGTCACACAGCTAGTTAAGTGTCTGAGGCTGGATTTGAATTTAGGAAGATAAGTCGTCCTGATTCCAGGCCTACTGCTTCACCTAGCTGCCCAAAGCCTGTCAAAGTGAATGTGTCCAAACTGTGTCCAAAACTGAACTCATTAGTTTTCCCCCCCAAACCCATTCCTCTTCATTTCTTTCAAAGACATCACCATCCTTCTAGTCACTCAGGTTCACCATCTCAGAGTCACGCTTGATTCCACCATCCCTCAAACCACATATATCCAAACAGTTGCCAGGTCTTACAGATTCCAGTTACTTACACAACATCTCAGTCCTTATTTCTCCATTTCCATGGCCACCACTAGTTCAACGTCTGTCCCCTGGACAACTACAGTCACTTCCTGAGTCGTCTTACTGCCATTCTCTTCCCTCTCCATCCTCCACACAGCTATCTAGTTGATGATATTCCTAAGCTACAGGCCTGAACATGTTACTGCCCGTGATTGGTTCTCTAATAGGACAAAATGCGAACTTCTCAATTTGTCCTTTAGAGCTCTCCACATTGTTGGCTCCCACTAACTCTCCCAACTGATTTCTTATTCGTTCCTTTCAGATATTCCCGTTCCTATTTTCTGCTTCCCTTACATGTCTCCTCCTGTCTGTTTAAGCCTCGAGGCCATAGGTTCCTCACCCCTGGAAGCTGGGATGATCTTTCTCACCTGTCTCTTGGAATCCTTAGCTCTATTCAAGAGTCAGCATGTGTTGCCTCCAACATGAGGCCTTTTTTGAATGCTCTCCCTGCCACCACCAGGAAATATCCTTGTATTTATGATGTATTTACTCATGTGTATACATAGAAGGTGCATTCCAGCACCTAACAGTGCCTCATGCATTGCAAGTGCTCTGTCTACCTTCAAAAATTTGTTGAACTTCATTAAATATGTGGGTTGGAGTCACCTGTATGAACAATGAGAATTAGCCCGATGGGAGCTAATAAAAACACTAAATGAGTGAAGAAAGAGAAGATCAGGATAGAGGCTTGGAGGGGATACCCAAGGTCAGGGATTAGGGCATGGATGATGCCTACAAATCAGTCTGGAGAGGTTCCATCAGACAAGTAGGAGGAGTGCCAAGAGGAAGTATTACAGAGGCAAGGGAGGAAAAGGGATGGGGGGTGGGGGCAGGGAAAGTGTCCTATGATGAATGAATAAGTGAATGAGTGAAGAATGAATGGAAAAAGATTTTAAAGTTTCTTTTATGTGCCAAGCACGAGACAGAAATAGAATAAGGTGACAGTCTCTGATTTCAAGAAGCTCATTGTTGTCATGCCCAACTCTTTGTGACCTCACGTGGGGTTCTCTTGGCAGACATACTGGAGCAATTTGCCATTTCCTTTTCTAGCTCATCTTACAGAAGAGGAAACTGAGGCAAACAGGGTTAAGTGACCTGCCCAAGGTCACACAGCTGATAAGTGACTGAGGCCAGATTTGAACTCACAAAGATGAGTCTTCCTGATTCCAAGCTCAGTGCTCTATCCACTTAGCTCGTCTAATTTGAGGAGACAATGCATATAGAGGGAACCCATATGAAGAAGTCTCTTTGGAATCTCCTAATCTTCTCAGGTGAAAAGGTTCTCTCCTCAGATTTTCCTAGGGTGCTTAATCTGGCAAAGGGAAATAAAGAGGTGTGTGGTGAGTTATGAGATATAACCGAAGAAGAACTCCAAAGAAAAGGAGTAAAGGACTCAAGGAATTGTATGAGAGGATGGTGGACTGGTCATATGGTCACATTAGGGGAAACTGCTGAATTGAGGTAGAGTATCACACGTATGCAGTTCTATAGAGTCATTCGTTAATATAACTACATAATTTTAGCAATAAATAAATAAGACAAGTTGTTTGAGATGTTTAAACTGTGTCCCACATTTAAGAAGCAGAGGCACCATCTTCTTATTCCTTGCTTTATCACTTCGTGCTGATTAAAACTTTACTTGGTAAATATCTTTTAAAGATTTCCTTCCTGCGTCTTACCTAGGAATTCTTATCCCATGTAGACGTTACGTGAGTTAATCTCTCCACCCGAATTTATAGAATCACACTATGAGAAGATGAGTGCTTACAAAGCTCAGTAAAAATTAAGTTATGAGACAAATACCAAACAAAATCAAAAGGCTGAAAAAATAGAAGAAAATTTAAGATACCTCATAGCAAAAATGACTGATCTGAAAAACAGATTGAGGGATGAGGCCTAGGCTGGGTTTTTTTTGAAACTTAAAAAAAAGTTTTTTAAATTAAGAATTATTGGACTGTTGGAACACCATTACCACAAAAAGAGCCTTGGCTTCATATTTTAAGATAAATTAAAAGAAATCTACCAGAGGGCAAAGTGGAAATAGAAAAGACCTACTGGTCACTTCCTGGGGAAAAAAACCAAAACAAAATGAAAACTCCCAGAAATACCACAGCAAAAATCCAACTTCCATGACACAGAGAAAAATTACTACAGGCAACCAGAAAGAATTCAACCACTGGGAAGCCAGAATCAGGATCACACATGATTTAGCAGCCATCTCTATAAAGGAGTGGAGAAGATGGAAAAATATTCCTGAAGGCAAAAGATACGGATTTATAGCCAATAACCTACCCAACAAAACTGAGTATAGCATCACACAAGAAAATAAAATGGATCTTTAAAGAAATAGAGGACGAAAATACCAGAGCTGTGGAGAAACTTTGAAGTTTACACACAAGAGTAATGAGAAACATAAAAAGGTAAACATCAATTGACAATAATGCACTAAAAAAAGGTAAAGTATGTGCATTCAAATATGAGATGTTGAGGCCCTCTGAATCCTATCACTATCAGAGTCCATAGAGGGAGTAGTTAGACAAGGCCTGAGAGTATATCTATCTTTATATTAAGGGAAAGAGAGGGGAAAAGAAATACACTGGTGGTGGGAGGGGAGGAAGGAAGGTCAGAGAAAATTATCTTCGGTCATCAGGATGCACAAGAAGACATCACTACAAACAAGGAGGGGGTGGGGAGAAGTGGCTGAAACTTGAACCTCACTCTCATCTCTGAACTGGTCAAAAGAAGAAGAAACACACACAGCTGGGGCAGAGAAACAAAGAAAAAGGGAGAAGGGGGAAAGAGTTAAAGGGAGGCCATGAGGGAGGAATTAGTCGTAAGCAAAAGAAATTCAAAAGATTGAAAACTATATAGTTCACAAAGAATGGGAATCTAAGGTAGTGCCCATAAATTGGGGAATGGATGAACAAGCTATTGTATATGAACATGACAGAATACTATTGCGCTGAACTCTTATCAATACAATGACCAACCAGGATTTCAGAGGACTAAGGATGAAACATGCTACCTGCTCCTGATGATGGGGAAGGACTCAGAAGAATGAGACAAGTATTTTTTAGGACATGGCCAGTGTCTATTCTTCTGTTTTTAATGGAAGGGAACAGAATTAGGGTGGGAGAGATTAAAACAAAAAACTACATGTGTGTGTACACATACAATACATATATGCACATAAATATGCATGTATATAGCCACATGTGTATATACATGTATAGAAAGAAAACGAGAAATCTGATCAACACACTGACCAACTACAAATTCTGAGGAGTCATAATCAAACATACTCCCCCTCTCCAAACAGAGGTGATGAACTCAGAGTACAGACTGGGACATGTTTTTAGACATAGCCAAGGTGAAAATGTTTTGCTTGACTGTACAAGTTTGAAACAAGGATTTTGGTTTTTTTGTTTTCTCAAAGGGGAGAAGGTGGAAGGAAGTGGGAGAGAAGGCTAATCTGTTTGAAAATAAAATTTAATTAAGAAAAAACTTAGGGGGTGGTGAGAACTGAGTCTTGGAAAAGGGCATATGTACTTTTACAGTATTATTTACAAATATTCCCCCTGGGCATGGGGATAAAACTAAATGGAGGGTCGAGGGAGTAGAGAAAAGAGTCCCAAAGGATGGTAGCCCAAGCAAATAAATACTGTGTGTAGTTCCAAATTTTCTGCCCTTCAGATCACTGTCTCTCCATCCAACCTTCCTCCACTTGGAGAAGATATAAAGAACTGTATGAAGCCAACTCAACATGTCGACCCTTCAACTTCCCTTTACATATAGTTCAATTTTATAGAACTTACATTTTCAAGAGTCTGCTGGACCAGGTAACAAGGATTTACCCAACCAAAAAGAGCTCAGAACAGATACTCCAAACAAGGGAGCATTATCACAACTAAGGGTCCCTTCTGGGATTTTGTCAGGTATAGCTAAATGCATCATAGAACAAAAACAAAAAAATATCCCTAAGAATGCCCTTCTCTTCTAGGAAACTAAGGTAGATGGGATACCCTTCAATAAAACTATGGAGCTAAAATTACTACTCGAATCTCTTGACTCACTCCTCAAGCTTTATTTCCAAACCACAATAGTTATATGTTAAGTTGGGAGTGGTTAGAATTGGTGCCTTTGGAAGGGAGAAAATTACCAGAGATTGGTAGCTAGGAGACACTTCATCCAGAAAGCTGGTGAAGATTTTACTTTGGGTACTTCTTCATAAATTGACAAGCTGGGGCCTGGTTAAGTCAGTCACCTCTGAGTCATATAATTTCTAGATCAGTCTTTTAGAATCTTGCTCAATGTTGCTTCTTGCCCAAAATCAGTACAAGGCAGAAATAATTTATTTTCACAGAAAAGCTATTAGCACCAGGAGGCTGCTTTTGTCTCAAGTTTCCTTGGGCCACTAAAAAAATTACTGATATAATTTTCTGCTGTACTCCAAAGGAAATTAAACACTTTCTTTTGTAATGCTAGGGTTCAGAGTTTACCTCTAATTACAGCCCTCCTACAGGCACATTACTTTGTAAACACTGTAAGTGGACCACGCTACTGCTGTTTCAAGCAGTTTAATCATAGTAGAATTGTAGACAAGAGTCATAAAGTAGCTTTTATTGGCACATCCCAGGAGAAGGTGCAGAAATATCTGAATAAGAGTGTCTATCTCAGCAAAGAATCCCATGTGACCCATAACACACCACTGAATAGTACTTTTCATACTCCACAGAGATGTAGCCAGGTCAATAGAGGATTCCAAATCAATAGGTCAAGCACCGTTGTTCCATTAAGATCCAAAGAAGAGATCCTGGAATTTTGCCCATGTATGTGTATGGCTGCAGAGGCAGGAGTTTCTACCTAGAGTTCAAGTCTTCTTTGGAGGGAACTTGACTCCCAAGTCAGGAGCAGGATGTCTCCATCTCCATGCAGTGTTACACAAATGTCTACCTGAGCTCTCTCATCTCCTGACTTTAAAGTATGTGATCATCAGGATGGTAGAGCTCACTCATGAGGCGGTAAATGTAGGAGGGCGCGTTCCCACCAATGTTGGAGATAAAGAGGGTGATAAGTTCTGGTGGGACATAGTCAAACACGGGGCAATGAACACTGACCTTCTCCAAAATGTCCCCTGAAAGGCAACAAGAATAAATGTCAGAAATATTGTCTAGTTTAGTTACTTTGATCAGTACAATGATCCAAGAAAAAGCCAAAGGATTCATGATGAAAAATCCTATCCACCTCCAGAGAAAGAACCTATGAACTTTGAGTGCAAACTGAAGTATAGTTTTCTCACTTTCCTTATTTTTCTTGCTTTTTTGGGGGATATAATATGGCTAATATGGAAATCTGTTTGGCATGATTTCACACGTATAACTGATATCACATTGCTTGTCTTCTCCATGGATGGGGAGTAGCAGGAGGAAGAGAGAGAATTTAGAACTCAAAAATTTTTTTAAAGTATTAAATGAAAGAAATATTGTTGAGGCCTCCAGCAACAGCAATTAGGAAGAGTTATTGTTATAAACTCAACAAAAAGAAGAGTATGCAGTGTTTAAGCCTGAATGATGGGGCTATGGTATCAAGCCCTGTGTTTTGCATCAAGAGCTGTTCAAGTTAGCATTAATTGTTTCTAGGCTGGTTGCTAGGCCCTTACTCAAGGAATTAAGCTGCCCAGCTCTGAGAAAAACAGAAAATGGGGCCCACAAGCAGTAGGTAGTTTCTTTCGTAAGGAGAAATGATTCAAAGCTACCACGCTGTGGCAATAATATTATCAAAATAACCCCCAGAAAGACTAGAACTGAGCTTCACAGAGACACAGAGCTATTTACTGTACTTCCTATAATTGTTAACATTGTTATCTTTTCCCACAGATCCGTTATACTAAAATATCATAGTCCATTTTCTAGCTCAGATCTAGTTATCTTTAGTCTCCATCATGTCAGCTAAAAGCTCAATTAGCCTAAAATAAATCAAATATTTTAAAGCCATAAAGTCCCCAAATGCCATACATGGGGTTAAGAGTCACAGCTACTAGAAAAAAATAATTCCTCTGTTTCCTTTCTCCTGGGCATCACTGAAGGTAGCAATGGGGTAGTCCATTACTATTCCCTGCATGATAGGGAACCCTGAATCTGAATTGCAACCCAGTCCCATCTAATCCTACAAATTAACTTTAAAAGACAAAACTGTACCCTCTGTGAATGGTAAGACTTCTTCAGGAGCTACAAACTTGTGGAATGAGTCTTCTTCATTGGGAAACTAGAGGAAAAAAAAGATACAAAAAGAAATAACTTAAGAAAAATGGCTTTCTTGTGGGCACGCATCAGTCACTCTCTATCAGGAATAGGCCCTACCACTAGGGCTAGAGGAAGAGTACAGCTCTTACCTGTGGTGAAAGTTTAAACATGGGTGCACAAACAATGAGTGGAGTGGAGTGGTGCTTAGCTGCAAGGGCCAGGGTGTGTGTTCCTGCTACTGCTCTCAGGGCACCGTTGGCTAGGATGGTCTTTGTACCAATGATCACCTTTGGAATGAAAAGAGCATGTTAGCTACTTAGGGAACTGGAAGATGGGAGTTTGGGGGTAGGGGAAGAGGAGAGAGACAAAGGAAAAATCCAGAAAAAAAGTCTAAGTGGAGGCCACTGAGAACAAAGAATCAAAGTCTTGGGGTCCTCTAGACAAGATAAAAAGAGGCTGAGTCCTGTAATTACTAACAGTGAATTAGATCTCCTTTTCTCAACTGCCTAGTTCATGTTCTGGTTTTTATAGGAAAATGGGTGAGGAATGAGGCAAAAGGTCTCTTCAACTCTTGTGATATCTTGATAATAGACAAGTTTTAGTCTCATGACAGCAGGCTGTGGATACCTTTCACTACAATTCATTTGCTGGAGGGTCACTCTAATCTACTGCTCTACCAGATCAAAATGAAGAGATCTCAAACTGAAAATGTAAGAGAATTCCTAGGCCAGTAACAGAAAGGGCCTTAGATGGATATAAAAGGCCAAAGCTGCAATTTTATTTACTTTGTCATTAATGTTTTTCTTTCCCTAAAGCGCCTTCTCCTAGGGCCAGTAAAATACCTACCTATAGTGGAAGTTTCTATATGTTTGCATGTCTCTATGCTGTTGATAAGTGAGCAGATGCCAGAAAACATGTGAAATTCAATCACCATATATATGCAACCAACAAAAGTATTACGCTTGCCACTTTTAGCCACGTTCACTACTTAGTAGAATATAAAATTTTATCTCCTCTCAGTAGAGGCCCCTATTCGTCTACTACATTTCACCCTCCAAGTTCTCAGTGACATCCAAACCCAGCACAGTCCCTTTTTTCCAGACACTGAGGGTTTACATACATGTTGTTTATCCCACCTTCAGCCCTATATTCCTTTCATTGCTCTCTCAAATATCTCGGAGAGTCTAAGCAGGGACACAGAGAATGGGAATAAAAATAGTGACAAGGGGAAGAGTAACTGGATCAAGTCTCAACCGGTATCTTCAAATAATATCAAGAACTTTCCTTTTTCCCAGCAATATCATGAGAAAGAATGAATACTTTAGGAACCCATAGAAAAGGAATATTTCTTCTGTTAGCAGCCAATATCTCTACTATTTTTACTCATTTCTAATAATTCCAAATATACTCACTTTGTTGACTCTTGACATAACAGCAAAAATAGCAGCATCAGTCATGACAGTTGTTTCAATATCCTCCTTGGCCAGATTGACTGCCATCTTATGGCCCTGAAATAAGAGGCAGAAACTGATGAGCCCTGCAGTAGATAGAGAGTGTGCTTTCAAATGTAATTTGGGATGATCTGATTCTAAAAGTTCATTCTGCTACAGAAGTTCTTGAAATAAGTTCTGGCATCACTGAGGAAGAACTCTGACAACAGATGGGAAACTAGTAAGCACAGTGACTAGTCCTCAACACTAATTAGAGCAGCCATAAAACTAGATGCTCTATTAGATGAAGCCATTAGGTACAGCTGGTCAGGCTGGTTCCAGCTCACAATTCCATCTTGGATGCTGAAAAATGTCCTTTATGTTTCTAGAAATTGAGGTCAGCCCAAGCACCAATCATTTCTAAAGTTCCTTGCCCTATTTAGATCCCTACACCACTGACTTAAAGCCAAAAGGAGCCTTTGAGACCATTAACTTCAGCTGCCTCGTACTTCATATGAAGAAAAAGAGGGCCAGGGAGATTGTGACTTCCCCAAGGTCACAATGATAGTAAGGGACAGAGCTGGTATTTGAATCCAGATCCTGACTCCAAAGCCAATGCTCTTTCCACTACAATGTGCCGTCTCAACTCTTATGTCCTAAGCTCTGCAATTCACTACTGCTTTCTCAAACCAACTATCACACAATTTTTGACCAGTCATGTGATTTCACTTCTGATGAGGCAACTCCCTCTCCCAACACAGATGCAGGTACAAGACATATCAGCTTTTAGTTAATTCCACTAACGTCTCACTATATAGAGTTATCTTGATTTTTTTCATTATATCAGACACTTTCCCCCCAAGTCATCATTACCCCTTGCTTACCAATTCAGTCAGAATGGATCCAACCACCCCTTCCTTTACTACCTCCTCCCATCTTTCTCAATTTTCTGTAGCTCCTTCAGTACCTGGCAGAAAGGAGCACACTCTGCCACAATAACATGAAATTTCCGCTTTTGGGCAGCCACTTTGAGGAACTCTTCCACGGTCCGGGAGTATCCAATGGTCATGATCACCTCATTGGAGTGAATGTGCTCCAGAGCCTGCATTGCTATGTTCTCCGTTGTCCCTTCTGCAAGTACAATCAATTTACAGGAAAATTAGACACCAAGTTGGGAAGAAAGATTTGTGTCCTTGGCACAACATTCCACCAGCACACATTACAGGGAAACTACACCTTGGGGCACCACATCAAAAATGTCTGAAATGAAAAGTTACAAAAGCCGAATTTTTACTCCTAATCAGACAAGTGCAGCCACCTTGCCCCCTCTGGTATCCTCTACAAAAACCCACCCCTATTTCAAGCCCATGTCACTGTAGCTACTGCGATATATACTAGCTCCTTTTGGGGCAACTGGTTCTGAAGATAATGATTATCTAATCAAGAAAATTTTCAATCTGTCAAACCTAAAATTGCTGAAGAAGGGGAAAGTGGAATTTCCATTAAAAGGTTCTCTTTCCAAAAAAAGCTACAAGTCAGTATCACTGCATGCCAGAAAGACCCCAAGGGAAAACACAGGTGGGGAGGAAACACTAAAAACAAAAGCACATGAAACTGAGATGCTAAAGGGCACTGTTATTTCTCTGATGAACTTTTGCAAATCTCCAGAGACCATGTTTAGTGAAGCAACATCACAATAAAAGCGATAATCACAGATAATGTTTACACACAGTGCGCTAGGCTTTACAAATACTCTTTTATTTGATCTTTATCACAACTCCGAGGTACTGCTATAACTATTTTATAGTTTTTATTTCATAATATATACACATGCACATATATGTGTGTGTACATGAATAATTATAAATGAAAAGCTTCCTGACTTTGACTGTGACAAGTTAACAGATTTGGTCAGGGGCACAGGGCTAGTAAATATCTGAGACTGCATTCAAACTCAGGTCTTTCTGCCTCTCAGTTCGGCACTCCATCCGCTACACCACGTAACTCCTCTAAGAAGAAAGGCCTACTAACCATGGTTTGAGTATCGCTTTCTCATATACAAACCCAAAGCACCGTCTCACCCTCTGAATCTATTTATTCATTTATTCCTGTATTGGTGTGAGTTCAATTTATTTACTGAGTCTCTCTCTGCCGGCTCAGCTCAGGGATCCGAAGTCCGCTATTGGTCTGCTAAGCACCCAACGAGCCCCATATTTCAACCCTTGCTTCCGACTAAAGAGCCCAGGAGAAGAGGTCAGAAGACCTGCAGACCAGACTACTTTCTGTCCATGTCGCCAGTCAGCCCCGAAGCCCGGGCCCAGCCACGCACTCACCCAGCTCTATCAACAGCTCGCTGATAACCTCAATGATGTTGGCCTGGAGCTGGGCAGAGTGGAGGCTGAAGTCCTCATTCAGGCCCCCAGCGGTCAGCAGCTTGTGTAAGGACTCCTGCTGGTCGCTCTCGTCGCTGCGTCCGTGGAGCCTGGGGAGATAAGACGGCATCAGAGGGGCGGGCACGGAGAAAGGCTCTTGGGAGAGGCGGGCACGGAGAAAGGCTCTTGGGAGGGGCAGCAAGTGCCAAGATGGTACAACGGGAAGTGGCCCACATCTCCTGCATTAGTGACCGAAAGATGCAGAGGCCAGGGCGGGAGCTCGGCCTCCAACCCGACCCTGCCTCGAGTCCAGCCCGCTCGTCCCCGCATCACAGAACCTCAGAGGTTAAGGCCCAGAGAAACAGCGCCTTCCCCAGGTGGCGGAGTCAGGGGCTGGCAAGGGACGGGAGCCACACGTGCCTTGGCACTGTCTGCACACACCCGCCACCGCTCGCACCCCACTTCCCCGCCGATTCCAGCTAGAGTGGATTCTGTCCCTCCGGGCCGTCAGCTCCCTGGGGGCAGGGCTGTCTTTTCGCCTCTCTTTGTAGGCCGAGCGCAGTGGCTGGCAAACAGTGGGCGCCGAATGAATGCTTACTACCGGCGGGGGGCGGGGGAGGGGGCTGGGCCGCCGGGGCCGCTGACCTGCCGTACTCCTCGCGGATGATCTTGAGCACCCTCCGAACCATGTTGCCCACGGTGGTCTCCGAGGGCTGCGCGGCCGTCATCCGCCGGCCCTCCTTCCGGATGAGCGCCATCAGCTCCCCTGCAGCCAGGGAGGGAACAGCGTGAGCGCAGGGCTGGCGGGGCTGGTCCTCCCCCCGACCCCCGAGGCCGCCCCGGCCTCTCCCGCCGCGCCCTCACCGGCGTTGCTCCAGCACCCGTGGGCCACGATCTGGCGGAGCAGCCCCACCGTCTCCCGGGCCATCTCCTCGGAGCTGCGCTGGCCCCCGCCCCGCTTCAGCGCCTCCACGAAACTCTCGATCCGCTCGGACAGCTCCGTCCCTTTGTCAGCGGCGCCCGGCATCTCGAGGACTGACAGCTCCACGGGAGAACCGACGGCAGGAGGGCCGAGAGAACGACGCAGCCTTCTACTTCCAGGGCGATCAGGGTATGCTTCCGGTCCTCGCGCGCGCTGCCCCGCCCCCTCCTCGTGCTGCCTCCTCCTTGGAACCAATCAGAGACTTGAGGCTCTGCGCCCGTTTGCCATTCGTAAGGAGAAACGGAAGTGTGAATGAATGCTCCCTCACCTGGTAATATCTGTCCCCAAGTCCTCCAGGCTCTATGACCTGTCGCTATGGAAACGGCAAGCCAGGCTTTCCCCTTTCGTCTCTGCGTGGAGCTCAATGAAGTTTGGCTCCTCCATGGCGGTGGCACAGAATCTCAAAGCCAACTCATATCCAGAATATAAATGGCATCCGATGGCGGTGGTTATCCGATGGACCTGGATACATTTTTCCCCCTGTTCAATGGTATTTTATTTTTTCTAGTTACATGGAAAGGTAAATTTTCAACATTCCCTTTTATAAAATTTTCAGTTCCTTTTTTTAAAATTTTATTTATTTAACTTTTAACACTCATTTTCACAAGATTTTGGGTTCCGAATTTTCTCCCCTTTTGTCCCCTCCTCCCCCACCCCAAAACACCAAGCATTCTAATTGCCCCTATGACCAATCTGCCCTCTCTTCTATCCTCCCTCTCTGGCCTTGTCTCCATCTTCTCTTTTGCCCTGTAGGGCCACATAACTTTCTATACCCCTTTACCTGTATTTCTTATTTCCTAGTAGCAAGAACAATACTCGACAGTTGTTCCTAAAACTTTGAGTTCCAACTTCTCTTCCTCCCTCCCTCCCCACCCCCTCCCTTTGGAAGGCAGGCAATTCAATATAGGCCAAATCTGTGTAGTTTCGCAAATGACTTCCATAATAGTCGTGTTGTGTAAGACTAACTATATTTCCCTCCATCCTATCCTGCCCCCCATTGCTTCTATTCTCTCTTTTGATCCTGTCCCTCTCCATGAGTGTCGACCTCAAATTGCTCCCTCCTCCCCATGCCCTCCCTTACATCATCCCCCCCACCCTGCTTATCCCCTTATCCCCCACTTTCCTGTATTGTAAGATAGGTTTTCATACCAAAATGAGTGTGCATTTTATTCCTTTGTTTAGTGGAATGTGATGAGAGTAAGCTTCATTTTTTTTCTCTCACCTCTCCCCTTTTTCCCTCCACTGAAAAGTCTTTTGCTTGCCTCTTTTATGAGAGATAATTTGCCCCATTCCATTTCTCCCTTTCTCCTCCCAATATATTTCTCTCTCACTGCTTTCATTTTTTTTAAAGATATGATCCCATCCTATTTCATTCACTCTGTGCTCTTTGTCTCTGTGTGTGCGTGCACATGCGTGTGTGTATGTGTATGTAATCCCACCTACCCAGATACTGAAAAGTTTCAAGAGTTACAAATATTGTCTTTCCATGTAGGAATGTAAACAGTTCAACTTTAGTAAGTCCCTTATGATTTCTCTTTCCTATTTTACCTTTTCATGCTTCTCTTCATTCTTGTGTTTGAAAGTCAAATTTTCTTTTTCTTTTCTGGTCTTTTCATCAAGAATGCTTGAAAGTCCCCAATTTCATTGAAAGACCATTTTTTCCCCTGAAGTATTATACTCAGTTTTGCTGGGTAGGTGATTCTTGGTTTTAGTCCTAGTTCCTTTGACTTCCTTAATGTAGAAGCTGCTAGATCTTGTGTTATCCTGATTGCATTTCCACAATACTTGAATTGTTTCTTTCTAGCTGCTTGCAATATTTTCTCCTTGACCTGGGAACTCTGGAATTGGCCACAATGTTCCTAGGAGTTTCTCTTTTTGGATCTCTTTCAGGCGGTGATCTGTGGATTCCTTGAATACTTATTTTGCCCTCTGGTTCTAGAATATCAGGGCAGTTTTCCTTGATAATTTCATGAAAGATGATGTCTAGGCTCTTTTTTTGATCATGGCTTTCAGGTAGGCCCATAATTTTTAAATTGTCTCTCCTGGATCTATTTTCCAGGTCAGTTGTTTTTCCAATGAGATATTTCACATTATCTTCCATTTTTTCATTCTTTTGGTTTTGTTTTGTGATTTCTTGGTTTCTCATAAAGTCATTGGCCTCCATCTGTTCCATTCTAATTTTGAAAGAACTATTTTCTTCAGTGAGCTTTTGAACCTCCTTTTCCATTTGGCTAATTCTGCTTTTGAAAGCATTCTTCTCCTCACTGACTTTTTGAACCTCTTTTGCCAATTGAGTTAGCCTATTTTTCAAGGTGTTATTTTCTTCAGCATGTTTTTGGGTCTCCTTTAGCAAGGTGTTGACCTGCTTTTCATGCTTTTCTTGCATCTCTCTCATTTCTCTTCCCAGTTTTTCCTCCACCTCTCTAACTTGATTTTCAAAATCCTTTTTGAGCTCTTCCATGGCCTGAGCCTATTGAATATTTATTCTGGATGTTTGGGATACAGAAGCCTTGATTTCTATGTCTTTCCCTGATGGTAAGCGTTGTTCTTCCTCATCAGAAAGGAAGGGAGGAGATATATGTTCACCAAGAAAGTAACCTTCTATGGTCTTATTTTTTTTCCCTTTTCTGGGCATTTTCCCAGTAGGTTACTTGACTTCTGAGTGTCCTCTCCACACCCACCTGGCCTCCAGATCCACCCAGCCTCTACCCAGCCAGCACTTGGGGTCTGAGATTCAAATGCTGCTTCCCAGCCTTAGGGCTTTGGCGGGGGTGGGGTTGCTATTCAGTGTGAGATTAAGTTCAGGTGCTCAGGTGGGGGCAGGGCCACCTCACGGGGCTCAGTTCCCTCAGGGGGTTTATGCAGAGATCTTCAACAATGGATCCGAGCTTCTGCCTGCTCTGGGGGCCCTTGTCCGCTGCTGCCTCTGCTGCTGCTTCCAGAGGGGGCCTGAGTTATAGGGGCACCCCACTCCCCTCTCCTCAAACTGAAAAGCCCCTCTCACTGACCTTTGCCTCGTGTGGGTGGAGAGACCTGCTCGGCTGCTGGAGATTCTGTCCCTGAAGCCTGCTCGGATCTGCTCCTCTTGGTGCCTTGCGGCGAAGCCAGGGCTGGGCTCTGCTCCGGGTCTGGTGCGGGAGGGACCTTTCGGGTCAGTTTTTCAGGTCTCTCTGGAACAGAAATCTCCTCTGCTCCGTTGTTGTGTGGCTTCTGCTGCTCCCGAATTTGTTGGGAGTTCTTCTTTATAGGTATTTTATGGGCTGTGGGTTTGGAGCTAGCATATGTGTGTCTTTCTACCCTGCCATCTTGGCTCCTCCCCCAAGATTTTCAGTTCCATTTTTTTCTCCTTTCCTCCTTCTTTTCTCTCCTCCCCAAGACAGCAAGCAATCTGATGTAGGTTCTACATGTAAAATCATATTAAACAAATTTCCACAATAGTCATGTTGTGAAAGAAGACTAGGAACAAAAGGGGAAAACTATGAGAAAGGAAAAAAAAGTGAAAATGGTCTGCTTTGATCTGCATTGAAGCTTCCTAGTTCTTTTCACGATGGGCTGGCATTTTCCATCATGAGTCCTTTGGAATTGTCTTAGAACCTTGCCAAGTCTATCCAAGCTGATCATTGCACAGTGTTGCTGTCACCAGGCACCACGTTCTGGCTCTGCGCACATGACTCAAGATCAGTTCGTGTAAGTCTTTCCATGTTTTTTTTCCCTGAAATCTGCCCGTTCATCATTTCTTATGGCACAGTAGTATTCCATTACATCCATAAACCACAATTTGTTCAGCCCCAATGGATGGGCATCCCTTCAAATTTCCAATTCTTGGCCATCACAAAGAGAGTTTCTATAAACATTTTTGTACATCTGGGTCCTTTTCCATTTTTTTATGATCTCTTTGGCATTCAGTCGTGATAATGTATTGCTGGGTCAAAGGGTATGCACAATTTTGTAGCCCTTTGGACATAGTTCTAAATTGCTCTCCAGAACGGTTGGATCAGCTCACAGCTCCTCTAACAATGCATTAGTGTTCCAACTCTCCCACACCTTCTACAACATTGATCATTTTCCTGTTCTGTCATGTTAGCCAATCTGATAGGTGTGAGGTGGTACTTCAGAGTTGTTTTAGTTTGCATTTCTTTAATCAAGAGTGATTGAGAGCATTTTTTCATATGACTATAGATAGCTTTAATTTCTTCATCTGAAAACTGCCTGTTTATATCCTATGACCATTTATCAGTTGGGGAATGATTTGTATTCTTACAAATTTGACTCAGTTCTCTATATATTTGAGAAATGAGGACTTTATCAGAAACACTGGCAGTAAAAGTTGTTTCCCAGTTTTCTGCTTTCCTTCTAATCTTGATTGCCTGGGCTTTGTTTGTGCAAAGACTTCTTAATTTGATGTCATCAGAACTACCCATTTTGCATTTCAAAATGTTTTCTACATTATTTGGTTATAAATTCTTCCTTTTTCCATAGATCTGATAGGTAAACTATTCCCTGCTCTTCTAATTTGCTTATCACCTTTTATGTCTAAATCATGTACCCATTTGATCTTCTCTTGGTAGGCAGTATAAGATGTTGATCTATGCCTAGTTTCTGCCAAACTGTTTTCCAGTTTTCCTGGCAGTTCTTATCCTAGAAGATGGAGTCTTTGAGTTTATCAAACAGTAGATTACTTATAGTCATTGACGACTGTGTCTTGTGTAGCTCACTTATTCCACCAATTTACCACTCTGTTTCTTAGCCAGTACCAAATGGTTTTGATGATTGCCGCTATAGATAGTTATAGATTTGCTGCAACTAGGCCACCTTCCTTTGCTTTTTAAAAATTAATTACCTTGATAATTGTTGGATTTTGTTATTATTTTTTCTAGCTCTATAAAATAATTTTAATTATTTATAAATGTAAATTATTTCTAATTTTTTTTGGTAGTTTGGTATAGCATTGGAGTTCACCATTTTACAGGCCACACATTATGAATATTGGTCAGCTTTAATTTTTAGAAGGCTTTTTATTTTTTCTTATATTGAGTAAAAAGTTCTGCTTTTTTAAAACCTGTTGCTGCCAGTTGTACCCTTTAGAGCCAAGTACAAATCTGATCCCTCTTCGTTCAAATATTTGAAGACAGCTACCATATGTCTCCTAAGCTTTCTTCTCCAGGTTAGCCTCCCTCAACTCCTTCAGCCAATCCTAAAATGGCATGGTTTTGAGTCTCCTCACTATCATGGCCATATTCCCACAAACTAGATTCCAGTTAGTTGGGGGCAGGGAGGGTGAGGCTTTGTTTGAGACTACATGCCTTTGGTACCTTCTAGAGAATGGGTTTCACCAGTGCAGTCTGGTCTGATTCAGAATGAGCTCATGATAGAGGTTACCTCTTTGGGCTGCCCCATAAAAGGGCACCAACAGGCTGGATGTAAGGAGGGTTTTGTTGTCTTTCTTAGAGTTAGTTTCTCAGAATCCATGACCATGGGAATGTCTCCTAGAATAGTCTCGAGGATCCTCGATAGCAATTCTCAGAATCATAGCGACAAACAGTCCTGCTGAGGTTGTTGTGTGAGATAAGGGGTGATGTAATTGATATTTACTATGCTTGTGCACAGTGATGATATTGCTAAAGTTAAACCTGTGAGTTTAATGTTGGCAAGATGCCTTCTTTGTCTCTTGCCCTGTAAAGCAAGTGGACACTGGTCAGTGAATGGGAAGACCATGGGGAATCTATGGGAAAGACCATGGGTAATGAATAGAGGAATGCATGTACCTGCTTCAATCAACCCCCATTGAGGTTTGAGGGAATTTAGGGGAGTGTACAAGCTGTGCCTGTCTTGATTGACTCCATTGAGAAATGGGGATAGTTGCCCCTCCCCCTTCTTGCCAGCCCCTGCCAGAAGGGTGATTAGGGAATGCTGTAGGTGCTGATTTTCCCAAAACCCTTTGAAAAGATTAGACTAGAGTAAAGCTGATTATTAATCCTTCCAAAGCTGTCTGCCTGTCTGATGAGATCAAGAGTGAACCTGTTAGAGGTTAGAATCCCAAAGCTCCAGTGCCTCCTGTGTGTTATCTGTGAAACATAGGCCCTTATTGGTCTTTTCCTTTCTGTCTCTTTTTCAGAGAGAGTAGCAAAGCTGAGAGAAGACCTTCAGAAAAGTAGGATAGGTCTCTTCTCCCTACCTTGCCCCCTAAACATACATACATATAAATCTAGGAGTCATTAAATTCTTCCTTGGAGAAGCATATGATGAACTGTAAGCTTGAGTCAATGTGGACCAAGAGAAAAGTTTCTGAACCTCAAAGTCTGACAATTTTCACTCAGTCTTACAGATTCTTGATTTAAGAGACAGCATTAATTGAAGTATCACACTTTTCTGAGGAAGGTACATAACACAGCCAAATATACTTACCTCTCTAACATGACAGTAAAGTTCCTGAACAATGCTGAGTTCTTGGTCCCAGTCATAGAGCAGCAGGGGCATAACCTCTCAACTACATGGTAGTTATGGAAAGGGGAGGCATTTGTCTAAGTGTTGGGCATTCTTAAGGGTTACTTCTCTGGCATCCCCAAGTTTGAGTCATGAAATCTACTTATGAATTCTAGTCAGAAAAAAAAGGACATCATTACCAGCATGATGCCAGAATCTAGACTTTTAGCCAGTGTTAGCTGTGGGGTCTGTTTTGTGAGCAATCCCAAATGGCAAAGTTTAAGGATCATACCATCTTTTGAAAGAAGGGGAGTTTTCTGAGAAGTTCCCCTTTTGGCAAGAAAAGATCATCAAGAATATGGCTCTTGGTGCTGAAAGGAGCTGTGACAAGAGGGCCCTGATATGGCAGGACAAGGGACCCCAACTTTGCACTCCCCTGTAAGAATACTTTATTTGAGAAGAATGAGTTTGATAAGAAAAAGGGTTGATTGTCTAACTATCTTCCCTTGTGGAAGAATTCCAAATGGTAAAGTTGTACTGTAGAGGACTCTAGGATCTTGGGGCAAGTGAAATAGCACCAAAGGATAATATTGAATGATTATGAGCAATTGAGATTCCTTTATTTATTTTCTGTATTTCTTTATGGGCTCCCAGGAGATCTTTGCTTTTTTTGTATTTTCTATGGGGCAGAATAAAAGCTGTTCTGTACCTTATAAGCATACTGTTACCTTCAATGCTTGTACAGGATTATGAGTATGGTTTGTCCTTCATTCTCAAAGAGGACCATATCATTAGGAAGGTGATGCTATGACTTGCAATTGAATTCTATTTGAGTGAGGGAAGACTGTGCAAAGTCATCAGCCTTACTTTCTCCTCCTGAGGCATCTGAGTCCAGTGACCAGATATAGATCAGGACAACAGGAGATGGCTCAGAATGTAGCAGGAGACCTTGGCCTTTTGTACAGGACGGGGAGGAGCCATGTTACCCATATGTGGGAAGAGCTAGATAAGAATTATATTTGGAGATTTTCCTAGAGTAAACTCTTTTAGGGTGGGGAACCTGTGGCCTCTAGGCCACACATGGCCCTCTAGATCTTCAAGTGCAACCCTTTGACTGAATCCAAACTTCACAGAACCAATCCCTTTAATAAAAGGATTTGTTCTGTAAAACTTGGACTCAGCCACTCAAGGACCTAGAAGGCTATGTGTGGCCTCAAGGCTGCAAGTTCCCCACTCCTTCGAGTCTAGGTGAAGGAACAACAAATGAAAGAATAACATTTTTGGCACTATCCTTTAAACTCAAACCCAGTCTGTGTAAACACAGAGCTTTGGGCTTCTAGGCTATGGATTACAACCAAATGACACATTTATTTGGTGCTTTGTACTTTTCAAAGTACTTTCTTTCACAACCCTAGAGATAACTTAGCATAGTGGAAAGATCACTGCATTTAGAGATGAAAGACCTGGGTTTAAATCCCAGTTCATATACCTTCTTTCTTGGGACCTTGAACAGGCCCCTTTAACTCTCTGGTCTCAGTTTCCTTGTCTGTGAAATAAAGGAAATATAACTAAATGAGCTCCAAGGCCTCTTCCAGGTCTAACATTCTGTGATCTACATGTCTGTGTTGTTTAGTAGAGAGAGCACTTTCTAATGAAGAAACTTGGTTTCCAATCCTGACTTTGCTATTTACTTATGTGACTTTGGGTTCTTTTCTTTGGCCTCCAGTTTCCTCATCTGTAAAATGAGGATATTTGTTGCTAAATTATTTGTGCCCTAGACATTTCATACTTGGGTATATATCCTAAGCAGATCAAAGATACAAAGAGAAATTTTATGTATCATGTAACATGGGTTTGCTCCAGCCCCACCGTATGAGGACCAAGGTTCTCTAGTACATTGGAGGGGAGTGGGAAAGAGAGGGGCTCTTCTCTCTGCTGTTGGCTAGAGTAGAGGTTCCCAAACTTATTTGACATACTTCACCCTTTGAAAAACAATCACTCAGCACCCCCCTGGATATCTACTTTCTTTAACCTTTTAATTTTTTTACAATTTGTGACATTTCAAGAAAATATAGTTTTTTTAAATGACGCATCTTGAATTTACAACTTATTGTAAATTTATGGACTTTTTTCGGCTTTGAAATTTTGATGATACAATATTGCACCATGTATACATATAGTATCATATTGTAAACAAGTGATTACATGTATGCTGACCCATGCTAGACTTCCAGACAATGCTTGCCAACACTTGCTTTTTAAGACCTGTTGGTGGACTTGACCTCTGATTGGTTATAACTTGCATTTTGTGTGTTTATTTGGAAAATAATATAACCACTATGACTTTAACTCTGTTACACAACTAATAAACATGTATGAAGGATTTTTCAAAGGTTTCTTATCTTCTTTTCTTTCCTTATGTTTCCTCTGCCCTCTTATTTTTATTCAATGCCCTCCAATTGCAACTGAGGCCACTACTGCCCCCATGTATTGTTCCATTGTCTCCCAAAGAGTGGTATCACCCATTTTGGGAACATGTGGGCCACAGGATCCTTTGACTGTGTTTCCTGAATTTTAGGGGCTGAGTAGGACCCCAATTCTTTAATTTAAACAAGACATCAGATTATCTTTTACCAAGGAATATTAATTTCAAAGACATAGCAGGAACAAACATACAAACACTTTCCCTAACCCCTGAGAGCATAATCCCCATAACCCCCCCCCCCCACCCCCCCACCCCCCGCCCCATATACCCTTTAACTTCAGAGGAAGGGTGGGGGATTAGGCTCATAGTTTAATTCAGTTTCTACATAGCATTAGTCTTACTTAATTTATGTTAAAAGTCACCTCCTACCCAGGCTAGCTTTCAGGGACCCTGGCTTCTTGAAGTATCCCTACTGGACTGGCTATAATTTCTGGTTTGGAATCCTAGGCTCTGAGATCCCCGTAGTTCAGGCTCCTGGGTCGGGGACCCAACTTCCTGAAGTTAGAACTGAAAAGATCAAGTAAAACTCCAAGCTCATTTCTTGGAACCACATCGCTGAAAAGTGTAGGGGGCGGGTTGGATGGGGTGGAGGGAAGGCTCAACCAAAGGTGTGTAGGTTGCTGTTTAACAACCAGCTTGGAGACAGGAGAGTTAGTGTCCATACAACACTTTCAGGTTTGATTTGCATTATTAACATTTTCTCCATCACTTTCTTAAATCTGAACAATCAACAAAACAATAAATCAAGCCTTGATGTGCAATCGATATGCAAGGTATAAATGCTCACGCTGAGAATTTGACAATAGGCTCCCAGTTTGAGCTAGCTGCAGCACACCCCATAGGTGAAACCATTTTAGGTCATCTGGGCATGTACCAGAATCTTATTACAATCCCATAATATTAACAACAGCATTTTTTTGTAAAAATAAGACACTGAAAACAAAATTAGTGTTCACTGATTATGGCTAAACAAATTATAATGTATGGATGTAATGGGATGTTATTGCACCAAAAGATATGACAGTTTCGTATAACTCAGAGAAACATGGAAAGGACTGAGTGAAATGGTGCAGAGCAAAGTGAACAGAACCAAGAGAACAATAAACACATGATCACAACAATGTAAATGAAGGGAACAATATGAAACTGAATGCTGGGTAATCATAATAAATCTTATTCCTGGAGAACAGGTGAAAAAAAGCTCCTCTCTCCTTTCAATCAATCAGTAAACCATTTAATAAATATTTATTAAGTACCTACTGTGTGCTAGACTAGGGCAGCTAGGTGTCACAGTGGATAGAGTGCCAGTCCTGGAGTCAAAAAGACCTGAGTTCAAATCTGGCCTCAGACACTTACTAGCTGTGTAACCCTGAGCATGTTACTTAACCTTGTTTGCCTCAGTTTCCTCAGCTGTAAAATGAGCCAGAGAAAGAAATGGCAAACCACTCCAACATCTTTGCCAAGAAAACCTCAAACAGGGTCATGAAGAGTCTGACACAACTGAAAAATGACTGATTAGCCACAAAAATGTGCCAAGCCCTGAGCTGAGGGCTGGAGTTTACAACGTAGTGCATTTTTCACTGGAGAGATGGAGTTCTTATAGAATACTGCACCACTGTCTCATAGAGTTGATACACATTATTCAGTTTTACTTCACTCTTTTTTCTCCCTTGTGTTACAAAGGAAAGTTTACTGGGAGCAGAATGCAAGAGGTAGTACATCTGGAAACGACAGGCTATAAATACAAAAGGGAAAAATAAACCTTAAATAAATAGAAATAACATCTAGCCACCCCACCCAAAAAAACCCCAAGCAATTAAATGAAATGATCTCTAAGGTCTCTCCCAGCTTTAAAATCTATTCTCTACTGTACCCACATCCCAGTTTGAACGGATGCATCCTTTTATTAATTCTTTCAACAAAATCTTCTGCTTCTGCAACAAACATCAACAAATATTTATTGAGAGCCTGTTCTCTGGGGAGGGGAGAGGAGGAGGGAGGGAGGGAAAGGAGTCAATGATGATCCAGAGGTTTTAATCAATCAATTAATTCACAGGCATTTCTTAAGCATTTAATATATACCAAGAATAGTGCTAAGCAGTGGGTAAACAAAGAGAGACACGATCACAATCCTAATTGGAGAACATACACACAGGCAAACATATTATATATAATAATATATCATAAATGAGTACATAGAAATGATACGATAAATATATACATTCATTATTTGTAATAAATATATAATAAACAGATGCATACATACATGTATATGTATACTTATCTCTATATGTCTATTTATGTATTGTCTCTCCAATTAGAACGTAAACTCTTTGAAATCAAATACTGTTTCTGTGTTTTTCTTTGCCCACTGCTTAGCACTATGGTTGGCACACTCTTAACACTTAACAAATGTTATCTATCTGTGCTATGCACCTATGATTGTCAATAAGTATGTATGTGTGTATTATATATGTATATATGTATCTATCATCTATCTAACTTTGAGGAACTTGGTGGGCCCATAGGGGCTGGAATAATGCTCCTACTTTCTGTTCTGTATCCACGTATGCAGTCCTAGGAAGCCAGAACCAGAGTCCTACTCTCCAATGAGGACTGTTAGGTTCCTTGTTTTCATCCTCTTCAGCTTGTTAAACCAGTCCTTGGGTTATGATTTCCCCAAAAGAGGAAGTTTTCTACTCCAGTGCAATATGTATCAAGAATGGGACAGGTGTTTTATTCAAAACCAGGAAGAGTAACTGTGAGCATGTTCATTGGACCCTTCTTACATTTACAAGTTCCAGAGCAGATACCAGATAACCTCAGAGGACAGGGCACTAGCAGCTGGAGGGGAGCCAAGAAAGACTTTCTAAAGAACTTAGCATCTGAGGTGATTCTCAAAGGAAGCCTGGGATTGCAACAGGGGGAGTTGAGGAGGCAGAGCATTCCAAGGCATGGAGTAGAGCCAGTACAACAGTACAGAGACAGGAAATGAAATGTCATGTGTGAGAAACAGCACGTAGGCCAGTTTGGCTAGACAATGGAGTCAATGGAGTAATATGTAAGAGAACTGGAAAGGTAGGAAAAGATCAGATTGTGAAGAGCTGAAATGCCAAAAAGAGAAGTTTAGTCTAGAGGTAAGAGAGCCATTAGAGGTTAAGTAGAAGAATGATACGATTAGACTTGAACTTTAAGAACTTCTAAGAAAATCACTTTGGCAAGTATGGGAAATGGATTGGAATGGGGAGAGACAGGGAAAACAATTAGTGGTCTATGGCAATAATCCAGGAGGAAGACAACAAGGGACTGAATGAAGGTAGTCTCTATGTGAATAGAGGGAAGAAGATGGCTTGAAAGAAGTCAGGGAAGCTGATGAGATGAGAAGGGAGATAGTTTACTGGGGTCAACCAGTAAAAATGCCCAGTAGTAAGATGGAATGTCTTGTGCAAGGAATGGCAAAGGGATTGATATCACTGACTTGCAGAGTACGTGGAAGAGAGGAAGATGTAAGAAAACTGGAAGGGTAGGAAGGGGATGGGTTGTGAGGGGCTTTACAAGCCAAACAGAAGATGTTATATTTGATCCTGTAGGTAATAGAGAGCCAATGGAATTTTAAAAGGGTGTGTGAGGGGATTGAGGGGAATGACATGCTTGTATGTGTGCTTTAGAAATAACACTTTGATAGCTGAGTGGAAGATGGGGAAAGACTAGAGGTAGAACCAACAGAAGGCTATTGCTAATCTAGATGTGAGGTTATGAGGACCTGAAGCAGGATGGTGGCAGTTTCAGAGTAGAAAAGGGGGTTTCTTTGAGAGATGTTATAAAGGTAGACTCAACAGGACTTGGCAACTGATTGGATAGGAGAGAATGTGGAGTTTGATACCTAGGTTCCCCATATGTGACTGGGACGGTGGTGGTACCCTCAACAGTAATGGGGAAGCTAGGAAGAGGAGAGGGTTTCTGAAGAAAGAGAATAAATTCAGTTTTGGATATGTTGAGTTTAAGATGTGTATGGGACTTCTACTTCAAGATGTCCAATGGGCAGCTGAAGATACAAGACTGGAAGTTAGGAGAGAGGTTTGGAGAGAAGTTTCAGCTGAATGATGAGACTGGAAGCCAGAATGCAGAGAGTTAAGAGTGAGAGAAAAAGAGGTTGAAGCAAAGGTAGTTGATAACATGGACTGGATCTCAAGAGTGAGATCAGAGCTAGATATATAGGTCTGGGAATCATGTATATAGAGATGCTAAATGAGCCCAAGGGAGCTGACTAGTATGCCAAGTAAAAGAGTATAGAAATGAGGAAGGGTCCCGAAAGAGTTTTGGATTTTTGTTCAGTCTGGTGCCCTTTTTAGATTTTTGCTGGAGTGGATGTAGCGGGAAAGGCATTGTGTTTTAGTGGATAGACAATCAACCTAAAAGTCAGAAAGATCTGGGTACAAGTCCTGCCTCTAAAACATACTGACCAAATGACTCTGAGCAAGCTGCTTAAACTCTCAGTGTTCTAGGAAGTTTTTTTTAAGTCCAAAAGTTGCAGAGAAAGGCGCTGACATGCATCAATAGAGGGTCTTTCCTTACACAGGATTTCCCTGTACCAATAAAATCACAGGTCTAATCCCTATATGAAAGGACTTTGCTCCTTTTTGGCCTTTCATGTAACTATCTTAAAAGAAAATTCCAGGTTTATCTCTTAAGGACCACCTAAAGTATAGCTGACCTTTTCCCCAGTCAGTGTCCGGACTTCCCTTCCAATTGAGTCAGAGAACTTTTTCACACTTTGTGAAAGGATGACAGGACACCACAGACCTATCTTTGCATTTAGCATACCTCATTACCTCTGTTATTTGCCCCATACTTTTCTATGATTATATCAAAGTAGCTAAGGAAAGGGAGCAGGTTTACCCATCTACTGCTCCTGTAACACTACACCTGTAACAAAGAAGAGAAAAGAAAAAGAAGTTCAGCAAAACTAACCATTATATTAACTGAGTTTTGTGGTAGATGCAATGTTCCACACTGATCATTTTTCAAAGAGGGGAGGGAGATACATTTTCTCATTTCTTCTCCAGGGCCAGATGATTATTACAGAGTGTTCCAGCTTATCAGCATTCTTAAATTTTGATCCTTGGAACTGAACACAATATTCCAAATGAGCTCTAACAAGAGTAGAAGTGCCTGGAGGGAAATCCCACCCCCACCCCCAGGTAGAGCATTCTCATTTTTAGGAAGATAGAATCTAAATTTGTACCTTTCTAACTTGTACCTATTGCTTTAGCATACTCCATTATCCAATATCTATCTCTTATAGCTTGTAGCATCTGCTCATTTAATAAAGATGCCATTTATTCCTTTATCATAGTCACTGAAACAAATGTTAAATGGCCTATAACCAAACAGATCCCTGGGTCATTCCACTGGAGATTTACTTGCAATTTGACATCAAGTCATTATTGGGGTCCAGTCATATGGGTCCAGCCACGCAACTACTTCTGAACCCATTTAATTGCACAGTCACACAAGCCTACATCTTCCATGTTTTCCACAAGAGAAACATATGATACTTTATTGAGCACTGTTAAAATCTAAGCAAAATATATTATACATATATACGTATATGTGTATATGTGGGTGTTTGCACGTACTTGTGTGGGTGCATACATCTACATATGTACAGAGACAGAAAGAAAGAGAATATTCCTCTATTCTACCAGTTTAGTAATCCTGTCAAAAAGGATCCATAAGTTATTCTGGTTCTTTGGTATCATAGCTTCCTGTTCACTACACTGTAATTTTCACATTCCATTCTTCCTCCACCCTTTTTTATTTTGGTGAAAATCAAGATATTTGCCCTTGTCCAGTGGTGCAAACCTCTCCTGTTCTTTGCAATATTTCAAATGTAAATGACGGTGACTCAGTAATCACATCTGCCAGTTCTTTTCATACCTGAGGATGTAGTTCATGTGGGTGAGGTAACTTAAATTCTTTAATGTCAAATAGGTGCTCTTTGACTTTTTCCGTATTTATCTATATTGGTCATTTTTTAGTCCAAGTTTGTCCTCCTTGGCAGAGTAAATAGAAGCAAAATAACCGATCATCTCTTCCTTCTCTCATTTAAATATCATTGTTCTATTCACCCCAAGCAATGGTCCTATCCCTTCTTCTCAGATGAGAGTAAGGTTCAGACCACCACCTCCTCCATCTTCCCCTCCTCTGTAAAATCTCTTTTGGGCTTCTTTTATGTCATATGATTTATCCCATTTCTGCCCTTTCCTTTATCCTAGTGCATTCTTCTTTCTCACCCTTTAATTTTAGATAATCATCCCATCCTATAAAATCCATACCTGTACCTTTTGGCTATGTATACTCCTTCAAATTGCCCTAAAACTGGGAAAGTTTTTACAAATTACAAGTATATTTTTGCCCTGTAGGAATGTAAATAATTTAACCTTATCGAATCCTTTATGATTTGTTTTTCTTGTTTACCTTTTTGTGTTTCTTTTGATTCTTGTATTTGAAAGTCAAATTTTCTACTCAACTCTGGTCTTTTTTTCAGGAATGCTTGAAAGTTCTTTTTCATTAAATATCCATTTTCCCCCCTGAAGGCTCATACTCATTTTGGCTAGGTAGGTGATTCTTGGTTGTTTTCTTAGCTCTTTTGCCCACCAGATTATCATATTGCAAGCTCTCTGATACTTTAATGTAGAAACCGCTAAATCTTGTGTTATCCTGACTGTGGCTCCACAATATTTGAATTGTTTCTTTTTGGCTGCTTGCAATATTTTCTCCTTGACCTGGGAGCTTTGGAATTTGGTTATACTATTCCTGGGAGTTTTCATTTCACAGTTTTATAACTATTTGGACATAATTCCAGATTTCTCTCCAAAATGGTTAGATCAGTTCACAGTTCCACCAACAGTGTGTTAACATCTCATTTTTCCACATTCCCTCCAATATTTTTCTTTTTCTCCTTCTGTAATTTTAGTAAATCCAATAGATGTGAGATGGAATCTTTTTTTTTTAAAATTAATTAATTAATTATTTTTAGTTTTCAATATTCACTTCCAAAAGATTTTGAGTTCCAAATTTTTACTCCTTCCCTTCCCTCCTCCCTCCCAAAGACAGCATGCAATCTGATATAGGCTATATATTTACATTCATATCAAGCATATTTTCACATTAGTCACATTGTAAAGAAGAGTTAGAACCAATGAAAAAAACCACAAGAAAGAAGAAACAAAAACAAAGGAGAGAGAGAAAATAGTATGCTTCGATCTGCATTCAGATTCCATAGTTCTTTTCTGGATGTGGAGAGCATTTTCCATCATACGTCTTTTGGAGTTGTCTTAGATCCTCGCATTGCTAAGAAGAGCTAAGTCTATCAAAGTTAGTCATCTCACAATGTGTATTGTGTATAATGTTCTTCTGGTTCTGCTCACTTCATTGAGCATCAGTGCATGTAAATCTTTTGAAATTTTTTGAAGTCCACAAGCTCATCATTTCTTATGGAACAATAGTATTCCAACACATTCATATATCACAACTTGTTCAGCCATTCCCCAATTAATGGACATCTCCTCAACTTCCAATTCTTGGCCACCATGAAAAGAGTCGCTATAAATATTTTTGTACGTGTTATATTCTCTTTGAGATGCAACCCTTGAAGTGGTATGACTGGGTCAAAGGATATGCACCTTTTTATAGTCCTTTGGGCATAGTTCCAAATTGCTCTCCAGAATGGTTGGATCAGTTCACAACTCCACCACAAATTCATTAGTGTTCCAATTTTCCCATATCTTCTCCAACATTTATCATTTTCCTGTTTTGTCATGTCTGGTAGGTATGAAGTGGTACCTCAGAATTTTTTTGATTTGCATTTGTCTAATCAAGAGTGCCTTACAGCATTTTTTTTCATATAGATTTAATTTCTTCCTCTGAAAACTGCCTGTTCATATCCTTTATGGCCAAGGGTAACTTACCCAGAAAAGTTAAGTATAATCCTGAATGAAAAAAAATGGATATTTAATGAACTGAAGGACTTTCAGGTTTTTGTGAAAAAAAGAAAAACAACTCCAGAACTTAATGGAAATTTTGACATGTAACATCTAGGAGAAATATAAGATTAACACCAAAAACCAATTGAAAGGGACTCGATAAGTTTAAATTGTTTACTTCTTATATGTGAAAATGTTAGCAGTACTCATGACTTTCATCATCATTTGGGTAGTTTGAAAGAAAGGTGTGGGCTGAACTGAGTGGAATGGGGTGATTCTAAAAAAAATAAAACTGTGTAGGGAGAGATAAAATGGAGTAATTATCTCAAACGAAGTAGAGAAGGAAAAGTTGATACAGAAGAAGCTAGTAGGGGGAGGGCAGGTAGTAGTGGAACCTTTTTCTCATCGGAAATAGATTAAGGAGGGAACAACAAAAATATCTAGAAGGGTATAAAAACCTTCTAAATTCAGAAAGAAATAAGAGGGCAACGGGATAGGGTAGGGAGGAGAGGATAAGGGAGGGACTCTTGGAGGCGTGGGTAGATTGAGGAATATGAGAGTAAGGTAGCAGGTAGAAGTAAAGTAGAGGACTGAGGAGGGATAGGGTAAATAAGGTGAGGGGGATAGTGAGGAAAACTAGGAAGGAAGAAACTACATAACAAATAATTGTAGCTTAGAATGTGAATGAATGAATGAATGGGATGAATTTACCCATAAAACAGAAAAAGATTGCAGATTTAAAAATTGAATTCAACAATATGTTGCTTTTAGAAAGGGCAGGATTAGAATTTATTATGTAAAAAAATCAGGGGTAGTAATCATGATCTTAGATGAAGTTAAAGTGAAAATAGATTTACTCAAAAGTGAAAAACAGAGAAAATACACCATGTATTAACAATGTTATTTGACATTGTTTTAGACTATTTAAAATTCAACTAGACAGTATAAAATACCTGAATGTATATGTGCCAAAATACACACAGGAATTATAGGAACACAACAATTATATGAACAAGTAAACTCATCTAAATAATTGAAGCAATATTTCTTGTTCATGGATAAGTAAAGCCAAAGTAATTTTTAAATGGTAATTTTACCTAAATAATCTATTTATTCAATGTCATCCAATTAAATTACTAGAAATTATCTTACTGAGTTAGAAAAAATAATAACAAAGTGTATTTGGAAGAACAAAGGTCAGGAACTTCAAAGAAACCAAGGAAAAAAGATGTAAAGGAAATAGAATTAGTGGTATCAGACCTTAAACTATATTATAAGTTGAGAGCATTGTTGAAGTGAAAAATAGGTGATTCTGAATATTTCAAATTAAAATTTTCTTGTATAAATAAAACCCATGTAATCAAGAATAGAAAGAATGCAGAAAATTGTGGAAAAAACTTTCATAGACAATCTCTTAAGAAGGATGTGAAAGGGTTGAAATATTGCTGTGGTGCAGGAAATAATGAGCTGGGTGATTTAGAAAATCATGAGAAGATTTGGACTTACGAAGAAAGAGTCTATCCACCTTCAGAAAAAACAATGACGGGTGGAAATATGCATAGTGCATTCTTACATATATGTGCATGAGCATATATATATACATATACATATATATGTGCATGTTTATATCTATCTATCTATATCATCTCCATGCTTTTTTTAGGATGTGTAGGGAAGAATGAGAAAAAAAAAGGAAGTAAAAAGTACACAGCAGAACAAAAGAAAACCAACAAGAAAGCAATGAAATGCTGGGAAGCTTTGAAAACAATGTTTAGCATTTATTTATATAGGTTTTCTTGAAATGGAAATTTATTGTTTCATATTGAATACTCTCTTGTGTTCTGCTGCATACATGGCAACATTTCCCTCCCCTCAATTTGTATTTGAGTTTAAAATAAATTTTAAAAATTTATTTAAAAGTTTATATATATACATATATATAAAATTTTCACACATAGGAAATAAACAGTTCAATTTTATTAAATCCCCTATAATTAGACATTCAGGTTTATGTTCTTATGTTACTCCTGATCTTTGTGACTTACACTTTTTGTTCAGTTCCGGACTTTTCCTTAAGAATACCTGGAAGGATTTTTAATTTAATTCATTAAATGTCATTTTTTTTTTCTCTTGCAGGATTATATTCAGCTTTGCTGGGTAGGTTACTCTTGGTTGCAGACTCAGCTCCTTTGCTCTTCAGAATGTCATATTCCAAATGGTAAATTTTGTGTTATACTGATGGTAGCTCCACAATATTTAAATTATTTCTTTCTAGTTGCTTATAATATTTTCTCCTTGACCTGGGACCTTTGGAATTTAGCTAAAAAGTTCCTGTGAGTTTTAGTTTTGGGATCTCTTTCAGATGGTGATCAGTGGATTTTTTTCCCATTTCTAGTTTACCCTCTAATTCTAAAAATTCAGAGCAATTTTCCTTGTAACTTTTTGAAATGCAGTGTCTAGACTCTTTTTATCATAACTTTCAGATAATCCAACAATTCTAACATTATCTCTCCCCAATCTATTTTCCAGGTCAGTTGTTTTTCTAATCAGATATTTCATGCTCTTCTCTTTTCTTTCTTTTGATTTTTAAAAATTATTTCTTGATGTCTTATGAAATCATTAGTGTCCTCTTGCCCAATTCTAATTTTTAAGGAGTTACCTTCTTCATCTAGCTTTTAGATCTCTTTTTCTAATTGATTGACTTTCTTTTCATAATTTTCTTGATTTTCCTGTCTTACTCTTATTTCTTTCTCAATTTTTTTCACCTTCTCTTGTTTGGTTTTTTAAGTCCTTTTTAACCTCTTTCAAGAGCTCTTTTTGGCCTTGTCACCATTTTACATTTTTTTTGAACAACTACCTGTTTTGACTTTATTGTCTCCTGAGTTTGAGCCCTAATCTTCACCTATATCACCATAGTAGCTATCTATGGTCAGGCTCTTTCTCTGTTGTTAACTCATTTTTTAAAAATAGCCTATTACTTGGCTGTTAACTTTGTGTTAAGGTCAGGCTCTGCTCCCAGGATGTGGGGAATAATGTCTCAGGCTTCAAGGTTTTGGTGCTGTTGGTTTCTGAGCTTTTTCTGGGGGTCTTTGACTTTTTGGTTCTTCTAGCATTCTATGATTCAAGGCCAAGGTCACTGCTACTCTGGCTTATGCCTTGGTTTATGAGTGACCTCAGGTACTCTGCCCCTGAGCTGCAGCCAGCGCCCCCAGAACCACTACCACCACAAATGCTTTTGCTCCCTATGATCCTTCCTGCTGCCTCAAACATCATCTTCCCCATATGCCCTGGAACCCAAACCAGGGACTCCAGTCTCCTGAGAATGACCACAACTGGCAGGGTTACTGCCTCTCTGCATACACACTCACCAGCATGTGTTTGACTTTCCTCACCCACAGCCACATCCTGGGACTAAGTCTGGTCAATACACCTGGGCTGTGTGTCCAGTGAAGTTCCACGCTTTCCAATCTCCTCCTGACCAACTTCCTGATACTCACTGTCTGTGGGACACAAGTTCCTCAAGCAGAGGCTGTGTCCTAAACAGCTGTCCCCAGGGCTTGCTGTTTGTTGATTCCACTGTATCTGCTCTTTGCTGAGGTCAAGTCTTTCCTGACATCCTCCCAAGCTGTCTTAGGCTGGAGGACTACTTTACATCAACTTTTAATTATTAATTAATAATTATTTAATTGTATTCACTTTGAGGCATTATTAAGTTATTTTGGGGAGAATTTGAGAGATCCAGGTCATGTCCTGCCTTATTTCACTATCTTCCCACAATTCCCTTCCTGCTTCTACTTATTTTCTGTCAATGCACACTCAAAGGATTTGCAAAACAGCAGGCAAGCAAACATATTCTTACCAGCCTTTGTGAGGCATACTCAATTTCTGAACAGAAACCTGTTATTCTTTTTGTTCCTGCCAGTTCAGAAGTCCCAAACTCATTCTCAACCACCACTTTCTCAAGCACTTGTTCATCTCTCACATCAACTTTTCTCTTTTACATCTCTTGCCTTAAAGGATGGTCGTGACAAAAATACCACCATATCCCTGTGGCCTTGAGTTTCTTGCCCAGGACTTGGTCATCTTTGGCAACACTTTCCTGGTTCCTCCTGGAAGCCTTGTTGACTTATGCCCACGTGAATCACAAAAAGAATACATTTGTTTTAATAAGGCTTGAGAGTTTCTCTGTTATGCCTTGGATTCATTCTGTGGGAAGACATTAATCTCTAGTATGATTGTGATTATGCTTAGTAGTAGTTTAACAAAAAGCTGCCCCGGTTCTCCTCAATAGGAAGTCACCAGCTATCAGTGCCCTTTTCTTCTTCACCTGATCTTTACTGAACGTTCTCCCACCTGACAGAATCTGTGGAGATCTACACCATCCTTCTTGGAGGACAAGCAACTGCTTCCTCCTTTGAGCACTGACATCCCTTCTCTTCAAAGACAGCTTGAAGTTTGTTATTTTTAAGGCATTTTAAGACATAGATATCTTATTTTTGCATTAACTTTCTTTCCAAATGCATCCTGTTTGGGTCCTTCTTCTTCCCTTTCTCCTCGGTGGGACATTATTTCATTCTCCTTTCCCAGAGAGCCATCTCTTATAACAAAGAATTTTTTTAAAAAAATATTCAGCAAAACAACCAGCACTCCAACCAATTCCGACATCATCTGTGGCATCTACACCCAGAGTCCTCCACCTCAGCAAAGGAGAACAGGAAGTGCTTGTCATATCTTTTCTCTGGGGTTAATCTTGGTCATTTTAATTATACTGCATTCCATTCCAATGTTGTTGTTGCTCTTTCTATTTACAATCTTGTCTTCATTGTGTCTATTTTTCTGGTTTTACTCATTTCCCTTAGCAGCATTTCACATCAGACCTCCTACGATTCACTCATCATGTTTATCATTTCTTACAGTGCAGTAATATTCCATTATGCATTCATTTACCACGATTTATTTAGCCATTCCTCAGTCAATGGGTATTGACTCTGCCTCCATCAAATTGACTTCCTAGCTCCAGATGTTCAGAGTTTTTCCCTTTGTACCTCTGTGTGTCATTATTCCATCCTACAACCATCTAACAACACAGGTCAGCAGAAAGGAAGGAAGGGAACAGGCATTTATTAAGCTTCTAATATATGCCAGACGCTGTGCTAAATAAGCACTTTTACAAATGCTGTCTCATTTGGACAAGACTATGCTGTGATTCCTCAGATCCTTTTCCTTCTTGATTTTCATTCTAGAGGCTTTCTTTTGTTTTTGTTTTCAAGGAAATACTTTATCTGTCCCAAAATCTGAAGTTCCTTCACTTTCTCTTCTCATAAGACTTCACTTTTGAACATTAGTAGAACATCACAATCTCCTTGAAAGTCTTGGCACATTTCTTCCTGTCCTTCATTCTTATTTGTAGCTTGATACCCTTTTATACCTGTAAACTCCTTTTGCTCCCTTTCCAGGTTATCATTCTTACTCCTGTAATTCTTGAAATTGGAGGTTTCTCCCTTGGGAGAAAGGGGTCACTTTAGGACCTAATGTGCTAGAGGTTCACTGAAAACTTCCAGGGACTTCAGGGACATGCAGCATGGAGGGGCTCGTATTTTGAGATGACAAAACAATCTCTTTAATGACTTGTGAACAGGTAGATGACTTCATGAAGCTTAAAAAGTCCATCCCTGAAGAAGGAAAAAGAATTTTGCCCTTCCCCTTCTCATAGTAGCATGGATGTGGTAGCTAGAGTGGGGACATTTAACTAGGTAAGCTTCAGCCAGGGTCACTGACTGCTTCTTTTGCTTTGTGTTTCTTTGTCTTATTATAGGCAATTGAACATAAACTGTGCGATGGATATGTCCAGTCTTGAAGGCAACCTTGTGATCCTAAGAGGTTGGAGATCCTGGACCCCTTAGTGAGGATTGGCAGTAAGTGGGAGTTTATGCGTTGGAAATGATACGATACCAACAAGAGCATATCCAAAGCCTTGGCCTGGCTTGCCAGAAGTTGCAAACCTGCAGGGAATTGTTTAGACAGTACAGTGTGGAAACTGGTTGCAAAATATAAAGGGTCTAGTTAGCAGTCTCATCAAATGTTTTAGGTTTTCATGGGTTTAGATCTCAACCTTCAGGGAGCATACATCAGTAGTCATAAATTATTATATCCTGTTTGTCTTCCTGTCAATATGTACTTGAGGATCTTGTGTATTAAGCAGTTCTTTTGTGGTAGGAAATAGCTGTCCCATACCTTATTTATACTATAAACTGAGTACTGTCTACTTCCTTTGGGGAGATCTTAGGCATGAGCCAAAACCTAAGCTTTAAATACATTTTTTTCTAGAGTGTTAGAAGAATTAGAGTGTAATGAGGCTAAGAGTTAAAGAAAAAAAAAGTCTGATTGTTCTTTTAGAGATAAGACCTTCCTATTACTAATCTAGTTATTCTATGTGGGCCCAGAGCAAAGGGATCCCTAAAAGTAAAGGGAACCCCTGTTCCTCTGAGTAGCAAGCATAATTGTTAGAATCCCTTTTAATCCCATCAATCTTAATAACTTGATAGTTACATAAGAACTTTCCTTTCTTTCAATAACTCTTAGATAATCATATTCAATGTTCTCCCCTTTCTCTCTTGGCAACCTTACCTTATCTTGCTAATTAGTCTGATTTGCCTTTTCTTTCTTTCTTTGCCTTGCCAACTACTTTTGTTGTCTCTGATTTTTTCTCCTCCTCCTTGGGTTCTTTTCCTAAATCCCTTTTCCCTTTCAAATTGAGTCCTGTTTCAAACTGAGTTTTCCTTCTTCCCTTTCAGCTAGGGTCAGTATCCTTCAGTTTTTCCTCAATTCCCCCAAGTTTCTCTTCCCCAAATACAGTGTTTGGCCTGGTGAAATCTATAGATTCCTTCTCAAACTATATATTTTTTAAAATTCATAATTGAGTTCATAATCTACATTTCAGTTAGTAAAAATAACGATGCAATTTTTTTCCAATCCAAGTTTGTAGACCACCTGAAACCTATCCACCAATACAATTACGGATCCCTGGAACCTAGGTTAAGAATCTCTAATCTACATTAGTCATCAGGCACAAAAAGGATTGTCAAGATTATGCTGTAATAATAATAAATGAATCATTACTGCACTCTATCATGAACACCCCACCCCAAATGCCTCTGTATTGGGGCAGAGCACAGTATAGTAGGAAGAAAACTGGTCTTGGAATCAGGAGATATAAGTTTAAATCCTAACTGCCACTTACTAGTTTGGCAAGTTTGCCTTTTTGTTCTTCAGAATCCTCATTCACGAAATGGAAATCATATCGAGTCCTGTACAGATTTGCCATGTGGCAGAGCCATAATGAGCAATTCAGGTACCCTGTGCAAGCAGCACAAAATGTACTCTCAAATCAAGTTCAGAATTCGCAATATGAAAAAACACAAAAAGCAATTAAGGCAAAATTGACAGTATTAATTTCATATTTAACTTGTATTTATGTATGCTTAATGTTAAATTAGAGGCAGCTGGGTGGTGCAATGGACAGGATCGATTTAGAGTGAGGAAAACCTGAGTTCAAATCCAGCCTTAGACACTTACTTGGCTGTGTGGGCCTGGGCAAGTCACTCAACCCCCTTCAGCCTCAGTTTCCTCATCTGTAAAATGAGGGTTGTGATGAGGATCAAATGAGATAACATTAAAGGAGCTCTGCAAACCATAAAGGATCTATAAAGGTTAGCAAATGTACTATTTTGTTCATAAAATGAACAAAAGGACAAGAACAAAATAATCACAAGTACCAATCCTGATCCAATTACCATTCAACATTGCTGCATAGGAACTGACAAATTATTTAACCATGAAGTAATAGAAGAGAGTTTTGCATTGGTTTCTTCATTTCCATTTCACTGAATTAATTGTATTCAAGCTATGTGATTCTGCTGCTTATGTATCATCTACTTTCTTTGATTTACAACAACAAAAACTTATACATAATTATACAAATTACAACTATTTAAGCTTTAATAACTTTGAATTGCACTAAGACTTTTGCAACTTCCTAGGAAAAAATACACACACACGTGTGTGTTTGTGTCTATATGTGAGTGTGTGTGTGTACACACAAACAACTATGTGAGCCTGGGCAAGTTACTTAACCTTTCAACCTCAGTTTCCTCATCTATAAAATGGAGATAATAGTAGCACTAAATTACAGAGTTGTGATGAAGATCAAATGGTATGTGTGTGCATACAATATGTGTGTGTGTGTGTGTACACACATGTGTGTATGTGTGCTTACAGAGTTGTGATGAAGATCAAATGGTATGTGTGTGCATACAATATATGTGTGTGTGTGTGTGTACACATGTGTGTATGTGTGCTTACAGAGTTGTGATGAAGATCAAATGGTATGTGTGTGCATACAATATATGTGTGTGTGTGTGTGTACACATGTGTGTATGTGTGCTTACAGAGTTGTGATGAACAAATGGTATGTGTGTGCATACAATATGTGTGTGTGTGTGTGTACACACATGTGTGTATGTGTGCTTACAGAGTTGTGATGAAGATCAAATGGTATGTGTGTGCATACAATATATGTGTGTGTGTGTACACATGTGTGTATGTGTGCTTACAGAGTTGTGATGAAGATCAAATGGTATGTGTGTGCATACAATATATGTGTGTGTGTGTACACACATGTGTGTATGTGTGCTTACAGAGTTGTGATGAAGATCAAATGGTATGTGTGTGCATACAATATATGTGTGTGTGTGTGTACACACATGTGTGTATGTGTGCTTACAGAGTTGTGATGAACAAATGGTATGTGTGTGCATACAATATATGTGTGTGTGTGTACACACATGTGTGTATGTGTGCTTACAGAGTTGTGATGAAGATCAAATGGTATGTGTGTGCATACAATATATGTGTGTGTGTGTGTGTACACATGTGTGTATGTGTGCTTACAGAGTTGTGATGAACAAATGGTATGTGTGTGCATACAATATGTGTGTGTGTGTGTGTACACACATGTGTGTATGTGTGCTTACAGAGTTGTGATGAAGATCAAATGGTATGTGTGTGCATACAATATATGTGTGTGTGTGTACACATGTGTGTATGTGTGCTTACAGAGTTGTGATGAAGATCAAATGGTATGTGTGTGCATACAATATATGTGTGTGTGTGTGTACACACATGTGTGTATGTGTGCTTACAGAGTTGTGATGAAGATCAAATGGTATGTGTGTGCATACAATATATGTGTGTGTGTGTGTACACACATGTGTGTATGTGTGCTTACAGAGTTGTGATGAAGATCAAATGGTATGTGTGTGCATACAATATATGTGTGTGTGTGTACACATGTGTGTATGTGTGCTTACAGAGTTGTGATGAAGATCAAATGGTATGTGTGTGCATACAATATATGTGTGTGTGTGTGTACACATGTGTGTATGTGTGCTTACAGAGTTGTGATGAACAAATGGTATGTGTGTGCATACAATATGTGTGTGTGTGTGTGTACACACATGTGTGTATGTGTGCTTACAGAGTTGTGATGAAGATCAAATGGTATGTGTGTGCATACAATATATGTGTGTGTGTGTACACATGTGTGTATGTGTGCTTACAGAGTTGTGATGAAGATCAAATGGTATGTGTGTGCATACAATATATGTGTGTGTGTGTGTACACACATGTGTGTATGTGTGCTTACAGAGTTGTGATGAAGATCAAATGGTATGTGTGTGCATACAATATATGTGTGTGTGTGTACACACATGTGTGTATGTGTGCTTACAGAGTTGTGATGAAGATCAAATGGTATGTGTGTGCATACAATATATGTGTGTGTGTGTGTACACACATGTGTGTATGTGTGCTTACAGAGTTGTGATGAAGATCAAATGGTATGTGTGTGCATACAATATATGTGTGTGTGTGTGTACACACATGTGTGTATGTGTGCTTACAGAGTTGTGATGAAGATCAAATGGTATGTGTGTGCATACAATATATGTGTGTGTGTGTGTGTACACATGTGTGTATGTGTGCTTACAGAGTTGTGATGAACAAATGGTATGTGTATGCATACAATATATGTGTGTGTGTGTACACACATGTGTGTATGTGTGCTTACAGAGTTGTGATGAACAAATGGTATGTGTATGCATACAATATATGTGTGTGTGTGTACACACATGTGTGTATGTGTGCTTACAGAGTTGTGATGAACAAATGGTATGTGTGTGCATACAATATATGTGTGTGTACACACATGTGTGTACGTGTGCATATGTATGTACGTACACACATATATATGGATATTCATATATCTATACATATGCATATATATGAGTCAAAATACCTTTCAGACATTATCCTTGTCAAATTCTAAATGACTGTATTTGCATATGGAAAAGTCATGAATTCCACCGAGCAGTTAGCAATGACCTAGATGTTGTTTGCTTACATGCCGTTTCCCAGCACACTCATATACATGGGTGAGTGAGTGGAATTTAGAGATGAAAACTGGTAAAATCGCAAACACCAGAGTTACCAGGAAAATGACCATTGCCTGCTTTTTGGCCTGATCAGCAGAGATAGAACTATGGGAAGTATATTAAGTAGCTGAGTAGTTGCGGTGAGTTCTTTGATCAAGAGAACCCAGCCCTGAACCAGGAAAAGGGATCCCAAGTAAATACTAATCCTGAGTAGAGCAGCATTGAGGGGAGCCGTAAGTATCTGGTAATAACCATCAGAGTAATGTCTGGCAGAAGCTATGAGACCAAGGTCAGTGGGGCAGTGTAAGAATATCTACGTCTCAGTAGCATCAGAGGGATAGCATCTACACCCCAGTACCACTGAGGGTTTACATGTATTTTCTTAGTGTGGAGACCTGTGATGTATGTCCACTCTCTGTCCTGATGCTGTGTGTATTTGTGATGCTGTGTGATTAGTATGCCCCAGCTAGGGCATAAGGAAAGTTGCTGATTGTGGGAGGGACTATCCCATGGAGCATGCTTGGAGTTGTCCTTCTATATGAGCAAGGACCCCAACATATACAGGAAGATCTGCTGTACAGGTTCTTCGATCTGCTTTTCTAAAAGGAAAGCAACTTTTGAGGGGTCAACAACCACTTTGATCAAGCACATGTATCATTCACCTAGTTCAAGAGAGAAAATCAGCGCCCTGAACTTCAGGGAAAATACAGAGAAATCAAAGACCAACAGACATGCTTCCAACTGTCTAACATAAGGAGTACATACACCATAGATCAACAGACAGATCCAACTCTCTGACCATTACATATATACATAGTTACCAGAGAGGGAAGCACCAACATCTGGGTTTTCAAAGCCAGGGGACTGCCTAGTGGCTTCCCAGAGTCTCATCTGGCACACAAAGCTTCTTCCAAAAACTAAACCCCAAAGTAAAACCTCAACTTAGAGTATTTATACATTTTTTAGAGCCAGAGGGAATCACAACCCTTGAGAACCAGTGCCTCATTAACAAAAGGTGTGAGCCTTCCTACAAATCTTCCCAGGTCTATTAATGGGTAGGTAAGATCTTTTTTAATCACATTATTCAATCAGAGGCACTTGATTATACTAAACAAAAACAGCAAAAGATCCTACTTTGCTTGCCTTTAGACCTTCATGGTTCAGCTAAACAATGTGGAAGCTTTGAGATCTGCTTCAAACCTAGCACTGGGAGGGATTCCTTGATGGGGGAAGGAGCAGGGAGGGGGGAGGGAGAGGGATGTGAGGTACTGCATGAGCTAAAAAGAAGAGACAATTTCTGGTTCTACCTCTTAACTTTGACTCCACCGTATAGCAAGTACCCCACTCTACCCCCATGGGTAGTCTGGAAACAGATGTTACTATTTAGGAAAGTCAAAGATGCGAAATCATAAGCAGATTCTTCTTTTAAAAAACAAGGTGGCTTGTCCCCTGCTTTTCACGTTTAGTGTAAAGCCTTTGACTGATTCAATAGAAGTACTCAGGTCTTGTTCACACATAGTTCCTACTTCTGACTAGTTCAGTGGAGATATACTCTCACCTGAAAAATGTATTACTTTATAATTTCTGGAAGTCCATATTTCAAGTTCTCACTTGCACTGAGCGGTTGGGGCAAACACACCAAAATGGGGACCTTTATTTGTGTCTGTCCGTATATATGTGTACATACACATATATATACATATATAAACACACATATGCATGTATACACATATGCACACACATACATATTATATATGTGTTGTTATATACACATATTTAAAACCACACTAAGACCACTGGGGTACCATGTTTGTAGAGAATGTGGGGTAAGGCAGAAAATCCAACCAACACATCAGTAGTATGTGTAATATTTCAAACACATAGTTCACCCTCCTCTACAATGAAGCAAGATAAGATGCATTTTCTCAACTTTTCTCTAGGGTCAAGCTAGGTCATTATGATTATTTATCTTCAACTTAATTTTCTTTGTTTTTGTATTACTGTAGTCATTGCTTTGTTTATATTGTTGCAGTATATTGTTTTCCTGGTTCCATTTACTTCAATCTGCGTTAGTTAATATATCTTTATGTGAGGAATATGAAAATATTCATTGTTTCTTTTGGTGAAGTAATACCCTATTACATTAATGTATCACAATTTGTTTAGCCTTTCCCCAATTGATGCACACCTATTTTGTGTCCAGTTCTTTGCTATCCTCCAAAACTGCCACAATGAATGTTTTAGTATATGTGGGATCTTTGTTTCTAGCAATAGAATCTCTAGATCAAAAGGTAAGAAGATTTTAGTCACTCTTTAGGGGTAATTCCATGTTGCTTATTGAACCAATTTTCAGTACCACCAACTGCATTTTTGTCACTGTCTTCTGGCAACCCCTCCAGCATTTACTATTTCCATCTTTTGTCCTCTTTGCCAATTTTTTAAATGTGAGGTGAAAAGTCAGTTATTTTAATTTGCATTTCTTATTATTAGTAATTTGGAGAAATTTTTCACATGATTGTAAATTGCTTGCAATTTATCTTTTGAGAACTATTTGTCACTATCATCTGACCACTTATTCATTGAGGAATGACTTAGTCTTTTGTTTGTGTTAACTTTTTACATATTTTCAGATCTTTACTATACTTTAGATCTTTATCAAAGATAATTAATGCCATGAATTTTCCTCATAATCAGATTTTTGCATTTATAGTAGTTGCATCAATTTTGTTTATGCAAAAGTTTTTTAATTTAATGTAATCAAAATTAGCTATTTCTCTTTTGATGTCTTCTATCTCTTCTTTGGCTAAGAAGACTCCCTCAACTGTAGATGTGAAAGATACCTTTTCCTATATTTTAAAAATAATATGATCTTTCATATTAAAATTGAACATCTATTTAGAGCTTATTAAAGATTATGATGTGAGATGTTGGTTTAAACCAAATTTTTACAAAACTGTTTTTCAATTTTCCCAGAAATTCTTTTCTAATAGGGAATACTCACCCAAGTAATTTACGTTTGTGGGTTTATCAAACACTGAGTTATTAAATTCACTTATTTCTGATGCTTCCTTATTTAGTCTATTCAATCGATTTTACTTTTAAATTTTTACCTAATACCAAATAGTTTTGACAGATTGCTATTTTATAATATAACTGGAGGTTTGAAAGTGTTTTTTCTTCTTCATTTCTACTCCCTCCCCCATTTCCTTTGAGATTAGAGATTAGATTAATTCCTCTCAATGAATTTTACTCTGATTTGGTCTGTTGCTGTTCTACGTTCTTTGATTCAAAAAGCACCAAATCTGTAAGTTAATTTAGGTAGCCTTGTCATTTTGATTACTTCATCAAGGCCCAACCATGATAAATAATGTCACTGAAATTATTTAAGCCATTCTTTGTTTCTTTAAAAGCTATTTTAGAATCATATTTAATGTGTTTTAACATATTGATTCCCAAATATTTTATGAATCTTCTAGTTATTTGGAATGTTTTCTTCCATTTCCTTCAAATTTTCCATGAGATTTCTATCATTTCTTTCTGGGTTCTTTTTTTAATTGTTATCTAGAAAGACTGATGATTTCCGTAGATGTCTTTTTATCATACTACTTTCCTGAAGCTATTAATGAGTCAATTGTTCATTTTCTGTGATTTCCTAAGTAAGTCATCATGTCATCTGAAAATATAGATAATTATGTCTTTTCTCTCCTAATGTTTAATGCCTTTCATTTCTTTCTCTTCTATTACAGCTTTTGCTAGAATTTCTACAACTATGTCAAAATAAAAGTGGGTAGAGGAGGCATCCTTGTTTATTTTCTAGAAAAGCTCTTTTTCCTCATCCCAAATAATGTTAACTTTTGGTTTTTTATGATATTAAAAATGGCCCTTCTATAGCTTTACTTTTTTGGGTTATTAGAAGAAAAAACTGTACTTTGTCAAAGGTTTTTTCCCTGAATCTGTTGATATAATCATGTGGTTTTAAATTCTAAAAAATTTTAAATAGAATTCCATTAATTATTTTTTGAATAGTGGGCCATTATGTAAGCCTTGGTCAAATAAAACTTGGTTAAAGTGAATAATTTTTTTTTTTTTACTATATTGATAGTAGTGTTCAATAGAATTTCATTTAAAATGTTTGCATTAATATTCATTAATGATATTGAGCTAGATTCCCCCCCCCCCAAATATTTATTTCATCAAAGGAGTTTGGTATCATTTTTTTTCCATTTGTGAGGGTTTTTTTGTAGCATAGTTATTGCTTGCTCCTTAAATGTACAATAGAATTCATCAATATAAATCTGTGTGGACCAGCTTTTTTGTTTCCATATTTGGTAGTTCCATAGTAGCTTCTTCAAGTTAATTTTCTAAGATTGCATTGCTTATGGTCACTATTGTTAATTTTAGTATTTTGTCTTTTTTAGGCAACCATCCATTTCCTTTAAATTCTTTGGTTTACTAGCATAGAATTGCATGTAGTAGATTTTGACAAATAAAAATGATCTTACTTCATTTTTATTTTGATAATTTTGTTTTCCTCCTATTTTTGATTACATTAACTAAAGATTTGTCAATTTTGTTGGTTTTTTCAAAGAAACAGATTTTAATTTTTTTTATAATACCTGCAGTCTGATTTCCATTTTATCTATTTCTCCCATAATTTTCAAGATATCATTTTTGTACTTATTTGGGTTTTTTGGTTATTTTCTAGTTTTTTAAAGTTCCATGCCCTTTACCAGTTCTGACTTTTATCATTTTGGTAATGTTTTCAGAAATATTTCCTTTTAGGTTTGTTTTAATTCTAGTATGTTGTCTCATAATTATCATTCTTTTGCGTAGTTATTGTTTCTATTATTTGTTCTTTGATCCATTGTTTAGAATTTCATTATTAAGTGGATATTTAAGTCTGTATCTTTCACTTGTGTTTCTTGTATTAATTGCTATTTTTATTGCATTATTGTCTGTAAAAGATAAGCTTAATATTTATGCTATAAGAATATTCATGATTTCTTTGGGTCCTTGTACATAGTCTGTTTTTTTTTTTAATGGTACCTTGTGGTACACAGAAATGTACGTGTTCTTTAATATTCCTATTCAGTAAAAGTGTCAGGTCTTTCAGATATATAACATCTAACATATTTAATTCTATATATTGTTTTAAATTTCTTTCTGTTAGATTTATCCAGTCCTGAAAAGTTAAAGTCTGCTATAATTGTGGTTTCTACTTTGTATTTTTGCAATTCATTTAACTTTAACTCTTTGAATTTAGATGCTTGGCATCATTTCATCATCTATGGTGCCTTTATATGTAATGCAATTTCCCATATTTTGAATAGTAAGAGACTAAACCTGTGATTTTATTGGTACAGGGAAGTCCCAGGTGAAGAAATATCTCTATTACTGCAGGTTGGTACCTTCTCTGCAGTTTATAGTCTTAAAGAATTGTCTAGAGCATTCAGGGGTTAAGTGACATGCCCAGCATCACACAGGTGTCAGAGGCAGGATGTAAACCCCTCTTTTACTGGTTTTAAGACCAACTCTAGATCTACTTCCTCCATGCTATCTTTCTGTCCACCATAGCACTGTAAATTTTTGCCCTTTGCCTTGTTAGATAATATCATTGCACTATTGCTTTTTTTGGAATCACCTGATAACATTTGTTCCAGCCTCTCATGTTTACTCCATATGTGTCTTTATTTGTTAAATATGTCCTGTATAGAGAAAAAGGTCAGGTTTGGTTTTCTTATGTATTCTGTCTTGCTCTGTTATTTATTGGATTGTTTAATCCATTGCCATCTAAGATTATGATCTTTTTGGCTTATGTGTTCCTCCATTTCTTTAATTTGCATTGATTTTTATTCTATTCCTTAAATCAGCATTTTGTCACTAAAATTAATTCTGCTTATATTACTTCAATTCTGGTCTATTCCCACAACTTCCCCTTTCTTATTTCCCACTTCTATTTACTTATCCTATCCTTAGTTTCCTTGAGTTTGCTTAAATGTTAATTTCCTTTTTTATTCACTGATTTATCTATTTCTCCTTCTAGCTTGATTTTCTCTTTTGTTGCCCAACTAAGCATGTGGTTCAAAAATCTTTCCTTCCCACTCCCCACCACTTCTTAGTTTAACTTTTTTTGTCTGGTGCATTTTTTTTTTTTTTAGTCAGTAACCCAGAAAAAGATGATTGCATATGAAACTACATATCTCTTTTATGCACTATTTGTTTTTTAAGTTATATTCAGCAAATTAGTTCCAAAGGAATCTTGTTTATTTCTCTCCGGATTTTTTCTCCTTTCAAAATGTTTCACTGACTCTCCTTTCTTTTCATCTTTTTTTTTTTTTGCGGGGGAAATCATTGTCGGTAGCCTCACAAGAGTTCTCCCCCTGCCCCCGACCAAGTCCTCCCTCATAACAAATAATTAACCTCGTACCTGAGGTCTGTCACCTCACTTTGAAGAGGTAGAAAGAATATTTTATAACTGTTCTTCTGGAATTGTGATTGGTTACTGCTTTAATTAGAGTTCTGAAGCCTTTCAAAATTATTTTTCTTTATAGTGGTATTGTCATTGAATAAATAATTGTTTTCCTGTTTTTCTCACTTCAGTCTGTATCACTTCACTGAATCACACTTTACTCTGAAGATGTCATATAAGCCTTCCTAGGTTTTTCTGAACTCATCTCTTTCATCCTTTCTTATGGTGTAATAATATTCCATTCCATTCATATTCTACAATCCGTCAATTGATGGATACCCCTTAGTTTCTAGTTCTTTGCTACATCAAAAATATTGCAATAACTTTTTTTGTACTTATGGATCTTTTATCTCATCTCTTTGGGGTATATGCCTAGTAGTAGTATAGCTGTGTCAAAGACTATATGCATACAGTTTAGTTTACTTTTTAGATATAGTTCCAAATTGCTTTCCAGAATGACTAGATTGACCCACAGCTTGTTATCCCCTTTTCCAAAGAGACTTTTTAAAAAATTTTGCTCATTTCCATATTGCTCCCCTTCTAATTCCATTCTATTCCATATTCTCCTCTTCTAATATATTCTGACTATGATAATCTAGGTCTCCCATTGCATCCTGGACCATTTGCAGTCATCCTGATGAATATCTGGTCACTGGATCCAGATGGCTCAGGAGGAGAAAGTGAGGCTAACGATCTTGCACAGCCCTCCCTCGCTCAAAACAAAGTCCAGTGCAAGTCTCTGATGGCACGGTCCTCTTCGAAAACGATGACTGACAAGCACAAAAACAACAACAACAGCAGTTCATAGGTTATAACCTTACTTGTACCTTCTCTGAGTCCCTCGTGCAGGTAGAGTTTCTAGGACAACAAATTTGAGTTTACTCCTCTATCCTACTTCTGTGTTAATGAATTTGTAGTTCTTAAACCTTTCTCCTTTTCTTCCCCACTGTGTCACACTCTTAGAAATAGAAATTCATTAAGGAAACAAATTGGAAATGGAATTCAAATGGAAGCATTGTCATGTGATGAAAGTCATTCTGTATTTTGAGACATAAGCCCTCATCATGACCATTCACTTCTTCTAAGAGCAGGATATTTTGTTTGTATTTCCACATTTCATCTGCCTCCTTCATTTTTGACTGCCTCTGGTGACTCAGATGTCCCCAGTACTGCGGTGGAATGCAGTTCTTTAATGCAGTTCTGTCTTAGAGGTTGTCCCTTAACATTCAAATTCTTTTCAGGTGCAACCTCTTTTAAAGTGCCCAATTCTTATCACAGATGCACATCTTCCCCTTCTCCACATGGCAAGATTCTTTTTCTTCTTTTTTTAAAATAATAAGTAAACTTACTTATTTTTGTTTTCAACATTCACTTCCATAAATTTTCTCCCCTTCCTTTCCCCTCCTCTCCAAGACAGTATGCCATCCCATATAGACTCTACATATACATTCCTATTAAACATATTTTCACATTAATTATGTTGTATAGAAGACAAGACTCTTTATGGCCTCCTTCATTTTCAGCCTTTTTATTGGTTGAGAAACTGAAGTGCAGATAAGTGGGACTGTGGAGTTGTTAAGACTATGAAAGGGCAATTGAGTTGAATTTTCAACTTATTAAGAGGAGATAATTGACTGTAAAACTTTTAACAAGCTGCTTAGGGTTGATATGTAAACACTCACAAATAGTTCCCCTAAAAAAGGATAAAAATCTTAATCTGTATGGAAAATAAGGGAAATTTTGCCATGACATACCCTGATTTCATGATATTTATATTTCAGTATTGGGCAAATGACTATTATCTGTATTTTAAGTGTAGGCTAATCTTCCCCAATGAAAAGAAGATAAATTGACTCAAAGAATGCCTCTTCACACTCCAAGTTATTAGGATGAGTGAATATAGAATATATTCTATTTTAGATATAGATCTAGATATAGAAATTAGGTTTCAATGGAAAAGGAGGTTGGAGATCTGAAGAGGAAGAGACTTGACCCTTTTCATGATACTGGAGAGAATATTACACAGAGAGGAAAGGATAGGAAAAGTAGGTGCCTGTACTTATAAATTGCTTGGCTCGGTGCTTGCAAAGACTTTTCCCAACCTAAAGGGATGCACTCTGATGCACTTTGTAAAACATTTGTTTGTTTGTTTAATTTGCTTAACTTTATATTTTAGGAGAGTGCAATTTTTCCCTTTAAGTTTGGGATAACATAAGAACTGTGCCCTATGGACTTTTTTGAGACTCTTTAGTCCAAGGCACTGGAGACAACAATCAAAAGGAAAATGGTTAAGCCTCCCTAGCACCCAGAGAACACAGCACAGCCAACATACATCTGAGCTGGTTTGCTAAGGTCAGCAAACATTTAATTGAGGGAAGAGTTTAACAGAGGCACAGAGCATGCTCAGATTTGCCCTTCCTGGTAGGCTGTACATAACATATACTGATGTTCTCTGCCTGCTTCCAGTCTGCCACGTGGAGCTTTGGGGTCCTGCTTCCAACAATTTGAGACTGAGGGGCTTGTATTGTGTGATGACGAGTTCTCTAATTGGCTGCTGAGTCTGAAGAATGGATAATTCACAGAATCACAAAAGCACAGACTCAGGGGTTGCTGAACTGAAATGTTTACTCCCTTGAGTAAACAAAAGGACCAACTTGCCTTATGTCACTTTTTTTCCTTTTTGAGTATGAATGAGGCAGGGCTACTTTGAGCTGTTTTCCCTAGAGCTCTTTTGGGGAACAGTGACTTCCCTGTGTCCCAACTTGCAATGGATTTGACAACACATGGCTGGCTCTGTCTCTTATCATTTGTTCTCAAGTATCCCAAGATTACTTGTTTGATAGACTTATCCAAGAGGTTGCTTCACTTGGGAGATTCAAGAGGCCTATAGGTCAGTGAAGGCAGCATTAGTGATTGTGTCCATTGAAGGCAAAGGAGCAGTTGTGACTGATGGCAGTGGAAGCAGCTGCCCCAAGAACAGAGAGACACACTAATGATAGATGGCTTCAAGAAGTATTGACTCATCATGATAGAGGGAAATTCTGATTCGAGTTAAAAAAAAAATTTTCTTTCCATGTGGTAATGTAAACAGTTCAGGTTTAGAGAGTCTTGTATGATATTTCTTTCCTGTTTACCGTTACATGCTTCTTTTGATTCTTGTCTTGGGAAGTCAAATTTTTCTATACAGATCTGGTCTTTTCCTCAACAAGAATGATTGAAAGTGGTATATATCATTGAATGACCATTTTTTCCCCTGAAGTATTATACTCAGATTTGCTGGGTAGGTGATTCTTGGTTTCAATCCCAGTTCCTTTGACTTCTGAAATATCTCATTCCAAGCCCTTCAATCCCTTAATGTTGAAGCTGCCAGATCCTATGTTATTCTGATTGTATTTCCATAGTATTCAAATTGTTTCTTTCTAGCTGCTTGCAGTATTTTCTCCTTGATCTGGGAACTCTGAAATTTGGCCACATTATTCCTAGGAGTTTCTCTGTTCAGATCTTTTTCAGGAGGTGATCAATGAATTCTTTCAATATTTATTTTGCCCTCTGGTTCTAGAACATCAGGGCAGTTTTCCTTGATAATTTCATAGAAGATAATGTCTAGGCTCTTTTTTGATCATGGCTTTCAGGTAGTCCTGTAATTTTTAAATTATGTCTCCTGGATCTATTTTCCAGGTCAGTTGTTTTTCCAGTGAGTTGTTTCATATTATCTTCTATTTTTTCAAATTTTTGGTTTTGTTTACTAACTGCTTGGTTTAACTCAAAGTCATTCGTTTCCCTGAACTCAATTCTCTCAACGAATTATTTTGTTCAGTGAGCTTTTGAACCTTCTCCTCCATTTGGCTAGTTCTGCTTTTTAAAACCTCCTTCTCCTCATTGGCTTTTTGGACCTCTTTTTCCAATTGAGTTAGCCTCTTTTTAAAGCTGTTATTTTCCTCAGCATTGTTTTGGTTCTCCTTTAGTAAGCTGCTAACTTGCTTTTAAGGTCTTCTATTGCCTGAGCCCAATTTAAGCCCCCTTTGGAGGCAGGTGCCTTGACTTCCTCTGACAGTATGCCTTATTCTTCCTCATTCGAAAGGATGAGGGGAGACACCTGTTCCCCAAGAAAGTAACCTTCTATGGTCTTATTTTTTTTTCCCTTTTTGGGCATTTTCCCAGCCAGTTACTTGACTTCTGAGTTTCCTCTCCACAACCACCTTGCCTCCAGTTCCGCCAAGCCAGCACTTGGGGGCTGAGATTCAAATAAGCTGCTGCAAAGCCTCGGGGGCTTTCAGCGGGGGCGGGGCTGCTATTTGGTATGAGATTAAGTTCAGCTCAGGTCGAGGCAAGGCCACCACATAGGGTTCAGTTCTCTTAGGGGCTTTCTGATGAGACCTTTAACAATGGATGCGGGCTGCTGCCTGCTCTGGGAGCCCCATCTGCTGCTGCCTCTACTGCTGCCACCTGAGGAGGCCTGAGTTATGGGGACACCCTGCTCCCCTCTCGGCCAGCCGAAAAGACCCTCTCACTGACCTTTGGCACCTGTGGGTTGAGGGATCTGCGCTGCTGCTGAAGATTCTGTCCCTAAAGCCTACTCAGATCGGCTCCTCTTGGTGCCACGTGGCCAAGGCAGGGCTGGGCTCTGCTCTGCGTCTGGCGCATGGCAGACCTTTCCCTTCAGTCTTTCAGGTCTCTCTGGGACAGAAATCTCCTCCACTCCATTGTTCTGTGGCTTCTGCTGCTCTAGAATTTGTTGAGAGTTCTTCTTTACAGGTATTTTATGGGCTGTGGGGTAAGAGCTAAGCATATGTGCTTCTTTCTACTCCACCATCTTGGCTCCTCCACCCTGACTCGGAAATTCTGGCTATAGCCCTTTGGAGCCCAGCAGACACCAGCACCTAAAGGGAGCATTATGAGGATTCCAGCAAGGGAGAAAGAACATCCAGTACCAGAAGTTGTGCAAGGTACCCCTTTAACACCTTTATTCTCTACATGTATTTATTACCACTATATTTTAAATTCATGCTCACTTTTCCTTTGGTGTTTGTATACCTGTGGGAGACTGTGTTCCACATTTTGGGGAAAACATTTTCTCCTAACTGTTCTTATTATACAGCTTTTAATACAAGTTAATTTTCTACTGATTGATTGCTGATGGGGAAACACATAGGAGGAGTTGAGGAGATACAGCATTAGTGACATACCTATCTGCCCAGATCACTCCTAGAGCTCTAAGAGTAGTTGCTGTGCTCTAGGGACCCCTAACTATGAGTGCAAATGAGGCTTGGAGGAGTGGCCCAGGAGGGCATATTACATATGTATCCCTAAAATTCAGATGAAACTCATGACTGGACCACACCTCCAAATGGGTATGACATTAAAAAAAAGAATAGATAAAATTGAGGTGGGGTGGCATTTTATATTGAGAACACAGATTTATGTGAGGAAATCTAGAGCTAGAAGAAGGAAATTTGACAGAAAGTATTTGGGTGAAGGTCAGTGGAAAGAGAAACAGACAAAATTTTGTCATTGGAGTATTCTCCACTCTACCTGGGCAGAAAGAGGAAATAGATAAGGAATTTAGGAAGTAGATCACAAGCCTTGCACAGAGGAATGATATAATAGTGATGGGAGACTTCAGTTATCCAAACATGATCTGGAGCTCTCTCTGATAAAGAGAAAAGTAACAAATGACTTCTTGGCTTACTTTAGTGATAATTACATTCTTCAAAATATGGAGGAAACAACAGGGGAAATTCTTATTAATAGGGAAGAATGGTTTGCTGGGATGCAAAAGATGGAAAATGTGGGAGGAGGTGACAGTTTTTTTCTAGAATATTGACAGAGAAAGAGAAGAAATTCAGGTTTATAACATGCACCTTTGATTTGTGGAAAGCAGATTTCAAAGGGTTCAAAGGAAATATTGGTAGGATCTCATGAACTGAAATGCTACAAAGGAAGGAAATTCTGAAAACACAAAGGGAAGCAATTCCCAAGAGGAGGGAAAGTGGGATTTATCATAGAATGATGTAGACCCACAAGGAACTCACCAACCAACTTAAATTTTAAAAAAGAAAAAGGAAAAAGAATTTACAGAAGATAAAAGCAAGGCCAAGTAAGAAGATGAATATACAAGCATGGCATGGTCCTATTCAATAGTGTCATGAGTTCTAAAGCTCAGAATCAGCTAGGGCTGATAAGAGAAACAAAGAACAGCAAAAATAGTTCATAGAACAAAGATAAATGACAACAGAGAAAAGACAAAGCTACTTAATTCTAATTTAGCAAAGGGGATAGAGAACTGACCTTAAAACCAAGAAGACTTTGGTTCAAGTTCAATTTCTGAAACATACTGGCTTTGTGACCCTGGCAAAGGCAACTTTCTAAGACTCTAAATTGTAGAGAAGATACTAATCTGCATTGGCAGAAGAAATTCCTCCCTAGGAACTCCCACTCTCGATGAAATTACAGGTTTAATCCTTATCTCTATACCTTTCTCTGCTAAGGATAATGACCACTGGAAACAGTAGAACAAAGATGACTAAGAAAGAATGGACACTGAAGATCATGAAGAAGATGGTAAGATAATGCCTACTTGCTCTTGATGAATTCTGGTCACTTGATCCAGATGAAGTACATCCTCCATACTGAAAAAAATGGCAAATGCCATTGTTGAGCCAATGTCAGTGATATTTAAAAGATCATGAAAAACAGGAGAGGTCCATGATTGGAGAATAGCAAATCCTGTTTTTTCACAAAAGAGAAAAGAATAGTGTGCAAACCATAGACCAAGGAACTTGATTTCAATCCCTAGGAACATTCTAAAATATATCATTAAAGTGATGGCAGGTGAATGTTCTAGAAAGGGAAGCCCAGATTACAAAGAACCAGAATGGTTTCTTCAAGGACAGATCATACCAAACTAACCTCATTTATTTTGATAGGGTTGGTAACTTAACAAATGAGGGAGATGTTATGAATATAGCTTATCTAAATTTTAGTGAAGTGTTTAAAAAATATATATATATTATATACTCATATATATCCCTATATCATACTATCCTTGTTGGAAAGATGACAATATGTGGACTAGATGATAATACATAATACACTTAGATGGAATCAGAACTGGTTGATTGCTGGTCTCAGAGTAATTGTTAATGATTTAATTTTAACATGGTAGGAAGTCTTCAGCAGACTACTCTAGGGATCTCTGCTTGGCCCTGTGCCATTAAAGATTTTTATCAATGACTGATATAAAGACGTAGACAGTAAGGTCAGTGGATTTGCAGAGGACACAAAACAGGGTCCATAGAGTCAGGATTCAAAAAGATCTTATATTGGGTTGAGTCTAAAAAGACAGACTTCAAAAGAAATGACTTTAAATCTTATACTTGGGATTAAAAAAACCTTTACCAATACAAAATGGCAGATACATAGATAACAATTGTGGGAAAAGATCTGAGGGTTTTAATAGACTACAAGCTTGCTATGGATCAGGAATCTGATGGAACATCCAAGAAAGCTAATGCAATCCTGGGCCAAATTAAGAGGCGCATATTTTCTAGGTGATCCAGTGATTAGAGTACTGAACCTAGACTCAGAAAGGCCTGAATTGAAATCCTGCCTTACATATTTACTAGCCAGGCACCTAGTTTCCTCCCAGATTCTAGTTCCTAGCATACTGTGGGCCCTTAATAAAGGCTTGGTTTTTTTTCTTCCTTCCTTCCTTGGCATAAGAAAGTGACAGATGCTCTTTATTCTGCCCTTGTCAGACCTCATCTAGAGTACTATGTTCATTTCTGGATATAATAGTGTTAAAAGATTTTTGATAAGCTAGAGAGGGTCCAGAAGAAGGTTATCAGGAGGGTGAAGGGCCTTGAATCCAGTTTATGCGAAGATGAGTTTAAAAGAACTAGGCAGAAGAAAAGGCTGCAGGAGGAACATGATAGCCATGATCATGTATTTGAAGGGCTATTGTGCAAAGAAAGGATTAATCTGTTCTGTTTGACCCCAAAGGACAGAACCAGGAACAATGGATGGAAACTGCAAAGAAGAAATTTCAAACTTGAGGATGGGAAAAATTTCCTAACAATTAGAGGTGGTCCAATAATGGAATGGACTGTCTCTAAAGATGCTGGTTGTCCTACATTGGGGGTCTCAGAGCTGAGGGTGGATGATACCTTGCAAACTTATATCATAGGGAGGATTCCTTTACACATGGGTCTGACCAGATAGCTACTGAGGTCCTTCTGGCTCTCAAACTTTGTGATTCTGTTATTATTTCATAATCTTGGGGAGGGGTCTGAATTTTCTTTTGCATTGAGAATTTTGGTTCATCTTCCGTTATACTATAAAAGTAGTTCATTATGTCCTAACCCTTCTTACATTGTATCTTTACAATCCTCTCTGTTGCTTTATCTGCTTGTCAGCTGTATTTTTATTTAGGTTTTCTCCCTTAGATTTTTAGTTTACAGCTTCTTTATCAATTTCTCAATTGCTTTTCTCTGATCCCTTATTATTCTATGACTCCTCCCCCTTCCACTGCTGTACAGATGGCCCTAAGACTGGGCTTTATACTCAGCTTCCTTATGCTGTGTGCTTTGGCCTGGGGGATGTTACATTTTCAGTGTGAATATTTTACACCTCGGAAATCAGCAAATTTTACATTTCAGAACTTAAGTTTGTTGTTTTGTTGATTGTCTAAACTTAAGAAAGTGACGGAGGAAATGTTAATGCAAATCAAACTGTAAAGTGTTTATTTTTCTACTTAAATATTTCTATATTTATATTTATTTAAATTTATTTTTCCTGAAAACCATCATTAAACATTTACCAGAATAGCCCTGACTGTGGTGGCTTAGCCCAGACCACTTCCAAGAAGAGGCCTAGGCCCTGCTAGATTTCCAGTGCCCTTTCCTTCCATTATGTAGAAGCGATTCCCCCTCCACTAGGCTCTGGGTGCCTTAGGCATTTACTAGCTAAGTGATGCTGAGTGATTCTTTGCCTCATTTCTTACCTAGCATTAAATCACTGAATGGGTGTTGTCTCAGTCAAACTGAGACCTGGAAAAGACTTTAGTTTAAAAAACCAAGGTCTCCCATTGCATCTGGGGCCATCTCCAGTCATCCTAGTCTATATCTTGCCTCTAGACCCAAATGGCTCTGGAGGAGACAGTGAGGCTGGCAACCTTGCACAGCCCTTCCTCACCTAAATTCCAATTCACTTGCAAGTCATGATATCACCTTCCTGCTGTCTTGGTCCTCTTCGAGAAGGACACATAGCAACAACTCTTCTGCATTGCTTACATTTTCCATATTACCTTCTCCTCCTTTTGCTGCCCCTTTCTTTCGTGTGGCTTAGCACGTTGCTCATTATACTGGCTGTGTTGGCTGCCTGTAATGGGTGAGGAGGCACCTTGGAAAAACTAGGCAGGGACCCTCACAGCTGAGCTCAGAAGTAGAAGCCTGTGAGATTTCTAATGCAGCTTGTGTTTCATATGTGGAGTGGGTCTGGAGGTAATGTTAATCCATGCACCATTCTTCTCCCTTAAACACAGATAGGTTTTTTACCTTGCATAACATGGTTAAGAATATAATGTCATATAGATTATATAAATCCTGGGGACACTGCTAAAATAAAAATCCAAATCTTTTGGATATTCGAATCACCTAAGTTCTGAATTGCTTGGCTATTTATAGAAGACCCACAGGGTAGACTAAGCCCCTTAGCCAATAATAAATCTAAATAACAGATATCGTTGATTTCTTTTGTTTGCACATTGTCTAAATTTTCCCCTGTATCTCTTTCCCACTTTCCCTTGTTATAAACCATTCCTTTTAACAAAGTTTTTAAAAAAAGATTTAAAACATTAGCAAAACCAATCGACATATCAGAATAAAATACTGATATTGTATGTAGTGTTCCACACTGTGGACAACCTATCCATTCCTGCCTCTCTCCTAGAGCCTGCGACCTCTGCAAAGGAACTGAGAAAGGTGGCTTCTTGTATCTCGTAGTTGGTTTTTATTTATTAGATGATTTTTGAGAGTTAATGTGGTCCCAAAATTCATTCCCTTGTGACCAACTTGGCAATGGACCTTTATAGATTTAGCTAGGCTGGCCCTAAGACAATGGACATATACTACATTGCTGGGCCACACTTCAAGCCTTTCCACCAGGTCCTGTAGTGCCTTCCTCAGAGGTTCTTAACATTTCTTGTGTCACGGACCCCTTTGGCTGTCTGGTTCATTCTACTGACCTCTTTTCAGAATAAAATTTTTAAATGCATAAAATAAAACTAAGATTACAAAGAAAATGAATTATATTGAAATGTAATTATAAAAAGATTTAAAAAAAAAACAGGATCCCAAGTTAAGAACCCCTTCTAGACCTTAAGAAAATTTCAGAAGAGTTGGTGGTGCAGTCCTCCATTTTCTTTCCCTTCAAGTTTTGATTCAGGTTTTTCAAGACAACATGGCTCAGAGTAGGAAGGCCTGTCTATTGCCAATGAGTTGCTGTCTTCCCCGCAGCTCAGCACAGTCAGGCCTATGGGTGAGAACTCAGTAAATAACCTCGGGACAAAATCTGTTGGTTGCTAGGAGAGGCCTTTTCCCTCTCCCATCTGGCCTCCCTATGTCCTGGAAAATGTTTCCTTTACATTTGATGCCTGTGGCCACAGAACATGTTAACAACAGCTACTTAGTCACTGTCTAACTTCAGATGGTAATTTGATTAACTGGTTCCTGGCCAGAAAGAGAAGAAAGCAAGGCAGTGTCTGATGGCAGATTCTTGTTGCAGAGTGTCAGTGATAGCTCCATTCCTTATGGAGAAGGTCATTCCAGTGAGCTTTGGTTTTCTCTTCCAAATGGGAATAAATAGCAATATCGTCCTCTCTGGTGTTCCAGTAGGAATATAGTTTATATATAGTGCTCAGCTTTTTAGAGAATGGGCCTTAAGAATCACAGGCCACCACTGAGTTTGAACTCCAAGTCGAAAATGAAAGGGAAAAAAATGAATATCTGGCCAGTCGCCCCCTCATCAATTTCATAAATTCATCTCAAATAAACCTGAGATGATAAGACATGGAACTTTGTGGAATAATGATAATAAATACCATTTATTTGTCACTTTTAGATACGCAAAGTACTTTACGCGTGTTTTCTAATTTGACCCTCACAGCAACCCCATGGGTAGTTGCTATTATTATCTCTACTTTGTAAATGAGGAAACTGAGGCTGAGAGGTTATGTGACTTGTCTGAGGTCACACAGTTAAGTAAGTATTTGAGACAGGATTTGAATTCTGATCTTCCTAACAGCCACCACCACCACAACCACAACAACTTCCTGGCTCCAAATACATCACTCCATCCAACTGTACCACCTAACTACTTCTAAAAAAGGAACGACCAAAGTAGAGTAGATGGTACTTTCACCCTTTAATAAGGGAAATTCCCCCAATTCAGTCTTAGTGACTGGTGCTTTGTCTAAGATGACTGATGACTGAAGGCTAAGGGTAGTTGACCATGGTGGGAAGAGAAACTGTAGTCTGAAACTACTTGGTTCTTTTTTGTCCTCTTTCCCTTGATCATCATAACCCTATTACATATAGGTATGTAATTCAGGTTTTTGGCTTGGGGCAGAGGGAAGGAATGGTGGTCATTTTTTTGAAATATGGCACCATAAACATTAGTTTTTATAAACTAGTTTCACTAACTTCAAGTCAATGGGCGGGTGGGGAGGGAGAACAGGATATAAAATACCAAGAATTGGACAAGCTACTTATGTTCAGACCCCAGATTTCAGGCCTTTATGTTGTCAGTCACTCATATGCCTTCCTAGGAATGGGTCAGATCCCAGATACAGAATTCATCACTGAGGACTTTGACTAGACTTTGGTGGAGGGGGAAACATCTGGCTTGAGGGAAGTGGGAGTCTTGAAGAGAAAGGCCAACATTTCAGCCAAAGCCTCTGTTCCTGCCACTCACTCAGAAAATTGATAGGAAATCTACCAGGGCAAGCAGGCCTATGCTTGGGGATGAGGGTGGCTCTGTGAGGTCCAGTTGACCAGTCACACCCCGTGGGAAAGCCTCGCCCCCTGGCATGGCCTGGGAGCCACCATGGTGCCGCCTCCTGCCCACACTGGCTTCACTGGTTCCCAAGTGATTTGTATTTCCTTTCCCTACAGTCCCATGGGAAGCCCTGCTGGAATCAGCCACATAGTCAGTCATACTCTCCATTCAAGTTGTCCGGGAATGAGAGGCCCCTCCACCCTCTGGTCTCGAGGCTTATTCAGGGTGAAGGGTTACAGAAGGGTAAAGAACTCTTTCTCCAACTCCTTCATCACATATACATACAGGCACACATCCACAAGCCAGGGTCTGTATAGGAGCAGCAGCTAGGCTGTGTCCCCACTCCTTCCGCTCGCTCCGAGGCTCTGCTTTCGTCTGCAATAACAAGGCTTTGGGTTCAGGCTGTTGTTTTTGCAGCTGGGATGGGGCGGGAATAGCAGTGGAAAGAAGTCCCCATGGTATAGACTGTCTGAGAAACCCGGGATCCCTCATTCCCACTGAGGAAAGGAGCAGCCCATCTTCAACCAGGGTGACTACTCTAAGATGGGAGAAAGAAGACCAAGGCAGCAGAGAGCAGGAAAGAACTGAAAACAGGGGAAAGAGCTAAATCAGGATAAAAAATAATTGGAGTAGCCAGGCCTAAAGTGACCATCCCTCTATGCCAAGTGCCCTGGTCTCTTAGCTTCTGTAATTTTAACTGGCATGAGCCAGGCAAGACCTTCTCATTCCCCCACTCCCAATTCCATGAAAAGCCTGTGTGCCATCTGCTTCATTATGGTTCCTGAAAGCTTCCAGGCCTTGTTTTCAGACAGTTCAGTTTTATCTTTAAGCATCTTGCCCGGTACTGTTTTAATCTATGCACTATTTCTGGTAGCAACTGCGAGTTTAAATCTTAAATAAAAATTAGTGAGCTAGCAGCAAAGAAAGGGTTACTCAAAGAAGAGAAAAGAAAATCCAAGTTCAACACTCCTCTCTCCCAGCACTGATTCCCTTCCCTGGATGAGGAAGAGGTCCTCTTGGATAATAGACTTTAGCTTGGGATATGCCCAGGTCTCCCACCCACCCAGGTCCCATAACAATACCCTTGAGACAAGGGACCCTCTGAAAAATGTGGTCAGGAGTACAAGTATTTTTTTATCCCTCTTTTAAGTAAACAGATGTATCCAACAAACTAGGCAACTGCAGGAGTTCTGGGAACCTTTTCTGTCAGTGTGGTGCAATAGAAAGAGTGTTGGATCTGAAGCTGAAAGATCTGAGATTGAATCTTAATTTTGCTGTTTAGTACCTAGGAGGCACACTGGATAGAGTGCCAGGCTTGGAGTCTGGAAGACTCATCTTCCTGAGTTCAAATCTGACCTTAGACACTTCCTAGATGTGTGACCCTGGGCAAGTCACTTAACCCTGTTTGCCTCAGTTTCCTCATCTGTCAAAGGAACTGGAGAAGGAAATGGCAAACCACTCCAGCATCTCTGCCAATAAAACCCCAAATGGGGTCACAGAGTTGGCCTGAACAACTACAAATAACAACCTGTGTGACCTTAGTCACTTAACCTAATCTTTAAAATTAGAGGGGTGAAGTAAATGACCATAAGATCCCTTCCAGTTCTAGAAATAAGATTCAGTGATCATTCTGCCAGCCCCACAGTCCATCATCAGTTAGACCAGTTCCTGGCATCTGTCTGCCAGTGAGGGAGGGGTTGATGCTTACTGGCCAGGAGGTGGCAGTGCTGAGCTGGCCAAAGGGTGGTCATCCCTAGTGACTTTCTGCTCTGGCTTGGAGCCTGCTCTGGAGGCCAAGTAGCTGCTGCAACAGTTCTGGTTCTCCCAGTTCTGGGTTGGAGTACCAGGGAAGGGCTACAGAGAAAAGCATCTATAAAGCACTAGGGTGGAGTGGAGGATGCCTCAGAGAGAGCTCAGAATTATCAGAGAATCCATCCTGGCAGCACAGTTTCCCCTGGGAGGAGAGGGTAGTTTGGGGGACATGTAGAAGAGAGATAATCAATCATCTTAATAATATATCCCTAGAGTGTTTTAGGATTTTAAAAGCATTTTTCTCTACAATTCTGTGTGGTCAGGAGTACAAGTATTTTTTTATCCCTCTTTTAAGTAAACAGACTTGGCAAGTATAAATGACTTGCTTCCTTTCATACAACTACCATACATCAAGCCACGTGATGCAGTGGATAGCGCATTTGTTGAGCCTGGAGTCAGAAAGACCCGAGTTCAAATCCCACCTCAGATACTTACTAGCTGGTGTGACCTGGGGCAAGTCACTTCACCTTGTTTGCCTTAGTTGCCTTATCTGTAAAATGAAGAAAAGGGCAAACCACTTTAGTCTCTTTGCCCAGGAAATCCCAAGTGGAGTCATGAAGAATCAGACATGAGTGAATGACAACAACCACACAGCTATTAAGTGTCAGAGCCAGGACTGTGTTCATCGATGCTTACCAGAATACTTCTCATGCTGTCTTGTAAAGATCTGACATTGGAATAATATCTTTGCATCTCATTCTTTCTAAAGCATGTGACATTTGTTAACTCATTAGATCCTCCTAATATCCAGGGATCATTTTACAGATGAGGAAACTGAGATCAAATAGTTGGTAATCCAGGACTCATACCAAGGTTTATTAACTCCTAGTCCTGTGATGTAATTTTTTTAAAAGGTGGGTTTCAGAGGTTTTTTTTTAATTTTTATTCTGAACTTATCAAACACCAGTTAGAATGGATATATGTCTTCTCACTGTGGGATGCAGTGGCTGTGCTTGAACTGTTGCTGGGAACCTGAGACTGGTGAATCAGGTTGATGGAGCATCATGCATGGCTGATAGTTTGCAGGAAGGGGATGGTGCTATATCCTATTCTCCCCCTCACTGAGTCCCCCAGTATGGAATGAAGGACAGATCTCAGACTAGAGATGACTGCCAACTTGGAATGGGGTCAGGCCTATTCCTGGACTCTATGAGGAGCTCGCCTGTCCCCCAACCAGGCACTGGGGAGGGGATCGAGGGCAGCTCAGGCAGAGAAGTCTGATGAGGGTGGCGCCAGCACACAGAGAGCCTGATTGTGTTACAGGCTCTGTTCTTTGGGAAAATAAGCATCACGAATGCCTCTTGCTTGGGACAGTTCAGTATCCCAGAGACTTGGAGCCAAAAAAATGTTAGTTGAGAAAACAGTGCATAGGAGGACAGTGAATCTGAATGTGAAGTTGGGGATGTCCTAAGGAGATGGAGGCAGGTGGACAAGAAGAGACCTTGCTTTCAGCTTCCTGTGGCAGCCTCCCTGAGACTGAAAATGACAGTTCTAGAGTGAGTCAGGATGTCTCCATTTCTTGAGCTCTTCCGTCTCCTCTAGAGAAACCAGAGCAAACAGAAGCACTAGAACATGAATTCTTTACCCCAGGACCCCAGACTCCCAAGGAGTCCATGAAGAGATTTTACAAGGTCTGTGAGCTTGGAAGGAAATATTACACCTTTACTTTCACTTTCCTCTAAACGAAATTTGCATTTCCTCCAATTATGAATTTTTAAAAACCAACAAATCAGAGAAGGGGATCATAGGGTTCACCAGATTGCCAAAGTTTAGAACACAAAAAAGGTTAAGAATCCCTGCCTGAGAGTAGTAATTGAAACTTTCCCCAGGCCTAAACTGTTGGGAAGGAAAAGGGGAATCCCCTGATTTTGTCACCTGAGGTATGCTGGGAAAGCTGCCAGGTTAAGGAGGAAGATAAGAAGAGTTCACATTCATATAACATATTAAAATTTGCCATTTTATTATGTTACTTCATGTGAGAATCACACTAATGCTATCGTTATCATTCAGATGTTACAGATTCCATCCACCATACCACAACAGCCTCTCATTGGGTTTTGGGCGGGGCTAGTGAGGACAGGTAGGTGGTACAGTGGATAGACTCATCTCCCTGAGTTCAAATCTGGCTCCAGAGACTTACTAGCTGTGTGACTCCTGGGCAAGTCACCTGTTTGCCTCAGTTTCTTCATTTGTAAAATGAGCTGGAAAAGGAAATGGCAAATCTTTGCCTAGAAAACCCCAGATGGGGTCACAAAGAACCGGACATGATTGAAATGACTCAACAATGGCAAAAGTGATTCATCGAATGACCTTGAGTGGGTTGCTTTTCTGCCTGGGGGGGGGGGGGGGGGGGGACGAGGAGGCCCAATCTCATTGTCTGAAAAAGTTATATTCTCCATCACATCCCCCCAAAACTGAGTTCTTGAATGTATGTGCACATGTACACGTATGGAGATCCATGTGTTACCCAAGGAAGCAGTGTTCTACAAGCCCAAATAAGGCAGCAAGCTTTGATTAGAGCAGCCTGTGGACCTTTGTCTGGAGAGTTTGCTATGGAAAATAATGTTTTGGCCAATGCTTTCCCGGCTTAAGGGTGCCTCCTTCAGCAACTAGGTCACTGGTGGGGTATGGAAGCTTTGATTGGACTGGTACCGGGGCACCAGTTCCCAGGGTCCCTGGGGAACCTGTCTCAGTCCAAAGAGACAGGAAGGTAGTAAAGGATGCAGGGGGAGAGCAGAACTTCCACCCAGAAATGTTCCAGAGGGTTGAAAATCCCAAGTGTTCCCTTTTCAGGGCCCTGAAAAACCTGTGTTGAGACAAGCTAAACTGAGGACTAGCCAGATTTGGATGGGATAGGGAGAGAGCTCATTGCACACAAAAGGAGAGAATTGACTAGGACAGCCCAGAATGCTTCTAGTAGGATTCCCTCTGGGGCCATGGGGACAGAAGTCAGTGGTGCCCAAAAGTCCAAGACATGCCCAATTGACCTGGCACAGGCTGAAAGGGTGACCCATTTGTATTGCAGTCGCCAGCCAAAGCCAACACAGGAAATGCCAGCCAGACCACGGCTATCCGGGGACCTCATTTACTCTGGTTGGCAGAGAGAGTCTAAATTCCCAGAGCTATAACATAGCCAGACTAGGGGGAAGGGGAGAATCCAGCTTTCTCTACCACTGGAAAGAGATATTTGCTCTCAAGGCATTCCCTCATGGGGCCCTTCTCAGTTCCACTATTAGAAGGACAGAATTCAGATGAGGCTTCTTCATCCCTTTGCATGTCCTCTGGGAGGTCTAATTTTCAGTACGGAAAAAAAGAGAAAAAGCAGGCAGGCAGGCTTTACCCTGGATTGGAGCCACAGGGGACATTGGCTAGATGTAAAACTTCCCTCTCCTTTGAGTAGACAGGATCGCAGACAGTTGTTAGACGCCGCCCATAATGATTAAATCCAATGTTATTGGCCTCCCAAGTTGGGCTGGAGATGGGCCCCCACTGCCTTTGTCCAGCTGTGTCCAAAATCTTGTTGGGTTGGGAATGGGATTGGTGCGGGGGGAGGAAGGGACAAAGGGAAGAGAGCAGGGGGAACAGTGTGTGCTGCTATTGCTTGCTGTGATCAGCTGAGTTCATAGAACATCCCAGCCATTCTGGCTTATGTGCAGAGAGCAGACATCATGATTTAGTGGAAAGGTGATTGGATTTGGAATTAGAGGACTTAGCTTCAAAGCCCACATCTTCGAACACTACTTGTGTGACCTCAGACGTTACTTTTTCCCTCCTTACCTGTAAAATGAGGACTTTGGACTGAATGATCTCTAAGGCCCCTTGTACTTCTAAATCTACAATCTTATGACCTTAGCACTTCTAGGTCTCTTCAAAGATATAAAATGACCTTACTCGTTATTCTACTATGCATCAGAGCCAAGATGGATAACCAGACACCTCTTTTTTTCTTTTTAAAAAAACAGTATTTTATTTTTTCTGATTACATGTAAAGACAATTTTAAATGTTCACTTTTTAAAAAGTTTTGAGTTTCAAATTTTTCTGTCTCCCCCCTCCCTAAGATGGCAAACAATTTGATATAGGTTATATGTGTGTGATCATGTAAAATACATTTCCATATTAGTCACATAAAAGAAAAACAGGCCAAAAGAAAAAAAATGAAAATAGTGTGCTTTGATCTACATTCAGATTCTGTCAATTTTTTCTTTTAGCAGACTATTCTTGAGAAAGAACATGGTCACTCATTCCCTAGAATAGGGAATGCCTATAACTCCGGTTTAGAGAAGATCCCTAAAGCCTATGACGTACCTTGGTGGATAAAAACAGTTAGTGTTTATTTGGAAGCTAGGTGGCACAGTGGGCTTGGGGCCTGGAGTCAGGAAGACCGAGTTTAAATCTAGCCTCAGACACTTCGTAGCTGAGTGACCCTGGGCAAGTCACTTAACCCCATTTGCTTCAATTTCCTCATCTGTAAAATGAAATGGCAAACTGCTCCAGTGTCTTTGCCAAGAAAACAAGTCACAAAGTGACAGCATAAATCAGCATAACAACAAAGAGAGCCTGGACAGGTAATTTAACCTTTGCTTGCCTCAGTTTCTTCAACTGTAAAATGGGAATGATATCAACAACACCTACCTCACAAGTCGTCAGAAAAGATCAAACAGCAGCAGCAGCAAAGCATTTACGGAGGGTCTGTAAAGTGCTTTGTTATCTCATATGTTAATCACACCAACCCAGGAAGGTGGGTACTAATTTAAGATCTCCATTTTATAGATGATGAAACTGAGGCTGAGAGAAGTTAAATGACTTGCTCAGGGCCACACAGTTAGTAGGTGTCCTTACTCCAGTTCTATGCACCTTGGTACCTAGCCACTTCTTTGTGCCTACATTATATGTTCCACAGAGCCACGAGTATCTAATCTCCATGTGCATGGGCATTTCTCCATAGAACCCCAGGGTGTAAAGGAATTTCTGGAGATTAACTGGTTCATTCCTTTACCCATAAAACCATTTCTCAAAAGTGGTTGATATATTCTATACATCTGCTGGGCTTTTATATTCATGTGGTTGTATAGGCGTGTCCTCCCTAAGAGTATGTGAATTGTGCATGTGGGAATGTGAGCTCAGATGAAGAAACTAGACATTTGCTTTTGGGGTAGAAATCATTGCTCATCAGCGTCTCTCACTAAGTTCCCAGGGCAGGGAAAAACTGGGTTAGGTGTCAGTGGATGATGATTTTGGGGCTGTGACCTTTTTATTGCCTCACACTAATGATGTAGCTCAACCCCCCCATCAAAGGCAGGGTTGGTTGTGTTTGGGAGAGCTGAGCTTGAAGAGACTAGAGCCAGGTGAGGCAAAATTCCTTCCCAAGGAACTTACCTGGAAGCTAACTCCATCTCTAACCCTGGAAATTCTTGCTGTCATTCCTGTTGCCACTGAGGGGTCATGGGGCAGGCTCCCTGGCTGAGGGAGGCACCTCTGGCCCATCATGGGCAAGGTTGGTTTGCTGTTGCTGTCCACTGGCTAGCAGAGTCTCTAGCTGGTCATTTTCGTGAATGGAAAGCCCTTGAATGGGGCTTTATCTTGTCTCCCCTGGAGGGCTGGGACATGTCAGAGGCCTGAGAACAGCTGGAGACTGGAGGGAAGTGTAGGACGGTAGCTGGGCTAGAGGAAGAGAGACAAGCACCATCTGGTCAGCATTAGCAAGACAGTGGGATTGGCTGCCAGCACCCGGAGAGAATTAGGCAAGAAATGCCCCCCTGGGGGCTCCAGGGAGTGGGGGGAAGGAGGGGGAAGAATTTGTTTGCTTCGAGGTGCTGTGAAGATTGAAATGAAATCTCTCTCTCCCTGCTGACTTGGGCTCCACACCAATACCTCTCTGCCGCCAGCCTGGCTAGGCTATGCTCAGCCTTGGGTCCCAACCCAGGCCCCTACAGTGGTTCCAACTGGGCAGAGGCCTCGTCTGACAAGAAGTACCTTCTCTGGAGCAGCCCTATGCAATCTGATAGAAGCAGACTTTGTTTCCCACTCCTAAATTCTGTATATCCTCCTTTCTTTGTCACTCTCTACTCTGCTTCTCTGTCTTCACAAAAACATGGCTTTTCATTCACTGTTCCTTTCCCTTGAATTTTGCCTCAGAGTTAGGTAACTAAGCTCTCACTTAATATTCATCCTTCTTTCCCCCAAAGTGGTTAGAGCAACAGGGAAATAAAGAAAGAACTAGGGGGCAGGGAGGGCCTTGGGAAAGGGGTGGGGGTCCTTCTACAAAAGAGCATTCCTATCTGGTCCTTTAACTCCTTCCCAGAATGAGGAGGCCTCTCCCCACTCTTTCTGGCCCCAGAAACCCCAGGATTCCTGCATTTCTGTAGCTGCCAGTAAACTACTCTGGTGGGCACTGACCCTGCTTTAAATCATCGGTGAAATTTGAGCTGGAAGAGATCCGTGAAGGTCTCATGGCATCCTGTCACCTGAAGGTGCGAGGGATCTTTTCTTTCAACATCTCCCTGCTTATTGGACTTGGACTCATGGCCTTTTCTATTTTATATCCTCCAGGGTCAAGGTTTTCACAGCACCATCTGTAATTCAAGGCCACCCAGAGAGAAATACTGAGCTGAGCCTGGGAATGGGAAGCAGAGGCAAAGGGGGCATGGTCAGGGCATCCCAGAAAATGATGGGCTAGAGAGATATTTCCCCACATGGAGATCCTCAGAAAAAACTGGATTATCCTTAAAAAAACTGACCCTTCGTTCATCAGAAGGAATGTTGAATTTGGAATCCTGGGATTCAAGATCTAATTTGAGCTCTGACCCATGTGACCTTGGGTAAATCATTTAACTTCTTTGAGTCTTGGTTTCCACATTGGTAACATGAAAACCACTAGAGAGTCTCTAAATCTATCTAAATCTAAATCTTCTAAATTTATCATCCTACAAAGTCTATCTTATAGCTTCAAATCTCAAGTCAGAATAGTCTGTCCCTTCCCCCCTTTTCCCCCAACCCATGCACCCTTTAAGCCAAAGACAGATCCATTTTTCTCTCTCCACTCTACAGAATCTATGTGGTAGGCACCAGTTCTACCTGAACACATTTGTCAGTATAGCTCTTCCTGAGTAGAAATTGCATTTTACATGTTCCTTATAGTGCCTGGTACAGCACTACATGTTACATAATTCATCATGAATAATGGTGATTAATGACTCACCTCCCATTCAGCCTCCTGCTAGCTGGCTCCCCAGAAGCAGCCAGTTCAGACCTCCCATCCACTAGTAGGACCTAGCCTGGAATGAGAAAGAAAACAAAGACCAATGCCAAGGATTTCTCTCCTGTGCCCTCCTGGTATCTGCCTAGTGATTTTTCCAAGGAATTGATCTCTAGAAATGTATCAGAAAGCCATTTGGAGAACTTACACATTAAAATAAAATGCAACCAAGATTGCCAAGTTCCTCTGTTCTTTTGAAGTAGAGGAAAGGATGGTAGAATACCTGAAGCCCAGAAGAGGAAGAAGAGGGGACACAGTGGCTAAGACATGTCTTTGGTTGATATCACTCACAATGTTGTATAGGCATTGCTTCACTCAGGTCTACCCTGGTGGACAGTATGGCATCCAGCTTTTCAGTTTGGGGACTTCTCTGCTTCATCCAAGCTCTGTTCCATCTCATGCCCAAGACAAGAATTCCATTGGCGTCTCTCCTTAGGGTTCGGCTAACTCTCTGGGCAATAGCCAGGGGCCCAGAGATGCAGCCTAGGGATGAGGCGAAGCTAAGTTGTTGTTGGTACCCAGTAAATATTTAGGGCTACTCTCCAGGACACTAGTAGGGAAGAGGCCAGTTTAGGTACATGAGGGTAAGGTACTACTGAGGAGCTACTTAATACTTAGTGCCAAGAGAAAGGAATCAGGAGGATAAAGTGGTTCTGGAGGAGTAGTGAGAATAATATTCACAAGACAGAGGAGACAGTTTATCAAACTATTCCTTTTCCTTTGGACGCAACCCCAAACTCCTTTCACAAGGCGCAGTGCCCTAGTCCTCTCACAGCTGCAGAAGACAGATAATGGTAAAGCCAAAAGTAAAAATCACAATGGAGAAAGGGCAGAAGTATTTGTGGAAAGGCACCCTTCAAAGCTTCTGTCTGGCACTCAACAGTCATGTTGATTCCTTTTAATAATCACATAGCTAAAGGATATTTCCAAAGTTTGTCGAGTCCAATCTCCTGCTGGATGTAGCTTTGTAGAGCTTAAAGTGCTACAAGTGGAAGTTATTATTATTCAAAGGATAGATGTCTTTTTATTATAACTTTGGCAGATTATTATAAATACATTTTTAAATTAACAAAAATCTATTTTCTCCCCACTCCCCTATTGAAAAAAAGAAAGAAAAATACCACCCTTGTAACAGTTATGTCAAGTCAAAACAAAACAGATTTCCACATTGGCCATATGCAAAACATATGTCTCAGTCTGCAACCTTAGTTCATCACCTCTCTGTCTGGAGGTGGTCAGTGCAGCTGGTCACTGCATTGGTGAGAATTCTTAAGTCTTTCAAAGTTGATTTCCTTTACAGTGTTTAAGTTATTATATGCGTTATTCTAGTTCTACTCACTTCATTCCATTTCAGTTCATATAAGTCTTCCCAAGTTTCCCTGGAATCATGCCCTTTATCATTTCATAAAGCACAATAGTATTCCATTACATTCATTATATATATATATATATAAAATTTGTTTCATCATTCATGAATTGATGGGTACCCCCTTAATTTTTAGGTTTTTTTGTCACCGTAAAAAGAACTACAATAAATATTTTTGTACCTATAGGTCCTTTTCCTCTTTCTTTGATCTTTTCGAGTTTTAGACTTAGTAGTAGTATCCCTGGTCAAGGGATAAGCACAGTTTAGTAACTTGTTGGGACACAATTCCAAATTACTTTCCAGAATTATTGGACCAATTCATAGCTACACAAACAGTGCATTAATGTACTTGTTTTCCCATAGTCCCTCCAACATTTGTCATTTTTCTTTTCTCTCAATTTTGCTAATCTGATGGATGAAAAATTGCTTTAATCTGCATTCCTTTAATTATTAGTGATTTGAAGTATTTTTTCTTATGACTTTTAGTAGGTTGGAGTTCTTCCTCTGAAAACTGCCCATTTATATCCTTTCATCATGTGTCATGGGGAATGGCTCTTATTCTTATAAAATTGAATCCATTCCCTATAAATTGTAGAAATGAGAACTTATCATAGAAATTTGCTGCAAAGATTTTTTTTCTCCCAGCTACCTACTTCCTTTTAAATTTTAGCTAAATTGGTTTTGTCTGTACAGCAGTTTAAAGTTTTGCATATCATCAAAATTGTCCATTTTATGTTCTGTAATCCTCTCCATCTTTGGGTCGTGAGTTTTTTTCTTCCTCTCTCTATAGATCTGAAAGGTAGTTTCTTCCTTGCTCCTCTAATTTGTTTATGGTGTCACCTTTTATGTCTGTCACATACCAACTGATATAAGATATAAGATGTTAATCTACATCTAGTTTCTGTGAGACTATTTTCCAATTTTCCCAGAAGTGTTTGTGGAATAATGAGCTCTTACTCCAATAGCTGGAATCTTTGGGTTCATCAGACACTAGGCTACTGTACTTAGTTGCTTCCGTGTGTGGAGAACCTAATATGTTCCTGATCAAATTCTATTTTTTACAGTATCAAAGCATTTTGACAATTATTGCATTGTAGTATAGTTTGAGATCTGGTACCCCAGAACTCTTTCCTACCTTTTTTCATTATTATGACAACAGATTCTATAGCTTACCCCCAGTAGCCTACTTTAATATGGGAATTCCTCCTTTAGTCTCCTAAATCTCTTTTGCCTCAATTTAAATCTTCCCTTACTTCATCCTAAGTGAACATAGATAAACTGCTAGCCACAGATGAACAAATTTTCAGATCTATAAGAGACCTAAGAAACCATGTAGCCCAGATTCCCTCTGTTCATAGAGTAGAGGAGGCTTAGAGATGTTCAGTGGTTTAATCAAGGTTGCTGCTGCTGCTGCTGTTCGGCATTTTCGAAGAGTACTATGGAATCAAGAAGGTGATGTCATGACTTGCAAGTCAATGGGATTTAAGTGAGGGAGAGCTATGCAAGGTCACCAGCCTCACTTTCTCCTCTGCAGCCGTCTGGATCTAGTGTCAAGATAGTGAATAGGACAGTAATCTAAGTCAATATTTGAGCTCTGAAGGACACTAAAACATCCAGTACCAATCCCAGGTACCAGGTCTTACTCTATTCTTCCAAAGTTCTCATCATGGAAATCCAGGGGGAGGAACAACCCATCATTTCTCTATCTCTGTCTCTGTCTCTGTGTCTCTGTCTCTCTCCTTCTCTCTCTCTCTTTCACAAACACACACACACACACACACACACACACACACACACACACACACACACACACACACACACACACACCCCTTTGAACCTTCAGCTCCCTGTGGGACTTGGAATGAAAACCACAGAATTAACAGGTTTCATTCCATTCTCCAGGAGCCATGGAGAAACAGAAGAGAGCAAACTGGATTCTAAATCAGTGGACCAGGGTTTGAATCTCAGCTCTTCTGCTTGCTACATGTATCACCTCAGGCAAGGTCACCTCACCACTCTGGACCTCAGGTTCTTCCTTTGTAAAATAAAGGGTTTGTACTCACTGGCCTCTAAGGTTACTTCCAGCTTTAAATCTATGACCCTATGAACCTATAACTAGCTTTCCACACAACTCACCTCCTGGTTCACAGCCTACACATGAGACTATGGTGGGGGATTATAGCAGGGTCTGAGGTCTTGAGGTAGGGGAGAAGTTACCATGTACGTAGGGGCATGTGATACCCACTAGCAGCTCAGGGCTGGTTAATACAAGGAGGCATAGCCTTGGAGTCAAGAAGACCTTAGTTCAAATCCTGCTATGGATATTTATCAACTGTGACCCTAGGCAAGTCACTTATATTCCCTAGGCCTCAATTTTTTCATCTGTAAAATGAAAGGATTCAGTGTTCTCCAAGATTCCTGCCATCTCTGAATCTATGACCCTATGATTCCGTTACCAGTTTCAACCTGAAAAGTCATAGGAATTTGATATTTATTACTGCAAGATATCAGAATCCTTCAGTCAATGCTTCTAATGGGAAAGGAGGAAAGAGGACTTTCTGTTCTTATCCATTCCCACCTTCCAAGAAACTCTCTTGGGCTATATAACCAAATGTTTACAAACATATACATACATACACATGAATGGCAATCTAGTAACTCATCATCTGGTGCAACATGGAGCAGGAATGCTCCATGGTCATTAGCATGGAGCTGGAAGAGAAAGGGGAGGGAAGGAAGAAATTTTGGATGTCAGAGGAAGATGACAGCTGTTCTGGAGAGTGTGTGGCTAGTTCCCTGGGGCCCTCCAGAGTGCTTACAGCTGGGAGATACCCGAGAAGCAGCCTGAGTTGTTTGCTGAAGAGAGTGCTGAACTTGGAGTCAAGAGGATCAGGGGTTCAGGTGAATGACAACCTCTGTGGGCCTCCATTTCCTCATCCATAAAACAAGGAGGTTAAACTAGATGTTATCTGAAGTCCCTCCCAGCTCTCCATCCATATTTCTATGGGGCTGATGGAAGGGCAGCATGTCACACCAGGGAGGAATGAGCTGGGGAATGGAGAGACAGGTTAATCCTGTGGAGCTCTCCCACCTAGTCCCAGAAACTTCCCAGAGACCACTTCAATGGATCAGGCTGCTACTGCCACCAGGAAAGGGGTCTTCTTCTTAATGATTGTTGTTATTCAGTCATGTCTGATCCTTCATGACCCTCCACTATCTCCCAAAGTCTGTTCATTGCTTCCATGACACTATCTATCCATCTTACCCTCTGCTGTCCTCTTCTATTTTTGCCTTCAACCTTTTCCAACATCAGGGTCTTTTCCAATTGCACCTTTTTTAGTGGAAATATAAAATTCAAAGAATGGAGTGGGAGCCAGTGTCTTGCCATGACAGGAAGATTCAGAGCAGATCTATGGCAGACACTATGTGGCAGACACAATTAAGGGATGTCCGGTTCACTTAATGCACTTCTTGGAAGGACCCTGAAAGGTTTTAAAAGAAGAGGTGGTAAAGAGGGTACTGCAGGCAGGGGGAATTATATAAGCAAAGATATCAAAATGGAAGAGAATGAGAAATCATTGAGGGGCAAAAAATAACCCTTGGTTGGAGAAGAGGCTTCTGTGAGTAAATCAGTGAATAAAAATTTTACTAAGTTCAAAGAAATCACTGTGCCACATGCTGAAGATACAAACGGAAAAGTAAGACGGTTCCTGCTCTCAAGGAGCTCACATTTTAATGGAGGAGACAACACATATGTAAGGTTTTAGCTATGTCAGATGGAAACCCCCATTGACCTTACAGTGAGTGCAGCAGCAAAGCAAATGTATACCAATGCCTCTTCTTTTTAAAAAATTTATTTTATTTTTAATTTATGGAATAAAACAAACATTTCCATAACATAGTATAATAAAAAAGATGATTGCACATTAAATTGCAAATCGATTATGTACAACTTGCTATTCCTTTTAAATATATAATAAATTTGTCTTGTAAATTGCTTTTTTTTCCTTCTCTCTCCTCCATTCCTGCCTTAGAGATGGCTACCATTAATAAGGTAATAGAGATAGGGTAGAAAGAGAGGTTGAGAAGGAAAATAGTGAGAAAAATAAGATGAAGCGAAATTCACATATTGTATAACTTATAGTATAACTAATACTATTAGTATATACTAATAGCATAACTTTGAATGTGAATAGGATGAACTGTTCCATAAAATGGAAATGCATAGCATAATGGATTAAAAATCAGAATCCAACAATATGTTCACAAGAAACATATGTAAGAATGAGAGATACACATAGAGTTAAAATGCCTCTTCTTTAATGCCATTTCCACTGATAAAATTATATTATTTTCTGACATTGAACTAGTTGACAGTGTCAAGGACTCTTGTGACAAGGACTTTATCTTCTGGGTCTTCAGTAGTTGTACTTGAAGGCCAGGCTTCATTTCCATAAGAGTTGTTTCCCAGGATGATGACTGAGCACGCTGGAATGGAAACATTGCTATATCCAAAGCTCTTGGGCATAGGATCCTGAATTCTGTCTATCAGAGTCTGAGAGAAGATGGTGGTCAAGGTGGTGGTAGTAGTTTGACTTGCTTGGCACACACTGACTCCTCTGTCTCCCTCAGGGTGCTTTGCTGCTTCAATTAAGCTGATTCACCTGTTCTTTGGATGGCACTGGGTTGACAGTTGGTGAAAGCCATGAGAGCTAGGCTAGAAGCAGTACCAGTGTCTGAGGGGTGCTTCCATTCCTGGTTCCTGTACTTTTCTGCCAGTTGATAGCAGTTGGTCAGTAGTTATTGCTGGTGGAGATGAGGGAGGTGGATCTATTCTTTGTAATAACTTCCCCTGTCAATGATGACTGTGAGGACTGGGATGGAAGTAGATCTGTTGGCTTGGGAGTTACTGCTATTCCCAAAGTTCTTGGGTCTGAGGGGATATGGCAATCAAGATGGTGGTGCTGGTTTGTCTTTCCTGGCACATGCTGCCTCCTCTCTCTCTCCCTCAGGGTACGTTGCTGCTTCAGCAAGACTAGCTTGACTGCTCTTCTGTGGGATATTCATTGGAGATACATTTGAGGGCACTTTGCGTGCCAAGCTAAAGCATTGGCAATGAGGAGGCAATGAGGAGGTTTTCTAGCAAGGGAATGATATGATCAAATGAAATAATATTATGTAGAGTGCTCTATAAACCTTAAATCTCTATATAAATGTCAGCTTTTACGAAAATAGTAAGAGCTAAGCGTTCCAAAGTTTAACCTGCCGGAGGAGGGGCTTAGGGATCTTGAGGGAGAGAAGGAAAGCAAGGATAACAATTCAGAGGTTCTTGCATTAGCAAAGGTGAGAGTGGTAAGGAAAGATTGAATTGGAGTGGTGGCAAAACTTCCACTTTGCTACCTCTGTTACCTTGAGCAAATTACATCAACTCTCGATGCCTGAGTTTCCTTATCTGTAAAATGAGAGGGCTAGAAGACATCTGTGACTCCTTCCTTTCCAACACTGAACTTGTGATTTTACAATCTGGAAGGAACCTTAGAAATCATTCTGTTTAATCTCTTCCTTTTACAGATGAGGAAACTCTTAAATTGTTTGTCTGTGTTATAATTTATCATTGTTGTTCAGTTATGCCTAACTCTTTGTGATCCCATTTGGAGTTTTCTTGGCAAAAATACTTGCCATTTCCTTCTCCAGCTCATTTTTACAGATGAGGAAACTGAAGCTAACAGGGTTAAGTGACTTGTCCAGGGTCACACAGCTAGTAAGTGTCTGAGGTCAGTTTTGAACTCAGGAAGATGAGTCTTCCTGACTCCAGGCCCAGAACTCTATCCACTCAGCTGCTCCCACCTTATAATTATTGTTATTTTCCCATGAGAGGTTTCCTTTCTATATACATCTTTCTATCCCCCAAAACAGTGCCTGGCATATAGTAGTACTAAAAAATGTTTGAATCCTGAATGGAAAAAAAAAGAACATTTGATGATCTGAAAGACTTTTAAGTATTTGTAACAAAAAGACCAGAACTCAATGGAAAATTCAGTATAAAAGATCCAGAAGAAATATAAGGAAAATATTAAAGACTAATTATAAGGCACTCTTTAAGGCCAAACTGTTTACTTATTATATGTATGAAAATTCTTAAAACTGTCATCATTACCAAGGTAGTTTGAAAGAAAGGTTGGGGCAGAGTTGTATATGATGGGATGATTCTAAACAACAAAATTGGATAGGAAAAGGAAAAAGGGAGCAATTATAGTATAAAAATGAGGCAAATATAAAAATAAAAATTATAAAAAAGATTTTTTGTTAATTGAAAGAGAAAGATTTGTTGAATATTTGGAAGAAGGGAGAAATAGAACTGCCAGGGAACCCAGAAAGTGCTTGCTTTGCCTAAGAGCTTCAGGTAGCCAGGCAGGAGGAGGCTTTTCTGCAAGCAAAGGTGCCCTGCTCTGTCCTGGCTAGATTCTAGCCCTCCTGATGTGCTAAGGATTGAATTTCCAGCCAGAATCAAATGACTTCAGCCAAGCAGGTGGGACAGATCTCAATGGTGACAAGCCCTGAGACATGATCTCTAAGACTCATGACTACTGCATTTCCTGCCTCTATCCTGGGAAAATACCAAAAAGGCTCAAGTGACTCTAGTGCTTGAAGATTTTCTGGGGTAGCTAAGCTGCAGTCCTGGGATATCCATGGTGATCTACTGAGTAAAAACCAAGTCTGGAACAAATGTATGTGAAGATAATGGAATTCTCTAGTTTGATGACAGAAATGATGAAGGTCATAGTTTCAGGGACTCTTGGGAAGACTTGTATGAATTGATGCGTAGTGAAGTGAGCAGAACCAGGAGAACAATTTATACAATAACAACAACATTGTAAAGACTAACAATTTTGAAAGAATTAAGAACTTTGACCAATGCAGAGGACTCATGATGAAATCACCTCCAGACGGAGAGGTGACAGACCCAGGGTGCAGATTGAGGCATCTGGTTTTTGGATGTGGTCAATGTGGGAATTAGTTTTGCTTGACTCTGCATATGCGTTGCAAGGGTACAAGGGTTTTTTTAAAAGTGGGGAGTAGATGGGAGGGAGAGAAAACAGATTTTTTGTTAATTGAAAAAGTTTAATTAAAAAAATCCTAGTGAACAGAGGGGAAGAGTGTAAGCTGCAACCAGAGATGCCTTAAAAGGTAGTGGGTTTTCCTTGAATGGAGGTCTTCAAGAAAAGGCTAGATTGACTGCTTTTCCAGTGTACTGTAGAGGGGAATTCTTGTCAGGTAGAAGTTGTATTTATTGGGAAAGTACGGAGTTTAAAACCTTGCCTCTGATGCTTGTTACTTAGGTGACATTAAGCAAGTCACTCTCTGGTCTCCAGTTTTCTTGTCTGTAAAATGAGAGGGTTGAACTACATGACTTTTAAGGTCTCTTGTGGATTATGGGAATATGGATTTAAGGCCAGAAGGGACTTCAGAAGTCATCGGTCCAAACTTCTCATTTTTCATTTTACATTTTCCTACTGCAGAGGAGGAAATTCAGGCATGGAGAGGTTAAATTATTTATTCATGATCACACAGGTAGCAAGTGGCCAAAACACGATTTTTTTTTAATGTTGTGATTAATTACTTTATGTAACTAGCAAATTCTCAACTAATTAGGCAGAAATTATAAATGTAACTGTAAATACCAGGAAGACTTTGGGCATAACATCTGCTTTCTTTCCTGGTGGGGGAACATGATGAGTGGGAGGGTTGGGGGTGGAGTGCAAATATCTAGGTCTGAATCAGTCTTCTTGTTCAGTAACAGACCTGCCTCTTACCTGGGCCCTAGGCATATGACTATGGTATAAGAAGACTACTCCTGGTCCCCCCCTCCCCACTTCATGGTGGTTCATCTCTAGTAGCGGTTTATCTTCTGGGTCTCAACCCTGTCTCTAGCAATCTCTCCAGTCATTGTTACCAGAATCACCCACTGGAGCCCCTCTGACTCTTAATCAAATAGTTGACTCATCCTGAGAGATTCTTCCTGTAGGGGGAGGAAATGTCACTGTCCTTTGACGCAGCAGAGCCAGTATTTTGAACTCAACACTTTGCCCACTAGACCATGATGCATACCAGGAAGTGTTGCAGCTAGGCTTTGAATCCAGCTTTTCTGATTCCAAACCCAACACTTTTTCCTCTCTACCTCACTGCCTTTCTAATGCAAATCCAGATCAAGCTGTGTAGTTCCTGTCCCAAAGCCCATGGATATGAGACTCTCTCTTTATTAGTGGAGATGGAGATCCTGCCCTGAGTGAGGGGTGGGGAGCAGTTGGCAAAAGGACCGAAAGCTCCAGCCTTTGCTCGTCCCTTTTGGAACTCTCCAAGTGAGTGGGGACTTCAGAACCCTTCAGGGCCAATCCCCTTTGGGACTTGAAAAATTTCAAATATTTTTCCTTGATCATTGAGTCACTCTGGATGCTCCTGGCTTCTCGTGTGGAGAGAGAAGATGGAAGAGGCCAATCTCACTTCAGGTTGCTTAAGGAAAAGGCTCTGGAAAAGCATGAGAGGAACTAGTAGTTTCCATCATGTCCCTATATACAGCTTGCTACTTAAGAGGCTCTGGAGAGTTTTCTCCTTGGGTGAGATCTAGGATGCTCTCTCAGTTAAGCTGAGTTATCTTACTCCCAGTGGAAGAACTTCACTCTGCTGTCTGGCATATATTCTTCCATGTATATCTTCTCTGGTTTTTGTTTTGCTACTGATTTGGATAATTAGCTTTCTTTGCTATTTTCTATGTGTGTTCATGTGGAAGTCTTGGGGTCATCCTTCTTCCTTAAAATGGCAAAGTAATCAGGAATTAGTTGTATTCTGATCATATCCCCTAGTATTACAATCTTTAAGGGAGTAGATAGATATATTTCTAATCTCAAACCTCTTCTCTCTGAGGAGAGCAGAGCATGGTTACTGGCCCCAGCTTCCTACTTCCCTCCCAGCAGGAATGAACATCTCCCTTGGAGAAGGGTAGGGGGAGAAGAGGCTAGAGATACCTATTCTGCCTCCCTCTTAGCCATACAACAGCAGCCCTCACCATAGGTGGGCCCCTCTCTATTCTTGGGGTTCACCCTCTCTTTTTTAATACCTCTGAGTATATGACTCTGAGCCTCTGAACTCCCTTCCAACTCAGAAATTCTGTGACTAGTTGACACCAGCCCTCATTGGTGAGAATCTCTTATTAGGGTTTCTTAAGGCAGAAGTAAGGAAGTGCCACATTTTTGGAAGATCATTAATAAATTGAATCATATTCTGAGAAGGGTAACTAGGGCTGTAAAAATAAAAAGTCAGAATTGGGATGATATTGTCAGCTTCAAAAGCCAGGGTCATTTTCTTTTCTACCTCCCTTCTTTCTTGATGCCGGGAACACTTTGGAGAGGATTTTGGAATCACTTCAGCCTCCAACTCTAGGCTGTTGTCCATTTACCGCAGGAAGTGCTCATCCCAGCAGTATAGGGACCTGCCCCTAAATCCACCTGGAGAGGGGCCAACTTGGCAGAAGCCCAAATCACACAAAGCCCAAGGGATGTTGTCGGGAAAAGAGAAGGATGAGGAGGAAGTGAACAAGCTCAAAGACTGAACTGGTTTGTTGGGGAGAGGGGAAGGAGGAAAAGGAAAAGAAGAGGAGCTATGCTTATAAGGTCCACCTTCGACCTTAAGGTCTTCCCTGATGTCAGGTACCCTTGGTGGCAGAGTAACAGTCCTAGTATGCCTCTTTACATACTGAGAGACCCAAGACTTCAGGATTGAGTAATGGATTTGAAGTCAGGAAGACCAGAGTTCAAATTCTGCCTAATATACTTAGCCGTATGACCCTGGGCAACTCACTTAAACTCTGAGCCTCAGTTTTTTCATCTGTGAACTAGAGATAATTACATTTCACAGGGTTATTGTCAGGATCAAATGATGAAATAATAATATATGTAAAGTGCTTTGCAAAAATTATCATGCTATATAAATGTTAGCTGTTGCTGCTGTTCCTACTTACTACTACTACTACACCCACTACTGAAATGACTACTACTACTACTATTAAAGTTTTCATGCTAACTACTTAATTCTGGGCCCGCTGGAGACCTCAGGTTCTATCTTCTAAATTCTGAAAGGAAGTCAACAAGAGACACTCGTCCTTTGAACTAAGGTCCTCTTTTCAGCAGCCAAGAGCTTGTAACAAGCTTCAGTCATTTAGGAAGCAGCCTGTGTGTGGTCAAGCTGTGTTCAAAAAAACCTGAAAACCCAGGACCTGATGTATCCCTTCCCATCCCCCTGCTAGGTGCCAACCCTACTGGGGTACCCATGTCCCTGTCTATTCTCAGTACTCCATCCTCTTATCTATCTTCTACTTCATTCTTGTTGGGCCTTTCTGATATCTTTTGGTGCCTGGAATCTCCAAGAATACAGAGAGGACTGTAGGGTAAGAACCCGAGAGCCGGGCTGCCTGGCTTGCCTTGTCTTACCCTGCGAGATCTATCTTAATCTGAACTAGCCAAGTCTTAGACTTTGTGCTTGTCACCCAGGAATATGGGATGAAAAAAGAGAGGCAGAGAAATGGAGGGGGGAGGGAGAAAAGAGGAGGGGAGAGGAGAAGAGGGAAGGGGAAGGGAGGGGAGGGGAGGGGAGAAGAAATAGAGCAAACACCACAAACCAGGACTGGATTTATTATTGTGTTGATTGTATAGACTTAATAACGTGATCAAGAAGGTGTCAACAGGATGGATTAATCTTAACAGTGAATATTCATGCATCTGTTTCACAGGAGATCAGTTGTTAAGCATTTATTAACACATCCCTGGACTTTGGTGGACTATGAGCTCAAATTAATTTCATCTAGAATTTCATGAATAGAAACAAGACATCCAGAACAGGGAAGTGGATGGTGGTGGCAGTCCTCATCCCTTCTAATCTGATCAGACTCTAGCTATTGTATGGTGTCCATTTCTGGATGCCTCACTTTAGGCAGAACTGAGGCATGACCAGAGGAAGGTGACCAGGACAGTGAGAAGACAACAGTAAATCGTACCTTAAGAGGATGAGTTGAAAGATCTATGGATATTCAGCCTGGAAGAGAGAGGACAGGGGCCAACCACTAGAACAAAAGGGCTATTATATGGAAGGGGAATAAGAATCATTTTGTTTGGCCCCAAAGGCCAGGACATGGATACAAGTTGCAAAGAGAAATATTTCAGCTCAATGAATGCTAAGGAAGGTTCCCCCCCACTGGAGATTTTCAAGCAGAGACTGAATCAACAAACATTTATTAAACACCATCTGTGTGCCACGAACAACACTAGGCTCTGGGGATACAAAGATAAAACTCAACTATTCTCTGACCTCAGGGAGCTTATACTCCATGATGGGAGACAACCTGTACTCATATCACCCCCGTTACATGTTCAAAATAAATACAAGTAATTTCACTTTGTCAATAAATATTTATTAAGCATCTACTGTTTGCCAGTGCTAAGTGTTGGAGATATGAAAGGAAGGAAGGGAAGAAGCATGCCTTTTGTCCCCCTGTATTCTATCACAGGATTTCAAAGAAATGAAATGAAACTGAAAATGGTTAATTAACACTGACAGAAAATGGGAGCTTACTCAATCTTTATGTTTCACTTTCGAAAGTACATATTAACCAGAATTACAAATAATCAAAAGGCATGCCGTCTGTTACAGAAAGAACATTGTTTCAGGCACAGAATTATTGAAAACACTATCCACTAAGTGCTTGCTTCTTTAAAAGCAAGTCAGCTATTATTTTTAAAATATATATAAAAGGATAACTTTAACTTAAATGAGAAATTTAGCAAAAATTGCTCTCATAGCACATTTAGACAGTTTTCTCCCTTGAAAAATAAAAACGAAAAGAAAGCTAGTAACACATAAATGCCTTTTAATTAAAATTACATACTTGCAATCTTAGAGAAATAAAATCATGAAATTAGAGTTTCCAGAGATTTAAGAGCTCATCTTCACTGTAGGTAGTAATCAGATTCTGATGAGGATGGTGAGCGATGCCAATTACATCTTTTTCATGAACTGCTTTACAAGGGAGGCACTCTTCTGACCCCCCATTTTCTAGTTGAGGAAATTGAGGCAGAGCAAGGTTAAGTGACTTGCCCAAAGTCACACAGCTACTACATATATGAGGTCAAATTTGAACTCAGGCCTTCCCAGGTGCAGGCCCATCATTCTATTCATGACACCACCTGACTGCCTCAAGGTAAAAAAAAGACAGAAATAGCTTCTGCCTTCAAGGAACTCATAGTCTAGTGAGGGAGACTTGTAAACGATTAGGGACAAACAAGCCATATACAGAATAATTTGGAGACAGTAAAAAGAGGGAAGGCTCTGTATGCCAGAGAAATCGGGAAAGGTCTCTTGTGAACTCGTTAAAATGTGAGCCACTTACCAGCAGGGGTTGTCTTTCGCCTTTCTTTGCATGCCTAGTGCTTAATACAGTGTCTGGCACTGTGTTAATAAATGATTAGTAAACTTAATAAATAAGTGCTTAATAAACGGTTGTTGACTAACTGACTTTTGTAAGAGGTAATATTTGACCTGAGCCTTGAAGGAGACTGGGAATTCCGTTTATCAGGGAAAGAGTAGAGAAAATGGCTTTTGGTTTGTATATAGACTGGACTTGACCTCTGAGGTTCCTTCCAACACCAAGGGTCCATGTATCTCTGCTGCTTTGGGGCTATATCATCCATGTACCCCCAGGGTCCCCTCAGCCTTGGCAGGGAGTGTTTTCTCCCTCTCCTCGACCACAAGATCCCAGCTCCTGGCAAAGAGCAGAGGGAGGGGAACAGGTGGCAGAGCTTGTTGCAACTGCAGGTGCAGGCTGCCGCAAGGGATATCCGGGGGTCCAGACACATTTCCCCCTCACACATCCTGTTCCCCCTGCCCAGTATCCTTGGAGTGGGCTGGTGAATTGACCCTCAGCTCGAGGGAGCCGGCCCACAGCTGCCGAGCAAGGTAAACAGCGGCAAGCATTCCAGCCGCGTGCAGGTGCCGAGTGAGTAAACAGATCGGTGCTTCCTGCCTGCTACCCCTAGCGACAGTGGCCTCTCATGTTCACAATGCTCTCAGAGCCATGGGGCACAGTCACTTCCCTGAATTGTCAGCCTCTGAACACCTGGCCTCTTTGGGAAGCGCTCATGTCCCAGGAGGGCCACCCCCCACCTCCAGCTCAGCCAGTTGGAATGCCACGGTGCCAGGTGACCAAATTTGCTTTACCAGGCAGGAAGGACACTGTCTTCATGGGGCACCTGCTGCAAGCACCAGACAAAACATTTACCTTGTACCAAGGGAGCTCAGAAAAGGTTTGGGCTTTGGTCCAAATAGCCTAACGTACCATTCAATCAACCAACAAGGACTTATTCATTAGTCACCTACTATGTGCCTAGTAAGTATGTATATACATACATACAATACCTAACAGGTACTGTTAGGCTATATGGATTAAACAGTTGATGGATAATAGTGAAATTAACTCTTCCGTCAAAGAGCATATATTCTATTGGTGAAACAACTTGTGCGTATATAAGAGTATATGAGAAATAAAAAAAAAAATCCCACAAGAATGATGTACCTTCAAGTTCATCTAGTCTAACCTCCACCATTTATAGATGGGGAAGTTGTTGCAGAAGTGAAGAGACTTAGTCAAGGTCACATGAATAGTAGATGTCAGAGAAGAGATTTGCATGCAAGTCTTTTGACTTAAAATCCAGTGTTCTTTTCATTGTTCAGTGCTGTCTCTCAAACCTGTAGTGCCAGTCACTGAGCAACTATTATTGCATATTCACTGTGAGTAGGGAACCATTCCAGAAAGTCTTGTCTGTCCCAGTGAATGCCCTGCTTTCTCTCCTGAGTGAGGACTATTCTGCCCACACTGCTGTATCTTCTGTCTGGGTAGGACAACTGCCTAACAGTCCATGGGTCAACTCCCTGGATGCCTTTAAGCAAGTCATCTCTGATCTTGATGCCTCAGTTTCTTCACCCTTTTTATAAGGGTGATGTGAGAATTCTGAAGATTCTGTGTTTGAGAAAGCTCTTTGAAGAGTATAAAGCTCCCTACAAATATAAACCAATAGAATATAATCTCCTTGAGGGTAGGAACTATTTCCATTTTTATCTCTGTATCTCGGCTTGCCCATTGTAATGATAGATAGGTAGATAGATAGATAGATACACATATATACATATATTCATAGACAAATAGATACATACATACCCAGGCAGATACATAGATACACAGACACAGACACATATAGACAGAATACATATATAGATAAATATATAGATAGATACATATATACATATATAGACAGATACATACATACATTCATAAACAGATACATTCATACATAGACAAATATATAGATAGACACATATATACACAGATACATAGATACATACATCTATAAACAGATTCATACATTCATAAACAGATACATACATTCATATATAGACAAATATATAAATACATATATAGACAGATACATTGATGGATACATACATTCATAGACAGATATGAATGTTCATACACAGATACATAGACAGATACATGATACATATACAGACAGACATATAGATACATACATGCAACATTTCATAGATATATAGACAGATAGATACATATATGCATTCATGGACAGATACATAGATACATACATAGATACATAGATGTAAACAGATAGATGCATACATAGGTACATACATAGATACATAGATGTAAACAGATACATGTATACAGACATATATAAGCACAAACATGGATACAAAGATGCGAATAGAGAGACAGATAGATACATAGACACATAGATAGGTAGACAAGCAGTCAGAGAGCCAGGCAGAAAGAATGATAAAGCATTTCTCACTGTGCTAAGTCCTGAAGATACAAGCAAGCAATAGCTTCTTTTCCCTCAAGGAACTTTATATTCTAATAGGAGAAGATGATTTACAAAGGGGGCACTTGAAATGGAAGAGGGAAGGATAGGAAATGACATGGAAACCTGGGACCAGACAAGATAAATTTCAGTGGGAGAGAGACCAGTATGTCAGCCCCAGAGTGGGCAGTATGATGGGAAGGGGGTTGGAAAATAAATGTTTATTGGACTGAATTGAATTATGAATGCAAAGAAATCTGAACTTTTCAGATTTTTCCAAAGGAACGAAGGAATTAAAGAGTGTGCCAATCCCAGAAATTCTTTGTAATAATCTGGCCCACCCACATGATAGTAGGCAGAATATGTCTGTGGGACAGCTGGTGGCACAATGGATCAGGAAGAGCAGAGTTCAACTCTATGCTCAGACATTTACTATCTGGGTGACCCTGGGTAAGTTATTTTAACTCTGCCTCAGTTTACTCATTTGAAAAATGGAGTCAACAAGAGGATCAAATAAAATAATATTTGTGGAAGTACTTAGCACAGTGCCTGCCACATAATAGATACGACATAAATGCATATTCCTTTCTCCTTCCACCTACTAATAACTGTCTTTGTGGTATGCTCCTCCACTCTGTCAGCAGACCTGAAATTCTACATTTACATATTAATTCCTTTGGATCCAGAGGATTTCTAGTACTTATTCAAATACAAATATTCCTGGGAGGTATCAAACACCTTATTATTTCTCTCATTTCTCAATTTCCTTAGTCCCTTGGTCCTACTTTTCTTACCCAAACTTAATCACAATTCTCCTTTGCTTGGAAAATGGCTATTTGTGTAGTTTTCTTATTCTCTTCTAGCACAGTGAATTCTTTGAGGGCAGGACCCATGTTTAATATATAATATGAGCATGTTTCCATGAAGATCAAAGATAGAATTGGTTTGGCATGACAAAATATTTTAGTGAAAATTTGCAAAAAATTTCTTTGTCAGATCATAGATCCTGGTTAATACAACATGACCAATTTTTACAGACTTTTATATCTGTACGGTGCCTTTTATTGAATGCAGGCATTCAATAAATTGGTGGAATGAATGCATTAATCCAACATTAGCTAACATCTTGGGGGGGTGCAGTTACAGGGATTATTTTGCAGTGAATATAGGTTAGAAGCATGAAAGGCATATGGGAATGAGCTGTATGGTAGGTAGGACGAATAATGAGTCAGCTCTCAGGACAATGAAGCGCAGAAAGATGTCAAAAATTCAGGTGGGGAGACACTGAAATAAACCTTCCTTCAATCCTCTGCTGGTGTGATTTGGGATTTCCTGTACCCATCAAGGCTTGAGCACATTTTCTTCTCTGAAGGAAAGTTCTGGCATCATAGGACCTTCAGAGAGGAATCTCTGATGTTATCTAATATTGTCAAAAGACTGGGTTTGGAAAGATGTCCACTTCAGGATGGTGGAAAGTGCCACCATCTATTTGTTTTCTAAAGGCTCTCGGTTCATTTCTGCCCCACCATTCTCGCTCCCAAGGGAATCAGTTACTAAATGAAATCAACCATTGCTTCACTGAAATTCCTTCCTGGGCTGCCCAGGAGTCATTTAGGTTTTACTGGAGAGAAGGGAAAAGATGGGACAGACTGTTCCTAGAGAACTGGGAGCTGATATCTGAATTCTAACTATTGGCCCCCTGTCTAACACATCAGTAGGAGAAGAGGTGAAGGGAGCCCTAATTCTCCAACAAAGCATATGTCATTTAGATTTAGCAACATCTATCAAGGAGGTACTTTCCTTCTGCAGGGCACAGAAGTGGATATATAATTTCATTTTCTTCTGTATCTGCCCTAAGAGGAAAGGAGTTGACTCATTGCTGTCAGAGATGGGCCAGAAAGGCACAGAGCTGAAAGCAACTTGTCCAAGCATCTATATCCATCAGACCAATGGTTCTTAAATGTGGTCCCCATTCTTTATTTACCTAGATTTTTAGTTATACTTGTGAACAAAATGGAGGCATGGGGTAGGTGTTAGTACAATAAATGGTCTCAGAGCTGATTGAATGGCCAGAACAAGGGGTGGGGAACCAAAGAGTAATCATGAAATGGTTCAATGCTAATTTGGAAAAAGGTCTCTAGCAGAAAGTGTACCAGAGATCTGTGCTTACTCTTTGACCATATTACATGGAATCATTTTAATATATGTTACACTTATCGCATTTGTAGTCAACACCAAATTGGAAAAATGAGCTAACACATTAGATGACACTATCATAGTCCAAAAATATGTTGACAGGTTAGGATGTTTGGCCAATTGTGATAAGAATATATGTAACAAACAGCTTTTAAATAAAGAATTATAAATTAAAGAATACTCCAAATCACTAATAACAAGAAAATGCAAATTCAAAAAATAGTCTCAGGGTTTCACTTTGCACTCCTGCAAAGTGGTAAAGATGATGAAAGATGGGAAATTAATATGGGAGGGGTTGTGGGAAGACAGGCACACTAATGCAATGTTGGTGGAACTGTGAATCACTGCAGTCATTTTGGAAAGCAATTTGGAATTATGCAAATAAAATGAATAAAATGTTCATACTCTTTGACACAAAAATTCCACTACTAGGCGTATACTCTGAGAAGATCGTTGATAAGAAGAAAGTCTCCATATATTCTGAAATATTTATAGCAGCATTTTTTTTTATGTGATAGCCAAGATTTAGAAACAAAGTGGATGCTCATCCACTGGAGAATGATTAAGCGTATTGTATTACAAGAATGTAATGAAAATATTGTTGTTCTTTAAGAATCAATTAATAATAATGAATGAAGTGTGGAAAGATTTGCATGAACTGATGTAAAATGAAGTAAGCAAAGATAAGAAAACAACATACGCAATACTACAATAATGTAAATGGAAAGAACAACCACAAAATAATCCAAAGTGAATGCTGAAATATCACAAAGCTTAAACATTAATTCAAAGAAGAGATATAGGGAGACATGCTCAAAAAATGCTTTTGTAGAGGTGGAAGGTCCATTGTAGACATGGTACTTTGCATATATTTTCAGACTTTTTTTGATGTATTGAGCATTTTGCTAATTTTTTCTTTTTTAAAAAATTTATTTATTTAATTTAAGTTTTCAACATTCATTTCCACAAAATTTTGAGTTCTACATTTTCTCCTCATCTCTCCCCTCCACCCACCCCAAGGTCCTGCGCATTCTGATTGCCCCTTCCACCAATGTGTCCTCCCTTCTAACTCCCCATTCTTTCCTTATCCCCATCTTCTCTCGTTCTTTAGGGCAAGGTAAATTTCTGTACCCCATTACATGTATTTCTTATTTCCCAGTTGTACGCAAAAACAATTCTCAACAATTCTCAATTTAAAAATTTGAGATTGTCTTGCCCCTCATTTCTTCTATTCTCTCTTTTGACCTTGTCTCTCCCCAAGAGTGTTTATTTTTAATTTTGCCCTCCCTTCCATCATCCTCCCCACATCCTGCTTATCCCCTTCTCCCCCACTTTCCTGTAGCGTAAGTTAGATTTTCATATCAAATTGCGTGTGCATGTTATTCCTTCCTTGAGCCAAATGTGATGAGAGTAAGCTTCCCTTTTTCCCTTTCACCTCCACCCTTTTCCCCTCCTTTGGAAAAGCTTTTTCTTGCCTCTTCTATGAGAGATATTTTACCCCATTCTATTTCTCCCTTTCTCCTCCCAATATATTCCTCTCTCACCCCTTAATTTTGTTTTTTTAGACATGATCTCTTCCTATTCAACTCACTCTTTGCACTTTGTGTGTGTGTGTGTGTGTGTGTGTGTGTGTGTGTGTGTGTAATCCCTCCAACTGCCCAGATACTGAGAAAAGTTTCAAGAGTTACAGATATTATCTTTCCATGTAGGAGTGTAAACTTCAACTTTAGTAAGTCCCTTATGATTTCTCTTTCCTGTTTACCTTTTCATGCTTCTCTTGATTCTTGTGTTTGAAAGTCAAAATTTCTTTTCAGCTCTGGTCTTTCATCAAGAATCCTTGAAAGTCCTCTATTTCATTGAATGACCATTTTTTCCCCTGAAGTATTATACTTGGTTTTTCTGGGTATTTTCTTGGTTTTAATCTTAGTTCCTTTGATTTCTGGAATATCGTATTCTAAGCCCTTTGATCCTCTAATGTAGAAGCTGCTAGATCTTGTGTTATCCTGATTGTATTTCCACAATATTCAAATTGTTTCTTTCTAACTGCTTGCAATATTTTCTCCTTGACCTGGAAACTCTGGAATTTGACTCCAATATTCCTAGGAGTTTCTCTTATTGGATCTCTGAAAGAGGTGATTGGTGAATTCTTTCAATATTTATTTTACCCTCTGGTTCTAGAATATCAGGACAGTTTTCCTTAATAAGTTTCATGAAAGATGATGTCTAGACTCCTTTTTTGATCATGGCTTTCAGGTAGGCCCATAATTTTTAAATTGTCTCTCCTGGATCTATTTTCCAAGTCAGTTGTTTTTGCAATGAGATATTTCACATTATCTTCCATTTTTTTCATTCTTTTGGTTTTATTTTGTAATTTCTTGGTTTCTCATAAAGTCATTAGCCTCCATTTGTTCCATTCTAATTTTAAAGAACTATTTTTCTTCAATGAGCTTTTGAACCTCCTTTTCCATTTGGTTAATTCTGTTTTTTAAAGCATTCTTCTCCTCATTGGCTTTTTGGACCTCTTTTGCCAATTGAGTTAGCCTATTTTTCAAGGTATTATTTTCTTCAGCATTTTTTTGGGTCTCCTTTAGCAAGGTGTTGACCCACTTTTCATACTTTTCTTGCATCTCTCTTATTTCTCTTTCCAATTTTTCCTCCACCTCTCTTACTTGATTTTCAAAATTCTTTTTGAGCTCTTCCATGGCCTGGGACTATTGCATATTTATTTTGGAGGTTTTGAATGCAGAAGCCTTGAATTTTATGTCTTCCACTGATGGTAAACATTGTTTTTCCTCATTTGAAAGGATGGGAGAGAATACCTCTTCACCAAGGAAGTAAACTTCTATGGTCTTATTTTTTTCCCCTTTTTTGGGCATTTTCCCAACCAGTTACTTGACTTTTGGGTCCTTTGTCAAGAGTAGGGACCTCTTATACTCTGGGGACCTGTAAGATCTCAGTTCCTCCAAGGTGGCACAATCAAAGGAGAGGAGTTTACTCCCTGGCCAGTAGGCTTGCAACTGAGATTTAGATCAGCTGTTCAATTCCCCCAGGGGCTTTAGGTGGGGGCAGGGCCACCACTCAGGGCTGAGGTTCAGATCAGCTGCTCAGTTCCCCCAGATGCTTTAAGCTGAGTACTCTAACAATGGAACAATGGATGCCAGCTCCTACCTCCAGCGGCCACAGCCTCACAACACTGCCACCCCTCTGTTGCTGCCTCCACCACTGCCTGGGGATGGGGCTGGGGAGGACCCTTCTCCCTTGTCACGGAGGTGAAAAAGCCCTCTCACTGACCTTTGGTGACTGTGAGTTAAGGGATTTGTGAACCGCTGCTGCTGCTGCTGCCAAGAATTCTGTCCCCAAAGCCTTCTCTGATCCTGCTTCTCCTGGTGCTGCAAGGCTGGGCTGGGCTCCACTCTGTATCCAGTGAGACAGACCTTTCCTGTTGGCCTTCCAGGTCACCCTGGCCTGAAATCTCCACTCCATTGTTCTGTGGCTTCTGCTGGTCTAGAATTTGTGGAGAGTCTTTCTTTACAGGTATTTTATGGGCTGTGGAGGAAGAGCTAGAGTATGTGCATCTTTCACCTCCACCATTTTGGCTCCACCTCAAATTTCTTTTCTTTAAAATATTGTTATATGATTTGGTTCTCTGGGAGGGAAAGGGGGAAGGATACTGGGGAAAATTTCGGTGGTATAAAAAAGTTATCAATTAAAATGTATTTTTTAAAAGAATAAGTCTTAAGCCTTCCATAAGGGTTAAAAAATTAACTTCACAATGTAAGATGGAGAAGGATAGGGAAGGGCTTTATGATCATATCATATGACAATTAGTTGAAAGAAAAAGAGCTGTTTTAGCTCAGAGAAAAACTAAAATATAGGATCATAGGTTTAGAGCTGGAAAAAACCTTTTTGTTGTTATTCAATCAGTTTATCAATCATATCTGACTCTTTGTGACTCCATTTGGAGTTTTCTTGGCAAAGATACTGGAGTGGTTTCACATTTCTCTCTCCAGCTCATTTTACAGATGAGTAAACTGAGGCAAACAAGGTTAAGTGCCATGCTCTTAAGAGTCACACAGTTAGTACATGTCTGAGGCTGAATTTGAACTCACAATGATGAGTCTTCCTGATTCCAGACCCAAAACTTTTTCCACTGTGTTACCTAGTTACCCCAGGAAGGGGCCATTTAGTTCAGCTGTGGATGCTGAGGCCCAGAGAAATTTAGTGACTTGTCCAAGTCCAAGGTCTCACAAGTCCCAAGTGTTAGAGTCAGTTAATTCAGGTTCTTTGATTACAAATCCAGTAAAAGAACTGGAGGCTTGCTGCCTCTGAGATTTAGGGAGAACTGGGTGGGGTTTGGGGGAATGATAGCTATTTTCAAGCATTTGAGGTGCTTATCTCTAGAAAGAGAGATTAGATTTGTATAAAATGCCTATGTAAGATGTTTATATGGGCTATCCCTATGCAGCTCATGGGGAGACATTACTGCATATTTCTAGAATCTTGACCTTCCTCTCCAAGTGAGATTTTGATTCCCACCTAGAGGACTTCAAGAGAAGGTACTATGAGGCTAGCCACTGTTTTTCTCTGAAAAAGAGGTATATCATGCAAGATTTCTATCTATCCACCATTCTAAATATTGCTGGTCTAGGAGAATTAATTTTTTAGGTTCGAGTTTTCTAATCCCTATCTCTTAAAGGTGAAGGGGTAACCACAAGATTATGCCTGTAGGCTTAACCCCTTCCAACCAAATGCTAGTTACACAAGGAGTTTACAACATGAGTAGTGAATAACAAATTAAACCCTTTTGTCCAAGGAGATAAAAAATAGAAATCACAGAAGTTGTGCAGATTAGAATATATCAAAAAGCAGACAAAATGAATGAGTTTTTAGATGGGGGGGAAGCTGAGATCCTGCTCAACCAAGAGAAAAAGAGACTCTGAACTCACCTAAAAGGAAGAGTTCAAGGCTCTGATCTCACCTTCCTTCCTCGCCCTGTCTAGGAAGGTAAGTTAGAAATCATGGATCTGTTGAGGAAACAACTTTCCCCTACTCATGTACTTCCAAAATATTATCCTTTCTCCATAGATCTCTATCTAAAAGGAGTCTAAAACTGTGTGTATCTCTGGAAGAAAGAATGAAATATCTCTTCCTTTTCCATAACTCGTGAATTAACTCTGCACCCTCATTCAGGAAAGTACTGTTCTGTCATCATTCTCCCAGTCAATGAAAAAAGCAAGCCTTCTCTATAGGCCTTCAAGAAAAGGCTGAGTGGGGCAGAGCCAAGATGGCAGAGTAAAGGCAGGGACTTGCCTGAGTTCTCCTAAATTCCCCTCCTAACAACATTAAAATAATGCTTCAAAACAAATTCTGCAGTGGCAGAACCCACAAAAGGACAGAGTGAAATAATTTGCCAGTCCAAGGTAACTTAGAAAGTTAGCAGGGATGGTCTGCCTCACTGTAGTGAGAGTGGAGTGCAGTCCAACAAAGATCACCTTCCAGCAAGCCAGCAGTAAACCTTGGGGGCAGCTGAATCAGTGGTAGCAGCTTCTGAAGCTTTCAGCCCACAGACATTTAGATGGTCAGACAACAGATCAGAGGAGATTTCAGGGCACCCTTTGCTGGCATTGGCACTGTTCCATTGTCCATATGGCGTTTTATGTTGAAGTCCCAGGGTGAGGAGTAGCACTAGCAAGAGCAGGGACCTAATCACAATTCCAGGGCAGAAAAAAGTACTTGTGGTTGCTCACAGAGCACAGGCCAGGAGAGCAGTGACCACAGCTCTCCTTGGAAGAACTGAAAAGTTACAGACTCCCAGAACTACCTCTGAAAATAGCAGCATGAAAAACCTGAAGCTTGGGACACTGTCACTTCCACCCCAGGAGGGTGGAGCAACTTTACCATAAAGTTAAAAGTTAAGAAATAGGCTGGAAAAATGAGGAAATAACAGTAACAAAAATAATCTGCTCATAAAAAGTTGCTATGGTGATAGGGAAGATCAAAACACAAACTTAGAAGAAGATCACAATGTCAAAACAACTACATGTAAATCCTCAGAGAAAAATGTGAACTGGTGTAGGCCCAAAAAGAATACCTTGAAGAGCTCAAAAATAATTTTAAAAGTCAAATAAGATATGTAGAGGAAAAACTGGGAAAAGAAATGACAATGATGAAAGAAAATTGTGAAAAAAAAGTCAACAGCTTGGTAAAGGAGACACAAAAAATATTGTAGAAAATAATGCCTTAAAAAAATAGAATAGGCCAGATGGCAAAAGAGGCACAAAAGTCCACTGAAGACAAGAACTCATTATAAAGCAGAAATGGCCTAATGGAAAAGATGGTACAAAAGCTCACTGAAAAAATTAATTCTTTTAAAATTAGAATTGGGCAAGAGCAAGCTAATGACTCCATGAGACATCAAGAAACAATAAAACAAACTCAAAAAAATAAAAAAAAGAAGAAAATACAATATATCTCATTGGAAAAATAATTGATCTGGAAAATAGATCCTGGAGTGATAATATAAGAATTGGGCTACCTGAAAGTCATGATCAAAGCTAAAAGAGCCCAAACATCATATTTCAAGAAATTATCCAGAAAACCTGCCCTGATATTTAGAATCAGAGGGTAAAATAGAATTAAAAGAATCCATTCATCACTTCCTGAAAGAGATCTCAAAATGAAAACTCTCAAGAATATTATAACCAAATTCCAGAGCTCCTAGGTTAAAAAGAAATTATTACAAGCAGCCAGAAAGAAACAATTCAAATATCATGTCAGGATAACACAAGATTTAGCAGTTTCTACAATAAAGGATCAAAGGGCTTGGAATATGATATTCCAGAAAGCAAAGGAGCTAGGATTTCAAACAAGAATCATCTACCCAGCAAAACTGAGTATAATACTTGAGGGGAAAAAAATGGATATTTAATTGAATAGAGGACTTTTAAGCATTCCTGATGAAAAGACCAAAATTGAATAGAAAATTTGACTTTCAAATACAAGACTCAAGTGAAGTACAAAAAAAGAAAGTAGGAAAGAGAAATCATGAGGGATTCAATAAGGTTAAACTATTTACATTCCTACATGGAAAGATAATACTTGTAACTCCTAAGAACTTTATTATTATTAGAGCAGTTATTAGTTATATAGTCATATAGTCTATGCATTAGACAGAGATCATGGTATGAATTGACTCTGATAGGATGATATCCAAAAAGCAAAATTAAGGAATGAGAAAGAGAAATGCACTGAGAGAAGGGGGAAGGGAGAGGTAGAATGGGAAACATTATCTCACATAAAGGAAGTGCAAAAGAGCTTTTACAGTGGAGGGGAAGATGGGGAGAGGGACAACGTTTGATCAAACCTTACTCTCATCAAAACTGACTCAAAGATGGAATAACATAAGCACTCATTTGGGAATAGAAATGCATCTTACCCTACAGGGAATCAGGAGGAGAGGGGGATAAAAGAATTGGGGTACTGATAGAAGGGAGGGTGGATTGGGGAAGGCCATGACCAGAAGCAAAACACTTTTGAGGAGGAACAGGGTAGAAGGAGAGAGGACAAATAGGATGAGGGGGAAGCAAAATGGAGGGAAATACACAGTAATTATAACAGGTCAGTAGGGAATATCTTACCTGTCAGATCTATGAATAAGGAAAGAATTTGTAACCAAACAAGAGCGTTACAGGATGTAAAATGAATAACTTTAATTACATTTTAAATTAAAAAGGCTTTACACAAACTTCAGTCCCAAATTTTTCTCCCTCCCTTTTTCCCCTCCCCTCTTCCTAAAATGGTTAGCCATTTGATACAGGCTATATATGTGCAATCATGTAAAACATATTTCCATTTTAGTCATAATATGTTGTGAAAGAAATAACACACCAAAAGGGAAAAAAACATGAAAAAAAAAATAAAGTGAAAATAGTTTGCTTTGATCTTCATTCAGGCTCCATCGGTTCTTTCTTTGAATGTGGATAGCATTTTCCATCATAAATTCTTTGTAACTGTCTTGGGTCATTGTATTGCTGAGAAGAGCTAAGTCATTCATGGTTGATTATCACACAATGCTGCTGTTACTATGTACAATGTTCTCCAGGTTCTACTCATTCCACTTTACATCAATTCATACAAGTCTCTCTGACCTTTTATGAAATCCACCCACTCATCATTTCTTATTAACAATAGCATTCCATTACATTCGTATATCATAGCTTGTTCAGCTTTTCAGTTTGGTCTATCTTTCTGCAGCACATCACCACTTCTTCAGTGGACATTGGCTCCTTTAAATAACCATCTCCCAATTCTGATGAAAGGCAGAAGACACAATCTGAATAGCTAATAGAGTCCATTGAACCAAATGGGGCAGTTTTTCCCTCTGTTCATTAAGCAGTCAAAATAACTGGGCACTCATCATGTGCAGGAGTCAGTATTCTTGACACTAAGGAAATAGGTAACATGGTCTCCACCTACTTAGCATTTGCATAGTTCATATATTTTGGGAGGCTTACTGCTCCACACAATGACATTTGCTGACAGTTTTACCCTAAGCGGTAAGCTCATTCTAAGGCTATGCAAAGGTTGTGGACATCTTTGAAGTCTGGATTTTATTGGGCTTTATGTGATTCTGTAGCTGCTGAAGATCTTAGGATCTGCCACAGACTCAAGAATACTTAGTCACAGTTCTAACTTCATTTATCCTCCTAAATTTATACCAGCCAGCTAAGAATGGTAGTAGGATTACTATCCCCATTACACATGTGGGAAAACTGAGGCTCAGAGCTGTTTTTTTCTAAGGGACTTATGCCCAAGATTAGACAAGCAATCCAAAACCAGACTGGGAGAAGAAAAGTCAGTTCACAGTTCTGCCTGCAGGGGTCAGGGCCTCCTTTCTGGCTGAGTATAGAGGTAAGTAGGAGACCTCAGACCTCCATGAGTGTACCCAATAAATTCTCCCCATACCATCAAGTACAGAAGGAATTTCTAGACAGGTTGTAGATAGACCCCCTAGACCTCCCACCTTCTCCCCATTTCTCCAACACTGAAAAAAACCAGATATAAATATAGGGGAGGCCATAAGTCACATTCACACACCTTCTATCTCCCCCCTTAGAACTGGAAGGAACCAATTAGATTTGAAACTAGAACCAAACCTAACCTCCTCATTTGACAAATGAGGAAAATGAATAACACAGAGAGAGAATGACGACCATGGTCACACAGGTAGTAAGAAAGAGATGCCGGATTCAAACCTAGATCATTTGACTCCAAATTCAGGGAATCCCCTGATGTTTATCTTCAGTCCCAATGGAGGCAATTGCAGAAACAATACTGGAAACCAAATATTGTAGCAATAATATCTCTGATATTAAGAAGAGATGATTTTTAAGGGGGGAGGAAGGCATTTCCACTTTCTTATCTCTATTTTGCTATTATATAAAACTCTATAATCTCAAAATCAAATTCTTCCTTACCAAAACTTTTAAAAATCAAAGACACATATGAGCAAAAGAAAGTTAGGTCAACAATTCACAAAAAAGTATAGACATCTTTTTTTTAAGTGTATATCTTATTTTTATTGATATTTTCTGCTTAAATATCACCTTTACTTTCAAATATATTCCTCTTCTCCCTTCTACATAGTGATCTATCCCTTGAATCTACCAATTCAAGTCAGTACATCCCTGTAACTTATGGTCTTAAAAAGTTGCCCAAATAATGGAGAGGTTATCACAAATATATAAAAAGTCATAGAAATTATACATTGTAGTCAAATGGGATTTATGCCAGGAATGTAGGGTTGATTCCATATAAGGAAAACTGTTAACATAATAGATTGTATCAATGACAAATGTAATAAAAACCATGATTATATTAGTAGATGCAGAAAAAGCTTTTGACAAAATACAACAATCATTACTATCAAAAACACTCAAAAGCGTACGTATACATGAATATGATAAGAAGCATCTATCTAAAACTATCAGGAACTATCTATAATGAGGATAAGCCAGAAACCTTCCCAGTAGGATCAGGAGTGAAAAAAGGATGCCCATTATCACCACTATTATTCAGTATTGTACTAGAAATGCTAGCAATAGCAATAAGAAAAAAACTGAATGAATCAGAATGAGCAAGGAGGTAATAAAGCTATCTCTTTTTGCAAATGATGTGGATGGCATAGTTGGAAAATCTCAGAGATTCAACTAAAAAGTTAATTGAAACATTAATTTTGGCAAAGTATCAAGATATAAAATAAACCCACATAAATCATCAGCATTTTAAACCCTGCAAAAAGAGATAGTAAAAGATAATTCATCTTTCATCAAACAATATCTATAGTAAAAGATATTTCATTTAAAAGAAATAAAGAATATATACATATAAATATATTATCATATAATATATATTATACGATAATATATACTATATAGAATTATATGTAATATGTAATATTTTATATAATATAAATGTATTTACATAAATAAAAATAAGTAATAAATAAATAATAAAATATTTGGGAGTATGCTTGCCAAGACAAATCCAGGAACTATATAAACATAATTATAAAATACCTTTTATACAATTAATACAAAAAAGTCAGATTCAAATAATTGAAGAAATATTAGTTGTTCATGAGTAGGTCAAGCCAATATCGTTTAAATTCTACATAATTAATCTACATAATTCTACATAATTAATCAGTCCCATACCAATCAAACTACTATGAACTGTTTTATAGAGCTGGAAAAAATAATTAACAAAATTCATCTGGAAGAGCAAAGTGTTAAGAGTATCAAAAGAATCAATGAAAAAAAAATGTGAAGGAAGGTGGCCTAGTCATACTAGATCTCAAATTGTATTAGAAGGCAGTAATTATCAAAACAATCTGGTACTGACTAAGAAATAGAGTGGTGGATCAGAGGAATAGATTAGATACACAATACACTATAGTGATCATTGTAATTTAGTGTTTGTTAAACCCAAAGATCCAAGTTTTAGGGGAAAAACTCATATTTGACAAAAACTGCTGGGAAAAGCAGAAAACAGTATGGCAGGAACTAGATATAGACCAACATCTCATACTATATACCCAGATAAGGTCAAAATGTGTACATGATTTAGACATAAAGTGTGATACCATAAGCAAACTAGGAGAGCATGGAATAGTTTTTCTGTCAGATTTATTGATAAGGGAAGAATTTTGGACTAAACAAGATATAGAGAGCATCACAAAGTATAAAATGGATCATTTTGATTATAAGTAAAAAGCTTTTACACAAATAAAACCAATGCAACCAAAATTAGAAGGAAAGCAGAAAACTGGGGCAGGGGGAGGGGGAATTGTATGGCAAGTACCTCTAATAAAGGCTTCATTTCTCACACATATGGAAAAATGAGTCAAATTTACAAGAATACAAATCATTCCCCAATTGATAAATGGTCAAAGGATATGAACAGGCAGTTTTCACAGGAAGAAATTAAAGCTATCTATAATCATATGAAAAAAATTCTCTAAATCACTGTTGATTAGAGGAATGCAAATTAAAACAACTCTGAAGTACTACCACCTCACACCCATCAGATTCGTTAATATGATAAAAAAGAAAAATGTTAAATGTTGGAGGGGATGTGAGAAAACTGGGACCCTAATGAAGCTATAAATTGCTCTATAGCCCCAAAGGGCTATAGAACTAGGCATACCCTTTGATCCAGCAATACCACTATTAGGTCTGTATCTCAAAGAGATTAAGAAAAAAAAGAGGAGGGGAGACAACATATTTGTACAAAAACATTTATAGCAGTTCTTTTTGTGGTGGATAAGAATTGGAAATGAGGGAATGCCCATCAACTGGGGAATGGCTGAACAAGTTGTGGTTTACAATTGTAATGGAATATTATTGTACTATAAGAAATGATAAGTGAGATGATTTCAGAAAAACCCTGAAAGATTTCTATGAACTGATACAAAGTGAAGTGATCAGAACCAGGAGAACATTGCACACAGTAACAGCAATATTTTACAATGAACAATTGTAAATGACTTAGCAATTCTTCTCAACAATACAATGATCCAATCTGATCCCAAAGAACTCATAATGAAAAATGATATCTACCTCAAGAGAAAGAACTGATCTTGTTTGAATATAGATTGAAGTATACTTTTTTCCTTACTCCCTCCCTCCCTTCCTTTCTTCTTCCTCCCTTCCTTCCTTTCTCCCTTTCTTTCTTCTATCCTTCTTTCCTTCCTTCCTTTTTCATTTGAGTTTTCTTGTACAAAATGACTTATATGGAAATGTTTTACATGACTGCATATTTTACCCTATTTCAGATTGCTTAGAGTCTCTGGGAGGGCGAAGGTGGAGGAGGGAAGAATAGAATTTGGAACATAAAAGCTTTTTAGAAAATGAACATTAAAAATTCTATTTACATATAACTGGGGGAAAATTTTTTTATGTAGCCGTAGAAAATATAAAATACCTGGGAGAATACCTGCCAAAACAAACCCAGGAACTATATGAACATAATTATAAATACTTTTTATGCAAAAATGCAGATTTAAATAATTGAAGAAATATTAATTGTTTGGGGTGGGGAGAGGCAAGCCAGTATAATAAAAATGACAATTCTGCCTAAACTAATCTGCTTATTCAATGCTATCACAATTAAATTACCAAAAATTATTTTATTGAGCTAGAAGAAATAATAAGAAAATTCATTTGGAAGAACAAAAGGTCAAAAATATCAAAGGAATTAATGAAAAAAATATAAATGAAGGAGCTCTAGCAATATCAGATCTGAAACTGATGGTAACTATCCATAAGATGGTAACTATCAAAATTGTTTAGTACTGGCTAAGAAATAAAATGGTGGATCAGTGGAATAGAGCAGATATAGAATCCACAGTAGTAAGTTATTATAGTAATCTTGCATTTGAGAAATGTAAAAATGTAAGTTTTGGGGATAAGAATTCACTATTTGGTAAAAATTGTTGGGAAAACTTTAAAGCAGTTTTACAAAAATTAGATATAGTTCAATATCTTACACTGTTTACCAAGATTAGTTCAAAATGGATACATGACCTAGATATAAAGGGAGATATCATAGGTAAATTAGAAAACTATGGGACATATTGTATCAGATTTATGGATAGGAGAAGAATTAATGAATAAAGAGACTGAGAGCATTGTGAAATGGAACATGGTTAATTTGCATTACATTAAATTTAAAAGTTTTTATACAAATAAAGCCAATATAGCCAAGATTAGAAGGAAAGCAGGAAATTGGGGGGACATTTTATAGACAGTTTCTTGGATAAAAGCCTCATATCTCAACTATATAGGGAGTTTTGGAAAGTTTATAAGAATGTGAGTCATTCCCCAATTGATAAATAGTTTAAGGATATGAACAGGTAGTTTTTGAAAGAAGAAATCAAAGCTATATATAGTCATGAAAAAAACACTCTACCTCATTACTGTTTAGAGAAATATAAATTAAAACATCTTTATGATTCCATCTCACACCTATCAGATTGCTAAAATGATAGAGGGGGAGAATGACAAATGTGGAAAAATTGGAATACCAATACACTGTTGGTGGAACTGCAAACTGATTCAACCATTTTGGAGAGCAATCTGGAATTATGCCCAAAGAGTTATAAAGCTATGTACACCTTTTGATTCAGCAATACCACTGTTAGATCTGTTTCCTAAGGTGATTAGGGAGAAAGGAAATAAACCTATATGTTCTAAAGTATTTGCAACAGCTCTCTTTGTGGTGGCAAAGGACTAGAAATTGTGGGGATGCCCACCATCTGGAGAATGGCTGATTAAGTTGTAGTATGCGATTGTGATGGAATACTACTGTGTTGTAAGAAATGATAAGCAGGTGGATTTTAGAGAAATGTTGAAAGATTTGCATGAAATAATGCTGAGTGAAATGAGCAGAACCACGACAATGTTGTGTGTAGTAACAGCAATAGCGTTCAAAGGGTAATTGTCAATGACTAAGCCATTATTAGTAATAGGAATATTCAAATCAACTACGAAGCATTTATGAAGGAAGATGCTATCCCCCTCCAGAGAAATAACTGATATACGGAAGCATGTTTTTATGGTTTCATATATATATATATATATATATATATATATATATACACACACACATATATATATACACACATATATGTATACATATATGTATGTGTATGTAAGTGTGTGTGTGAAATGTTGGCCTTCTCTAATGTGAGGTTGGGAGGGAGGGAGACAGTTTGGAACTCAAAATGGAATAAAATAATAAAATTTAAAAATAAATAAATGAGAGGTTACGTGGTTACCCAGCACCACACAGTCAGCATGCATGTCCGTCAGTAAACATTTATCAAGTGCCTGCTGTGTGTCAGGTACTCTGCTAAGCCCCGGGTGTACAAAGAAAGTCCTCAAGGAGCTCATAGTCTAATGACGGAAACAACATACAAATTATTATGTACAAATAAGATGTATTCAGGAGAAATTGAAGATAATCGATAAAGGGAAGGCACTAGAATTAAGGGGGAAAGGTTTCCTGTAGAAAGTGAGGTTTTAGCTGGGACTTGAAGAAAGCCAGGGAACAAAGCTGAAGATATAGAGTATTCCAGGCATGGAGTGTCACGTGTCAGAGGTGGGACTTAAACCCAGGTATTGCTAGACACCACACCGTACTACCTCTAACACATTTCTTGTAACAGAGTTTAAAAATGAACATCAGAAAGGCAGTTCATCAAAACTAACCAATACATCGATCTTGTCTGACAGCAAATGCAATATTTCATACTCCTAGTCCCACCCTCTGTAAAGAAGGATGGGAGGTTTATTTTCTTAACTCATTTCTGTGGCCAAGCCTGATTATTAAAATTGCACAATGTTTAGTTCGTTTTTTTCTTTCCCAACTATAATCATAAAATAACAATGGATATAGTAAAAGGGATGATCAACAATCTAGACACACCCTCTCATTCAAAGGAACAAAATATAGTCAGCTGGTCTTCTCCCATGGATGGAAGTTCAGCACCTGTGGAAAGCAGTTTGTAGGGATCTCTGTCTACTCATCAGAAACCCTTTCAAAGACAATGAAAATGAAAAACACACCTGTTCCGAAACATTTCTTAAAGACAAGGCCCTTCCTGGGGAGATCCAGTCAGTCCGCTAAGGTCCATAAATGATGTGGCTAACGGCATTGTTTTTATGTAAGTGTTCACACTAACAAGATATGCAGGTACAGCTGTTGAGTGGTAGAGGAAGAGGAAGGAAGTAGGATTATTTCGTCAGCATGGGGAACTCTTGTACCAGAGGCACAACACGCAGCCAGTCTGTGACCTAATAGTTCAAGTCTGAGGAGTTTCTTGAGGCATAGAGAGATTAAGTGACTTGAGAATGATCACACGTTAAGACATGAAGTGTCAGAGGTTATACAAGCCTAGGTCTTCCTCACTTCAAGTGTAAAACTCTATCCACTAGAATCAGGGATGGGGAACCTGTGGGCTAATGGCCACATATAGTCCTCTAGGTCCTCAAGTGCAGCCCTTTCACCGAATCCAAACTTTCAAGAACAAATTCCTTGAGACTCCATGCGACTCTCTAGGTTCTCAAGTGTGGCCCTTTGACTGAATCCAAACTTCACAGAACAAATTAGAGCCACACGTGGCCCACTAGGTCCACAAATGCAGACCTTTGACTGAATCCAAACTTCACAGAACAAATTCCTTGAGGCCACATGTGGCTCTCTACATCCTCAAGTGCAACCATTTGACTGAGTCCCAACTTCACAGAATAAAAATGTGGCCGAGAGCCCATAGGTTCCCCATCCCTGCATATTTTCAACATCACACTGTTTTCTATTCATCTATAACTGTAAATGCCTAATATTAAAAATTGGGAACTAGATGGATAGAGTTTGGAATAAGGCTCATCTTCTTTATTCCTGAATTCAAATCTAGCCTTAGACACTTATTAGCTGTGTGACCCCGAGCAAGTCACTTAACCCTGCTTGACTCCATTTCCTCATCTATAAAATGAGCTGGAAACGCAAATGGCAAAGCACTCCAGTATCTTTGCCAAGAAAACCCCAAAGGGGGTCATGAACTGTCAAGCATGACTGAACAACGACTGAACAAAAATATAAGGTGTCTGAAGCCACCTTTTTGAACTCAGGTCTTCCTGACTCCAGGCCTGGCACTCTATTCACTGTGCCACCTAGCTGTCCCATTGTAACCTTAGGCATCCTTAGAGGATCCTTGAGAATCACTTTCTCAGCTACCACATTGAGCTACATTTCAGCTACAGCATTCTACTGTTCTAAGATGTGTTGGGGCTGCTGTCAGGAGGAGTGGATTCGACACTAGGGGGACCCACACACAGTCTGGGGAATCTATCTCATAAATGTGCAGTTATGCTAGTGCCCAAGCTGTCCTGGTTTCCTGACAAACCAGTCACATTGTATCGAGTTCTTCTATCCTCAAGCATTTTATTATGCATTATAGGGGATATGGAAGATGTTAGACATAATGTGTTTCTTGAAGGGACTTCTCCCTCATTTTCTCTTTTTTTTTTTCTTCTCTAAATCCATTCTAATTTCCCAGGGAACTGTCCATTTTTCCAACATTTTCTGAGGCAACGAAATGGTGCAGTGACTGATAAAGTATTGGACTTGAAGTCATGAGGAACTGAGTTCAAATCTGGCTTCAGACGCTTATTAGCTGTTGGACTCTGGGCAAGGTGCATAGCTTGCTTCAGCCTCAGTTTCCTTCTCTGTAAAATGGAGATAATATTAGCATTTACCTCACAGGATCAAATTTGTGAGGGTCAAATGAGTTACCATATGTAAACTCCTCTGCAAACCTTGACACACCATATAGATAACTAGCCACAATTAAACATTCTGCCCTTTACATACCTAGAAATCTCCTAGAGTGGGGATTCTTCACCCTTTGGCAATCCCTTCTTCTCAGAATAATTTTTTCAGATGAATAGAATAAAATATATAATATTACAAAGGGAACAAATTATATCAAAATATATTTATCAAAATTTTTTTCATTTCATAGATCTGAGTTAACTCCTGCTAAGTGACTGCATGTGTATCAAATATCAAATTGCTTGCCTTCAATTCATTTCATTACCCAGTTGGTGTGGGAAATGGAGGGAGGGGAGAGAGAGAATTTTGAACTCAAAATTTTAAAAAATGAATGTTCAAATTGTTTTTACATGTAATTGGGGGAAAATAAAATATTTAAAAGTATATTTTAGAAAGGAAAAAAAAAGAATTCCTGCTAAAGAATAGATAGTGATCTGTATGAATGGTTCAACTGTTCACCTGCCTGAAGGCAGGAGGCTTGACCAGATGCTTTCTTAATGCTCTTTCCAAAGGACAAATCACTACCTTAAAAAAGCAGCTAATTCTATCCCATACTAATTAGTCTCAGTCCATGCTGCTGCTGCTCTGGGTCTTGAAACCATCTTTTTCTCTGCATCTGAGCTCAAGGCCAATAAACGCATGACAATGTTACTGACTCATCCCAGGCCATGTACGTATGGAACAGCAGATCCTTGGCAGGCAGTGTGCCAAACAGTGATGTTAGAAGATGCAGAAATCAGCAAGGATCATCAAGTTTTAGGTTGCTCTAGTTACAAGATGTTTAGTCTATACAGTCTCTCATCTCTCATCACAGTTCATAACAAAGCACTGTAACTGCTAAGAAGAGGTGAAGGCTCCCTGGGACCTCAGGCTCAGAGGTGAGGTGATGTTCAGCCATCCCCCAATTGTACTTCCTGTCTGAGTCATCCAAATGAGCTAAGATTTAGGTTCCTTCATGTATACGTGGTGATTTTAAGTTTCTTAAAGCAAAGATCTGTTTCTTAGAGTAGATTGGGCAAATTCCCATATTATTTGGTTGAGCACAGCTTAGTGGTAACAACGCTGAATGCAACCTTGGCCAAGTCACTTGACCTCTACATAATTGTTCTGTGAGCCTTAATTTCCTTATCCGTAAAATGGTGATAATACTTGCACTATCTACTCCCACAAGGTTTTAAGAAAAATACTTTGTAAGCCTTTTAATGTACCCATAGCTCCTTTCATTTTTAAGAGGTGGAGATGGGGGGGGGGGGGGGAGTGGAAGATTTCATTGGTTTAAGAAATTTCCAGTATGAAACTCTCTCCACTAATACATATGGGTACCTTGTTTGTAACTTAAGAGTCTTAGAAAATTGCTTGGGGGCATTAAAAGGTTAAGTGACTTTCTTGTAGGTCAGAAAGTTAGTCACCATTTTCCAGTGTGGAAATTCCCTTCACTGATACATATTGGCAACTCCTCTGTAATTTATAACTTTAGAGATTGCCCAGGGAACTGAGAGGCTAAATAAATAACATATCCATAGTCCTACCTCCAATATGTGTCTGAGGCAGGGTTTGATCCCAGTCTTGATTCCTGGACTCTATCCACTGTTCTATGCTATCTTTCACACATGGACCATTATTAAGTGTTTGTAGGAGTGATATGTAAGCTATGTTGTTTTTGGAAACGGTTGCTACTTTTGTCCCTTGAAGATGTGTTAAAAACATAAATGACTTTTTCCTTGTCCTCATTCCCCTCACCCATGCAATTTCCTAGACAAAGGCCTCGATGCTCACAGGAAAAGTCCAGTATTATACATTTACTGAATGCCCTCCATGTGCAAGGTACCGTGCTAGGTACTGAAGAATCTAAAGTGGGATGAGGATTAAGGTACAGTCCCTACTTTCAAAGACCTTGTATTTTAATTGGTAAATACAGTGTAAAATAACAAATATGGTTGGGGGGTTGATAGGGAACCCTGGTCAATTGACTTCCCCATAGCCTACCTGATGAGATTATAGGACTAAAGGAAGTGTTATAAGTCAAGTCAAGAAGGATTTATTAAATGAATACTATGTTCCTGGCACTGTACTAAACACTGATGTGCTAACACCTTAAGGAATTAAAGAAAGTGTAAAGAAATATTTATAACTCATTGTTCTTTAGGAAGTATAAATTTATATTTATAAATATTAAAAATTCCAACAATGGTAGAATTATATAGCTGCTATCTCTTGGCTGGGTGAAGATTGTAAAGAATGTATTATCCATTTGGTAATACAAGCAGTGTGAGGACACCTTCATTGATTATTGCAAAGCCTTGACTCAAATCCTCACTCATGACTTGTTAATATATGGAAAATATGTGAAAAAAAGAAGACCCAAGTATAGTGAGAATTCTTGAGTATATGATAGCCACATAGAAAGATGTTCCCTATTTAAAACATACCACCAACACAATAAGGTCAAGAACAACTGCCATAAAATCTAGTATTTTTCAGCTAGGTGGTGCAGTGGAAAGAGCAGCGAACTGGGAATCAGGAAGACTCATCTTCATGAGTTCAAATCCAGCCTCAGATACTAGCAAGTCACCCCTGTTTGCCTCAGACTTCTCAACTGTAAGATGAGCTGGAAAAGGAGATGGTAAACCACTCCAGTATCTTTGCCAAGAAAACTGCAAATGGGGTCATGAAGAGTTGGACATGACTGAATAAACAACATAGTATTTTTCAGGAAGACAGGGGTTAAGCCCTTTATGTTTCTTCCAAGTCTTTAATATATCATCATTCTTCCTAAATAGAACTAAGTATGGTTTCCAAATTTAAGAGGGAGTCCAATCAAAACATCACATATATATATATACACACACACACACACACATATATTTACATATTTGTGTGTGTACATATACTTGATATATATATAGACACACATATACATATACATACATACATATACACACACAGACACACACACTTGATGTATATGGATAACATCAACTAGGGTTCCACCAACACCACCAACACATGGTCAATAAGTATTTATTAAGTATCTAATAGGCACCAGACACTATGCTAGATCTGGAGATACAAAGACAAAAAAATAAAATAAAATGATCCCTGCTCTGAGGAAGTTCACATTCTTTTGGGAAAGGCAATGCGGAGATATATAAATAAGACAAGAGAGAATAGGTTGTGCCATAGACAGAATCAAATCAGGAGGAAAAAATAGATTGAGGGGAAAGACTATAAACATAATTTTGGGTGTGCTGATTTTATGTAATCTTTCTCTAATGATATAAAAATGTCATTTAGCCTCAATCAATGTCAAATTCTTTAACGTATATAGAGGAAAGATACAGACTGACATCTTAAAACTTGAATCTCGAGGTCACATTAAAGCACATGTGTGAAGGTGATACTTACTGATATCTTTGTCTCCTCTGGGCAAGACACGACAACAAAGAGAAGGCTGTGGATGAATATGTTAAGAGACTTACTAGCATCCTGCAATCAAAGCCGAATAGGAATAATATGTTTAAGTTATGCATGATTTGTTTTAATATATGTTTTAATATATACTAATAAATATTAGTTATATATTAACATATACATAAATTAATAATATGTAATAAATATTATATATAATTATATATATTTATACAATATATAAAATTGGCCATAACAGATTTTGAAAGTATCCTGACCAAAACCTGCACAGTGCTAATGAAACACAGGAGACCATTGCTTTTAATATAACCATAGAAAGATCCACACTTCCTCACCAAAAAGGAAGAAAGGGATTGCTAGGCATTCTTAGAGGCCATGACAAACAAATCAAAAACCTGCCGAAATACTTTTGAGAGAAGTCCATATCATTTCACCAAGCAATGGTAAAGGCTGATAACATTGAAATTGTCAAATGTAACCAAAAGTCGTTTCCTTCTGGGTGGAGCATATGAAATGCCTAACATCCAAGAATGGAATTAAAACCACCTGATAGAGGGTATCTACATGAACTAAGTCAACAAAGAAGTGAACAAATGTCTTAGTCATGCATATTTGTTTGTGGAAAGAGGGATTATAATGATAATTGAGCACATGGCCATTGTTATCAGATATCACAAAAGGGTTTTCTTCAAGGAACCTGGTTTTAGTAATTATGGAGAAAAGCAGATTATTCATGCAAAGCTGTAGAATATGTCCAATGTGTTATTTACTTCAGGAGTAAATTAGGTGGCTGCACTTAGAAAGAAACCTGCTATCTTTCATAGACTGGCAGATGATAAATCCTTATATTACAAATATAAACCTTGAAATATCCTTGGGAATTCCACCAATAAACTGCACTGGATCTGAACCATTATTACCAATCTAATTTTTTTCTCATAATTCCCTAGATTTATTATTGATCCATAAAAACTTATGAACAAACTTCTTAGTGGATGTTATCATACCACATACTCCATTTCCAAGCTTTATGGTCAACAAGCATTTATTAAGCACTTACTATGTGCTAAGCTAATTGGAACATTGGATAGAGTACAGGACCTCAAGTCAGTGTCTTTGACAAGAAAACACCACAGAAACTATGCCCAAAGAGCTACAAAAATATGCATACCCTTTGACCCAGCAATGGCGCTTCTAGGACTGTATCCCCAAGAGATCATAAAAATGGGAAAGGGTCCCACATATACAAAAATATTTATAGCAGCACTCTTTGTAGTGGCCAAAACTGGAAATCAAGGGGATGTCCATCAATTGGGGAATGGCTGAATAAATTGTGGCATATGAATGCAATGGAATACTATTGTGCTATAAGAAATGATGAACAGGAAGACTTCAGAGGGGCCTGGCAAGACTTATATGATCTCATGCTGAGTGAAAGGAGCAGGACCAGGAGAACTTTGTGCACAGCAATGACCACAGTGTGTGAGAGTTTTTTCTGGTAGACTTGGAACTTCACTGCAATGCAAGGACTTAAAAAAAATTCCCAATGCTCTTCTAAGGCAAAATGCCTTCCACATCCAAAGAAAGAACTATGAAATTCAACTGCAGAATGTAGCAGATCATTTTGGGGGGTGGGGGGAGTGGGGGGGTGTATTATGTTTTGGTTTGTTAGATGATTTCTCTCACTCATTTTAATTCTTCAATACAGCATGACTATAGTGAAAATGTATTTAATAGGAATGTATGTGTAGAACCTATACAAAATTGTATGCTGTCTTGGGGAGGGCAGGAAGAGGTAGGGGGGAGGGAGAGGAAAATAATAATCTAAGTTATATGATAGTTGTAGAATACTGAAAACAAATAAAATTAATTAATAAAAAAAAGAAAAAAGAAAGAATAAAAAAGAAAAAAAGAAAACACCACAGAGTCAACCACAACTGAAAAACAACAGTCTTCCTGGGACAGCTAGGTAGTGTATCGGAAAGAGTGCTGGGTCTAAAGTCACTCATGTCCCTGAATTCAAATCTGGCCTCAGACACTTAATAACCGTGTGACCTTGGGCAAGTTACTCGACCTTGTTTGCCTCTGTTTCCTCTTCTGTAAAACAAGTTGGAGAAACAAATCACACTCCAGTATATTTGCCAAGAAAACCTCAAATGGTGGTCACAAAGAATTGGACAAGACGGAAAACAACTGAACAACAAAAAGGTGCTAAGTATTAGAAATACAATATGAGCAGAAAGACGGTCTCTCCCCTAAAGGAACTTATATTCTAGTGAAGGAAGATAGCTCAAAAAGGGAAGCTGAATGGGGAATGGGTAGATATTGGAAGCTGATGGGATCCATAGTAGAGAAAATATGGAGTATAGCCTGGAGAGGAATAAAGATATGTTGTCCTAGGCAACCTCCTTAATGGAGGTTTTGAGAGGAGTCATTCAACCAGACGGAGAGTCCCCAGGGCCAGAAGATGCTGAGGTCTGAGTCCAAAGCCCAATGTGATCTTTCAGGGTAAAGAAATTCCTGGAACATGATGGAGACGCCTGGAGGAATGCAAAGACCTTGGGTGTTTAGTGCAAATATCAGTAGCCCTTTTATAGATAAGGAAGCCGAGACTCAAGAGGTAACAAGCAGAACTAAGAGTAGAGACTAGGCTTTCTAACTCCAATATAGAGTAATATATTTTAAGGGTCAAATGAATAGCACCACACTAAATAGTAATAGTTGAAAAGAAAGAAGGCTTTGTTCCAGCAAATTTTCATGTAAGAAATGTCATTTGACCTTCAAGGCAAGTTGCTTAATCTTTCTGGGTCTCAGTTTCTTATTCTGGAACATGAGGTGATTGGACAGGATAGACTCCCAGTTTTCTTCTAAATCTTTATCTGTGATCATATAAAAGGTGGGTAGATCTTACATAAGTAAGGGGGAGAAGGCATTCCAGCCAGAGTAGAATGCTTGGGTAAAGACAAGGGAAGTGAGAATGCTTATAATGATTTGGGAAGGAGGTGAATGCACCAGTTTTGCTGGAATGGATGGTTTTTGCAGTGAGAGATATATAGCTAGTTGTGAGTGATATGTGGCAACTGCTTCTTCTCTTTGTAGGTAGTTTTTGGGTGAATAGGAAGGGGAGCCTACTTGCCCTTTGCAGAGTACACAAGAAAAGTCAAATGGACTTTTCCTCTAGAAAAGTTTGCCAGGATCAGAGAGACAATCTACTCCAAGTTCTCAAAGCTCCCAATATCATACACACATACACACACACACACACACACACACACACACACACACACACACAGAGCTTCATAACTTTCAAGGAGCTTCTTTCTCCATCTGAGATGCCATCAAGGTAGAATCATTTGGACAGACAGACTTGGACCTTTACACATGCCTCTTGGGCACTCCAACTCCTTAGGGAGGTTTTGTCAATCTATAGATTGGTCTAATATATATTTATGAGCGTGTGTATGTGTGTGTGTGTGTGTGTGTGTGTGTGTGTGCGTGTGTGTGTGTAGAGACAGAGAGGGACAAATATGGAGACAGAAAAAAGCAGAGAGAGAGAAAAAAGAGAGAGAGACAGAGAAACAGAAAGACAGAAAGAGGAGCAGAGGCAGAGAAACAGAAAATTAGTTTAGCTCAGCCTCCCTTCCCCTTTTCTCCTTCCCTAACAGAACTCTCTTTAGCTGATCTTTTTCCATCTCTATGGCTTTCCCAGAAAAGGAGAGGGGGGGGGACAAGTGATGACTGGTAATGAAGAGCCATCCAGCCAACAGAGGAGACAGCCCCGAGCTATCTGCCTGTTTCTCCGATTAGCAGGATGGTGGTGGGGTGGATTGTAAGGGGGGCTGTGTGGGGTAGTCACAGCCAATTAGTTACAAATATAGTTTCCTCCTTTAATGTATCAGTTACACAGCAAAGAGAATGGGATGATTGTTCTGAAGAAAAGGAACCTTTCCCTGCTCTCTTCTCTTCCCCCCTCCTCCTACCCACAGCAGCTTAGATAGAGATGCAACAGGGAGGGAGAGATGGGGGTGGGGGAATCACATTGGACAAAGGAAAAAAAAATCAGGATATCATGGAAAAAGGGAGGAAGGACCAAAGGATAAGAAAAATATTGAAGGAAAAGAGACTAGAGAAGGTCAGTAGGTAGGACAGGGGGGATGCTGGGGAGAAGGGAGAACTCAGACAAAAGGAGATGTGAAATGGAGGGGGGGAATGAAAGGGAGCAAAGATGAGGGTTTTGGGGGATTGAGCAGGGGAGGAGAGGATATGCACAAATAACCCCACTTCCTTGATGGCAAGGCCTTCCAGATGGCCCACAGCTGGGCTGGGATTGCCAGGCTATCGGGTAGCAGAAACACAGCAGGTGCTGGGCCGGTGTACTTCACAAACCCTATGGATTTTTTGCTGACCCAAGTCACTACCCTCTCTCACTGCAACCATAACCAGCTTCTCCCAATCTCCCCTGCACTACACAGGGCCTGAACAAAATGAAACACAACTCAGAATACTCGAGTTTGAGGGTTAGATTGGGTTATCTCAGAAGGTCAGTGCAGGAAAAGGACCTTGCTGGTCATTTCATCCAACCCCTCATTTTACAAATGAGGGACCTAAGTCTCAGAAAAGTTACTCAAACCCAAGCCTTCTAATTTCATGGCAGGCTTCCTCCCCAGTGGGGAGGCAGGGAAAGTCAGGGGTTTGGAAAAGAAGAGAGGGCCTCTGGTGATATCAACCCTCCTAGGTTGTTTTGTGGAGGCCATTGAGCCCAGAGGGAGCAGGGAGAGGAGAGTACTGGGGTGGGATTCAGGCCTTAGTCCAAAGAATGGACCTGTTAGGAATCCCAGCTCAGCAGGCACTGTTCACAGCAGGGTCCTCCCTCACAGGAAACAGAGAAGGAGAGGCCAACACTCCAGTAATGACTTCCTAATCACCAGGAGCTGCCTCTTTAACTTCCACACGGCCACAAGGCCTGTAAATAGGCCTCTCATCCAGCACATGGAGGGGTTTCCCCTCCCCCACCCCAACTAAGACACAAGAGCCTTTATTCTTCTTTACCACTTTCATGCATTTTCCGGAACCCCATATAGGTAATTCTTAGAAAAGTGAGAGTTGATAAGATCTGTTTATATTGTCCATATTTGAGTTTTTAACTTGCCTCAACCATTAGAACATAGACTCCTGGGGGGGTGGAACCAAGATGGTGGAGTAGAAGGGTGTACCTGTAGAAGCTCCCCTCCACAGCCCATAAAATACCTGCAAAAAATGACTCTAAACAAATTCTAGAGCAGCAGAAGCCACAAAATGACAGAGTGAAAGAGATTTCCAGCCCAAGACAGCCTGGAAGGTTGACAGGAAAGGTATGTAGCACCAGGCACAGAGCAGAGCACAGCCCAGCCTTAGCCATGGTGCAGCAGGGACAAGACAGGAACAGGCTTCAGGGGGTGGAATCCCTGGCAGCAACTGTGGTTCCCAGATTGTTCAACCCACAAACACCAAAGATAGCTTCAAAGGTCAATGAGAAAGCTCTTTCACCTACATGAGAAGGGAATGGGGTCTGGCCCCACTGACAACCACTGCAGCAGCAGCATCCATTTTTGGAGCCCTTGGCCTAAAGCCCCTGGGGGAATTGAGCTGCTGATCTTAATCTCAGTCCTGAGTGGCTCTCCTGGGTTGAGGAAGAGTGCTGGTATGGTGGAGCTGGAAGCGGTTGTGGAGAGGCAATTGTACTTGCAGATCTTGGGCAGAACAGAGTGCTTGTGGTTGCTCACAGACAAGAGCATAGGCCAGGAGAAGAGTAAACTCCTCTCCCTTGATTGTGCCACCTTGGAGGAACTGAGAACTTACAGGTCCCCAGAGTATACCCTCCTCTTGACAAAGGACTGAAAAGTCAAGTAATTGGCTGGGAAAATGGCCAAAAAAGAAAAAAAATAAGATTATAGAAGGCTACTTTCTTGGTGAACAGGTATTTTTTTCCATCCTTTTGGATGAAGAAGAACAATGGATACCATCAGAGGAAGATCTAAAAGTCAAGGCTTCTGCATTCAAAACCTCCAAAATAAATATGCAATAGTCCTAGGCCATGCAAGAGCTCAAAAAGGATTTTGAAAACCAAGTAAGAGAGGTGGAGGAAAAACTGGGAAGAGAAATGAGAGTGATGCAAGAAAATCATGAAAAGCAAGTGAACAGCTTACTAAATGAGACCCAAAAAATGCTGAAGAAAATAACACCTTTAAAAATAGGCTAACTCAATTGGAAAAAGAACTCCAAAAAGCCAATGAGGAGAAGAATGCTTTAAAAAGTAGAATTAGCCAAATGGAAAAGGAGGTTCAAAAGCTCACTGAAGAAAATAGTTCTTTAAAAATTAAAATGGAGCAGATGGAAGCTAATGACTTTATGAGAAACCAAGAAATTACAAAACAAAATCAAAAGAATGAAAAAATGGAAGAAAATGTGAAATATCTCATTGGAAAAACAACTGACCTGGAAAATAGATCCAGGAGAGACAACTTGAAAATTATGGGACTACCTGAAAGCCATGATCAAAAAAAGAGCCTAGACATCATCTTTCATGAAATTATTAAGGAAAACTGCCCTGATGTTCTAGAACCAGAAGGTAAAATAAATATTGAAAGAATCTACCAATCACCTCTTGAAAGATATCCAAAAAGAGAAATTCTTAGCCAAATTGTAGCCAAATTCCAGAGTTTCCAGGTCAAGGAGAAAAGATTACAAGCAGCTAGAAAGAAATAATTTGAGTATTGTGGAAATACAATCAGGATAACACAAGATCTAGCAGCTTCTACATTAAGGGATAGAAGGGCTTGGAATATGATATTCCAGAAGTCAAAGGAACTAGGATTAAAACTAAGAATCACCTACCCAGCAAAACTGAGTGTAGTACTTCAGGGGGAAAAATGGTCATTCAATGAAATAGAAGATTTTCAAGCATTCTAGATAAAAAGACCAGAGCTGAATAGAAAATTTGACTTTCAAACACGAGAATCAAGAGAAGCATGAAAAGGTAAACAGGAAAGAAAAATCATAAGGGACTTACTAAAGTTGAACTGTTTATATTACTACATGGAAGGATAATGTTTGTAACTCTTGAAACTTTTCTCAGTATTTGGGTAGCTGGAGAGATTATACACACACACACATACACACACACACACAAATATAGAGAGAGAGAGAGACAGAGACAGAGAGCATAGGGTGAGTTGAATAGGAAGGGATGTAAATAAAAAAATAAAATCAAGGGGTGAGAGAGGGATATGTTGGGAGGAGAAAGGGAGAAATGGAATGGGGTAGGTTATCTTTCATGAAAGAGGCAAGAAAAAGCTTTTTTAATGGAGGAGAAAAGGGGAGAGATGAGAGGGAAAAAGTGAAGCTTACTCTCATCCCATTTGACTTAAGGAGGGAATAACATGCACACTCAATTTGGTATGAAAATCTATCTTACACTACAGGAAAGTAAGGAGAAGGGGAAAAGTGGGGTGTGGGGGAATGATAGAATGGAGAGCAAATGGGAGGAGGGAGTAATTAGAAGTAAACACTTTTGGGGAGGGACAAGGTCAAAGAGAGAATAGAATAAATAAGGGGCAAGATAGGATGGAGGGAAATATAGTCTTACACAACATGACTATTATGGAAGTCTTTTGCAAAACTACACATGCATAATCTATATTGAATTGCTTGCCTTCTCAGTGGAGATGGGTAGGGAAGGAGGAAGGAAGAGAAGTTGGAACTCAGAGTTTTAGGAATGAAGGTTGAGAATTGTTTTTGCATACAACCTGGAAATAAGAAATACAGGCAATGGGTTATAGAAATCTATCTTGCCCTACAAGAAAAGAGAGAAGATAGGTATAAGGGAAGGAAGCGATATGATAGAACGGAGGGCAGATTGGGGGAAGGAGTAATCAGAATGCATGATGTTTTGGGGTGGTGGGAGAGGAGAGATGGAGAGAAAATTTGGAACTCATAATTTTGTGGAAATGAATGTTGAAAACTAAAAATAAATAAATAAACATAAAAAAGAACATAAACTCATATTTCTCCATTTATTCTTTAATCACAGAATAAATGTTTACCAAATATATTCTACGTTCAATGTATATTAAGTACTGAAGATACAGAAATAAATAAAATATTGTTTCTGTCTCTCAAAAAGCCTACAATCTAGTAGGAGAGAAAGCTATGCACACATAACTATGGCATGATATATGTACTCAGAAAAACTATGAATAATGAGGTTTGGGGAGCAGCTGGATTGTGCAGTGAATAGAGCACCAGCCCTGCAGTCAAGAGGACTTGAATTCAAATCCAGCCTCAGATACCTGACACTTACTAGCTGTGTGACCTTGGGCAAATCACTTAATCCCATTGCCTTGCCTCTCCCCTCCAAAAAACAAAAAAAAAACAACAACAAAACAACCAAGAATAGTGAGGTTTCCTAGGAAGGAAAGAATACTTCTGGCTGAATGGATCATGGAAGACCCCATAGAGAAAATTTAGATGGGTTACAATTTTCAGAATAAAAGGATATCTCAGGCATAAGAAACAGGTGTGGTCAAAGGCATATAAATAGGAAAATACAGTTAGTGATCCAGTTTGAGTAGAACATGAAATAAGTGAGGAAGATAAAGAATGTGAAGTAAGACTGAGTAGGCCAATGAGAGCGGGAGGTTCTGTGACTAGGAAAGGGCCATCTCCAGCCATCCTAACCTATGTCCTCCCACTGGACTTGGATGTCTCTGGGGGAGAGAGTGAGGCTGCCAACTTTGCATAGCCCTGCCTCACTTAAATCCAGTTCACTTACAAGACATCACCCTCCTGATGTCATTGGTCCTTTCTAAAAACAAAGGACAAACAACAGCAGCATGAATTAGGAAGATGAAAAATAAAGAATGGACTAACTGGAGATGGAAAGACCTATTAGGAAGCTAATTGATACTGTCTAAAGAGGGTAATAATGAGCTCCTGTCACTAGTACAATGGCTGAGGAAAAGGAAAGTGGGATGATAAGAGAGATACCTATATTCTTTGTATTTATCAAGCAATCAAACAAGTATCATCTGGGTCATCGATGATTTTCCCTGCCCTACATTATGTCCTCTAAGGGACACAAAAGAAGAATGAAACACTTCCTGTCCTCAGGAGTTTGCAGTCTAGCTGGAGAGAGAAGATGAATAGGAAAGAGGAAATGCAACAGGATGTAATGAAGTACTAAATTGTGTAGCGCTACATCAACCTGGGAGCCATCTTTATCCTCCATAGCGCCTTGCTGCACACAAAGTTGATATTCAGTAAATGTTGCTGCCAGACTACACCATGGTCACACGCCCATGAGTTCTGTGTCTGCAAAACTGCTTCTTGGCTTTCTGGCTGCTCCCTGCACAGGAATCTTTGGACGTCATGCCTTTTCTGGTTGCCTGGAATGCTCTACTTCCTTCCCTCCACCCCTTGGCTCAAATCCTACCTTCTGCAAGACACCTTTATACACCCTCTAAAATACCTGTGCTCTGTTTCACCTTCCATTTGCCCTTCATCTTTCGTTTGTACATAGTTATCGGTGTGTTGTCTCTCCTATTAGACTGAGAGTTCCTTGAGGTCAGGGACCGGTTTGGTTGTTTTGTTTCTTTTTTCATTTTTTTTTTATCCTCAGTGCTTAGCTTAGTGCCTGCCTGGCAAATAATGTGTTTAATTAATGCTTATTACTTGTTTCCTGATAATTCTTTGAGACAGACAATAAACAATATTATTATACCCATTTAATACATAAAGAGAAACTTAGAGAAACTAAGTGATTTGCCTAAAGCCATGAAGCCAGCAGGATTCAAACCCAGGTCTCTCGACTGCAGGGCCAATCCTCTTTCCCCTTTATGATGTTCTTTCCATGATTAGTGGAGGCCGGACTACCCATTTCTGGAACAAAATGATGACTCCTTCCTACTATCCTTAAGCTTCTTAATCTATCATCTTCTTCTGCCCAAACCTACCTAGGGGATGTGAGGAGGACTGGAAAAGATGCTGTGTTTGAAGCAACGAATGTCAGGCTAGGGCTCAGGCCCCAACCATGGCATCCCCAAGCCTATCCCCGGGTATATACCTACTTCCACCATCAGCGGCCACACCTTTTGGAATAACACTGATGTCCAGGACATGGCAGTCTTTAAGAAAATTAACATGGCTGCTCTACTTAGGCAAAAGGAGGTAAAAAATGAGAGGGAGAAAATGAGGGGGACCTAATAACAGAGGACTTTTGTTCTGGTTCAACTTCCAACCTCCGCAACTCAGGAAACCAGGTACTGAGGGGTAATCTCTAGAGTGGGAGGTTGAGAAACAGACCAAGAGAACTGGGAACCTTCAGCAACCCTGGGGTAATTCAGGAAGGGAATGGGCATGTTGTGCCTTCATCCTTCACACAGAAACGTACACATACTCACATTCACCCTGGCCCTGGCCTCTGTGAGTCTGTCTAATCAGCTCCTAAAAGCCAGAACTTGTCAGAACTTGTTGGAATTTCTCTCTCTAAATGAAAACTCTCTTGCCCCCACGTAGCTGGTCATTGGCCCAGTTCAAATCTGCATGCTTATGGGAACATGCTCCTCTCCTCCCCCACTCTGGGTTCAGGGACTAGGATGTGGAGTGCCTTTAGAAGCCACAGGGTGGGTGGGCAGGAAAGCAGGACCCAGAGGTCACCAGGGTTAGGGTTAGATCTGGCCCTGCCTGTCCTTCTCCCCACAGGAATGTACGCCTGCAGAAGTTCTATTCCAGGGCCCTCCCCCATCCCCAGTCCAACCTTCTGACCTAGAGCCCACCAACACATGTGGTGGAAGATGACATGGGGGAATTGGGGAGAGGAGAGGACAGGGCAGAGGTAGGTCAGAGTAGCTGCGAAATGATTCCAGGACAGCTGGAGTACACACATGCACACACAAGCAAACACCAGCTGTTCTGGGGTTGTATGCACACACATGCTTCTCTGGAGAGCATGCATACATACATACACACCTCCGATTCTGCATGACTCTGTCATGTATGCAAACACACACACGTTCACACTGATCTTGAGGATAGAGCACATCCCCTACAAGCACACGCCAGAGGATTTCCTTCTGTGGATGAGGAGGAAATGCCTCATTAGGACTGCTCACCACCAAGTGTTATCCCAGGCAGGAAGGGCTAGGGAGACAACACATTTCCGAATGAGGAAAATAGATGCCTGACTCCCTGGCCAGGTGTCCTGAGGTGTGTTTCTAGTTACCCTGAGCAGAGTTAGAATGGGTATTCTTCACAGAGCTTGTCTACTGTCTTCTCACTCTTTAGAATTCTGAACACTTTCTATAAGGATAAAGATTTTACACAGATGGGAAAACTGAGGTGAAGAGAGAAGGATATGATCTAGGCTCCTAGTAAAAAGCCCAAGAACTGTCCTCCAACCCCTGTGGCTCACTCTTCTAGAAATGCCTGGTGGTCCTGGTGGGTGTCATTGTCCCCTAAGACTTATCTGAGTTGATCATTCCAACCCAGAGGGCAACGAGGCCCTGTCCTAATGGCCCGACTGATCAAATGCATTCCCTTCTCTCACATTTCTAGTGTTGGGCAAGGAAGCAGCCATAGGTAGAGACCTTGAAAAACCCTCCCTGCCAGTTTTGTGTTACAGGTACCTTACTGGTCCCAATTCATGGAAACAGTCATAGATTTGGAGTTGTTGGAATAAATCTTGAAGTCATCTAGTCTACCCCCACTCATTTTACAGATGAGGAAACTGAGAACAGCAAACTTTAAGAGATTTGTCCAAGGAAGGTCACATAGGCTTTTAAAGTTAAATTTTATTTTTTGTTATTAACAAGTGTTTTATTCTCTCCCAATCCCCTACCCTGATGGGAAAATAAAGAAAACTACCCCCTATGACAAATAGTCAAAAAAAAAAAAAAAAAAGAAATTCTTATATTGTCCATGTCCAAAACATTCGTGTTTCATTCTGAATACTGAGTCTATCACCTCTTTATTGGAAAGTGGGTGTTCAGATGGAGTATTGAGTTTCAGACTCAGGATGTGAATCCAGGTCCCCTGACTTCCCAATCTAGTCTTCTATCCACTGTACCAAGTTTGATCCCACTAGGGCTCATGCTTTGGAAACTGCATTTACCTAGGGTTTCATAAGCTATATCTCAGAGATAACCTGGAGATTGCGTGGCATTCTGCTCCTCATCCCTTCCCCTCACACCTACACATGGACATGCTCTATCCTCCAGCCCCCGGCCCAATCCCCTAGCTTCATCCCCAGCTGTGTGAGGTTACCTGAAACAAGGAGTGCCTTCCCTCTCCCAGGGCTCTGGACAAAGACTACAGCCAGCCCTCACTTGGGGCTCCCGCCAAAGAGCACAAAGTCTGGAGTTTGCTCTGGGGAACCACTGAGAAGAGAGGGGATGTGAGTGGTGTCAGGAGGCTCCAAGGAGAAGGAGAGTGAGATAGAGGAGGCCAGGGGGCAGTGCTGAGCAGGACAGAGAGAGAGCCCTGGAAAAGGACAGTCTTCTCCTTCCTTGCCACCCCATGCCAAGGTCAGGCTAGGCACAGGCCACACCTGAGTTACCTGTGCGTTCCTCAGAATCAGCTCTAAAGATGTGTGCAGGGATGGCCTACGTCTACAACAGGCCAGGCAGCCCTGAATGAGGACTTCTTGTGAATGGGACCACCCCAAATGGAGCACAGGAGTGGGAGAGTCCCTTTCATTCACCTCAACTTCCCTCCCTTGGGTGTCTGCATTTTGTTTTGGGGAAGTCTTTCTAAGGGCCCCCTGCTTCTGTGGAAGCCCCCTTCCACCAGGGTTCTAGGCTAGGCGGGCAAGCTGGAGTCTTGCCTCACCACAGAGGCAGCAGGGAAAGGAGGGAGGGACTTGGGAGGAGGAGCTCCACCCTCGGCAGATCCCAGCCCATGAAACAGAGTTGCAGACAGCAGCAGCTCTCAGATGGGAGCCGATCTCTGAGGCGGCCGGGAATCTCGAGGCACTCAGGACCGAGCCAGGCGCCGCTCCCTGCCAATCGGACCTCTGGGCCGGGAGGCACCAGCCTGGGACAGTCACCCCCAAACTCCCTGCCCGTTCTCTTTTCAAAGATCTCTCCACGACCTCACTCACCTGCCTGCTCCTGGAGTTTCCCAGAACCTGCTTCAAGATGCTCAGGTTATGGGTGCTGGTCCCTCTGCCTCCCAGACCTAAGTGAAGTGGACTTGCCAGGGTCTCTTGCCCCACTCCACCCCAGCAAGGAAAAGCTTTCCTTGGTGTCTTCTCTCCTCCTTCCCCCTTCCCGGCCCCCACCTGGGCATCCTTCGTGGGGTTGAGTATGTTGGTTTCCCTTTGGATCTCAAGTCCCATGGCCCAGGATTTCTGAGTCGATGTCAGCCATGCGGCTGTTCACGTGTTTCCTGCAGCTCTTGGCTAGTCTGTCCCTGCCTGCTGCATCCCCCCAGGTAAGGATTCTCTCTTCCCCTAACCTAGCTCCCTCTCCCTCCCCACCCCCAACATCTGTCAGGGAGTGGGCTGGAGAACCCAGGAAGAGACTGTGGGCAGAGATGAGAGGGCACCTCCATGGACACAGACAGACACCCCTCCCCGCCCTCCCCCCCCCCCCACCCCGGAGACAAAGATAACCACGGGCTCCAGGTACTTCCTAGAACTGGAACTCTCCTCACCTCCTGAATGAAGAACTCAGGTTAAGCCAGCCCCCTAGAGGAAAACCAACCCTAGCTAAGGTTTCTATCCCGGAAGGGGGTGGAGGGGGTGTGGGGGTGAGGCTATAGAGAAACCACAGTAAAGGGAGGGAGGCTTCCTGTCTGGCCCCAGGGCCTTGGTGGTTATGCTAAAAGCATCTCCCAGTTAATCCCAGGGCTGGGTTTGGGCCCTGTGGTCAGGGTCGAGGCCCTGGTGACTAGCCCAATGCCTTTGGGACCTCTGACCCAAAGGCTCTGGGGAAGCAGAGATTGGAGGGGGCAGGATCACCAGGGAGGTAGACTCACTGGGTGGTTGGGAATATACCAGACCCATGCCTGATTGCTCCAGTTACTACTGAGTGCAAGGGGGCTGACATAGACAAGAGGAACCTGGGGGAGGAAAGGGGGATACGGGAGTGCCTATTCCATGGCTTGGTCTTAGGTCAGAAGCCCCCCTGGGAAGGGTTTCAGGTAGTCTAAGAGGACAATGCTCTGTCTTCTTAAGTCTGACCTCACTCCCCCAGGGTCAGCCCAACCCCAAGGTCCCCATCTGCTGGCAGCTGACCCGGAGGTCCTGAGTCCCTGGGCCAAGAGAAGCTCCCAAGTTCTTTTCCCAGGAGCTAGGGCATGTGGCTTAGGGCCTTGGCCCAGTTCCAGCCTGGGTAAAGACGTCCTGCCAAAGGCAATAATGTCCCTTCCCACTGCCTAGGGAAGTCCTCTTTCCCACCCAGGTCCTTAATGCTGAAAACAGGGGTGTTGGGTGAGTAGGACGGGGAGGGGAGGGAAGAAGAATGGGAGATGGACCAGGAAAGTAGGGGGATCACTTCCCAAGCAGAGCGGGGAGTGATGGTCCTGAAGGAGCCAGTCTGCTGAGTGGCCTTGTTATAGCATTTCTACAGCTACTAGCACCAGTGGCCCCCTGCTCCCACCGGCTGATCTCCCTCCCCACAGGCCTCTGGCACCTAGCCAAGCTGGGACATTAAAGGGGCCAAGGGGCTCGTGTGGGAGAGCACAGGAAGGGGGATGGGTAGAAGGGAGGCAGAGCACAAGCAGAGAGGGAAGGCAGCTATAGACTGTAGAATGCTTGAGTTGAAAAGGGTCACTTTTTTTTTTACAGGTAATGAAACTGAGGCCCTGGTGGGTTGAAGTGTCTTACCTAAGGTCTCACAGCTGGCCATGGCAAAGATCTGAAAGATTGGGGTGGGAGGGGAAGATACAAGGTAAATGTACAAGTGAAAGGAGTTGGGGAAGGAGAGGTTCACAGGTGTCTAGATCCCAAATAACTCCTGAGAAGGTCTTGTAAATAAATAACTGACCACTCACCTGCCAAAGCAACCATGTCCCAGCATTCTTCAGTGGGGGGGACTCTGCCTGACATTAACTTTTCCTTATTCCCATGCTTTCTTTCCCTAGCAGTGGGATGTATCTCCTGAGAACAGCACAGCAGAAGTAGAAGGTAAGTTGGCCATGGAGACCAAGGGGAGTTAACCTTTTCCCATCCAAACTTGTGCCCCCCAGGACTCATGTTCTGGATTCCCCCCTAAATGTTTGTTGGTGTGAGAAATGGGGGTAAAAGAGTCGCAGAGGGTTTGGCTTGAAAAGATACAGGGAAGAGAAACTGTCCAGGGACCCTAAAATCTATGAATCCTGAAGTGGTAGTAAAACTGGAAACACTGATTTACTCCATCCCCCTCATTTTTATAGAGAAGGAAACTGAGACTTGGAAAAGTGGATGGATTGTTCCAGGTTATGTAGCTAGTTGGTAACAGAGTGGGATCCGGAATTAAGTTTTCCCAAGTTCATGTCTAGAGCTTTCTCCAAGGTTCCCACACTGAGTGTGGGATAGGAAGGGGCCAGAGTGTCAATAAGGCAAAAGATGAGTGTCCCCACCTCCATCCTCGCCACCATGCTTGGGGAATCTAACCAGAACTTCCCATTGATTACAAACAGACAAAACCTTGGTAACACCCTCCCTCACTTATGTGGAGAGGGAATCTTCAAAGCGCATGCAGGAGTTTGCCAAGCAGTCATATGTGCAGAAAGCAGGCTGTGCAGTGCCAGGCTCTTCACATAAATGTGCTGAGTGTCCACATGCCACCCCTTTAACCCCTGACAGTCACTTCCCTCCCACCCCCAAAATGAGACATTTCTGTGGGGGAGGAAACATGTGCAAACAGGCACACGAACACGCGTGCTGTTCCCCTCTGGAATAATATCCTGTCTCAGATCAGGAAACACCCTCTGCCTGCCAGCATCATCCCCTCTCTACCTTCCCTTTCCCTCTCTTCTCCAAACACTTACCTGCCCTGTGTTCTATGACCCTCTTGAACCCAGCCAGGTGAGAGTAGTCAACCAAATCTTCCGAGTTAATGAGCACTTCAGGTGTGCCTGTCACTGACTTAGGCACTGTAGAGGTATGGGGAGGTGCCCAATAGTCCTGCTTTTAAAATGCTCACAATCCAATTCAAAACTATCGAGGTAAACCCATTCCTATAAAGGAAAATCGCAGCACCTCTATAGTCCATGTTACAAAGAAGCAAGGTCTGCTTTCTTCTACTGAATCAGTGTGATATTGTGGAGAGGACATTGGCTTTGGAGTCCAAAGGCTTGGGTTTGAATTCAGTTTCTCATACATAATATCCCTGGGATCTTAGACAAGCCACAAGTCTCTGGCCTTTTTATCTTCATCTGTAAAATGAGAGGATTGTATTAAATGCGACTTCTAGTTCTAGATATATTGTCTCGGGACTGACACTATTATAATCCCAGGACTGAATAGTCAATTGGAGAACCAAGATTCTGGCCAACCCAAGAACATCATGCTTTGGGCCTGACCTAGCTTCTCTGTCTTGCCCACCCAAGATAAGAGAGCGTTGGAGGAATATGATGTTATCAGTGAGGAAAGATTCCTAAATTGAAACAAAAGATTTTGCAGAAAGATTTTCCAACTGTATCTACTCTTGTGGGAGGCTCTCTCTATGTTAGGCCTGGGTTGGTACATCCCTTCACGGGGGACACCTGCTGTGCTCTAGGCCAGGAGCCAGCAGCCCCGCCCGGCCCCTCTCCCTTCCCTCCCGGCAGGCAACTAGCATGAAAAGTTTTCTTTCAGGCACTGAACATTTCCCTTCTTGGGTCTCCGCCCAGCAGGGATGGGAAACTGGAGCCAGATGGATTCAGCAGGAGGCTTTCGTGTAAAGGGGAGAGAGATAGAAAAACCCTCTGGTAACACCAAGAAAATCCCTCTCTGGGGCTCCCTGGTCATTCTAAACCAGCCAGACACCACGCAGGCCTGCTTGGCGCTCTCTGCCTCCAAGTGTAGCCAGCTGTCTGTCTATGAGGAAGAGTCTGGGGGTGAGCTGAGACAGAGCTTCAAGAAACTAAACTGAAGAGAGAGAGTAGGAAAAGAGCACTGTACAGAGGGATTTCCTAGATTAGCAAAGACGATGTATGCAGGGTACTTTGCAAACTTTGAAGTAATGTGTAACAGGGAATTAGTATTAGTAGTGTAGGTTGTGAATTTTCAAGTTGGGGTTTTCTGTTTGTTTGGGGGTTGGTTTTTTTAACTGTGGATCCCTCTGGCAGTCTGGAGGAAAAGCCTATAGACCCTTCTCAGAGTAATGTTTTTAAGGGTGTAAAATAAAATATCCAATATTACAAAGGAAACCAATTATATTGAAATGCAGTCATCACAATTAAAAAGAGCAAAAACTCAAGTTCATGGAGTCTAGGTTAAGAAACACTGTTATAGAGACTGTAGAGCATCATGGGTAAATGGCCAGCCTTGAAGGCAGAAAGCCCAGAGTTGAAGTGCAACCTTTGACACATGCTGGCTGTGTGACCCTAGCACGTTAAGTCATTTAACTTCCTAGTATTCTAGACTACTTTCTGAAACCATATATTGCAGAGAAGGTAAATTGGTAGATGGAGTTTCTTCACTTGGGTGTTACCACCACCAATCAAATTATCAGTCCTGTCCCTATCCTTGTCATTATTACTACCACTACCACTACTACTACTTACTACTACTACTACTACTGCTACTACCACTACCACTACTACTACTACTACTCTTACCACTTTTACTACTACTACCACTACCACATCTACTTCTACTCATACTACTGCTACTACTACTACCATTACTACTACCACTTCTACTACCACTACTACCACTTCTTCTTCTACTAACTACCACTTCTACTTCTACTACTACTACTATTTGTGAAGGCCTAAGTGGGTCAGTATTATCTGTGTCTGTGCCACATCTCTTGCCACCCTTACTTTCCAAAATACATTTCCGGGATCTTGAGGGAAGAATCATCCCATCTCTCTCAGTGTTTCGTGCTACTACATCTGAATGGTCCTGGTAGAATAGAGGACTGTGCACACCTCTGGTCAACCTCTGCCCTCTGAAACTTCCTGGCCTCTCACCTGGGAAATCAGACCTTACATGAGCTGCTGAAACTGCATTTACACTGAAAGAGAGAGGAAAAGGGAAATCATTGTCTCTTTCTGCTGCCAGGACAGTCATTTTTGCTTAACCCAGATGTTCCCCTTTGACCCTGGCCAGAAAAAAAGCTATCACCAGCTCAATGTGAACTGGAGAAGGGGCCTGGGGACAGTTCTGAATGTTCCTTTTTTGATTGTAGGGGCCACTTTTAGAAGAAAATATGCTCTAGGACAACAGGCAGTGTCCTTTATCTTCCTTTAGCCACTGTTATCTTTTTTTTTTTTTAAATATTATTTATGTTTTCAGTTCAATGAGATTAAATGCTCAGAATAACATCAATATGCCATGAGGGCTTCAGACTAAACATGGAGCTCATGAAGTTAAAATGTTAACTGCTATTCCCTGTCTCTGTGCTGCAAAGGCAGCCTCCAGGCTGCCCTTTCTCTCCACCAAGGCTCTTATAGGTTTTGGGTCATGTCAAGGGTCCACAGCTCCATCTCCTTGGTCAGAGAGGAGCCTTGCCTTACCCCTACCCCCACCTTTCCACCCTGCTGATGCTGAGAGCTTTGGTTGGGCATTTGGAAGGCAGAGCCAGGGATAGCCAATCTACTCTCCCTCTCTGACCCTCAGCTCAGCCCTTGAGTGTGACTGATACCCAGATAAGCATTAATATAGTGGCTCTGCAGAGGCTGTCTAGGCCACGTGGATAGCTGTGTCCGGGGTATTTTCCATGGACTCTCCTCCTTTCCCAATGACCTCTGCTTGGACCAAGGTTTATTTTTCCTCAGGGATTACCCCAAGACCTGTGCCATCATCTGCTCAGTGAAATGGACTCTGGCCCCTTCCATTGTCTCAGAAAAGCAAGCAAGCAAAGGAGAGGTGTTGGCTGGGTGAGGGGGTAGGGGCAGAGAAAGGAGACTTCAGCAGGAGGTGAGGCATTGGGGACTCCCAGTTACCCAGATGCAGTCCTCTGTTCGCCAGCACCCCAGGGGGATGTCCAAAGTGGGTATGACCACCATTGGGTATGATGGGTCAAATAGATGTTTCCCTCCTTGCATTCCTAAGACTAGTCTGATCCTAGTTCATAGAATGTAACAGAATTTAGAGAGCTAGAAGGAACCTTCAAGGTTATCTAATCCAGGGGTGGAACCTTTGAGGTCATCTAATCCAGGGGTGGAACCTTAGAGGTCATCTAATCCAGGGGTGGAACCTTAGAGGTCATCTAATTCAGGGGTGGAACCTTAGAGGTCATCTAATCCAGGGGTTCTTGATCTTTTGTGTGTCAGGGATCCTTTGGCAATCCGGTGAAGCCTATGGACTCGTTCTCAGATTTGTATTTCATTGCCCACATTAATAATTTTATTTTGGAGGCAATATTAAGCTCAGGGTCACATAGCTAGTAAGTGTCTGAAGTTGGATTTGAACTCAGGTCCTCCTGACTCCAGGGCCGATGCTCTGTCCACTGCACCACCTAGCTGCCCCTGCCTATGTTAACAGTTGAAGGAAATGGTAAATTTCAGTTAGAGGTTAGTGGAAATAAAGATATACATATTTAGATATATATAATATATGCATATATAAAAACACATACATATTATACACACACACACACACACACACACACACACACACACACACACACATACAGATGTTTTTTTCCATCCAAGTTTAGAGACTCCCTGAAATCTATCCAAAGATCCCTTGGGGGCTTATGGACCCCAAATCTAGGTCAATCCCCTCATTTTAGAGGAGGAAATTCAGGTCTAGAGAGATCCGATGACTTGTCCATTTGGGTAATGGCAGAACTGAGCCTAGAAGTCAGACTTACTGACTCTCAAATGAGAGTGAGCTCATCTATACCATATTGATTTTCTGGTTGGGCCTAGGTTTGGTGGTGTTATAAATTATTTCAAAGGCATCTGGGTGTTCTGGGTCCCTGGAGATTGTCAATGGCTCTTCACTGAGGAACAGGCTAGCCTAGGGATCCCAAGGCTGATTATTCATTTTACAAACATGGGAGAGGATATAGAAGAAAGTATAAAACTTCATTCCAACCCCTAAAGAGATTACAAACTAGAGAACTTACAAGTATAGGACTGGAAGAGGGCTTAAATTCTTATCCAACCCCTTTGTTGTACTGATTGGGAAACTGAGGCTGAGATAGCTGAAATAAGAACTGGGTACTCAGTAAAAGACAAAATATGTACCTGTGTTGCTAGCACACATGGGGATCCTCTTCCATGTAAGGAGTCAGCATGATACAAGGGAAAAATACTGGCTCTGCAGTCTGAGGAGCTGTGTTCCAATTTTTCTGACACTTGCTACCTTTGTGACCTTGAGCAAGTCACATAACTTCCTCTGGCCTCAGGTTCCCTCATCTGTAAGATGAGAGGGTTGAGCTAGGTGGACTCTGAGGTCCCTTCTCGCTCCATATCTATCAGAGAATTATCATTTGGAGAATCAAGATTCTGGCCAAAGTACATCTTGCTTTGGGCCTGACTTATCTCCCCTCTTCCCTACCCAGGAAAAAGATATGACTTGCTGAGGGTCGCCCAGGTAGTAAGCAGAACTGACTTCAAATCCAGCAAACTTTAAACTGTACCAGCATGTCTATCCTAAAGGTGACATGTCCTGTCTTATAATGTTCACTATTATTTCATGCATATGAATGACGTATTCTCAATAGATGATAAGCATTTGCGGAGCTGAGAGAAGAGTATCCACTCCCAGAGAATTCACTGGGTTGAGAGTTCAAGAAAGGCTTAATGGAGGAAATGGAGGAAGCTGAACTGGATTTTGGAGGATGGTGAGATTTGGCATGATGAAGGAAACCACATAGAGAACAGGATAATGGTATAGATTATATAGAACATAGTGTGTTTGTGTGATGGCAAGAAGGATGACCTGGCTAGACCGCAGAGTTTATGTTGGCTACGGAGGACAGGACCAGAATCTGAAGAGCCTTGACAGACAGACAAAGAAATCCAGACTTCATTCATTAGGAAATAGCTGTTGAAGGTCTTTGAGCTGGGGAATGACATGATTCTGAGAAGTTATGTCACCAGCTCCCAGGGACACCTGAGACCTACTCTCTCAAGCTCTTCAGGACTAGGCTTTCCAACTAGGCTTCTCTCAGCTGAACCTTATAGCATTTATTCCAGACCAGATGGAGGCTAGAAAATCCGCAGAGTTCATTAGCCATTATTTTAAAAATAAATTTTACTGATGCTTTTTGTTTTTCCATCAGTCATTTTTTCTATACCCACACTCCCAGTAAATGAGCTCTCACTTGTAATAAAGAAAAACATTTAAACAAAATCAACCCAGACGGTGACCGCATTTGACAGTGAAAACTATACTCTTCGCTCATAGTCACCTACCTCTCTGCCAAAAGGAAGATGTTTACTTATCTCGTCTTCAGAGCCAGCATTAGTCACTGTCGCTACTCAGTGTTCCAATTCATTTTGGTGTTCTTATGGTTTCTGTTATTGTAGCTGTGATGTATCTTGTTCTAATTAGTTCTGCTTCCCTTGACTCTCATTACATTATTGGCTACACTGTATCCGGCGTGTTCTAGTGGCGATTCTCTTTCAGGTGTGGATCCATAGATTTAGAGCTGGAAGAGACTTCATTTTACAGATGAGGAAACTGAAGCTCAGATAGCTCTGTAAGTTTGAATCTAAGACTCTCAGACAACAGCATTTCATCCTTTACACCAGAGGGGTCAAGCTCACAGCCAAATGGGAACAGGAACCTCTTTAAGACGTAATTAGAAAACATTTACCAAAATAAATAAAAATACAAAGTGACATAGATAGTGCTAATTTGTGGTTTTCTAAGTCAATATAGGGCCCAGGGGCTCATTTCTATTTGAGTTTGACAAACTGCTTCACACACTACCTCTCCTGAGTTGGCTTGGATGTCCTCTGCCATCCTTTCCAACTCTGAACTCCTAAGATTCTGTGAAGTTTCCCCTTGTTTCTCAGTATTAGTCATTATCATCATTTCTCGCAGTGTAGCAATATTCCATTATATGCATACGCCGTAATTTCTGTAATTGCTTTCCAATCAACAGATACTCATTTTGTTTCTAGTTTTTTGCTATCACAAAAACATTGTTCAGCAGCCATTTGCCTTGCACTTTGGAGAGGTTGTGTAGGGAAACGAACTTGGGACCCTGAACATGAGATCAGAGTTTGAGTTCCATTTTGGCCACTTAACAATGTGACCTAGGCAACTCACAACTCCTTTAAGCCTCATCTTCCTTAGCTGTAAAATGGGGATAGTAAATTTGTACCTTACAGGATTATTGTGAGGATCAAAGGTGAAAATGTATGTAAATATATCAGTCTTGTGTTCACATGACATTTTAAGCTTTGATGGGTTCTAAGTAGTTGGGAAGGATACAGGCCTATGCATATGGCACAACATCTGAAATGAGAAAGGGTTAAAGGTGAAAGGCTTTCAACTTCACACCTGTCCTAGAGGAACCCAATGGAACTCAGGCTAGGAAAACAATTCAGCAACTCAGTTCAATACATTATCTTTACTGGGAATCAACCATGTGCCCAGCACTGTGCTAGATGCTGCTGATATTATGGAATGTGGTTCCTCCATTCTAAGATAATGTCTAAGGGCATTTAAATAGCATAGCAAAATAAATGACAAAAAAGAGTCTTTACAGACTCAGGGATTCTCTGCCCCATGGTTTATACTATACAACAGGGTAGTAAACATATGCAGGATACAACTGTGATGTGACCAGGGACCGCTATTGGAAAGGCACATGTATAGAAAACACTGACACTGTGGAACCTCCAGTGCTCTTTGCAGATATTATCAAGTTTGCTGTTTTCTCTATTGGGGACCACATCTTCTGTCTCTCAGTTCTCCTAGCCATGTTGCTTTCTGCTGGATATCTCCCTCTCTGTACTCTGATATCATCTGCTGGTCCTTGGCTACTGTATCGTCTCTTTCCCCAAAGGAGGAATAGTAGGCCAGGTCCTCGGCTTGATAGTTTCAGGGGCCATCTTTTGCTCTTTTGTGCTTCAAATCCTAACCAGCCAATGGGAGAAAGCTTTAGATATTTTTGTCTGCCTCTTGAAGTCCTATTCTTCTGGTACTGATGTTTGGGATGAATCAGTCTCAACCTTCTCTGAGTCAGGGTCTGAAATTCCTTTTAACTCCTATTATATCCCTTTGGCAGGAAATCGGGTACCCTCAAAATCATCTCCACTCAGCAAAATTGCCAATCAACTGGAAGGAGGAAATTCCTTTCAAGCTCCTTTAATGCCCTTGCTTACCATGCATGTTGAGCCAGGTGGAGCTGGTGATTTTTTTCCCTGCTTTCTACCAACAGCCAAAATTGCTATTCTCCCTCTGTTTATCTTGAAATCAGTGTGGATATAGTAGTCAGGGAAGATTTCAAGGATGAAATGTCAAGTGAATTGGGCCTCATAGGATTCAATAGATATTTAGACTCAACAAATACTTATTGAGCATCTGCTATATGCAAGGTACTGTACATGGACGGGTAGAGGAATAAATAGGAAGCAATATGTTGAAAGACTGTGAAGAAAACAGATAAGGCCTGAGTGTGTCTAACCTACCCTGACCTTGACTTTGGTGCTTATGAATTTCCTCTTCCTTTTTGTCTCCTTGTAGTGTTGCCCTTCCAGGAGGTGTGGGGTCGAAGTTTCTGCCGCTCGCTGGAGAAGCTGGTGGATGTTTCATCAGAGTACCCAGGGGAAGTAGAGCACATGTTTAGCCCGTCCTGTGTCTCACTGAGGCGTTGCACTGGCTGCTGTGGAGATGAGAACCTCCACTGTGTTGCTGTGGAGACAACCAATGTTACCATGCAGGTACTCCTGCTGCCCTACTTCTGGACCCTCTACCCGCTCCCTTAGACTGACACTGTTTCTGAGGCCAGGATGCTCTATTCCTGAGGTTCCTCTCTTTCCCTATCATCAGAACTTATCCAGTTTTTTGCACCGACTGCCTGCCCCATATCAGTCCTAGAAATTGAAATGTGCATTCATTCATTCATTCAATAGGCATTTTATTAAATATTTACTATTTTTTTAAAAAACCCAAGTTCGAGGGCTAGTGAATTGTACCTTATCATCCTTCCATCACCCACCCACCCCACATTTTATATAAGGTAGTAATTAGATGGAGACAGGTGGATGAACTCCGTCAGGCTGGTTCTGGTTTTCTCTGTAAATGGGATCAACTGAAAGAAATGTCTGGGACTGATGAGACAGTTTTCTTCCTTGGCCTAGCTCTGCCACTGTAGGTGGGGTTGCTGTCTGGCACCTGGTGAGCTGCTTGTCTGGCACTCAGCAGGGGTATATGGTGCAAAGGCTGGTAGGACTCAGGAGGCAGACTCTTGCTTTTTCCCAAGGAATGCTAAGGGGACAAGTTCTGTTTTGGGGAAGGAGAGACTAGGTTCTTCCAGACCAGGGGTCCTTGACCCCTCTTCCCATTTATTCTGTGCCATGGGTCCCTTTGGCAGTCTGATGAAGCCCATGGATCCCTTCTCAGAATGGTGTTTGTTGCCACCATAATTGAAGGAAAAGCAAAATTTCAGTTAGAAGTCAGTGGAAATAAAGTTATTATTTTTCTCCCTTTCCAAGTTCATATAATCCCCTGAAACCTATCCCCAGACTTGAGGTTAAAGATCCACTGCTCTAGAGGGGAAATAGAGGGAGAGTTGCTGCATTCCACCTTCCCCTTCAAATCTCATAACCAGCTTCTTTTTCACCTTTCCAGCTTCTGAAGATCAAGTCTGGGGAACAGCCATCCTACATGGAGTTAGCATTCACTGAGCATGTGCGGTGTGAGTGCAGGTATGGGATCCCTGCCTCTCACCACCCACATGGCACAGGCTGTGACCAGGGCCCTGGGCACTCTCGGGCCTGCCCTGGAGGGTACTAGCATTCCTACTTTCCTGACCACCCCATCAATCCGCCACCCCCACCCCCACCAGGGGATGGGAGATGGGATAGTAGAAAATCACAGAATCCAAATCCTGACTCTGTCCTTACTTACCGTTATGACCTTGGGCAAATCACTTAACCTTGCTGGGCCTCATTTTCCTCATCTGTAAAAAAAAAAAAAAGTAAGGGTGGGGTTGGTCTATAAGGTGCTTTTCAAGTCTGGCCCCTAAGATCCAATTAAAGGCTTGTGATTCTGGGAGATGTGGTATATTAGAAGCAGAGGGGACATCCACTATCCCAATGGGCCATTCATTATTCAGAGGGCATCACCCAGTCTACAACCCAGACTGCTAACTTCTCTGAGAGCTTGTCCTCAGGTTCCTGGATTCTCCTTTCTTGCTTAAAGCGTAATGCTCTTCATTTGTTCTTGATTAGCATATCAGTGGCTGAGACGGGGGTGGTCAGGTCTCCGCTGAAGCCTTCTGCATTTTGTTTCCTGGATTTTGGAGACAGGGAAATAATTAACTCACCAAGAGGCACTCTGGCTGCAGCTGCATTTAATTTCCTACTCCTTTATCCATCTCTTCCCCCATCCCCCACCCCCATCTTCCCCTTCTAGCCTTTGCCTGGAGAGCTAAAACCAACAGCTGGTTTACAGCTGTGTGGCAGAATGGGAAAAAGACTCTTGGGTCCCATCCAAAAAGCAGGAAAGAAGTTTGAATAACTGCTAATCATGCAGGGCTTTACAAGTGATGGGGTGCTCAACCCTGGGGTTGTTGGGAGGAAGCTGTAGGCTGGGAACCCTAGCAACCAAGCACAAACTACAGCCACTCACTGGGGACCTGAGGGAGCTTAAAAGTGTTGGAGGCTGATCATAGCTCTGGGGCAATTATGCTTGGAAAATTGCATAGACTCTTGACAGAATAAGAGGACAAGTCCATCTGAGTGTAGCCTGCCCTGGGAAGGGACTCTTTGTTAGGTCAAAGGGAAACACATGTGGTTTCTTTAAAGTTCCAGGCCATGGCCAAAACCTCCCCGTGAATCATAGGGCCCCTGGAACTCCTGCCCGAGCTCAAGAGGCATAGGAAGAATGGCTCATTGTCCTTTCGGCCCAGGGGGTAGACCAACAGACCTTATTGCTAGTACTAGGGGCCAGGAAGTTTTTCCATTCTTGGGAATCAGGAACTCCTGAGAGTCGGTAGGGATGCTATTCCTTTTATCCTTGGGGTCTGGGCTAGAGGTAACCAAATCCAATAGCTTAGGGTACCCCTAAATTGTCTAGCTATGGTTCCCATCCAATGCAGGGCCCCAACTAATGACAGGGCCTCTGTCTCCCCCTTCCCTTTTTTACACATATCATTACCATTGGTCTGTTCACCATCAGCTCAGCGATGCACAGGACTGGGCTTTGCCTCAGCCTTGACTGCAGTGAGTAGCAAATCCCTTCTCCCAACCTTGGGAGTATAGCCTCTGTATCTGGAGTCAAGAAGACCACAGTTCAAGTCGTGCCTTAGACACTTTCTGGTTGTGCATATGAAGGCAAATCATTTAACTTTTCTCAACTTCAGTTTCCACAGTTATAAAATAGGGGTGATGATAATAACACCTATCGTACAGAGTCACTGTGAGGAACAAATGAGAATGTATGTGATACACTTTGCCAATCTTAAAGCGCTATATGCTAACTACCATCGTGAGGTTAGCTGTTATTCTATCCTCTGGGGATCCATCTCATGATTTTGGGAAGGGGAACAGTCTAGACCAAAGCTTCATTCACTGATAGAGAGAACCCCCTGGTCAGGAAATTTCCTCTATCAATATAGATAAAGGAGTTCTTCTGTAACTTTTTCGAAGATTTCCTGGGGGTTCCATGAAGTTAAGTGGTTTGCTCAGGGTTATATAATGAGCAGGTATCAGAAGTAGAACTCGAACCTAGGTTACCCTGATTCTAAAGCCACCTCTTTAGCCACCATGCCATTATTTCTTTCAGCCACAAGATCTGGTCTTGGTCATTTTTTCTGATATCTATGTAGCGCTCCACCAATTTCAATGTGCTTCCAAATATATTGGCTTTTTTTATCTTCACTACAACCCTCTAAAGGGATGTGTGTGAATGTAGGGGTTTTGGGTGGGGGGGGGGGTGAGGAGTATAGATTATGATATGATAGCTATTCTAAAAATGAAACCAAAGAGTTAAGTGACCTGCCCAAGAATCTCAGATCTCAATGAAATGGGTATTCCCTCCAACAGCACAAATAGCAACCCATCCCTGCCTGAACATTCTGTGTGACCTTTGCTCATGTTTGCCACACAGTAACAAAATGCTTTCCTCAAGCCACCATGAGAGGTAGGTGGTGCAATTTTTGTTCCCATTTTACAGATGAGGAAATAGAGTTTTAGTGAGGCTAATCAATTTGCCAATCATCATAGAGCTAGTACTTGGAATGAGAGAGCTCCAGTTTTCTGACTCCTAGACCAGTTTCCTTTCCCCTCAATCGCACGATCCCCCGCTAACATATAAAGCTTCAATATCGTTTGCAATCCATGCATAACTTCTCTTTGGAGATCCACCTCTTAAGGATTTAGCACCAGGGCAGATTCACCTCCTGCAAGGCTTACCCTTGAAGCATCTACTCAAGCAGGACCCCAGAAGCATCTTCTGGAGCACGTAAGAAGACCCTCACTCTTCTCTACTCTCACCTACAAATCGAGTACCAGATTGATGTCATCACATCCCCCCGAACCTCACTGGCCTCTTCTCCTCCTCTTAACAAGAAGAGAAAATACAACAGGAGTACTTTGTTTTCCAGTTGGGCAGCCACAGCTGCTGTGGGGCAGAGTCACCACATGCCTGAGACATGAAGTTCTTTTGGTTACAGCTAACTCTATGCTCTTGATTCTCATATACTCCCTGACAATGGCTGGTGTTCTTACCTCCAGTATCTATATCGCTATAGATTGGGTTGGATATCCCCAGAAGGCTGTCCCAAAGAAATGGAGAGGTAGCTCTGGCCCCTAAGTGTGGCTCACATGCAAAGCCAGTTAATACTGATCACCTGCTGCAAACTAGCTGTTCTAAAGAGTCTCTGTTCTCCCTCTCCTTTTCCCAAGAAGGGAGCTGAGATCCAGATGCTTACCCATCCCATATCCCATATGCTTACCCATATCTTTTACGCATCCTTTTTATAAAAAGCAAAGGATTAGAAATAAAAAATTAGAAAGGTCTTAAAGGGAAGAGAGATTGAGGTGTGAAGCCATTGACTTTGAACCAACACAAATATTGGCACTACCAGAATTTAATTTTTAAAAATGTTTTCTATTGATTGATTTTTTTAATATGGCTGTCTGCGAACACCCCTTTCTCTAGTAGAACTTTCTACCTCCCCCTTTTTGTGTGTGGATCTATGATTTCATTGGTGAAGGTTGTGGAACATGGAAACTCTGGAGGCATTGAGAGGTAACTTATTCAGGGTCACGTGATGTGTGTGTGGGTGTGTGTGTATGGGTGTTTGTGTGTATTGGGGGAGGACTTGAATTCAGGCCTTCCTGAATGCCAACCCCCTTTTGATTGAATCATGCTGCTTCTAAGAGCCTTACCTTTCTTGTAAATAAAGACAATACGTAGTAAAATCAGCTGACCCATACCCTACTGCCAGACTCCTTGTTCCTAGTGCTTCAGGGGATAGGGAAGTGACTTGGATAGGGCAATCAGTTATTGACTGATTGCTGGTTTGGGGAGCATTCTGCACTTTGCTGGGGGGAGAGGAAGGGGAAGGGCAGCATTTCCCTCTGAACTCTCTATCTGGCGACCCTTGCTAAAAAGACTGTTGAACTTGGGAAGAGACTAAATTTGAATTCCAACTCTGCCACTCACTAGCTAGCCATGAGAGCCTGGTGGTCCCCTTCCCGGTGATGGGTTTCAGTTTCCTCATCTGTACAGTGAGAATAATGATACTTGTACAGCCTACCTCACAGGGTTGTTGTGAGGAAAGCGCTTTGTAAATGTAACGCACTGTATAAACGTGAGTTCTAATCACCAGGATTGTTATCATTATCTCTGTCCTCAATCCCAACCCCACTGGACCAGGTAGGGTAGAACTGATCATTCTCCTTCAGTCATCTGAATTCCAGATGTTTGGTGCAGGCTGCTTCTCTACCCCCTGACTCCAACTAAGCCCTGGGAATTAGGGTTTTTCTCAGGCCACCTCTGTCCAACGATCTCTGCCCCTCTCCCTAGAGGCCCCATTGCCAATTACTGGCCCTGAGAACATGATCTCTCCCAACTCACCTTCATCTCCTTCCCTTCTCTTCTCTATCCAGGCCTCGGAGAGAGAAGATGAAGCCAGAAAGGTGAGTTCCCTTGGTCTGGGATGCAAGTGAGCTGGGTTGCAGCTCAGGACAGCCCTTCCCTTTCTCTCCCACCCCTATCCAAAGCCAACGCATCCTGACCCTTTCGGTTTCTTACACAGGAGGAGACTCAAGGGTAGAGGGAAGAGGAAGAGAGAGAAGCAAAGACCCAAAGACTGTCATCAGTGAGTGTGGGATGGGGAGGGAAAGACAAGGAGGCTGGGGCCTCTCGGGCTGGAAGGGGTGGAATAGAGGAGCCAGAGGCCAGGGAGAATTCTTTGGTGAGGAGGAGAGGAGTATCTGGGCAGCAGGGACCCCACCTAGTTACCCTAGAGCCCATATATTGAAACAGTCTGCCAAATTGCTAAGGAAATTAGCTGACCTTGGTCTTTATATCCTGTAGCACTTCTCTCTCCCTTCTACTCTCTATAGACGGACCTCCTTCAGACTCAAAGAGTCTGGAGAAACCAGTGATACAGGGAAAGATTTCTTGACCCTTAATTCCTCATCCATTCAATCATGGTGAAGTAGAAAGAACCCAGGATTTGGAGTTAGGGGGTCTAAGGTTACAGCCCAGCTCTGCTGCTTACAACCTGTCAAATCACTTAACCTTCTTGGGCCTCAGTATCCTCATCTGTAAAATGAGTGTGTTGCCCTTCCAGCTTAAATTTATGATCCTCTATCTCATACCCACAATTTATTCTTAGGGACGTGGAAACACAGGGAGAACTACCCAGTCCAGGGTTACACAATCAATGACAGTCAGGGTCTGGACTTAGATCTGAAAGTCCTAGGTGGAAAGGGCCCCTTTGTTCTTTTTCATGACCTAAATAGGGCACTAAAATTCAGGAGCTCATCTTTGGCCACAAAGCATCTAGAAACCCAGGAATCCTGCCTTTTAGACGAGAATACCCCTAGATTTCACTCAGATTCTGCATTTTGTTTTGGGCAGGTGTGAAGATGCTGTTCCCCAAAGGTAACCCAGTGGACCCTGGAGAGAGCAGTCTCTGCCCAGCTTATATTTATTGCCCCTTTCACAATCTCAATTACCTCTCTGACCACAGCCCCTCTATTTATTAGCCAAATGTAACCCCTGCTGAATGTCTGCTTCTCCCTCGGCCGGGAGACTGACCCTCAGGACTTTTGTGCCTTAAGAAGAAAAAGAGGAAACTGCAGGAGGATCTAGAGTTGAGGTCTTGTACCCAAACACTGAACTCTTAACCATAACTCAGGAGCAGTGAAGGGAGGGAGGGTTCCCTTCCTCATCCCAGGAACTTCCATGGAACACAGAGGGAAGGAAGGAGTGGATGAATCCTCTCCCTCTCTCGTTTTTGCTTCTGAATGGAATAGGGAACTCTGGACCTTTGAGGGGAAAGTTGTCTGTCGCAAGTTGTCACTTGTCTGAGGTCTGGGCAACGTTCTTTTGACAGAAAGGAAACAGCTACTCATGCCCTATATGGAAAGGGTCAACTAAAGAGGTCTAGCCTAGCACACTTTTCACAATGGAAGAGGCTAGGTGAAAAGGAACCTGGGAAGTGGCACCCAAACTGGGTGAGTTCAGCTACCTTTGCTTAGTGGAAGAGGAGAAAAACCTGGTCCTCTAGGGTGTCAGGAGAAAATTTGCTGGAGCAATTAAGACTTTTCTTAGCAAGTGCCCTCTCACCCTGGAAGAATCTCAGAGAGCCAAGCCTGGAACGATTTTGAAGAACGTTGGATATGATGGTATATAGGGGACCTCCTCTAGTCTCCTATTTCTCCCAGGACCTTGCAGCGCTTTCCTACAAAATGACTGTAGTTTCCATGTTCCACAACCTTCGCCAATGAACTGCATCCCTGGCCTGGGATGTCACCCCAAAGAGCCCCCATATGCCACTCTGACCCACTGGAAGTATCAGTGGGTACAAATGCCAAAAGGATGCAGGCAGAGACAGCCCTTAGCCCTGGGCATTATGGTCAAGATGTAGGAAAATAACTGAGGACTCCAAGGAAGATCCTGCTCCCAGGCTCTCTGGACAGGGCATCCAGCCCACTGAGGCACACTGTCATATACCCAGGCTTTCTGTGAAATGGGTTGAGCAGGCTCCTTTCCAGGGCGAGTTAGGTGGGAGGAGGATGGGAACTTCCTAAATGTATCACACAAGTTCTTTCTGACCACCATGTTCATTGGGCACAGGGAGGCCAAAGAAAAGCCAAATTCTCTTAAATAAAGTATTTTAACCCAATTTTTTTTTGTCTGGGGAAATATGATTGCTTGCTATGAAAGGATGATCTATTCGGTTAAGGCTGGGCAAATTCCTATGAATCTGGATTAAAAGGGCGTGCAATACTATCCCCATTAGAAAACTGAGGAAACAAAAGCTCAGGATAAAGTGACATATATCCAAGGTCAGACAGCTGGGGCCAGAACTCAGATCTACTGACCCCTGATCCTTATTCTTTTTCTGCAACTAGACTGTCTCCTCATACATGTTACCCACTAAGGCAGATTTTCCAGTGGGGTTCCATTTCAGGGAATAAATTTCAGGGAGTCCAAGAATTGGACAGAAAAAAAAGTTAGATCTTTATTTTCACGAACCTCTAACTGAAATTTAGCATTTGCTTCAATTATGAATGTAGGCCCCTCCAAAAAATGTCTTTCCCTTTACCAGATTGCTATAAGGGTCCCTAACATAGTTAGTCTTATGTTCTATTATGGGGACATCTTGGGCTATCTTACCAGTTGATTCCTGCATAGTTCTGGATTCTGCCCCGGAATCAAGAAATGAAGGTGGAGTTTCCCCCATGACCTGTTCTTTCCAAGATGTCTTTGAGCCTTGGGCGGATAAGACTGCTCTAGTTAACCTTCACCCCAGTCACCTCTAAACTTGTTACACCACCAAATTCAGCAACACCCTCCTCTTCCCATTAAGTAATGGGTTTTGCCCCCCACCTCCAACTTCCATACTCTTACCCTCAGCCTGCCTGGTGATGGACTGACCAGCACTGCTCCTAAGAGTCAATACAGACCTTCATAGTCCAGCTGGGAACTCTGCCAGGTTAGAGAGGATCCCCCCTGTTTGGGGCCCCCCAGAGGATTTGGAAGAGATGTCTCCATCATGCTCTGGCTGGAATGTGAACGAACATCTGTTTGGAAGGGGACAAGGATAGTCAGGGAGCCTAACTGCTAGGCTCCTCCTTTCTTCCCTTCCCCCCAAAATCTTGCTTTATCATACTACCTCCTAGTTAATCCTATCTGCCTCTGGCGTCAGAAGAGACTCCCCACCTCTCTCAACTTCAGGGAGGCTCCCACTGGAATGTTACTGTAACTTCCTGCCCAACCTTTTAAAAAGAGGCAATGTAAGAAAACAAAAAAACCCCCAGAATTTGTAGTCAAAGGACCTGGGTTTGAATTCCAATCCCAATCCCTTAGGAAAATCACTTAACCTTCTGAGTTTCAGTCTTCTGACTTGTAAAATGCAGGGTGAGATGACCTCTGAGGTCCCTTCTGGATCCAATCCCTGTGATTCTTTTCTGTCCTCTGCTCTGATTTTTGTTTTTTCAATCTAGCCCATTTAAGGCAAGGACCTCACTGGGGCTGGGAAGATACACATCCGAAAGGTGGAAGAGGAATACGTGCCTGAGATGGTCTCTGCTTGAGGTGACCCAATTTGAGGGCCCAACTGGGAAGAAGTGGATAAGGGCAGGAAAAGGTCATTCTTAGGCCTGAGGGAATGAGTCATCTAGCATGGGTGTAGCAGTTACAGTGATTCAGGGGACCTGAAAGGGAACTTTAGGGCAAGAAGTTCTCCTGGCTTAATATCACAGAAGACGAATCTGCTCAGACCCCAAGCATAATCACTTCCAGAAACGGAATCAGTTCTTTTAATTGCTTGTACCCAAAGACCTGGATCTGCACAATTTGGTGTGGGGCTATCCTGAGGATGAAATGATTATCTGGCTTATTTAAAAGGTTGGGAGGAACTCATCCTCCTGGGTTAAACATCTACTTGGCCAGAACAACTGAACTATCCCTGGGAACACTACCCCAACCTTTTATAGCAGTGGTTCTCAAACTTACTGGCTTCAAGGCCCCCCCCCTTTTTTAAATTCAGTCATTTTTTCACTTGTGTCTAACTCCTCATGACCCCATTCAGGGTTTTCTTGACAAAGATACTCTTTCTCCAGCTCATTGTATAGAAAAAGAAGCTAAGGCAAACAGGGTTAAGTGACTTGCCTAGGGTCACACAGCTAGTAAATATCTGAGGCCAGATTTGAGCTCAGGCGGATGAGTACTGCTGACTCCAGCCAGCATTGGCACTCCATCCCCTGTACTACCTAGCTGCCCAAGGCTTGTTTACACTCTTAAAAACTTATGAAGTTAAGAAAAAAATGTATGGAATCCCTTTACCCCCCACCAAAGAGATTTTCTTTCTCTGGATTATATCATTATATCTATGGACATTTGCTATATTAGGAATGAAAACTTCTTAGTATTATTATAAAAATAGTTTTGATCTTGTAGACTCCCTGAATGAATCGCAGGGACCCCCAAAGGTCACAGGACCACACTTTGAGGACTGCTGTTCTAAAGCATCCCTGAGTCTCCCCACTTCACACAAATTTTTCCCATACATACCAGTGACCCCCTGGACAGAAAGAGGGAGAATATTAGAAGAGAATCTCCTAGGGACTGGAAAAGTAATATACTCTATGCAGACTGTGTCCAGACTACAACAAAACTGAGTGACCTGAAGTATCTTCTCTGGTTCATTTGTTTGGTGTAGAAAAGAAAAACGGATAATTCAAATTTTCAGCCTGGTTAATCAGACAGACTGGGTTGTCTTCCCTAATAACAGGATGTTAGCACTAAAATGAACCTTAGAATTACTTAGTCCAATTCTCTCATTATACAGATGAGAAAACTGAGTCCCAGGAGATGAAGTGATTTCCCCAAGGTCATATAAATTAAAGGTGAAGTAGATTAGAAGGCCTGGATTGGAGACAGGAGACCTTGGGTTCAAATTCTGGCTTCAGCTCCTAATTTGAGGTATGAGAACAAGTCACTTAATCTCTGAAAGTCAATCTCCTCTTTTGCAAAACAATCCTTGCACTACCTACCTCATAAGGTTATTGTAAGAAAAATGCTTTGTTGATTCACAGGATCTGCTTCAGATATCTTGGGAAGGCATTTTGACCAAGTGCCTTATTTCTTTTTGATCTCCATTAGTAGAGGGTGGTCCCAGAGAAGGACTGGGGACATATTCCTTCACAAAGTTAACCAATATTCCCCTTGGCCAGTACCCAGTAGCCAACCAGCTGGGAAAATGCCCTTGGAATACTATACCAATGGAGTAGCTGGATGGTACAGTGGATAGAGCACTGAGCCAGAAGTCAGGAAGACTCATCTTTGCAAGTTACAATCCTGCCTCACACTTACTAGCCATATGACCTTGGGCAGATCACTTCAGTCAGTTTGCCTTAGTTTCCTCATCTGTAAAATGAGCTGGAGAAGGAAGTGGCAAACTGCTCCAGTATCTCTGCCAAGAAAACCCCCAAAATGGGTCACGGAGAGTCAGGCACAACTAAAATAACTGAACATACTCCCCCAATGGGTAGGATGACTCAGGGTGGGTCAGTATCTGGAACACTGTCTCAAGTAGGTTGAAATTTGAGGCAAAGGCAAGATCCAAAACCCAACTATCCCCTTCCTTGTCCAACCCCCGCCTCAGCTTAGTTCCTTGTGATCTCACCCACCTCAACCCCTGCTGAGCACCCAATACCCTGTAGGTATTCTTATACTCTCTTGGGCTAGTCACAGAATCATTGATTGTAGAGTTAAAAGATACCATATCTGAAAGAAATCCCTTCTGTAACCCCTGATATGCTGTCATTCGGTCTCTACTCCAAGACCTCCAGTGAGGGGGATCCCCCCAACCCACCCACCCACTTCTACACCCACCTTCTCCACTTCTGAACAACTTTCATGGGCAGAACATTCTTCCTGAGTTCAAACCCAAATTCCCTCTTCAGTTTCTATCCATTGGTCCTGGTTCTTCTTCCTGGTGCCAAACAGAACAAATCTTATCATTCTTCTGTATAACAGCTTTTAAATACTTGAACCCAATCAGTCTTTCCCCTCCAAACCCACTCCCCCAACGGTCTTATCTTTTCCAGGTTAAACATTCTTAGTTTCTTTCACTGTCTCTTACATGACATGGACTCGAGACTCGTCACCATTCTCTCTGCCCTTCTTTGGGACATTTTTCAGTTTATCAGTGTCCTAAAATTGTGGTACCCAGAATGGATTGTAATACTCCAGAGGTCAACCATGACAGCGTACAAAGGGACTATTATCTCCTTCTTTTTGGAAGCTGGGCCTTCCTGAGCACAGCCCAAACTTGTATTGACTTTTGCATCTGCCAGATCCCACCCATGACTCACAATGAGTTTGAGGTCCACTGAAATCCCTAGATCCCTTCCCCCCCAGCCCAGACAAACTTGAATCTGACCATACCTCATTCATCCCATACTTGTAAAGTTGTTTGTTTGTTTAAACCAAGTGTAGGACTTTTACCTCTATTCATTATCATCGTATGAGCTCCAGTCTGATGTTCCAGCCTGTCAAGATCTCATGTATCCTCATTGACTTTCAAGGTGCTAGCTGTCCCGTCTTGCTTAGTGCCATCTGCAAATTTAATGAGTATGCCTTTATCCAGGTAATTGATAAAAATATTAAATGGCAGCAGCATAAGGAAGATCTCTGTTAACTCCACTGGATGCCTTCTGCCAAGCTGACAATGAATCATTCATGACCACTCTGAGTCTGGTCAATCTGCCAAGTCCAAATTCATTTAACTGTAACTAGTACTCCTCCTTGTTATCTCTTCCACAAGTTGAGTATGAGTTATATCCACAGCCATATCTACAGCATTTCTCTCATCTTTGCTGTTGCTCAGTCATTTTCATTTGCATCTGATTCTTTGTGACCTCATGCCATTTCCTTTCCCAACTCGTTTTACAGACAAGGAAACTGAGGCCAACAGGTACTTCAGTGGCCACTTATTCCAACTCATACCCGAAAGAATTCCCTGCTGTAATCTCTGATAAGTGATTTGTCCAGGGTCACCCAGCTAGTAAAGGTCAAAGGCAAGATTTGAACTCAGGTCTTCCTGACTTCAGGCCCAGTACTCTATCCACTAAACCTCCTAGCTGCCAGTTTTCTCTCATCCACCGGTTTAGTAACCCTATCCAAAACAAAAAAAAAGAAATAAAGTTAATCTGGCATGACTTGTTCTGGATGAAGCTATGCTGGCTCTTTAGTATTGCCCCTTCCTTTGCTAGATGTCTGCTAAACATCTCTTTAATAATCCTTTCTAGAATTTTCCTAGGAATGACAATCAAGTTCACTGGCTCAAAGACTCTGTTCTCTTCCTTAACTCCACTAAAAGGAAAATAGAAGCCTAAGAGAAGGAAAGTCCAGAGTGGGTAGAGGAACGAAGTGTGTATGGAAGGGATATGGCAGGTAGAGGGTGGGTATAGAAACAGAGCTCTAACTAGGGTGGAGTAAGTGAGACTTTGCCCCAGAGTGCTGAAACTAAGATGGTACTGATAGTGTTTGTGGTCCTTCAGCTGTTAAGAAACAATTGTGTTTACCATTAAGGCAGCAAAAAATAACAAGAATAAATAGTTAAAATACAAGCCACCAGATGGCATCTCTGGTTACACCCTATGGAAGCTCTCTCCTAGGATTCTTCCCCCCACACCCCCATAGCCATCAATAACAGGAACAATTAAATCTCCTTGCCCCAGACACATTTCGTGCCATTAGACCCTGGGGCTCTACTTGGAGGCAGGATGGCTCATAACATCAATCCCAAACATCCACAGCTATCCCCTGGGTTCTAGAATGAGTAGTCTTAGAAATATTCCTAGACGTCATCAAAGTACTCCTGAACCTCTTTACCCAGTTGAAGTACTAGGGTAAGTGTATCTCTGAATCCCTGAGGTTATAGAGGTGGGGAGTTCCAGTCACTCCATTCAGTAGCATTGCACTTAGACTCGGGCTCTTTTCTGTCATTAATTGTCTGCACTAAAGGATTGAGGAAGTTGGGAACAAGTAATCCCACAGCCAGTGAATAATCACACATATTTGGTTTGGGAAATGTATCATGCAGTGTTTTTGCAACATTTACCTTCCCAAGTATGTTTTGTTTTCAATCTTTATTTTACTTTATAATAAAATTATTTTCCATTCCTTAGATACCTAGGTACTTGCTGGTACCAAGGGCAGCTAGGTGGCACAATGAGTGGAGGGTCAGAAGTTCAAATCCAACCTCAGACCCTTACTAGCTGTGTGATCCTGGACAAGTCATTTAGCCCTGTTTGCCTCTGTTTCCTCCTCTGTAAAATGAGCTGGAAAAAGAAATGGCAGACCACTCCAGTATCTTTGCCAAAAAAAATCCCAGACATACCCAAATGAGGTCCCAAAGAATCAGACGCGACTGAAATGACGCAGCACCAACCACACTGGATGGTTGAAGAGAGAGTTGAGAAAGGCAACCTAGGCAATGGGAAACAAATAAGCTACAAATCATACTTGAGAACTAATTTTGTCCCCAATCCTGGAGGTGATTCCAAGAGTTCATGAGGCCCCTCTCTTGAGACAAGAGCACAGCTCCCAAGCTGGAATTTAGGCTCTCTTAGGTCTATGGGTAAAAGGCTTATTGTCCCTCCAGGGCCTTCTACATCATCATGGACCTTCACGCTTCGTGGATCGTCTAACATACACTATCTAATTTGATCCACATGGTCTCCCTGCAAGGAAGTAGGCATTATTACATTTCCCATTTTATAGATGAGGAAACTGAGACACAGAGCGGTTGTGCCCAAGGTCACCAGAACACAGCCTCTTACCATCATAGATACTTAGTAGTGAAGACAGAATTGGAACCCAGGTTTTCTGACTCCCAACCCACTGCTTTTGCCACTAGGTCATGGTCTCTTTACTCTTGTTTCTCCCTGAATGGGAAAGGATCTGATGAGATTTTATCCACTAGAGGGGCTGTCTGTCTAACGTTTTGTCCATTAGAAAAGAGAGAAAAAGAAGGAAGAGGAGAGGAGAGGGGAGGGGAGGAGAGGAGAGAGTGACTGTTCAGGACTCTAGAGAGGCTCCAGAGAAAAAGATGTTAGAGAAGGTCGAAAGGATGAACTCCAGGCACTCTTAGGGAAGCCAAAGACTGAGACAGGATGGGACAAGTATCTCAATGTGAGTAGTGAGTCTGCACATCTTAGGAGAAAGGACACTTCCCCAGACATATGTCTCAGGCAAATAGACCAGATCTTCTGATCAGGCCTCTGCCACTTCCAAGAGAATGATGTGTTCTTGGTCTATAGAAGCAGTTGTTACCATGGAAACAAGCAGGGAGAAGATGCAACATCTCCATTCAATGTTCCTGTCAGAGACTGTTGATGTTGTACTGGAAGAGAGCCTTAACCCTAAGAATAACAACAAACTAACATTTCTAAAGCACTGACTACGTGCCAGACACTATGCTGAACACTTCACAGTTATTATCTTATTTGATCCTCCTACCTGGAAGGTAGGTGCTATTATTATCCCCATTTTAGAGATAAGGAAACTGAGGCAAACACATTAATTGACTTGCCCAGGGTCACACAACTAGCAAGTATCTGAGGTCAAATTCAGACTCAGGTCTTCAGATCTTCCTCCTCTAAGCAAGTGCTCTCTTCACCGGGCTACCTAGTTGCCCCAAACCCTATACCAGTTTCCCTATTCAGCACGACCCTACCAGTGGCAAGGATGGAGGGTTCCTTCTTCACTGACTCAGTCCGGGACAAAGTCTTCCTCAAGTCAGCAGTCAAGCTCAAGGGAAGGTGGAGTTCTCTGTCACTTTCTTTACTTTATCGTCTCCCTCCTCCTTTTCACTTTCCTCCTCTCTCTTTCCCTTTTCCTTTCCTTTCCCTCCTTTCTTCACCTTCCATCTCCCCTTCCCATTTCCCACTCCCCCCCCCCATGGCGAACTCATCCCTTTCCTCTTCCTTTTCCCTCCCTCTTTCTCCACGTTCCCTCTCCCTCCCCCTTCTCACCCTCCTCCCCACACTCTCTCCTTCCCTCTTCCTTTCCTTTCCCTCCCTCTTTCTCTCCCTTTCCTCTCCTTCCTCCTCCCCTCTCTCCCACACACACACCATCTGCTCAGACCACCCATGTGCCTGTGTGAAGGCATCACAGTAACATGATCTGTTACACTGACAGCTTTGGGCAGACTTTCAGCGATGGCTGGAGCTAGTCATTGTGCACCCACCGTCTCCTCCAGACAGGTCCTACTTCCTCCAAGTAATAATAATAATGCCTTTGCCTCAGACAGTACTTTAGACTTTTCCAAGTGCTTTCACACAGATGATCACATTTGATCCTCACAACAACCTTACACAGAAAACAGAGGTCTAATTCCCATTTAACAGATGAGGAAACCCAAGAACCAGAAGGAAAAGTGATTTGTAATAACAATAAAGTGTTTCAAGTTTGTATTAAACATATATTATCTTATTGGATCATCCCAACAACCCTGTGTAATCAGTACTATCATTATCATTATTCCCATTTTACAAAAAAGGAAACTGAGACTCAGAGAGATGAATTGCCCTAGGGATCTGAGCTACTTAACCTTTTTGTCAGTGACTTGAATAAAGACACAGATGTGCCATTTATCATAGTTGCAGATGGCCCACAGCTGGAAGGGATAGCCAACACATCAGATGATAACCAAGATTTCAAAAATCTTGACACGTTAGAATGTTAGACCAAATCTAAAAAAATAAAATTCGATGGTGATAAAAAACAAAATTTTACATTTGCAAAATGATTTGAAATCTCAACCTCATAAATATGTCATTAATAAAAATTAATTAATAATTAATCATAATAAGAATAGCTAGCTAGCACTTGTATAGCACTTTAAGGTTTGATAAGGGCTGTACATATACTACCTCATTTGATCCTCACAAATGTTTTGAGGAGGAGTGCTATTATTATTATCATGTTTTCATTATTATTTATTATCATTATTCCATAAGACTATTAAGTGTCTGAGGCAGGATTCCAATTCAGGTCTTCCTGATTCCAAGCTCAGAACTCTTAACCACTGCAACCAGATAGTATGATTAAATAGGTATATATATGAAAAAAAAACATGGGAGTTTCAGTGATTGTAAGTTTAAAAAGAGTCACATTTATGATCTGGTAATATCATATGAAAATAGCTAACGAGCTCTTAGCTAAGTAATACATGTATAGACTATTGGACTTTGTGGAAGTGTGGAAGACCTGAGTTGGAATCCTGCCTCAGATACCTGCTACCTTACTTAACTGATCTATGCCTCAACTTCCTCACTTGTGAAAATGGGAATAATGATAGCACTTACCTTCCAAGGGCAACTAGGTAGGTACTGTGCCTGGAGTCAGGAAGACTCCTCTTTCTGAGTTAAAATTCAGCCTTAGATACTTACTAGCTGTTTGACCCTGGGCAAATCACTTAACTCTGTTTATCTCAGTTTCCTTATCTGTAAAATGACCTGAAGAGGGAAATGGAAAACCACTCCAGTTTCTTTACCAAGAAAACCCCAAATGCGGTCATGACTGAATAGCAACAATCTTCCAGGTTTCTGTGAAGATCAAATGAGATAACATATATGTAAGGTGCTATATAAATGCTATTAATATGATTAATAAAGAGAAGCACAATATTCAGGAATAAAGCAGTTGTTGTCTAGACCAGACCAGACTTCCAGAGTATTATGTTCAGTACTAAGTACCACAGCTTAAGAAGGACAATGATGTAGCACTTGGGGGCATCTCCAGCAACTCACAGGGCAGGTCCCCCAGTGAAAAACCACCCCAGGATCAAGGTGCCCTTGGGTATGGATGCTCCAACACCATTGTAGTACTCAGACAGAGGACATAATTAGTTCAAAACAAAGGGGGAAGAAAAAAAAATTCATTAAGTATCCCCTATATATCAGGATGTTTGCAAATTTAACTTGTAATTTAATCCTCACAACAACCCAAGAAGGTAGGTGCTATTATTATTCCCAATTTTACAGATGAGGAAACTGAGGCAGACAGGAGATAAATGACTTGGGCCACTGTAGCACCAATGCAATATTCACAGCACCTACGGTGGCCATGAATAATATCCTGGCACAATTCTGAATCGCAAAATATAACAGACTCTCCATATGGAAGACAGCACCAAAACATTTATTCAAACACCAGAAAACCAAATCCATCATGGTAACAAGGAAATCCATCATAGTAACCAAGAAACCTATACACATTACCAGGCCTTCCCACAAAGAAACACTCACACCTAGCTGCCTGCTTCCTCTGTCCTTCCCAGCTCTGACTAGATTGACCAGCTTCCTCTCAGCTCTACTCTAACTCCCCCTCTTTCTGCTCCACCCTTCCTACACTGCCTCTTCAGCAAGCTCCTCCTTCCATATGTGACTTAGGCTTCCATATGATTTAAGCAGGTCACGTGGGTCTATTAATGGATGGGAAAGATCTTCCCACTCCATTAAAAATACATTAATTTCATTAAAAATACATTAACAATACTGTCACATAGCTATTGTCTGAGGTAGGATTTGAACTCTTTTTCCTGATACCAAGCCTAGTGCTCTGTCCACTACACTACCTGTCTATAAAACCATTTAATGAATTGTCTTAATGAGAAAAGTTTCAACAACTTATAATTTGCAAAACAGCTGTTTTTGCCCAAAATCTGAGACACACTCTCCAACAACTACATACAATAGACGATATCAGTGGAAATAGTGGAAAGATATAGGTAACATATATGGAGAAGCAGACATGTAGGAAATATGTATGGGCAGGGTATGTGCATTGGGAGGGCAGCTAATGCCTTGGATACTGTTCTGGGGCCTACTGATGTGTCTTCTAGTCACATCTAGAGCTGTCACTCCTCTCACTGGGTCTGCTCACCTCCGGTCTGGGAGTCCCTGCCTGAAGCACCTTTACTGGAGGCATGGTGTCCACCAAAGTCCACTCATGAGAGCTATAATTTCCACTGAATGATGCCCTCTTGGATGCCTAGTCTCCACCCAATGCTTCTCTATAGATTGCTCCACTCCCTCTAGCTTCTGGCTTAGCTGAAATCCTTATGTCTTCTTCAAGATAAAAATGGGTATTGCCATTCTCTTTTAGGAAAAAAATCTCTCTTCAAGTTCTTCAGTCTTGGTCCCTCAAAGTCTTCACTACTGAAGCTGCGTATCTCCCAGTTGGACATTCCCAGCCCCAGATGACAACTGTTGTTCAGTTATGTCTGGCTCTTCATGACCCCATTTGGAGTTTCTTGGCTAAGATACTGGAGTAGTTTGCATTTCCTTCTCCAACTCATTTTACAGATGAGGAAACTGAGACAAACAGGGTTAAGCGACTTGCCCAAGGTCACATAGCTAGTGTCTAAAGCCTAATTTGAACTCATGAAAATGAGTCTTCCTGATTTCAAGCCCAATTCTCTATCCACTGCACCACCCAGCTGCCTTGGTGCCAAGTTCTTTAGAATAAAGATCAGAGGCTTCCCAGATTACTGTTTTTGGGGGACACTCTTCCTGTTCCAGGGGCCCTGGGTCAGAGATTTCACTCCAAATTAGGGTGGGAATTTAATATACATCCCAATTCTAATCTCTGAAGTCTATACAATTAACAAGGTAATGGTTATTTTTCCCAATGACTACCCAGTAGCTCTAGGGTTCTGAGTTCCCCAGTTTCTAAACCTCAGGCCTCCTCAGTTCTCCCACCTAGATGAGTAGATATCGAAGAGGCATGGAGATGACTTCAACCCAAGGGACAAGGTGATTGTCTCTCCTACCAGCCTAATCACACACATTCCTAGCCTATTCATGTAAAGTGAGAGGGAAGTGGGTGGGCTACTTTCAGCTTAATGGAACAACCTTACATAGATACCAGGAGAACATCCTGAGGGCACTAGACGGTTAAAGGGTTTTGCAGTCATGCTTTATGAGAATCAGTTAAAGGAAATGGGGTTGTTTAGCCTGGAGAAGAGATTTATGGGAGTCATGGTAGATGTCTGCAAGTATTTGAATGGCTGCCATATAGATGAAGAATTAGTCGTGTTTTTCTTGGTCTCAGATGACAGAATTAGGAGCACCAAGTGGGAATTATAAAATGGTGAATTTGGGTCACCTACTAAGGTAGTGTGTTCCTCCTCCCTGGAGGTCTTCAACAAAGGCTGGATGACCACTTGTTGGGTATGTTCTAGACTAGCTTCCTGTTTAGGTAGTTTGGAGTAAATAGGCATCAAGATTACTTCCAGCTCTGAGATTCTTTAATTCCATGACATTCTCATTTAAAGTGAGGAAAATTGCAACAAAGCATAACTTGCAAAATAGCTGTTTACTCATAAAAACCGGAGCATACTCTCCAACAAATACATATAACAGGCAACATCAACAGAAAGACTGGACAGATATAGGGAATATACCACTGGCAAATGATAGTGGAAGGATTCAAACCCAGGCTGCTTCAAGTCCAGTGTTTCCTTATCCCTTGATTTGTACCAGGTCACACAGGTAGAGAAGGGGACGGAACTAGAACCTGAGCCTCTGACTCCTAATCTAATTTGGTTTCCTCTGAACTAACACAGACAGGTGACATTGTGCTGGACCCAGTGATGTGAGGGCACTCAGGTTCAGAGAATGGTTGCCAAGAGATCTTAACCCTCTCACTGTTCACAAACTTACTATGGTTACAAAGTCTTGTATGCTGTTGGACATTCCTAGCTTCCTAGTGCACTTAGATGGTACCATGGACAGTGCATAGTTCAGGAAGACCTGAATTCAAATCCTACCTCACATTAGTTAAATGATCCCCTGGGTAAGTCATTTACTCTGTATGCCTCAGTTTCCTCATAAAATGAGGAAATTTCTCTTTAAAATGGTAATAAAAATAGCATATATGTCCAGGGGTTGTTGGGAGAATCAAATGAGATAATTCATGCAAAGTGTTTTGCAAGCCTTAAAACTCTAAATGCTAGCTACCATTACTATTATTCCTCCTACCTGCCCCTGAGTTATCTTGGTGCCTCCAGCTCCAGTCTTTTGGAGGCAACTGGGATTAAGTGACTTGCCCAGGGTCACACAGCTAGTAAGGATCTAAGGCCAGATTTGAAGTCAGGTCCTCCTGAGTCCAGGGCTGGTGTTGTGTCTTCTGTGCCACCAAGCTGCTTCTTCCAGATTTAGTTTTAATTCACACTCACATCACTTTGGGATGCAATTCTCATTTACCCACTTGGTTCTCAGAATGAATGAAAGAATGAATGAACAAATGAATGAATGAATGAAGACTTGTGTGCCGGGCACTGAGCTCTCCTCACATAGGAAACCCTCCCACTCTTCTCTCTCTGTTGTTTCTTTCTGTAACAGCCCATCTACCACCACAGGACAGCACCCAAGACTGAGTCAACTCCTGCCTTCTAGCTCCCTCCCACACACTTTTCCCCAGCCAGTTAACAAGTATTTATTGAGGGTCAGTGAGACGCCAGGCACTATGCTAGGTACTAAGGATAATGAGGCAGATAGGAAACGGTCCTTGACCTCTAGGTGCGTGTATTATGTTCGAGGAATTAACAAACGCCTGCAAAATAAATATTAGATATCTATTTGGTATTAATTTGAAGGGTGGGGAGGACTACAGTCAAAGTGAACAGGAAAGCTATATTTCTTTTTTTTTTTAATGATTAATTTGTTTGTTTTCAGTTTTCAACAATCACTTCCATAAGTGAAAGCTCTATTTCCATCACGGTACTGCTTCGGGGGCCACCTGCCCAGACTTCCTTAGTCACGTGACGAGTGATAGTCTCCTGATTGTTTTCCTGGGTCTCCAAGGCTGATAGCTGGGTGGGGCTGCCTGGATGCAGATGTGGAGCCTGTTTGTGTTGTAGAACTCCAGAGACTACTTCCATTCAAGTTGCTGCCTCAGAAGCAAGCCTAGCTGGGGTTCACTTCAATAGATTTCAGGTCGTTAATGGAATGGAGGCCTGGAGGATACCCCACCCCTCTCCTCTGCCCCTTGACACTAAATCACTAGATCTGACAACTTCAGGGGGCCATGGTCAAGTCCAGGAGATCCTCTGCTTGAGGATTTGATCTAAATATAGAACTGTGAGCACTGTGGGGTCCCACCCCTTGAGAAGCAAGCTCCAGACAGAAGGCAAGAGAAGGGTGTGGATGTCTCTTCACAAACCCCTTCCAGTGTTCAAACCCATAGAAGTTCGGGGTGATTTGGATCATTCTTTAGGAGCTAGTCCTGACCTAATGTCCATGCTGGTCAGCTCCAACGTAACAGGCACTGAATAGGTTATTTCACTGAAAGTATTCTTGAAATGTGACACTGTCATCTCAGGCTAATGAAGCAATTCTCCTACACGCTCTCTCCTGCTTCCCTCTCCCCTCATTCCCTGACCCTTCCTCTCTCCTATTCTTTCTTTCTCTCTCATTCCCCACCCCCACCCCCACTCCTCTTTCCCCATTTGGCACTTTTCCCTTCATTGACCCCATTCTCCTCCCCTTCCCTCTCTCCCCATCCCCTGTCCCATGCGTCTCTCTCCCCACTTTGCCCCGTTCTTTCACCTCTCTCCCTTCTCTTCCTCCCTCTCCTCCACACCTTCCTCCTTCCCTCATTCTCTGCTCCCTCCCTCTTCCCCACATCTTCCTGTTTCCCTCCACTCTCTGCCCCCCTCCCTCTCCCTGCTCCATTTCCTTCCTTCTTCCCTCCCCTTCCCTCTTTCCACCCCTGATCTCCCTGGGGTACCCCATCCCCCTCCAGACTCTCACTCCCTTTCCATTCCTGGCCAGACCCCCAAGCATTCCGGTACCCACTGACACTGCATCTTTAAGAGGCCAGCTGAAAGTCAGCTTCCTGATCATTGGCTGCTTTATTCTAACTAAAAGAGGATGAGATCATCCGCAGCCAATCATGCAGTCGTTGCACCCCAGCTAGAGGCTTACACCTGCCTGGAGAGTCAAGATTGAGATGCTCCATTGGGATTCGGGTCAGGCTGCTTGGAGGGGAAGCGGGAGCAGAGATGGCTTCAGTCTGCACGAGAGAAATTAAGCTTATGGTTTGAACAGGTAGGGTGCTAGCCTCATGTTTTCTTCCTTCTGCATGGGGGGGTGGGACTGGGGGGTGCTCTCCACTTTGACTTGGCCACCTTCATCCCTAAGGCTCCTTGTTTTCACCCTGTGCACCACTACTCATCCCACCTCCTAGGAAGTGGGGGACTTTAGGAGAGGCACTGTCCCCTGGAAGGTTTGGCTAGCTGGGTGGGTCCTGCTGGCTTAGTCTCCTCCTAGGCCATGCTTTTCACCGTCTTCCATCTAAAGTCCGAGCCTGGCTTTTCCACAGGAACAGAACAGGGTTGTGCAGGGAGTTTGCAGGCCATTGGATGCTGGCTGAAATGTCAGTGCGTTCATCATCAGGCCTAATTACATGCTACAGACAGATTCCCCAGAGAGGGCTTGCCTCTCTCTTTACCTGTAACCATCTCCCTTTATCCTTTCCCATAATCACTTGGTCCATTAGAGCTCTTGTGACATCCAGAGCATTGGAACTTGGAAGCCTGCTAAGGTTACCTGAGCCCATGCTTGAAGCAGCTGACTCAGAGACCTAGAACTGGGGTTCCCCAGCAAGGCTGCATCATAGCCCAGTGCATCAAAATGCAGCCAGGGTTTCTTTCCCAGAAAACAACTAAAGCTGGGCTTAACAGCCAAAAGTAATTGCATTTCCCTCTCAGACAGGGCTTTGGGGTAAAGGATGTGCCCTCCCTTCCTCCAGGCTTTAAGGTCATTGGGGTCCCTCTACCCCAAGTGCTAAGGGTTCAACTCACAGCTGCCTGGATCTGTGGGTGATTTCCACTTCCTCACCCTTGCCTGGCTCCACTCCATCTTGCTCACTTCCTCTTGGCTAGGAGACCGGGGAAAAGCAGAAGTTGCTTAAAGGTTTGATGGTGGCTTCCCAGAATCTGAGAAGACTCAGAGTTGGGAGGGATATTGGAGGCTGTGTTAATAACAACAATAAGGGTTTACATTTATATGGTGCTTCAAGGTTTACACGGTACTTTTTCCATAGCTTGTGTCATTTGCATCTTACAACACTGTCACGTTGACATCATCATTGTTCCCATTTTACAGGAAACAGAGGCTGAGAAAGGTTATGTGACTTGCCCAGGATCATACAGCTGGTTAGTATCTGAGGCAGCATTCCAACTTAGACCTTCCTGAATTCGTATCCAGTACCACACCCACTGTGCCACCTTGTCCAACCTGAAGCTCCCATCTCTCGACCTCCAACCAGTGCCAGCCTTCTGAAAAATTTTAAATTCAATTTATTCAACAAATATTTATTGGAAATAGAGTATTTAGTATCATTTAATGAAACCCCTCAATTAATAGGCGATGAGACTGAGACCCAGAAATGCTGAGACATAAGTGACTATCATCCAGATAATAAGTGTCAGAGTTGCAATTTGAGCCCCAAATCCTCTGACCCAAAATCTACTGAGCGCTTTCCATTATATGCCTCAAGGGATCATTATATTTTATTCTGGTGGAATTTGTCTAAGGCAGCTCCAGTCTTTCACTTTCGTTTCTCCAACTCCTCCTCCTGAACCTTCAGGATTTCAGTAGTCTCTGTTCTTACCCTCTATCAAAACCACCAGGAAAGGATGTAATAGTCATTCATAACTTAGTGTGAATTAAAATCCACTTGTTCTTTCAGAGGCATCCATATTGTGTCTTCTTTCTAGCTGTGGAACAAAAGACTATCTACCATTAAAAGCATTTCAGGAATCCCCTACAAGGCAAGGAGATCTTTTAGGAAGGCTCAGAAATTATACAGTATGGATGGCTGAGCTTTCTTTAAGTACTGGTCAGTACATTGTCCCCATCAGGCACCAGTTCAGCCAGGGACCTTATATCTGGAACTATGCCTGACCCCCTCCTTCATCCCATTCCCCTGAAGCTTTCCCACCACCCCTTTGTATACAAAAGCCACAGCAAGATTATTTAATACTCAATAAACCATGGGGGGCACGCTGATCAGGGCCTTTTGTGAAAGACCCTTTGGTGAATGACAATTCTGAATTTAAAGAGGAATTGAAATAGGAGAGGGGGCAGGTGGTTGGGAGGGAGAGCCCTTGGCAGGAAGATAGAGGAAAACAGGCCTGGAAGGCTCTAAATGCCTGTCTGTACCCATTCTAGGCTGCCATGGAAGTTAAGAGCACTCTATGTATGGGGGAACCATGAGTCAAGTGTCCCTGCAGTCCACCTCTGGCCTGGAAACCGAGTCCTGCTCGCGAGCACTGTCCCAGGCCCAAGTATATCTGGAGCAGATTCAGAACCACATGTCTCCTGAGAGCCCTGATGTTCATGGGATGGGCAAGCGTGATTACCTGGTGGATGCTGCCAAACAGATCCACCTGGCACTTGAGCGGGACGTGAGTGAGGACTACGAGGCAGCTTTCAACCACTATAAAAATGGAGTGGATGTGCTACTCAATGGAGTACAAGGTACTGGGGCTGGGTGTGAGGAGTCAGAGAACATGGGAGGGAGCACTGGGCAATTTGAGAAGGAGAAGAACGGGGTTCTGGGAACTGTCTGGTGAGAGAGAAGCAGTAAATAGTTTACATGTATTATAGTACAAATATATATGAAAATGTTTCATGGTTATGAATTACTTTCACATAAAAAGAGAGTATCTTTTAAAAAATCCTTTAGTTTACTTTTAAAACTTAATAAGTATCTAATTTCTCCATCTTCTTCCTTCTCCTTCAACTAAAACAAAAAAGAAAATACATTCCTTGTACCAAATATGCACAGTCAAGCAAAACACACTCCAGCATTGGTCTTCTCCAGAAACGCACGTCTCAGTCTGCATGTCTTGTTCTTCACGTCTCCATCTGGAAGTGGGTAGCCTGCTTCTTCATTTTTTCCTGGAATTGTCATTGGTCATTGCTCTGGGCGTAGTTCTTAAGTCTTTCAAAGTTGTTTGTCTTTACAATGATTTTGTTTATATAGACATACATATACACACACACATACATATATGTACATATATACACACACATGTATGTGTATATTTGTGTTTATATGTGTGTTATGTACATATATATACACATACATAGATATATATGCATAGATATATAATACAGATATTTCTCTCAGTTCTGCTCATTTCACTCTGTATCACTTCTTACAAACTTTCCCAGGTTTCTCTGAAACCATCCCTTTCATCATCTCCTATGGCACAATAGCATCCCATTTCATGAATACATACAAAAATTGGTTCAGCCGTTCCCCAATGGATAGGCACCTCCTTTGTTTCTCTTTCTTTGCCACTACGAAAAGAACTGCCACGGATATTTTTGTACCCATGAATCCTTTTCTCTTAATTCTACTAGTAGCATCACTAGGTCAAAGATGGAAGGCACTTTAGTGATTTAGGAGGCATAGTTCCAAACTGCTCTCCAGAATGGCTCTACCTATTCACAGCTCAACCACTAGCATATTAATATGCAAAGCAGGTATTATTATCTCCTTTTTGTAGATGAGAAAACTGAGACTTAGAGAAGACAAGACTTGCCCAAGTCACTCATCTAGTGAATGGTAGAACCAGGAAAGACTTCAACCAAAGTTTTCCGACTTGTAGTTTCCTCATTGCACTACAGAACGGTGTTTATAAGGCTGAAGGTAAACTGAACAAATTCGTTTCTGGGAGAAAGCTATCTTCTGACCACCCTCAATGGGAAACTGGTCATGGAGGCAAATTTTCCCTCTTACCCCTTTGCAAAAGAGCTGTTTCAAAACAGGAGCTTAGAAATACTTTGGGTTAATTTTCTTACCTTACCCAGCATTCCAAGCTCTGGGCCTTTATATAGACTGGATTTAATCCTGGAGTTGGCCTCCTAAGTCAAAATTTTCTGATTCATTTTGCTCTCTCTCTCAGACTTGCCTCCGGAAAATCTGTGAAAAGTGCCTGTATAGCTTATGCCTAAGTCTTCTTAGATTTGGGTAAAAGAATTCCTAGTCCAAAGCAAGCACTCAAAGTAACAATGCATATGTTGAGTACAAGTCACTCCTCCAGACAAACAGTTTGAATTCCCCTAAGAAAGGGAATGAAGTTAGGTTTCCCCAAGGAAAATCCCATTAACTTTTCATGGAGTTCCACTATCACTCCAGTTCCATATAAGTAATCAGCTTTAAGATCCTACCCTGAGGGCTTGTACTTCTCTTGGAAGGGAAATGTACCTAGGCTCCCCAGACAGGTAACCCCCAACACTTGAATGATTCTTGCTTTTACCCCAAAAGATCCATAGAAATATCCACCCTTGGGATACCACCTTAAAAACTAGTGTTCCCCCAAAAAAGAACACAAACTTGGTTTTGCTAGAGAAGATAAGCCACTTGCCCAGGTCCCTTATCTAGTGAAGGGCAGAACGAGGAAAGACTTCACCCCAAGTTTTCTGACTCCTGATTTCCTCATTCCACTACAGAATGGTGCTTGAAGGGAATGAGGTTCCCTTCCCATTAGACCTTTATTGTCAAATAACTCACGATAGCAAGGGAAGGTAAAGTCCAGATTTTTTTGCTTCCTCATATTGGCTTTAGTCCTTGAGCATTTGTTCAGCTATGGGAATGGTGTTCATCTGCACAATCTTCTCCCCGCAAAGGGCAGACTCCAGTGCCCTTCTTCCCCTAAAAATCTCAGTCCTAGAGCTCTTTGTACTTAGGGTTGCTAGACAGGTATCCCAAGGTTGCCCAAGAACTCTGCTTTCTCTAGAAAGGGGAAGTTTAGGAACCCCTCTCCATCTTGGTTGTATGGTTCTTCTCTCCTGGGGCTGCAACATTTAAAGCTTGTATGATTGCCATATTTCCTCATTAGGGTTTGATCCAGCTACTCAGAATCCAAGGTCTCAAGGCTTAGGAACTCTTGCTAGTCCCCTAGTACCCAGGCTAATGTTCTTTGAAGCTAAGCTAGAGATGGCTCCTTGGCCCTTTGAGTGGAGGGTAAAGGATAGGGATTAGGTAAAGGTACACTGGTAAATATTTTAACAACTGACTCTCCAAAACAAAAAGTATGGATGATATATTTTAAAGTTCTCCATTACTTTCTAGACAAGTCTAGACAATCATCAAAACCTATACCAAGCCCTGATTTGTAGCATTTCGCTGATTTCCAAGGTATAAATGCTCACACTGAACATTTAGCAATCTGTTCTAGTGAAAGCCAGTTCAAGCTGACTCTAGCACATCCCTTTGGTTAGGCTAACATCCAAGTGCCCTAAAGGGACCACTCTGGTCTCAAAAAAAGGAGCAATTCTGTCATGACGACTATCTGTTTCAGGCCTAGAGCAGAGGAGTTACTCTGTTCACTAAATCATCCCCTATAGATGAAATATAATCAAAATCCCAAACAAAGGGACACTTCACTGGTTAATCAAGGGATTGCACTAATCAGTTTGGAGGCTCCTCCAAATAAACACATATTTGTGTACTCCTCTCTGCTCTCCAATATGTGCTATCTGTTGTATTTTTTCTTTTCTTGCTGGTGGGTGTCCCTAACCCTTCCCAGCTCTTTAGATGATGAGGGGTTCCAACAGCAGATAACGTGGAGAGCCCTAAGGATGACCATCAGAAACCAACACGTAAAATACAATTTCTCCCCATCTGCAGTATAAATCTTCCAGACCCTAGATGTAAAATATGGAGGGTAGCAACAACACCAAGGGTTAAGACATCTTCAAATGTTCCACAGTGGCCTCCCCTCCCACAGTGGCCTCACTCATGCTCTAGCAGGCCTAGAGGATTCTATCCTTTGAGGGTTAAGAAATCAAGGAGTGATCCATGTCTCTCTATCAGTTGATCCCAACAAAGAGCGGCGAGAGGCGGTAAAGAGGAAGATCACCAAGTATCTGAGGAGGGCAGAAGAGATCTTCAACTGTCACCTGCAGAGGACACTGGGGAATGGGACCAGCCCTGGTACGGTAAGGAGATGCCCTGTCTCTGGGATTCCTTGTGTCACAATGTGAGAAGAAATGGCAATGATCGCTTTGGGGTTTGCAAAGTGCTTTACGTATGTTATCTCATTTGATCCTTGTCACAACCTTATGAAACATATGCTAGTGTTGTTCTCATTTTACAGACAAGGAAACTGAGGTGTAGAGAGGTTAAGTGACTTACCTTCACATAGCTACTAAGTAAGATACAACAAGATTAGAACTCAGCTCTTCTAGACTAAATCCAGCTCTCTATTTAGTATGCTACCCATCTGCCTAATTAGTCTTCTAATAAAACCTTACATGGTCTCCCAATATAACCCGTGTCAGAATCATGACATTAAAGCCACCTGTCTGCTTTTGGGGGGGGGGGTTTCTCATTTCTCTTGGCTCAAAGCTCACATCCCTGGAACCCAGGAAAATGTGTGTATGGTGGCTCCCAGTAAACAAAGACAGAATTCTCACAGTTGTTTAGAAGAATATTTTATTTAAAAAGAGGGGGGGAAATCAAACCAGAGACCCTCAAATAGGCAAACTGCCATTGTGGTACAGTGCATAGAATGTCTAGCCTCAGACACTTCCTAGCTGTGTGACCCTAAGTCACTTAAACCCTGTTTGCCTCAGTTTCATCATTTGTAAAATGAGCTGGAGAAGGAAATGACAAACCACTCCAGTATCTCTGCCAAGGGGTCACAAATGGTCAAAAAGAACTGAAAGAACTGCACAACACTATTAATCCTAAAGATATATGTAAATCCCCAAGGGCACTTGTAGATCTAAACTTGTCATAAGGACTTCTTTGATAGAAGTTGAAAGTGTCTTGGATTTGGAGTCATCCAAATTTGGATCCCATCTCTCCCACATATTTGACCTTGGAAGTCACTTAGCTGCTCTGGGCTTGTTTTCTCATTTGTAAAATGTAGAGGTCGAATTTAAGGTCCCAACCTGTGCTCCCAAAGCCCTGTCTTTACCCACTCTTCTCTGCTAGTTGACAGAGTGAAGGTTGAGGTGGGTTTTGTTCTCCCATCCTCAGCTTTCTTTTCCTTCCTCAATGAATTAGGAGCCAGAGGGAACCTCAAAGGTCATCTAATCCAAGCCCCTATTTATACACGTCAAAAAACTGCAGCTCAGCTGCATCCTCCATAGTTCTTTCAGGCAAAGTAAAAACAAACCTCAACCGTTGGCCAATATTTTAGTATCATTTCCCCTGATGAATAATGAAGGTAAATCTCCGAGAGGCTTCCTCCTCCCTTGGGATTCCCACAACTTTGCTCTTGTCTGCTTGGATTTTTTTTTTCAGTCTCCAACTCAACTCATCTCATGCGTTCCCCCTAGAGTTTACCATTCATTCTCTACTGTGTCTCCCTGGGACACAGCAGGGAAAGAGACACAGACAAACCATCAACAGACCCACAATCTAAGGGCCTGGCTAGCTTTAAAAAACATTAGGATCCTGAAGTTAGCACAGAGACCAGAGGGTGTTGGGAGTCAAGCCCCTTTCTTCTCTTTCCATCCCAGCAAAGTGAAAGGCTCAGAGAACTAAGAGAGACAGAAGTATGGACATGAAGGCAGACACGCAAACTCTGCCCTGCTGGCTTTCTTTAAGTCTCCGCTAAACCCTTCCTTGCCCTTGCCTGCAAGAAGCCTGGCCAGATTCTTCTTAATCTAATGCCTTCCCTCTGAAATTCCCCCATGTAATGCTTGTATGTACACATAGCTGTTTGCATGGTGTCTCCCCCATTAGACTGGGAACTCCTTGAGGGGCTATTTTTGCCTTTCTTTGTATCTCCCCTACTCCACAGGACCAAATGATAAATACATGCTTGACAATAAGAATTGACTGGCTGACACTCTTCGAGGGGTAACTGCATTGCATACATCAGTATCCCAGGAAGCTCTCAGCTCAGTAACATGGGAGACTTGCCTTGATGCCTGGCCTCTAAGTGTCATCTCAGAGAAGGAAACTCCAGGGAAGGAGGCTCTAAAGAAGAGGCTTTTGTAGGTATCCTATATAGAGGGCAGTATAAAGAGGGGATAGTGCTAGAGGCACATCTCAGCCATCATCCAAGGCAGCCCCCATAACAGCCCCCATAGCTCTCAAGCTAAAAGGGGTCTCCAAAGCCATCTGTTCCATTTATAGTTGAGAAAAGTAAATCCTAGAGAAGTTAAATTACTTGCCCAAGGTCACATATGGAGTGAACATTGGAGGCAGGATTTGAACCCAGGTCCACCTGATTCCAGAGCCAGTATTCTTTCCATTGTACCACTCAGCCTCCAAGACCAGCCCTCCAGGCCACCAAACAAATGTCCTATGCTTTCATCCATGACCTATTTATTGAGTTCCTACTATGCACAAGGCATTGTGTTGGGTTCTGAAACAACCTCCAGAGTAAGTGGGTATAGATGGGGAGCCGTGCTTCAATGGCAATGCCTGAAGTCTGGCCCCAACGTCAATTCAACTAAAGCATTTATTAAATGCCTACTATGTGCAAAGCACTGTGCTGGACACTGGTATACAAAGAACTTATTATGTCTTCCTGGGAGGATAGCACATACACACAGAAGTAAATACAAAGGAATTTGGAGGTGGGTGGGTGGAAAGCTCTGACAAATGGGGAGATAGGGCAGGTCCTCATGTAGGAGGCGGAATCTGAGTTCATTCTGGAAGGGAAGAGAGAATTCCAGAAAGCAGAAGTGAGGATGAAGGGCATTCCAGACATGGGGGACAGCCTGCACAAAGGCCCAGAGATGGGAGATGGATTGTCACAAAGAGGCAACAGCAAAAAAGCCAAATGTACAATTTGTGGGGGACGGTCACATAGAGTCTGGAAAGATAGACTGGAGCCAGATTGTGGAGGGCTCTAAATACCAAACAGAACAATTTTTCTTTTGTCTTAGAGGTAATAGAAAGCCACCAAAGCTTCTTGAGCCAAGGAGTGACCTAGTCAGACCTATGCTTTAGAGAAGGTAGAGAAGGATTACCACATAGAGCTGAGATCACAGTAAGTTCTAGTCTAGGAAAGCTTCTTGCAGACACAGCAGAGAGGCCATAGCTCTCTCATTCAGGGTCAAGGTCTCATGTCTCCCCATTTCTTATTTCCCCTTGTAGGGCTTCAGCAGCCTGAGGCTCCGGCCTATCCGTACCTTGAGTTCAGCAGTGGAGAACCTGAGAACCTGCAAGGTAGTGGGGGTCATTGAAAAGGTAAATGGGTTGTTCCTCTTTTAAGAAACTGCTTCTTGAAAGTGGGGGAGGGGGCCATTGGGAAGAAGGCAGTTCTCTGGTTAAAAGCAGTTTCTCATTCCCAGGAGAAGACCAGAGTAGGGTCACCCTAAGGAGAGAGACTAGATGGAGGCCATACTTCCCTCCAGGCCTTCTGGGGGGTCTTAGCCCAAAGAGACATTTTTTTCAGGCTCCCTCCCATACACTTCAAAGAGTACTAGAGTAGGCAACAGTCAGACAATAGCTCCTCCACAGCCCTTAGTTCCAAACACACAGATCAACATGCTCCCACCAAGAAGTCAAGCAGAAACTAGAGAAGATGCTGTTTGTACCTAGGAAATCCTGCCAATTTTCACTTCAATAATCTGCAGGCTGGCTTCCTCCCACTTCCCACAGCCACCCGTCACCTCCCCCAGGGCCTTGGCCATGGTTTCCTAGCCAAGAAGAAGGCAGGAGGCTTTATGGTGCTAGGATTCTCTCCCCTCTGGACAGCATGCGACTGGTTCCCCACTACCTAACTTGTGGATTATCCGGGCCCTTGGCTGCTCTCTACCTCTCCTTTCCCACTGCCCACCTTTTGACCATTTTCTCTCCAGGGAGTGGGCAGGGAGAGAACAGGAGATGAAATTCCAAACACTCCCTTTGGCTACTTGTTAGAATTGGATGGGGAGGAGGAGGAAGAATACGACAAAACTATCAGTTTAAAGGAAAATTTTGGATCATCCATTAATTAAATTCCTCCATGTCTTTTCCCATACCCTGATGCCATGGATAATACTTAGCTATCCTATCAAGAGTCCAAAGTACAGCGTAGGCCACCAAGCAGTGGAACAAAGCGTGCTAGCCTTTCCATGCAAGCAGGGGAACACAGTGTACTGTCCTTTACATTCAAAGATGATGTCCTAGGGAAAACAACTAGGTGTAGTGGAAAGAAGCCTGAATGGTGGGGAGGAGGGGAAGGGGGAGGTCAGGAAACCTGGGTTAGAACCCTGGCTCTGCCATTAACAAACTTGGTGAGCTTGTAGAAATCCTCTCACTCCTCTGGGTCTTAGTTTTAGCAGACTGTAGGCTCAACATGAGTCAGCAGTATAGGGTGATAGCCAAAAAGATCAAATGAGAACTTGGGATTCATTGAAAGGATTCCAAGGATCAGGAGGTGACGATCCTGTTGTGCTCTGCCCTAGTTGTGGCACATCTTGAATACTGTGTTTTGTTGTCGGCATCATAGTTTATGAAGGATATTGATGGAGCTGGAGAACATCCAGAGAAAGACAACCAGGATGGTGAAAGGCCTTGAGTTCATGCCAAATGAGGATTAGTTAAAGCAATGGGGCATGTTTCAACTAGAAAAGACAAGGCCCAGGGAACACGATAGCTATGTTTAAGTATTTGAAGGACTGTCATGAGGAAGAGGGATTAAACTTGTTCCATTTGGCTCTGCAGGGCAGAACCAGGAGAAATGGGTGGAAATTGAGGATGGATTTAGACTTGACTTAAGGAAAAACTTGCTAGAAATGACAGTTGTCTCAGTGTGGAAAAGTTACCTCCAGAGGGGGTGGGTTCCCTCTTCTTGAAAATCTCCAGGCAAAAGCTACATGACTGCCTATGAACTATGTTACAGTGGGGATTTCTTTCAGTTTGAATTACTGAGATCTTTTTTACAACTAAAATCTATGATTCTGTGACTCAGTTCTTTCATCGGTTTAATAAAGGGATTGGCTTAGGGGAACTCTGAGGTTTCTTCCAGTCTGCAATTCTCTACTAACTCACCATCAGTAGAATGTTTTTTGACAGGGTTGCTAGATTAGGAGACTTCCTATAGACATGATATGCCAGGATTTGGTATTTGACCTCATGTAAGATACTTATTGACAAGATGGAAACATTTGGGCTAGATGATGGTTCATTTAGGTGGATTTAGAATTGATGGAATGACCAGGTGCAAAAAGTCATGTTTAATGAACTGATGTCAACCAGGATGGAGGTCTTCAGCGCAGTGCTTTTGAGATCTGACCCAGGCCTTGGGTCATTCAACATTTCAGCATTGGTTCATTCAACATGTGTGAAGGCCTATGCTTGTCATATTTGCAGAAGATAATCAAGGGATTGATGCAAAGACAATGTGCCCCACTCCCACAACGTTGAAAAATTGTTTGCTTGGTGGAGCCCAGAGAGGCTGGGGGCACCTCAAGGTTACTGCTGGTCAAGGCAGGTGGTATGGGTTGCCCTCTCATGTAAATCCTCATGTAATTTTGAGGAAGATGACAATTGTTAGCTCTTCATGTACCATAACTGTCCAGCATGCTTCCTTTTGTATTTCCAATGTTAACCACGGTGCCTATACCATAGTAAGAACTTAATAAATGCTCTACCTCTCTATCCATCCATCCACCTACTTATCTACCTATATACCTATTAATACGTCTTTTTTATCTGCCTATCTTTCTAACTTTCTATTGTCTATAGTAATGAAAAGGGACAGGAAGCCATCACCAGGGATATTTTAGAAAGGGGTAGGGAGTGGGTATCTCAAATAAACACCAGTGAAAAATCCAAAAAAGATAAACATAGTAATATCCCTCCCTATCCCAGGTTCAGGGTGGTTTGCAAATGTATACTATTATATCTTTGAGCTTTTGATTTATTTTGAATTACTAATCTTTCTATTTAAAACTATTTCCGCTTCTCAACTACAGCTTGCTTGAGATTACTGTCATAAGATACTTTAAAGTATTTACGATTTCCATAAAGGGTTGATGTTTATGAAAGTGCCATCTTTCCATGGTAAAAGAGGAATCGCCACTTCTGCCATCTCCCCAAACCTCACGCTCAGGTGAGATGAGCTGCTGCTGTACTCACACTTTCCCCCAAAGCTCACACAATAGAAAATGATTGTGTGTTAACCTTCATTTTATGGTTAATATGTAAAGAAGGGAATAAAGAATAGAAATAAAAACAGAGAATATAAATGAAGGGGCAAAGTCTATGAATCCATGTGGCTTTCAACGAGTACTGCTAATTATAGCAGAAATTACCTTTTATTGATTGAGGCTCATTCCCCTCATGAGGAAGAAGGCAAGACAAAAGCTTTAGGGAATTGATCAGTTAATGGAAATTGCTTTTTTTCCTGACTTGGAGTCATAGGAGAAAAACATTATCTCTGAGGGGTCACTTAGATCATCTCATCAACCATGGTCTACATCAGTGCAGTGATTTATTTGTTGGCTACAGCAGCAGTCAAAGCAACAATGGCCACTACTTTTAGTCTTCCTCCAGAGAGGAAGAGAAGGACAGCACATATCTGGGAATCCAGCTCAGAACTTGACCCTGGAATTTCCACATGGTCCAAAGATGGAGAACAAACTCCTGAATTGTCACTCTTAACTCAGCTCAACTTCTTCCACCATCTTTCCTCAAGAAATTTTCAAATAGCCCTTTCTAGAAATCCCAATTTCAGACAATCAATGAACATTTATTAAGTACTTACTACATACCAGGCACTGTGCTATGTGCTATGTAAGTTGCTTTACAAAGAAAAGCAAAAACATATTCAGTACCTTTGAGGAGCCCACATTCTAATTGGGAGACTTGTAAATAACCAGGTACATATAGGATATATTTTTATGTATCTTCTTTTTTAGAAGATGGAAAATTATTATCTCAATAGTGAGAGAGACTGAGAAAAGTCTCCTGCAGAAACTGGGATTTAAGCTGAGTCTTGAAGGAAGGGAAGCTGTGAGGTAAAAGGTGGAAAGGGAGAACATTCTAGGCTTGGGACAGCCAGTTCAAAAGCATGGAATGTCATCATCCAAGAGGAACAACAATAAGAATGCCTATGTAGCTGAATGAGTACATGGGGATGGGCACAGAGTAAGAAGTTGAGAAATGTAGGAAGAGGTCAGGCTGTGCAAGACTTTAAAAGCCACAGGGAAGATTTTATATTTGATTCTGGAGATAATAGGAGTCATTGGATTTTATTGAGTAAGAGAGTTAGATCTGCACTCTAGGAAGAGCACTTCATTAGCTGAGTGAAAGATAGATTTGAATAAGGAGAGACATGAGGCAAGGTGAACAACTAGAAGGCTATTGACTTCTGTCTAGATGGGAGGTGATGAAGGCCTGCACCAGGATAGTTGTTGTATGACTGGAGAGAAGGTGTTATCTATATAGATTAAGTTGTTGTTATTGGTGGTGGTAGTAGTGGTGGTACTGGAGTGGTGGTGGTGTCATTGTGAAGATACAGCCAAAAAGACTTGACAACAGATTGGATATATATTGTTTGTTGTTTGACTTTCTTTCTGGAAGAGGATCAAGATATCAGGAAGGTGATGCCGTGACTTGCAAGTGAATTGGATTTAAGTGAGGCAGGGCTATGTGAAGTCACCAGCCTCACTTTCTCCTCTGGAGCTATCTGAGTCCAGTGGCCAGATATAGATCAGGATGACTGGAGTTGACCTCTGATTGGATAGATGGGATGAGTGTAAGTGAGGAGTGTAGGATGACAGAGATCATGAGCCTGGATGATTAGGAGAATGGTGGTATCCTCAACAAGAATAGGAAAGTTTATAGGATGAGGTGGAGAAGATAATGAGTTCTCTTTTAGATTTGTGAAAATATCTGTGGGATATTCAGTTAGAGCTATCCAAAAGGCAATTGTTGATGAAAAAACTAAAGCTCAAGAGAGAGGTTAGGACTGGGTATATAGATTGGGGAATCATCTCTGTAGAGATGATATTTGAACCCTTTGGAGCTGATGAGATCATCAATTGAGACAAGATTAAAGGAGAAGAGAAGAGGACCCAGGCAGGGCCTTGGGACACATTCATGATTGGCAAGTGTGACTTGGATGAAGATCCAGCACAGAAGATTTCAGAAGGAGCAGTTATGGAGGGAGAAGAACTAGGAAAAGGGCGTATCATGAAAACCTAGACAGAAGAGTGTATCCAGTTGAAGAAAGTGATTGAGACAGTGTCAAAGGCTGCAGAGAGATCCAGGGGAACCTGGATTGAGAAAAGACCACTAGATCTGACAATGAAGAGATCGCTGGTAAATTTGGAGAAAGCAGTTTGTTGAATGATAAGGTTGGAAGCCAGATTGTAGAGGGTATTGAAGAGAGTGAGCGGAGAGGAAATGGAAGCACTAATTGCAGATAATTTTCTCAAGGACTTAAGAAGGGCAGGAGAGGTATTAGATCGCAGCTAACAGGGATAATTGGATGAAATGAGAGTTTTTTAAGAATGGGAAAAACAGTGGCATATTTGTAGGAATTTGTAGGAAACAACCTGTAGATAGAGAGAGATTGAAGAGGAGATAGTGATAATAGTAAGAGAAATTTGCTAGGGAAGATGGGATAGGATGGAATCAAGGTGCTTGCTGAGGAGATGGCTTTGGCAAGAAGAGGTCACTCTTCATATGAGATGGGGTGAAAGAGTCTAAGTAATATGAGACAAGAAAGAGCTAGATCTTGGGGAATTGCCTCCATTTTTTTTCCATTCCATTATGAGGCAAGGTTCTCAGCTAAGAGCATAGGAACAGGAGTAGCATGGGAGGTTTGAAGAGGGAGGGGTAAAACATTTGTGAGAGCTGCTCTGGTGAATGAGGAAGCAAATTGATTAGGAGGTATAAAAAGATTGCCTTGCTGCGGTGAGAACCCAATTGAGAATATATAACATAACTTGTAGCAGATTCAGTTTAGTATGGTTTCATGATTTTTCTACAACAGGATGGACCAAAGGCAGTAGTTGTTGGGAATAACCCAAGGCTGGGATTTGCCAAGGCAAGAATTAATGTATATAGGATATATGGTTCACCAAGAGATCAAGACAGGAAAGATAGTAGCGCGTAACCAGGGCAGGGATGATAGCTTGAAAAAGAACATAGGCATACAGGGATTAGAGGTCATGGTGAGGATGAAGAACAGGGTTAGTGGTCATAAAACAGAAGGAAATAGGTAATTATAAGAGATTATGATGAGCTGAAGAAATTTCTAAATTCATGATCATGGAAGTGGAACACACAGGTGATGAGAAGATCCAGGGTATTTTATATATTTATATTATACGTGTGTGTGGTTTCGGTAGGGTGGAGGAGTAGGTGGTGGGAACTGAGTTGACTGAGGAACTGGGAAGTTAAGAGGTGTTTCAGGAAGTACTGATATGTGTGTTAAACTCCCCTAGTATGAGGTCAGGATATGATGGGGAGAGAGACCGTGAGTCAGATACAGAACTCACTGAAGAAAGAAGTAAGGATAGAGGAACAGGTACATATAAAAATATGTACATCACAAATATTAGGCTAACATGTATAAATACCTACAAAGAATTTAAATTCAAGATAGTTGAGTTCAGAAGACACTAGCAACTGCAGGAGGTGGAATCAGAAAAGTTAACTGGAACCTATTTCCAGCCTCTTATCCCAATGCCACCATATAACATGGTGCCATGAGATGTTCAGGTTTAAGACTTCTTTGTTTTTGCTCAGTTGTTTCAGTAGTGCCTAAGTCTCCATGACCCCATCTTAGAGTTTTCTTGGCAAAGATACTAGAATGGTTTGCCATTTCCTTCTCCAGCTCATTTTGTAGCTGAGGAAACTGAGGCAAACTGGGTTAAGTGACTTACCCAGGGTCATACAGCTAGTAAGTATCCAAGGCTAGATTTGAAATCAGGAAGATGAGTCATCCTGACTCCAGGCCTGGTGCTCTATCTCTTGTGCCACCTAGATACTCAGCTCATTTTACAAATCAGGACACCGGGGCAAACAGGGTAAAGTGACTTATTCAGGGTCACACAGCTAGTGTCTGAGGCCAGACTTGAACTCATGAATATAAGTCTTTCTTATTTCAAGCCCAGTGCTCTAACCACTACATCACCTGACTGTGCCTCTAGAGCAGGGCATCTCATTTTTTTTCGAAGAGTGTGATGGTTTAGGAATAGTACCTTACAAGAGGACAGAATCTTTTCAAACAACTTATCAACAAGCATTATTTTTTAAAAAATAAGTTTCTATTGATAGCTTTTGTTTTTTACATTACCAAAATTTTCCCCTCCCCATCCTTCTCTCAGACAGCCATCCCATACAACAAATGGGATTTTTAAGAAAAAGGAATAAAACAAGGAAAAATCTTCACAACTGATCAATATATTGAAATAGTCTGAAAATATGTGTACTATACCAGACCCATGGACATGCCACCTCTGCACAGGGATGGGGTGGGAGGATCTTATGTCACTTTTTTTGAGTCACATTTTCAACAAGCATTTATTAAACACCTATCATGTGCCAGGCACTCTGTTGGGTGCTGGGAATAGAAATACAAAGAATGAAATAATATACACATGTATGTATGTGCACATATATACATGCTATATATACATACATATATCATATAAGTAATATATGATAAACATATGTATGCTGTATATACAGAACAAATAGAAAGGGAAGAACTACAAATAAATATGAGTTATGGAGAGGTCACTAGAAGTTGGGAGAATGGACAAAGGCTCTTCCATAAAGCATTAGTGCGCTAGGCAGCCATCTTTACTCTTCTCCCACCACAGGAAGGCAGGAAAGATGCAGGCAAACCATTTGCTCCTCCAGGCTGTCTCCCATTTGTCATTTATTTTTTTTCTCCTTCCAAAGAATTCTCTGTTCTATCTCTTCCCCCACACTTTCATTCCCTTCATTCCTAAACCAGGAGCACCAACAAGTTTTTTCCCAAATTAGGAAAGGTACTGAGGGCCATTGTTCTCTTGAGCAGCAGGTTGAGAATCGTTGATTGGGAGCCAAGAGGCCTGCCCTCCTCACCATCCAGGTCACTCACATGGCACTGCTATGTGGAAACCCAAGGAGAACAAAGTCAACCAGGAGACCTTGCCTCCTGGGCAGTGGTGACCTCCCACTTATGAAGACTGCAGGCTTTACTCTTGTCTGCCACAGAGACATCTAAAAGCAGGTCTTTTGAAGGTGTTGTAACCTCAAGACAGCTTTCTTACAAAGGTCCTTATTCTGACCTTTGGAATGGGGACAAGGACAGTTATAGATATATGTATGTATGGGTGTGTGTGTGTGTGTGTGTGTGTGTGTGTGTGTGTGTGTATATATATATATATATAGAGAGAGAGAGAGAGAGAGAATGTATATATGTGCACTTACATACATATACACACATACAGAAATATATGTAGATATAGATAAGTAGATACATATACACATATGCATAGATATATGAAGATATAGATATATACACATGCAGATATAGATATATAGGCATATATCTATACTGCATAATATTTGAAAGGTCAAAGTCTTTTCAAGATTTTTTTTTTGAGATCCTTTTTGAAAATATAGAAAATTTCTCAAAAGATGTAAAGAAAGTATTAATCTGCATTGATAAGGTGATTTTCCTCATCAGGGAGCTTCCCATACCAATCAGATCTCATAGCAACAATAGTAATAGCTAGCATTTATGTAACGCTTACTATGTGCCAGGGGGGCAGCTAGGTATCACCATAGTGCCCAGAGCACTGGGCCTGAAGTCAGGAAGACCTGACTTCTCCGACACTTATGAGCTGTGTGACCTTGGTCAGATCACTGAACCTTGTTTGCCTCAGTTTCCTCATCTATAAAATGAGCTGCAGTAGGAAATGACAAAGCACTCCAGCATCTTTACCAAAAAAACCCCAAATGGGGTCCCAAAGAGTCAGACACGACTGAAATGAGTGAACCACAAAATCTGTCAGGCATTGTGCTAAGCACTTTACCAATACCGTTAAATTTGATAGGTGCTATTATCATCCCCATTTTATAGTTGAGGAAACTGAGGCAAACGGAGGTTAAGTGACTTGCCCTGAGTCACAAAGTTCTAAAGTCACATTTGAACACAGATACTCCTGACTGCAGACCCAGCTCTCTGTTCACTTCACCACCTAGCTCCCCTACACACATATGTGTATAAAACTTTTCAGAAACTTTCTTTCCAAGAGACATCCCCTTCCCCCAGGCCAGGGGAGGGGAACCTGCAGCCTTGAGGCCATGGTCGTTAGTTGCAGTCTTTTGACTGAGTCCAAGTTTTACTGAACAGTTTCTTTTATTAAGGTGATTTGGTCTATGAACTTTAGATTCAGTCAAAGGGCCACACTTGAGGACCTAGAGGTCCAGATCTAGCCAATCTGTCTGTAGCTTATAATTTTAGAGAGTTGTCTGGGGGACACCAAAAGGTGTGGTTTGCTCGGGGTCTTATGGCCATTAATGAGAGAGGAAGAACCCAAATCCTGGTCATGGCTTTCTCCCCACCAAGTGGGGCTGCCTCTCAGGTGTTGTGGTGAACCCTGGTAAGGAAAGAGGCCAGCCAGAAGGTATCAGAATTTGCCTAGCATTTCATGGAGGCTTTCTGACTAGGGCTTACAGAAGGAATGGAACCTTAGGAGTTAGTGGATAGAGTTCCATATATGCCAGGGGAGTAAGCAAATGGCGGGGAAGGGTGGAGGAGGGAGGAGAGCATAGCAACAAGAAATGTGGACAAATTAAGGAAGAAGCAGCAGAATCACAAAGGAGGCAGCTTACTGTAAGAAGAGAAGGTATGGGGAAGATGAGGCAGGTCAAGTGTCTAACACAGTATCAGAGACCCTTCTAGGGGTCTTGGAACATTTCTGGCTTACTCGGTTTGTTTCCCCAGGTGTTGGCATTTGGTTTGGTTTAGATTTTTGGAGATACTTGAGGTTAAGTGACTTCTCCAGGGTCACACAGCTAGCAAGTGTCAGAGACTGGATTTGAACTCAGGTCCTGGAGCTCTGCCCACTGCACCACCTAGCTGTTAGTATTTGGGTCTTCTCCAGAGAAAGATGTTACTGTCAATAGCAATCAAAGAAGCATTTAGGAAGGAAAAAAGCACACATTTATTAAGCTCCTACTATATACCACACACTATGCTAAGTACTTTATAAGTATTTTCTCATTTGAGCCTTTCCACAAACCTGAAAGGTAGGTACTATTTTTATCCTCACTTTAAAGTTGAGGAAAAGTAGGCAGACAGAGGTTAAGTGACTTGCCCAGGGTCACACAGCTAGTAAATATCAGAGGTCAGTTATGAATTCAGATTCCCTTGACTCCAGGATTAGTCCTCTATCCACTGTGCCACCCAGCTGCTTTTATTGAGTACCTACTATGTGCCAGGCACTGTGGTAAGTTGGGGATACAAAGAAAGGCAAAACAGTCCCCAAGGAGTGGATATTCTTAATTCATCATAGCATCACAGATTTAGAATTGTAACAGACCTCCAAGGCCATCTAGCCTAAACTCTTCCTTTTACCAATAAGAAATCAGAGGCCCCAAGAGGTTAAGTCATAAGAATCAAAGGCAGAATTTGAACCCAGGACCTCCAACTCTTGACCCAGTCCTCTGTCCACTATATCCTACTTCTGTGTGTTTACCTTCAATTGCTTGTCCTTGTTACCCCAAATCTTTTTTGGGACCGACTTCTGGTCTGAGAAGACTATTTGATACTTGAGAAAGACAGACAAATGGGAAGACTTATCCAATCAGAACATCTCAAATTGTTTTGCCTCTGTCCTACCTGTGTTAGCTGGTTAGAGGCAGTGAGATGATACAGGAGAAAGAGATGGGTTGGGAGCCAGGATGTCTGGTCTCTGTTATCAAGCTCCAAGGCAACCTCTGGGTTGCTTCATCAGTAATCTTTTGTAATGTGTAATATGCATGATTTCATTTGATCTGAAAAATGAGCAAGGTGGTGCAGTGGATAGAGCCCTGGACCTCTAGGCAGGAAGACCTGAATTCAAATCCAACCTCAGATACTTATTGGCTGTGTGACCCTGGGCAAATAACTTCATCTCTATTTGCCTCTGTTTCCTCCATTGTATAAGGGGGGTCATACTAGTGCCTACCTCCCAGGGTTGTTGTGAGAATCAAACGAGATAATAATTGTAAAAAGCCCCTAGCACAGCACCTGGCATATAGTAGGTGCTATATAAATGCCAATTCTCTTTCTTCCCTTCCGTTGCTTCATGGAACTAGGATGCTCTCTAAGGTTCTTTCCAGCCCCAAGTCTACATTTTAGGTTTTGCGTAAAGGGAAAAGGGAAGGAGGTTGTGTCTTCATATTTTGGGGTAGAGTTTCCAGTTCATTATTTATTCGACTTTGCAAATCAGAACCACTTCTCTTGGGCCAAGGTGGTGGGGAATCCCATTTGGCAATGGATGGAGGGGAATTATCTTAGATTTCAGTATTTTTGAGAAACTTTCTTCCCAAGAGACCATCAGGGCCTTTTTTTAAAATTTATTTAAACATGGTACAGATGTGTGCAGGCCTGATTGGTCAATGGGCCTGGTTAGAGGGATTTCTATTGCAATTACAAGATAGACACCTAATGGTCAAAGAAGAGTCAACAGCCTCTGTGGTCAAAGAACAGAATGGCTCAGGAAATAGAATCATGGATCCCAGAGGTGAGGAGGGCCATAAGATTTTGAGTTGAAAGGGATCTTAGAGATCATTTGATCCAGGAGATTTTTAACCCTTTAATTCAGGAAGTCTTTAAAAAAAATTTCAATAAGTTTATTTCAGTATAACTGGATTCTCTTAATCCTGTTTCATTTTATGCATTTTTTTTTTATTTGAAGAAGGATCTATTGGCTGAAAAAAAAGATTCCATGTTACACAAAAACCAAAAGGTTAAGAAACCAGGATCTAAATCTGTCTCTTTCTATAGATGAGAAAACTGAGGCCCATGGAAGAGAAATGACTTGTTCAAAACCACTGAGGAAACAGAATCAGGATTCTAAGTCCTCTGGTTCTTTGATTCCAAACCCAGGACACCTCAAATGTCGTAGGATCATAGATCTGGAACTGAAAGAGACCCTGGCGACCATGAAGTTATACTTCTTCATTTTATAGATGAGAAAACTGTGGAACAGAAGAGGGTGCCTGACTGTCCAGGGTCACACAGCTGGTCAATGTCTGAGGTCGGAAATCCAGTGGATAGAGGGATCCACTGTCACCCAGACTATCTCTGGACCAACCCATACCTTAAAGACTTAATCCCATCTACACTTATCCCTGACAAGTAGCTATTCAACCATTGCTTGATGACCTTGAGCAAGAAGCAGCTTACTCACTGAGTAAGTACCTGCTGAGGCACCCATTCCATTTTCAATAGTTACAAATAGTTAAAAAGTTTTCTTTATGTTGAACTAAAAGTTGACTCTTTTTAAAATATTCTACAGGTCCTAACGTTGACTTCCGGGACAAAGCCAAAAAGGTCTTAGCCCTCTTCCATGCACTCATCCTTCATACACACAGGATCATAGCATTTAGGACCAGAAAGAAACTTAGGGTCCAATGCCCAAAGTTGTATAGATCAAGAAAAATAATTTTCACGTATTCAATAAACATTTATTAAGTGTCTACTATATGCCAGGCACCATACTAAGCACTGGGGATATAAAAAGAGGCAAAAGACATTCCCTGCCCTCAAGGAGCTCACAATCTCATGGGGAAGACAACAAAGAAATACAAAGCAAGTATAAATATATGTATTTATGTATAAGATAAATAGGAAGTAATTAGCAGAGGGAAGGCACTAGTTAGTGGTGATAGCGGTGCAAAGTTTCAAAATACTCTTCTGACTCCAAAGTTAATCAAGTTTTTTCTATTCCCCACTCTGACCCACATACATCTTCTCTCCTTCAGGTTTTCATAACAAGAATAGCATTTCCAGGTTCTGAGTGGGACTGACTTATCCAGAAGGTAGAAAGGCATTTGCTTGGTAGCATAAGTGGAGATTCTCTTACATTATTTGCACATATGCAAATATGCTGGCCTGAATCCCTGTGGAAGCCTTGCCCTGCATCCTGACATGGTGGGGATTTCCCCAGCACTTCACAGAGGCCTTTTCTTTCTCAATATAATCAACCATGAAGTGACTTGAAGTAGGAAAGGGACTTTAGGGTTAAGAGGCGTTAGTTCCATATACAGGCCCAGCTTGTCTAATGTCTCGAAGTAGCTTCTGTGAAAAAGTGGTAGTAGCTGAAAAAAAATGTTATGGGGTAGTTAGTTCGATTGATTTATTAATTATTAGGAAGTTCCTTAAAGCATGATATGACAACAGGGCTTCTCATGGTGTATTCTCAGGATATATTAAAGTTGTTCCCAGATGACACTGGTCAAGGAAAGCCAACATGACATACAGCATGCAAGCTCTTGGGCTGTCTGGCTTCCCCAAGGCACGCTTCTGTGGGTGGAGATGGAATGCTGAGTTTGAGTTTTCTCTTCCCACCCTCCCTAACCACTCACTGAGGCTTACTACATTCTCTCTTCCCAGAAGTTGCCCCTTTGTGTCAGTCCACTGATACCCCCTGGAGGTTGCCTGAGAGCCAGGGATGCCATGCCCTGCCACTGTGGGTCACACGTATGCCAACAAATAGCCAAACAGGATGATGAGTCAGTCACTTGCCTGGGCAAGTCACCTCACTTCCTAAACCTCAGTTTCCTCATCTATAAATGGGAGGATTGGACGAGGTGGCTTCTGAGGGCCTCTGTAGCTCTTTATCTATGTTTCCATAATCACCTTTCCCCACCGCACTATCAAAACAGCATTTTAACTTTCTTTTTGCTTACAGAACAAATTAACGTTTTTTTCTATTTTTTTTTTAAAAAGGCCATTGGGTTTGGTGGCACACAGCGGTTATCCCTCCTTTCTTAGCAGCTGGGTGGTGCCATGGTACACAGAGTTCTGGGTCTGATGTCAGGATGACGCCTTGATCTCAAATCCAGCCTCAAACACTGACTTAGTCACTGTGTGATTCTGGGAAAAATCACTTGACCAATGACTGCCTCAGAATTCTCATCTGTAAAAAGGGACTAGTGACAGCATCTACTTTTCAGGAAGATCAAATGAGATAACTTCTGCAAAGGGCTTAGCACAGTTCCTGGAAATTCATATGTATAGTAGGTGCTTACTAAATGCTTATTTCCTTCCTTCTTTCCTACTCATGGATGCTGAGGTTAGTGGGTTGCTTGGGCCTGGAAGTTCTGAGCTTTTGTAGATTGAGTGTCCACACTTAGTCCAGAGCCATGTGTGAACCTTTGGAAATAGAGTGTCTCAAGGCTGCCTAAGGAGAAGTGAAGACACTCAGGTTGGTAACAGAGCTGATCAGTAATGGAACCGGACCCATGAGTGGCTGCTGTACTTCATGAAATTCTATGATTCCAAGGTCTCTCTTGACTTCTCCATGAACCATGGAAGACAGAACCTCCCACAATGCTATCACACTGAACAACTCTGAATGTAAACTCAAATCCATTTCTTTACTGAGAGAAAAAAAATTGGCCAGGCCAGGGATGTACTAGAGGTGCCTTTAAGAAGCTGTTTAAGTGTGAATAAGATGAAAAACTCCCAAAGAGAAATCTCCTGATGTGAATGTTTCCCTGTTGTTCAAAATACCCTGCCTCCAACTTCATCAATTATTAAACACTGAGTGGGTCTGATGTTGTGGAGGATACATCAGAGAATATAGGGTATAGTAAGGCATGCAAATGAAAGACACAAAAAAATTACAAAACAGAACAAGGCATGTACTACTAAATCAATCTGAATATGGGCCAATGCTTTTTCTCCAGATCTGGCTTGTATAAAAGCCGCTAATAGCCTAAAATCAATGTTATTTTCCACTCTACTGCCATTTTTTTTCAAGGAGATTCCATTTGGGAGGAGTTATGTGTGGCTTATATTTGGGTCAATACAAATAATGACCCAATTGTATGAAATTGGGGCAACCAGATAGCAAAGTGGATAAAGTACCAGGCCCGGAGTCAGGAAGATTCACCATCTTGAGTTCAAATGTGACCTGACACTTAGTACGTGTGTGACCCTTGGCAAGTCACTTAACTCTTTCTGTCCCAAGTTTCCTCATCTGTAAAAGAGATGGAGAAGGAAATGGCAAACCACTCCAGTATCTCTGCAAAGAAAACCCCAAAAGGGGTCATGAGTTGGAGACAACTGAAACTACTGAACAACAGTAAGTCTGATGTTAGAGTGGGGAGTGGGTGTGTATATATGGAAAAAAAAAGGATTCAGGTTTGAGTCCCACATTGGAAAAAAGGAAAGAAATGAGCATTTGATAACCACATGACACTATGTGCCACACTGTGCTAAGTGCTTTCCAGGTATTATCTCATGGGGGGGGGGGGGGAGCCAAGATGGCGGAGTAGAAAGACACACATATGCTAGCTCCGAACCCACAGCCTATAAAATACCTGTAAAGAAGAACTCCCAACAAATTCTGGAGCAGCAGAAGCCACAGAACAACGGAGCAGAGATTTCTGTTCCAGAGAGACCTGAAAAACCTACACCAAAGATCCGTCGCGCACCTGACCAGAGCAGAGCCCAGCCCTGTCTTGGCCGCCGGGCACCGAGAGGAGCAGATCCCAGCAGGCTTCAGGGACCAGGCTTCAGGGATGGAATCTCCAGCAGCCATGCAGGTCCCTCCACCCATGGGTGCTAAAGGTCAGTGAGAGAGTCTTTTTGGCTCGCCAAGAGGGGAGCGGGGTGTCCCCATAACTCAGGCCCCCTCTGGAGGCAGCAGCAGAGGCAGCAGCAGACAGGGGCCCCCAAAGCAGGCAGGAGCTCAGATCCATTGTTGAAGGTCTCTGCATAAACCCCCTGAGGGAACTGAGTCCCGTGAGGCCGCCCTGCCCCCACCTGAGCACCTGAACTTAATCTCACACTGAATAGCAGCCCCGCCCCCCACCAAAAGCCCTGAGGCTGGGAAGCAGCATTTGAATCTCAGACCCCAAGTGCTGGCTGGGTGGATTTGGAGGCGAGGTGGGTGTGGAGAGAAAACTCAGAAGTCAAGTCACTGGCTGGGAAAATGCCCAGAAAAGTGAAAAAAAATAAGACCATAGAAGGTTACTTTCTTGGTGAACAGATATCTCCTCCCATCTTTTCAGATGAGGAAGAACAAGGCTTACCATCAGGGAAAGACACAGAAGTCAAGGCTTCTATATCCCAAACATCCAGAATAAATATTCAATGGGCTCAGGCCATGGAACAGCTCAAAAAGGATTTTGAAAATCAAGTTAGAGAGGTGGAGGAAAAACTGGGAAGAGAAATGAGAGAGATGAAAGAAAAGCATGAAAAGCAGGTCAATACCTTGTTAAAGGAGACCCAAAAAAATGCTGAAGAAAATAACACCTTGAAAAATAGGCTAACTCAACTGGCAAAAGAGGTTCAAAAAGCCAATGAGGAGAAGAATGCTTTAAAAAGCAGAATTAGCCAAATGGAAAAGGAGGTTCAAAAGCTCACTGAAGAAAATAGTTCTTTCAAAATTAGAATGGAACAGATGGAGGCTAATGACTTTATGAGAAACCAAGAAATCACAAAACAAAACCAAAAGAATGAAAAAAATGGAAGATAATGTGAAATGTCTCACTGGAAAAACAACTGACCAGGTATTATCTCATGATCCTCACAATAACCCTGGCAGGGAGCTGATATTATCCCATTTGACAGTTAAAGGAACTGAAGCAGACAGAGGCTAAATGACCTGCCCAAGGTTACCAGGCTAGTAAGTTCCAAGGCTGGATTTGAACTTCCTGATTTTAGGTCCATTGTTCTATCCACTACTCTGAGCCTCAGTTTCCTCATTTATAAAATGTCCAGATGACTTTTAAGGTTCCTTCTAGCTCTAAGTCTATGGTCTTGATTTTATGATCATCAGACCCTGGTATCCCCCACTACAACCATGGTGTGGCACAGCAAGCAGAAAGTCCTGGACTTGGAATCATAGCTTGTGGCTACTCATTCTCATCTTCGTGAACCCATATGAGGTATTCTTGGCAGAGATACTGGCATGGTTCGCCATTTCTTTCTTCAGCTCATTTTATAGGTAAGGAAACTGAGGCAAAGAAGGCTAAGTGACTTGCTCAGGGTCGCACAGCTAGTAAGTATCTGAGTCCAGGGAAGTTGAGTCTTCCTGACTCTGGGTCTGGTGTCCTATTCAGAGTTACATGGCCTGGGTTCAAACCCCAGCTCTGCCATGTACTAGCTGTGTGACCTTAGTGTCACAGTCTCTCCAGGTTTTAGTTTCCTTATCTGGAAAATAAGTTGTTTGGACTTGATAGATGGCAGCTGAGATCTTTTTTTGGTTCTAGATCTAGGATTCTATGGTTTATAGTGCTGACCAATCAGGGAGATTGCATGTTGGGTTGGCCCACCAAAAAAAAAATCATATATCCCATGACCTAGGTCCTGGATAATTTGCTCTTTGGATATTTTCTGTCAGGCAGGGAGAAGTGACCTTTCACCTCTGGAAGGCTGGCCTGATCACCTTGGAAGCATGGGTTCTTACCTGGCTTGCTTTTTTTTTTTTTTGGTGGGTGAAGAGTGACTAATGCTGGTTATGGGTTAATATAGACCAGTTCTTTGATCCAAAGGGAAAGAACAGCTCACTGGCCAGCTGAACTGGGACAGACAACATATGGAGAACAGAAATCCTATTGGAAAAGATAGACTGCAGCAGGCTGTAAAAGCCAGGCATTTCGTTCACACTAAATAGAAAGCTGATCTTACTGTCAGGAAGGTCTAGATTCAGATCCTGCTTCTGGCACATAGGCTCTCACATCAGGCTCTTTGGTTTGTGAGATACTCGCCGCCTTCCTAAAACTTACAGAAAGACAGTGCAATCCACTGCATTAGTATCAGACAGGGAAGTTTAATTAGTTGGGTGTAGTATACAGATTGTTCACCAGATGGCACTCTGCTCAAGCCATCACTCCAGGCCTTGTGAGATGCTCTGAGCTATGGTGACCACCCAAGGGCACTCAGGCTGCAGCCTAAGCTGCTTTTATTAACCCCTTTCCTTGCTGTCCTGGTCTCCATCTTATCTCTGGGATAAAATAAAATATTGTTCCAAATTAATATGAAATCAGCAGTCTGTCTCTAAATTCAGAGCCTGCGCCCTGTGAAATATTTCATTCTCAAAAGTCACATCCTCACGCTTTCATAGATTCAGACATTTTGACCATACTGTGTTCACATGAGTTTTTAATAATGTGGGAAAAAATGAAAAAGAAAAGAAATACATAAACTCACTTTGTTCCACCCTCCTCCTCCTAGTTGCTCTGCATGGATGAAAAACCTTACCAATTCATGCAATTCGAGACTCCTTTCCTCATCTACCAAGAATGAGAGGAAAAGATGAGTACCAAGGTCTGTGAACTCAGAGCAAAGGGACAGTTGGGAGCCTGTTCCCCAAAGTCCTTTGACCGGGACCCCTGTTGTGCTCTCCTCTTCTGCCACACACACCCCACTAGAACAAATCTGCCACCTTATGGAACTGTGTTGTCATTTTTTAAAAAGTGAATGTATTAATGCAGGAACTGTACCTCCAAAAATTCAATCATTTGAAATCCTCCTGAGAGGGTCCTGTCCCAGTCTGGGAAGCCCTGACCTCAGATGGCTTCTGCTCCCATGTCTTCTTGCCCTAGTTGTAAGCAAGTCTTACTGAGACTCAAATGAAGGAGACAGGGTAATCATTTTTTCTTTCATCTCAAGATCATCACCAGTTTCTTTCTCTGCGAATCAGCTCCTTCAGCCCAGGAGAATTCCATTCAAAGAATAAACAAGCAGAAGCACAGATGTGTAAGCATCGGCAAGTTACTTAACTTGAGTCAATCTGCATTACTGGAGGGGGTTTCCATACCCAAAGTTCCCTACTCTGATAAAATCACAGAAGCAGACCTACAACACTCCCTCCTAAAAAGAAAAGATGGTAGAAGGAAGGAAACTTTTATTAAGCACCTACCATGTGCCAGGAACTGTGTTAAGCACTTTACAAACATCTGATTCGAGTCTCACAACAACTCTGGGAGATCAGTGCTATTATTAACCCCATTTCATAGCTGAGAAAACTGAGACAGAGGTCAAAATAACTTACCCAACTGTAAACTATTACTAGTGTTGACCTGAAAACTTGGTTAAAGAAAAGGCAACAGGCTAAAGGCACACATTTTATGATGTAATTAAACAATTCTCAATTAAAGAAAACAGTAATATAATGCATTATGTAGTCAGAAAATTATCTGACTACCTGGTACAGAAAGCTTCTAGCTTATATACATTTTACCATGACAAAGGAACTCTCTTAGTTGAACAAATTGTAAATTTAGTAAGACAATTAACAAAGTAGTGTCAACTGGTTTTATAATCCCAAGCTGTGTGAATTTCTTTTCTGTAGCATATGTCTCTGTGACATAAGATAAGGAGAAAATCCCAGCACTCTGATGGCAGGCCTCCTACTGGAGGAAAGTGCACCTTTAACAAAGTTTCCATTGAAATTACAACCTAGGACATCTGTGTTTTCCTTATCACCAAAATGCCAGGAAAGTCCTTGCTTCTCTGACAAAAGGCATTCTCTGAGACCCTTCTTAATTCAACCTTTGGCCCTTACTAAAGTCCAAAATTTGTATTAAATATTATCACTAGCTTACACTTACATGCCTGGGGCTGGATTTGAACTCAGGTCTTCTGACTCCAGACCCAGAGTTCTATCTAGCTGCCAAAAGACCCTTCCATCCCACTTAGGGAGGTATTATGGAAAGAATGACACGGAACTTGAAGTCAGATTTTGTGTTGAGAATTGGCTGACTAAGGATTGCATGGCCATGGTCAAACTGCTTAGCTTTAGCATTTCCTCACTGGTAAAACACAGGTAATAATACCTGTAATACCTACTCTAGAAGATATTTGTGAGGAAAGAGCTCTATGAATCATAAAACGTTATATGCACCTGAATTATTGCTAGTCCCATTTTTGCCGCTAATTTGATATGTGACTTTGAGCAGGTTATTTTTACTACTTCTGGGTCTCAATTCTCTCTTCTGAAAATAAAGGGTCCCAATGACTAGATGCGCTCTGAAGGTTTCTTTTTGCCCTGACATTCTTTGATTCTAGTGGAGAGAACATGGGAGGGCTTGGCATTTCACAACTGGAAGGCCAGGTCCTGGGTTATCTAAGAGCCTGGTTAGCCCAGCTGACTTTCTTTTCCCCCATTATTTATAGGTTCAACTGGTCCAGGACCCCGCCACTGGGGGGACCTTTGTAGTTAAGGTAAGTGTAGCTCAGTAGCCTACCTCTCCTTCTTGTAAACCTCCCCCCTTCCTGTTTTTTAGCATTGGACTTCATCACATGGAGTATTCAACTATCTTAGAACCCACTGAGCCCAGCCAAGTCCCCCCTGGGCTGATTGGACTTCCTATTCATTCCTAGGACTCCCTCCCCTTCCCTTGAAGGCAAAAAGACAAAAAGTCAGACAGTTAATAAGCCTTTATTAAACAGTCACCATATACTAGGTACTAAGTTAAGCTCTGGGGATGCAAAGAAGGACTAAGCACTGACCAATGGAGTGTTCTACTCCAGGGACTCCATATTCTGGAGACCACACAAATAGGACACACCTTTCTGGGACCAAACTGTTGTGCAGAACAGAGCATGGGTGAAGGCACCTTAATTTGCAAACAGCACATGGAATCCACCATGGGCAGTCAGTTCCTCAAGCTTCCACTTATAAAATTATTCCTGCTTGCTATGTCTGGCTGCAGACTCTTACAGGGAGGCCAACCAAGAAGAAGAGGCCCCAGCTGCATTACCTTTGATTCTAATCTTATTCAATTACATACTTACATATTTGTGTTTTCTTGGGCCCAGCCAACTCTACCATTGCCACACTTCTGGGGTGGATATTGCTGAGGCTGGGGTGACCGCAGTGGGCACAGAGCCCCCTGCCTTTCTGGTGGAGTAATATTCCTTGAGCCCTGTCTCTTCTTGTTTTGAGCTGGCTTCCTGTCTCCCCAGAGCCTTCCCAAATGCCATGTAGAGACCTGGGACCGTCCAACCATCATCCCCAATGGTGTCCCCTACATGGCCAAGCTTCTTCGCTACTCTATGAGTGAGGACTCCATCTTCTTGCACTTGGAGCACATACAGGGTAAGTGGAAGCCCTGGATCCAGGTCCATATACCAGGGCTGCCTCCACCAACCCAGAATCCTTCTCAGTGGCCTTTGAATTGCCCTCCCATCTCCCTCCTCTTTATTCCTACTCTCTCCCCTTTCCCTTTAGGTATACCTAAAGCAGCAGTTCTCAAACTTTTCAGTTTTAGGATCCTTTTATACTCTTAAAAATTAAGGAGCTCCTTATTTGGGTAACATCTATTGATATTTACCATATTAGAAATTCATACATCTTAGTACGATTATGAAAAGAATTTTGACCTAATGGATAACATGAAATGGTCTCAAGAACCCTCAGGGATCCCTTGACCACACTTGGAGAACTGCCTACCTAAAGGATACTGGCCCACCAAAAATACCTCCTCCAGGAGATCTATCAATTCATTCCTTTGGGCTAAGGCATCTGCTTCAAGCTTACATACTGAAGAGGCCTCAATACCTTAATGTGGAGGAGAGAGGGGAGGGTGAAAGGAGATTTTTATAAGTGAAAGGAAGGGAACAGGGTGCATGGAAGGAAGGAAAGAAGGGAGGGAAGGAGGAAGGAAGGTAGGGAAGAAGGGAAGGAAGGGAAGAAGGAAGGAAGAAAGGAAGGCTTATTAAGAACTCATCATATTCCAAGTATAGGACCAAATAGGATAAAATAATATATGCAAAGGTCTGCTTTGCAAACCTCATCCAGTTCATTTAGCTGTCCCAAAGGGCTATATAAATGCTAGCTATTTTCATTGTTCTAAGTGTTGGAGATACAAATACCAATAAACGAGAAAGTGGCTGTCCTCAAAGATCTATTCTAACAATATTCTTAGGCCTTGAGTTGGATGTTTCCTTTTTCATCCCTACTCTCTGTACATACCCCCTTTGAAGCTACTGAAGATTCTAGGGGTATGGTAACCCCTCCTCCTACAAAGATGGAATAAAGGGACCAGGATCCAAGTTCCAGCGCCAGTCTTTTCAGGCCTCCACAACAAGATCTAGAATTAGGTCACTAGGGAGGCGTGAACCCCAAACTTTAAGATGGAGCCCACGTGGCCAGATGATGGTTTTATCCCATATCTCTGGTGACTGGCAATTTCTATCTCTTTTCAGCACACCAGAACCGGAGTAGAACATTTCCAGTAGCAGGGAAGCTTTTTTTGAGGGTGAAGAATATTTTGTATTTCGTTTTTGTAACCCCAGCTCCTAGCATGGTACCTGGCACATTCATAATAAATATTTAATTGACGCTTGTTGGATTGGATGAACTTGAATGTCAAAAAGCAGTAAGGTGCCAATCTGTCTGTGGGAAAAAGTCCTACACAATCTTTTCTAGAAGGGCTAGAGCACTAAGAATGGCTTGCTGCTATCTAGAACTCCTAGCAACAAAAAAGCTTGGGAGTTTGCTTGCCTATTCAATGGGAGTTGTCTTGTGGGGACCAAATTTGCTTTTATTCCTACAGAGGTAGGCACCTTATGGACATGCTCTGTCTCCACTAGGAGCCAATGGGATCAGGGCTATCTGACTTTGTCTACTCATCCTGGGTTTTGCTGACTCTTTTAAGCAATCAGCCAATGTCTAGCGAGCATTTGCTGTAGGCAAGGTATTTTAATATGTATTGCCAGCTAACAAAAACTCTCCAGGTCAGCTGAGAAAACAAGACAAAACACACATGAAGAGCTGGAACCTGTACACTAAAATGCTAAACAAATGAATTACTGAAAAAAATTATTAAGGACTTACTATGTGCTGGGCACTGTTCTAAATGATGGAGAGACAAAGATTAGAAAAGAGATGTCCCTTGTCCTGGGGAGGCTTACATTCTAATAGGACGAGGGTTCTTAAACTGGAAGTCCATAGGGATGAGTGAATAGATTTCAAGAAGTTCATGACCTTGGGTGAGGAGAATGACAATATTTATACTAACTTCTAAATGAAAATTAGTATTTCCTTAAATTCTGAACATAGGCAATAAAACACCCTTGAGAAAGGATCATAGGCTTTACCACCATATGGCACAGCATAAAGGTGAGGCACCTCTGAAACAGAAGACAAAACACAGAGATGGGATGAGGGGGGGAAGCATATGTGAAAAGAGTTGGGGACAGGTAGACATATCAAGAGACAGCCAGTATGGATGACCGGAAGGGAACATGGTCAAGGGACAGCCAGTAGATACAATGTGCTAAGTGAGTGTTATTGAGAAAATGGAGATCCATATAGTATGGATGAGCATGAGGAGGCTTCCTGAAGGAGGTGGAACTTAAGCTAGATCTTGAAAGCTGGATAAGATTTAGAGAGGTTGAGAAAAGTGGAGAAGGTGTTCTAAGTATGGATGTGGTGGTGAGCAAAAGTGAGGAGGTGGAAAAGTTTCTGACACATATAGGGCCCAGTGAGCAGACTAGTGTGGTGGTACAAAGGGTTTGAAGGGGAGTGGAAGAAGTTAAAGCTAGAGAGTATCCCAAAAGATTTACACTGTTGATGGAGGGCTCTGGGAGGGAGAGGGGCTGGGGGGCCAATGGGGAATATCTGGGACTTTACTCTCCTCTATTCCACCTCTCCCACCACTCTCTCTTTGTTCCCTCTGCTTGGTTCAGGAGGAACCCTCTGGTCCCATCTCCTCTCTCAGTCTAGACCCCAGGGGTTGGAGGTCTCCAGCAACTTAACCCAGCAGAAGCCCAGCTCTACTCAGGGTGATCACCGAGAGAAGGGGAAAGCTGGCCCTGGTCCCCCTGATAATGGTCTCGGTCTCCCGATCCCAGTTCTACTTCCCCAGAATCACACCCAACAGCTCAGCGTTGCACTTGAGCCATCACCCCAGCTCTCTGACATTTCCAGAGTTCCTGACCATCAGAAAGGGTTAAAGGATCTGAAGGATCCTGACCTGAACCCTGGAAGCAAAGTATCCAGTCCATCCAAGGAAATCCAGGTGTTCGGGTCACATGGAGTATCACCCTGTGAAGATGCTTTCAGAAGACACAAATTCAGGACAGATGTTCCTTCCTCTGAACAGGACCCTCTGGCTTCAGAAGATATTTCCTCACCTTCTGGCCTAGTTCCAAAGGCCCTAAGAAGGAATGAGGCAATGACCTGCAGCCTAGGTCCAGGCAGAGGTCGGTCCCATCACCAAACCAGGCGGAGTACTAGGTGGAGTACCAACAGGGGGCCCCTGGGAGGTCTCTCCTGGATCCGGGAGGGGGCAGGCCGGGTACTAGAGGGCTATGGTCATGGGAGTGACCAGCGAAAAGAGCTCCCAGGTCAGGACTGTCCACATGCTAACCGGGCCTGTCCAGGCCACAGGGGCGGAGCCTGGTGTGTGAAGGAAGAACAGGTCAAGCAGTGGGCAGCGGAGACCCTGGTGGCCCTTGAGGGTCTACATCAACAGGGTGTGCTATGCCGGGACCTCAACCCCAGGAACTTGCTGCTGGATACCACTGGTAGGCACTCCTTTGTCTGGGAGGGAGAAAGGTTAGGGGGTAAAATTACCCTGTTAAGTGGCTGAACCCCACTACCACCATCCTAGATGTACTCAGATGGGAGGGCAGTTATCCTTCAACTCAAAATCCTATGACAAGGAAGCAGTGGCTCCCAGGGTGAAGGCCACCTCAAGAGATCAGCCAGGCCACCCCTCCCCTATCCAAGCAAGTACTTCCCTTCATCCATCTTAGACTTCTGAACTGGTAGGAGCTCAATTAACCAAAGACAGTTTTGAAGAATTTTTTTTCCTCTGTAATGATCTGATCCTCCTTTGGGATCTCAAAGACCCTTTCAAGGGGTGGTAAAAATGATTCATAATCCTAAGTTTTCATTTCTAATATGGTAGATATCAATAGCTATAACCAATATGAACAAAAGCTCTTTGTGGGGAGGTGGGGAAATCCTCCCATTTTTGTGAGTGTACAGGCCAAAAAGTTTGTGAATCGCTGTTCTGGGACAATTAAGTAACATTTTTGTCCCTGGGAATAGCAAAGGAATTTTGAGCTCCTGCCCTTCATGGGGTGGGAATAAGTAATGATGACGATAACATTTATATGGCACTTACAGGCTAGCACATTGTTATTTCACATGATCTTTACAACTCTGGGAGGCAGGTGCTATTATTATCCTCATTCTACAGATGAGGAAACTGAGTCTGTGACTTGCCTAGGGTCATACAGCTAGTAAATATGAGGTAAGATTTGAACTCAACTCTTCTCTACTAACACTCTATCAACTGCCCACTCAGGGATGATTAAGAGGTCATTGGCTCATAAATTTAGAGCTAGAAGAAAGCTCCCATCTCCTCACATGAAGATGAGGAAACTAAGGCCTAGAGAGGTTAAATGACCGAGATTTGAACCCAGGGCTTCTGACGTTTTGATCCTTTTTGTATCACATTACCCATCTGACCCACTGGTTTCCCTTTAAAAACAAAAAGGAAGATGAGGTATCCTTGGACTCAGCTGGAAATGTGTCCATTCATGGTAACTCACATTTTTATAGTACTTCACGATTCACAAAATGTTTTCTGCCTTCCCCTTCTCAAGAACCTTGAAAAGGAGGTAGTATATTAGGGGTGCCTCTCCCCATTTTATAGATACAGAAATGAAAGTGCAGAGAGATTAAGTTATTTGTCCATTCTCACAGGCAGCTAAGAAATGGTGGGGGTGGGATGCAAATTCAGGTCTCCTCACTCCAAATCCAGTGATTTTTCCCATTACATCATGCTGCAGTTCCTAATGATCTTAACTGGTCTCTCTCCTGCTCCTTTCCTCCCTTCATTCCTTCTTTCCTTTCCTCCCTCCCTTCCTTGTCTTCCCTCCCTTCATTCCTTTTTTCCTCCCTCCCTCCCTTTCTTCCTTCCTTACTCCCTCTGAACCCCATCTTTCTTTTCTCCTCTCCTCCCCACTCAATTACCAACCCTCTCACCTTCCATTTTGCTCCAATGCTGGGGATAAAGGTCACATCCGTCTGACCTACTTTGGCCAGTGGACTGAAGTAGAGCCTCGGTACTGCACTGAAGCTTTGGAAAACCTATACAGTGCCCCAGGCAAGTAGATAGACAGGCCACCTTCACCAGGCCCCTCTGAATTACACTGGGGAGTTTGGGAAAGGGGATCTAGAATCTCCACAAGATTCTGCCGATCACCCTACCATGATACCTCTAAGAGCCTCTCTAAAAGCTCCATGGGAACCATGATTCCTCCACTAAGGCATCACCTTCACGTGTCTGTCTGTCTCCCCACCCCCCACTTGGGCAAAGATGGAGAGACTGGGTACCTAGGAGAGACCAGAGGGATGGGAAAGAGGGTAGGATGGGGTGGGCATGGCAGAGGTGATGAGTGCTAATAGGTGAGGTCAGTGAGCATAAACCTTGGAAGCCCAGGTGTAAAAGTGTTCTCTTGCCCCTGCAGAAGTGGGCGGGATTTCTGAGCTGACAGAAGCCTGTGATTGGTGGAGTTTTGGGTCTCTGCTGTATGAACTTCTAACTGGAATGGTAAGTTCAGCCTTGTATGATAAGAGTGTTGGGAACATGATGAGAAGAGATGGGATTGGGGGCTGGGATTGAGCTAGGGCACAATAAGCCACAGCATGAATTTCATTGCTTTGTGGAGACCATGGCCTTTGAGGCCTCAGAATGCTAATAGGACCATATATTTAAAACTGGAAGAGACCTTTGAAATAATTTGCTCGAACCTGTAACCTCACTTCTTTTTTTTTCAGATATTACTAGATTGATGGATCAAGGGAATGCTATAGATAAGAGTTGAATTTGATTTTAGCAAAACACTTGACAAAAGTGTCTCATGCTATCCTTGTGGAAAAGATGAAAAGAAGTGAGCTAGACAACAGCACAGTCTGATTCCACACAAATTCATACCCATCTGAAGAGAGATCCCAAAAGTAGCCACTGATGGTACAACGTCAATGGGTCAGCTATATGGTACAGTGAATACAGTGGTACAGGATTTGGAATCAACTAGACCCAAGTTTTAATCATGCCTTAGATACTTTCCAGCTGTGTGATCCTAGGCAAGTACTTACCTCTCTCTTAGTTTCCTCATCTGAAAAATGGGGATAATAATAGCACCTGACTCCCAGGGTTATGAAGATCAAATGAATTACCATATGTAAAGTGTTTTGCAAACTTTAAAGAGTTATTTAAGTGGTGTTGTTATTATTACAGTTACCAGAAAAGACAACAAGCATTTATGTAGTGACTACTATGTGCCAGGCACTATGCTAAGAAGGACCCTTTGAGATCCCTTCTAATGCTTAATATTCTGTGAGTCTAGGCACTGTATTATTATTAGTGACCTACTTTTGTTTTGAAGGCAGTTGGCATTAAATGACTTGTCCAGAAGCCACACAGTTAGTGTCTGAGGTCATATTTGAACTCAGGTCCTCCTGTCCCCATCCCAGGTTCTCCACTCACTGCACCACCCAGCCTGTTTTTTTAACAGTTCCAACTTGGATCTCCACCAAAACAGCTGCGTTAACATTTTTCCCTTCATTCCTTGGGATTGGCTGAAATGTGGCCCTTGGTTCCAGGGTGAAGCTACTCTTTGTGCAGCCATCTAACCTCTGACTTGATGATTCTCTAATCTACCTGAATTCTGAACTGAATCTACCCGAACTTCTTTGTCAGACTTTAACATCTCTATTACCTTGACAAATTCTTTTCTAGAGAGAATAATAAAATAGCTAGCATTTCTATAGTGCTTTAAGGTTTGCAAAATGCTTTACAAATATCTTGTTTGACCCTCACAATGACCCTGGTAAGTAGGTACTATTAATATCCCCATTTTACAGTTAAGGAAACCAAGGCAGACAGAGGGTAAGTGACTTCCCCAAGACCACAAAGCTAGTGATTGTCTGAGGATTTAAACTCAGGTCCTCCTGACTCCAATGACCAGCACTCCAAACACTGTACCACCTAGCTGCCCCTTTTCAGTTATTCCCCGTTTTCATGCCTTTTCTGCATTACTGTTCTCTTCAGCCCTGCAATTTCTAATTCTAAGCATGGTGCAAAGGAACCAAAGCTGAGCCAAATGCTTCAAAATCACAGAACCTTTTCTTATTTTTTTTAAGGCAACTGAAGTTACCCAGAGTCACACAGCTACTATCAGAGCTCACATTTGAACTCAGGTCTTCATGACTCTAAAGCCAGTGTTCTATGTACTGTGCCACCTAGAACCTAAGTTCTAATTCTGGCTCTGTTATTTATGACTTGTGACACCTTAGGCAAGTCATTTAGCTTCCAAAGCAAATGAGTTTATTCATTTGTAAAGAGAGAGTAATGGTGGCCTCTAAGGTCTGTCCTAGCAGTAGAGCTAGAATCATGTCCCAACACACCCAATCAGACTTCACATCTCTGCTCTTTTGGTAAAGGCTCTCTCTCTCTCATGCCTTTCTAGTTTCTAGATCCTAGTCAATCAATTATGACATTAACGTTTCTAAGGTCAACTTTAAAAAATATTAAAGATAATTCTGTTCGTAGTGAAATCCTTATAGTCCACAAGAAACTGAACGGAAGAGGAAAGGGGTAGAAGCCATTCAGTGATGACACCATGAGACGTTTTTCTTTCTTTGCTGAACTGACATTAGTCCAACCCTGCCCACGATAGAAGAAGATCTGCCTCTACAATTTTGAGGAAAATAATCCTCGAGACAAAAACCTTAGTCCCACAAGGACTTTAGGAATTTACTTCTATCCACCTTCTTTCTTGGGGTTTTCTTTTTTAAAGCCCCTATCCACCTGCTCTCTCCCTAGTCGCTGTCCCAGAACCACCCGTCAGGAATCCATGTGCACACCAGGCTCCATCTGCCTGAGTGGCTCAGCCGACCAGCAACATCCTTGCTCACTGAGGTATGGGCTGTCCTAGTTGGGGAGGACTTGTAGGAATGGACACAGGAAGATGGGGTGGACACAGGGACAGAAGGGAAGAAACTTTTCTCTACACAAGCCAAGCCTTGAGGTTTGTTTTCCTCAACTGGACAGCGAGGTGGCATAGTGTCTAAAGTACGGGACTTGGAGTGAGTCTGGATCTGTCTCAGACATTTATTTTCTAGGTGACCCTGGGGAAATCACTCAAGCTCTCCCAATCGGTTTCCTTATCCATAAACTTAGGATAATAATAGTATCAACCTCACAGTACTGTTGTGAGAATCAAATGAGATAATATAGGTAAAGCACCATGCCAACTTGTGCTATATAAATGTTATTACTACTTCTACCACTAGTACCATTACCACTACTACCACCACCACCACTAGTACTACTACAATCACCACCACTACACTATTACTACCACCACCACTACCATTACTACTGCTACCACTACTACTATTACTACTACTACTACTACCACCACCACCCCTATCATTACTACTACTACCACTACCACTACCACCACCACCACTACCATTACTACTACTACTACCCACTACCACTACTACTGCTGTTACTAGGTGGTAGGGTGTGAAAGAGGTATAGATCTGGGATTTCTTAGGGAGATTCCAGATGTTCTTAGAATCCAGATGACAGGAAAGATTTGTGATTTTATTGGCCAAATAGCCTTGTAACTGGAATGGGGCCAATGCAGTAGAAAAAGGCTGCTGCCTCAGCAAGATATTAGTTTTCTGGGAGATATTTACTAGGTCAAAGATAGTGAGAAAAAGAAGAAAAGCAGGCAAAGTACCCAGCAGCCCTGCACATCTGAGAGAGGGGGAAAGGGACCTTCTATTCCTTGTCCCCAGATGCTACAGAGGGCCTGGAGTTTCCATGGGTTCTCAATGGATACATGTGGAGCCCCAGTACCCATGAAATGAGGGGAAGTTTGAGCAGACAGATGAAGAGATGACAAAGATGGGCTTCAGGGCACTAGAGAGGGTGGGCCCTGGGGCTCTGCTCATCTGACTGATTCCTGCCTTTTCCTCTTCAGCTGTTACAGTTTGATCCCTGCCGGCGCCTTGGTGCTGGAGGAGAAGGTGTCAGCAAGCTCAAATCCCACCCATTTTTTAGCACCATTCAGTGGAACAAGCTGGTGGGATAGGGTCAAAAGAGGGGAGACAAACAGAGACTCCTGGGAAGACCCAGCTTGACTTTCTGAGCTAGCACAGTCCACGGGAGAACTGTAGTCCAATGAGTCTAAGGCCCCAGCCTGAAACCCTGGGATTCCTCATGCCACCAAGTAGTCCAACCACTTGGTGGAGATGAATCCTGAATTGTGCATCCCTGAGGAGCACATACTTACATCTGTCTTCTATGCCTCCGACTCCCCTCTCCTCTGTGAGTTTGTTTCACTTAAGGCCTTAGAAGTGTATTCTGTGGCTGCTCATTTCCCATTTCTCACTCCTACCCCTAAATGAACCCAGGCATGGTAAGAGAGACCCACAGGGAACCTTGAAGTTGGAAAATATTGAAACTAATCTAACCTCTGCCACTTACTAGGTATGACACTGGGCAACTCACCACACTTCTCGAGCCTCAGTTTCCTCATCTCTAAAACAATAATAATTGTCTTGCCTACCTCATAGGGTTATCATGAGGGTCAAAGGAGATTTGTGGTAAAGGGTTTTGTAACTGTACATCATGATATAAATGTAAGAGATTATGATAACGCACAAGGGGATTGTATTTCCAATTAGCCAAAGCAGAGGGGGAGGGGCAGGGGGGATGTTCCCATCCTAAGGGTTCCTCTAATTCAGATTTCCTTGCTCAAACCTCACAGACCTAGAGGGTGCCTTTCTCTGAGATTAGTTAGCTTTGTGCCCTAGAGTTCTGAGCTGTTGATAAACTGTTAAAGTAGTGCAGAACTAGTGACAGACCAGGTTGCCACCTTCAGCTGAGGTGTAGTAGTTCATCAAATGACCCACCATATTTCACAGAAGGTCTAAAGGAAAGCTTAGATTGTCCATCCTAGCCCAGGAATTTCTTGGGAAACCCCCGAGATGCTTACCCACTGGCACAGGTTATTCTAAGACAGGACCACCTTAGCCAAACTGAAATCTCTGATCATGTTAGCCATAAGCTAAGTAGAACTCAGCTGGTCAGGGTTTTCCCCAAGTAGGCAGTGAAAGCACTCTGGAAAAAAGAGTCTAGAAGGGCTTGATGAATGAAAAAAATTCCTGGAATGATGCTTTTCCTTCCACTCCAGCCTCCCAATGCTGGCCCCCACTGTCCTAATTCAGGTTTTTCAGTCTGGGAACAAATAGGAGAGGGGATGAGAAGAGAGGTTAGGAGGAAGGGTTGGGGAGATACACCAGAAGGCCCTGTGCTACTGTGAAAACGTGAAACAAAAGGTGCTGAAAGCCTGGGCCAGTAGCCTCCCTTAACCCTCTCCCTCCCCAGGCATTGGGTCTCCACAGGCAGAGGAAGAGGAGGGGAGAGGAGAAAGAAGAGGTCCCTGGTAAAGTGCCCTCTGCAAGTGCAAGAGGAACTGTTTCTTTGGGGGGGACACAAGTTTGGTTTCCTGATTCATATCAGTATCTCAAATGTTAGACACTACCCAGAGCAGACAGCCTAGTTTGGGAGCAGGTAGTTGCTGGACTTGGGTTCAAATCTTGGCCCTGCCATTAGACTCTTGGGTTCTTCCTGTAGAGAAACAAGAGGGCTCTTAATCTGTGAGCTGGTTATTTGTCCTTCCCATGTGATTCTGCATCTTGGTCTTGAGGTCCAAATTGATTTAAACCTGTTGTTTCAGCCAAGGTGAGGAGAGGATGGGAGTTGGGGTCACTGATGTCCAGGGATGGAAGGAGAGGACCTCAAACACATCTGTTCTACCCTGAGGATACTTCACCCAGATACCTCTAGACAATAGCTCTGTACTTAATTCCTGGTGTGGTATAAACAGCCAGCATCTGTCCATATGTAACACTCAGATAACAGTTATCTAAGACAGGGCACAGGACATAGGATAGCTTGACCTACGCATGATTGTGGCCCATACCTCTCCCTCCCCCAACATGATTGCCACCCTCTCCCTCCAAATGTACAACATACTAAATAAAATTTGTAGTTCTGCAAGTGTCTAATTTATATTAATTAGATATATATTATATATATTATTATATAATAATTGGATAATACAATGATTATCCTAGACTGAGGGAGGATCCCCAGCATCAAACTCCATGGGGAAGGGAAGTTTCTACATAATGAGGGAAATGTTCTGAGCTCCCTGGGGATGACAGAAGGTAGTAATTCACAAGAACTAGGATGTGCAGAAACAACTTTCCTACTTGCCTTATGTGCTGCAGCATAAGGACGGTCTGGGTTATTTCACTCTGGAGTTAAGCCCCAAACAGAGGAGGCATGGTGTAAGTACCAAGGGTCTTGGATTTGGAGTCACAGACCCTGGGTTCAAATCCTGTTTCTGCTCATTATGTGTGATCTCTGGGTCTTTCTTCTCACTTCATAGCTGATGAGATGATCTCTGGGTTCCCTCTGGCACTAGCTCCCTGAGATCCCATCAGACTCATGGAGAAGTGAAATTGGGTGAAGAAGCCTGGAAACTGCAGCCTTGGGGGACATTTTTATTCTTCCAAATCAATGGCCCTAGAGGTAGCTAACCATAGCCAGGTAATCCAGGTGAGTTGAGTATGTGTGGAACATCTGGTGTTTTCCCTTTTGAGGACAAAGGTATTAACTTGAGGGTTGTCCTGAGTGACAGCTGGGGAGGCCCACTTAGCTGAAACAAATATGGCTGAATGATACTTTATGTGGAACCACCAGGTATTAATTAACAAACGTAGTCTTAACACCAGCCACCTGATCAATAAGGATTAACAAGCAACCCCTTCCACATCTGCATCTAAAGGTTGCCTTCCATTTAGGATACTGTTCAAAAGCAGGTTACAGCCTTAAAAGGTCTCATGGAGAATAAGCTCCCACTCTGTTATCCTCTGCTTCTGAACGGCAGGCAGTTCTCTCTGATGTGACAGGCTCAAAGCACTAAAACTGAGCAAGCAGGATGTTTGGTTCTAGTTATTTTTACATCCCACCATCGAAATGTCCCTAAGCCCCTGTGAATGGCAATCAGCTGTGGTTGAACAAATAATTAAGGGTCAAATGGCCACCACACTCAAATCTAGTTTAGGGAAACTGACTAAAAAACAGCAAATGCCTTTTTGTTAAGTAAATAGAGACATGAAAGCAGTGAAGAGGAAGCTCTGGGACAGAAGGAAGATATGATATTTCAAGTCTGAAAGCTCTTTTTCTTCTATGAGCAGCCAGTAGCATAGCTCCATCTTCTGGCCAAATGGAGTACTGTGACCAACTTACTTCAAAGGCATCAAGAAACAAGTGGAAAAAAAAGAACAGGCTGTGACCCTAAGGGCTAATAGTTCTTTTAAAAACTAGTAAAGCTTGCCCTTTACCTGGAGATAGGAGGCCAGGAGCCAAGACACAGTTTGAGAACATTTCCCCTTTAATTTCATTTAAAATTGGTTTCTTTAAATATTTTAATTACAAGTTCTGTATATTGGAGATAGAGTAGTAGACACTGCAGGCACTCAGTACTGGATTCCACCCTCCTCACCCCTCTCATGCTGGGCCCTAATAAATAACCCCATAGTTCCAGCAGCCTCAGAACTAGGTATATTTGGATACGTATTGATGGATTTCCAGTAGCCCTCACAATAGGAAATACACACTGAAACATTTTCCAAGGGACCTCAATGATTTTGCCCACCAACACTGGTCAGTAATTTAATGATGACTCTAGATGTTTCATTATCTGACACAATTCACAGCTGGTTTCTCACTAAGGCAGAGAACTTCAGGAAGCATACTGTCCTTACCCTGGCCCCATGCTTAAGCATGGAGGAGGCCAATATTGCTTCCTCTCCCCTGCCAACCCACAATATAAAACCGAATTGGTCATGGTTAGTGCCCTCATCTGTCTGTATATGGCAGAAAGACCAATTGGAACTTCAAATTAAGTCCAGAAGAACAAAAGGCAGCAACATTTTACTAGAGACCTTCCACCCCAAATTCTACCTCCAGTGGCTTCAAGGTCCAACTGTTCCACTTCCACCCAAGAATGAAGATGCTTCTAAATGCAACCCCTTTGCTGGTATGATTGCTAGGAACTTATAAAGAAAGGCAGGTGAGCACAGCAGGACTGTGCATGGTTGTGCAGAGATGGGCCTTTCTGGAGATAAGACCCATGGTCTAAGTGCAAAACAGTTCAACTCTCACCTCTGGAGACAAGAGTATCTCAAGTTGAAGTCTTGAGACAGCTCACCCTCTTCCCCCTCTCCCCACCTCCCTCTAACCTCAGGCTACCTGGGTTGTGCTTCCCAAAGAGGTAGAAGAGGCATTTTAAAGCCAACCAAGGCTACCTAAGCAGGAAAGTGCCCTTTAATAAACAAAGCAGCACCTCTTCCCCTGTATTTGAGTAAAGAAGCTGCACAGGGCCCAGGGTTGGAAAAATCAGAGCCAGGGCTATAGCTTCATAATGCTGGAGGCCAGGACCTTCATCCTGTGTTACTGAGGATGTTGGATTTTTGAAAACTGGGCAGGTGTAAAACGGAGAAGCTACAATTTCTCTAGTGGTTTCTCTATTATATGCTGCCTTAGGGAAAAAGCAAAATCATCTCTGGGGAGGATACATGGGAGAAAGGCTAGGATAGTAATGAGGCTCCATCAATACTCTCTCTCTCTCTCTCCTCCCTTTGAGCATAATAAGGAAGTAAGAGCATTTGTATTAAGACAAAGGCAGCGGAGAGAGGGACAGAACGCCCTAAAAGGAGCTGTAGCTGCTGGTTACCTAGTGCTCTGGCTTCCCTTAAGCCAGCAGCACATGAGGCTGTCTCCCACCCGGCTGACCCAGGTACACATGAGGGGGTAGGGGAAGACTGGTTTTCAGTCTCTGTGAGTCGGAGCTTTAGGGAGTATGACTTTCCCTAAAGGTCAAGTAGCAGGACACGAGGATCCTCCACTGCTGCCTTGATTTTTCGAAGGAAAGTAACTGCCTCTCTGCCATCAATCAGTCGGTGGTCATAAGTCAGTGCTACATACATCATGGGCCGTACTTCCACCTACAGAAAAGAGACAGAGGGACAATCTTTTCTGTACTGTGTGGGGATGTGAGGAAGAAAAAGACCAGAAGACCCAGTTCTAACAGCAGTGCCCTCCAGAATTTTCCTTTCTGTACACTTTTGGTATACTTAAGGGTTCTTCCCACATTAAGTCTGGCTCCTAAGATGGGAAACCCCACTCAGTGACAGTGTTCTTTGACAAAGAGCATTTAAATCTTCATATACTCTTCTCTCTCCTAAGAACTCTCCTGCAGGCCAGAAGAGAGATCCTTCTTCAGCCAGGGAATTCTGAACATTGCTTTCTTAAGGTTATCTTCTTACTCATCTTAGAGCACCCTTAGACACTCTCTCCTTTCCCTTCCACCTAACCGAACCTCACTCACAATTCAAGGCCCAGCTCACGATCTATCTCCTCCATTAAGCTTTCCCCAACCTACAACACCTAACAATCTCCTACAGCACCCAATTTTATTAAGTCATTTTAGCTTTTACAGGTTCCCAATTTCAAATTCTTATCTCTCAACTAGACTGTAAGTAATCTCCTTGTGAGAGAGGATTCTGTCTGCTTCCATACCACCACAGTGCCTAGCGCAGAGGTGGGGAACCTGTAGCCTCAAGGCCACATGTGACCTTCGAGGTCCTTGGGTGCAGCCTTCTGACTGAGTCCAAGTTTTACAGAACAAATCCCTTTATTAAGGATATTTGTTCTGTGAAGTATGGATTCAAATGGCTGCACTTGAGGACCTAGAAGGCCACATGTGGCCTCAAGGCTGCAGGTTCCCTACTCCTGGAGCATATTACTGAGCCAAAATATCTTTTGGCTGATCTTAGATGCAGGAGCATAACTTCTCCCATAGTTCTTGGAACTTTGCAGGAGAACTGCTTCCTGGGACTGTGGCGAAGTTGCTACAAAGCTCTATCAGGACAGCTGAACTAGACAGAGGCTGGATTTCTAAATCAGAAAGGTCTACCAAACAAGTCACACTCTGCAACTAGTCTTTGTGGTATAGAAAAGCAGTATCACCATAAAACCTCACACTGCAGCAATTCCTACCTTGCCTCCAACAGCAACAGGCCTATCAAAAATGGCATGCATGCCCAGGATGGCTGACTGAGGGGGGTTGATGATTGGAGTCCCAAAGAGGGAACCAAAGACTCCTCCATTACTGATTGTGAAAGTGCCACCATCCATATCTTCTATGGCAAGCTCATTCTTTCGGGCCTGAAAAAGACAAGTTTCAAAATCTATTCAGACTGTGCCTCTTCACAAGCTGAACAAATAAAACCTGGGAGCTTGTTTTACTGTGGGATTCAATCATGTTCTAATCAGATACTGAGGACCTGGTTCAATTTCTAAGTTCTTCAACTGAGATGTACTTTAAAAGCTTCTCTTAAATAAATCAGAGGCTCAGAATGAAGAGGCACACTTAGAAGTTCAAACTAAAACGACACCCCACAAGTGGCTCTTCTGCCTGCGCACCCCAATCCCCTCCCCTTTCACTCTATTTTCAGGTCACCAGGAAGACTTTGGCTTTGGCTCCTGCTACCAATGAACACAATTCAGCAAAGGCTGGTGCTAGACATGTTCAGCTTTTGCTGCCCTCCCTCTTAACTCTCCCAGTAATCTGTGTTTTCATTTCTTCATTAAATTTTACCTTCTCTCCCAGCTCATTTATGGTTCGTTCGATGTCTGCAAAATTCATAGTTTCCACATTTCTAATAACTGGTACCACAAGTCCCTGTAGGGAGTGAAACATTGGTTTACAGAGTGAATAAAAATGCATTCTTTGCACTTATTAACCTTTATACAACATCTTTCCTCTGAGGAGTTGGAGGTATTTTTATAGTGGTAATTCATTAAATTACTAGAAAAAAACTTGAGACAAGAAAATAAGACAATTGTCCAAATAAGCGATGGACCAGAATTCTCAACCTAGTTCCACTGATTCCAAAGAGGCCAACACCTTCTCTTAAATGATGCACTATTTCACTATTATCCACAGAATGTGGAAATTTAGAAGGGTAGAGAGATTTGGCCTGACCCAAAAAAGCAGAATTTAAATAAGGTCAGTACCAATTTCTCTTATACCAGGTGTCCTCGACTTCTCAAACCTTGCCCCTCACCACAAAAAAAGAAAACAGCATCTCCAAAGCATGTCTTCTAACCTCAGAGGCAATGCCATGGTCCTACTACAATAAACCCAAATTACATACCCGTGGAGTGGCCACAGCAACACTGATGTCAATATAATCCCTATACACCACCTCTTTGGTTGTGTCATCAATCACTGTGAGGGAAAAAGCAAAGGTTATTTATACACACTCCCCAGAACAGGGGGTGGAGTGGGAATAAGGGAATGTTTGCAAAATAAAGCTGATTTTTCCCCCCTTTCCTACTCCAATCAGTTACCTTTATTCCACTTCTTGAGTCCCAACACTTTGGTTTTTTACATTTTCCAAAATTCCCTTAATATACTGCCAAGCACACAGTAGGCACTCAATAAACCTTACGAACATGGCATGAGTCTTCACTTTGGCAGAGGAGTAGGAACAGTATCCCGTAGTTTCAGAAGGAAAGAATATGTCCTTCTTCGTTACTTGAACAAGAGAAAGAGGACAGCCTCTCCACATTTCAAAATAAGAAGGAATGAAGACTTTATCAGTTGAAAGCCATGTCCACTGAATTTTTTGCTTATGAGCAGTGAGAGGAAGACAAATGAATGCCTAGTTCTAAATGGTGCAATGGATAGAGTGCCAGGCCTGGAGTCAGGAACTCTCACCTTCCTGAGTTCAAATCTGCTTGAGATAATTACTAGCTTGTGTGACCCCGGGCAAAATCATTTAACCCTTGCTCGCCTCAGTTTCCTCATCTGTAAAATGAGCTGGAGAAGGAAATAGCAACTACTCCAATATTTTTGCCAAGAAAACCCCAAGTGAAGTCATGAAAACTCTGATGACTGAAAAATGACTGAACAAAAAAGGGACTCTTACAAACACAGGTGAAGAACTGAAAGGTCAAGCTCCTAGAAGAGACTATTTTTCATTTGTCTTTGAATCTCTAGTGCCTTGCCCAGTGGAAAATGTGGGGGTCTCCATTAATTGAGGAATGACTGAAGAAGGAAACAGAAAAGAAAAGAAGCATTTATATGGTGTCTACTATGCACCAGGCACTGTGCTAAGCGCTTTACAAAGATGATCTCATTTGATCCTCACAACCCCGTGAGGGAGGTGCTGTTATTATCTCCATTTTACAGGTGAGGAGAGTGCGATAAACAGTTTTAGTCACCTGCCCAAGGTCAAAGGGAAAGGACCTACATATGCAAAAATATGCATAGGAGTATTTCCTCAATTGAGGAATGGTTGAAGTGGGGAATAGAAAAGGAAGCACCTGAGATCACACTTGAACTCAAGTCTTCCTGACTCCCTGACTCGCAGGGCTCAATCCACTGCACCACTGCTGCCTGAAGAAATTATATTATAGCAATACAATACAACATTATTGCATCATGAGGAATAATGACAGGAGTCAGAAGAACCTGGAAAGATTTGTGTGAAATGCAGAGCAAAGTAAGCAGAGGCAGAAAATTTATACAATGACTACAACACTGTAAAAAAAATTACTTTGAAAGACTTACACATTTTGATCAGTGCAATGACTAACCATGACTGCAGAAGACTGATGATGAAACATGTTATCTACCTCATGACTTCTGGGTGGTGAACTCAAGAAAAACAAGATATACATTTTCAAATATGGTCAAAGTGTGGGTCTGTTTTGCTTGATTGTGACTTTTTATTACAAAGAAGGTCTATTTTCATTTCACCAGGAGAGAGGAGGAGATGGGGTGAGAAAGAATGAAGGCCCTCCCCCAAAGAAAGAGAAGAGCATCACTGGAGCATTTTTTTAAAATTTACATAAAATAACACAAGATTTAGATGGAGATACAAGCAGACAACTTTGAAACACGCTGAATTTATTATGTTTTTTTTTTAAAGTGAGCTGTTTAATAATAGATTTGCAGTTTCACATACAATTCTTTTTTTTTCTGTTTACTGTATGCAGAAGCATTCATGTTAATTTGTGTTTATTACGTTCAGAGTAATAAAAACTAACATTTTTAAATTGCCTTTGTTAAAAAAAATTTACATGGATTTGTCCTCTCAAGGCTGTCTACAATTCTTTGGGACCTTTGGCTCCACTGATGGGTGGTAAAAAGGATCTGTGACTTAACTTCATCTACCAGGGGGAAGAAAGCTATCTAAATGAGAAGAAAAAATGAGACTATCTTGTTGAATCAAGACTTCCAAGGTGAAAATGAAGAACAAGGTCTGATTCTATTAATGAACTGATGAAGGATTCAAGTCCAAAAGCCAGAAGAAGCACAGACTCCTCCCACTAAATTCATTCCTGAGGGATTAAAGTTTGCCATGGAATATGCATCACGTACAGAGGTCACTTCCTTAGATAACAGTGAGGGCAGGGAAAGAATCCCCTTTTGAGTTTCCTGCCTGAATGAAATAACCTGGGCATGAACAAGGCCTTCCAAGAGGTAGCTGGTAGAGCAACAGATAAAGCAGGAATACTAATAGCACCTATCTTGCAGAGTCGTTATGAGGATCAAATAATCTATTTGTGTAAAAGTGCTTATCACAATGTCCAGCACACAGTAGGTGGTACATAAATGGTTATTCCTTTCTCTCCCTACCCCCAAGAGTTGCTTGCTGCCAGACCAACTCTTTGGAAATGAAAAACATGTTCTCTGACTAATGGGAGAACTGACATGTAGGTTGAAACACATTATGCTACTTGTTTTAAGAAGCTAAAAATGTGTGACAATGAGGAAGCTCTTATAGAAAATATTTATTTTTCTATGCCAGTAAATAAAGACTTTTTTTTTAGTTTTGAGATAGCTATCATATGTGTATGTGTGCATCTGTGTCCAAGTGGACTCACCTGCATTCACCACTGGCTGCTCTTGTAAGGCATAGGCAGAGGCCTTCACAAATGCTGACATGAAACCTAGTTTCAGGTTGTGCTTCTTTAGAAAACTTTCTTTGTGTCGGGCCCGCATTTCCTGGATGTTACTGCAAAAACACATTGTAACACAAAGGAAGCATCATGTGCTGACTTTTACATGTTTCTACCTTCATGTATAGATTAACATCTACCAAAATCCTACTCCAGTGCTTCGCTGCGGCATGAAGCAGATCCTACATTCCTGAAGTCAGGCTATTCAGATGGAGCACAAGGTAGAAAAGATTTGGGTATGGGCCTCCAAGCTATCATTACTATCATCCAAAGGCTAGCCTAACTAAACTCAGAGAGGCTCATCACCAAAATATTGGCCACTAGGTTATTTTTTCTGACCACAACAACTCATGAAACCATCTACTAAAGCATGGTGGGTTTATAATCATAACTGATGAAGACACCCCCAAAGAATCACAGATTTTTACTGCAGTAAGAACAGATTAGGCAAGCATTCTTTCTACTAAAATTCCCTTTAAACAAACTGGGAAATGGTTCAGTACAGGTCGTCGTGATTAATTTGCTCTAGTACAATGAAAGGCAAGAAGGAATCAATGCCAATCTGCCTCTAACATACTTTAGACCCTTCAAAGGTCTCTCATTATTTTTTCCTTTTGTTAAGTGTCCCAATTTTTCTTTTTTAAAATATATTTAATTTCCAAGTTGCTCCCCTCCTTCCCAACCCTGCACTAGAGAAGGCCAACATCTGACACAGATATATACGTGAAATCATACAATACATAATTCCATGTTAGTTCTTTCCTGTCTTTTTTTCAAAAGTCATCGTATAGCTTCTCATTGACAGAGAAAACAAAAAGATCATGATATGTCTGTGTGCTAAGTAGCCAGGTCGAAAAAGCAGCAGTACTGTTAGAAAAATATTTTTCAAGGGCCTCAAAACTAGGGCATGACTTACATCGGTTGTGCTTCTTGTTCCTTTTTTGGTTAGGGCATTAACTCACCAAGTTGACAAACATGAGCACACAGGCCTGTGAGTGAGCAAAGTAACTCTCCCTCCAAGGCCCTGTAAACTGCATCCAAAGCAGGCCATTTGGGATGACTATTAAAATAATGTGGTACCCTCCCAGGTGTCACGTTGAACACAAATAAATATGTTCCCCATCTTTTCAGATTCACTGGGGACAGACAAGTGGAATGACATTTAAGAAGTGCAGTTTTGTCTGATATAAAGCTTGGGACTTTCAGCTTCAGCCTTTCCCATCTACTAGGGGAAGCAGAACTTTCTGAGAAACCTTTGGAAAACCACAGGACTCTATCCACCTACTTTCCCTCTTCTCAAAGATGCTATAGAGTCTGAGAAATGGTTTTTCCCCATAATTTTATCATTGAGATATCTGTATTTATCGGAATAGATTCCTGTAATGGAAACTGAATTTAGGTCTGTCTCAGTCCCAAAGCTTAGCTCTCCCTATGTAATAGGCCTAATATAACATTAAAGTGAAAGATAAGATATGACACAACTTTAACTTCCCCTCCAGACCTTTCTGTCTTTGCAAAAGGAAGTTTTCCTAGGGGGGCTGATTGGGTTTACAATGTTTTCCTGAGCCTAACCTTATTTACTGCTAGGATTACCACCCTAAAGACATTACTGGTTCCCAAGACACAAGAGCTGCAGAAGAGGGAAAGAGAAGTGATAAACATCTTTGCTCTCAAACCTACCCAAATTCTATTGCCTTGGTCATTAAGGCGTTTCTATTTCTGAGTCCTGACCCTTGGTAACAGAGGCTGAGGCAACCAGGGAGAAGAGGTGGTCTCAGAGAAGCCCCTTTGAGTGAGGCAATGGCATAAACACTAAAGGTAATCAAACCAAACCAGATTACTAGATGTACTGAGACCCCAGGTCACTGTAAAGTGACACCTCTATTAGCTGCTGAAAAGAGTTACAGATATTGCATTTCCCCTTCTGTTTTGTCAACTCTGTCTTTCACAGCCACAAATATTTACATGTTTTGTCTTAAAGGAATTGGCTAGAATTTCAAAGTACAATTCAATTTACGTACAATTTAGCCTTAATGCACTGTAATACAAGCTGTTTCCCTTTCTAATCCATTACCACAAAGTTCTTCCCTGCATCAAATAAACAGGAGAACATTCTTGCAGCTTATAAGAAAGAAAAAGCTCTCAGGTCTTGCCTCAACTTCTCCTGGTCATTAGAACAAGAAAAGTGACACACTAAGAAATCTTAACCCTGAAAGTGCTTGAAGACACACCATAGATTTTATCCATAAACTCCTTCTCTTTCTCAAAATCAAATTCCTTTTTGTTTTTGTTTTGTTCTGTTTTTTATTGAATTATTTTGTTTTCAGTGTTTGACAATCACTTCATATATCTTAAGATTTTTTACCACTCCCTCCCCATCCCTCCCAGAGACAGCATACAATCTTATATAAGTTCTACATAAAATTCTTTTTTGAAAAGCTGGATAATATTCTCCATCCCCCCAAATATTGATGAAGGGAAAGCAATATGCTTTATTAAGAGTAGAGAAGCACTGCTGATAAGCTGATCTCTCACAATCCTGAAAAGCAGGCCAACTTTTAATTTGTCAAGAGTTCATGTATAGGAACCAACAGGGCCAGTTCCGAATTAGTAATAAGCAAATTCTACCTTTTTATTATGGAACACAGCTCTACATCCTATTTTGTAAAGTCTCTACCCCAATTTAGAGAAAACAGAACAGGAAAGGGCCATGCTTTCTGACCTATACGAACCATTCTTAGCAGAATTGGGCACAAAAATGGGCAACAGTTTTAACTCAGGAAAGAAGCAGAATATCGGTTCCAGGACACTTTTACTAACAATCACTTCACAGAAAGACAAGATGTTAGAACTGAAGGGACTGTTCACTAGGTCTGGTATCAACAGAGTGTGCTGATACAAGGAATGCTGGTCACATTTTATTGGGAATGGATTAAACGGCCAGAAGAACACAAATAATAGTAGTTATACATTCTGTTTGAAAGAAACAATAGTAGGAACTTTTGCAGGAATTGATCATCTATTCCAGGTTCCTCATTTTACATATGAAGAAAAAAACCTGAAGAGGTGACATGATCTATTAAAGGTTACACAGTAGAGAGAAGAGATTAGACAGGGTCAACTAGGTGGCCAAGGGAATAGAGCACTGACCCTGGAGTCAGGAAGACCTGAGTTTAAATCTGACCTCTTAACAGCTGTGTGACGACCCTGGACAAATCACCTGTTTGCCTCAGTTTCCTCATATATAAAATGAGCTAGAGAAGGAAATGGCAAACCACTCCAATATCTTTGCCAAGAAAACCTGAAACCGGGTTGAAAAGAGTAGGATACGCATTTAATTTGTTTTCTCTTTATAATACGACTGCAGCATAGCAATGGCATAAGCTAGTAACTCAGTTTCCTTCTCTCTGCTCAAATACACCTGCCATTATGAATATATTTAAAGAGATTTGTTGCCTTCTTATCTTTAAACTTGAAGAATCTGAGAGGCACGCACAATTCTTGGAGAATAAATTAGAAAAGGAAACAATCAACTGTTGGCTAAAAGAAACCTCTTCTTCCTGATACCAATATTGGAATCTCTCCCAAGTATAAGACAATGCCCAATGTTTCTACATTCTCCAAATACGGAGAGATAGGGTTACAGTTCCTACCTCATATCAATCTCATTGAAAGTGGTCAGCATTGCACATGTATTTTGGGCCTCCTTTAGACGTTGAGCAATACGCTGTCGCATCCTGTTCATTCTCTCCTAAAACAGAAAAGAGGGTGAATCTAGAAAATCCTGGACTCTTGAGATCAACTTTGATCCCAGTCTAGCTCAAAGCAGTTATCAGCACTGGAAGGCACAGGGCTGAAGAAACAAGTAAGAGAATGTGATACCACATAACAGGGGCTTTACTCTATCCTTTTCAGTGGCGGCATTTTAAAGATAAGGAAGCATTACTTGCTTAGATTCACCTTCAAGTATTTTCTAGCTCTGGGGCCCAGGAAATAGTTTGATTTTAAAATCAAACTTGAGTCATGCACAAGACCAACTACTTGTGGAGAGAAGACATGCAAAGGGAATCAGACACCAGCACTTCTGAAGTGGCTGCTTTTCTAGACAGTATTGCCTTATCAGGCAAGAAAACCCATACGCTTGTCCACACTTGAGGTTTCTATCCTAGCTGATAGTAGCAGCAACAATTTGTCAAATAATACGGTGGGAATCCCTGCTTAGAAGCACTCCCTAAATCATCTGTTTCAAGAGTCCAAGACACTTCTAGAGGTCTTGCAAAACAATCACTCACAAAGGGCACTGTGTTAGTTAATTTCAACTTACTAGTAGTAAAGCGCTCAGCACCATGTCTGGCACATAGTAGGTGCTATATGAGCATTAGCTAATATTTACTACTAATACGATAACAGGGACAAGGGTAGGGACTGGACCTGTGATTTCATTAGTAAAGGGAATTTCTGAGAAGAGAAATTGCCAAGTCGGGTAGACCTTTCTCTGTAATGCACAGTCTTGTGAGCTGCATAGGGTAGGGGTGTTTAACACAAATAGCAAATGGGTCATGTTAGAAAACTACATACTAATGTTATCATTTTTTTACTGTATTTTTATTATGTAAAATATTTTCTACATCATAATCAGGTTCTGTTAGGGACTGTTGTGCAGCATTTTGACACCTTTGGCCCAGAGCACTGAGAGGTTAATTTGTCTTATTTAGGGTCACAAAGCCAGTATCAGTCTTCCTGGTTTTGAGGCCAGTTCTCTATCTGTTATATGAGGCAACCTCACAATATATTAAAAGCAGCCTTTTTGGTGTTTTGCAGTTTATAAGGTGTTTTTCTCATAACATATATGTAATACAAATCTTGTTATAACTTTAGGAAATGGAAAAGCAGATTCAGAGAAGAATGACTTGCCCTAAGTCACTTTTAGTAAGTGTTGGAAATAGGGTTAGAATCAAGGTCCTTCCGTTTCCAAGTTCACTGTTCTTTTTGCCATAAATGCTACCTCTTAAAGGACAAAGTTATGGACTAGGACTGGGCTGCAGTAAGATATTTATGAGGCAGAATTCACTTTGCACTTGTATTTGGCTGCAAGGCTGATCATTCCCCTCTGATACAGCACTCCTCAGTCAGTGTTTACAATCCTAAATAATTCCTCACATGCCTCTCCTTTATTTCTTCATTCCTAGAAAGGTGACAGAATAGCATTTCTTAAGGCTCCTGAGATATGGTGAAAACTGAACATGTTTTTTGTCAGTTTTTCACTGAGCTGGCTCACCAACCCACACCAATCTCTGGTCTGAGAAATTAACTACTTTATCCAAATTCAAAATTTATTTTGACATCAGTGAGGAGTTACGAATTCTGCAAATATAACAAAGCCTACATAAACATGGGTCTAGCTTTCGGGAAGTCACAACCAAGGGGACAAATTCTGGGCAGGAGTCTCCTGAGGCAAATTGTTGATTTGTTTGGAGCAGTTTGGAAGCTGTCACTGCCAGGCCATGGTCCCCCTCCTCAGTAAGTGCCCTTATCACCCTAAACCTGACATTCATTAGTCCTCAGTAGCTTACCCTATATTCTGAACGCACACCTTTGCCAGCTCCTGGCTCTGCTGCTGAAACAGCAGCAGAGGGTTTTACTGCAGACACTGGAAATGGAGAAAAGGTACAAATACATCAGGAACGGAAATGATTTCTCCTGCTGTCTCTTCTGTTCTTTCCAACATCAAGTAGACTACAGGGGTTTAATGAAAGTACACAAGAATTCTGCCCAAAAATGCAGTGAAGGATCCAATCAGGCCTGACAGGAAGACCATTCGGAAGGAAGGGATTTTTGTAGACTTGGATGAATCAATTAAAAAAAGGGACGTGAACTTGATGAACCACCCCTGCTTCCATTTCCATGAGAAAAAGGAATTGCTTACCAGGTTTGGTATCAACAGGCTGTGACGACACAGGGGGCACTGGGGGCATCTGAGTGGGTATAGATGCAGTAGGTGGGGGAGGAGGAGCTACAGAATCTGGTTTAGGGGCTGCAGCAGGGGGAGTTTCAGCTGGTTTGGCTTTAGCAGGAGCAGCTAAAAAAAAAAAGCGTCTTCATTACACATACACAGAAAAACTAAATGGCATGGGCATCAAGAAGTAAAACCACAAACAGGACCTGCAGTTCTAAATTCTATTTCAATCAATCACTCTTTATTGAGTGCTTCTAGGTGTCAGATACTAAAGCAGGTAGAGACACAAAGCTGTACAAGACATGTCCCTGGCCTCAATAATCCCCCCTATATGTTCTAAATCAAGTTGTAGTCCTATGCAGTTATGTTCCTACTGATATAAATATTCTCAGTTTCAACCAGGGAAAATGCATTTAAAAATTTAAAATCCTTCCTTCCTAGGGCAGCTGATAGCACAGAGGATAGAGGGACACAGAGTCAGGAAGATCTAAGTTCATATCTGGCCTCAGACACTCAATTAGCTGTGTAACCCTGGGCAAGTCATTCAACTTGTCTCCCTCAGTTTCCTCATCAGTAAAAAATGGGTATAATAATAGCACTTACCTCACAGGGCTGTTGTGAGGATCAAATGAAGCAATAACTCTGAAGCCTTAGCACAATGTCTAGCTCACTACAGCATAGTAAGTGCTACATAAATGTTAGCTAAAATTATTATTAGGTGACATGGTAGATGGGACCACTGAGTCTGAAGTCAGGAAGACACATGTTCAAATATGACCTAAGATACTTACTAGCCATGTGACACTGGGCAAGTTACTATCACTGGGCATGATGCCACCCTGCATCATATATCTATACTCACTCAGATGCCTCACCTGCTATATATAAAGCAAAGCAGTACACTAAGTGCAATACAAAGCATTATCCCTGGGCATGATGCCACCCTGCACAGCAGTTGACTCCTTCACCCCTCCCCCCTTCCCCCCTGAAGTCACTATGGCTGTAGCTTCCTTGTCATAAAGTCCTACCTTCGACCCTGACCTACTTCTTTTACTCTTGTTCCATCTTTCTGAAGCACATGTAACTAGCTGGTTCTGAAGGTAAGTTCTGCCCTCTGATGAAAGATAACTTCCACATCTACTATGTTAGCAGAGCACTTAGGCATATCAGCTACTTTCAGTAACTAGTGCCATCTTTCTTATGCCTGTCTACAACTTTGATGACTGAATCAGACTCTTATAAACAAGCTTCTAAAAAGGTTTATAGAATCACAGATTTAGAACTAGGAGGGTCCTTAGAGGTCATTTAGGCCAACCCTATCATTGTAGAGATGAGGAAACTGAGGCTTGAATAAGTTAAGTGATTTGCTTATGGTCACAAAAGTAACAAGAGCTAGGATTTTAACTTAGGTCCTCTGGCTCCAAACTGTCCTACTTGTCAGTGGACTAAGTTTCTATATAATCCAAGGGACATTTAGTTTTCAGTTCACGTGCAAATCAGAGATGACTGACATACCCAGAGCCTGTTTTAGCTATGTCCCAGGGTCTTTTTGATGATATTTCTCAGGTATCCCTAGAGAGCAGTTTTCCAGAATTCTAATGTCAAAGCTATTTTATCTTGTTACCATAAGTGTCCCATTCACCAAAAAGTTAAGAGGAGAAGCACTCCATCACATTCTCTCTCTTTAAAATGTAACTATTCTGATATAGCAGAGGATGGATTGAAAAAGAAACTGTGACATGTTCTGAACTCTTGGATCCAGACACTCTACAAAGTGCTACTTCCTACCTCTGAATCATCCTCTTTACTCTCTCTTGGAGAGAGATAAGGTACAGAATGAGAAATGTGTACAGGCAAGGAGAGGGCACTTGGATGTGTTCTACTTCTTGACTATTCCTTATCTGTCAGATGTACTTCAAGTTCATACTGAACAAATACTGCCACTCTTACTCTCTCACCTAAGGTGGCTGGAATGCCAAGGAGTTCTTATGAGGTGGGAGGGAATTAATACTTTATTCTCAGTCCCATCTCTGAGGTGGTGTGTTGGAGACCATGAGCTCTTTCCTTACCGCCAGTTTTCCTGAGAGTGAACAGAGGGGTTCCTGCTTCGACTCTCCCTCCATCAGGTACCAAGAGGGCTTCAATCACTCCATTTGCCGGTGCTGGAACCTGCATAGCTGTCTGGCAAAAGAAGATAGGTTGGGAGAAGAGTCAATTTTTATTCAGAATTAGAATCAAGTTAATCATATAGGCAACAGAAGCACAACACCCAAAGGAGGTAAAAGACATCCATTTTTCCTTACAAAGCAGGAACAAACCCAGAGTATATTCAACAGAAAATACAATGAGGAAATCAGCACTTTCAGCTCTTATTCATCATGGTACCAAGCACTGCAGACACAGAAACAAAAGCCAGATTTTCCCTGCCTTCAAGGAGCTTACATACTGTTAGTGTGGGAGGAAAGACAACAACATAGACATAGTAAAATATAAAAAATAAACTAAAAGTTTAGGGGGCCTGAGCATTAACAATCAGGAAGGATCAGGACAGCATTTACAGGAAGCTCAGAATTCTAAATGTGGAGGTGAGCAAGGTGCACAGTCTATCTAGCCTTGAGGGAAATACTATGCAAAGGCATTGCAACAGCAATAGGAATCTCCTGTACAGGAAACACCTAAGCAGGCCAGTTTGGCTGGAAAATAAGAGTGCTTACGGGACAGTTTTGTATGAAAGTGTAGAAAAGAAAGCTGCAGCCAGAAGGGAAGGTCTTTAAAAGCGAAAATCCATATTTAACCTACAGGAATTGGGAGCTGCTGGGAGGCTTTTAGAACAGAGGAAGGCTTTAAGAAGATCAATTTAGCAACTGGCCAGACCCATACCAAGAAAAACAAAAGCTATAAAGCCACACAGACAATATACTCCTTTTAAGAACACCTGACAGGCATGTAATAAAAGTCAAAAATAAGCCTTTAAAGACTTCCATTTTTAATACTGAGAACTTCTAGGCACTGTTGCAGTTTAAAGTCAGGCCCAGTTTGAAAAAACCAAAATAACCCAACATCAACTCACAAACTCAACTATTTCATTAACAGTTTTTTGTCTGTTTTTCATCTCCTCTTTTGGTGGCCTGAAGAACCAAGGGAAGGGAGATAAAAAGGACTCCACACACACTAAACCTACCTTATCTGTTTCAATTTCACAAACCACTTCATCTTCTGAGACTGTGTCTCCAACAGCTGCAAAACAAGCATCTGTCTGTCAGAGGGAAATCTCTTAATAACAGAGGAAATTTTTAAAAGCCTATGTCTGACAAGGCCATTTTCTGAGAAAGGTCTGAAGAAAATGTACGGTAGACATAGGATCCTACTGAACAAGACACATTTCTATTTATCTGATTTACTCAGTAGCTGGAGAAGTATTTGCTACATGATACTTAGATATATGGAATAAAAAACAAGTACCAAATCTTACCTTTCTCCCACCTGACATCCCCCTCTGTGACAGACTCTGCAAATGCTGGCGTTTTGACTGTAATAACATCATTCTCTAAATAAGGAGGGAAAAAAGTCACATGAATAGCTGTCTTTTGCAACTATTTAGTTTATCTTTTCACTCAAATTCCTGTCCCAAGAGGAGAAGGAAGTCAATTTAACTCAAAAGTACTTACTGCACACTGCTGTAGTTCTGAAGAATCGAACATTCAAGACGGAGTCATTTATACTACAGAAAAATAAAATAAAATAATTAACTCTTTTAACTGGTATGTTGCTCATTTTAAAAATCCTTTTTTTTTTGTAAAAGCATGTGTTCTGCTTTATACTCAAAATTCCATCCCAAAAGAATTTTGTTTCAAATGCCATAACAGCACTCAACACGTATCACACACTCCATAAGTATAATGCATAGAATATGCAAAGAAACCAGATTGGTCTTATTCTTTCAAATGCTAGCCTGGACAACTCAGTCCCACAAGGCCTAACTGAAAGAATCAATTCTTTTTTATTTTTTCATTTAAATTTCCTCTTTTACTCAATTAATTGAAGTAGTATTTGTCACATGCTCACATATGGCATTGTACCAGATACTATGCAATTCCTACCCTCAAGTTTACAAATTTGAGATCAGAAAAAAGCAGGTTACATTAAACTTATGCCCTCCTATCCACACCCTCAAGGCACTTGAATACAAAGGAGAGGAGTAGAACAGAGGAGAGGACCAGTATTTATAGCTAAGGGTTAATCCAAAAATCATCTGAGTAGCTTTTCTCCCAACTCTGCATGATATGTAATACTCTCTGACCTAGTCAGAATCCTAGAGTGCCAAAGGTCAGTGCAGAACTCAGCTTGAACTACACATTCTATAAATGCAACTGTGTTCAGAGAAACCAGACTGGTCTTTTTGTTCTCTTAAAGAACAGACTGGACTGAACTGAGTCCTAGGAGGCTTTACTGAATTTTGGTTTTAGCATAGCTTATTCCTCCATACCACTTCATCTTTAAGAGAAGCTAGCTATATTCAATCCAACCCTTCTCAGATACATCACTGTTGGTTATGAGGAGATTGTGGTAAATAATTAACTTATGTATCCTTATGTTAGGTGTACTGGTACAATGTATTCAGATCACAATGGACATTATTAAATTGTGGTTGATTTTTTTAAAATTGAATTCAATATCTAGTAGGTGTGGTGCTCCTAAATTCTAGCAGAGCACAAACAAAACCAGGAAGGTACTTACTTTTACGATAAGAAGTGAAAGCATCCTCTTTGGTATATGGTTACTCCTAAAATGAGCCAAACAAGTTTTTCCAAAGAGGTAAGCTACGTTAAAATGTAAGCTCTTTGAGGGTAGAGACTGTCTTTCCTTTTGCTTTTATTTGTATGCCCAGTGTGCACAGTGCCAGTCACTGTGCATTTAATAAATCCTTGTTGCCTGTCTGCTTGCTTATACACAAGCAGCAATGCACTACCTTCTAATCTTACAGAACCTCAGTTTCCTGAATACACTGTGCATATACACTTAACAAAGATTTACATTTCAAGCATTAGTTAAAACCAGCTAGCATCAAAAATAATTTTAAACCCTCAAAGAAACAGTTATGATTTCTGTGCCTAGAAGCCAAAAATTAAAAGCCCTCCTAGATATCCTAAGAAGCATGTCCACACCTCCCAAATAACACTCACACAATCTTTTTACTATAAAGGTAAGCTGGACCCTGGCACAGGGAGATACCTGCAAGAAAAAAAGAAAAAAATTAACCAAAAGTCTCAGCTTTTGATTTATCACCTACTGAAAAATACTGGGGGTTTCCTCTGCTTCTTCTCTAATCCCTAAAATAGGGGAATATGATCAGCTTCAATCAGCAGTACATAACATTTTTAAACCTGAGTTTTAATTCTGAGTCTCTATTCCCTTGAGAATAAACTGGCAATATCTCCATTTATCTGATTCAAACCTCATTATCTTTTCTTCCACTACTTTTTAGTTTTGCCACTCTCAACGAAGAAAGAACGACTCTTTCTGGAAGAAATCTAAGTTATTAACAAACTTATGGAAAAAATGCTCCAAATCACTAATAATTAGAGAAATACAAATTAAAGCATCTCTGAGGTTCCACCTCATACCTATCATATTGGAAAAGAAGACAAAAAAGGATAATGACTAATGTTGGAGGGACTTTGAGAAAATAGGCACACTAATGCACATATTATAGAACTTGTCTGGCTTTTCTGGAAAACTATTTAGGGCTATATCCAAAGTGTCATTAAATTGTGCATACCTTTTGATTTAATGATACCATTACTAAATCCAGGGAAAGCAAAGAAAGAAAAAAAGGACCCATGTGTACAAAATTATTTAGGCTCTTTTTGTAGTATCAAATAACTGGAAATTAAACTAAGTATCCATCTGTTGGGGAATGACTAAATAAATTATGCTTTATGAATATAATGGAATATCACTGTTTTAGAAGCAACAAAAAGGAGGGTTTCAGAGAAACCTGAGGTCTATAGGAACTGATGCAGAGAGAAGGAAGAAGAACCAGAACAATTTATCCAACAACAACAACATAAAGACAGCTTTGAAAGACTTAAGAACTCTGATTAATGCAAAGACTAACTACAATTCTAGAAGAGTGATGAAGTATTATTTGACAAAGTGATGAACTCAAGATGCAGAATAGGATATGTTTGTAGACACAGCCAATGAAGGAATTCATTTTCATCTATGAATATTTGTTACAAGAGCTTCCCCCCATCCCCTCACACCTGCAATGGAAAGGATTAGCAGTGTGAGGAGGGATAAGATAGCTTAGAAAAGAAGGGGCATTGAGGCATCTTTTTTTCATGTGAAAAAGGGGACAAAAGGAAAGCCAGAAAAAAACACATAGAAGCAGCACAGTTTTGGAAGCTACAAGTTGAACTTATATATGTTATATAACTTGCATAGTCATATGACTCACATAAACATAAACTTTTTAAAAAAGTAAGCTGCATATAACATAAATCTTCAGTTCCATGTATGACGTTTTTCTGTTTTAAAATGTGTATTAAAATACCTATCTTATTTGGTGTTTCTGTTCAGAATATAAAAAAACAAAAGAGAGAATAATCTTTTCTGCATCCCCAAATTGTTCTATAATCCAGTCTTCCCCTTTTTAGTCACATTATAATGAAATGTCAACAAAGTATTAACAACCAACCACTTGAAAATTTGTTCAAAATCACTAATAAGAGAAATGATAAAATAACTCTAAGTTACCACATTACATCTATCAAAATACCAAAGATAAAAGATGACAAAACTCAAGGTGGGTGGTAGAAAAATCTAATTCACATTAACACATTGCTGGAGGAGTTGTGAATTAATATGACTATGCAAAAAAGCAATAAAGAATTATATAACAAAAGTCACAAAACATTCATACCCTTTAACCTAGAAATTTTGCTTTTAGATTTATGCCCTAAGGAGGTAAGCAAAAGGAAGAAAGGACTTATTTGTATAAAAATATTCACAGTAGCACCTTCCCTTTCTTCAAGAAATTCTGAACACCAAAAAAGTATTTCTGTATACAAAGTAGAATAAAAAGAGAACTGTACATAAAGATGCAAGAGAGTGTTTTTCTAAGTCTAATAAATTTAACACATTATTTTCAAAGCTGTACTCCTTATGTATTTCCTACTGACCTTAGTTCCGGCTCTCTATTCACTTTTTATAATACTCTGATAACCCATTTTTTTTTTTCAGTCTGGTATCATCCTATCCCCTTTTCCCCCCAAAAGTGAGAAAAAAATAAAATCTCTTCTTCAGATATGCACAGACAAACAAAACAAATCCCCACACAGGCCATGTCTGAAAATGGATGTCTCATTCAGCACCCTTGAATTCATCACCCCTATCAGAAGTTAATGTGCTTCAGCAGCATTACTTTCTTCTGCTTTTATTTTCAGTTCCAAATTCTCTCCACCCACTGAGAAGGCAGAAGAAACAGACATTACAAAAATGAATAGTCATGCAAAACAAATTCCAGAGTTAGCCATGGCCAAAAAGAGAAATGTTTTGATTTGTACTCTGAGCCCCATCAGCTTTCCATATGGAAGTGGTTAGGGCCATGGTTTCATCATGAGTTCTTTAGAATTGTGGTTGGTCATTGTTGTGTTCAATTACTAAATCTTTCAAAACTGATTATCTTTCCAACATTGCTGTTATTGAACAAAGTGTTCCGCTGGCTCTGTTTACCTCACTTTCTATCATGATGTTCATACACATCTTCCCAGCTATTTCTAAAAACATCCCCTTAAGTTAGTATAGTATTGGTGGGCCAAAGGACATGTGTAATTAAACAGCTTTGGGGGGCATAATTCTGAATTGCTTTCCAGAAGGGCTGGAGTAGTTCACAGCTCCACGAACAAGTGCATTAGGATATCTGTTTTCCACAGTCTGTCCAGCACATCATTTTCCTTTTTCATCATCGTAGGCAATATGATGGGTTCAAAGTGGTACCTCAGAATTGCTTTAATTTGTATTTCTCTAATTATACGCGATTTAGATTATTTTTTCATAAGATTACTGACAGCCTGAATTTCTTCCCCTGAAACTGCCTATTCATATTCTTTGACCTTTTACCAACTGGGGAATGTTTTTTTTCTTATAAACTGAACTCAGTTCCTTATATCTTAGAATGAGATCTTTTCGTGAAGTAAGGCAGAATAAAAAAAGCAGAACCCAAAGAACAGTATATGCCAGCCAACTAAACAAAGGAAGACAACAGCAGACAGAGGCAGAGGTGTTGTCCTGCACAACCCATACATGGGTCTTGATTTCTTTTACAAAATTAGTAAATAATAGAAAGATACCTACATATGTGCCGTTATTCCCAACTGTTTTCTCATGTTTATAGGGTCTGGGACTGTGTTTTTCATTGTTCTTTGTTTTTATTTTACGATTGTTTTTTGGGGGGGGGGGGACATTTTTTAAAAGCAGAGACATTCTATTCCAAAGTCTTCCTTCCACTGACATATTATTCCTGTGTTATTATCATTTAGTCTTTCCTGTTTTTCAGTCTATTAACATTTTACTTTCTGTCATGGCTGAGGAGAAGACCCTAAAATGAGATGTCTTCAATTCATGCTAGCTCTCTACAAATTCAACAAGAGGGTGAAAATGCAGTAACTCAGCTATCCCCTAAAGATACAGATTCTGTATGCCTACATTCTCTATAATAAGCACATGGTAGAACAGCTTGAATGACTGAAAAATGCCGAATTTACGTATGATCCTAAAGCCATCCCTTCCTTTGAAACCTTCTGGAATTAGCCTTAAAGAACCCACAGGGACCAAGACACATTTCCAGTTCATTCCACAACACATCCTTTCACTTCAATATTTCATTTTCCATCCTATAATAGACGAAATGTTTGCTGACAATAATTCTCAATAAGCTCATGTATCCTTCAACCTAATACGTCGAGCACCTGGATTTACAGACAGACTGCTGTTACGAGGAAGGGCAAAACTTACCAGGTAAAGACCGCCTCCCTAAAGGACAGTTCCCCTGTGGAGAGAGAAAGCATTACCAGAATTTCCCAAGAGATGAGAGGAAAAATTCCTCCTCCTCACCCACCCACGTAACTATCCCAATACTCCTGTAGTTTTAAAAAAGAAAAAAAAGAGGCTTACAAGGGCCAAGAGTGTGAGGAGCTTAAAGTGGAAAGGATGGAGCCCAGAGCCCTGAAGCTCCCCTCCCTGCAGGGGTCCCCAGGTCAGCCCCTGCCAGGCAGGGGGCCTGAACCAAGGCCCTCACCCCGCCATAACGCCGTTTGCTGAAGAGCGGCTTTTTCCAAAATGTTAAAAAATAAAAGTCCCCTTCACTCCCCGAAGGTGGGACTCGTTCCCCGGTCCTCGGAGCTTCGGGGAGAAGCATTCTCCGCGCCCCCCTCCCCAAACACCCGAGTCCCGCACTTCTCATCATCCTCTGGGGATGGGCCCGCAGGGCGTGCGGGTCACGGGGGCGGGGACACCGCGAGCCTGCCCCCGCGGAGTCCGGGGGACGTGACTAACCGCACAAGGCGGACGCGGGCCCTGACCTTCCGTCCCGGTCGACCGGGGATCCGGGGGGCCGCCCTCTTTCTAAAGGTCACGAGCAGGACAGCAGCCTGACCTCCGGGACCATCCCACGCTTCCTGGGGCGCAGCGGAAGGAGGCCCGGCCGGGGGCGCGGCACAGCCCCACGCCCGCCCCGGGGAGGAGGCGGGACGCGAGGCCCCGCACCCCGCCTGCTGCCTCTCAGGGCCGCGGCTTCGGCCTCCCCCTCGGCCTCCTCGTCCCGGTGCCCTTGGTGCCCGGGCCAGCCCCGCAGCCTGCTCCGCCCCGCCCCGCCCTGCCCTGCGGCCTCCGTGGGCCTGCCGGGCCCGAACGCGCGCTCTCGGCTCCGGCTCGCCCCTGGCCCGGTGCCTACCTTCTGGAAGGCGACGAGCGAGCGGCTGAACGCCCGGGACACGCAGCGCGACCGGGACAGCATCGCGATCCGGGAAGCCGAGCCTAGAGCGGGCGGACACCGGATATAGGGCCCGGCAACAGCCGGAAGCGCGGCGGGCGGTGCCACGTGAGCGAGGAGGAGGGGAGGCCAGGGCTCTACCATCGCAGCCCTTCGCGGGGGAAGGCCCCCGAGCGGCCGAGGCCGAGCCTGCCCGAGGACCCTTCTCCTCCGTCCGGCCATCGAGGGCGGGCACCGTGCCGCATGCCCTCCTTTAACTTCCCTAGGGACCTCTACGGGGCGCTTCATAAACGTTTTACGGATAACTGATACGGATGGCCAATAGAACCGCGATACCGTCTTAGCGCAGCGTCCGAATAGATCACGCCCTCCTTCCCCTCGCCCTCTCACCGGAGCCACCCCAAGGCAGCCTCCTGGGGGCCCTCAAGGGGACGGGGGGTACACAAGCTGGCAGAGCTGCCTGTGCCCGTCTTCCCTCCCGCCACCCCGTTAGCTCCAGGGGGGCACAGCCCCTGAATCAGCGGTCTACCTCCCCCAGCACGCGTTACAGCTCTGCGCACAGCAGGGGTTAATCGGTGTTAACATGAAGGGTAACCCTCTGCTCAGCTCCCTCCACAAACCCCTCCGCTTTAATCAGAGGCTCCCCATTGTTGTACATCCCACGGAGGAACTGGGCTCCTTTCCTTCTCACCTGCTGTCTGCTTAACTAAACCCTGACTTTCCAAGGCTACCTTTCCGATGAAGGCACTCCTCAACTACTCCAGCCCTTCTCTGAACTCCTGTAGCAGCTCTCAAGTCAAGGCCACCAACGTGGAACGTACATCACACATGGACTAGAAGTCACTTATGTGCCAGGCTCCCTGCCAAGTGCTGGAGATACAAAGAAAGTGCACTACACTGAGGCAGGAGAGTTCAGGATGAGAGCTGGTCACAACAACAGAACGAATTATTCTATCTAGAATAAAATCTCACATATGTTACTTTAAAATTGAATGAACTAGATTGTCAATCCCTTTGAGAATAGGGACATTGGCATATGCCTCTTAATATACAGAGTATCTAGGACAGCGTTGCACTCTAGAAATACTTACTGGTGATGATGAGTCCACTGGATGAAAGGATTTCATGTTGAATGAGTCAGCTTAGAAATATATTTATAGTTTATCATAAACTTGTTTTTAATCTAGCCCTACTCAAAAGTCAGAGGTACATCTACCTTATAGAAAGCCGTAGGTCATTGCTTATCTTCAGACTATGTTATTCAACATTTATCAAATACTTTCATGATATTATGCTAAGTAGGAAATGCAATGTATGACAGTTTAAGGGCCACATGGCCCTTAAAGTCTAGTTGGGGGAATAAAAAGTGTGCTATGAGCTGAGGACGATACTAGATAATGTATAATAGACAATGCAAGGCAGCGAGTGATGATACAAACAAGAATTGTTCAAGGAGGAAAAGGGAAATTAATAACTGTGATCAAGGTAGAGGTAACTAATGCATACTTCACAAAGGCAGTGAAGTTTGAGTTGAGCATTGAAAGAAGGAGAGGTAAGTGGACAGGAAGAGACAAGGCATTCTGAATGAGGAAAACTGCAAGAAAACGTACAGAGCTGGCAATGTTCAATGTGTAGAAGAGTAATAATAGACTAGTTTGACTAGAAAAGGCAGTTAGATGGCTCAGTGGATATAGATCTGGTCTCAGGAAGTCAGAAAGACCTGAGTTCAAATATGCCATCAGACGCTTACTAGCTATGTGACCTTGGGCAAGTCATTTAACTCTGTCTGCCTCAGTTGCTTTATCTGTAAAATGAGTTGGAGGCAAACCGCTCCAGTATCTTTGCCAAGAAAACCCCATGGACAGTATGGAGTCATGAAGACATGACTGAACAACTGAACAACAATGGAGGTTCTTGGATGCCATTTAAAGGTGTTCCACCTTTATTCTGGAAGACCATGGAATGCCATTCAAGGTTTCTGAGCATGATCAAAGTGATACTTTTAAAAGATTAACCTAGTAGGGGTACACAGGATGAACTGAAGTGAGGAGAAAGTGGAGGCAGGGAGATCAACCATTCATTCAACAAGCATTTATTAAGGGTTTACTGGGGGACAGCTAGGTGGTGCAGTGGATAGAGCACCAGAGCAGGAATCAGGGGGACCTGAGTTCAAATCTCACCTCAGAGACTTGACATTCACTAGCTGTATGACCTTGGGCAAGTCACTTGACCCCAATTACCTCATCCTAGGTCATCTTCAGTCATCCTGATGAATATCTGGGCACTGGATTCAGATGGCTCTGGAGGAGAAGTGAGGCTGGTGACCTGCACAGCCTTCCCTCACTCAAAACAAAGTCAAGTGCAAATCATGTCATCATTTCTCTGATGGCATGGTCTTCTTTGGCAACGACGGATGAACACACACATTAAGGGTTTACTATGTGTGAGACCCTGTGCTTGGCACTGCAGATACAAAGAGGAGGAAGGAGATAATGCAATAGAGGCAGGAGATAATAAACACTTGTTCCAAAGTGGCAGCAATGGGAATGGGAAACAAGGGACAAACTTGAGAAACATGGCAAAGATAGAATCAATAACAATGGTCTGGGGTAGGTTTTGAAATTGGGTGACTGGAAGGATGGTAGTTATAACCAAAAGAAACAGGGGGAAAAAAAAATCTGAAAGCAGAACAGGTTTTTTGTTTTCTTTCTTTTTTTTTTTTTTTTTTAAGGCATGGAGGAAGGAAGAAAGGATGCTATTTTTTGAATGGTCTGGAATAAGTGGCAAAGGACCAGCACACAGGTCCTATTATAATTACTCAACAGTAGTCAGCACACATGGGATTTGAACTGCTTAAGTTGTGCCTAAGGAATCAAGGGGAAGATGAGGGTTCTCTCAGAAAGGATATTTTGCGGTCCTTCATTAAACCACTTCTGTTGATATAGGCCCTACATCTTCAATTTCTTATCTGCGTCTGCATAGAAAAGCGTTCCTTTGGGTCCCATCTGGGCACTTAATAAATATTATTGAATGAATGAATGTTTATTGAATTAATGAAGTTTTATTCATTATTTATTAATGAATAAATTTATTAAATTTAGGTTTATTGACTAATAACACTGACTTTTTGGCTAAAGTTGTTTCATTTAGTGTCAGTTCATGTAGAACAGTGGCCGGCACATAGCAGGGCTTACCAGATACTAGATCAGTTGATTCACTGACACTATCTAGTCTTCCAGGTCTTTATCTTGCTTGCTATTTCCTGAAATCACAAGCCTACTAATGAGATTCTGTGGGGAAAGGTAGAATGGCTCCTGAGAAACTCTTAGCTTATGGAGGAACAATCCATAAATACCAACCATACTTAGAACAGCACCAGACCTATCTAAAGGCCCAAAGAACAATAGTCAGGAATCACAATAATTTAGATTATTCCAACAGATTATTAGGGATAGAAGAGATCCGAGAGATCAGTTAGTAATCCCTCCGCCTCATTTGACTAGCGAGATCAACTGACTTTCCCAAGGTCACAGTCAGTGGAGCTGAGACTAGAATTTAGAATTCCTGTCTCTTTTTCCTATTCTCCTTCCAATAAACTACTCATTCTTTATCTTTATTGCTATTAATATTGGTTGGGGGCAGCTAAATGGTGCAGTAGATAAGAGTGCTGGTCCTGCAATCAGGAAGACTCATCTTCTTGAGTTCAAATCTGGCTTCAGACACTTGCTAGCTGTGTGACCCTGGACAAGTCACTTAACCGTTTGCTTCAGTTTATCTGTAAAATGAGTTGGAGAAGAAAATGGAAAACCACTTTACTATCTCTGCCAAGAAAACCCCAAATGGGGTTACAAAAAGTTGGACACGACTGTAAGCGACTAAACAACAACAAAATATTGGTTTGTCATCTACTTAATTCCCTAGGAGATTTTTGTACTTTTTTCCGCTAAGGATTTTGATCATGAGCCTTAAACAAGTAAGCCTGCGATGTGGCAAATATGTTCTATGGACACATTGGTATCTACACAAACACACCCCTACACAAACTTTCTAGGGATACAAAGAGGCTCCATACTTCATGGCTACCATTCAGTTATAAAGTTTCTGTTTTCATAAAGACATGATCTACTGCAAGGGAATTTGTGATAAGTATTGTACCACAACTCAAAGACATTGTGCAACCTCTATTACTTATTTTCCTTTTTAAGTCACAGAGGGAGAGGATGGTAAAGCTGAGGAAACTTTGGTTATAAATATTACAAAAAGCTTTTCCCTAATTCTGCGCCCCCCCCCCCACCCAAAATCCCTCATCATTCTTTTTTGTTCTTATTCCTCTGCTTAGCTGGTGTCTCCACCCTCTCTCATTCAGAGAGCTGGATTCTGGAAATCATAGCACCTGGTCTTTTCCAAAAAGTTGAAATGAGGTATTTTGCTCAGGGATAGGTTTCTAAAGCCTCCAGCCAGGACACTGAAGGGAAGAGAAGACAGGGTTTTCATTTTGGAGAGGATTTGTCTAGGTCTTCTGAAGTCAGGGCCCAGAGCTCCACTTGATGTCATCAATCAGTCAATCAGCAAGCATTTATTAAGCCGCTACCATGTGCCAGGCCCCATGCTAGGTTCTGGGAATTCAAAGACACAAGTGAAATAGCCCACACACGTCTTCAAAGAACTTCTATTCATTGGATCAATAGATGGGGCTCATCTACATTTCTCTCAGATAAGCGTGGTATGGTGGAATTTGGAATCAGAGAACCTCCTTCCAAATCTCAGACCTGCTACTTAATACCTGGGTGACCAGGGACAAACCATTTATCTTTACTGGTCCTTAGTTTTTCATCTATAAAATGAGTGTATTCTGCTCTAAAGAGACTTCTGGGGTTTTGGGAAAGGAAGAGAAAGCCACTTTTTCAGGCTGTTATATTGAATTGAATTAAGCTGAGCTTTGTTGGCTCCTGAGCAACACAGCCATATGCTGGGGAAAGAAAGCCCAATTTGCACTAAACTGTACTTAATTTGCATATTCATAAGGTCCCCACAGCTGGTTGGCTGCTTTGGAACAGTCTCCCTTGCCTTGCCTTCTGTAAGGGCTTTCAATGCCAAAGGGAGAGCCAGTGGGCCCTGCCTTTCAGCCTGCCTACCACACCCTGGAGCCATCAGCAGGTAGCATCCCAATTCATCACAGCCTCGGTAAAAGGACTTTACTGTGGGGGAAAACAGAGGGCAATACCTGCCAAAGTTTATTTTTCTGCAAATATTCGTGGGGAGTTTTGTAGCCTCAAGACATCTCTCTATCTACCCACCTTTGAGGGGAAATGTTCCCCCGACTCGAAGTTACCAGGAACCGGATTGTTTGGATGTACTTCTTGGGTAAGTAATAATAACCTCTTACACTTAGCACTTTTGTATCCTCACAATAACACTTCGAGGTACTTAAAATGAGGGGATTGAGGTGGCATGAGTATGCGTATGGGCAAATAATAATATTCCCATTTTATAGGTTGAGGAGACTAAGGCTAGAATTCTCATTTTCTGACTCTATAGAGTCAGAGATTCCACAGAGAGGTTAAGGAGATAGTATGGTAAAGTGGAGTGAACACTGGACTTTGAAGGATAACCTGACTTCAAACACTTACTAACTGCGTTACCTTGGACATGTTTCTTAACCTGTCTGTCTCAGTTTCCACAGCTATAAAATAAAGATACCAGACACTTGACATCCTCTAAGACCTTTTCCAACTCTAAATATAAATTCTCTGCTCCTATAAAAAACCTTCAAAGCAACTCATTTCAGACAAGTTTGAGGAAGCCAAGGAGTTCCTGACTGCTGATGTGTCATTGAAATGAACAAGATTATATAATTACACGTTGTATAACTTCAGAATTAGGGATAAGGATGGAAAAGGCTCTGGGAATCTTGAGTGCTCTAGGACCTGAATCTTGGACGAACTTGGGCTGGTCTGTAAATGATGAGGATGATGATATTAAGGATTGCCGTACAGACTCCGCACAGGACCTGTGCACAGCAGGTACTTAAGAAATACTTGCTGAATGATTAGGATAACAAAAAATAACAACAGATGTTACCTTTTATCCAAAGACCTCAAAGTATCTTGTCATTTTAGTTTGTTTCTAAATTTAAATCCAGAAGAGTCCTTCCTATTTCTTAAAAACCCACGCACTCAGGAACACAAGTATCTTCCAGTCACTAGAGGTTCTCACACTTCTCGTGATGTTGGCTTTCTCCTTTGGAATCACTTTGGCAACAGTAGACTACTTAATTACACCCTTGCAGGGAAGTGGCTTGCTGGGAGTTCTTTCTTGATGGTGCTACTGTAGCTACCACAGTCTAACTTTCTATGGGCTGCAGCAGCTGTGGTTTAATATCTTTACCCTCAGTCAGACAAAAGGAGATTGCCCATTTAGCATCTCTCACACTCCGTGAGTGTCTGTCATTCCATTTCATTGGTGTTTTGCATCTGCTGTCAAGGGAAGCTCAATGCTGACTTGCAGCTTGTTCATGAGTCCCGACCATTCTGTGCTAGTGGTTGAAATGTGGTTTTTGAGGATGCCACTTTCATGTTGTTCAGGGAATCAATCCAGTCCAACAACAAAAGTTGGTGAAAGGAAATGGTTTTTTGTATCTTTGGTTTTAAATGCTCAGAGATGAAGGTTTTGCTGATAATGAATGACAAGACTCATATATTCTAAACCCTTCTTGCCCTGTGGTTATATGCACTGGAGAAGAGCTATAATTTGTCCTTATATCCTGATGTATGGTCAGATCTTTTGTGTCAGAAAATTATGCTTTCTGTCCAATAGTCACACAGGTGACTGGTTTCCGTGACAATTTTTTCCCCCTCTTAGGAATAAAAAGATCCATACCCTTTCTGGAATATTGTGGGAACCATACCATTTGTAGTATCTAGAGAATGCCTGTATTTTCAAGGATTTCCTTTCAGTTCAACAAATACTAAGTGCCTGCTACATCTAATGCATAGTGTTAGGAGCTAGGGAAGATATGAACACAAATAAATCATGGTCCTTGCCTTCTGCGATTCTTTGCTTCTACTTCCTCTACTCAAGAGAAGTATGGACTTCTCAGTCTGGTTTCTGGTCTCATCACTCAACTAAAACTGCTCTCTCCAAAGAAATGGTAAGTTTGTGATTCAGTTATTTCAGTAGTGTCTGACTCTTCATGACCTCATTTGGGGTTTTCTTGGGTGATTACAAATATATAGATGTATGTAGATTGGGTAGAATTATAGGAAAATATTCTAAACATAGGGAATCGTGAGATTAAAGGTGGAGAAGAGATTGTGGCATGTAAAAGAGAGGTTGATCAATGTAGTATCCTGATCAATTTTATGAATCCCCACAATCAGCTGGATAAGGTTACAGGACACTGACCTTTGTCTAAAGGGCACTTCTCATGGGAACAGACATGTGCTCTAACATTTTGCTTAGAGTGTTACTCTACAGATGTTTTCGACTGAGCACAATCAACTAATTCTTTTTTCCTAGTGAGTATGCTGAAGATGAGATGTGATTCTTTTAATGCCACCTGCATAAGTGCTTTGGTGTGTGTTATGTCATAATTACATTGAAGGGTTGATACACAGCTCAGACGAGGGAAGGTTGAGAATTTGCACAGCTTTAGAGGGGATGGAATGGGGAAGGTTTATGGGCAGGTGTGATTCTGTTGGAGACCAGCCCAATAATCGGTTTCCATAAGGAGGATGGGATGCAAACTATGCTTCCAACTAGTTAACGATATGGAATCAAGTGATTGCTCTTTATGTTGGGAAGGATGATGGTACTTCTCCCTCACCTCCAGCAGAAGCTTAGAGGACAGTGGGAACTCCTCTGATTGGGTCTCAATGACTGAGGCACCTCTCAGATGTTTGGTGACCAGTGTCACTAGATAGAAGAGTATAGGGGGTAAGGAGTAAGAAGCCTGGAAAGGTAGATGGGGGCCAGGCTATGAAAGACTTTGAATGCCAGAGTTTTATATTTGATCTTGGAGGTAATGGGGAACCACTCAAATTTACTGAATAGATGATGTCGACCTCCTCCCCCAGATATTTTGACTGTGTAGGAGTTAGGAGCAAGAAAAACTTTGAACTCTTACAAGATGAGCTGTTCTTACCCTGTAATTTATAAAATGAGCTGTGAAATGGCTCAACCCTTTTTCAAGGACATTCTCTCCCTTCCTGCTGTAGTTTATCATGTAAGGGGAGAAGGGGGATTTCTCCCTTTTTGTACCCCAAAGGGAAAATAATGGTGACTTTAAGGAGAAGAATATAATAAGCTTAAGAGTTCCATTTCCTGGCTGCCTTCTTTTGCCTCTTTCCTATTCTTGGCATACATCAGCAACTACGAGCTCCTCAGAATGAACTTTCTCATGTTTAATAGTTACCTTATGGGTAATCCTAAATTCAAGTATCCTTGAGGGCACTGGGACCTTCTAGAAGGAGATTTCCTCAGCAGTGGGCTCCTTGAAAGAAGAAAGACTGCCAATGTAGTTTACACAGCTGGAAAACTGCAGTCATCTTGAGGACTGGGGGGAGATCTGAATCTTGTCATCACTTCCCTGATACTACCTTGAGTTTCTAGGCTGGTGAACTGGGATCATTTGTTTAGGAGTCCCAAAGTGTCTTTACTTTCTGAAGGAAATCTAACAAGCTATTCAAATCATTTGTGTTTCTGTATTTGTTGTGGGCTTCTGTGAATTCTTTTCATCTTATGCATCCTCTATAAGGAACAAAATAAAGACTATTGCATACACAATACTAAATTGTAGATTGTGTGCCTATGAGCTCTACTGTGAGAATTTATTTTCCTGGGGTGGTCCAAAGAGAATGACCTTTTGTGAAAAAAATTGTCCCACCATAGTTAGGTAACTCATTCAACCTGTCAGTGCAAAAACAATATAATACTCATGGCCTCACTGGGTGAAATCTAAGACTCTCTCTAGGTTGAATTCAGTTACTTTATTCCCAGTGGGGGAGCTTCTTCACTATGTATTATCTGGCAAGTATTCTCCTGTGTGTGTGTGTGTGTGTGTGTATGTGTGTGTCTGTGTGTGTATGTCTGTGTACACACACATATATACACATATACATGTGTGTATATGTGTATATATGTGTGTATGTGAATATGTGTGTATATACATTTTTTCTGGGTTTTGTTTTTTGTTGTCGACTTGGATAAATGAGTTTCTTGGGTACCTCCTTATGTGTGTTCATTGTGGAACTGGGTTTTGATGGAAAGGAAGTTAAGCCTTAGATATAAAGCTTGGGGTCCTGCTCCCCCCAATTAATGAAATTAGCAACCAGAAATTAGATTGAATTTTCTAAGCACATCTGCTAGACTAATAATATTTAAGGGAGCAGATACATTTTAGCCCAGTAGCCCTTGTTCTCTGAGGAGAGAAAAGGGGCTAAGTTTCTAACCCCCAATTTCCTGCTTTTCCTCCTGGCAGAAATTAAAATCTTCCTTGAAGAAGTCAGGGGAGAAGGGGCTAGAGATATCTACTCTGCTTACCTTCAAGACTCATAATAACATTCCCATGTTCAATGTGGGGGACAGCCCTGTTACTCGATCTTCATCTCTTAGATTTGTCCCCTTCTCTCCTCTGTCACTGCCATCACTCTGGTCCAGTCCTTCATTACTTTACACTTGGACTATTTGAAGTAGCTTGTTGGTTGGTATCTCTGCCTCAAATCTCTCCCCACTCCAGTCAATCTTCCCCTTAGCTGTTGATTTTCCTTAAGTACATCTCAGACTATGACACTTCCCTACTATTCAAGTAACACCAAGTAAGCTCCCTATCACTTCCAGGATCAAATGTAAAACCTCTATTTAGCATTTGAAGCCCTTCATAACATGATACCCTCCTGTCTTTCCAGTATTTTTACACCTTATACACCCTGAAGTAATCTGTGATCCAGTACCACTGGCCTCTGAGTTGCTCCTTGAATAAGACACTCCATCTCCAAACTGTGGGCATTTTATCTGGCTGCCCCTTATGCCTGGAATTCTTTCCCTCCCCATTTGCATCTCCTTCCCTCCCTGGCTTTCTTCAAGTCCCATCTAAAATCCCTCCTTCTACAGGAAGTCTTTCCCAATTTCTCTTATTACCAATGCCTTCTATTGATTATCTCCAGTTTATTCTCTCTGTATCTGGTATGTAGTTTGCATGTTGTTCTCCTCTCCCTCATTAGATTGGGCTCCTTGAGAGCACGATTTTTTTTTTTTTTTTTTGCTTTTCTTTAAATTCCTATTACTTAGCATAGGGCCTGGCCCACAGTAAGGTTAGAATGCTTGTTAACTGATAGATCCTATGAATTTTTGTTGATTGTGATAGTAAATTTAAAAGCAAATCAATCTAGCAACTCTGATTTAGGATCCCCAATTTCACTTTTTCACTGGTGTTTCTTTTTAATAGTGTTGATGACCTAAAATACTCTGCCATCTATAATTCAGTTTTCTACAACACTAATTAGGAGTAACAAAATTCTGTTTAAGACACTGAACAAATGTCCCAATTTTTTAAAAGAGAAAGGTCAATACTATAGGCTAATGAGCTTTACAGAAAATCTGGATAAAATTCTAGACATAGTGTTAATACATTATTTAGAAAAAAATGTGTAGTATAATAGAGTACTGGGACTGCAGACAGAAAGACATGGATTGAAATCCTATCTATGACATTTACTACTTGTATGACCAGAAGTAAGTCTCTTAAACTCTCTAAGTTAGAGATGGGTCCCTCACGGAATCACAGAGCCTTTAAGCATTGAAGTATAAGTATCATTAAGAGGCTTGTACTTGTAGGATTATAAAGAAGGAAATGTCAGCATTAAGAACAAGACATGCTGTTTTTATCTCAGTCCCACAATGCATGACTGACCCTCTTCAACCAACCATGAGATATTTCCTCTGTGGAAACTGTCATCCAATACCTCAAAAGCATGTTAGTTGATAGCTTATACCTTTAATGGATTCAAGACATTTCTCAGCCTTGCTTGCATCTTGTCCTTATCTCTGATTGACTCAACAGAGATGGTAAGACCTTGTTCACATCTAGTGTGTAACCTAATTCAATTCAGAAGTCATTGTTGAGCTAGTAGTAGGGGACACTCCCTCTTACATAAGGCTCAACTAGAGGAACTAGGTATATTTAGTCTGGAGAACGAATGGATGATAAAGCATTTATTATGTGCCTGTTGTACACCAGGCATTGTGCTTTGTTGGGGATACAAATACAGGAAAGCAGACAGCCCCTGCCCTCAAAGAGCTTATATTCTAATGGGAGAAAAGACATAAAGTATAGTTAAATAAATAAAGGGTTGGAGGAGTAGAGGTTTATTTTGGTTTAGAAATAACTGGAAACAAACTGATGCAAAGTGAAATGAGCAGAACCAGGCAAGCATCATACACAGTAAGAGCAATATTGTATGATGATCAACTGTGAATGACTTATCTACTATCAGCAATACAATGATCCAAAACAATTCCAAAGGACTCAGAATAAAAAACACTATTCACCTCTAGAGAAAAAATTAATGGAGTCTAAAAGCAGAATGAAGCATATTTAAAAAAAAAACAACTTTATTTTTCTTATTTGTTTGGTTGGTTTGGTTTGTTTCCTTTCACACTGTGATTAATAGGGAAAATGTTTTTGCATGACTGTACATGTATATCAAATTACTTGCCTTTTTGATGAGGGAGGAGGAAGGGATGGAGAGAATTTGGAACCGAGAATTTTAAAAAATGAATGTTAAAAACTGTTTTTACATGTAATTGGAAAAAATAAAATAGTAAAAAAAAAAAAAAAAGAAAGAACTGGGAAGTGACATTCTAGCCTGGTTCTAGACATGATAAAGGCAAAAGCTCATTTATCAGAAACCAGAGTAGTTCTAGGCACAGTATGGGTTTCTGGTGGGAAAGGTGAAGAGAAAAAGATAGATCGTCTTCAATATCTGAAGGGGAATTATGTAGAAGAGACATAAGACTTATTTTTCTTGACTCTAGAGGGCAGAACTCGGAATAATGGGGGTAAGTGAAGGCCAGGTATGATAAGCACAGAAATTTAAGCTTCAGGTAGGAGATTGAACTGTATGACCTTTGAGATCTCTTCCAACCCTGCGACTGTATGATTTTTTTCAATATTGCTGCGGCTAGAGCAACATAGGATTTGCCTAGAACCCAAGCCACTGTTGTGGACCTAAGATTTCCCTGACACAGAAGCAGTTCTAATGGTGTATATGTAAAAAGCTATTATGAGAACTGGGGGTTTTCAGAGATGGAGTTTCTTTTAACCTCCAATTGAAACCATATGAACTGGTTTGTTTTTTTTAAGACATGGGGGGAGGGGAGGAAGGAAGTTGGTTTATCTAGCCAGGGTGGGGGAACCTGTACCCTCAAGGTCACATGTGGCCCTCTAGGTCCTTAAGTGCTGCCTTTTGACTGAATCTAAACTTCATAGAATAAATACCCGTAATAAAAGGATTTGTTCTATAAAACTTGGACCCAGTCAAAAGACTGCCCCCAGGACCACCACCTTGAGGAACCTTGAGGCCACAGGTTCCCCACCCTGATGAACTCTCAAGTTTTGAGAAGGTTCCTGGTTGAAGAAGGATTATATAAAATATAGCATGTTCTATAGGGCCAAGACAAAATAGATTACCACATCTAAAATTAGTCAGAAGGCATAATGATCATAATTTTAAAACAAAAAAGAATAGCACAGGTATGGGTACCCAAAATACAGCTGAGAAAAAAAATTGAGCATAAATCCAGATGGGCAAATAGGGTCCTCTTGCAAAGGCAAGTCTTACAGGTCTCTTTTTCTTCCATTTCAGGAGTTTGCAAAGCAGAATTTGGAAATCTGGTCCTGTTATGGTCTTTTTTACAACCCCAGAACTGAAAAGTCAAAGTTTCCCTCCTGTTCCTGTTTCCTCTCATTCTTCTAACTTCAGAGGAGAAAACTCCCTTGTTGAATGAATCAGTGCATTCCTGAGGATAGTCCTGTAAGCTTCAGCTCTGAGTATTTAAGGAAAAGAGAGGCCCCACCACAGTTTAAAAAAACAAAATACTAATGAATACTCTGGTTCGAAGTTCCAGTGAAATTACTTCTACTTGACAAGCTTGTGAGGAACCATCAGGATGGATCCAAATTCTGTTTTTCTTTCTTCTAACCCTCAGATATATTCTCACGTGGAAGAATCTATGAAAGAAGAGGGAAGCAGCCCATCTTCTAGAGGATGTGAGCAAGACTCACCCATCTCCTGGGACCGAATCACCGTTTCTAACTTTGTTGATTCTGACTGGTTTTGTGATGAACACATACAAGCTAAAAGGGCCAGAGTAGAAACTATTATACAAGGAATGTCTCTTTCACCAAACCCACTGATGCCATCAAGAAATTCCAGGGAAAAAGATACCAGGCATCCCACAGAAAAAAGCAGGGAGAATAAAAGGAAACAAAAACTTCCTCAGCAGCAGAATCCCCAGGGGGAAGAGTGGTCAGGGGTCAGCAGAGGTCACCGGAAGGGAGAAAGTCACCATTTTAAGGAACAATTTCAAATTCTACAGCAACAGCTAAGACATCTTCAAGAAAGGCTCTTCCAGCTTTCTGAGCACAATGCCTTAGCTCAAAGCCAGAAAGATGATGAAAGGAAAAAGGACTCTCTAAAACAAAGGCATGACTCAAACCATGGCCATTGGGCTGCGGGCATTAATCAGTACAAGGATCTCACAAGGAACTTCGTCAAAGGAGAGAAACCCAAAATTTCTGAAGAGGAAAGCCAATTCAGGGCTCCCTGGTTAATAACTTATGAAGAGAAAACTCTATCAGAGATATTAAAGAAAGAATTAACTGGGGCTGTGTCACAGGTTGTAGATTCAGTGTTAAGAAAAGTACTATCAAAACCATCAGGTTACCAGACTCCACTGGCAAATGGCATCCAAGTACAAGGACAAAACAGAAAAAGTGGCTATTCTACTGCTACAGGGAACGCAAGGAAAGATCAGCTTCCTATAGAAAGCTCCCAGATTATGGCACCATCACAAGCTGAGGCCCACACAAGTGCTTTGCCATTATCCATAAAGAAGTGTTCAGATTCTCTAGGGTGCCTCATCAATTCAAGAATGACCCAGAAACCCTACCAGGATCCTCTGGTAAACTTAGCTATGACTTCTCACATTCAAGAAAAACAGGTTCTTAGCCAACTGTTAGGATATGGGCAAAATGGCCATTGGAGTTATAGCCCTTCCCAAATCTCTTCCTCTCAAGATATTTCCTCTTCACGGTCTCTAGACCTACCATGGGGCACGATTAAATGGCAGTCATCAGGCATAAGCCACCAGCAATATCCACTGCCTTTCACCTCTAATCAAGCAGAAAGTCTGGCTCTTCTTCCAACAGTGAAGATGGAACAAGACAACCTGAGGACCAACACAGATGTGGTTCCTTTCTCTTCTGTCCACATATCCTTTATTGATCATTGAGGCTCTCTTGCCACTATCCCAAGAAACTGAAAAATTATAAATGATAGAGGGAGGCCTCCATGATACATGGAGAAAAGTTAAGGCTTCTCTCTCATGGTTTTCCTAATGCCTTTTCTTTCACGTCAATCTTCATAGCAACCCAAAGCTTTTCATTGCATTCAAAGGGCAGCCTTGCAAAGAGTTGGTAATCACCAAAAGTGTTATTTCATGGACTCCAGGAATTCTTCTTGCCAAAATGATTCTCTTCGGTTCTTGTCATGGTGCCCAGCATTCTGCCATTAGAAATTAAAATCTTTGGGTCTTGAAGAATTTTCTCACTCCAAGTGTTGTTTTAATACCAGAAGAAATTATCGCTTTAGGTCATTTATCAACTAATACCTTAATATTTTTATCCAATGCTTTCAGTCCTGATAGTTGTAAATAACATATGCCAGGTAAAAGTGCTAGAATAAAAACCATCATGCATGATACAATGGAGACAGTATTAGTACCTTGACAATTTATGAGGAAATGGACTCTGATAGAACAAGAGAGACAAGGTAGTATAAGAAGTGGCAAAGGGCAGTCATGGGGGAAGGAAGCAAGTGCTCAGGCAAATTTTACATATGACTGAACCTGATTACATTTATCTGTACGATGGCCTGGCATAAAATGAGTAATTATTATTCAAATTTTATAGAAAGAAAAGGTGAAATGACTTTACCCAGAGTCAGACTGGGGCAAAGGCAGAAATACAAGCTAGATTTCTGAATTCCCTATCTATTTACCCTGCTGCTCCCAGAGATTTTTTCAGGTGTAAATTTATTAAGCTCACATAGGCTTTAAAGTAGCAGCACACTGCTGCCTTGAAAGGTATTTATATATAAGGGAAGGCATAGTTTGGCATGATTTACCTAGACATTAGTCCTAGATAAAAGGAATACCTAAATTCCATACCATTATGTGTTTCAAATTTCTACTTCTTTCTGGCTTTGGCAGTCCACATGTCCCTTGCCCCTTTGTGTTGGACAATGGGTTCATTTCAGTTTAAAAAATCTATATCTATCTAATCCTGTTGCCCCATAGATGTTATATGGGCAAATAATAGTAATTACCTAGTTAAGATTCTTTCAGACTGAGGGATCATTTGATGAAAACAGGGGAGTTCTTGGATAGGGGTGGGAACTTCAAATTGTGGGATATTCTCTCCCCATGACAATGTCACAGACTAAATTAGAAGATGGGGGTAGCCTAAAGGGTGACCCAAGTCTAACAACCTTCTGTCTAGAACACCTGAACAAGTCCATTAATGGAGGAGAGGAGGCAGGCCAACATTATCTGAGAAAGATCCAAAGATGTCTACTCTAACATGGCATTGAATAATAAATCACAGACCTAGAAAATTGTTTCATGCTGCCATGGTGAGAGTGTAAAGATGGGAAGGGACTTCAGTGGCCAACCTGTCCAACCTTTATCTGAGCATGAATACTGGGCATGGCAGCAGTATTTCTAGAAGTCTTAGTCTGAAGAACACTGGTGGTGAGTAACCTACCCCTTCTGAGGCAAACTATTGAACAACTCTAATGGTTTAAAAAAAATAATTTCCTCAGATTGGTTGAACTCTGCCTCTCTCCTACATTGACTTCCTGGGGTCAAGAACAACAAGTATCTTCCTAGTTAGTAACAATTGTTCAAATATATACCTTCTTTGATCCAAACATTCCCAGTTCTTTCCATTCCTTTTAGGGCATGACTTTTCATCCCCTAACCATTTTGATCTCCCTCTTCTGGATGACTTCTGGCTTGTCAATGTCTCTACTAAAATGGATACCCAGAACTTAATATATAATACTCTATGCATGGCCTGAGCAGGGCAGACCACAGCAGGACTATTACTTCCCTTAGAATGGATGCTTCTGTTAATGCCGTCTAAGATTACATTGGCTTTCTTGGCTATTACATCCTACTGATTGCCTATTTTGAGACTGCACTCCACTATAAGAGATCAAGTGACATCTCTTCTACTTTTTTCACTTAGGTAGCTGATTTTTTTTGGACCTAAGTGCTGAGCTTACATGTATCTCTACTAAATTTCATCTAGTTAGACTGACTGAACCCACTGTTGCAGCCTACTGAGATCCTCTTAGATCTAGCTTTGGTCATAGCTTCATACTTATCACTAAGACGTAGGGAATTTCCAGGGCTGGCCTCATGCCAATACTTTATTCAAAGTAGTTGTCAATATGGTAATATTCTGAAGGATAACAAAATACTCAAAAAATATCTTCTGCCTCCTCCATAACCCACTCCTCTCCAAAAAAGTATATCCACTCATTAGAAATTCATTTTCTTGGGTCTTGAAAACTTAACAGGGCTAAGGGTACTCAAAAATTGCACAAACACCTCTGAGTAGCAGGGTCTTAAACCATCTCAGTTAGCCTTTTAAAAAGATTACTAGGAGCAAGGTCTAGTGGGAGAGGAATAGGACCTAGGCCAGCAAGATAACGTAGAGCATGTTAAAATAAGATAACTACCAAAAATTATCTTTATTTGCTTCCCTATTTCAGGACTACTCAAGGATTAATGTCCTTAGCTGATTTTCTTTTGCTAAATTTTATCATAATATATTGTTTATTGGTCCAGAGCTTCTCCTGGTAGGTAATTTAACCCAAAGCCGCCCCCCCCCCCATTATAATTCACTTTGTTGCTTTCACACTCTTTCTGAATCGATTATTTCTCTCAGAATTGACTTTTTCCCCCCAAAAGGACAAAGCAAACATCTAATTCCACACCATTTCCCCTACTCCAGCCTGAATTTTATGCTTCTGGAATGAATATAGGACCTCAATGCAGAATCATAGGTTTGGAATTGGAAGAACTCTTAAGAGGCCAACTAGTTTAACTTCCTCATTTTGCAAATGAGGAAATTGGAGACCCAGAGATCATGCAATAAGTAGCAGGGAAGAGATTTGAATACAGGTCCTCAGACTACCAAATCCAGATTGGAGTCATTATTAAGTTTCCATATTAAGTATCATTTAGACACAAGGGCCAAAATTAATGACTTAAACAGCGATACATATGTAATTTCAAACTACTTGAATAGCAGCAGGTAGTCTGCTAGTGTCTAAATCTTAATTTCTGGTAGTGCAAATTTCTGAACTGAATTTCGCATATGCTCATGCATGACTCTTAGACTCATGAATGTTAGAGGTCTTAGAGATCCATCTAATTCAACCCCCTTATTTTACAAATGAGGAAAGTAAAGTTTAGAGAGGTAAGGATACTTTCTACTTGGGCTTTTAAATGGACTGGCATCTTCATACATACATACATACACACACATGCTCGTTATACTCTCCTTTAAAAGCAGTAACAAAAAAGTCTCAGCTAATTTCAGTATCTAAAAATAAAATCATTAATCAAACAAGGAGCCACTTGCTTAATTAGAAATTTTACCTCCCCAGCCATCTGCCTGCGTATTCCAGAATTTAGAGATGTGACATCCTATAAACTATTGTGTTTGTGTTTAAACAGCTGAATCCATGAAGTAAATTATGTGATTTCAAGCTTCAAAATGTAAAATAGGTAAATTATAAAATAAAAAATCTGCATATATGATACCAAACATCAGGAAAGAAATGTGATACTACTCAGTCTCTTTTGAGTTAGGCAGCCATGGAAGAAGAGCATCCATTTGCAAGAAAATAAAAACCGCAAAGGGCAGGACAATTCACAATTCAGAGAGTTGGATAAAAATTATCTCTCCTTGACCATGGGGTAAATCCAGGAAGGGCTAACCCCAAGCCACCTGAAGAAGGCCAAGCTGATGTTTTTCTTCACCCGTTACCCAAGCTCCAGCCTCCTGAAAGTCTACTTCCCTGATGTGCAGGTGAAAACAACTCAAGTCATTTGCATGGCTAATGGGGCCAATCAACAATTTTGAAAATACTGCTTTGGTTTTATTTAGCAAGGGAGAAGATAGCCATAAACAAACTTGCTGCTTCAAACCATGTACTATAAACTCCCCCAAGTGGTCAGTTATAGAAACACACTGAAATAACGTATACAAAATAAATCCTTATTTGACCTTATGAAGGCTGAGTAGGACAAGAGTTACAGAATAGACAAGAATAAGTACGAGTTTTAGTGAACTTTTAAAAAATTTATTTGAAAGCCTTAGAATCATAGACTGTTAAGAGGGACCTTTAGTGAGCTGGTCCAACCCTTTTATTTCACATTTGAGGAAACTTGCTGTAAAGGTCAAGTGATTTGTTAGAGATTACATAAAATAGCTAGTGCCAGGGTCAAGACTGGGACTGTGGCCCTTGGACAGTGCTCCTCCCATCACACATCACTCTAGTTCTAGTCACTTACCTGAGCAGCAGAGTTACAAGAACACAGAGGAAGATTGGTAGATAGCTCTAATCCAGTCAGGGCTACATGCAGGAATTTTATACAGTGGGTTTACAGACAAAACTTTAACACAGAGATGCAGCAGAGGATGTCTGACTTTCCATCTTTATGCAGAGGGGTTAGGGCAGAGCTATCAATCCGAATTAACTAATCATTGTTTGTCTTGAGTAGCTGTTAACAGTGGCTGGCAGTCCTGATCTCTATTTACCACCAGCCAGAGAGGGGACGTAGGCAGGCAGGCAGGAAAGGTTATGCTGGCTGGACACAGCTAGAGCCAGCTCATCTGAGAGCCAATTGTTAAATTTTCAGTGTGAGCATGTACACCTTCAGTATTGGCAAATGCTACAAATCAGGGCTTGATGTATTGCTTTATTGATTTCTAGACTTAAGAAAGTGTTAATAATGCAGACTAAGCTTAAAATATGTCTTGCATACTTTTCCCCCCAGAGAGCTGGTTGTAAATCATTTACCAGCACACCCCTGGAGGAAGGCCATAGGAATGTAGTCTTCCTCTCTCCTAATCTTTTGCTGATTCAACTTCAGGTGGCCTTTGCAGCAATCTGAGCATACAAAGTGTCCCTATTGTTCTGGAAGTACCTGATTGACAAATCCTCAAACTACTGCTTAATTTTCCTCTTTTAACTGGGTAGGAAAGAATCCCAGTTCATATGTACCCTCACATGGACCAAAGCCCTCAAATGATCCAGTAGGTCTAAGCCCTTAGGTCTAGTATTCTTATTGAAAAGGTACTAATCAGTGAGACACAACATTGGAAAAGAATGATTATCAGAATAATACAATTGGTACCTTTAGCAATTTATATCCATCCCCAACTTCCAGTGTTTCAAAGTGCAGGTTAGCTGATCTTCTCTATGCATCCATGCATGCCAACCATGACAGAGTAAATGGAAATCTAGCTTTGATCTATTGGAAATAGGATTCGTGACCTATGTTCTTGACCCTGTCTGTGACAGAAAAGACTTGGAAAGGTTGTATCTGAAGCAAACCCCAATTTAGTCATCCTCAAACACATTCAACTTGCAGCTCCATGTTGCTCACATGCTATTTCCTGGAATGCTATCCCTATACATATTACCCATGTCTTATTCTCTTCTGAGAGGGGTTGACAGCAGCCATGAGGTCCAGTTATGTGCTGCATGAGAACTCTGCACTATACCCACTGACCTCTATTTTGCTGCTTTTACTTTCCAACTGCATACAATGGTAGCGTTCATCATAGAGACTAAAAGTCAACAACCAAGAGGAGCTCAGAAAGCTGAAGAAGTAATTTTTTCCTAATAGGTAACACAACCCTGATTTTGTTCTATTTCTAAATGAAGAACATGGAAAATAACCATGACATCTGTAATGAAAAAAAAAAGCAATACTTTTTAGAGAAGTCAAAAAGCTGTTCACATCACCCCATAATTCTGGACTGGCTGTGTTTATAGTTCTATATTTTAGGGCCTTGTGAGAATAGGAGAAACGTTTTAATGTTTGACCTGTTGAAATTTTTTTTCAGTTCAATCGCTGTATCACCTCCCAGCTCATCAAGTGGTTCAGTAATTTTCGTGAGTTTTATTATATCCAGATGGAAAAATTTGCCCGACAAGCTATCTCCGAAGGAATCACAAACCCAAATATGCTGAAAGTTCCCAGGAATTCAGAACTATTCCGGACTCTCAACATGCACTACAATAAGGGAAATGCCTTTGAGGTAAGACTACCTATTTGTTTCCCACAAGGTCTTATAGTCAATACCTGCGTGATGATGTTGAGTTTAAGGAAATATGATGTTGCTTTCCTTAAAAGACTGATGGAAGATTACTAAGAATGACCCAGAAGTTACCACTGCCAAAGACTAGGAATGGAATTCAGTGGAACAAACCTCCATTTCATCGTCCCACTGTGTTCAGAAAATATCATGGGTCTGGGAAGAGAGAAGTCTACTTTAATCTTAACATTTATGCCACATTCAAATTCCCAATCCCTTAGGAACTTCTTGAAGAAGGCACTCTCTGTAGTATACTTTAATGGTAAAGCTGCTAATATACAAGTGCATAGATTACCCCGTTTGATTGATGTTTCTGCACAAAGAAACAGACAAATCTCTTATCTACTTTGACAACTTAGACTAACATGTTGTTTTCTCTGAGCCAGAATTGATCCTATAATGAATTCTCCCCTTTTGAAAACCACACTATTAACTGATTTGTTAATCTATTAATCAATATTTGGTCACAATTACAAACAGATGATCTTCTTACCTCTGGGAGGGGAGGTATTGACTTCAGTTGGCAAGGTGCTCAATCAGAATTTCAAAAAGATTTTTGGAAACTGGGGAATTGAACTAGAATGTCCTTCTTTTATTTGGAGTATGTCACCCAAGCCTAGAATGGACTTCAGGAATCACTGCAACCAACCTTTTCATTTTACAGACAATGAAACATTCCCAGAGAAGTAAAATAAATCCCTCAAGGTGATATAGAACTGTCTGGGGAGCTTTTTACCCTTGATGCTTCATAGATTCTCTTAAATTCTGGTGGCTTGCTCAGCATATCAACTTGATTCTTAAGAAGTCTCTTTTGGCTGCCACATGAAATAGGAAAACTTTTTCAAGATGCTTACTTGATTTATTCAGATTTACTTAAAAACAAAGGAGTAACAATTTAAGTGAAAAAGTTAATGCCACATCTCTAAACTTTGAGTCGACCACTTGACATGCAGAGACCAATGAAGCCCTGGGTCCTCAAGCCCAGAGTTAACAGATGGAGTCTGCTCATTTACAGTGATGTTCCAGGAATCTGGGTCCACTTTCCATAGGCTGGCCTGAATCACACTTCTGGGCTTGCTTCCCAATTGGCACCGGGACCAAAGAATTCTTAGATACTTGGTTTAGCCTGGAAGGGAAGGAGTTGGGGGTGGGGGATAAGGAGTGTCTGAGTATGAGACACTTAGCATGGTATGGTACCATTACTTAGATGTATTCTTTATGTCAGGCTTGTAAGAAAATACTGAAAAAAACCCCATGGTGTATGAACCATAGATTTTTATATGAAAGCAAGGTTTTACACTTGCTTACTAAAATGCTAGGCCACCTGTAGGTGATTTACCAATATGGCAACCTGATATGTTCCTTATGTGTTCACAGGGAAGGTTCTTGTTGTTGTCACCATCTACTTTGCATTTATTCTTTGGTGCCTGTTGAAGGGGATCCTGGAGCTTATTCCCACAAGAGTCAGGGAGAATCTCAGTTCCTTGGTGCCTTCTTTGGTAGGCCAGTGATGCCCAGCCCAACACTCACCATGGAATGTATATTGTATATATATGTGGTGGCCTTGCCATTCATTGATTTCTTTGCCTTGGCAGGTCCCAGACCAGTTCCTAGAAATTGCCAGCCTGACACTGCAGGAGTTCTTCAATGCTGTCACAGCAGGGAAAGACTCAGACCCCTCCTGGAAGAAACCCATTTATAAAATCATTTCAAAACTGGACAGTGACATTCCTGAGATATTCAAATCTTCCAGCTGTCCACAGGAGCTACATTAGAATTAAGAGTCTACTATAGCAAAGGAGCTGTCCTTTGTCATGACAAGAAATGTGGAATAATGTGCCAGAAAGATATCGGCCTGGGCTTACCATGCATTTGTATTAAAGGGCAAAGAATACAGCTTTACTCATAAGGGAAAGCAAAAAAACCAAATAGGACTATTATCATTTCTTTGCCAGTATTCTCTTCCCTGAGTCTCAAAAGATTTAATACTATGAAATTACATCAGTTAAGTGCAACTGAGTAGCTTCACATGAGTTATGTAGGATTATCTTACATGTGGTATTTGGAACTTACTAAGGATTCCACAGGATGATATCCTGGCCCTCTTGGCTGGGTACTGAATTTCTAGGTTGTCCACAATAGATATATTCAATAAGTATCCCACCTCTTTGGGATACATATAACACATAGTAATAAGTCAGTGATATACAGCAATGGCTAAGGCCCCAGATGTAGTTTAGTACCTAGCTGAGGGATCCAGGACACACTTACATAGCGCTTCAGGTCAACTTGCTGCAGGAACTTAAGGAGACTTTACAGTGTCACAGACCTTAAATGCACTGCAGTTCACTCACTACTATCAGTTGGAAAGCAGCCAACCAGTCAGAGGCTATCAAAAGTCTCTAGTTATCCATTGCAGTTGATGCCCAGGGAGGTAGCTTTTGGTGATGGCAATCCCTCACTGCAAACAAGGTTTCACCAAAGATCTCTGGAGCTTGGTGGCACTGCACGCTGCACACTACGCCATTCCCGAGACCAACGTCTGCAATAAAGAAGAGAAAACCAGAGCTCAAAGGCTACTATAACATACTGACTAGGTCCACATAGTGGGAAGTCCAAGCACCAGAAACCTTCACATTAGGGAGGTTTCAGCAGTGGAACCTTGACTATTCCACAGTCATCTGTCTACTGCCTATCTTTGGCACAGAGTGAAGAATTTATGGAATTGATATTCTGGCCCACAGCGAACTGCTGACAGAAGTCCTTTGTAAAGCTAACCTTTTCACAAAACAGCATAGGCATGTCACTCAGTTTGAGATCTATAATTCTAACTAAGGGAGGTCTGGGACTTTACTATTTCTCTATACATACCCCAGCCCACCTCTATATGCTGCCACACTTTGTCTGCTGCTTCTGGAATCATCATAGCAGGTAAAATGAAAACTTTTTATTGAGGCCAGCTTAAATATTTGATGGGTTTCTTAAATATAAAGAACTTAGGTCCCATTTCTTTTAGTAAAAACTCAAGTGTAAAGATAGATTTCTAAAAAGTCTTTCTAGGTATTGTTTTGCTTTAGAAAAAAAACTTCTCCAAGTACCAGACTAATCCAACTGCATTCAAAACTCCCTTGACTTTTTCTAGCTATAATACCTTTATAAAATCCATGCTAAATTGAAAAGTTTTAAAATAAGCAAAAAAAACCTAGTATTACTCTGAGCATAGTCAATCATTCCATATTATATAAACAGAGCAATTGAGCACAATGTCTACTGCGAAATTACATAGCAAAGTCATTCATGGGAAATGATTACAAGCTCACATGACTGTCTCATCTAGAGAGGTCCTGTTTTGAGTCCCAAACTTGAACTTCATTAGCATTAAAGACAAAAACAAAATTACCTCTAAGGCAGTAAACCTTCTATCTGAAAAGATTCAATTAGATGACGTGTATAAATCAAAATTGAAACCATTTCTGCACCCCACAGTCCTTTCAGAAAGTATTCCCTAACCACAGAGCTAAGAAAAGAAGAATGTATAAACATATCTACTAGGCCAACAGAAGAATTAAATTTTATTGCATTTTCCTTTTTTTCTGCCATATAACTTTCTGTTGGGAACACTTATTGAGTGTGAACGAGCAGGTTATATTCTTCTAGCAACCCAAATACTGTTAATGAACTGCTCATTCTTTCCACTAAGATATAATAGGCAGCTATTTTTCTGCTAAATTGAACATATTCATACATACATACTCTCCTCAAACATTTTACATCTGTTTATTCCTTCAACAGCATTCTATGGTCTCACTGGTGCTTGTTTATTCTGATTTAATGCCTGACTACCAGTTAAGAGCAGGCAATTAAATGATGGTTCATGCAGGAAAAAGTTTATTACAAGGCATATTTACAAAGGCTTGCTTTCTAACAGCATATATAATTGCAAACATGACCTATACAGTGAGAGACTGACAACCATCTCCTTTGATCTTGAGTTATTAGAACTCTTCACTTTCCCTTTGAGATGACTGTACATGCCCCATTAACAAAGTCCCAGGAATCAAATAGAACTTTCTCTATAAAAAAAAAATTGTTCATGGATTTTTAGGTTTATATTGGCAAAAATCATAAAGAGAATTTCAACTGACTTCTTGGACCCTCTTCTGCTGATCTAATACTTCAAAAATCTGTGATTTCCTTAGGGTACTTCTACAGATATAAATCATACCCTTTCCATAGCTTAAAAGGAGTTGGTAGGGTCAAAAAATCCAATACCCTGCAGGCATCCTGCTGATAAGTCCCTCTAAATTTGGTTAGACTGGTCCTCAGATGATCTAATCCAGGAGTGGGGAAACTGCGGCTGGCCTTGGAAGCACATGTGGCCTTTGAGGTCCTTGAGTGCAGTCTTTTGACTAAGTCCCAGTTTTACAGAATACTTTCTTAAAGGGATTTGTTCTGTGAAGTTTGGATTCTGTCAAAGGGTCACCTTTAAGGACCTAGAGGGCCACATATGGCCTTGAGATCGCAATTTCCTCATCCCTGAATCCAGCCCTGAGCCCATAAATGAAGTCTTTCCAGCTGGATAGGATCTGTAAGGGATTGTACTCTGCCAGTACCCAAGGTCTGAGAACCCAGGGTTACCTCCACACCTGATTATGTGAAAGAACCTCCACATATCACCTAAATCTCATGGCTAATTGTTTACCTATTTAGGTGAAACTAAACCTTAATAAGGTCTGTTAAATTTAAGTCACGATGATTTTCAGAATTTTGTGTTTGTCTATAAGAATCTACTTCAATACCAACATTCCCAATGACAGCCTTACCAACTTCTTATTCTTATAACCTTGGTTCATCGCCTACCTCTCTGCCTCTTTCCTCCCAAAGCCAGACTGGATTCAGAATAGCAGAAATCTACTTTTGACTGATGTTTTAAAACTCTGTGAGTAGGTGTATAGAATTCATACAATGCAGAGTAAAAAAGAATATAAAACAAGGAGAAAGGCATGCAATAATGGAAAAGATTGGGAGAAAAAAAAGAGGGCAAAACCCTGATAATTAGGCTAACATATATCCACCCAGAATGAAAGTGAAAGTATGATACCTATTAGTCAAAAGTATATCACAACAATCAATAATTGCTTCAAGAATTTACACCTCGGTTAAAATACCTAGGTTTGTAGAAGTAAGACTAGATGTTTGTTGACCAATCTACTTCAAGACAATGGTTTAAAGTGTTTCTGGTTTTTCAAAACAGTCATTAAGAGGAGGAAGAGGGGGCTCTGATCATTTTTGTCTTGGAGATCTGTGCATGGCTGAGTAGATACAATGCTGGAGTCAAGCAGAACTCAGTTAAAATCCTGCAGGTGACACTCAGGGGCAAGTCACTGAAGACTGCTGAGACTTATCAATTAAATCAGAGATAGGTCATGGACTGGATTAGTGCAGGAATTTCCGCAATTATCACAGATCCTTGATATAAACTGCACGTCATAGCACAAGGATGCCAGCACCAAATATAGTCAAGTGTTTAGACATACTACTGCTGTGTACTACTCTGAACGTTAAAGCAAACATTCCTGGAAAAATTTTTTTTTTCAGTTTGACAATAAACATGGCCCAAGTTGCAACAGTTTCTGAAATCCAAAATCTTTAGAATGATCAAGGCCCAGGTAGTCATATAAAAAAGGCCAGATACTTGTCCTGTCTGATGAAAAAAAAATTGTGATGAAATTTTGAGTCTAGGAGGCAATAAAAAAGAATTTAAAGATAGGACATTTGAATGACTAGTTGAGAAAAGATTAGGATTCTGACTTTATGATTTAATAGTTCTATCTTCTTTTACTGAGATTCCTTTTTTTAAACTAAAAACCATCTTTTCAGGTTTTTTCAAATTTTAATAAATTTGCTGTTCCCTTATTTTATTAGTCCACTTTTATTGTACTGTTTTCTTCCTAAATATTTCAGCTATTTCTTTTCTATCCCTGCTCAAACAGGTGTTATTATTCTCTAACAGAAAAGATTTTCCATTTTTTATTGCCATATCGAACCTCGTACTAAATCCTGATACTCTTGAAATCCACCCTAATCTCCCACTCTGTGACTGGTACTGGTATCCAAACTCATCATTGGTAAAGTATCCTAATCATAAGAACTTCTTCTCAGACACATTTTCACTGCTAATACTATTTTCATTTTTATACTTTGCTTACAAATTATAAGTCTTGTCCTTGTATCCCCTCACTTTTTCTTCTCAATCCCTTACCAAAATCTTTTCATTTTTAACTTCAGTGTTTATAGTACATAGCAGCAGTCAAGAACCATAAGCTAGCAATGGATGGAATTAGAGCTGAACTTCTATCCCTGCAATGAAATATTAACTATTTGTTAGTTGAAGTAACTGAAGTTACTTAAGGGAGCAAAGGCAGCCTCCTATAATGGACAGCGCTACATCAGTGACCTGGGTTCAAACCTTGACCCTGCTATTCCTGTGACCCGAAGATCACTTCACTTCTTTGAGTTCAAGTTATCTCATTTGCAAAACGATAAGGTTCGACTAAATAACCTCTATGATCCCTTCCTGCTAAATATATAATACTAGGATCCTATGCTAACATCCTTTGGAAATCTTTAATAAGTAGTAACTAATTTAGTGTCTTTTTTAAAAAATAAAATGCTAATTATAATAAAGGCAGAAAACCTCAGCTCAAGTCAACAAAAGTTGATACAAAATATAAACTAATATATTTGCTAGTAGTCTGGTTTCTTTTTGAGCTGATCACATATAAAGCCTAATTAATACTTCCTTGCAACTTATAGCCAATTTATCACCCCTAAAATTATCCCACTGGTTATTCAAAATACTGTTTTCTGTGGCTGTTTCTACATCAACTGAATAAATTGCTTTGGGTAGATCATATTTTTTCATCTCTATATGACTAGTTATCATACCAGCAGTAGAACTAATTTGCCTCTTTAAAAAGTTGGATCAATGCTTTCTTGAGTCTAAGTTTTTGGTTGCGTTTACAAGGTTCAAGTTTTTTTCTCCCATCACATAAAAGTTAGCTTCAGTATTATTTTCTTCACAGAGAGAAGCTATTCTCTTTCCTAAGTCTCTTCATTTTACTGTCATTGCCATTGATTTTCTTCTAAGCCCAGTTTCTTCAGTGACTTGTATTTATATACCCTGACTCCCTTATTCAGAGTATTTACCAACTGCATTACATGGTTTGAGGCTAATCAGTTCTTAAGCATATTAGAGAGTGATGAAGATATTAAATGCTTTACTGAGTTCTATTATAAATCACAAGAAAAAAGATAGTATTTAATATTTATTCTTTACATTCTCAATTTGCTTTTGCCCATCATTATGATCTTAAAATTTAAGCATCTCCATAAATGGCACTCCCCACGTCCCCATCCTTTGGCCTCATAAAGGACTGAATTTATTGAGGTTGGACTTAACAATACATAAATGACAGAAATCTTTCTCTGCTGGGAAGAAAGGCAAAACCTTGGTGCCAAGAAGTTTCCAGGGAAGATGAGATAACTGAAACTTCCAATGAAACTCACAGGTATGAACCTCTTTGCTAGACTGTACTTTATTGACAACTAGACATCATAAAAAAAAAAAATTAAGAGTAGGACTTACCATAGAGAAACACCTACTCCTTTCTGGAGTTGAAAATGACTAAACTCACCTTGCTTACTTTGATTTCCCTTAATAATGGCTCCATACATTTGTATTCTATGAACCTAGATTTCAAAATGTACCTTTCTCTATAGCTGTGGCACTTTAGCAAGTACTCTCAAACACGATTGAAAATCTTTATTCCTTGGTCATTGTATGCAAATACATATTGGTTGTGAGACCACAAGTCATACTTTAGAGACAGTAACATTTTGAAAATAAAATTTAAACCAAAGCAAATCAATATTTAAATGTGTTTTGTCATTGCTACTAAAAGAAAATCTTAGTGAATGCCTAAGAGGTACTTTTTCCTTAGCTTTTTCAAATACATGACTTCATGTTTAGATTGAAAAATTAAATGAGTTTTCTTACACCTACCATGCTAACAAACCAGCATTCACCACAAGGCATTCACTGTTAACAACTCATTCTTCTGGAGACCCTGTAGGGTTTTCGATGTTGAAAAACTGGGCTGTCATCTTGATATTGTATCTGAGTATTTTGTCAAGCAGCTTTCAGATAACTAGAGGGTTCCCAAGAATAGGATATTAAGGCAGTCTACCAAAAACATTGTTGGGGATGCTCAATCACAGTTAAGGTACATCTTAAGGGCTAATAATTTGTGTAAAACAAATACTTTGCTATTCCTCGGCTACTTCTCCTCCACCCTTACAAAAGAATCTTTTACATAAAAGCAAAGATGACCAACAATGCAGAGTCTTCAAAGTTGGTGAAGTTCGTTGACGAACACAATGAAGTACTTCTCTCCTTTTTCTGCTACTGATTCCTGCTCTTCAATTTCTGGGTAGTCAGAAGGTTTGGAGACAAGATACTAAGGAAAGGTAACATCATGTCCTGGAGGAAGGAGCAAATGAATCTTCATTGCCACTGATGTACTCTTATAAAAATTCTTAAACCACAAATCTCTTATACAGAAAAATTGCCTCAACGAGCCACCCTTAAAAACATTCTTTGATGTAATAAATATCATATTAGGGGAAATGGATGAGGATCGTCCATCAATATAAAAATAAATAACCCTATCAGACAAACATTTCTCATAGGAAAGATTAATCCAGTTCCCTGCACTCCCTCAAGTTAAAAAAAAATTACACTTATTCACTTATGTCTTGTATAATATTTTGCTAGTTCCAATATGACTACAAAGCTCTAGATTTATTTTCAGGCTTGGGGCACACACGTAGCCTCAATAAAAAGGTACATTTAATTGTTGATTTTATTTGGACACAATAAACCAGCATCTCGCTGTGCTGATGTTAACCTTTTGGCTGTCAGGCCCTTTTGGAAGGTGCATTAACTCAAGGTTACAGTAATTTTATTTTGTATAAAATGTTGACTTAATTAGTAGGCATAAAAGATGAGATAATTCCACTTCTAATAGGTATCCAGAAATCAGAAAATAATTTGCCCTTGAAGAATTCAACCAAAAAACCCAAACTCTAGTTAGAGCTGTAATGAGAAACCAAAATCTGTACCACAGATCATGTTTTATGAGTAGCTTTTATTTCCTTATCACTTCCTTCAAAATATTTCAGTTAAAATAATCAAGAGACGTTTGAGTCACAGATCCTTTTAAGAAATTGAGATTTTAACATGTCCTCTGATCGGTAGAAGATGGAAGATGCAAACAGCCAGCTCATCCTGTTCAATTTTTGTCTTTTAATGAACCCTCCATAGGTGGTCCATTCAGTGTACTACAGGTCTTCTGATTCCTTTACTGTCTTAGGAGAATCAATGTACTGTATTGTTTATGCAAATGTTTGCTCTCATGTTTGATATAAGAAGGCCAAACTTTTCTAGTCAAACATGACTTCCATAATGAATGACTTTTGGTTGTATTTTAGTGTCCCTGTCATACAAATTATAATTAAAATAACAATAATCATATTATTATAATTATAATATATATAACAGTATGTAACTGTTCTAAACTCATCAGTTTATGTCAGTCTTCTCATGTCTCAGAATTCCTCTTAGTCACCATTTTTTACAGGACAATAGCATGCCATGATAGAGTACTATAATTTGTCCATCCGTTTCCCAATTAATGGGCAGTCATTGCTTCCAGTATTTTGTTCTCCAAAAAAAACCTGATGAGCATTTTGGCCTAGGTGGGGCACTTCTGTCTTTGAGTTCCTTGGAATATGTGCCCAAAAGTGGGATCACTTGCTCAAAGGGTATGACCAGAACAATTCAGTGGCTTTTCCTGAATAATTCAAAATCCACAGCGCTATTGGTGTGCTTTCTTCCCCATAGCTTCTCCAAAAATATTTCTCTTTTATCATCTTTGCCAACTTGAAGGATACGAGGTGAAATCTCAGAGTTGCTTTCATTTGCATTTCTCTTATTGTGATTTAGAGTATTATTTTCATAGTTTTAAATTTTTTTTATTGATGCCATTCTTTCATTATAGCCATTTCTAGATACTTCACCCACCCCTCTATCCCTTGGCCTTAACAGTTAAACAAAACTAACCCACATGTACAGGTCCTGCAACATTGTACTCCATAGTCTTCCCTATCCTCATTTACCCAAATAAATGAAGAAGGCTTATTTATTCATTTCTTCCCCAAGGACAAGACAGGTCGTTATGATTACTTAGGATTCAACTAAATTTTATTTTTATTTTCATTTAGATTTCTCATTGTTTATATTGTCCTGCTTCTGTTTTCTTCACTCTATATCAGTTTCTTCACTCTTTATCAGTATATCAGTTTTTCTTTGGATTCTTCACATTTGTTATTGCTCATTACATGCATCATTCTTATAGCATAACTTTTTCAGCCATTGCTCAAGCTATAAGCATGGACGACTTTTCTTTTTGCTTTTGATTTCCAGTATGTATGTTATATACTGAAAAATGAGATATCTAATTTAAAGGGCAAGAATAGTTCAGTTACTTTTTTTGCTTAATTACAAATTGTTTTCCAGAATGGCTGGGCTAATTCACTGTTCCACCAATAATGCAATGTTATGTTTATCTTTCCACAGCCCCTTCTTTAGTCACAATTTGCTGAGTGAGTGTGACACAAAACCTCAGTTATTTAAATTTTCTCCTCTAAAGATTTTGGGCAAGCTTGCATATGGTTATTGATAGTTTGCAATTCTTCCCTGGAAAACTCATTTCTTTTGATCAAAAGATCAGGAATGTTTTGATTCCTATATTGGAGAAATGACATCTTGGCTTATATGCATTTCTGTCAATTGTCTATATATCTTGGATATCAGATTTTACAATCAGAGATATTTTAGGCAATTTTTGCTTTACTCAACAGTTTCTCATTCATTTTGCTCACACAAAGCTTTTTACATAAATCATAATTATTTTTCTTATGGACACTTTGATCACTTGTTTCATTGAGAAATTCCCCTTTAGTCATTTGTGAAAGATGCTGCCTTTTCACTCTCCCCCCTTCCCCTTTAATATGATAAGCCACTGAGGCCACTTATCTACTTGGAACCTATTACGGTATATGGCATAAGGAGAAAATTTTATTTTTACCTAAAAGTTTTTCAGTTTTCCTAGTAGTTCTTGTCAAATATAGTCATTCCCCCATTAGTTTGTTTTCATGTTTATCATACTTGAATGTTATGTTCAAATTGCTTTTGGGTTCCGCTTGTCTGGTTTTTCCACTTAGCTAGTTTTCTATTAATTTTCCTTAAGATTTTAATTTTCTTTATGCAAATCCTATGTGTGACTTGGTAGGTGAAGTCAGAAATGTATGCATTTTTGAAATACTGAATTTTTTATCACTTAATTCTTATTTTTATTAATAAATTGAACAACAATTTTTGGGGGATTTTTGTATCGTTATTTTATTGACACTGTCTTGATCAGTTACCTTTGATGATTTTCTGGAATCTTCTGAGTAAACCATCACAACATCTGATTTTTTCCTCTTTTTTTGTCAAGGTTGATACTTTCTCTCTTGCTTTATTGCTATAGCTAGCATTTCTACTACTAGGTCAAACAATATTGGAGATGAGACATTCTTGATTTACTGCTGTATTTACTTGGAAAGCTTCCAGTGTTTCTCTGCTGTCCTTGGCTTTAAGCATATACCTTTGATCCTTGTATTCATTGAATAAATTCCATTTGGTCATAAAGAATAACTTTCTGTTGGAAAAACCCCTCTTAACTAAGATTTCACTTATAAATTTTGCATCAATAATTATGGCATTCTGCTGCAGGGGTTTCCTTTTCTACTTTATCCCAGGAATCAAACCTAGTGCTCTTTACTACAGAACCACTTAGTTGGTTTATTAATTTTTGTCTTTTTAATAAAAGTCACTTCAACATTTCTATCATTTCCCCCAATTTTACCTATTTTTCTAATTTTGCAATTTCTTTTCAACTCATTTTAGATTTTCTGGTTTAGTTCATTAATCCTCTCTATTTAGTTTTCAGAGGTATTTTTCTTTCCACACCTGCTTAACTGCATCATTCAAATTTTGTTGTTGTCAATAATTTATTAAGTAATTTCTCATGTGCAGGAGAGAGCTGGTCATCACAACAATCTATCTAAGATCACCATACACTTCTTTGACCAATAACTTTCTGAACGTTTAACTCTTCAATATTAAGGAGTATAATGATTTGTAGCCAAACAGCAAATCACTATAGGAAAAATGCACACTTTGGCTGAAGATGAAAGAAAAGAAAAAAAAGATACCAGATTCTTCACCTCTCCAAACCATTCTCCACTCTCCCCTAATGATGACAAAGAAGAATTTTTGGGAAAAGTTCTTGTTTTTTTGGGGGGGGGAGGGGAGTATGCAGGAAAATACTATCTGGGACCTTTTCCATTAAAAAAAAATCTCTTCAAGATATCTTAAAAATAGATTTTTGAATGCCTTCAAATTGTGCTGCCTCCAGCACTAATTTCTTCTGGATGTTTTTGATCAGGCCTAACCATTTTTCCCTACTTCATCTTTTGAAAATATATTCCTATTATCTCACTACACACTGGATACAGAGGTAGTATAGCCAAAATATGTACTTCCTGTTGTCGATGGAAATAAATCACTGAAAACTACTGCAGATCTGTTAAAATGTGCATCTATTTATTAACTTCCTCATGGTCTCATCTTCAGATGATCTCTGGATGAATTGTGTTAGCTGAATCTCAGGTGTAGCTTTCTGTAGACTTCAATTATTTCTTAGGGCTATGCTGTCCACCTTCCTGTCCGTCTTCCATCTTACTTGTATTGCAATAAAACTTTTACTAATTTCAAATCTGTGCTGTCCATCTGCCATGCCTCTTAGATTTATAAGTTATTACATGTTTTCTGGCTGGGACAGTTCCTGATATCTCAGGGCATCCATCACTTTAAGCTTCTCAAAAAAACAAAACAAAACAATGGAAGTCAGAAACAATGTCTAGTTTTGCTCATTTCACATTTTTTGGAGTTGATATCTAGTCAAGTTTGAGTTGCTATGAACATTTATGTTGTTAATCTTCAGCCTTTCTTCTAATTTGATGACTACACAGATGTCTTTGAAAAGATATCTACATCTCCAACCGTTTTCTATCTGTTGACAGTCAACTGCACTTTCATGATGCTGTTAATGCTTCTCCTATCCAGTACTTTACAAATCTTTCTTTGAAAGAATAAGATACAGGTATGACTGCCTGGTGTATAAGCATGACATTGATCCTAAAATCAATATCTTTTCTTCTTATTTTTTAGTCTGGAGCCACATTTCTCACCATAGTTTTTTATTGTCTTCCCTGTTGTCAAGAGTCTGCAATGAAATAAACGTGTTCCCTCATTTGGAAGAATCTTGTCACTTTCTTCATAGATTTTCTCTCTCCTCTGTAAGAGATGCTGGCACAAGAGCTGCAATCATCTTCACGGGGATGTGCCTGCTCATATTCATCATGAGTACTACAAGGTGATATGGCCAAGTGCCATTCTTATTTTCTTCTCGTGGGGCACATGATGAAATCAATTCTATCAACTCTTGTTATTTACTCTTCTAAAGAGGATCTGAAAATGAGAGTGTGTCATTTCTTCATTAAGTTAAAAATTCTTTAATTCTTTCAGTTTTTAGTAAGAATGTCAATACAGAGGCGACTCACTTTTTCCTTAATAAGGTTCAACTCTGATGTTTCAGCATGGTATAGAGGTGCCCTCAAGACTCCCAATGGTTCTTTCAGAGGATCCCAAACTATTGCCGATCTTACCAAGCAGAAAGGCATTGAGTATAGGCCCTGAAACAGACTGTGTCTGTAGTCTGAGGACAAGCATAAGTATGAAAAAATTCACCAATTAGCAACCAGATCACATGACAGTTTTGGCCACTTCATATAATGATACAGACTAAAGTACAAAATGATTCTCACTCCTGTGCAATCCCTTCTTTTTTCTTCAGTGGTGTTAACAAAGTAACAGGAAATGGGGCAGAGACTGCTAAGAATTATACAGTTCTTAGGTCAGCTACAAATATTAGTTTAACTGTTTATTTCTTACCATGCAATCTTTATCCAGCAATCAATGTGCTGACACACATCTCTAGATGAACACTTATTAAATCTCAGTAAATTTTTACACTAACAACTTACCAATTCAGGGGACAGAACTAGGGTCAAGACAATTTCTGCTTATTCAGATAATGAAGGAATATATTTCTGATCTTATCAACTTAAATACTTTTAAAATAAGAAGGTTCATATTTAACGAAAGCAGTGTGCTCTGGAGAGAACAAAGCTCACTAGTGTTTTGTTTTGGCAGAGCAAGTCTAATAAGTAAAAAATAATGAACTCAATGGCTAAGTTTTTTCATTATTCCCTTTGCAAATATTCTGGGTAAGAAACTGCCCCACTTATTAGAAATCCAAGTCCAGGGGCACAGAACAAATGAACAATATTAGTACAGAAGGAGTGGTCATAAAGGGAATGTATTTGATGAAAAAAAAAGAAACGCGTATTAACTGAAATGTCTGTTTTTTCCAGTCCATCAAACACAATACATATCTACCCCAAATTATATTTATTTTGATTTACAGCTGTTACTTTTTTCCAGTCTAAAATATTTTCCATTTTATTAGCTTTTTATCAGTTATTACCAAGGACTCCAAAAGGAGGGTAGCGAAACTTTATAAGCTGAAAAGAATTTAAAGTTAGGGTCTTGTCCATGCTCATACCAGGAGAATTATAAAAATAATTGAAAAGAGAGAGTAACAAATCATAAACTTCAAGAAATCAATACATAGCAAAAGTATACCAACCTTCAAACTGCTAGTTGCCAGAGAGGAGCTGCAAGTGCTTCCATTTTTCCAAGGCAGAAACAATATAAAAGAATGGTGATTTGATAGCAAAATATTGAGGTTAAATTCATATCCAGGCATAGGCCACAGCTGCTCCATTTAACTAAAGGAAACTATTTTCTTTTAGAGCAGGAATGTGCCTATTTACTAGACAGTACTGATAAGTTCCCTTTTTAGGTGTAGAAAGTGCTATAACAAAATGTGTTTAGAAATGGGGACTTTGGAAAACAACACCTATCAGTGTTTTCACACTAAAGGAAGCAATGCACAAAAGTGTTCTTTTCAAATTCTATGTTAAAATAAGTACTGCTTTCTAGCACATAAGGAAAACAAAACTTAACTACACCCTCTGATATGAAGGAAAAATTGCTTTTAAAAAGCTCAATTTGCACATTATTACCTAAAACAACTAGAACTGTAGTATTTCATTCTTTCCAAGCCTTCAATGTTTACACCCTCCCCCCCCAATACCCATGCATACGCTCATTTTAAAAGCACTTAAACTTGTTATATCTCCCTGATTCAATGCATCTGTAGACATCTATCGCTGAAATTACTGCTATACTGGAAAGGGGGAAAAGATAAAATACAGAGAATATCTGAAGTATTCGTAAACTAGCCTGTGTCAATTTTGAAATCAAATTTTATTATGCCAGTGAAAAAAGTGATTTGAGAAAAGCATATAAGAAGCCATGGTAAAAAGTTATTGTCTAAGAAATTGGGTATTTGCTTAGAACTAAACTACCTGACACGCTGTCATATGCATGTTTTTCATGATTTTTCTATATGAAATTGTACTGTTTTCAGGCAGTTATCGAGTAAACATTCCCATAAGGTTTATGATTGGGTATAATTACTGGAGAAGAAATATCAAAGAACTTCTTAAATAAGCATTTAATTGATGTATTAAGTAATAGGCCCAAATATGTTAAGTGTTTTGGGAGAGGAGTAATCATGTATCATAGACTTGCCATATTCCAACCCATATTTTGAATACTGCAAAGTCCAGTCTTTTGTTAAATTTATAAATGGGAGTCTAGGTTCAAGGTGAATGTTCTTCCTAAGAAGGTCATCAGCCTGGACTAATGTTAAGAACACTGGACTAGGAGATGCGAATCTGATTCTTGACTTTACCACTACACAGCTATGTGACATCAGGTAAGTTTTTTCATCTCTCTGGACTGAATTCCCCATTATAAGATGGAGTAGAGCTAAAAGGTTTCAAAGATGCCTTCCAGCTTCAACATTCTAAAGAGAAAGTATACAAGTCTACTGTGGAAGAACACTGAAGCAATCAGTAAAGTCCTCAGTGTTCTTTTCCCTATGCATGGGAAAAAAGGAAAAAAAAATATGTAGAAAAATAAATTCTAGTTACATCTTAAGGGGACAGGAACCCATTCTGTCAAAAACATGGAGTAAAAAACTCTCTCAAGAAAAGAATATTAGTTAAGCTGGAAATACAGATGACTTCAATCACTCAAGGGTTCTTACTCTAGAGAACATTGCCAAAAGCTGAAGAACACCAAATGTGCATAATTTGAGAGAGATTTCAAGCTTCTTACACACAGGAATGACTAGCTTACGTGGCCAACTTTTCAACCATTCCCTTGTTATTCCCTCATACTCAAACCTGCAGGCCCTTCTTGGGATTAGATCTCAAGGTCAGTGTCAGAGGGTGGTCAATTTTACTACAGAGCATGAAACTGCACAAGAAAACAACACAGACACTTATGGGGCACCCAAGTGGGAGGTTTATAATCAAAGGGAAAAATTCAGCTGTATACCTTGATTAATCCTTTTCAAAATGTGGCATTTCTACAGTATCTGTCCCCAGAGTTAGCAAGTGTTTTTTGTTATTTGTTCAAAAGTTGGAACTAATTATTGCATTTCTAAGGAAAGGAGTTGTAGCTATGACAGGGGATTTTTTTTTTACTTCAGACATTAAAACATCTTCATTTTTAGTCCATATTTGAAAAAAATATATCAAATATCAGGTTCAAACTCATAAAGAAGAAACAAACTCCTAGTAAATTTTGAGTAAAATGAATATCAACATCAAATGGTTTAGTGTGGATAAATGACTTGTGCTATCAGTCATTAAAAGATAAGGGCAATACCAACCTCAATCTCAGTGATTCCCCAAAAGGGAAGAAGATAAGATCCCGGTTCCAACAATGTTTGTTCAGAGGCAATTTACTACATGTGAAATTACATGTCTAGCTGAAGTAATGGATTACTTCACTTTGCAATTTAATGATGTTAGGATTTCCCCCAACATTATTCAACTCGTTTTGCAGTGACATGGACAATACTAGAATAAATGTAATAAACTAACGTGTGTATATGTATGCATGCATGTGTATATCTATATTTATACAGATGCACGCACACCCCAGATTCTTTAAGACTACAGAGAGTTTAGAGAACTCTATGAAAGGTAAGGTAAAATAGCAAATAGAGAGCCATCATCCAAGTCATAAAGACCTACATTTCAAGTCTTTCACATACTGGTTGTGTGACTAAGGGCATGTCACTTGAACTCTAAATATGCCCAGATAAATCCCTAAGATTCTAAGTAGGATAGCACCTGCCAATCTCTACAGCTCTAGTGAGCCTCCTCACTAGAAGTTCTTTGCTAAAGAAATGTAACATAGATCTCGATCCCATGGTCCCTTCCTCCTTTACACACACATGTCCCTACTCCCTACCCCCAGCCAAGGCTACAGAATTTACTCTCCTAAAGAGCAAGACCTTAATTTTGCTTTTGTATCCCCACAACACAAGGCCTTGGCACACAGGCTTCTTGTTAGATTGAAATGAACAGAGAAAAAATTAGGTCTTAGCTCAGTCCTTTGTATTCCCAAAGAGAATACACATGTTAATAGATCTGAGGTAGCAACAAACTGACACACACACCAATTTCACATTATATTTAATGTATTTTCCAATACATCTATGGCTGTTTCTGATTCATTCTGCTCCCATTCATAATGCATTCATTAAAATTCTTTCAATTTTTTTCTATTATGAGCTTCATAATCCATTACATATTTTTAAGGCAAATGCTATTACCTCTGCACTAACCTCATGTGAATTAGGAAAGGCTTTCCCACTAATGATTAATGATTTGGGTTTATTCTCCAAAGTCATTGTAACATTTCTGTAGAGAGCTGTCTTTTTTTCTAATCCTGCAAGTATTTCAAAGCAGGAGTGTTGTTGTTCTTTTTCATTTGCATAAGACATGAGCACAGAAAGAGAAACATGCCTGCAAGGACAAAAGAGGGCCCACTCTGAGATACTGGCAATGGCCACTTTTTACTCCGTACACAGTAAAAAGGAGTGGATCACAACACAAAAATAAAAACCACAACAGTAAGATGAGTTTAGTGGGAATAAAGTAAGCCTGTATCTTCTTCTGAATTAAGTACCCATTCTGGATGCTTTATTTTTTATATGAAAACAGACACTAGGTAGAAATGGTAAACTGTAAAATAAACATCAAGTCCTCGCACAAACATTAAGATAGTTTCTATTATTCACCCTGTGAAAAGTTTTTCATTGAAACATAATGAAAAAGGCTGAAAGAGTACGTTAACAGAAATGTATTAGATCAATAAGCAAACAGAGAAAGGCTTATTAAATACTACGAACAGTGGTTCTTTTTTAATGTAGCAAATAATACATTCAGTATTGACTGGTTAAAGAACTTAGAAGCATCTTAAGTTTAAACATTTAGCATTGCAGGATAGAGAAGAGTACAGAAAAGGATTTCACCTTAAATTAGTGTTTCAGGGCTACAATTTCAAGTATATTAATACCTTGTCCAAAAAAATGGTACTATCCAATTACCAGTCAAATGTTAGTTCTTTTTACACCACATTGAAGGTAAACAAGCAAACAAAACAATTTTGTAACTGTAAATGTAAAGGAAAGTATGTCTAAATATTCAAGCTTTTTAGAAACAAACTTACGACTTGCTGTGTTAGGTTGTGAAATGGGAATGCTGTTTGGGAAGAATGCTCCTCTCCAACTCCCAGGCTGAAAAATGACTTTTCCCTTTGTTTTAAAAAAAAAAAAAAGGTAAAAAGAGGTCCTCTTCTCTCTGTAGACAGGAGGGGTATTTGGGTTCTAGCTTGGGAAATGTCCAGGTTATAGCCTGGCATACCTATATGATAAGATTAAGCTTTTCGTGTTGGAGGCAGAGTGCATTGAAGAGGAGTCATCTAGTAAGGACAAGAAACCCGTGTCCCAGAGGACTCCTCATCATTGCTTCATACCATTTTCTAGCATTTTGTTTGGAAAAAATCAGTACATCAAGCTCAGCACTAAGGCAACATCCTACTGAGCTCCATGGAGCATATCAGTCCTGGCCACTAAGATTTGAAAGGACATACCGGGACAGAAGACAAAAAAGAAAAACATTATCTTATAGAACAGATATTCTCCAGGGAGCTAATAAGTAAATGGAAATTAACCACTACCAGTCATCAAGAGGCAAAGACAGATAAAGAAGTCAGCTACAAAGACAAGAATGTGTGATCAAACACTGAGCTTTGTGTTTACAATATGTAGGTCCTACAGAATCATTGAGCTCTGCCACTGTCAAGGGAAACAGGTTTGGTATGTAAAACTAGCACACATTAAGGACACACAACATTAAATACAAAAAATAAAATGAAAAAACAAAAACAAAAACAAGAGAAAGGGGCCCATGCTGTACAGCCCATGAACCTCATTGGCTTTATAGTGAAAGTTTATTGTTCTTAATCCTAGTACAATCAGCTACCAATTACATACAGTATAAAAAGGAAACGGCCACAAAGCAATGATGATACAGTCTGTGACTTTGTACAGTGGAGGAAATCTGTTAGATCTCTCCCATGATCCCACCCTGGCTTGAGTAGCTAAACTATCAATCCCTCCCTTCCCAAAAGAGTTAAAAAGAAAACTGGCATCTTGCTCAGGTACAGCAAGACTCTAATACCTCTTGGGGGACACTGGAGATCATCTGCCAATATTTAGAGAAACTTGTAAAAACTAAAGCAGCAGAAATAAACCATAAAACTGAACTTGGAAGCGATGTGACCCCCAAAGGATCTCCATGAGTCCTTGACTTCAGAGTGCCTAAAAGCGATTATCCTGCAAAGAAAAGAAAGGGGTGTCATATAGCATAACTTAACAAAAGAAAAGGTACAATCCAACACTATATCCTCTTGAAAAGTGTACAGATCTCAGTTTTCTTGTTGATTAAGTTTTTGGTGTGTAGGGGTGAGGGGGGAGTTATACAAACTTGCTAGCTTTTTAAACCCCATTTACAGGTCATTACTCACAAAGGTATGTAATTTGTTAGCATGAGTAACCATTATAGAACTGGAAAAATATGGGAAGATAAGTCCTTTTAGGAAATGATGCAGTCATTTTTTTTTTTAGGCAGAAACAACTACTTTACAGGCCGTTTAGAAAATGTTACATTCTTACCTTATAGGCAATAAGGACTCCATTCATTAACTAAGTCTCAAATATATTTGGTGCGATTGAGGGCTCTTTCAGCAAGGTGACCACTTTCATCTGTGATCTTCTCCCAGTCAGTCTGTCCAACCACAAAACCTATGGCCCTTTTCCTATCTGCATCTTTCTTTTCTTCCAAATCTGCCCATCGTACCTACAAAGAACAAAGCATTAGGCTGGGCCTTTGGAGAAGAAATATGCCAGAATATAATGAGTTTCCTCCCTTCTCTGAATAGCCCATCATAAGGGGAAACGAACTTAAAATTAATGATTTAAACAAAGAAGCCTATTTAAAAGTAAAAGAAATAATCCAAGGAAAAATGGTAGAGGCTCTTCTTGAGTCACAGGAGAGAAAATTCTTGAAACACTTCTTAAGACAATAATTTTCATTTTGAATATAACAGAAAAACATACAGAATATTAAAGTACTTTCTATTCTAATTCCATGATTAAAGAATAAGCACATCTGGAAGAAAAGGCAGGCTGAATAGACCTTGACATAATAATTGCCATATAAATAAAATGTAATGCTTAGTATAATGACTATACTTTTGATGTGTTCACGTATCTCCTTTACGTTGACATCTCAGAGAAAGAAAGAGAGAGTATAGTCACTACCACACCTATTTAAAGAGAAGGAAAGGTCAATAAACAATAAGCATTTATTAAGTGCCTGCCATATGCCAGGCACTGTGGTGGGCACTGAAGACACAAAGACAAAAAAGTAACAGTTCCTGCAGAATACTATCAGGAAAACAATATGTACATGTGTAAAAATGAAAATACATGTAAAGCAAATACAGGATCATTTGGGGGAGCGGTGTGGCTAGGGTTAAAGGAAATAGCAGGGGGTGGAGATCAGGCAAAGCTCATGCAGAAGGTGGCCCCTGAGCTAAGTTTTGAAGGAAACTCAGGACTTCTAAGGGGCAGAGTTGAGAAAGGAGTGCATTCCAGGCATAGGTATAGCCTGTGCAAAAGTACAGAGATTAAGAACAGAATGTTGTTGTGTGAGAAACAGCAAGCAGGATGGTTTGGTAAGAATGTAGGCTACGTAAACAGTAGTTCTGTAGGATCAACCTGAATAGTGAAGAGGCAGCCAGATCATGAGGGCTTTAAGTGTCAGAAACAAGAGTGTGTACTTCATCCCAAAACCAAAAAGGTTTTGTCACAAGTTTCTGAGCAGGGGAATAATTCAGTTTAGATCAAGGCTTTAGGAGCATCACTTTTGCAGCTGAGTAGAGATGGAACTTGGGGAAGAGAGATCAATAAGGAGGATACTGTAACAGACCAAGACAGAAATGAAATGATAATGAACATGATGGGATAATGTCAAGGTTTGGCCTTGAAGACAGGAATTCTACTTCCTCTAGGAAAGGATTTATCATATTTGGGGATTACGAAGAATATTAATAACAAAGCTTCTCCAGTGCAATGGAAACTCCTTGGGAACAGGACCCATCTCCTTCTTGCCTCTGTCTCTTCAGTGCCCAGCATGCTACGTAAGGCACAGGAGGCATTTGTACTTGCTGAAGTCACGGCTCCACTATTTCAAAAACATGTAGGTATAATAATACAGTATGTAAACAGTGACAGAGTTCTTCAAATGAAAATGAATGTGAAACAGCTTCTGCCACACATCAATTTCTACAATATTTATGCTTGTTAAAACTATCTATCAGCATACTCATAAAAGAGGGCTGTGAAACAGGAGACACAAAAATTATTTCTGACTTGAGAATTTTTCACATTTTCAGTGGGGGTAAACAGCTGCTTTCTGAAAAAGAGCTACCATCCTAATCATCATCTAAAAAGATAATACTGAAACACTCTGAAGAGTGAAGAAAAATACCACAACAGAAATAAAAGTCTGCACAGGATCACAACGTATTACTTTCTCTCTCTTATTTTTCTTTCATGGTTTTCCCTTTTATTTTTTCTTTCCCAAAATAGCTAATATGGAAATATGTTTAATATGATTATATACGTATAGCCTATATAAGACTGCTTGCCACCTTAGGGAGAGGGGAGGGGAGGGAGAGAGAACAAATCTGGAACTCAAAATCTTCTAAAGTGAATGTTAGTTAAAAACTATCTTTACATATAATTGGAAAAAATTAAAATAATAAAAATCTGCACAGGTACTGGTGCTAATTATTCCTGATTCTTCTTTGAAAAGTTAATTTTCAAAGTATGGAACATTTTGTTCAATCTCCTCCAATGGCTTTATTGAAAAGCCTTGCGAATAATGCTCTTCTCTGTACGTGACGCAACCTATGTGTAATTTAAATTTATTCCATAACAGATGGTAGATTTTTTTGATCCACCCATAGCCTTCTTTTGCTCAGTCGCTCTTACGATCAGAGACACATATCCTGTGAGTGAAATGACTGGGGTTACTAGATATTAATGATTTGCCCATGAATTAAATCCATTGCTTTGGTAGCATCAACAGAGCTATCAATCCATCCAGACCTTGAATAGCCTAAGCTCACAGGATGACAGATTTAGAACTAGAAAGTCACATGACTAGTGGGGGTAGGGAAGGACAGAGGGAAACTAGGTGTCACAGTAGAAAGAGCACTGGTGGATCTGAAGTCAGGAGGATCTGAGTTCAAATATGGCCTCAGACACATGCTAGCTCAGAGAGCAGAAAATTATGTGTAACCACTCTTACTTAGAACTACAATTTAAAATAGCTGTTCATCTAATTTTGAACTGAAAAATTTAGTTTCTTTATGGAGGAACACAAAGAACAATAAAAAATAAAGATATAACTATTATAAAAAATGTCCTTTGACTAAATGAATATCTGTATCACTTGGAAGTAATTTTCCTGAAATCTAAAACAAATTCCAGTTTAAGTAAGCATTTTGATAAAATATAACAATGATAGACAGCACAGGACTACCTAATTATTTTGTGGTATAATTTCATTATGCTGAAAAACACAGACTGAAAATGCTAGAAAATCATATTCCCAGGACGTTGTTGACCTGGTGTTGAAATGCAGCTGAAGCAGACCTTCTATTCAGGGTTGGAGTCCAGTAGGGAAAAGAGAAATATATTATATGTGTGTATATGTGTATACATATGCCTCTATGTCCATGTATATGTGTAGATACATACATGCACGTGTGTTTTATATATACATGTGTGCGCACATGTGTCTCTCCTTCATGCCTTTGTTCCTACTGGATAAGTGGTTTGGACACTAAGTTGTTGGCATGCTTAAGGTGGCAGTGAGAAGCAAGGAAGGAGAGTTAACTTCTATTTAGTAGCAAGAAAAGAATGATGAGGAGTCAAAATGAATTCTTTTTGCTCACAGGTGCCTTTGTTCCCTGTAATACAACTGTATAATGACATACATGGATATATGTCCGGCCTAATTGCCGTGGGCTGCCGGGTCCTTCTTACCTAACTCAGGTCTTCAGTGATCAGCCGGATAAACATATGAGAGAAGAGACCTCCAGAGTCAAACAAGTGTAGGCTTTATTCCAGATACTAGCTACATGTCAGCATGCAGGACGACTTCTCCCCATGAAGCCCCCTTCTCCTTCCAGAGGAGAGAGGAACCCAACCCCCAGGCTCTCCTGTCCCCATTTAAGTTCTCCCAGCTGCATAGTTTATCTGTGGACACCGTGTATGCTCTCAGCCCTTTAGCTAATTAACAACAGGTGTGCTCAGACCACGGACCAATCTCAAGACTTGCTCTCCCCAGCAAGTTTCCACTGAGAAGAGGTGGAAAAACAAGATAGCTTGTGTTTCACTCCTCAATTCCCAGCTGTTTCCTGGGGGGCCTCGTGAGAGCTCTGAGGTTTAGAAGCCCTCACCTTTACCTGACCTGAGACTGTTCACGTGAAAACTGAGCTTACACCCCAACATCTCCCCTTTTTTGTTTTGCGTGGAGCGCATGTGACCTTAGAGCAAATAGCAGCTGGTGGCTAAGTGGGTTAGGGAGGCCTTTAACATGTGGATGCCCCACAGCAAGAACTTCATTTACACAGGAACCTGCAGCTAGAACAACAACTGACAAAGAGAGGCATCTCCCCATCACAGGGAACCAGGTTTGTTTTCAACAAAGCAAAGATGGAACTAAATCACTGAATTAAGCATATTAAAAGAAGAGGAAGTGCAATCACTAATCCCAAAGCATATTCTATGATAGTGGCACAGTGCAGGCACCTAATCACTTTACCACGCCCCCTTAGTTATGCAAATGGGCCACAGGGCCAAGCCTGTGAAGTTCAAGCGAAAGTTTGTCACCCCCTTGCGGGATCTGTGATGTCAAAGTCCTCCCTCAGCCACTGGGAGGAGTTGCCTTGATGGATAACAGGTGGCAATGTATCAGTCCACTCAACGAGGACCAGCCACGATGGATTCAGCAGGAGAACCCAGTACTATGTCTGCGTGGCAGTGGTTGGGATCGGTGCTGCTTCCTCTTTGGGCAGCAATGTCAAAGCTGTCAGCAGTACACTCAGGCGGTGTATGGTCCTTTTCCGGGGTCCCTTGGGTCGTACCCTCCGGCGTCTCCGACGTCTCCGACGCTGCTTCCCACCTGCGGATCCTTCTGATAGGGATCCACGTGTCTCCTTTTCCTGTGGAAACACAAACATACCCTGAACCCCATATTAGTATCTTATATGGACCTTGCCATTTCCCTGAGGCCATGTCCTTTACCATGGCCCATGTGTCCTTATTTCCAGCCTAGGTATCACTTTCCTTCTGGGGTTGCCGTGGAATAGTCACAAAATGTCTCATAGCTGGAGTAGTGTGCGAATTTTTTGAAAGATGCAAAAAAATTGTGTGTATATACAGCTGTGTTTAGCTCTGATTGTGTTAGGCAACCTCTTCCCCTTTTTTGTTTGGTGAGGATCACCTTTATGGTGAAGTTGGCCCTTTCCACTATGGCCTGGCCTTGTGGATTGTAGGGGATTCCTGTAACATGTTGAATCCCTAGATCGTGGAGGAAGTGTGCAAAGGTTTTAGAAGTGTAGGTGGGACCGTTATCTGTCTTTATTTCTAAGGGTAGACCTGAAACAGAAAAACAATGCCAAAGATGTATGATGGCATAGGGAGGTGTAGTGGAGATAATGGATACCTCCATATCCTTTTCTGGGTCCCACCAGAATGTGATAGACTCTAAAAATTGTTTCTTTATTGCCTCTAAGGCCTTGGCTGCTTTGGGAGTCAACGTTCGAGGGGAATTTAAAGCAGAGTCTCTCGTCGGTAGGGAATAAAGAGGTTGCATGAGAGGTAGGGGTATGGGCACCTTTGATCTTATCCATTGGATAGCACCTACAAGTTTCTGAGCATTGGATCTTTATATCCCATTTTGGGGGTTCCAGATGAATGATGGTGCCCTGTATTTGATATCCCAGATATTTGTAACTGGATCCTCTCTATATTTTTTCAGGTGCAATGACTAATCCTAGTCCTTGAAGGTTCCTTTCTACTGCTTGGAAACACTTCTCCAGTTCCTTAAGCTGGGGTGCAGTTATAACGATGTCATCCATACAATGGATGATTTTACATTGGTATTGCTACCTGGGGCTTTCTAATGTTTGATTAACATACCATTGGCAGATGGTGGGGCTGCAACTCATGCCTTGGGGCAGTACCTTCCATTGATACCTCTTTGCAGGTCCTTCATTATTAGGATGAGGCACTGTAAAAGCAAATCGGGGACAATCTACTTTGTTTAAAGGGATGGAAAAAAAAACCAATCCTGAATGTCAATGATTATAAGTGACCAGCCATCCAGGATGTCATTAGGAGAAGGGAGACCTGGGTGCAGGGCTCCCATGGGCATGAGAGACTGATTTACCTTCCTTAGGTCTGTGAGGAACCTGAACTTTCCGGATTTTTTCTTTATTACAAACACAGGAACATTCCAGGGCGACTGTGATAGTTCTATATGCCCCTTTATTAATTGCTCCTTAACCAATATTTGTAGCGCCTGGAGCTTTTCTGGAGTCAGGGGCCATTGCTCCACCCAAATTGGGGTGTCTGACTTCCAATTCAAGGGTGGGGACTCCAGTGCAACTGCAATGGCCCTCACTAAAAATTTGATAGCCTCATCCCCAGGCGGCTCATGATGTCTCTTCCCCAAATGTTAAAACTAAGTCCTGGAATCACCAATGGCCATACAATTCCTTGGCGATCCTCTGCCTCCCACTTCACTGGGTGCATTGTCTCTAAGGTATTTTGGCACCCTCCTACTCCCCACACTGGTCTCTGGCTTTCTCTGAGTTTCCAGTGCCGGGGTACTGAGCGACCGCTAAGGAAGGTCCTATCAGCTCCAGTATCAAGGAGGCCAGTCATGGGAATTCCATCTAGCCAGACTGTACACTAAGGTCTATTCCGTCTTATTTCTCTTAGTAACTGTATTTGAACTGAGTGCTTTAAGGGAAGGACAATAGCTATGGGAAGGTGATTGTCTATATGAGTTGGCTCGGCTACCACATTGGAGCATGGAAATGCAGTGGTGCCGGCGGGATAAACTCCTGTATACATAACTACAGGTGTGTGGGAGGGGTTCTGCAATATCAGGGATTTCTCCTGTACAGGGTCTCTCAGGGGAATCATAGCAAACTGATGAGCTGCAAGCTGGTATTTACCTAAGCTGTAAAGGTGTTGCATTCCTTTCTCCAGCCCCATAATCTCTTGTATTCTCCCTCCAAGGGGCTGTCCAGAGTCTCTGCCAGAGGGCACATTTTTGGGGCCCTTAAGGGGCCCCTCACCCCGTTTCCCAACTTCCTGCATTGTTTAGCTAGGTGACCTGGCTTTCCACATGAAAAGCAGGGGCCCTGATCCCTCCCTGTTCCTTCCCTTTGCCTACAGTCCCTCTTGAAGTGTCCCGGTTTTCCACAGTGAAAACATTTTTTCTCCAGAGAGATGTTACGTAAGGCTGCGGCCAGACACTCCCCTTGGACTTGTGCCATGTACACCTGGCTCCCTACCCTTTCACATCTCTGTATCATTTCTTCAATGGATGCATTTTTCGGCAGTCCCAGCATTGCCTTTTTACAGTCATGATTACAATTCTGCCGTAACAACGTCTTTAACACTATCTCTGTCCTTTGACTCTCCTCTCCCATGTCTTGGCCCACAGCCTCCTGCAGTCTGGCTACAAAGTTAGTAAATGGCTCAGTGCTTCCCTGCATAACCTTAGTCATGGGAAGCTCTTTCTTTCTTAGAGGCTATAATCTTCCGGGCGGCAATAGCCATTCCCGCAATCAGAACATAATCTGCTCCTGAATACTGTAATTGATCTCCTGTGGCCTCATACTGCTCTGTTCCTGTTAATTGCTGATAAGCCTGGGAGGCCTGAGCTCCCAGCCCACCAGTAGTATCCTTCACTTTTTGAGAAAATTCTGACACCCAAATCACATTCTGCCCAGGGGTAAGGCAGGCTCTGGCTAAGCTCTTGCAGTCATTGGGGGTTAAGACAAACTGACCACTAAGAGTCTCAAGCATGGCTATGACAAAGGGTGAATTGGGGTCGTGCTTGGTACAAGCCTCTTTGAGAGTCGCTACCCTCTTCCACACTATGGGTATGTGGCCCCTCTGAACCCCACTGGGGGCATCGGGGTCTGCTCTTTCTACCACAGGGAATGTCCCTACATCTTCTCCATCCTTTATGGCCTTTTGTATCCCCCCCCTTTTTTTTTATGGTGCCAATTTTAAATAATTTTTATTCTCCAGGACAAGAACTACATTTCCACTTGTTTACAGTACTGATAAAGTGCAATGTTTTTCACTTCTTTCCCCTCTGCACACATTCAAGTATTCAGAATGCCCAGATTTACACAGTAGCTTAAATGTTACTTTTAAACTGCTACTGCCTTGGCTACACATTTTGAGTCCTTCAATTTTTGGAAAAGCTGTGTGGAATGCTCTTTCTTCTGTTGTTTAGTCCACCTCTTCAATGGTGGGTCCAGAAGAAGCACCTCCAGATGGGGCTGCTCCACCCCCTGGGAATCCACTAGGCCTGCCTCCTGGCATGCCCCCTACACTCTGGTACAGCTTAGTAAAGATGGGCTTGCAGACCTTCTCCAACTCTTTCTGCTGATGCTCAAATTCTTCCTTCTCAGCAGTCTGGTTCTTATCCAGCCAGCTGATTATTTCATTACATTTGTCAAGGATCTTCTATTTGTCTTCATCACCAATTTTGCCTTGCAGTTTTTCATCTTCCACTATAGCCTTCATGTTGAAAGCATAAGATTCAAGAGAATTCTTGGAAGACACCTTGTCTCTCTGCTTCTCACCCTCAGCCTCCTGGACCATATGCTCAATGTCTTCCTTGCTCAGACGTCCTTTATCATTGCTAATGGTGACCTTGTTCTCCTTGCCTGTGCTCTTATCCACAGCAGAAACATTGAGAATTGCTACGGTATCGGCATACCATACTGAGAGGAACAAGTCTTATGCCTGACCACCACGCTGCTCGTCCTCCTGTGGAGCTCGTGAGTAAAAGAATGACGCAGGAGAGTGGGTCATGAAGCAACTCCGATTTATTCAAGCAAACACTCTGATTATATAGTCTCTGCCAGCCAGCCCAGCGAACCATGGTAACACACACAAACAAACCCGAAGCTATAGTAATGAACACAAGCTGGAACTATAGTGACAAACACAAACCAGGGGTGAGGCCGTCCCTTCTAGCGCCATCTTGTTCACCCTTCCCTGCACCGGACTCAGTTTACCTGATGTCCGTCAGTGTGGAGTCCCAGATGGTGTGGCAGTCAGCACCCCTTACAGAGAATGCCATTTGCATCAATGTCAAATGTTACTTCAATCTGAGGAACACTTCTGGGTGCTGGGGGGATTCATGTGAGCTCAAATTTGCCAAGTAGGTTGTTATCCTTTGTCATTGCCCTCTCACCTTCATAAACCTGGATAAGCACACCAGGCTGGTTGTCCGAATAGGTGGTAAATGTGTATATCTGCTTGGTGGGGATGGTGGTATTACGTTTGATCAGAACCGTCATAACTCCACCAGCAGTTTCAATTCCAAAGGAAAGAGGAGTGACATCCAACAGCAACAAGTCCTGCACATTCTCAGATTTATCTCCAGACAAAATGGCAGCCTGGACAGCTGCACCATAAGCAACAGCCTCATCAGGATTGATACTCTTGAGCTCCTTGCCATTGAAGATGTCTTTCAAAAGACATTCTCGATTTTCGGAATTCGAGTGGAACCACCCACCAGGATGATGTCATGAATCTGTGATTTATCTAGCTTGGCATCTCTTAAGGCCTTTTCCACAGGGTCCAGTGTGCCACGGAAGAGATTAGCATTCAGCTCTTCAAAACGGGCTCGAGTGATTCATGTATATAAGTCGCTACCTTCACAGAGGGAGTCAATCTCAGTACTGGCCTGGGTACTAGAAGAGAGGGTGTGTTTTGTATGTTCACAAGTGGTGCGAAGACGGCGAACAGCCCTCTTGTTCTCACTGATGTCCTTCTTGTGCTTTCACTTAAACTCCGCAATGAAATGGTTGACCATTCGGTTGTCAAAGTCCTCCCCACCCAAGTGGGTGTCCCTAGCTGCGGATCTGACCTCAAAGATGCCATCTGCACTGGTAAGAATGGAGACATCAAAAGTACCACCTCCAAGGTCAAAGATCAACACATTTCTCTCAGCACCAACCTTTTTGTCCAAGCCATAAGCAACAGCAGCAGCAGTTGGCTCACTGATGATTTGGAGCACATTGAGACCAGCGATGGTGCCAGCATCTTTAGTGGCCTGACGTTGGAAATCATTGAAATAGGCTGGTACTGTGACCACAGCATTTGTGATGGTCTTCCCAAGGTAAGCTTCAGCAATTTCTTTCATCTTGGTCAAGACCGTAGAAGACAATTCCTCTGGATAGAAACTTTTGGTCTCCCCTTTGTACTCCACTTGGACCTTAGGCCTGCCTGTGTCATTCACCACTGTAAAAGGCCAGTGCTTCATGTCTGACTGTACAACTGCATCATCAAATCTGCGACCAATCAGACATTTGGCATCAAAAACTGTGTTGGTGGGGTTTATTGCAACTTGATTCTTTGCAGCATCACCGATTAAATGTTCTGTGTCGGTGAAGATGACATAGCTGGGGGTGGTCCTGTTTCCTTGGTCATTAGCAATGATCTCCATTTTCCCATGTTGGAAGACTCCCACACAGGAGTAAGTGGTGCCAAGATCAATGCCAACTGTGGGTTCCTTCAACATGGTTGCTGGGGAATCGGGGGTCGTAACTGACCACTGTGGAGAAAGAAGGGCTGCTGCTGCGCTCCGTATCCCCTTTTCCAGACTGGACTGTGGCCCTAGGCTGCCTGACCAATGGAATATCCTATATGAAGGGGTGGAGGGAAGACACGGTGCATGCTCTCCTGCATCACCTTTCCCATCTCCTAGATAGAGCTCCGAACCTATTTTTTTCCTGCACTCCTTAATTTCCTCATTATCTTGTTTGCCAGGACTGTCTCCCCTCTCCACTCTGCCACTCCCGCTCTCATTCCAATCCTGCCTCAGTTTCTCCAGGCCTTTCAGCAGGCCCTTTATCAAACCGAATATCAGGATATCTAAGTCCTCCAACCCTCCGGGGCATTGTTGTTCATAAGTGGTCATCTGTTCCCCAACCGCTCCCCATCTCTCTCCCGACACTCCAGTGTACTCGAGCCATGGAGAGACCTTCCATGTCCTGTTACAAAACTTTCGGAGGTCGTTCAGATGTGTAGTGACCCCCACATCCCTGCATGCCTTGTAGAGTATCTTAGCCCAGACCTCCAGTTCCTCTGGCTTTATTACTGGCAATTGATTCCCCATCCCCGCCCTTTTCCCGCGGGTTTGGGAAGCTCTTCTTTCTCTCCTTCCAAACACAAGGTTCGGGTACCCTCTCTCTTTCAGCCCCTTCTGGGTTTCCCGACACCCAGGATCTCCGTGCTTGTCCCTGTTGGAGGCGCCAACTGTCCAGCCTAACTGCCGTAGGCTGCCGGGTCCTTCTTACCTAACTCAGGTCTTTGGTGATCAGCTGGATAAACATACGAGAGAAGAGACCTCCAGAGTCAAACAAGTGTAGGCTTTATTCCAGATACCAGCTACATGTCAGCATGCAGGACGACTTCTCCCCGTGAAACCCCCTTCTCCTTCCAGAGGAGAGAGGAACCCAACCCCCAGGCTCTCCTGTCCCCATTTAAGTTCTCCCAGCTGCATAGTTCATCTGTGGACACCGTGTATGCTCTCAGCCCTTTAGCTAATTAACAACAGGTGTGCTCAGACCACGGACCAATCTCAAGGGTGAGATGCTCTCCCCAGCAAGTTTCCACTGAGAAGAGGTGGAAAAACAAGATAGCTTGTGTTTCACTCCTCAATTCCCAGCTGTTTCCTGGGGGGCCTCGTGAGAGCTCTGAGGTTTAGAAGCCCTCACCTTTACATGACCTGAGACTGTTCACGTGAAAACTGAGCTTACACCCCAACAGATATAGAAGTTATGACTATGCCCAGACAATCGGAAAGCATCCAATCAAATACTTGTATTATGGAGAACAACATGTAATGGAGAAAATATTCACCAGATTCACAAAGTAGTATCACTAAAGGGGTCTTCCCAGTGAATGAGCTTTTCCTAAGGAACTACTTTTGATTTACAGAGAATCCTACAGTATTATGTACATAGTACTACAGTATTCACTATGCAGGAGGAGGGTAGACATGGCTGCCAGACCTTCTCCCTTCCCCTTTAAGAATTCCTACAAACCTAAAGGCAGAGTATAAGAATAGACAAGGGCCTGGAGGTCAATCAACTCAGAAAGCTCAGCTATGGATCATCCAATTAGAACATGGAAATAGTTGTGTTACACTCTTCTTCCCTATGTTATCTGCTGTAATAGAGGCTTGCAGACATATGCATATACATATATGCACATATTTATATACGTATAATATGTGATATGCACACATATGCCTATCTTTCCTCTTACAACAGTTTCTGGATGTCAGTAAGCTTTATCATGTTCCTTTTAACATTCAAGTATTACAAAATAATATCTCATTTAACAAAGCGTTCTTAATGCACAGAACACAATCCAATTTTCCTCTTAAGGTCAATATAAAAAAAACTTACACTCTGTCTATTAATATCTAAACCTTGCTACTCTTCTAAATACATTGCACCAACCTTCTCTTTTTAGCCTTTATCTCAACAAGCATATTAGCTGGTATGTAGTTAAGTGTTTAATAAATGCTTATTGACTTGACTTTGAACAGGATCCCATTTCAAGTTCTCTACTCTCAATGCTTTTAGATAATTTAAGTGTTTCATCTGGCAGTTTCTTTAGGTCTCTCTAGAATTTGGATTCACAGAATCTAGTATTTTGGATTATAGGAAAAAAAAAAGCGTGTGGCTCAATAATAAAACATTCACTATTCCTTGTCTAATTCTTTTTGCTAAAATAAAGTTGAGTCTTTTAGCATACAGGAAATGTAACTGACAAAGTTTCTTACCCTCTTCTTTCCAGGTTCAGAAGCTCGGGTATCATAATCATCAGGAAGCTGAAGATAATCCTCCATCCTACTGGCAATTGCTTCCCAGTCCCGCTTCCTCTTAGTGCCAGTCCTCAGGCCATCCAACTTGTCTGAGGGACAAACACAGAGCCGAAGTGTTAAGGGAGACAGAGTGAGTTTGCAAAAAGCACATAAACAAGGGAAAAGGCTGGAACACACTTTCAGAAGATATCCATATTTCTGAAAGCAGCATCACTTGTAGATCCAAATTGTCTTCAGGGCTGGCATAATATCTGACTCTGAGCAACCTCCATCTTTTTTATTTGTCTTTCACACTGGTTTGGCAGCCATAATGATGTCAGTTGAATGATCAGTTCAATGAGTAAATACAAGCAATGACTGCTCAAATATTCAGAGCATTTCAGCTGTCATGTTCTGAAGGCAAAATGCAATTAATCAGGGAACTTCTGAGGGTGATCCCTTCTATTTGATAGTTTAACACAATATTATCACCCCATATTCAATCTGGAATAATGTTAGTAATGTGTTAAACACACAAGAAAATGCACTCCCAAAGACAGAGAAGTCAACTGGTGTAAAAAATTATTTTAGATGAAGTTTCTATTGAGCACAGAATTTTGGGTCTCAAAAGTCAAAATGATGATTTTTGGCAAAATGGGAGATTCTCCATGGATTTAGGTTCTAAAGATGCAAGTCAATATGAATCACCATTTCCTTCTGTTTCTTAGTCACGTACTGTTTGACTATAAGACAGAAGGTTAGGCAAATAAAATGACCAAGTGTTGGGTACAATTTCTGGTCATTCAGTCCCAAAGAAGAAGGACCCATCATTGTGCTGTGGATAAGAAGTCTGTGATTTTAAAATTATGTATGTCAGCCTAGATAACTTCAAGAACGTTACTTGTAGAAAATATGTTAATCATATTTATTCCTATCGATTCAAAATGCCTTATGTTGAATCGTGTTATGCTAGGTATATTTGGAGTCATATGTGGCACTGTGATTATGGATCAAAATTCTTTTAAAAGTTACATTACTGATAATACTTCAATAAAAATAACCATTATTAAGCTAACATAGAAAAGGCTCAAACTTCAGAAACATCCAGGCGTATACAAACATAAAAATATATTTAGTCATCGAGCTGTGCAGAACTTAACTCTGAAAGAGGAAAGCGGTCGAGGACTTCAGAGACAAAAAAAGAACAGATAATTTTATGTTTGTTACAGTAAAGTTTAACACACATTAACTATCTATGAATGCATTACAAGTAGGATTCAAAAATCAGTAAGATTTTGTATATTTGGCACAACTTTGACCCTTTACACCAGTATTATGGCAAAGCAACAAGGCAAAGCAACATTTGGTCTACAAAACTACAATTACCATTTACTCTTACAAGAAAAATTTCTAGTATCTCACTATAATGAAAATCTCCTGGGTCAGTCAACTATATTCAAAGAATGGTAGATCCTTTTAATCACCACAAAAGCCAATACTGTATTCACAAGGCTATATGTATGAATTAGAGCAAATCACACAGAACCTCAGAGAAATAACTCCTTGACTTGTGAAGGGGCAAGGAATATGCATTACTTTTAAAATACAAACATACACACATACAAACACATATCCACAAACCCATGCATCAATAAAGTTCTTCATGGTACAACAGTATACAGTATAAACAGAAGAATAGGAACTGCCCCAACATAGAATATGATATTAAAAGAAAACCCCAAAAGACTTTAAGACTTGAAAAGAGGTCAGTTTTGACATTAACATATTTCAAATCCCAATTCCAAGTACGATTGCTACAAAATAGCAATGAAGGGCACAGTAAGCAATAGGAGAACTTTTCCACATGGGCTATCTGACAGGAGTTGTCGATTGAAAGTCTGAGGTTTGCAACATGTACAAAAGAACAAGCATTATTTCCAGTCAGAATACTCAGGAACAGAATGTTTAATTGAAAACTTTAGTACTTTCACAAAGTTTCCTTCTTGTGTCTGAAGAAAAAATTCACACCCCTCCATAAGACATCCTAGAAACCCAAAACACACAGATGTGTGGCATGAGATAAGTAAAGAAGAAGCTGGCATGGCAAATATAGATCTATAATACGTAGGTATATTTGATGTTAATGGCTTTGGGAGGTTAGAGTTTCAAAGTGGCGGGAAGATAAAGTTGCAAATAGGCATCTAAGCAGATCACAGACTCATACTGTATCTTCAAAAGAAGTTACAATATGTAAAAGAAAAAATTTCTCTTGAAATTAAACTGTATTTTCTAAAAGTAAATGGCATTTCCAAAGAATCTGTTCCAGGTGAACAAAGAACAATTATAAGTTTCAAATGTGAGAATTACATTCTAAATTGAGATGTGGTCTGATTCTGTCTGGAGCATAGAAAGTCAATACACAACAACTTATCAGTGCAGGCAAACAGCATTGAGGCAAAAAAGGTAACATTGTTAGAAGGCCGAAACCTGAAACAGAATGCTGACTGATGGTCAAAAATACTTTGGTCCTCAAAAATCTAATGAGAGTTTACAATTGAGTTTACAATTTTACCCAGTGAAGTAGCAGTTTCAAGCCTCCAAGTCAAATCTGCACAAAATCTGCCCTGACATCTAATAGCTAACTTGAAGCAAGATGGTTGACTCACCACCTGTGCAGGAGTAACAGCTCCTTATATGTTATAAGATGGCAAGGGCAATGTCTCCAACAGTTCCAAAACATACCTGAGTAAAGCTTGCTTTAGATTACACTAAAATTATATAAAATTACATCACTGCAAATAAAAAAGTATATTTAAAACTTATCAAAAACTTTTAAAAAGGGCATAACTTAGTATGTACCTCAGGGGTTCTCAAACTTTTTTTGCTCATGGCATGGTATTATTCTGCTTTGAGGGATCAGGAGACTCACACATGTGATTGCAAGCGTAAGTTCCATATAATTCATGGAAAACTCATGCACACAAATTCCTGCATGAGTTCCACAAGCACTTGCAACTACAAGTATAATCTGCAGTACTCTTGGCCAAATTTCACAGCATGCCCTTTGAGAACCACTGGGGAACTTAAAAGAGTGCAGGCTGAGAAGCTCACCAAGATACTGAACTAGCTGTTTAAAAGTTTTTGGTTTAAAAACAGTATTTTTAGCCAGTGACTTGTTTATAAATGAGAAACAGCCCTGCCATGCTGTGATGCTGGTATAATTTGCCATGAGGAAAACAGAGTGATATCTATGTCCATCCAACTCACAGGGGTGCTTCAACATTACTTTGAGAATATCTGTAGAGCATTCAGAAACAGAAGCTGTTCCTGGCAAATCAATTAATGTGTATTTAATACACCTCCTACAGGTTGCTACAACATTCAAGTAAATGATAACAGGAAGGTAAGTGAAACATGTTCCTTTGGTTGCCAAAGTCTCACCTCTTAGAAGTAAATTTCATTTCCTAAGCAGATTATTTGGCTCCTTGGACAAGACTCAAAGAGGTAAGCACTTCCAAGACTGAACATATTTAATTTACCTTCCACAACTGGACTATATCCCAAAATAACAAGGTGGCCTGAGATGAAAACTGTTAAGTGGTGTAGAATATCATTATCACTTCAGTTTAAAATAAAGATTAATTGCAAACATGTTAGTTTACCAGATTTGTAGCCAGTTCCTCAAGAGACTTAAACAAAATTTCATTTCTGAAAAATCACAATCTAAAGAATCTGCCCTTAACATTCACATACATCACTACAGAACAGCCTGGAAACATGTCATGACTACATTTCATTTTTTCATATGTTTTAGAAATTAGAAAGAAACAGAGTGACTTGCAGAATTTTATCCTGGATCATCAGCTTGGATCACATACAGCTTTTTAATGTATATGCCTAACTGATATTTACCATATTTTTTAGTATTCTTTTGTCTAAGTTAATTTTTTCTCTCCCTGACTTCAAAGAAAAAGATAGTCAATTGTTGAAGAAGAGGAGAGAAGAAAATTCCAAAGTCAGCAAAACAACCTAGTCAAACAATATAGTGTACGGAACTTTATTTCATTTAAAAATAACTTTTAGGTGAAGAACAGATTTAAAATGTGTTTAAAGAAACATGTACTCATATATCTAAACATTTTTTTTAATATGTAAAATGACTTTAAAGACGATTGCAGCTGACTGAAAAATTAAAGGAGACAGCTAATTCCCATTATGACTTCCCATGCAAAGAAAGTACAAGCTATCTACATTTTTCAAGCCACATATACCACGTGGTTAAAAAGACTTTTTCAAGAAATTACAACAAAGCACTTGGCCTGGTGTAACATCACAACTGATTATACAATTACAATTCATCATTCTCTTCAAGTGTTTAATAGATTAACAGATGAGTCAGGCAAAATGAAAAGCATTTTCTGGGGAACTGCTTGTAGCATGTACCATTCTGATCCAAGCAATCAACACAAGGTCTGAGCAACCTAAATGCTGTTCAAGTAGTAATTGACAGTTCAAGCGTTTAAAACATTTAGCTATTACTTTCCCCACTGCATCAACAGTATAAAAATAAGAGAAAAAGAAGGACTTAAAAGCATTCTGTACCTAATACATTAATGCAGGATACATCATAATCTCTTGTATTTGCACAAAATGTGATTTTTTTTCCGAAAAAACATTTTTAAGTCAACCCAAAACATCAAAACACTTCTTTGTGATGGCAATTAAAAGCATAAAAGTTCCACTGCATCCATAATCACATCTCTCCCCAGAACCTTGCATTGAACTACACCCAACTGTGATTCTGAATCATTTCAGGCAGTTGTCTCCTTCTAACTTTCAGGAAAGTTCTACAAGGAAGGCTCATTCTTTTCAGAGACTTCAACTTCATAACCGCCCTTTTTTTTTAACTTTTACTTAAGAACAAGGATCAATGTATTCAGAATGTAGAATATGGTTGGACAATGGTCACATTACACTTTAAAAAACAGATATCCCGTCGGTACCAGTGGTGCTGATCTATATTAAAAAGTATATAAAAGGATCAATTTGTGAACTGGCAACAAAACTAAACTTATTTCATATTTTTTTCTCTTTAGTCTAACATGTAAGTGGTATTGAAATTACTTCATTTATAGTACTGCTCACATCTGTACATCATTTTCAGGCATCAGAACGGCTAAATTGCAGGCTACCAAGAAGATATGATGGAAGATGTAGTATGTGTGCCAAAAAGTTTCACTGAGTAGAGACTCAGGGAAGCCTACTTTTTAGAGAGAAGATCTATATAAATTACCACCAAGTATCAGACATATAAAAACAGGAAAAAGGGAATACCCACCTAGCTTTGCCTCAGATGTGTCCATCTCCCATTTGCTTTTCGGAATGTAACCCTAAATCGTACACAGAGAGAAGCTCAAAGGGTTAGAAAGAAACACATACATGCATAACATTTTTGAACTGGAAACAGTATTAAAACTGGGAATAGGTTCAAGTTCCACTCATTAACTATAAACATTGCCTTGGATAAGCACAACCTGAATTATTAGCAGAGGAAACTACTCAGTTACTGAATTCACCAAACTTGACTACTTGGTTCATAGCAGTCCCTATGGATGATCATGAAGACGCTCTGGGGGCAGCTACATGTAGCACAGACCTAACAAATGTGAGTTGAATCACAGCTGTAAGCACATAAAACATGAGCACATAGATGGTTACTATAGTGATAATGCTCAAAGTAACAGGACTTGTAATACATAACAGGAGCTAGGTTATTTCCTTTAATACGACTCCAATCCTCAAATTGATTAGGCATATTTTCCCAAGAGTGTTGTTCAAGTAAGTCATGGTTTGTTTCACTGCATTTTTAAATACTCAAAAGAAAGGAGAAAACAGTATCACTGAACCCAACAGTGAAGTGCAAACTCATTTTTTAAAGACTTGGTCACTTACCAGGTAAATCTTAGAAAGGTTAGATTTTATTGAATTAATTTTTCATTGAAGTATTGAATTTTAAAGCAATTCAAAGTACATTTCATCAGTTAATGTGGTAATGTATGTTTTATTAAACCCAGGGCCTAGCACAGTGCCTGGAACATAGCTGTCACTAAATAAATGCCTGTTGACTGGTCAAGTGATTAAATTACATTTCCCTTTTTGTAAAGTCAAATATCTCAGTAGATTAACTTACTGAATACATTTATATGTAATAAGCAATTACTTTATGAAAGTCTCTATTTCAAAAACTTCAAGGTCTTCAGTATATGTACTTAATCATCTTATTTTCAATTAAGAGATTCTACTCAGTAAAGCTAATTTTTTTTTCATGCATATTGTGAATCCCATTCCCCTTTATATGGTGCTCTGCTATAGGTTCTCTCCTGATATGCAGACTTTAATCTAATACTGGGCTTTTATTTTAGAGTTTTCATAAATAATGGCATCTCTCTCAAGGATCAATAAGACCCTGCTACTTTAAACATTCAATTTCATACATCCAGGTGAACACACACTGTAACCAAAATATTTGCAACAGCAGCTCTTGGCATCAGGGCTTATATAACACAGCACAATCGCTTTAGGAGTCCTGCAGGTGTCAAACATTTCCTGTCATTAGATAGCACCGACAGCTCAATTTCATTTTACTAAATGTTATATCAGGTCATAAATTACACTAGATTCTTCATCAAACACATTTTTAAAATAAGAACAAAACCAAGACAAAAACTACGCTGCAGTAAATGTACTAAAAAGTAAAAACCTGATCCAGTTGGCAAATTATACCTTCAAATCTGCTCAAAACCTTAGGACCACCAAAACAATGTATTGTATAGACACTGTGCCACACCTACTAGCTTCACTGAGGTCCTAAAATGACAAAATAGCATCATACTAGTAATCATAGCTTAACCAGTTAGCTTAGATCTTACCCAAATGGAATAATTTGGAGAGTGTGCAAAATGCCAGTTATTCTGTGTGTTCCATTTATATTATTCAACTAAAGTAAGACTCACTCTTAACCCTTTGGGTGCAGGATGGTTGGACTTTTTCAAGGATCTTTTAATATACTTAGATTAGGCCCTAACAGCAGATCTACAGCCTGCTTTTTCCAATGGGTTAACAGAAGTCTTATTAACACAGAAAATTCAAAGAAAATAGGCATGTACTAATTTCCACCTCAGGTATGCTGATACCACGCAGTCCTTTCTTGTGACTGATCCTCCCATCCTCTTCTTATATGGCCCAAGTTGAGAACAAAAGAAATGGTACAAGAAGAAAAACCCTCTATTGTTGTGTCTCTGAAGTGAAAACAGTAGTACTACTGTAATGTTTTCCTTTTCAAACAGAAGATATTCAAGTACAAGTTTTCCCCTAGACTCTGGCAAGTCAAAAGTCTCCTTAAGTGAACTGCACATATTATCTCTTTCATCAGGAAAGATGATGCTTTTAAAAGTTAAATCTTTATGTACTTTATGTGTGATCATTTCTCAGCACTGACACTACAGGTAGAAAACAGATGTTAGCAGTCAAATCCAGCAGAGAGTATGGTCCCTTTACTTGAATTTCCCATCTGCAGTTTAATTTAAATCAAGCACAGTTTAGTGAAGAAAAAGTTATGTCTTAAAAAACAATGCAAAACAAAACATGCTAAAACTTATATGCCATGAACTTTAGAACTTATATTTTCATGCACATTCAGCATCTATGAAGTGGATTCTAAAGGTTGACACCATCTCTACAAATTCACATGATTTTCCTCAAGTCTTCTAAATCACACAAAGGCTCTGTGGTCTCGCCTCCTAAAGATTATGTATGAATAACTAACACTTAAGACTTTGCAGACTGGAAGCAGGGCTCTTACTTCGTAGCATAGAGTGTAAAGAGGGGGTCAAGTGAGCCAAGGAGTAGAATAAGCCTAGCAATATTTCAAAACAACAGTTTTTCATGCCACTGTGGGCTCTTTTACTTGCCAAGCTATTCTACAGGTCATTTTCCTGAAAGACAGATTGAGCCAAAAGCACCTACATAATTACAGGTGTTGTGTTAGGTGCATAGGGACTTTTGACTCACTCTAAGCAAGCCTAACTAACATGAAGCAATGTCACTGACTACATAGACAAGATACATTTTCACATACCCTTTTTAATAGGATAGAATTTGGAAGAACAAATCCAGCAGCAAGTGGTAATCAACTGCTACTTCATCCAGTAACAGTTTTTAAGGAAGAGTTGATGTAAAACCAATTCTGAAACCTTGTAACAAGAAGAGAGGTTTATGTAGGTGGTGGTTAAGCTGACTGCACCACATGCCTGCTGGAATGTAATTCTACCTTACCTCTTACAACCTTAGAAAATTCAAATGTGGAATAAATCCCCGAGAAACACTACTCCACCAAATCCTACAGTCTGCAAATGTATGTGGAAAGGGGAAGTTGAGATGTGCTCTGTCAAGAAGTTACTTGTTCTATGAACAAAGACAGCAGAAGTGTCTAATTTTTGAACAAAGCATGAATTTCCTCAGGTCTTCTTAGGCTTGTTTTCATATAGAATCTATTACTTTCTACTATATGTAGGGGAGCCATGGTGCTGGGAATGGAAGGCTAAAAGGTCAGTTAGGCCCTTCTAACGCACAAGTTGTTCAAAGTGGCTGATCATTCTCCTACCAGTTCGCTTTCCTCTTCCTCTGCATCTTTCTTTTCTTCTTTCTGCTCTTCAATATTTGCATCAAAATCTTCCATCTCCACCTGAATACCCCATGCCAAAAGTGTTTATAGGTTAATATTTATAAAAACAGTTTTTCTGAGCTATTACTTGGAAAAAGGACACAGGGTAAACTGCCAAATCACAAACAATTTAGCAAAACAAAAACTCATTTACTGGTAATATCCAATCTGGCTGTAAGAATCTGAATTTAGGGAACAAAGCAGAACAAAACAGGAAATGTATTTTACTAAATATTCCTTTGCTTTGTCTTTCTGGAATGCCTTATGTTACCTAGTTAAATGGTCTGTTCAAAGTAGGCACTTAATACAAACTGACCAACTATTGGTCTTTAATAACAAAATAATCACTTCAGAATAGAAAAATCTTAGAAACTGAGAAATCATTCTATTACCACAATGATTAAAATTGGTAAAGACAAGATTTTTTCCCTTATGAAATAGTGAATGTTAATAAACTCTAGTATAATTAAGAAGAACTACTTATTTTCATGTCACTAGGTTTACCGTATACCTTCAGCTTAAATGAAAAGGGAAAATGATTTCTTGAATTTATGCAATCATTTCTATAGGCTCATCAATTTTGATGTGGATGAGCCTTCCAAAATTAATGAGCCTTAGTGGTCATCTGGGAAACCTCTTGTTCACTCAGGCAGTAAACTGAACAGCAGAGTTCAAACCCAGACCCTCCAACTCCAGGTCCAGTGGTCCTTTTACTATGACAACACTGTCTCCACTAAAACCAGAGAAGTTTGTCCCCATCTTTAACGATGCTCAGATGGTATAAAGATAACTTATGTAGTTTTAATAGACAAAGACTACACACAAACTTCAGAAAGCAATGATTTACACAACACTCTGAAGTTGCATTTTTCAACAAATTTAGCCCATATCGCCTATAACAATGACCTATGAAACTAGAAAATACAGAACCCTACTCTTCCAACTCTCATTATGAAAGTTCAAATTTGTTTTGCATTCAGATCTGAGGACATGTACCTACCTCTTCAATAGCAGCATCTTGTAATAAGGAACGAATATCTAGGCGCATCATATGACGAGGTGCAGTTTCCCAGTGATCAGCCATCTATGGAGAGATTTAAATGGTCAGAGCATCTGAGAGAAGTAGCACAGTAGAAGAAACAAGGAACTCCATATCAGAAGGGCTGAGTTTGAGTCCTGCCTCTGTCACTTAGTAGCTGTGGGACCTTCCTGAGCTTCAATTTCTTCATCTGTAAAATCAAGACAAACTAATTGTCCTCTAAGAACCTGTCCAATTCTGAAAGTCTCCAACTTTCACTTAAATATTCAAAGCTTGCTCAAGTAGAATGGAAAAAGAGAGACACAGACACAGTTCACTGCAACAGGCCATTAGGAGTGACACCACAAATAATGATAACTGACGTTTAGGGTAGCATTTTTAGAGCCTTGCAAAATTCTTTATATACATTTTATCACTTAATACTTAACTGTGAAATAATCTGTGCAGCTGCGAAATAATGCACAATAAACTGTGAAGCTGTGAAATGACTGCTGCAGGTATTATTATCCTCACTTTACAGATAAGAAAACAGACTCAGAGAGATGAAGTGATTTCTTATGGGTCAATCTAGCCAGCAAATAGCTGAGGGAAGATTTGAAGACAAGTTTCCTGACTTCAGATAGTTAAAGTGGTGCACTGGATAGAGCACCAGGCTTGGAGTCAGGAAGACTCATCTTCCTAAGTTCAAATTTGCCTTAAGACACTAGTTGTGTCTAGGCAAGTCACTTAACCCTGTTTGCCTCAGTCTCCTTATCTACAAAATGAGCTGAAGAAGGAAATGGCAAACCACTCCAGTATCTTTGCCAAAAAAACTTCAAATGGGGTCACAGAGAGTAAGAAGTGACTGAAATGAAACAACTCCTAAGTATAAGTCTAACTCTATATTCACTACACTATGCTGCTTTTAAAAGGTAAGACTGAGAGTTTTGAAGCCTAGATGGTCATGTCCAGGTATTATCAACACCTTTCTTAATGAAACAGAATGACAGCTGCAAATATTTTATGGAAGATAAAAAGGCTCTCACACGTACAAAAATATTTATAGCAGCTCTCTTTGTGGTGGCCAAAAACTGGAAATCAAGGGGAATGCTCATCAACTGGGGAATGGCTGAATAAACTGTGGAATATGAATGTAATGGAATACTATTGTGCTATAAGAAATGATGAACAGGAAGACTTCAGAGAGCCCTGGAAAGACTTATATGAACCGATGCTGAGTGAAAGGAGCAGAACCAGGACAACTCAGCACACAGCAACAACCATAGTGTGCGAGGAATTTTTCTGGTAGACTTAGTACCTCATTGCAATGCAAGGACTTAAAAAATTCCCAATGGACTCTTGTGGCAAAATGCCAGAGAAAGAACTATGGAATTTGATCACAGAATGAAGCAGACCATTTTCTTCTGTATTATGTTTTGTTTTGTTTTATGGTTTCTCCCATTCATTTTAATCCTTTTATGCAACGTGACTAAGATGAAAATGTATTTAACAGGAATGTATGTGTAGAACTTATATAAAATTGTAATACTGTCTCACGGAGGGAGTGGGAAGGAAGGGGGAAAGGAGGAGGATGGAGGGGGAAAAAATCTAAGATATATGGAAGTGACTGTAGAACACTGAAAACAAATAAAATAATTTAACAATAATAAAAAAAAGAATATTCACCTCCTCCAAAAAAGACAAAAAGGCATTCTAAAGGAAGACTAGCTTTTATAAGCATATCAATGGAGCTTCACCAACTAACTTCAAAAGCTTATGACTCTATATATCAAAACAATTACCTTATTAATTTCCTTCAGTTTTCTTCCATGGATGTTCCTTTTGCCACAAGTCTGGTTGTCTGCACTCATTTCAGCTAAATACACCTAGAAAGAAAGAATCAGGAATCAAGTATACATTTAAGGAATTATTGTAACAACATAAGGTACTACACAAAATTAACTTATCCAGGTACCTCAAAGCCCTTGGTTTTTGCTGCACTCCAAAACTGTTCAAAATGCCTAACTCGGTCATTAATGGCATCTAGAATTATGAAGGGGAAAAAGCCGTCATCCAAGGTTTTCTTGAAAGTTTTGAACATGCTCGTACGGTAGGTCTCCTCCATATCAGCTTCATACTCATATTCCATCACCTAGTTTAAGGAAATATTAGAACTTAGCATAAATAAAGGAAGAAGTTTAAACCTGCCACCTGATTAGTAGTTGATTAGAATCAGTTACTAGCTCTAAGCACATCTCTAAACTTGGTAATAATATTTCCATACACAAAAATAGTGTTATGTATGTCTAGGGTGAGGGAGGAAGGGGGATAGTTTTTCTTTTCCTTCCCTCTCAAAAAAAGTTTTTCTTAAATTTCATCCCAAAAAAACAAAAATCAGCTACTGGGAATATAGCATACCTTCTTCTTCACCCTCTTTCCAGTATCAGGGTCTTTCTCTTCTTTTTCCACTTCAGTGATGAAGTAATCATCCAGACTGAGTACTCTAGGAGCAGGTCCCCCACACTCTACTTCCTTATCCTAAGAAGCAATTAAAAAAGAACTATTTTCCTCCTATTAAAACAAACAAAGCTTGATCTCTAAAGGCCAAGGAATCATTCAAACTTATTTTCCTAATTCAGAAACCAGAAAGGTAATTTTTGGACACATTCATAGAAGCATGGTATCTCGAAAGGGGAAAAGGATAACTTTGTTGTATACTTCTCTGACCAGAGAACAAATACACGTATAACATGCAGCAGCAAGCTGAAGCACAGGGGCCCAACAGAAATAGAAAAAAGAATCCTGTCTCAAAACAGCACGCTGCTGAGGAAAAAGGCTAATCATAATAACAAATCTCTTGTCTTTTCTGAACTCACACGAATAAGTTTTGCAACATGTGTCTTTCCACTTCCAGGTAATCCTCTCATTATGACAACTATCTGAAATACAAAGGGAAAAAAAAATTTAGTCTAACAGAAAAATTTCTGTGCAATAAAAACCTGTACTTAACTGAAAATCTAATAGGCTACCTTATGAATTATGATTACAGAGGCATATATTACAATTCTCTACAATTATCAGCAAACAAATATAACTAAGTTAGGGTCTCATCACTTCATGATATGAAAAGGTTTTATGATAAACAGAGGAGCAACTTGAAAAATAAATTCTTTTCTTAGGCAATCTAATCAAGACTCCTGCTTTTTTTTCTCTCTTCTGTTTTCCTTCATATGAAAAAGAATTTGAAATCCAGGTCTCTCATTCTTAAACTCCACTTAACTTTTTTTGAAACCCTAAGTTATTAATCTAATTAAACTAGGACTTCTTAAAGATCTTCCAATTGCTTAAAAGAAATTCAGAATACATGCTGACTTCAGGGAAGGAAAAATTTGTCATGTTATATTTATGCTATAGGAACTTAAAAATATTCAGGATCTGAAGGGGCTCAGACACTATATAACATCATGGAAAACATCCTGGATCCTTCAAAGACCAAGGTTTCGGTTCTAAGCTGATCACTATGTCTATGCCCCTCAGCTTCTTCATCTGTGAAATGGAGATGATAATACTTGCAACTTCTAACTTATAGGCTTGCTTTGAGGAAAGTGCGAAAAAGTAAACATGGGTTATGTGCACTTTTATATGAAGACTATCAACTCCATGCTACTCACCCTCTCAGGTCGGCTCTCTCGGCCTGGTGGTTTCAGAATATCATCAACATTCTTAGACTCAGGTTTCTTTTCTACCCGAGGGGCTGGAGGTGGCTGGTGGCTTAGTGATGGTGTAGACATAGGCATCCGTTCCTCAGGATAAGTCCTTCGGTCTCCTAGAATTCCCATAGTTGAATATATTATTTTTTACTTAAATAACAACCTTAACTCCCTCTAGCCATCAAAACGTAATTTAATTTAAATCAACCATAAAGATCCAGAGGCTATTTTAAAGAATTTGTTAAATTTAATTCTTACACAAATTTAAATTAATATAAATAAAACAAAACAGAGGAAATGGGCACCTTTAATTACATCCCCAGGGATATAGATGCCTTTGGGATGCCTGTCTACTTAATTTATACATATGTAATTCATAGTAAATATGAATACGAATACATACATAATTCATAGTAAATACAACTTTTTTAAAGGAAATGAAATCCAAAGGAAAATATTATGTATTCTTACAGTTTGATCTAAAACCTCTGCTCTGCAGTTGTAAGAGTAAAAAAATCTCTTTTCCTTAATAAGACAATCAACTCAGTATATTTATGAGATGCTAGATTTTTAGCACTTTCAATAAAAAAGGAAAAATCATATTACCCTATAATGACAATCATTTTGCCCTGTCCTGACACATACTGATCTCATTATTGTTTTCTATATGTAAAAAAATACAAGATCACAATCAACAAGCATTTACTAAATATTTTCTATATGTAAAACATTGTTAAAAGAATACAAAGAAAAAAGGAAAACAGGCCCTCAGGAGCTTACATTCTAATGGAAGAGGCAAGCCATACCTAAATAGGCATAGAACAAGGTTTAACAGGGAAGACGCTATCATCTGGGGAGACCAGCAAAGGTACCCTGCAGAGAGGTGTGTCTGAGCTATCTTGGAGCAAGCCAGGAGCTCCAAGACATAGAGGGAACAGACAGAATTCCAGACCTGAGGGATTGCCTGTACAAAGGCAGGGATGGTGGGAGATGGAGCGCCTGTGTGAAGTGTTTAATAGCAAGTAGGTCAGTAGGGCTGGGCCACAGAGTGTGTGAAGAAGTTATGTGTAAGAAGAATGGAAGGAAATGAAGGGTCAGGTTTTGTTTTAAATGTTAGCATGAAGACTTCATATTTAATGCAGCCACTGGAATTCATTGAGGAGTGGAATGTCAGACCCATGCCTTAGGAAATTCACACTTTGGTACCTATGTTTCGGAAGACGAATAGGAAGAACAAGAGACCTGTTAGGAGGCTCCTACAATAGCCCAGGTAAGATGTCTGGAGTAGAGGGTCTGAATTAGTTGTGTGGTTGTGTGACCACAGAGAAGGGGATCTACTTGAGAGATGCTGTAAAGATAATAACAAGCTAGGATGGCCGAATGGATTCATGGGGCAAGGAAGGAGAGGGAGAAATTAAAGATGAATACTCTTGACAGTAACAGGAAAATTTTAGAAGACAAGGACTTGAGAGGGAAAGATAAAAAGTCTGTTTTGGACATACTGAATTTGAGATCTTAGAATCAGAGGATCACATATTTAGGGCTAGAAGGGACCTCAGAGGTTATGTAATCCAATCTTATTTTACAGAGGAGGGTCCTGTGGGATATCCACTTATCAATGTCCAAGACCCAGTTCTTGATCTAGAAGTGGATCTCAGTAGAGAAATTAGGGCTGATCTACAGCTCTGGGAGTAATTGCATAGAGAGAATATATCTGAATATATAACTGAATCCAAGAGAGTTGATGAAATCTAGTGATAAGTAATACAGAAACAAAAGACAAGAAGGCAGAGCCTTGTGGCACAAGCAGAGATACTGGGCAAGAAATAAATAATGATCTGGAAAAGCAATCTCATGAAAACCTAGAGAAGAGACTAATTAATAGTGTCAAATGCTGCAGAGAAGTCCAGAAGGATAAGAAATAAGAACAGACCATTAGATTGGACAACTGGAAGATCACTGTTAACATTGGAGAGACCAGTTTCAGCTGAATGAAAAGAAACACATGTGAATAAACCTCCATTCTTAGAACTTAACATATAGTGACAATAAAAAACTTCTCCCAATGGTAACATTCTCAATGTCCTAATATTTACTGAGGCTCTGCTTTACCTCCAAACATAGAGGGTCCATGGTCATAAGCTGGCCTGTCAGTTTTCCGTTCATATGAAGGCCTATCAAATCCGCCACGTCTGGATGAGGAGTGCTCTTTTTTATCACGATAAGACTGTGTCCTGGGTGTGATTGGGGGTGCCCTGATTTTAAAAAAAGGACAATTAGTAGCACCCTGGCTTACAAAATAACCGTAACTCTAACCCTTACCATGGATGCCTCACATGTCAAATACTCAAAATCTTTATACTGCTTTACTATAAAGATCAGCTTTACATTCATTCAAAAAAAGGCTAAAAGATGCAAAGGTCATCTGCCTATTTAAGGCATGCACTGGACTCACCTTTTTTTACAAGGTCACCTCCTCTCTCTGCCAACAAATTTTACCTCCCCCCGGCTTATTATTCCAGAAAACATAAATACTTGCTTAATAAAAATGCATTCAGTCCTTTTCCCACCCAAATTAATGTACATAAGAATCTAAATATGCAGTTAATATGCAGGCTTTCTGTAAAGCCTGATCAACTAATCAATTGTGGACCCCAGGGTTATGGTAATCTGCATAGTTAACATGGCCATGTTATTTGTGTAAAGAGAATTTTCTGCACCGTACCGGTCTTCCCGAGGACGGCGATCTCTGTCAAATCGATCACGATCATATTCAATGATGGCACGATCACGGTCTCGGTCCCTGTGTGTTTCTCGATCTCTTTTAAAATCTCTATGATCTACCATGACATTGCTCTGACGATCAAAATAAGGTTCACGATCCCTATCTCTATCATAGCGGTCTCGTTGGCCTGGGTGCTCTGGAAAAACAAATAATGTGAAATAAACAAAATAGCCTCAAACCTAAAGTTAAGGTTAAAGATGAAGCTAGTCTACAGACTACTGTAATCCACTAAAATTTGAATTTTTAGATATATAGGTGTTAAAAAAGCAATTGCTACCTAACTCAAAAGGATATAATGTTCACATCCTCAAAAGTTTTAAAGGGTTCATTTCTGGGCATTTCTTACCTGTCTCAAAAGGTGATCTTTCAGGTAAGGGATCAGGACGCAGAGTTATTCTCTCCCCATAAGGTATCTGTTCAACTTTATTGGTAGATATGTCTGGTAAGCAAGATCAGGAATAAAAACACTTAGTGTGACACTTGAGGTAGATAAGTAGCCTGGTAAGACTTAGGTACTACGAACTTTCTGAATAGGTTTAACACACTGACTTGTGCGTGTGACCTTAAGAAAGACGTCTGGGTTCATATTTTATAATTACAGCAAAAGGGAAAGAATAAAAGAGTTTGACAGAGATGTCTTTACTGATTTGCTATTTCAGACACATACACTGTCCTACTACACATAGGACCTCTTCAATAAGAACTCCTAGGTTGGCTACCAAATACAGAATGTGAGAAACCTGGGTTACAAGAGCTAAAGCCTTTGGGGAAAATTATTTTTTCCAGAAAAAAAAAGTTTCTTGGTTCTTATATGCCAAATATATTTGCCAATTAGCTTCACTTCGTAAAAGACGGGATTCAGAAATGAATTCATCCACAAAAAGCTACGTATTAACACCAACTTTTGAAAATGACATTCATGTCTGTATTACATTGTATTTCAATGATCTAGAGGATAGCTAGACTAGTATTACAGGTACTGAAACAACAAGAATAAATTATGCTTAGTAACATAAATTTGAGGAAAGAAGAATGGGGAAAACAAGACATAAAAAGACAGGCAAAAAGTAACATAGGAAAAATTGGCACAAAGAGAGCCTGGTGATGCACAGCAACAACCACAGTGTGTGAGAGTTTTTTCTGGTAGACTTAGATTTTTGTAATAACACAAGAACTTCTGAAAAAAAAAAAAATCCCAATGGTGGACCTCAAGGCAAAATGCCTTCCACACTCAGAGAGAGAAATATGGAAGTCACTCACATAATGTAGCAGATCATGTTTGTGTATGTGTATCTGTTTGTGTATCATGTTCTGATTTGTTATACGGATTCTTTCATTTATCTTAGTCTGACTACATAGCATGACTATAGTGAAAATATACTCAATAGGAAAGTATATGTAGAATCTATACAGAATTGTATGCAGTCATGGGGAGGGAGGGAGGTAGTGGGAGGTGGGTGGGGAGGGATAAAATCGCAATTGTATGGCAGTGATTGTTAAACATTAAAAAAATAAAAAAAATTAATAAAAAAAAAAAAAGAGAGCCTGGTGAGATCTTTGTCACTAAAATCCTATTCCAATGCCTCAAGGTGGCATGAGGGTGACCCTAGAGTCTTCACAGCTGTGCCATTGGGAGGCAAGTTCTGGAAGGCTCTATCATGGGAAAGGTTTCCAATAAGGTTCTAGCTCAACAGCCTATGTCTGTTTTAGCACCAGACTAAATATGAAGAGAATCATCACTAGAAGGTGGGCTACTTGCTGATTTCTTTGACCATGGCAAAATAAAATTAGTGCTTACAAACCAAATGTATAATGTTCTCATTCTTGTTTCTCACTTTCTCTCTCTCTCTCTCTCTCTCTCTCTCTCATCTAATGCCTTTGGTGAAAATTTTGTCTACCAATAATTTAGTTTCATGACTCTTATATAAATAAGGGGCAGTTGGTTGGTGTCATGAATGGAGCACTAGATTTGGGGTCAGAAAGACCAGAGTACAAATCCTGCCTCAAATACTAAACAGTTGTGTGACTTAAGCTGGTCACATCAGCTCTTTCAGACTCAATTTCCTTATTTCCAAAATAAGAATAATAGCACCTACTTTATCAGGGCAGTTAGTTGTGAGGATTAAATAACATTCAAAGTGCTGAGTAAATACTATTATTTTTTCTAATGATTTGATGTATCATTTTTAGATTGCTTATATTTCCCTCTGTCTGAGAGCTACCCATTATAATGAAGTTCTGGTTTTGTGTTTTTTTTTTTAAAGAGGCAGATAAAAAATATTCAGCAAAAATGCTTTACACATCAAAAAAAAAAATTGACATTACATGCAGTATTGCATACATATGGCCTCCATCCCATTCCCATCCCCCACACAGGAGTCAGGGGAGGTACTGTTGTTATTAGTATTAATCACACATACCTGCCAACTACCTAGCTGCCTCCTTCTACTTAAATACTTTGTACATATTGTCTTCATATATATTATCTATGTACTTATAATATATGTACTTGCTGTTTTCCCCATTAGAATGCAAGCTCCTTTTGGAATATGGACAGTTTCAGTCTGGCACATAGCAGGTACTTATTTTAATTAATAAATGCTTCTTAATTCATTGGATCTTTTCTCTGGATATGTCAATTGAACTCATGAACACTTACTTGCTTTGGCAAATACATTACCCTTTTACTGAGCAAGAGGGAAAGTAATAAGGTTACACGAATTAATAGCAGTAAGAATGGGAATATTTTACCTGTCAGGTTTATGAATAAGGGAAGAATTTATGAGCAAATAAGAGACAGGGAGCATTATGGGATATAAAATGGGTAACTTTGATCACGTAAATTAAAAAGGTTCTTTACAAACAAAACCAACGCAGCCAAGATGAGCAGGAAAGCAGGAAACAGAAAAACGTTTAAAGCAAGTTTCTCTAATAAAGGGCTTCTTTCTCGAACATAGAGAAGGGAGTCAAACTGATAGGAATGTGAGTCATTTCTCAGCTGATAAGGTCAAAGGATATAACCAGCAGTTCTCAGAAGAATGAATTAAAGCTGTCCATATTCATATAAGGGGATGCCCATCAACTGCAGAATGGCTAAACAAGTTGTGGGATATAATTGCGATATGATACTATTATACTATAAGAAATGATGAGTAGGATGCTTTCAGAAAAAGCTGGGAAGACTTACATGAACTGATGCAGAGTGAAACGATCAGAACCAGGAAACTATTGTACACAGTAACAATACTGGATGATGATCAATTGTGAATCTATTACAGCTATTCTTAGCAATACAATGATCCAAGAAAATTCTGAAATACTTATGAGGACAAATACTATCCACCTCCAGAGAAAGAATTCATGGAGTCTGAATGTAGTTGCAGCATACTTTTTTACTTTCTTTATTATTCTTGAGTTTTTTTGTCTGTTTTCCTTTGCAATACAGCTGATGAGGAAATGTTTTGTATGACTGCACATGTATAATCCATATTAAATTACTTGCCTTCTCACTGAGGGGGGAGGGGAGGAAAAGAATTTGGAACTCAAAATTTTAAAAACAAATATTAAAAATTTTTGTTTAGATGTAATTGAGGAAAAAAAATTAAATGTTTAAAAAAACCGGTAAGAATAGGGACCAATTGTCTGAATTTTAAAACTACTCCCAAGTGTTTGGTTTTACAACACAAAAAACAGCTAAATATATTACAATAAGATAATTAGGTTATAGAAGCTGTATGAAGTATACATCACACAGGGTAAACCTTTATTGAGATTTCTCATTATCTAATACTAGGGATACAAGTCAGTCATGGTTACTTACCTCGACCATGGCCATAATCCACGGTCTGCTGCACTGGAGGTTTAGACATTGACTGCAAAACCACAGGAATTGGGCTTGGAGGGGGAATAGAAGGATGAATAGGTGGTGCTTTCATTGCAACAGATGGTGGGCCTGTTTCTGAGGTATATTCTGAATTCAGTCCTTTATCTTCATTTGTATCCCAGAGTCCATGGAAAGAATCTTCATCCCAACGTTCTTGCTCCATAGCAGCAGGCTGTGACTTTACCACAGGAGGGGGAGGTGGGATTGGGACAGGTGGCCTTGCCATAGGAATAGATGGCCTTGCTGATGGAGCAGACTGTCTCATCCCTGGAAGGGGTGGTTTACCCATAGGCGGAGGTGGCCTGTAGGATCCTGGAGGCTTTACAAAGAGTAAAACATGTACTAAGTATACAAAATGCTCCCATAATTAAAGACACTTGGGTTGTTATCAAAAATATGTCTGTGATGGGTAGTTTTAGCCTGGTTGCAAATTTATGGCATGGGCTATAAAACAAAGCAAACACCTCTGTACCCATTGCTTTCCTTCTAACAATGTATTTTTTTCAGTTTTCTCAATATTAATACTCAATTTTTCCAAGACCATGGCAGCTTTAAGTTTTGTCATAAAATCTATCAAGAATATATGTTGGTAAACACAGACCATATCTTATCCAAACTTTTTATCTTCTTCCATACTATGCCCCAAATCTTACAGAGTACTCTGCACAGAATAAGTGGAGTTTGATGTCACACTGTAGAATGTTGCTTCACTCAGCAATCAAAAATTACTATGATTATCATGAGCTTCTGTTATTGCTTTCACTTATACTGAGTAAAGAGATCAAGGACTGAAAGAAAATAGGATTTCACCTCCTTCATGGTTTTGGCCTTTTTTGCTAAGCCTACAATCCTGAAAATACATCTTATTTCTTACCTGAAAGATTCCAGGTGGCCGTGCAGATCCAGCCTGAAGTCTTGGCGGCTCAGGCGGTGGTGGGGGAAGGTCAGGTGCCTGTGGCTCAGCAGCAAAATCTTTCAGTTTCTGAAGTTGCTCTTTCTGTTCTCTGCGTGGTACATTGTCAGAAATGATCATACCCTATTTGATTCCTTATGTAAAGTATTTATGACTGATGCTCAAGGAGTAAACTTGCAATGCTCCCTATACTCTCCACAGGAAAAGATACCAAAACACCCCAACCAAAAGGACTCTACAGATGGTGATCTCTGCCTCAAGGTAGGTCAAGAGCTAAACCAGTGAAAACCAATGGCTATTTTCTTCTTAAGGGACCATTAGAAGGGAGATTTTACAATCTCCATATGCATTTCAGCGTTTCATCATTTGATAATCAAGTGTGATCTTTCTGGTTCTGAGCCTTCATGTTCTAAGCCCATTTCTTCTTGTTTATCTTTATACCCAAATACTAACCATGAATTGGTTTTATCTCATTAAAAAAGCATAAAGAAACTCATGCTTTAACCAATATATCCTCAGCTTTCTATTCTCTGGTCAAATCAATCATGTTCCTTTTACCTTTACTCATAGAAGCCTTTTCCTATCCATTTGATTTTCTTTGAACCTATTCCACTTTCTCTACTTTTTAAAATATAGTGCCCCCAAACTGGACATAATAACAAGAGACTAGTTCACAATACAGTGGAAAGACTTCTGGGCTTTCTAAGTCATACTCTTTTAACATGTCAGCGTCATGCTGACTTTCCACAACAGCAATATAATGTTTCCTTGTATTGTTCTTATGTATTATGATTGTTTCTTATACTGTATTTCTAAGTTTGGATGAGATAAAAATAACTATAATTATAAGGAACTGAGATGAAATCAGCAGATGAATTCACTTTATTGCCAGTATCTCTATACTAAAATCAGAGAGAAATAATTTTCAGACATATCAAAGGTAACACTACTTTTAAATAAAGGATAAACAATCCAGTATGATATATTTAGCAAAAAGTGAAAAATTTTTCATTAAAAAATGAAACTTTGACCAGCCATTCCCCAAAAGAAGAGTTGCAAACAATATTAGCAACCACATGTAAGAATGATTCAAGTCATTAAAAGAAACGTAAATCAAAATACTGAGGTTTTACTTCAACACCCTGCAAACTTGCAAAGATGACAAAAGATGGGAATAGCATTGGAGGGGTTTCAGGAAAACAGACATACTGGTACCCTGTTGGTGGAGCCATGAATTAGTACATTCCATTTTGGAAAGCAATTTAGAATTACGCAAATAAAGTGACTAAATGTCCATAACCTTTGACCCAGAGATTTCACTGCTAGGCTTATACCCCAAGGGGGCCATAGAAAAGCCCTCATATCCACCCAACAGTTTATACAGCAGCATTTTTTGTGAAAACAAAAAACTGGAAACCACTTGGTGTCCATCAATTGGGGAATGACTAAAAAAACTGCAACAAGCAAATGAAATGGAATATTCCCTGTAAGAAATCACAAATATGATGAATAAGAGAAGCATAGAAAGATCTACATGAACTGTTGCAGGATGAAGTAAGCAGAGGCAAGAAAACAATGTAAACAGAAAGAACAATCACAACCCCCAAAAAAATCAAAAGTAAATCATGCAAAATTACAAAGAACAAGTCATGTTTCTAAAGAAGATATGAAGACACCTTTTTACCCTACTTTACTTAGGAAGTGGGAGGTTGACCAGTGTAATGGATTACACATATTTTCAGATTTCTGCAATGTACTGACCAGTTTTGCTAAATTTTTTTCTCTCTCTCTCTTTTTTGGAGTCCTTAAAAATATTATTAGATGAAGTAGCTCTCTGGGAAGGGAAGTGATACTGGGAAAAATTTTAATAGTAATTTAACACAGACAAAAATAAACACTTCTAAAAAAATCTAACTTGGTTAGGGTTAAAGAGAGCAGAGCAAATAAGAATATATTATCAGTGTTCTATAGCACACATCTCCTTTTGCCTCAAGGAGTTCTGAAGGAAAAAGAACCTGGCCTTTCTTTTAGTCTATAATGTTACTTTCTCAATCTCATGGTATCTATAACAGATCTCTCTAGCCAATAATTCTAGATGGGCAGTCAGGCTCTTCACTTTTTCCTACTGTGACTTTCTATTATCAAAGCAATATTATTGTCTTGTCCTAGAACTTCAGTTATATCTTTAACTGGTATAATCTATAACTGGTAGCCTTGGACTCCCAAAATCCAGAGAATGTTGTAAGCTTCTTGAGAGCAGGGATTGTCTTTTCATTAACTGTATCCCCATCACTGAGCACATGTGCTTGGTACATAGTAGCCACTTAATAAATGTTTACTGGATTGGATATTGTATAATGGACTGTTCCCAGAATCTAATCAAAAGTTTCTAAAGAATTACTAAAGACTAGATAAGCTTCCATGGACTTCTAAGTTCCTATTCCATAATAGGAAAAATGTATCCATGGTGTAAATTATAGTACATATAATACTGGACTTGGATTAAAATAAATTTGGATTCTATTCCATATTTCATTATGTAAAAACAGTAATAACCTGAAACAAAGGTAGCCATTCCAGTTATGGTTAAGATTGAAATTTCCACAAGGAAATCAAAGAATCCTGGGGATTTAACAACAAGAAACTTAAGATTGATAGAGCATTTCAAAATCATGACAAAGACTAGTAAGCACAGATTCTCTCACATCCAATATAAAAGAAATGGCCCACTGAAAGTAGAGAATTAATCACTAGGAAAAATAAAAAGGCAATGATGTCATAACTCAAAAAATATAAGCACTTAAAAGTAAAATACAGAAAAACACAGCCAATTTGCTGATAAGAGGTCTATAAAGACCATATATTTTTGTGTTTTAAAGCATAAATATAACTCACATGGATCAGTTCAATTCAAAAGCTCATTAAAGGCACTGGGATAGGTGCTGGAGATACAAAGATGAAAAATGACAGTCTTCAGCCCTTAGTTTATAATCCTGTTAGGCAAGGGTTAGGGGGAAAGGGGAGGAGCACAAAAAATTGGCTCTGACAAATTAGAACATGAAAAATGCATTAAATGGCATAAAAAACCCAGAACTTTAGAGTATGAAGAATGGTATGCACAAATGTATTGTCACATTAATGCTCCTTTCTTGTCCTAGAGCTTGAAGGTAGGAAAGAACAAGTAGTCTGGACTGGCTCAAAATCTGTATTTTTGTAAATAGTCATCAAAAAAACCATTAAAGATTTTTGGAGCAAATGAGTGACATGGTTAGTCATGATCTGTACCTGAAGAAGATAACATTCACAATAATGAGATCAAGACATTAGAAGACTAATTCAGAAACAGGGATATAAGTTAGAAGGTTATTACAACAGTCTAGGCAAGAGATAAGGAGGGTTAAACTAAGGGTGGTAGCCACAGAAACAGAAGACAGGCACAAGAGAGACTGTGGTCAGAAGTAAACAGATAATCACTAAACTCACTTTCTGCTCAAATGCCTGTAGTCCTATGAAAATATCTTCTCATTCCCAATAAAGTACCACTAAACAACTAAGTGGGGAATGTACATCATAGAAAGAATTTTCATCTTCCATGAAAATTCAAGTACCAAATACCAGATTAAAACTACTTGAAAAAAACTGAAGTGATTCCGACACAAGTATATCAGGCAATTCTGAAGAACAGTTTAAATACTTTTTTGACTCAAGAAATTATCTTCACTAGTTAACTTACCGTAGCATTTTCAGTTCCTGTGCAGCTTTCAAAATTATTTCATGCTGCCTTTGACTAAGGACCATCACCCCTCCAATAGATTGATCAGAGTCCAAATTTCCTTCTGCTCCCAACATTTCAGAAGAGTGGTGAGACGGAGGAATAGGTGGCATATGATCCCCCATAGGGGAATGCCTGTCTACATCAGATGGGTACCATCTGTCTGACAATCGTTCTCTCTCCCAGTCCATTCGCTCAGGAAGGTAATCTCGTTTTTCCCGCCACGTTTCTCCTCTTTCAGGATATTCTCGCATTCTTAATTCCCCCCTATCACGAAGGTCCCGATCATACATGTGATCTCTATCCCTTTCATCTCTCCACCTGTCATCACGATATCTGTCCAAAGGTGGAAGAGGAGGCAGAGGTGGTAAAGGTGGAAGGGGGGGAATATCACGTTCATGAAACTGTGATTCCTGGTCATCCATTGGTCTCATATAATCTCTGTCCCATTCTCTATCCAATTCTCGATCATACATATCTATAGGTCTTCCCATCCGGTCCCTGTCCCTATCCCTATCCCGCTCCCTGTCCATGTCCCTGTCCATATCCCTAAAGTCTCGATCCATGTCTCGATCTCTATCCCAATCATCCCACCAAGGTCCTCGCCGATCAATATCATGGGACCGAGAAGGTGGCAATGAAAATCTGTCCTCTCTGTTGTATGGATCTACATCATCTTGATAATCTGGTTCACATTCTCTCCAGTACCTCTCTCTGTCCCAGTCTTCAAGTCTTTCCCGTTCTAAAGGAGGGACATTTCTACCATCTAATGAGAAGTCTTCATGCCCTCTATCCTCTCCATGATTCCAGGGAGTCCTAGATGCTTCATCTCGATGATAAGGGGGCATTTTTTCCCCATCTCCCATCCTAACTGATTTATCTACATTAATAGGTTCCAGTCTGGGTATACCTTTATCCCGAACAAATTCTGGTCTGCCCAGTCCCCTTTCCCGACTTCCAGGCCGCCGAGGGGGTCCTCTCTCTCTGCTCCCAGCCCTATGGAGTGGAGGTCCCCTGTCCCGGCTCCCAGCCCTTCTAGGAGGTCCTCTCTCTTGACTGTTGGCCCTCCGGGGAGGTCCCCTTTCCCGGCTGCCAGCTCTCCCCCTATCCTGGATATCTACCTGACCACCTGGAATTTTCTCCCTACCACTTCCCAGTCTCCCTAACCCTCTATCTCGGCTGCCTGATCGTCTTCCCATTACTCTCTCTCGACTGCCCTCTTGCCTGCCCATCTTCTCTCGACTCTCTTCCCTTCTGCCTATCACTTTCTCTCTAATGTCTTCTGGTTTGCCCATTCCAGGGCCCTGATTGATTATTTGTCCTCTCCCTCTGTTTGTCAGGCCCTTATCACGCATGTCTTCCATTCTTCCTTGTCCCCTACCTCTGTAAGATGAACTGCTACCTCTATTGCCTTCTGATCTATGATCTCTGTTATCTAGTCTAGGCAAACCTTTGTCCTGGTTATTTTCTAATTGGGGGATACCAACACCAACAGATTTTAAATCATTATTTGCAGTTAATGATGGTGGTCCTCCCCCATCCATTCCTCCTGTTCGTGAGGGAAAAGCTGATTGAAGAGAGGAAGATTTGTTTGCAAAGGGTTTCTGGCATTGTGCAGGTAATGGCTGCCCAGTTTTGTCTATTTGCTTCTCCAAAGTTTGAGAATTCTGGCTCCAGTTTGAAGGATCATTAGGTCCTGCTTGGACTTCAGTTTGGGGAACATCATGTTGAGTATCTTTTAGTTTCTCAGTGGACTGAAATGACTTAGAATCTTTCGTATCTGCAGTAAGAGAAAATGGAGTTGGTGACATTCTGTTGTTCTTTTGCTGGCCACTGCTGGGGTCCGTTAAAGATTCCTTATTTCCTAGATGGGACTCTACTTGTAATTTGGGTGGATGTTGCTGCTGCCCATAAGGTGGCTTAGAACCTCTCCACTGTGGTCCACTCTGTCGAGGGCCCTGAGAAGTATTTGAAGAAATATAAAACTGAGATGCTGGCCCTCGGGGAATTGTCCCCCATTTGCTTTTAGAGGAACCTTCTGAGTGGTGCCCTTCATATTTGGGTCTTGGCCCATCTGAACGATGTCCTTCAAAACGAGGTCCTTTGGGTCTCGGTCCTTCACATCTTGCCCCTGGTGCATCAAATCTTCCTCGAGGACCATCAAACCTATAAACAAGATAAGACACATTTTAAAGAACCTAAATCAGTATGGTAGAAAAAAATCCTACATGTCAAGACATTTATCTTATAAATATGTTTTAAGACCATAAATATTTCTTTCATTAACAGTTTCAATGAAGCTAATGAGCTAACTTCCATCTTGGAACCAATGCTCTAAGGCAAAAGTCTGGCAGATGATGGCCCATAAGCAACTCCAGAATAATAATATTAAATAGGTCTTAGGATAGATTTTTAAAATCCTGTCACTATCACCCAATTTTCTAGGAAATAAATATTATAATTATACATATAAATAATAACTAAACATTATAGAAATTTATGGTTTCCAAAGCATGTTAATAACTAAAAAGGAACAGTTTAGAGAATAGAATTTGTACACAATGACAACAAAATTCTTTCACTTTAAAAGTAACAATCTCTTAATCCACTATCTTTAGTAATATCTCTTAAGTTGCTAATGAAACAAATGAGAATTAAAAGTTGGATGGTTTTTAATACTTTCAGTAATATGATACATTATTTTTTAGTTCTTAAAATGTCAATAGCTTAGCATTAAGGTTTTATTTGGGATGTTTTAGGAGATAGTTTTGGATACATATTTCATATATACAGTTTAGAACTTTCAGAAAAAGGGACAAAGATAATATTTCAGTTATATTACACTGACAGGAAAGAAAATGTTACTTTTTTTCAGGATTTATAATAGATTGACTCTCTTTAAAGCAGAATCTTTTTGGTGAAATCTCAAGCACATTTTATCCCAAGTACAAGAAACGTTATTTCATAGGGTCAGATTTTACAAAGGTGGGATCTGGCAGGGAGTCCCTCTGATAAGAAAAAAGCAATTCAAATACAATGAATATTCATGAGAGATTATGTGGCAGAATGGTAAAATAGGACTTTAGAGAAGTGGGTTCTGGTCACAGCGCTCCACCTAGCACCAGTAAGTTAAAAGAACTAAGGCAAATCAGTTCAACTCTTCAGGCTTCAGAGGGACTGAACAATTTTATGATCTCCAGGGCAGTGGCCACATCTGAAATTCTATGAGTGTATAGAAACTAAAATACAACTAGCATGACCCTGAATTAGTGATGAGACACCTAAGAGGTGTAAACTGAGAGTTTTTTTAATCACAGAAACTATTATTACAATTGGATTTAAATGTATATTGTGCTCGAAATAATTATTTTGTTCAAGAGTTGTACTTTAAACAGACTTTGAATGAAAGTAATTAAAACTTCTAATTTGGAGAACAGAGAACAAAAACTTTGTTTTCAAATACTATTAAAATCCGGCTTAGAACTAATCTTGGTCCTGGAGAGACAATCACAACACTTTCCTAAAGGAGCTGGTCACAATACAGGTACAGAATGCTATATACACTCTCAGATAAAGTCTGTTTCAAATGCCTATGTTACTAGGAAAGGTTTAGTGAGGGGAAAGTGGTATAGTTCAGGAAATTACAATGGAGTAAAAGACAAAAAAAGACAAAAAACAAAAAGCAAGACAAAAAGAGAAAAAAATGAATTGTTTTATTTATAAATATTTATTCTCAATCAAGATAGTTTTCCCCTTTCTAAATGAAAACTATGGATTTTTTTTTAAAAAAGGAAGAAGATAAAACATGTTTTCCTAATTGATGAAGCAAAACAAGTTCAGTTAGTCAAAGTTCACACCTATGCTCCTTTGTCATTGTTGTGGATCAGAAGAAACCAGGTAAGTCATCAATGGATTTTCTGGCTGTGTGTTTAAAACTGAAAAGTGATAAATGAACATGAATACTCTAATTCCGTATTATACTCTCTTTACCTACAGGAGTTGTGGCTTTAGTTATTGCTGTGATTCCTGAAGGAATGAAAACCAGTTGCCATCCTGAAGTTGTTTATGGCTTTAAGGATGGTACCCTAGAGTCCTGAGAAGTTAGTAACTTGCTCAGGGTCACAGAGGCAATACAGAGGTGTCCTGAGATAGAACCTGAACCTAGAGTATCCTGATTCCAAGGTAGGCTCTCTATGTATGTCACTCTGCCTGCAATGGAATAGCCTACGTAAGAGAGAAAGATGGCAAACTTATAGTGATTTTAACATCTTAGAGGAGAGGGAAGGCTTTATATTTAAGCAACAATACTGATAGTTAAAAATTAGTAATTACTTAAGACCAGAAAGTCAGATCTCTAGAGGTGAAAGGGACTTTGAAACCATGCAACACAACTCCTTCATTTCATAAATGAGAAAACTGAGGCCAAGAGATTTTAAGTGACTTCTGCAAGGTCATTCAGATATTAAATGGTTACGAGGTAGAGTGATATGGTTTAGAGAATGGGATACTAAACTTGGGGTTATGAAGTCCTGAGTACAAGTCCCTCTCAGTCACTTACTAGCTATAAATCCTGGGGTGAGTAACTTAATCTCTCTCCGCCACAGTTTCCTCATTTGAAATGTCTCTTCAGTCCATTCTGGCTCTGAATTCAGGTTCTGTAACTTAAGAGCTGGTGAGAGCTCTTTCCACTTGAACTTATTACATCATATTCATTTCTTAATAGATCCCTTCCTCTACCCCAAACAAGGATTTTAAAGAAAAGTTTAAAAAAGCAGTTCAGCAAAATGAAGCAAAACAGCAATTAAATGATAATATATGCAATATTCCACACCAACAGTCTTGCTCTTCTGCAATAAAGGGTGAGGACACCAATCTAACTCTTCTTTGTGATAACCCCTAGTCATTTCAATAATACAAGCAATCATTTTTATTGTTCTTTCCACTTATTCTTTTAAGCAACATTCCATTGTTTCCTGGTTCTTTTTCCTGAGCTCTGTTTTAGTTCAGAGGTCTGCCCATGTTTCTTTTAATTCTTCACACTGATTGTTTCTATCATAATATTCCTTTACATTTAGGGGTTCTTAACCTGTGATCCATGAACTTGTTTTTTACAAATATTTCAATATAGTTGGTTTTCTTTGTAATCTTACATATTTTTCATTGACAGAAAAATGATTAAGAAACTCCTGCTTTACATTCATGTACCACAATTTGTATAGCTATTCCCCAAATCAGTTTGTTTTTAGTTCTTTGATGCCACAAAAAGTTCTGCTAAAAACTTCAGTTTTTTGGTACACAGGGGACCCTTACATTTTTTTATATCTTTGGAATATAAGCCTGGGAGTGGGATCTCTGGTTCAAAAGGCATAGACATTTTAATCACTTCTTTAGAGTAATCTGAAATTATTTCCAGACCTGGAAACTGTTTGACCAATTCATAGCCTATTAACAGAGTAATAATTTTCTGGTCCTTTGATAATCCCTCCAGCAATTTTTTCTTTCTATTTTTTCTTTCTATTTTTTGTCCTCTTTGCCAATTTGTTGAATGTGAACTGAAAAATCAGGCTTTGTATTAATTTTGCATTTGTATTATTTTTCCATTCAGTAATTTAGAGTCATCTTTCATATGGTTATTAAAGGTCTGCAATTCCTCTTTTAGGAATTTTTTGTTTATATCCTTTTATCACTTGTTCATCGGGGCACAGTCTTTATTTTTTTTTCTGGACCATATGTTTTATTTCATTGATATGAGTAACTCCCAGTGAAAAAACTTCTTTTTCAATGCAGGCCTACATCTTTACTATTAGAAAAGTGCATAAGTTGCCTTAAGAGAGCCAAGAGCGGTCAGGCTATGCAGTGGATAGAGTGCTAGACCTAGAGTCAGGAAGACCCAAGTTCAAATATGACCTCAGAGATTACTAGCTATGTGACCCTAGGCAAATCACTTAACCTCTGTTTGCCTCAATTTCCTCATATGTAAAATGGGGATGATAATAATAATAGCACCTACCTCCTAGAGTTGTTCTGAGGAACAAATGAGATAAGAATTGTAAAGTGCCTAGCACACAACAAGTACTATGTAGGTGCTAGTTAGCATTATAAAAAAGCAAGCTATTGTTATATTATTCATGTTTGTCCTTTGTTGCTGAAAAAGACCATGCCATCAGAGAAATGATGACATGACTTGCACTTGACTTTGTTTTGAGTGAGGGAGGGCTGTGCAGGACATCAGCCTCATTTCTCCTCCAGAGCCATCTGCATCCAGTGACCAGACATTCCTCAGGATGACTGGAGACGGCCCAGGATGCACTGGGAGACCTTGGGGCCTTCAGGCCAAGGTCTTTGCAGGTACTCACTTAGGGTGAGTCAACACCGATTCATTGAATAGGCCTGTTTAAGGAGCCAGGGCTTGGCCCCTTAAATGAGATCGAGAAAACAAAGACATCAGGCCGGATGGGAAACAACAACAGTTACTATTGATAATTACTCTAAAGCAAGTGGGGTCCAGGAGCCCTTGGCCAGGGCCCCTTGGAGTCCCAGTTTCAGAGTGTAGTAGGTTTAAGGTTTTGGGAGAGGACAGGGGGAAAGGAAGGGAAGGGGAGGAGAGGGGGCAGTAAAACCCAGGTCAACTGGGTAACTTCTGGCCATCCAAATTTACCTCCCTTTGGAGAGGAGAAGAAAGGGGAAAGGGAGGCAGATAGGAGAGGAGGAGGTGAGGAACCCAGCTAGAGTTGTGCTATGCTCTCTATATATGGCAGCGAGGTGGCAAAGTGGATAGAGTACCAGGCCCGGAGTCGGCAGGACCTACGTTCAAGTCTGGCCTCAGTCACTAGCTGTGTGAACCTGGGCAAGTCATTTAACCCTGTTTGCCTTAGTTCCTCACCTATAAAATGAGCTGGAGAAGGAAATGGCAAAACACTCCAGAATCTTTACCAAGAAAACCTCAAATGGGTCACGAAGAATTAGATATGACTGAAGTGAGTCAACAACAATTTTCTATGTATCTATATATCATATCTATATCAGAGATATTTGAAACAAAAAATTTTCCCCAACTTGGTCTATCATCATAGCTCTATGTTAAATAACAGTTCCCTTCTCATCCCACATGCATCAACAAGATTCATACAAAAATTTTTCTAATTTTATGTAATTCAATTATGTATTTTCTTTTGTGATCTTTTATCTTTTGTTTGGTTAATGATTCTACCCTTAGCCATAGTTTTGAAAGGTGCCTGACTTTGATGATATTTTAAACTAATTTCTGTCAAACCACTTTTCAGTTATCATAGTAGTTACCAAATAGTGGCAAGTACTTAATATGCACAGGTTTATTTGATGCCTGGTTAATGAATTTAATGGTTTCTGTCTTTGCTTATCTAGCTATTTCCACTGATCTATTTTCCCATTTTTTAAATAGTGTCAAATAGTTTTGATGACTGATGACTTATAATGCAACCTGAGCTCAGAAAGTACTATCACTCCAGCTCCTTCTTTCCTACTTTTTTGTTTATTTTGCTTGAAATTTCTGACCTTTTATTATTCCAAATGAATTAGGTTGTTCAGCTCTATAACATACCATGTCTATTTGACTGACATAATACTAAATTTATAATTCAGGAAGTATTGTCATTTTTATTATAGTGATGCAGTCCAAACAGGAGCAAAGAATGTCACTCCAATTTTCAGACATTCTTTATTTCTTTAAAGGGCATCTTGAAATTTTTGTATCAACTATCTTTGATAAGGAGTGATATCCAAAATATATAGAAAAGACAAATGTAAGAGACCAAGAACCATTTCCCAATGGATAAAATAAAGCAGATGAACAAACAGCTTTCAAAAGAGAGCTTCTTCACACATGACAAAAACAAAAATTAATAGACACTTTAAAAAAACTGAATTTTTCCAGATCTCCCTCCAAAATGAGCATTTTGCAACTGTATTTATGTCTTCAGTGGAGTGTTCACAGGTAAACTCTGATATTCTGTACCTTTATAGTTATTTTGAATGGCATTTCCCTATTATTTTCTATTATTTTGTTACTAAAAAGAATTTTTCTTATTTGTTACAGACACAGTGATGTTTTCTGTGAATTTATTTTGAAACTTCCTACTTCAATGAAACTTCTGTCTCAGTTGCTTTATTTGATTCCCTGTTGTTTTTAAAATAAATCATGTTTCCTCTTTGCAAGTGTTCATGCATTGAATTTCTCTTTCCTCTTTATTAGTCTTAACATTTCTATAAATGCCTTCAAATAATAACACAAAAAGTAGGTCATCATTGCTTTCTTCTTGTATTAACTGGGACAGTTTCTAATGTTTATTCATTGCAAACATAGCAAACTCTGAGTTGTAGATACGTACTCTTCACATTTCAAAATTGCCCACCTACACCTACCCTTTTAAAAGTTTTATTATTATTGTTTTAATATTATCACTTAAAGTTTTTTTACAAGGGTTGTACTTCATCAAAAACATTTTTTGTATCTGTTGGTATAATTCATGTGATTTTTGCTTTAAATATGATTATACTGTTTACTTAAACTATCTTTGCACTGTTAGTATAAATCCAACATAGTCACAGTGGAATTATTTTTTGCTATACTATTCTATAATCTTTTTCAAGGATTTTATTTAAAATTTTTGCATAAATATTCATTATAAATATTGGTATATAGTTCTTTTTTTTTGCTTTCTCCCTCACTGGGTTGGGTATTAGGATTATATTTGTCTCAAAAAAGGAGTCTAGTAGAGTGTTTTTCTTCTTAATTTTTGGAAATAATTTATTTAGAATAAGTTTTAGTTGTTCTTTAGACATCTTACAGAATTCACCAATAAATCTGGATGGAATGCTTTTTTTCCTTTTAGTCAAATCAGTAATTTTCAAAGGCAAAAAAACAACCACCACGCAACAACCCAACAGAAAGTACATATTATAACTATATCGATGGAGTTTTTAATAACATTAGACCCCATACAAAATATAATCAGTAAAGAAGCATCAGACATACCTAGGACCTCCTCTTGGACCTTCCAAGTAAGCACTTCTAGGAGGATCTGGAAGCAGCCCACCTGATCTCACTGGTGCATCTTTAATTGTGTTACCAGGCTGGTTTGAAGCAGGTGAAGATCCTGTAGTAGGAATTTTGGGTTCCATATGCCCTTGTTCAGATGAGAAAGAACTGAATGGCAGAGAAGCTTTAGAGTTCACTTGTTCTGAAGAGCCCATGGATGATTTTATTGGAGGATGATAAGGTGGAGGTGAACCAAAGGATATAGGAGTGGGAAGCAGGGCTGGTCTAGGTTTGTCTGGAGGTTTTGAGCTTTGAGAACTGGCAGCTGATGGAACTGATGTGGTAGTTAATTGAGGGGGTAACCCTTGGGGAAGAACTGCTGAAGTGAGATTTGGGGGAGGCATTCCTGGAGGGGGTGTTGCTGATGACAAAGATGGGGGAGGCAAGACAGGTGGTGCTGCTGTAGAAGAAAGGGATGGTGGGGGAAGAACAGGTGGAGGCCCGGTTGAAGAGAGAGATGGTGGAGGAAGAACAGGGGGAGGTCCAGCTGAAGAGAGAGATGGTGGAGGCAGAACTGGTGGAGGTCCAGGTGGGGGAACAGATGTTGGTAGAGGAGGCATCACTGGTGGGGGCATCACAGGTGGTGGCACTGTGGCAGGCAGAGCAGGGGGCATCACTGGTGGTGGTAATGATGTTGATAGAGATGGAGGTAATACAGGAGGGGGCATTGTTGGTATTGCTGGAGGCATTTGAGAATATGGAACAAATGGTGGTGGTATTGTCATGCTTCCCATATACTGATTTTTCACATTCTGAAGTGTGTTCACTTTCTCCTGAAGGTTGGACTGAGTAGCTTTTAAATGTCCCTGCCATGAGTTCCACTGCTTCTCATACTCTTGAAGCTGATCTTTGTGAGGATAGGTATGGAGCTGATCCTGCCACTGCTGAAATTCTCGTTCCCATTCTTTGAAAAGATGCTGAAATTGCTGCTGCTGCATCTCATAATGCCGTAGCTGCAAATCTACGGACATAGTCTATAAAATGAAGAGAGAAAAATAATTTTGCAATATCATAACACACTTGATTAAAATAGTTAAGACTTAGGAGCTTTGCTGTAATCAGGAGACTCCAAGTACTTGGGAGAGAGAAAAATTAAAGACTTTAGAAAAGTATGCTTACTAACTTAAATTATAATAATTTCTTTCCTTTTCATAATTTATTTAGCATGTCTTCCATTTACCATGCACTCAAGAAAACCACATATGCAGAAAATCACTAAAGGAAATATTTACTTCCTCAATGAATTGAACTTTGAATATAGGGACAACTGACGAAAGAGGTAAATATTTATCTCCTTGTATGCAGGGTTCCAGAAGAAATACAGTAAAGTTGGAAAAGTAAAGTAAAATTTAATTAAATTTCCTAACATAATTCTAACAGCTGGAAACCACTATCTGAGACCTTGAATCTGGCAGTGAACAAGAAGTTGTATAATATAGCACCACCATGGGGCCTTCAACTTCTATTGCAATGAGCATAAACCCTTCTATACATAGGAAAAAGTGCTAGGCAACTGGAAAACCTTTGCAGAAGATCCAATTGTTGGTTTTCACCTAATAATTTTAGTACTCTTCATATCTTACAAAGATAAGAATTGAAAAAGAAAAAGCATACTACTGTTGAAAAAGTGTTGGACTTAAAATCAGAGTACCTAGGCTCAAATCACAGCTTGACTTCTCTGGGCCTCTGCTTCCTGATAAAATAAAGAGGTTAGACTAACAAACTGATCAGGTTCTTTTATGCTCAAAATCTATAATCTAATGATTCTGCAATCTTAGTCTCTAGGAAAAAAGCTCATATCCTTTATACTAATAAGTTAATGAGAAAGTAACCTGTATGTGTGGTGGTTGCTGTATGATCTGCTGGTACTGTTGGAGGATCTGCTGTAGCTGGGCATGCTTCTGCATTATTCCCTGATACTGAAAACCAACTCGGTGATGCTGTTGCTGCTGCCAGTGTGCCGCTGCAGCCTGTAATTGTTTTAATCTGGCCTCTTCTTCAGGTTCTTCAGACTAAAGGAAAAAAGAAAAAATCAAGGTTATTACATGATATACAAAAAAATCACTGAGACTTGCATAGTATTTTAAAATTTCCCATAGAGCCTTGAGCCCCTACAATTCATCTGGCTAATTTGGGTCATCTTTCTTACCATGTATGTGCAATGGCAAAGAAGGACTTCACCTTCATGGTTCTTCATAATAAGAGCACCTGCCTGACAAGGTTCTTGTGAGGGTCAAAAGAGGTAATATTTGTAAAGGGCTGAGTGCAATGTCTGGCCCATAGCAGATAGGTGACAAATGTTAACTCCTTTATCCCACAAAGGCCCATACTCAATCATGAAGATGGGAGTAGTTATTCTCATAATTATTAGTCAGAATCCTCAGATCTTCATCAGAGTAAACCTGTGTATTTATATATTTACTTTCTTTATATAAAAGATGAAAAGAATTATGATCTTCTTTCCATTTTTTACAACTTTCACAACAAATGAGGTCAGGAAACTATTATACCCCCAAAATTTCTTAGTTCAAGCTTCTTTGGGGAACTATGACCTTTGGATTAGCACAATTTCTACTCATCTTCCTGAACCAACACATAACTGTATTCTGTAATCAAGATATGTCCTTAATGCTACTGCAATGCTAAGAACTTACTGCCAAAATAATACAAAATGATTTAGAAATGACTTCAGAGTAAAATAAAAAAGATACAAAGTTTGACATCTTTCAAACTTCAAAAAATAACATCTATAAACTACCCCAAAGATCCCTTCAGCATCTACAAGTGCATAGTGTAAGGTCTCTCTATTATCTAAAACTAAGCTAAGAGAAAAGTTACTTTCCTTAATCTATTAGATAGTCATAGATCTAATCATAATTCCTCTCTAAGAAGACTATTTTTTGTGGCTGGTACATTTTGTTTTGAGACAACAGATGCTTCCCAAACAGTCCAAACCACCTGCTCCCCAGTTTATCCCCCTCCTGCCCGGGGTCTACTCCCGGGCCTTCGCCTCTCCACTTACCGATCCCCGGTCTTCGGACGTCTCCGGCCCCTCTCCCGGTTGGGGGAGGGCAATAAACAGGCAGAGCACCCGAAAGGAGTTGCAGTCAGCAAGCTTTATTGCATTTCTTCCCCTTCTCCTTCTCCTCCTAAGCCCTTGTGATCATCCCCTTTTATTATCCCCTGTCTCCTCCCCCGTACCTCCCATGGGCGGGCGAGCTCCTCCCAAGTGCCTCCCCGCGGGTGGAGCCAGCCTGTTACCAGGGCCATCCCAGTACCCCACAAGGGGGCAGGTTCGGACCCTCAGGCGTCTCACAGTCCTCACGGGGGACCCCGGTCCAGAGCTGTCCCCCAACATCTCCCCCTTTTTGTTTTACACGGGTAGGTTGGGCGATTCCCCCCATGGGGACCTGCCCTCGCGGTGTCTCAGAGACAAGACATTGCCTTTAAGACTCTCCAGTGCCTGTGTCAATAATTGCAGGAGGTACTTCAGGAGGCACGGCAGGACAAGACACATAAGGACAAGAACTGCAACGGAGGAGAGCACCCCTGGCAGCCAATGCAAGTCCAGGATTTGTTGTAACCAATCGAAGATGGAACGCTCTTCTCGTTCACGCTTTTCCTCAAACGTTCTGGAGAGGTTATTCAGCTGATCAATGAGCAAGTCCAACTGATGGATGTCATCTGTGGCGTTATAAGCCAGCATAGCCCCCTGGAGGGCTTTGCGGACCGCCGGCCATTGACTGGGGAAGGTTGAGGAATCAATTGGGAGATTAAGCATGCAAAGCGGGCGATATTTGTAGTGGCACTGCAATATCTCGTAGCGTTGGTGTAAAGCCATCTGGTCTCCTAGCCAAATCACCGTGTCTTGTAGGGCGGTGATTTGACTTTGGAGGAGGTGATCAATATGGTCCTGACGGTGCCACGCTGCTACCTCTGAATTCATGAAAGATTGGAGGGTGGAAGCTAATAACTGTCCTTCCTCTATTAGTTGTAGGATCTGAAACTCTTAATACAATTCTATAGCCAGATTTACAAACCCCAAAACGTCCCCAATCCCATCCCTGCGGCTGCGGGGACGAAGTCCGCCCGTCAATATCTTCATCAATGTATTAAAAATGCGGTCTGCAGGTGTGAGCGCGAAAGCTTCAGCTTTAACTGGGAGCAATTGATAGGGAGGATTTATGACCAGCATAACTACATAGGAGGAATGGTTTCTCCAAAGAGTGTTAGTAAGAATGGGTTGAGTACAAGTGACATTATATGTAGGTAGGTTAGCCTGTGGTCCTTCATACTGTATGGTGAGGTTATTAGAGGGACACAGGAGAAAAGCACTGTTCGGAGGTGTTTGAACTTCTGCTACCACCTCATAGCAGAGGTAATCGGTGTCTTTTTGATGTCTGTCTGAACAGGAGGAATACTTCCCCTGGAACACGTGTTGCCATGTTTGGTACAAGTCCGGTTGAGTCCAAATTCCACTAGGTCCAGTGACTACCGCGACTGACAAATTAGTTGTTCCCAAGGCGGGCCCTATTTTCCACAAGTCACCATGTATCCTTCCATAGGGAATCACCACGGGAGTAGGGGCAGGCCTTCTCCCATAAGAGGTCGTATTATCTGCATCCCAAAACCAAAGCGTTGTGCCATTTGGCAATGGCGGACCTGGAGCCGCCATGCCTGTAGAACAGACCGTGAAGGGGTCAAACGTCAATGGATAACCCTTCAGGCAAGGAGGAGGCACAACAGGAGGGCTCCATTCTCTGGTCATGTTGGCAGCAGCATACGGGATAGCCAACAAGGTGACATTAACCGAGGTGCTATGATTAAGCAGTTCTGGATTGGACTCTGGCGGTTCAGTGAGTTCACGGGGAGTCAGGGGCACGCAGAAGCGGCCCCACGGAGCAGAGGAGTCATTCGCTCCGCACCCTCTGTACAGACAGACTGGAGGAGTCACAGACACCAACGACAGTGGTTTGGAGGGACTTCTCTCTATCGGCAGGTAGCTGTAATCTGCTTTTGGGGTCCCAGTCAGGATGGAGGCATTGCCATACATAAGAAGAGGGATAGGATGGTTTCCCCATCCGACCACTCTTAGGGCGGGGAGTCCCTGTGCTAATGCCCAGTAGGTGTCGCCCCTTTGATCTGCGGCTCACTGCTCTGCGGGGGTGGCGTTATACCATTTGGACTGGACAGCCTCGGACCCAGGTAGGAACTGTTGAAGGGCTATCAGAAGTGTGAGCATGGTTACCTCACGCTGTTTGCGCACCCGCTTCGGGAGGTGCCTTCCTCGCCGCCCTCGTCTCCTCCTTGCTTTCGGCTTCTCGCAGCTCGACTGCCCATCGCGTGGGGATCCAGATCTCAGTCCCTGGGTTGGCTTCATCTGGTTGGACACAAAGATACCCCTGACCTCTCGCTATGACTATTCCAGGGCCATGCCATTTGCCTTCTTGGTCCCTCCACCGGATTCGAGCTCCAGTGAGGCAGGCAGTAGGGGCCTTTAACGGCCTTTCCCTTCTGCCCCCCATCTCATGGAGATAAAACCTTTGTGCGGGGCTTATGCCATCGTCCTGGATTTGCAAAAAATTGTGGGTGAAGACAGCTTGTGCCAGATCACCTCGGGAGAGGCGCCCCGCTGCCCTCACTCCCCCTTTTTGTTTTAAAAGAAGAGTTTTTATAGTGCGGTTAGCACGCTCAACGATGGCCTGACCAGTGGGATTATACGGGATGCCAGTAATATGAGTAATAGAAAATTCTTTACAAAAAGAGGCAAAGGCAGAAGAAGTATAAGCTGGCCCGTTATCTGTTTTTATAGCTTGGGGCACTCCAACCGCGGCAAAACAACCATAAAGGTGATTGAGCACTGCGCGGGTTGTCTCTTTGGGCTGTATAGAGGCTATGATGAAATTGGAGGCCGTATCAACACAAACATGTATAAGGACTTTGCCAAAGTGCGTGATATCCATTTGCCAAAGGTCGTTAGGGAGATCACCACGGGGGTTAACAGCGGTGTCTCGAGCAGGAGGGCGAAATGGGGCACAATTGACACACTGTTTGACTATTCGACGAGCGTCTTCTTTGGACAGGCCATAAAGGCGTCGCAAAGATCGGGAAGATAGGTGATACTTGTCATGGGCCGCTCGTGCTTCTAAATGCAAAGGAAATAGAAGAGCTTTGTCTACAATATCGTTACCTTGATAAATTGGTCCTATGGTGGACATATGGGAACGAATATGCAATACATAAAGAGAAGTAGAGCGTTGTAACATGGACTCTTGAATATCATATAAGATTTGAGCTATAGTTGAAGCACGGGGATTAATAAGGGCAGAAGGTAAGGCAGCAATAGCATTTGCACAATATAAACTATCAGTGACAAGATTAAAGCTCTCATTAGGTAATATGGAGAGAGCATGTTGGATTGCAACTAGTTCATTCTTTTGGGCTGAGGAATATTCGGTGGTGTACACCTTAAGGAGTTGCTTAGAAGGGATATAAACTGCAGCCCTATGACATTTGGTGGCATCCGTAAAAACAGTGGCTCCCATAACTGGCTGTGGAGATACAATAGCAAAGGGAACCCGAATAGGAAGAACTTCCCATCCTCTAAGCGCTGGGGGGAACGGAAGCTTCACAATATTACACATGCATAGAAGAGAGGCCCATTCTGGGATTTCATCGGAGAAACACCTCAAGGCTTCCTCCGATGCCTCCAAGTTCAGAACGGGGAATCTGCCAAAAGCCAATAGGCAGCGTTCGGCACTTAAAAGAAAAAACTGGGCGATCATTCGCCACTTGTGTGGAAGGACTCTTTTGTGGCGAGGGGGGTATAGCCATTCCAAAATGCCATGTGATTGATAGAGACATCCAATGAAGGTACTTGCTTTTAATATAGTGGCATAAATGGGCTGATTGGGCTCCTGTTGCACAACGACAGCGGAGCACCTGTTGAGGATGCCCTTGGCTGCCATTAAGGCCTCAGATGTCCAGTGTCTGGGTGGGAGTAGGGCAGGATCTCCTTGCAGCAAGTCGTACAGCGGGTACAGAATACCATCAGGGATAGGGATAACTGCCCGCATCCACTGTATAGCGCCAATCAGCTTTTGAAAATCATTGAGAGTGGAGAGCTGAGAGAGATCAATACTCGGAGGACGGCGAGCAATTCGCCCTTGTTTTAGTTCATAACCAAGATACTGAAAAGGGGGTGTGGTCTGTACTTTGTCTGGAGCCACAGTCAGCCCGTGGGCAGCTAAGGTATCAATCATAAGCTGAGTAAGGGCCATTGTGGAATCATGGCTAGGCGTAGCAACAAGAATGTCATCCATATAATGAATGATAATGGCCTTGGGGAAGCGCTGTCTAAGTGGAGAGAGGATAGCATGGACATACATTTGGCACATGGTAGGGCTATTTGCCATCCCTTGAGGGAGCACGGTAAAATGATACCATTCATATGGTTGCTGGCGATTTTCCGAAGGGATGGAAAAGGCAAATTTGATCCTATCTTGTGGGTGTAGGGGAATGCTATAGAAACAATCTTTGATATCAATGATTGTCATAGTAAAATCTCGGGGGATCGCAGCAGGAGTGGGGAGACCGGGCTGTAGCGCCCCCATAGGCAGCATGCATTTGTTAATCTCTCTAAGGTCTATGAGCATGCGCCAGGATCCAATTTTCTTCTTTATAACAAAAACAGGAGAATTATAAGGGCTCGTGGTGGGCTCAATGCGGTCCTGTTTCAAAAGGGAGGTCACTATGGAACGTAGGGCGGTGAGCTTTTGGGGGGATAGGGGCCACTGTTCAACCCACACGGGGTCTCAGTTTTCCATGTTATAGGCGGGCTGCTCACCGTTACGGTGGCCCCAGCATGTTTAACTGAAGGTGTTCTGGAGTGGTAAGGTGTAACCCAAGTTGCTGGAGGAGGTCGCGCCCCCAAAGGGCGTAGGCAAGACCGGCCAATTTTAAGGGTCTAAAATATCCCTGATAATCCTCAAAGGTCCAACTCAAATGTTTAGCAGCCCGTAGCGCTGAACTAGCACCCCCTACTCCAGCAACCAGGGTAGCACTGCCGCTCACCGCCCAACTGGGCTCCCATTGGGATGCATTAATAACTGACACATCTGCTCCAGTATCGAGCAGACCCATGATTGGATGCCCTTCAACCAGAATCTGTATCATGGGGCGATCGCCTACAATTGGAGAGCACCAATTAATTTGATGGGTGTTCTGCTCAGGCTCTTCAATCCAAGGCAGGGAGATGCCCCTCCCAACGGGAGTCCCTGGGGCAATATTTATAGGATAACAATGCGGATTAGTCAAATAAATCGTGGAGGACCCGCTGGACAACAACTGAGTATGGACTATGAATGGCACATAGCTGGAGGGTCCCACCACCAAGCGGGGAAAGGGAGCGGGGGGCACATCAATCCCTTCAGTATGCCAAGGCCTTATAACTAAATCAGTGTCTGAGGGATCCGTGGCAGATGTGCATACTAAGGTTGTAATTTTTGGAGGGCTTGTTGGTACTGCTGCGGATACGACAGGGGTGCAGAATTCCTGGGCTGGGGGGCAGGGGCAGGGCCTACGGTCCCCACTGGGAAGACATGTTTCTGGGTTCGGGGGCCCCCCCAAGGGAGGCCCCCTTTCCCGTCCGAGGTGGTTGAGGCTGCGGCTTAGGGCGGCAATATCTGGCAATATGACCTGGTTTCCCACAGCAAAAACAAGTGGGCAGTGGTCCCACCTTAGCGGCAGGGCACTGGCTCTTAAAGTGCCCCATCTGACCACAGCGATAGCATTGCCTCTGGTCCTTGGCACCCTGAAGGGCCTGGGTCACCCCTTGGGCCACCGCCGTCACCATGGCCTGGTGGGTGTCTTTAGGTGGAATGTCTAACAGCCTCTCTACTATCTCCTCAAGGGAGGCTAGAGGCCCCAAGCCCACTAGGGCTTGGGAGCATTCAGGATGCAGGCCATCTCGGACCAGCTGAGTTATCAGGGAATCCGTTCCTGGTCCCGAGCCAAGAGACCGCCGGACTGCAAGCTGAACCCTACTCACGAAATCAGTAGGGGACTCGCTAGCCCTCTGCTTTAACCCTACCAACTTATCCCTCATAGTCCCTGGGGCGTCAATCTTGGCAAAGCCCCTAATATGACAATACTGTACTGCAGCCATCACTTGGGGGTCGAATTGGAGCTGGTCAGCAAGCTGCAAGTATGGCCCCGCCCCTGTTATCATATTCACAGCGTCCTCTGTCCCTGCAATATTGTGTTCCTTGACATATCTGAGCGCCTCTCGTCTAACGGCAGCGCCATAGGCCACTACCTACCCTGGTGTAAGAATAGCCCCCGAGATAAAGGCCTCATTTCTAGAATATATAGAGAACTGATCCAAATGTACAATCATACAAGTCATTCCCCAATTGATAAATGGTCAAAGGATATGAACAGGCAATTTTCAGAAGAAGAAATTAAAGCTATCTATAATCATATGAAAAAATGCTCTAAATCACTATTGGTTAGAGAAATGCAAATCAAAACAACTCTGAGGTACCACATCACACCTATAAGATTGGCAAACATGACAGAACAAGAAAATGATAAATGCTGGAGAGGATGTGGGAAAGTTGGAACACTAATTCATTGTTGGTGGAGCTGCGAGCGCATCCAACCATTCTGGAGAGCAATCTGGAACTATGCCCAAAGGGCTACAAAAATGTGCATACCCTTTGACCCAGCAATATCGCTACTAGGACTATATCCCCAAGAGATCATAAAAATGGGAAAGGGTCCCACATGTACAAAAATATTTATAGCAGCACTCTATGTAGTTGCCAAAAACTGGAAGTCAAGGGGATGTCCATCAATTGGGGAATGGCTGAATAAATTATGGTATATGAATGTAATGGAGTACTATTGTGCCATAAGAAATGATGAACAAGAAGACTTCAGAGAGGCCTGGAAGGACTTATATGACCTGATGCTGAGTGAAAGGAGCAGAACCAGGAGAACTTTATGCACAGCAACAACCACAGTGTGTGAGAGTTTTTTCTGGTAGACTTAGATCTTTGTAATAACACAAGAACTTTTTACCAAAAAAAAAAAAAAAAAAAATCCCAATGGAGGATCTCAAGGCAAAATGCCTGCCACACTCAGAGAGAGAAATATGGAAGTCACTCACATATTGTAGCAGATCATGTTTGTGTATGTGTATGTGTTTGTGTATCATGTTCTGATTTGTTATACAATTTCTTTCATTTATCTTAGTCTGACTACATAGCATGACTATAGTGAAAATATACTCAATAGGAAAGTATATGTAGAATCTATACAGAATTGTATGCAGTCGTGGGGAGGGAGGGGGGGAGTGCGGGGTAGGTGGGGGGGATAAAATCACAATTGTATGGCAGTGACTGTTAAACATTACAAAATAAAAAAAATAAAAATAAAAATAAAAAAAAGAATAGCCCCCGATACCTCCCTCCAATCAGCTGGGGCCCACGGCCAAGTGGCTGTGGCATTCGCAAGGAGATGTTTCACATAAGGTGACGAAGGGCCGTATTTGGAGACGGCCTCCTTCAGTTCTTTCAATAATTTGAAGGGCACCGGTCGATGTAAACCGTTCTCATTTCCCATCAGATCCCGCTCCACTATGACAGGGTAAGCGCCTGCCCCCTCCCACTCCTCTAAATCTACCTCCTGTCCCTCCACCAAAGCTGCGGATAGGCTCTGAGTGAGTACGCTCAGAGGCTCCGAGGGCCCAGACCGCCCGTAGGTAAATGACCGCGTTCCTTGTGATGATTGTGACAAGGACATGGCGGCTGGGGGGAAGGAGAAGGCATTAGGTCCGATCTCAGAAGGATTGGGAGTTCCTAAACTCTGTTGAAACTTCTTCTTGCAAATTCCCCCGCCCTCTTTTGTTGTTCCAGGGACTTTCCATTCTTTCTTAAGGGTTCCTTCTGACGAGCCCTTTGTCTCGGGGACTTTCCAGGGGACCTTCCACTCCCTCTTGGGCGTTCCTTCCTCATCAAACTTCCCTTTTGTTCCTCCCCTCGGGGCTCTAGAGTCCTGCCCCTTGCTCAGCCGTGCGCCATCTTGAAGGGCGCGGTCCTGGTCCCTGCCTGCACATTCTCTTAACATACCCCATGGATATAAGGGCTGGGGCTCAGTATTATCCTCATCGGATTCCCCTTCTTCTTCTGTCGTCCCTTGAAGGGACTGCCCTGTTTGGGTCTCGCCGTTGGACCGCTCGGGGGGACGTGGATCCGAACGCAGAAGCGTGGCGACCACTTGAAAGAACGTAAAGTCCTCCTCTGTTAGTACGCCAGGGCTCTCTTTCTCATAGGCGACCATCTGCTGTCCCACTACGCCCCATTTGGCTAGGTGTAGCCCACAATATTCTAACCAAGGGGAAACATCCCAGATCTTTTCCACAAATGCTCTACAGTCCCAGATGTGGGGCTTAAGCCCATGGGTCTTGCAAAGCTTATACAACTGACAGGCAAGCACTCCTTTATCTTCGGGCTTCAGGTTGGGAAAACTATTTCCCTGACCCATCCTGGCCACTTCCCAATACTGAGACTGCCTGAATCTTCCCGCAGTAGCGCGGCAAAGGCGGATTCTCCTCTCCTTACAGCGGTCCCTGTTCAGGCGCCAGCTGCCCGGGGTCTACTCCCGGGCCTTCGCCTCTCCACTTACCGATCCCCGGTCTTCGGACGTCTCCGGCCCCTCTCCCGGTTGGGGGAGGGCAATAAACAGGCAGAGCACCCGAAAGGAGTTGCAGTCAGCAAGCTTTATTGCATTTCTTCCCCTTCTCCTTCTCCTCCTAAGCCCTTGTGATCATCCCCTTTTATTATCCCCTGTCTCCTCCCCCGTACCTCCCATGGGCGGGCGAGCTCCTCCCAAGTGCCTCCCCGCGGGTGGAGCCAGCCTGTTACCAGGGCCATCCCAGTACCCCACAAGGGGGCAGGTTCGGACCCTCAGGCGTCTCACAGTCCTCACGGGGGACCCCGGTCCAGAGCTGTCCCCCAACACCCTCCCTTCAATTAAGTAAAATCACCTAGTAGTATGCTTAGAATTGGTATCACTTTTCAATTTTACAGCTTGCTAATTACTAAGAGAAAAGGAAAGATGTATATTTCAACTCTGATAATATGGTACTAACATGATCTGTTCAGTATTTAACTTGGGTTTTGCGCTTTTTACATTTACAATGTTTCTTTACATTGGTTTTTTTTTTTTACTTTTAGGAAAGTATTTTATTATACAATCATATCACAAAAACAAACGACTTTTGAACGACTTAAGAACTCTATCAACACAATTCCAGAGGACCCAGGATGAAGCATACTATCCATCTCCTGCTAGAATTGTGATGGACCCAGTGTGCAGCCCAAGACATGTTGTTTTGGACATGATCAATGGAGGAATTTGTCCTGCAGATATGCTATAAGGGTTTTGTTTTGCTTTTTCTTTTCTTTTTTTTAATTTTAATTTTTAACTTTATATTGTTAAAGTCAGCGCACATACTTTTCTTTTGGCTATTTACCGTCCAAAATTATATATATACAACCTACATTTCAATTAAAAAATCCTCACTTAATGCCAAGGAATTAAGTGTTTGACTTACCTGGGGCTCATCAGGAGGGAGAGGAGGTGGAACTTCTTCACTCGGGGGTAGTAATGGGGGCTCCTGAAATGGAGGAGGTTCAGGTATTTGACTGGTTGTTGTAGTTTCTTCTTTCACTGGCTCTGGTGCATCTTTCACTGCTCCAGGGCCCTTTAGTGGTTGCTGTCCCTGTGCATGTGCTTTGGCCCTTTGCTGCAGGCTAAGCAAGTGCTGTTTGTACCAATACTGTTGCTGTTCCTACAAAGGAAATCATTTGTGACAATCACTTGTATAAGCTACTTACCCTTGAAAAAGAGTTGAGGGAAGTAGAGTGGGAGTGTGTATACAGTCTATCTGCCTGCCTTTTTCAGAAAGGACAAAGAAAAAGCATGCAACAGACAAGTAGGTATTTGTAGGCTTTTTTGGCCACAATTTGGAGAAGTAATTCCAATCCCTTCTCCTTGTGAGAAGTTAAAACAAACAAAACACCCTGGGGACAACACCGCTAAATAAAAGCACCTCCTCCACATCCCTTCCTCCTATCCCTCACTCTCTTTTTAAAGCACATGCTGCCATCTGATTCACCTAGAAGTATGACTAGTCTCTCTGATGTCAGATCAGAAAAACTACTGGCAATTCTCTTTGAACATTCACTTAGGGTTAATCTTTACTCCATGTTCATGCACATTTATCTCGTCATCTTCTACTCAAAGAGCCCAATCAATCTCATTTCCTTTATGAAGCCTCTCAAGTATCCCAGTTTCCCGCGATCTCTCCTTTCTTTACTGCTCTGTAACTGTGTCAGGCCTGTTAATCATATTTTCCCAATTAAAATATAAGTTACTTATGCCTGTACCCTCATCCTCCCCTCCACAACCTCCCACCTCCACTGGTGCCAAATGTAGTATTGAACACAAAGAGCCTGCGTGGTATATAAATCACCTCTCCTCACTACATTCCTGAATCTTTCTATAGTTCATTCTGATGCTCAGAGGCTTCAAAGGCTCCCTATTTACTGCTTCTAACATAAAATACAAACTCCTCAATCCATCAACTGAGGCCCTCTGCAATGTAGCTCCTACCTACCTCTCCAGCTTTACTTAACATTGCTCTCCTGTATAAAACCTGTATTCTTGCCATATTGGAATACCAGCTATTTTCCTGAATCCGATCTCTGGCATTTGTGCAACTATCACCCTTCCTCTCAGAATCCTTTTCTTCCTTCAAGGCTCAACTCTCAAATTTCATCCTCAGTGAAGCTAACCCTGATGCCTCTAGTTTCTAGTGTTTACTCTCTCCCTCCTTAAATTGCCTTGGATTTACTTCTCTGTGTAAGCACTGCACCTCCTCAGAATAATGTAAGCCTCTTGCAGTCAGGAGCCACTGTTTTTTGGTCTTTCAGCCCCAGAAGCAAACACACTGCTTCGAAAACAGATGATGCTTGATAAATACTTGTTGATCTGAAACAAAAATAGCACACCATCCTATGTGCCTCCATCTTGAAGTTTTGTCCATACCTTACTTCAAAATTTTAAGAATCTGTGATTTCATTATTATATGTACTCCCTCTATAGATGAAAACAGAAACTCAAGTGAACAGTTTTCAACCTTTCACATAGCCAAAAAGTTTATCACAATGAACACAACCTGCTGGTGGAGCCACTTCAAACTTCACTAGGATGTTCCTTTGACAATCACCAAGTAGCCACCACTGGGCACAAATACCAGAAGACTTTCCAGCTGGGCTAGTACAGCCTGCCCTCAGCTGCCATAGCTTTCAGGAGTCCTTGGTCATCACCAAGCCAGAGTAAGGCATCAGAAGAGGACTTTAGTAAACAAAAAGTTTTCAACCTGACCTTCTGTGGAAAAAACACTTCAATACACTTACAAATAAGCAAGCATAAAATTCATAATGTTGACTAAACATTCAAACAATGTTCCCTATAACACACCTTTGACTTTCTTCTAATACTTCAAACAATTATCCAAAAAGAACATGTAGATGTAGTCATTGGATGAGATGTTTTTGCTTAACTGTTTGTCTGTTTCAAGGGAGGGTCTCTGAAGGAGGGTGTTGAAATGACTAGGATATAAAGACAAAGCCTTCAATGAAATGTTATGTTTTTTGAAAGAGAAAGAAAACAGCCTTATCCAGTAACTCAAAAAAACAACAACAAACTCTTCAAATACTGGCAGAAGTTGAAAATAAGATAAACCTACAATTCCAAGATCAGCACTGAAAGATACTTAAGATGCAGCCTATTCCTTATAGATTAATGGCTACAGGTCTGAGAAGGACATAGATCTAAGATTATGAACCTTGCTGAGCTCTCAATACTTGCTGATTCACTATTTTGTGAATTCACTATTTGTTTAACTCACTGGATAGGAATCATCCAATTCAATGACAGGAATGTTAACACATGGTTGGAAGTCAATAAGCAAATGATAAAATGATACTACCCTTCAAAAAATGTCTTCAGAGATAAGTTAGAATACTATTTCTATTTTTGTCAGAATCACATAATTTGAATTTTTAAAAACTGTGCACTACTAAGTGCACTTAAAATTATTCAAAATCATAGGAATAAGAGCCAGGTCTGAATTCCTATTCAGTGTCCTATACACTGGACCAGTTCTACCCCACATGAAATCTTAGTTTATTTATAAGAAAGTCATAACTTAAAGTGATAACCCATGGATCACAATTAAAAATAAAACTTGAATCAGTAATCAGATAAATCAAAACCTTGAGTTTACCTCAGATCTTGCAAAAATAGCAAAGATGATAAAAGACGGCAATTGGCAATGAGACTTTGGGAAGATAGTCGCACTAGTGCATTACTGGTGCAGCTATGAATCTGTACAATTCATTTTGTAAAGCGATATGGAATTATGTAAATAAAGTGGCTAAAATGTCCTACTCTTTGACCCAAAGATTTGCTTGTCAGGATAATACCTCAAAAAGGCCACTGATAAGAAGACAGTGCCCATACACACCAAAATATTTTTAGCACCATTTTTTGTGATAGCAAAGAGCTGAAAACAAAGTAGATGCCCACTGAATGGAGGATGGCTAAATGAATTGTGGGTACACGAACATAATGGAATATTACTGTGTTGTTAGAAATGATGAATATGACAAATTCTTAGAAGCAAGGAAAGATCTACATAAACTGTTGGAGAATGAAGCAGAGCCAAGAAAATAACAGATAAAATGACTACAACAATAGAAATGAAAAGAGCTACCAAAAATAAAGTGCTGCAAAATTGTAAAGAATAAACATGACTCCAAAGTGCTGTAAGATAACGCCACCACTTTTCAAAGGTGGAAGGTCCAGAAGCATATATTGCACATATTTTTAGACTTTTTCAATTAGATATGCTGATTTTTTTTCCCTCTTCTTTTTCTGTTTTGTCTTTTGAAAATGCCACTTATAATATGGAATGGTCCTCTGGGAGGCTGAGGAGAAGGGAGAGGGATAATAAAAAAAAATATAGTGATGTAAAAAAAAAAAAAAAAATCCAGAAAAATGTGAATGGACACACACACACGTGTAATCTGAGTAAGCATTAAGAAGTATACATGGCTTATTTGATAAAAATATGACTTCATCATCCCTAACTACCTCCCCCCAATTGTTTCCCCATAAAACCAAACTACAAATTTATTAGAAAACAATCACTAAGCATTTATTGTGTGGAGAGTAATGGACTTGCAGTCAGGTAGACCTGAGTTCAAATCCAGGCTTGAACAATTATTAGCTGTGTGACTCTAGGCAAATCATTTAATAGTGGTCTGCCTCAGTTTCCTCCTCTGTAAAATGAGTTAATAAATATATACTTAGCTCTCCCAGAGTGGTTATGAGGACAAAATGAACTAATATTTATAAAGTGTTTTGCAAACCTTAAAGCACTCTATTACTGCTAGGTATTACTATACAACCCTATATGAAAAACACTATAAGATGTTTCAAGACCAAAAAATGGATAGTTTATATTTTGTTTTAAAAAGTAAGTACTTAGTATAAGCTGCCTCCTCCAGGAATGAGTGAAAAAGCATTTATTAATCAATTCCTATGGGCAAGGTCCTGTACTAAGGGTTGGTGATACAAAAAGAAAAGCAAGACATTCACTATTTTCAAAGAATTTACATCCTGATAGGGCAGGACAATATATACAGGTTTCAGCTGTAAATCAGGTCCAGTGGTTGTTAGTGTGCAACAATGCAGAAGATTGTCACTGACATAACATAAATTTATTATAAGTCCATATAACCATTTATTAAATTCTCAATTTCTAAATATTCCAAAACAAAGAACAAAGAAATAAAAAATTTTAATTTATATTTTTACTTCTATTCTTAAATTTAATCCATACAGAGATTCTATCTGAATTAGGTTAATTGATAAATAACAACTTTAAGACCATAAGTATAAACTGCACCAAAATTCATGAACTACAAAATCCAAAATGTATAACTGTAAATATTTACAAAGGTTACTTGCCATGTATTGCAATGACTAGTTAAAAAAATGTTTATAATACAATAAAGAGGAAAGTCTTTTGGTAATCAGAATTAATTTAAAAAATCACATCTGGCAAAAAACTTTTATTCAAAATTACAACTTAGTTGCTCCTTATAAGAGGAAGGAAATTTCAAGTGCATAGAAATGGCCAGGCTATAACTGCACACTCTGATTTGGAATGACCATAAGCAAACTTTCATTATATGTTCAGAAGACACTGGAATTCTAGTGGGTTAGTTCTAAGTAGTCTTTCAGGTGAACTATGCCAGGAGAACCATAGGGGAACTTGTAGTTGGAATGATACCAATGCGGGGATTCTAAACAGAAATACTTCCCCAATAATCTTGACCTAATACCTAAAGTGCTACTCTTTCTTGATTCTTTTCCTTATCCTAAGATCACACAATTGAAAGCTGAAAGAAACCTTTGAAATAAACTGGTATAACTCCCTCAAACTTATAGATGATGAAATCATGGCCCTAGGAGGTTAAATGATTTGCCCAAGACCAAAAAAGTTGTAACAACAAAGTCAGAATTCAAATCCTTTTGAGTACAAATTCAGTGTTCTTTCCCACTCTACCAAACTATACCCCCTGCTCAATCTGCCTATAACAGATTTTTCCATGAGGAAATATGCCAATCACAATTTCTTAAGTAGCATGTTTTAGTGTTCAATTTACAAAGCTAAAGCACTGGAAAGGTAAAATTGTGTATGGTTAATTCATGAGAACTGCATTACACACCTACCCTGGATTTGCTTTTGTCCTATCTGTGATTGAACTGGTATACATAACTCCCAGTAAGAAAGCTTCTTCCACCTATGGACATGGACAACTACTACATACTGAAAGTCTAAGGAAAATAACCTGCAAGTACTGAAAGATTAAATACTAACCTAGAATCACACATCCAGGACCAAAGCTTTCCTCTCTGTCCACTATGTCATATTGCTTCTCATGTTTATTGATATCTATTGAAAAATTCACTCTCATTTTGCTCAAGTAATGAACATAAGTTGATAGAGTTTCTGCTTAAGTCAGTCAACAAGCATTTATTAAGCACTTCCCAGGTGCCAGGCACTGTGCTAAGCCCTCAAAAAGCTCACGTTCTAATGGGGGAGACAATATTCAAACAACAATGTAAGAACCTTGTAAGACATACACAAGGTAAACTGGAAGTCATCTTAGCAGGGGTGCATAATGAAGGCTGGGATAGCCTTTTGTAGAGGTAATTTTAGCTGAGACTTGAAGAAAGTCAGGGAAGCGAAGAGGGAGAACATTCTAGGCATGGAGGACAGCCAGAGATAATTCATGGAGCTGGGAGATGGAATGTTTTGTGGGAGGAACAGTAAGAAGGTCAGTGTCACTGGATCTCAGAATACCTAGAGGGGCAAAAGTATAAGAAGACCAGAAAGGTAGGAGAGTCTGGCTTATGAAAGGCTTTAGAAGCCAGTGGATTTTATGTTTGATCCTCAAGGTAAGATTTGGTATTAAGTAAATTCTTCATTTACCTCCAGTACTATCTTCTCCTCAACTAATAGAATGCTAGGGCAGCGAAGTGACGTAGTGGATAGAGTGCTGAGCCAGGAATTAGTTAGACTTGAGTTCACATATAGCTGTGTGACCCTGGGCAAGTCACTTAACCCTGTTTGCCTTAGTTTCCTCATCTGTAAAATGAGCTGGAGAAGGAAATGGCAAACCACTCCAGTATCTCTGCTAAGAAAACCCCAAATGGGGTCACGAAAAATTAGACACAACTAAAATGACTCAACAACAAGAGAAAGTCAATCATCTTTCCTTTCAACCTTTGATATGTGTGAAACATCTAAAAGAAGTCATTAAGTCAACAAGCACTGAGTGCTTAGTATGTGCCAAGCACTGTACAATGTGCCAAGGATACAAAAAATTATCCCTAATTTTTAGGGATAGAGACATTAGGGATTACAGACATTCTGTCTCCTATATTAAAAGGCAAGGATCTCACATTCTAATGGAGTTAACAAAAAGAGGAAATAGAAAAGTTCAGGAAAGAGAATATGTATAGAAACATGGGGAATTGTAATGATACCAGTATCTACTGGAATTTTCTGTTTGCCAAAAGTAATACAGTTATTATCTTTTTGACTTACCTTAGTGACAATTTTACTCAAATGAAAGGGAAATTTTATCCTGAAACTGACAGTCAATATGGCAAAGGACCTTGTTGTTGGAGGGGAAATTATGGAAACCATAGGAGAAAAATACTATTCCTTCATAAAGTTTAAGAAAAAGAGGAGAGGAAAGTTGGAGATAGTCCAATACATACCCCAGAATTTTAGGAGTAGATTTAAAAGGATTCAGAGGACTGATATGAAAGATTCCAGGGGCTAAAATTCCATAGTGAAACAGCATAAAAAGGATGAAAAATTCTTGAGAACAAAATTCTAAATATATATAAGGAAAAATTTCCTGTAAAAAAAGGGGAAGTTGTCTCAAGTGATCAAAGTGGACAGAACTCCAACATCTGAGATCTTTTAAAGATAATGTACAAAAGAACAAAATAAGTACAAGAGAGGATATGTAAAATCAAGGCATAGTATTGTAAGCACAGGGTCAGGAGAGCCAAGGAATAGCTTAACGAGCTACACAGCCAGTAAAGATAAAGAAGACCGCTGCTCAAGGTGCTCAGGATCATATCTGACAGAGAAGGCAGAGTTGTTTGATTCTTAGTTTATAGAGTTTTAAACGACAGAACAAAAATGGCTAAGGGCAGGAGAGAGAAGAGGGTGATATCCAAGATATATATGGGGATAGGAAAAGATCACCAACCTGGCTTAGTCATCTAGCTCAGATTATTTACATGCTCAAGAAACAAAAAAACTAGAGGAAGCAATTGCTGAACCAAGAAAGATCAAGAATGGGAGATGTACCATCACAACTGGAAACTTACAAATGCCCTGATATTCAAAATAAAAGAATGGTCTGTAAGCTACAGACCAATAAGTACAAATTCAATTCCTGGGAAGATTCTAGAAGGAACTAAAGAAATTATTAATTAACATTTAGAAAAGTAATCAAAATATTTGTAATCAAAAAGATTTTGATCACAAAAAGTGATCAAAAGAGCTAGTAATGTTTCAAGAACGAATCATGTGAGACTTTGGGTTCCTGGGTCTTTCTGAAGAGCCCAAGCTCAGTGAAGCAATGTCCAATTACTCTGCTGTGGCTTTCATATATATTATGAGCAAAATGCTAAGAGTCATGTGGGATCTGAGAATATCTACATCTGATGGCTTATCTTCCAAGAGAGGTTTTTACCCCGCTACAGTGAAAATATATATCCACAATGACAACTGACCAGGAAGAGCCAGATGACATCTACCCTCACAAACGTTTTATCATAATATTAAAAATAAATTTTAAAATACAGGATCTGATTGATATAAAATAGTGGTAAAAATAGCAATCAGAGAACAAGGAGATGAAGTGAATACAACTACTCAGTTTTTCTGGGATGCTGACAAAGAAAACGCTAGTGATATTTTTATGAATATTCTGTGTTGTAGCTGTGTTTGGTTATTCCTGTTTTCATCCTTAGAAGAGCAGGGCAAAGAACAGATGATGAAGAAATGTGAATTAGTTGTATTCCTGGTTGGTAATTCAACAAACAAGCATTTGTACTTGTCTATGTCTTGTTAAAATAAATGTCTATGTCATGTTAAAATAAAGATTGGTTCAGAGTTTACTAACTAGACCTTATAAGAGAAGCTAGGTAGTATGAGCCAATCTGGAAATCTCATGAACAGATATCATCTACTGATTTTAACTCAGACAAAAGTACCAGTTTTCAAAGAATGGTAACAATGATTCAGTCATCCTACAAAGAATAGTAACAATGATATCAACTTGTCTGGTTATTTCTTGCTATTACCTACAAGCCTCTGAGCAGCCACCTCCTTTTTCAAGGATGATAGGAATATAGGACCATAGCTCTAGAGGTGGAAAAGACCTCAGAGATTCTCTGGTCTGACCCTTTCATTTTACAAATGAGGAAACTGAAGCCCAGGAAGTTGTTAAATAACTTCCCCAACCTCATATAGTTGGGTAAGCATCAGAAGCAGGATTTAAACCCAGGTCCTCTGGCTTGAATCAAGTGTTCTTTCTCCTGTACCAAGTTCCCTCCTAAAAGAAGTTCAGTACTTGTGCTTATTCTTTCCTTTGACCTCAACCTTTGTCCTTGTACTTGAGGACTGTGATATCCATACTAATGTGGATAACATCCCTTTAGATATCCTGGTCCCCCCAATTCATCATTCTTCAATTCCAATGACCTACCTCCTTTACCTCAGTTATACCCAGGAGTACCATCACTTCACGGTATAAGCTTCCAATGTTCTCTTCTCTTCCCATTCATCTCTCCCACTGTTTTACTTCTCACTAAATTTATTCTTCATCCTTATCTCTACTTTTAGTCCCAACACCATCTCCCTACTTTCTCCCTTCTCATCCTTACGCTAGGCTTACTTTCTTGCCATCACAAGTTAAACTTGAACAAGTTAAACTATATATTATCCTCCACCCCTGAATCCCTTGCTCTTCTGTTCTTCCACCATTCACACCTGCCCATCCTCAACCCCAAGTCGCTCCACTATTATTGCCGCTACCGCCGCTGCCACTGCCGCTGCCGCTGCCACTGCCACTCCCACTTGTTGCTCTAGCCACCACCATCACTACGGCCACCACCACCACCACCACCACCACCACCACTACCATTTGCCTTTTCTACTCATACTTCCTGGGCTGTTGTTACTGCTAGAGAAGTAGTCAAACAACCATAATAACTGAGTCCAATACAAATTAACACAATTATCTAATATTACTAAACTCCTTGCAATTATAGGCCAATCCTTTTACTCTTCCTTGAATCATTTTATCCTTACAGTGATTTCTGAATCTTGTCCCTTTCCTCAAGCCCCAAGACCACTTCTTTTCTCCTTGCCAATACTAACCCCTCTTTTCATATCCTTGATTTCATCCCCTCTAAGAAAGTTCCCTGATTGATCATTCCCTCCCTTATCACAAATCATTCCTTCATTCCCCAATGCCTAAAAACACTCTCAAGCTTAATTCATCCTTATTAAAGTCTTAACTTGCCCATACCTTCCATTCACCTTATTGTCCTATATCCTTCCTCCATTCACTTACTGCCAAATCCTACAAAGAGCTATCTATATTCAATAAGTCCACTTTACTTCTCAGTCTCTGGCTTTGGAATTCTCCACTATATTGAAATAAGCTCTCTCAAAAGTTAATAATGATCTCAACTACCAAATTCAATGGCATTTCTCAGTCTTCTTCCTTTGAAGTACTCTGCTGCATTTGACACTACCAACCGGCACTTCCTCCCTGAATGTTCTTTCCTCCTCTAGTTTCCATAAATGATTCATAAGATCATAAATATACAATTGCAAAAGATGTTGGAGATAAAGAGTCCAATCCCCTCATTTTATGGATGAGGAACTGGAAGCACAAGAGGAGGTAAAGTGACTTGCCCTGGGTTGTTATTGTTTGTCCTTCATTTTCAAACAAGACCAATGACATCACAGGTGATGTCTTGACTTGCTCGTGTATTGGATTTAGATGAGGCAGTGCTGCACAAAAGTGTAGACTTTATTCTCTCTTCCAAGTCATCAAAGTCTAGTGGTAAGATAAAAGTCAAGAAGACTGGCGATGGCCCAGAATGTAGTGGATGATCTTATCATCTTCAACGTTTGATCAAGCCCCAAGCACTCCACAATGCATGATTCAGCTACATTCATGGTCATTGGAACAAACTGTTCTCATCCTCCCATTCTGCCAGGGGAAGTCTTCACAGGCTTGGAGATATCCCTCTAACTCACCCACAGGTTTGAAGCCTATCAGTTACCCTCAACCTGGTTCTGCCCATCTGCTGAGATGATTTCCTGGGGTGTGGTCATTGTGCATGTTACAGTTTCTTGGAACCACAGGTGAGAGCTGAGTGCCAGGCAGATGAGCAGCCCTGAAAAGAGCTCAGCAAGTTCTCATACCAGAGGTGCTAGTCTCTTTAAACAATCCATACACTCCTGGATTACACAGGTAGTAAATATCAAAACCACAACCCAAATCCAGTGTTTTTACACTCTTCCTTCTTCTTAATGAGATAATACTTACAAAACACTTATCAAAAGCTTGGAACATAGTAGGCACTTAATGAAGGTGTAATCCCTCCTCCCCTCCTTTCTAAACCTGTTATAAACCTTGCTGAATAATCACAAATCTCTGAACCCCTATTCACAGATGTCTCCCAAGGTTGATCATAGACTCTTTTTTCTTTTTTAACTCCCTCCCCTTCTGTTATCTTATCAACTCCCATAGGTTAATTATCATCTCTATACAGACTCTCAGGAAGTCTAGAACCACATTTCCAACTGGTCCTGGACACCTCCACCTCCACTTCTGTCAATGTCTCAAATTAAATCTGATCACACCTAAACTCATTATATTCCTTCTTAAGCCTGCTCTTCTTCCAAATTTCCCTATTTCCATGGACAATACCACCAATTTTCCAATTACTCAGGATAATGCTAGAGTTATCTCTGACTCTTCTCTTTTCTCACCCAACACCACCTCTTCCCCAGCCAATCTTGCTAAGTTCTGTTCCTTCTTTTGCCTTCTTCTTCATTGCTACCACCCTAGCTCAAGGCCCCATCTCCTCTGGCCACAACTATTACTGTCTCCAGTTTCTCCCCATCACCAATCTTTCTCTCACAAAGCCGCAGTTCCTTATTGCCTATTAGATAAAATACAACTCCATTAGCACCAACCTATACTTAGTTCATTTTATTCCACTTTATACATTATACATTCCAGTCAAATTAGAATTATTCTATCTCCTGTCTTCATGTAGTCACACAAGCTGTGGCCTATATTTGGAAACCTTTCCCTTTCACTTCTGCCTTTCAAAATCCTATCTTTCTTTGAGGTCCAGCTCAAGCGCTATCTCATCCACAAAACCTTTTCATATCCTCAACATCACCCCTCCACTCCCAATCATTAACATTTTCTCTCTCTTCAAATTACCTTGTATTAACTTATCTGTTCATAGGCTGTACTCTTCCAATTCTAACCACAGTAAAATATATGCCTCCTTAAGGGCAGACTTTTTGTCTCCCTAGTCTAGAAAAGTACCTACCTTGTGCTTAATGTTTGTTGAATTCAACTGAATTACTGATGGTCAACAAGATGGAGTTCATCTATTGTTGCAGAGTAAAAGATGTATGAATTTATAACTAATTTTCTGAGCCACTGATTCCTCAAAAAGGTCAAATGTAAAATGAAGTTATCTAACTTCAAAGCAAGCGCCTCATGGGAAGGAGCTCTTAAATACAAAACAGTTACCACTTATACCATTTGACAAGACAATCCTTATGCTGCAAAACCAGTTAGAACTGGGCAGTGAAAAAAACCCTAGTTAGGAACTTAAATTGTTTAGCTACAAATGAGTTTCAAAATTAATAAAAAATAGTTAAAAACCAGGCAAATACTAATATATTCAGAGTATAACACAATCAAACTAGTTTTCTTTATCTTTTCAATGGAAATTTTGAGTTGAATTATTATGGAAAAGCCATTTATCACATTTAGCAAAAATCTTGAGGCTAGAAGCTTTTTAAAGAGCTAAATTTGAAATTTTACTGAGATGTAAAATTTTACTCATTTCACTAATCCTGAGCATCTAAAAACCTCTTTAAACGTTTACTCTGTTTTATAAACTATAAACATCACTCTCTTAAGCAGGAAAGAGGCTGTGCAACCTTGATTATTTCCTTGGTCTGTATGCTTGGTTTAGACCTTTTATACCTTCATAAATAACCCTCTGGATTTATTTCTAGTAAAGTGAATCCTACTAATCACAAATGACCCCTCCAGGTTCCAAAATATACATACTCCATTAAGGAAGTATGTGAATACTTGGTAAGTGAATCTGAAAATTCCCCAACTAGCAAACCCTCGGTCCAACGTCAATGCTTACCTGTGGGGTCATGGTGGAAGGATCTGGTTGCGGGGCTGGCTGCTCGGCACTTGCATTCTTGACACCACTCTCCAACGGCTCTTGCTGGGCAGATGTGCTGGTACCAGAAGGGCTGGGCTGTGGTGGAGCCAGCTGTGATTTGGAATGGGACTGAGAGGAGTGGGAAGGAGATGACTGGGACTGGGCCAAATAAGCCTGGGAATGGGGCAAGTAAGACTGAGAGGAGCTGGAGTAGGAAGAGGAGGACTGGGAAGGGGCCATGTAGGACTGGGGGGGGGACTGGGAAGGGGAGGGTTGAGCTGGTGGCAGGTAGGACTGGGATGAGGACTGGGGGAAATAGGAGGGCGGGGGCTGACCGGGAGGCATGTAGGTTTGGGATGGGGGGATGTAGGAACCGGGGGGCACCGGGGGAGACTCAGGAGGTGAATCCAGCTCCATGGGCACTGGGCCGGGGGGCCCGTCTCGGTGCTGCTGCTGGAGCATCTGATGCTTGTACTGCTGCTGCTTCTGGTAGCTTAGCACCGGCCCCGGCGGCGGGGGCATCGGCGGCGGCGGCGGCTGCCAGTCCCCGTAGCCCCCGCCGGGCATGACCGGAGGGGGCGGCAAGGGGGGCGGGGGGAGGTGATGGGGCTGGAGGACGCACTGCATCTGCTTCTGGTGCATCTGCTGCAGCTGCTGGAGCTGCGCCAAGTGCTGCTCGCGGAAGCTCAGGAAGCCCGAGGAGGCAGGGGCCGCCGGCGCCGCCGCGCTCGAGTAGCCGCCGGGCCCCGGGGAGGCCTCGGGCAGCCCCACGGGCGGGGGCGGCGGAGGCACCGGGGGCGGCGGGTAATGGCTGGCGCCGCCATACCGGCCCCAAGTCGGGTACATGTCGGAGGAAGGGGCAGAGCGATCCCCAGCGCCGTTACTCGTCGCAACCGACCCGGAGATCTGCAGCCGCCGCGACAGCCGGAACTCGCGGCGTCTCCAGGCCCCGGAGCGTGTAAACGGAGCGCGCAAGTGCGCAGGCGCCGAACGCCTTCGCCCGCGACTGCAGAGGCGAAGGCAGGGGCGGGGTCTATCCCAGGGCGCTTGCGCAGTAACCATCGAGAGGAGAACAAAGGCAAGGTAGAGCGGCCCAGGCGCGTGTTGACTCTCGGTTGCCATCTTCCTTCAGGCCCGAAAATTGTCTCGGGCTGAGGAACGTTGCCGTAGAATCCCAGACTATTTCGAGCCGCGTGCCACCCTGGAAGAGGTGGACGGTGTCGCCAGATCAGAGGTCCAGAGTTGGAAGGCACCTTGGCCATCCTCTGATCTGCTCCTCCCGTTTTACAGAGGAGGAAGCTGAGGCCCAAATGCCCCCGGAAGCCCTGTGCAGCCATTCCTTGGCCTCTGGACCCTCAGACTCAAGCTGCCTTTCAGCCTGATCCCCCACAACCCGTCTAGGGAAATTAGAAGGAGAAGTTCGGAACCGAAAGAAGGCCCGTCTTGTAGAGCGGGCCATCCCCTTTTTTAACGGATAGGTAAATGGAAGCCGAAGGGGAACGGCTCCTGAGGTTCTGCAGCAGACCCGGGGCCTCAAAACAAAAGGAGTTGACAGCCATTTCAATATGATTGATCTCCTGTGTGCTTTTACTCTGCATTCTGAGAAGGGGCACCCTGCTGCAGGAGCCACCTCTGCTCAGGACGTTTGCAGGGCAGTGTGGACGCGACCATGCTAGGATAAATGTAGGCTTTAAAAATTAAGGTATGTGTCACAGTGCTATGGACAACCTCCTTTCTGTTTCTTGGTCCTTGTCAAGGTTATAATTTTTTTTAAAAAAGAATTTTTAAGAAAAGAATTTTTTTGAAAGAAGATGCACAGATTCAGCAGCATCTTCTCTACAATTTATATTCCTTTATTTGATGACCTCTTTCCCATCTTATTTCCTACAGCTGCCCTAAAGAGCCCCACCCACCCCCAGATTGAATTGAATTCTTTACAATCCTCTCTTTCTTCAACTGTGAAGTAAATGAGGCAATTGGACTAAAGAACAAATACTCCAAAGTTCTTTCCAGCTCTAAATCCTTTCATTCCTTCTCATGCCTTGCTCATTCTTACCTTTCTGTATTTGTACTGATTCCTTGACCTGGAATACTTCTACGCCCTTCATCTAAATCCTCCCTGTCTATAAAGGACCTGTGAATATTCCACCACCTTCCAGAAATTTTCTTTGGCAATGTGAAGTCACACGCTCTTTTCTTCTCTGAATTCGTCCTATTGCACTTATGGCATGAACCATACCACCTATCATTTGCTTCTATACTTTTCACACTTCTATGTTCCACATATGTGTGTTATTCTCATTTTAGCAACCAAACTGTAATCTGAGGGCAAGGAATGTGTTTTCTTATTTCCCTCAGTGTTAGCACAAGGATGAGAATACGCCAGGTAACCAAGACTTGGTTAACCAAGACCAATCAAGACTTGGTGACTTGAAAGTAACTATCACAGACCATCTCTCTAAGGAAATGAGTTACCAGAGGAGCATGTGTGTTTAGGATTTGGGATTCTTAAGGAATCTGTGCATTTGATGAGGACGTGACATATTTTCATACAGAAAGATTGTGAGAAGATCTGGCTGGGATGAAAGAGTGGCAAGTAAGCTAATTAAGTAATCAAGGTGGGCCAGATGCCTTGGGCAGAGGCACCAGTGATCTGGTCTACGGAAATGTATGGGAAAATTCAGGAACTGGGTTGCTTTCAAAGACATAATGTTTTCCTTTTAGGGGTTCATATCCCATTGCCATTACCTACCTCTTACCTTCCCTGAGGGACTGAGAAGATGGTATTACCCTTTGTAGTAATAGGGAAGGTAGGAGGTAGGGAGGGTTTTCAGGGAAAGATGAGTTCAATTTTGGACATGTTGAATTTAAGATGTCCAATGGACATCCAATTTGATATGTCTGAAGATGTACCTGCTATTTCTTACATAGAACAATCTATTTCCAGAGATGGTAGAGACTGAAACAAAGACACTACTTTGAAGACTATTAAAATAGTCCAGGCTAGGGGTAATGAGAACTTAAACTAGGATGAGGACTGTATGGTTGTAGAAAAGGGAATAGATTCATTCATTCTAATCCACAGGAACAGATGGAGATACCAAGGCCCAGTACCTTTGACCTTTTGTTCTAAAATACTATCCTGTGGAGATTATGACTATTACGTTTCAAATGTCATCCACCACTACCCTTATGGCTAGCAAACTCCAACCACCCATTATTCTCCCTTGGCTATCTGTTGTTATTGTTGTTCAGTTGTGTCTAGCTCTTCATGACCCTGTTTGGGGTTTTCTTGGCAAAGATACTCCAGCTCATTTTGCAGATGAGTTAAGTTTGTGACTATTTAAACTCAGGTAGAGTCTTCCTGACTCTAGTCCCAGCACTCTATGCACTCCATCACCTAGCTACTCCTCTTGGCTCCCTAAGTAAATAATCTCATTCCTTTATCTTACCCTCAACTTGTGTTCCATTCCAAGTCTGCTCATCCTTTCCCCTACACCTTCTGGAAGGTCCTTTTCCAAAAAGGAACAAATTTACTTTTCAATCTGGATCTCTTTCTTTCACGCTCCGTCCATATACTTGCTCTCACTGAAATCTGGCTTCCTCCAGATGACCGTTCATCCCTGACGTTCTCTCCACCATTGGTGGTAGGTTCATTCATATTCTCCCCCTACTCCAACCACACTGGTCCTAGAGGGGACCTTTACTCCTCAGGGACACTTCCAGACACTCCCTTTACTGCCATCCCTCAATAGCCTCCCCCTCCTTTAAAATTCATTCTATTTAAATTTATCACTTGATACAGATCATGGTGGCATGTCTACCCATCCCCAGATCATCTTTCTTCTTCTTTCTTCTTCCTTCCTTCCTTCCTTTTTTTTTTTCCTGAGACTTGATTCTCTCTATTTGGCCAAAACTGGAAATACAGGAGCTAGCATGATTCTGCTAGTAATCAGTACTCCCCACAAGCTTACTGATGCCTTCCTCATCCTGAGTAGGCCTTCCTGGTCAATCTTTAGAAACCTCACTTTTATTATTGGCTCATATTCTCTAACCCTATCACTTCACCAGTGAGGTAATGCCTGTCATGTCAGTTCCTTTGTCTAAAAACCCTATATAAACCACTGAATCCCTAATGATTCTGTCTCTTCAACTGGAGTTCATATCCAACTGTTGATCTGAGCCACCATCCTGCATACTACTACCCTGTAAGACCCATCTGGCTGTGATTGTTCTCTGTCTACAATCCATGGACTGGTAGTGTGCTGATCTTTTTAAATTCTTTTAGTTTCTAAATTTTTAAAATTATTTTAATTTTTAAGTCAGGAGGCCACTTGCTATCACTAACTGAATTGCTGTACATCTATCCATAACCTCCTATGTTGTACTTGGATATGAGTGTCATCAAACTGTTTTAGCACATGTTAGTGTTGCTACATGCTATTCACCCAAACTCCACTCTAAATTTGTATGACAACCTACTCCATTTCTGACCTGGATCAACTTGCCTCTCCTTAGACAGCCTGGTGGCCCTTCAATCCTGGGGACACCATACTGGTGCTGGTCATGGTTTGAGCAACCAATAGGTTTTAACTCTACTGTAGCTCAGAACCCCAGAGTTCAAGAGATCTACTAGCCCCAGCCTCCTCTTGTAGCTGGGAAAACAGGTATCCACCACCACCACATTCAGGTCTCCATACTTTCTCAAGAAATTCAGCTCATAGTCTTCCTCTCCCCCAACCCAAACTCTTGCCTTGATAATAGATTGGAAACTTCAATATTCTAGGTAATGATTCCTCAAATATCCTAACCTTCCAATTCCTCACTCTCAATCAATCAATAAACATTTATTCAACATATCTATATACCAGGCATTCTGCTAAGTACTGGGTATACAAAAAGAGACAAAAGGCAGTCTAATCTCAAGGAGATTACAGTCAACATGCATACAAAGGGAACAATATACAGGATAAATAGGAAAAGGTTGGCAAGCTTCCTATAGGACATGGAATTTTAACTGGGACTTAAAGGAAGCTAAGGAGGTCAGTATTTGGAATTGAAGAAGAAGAGCATTCCAGGCATGGGATCCAGCCAGAGAAAATGGCTATCTATTCCTCTGCTACATATTAGCCACACATAGGGTCTCACCCTGTGTTTCACCCTTACCCGCAAGTATTCCACTTCCTTGATAAAAACAAAAACAAAAGAAAAGAAAAATCTCTGATGTTCCTCTATTTGACCACAACCTCTTGTTTTTCCATCTCTCTCTAGGACTCCTTTTAAATGTACTCTTAGCCCTCACAACAACTTCCGATACCTCCACTTATCAGTACTTCCTTAACCCTGCTCTGCTCTGACTTCAATTTCCTTTCTTCCCAATCTTAACCCTATAGTTAACCAATTCAATTCTGCATTATCTTCCACTTTATATATCTCAGACCCTTACCCTATCACAGCAAATTACTGTGAATTACTTTAATTATCTTGTTCCTCTATTGATTTTGTTTGCTCTATTCTGTCTTGTTCTCTTAGTAAAGATAATGAAGTAGTTTACCATTTCCTTCTCCAGCTTATTTTATAGCTGAGGTAACCAAGGCAAACAGAGTTATGTGACTTACCCAGGGTCATGCAGCTAGTAAGTATCTAAGGCTGGATTTGAACTCAGATCTTCTTGACTCCAGGTCCAGTACTCTATCCACTGAGCCATTTAGCTGCCTCCTAATGGAATATTATTGTGTCATAAAAAATTTTAAAGGGGAAAATTTTAGAGAAAACTGGGAAGATTTGTATGAACTGATGCTGAATAAGATGAGCAGAACAGGACAACAAATTATACAACAGTAATAACATTTTGAAGACAAAAAACTTCTAAAGACTTAAGAACTCTGATCATTCCAGTCATCAACCATGAGAGGATAAGGCATGCTATCCACCTCCTGACATAGAAGTCATGAACTCAAGATGCATAATGAAACATATATTTTTGGACATAGCATGCGATTTTGTTTTGCTCAACTATGCATATTTGTTAAAAGCTTTTTTGTTTTTCTAGTTTCAGAGAGGAAGATGGAAGGGTAAAAAAATGCTTGATAATTGAAAAAGAAAAACTAATTTGATAATTAAAAAAAAGAAAACTGAGACCATTCATCATCAGTTCCCTTTTCTCTCCCTTTGTCTCAAAACATCATCTCCCATTCTCTCTTCCTTTCCCTTGATCTCTGAAAATTAGGTGGTCTTTACCTTTGTCCATGTCAACTCTACTACATGTGCCCTTGATCCTGTCTCCTCTTGCCTTCTCCAGAAGAATGCTCCTTCATACTGTTGGAGACACACTTCTTGAAGAGAGGACATCAAGAAAACTAGTCTCCCTCCTGTCTCAAGGAATTCAGAGTACAGTCTTCCTCTCCTCCCAAACTCCTGCCCTTATAATAGGAAACTTCATTGTTCATGTTGATGCTCCCTCTAACAGTTGATAATGTTTAATATAAAATTTTGGAATAATCTCTTTGTTCTCTCTGAAGCAAACTCAGAGAATGCCTCTCCTATGTCAACAAAACCAGCCAAGGCTGACTCTACACTCCTTAAGAGACCTTTAACCTAAGACACTATCTTGAATAATGGGACTTTCCTTTACATATACTATGTTATGGCATGTTAATGGTAAAGAAAACACAGACATCTTAGGTCGTAATTTCTATTGAACTTTGTTTACCCTTTCCTATGTCAGTTATCTGTTTAGGACAGGAAGCCTGCCACTTACTGGTGGTGGGATTTCCTTCTCTATCACCGAGACATATGTTTACCCAGCTGTAATCCCAAGGCCTGACCAACATTGCTTTATTAATTGTCTTGTCTTACTAAGTTTATGATTTGTTCAACTAGGAGAGTTCCTTTCTCACGGCAAAATGTATATAAGCCAGAAGATTTCTGCACTGGGTAGCCAGAACATCTCTGGCTCCATAATGCATTATGTTACCGTTATCTTTAATAGGGAATTGATTAATTAATTAAATCATAAAATGTATGCATTTAACCTGCTGCCTTTTCTTAACAAAGTTTTCAGGTCAACACAGTCTAATATTCGAAAGAGGATGCATGGGCTTTTGAATGAAAGACTGGAACTCCAGAACTGCAGACCTGTAGAGGAAACCAGCCTCCATCATGTCCCTTGTTCTCTAGCACCTGCAGTCCTAGATATGCTGAAGGTTGACCTCAGGCCTTCTTGATTTGAACTGAGATCTTTCTCCCAACTGAAGATCTCATTTATTCTTATATTCTCTAGTACATGCTAATCTGTACAAGTTGCCTAATTTCTGTTTACTTTCTTTAATAAAGATGTTTAGATGTTTGTAGTTTTCTTTTTCTATAATCAGCATTTGATGGCAAGTATAAGCTAAGGGCTATCCTTCCTCTTGAGAGCAACCAAGGATAGTGGCTTTTGTTCTGAATACAAGCTTATACCCCTAGACTAGTAATATTTGAGGTGGCATTGATAGATATAAAACTAGCCCAAAGCTCCTCTTGAAGCCTGGGTGAGAGATTGCCCATCTACAGCAGTCTTGGTCCCTGTGCCCTTTTGCCTATCTAGGTAGTTGGTACTGCCAGTACTGCTCTCCTCTTATTCTCTTCACATACTCTTACTTACTACAGATCTAGACCATATTTATCATATCATATTTATCCAGGCCAACCATGAGTTAGCTGCTTCTACATATTTAGACAGTCTTCAAGTGAGAGGATCCTACTTTGTCTCTGTTTATTACAATTCCTATGAGTCCATACAACCAGGCTGTGTAGCTTGGTTACACTTGGAAAAACAGACTCAGAGAGTTATGCTTGAGTCAACTTCCTCATAGCCAGACTATGAATTTAGGAGAACTAATATCAGGATTAGTTGAAAACAAGAATAGAGAATAATAAGAAGAAAAAGTTGTGGTATTGAATTGAAACAACTCAACTATTAACTAAAGTAATTGATTATCAAAAATTCTAAATGGACAACAGAAATTAAATAAAATAATTTAATTCCGAAGTTTAATGTAACATTACATGTATATTTATGGTTCTTGTATGCAGAAAATTGTTGTTTTACTTTTAAATTTATTTTGATATTCTCTTTGATTATTGAATTACATACAAACACATTAAAGATTACAATCTGTATTTTCCTCCACTAACTTGTAATATTAATTTTCCCCTCCCTTTTGTATTTATTTAATATTTTATTTTTCCCCAATTACATGTAAAAACAATTTTTAACATTTGCTTTTAAAACTTTGAATTCCAAATGCTCTCCCTTCCTCCCTCCTCACCTCCTCTCATTGAGAAGGCAATCAATTCCATATAGGTTATATATGTGTAGTCATGCTAAAATATTTCTAATAGTTACATTGTGAAAGAAAACATAGACAAAAAAAACTCTCAAGAAAAATAAAGTGAAAAAAAGTTACTTCAATCGTATTCAGACACCATCAGTTCTTTCTCTGGGAATGGATAGCATTTTTCATCTTAAGTCCTTCAGAGTTGTCATGGATTGCTGAGAATAGCTTAGTCATTCATAGCTGATCATCTCACAATATTGCTAATACTTTGAACCTAGTACATTTTGCTTTGCATCAGTCTTTCTAGAATTTTCTGAGATCTTCCTGCTCATCGTTTCTTCTAGTACAATAGTATTCCTTTATAATTACATAGCACAACTTATTTAGCCATTCTGCAATTGTGCATCCCCTTAATTTCTAATTCTTTACCCTCAGAAAAGAGCTGCTATAATTATTTTTGTACATATAGGTTCTTTTCCTTTTTCTTTTTTTAATCTCTTTTGGCATACAGACCTAGTAATGGTATTATTGCTACATCAAAGAATATGTTTGGTTTTATAGCCCTTTGGGTATGGTTCCAGATTGCTCTATAGAATGGTTTAATCAATTCACAACTCCGACAGCAGTACATTGATGTCTTATTTTTCCCACATCACCTCAAACATTTGTCATTTACCTTTTCTGCTCTATTATCTAATCTAATAGGTAAGAGGTGGTATCTCAGCATTGTTTTAACTCGCATTTCTCCAATCAACAGTGATTTAGAATACTTTTTCATATGGCTATAGATAGTTTTAATTACTTCATCTGAAAACTGATTGTTTTTATAAATGTGACACAATTTAGAAAATTAAGCTTTTATCAGAGAAACTTGCTTCAAAAATGTTTTTCATAGTTACTATTTCTAACTGTATTTCACTACTGCTATTTATTCTATTTTCTCTCTCCTTTCACCCTTTCCTTCATCTAAAGAGTTTTGCTTCTGATTACCCCTTCCTTCAATCTATCAATCTTCAATCTACCTCCTTTCTATCATACCCCTCTTCTCTCATCCCCCTCAGTTTCTATTTTCCTGTAGGGTAAGATAGAGTCCTATATCACATTGCCTGTGTATCTTATTTCCTAATTACATGTAAAAATAATTTTTAACATTTGCTTTAAAAACTTTCTCTCCCTTCCTCCTTCCTCACCCACCCTCATTGAGAAGGCAAGCAATATGATATAGGTTATATATGTGTACTCATGCAACAAAAGCACTTCTATAATAGTCATGTTGTGAAAGATTAATTACATTTCCCTCCATCCTATCCTGCCCCCGATTTTATTCTCTCCTTTGACCTCCTCAAAATGGTTTGCTTCTGATTACCCACTTCCTCAATCTGTCCTGCCTTCTATAACCCCACCTCCCACTTACTCCATCCCCACTACTTTCCTGTGTGTGTGTTTGTCCTTCGTTGCCAAAGAAGATCATGCCATCAGAGAAATGATGATATGACTTGCACTTGACTTTGTTTTGAGTGAGGGAGTGCTGTGCAGGTCACCAGCCTCACTTTTCCTCCAGAGCCATCTGAATCCAGTGACCTGATATTCATCAAGATGACTGGAGATGACCCAGGATGAGGCAGTTGGGGTTAAGTGACTTGCTCAAGGTCACACAGCTAGTGAGTGTCAAGTGTCTGAGGTGAGATTTGAACTCAGGTCCTCCTGACTCCTGCACTTGTGCTCTATCCACTGTACCACCTAGCTACCCCTACTTTCCTGTAGGGTAAGATAGATGTCTGTACCTATTTGAGTGTTTATATTTTTCCTTCCTTAAGCCAATTCCGATGAGAGTAAGTTTGACTTCTTCTCTCTCACCTCCCCCCTCTTCCCCTTCACTGTAAAAGCTTTTTCTTGCCTCTTCTATGTGAGATAATTTACCCCAGTCCACCTTTCCCTTTCTCCTCTCAGTACATTCTCTCTCACCCCTTAATTTTGTAGATATCATCCCCTCATGTTCAACTTACCCTGTGCCCTCTGTCTATTTATCATTATCTTTATCTATGTCTATATCTATTTCTCTCTCTCTCTCTCTCTGATATATATTCCCTCCAACCACCCTCCTAATGAGAAAGGTCTCATGAGTTACAAATATCATCTTTCCATGTAGGAATGTAAAGAGTTCACCTTTAATAAGTCCCTTATTATTTCTCTTTCCTGCTTACCTTTTCATACATCTCTTGAGTCTTGTATTTGAAAGTCAAATTTTCTGTTTAGTTCTGGTCTTTTCTCAAGAATGCATTACATTCCTCTACTTCATTGAATATTAATTTTTCCCCTCATGCATTACACTCAGTTTGCTGGGTAGATGATTCTTGGTTTTAATCCTAGCTCCTTTGACCTCTGGAATATCATATTCCAAACCTTCAGATCCCTTAATGGTAAATCTTGTGTTATTCTGATTGTGGATTTATATAATACTTGAATTGTTTCTTTCTGGCTGCTTGCAATATTTTCTTCTTGACCTGGGAACTCTGGAATTTGGTTATAACATTCCTGGGAATTTTCCTTTGGGGATCTCTTTCAGGAAGTGATTAGTGGATTCTTTCCATTTCTATTTTACCCTTTGGTTCTAGAATATCAGGGCAGTTTTCCTTAATAATTTTTTGAAAGATGATCTCAAGACCCTTTTTTGATCATGGCTTTCAGGTAGTCCAATAATTTTTAAATTATCTCTCCTGGATCTATTTTCTTGCTCAGTTGTTTTTTCAATGAGATATTTTACATTGACTTCTATTTTTCATTCTTTTAGTTTAGTTTTATAATTTCCTGATTTCTCATAGAGTCATTAGCTTCTATCTGCTCCATTCTAATTTTTAAGGAATTACTTTCTTCATTGAGCTTTTGGACCTCCTTTTCCAGTTTGGCCAGTTCTATTTTTTAAAGCATTCTTCTTCTCGTTGGCTTTTTGGATCTCTTTTGCCATTTGGTCTAGTCCATTTTATAAGGTGTCATTTTCTTCAGTACTTCTGGGGTCTCTTCTACCAAGCTGTTCACTTATTTTTCATGATTTTCTTGCATCACTCTCATTTCTTTCCAAATTTCCTCTACTTCTCTTATTTTATTTTTAGGGGTTTGCTCGGGCCTGGTCTGTGCTGCACTCCTCTTTCAGCCTGGTGCAACAGACCTTTCCTATCAACCTTCCAGATTGTCTTGGGCTGGAAATTTGTTTCACTCTGTCTTTTTGTGGGTTCTGCTACTCTAGAATTTGTTTAGAGTTAATTTTTTACAGGTATTTGGAGGTGTTTGAGGGAGATTTCAGGTGAATCCCTGTCTTAACTCCTCCATTTTGGCTCCAACCACTCAATTTTTCCCTTTTTAAAAATGTACTAAGTTTTAAAAAATGTACTAAGTTCCTATGGTTTGTTATATTAACTCTCTCTCCACCTTCTTATTACCCCACATAAGATTCCTTGGATGATTCCACCATCTATTTTTATTCTGTTTTTCTTTATGTTTATCTCTTTCTCTCTCTCTGTCCTTTTGTTTCTCCTTTCCTTTTCTCCCTTTCCCTCTCCTTTCTAAGACTAGATAAGAGTACTATACAGAATCTTCCCCGCCTTTGATCTTCATCTAATTTTTTGGCTTGTATAACATTCATCCCAATAAATGTGCATTTAATTCATTCTCTTCCTTATGATTTTTGCCCCTTCTTTATGGGCTTTGCTCTTAAATATTTTTTTCTTTATGGTACCCCTTTTAAAGTAAGTTTTCTAGAAGACTAAATCTTTGTTCCATCCTTTATCTAGTTCATCTAAAAATGTAATTGTTTTCACTCATATTTCCCTTCCCCATCATTTTATTTGAAAGAACTTTTGAGGAGCCCAATTCCCAGAAGTACTAATTCAAAGAGGCAATATATATGGATCTCTGTATCCAGAGATATAGGACCCAGTCCAATCAAAGTCTTCCCATTTATCATCTGCTCATTCTGGGTCTAGTACATCATCTTTCTTCCAGTCCCTTTGGGGACCTAGATTGCTCTTCCCTTAAGATAGAATATGGTCCTGAGAAACACTGACTCTTCCTAGAGTTAGAATAAGAGTCATCTGAAGAGCCATAGTTACTTTCCTTTGAAAAAACCCACATAAAAAGACCTATCACATACTTCACCTCTGTCTGTGATACCCTGATGCCTTCAGAATTTATTCTCTCCACAGGCTGCTTTCTCACCCATCTTGGTTCTATTCTCCAATGCTTTGGATCCATTCTCCAAATGTCCCACTTCCCTCAGATAGGTTGAGACTAAACAAACCACAGCAAGATCGTGTTTCTAAATTTCTGTCTCTATAATCCTTCCTCACTATATTCCCTTACATGAATGATCTTCTTTGTATTCCCTTTTCACCACTATGTTAATTTACTAATGGAGGAACTTTGATTCTAATTCAAGGAAAAATTGTTGAGTTCTCTCTTTGCTTCTTGGACTCTCTTTGAAATGTGTATATAGAAATTTTCTTTGATCTCTTCATAGACATCAAACAAAGAAGAGAATTTCCAAATTTCCAAATCCAAAGCTGTGTTTAGTTCTAGAAGTGTGTAAGCATTGATTAAACTTAGTTTTTTCTTTTTATAAATAATTGTTTATCTGTCTTGTGTTTCTTTCATTTGATGAATTTGTATGTCAAATGCTTTACTCACCTCTAGTTTCTTTTGAAGGAAAGATTCCCATTCCTCTCATGTTTAAAGTTCATTTTTCTTTCATTGATGACAAAGTTCAACTTTACAGGATATGGTATTCTGTAGTGCAAATTGGTCTTTGCCTTTCAGTGAATTTTTGTACAACTTTTCCATGTGGCCAGTTCTGCTTCTCAAGGCATTCTTCTCCTCATTGAATTTTTGTATTTCTTTTACCTTTTGTCCTATTCTGGTTTTGAAGTGTTAGTTTCTTTAGTTGTTGTTTTTTGTGTGTATGTCTACTTTACCAAACTATTGACTCTTTTTTCATGATTTTTCTTTATCACTCTCATCTATTTTCCCAATTTTTCCTTGATCTCTCTTACTTGATTTTAAAATGTTTTTTGATCTATTCCAGGAATTTTTGGGGGGCTTGAGACCAATTCACACTTTTCTTTAAGGTTTTGGATGTAGCAATTTTGACTTTGTTGTGTTCTTCTGAGTTTGTGTTTTGATTTTCCCTGTCACCATAGTAACTTTTTATAGTCAGGATCTTTTTTGTTGTTGTTTACTCATTTTCCCAGTCTATTTCTTTTTTCTCCAGGTCTAAGTATCACATTTTGCTTTATTTTTAAATTTGTTTATTTAATTTTAGTTTTCAACACTCACTTCCATAAGATTTTGAGTTCCAAATTTTCTCCCCATCTCTCCCCTTTCCCCACCCCAAGGTGGCATGTAATTTGATATAGGTTCTGCATATACATTCATACTGTACCTATTTTCACATTAGTCATGTTGTAAAGAAGAATTAGGACCAATGGGAGAAACCACAAGAAAGAAGAAACAAACAAAAAAAGAAAAAAGGAGAGAAAGCAAATAATACACTTCAATCAGCACTCAGCTACTCTATTTCTTGACTTTCTAACTTTATATTAAAGTCAGACTCTGCTCCCAGGGTCAAGGGAGCAGTATCCCAAACTTCAGGTTTTTTGTGCAGTTGTTTTCAGAGCTAGTTCTGAGAGTCTGTAAGTTTTCAGTTCTTCCAAGATGGTATGATCTAAACAGAGGTGTGTTTACTACTGTCCTGGCCTGTGCTCTGGTCAGTGAGTGACCTCAAATATTCTTCTCTGTCCTGGAACTGTGACCAGGGTCCCTGTTTCCCTGCAGATTCAAACTCTGATATGTTAATGTTCCTTCTTGTGCTGGAACTGCCACCTAGGACGGTGACCTAGATCTGAGTATGGCTAATGCAACAGAGTCCTGTGCCCAGTGGCAACAAAAGGAAACCTGTAATCTCCTTCTTACCTCTCTTCCATCTGTGGGCTGAGAACTCTAGAAGTAGCCACTGCTATAGGTGATTCTCATTCCCAAGACCTGTGACTGGTTTCCCATGCCATGGCCTGTGATGGCATAGCCTGTACTCTATTCTTACCCCAGTGCAATAGACCTTTCCTGCTGACCTAAGTTGTCTTGGGTTGGTAAATTGTTGCACATCACCCTTTTTGGGTTCTGTTGTTCTGGAATTTGTTTTGAGGCATTATTTAAAGTTGTTTGGTGGGAAATTTGAGAGAGCTGAAGCAAGTCCTTTCCTTTTCTCTGACATCTTGGCTTTGTCTTCCTTCAATCCTTAACTTTTAGGATATTATATTCTAAATTTTCTTTTGATTCTTCATGTATTGAGTGGCTCAGACTCTTATGTTAGCATGTGAAAAGATTCCTCTCAGCTGTTTGCAATGTTCATGGTTAGATATTAAAATTCCAAAGCTTGGTAACAATATTCTTTGATGAGTTAAACTTGAGATTTGCTTTCATTGGGACTGTTGTGGAATCTTTTTGTACTTTGCCTTTGTGCTAAATATTTCTTGGCAAAGTTCTGATATGATTTCCTGAAATACGGTATCTCAGATTTCTATTTCATTATTTTTTTTCCTTTTGGAAGATCTATGACCTTGATATTATCCTTGTACATTTAAACTTCAAGTTCAATTGTTTTGGTTAATAGAGAATTCATCTGTTCTATTCTTTGATGTCTTTTGATTTTTTCTGTCAATTTTTCTTTTACCTCCTAATTTTTTGAGTTCTGAATGTATTTTTTTCTTCTTAGAATCTACTGTTTTGGAGAGGTTCTCCATCATTTGCTTTAAATCCTCTATTCCTTTGATTTTTAGATTTCTTTTTTGAGACCTCTAGTTGCTGTCCTTATTTCTATTGCTAATTCTTCTTTTGATTCTTTTAATGCTCTTATAAATCATTGTTCCATTATAGCTTCAGAGATAGATGCCAATTTTAATTTTTTAGAACTTTTTCCTGTTACTCAGGCATTTTCACTCTATTACACATTCTATAAATACAAACACTCTACAGTATTTATCCATTTGATTGGATATTTTAAGTTTTTCTTTTTTGCTAGTTTACTGTTTTATCTGCAATGCCTTTCCTGTAAAAAATTATTTCTATCCACTTATAATCAGTCTTTGCATCAGTTCTTACAGATTTTCCCAGTTTCCCCTGAAATTGTTTGTTTCATTATTTACACCACAATTTGTTTAGGTCCTTCTTTCAAAGGACTAAGGGTTTACAGTGTTAGGCTCTCCCTTGAGGCTCCTCTTGTCATTGAACTCCAGTAGCTCTCCTTGCTATAGGCTCTACTTTGAGGTTCTTCCTCCTTGCTTCCAGAGTCAGTGCTTACTCCCATGTTGGGTTCCTGATCAGTTTTCAGGAACTGCTTGGACTGGATTTTGTCATGTTAGACTCTACTAGAGTCCCCAAAGCTACTCTTTGGGCTTAGTTTGATCTCTGCTTGGTCATTATTGAGCAGGGCTCTGGCTCTGTTTGACTCAGACAAAGAATTCAACCAGAACTACCTAAGAATTCTTCAAAGTTACTCTCCCAGTCTTAGCTTCTATAGTTATTAACTAGGAAAAGAATTAGGCTGGGCTCAGGAGCTATTTGGCTCAGGCAGGGAGTGTCATGTTGGACCAGTCCAGAGTACCCTAAAGTTGTTGTTTCTGGCTCCAGCAGTCAGGGGCCTAGATAAAAGCTTTGGTTAGGTTGGGTTTGGGTACTTCTAGCTGCAGCGTTCAGGCTTAGACTTCTGTGGTGGATAATCAATAACAACTGAGGAAAGAACCAGAGGTCTAAGATTTATTTGCAAAACAGGCCTAATAAACAGACCAATGGGTTCCTCAGTCAGTCCAAAGACCTCGAATATAGGGATCCTGAAATAGATTTTTGTTTATTAAAAACAATTAAATAAGGCCAATAAATTGAAAAAAACAATTAACCAGGATACAAAATTAGGTAATTTGATTTCTAATAAGAGGAAAGATTAGGGACTTTCCAAGTTGGTAGAAGGAGAGTGAACAGGTGCAATTTCCTGAAATTAGAAAAAAGGTGTCCCACTCTCCACAAGTGTCTGTATTCAATCAAAGGAGAAACAATAACTGATTGACTAATATGTGACCAGTTTTCAGATATGACATGTGGGATGCTTGAGATATATAATTGTGAAAAATTGTGAGAAAACTGCATTAATCACCGGATCTGACTGGGTTTCTGGTCAGTGTGATCCTAGTTAAGGCTATCTAAGTAGCAGATAGAGATGGTCCAGCTTCCCAGCTGAATGGGAACAGATTTAGTGAAGACTTCTCAGGAATGTGAAGCCTTCTCCCTGGAGTGGAAGAGACCTTAGGCCCAGGTTTCCATTCCTTCAGAGTCGGATGATTTCCATATAAGGCTATGTATTGCATTAGGATCAATGACTGGATATGACTCACTAGCTCCTCCATGCCTAGTTTGGATATAATGATGTGTATTTTCGCGGACTTTGTAACATCAGGAGCGGGAAATTTGAACTGGGTTTCAAAAGGGATTGGTTAGATTTTGCGCCTAGAATGTAAGACCTTGCTTCTCAGCCAATGAGAATAATGGTCAGTGGGAGGGGGCTTTTCACATCAGGGTCTATATAAATTACCATTCTGCTTCTGTAAGGCGCCTCCCTACTCCAGCTTTGCTGGTGAAGGGACCGCCCAGTTTCTCAAGAGAACCAAATAAAGGAGATTTTCTGTTTTTTACCTTGAGACCCCTCTGAGCAGTCAATTTGAGTAGGGGTCTTGCCATCCCATACACAGCTACATGGGGATAGGTTCAAACAATGTAATAAAACTTTCTCACAATTCCCACAATTGAATAAAATTCTCTCACAAGACAGAAATTGGACTAGACCCATAACTGAAGAGAAAGCAAACTGAGTCAGAGCCAGAATTGAGTCACAAGATGGAGTTAAGTGTGGTTCATTCAATTCCCACAATTCTCTCAGTTTTAGATCTTCCCTAAAGGCTCCAGAGCACCACCTGCCTTCCTTTCTCTGCTCTTTGCTTTCTACATGTAACTTGTCTATCCTAGTGATGGGGTATAGACTCTGGGAACCTCCTTGAGTCTTTCCACTGTGTGGGATGGCTCAGGTCCCTACTTAAATCAATTACTCAGAGGCCTCTCAAAGTGATGACAGAAAGTTTATTTACTAGATTCTCGAGAATTGGGACAATCCTACACCAGTTCATCTGGAGTAGGAAAGACAAAGACAAAGAAAAGGCAGTGATTTATATAGACCCTAACGCAAGTCCCTCCTCCCCCACTGACCATTATCCTCATTAGCTGAGAATATGATCTTACATTCTAGACACGAAATCTAACCAATCCCTTGTGAAATGAAGACATGGAGGAATTATGTAAGTTTTATCCAATCATTAAGACCCTAATACACTACACAGTTTTATATCCTTATATGGAACTATTCTATTCTAAAAATATTGTAACCTTGAGCCTCTAGGTCTTACCTCACCCCTGAGAGAAGAATTACAATCTGAGAAGTCTTCACTAAACCTATCCCACTCAATCCCTCCTCTTATTTATTAACCTGAAGACTTCTCACAGATATTTCAACCAAAGTTCTGTAACATGATCTCACACTGTCTATTAATCTCCTCATCCCAATCAGGGTCATTCCTGTCTTTTGTCTCCACAGATACCCATCCTTCCTTCTTTAGTATCATCAACCAAATGGCTCCTTCAGTCCTCTCTTCTACTCTAGCAAGTTTTAGGAGAGAATTTCTAACTATTTTAGTAATAAGTGAAATCAAACACGGTAAACAAATAGGAAGTAATATGATACCACTAATTGCTATGAGACCAAACCACAGTAATGTCTTCCACCAGCTCCCTTCAAACCAGGACCACCAAGACATATTGAAAAGGGAGTTCCAAATTTGTAGTGGAACGTGGGCAACTTTCCTGATATTCTTGGTGATCTCTTTCACTATCCTTCGATTATCATCAATTTTTAAGCAACATGTAGATAAATTGAGTTTCCCACAAACTCCCCCTTCTTCTGCAAGTAAATAATCTAAGATCAATCTATGTTGCAGTACTGCTTCCCTAGTTTGTGTGGCTTGATCAGCCAATAAGTCCAAATCTTCTGCTGTTTGATTGGTTATAATTTCAACTACTGCTTGGAGTCTGATTAGTCTATTTAATAGATATATAGGGGTTCTATAACCCCAACTCCCATCTTGAGCCCAAGTTGCAGGCCCATACTCTCTAATTATCCTCTGAGGAGGCCAAGTGTCACCCCACCCATTTGCATTTCCAGTCTGAGTGAGGGAGGTGTCAATGTTCCTATTCCTTTTGGCTAGATCATCATATAGAGGGACCCCTAGATGCTGTTTCCCTGATTCAGGCAAGAAAAAGAATTTAGGTCTCACCAATCCAATGTAACAAACACCTCTCCAGTTTAGCGGAAGGTGAGTATAAGCTGTCTGCCCACATATCCAATAATGTCCTCTCAAAGCAGGATTTTCCTCTAGAAACAGTCTTACTCTATAATCCACAGCCGGAAAGTACTTCACATCGTCTGGGCCTAATGGTCCCCCTTTCATGATCTCTGACTTACCCTTCCATAGTTGTTGTTTCCTCTTCCATATACAATGTTGATAATTCTCCCCAGTTCTATTGATTATACTCCAGAAAGTATCAAACATCATCCTATGTGTTCCATTCTCCCACTTCCATACCCGTTCTTTATATTCTGTGTTATTCTTAGTACTATTCATATATATATATATATATATATATATATATATATATCTCCACAAATAGTCATGGTCGTGACCCCCTTCACATGGTTTTCTGGGATCAGAGGGGTTGTAAAACTTGTACCCACAACTTTTGTGATATTCCCCTTTTGTTCTCTCTTCGTATGAAGAGGATGGGAAAAATGAATGGGTACAGGGAATCACCCTACCATCTGAACAGGTAATACTGTTCTGATCCCATCTGTTTGCATACTGGGCACAATCAATACGAGCCAGGGTTTCTGGCCTTCGTGTGAATGTCCACTTACAATTACTTTCTCCCAGCCATGTCTCCTGCAATTCAGGTCCTGTTTGGTTTAAACAATGTTCATCTGGAACTGATTCAGACAAAGACCATTGGTGTTTCTCTTGGCTTGTCCAGAATCTTGTTCTGTCATGTACTACAGATCTATTACTTAAAATCCAGACTGAACTCAGCAGTACTGCTACCCATGGCCATTGGCTTAACCGCTGAGGTCCCCCACAAATCCAATAATCGGATACCTCAAAGGTATCCGCAGTGGTCTGAATTAGGTCCAGGAAACTATTTTCAAGAGGGGGAGTTGATAACTGAGGCCTGGTGTCCCAGCAGTGGGAGCAGGATCATGCCTAAAAGGGACATTCCCAAGGTATTACATTTTGGTTGCATTGTTCCCAAGGTTTGTCAAGTCCACACAATCTTAATAGAAGAGTCCTGTTTAGATATTATGATAAATGGCTTAGGACAATTGCTGAACAGAGAATCCTGTTAAGAACAAACAATAATAATCCTAGTACAGTTCCCCAAATAACAAAACTTAAAATGAATTTATATATATGCCTCATTGGCTATCCCTTTCCAAATTCTGTGTGTTCTCACACATGCTTCAAACGGAGCTTTTAATACTGACAAAGTGTGTCTCCCAAGCATGAAGCTTGAGAGTTTAATAACTAATAGTAATAATTATAAATGACAGTAAACAACTTTAAAATTTTTAAATGCAATAACCTTCCATAACTTTGTCTACTGGCTTCCCAATCATGCTAAACATTTTCTGAACTGGGATGGGGGAATAGATAGTTCAAGGTTCAATCTTACCCATATTCCTCCCTCCTCTTATTTATACCTGTTTCCACACCTAAATCCAATCAATAAATACCTCTTCACATTCTTTCCCTTACGAATCCTTCCCTTCATCTATCTCCCTTTTATATGAATATGGGAAGGAAGCAAAGTTGATTGACACATTAGCAAATTACAGGGGGCAGTCCCCTTGTTTTAAGTACAGATACAGAGATTTAAATTAATGAACTGTCCATTTAGAGGTTCCATCTCATACAGCAGTCTGGGGAGAAATATCATCTTATGCAGTTTTCTGATCTGGATGCTCCTTCAAACAGTCGTCAGCACAGCATCTCAGCATCTTCTTTTCTTTATCTTCTTATAGAAATCCAGATGTCCACTCTCCTACAGAACTGAACTTAATACCATCTTAGACTACCATTCCTATAATTCTTACAAAAATTAAAATTGAAACTTTGACAACTTGTCTTTTTTTTTTTAAAAGAAAATTCACATTAAAATGCAGCTTCTACATTTCACAGTAAGTCATTATTCATTTCCTCATTAGGAAGATGAGATTTCACTAAGGAGTCAATACCAGGCTCCAGTACTTACATAAATACAATAAATAATCATTTTTAACACAGTGCATATCACATCATAAAACAATTCCAACTTCTGATCATGTGATGCTTCTTTTAAAGCATTTACAATATAGTCCACAAACCATTTTTCATTTAACATTAACCAACTGAGACAAAATAATAACTATGCATGCTAGTCTCACAAGCCCTTGACTTAATCATCTCCACACTATTACTAAGAATTAAAGGACCCTAACTTATTATTGTTGGTCTAAAGTCCTAAACCTATTAGCTTAATTTTAGACTTAACCTCAGATGTTCCCCTACCAACAATCTATTATTCAATAGATCTGGTATTATTACTTACAAAACTTCTGATTTTAGGAATTTGCCACTAAGAGTAGGGACAATGCAGGGAAACATCTCCCTCACTTCATGTCAATTCCAGGCAGGAGAAGATCGTCAGCTGGCATTCAGCCAGGCTTAAAGTCTATCAGGTATCAGTGGGGAAATTGAGTCAGGAGAATCCTACCTCAGCTCAGGCTGAACAGCCGCTCTCCTGACCTTCCCATGAGATCACCTTTTTGAAGTTCATACCAGCATCTCACAGGCTTACTGGCATCATGGATCAGTGGCTCAGACCGCCTCTCTTGCTATCCACACCTGGAGTTAGACTCAGAAGAACAGTCAGTTAAGAGTCCCACAAAAATCTTAAAATAGCAAGCTCCAATAATCAGTTTTAAACATGACTAATTTCACATTGGCCAAGGAACATCTTTTGAAGCAAGTCTTAAGTAGCTTACATGCCTTTCTATACATGTTCTAGTTCCTGATTGAATAACAATCATAAGTCATTGCTCTAATAGATTTATATCTGTTTCCCAGACTACTTTATCCCTTTCTAACCCTGCTCAATCTAAAAGAATGAGCTATACATGTGATAAGTTCAAACACTAACTTGAATTTTTATGTTCATGTAATGAATTCAAATCAAAACAATCATTTAACTTTCAGTGCCAAATGTTACCAGAGGCTACCTACCTCTAAGAAAATTAGACTGAAATTCTTTTCCCCAAACTGAGGATGTCTCTGATTTAGTCTCAATAATTAATTCAGTTAATTGTTTTAATACTAATTGCTTTTACATCATTTTGTAACATGTAAAGATCTCATTCCAAGTTGGGACCTTTGTCCATTACCCCAAAAGAGTTTTAGTCCCATTTGTCTAAAGGCCCTGGAAAACCTCACCTTGAAAACTCTTTGGTTTTTTCCACGTGAACCGGCTTTCCTAAGGTCCACTCTATCACTATGCCCAAGTCTATTCTACTTCTCACTCTTAATTCTATTAGTCCAAATCTCCAGTTTACTGGTCACTCCCATCAAGACCATTCCTGGAGCTCCCAGACCACCTAGGGCCACCACCACCCCCCACTTTTTTTTTTTTTTTGTAAGGGATTCTTTTCCCTGAATCCTTCTGTAAATAAAATACAATTACAGTTAACTTTAAATCCCAATCTTGTTCTATGGAATGATGATACAACATCTATTTATTCCCATTAGATTTAAAAAGAATGTTCCCAGGGATTTTATTTACTTCTTAGATCTTAAATTTGCCCTAAAGAGCCAGTCACTGAAGATCATTTCTTATACATTTTCACATTCTCACCAAAGCAAGTTCTATATACAATCTCCTCAGCTGCTGGGGCTGTACTTGTTACTAGCCTGAGGACTGCTTCTTTTCCCACATATACACACAGTGTACCAGCTTTAGGTTTTAACATTAGAATTATAAATGGCAAATATAATTTTCATAAGTGATAACAAATTGTTTTAGCCATGAACCCGAACAATAAATTTCAGATGACATCAATTGCATTTTCATATCCTATTAGAGAAACTAAATTCTTCCCACTTTTGTAACTTACAAATACAAATTGGATAGGTAGGCCTTCCAAAAACCCATACAAAAGATTTTACCAAGTATTTCTTAATACAACAAATATTTCCTCTCTTATGAACAGTTTACAATTTATCACAATCCCCTTGAAACTAATTGACAGAAATCACAAGAAAAGACCTAAACCCAAAGCCTTTTCACATTTGCCCATAAACTTTCTTTTACAAACATAACTTTAGAGTAAATGCTTGATTCATGGCAAAAACAATTTTCGCTAAAATTTCCTTTTCAACAGCAGAAATAAACTTTTAACATAATACATCCTCAGATGGAACAGGCTTGACAATCACACCTATGTACATTTTTAAAGCGTTCTCATTTTCTTAATAAGAATGCTACAACAAGGAAACTCTTACAAAAAAATTCATAACAGCTCTTTTTAACCAATTCATTAATTAACTTAACAATGCAATTTCTAATACAATACTTAGATGAATTACCTAAAAATTTAAACTTATTTAAGTTTACTTAAAACTTAAAATAAGCCATTAACCTATTCAACTCCTTTTTTTATATAACAAATATAAGTTTCAGATTATCAAATTTCTATCACATCTTTTTAAAACCCCAATCTATATGTAATAAATTACAAAATTTAAAATCGTGTAACAGTTACATTAGATTAATGTTGCATCTAACAAATACCTATCCTTTTGTTACTGGATCTAACATTTTTGGCAGAAATGCCACCGGGTGTCTCTGCCCTCCTTTTATTTGTGCCAGGATTCCCAAGGCCACTCCTTCTGGCCCTCCCACTCTGCAAAGAAAAAGAAAAACCTAAATTTCTATTTTTTTTTACTTTAAATACATTGTCTGGCATCAAATATATTGATCTAATTAAACCTAAATTCAAAACTCTCAGCTTTAAGTTGCTTACTTGAGATTTTTTTACTTTCTAATCTTCTGCTTACTTCCACCAAACTTTAATAAATTCTAACCTATCTTAAACATTAAATTAAGAATGACACATTTCACCTATTCACACTTCCAAATACGACCAGAATGAATTCAATTAACTTTCTGTTATTTCCCATTACACTAAAATTTCTTCTTTTGGGTGAGGCAGGAAATGGTTAAATGGTTGCTAGCATGCCTCTTTGGTCTGAGGGAAAAAGATAAATTCCCTCCCTCCCTTTTGTACTTCTTTCAAGTCTTCTGATTACACAGTACCTTTGCTGTTCTCATCATCTCTACCTGCTTAAATTCTCTTGCCTTTCCCTCAAGCCACTTTGAAACTGCACATAACTTATTTCTTCCTACTCCTAACCTGACACTTCTCCTACATTCTTTTACTTGCTGTTACCAACCATATAAACTGAACAGTAAAATAATATTATTTTTTTTTCTCTGCCTCCTTGTCCATCCACCCCTCTGAAACTAATCTGGAGGGGTTGAAGAAAGGGAGTAACAGGAATTTCAAGGACAGTTCAGCTCAGCCTTTCTGCTCCTGCTGGCTGGCTGGCTGGCTAAATTTACAACCTTATCAGATAAAAACAGAGACACACAGACTTTCATTCACACAGAAATACCAACACAACATATACAGACAAAACATTTAACAGAATAGAATAGTAATATAGGTTTAAATTTTTGTCAAACCCAGTCCTCAGGAACCATATTTGGGCCAGATTGTGCCTTCTCCTCCAACATCTTTTCACCCCGTATGAAACAACACTACTTAATCATCTTCTTCTACATTCTTTTCTCCATAATTTGGTAATTCATGCCAATTTTGTAATCGGTTTCCCAAGGGACTATTTACCGGTATTTCTTCCTGACTTCACTCCGAAGCTCAATTCTTGGACTGCTTTTGTCTCATTTTGCACGAAGGTTGTCACCAACACCTCCGAGTCTAAGACTCAACGAATTATGCTAGCTCCCCTGCTAGGTCTCTTGCTGGCTCTCTTGCAAGCTCTCAAGTGGGGATCGCCCACCCACCAGCAGTCACCTGGCAAACGTTTTTTTGGGGGGCCCTTCACCCTGGGGGCCCGCAGTCCACTAATTTGGTTGGGTGTCGTCACCTTCTCCCCAAGTCTATCTAAGACTCAACGAATTGACCCCCAGACACTGCGCCCCGACCCCACGCTTACCGACAGGTCGTATATGCGGACAAGTTGCCTGACTGCAAACTTCAACACCAACCAGTTGGCATTTTCACACACTTCCCAGCTTCACAGTCTTTGGAGTCCTTATCTCTATTCTTTCTGTCCTCACTGAGTTCCTCTGCTTCGGGTCGTTACTTTGCAGAGAGGGGGGCCCGGCAGCCCGTTTCAAGGACCGAGGTGGGGGTGGGGGTGGGGGTGGGGGAAGGCCTCCCCCATGGGTGCGCCTGTCTTTGAACTGAGCTGCCAGCCGTCTCTCTGAAAAGCCGCAGATCCCGGTACGAGTGCTCCCAAACTGCGTGGGATGGCTCAGGTCCCTACTTAAATCAATTACTCAGAGGCCTCTCAAAGTGATGACAGAAAGTTTATTTACTAGATTCTCGAGAATTGGGACAATCCTACACCAGTTCATCTGGAGTAGGAAAGACAAAGACAAAGAAAAGGCAGTGATTTATATAGACCCTAACGCAAGTCCCTCCTCCCCCACTGACCACTATCCTCATTAGCTGAGAATATGATCTTACATTCTAGACACGAAATCTAACCAATCCCTTTTGAAATGAAGACATGGAGGAATTATGTAAGTTTTATCCAATCATTAAGACCCTAATACACTACGCAGTTTTATATCCTTATATGGAACTATTCTATTCTAAAAATATTGTAACCTTGAACCTCTAGGTCTTACCTCACCCCTGGGAGAAGAATTACAATCTGAGAAGTCTTCACTAAACCTATCCCACTCACCACTTAACCGGCCTTTCATATTCATATCTGTTGCCCTTGGCCTAGCCTGCCCTACCATTGTCTGTTAACTCTGGATTTTCCCACCCAAATCTTCCATTGTCTGATATCTCCTGATTGCCTCCAGCTCTATCCAACCTTTGACCAGTCACCCCCTCCTTGGACTCCTCCTCAAGACCCTCCCTAAACCCCTCTCCCCATTACCCTAGACCATCAGACCACCCCCAGATCCCTCCCACAGTCTTTTCTGTATTTAAGTTCCATCTTGCCTCTATGAAGGTACTCAGATTCAATCCAGCTCAGACTGTCTAGCTGAGATTATATCTTGCCCACTTGTGAATACAAGTGTTACAAATGCTTAGGCTCCTTAAGAGTCAGCCCAGTATGGTGATTCTTGAATAAACTTTGTTTTTCTTTGGCTTTAAGAAGGCTTGAGTTGAATTCATTCAAGCAGGACCTGGCCTGTCAGTATTTCAGGGTCCCCAGCACCCCTGAACCTCAACACTAGGACCTCTAAATACTCTGGAGGTCCCTCTGTGTATTCCTGAATTGAGTGGCGGATTCTCTCTCTTACTAATGCAAGAGATTTCTAAATCTCTAAATCTTTGTGAAGCATTTGCTAGGGATCTGGACCCTGTGTGACTGACTTAGCACACCATCACTTTCCCATGATCCCTTTCCATTCTATGTCTTTTCATTCTAAATGAATCACTGTTTGAGGAGAGCTTCCAAGAAGTCATATGGCCAAAGTAACATGGGGCTTGAGGCCCTTGATTGGAAATTGTGAAGAGTGCAGGACACAAACAGAATCAATGACATAATCTTTTGGTATTTATTTTTTCTTGTAGTATGTGGGAAATTTGTTTCCTTTTCCCTCCTTCTGTTTATTCATATTACTTTATTGTTTTTAAATTTTTTAATTTTAATATTTCTTTTTCCCCTTAATAGTATTCTTTTTCCAAATACACATAAAAATATTTTTGAACATTTTTATAAAATTTTGAGTTACAAATTTTTCTCCTTCCTTCCCTTTCCTCCACCCTCCCCAAAAAAGCAAGTAATTTGATATGGGTTATGCATGTACAGTCATGTTAAACATATTTCCCAAATTAGTCATATTGTGAAAGAAGAATCAGAACAAAAAAAGAAAAAAACTACAAGAAAGAAAAAAAGACAACAAAAAGTGAAAATAGCATACTTTGATTTGTACTCATACATCATAATTCTTTCTCTAGATGTGGATAGTATTTTCTGTCATGAGTCTTTTGGAATTGTCTTGGGTCATTTAATTTTTTTTAATTAAATTATTTTATTTGTTTTCAGTGTTCTACAATTACTTCCATATATCTTAGATTTTTTTCCCCTCCCTTCCCACTTCCTCCCTGAGATGGCATACAATTTTATATAGGTTCCACACATACATTTCTATAAAATACATTTTCACCTTAGTCATGTTGCATAAATGAATTAAAATGAATGGGAGAAATCATAAAACAAAACATAATACAAAAGAAAATGGTCTGCTTCATTCTGTGATCCAATTCCATAATTCTTTTTCTGGATGTGGAAGGTACTTTGCCACAAGAATCCATTGGGAATTTTTTAAGTCCTTGCATTGCAATGAAGTACTAAGTCTGCCAGAAAAATTCCTCACACACTCTAATTGTTGCTGTGTACAAAGTTCTCCTAGTTCTGCTCCTTTCACTCAGCATCAGTTCATATAAGTCTTTCCAGGTCTCTCTGAAGTCTTCCTGTTCATCATTTCTTATAGCACAATAGTATTCCATTATATTCATATACCACAATTTATTCAGCCATTCTCCAATTGATGGACATCCCCTTGATTTCCAGTTTTTGACCACCACAAAGAGAGCTGCTATAAATATTTTTGTACATGTGAGACCTTCCCATTTTTATGATTTCTTGGGGACACAGTCCTAGAAGGGATATTGCTGGGTCAAAGGGTATGCACATTTTTGTAGCCCTTTGGGTACAGTTCCAAATTGCTCTTCAGAATGGTTGGATCAGCTCACAGCTCCACCAACAATGAATTAGTGTTTCAACTCTCCCACATCTTCTCCAACATTTATCATTTTCCTGTTTTATCATGTTAGCCAATCTGATAAGTGTGAGGTGTACCTCAGAGCTGTTCTGATTTGCATCTCTCTAACCCATAGTGATTTAGAGCATTTTTTCATATGACTACAGATAGCTTTAATTTCTTCCTCTGAAAACTGCTTGTTCATATTCTTTGACCATTTGACAATTGGGGAATGACTTGTATTCTTGTACATTTGACTCAGTTCTCTATATATTTTAAAAATGAGGCCCTTATCACAGACACTAATTACAAAAATTCTTTCCCAGTTTTCTGCTTCCCTCCTAATCTTGGTTACATTGGGTTTGCTTGTGCAAAAACTTTTCAATTTAATATAATCAAAATTGCCCATTTTGCACTTCATAATGTTTTCTATCTCTTGTTTAGTCAAAAATTTCTCCATTCTCCACAAATCTGAGAAATACATTATTCCTTCCTCTACTAATTTGTTTATAGTATCGATCTTCATACCTAGATCATGTACCCATTTGGACTTTATTCTTGTGTGCGGTGTCAGGCATTGGTCTATGCCCAGTTTCTGCCACACTGTTATCCAGTTTTCCCAGCAATTTTTGGCAAACAATGAGTTCTTATCCCAGAAGCTGGGGTCCTTGGGTTTATCAGACAGTAGATTGCTATACTCATTGACTATTGTGTCTTGAGTACCTAACCCATTCCACTGGTCTACCCCTCTGTTTTTTAGGCAAAACCAAGTGGTTTTGATAATTGCTGCTTTATAATACAATTTGAGATCTGATAGGGTTAGGCCACCTTCCCTAGCATTTCTTTTAATTAGCTCCCTTGATATTCTAGACCTTTTGTTCTTCCAGATGAATTTTGATATTATTTTTTCTAGCTCTAGAAAATAATTATCTGATAGTTTGATTGGTATGGCACTGAATAAGTAAATTAATTTAGGTACAATTGCCATTTTTATTATATTGGCTCTGCCTACCCATGAGCAACTGATGTTTTTCCACTTACTTAGATCTGACTTTGTTTGTGTGAAAAGTGTTTTGTAATTGTGTTCATATAGTCCCTGGGTTTGTTTTGGCAGGTAGACTCCCAAATGTTTTATGGTATCTACCTTAGCTTTAAATGGGATTTCTCTTTCTATCTCTTGCTGTTGGGCTTTGTTAGTAATATATAGAAATGCAGAAGATTTGTATGGGTTTATTTTGTAGCCTGCAACTTTCACAAAGTTGTTTATTATTTCAAGTAGTTTTTTACTTGATTCTCTGGGATTCTCTAAGTATATCATCATATCATCTGCAGAGTGATAACTTAGTTTCTTCTTTGCCTATCCTAATTCCTTCAATTTCTTTTTCTTCCCTTATTGCTACAGCTAACATTTCTAGTACCATATTGAACAATAGTGGTGATAATGGACATCCCTGTTTCACCCCTGACCTTATTGGAAATGCACCTAGTTTATTCCCATTGCATATAATGCTTGCTGAAGGTTTTAGACAGATACTGCTTATAATTTTATGGAAAGTTCCATTTATTCCTAAGCTCTCCAGTGTTTTCAATAGGAATGGGTGTTGTATTTTGTCAAAAGCTTTTTCTGCATCTATAGAGATAATCATGTGGTTTCTGTTAGTTTTGTTGTTATGATCAATAATGCTAATAGTTTTCCTAATGTTGAACCAGCCCTGCCTTCCTGGTATAAATCCTACTTGATCATAATGTATTATTCTCATGATGTTGCTGTATTCTTTTTGCCAAAATCTTATTTAAAATTTTTGCATCTATATTCATTAGAAAAAATGGTCTATAATTTTCTTTCTCTTTTTTGGCTCTTCCTGGTTTAGGTATCAGAATCATATTTGTATCATAAAAAGAATTTGGGAGCACTCCTTCTTTCCCAATTTCCCCAGTCTATATAGTATTGGAATGTGCCAGGCCTAGAGGCCTGTGGGCTACCCGAGTCTTACCTTACCTCTATCGGAGGTCTTCGGCTGGCCAAACCGGATACTCGTATGAGAGAAGAGACCTATCAGAGTCGAACGAGGGTTAGGCTTTATTCAGGGTTCTGGTTACAAGTGCAGGGGAATTCTTCCTTAGGAGGGAGCGAAGAATCTCCCAAGGAGGCAAAGATCTTACAATAAGAGATTGGAAGCAGAAGTGTAAGTGGGGAGAGAGGGGGAGGGGAGAGCGGAGAGAGGAAAAGCGGAGCCTTCTGTCCTCACACGTGGCCCCTCCGCCCAAGAGAACTTTCAGGCTTTCCTGACTCCAATTAAGCTCTCCAGCCGCATAGTTTGCATCTGAATACCGTGCCTGTTAGGTAACAATGGGTGTGCCCAGATCCGGGACAGCCTCGAGAGCGGGGATGCTCCTCCCATCACGTATCTCACAGGAAGAGGCGGAAATACACGAGATAGCTCGGTTCACCTCGATTCCCAGTCGTTTCCTGGGGGGCCTCGTGAGAACTCTAAGATTTAGAAGTTCCCACCTTTACCCGCCCGAGACTGTCCACATGGAATTGAGCTTCCATCCCCAGCAGGAATGAACTGTTCTTTAAATGTTTGATAGAATTCACATGTAAATTCATCCAGCCCTGGAGATTTTTTCCTAGGGAGTTCATTGATGGCTTGCTTAATTTCTTTTTCTGAGATGGGGTTATTTAAGCATTCAACTTCCTCTTCTGTTAATCTGGGCAATTTGTATTTTTTAAAATAATCATCCACCTCATTATTCATATTACCTTATTTGGCACAATTCATGCAGTTTTCGGGTGGTGAGGAGAAGGCTTTAATACATCCCCCCATTCAGAAATCTCCTAGGCTATATTTTTAATAAATCCTTTCTAGATAACTTCACTTTATTCTCTTATAAACTTCTGGCACTAACAGAAACCCGATTTTTTTTTAGATTAGATTATTCCCTTGGTCATCGTCTCTAATACTGGGTGCTCCTTCCCTCATAGTCTCTATACATGAGACCAGGAAGAAGAGATGGTGAATTCTTTGCCTTACACTGTCCTTACCACTACTTGAATGCTAAAATCCCATTTTCTCTACATAACCTCCTAGACTTTGTTCCTTCTGCCTCATTCTACCCAAACCTATTCTTTAAACTGCATGAAGTCCATGTACTCTATCTTGGGGAGCAAATTATACCACAAAATACAAATAATCAGAACTCATGGCTGATAACAATCACACATTTAGGCTGCAATTTCTACTCCAAGACAGGGTGGAGCAACAAGAGATGACTGAGAGATACTTTGTATATAAGCTCCTAAATTGCTTGCTCTCAAGGAGCTTACATTATGACTTTGGGACCCCACATGTACTATATAAGATATGTATGCCATACATTATACATGCATTGTGTGTGTATACACATATATCTACATACACATGCACACACACATATATACATTCATACATACAGATATATGTAATACATTCGGTATATATTAAACATTATCTATGTATTATGTATATGTACATATATAATACACACATATAATGTACATCACATATAGTACATGTAGTTTATATAAACATATGTGTCCCATATGTGAACTCCTTGAGAGCAAGCACTGGAATGATTTCCTATGTACCCCCAATGCTTAGCACATAGTAGTAAGCACTTAATAAATTTTTAAAGTTTCTTCATTCTGTTCTTTCTTGTCTGAATATTATTATTACCCAAGGCAGAGAAAACAGATGCAAAATGAATGGAATAGTACTATCTTATAAGTTAGCCAGTTTCCTCGTTCCTAAGCAGAGGTCCCATCTTTGATTCTCCTTTTCCTCAATATGGCTTAATAAGCCTTGTAAAGTTACCTTTTGCATTTCTTTCCAGTCTAGGCTTATTCTGAACTTTATTGGTCCTGACCCTCTTCTTTTAGAACTGTCATATTTTTGTATTCATTTTATCTGCCCATACTTCCACATTCTGGACACATCTTTCCAAGATCTGAGAGCACATCCATGTGAGCATCCTCAGACAACTCCTTTTCCTTCTCACTGAACTGTTTCTCTTCTGTGCTTTTGAGATGTCCCTCTTGAGAGCCTTCCATTCCTCCTGGACCCTGACTTTGCTACAGAAGTTTTAGACCATAGGATTCTATTCTTTCCTTGAATCCCTCGAATTCTATGCAACTAAAATCTTGGAGCCCTGATAAGCTTAACTTTCTATCATCACATAGTCGAATATGCAGCAATTACATCTCCCTTAAGCTGTCCCCTCTCATGCCTTCAATCTCTTCTTTACTACTAACTTGTTCTCATCTGCCCCAATATATTTTGGTACCCCAGTATCATAAAGCCCTTCTATGACCTGTGAGCTAATGAGCTTTGGTCCCATTTCTGTCTTTTCTTTCACTTTTAAACTTTTGGAAAAAGTTATTTATGTCAAATACCTCCACTGATCTTTGAAGGCAGGAGCTTACTTTATTTAACATTTCTATTTTTTCCCAGTACCTAGCACAGGGCTCTGTACATAGAGTTCTGTACATAATTTTGGGGAAATGAAAAAAAAGATAAGAACAAAATAATCAGGTTCTTCTTCAAAGTGAACTAAAAATGCCCATTCTTTTTTTTTTGTAACTCTAGTCATGCAGTGTTTTATTTAAAAGGCATTAAAACCAACAAAGAAAATGTTTATAAATAGTTTAAAGAAAGGTAATATTTTTCCAGAAGTTTTTAAAAAAAAATCCATTTAATTTAGATGAATTTCCAAAGAAATTCGCATTTCTTGAAAATTTCCATGATTACAACTTCATGTTACTGTATTATAAGACAACATTAAAGTTTTGAGTTCACTTGTCAAATGTAACATCATTACAACCTTACAATTTGAAGCACAAGAAAATAAAATACATCAGAGCCCTGAAAGTTGCATGGCCCCAAACAAAAAGAAAAATATTATTGTTGGTGTCCCCAATACAACCATTAACAGGAGTGGATTTTCCATTGAGAAAATCTGACTCCCAGGACCAAGTGACAGAAATCAACAATTTGTTGGGATTATATAAATAAGACTGTGAAGACATGACAAGTTCATTTAGATATTTTCTTGACTCCATAAATTTATACTTGTTTACATGTGAAAATTATATTTATCTCAGGCTACTTGCTTTTTGATGTTTATTTTATATACAATTATCTTTGTATAAAATGCATAGAAGTGATTACTAAAAACACAATCTTGTGGGAGAAATTAAGCTCCTTCATTTTCAGTGTATCTAAAAAAGTACTGCTGGTTTTACTTTGTGATTTTATACCATTGTTTGTTTTTGTTTAAAAATCAATTTTAGGCACATTTATTTCACCTAGATAGTCATTAAATAAAACACTGCTTGTGTTAGTGGAGTAAAGAAAAATATATCCCTTATTAGCTTAGTGAAAATTTGGTAAGACAGGTGTACTAGTGGTATGAAATTCATTCATTTAAAGAAATGTTCTAATTTCAAAACATGTGGGGAGTTTTAAGCTCAAATGCTTTGTTTGTACTGTTTATTCCAGTACATGCTCTAAAGACTGTATTCCAGACTTTGTTTCTTAAAAAGAAAGTTAAGTCAAGCCTGCAAGATACAGCGTCTCGAATGTCTGCGCAACGTCAGTATGAAAACGTAAAAATGATTGTTACATTGATGTATCCCATTATATGCAGGGATAAGTTCAAAAGTTAATGTTGATAAATAACACACCCCAAATAACATAGGCAATCATCTTCCATCATTTACAATACAGTAGTTACAATGACACTGCAAACAAGAAAGCAAAATATAAACCAAAATCCCTACTTCTATTTCATTCAATCAGACTTATGCAGAAATTAGAAAGCTAAATAAGAACTAGTCAATCATCTTAATTTCACAGCTATCTAAAGAGGCAATCATTATATGGCAGCTTATGTGTGATATCGTTAAGATAAATGATACGATTTGATACTTGCCCATAAGCTAAAACATAGCCTCATTTTAATATCTTTCCCAAAATTCCAGCTCTAAACTATGATATACTTGAGGTCTATGCAAAAAAGTGGCTACCTTTTTATAGGAAATGGATGATTAAGTCTTTGGTGTTGCAAAAGCAACTTCGTTTAAACAGAACCACACACACACACACACACAAAGAAAAAGAAACCTAAAACAAACTTTGTGGGGGGAAAAAAAGCATGTAAAATGTCTTGTCCCTGATGGAATGAATTAAGTAAGCATACAGCACCAACACGCAAAAAGAAACACCATCGTGTAAAACAGTTAAAAGCTCTCACAAGCATAAACGAAGGACTCACATCTTTTCAAGCTTCAATAGTAAATATTCTGCTATTTATTAAATACTGCATAGTTTGTTCAAGCTAAGATGAAACCACATTATGAATCAATAAGCATTTTGTACTTCCTTTCCTTATCTAGTCCACATCATGCCTCCTGCACCTTTAATTGTTTTAGGAAATCCACTCAGACTGAACTATTCCAAAATAAACTCCTTGGATAGTACTGCAGTTACACTAAGCAGTATAAAATGCTGAATTGTGAGAGTTTACTTATCACCTACACATAAGATACTGAATCAACTTGCCATAAGCATGACTGCTTTTCTTGAAGCCAGATCATTAAAAAATTAGACAGCATTATTTGGTAATAGCAAAACATGCTGCCCTCTTCATAAGGAAAAAAACACCTACTACCAAAAATTATACCAGACAAAACCAAAAATGAACATCATTATAAAAAAAAAATCAGATCTGAATTTTAAGTGCTGCAGTCCTCAACGTTTATATATATATATGTAGTAACATTAACAAACTCAAATATTTAAGGCACTATGTGTGTGGATGGTTTACAATGCAGCTGAGATTATTAGGACATTTAAGAGCAATGTCTAGGCAATTCTCACTCTCCAGTCAAAATATTTCACTGACTATACTTCCCAAAGGGATTTGGGAAAGCCTGAACCTTACAAGCTGATAAAGGGACCCTCTGTAGCATCCCTGCTCCCTTACCCTGACTCCACCAAACTATAAGAACATACCTCCCTTCTTTCTTTGCAGAGGTAGTAGATTACAGGCATGAAACAGCTCCAGTAGTATTTGAATTGGTAGATGTGTTAGTTTTGTTGAATTCCTTTTCTTTTTTTTTTGACTCATTTGGGTGTAGGAGTAATTATTAGGAATGAAGGCTATGTAAGAGAGAAGGAAGTTTAGACATTAACTTGTATAATTATCAATGGAGTGTTTCCTCATACTTCTAATACAAACTAGAAACTACTGCTTAGAAGTTTGAAATGTATGTCCTAAGATATCTTCAAGAAATATTTCTTACATCTAGTGGCAGCTTCAATATTTTCCTCATTTTTGTTTATTTCCAATACAGTAAAAGTTGTATATAGCAGCAAATTATACAATAGGAGTAGAGGCAAAGGAAGAAAGCTGATGGAAGTATTTAAAGCCCATTATCCAGCAGTGAAGAAGAATGAGACAATAAGAATAAGTGAGTCTACAGAAATGTTCAATAAAACTGATTTATGTATAAATTAAATGAGTTTTTCATTGATAACAAAAATTATTTTAGAACAGGATAAAAAAGCAAATCTCTGTAACCCCAATATGACAAGTAATGGAGTGGAATGGTATTTTGTAGACTGGAATCACAGGAAGTTCAGTCTCTTGATGTTACAATCGAGGTGCTCCATAATCATCTGGCATTCTCTCGATGTTATACCTATTTACAATAAAGGATTAACACACTGTTCAGAAAGCTTGAAGAACCTATTCAAGAGCCTTTACTTGCTTCGTATTAATTAACTCTGATATTCTCTCTTTGGTCTTGCAGCAAGCAACATAAAAGGGAATGAAATTCATACTAAATTCTAGTATTATTCAGATATTGAAAGAAATGCTGAAGTACCAGGAGAATATTGTACACGGTAACAGCAATATTATGTGATGATCAACTATGAATAACTTAGCTCTTCTCAGCAATACAATGAACCAAGACAATTCTAAAAGACTCCTGATGGAAAATTCTGTCCACCTAGAGAAGGAACTAATGGAGTCTGAATACGGATCTAAGCATACTATTTTCACTTAACTTTTTTTGTGTTTCCCTTTGTTCTGTTTCTTCTTTCACAACACGAATAATATGAAAATATGTTTTATGTGATTGCACATATATAACCTATATCAAATTGCTTACTTTCTTGGGGAGTGGGGAAGAAGGGGAGAAAATTTGGGATTCAAATAAAAACATGAATTTCAATAATTATCTTTACATATAATTGGAAAAAATTAAATACTATTAAAAAATGCTAAGGAATTTGTACTAATTTCTACTAACTTTGTTTAAGCAGAGAGTCCACAGTGTGGAAAAAGAGGAAAACAATTTAGATTTGGGAATGGACTTAAAAAATTCTGGAAAAGTAGGCAGCTGTTTTATAAGCCTTTAGTTAACTAGGGTTCAAGAGGTCCGAGATTTCTGACACATTTAGGTCTTAAGACTTGGATCCTGACTAAAGTGATTTCTGGGTCTAAAACCAACTATCTGTAACCCCCCATCACTATCTCGTATTTCTGTATCATCCACTTTAATTCCTAAAACTTTCTTTTGTCCTTTTCCCTGTTGGTTCATTGTTTTTTCTCTCTCAATATTTAAATATTCGACACAGAACAATCTGTAAGATCTTGCATCGTGCCCTCATCTTTAAATGAACAAACATACCTGAAATGGCATAAAAAATGATGAATACTTTTAAATTAACTTGAATGACAATATTCTCATCATCATCTTCAGACATGTCTTACCTATGGTTAGAAATGTACATGATGGGAACTCCTGGAATCTTCCGGATTCTTCGCTTAAGGTCTCGATCAACTGTAGCCACAATGTAACACTTGTGCTGCAAGACAGACAGGGGCTGAGACTATCTAGAATATACACATACCAGTATATAGCTTACAAAGGATAATACTAATGAGAAGGGTTACCAAAACCTTGAACGTAATACATAAAACAAGTAGATTTCTGGATGAAAGAATCAATCCCTCTTCAAGAGACCAGTATCAGTAGCTGTCATCTATCTCTCCTTTTTTCTCAGGAAGAGATAGATGCATATGAATTGGTTTTATGATTTGCTCCTGGGATTTGTGGATGTTTTCTGGCTATTTGCAGAACACAGTTCAGCAATTATGAAGCAACTTTTTCTAGGGTAAACACAAAGTAGACTCCTCAAAATGGATACCTGAGTGACCCTCTGGACTAAGCAATCATCTGCATATGTTCCTTTGTGTGAGCATGGTAGTCGTTCAAATCGTGGGTCCTTGGCAATCCTGTAGGGATATAAAAGCTGAATTCAGAGACATGTCTACGCCATCTGGTTTTCCAAGCACTGGATTCACAACAGAATTCATAAGGAGATATTAATGGCAGCATTTCCTCATATAGTTCAGTTCTATCAAGGTCTTGAATAAAGGCATAGATGACAATCCTATTAAGAACAGGCTAGACTACGTCATTCTAAGCAATATGGAACTATACCTCAAAAGTTACTAAATTGTGCCTATCCTCAGTTAGCTTATTATACCCGAAAGAAAGGTATAAAGTAAAGAAGGAAAAGACCCAAAAACACAACATATTTGTAGCACTACTTTTTAATGTAGTAAAGAATGGAAAACTAAGGGTGAGGGGGCTTTTCCTTAAATTTGGAATTCTATTTACTGAAATTCTGTTAAGTCAGGGCTTCCTACATTGTAATGCCATTTAAGAGAACAGGAAACTTAGTTTTAAATAAAGTTTTAAAAGCTGCACAAAAATATGAATAAATTAACCTGAAAACTCTAGCTTATGAGTTTTAGAACTTTGAATTCTCAACTGCAACTCTAGAGGTAATTAGCTTTGCACGACTTTTATCTAAGTTAATCAAATGAGAAAATTGAGGACAGTATTAAATGAAATGGGACTAGAGCAGTCCACAGTATGTCCCCACCTCAGGGCTACTCGGTACTTCTGTCCCAGTTTTTCAATTTCAGCCATTACACAGTCAGTTATGCAGGGAATGCCTATATGTAATTAAAAAAAAATTATCATTCATACCTGTGAATGTCACTTTACTTAAGATATATTCTAAGAGAAAACATTAACCCAACTTTCAGATGATACTGTTATAGAAACCCCCCAGAGAACTGGCAAAGAAACTGAGATGATGAACAATTTCAATTAAGTATTTCAATAAAATACATGCACTGAAATCATCAGCATCAACACTGTACAGTTGGTCAATGGCAATACAATAAAAATACTAAGACTACCTTCTAAGTTTCAACTAAAACAAATTACCAAGGGGTTACTTTACAGAATTAGAAAAAAATAATAAGAAAATTCATTTTGACCAAGGGTACTTAACCTTTATTGTGTCATGCACCTCTTCGGCAGGTTGGTAAAATCTATGTATTCCTGCTCAGAACACTGTTTTTAAATGTATATAGTATGTAGCAGTACAAAAGAAATCAATTAAATTAAAATCAAAATATTAAAGAAATGACTCCATAGACTGTAGGTTAAGAGGAACAGAGATCTCTAATCCCAAGGTTAATAACTATATTATAAAACAGTAATCATTAGAACTTTTTGGTACCAGTGAAAAAAGAGAAAAGTAGAACAGTGGAATAGACTAGTGACAAATTAAATCTAGAAGCAATCAAATGCAGTAGCCTAATATTCAGTAAGTCCAATAACACAAACTATTTGGGAAAGAACTAATTCAACAAAAACTGGGAAGGCAGGAAAAATGTTTTGGCAAAAATTGCATTTAGAATGGCATCTTACACCACAGACCACAATAAACTCCAAATGGAACAAAACAGAGGTGGCAGATGGCACCTTTCAGATCCATGATTAGAATTCTTTTTAAAATGTTTTCTGACATTTTAAATTTTTACATTATCTTTCTTTCTGAATATATTCCTCCTCCATCCCCTATCCAGTGAATCATCCCTTTTAACAAAAAATAAAAGAGAGGAAAAAAAAGCAGTTCATCAAAACCAACCAACACATCAATGAGGCACAAGTATAGTGTTTCATGTTAGGAGGAGAATTCTTAACCAAACAAGGAATAGAGGTGATCACTTAGGTGACAGAGCTCCACAAAAACCCAAGGTCATTTTTACCATGACAACATTACCAACAAAAACTTACACACAACAATAGCATAGGTCTTCTCCATGACATGTTTGAGTGGAAAATATGGGCAAAACATGAGAAAAGGATGGCTCAAGTGTCAGATCGCTGTTTATGAAATATTAAAAGACTCAGATGAAGGCCTTCAAGTCTAAGGCACATCCTATATGAAAGATTTATGAAATCACAGGATAAATCACATATTGATAAGGCACATATAGGTTACAATCAGTACTGGTGATAGGATTACTTGCACTGATCCGTGGAGCTAAAGCAGTCCATGGTATATATCAATCGATAAACCTTTACTCTATGAAAAGTATGAAATATGAAATGAGGTCCATTCCTTATTGAAAAGAAAAGAGAACAGACTATGGCATACTAAAAATTCAATGATTTCCAAATTAGAAAGCTCAATAGAATTTATAAAATATTATACACTGATATTTGATGCTCTAGAGCTGGCCTGAAAAACTTGTGGCTCATTAAAAATGTAGAGGAAAACATCCTTTGTATGTAGAGCAAATCCTCTGGCACGTCACAAGTTGTACAGGCTTGTTCTAGAGGCACTAGGAAATTCTGGAGCAACTTTTGGAAAAAGAAGTTAAATTCAGATACTTTTGGATTAAGTGCTTTTACTGTATTCCAATTCCTTGAAAACTGATAGTTGCCATAGTAATTACAGACATAAGCTGTTAGGTTAACGAGAATTTCTCATCTCACCATCATTTTAAGTAAATGGAACTTCACATATTTTAGGGCAAAGACTGTTTCATTTTTGTCTTTGTATTCCCAGCACCTGGGACATAGTAAGTGTTTTAGCAAGTGCTCATTGATTAATTTGTTGTAGAAAAAGTCTTATTCCAAGGACAATACTCACACTTGGCATACAGACAATCCATCATTGACTGCACTAAGTCCAACTTGGCTTTGATGGAGAAGTTGATAAAGTTGGTATCAACCAAGATGTAGTAAGGGGGTCCCAACTGTGTGTTATATTGGAAGAACAAGCAGGATGGGTGCTGGGGACTAAAAGACAAGAGTATAAATTAATTTAAAATGGTTTTTACTCAGTACCAACAACATGACAACTAAAGGCCTTTGACAGTTAAGAGAAGGAGTCTGAACTCTGAAGAGGCCTGTTCTAGGAAGAGTGCGGGACATTAACAAAGTGAAAGGGACTCTGAGGCTTAACTTCTTTTCCCTATTCTTCCTACAAAGAGAAAGTTTTTGAACAGCAAATGGAATGCTGGGCAATGAGAAGTAGGCTGAAGGTTAGGTTGTGAAGGGCTTTATGATGAGCTTATTTTGGATCCCACATGCTACAGACAGTCGTTGGGGGAACGACAAGGGCAGACTTGCACTTTAAGAAAATCACTCTGGCAGCTGTGAGGAAGACTGACCAAGACGGGGAAAAATTTGAGGCAGAGAGACCAAGGAAAAGGCTATTGCCACAGGCAACAGGAGGTGAAGGCCTGAACAAGGGTGATGGCCACCAGGTGAGTAAAAAGAAACGAATGGATGCAGGACACATTATAGTGGTAGAAATGACAAGATCTGGCAAATGACTGCATATGTGGGCTAACTACATGAGCAAGGAGTCAATGATAATGCTTAGGTTGATACCTGGGTACCATGAGAAAAATAGAGAAGATGGAAAGTGGGGTAGTTTTTTGGGAAAGATAATGAGTTCAGTTTGGAACATTCCAAGTTTGAGAAGCTTATGACACATCTAATTTAATACACTCCAACAGGAAGCAGAGGACCCAAATATATATACATGTATTTATTTATCTGGGAGTCATCTGTACGGAGATGGGCACTCCTGAAGTCATCGAATGAGTTACCTCATGAGAGCTACTGCGGTCATCGAGTGGAAGAAGATCCAGAACAGTCTTGGATATACTCACTGTTAGGAGGGGTCAACGAACCACTAAACAAGACTGATGTGATCAGATAGGTAGGAAGAGAACAAAGAGAGAACAGCATTATAAAAACCTAGAGGGGAAAGTTGAGAATATCAAATATAGCTGAGAAATCCAGGTAATTAGAGCTGGCAGCTAAGAAATCATTGGTAACTTTGGAGACAGCAGTTTAACTAGAAGCCACACTGCAAAAGATTTAGAAGAGAAAGGGAAATTAGAAGCAATGGGGACAGAGAGGTTTTTTTCTAAGAGGCTGGCTATGAAAGGGAGGAGACATATTTGCTTGAGAGGGTGGTAGAATCTAAGAGGATTTCTTTAAGTAAAGAAGACTTAGATGTGTTTGTGAACAGCAGGAATGAAAGGGATGATCGTAGAGGAAAGCTTTGAAAAGATGGGAGGGGATGGGATCAAAGGACATTAAGAAGGGTTGGTCTTGATGACAGGAGTTACTTTTTCATCAGAAGTCGAATACAGGTGAGATTAAAGGGGTTTCAGAGATACAGAGAAAGGGACAAGGGGCAGTTTATAGCAAAAGGTCTCTATTTTCTCAATAAAATATGAGGTGACATCCTCAATAAAGGGAGGAAGGGAATGATGAAGGTTGCTTGAGAGAAGAAAAAGCCTGGAATAACCTCTATCCTGAGTGGAATATTGAACCATTTAGTAAGGAGTAAAAGTGCTGTCTTACTGAAATGAGGGTCAAGTTCATAACATAAATTTGTAATGGACCACTCAGCTTGATTGCATGACTTTCTCCAGATCTGTTCAGCAGTATGTGAACAGGAATGAAGTAGATTCTGGGTCTAATATAGGATTAGGGTTTGGAAAATAGTGTCAACAGGATCTGGGGCAAAGTAGGGTATGAATTGGTTAAATGGAGTGAGGAAATTAAGGAGGGGGGAAAGTGAAGTTAAAGGAGAGGTGAAAGTCTGGAAGAATATTGAAGGGATGGGGGATTAGAGGCTAGATTTAGGAGGCATATGGCATAGGAAGAAATGAAATGATAGGAGATGATATAATGAAGAGATTTTGAGAGTTTCTGATTATTAAAATGAAACACTTGTTGGAGAGATCAAGAGTGTGACCATCCTTGTGTGTAGCTGAAGTGAAGAGGACTGAGGCACTGGGAAAATGTGGGGACATGACCATAAATTTGAATGGACTAATGGTGGTAAAGAGAGTCTGGAACTAGAAGTGAGGAGGAGAGAGTACTCCTACTTACTCTCAAGGATAAGTAGGTACTTAGTAGAGCCAGGTACTTTGAGAAATGCATGAGAATGTTTTGGGCACTGGTAGATAATTGCTACAAAGATTTTAACTGGGTCATAAACTCGAATGGTGGTAAAGTGAGAGTCTGGAACTGGACGTGAGGAGCAAAGAATATTCCAATTCACCCTCAAAGACCAGTATGTAAGAGGAGTATGAAAGAAAGTTCAGAAAGCGATTGAGAGAATGGCTAGAATTCACTACTACCTGGGAGAAGCCAGGTCTCTTAATACAAGAAGATGGAAGGAACCTGAGAGGAAGAGGTTTAAAAGAGAAATCTGTTAATTACACACAGCAGTTCTAGAGGGCATGGTGGAAAGGGTAGGCAAGGGTGGAGGTAGACATGGGAAAACTCCAAGGAGAAGTTTGGATTTTCTTCAATACGTACACTTCTCTTTCTTTGAGAGCACTGGGATCTTTCTTCTCTTTCTTTTTTGGCTTTAGTCGATCTTTTTCTTTTCTAATAAAATGAAAAATAAATTTAGAAATAACATCACAGTAAAAAAAAAAATCAGTCAACTCTTAATTACTTTCATTAATGAATAAAAATAATGACTTAGGTCATCTAACTTTGTTTGGCTTATGTTATTAGTAAAATCAATTCCCTGAAGGTACAGTGAGAGCTGCTCTACTAATATACTAGATGTTAGGAGATTAGCCTAAGGAGAGATCTTAATATCCTGAGATTAAAAACATGTAGAATTTTTAATTTATGCCTGGTTAAACACAAAGTAATTGTGACTTACAAAGATAAATAATTCTATCTCTCAGTCAACAGCTTCTTATCAAGGATTAAAATCTATATCTAGGAGACAAATCATCACATCAAACTTCACAAGAATAAATGGGTTAGAGTTAATGTTGGCTGATGAATGCAGGAACAGAAGAGAAAAAGCCCTTAATACTGTCAGTGGTCTATTTTGGATCTGGCACTTCTTTTATCTAAAACATACATTTTTAGTTCACACATGGATAAACAGAGAGTGGATAAGCCAAACATTTCTCCAAATAAGAACAAACGTTGAGTTTGTATGGCCTGATGAATACAAGGGCAAGTTCTTCTTTAATACTGTCAGTTGCACATTTTTCAGAAAAGCATGTTCTTCTAAGAGCATAACAATTTAATACTACATGGACTACTTAGCTCCCCTACCCTCTTCCTCTCCCAGTCCCCAAACCTGGTGGTTGCCTCAGTGTGAGGCCTCCCCTCCCCCTTTTCCTAGTCTCTATCCATTTGTCTCAACAGTTATTTCTCCCATGCTTGTTTTATAATATCTTGTGACTGATGTATGGCAACACCTTACAAAATGTTTTTGGCGACAGTACCAAACAACCAACTTCGGCGACCAAAACAAATGACTGGCCCAAGCCAGCAGCACAAGTTGAACCCGGCCAGGTCTTCTCGCCGCCAAGACCAGTCCTCTATCCATTCTGCCATACTGCCTCTCTATAATACGGTAAATGTTCCAAAATGCTGTTGTCTAGTAACTGAAACGAAACCGCAAGAATGTCAAAAGTTAAAGTTTTTTGGAACCAATTATAACCAATTACGTGAGATCAGCTGCATGACCAGCAATAATTCTCCTAAAGAGAAGAATTTTAAAAAATTCAAGTTTACTTTCGGATCCGCATTTTAGCAAGTTTCTTTAAATTGACGTCATATCTCACAACCAGCAACACCGAGGCAGGCACATTACGACCGCCCTCCGCTCGTTAGGCCACTCACAGTCTCTCGTCTCGTAAACTCAGCATTCGCTTCATGGCCGCGTATTTCCTTGCTTTCTTCTGCTTCCCCTGAAAATAACAGACACCTCGGAGGTAAAATCCGTCCGTCCGTCCGTCAGTCCGTCCGGACCCACGGCCTTCACCGAATATCTGGGGTCTACCCAAGACTCCCCCCCCCCGGGCTCTCAGCGGAAAGAAGAGCATTCTCGGAAGCCGGCTGGAGAGTTCAGCTGTCGGGAGTTCCCCCACCCGCCTCCATCAACTCGTTTACTCTCTGGCGAAGAAGAGTTCAGTCCTCCCCAGCCCCTTCCCTTCCCCTCCCAGGAGCTCACCATGTTACCAGACGCCTTCGCAGTCCCAAGGCGGAAGAGCGGCGCACGCTGGTTGCGTCATTCTCCGCGACTTCCGGTAACACGACAACCTGGAACCGGAAGTGCTGCCCATTCCTTGGCAAACGGAAGAGCTTCTCGAGCCGGACCGGTAACGGGACTGGGGACCGAGGTCTCTGGCGGGGTTGGCGCCGGGTCCGGGGAGCTGGGTGCTGGCAGCACCCCGAGGCCGTGGGGCGGGGACCTTTGGCGGCTGCCGTTCCCCGCTCCGGGTAACGTCTCTTTTCTACGGCTGGGAACCCCCTCCAGCTCGTGGCTCTGTCGGGGTCCCCTTCCGAGCCCGGAGTCGCGGGGAGGTGGGCCGGACGGCCCCTGCTAGTCGGGGCCCTGAAATGCCCCCCGACCTGCCTCGGGATGCGGGACTTGGGCAGATTGGTTCATGCAGCCATTCCGTAGGCAGACTGCGCTCTTCCCACGGAGGAGAGTCAGGGCTGGGGGGGTGTTCTGGGCAGGACGACCCTCACGTGTCGGAGAATTGGGGGGCTTGTTGGGCGAGGCGCGCGTGAGGAAAGCAGCGTGGTGGCTGTTCTCTTTGAGAGAGAGATCTGTTGTGTGCGCGTGTGCCGGAAACGGCGTGAACCGTGGACTTGTGCTTGTGGGGTTCTTTGAAACTAGCGGCCTTTCAGCTTCCGTTGTTAGCGTGTGTGTGTGTACACGCACACGCGTGTCCGCAGTGGGCCATACAGCTAGCGTCCTGTAAGTGTGTTCCTGTATGTAGCTAGCAGTACGTGCATGTATACACACACACATCGGTGCGCATGTGTGTATGTATGGTCTAGGTACATACCCTGCATGTATGTACATGTGTGTGTGCATATAACTAGCATCCTCTGTGTGTGTGTCCTATATACGGGTATATGTGCCTATATGTAGTCTATTTACAAATCCATGTGTGTATGCACACGTGTAAGATATATATATGTGTGTAGTAAGCATCCCATATATGTATATGTGTGTTCGTCCTTCCTTGCCAAGGAAGACCGTGCCATCAGAGGCATGATGACATGACTGGCCCTTGACTTTGTTTTGAGTGAGGGAGGGCTGTGCAGGTCACCAGCCTCACTTCTCCTGCAGAGCCATCTGAATCCAGTCACCAGATATTCCTCAGGATGACTGGAGATGACCCAGGATGAGGCAATTGTGGTTAAGTGACTTGCCCAAGGTCACACAGCTAGTGAGTGTCAAGTGTCTGAGGTGAGATTTGAACTCAGGTCCTCCTGACTCCTGCACTGGTGCTCTATCCCACTGCACCACCTAGCTGCCCCTATATGTATATGAGTGTATATAGGATATATGTATATATACATAAATATCAATATTTATCTAGCATCCTGGTGGAAACTATCAAAAATTTTATTAAATTGATTGAAAAAAATTGATTAAAATTGAAAAATTGATTAAATATTCAGGTTGTCAAAAACTCAAGATATGTGTTGATACATATGTGATTTTGATATAGATAGTTATTCTGTAGTAATAGTCATAGACTTAATTCTAGCTAATCATTGGAGGAAATTTGAATAGTGAGTTCGTGCTACAAAGCAATTATGTTAGTATGGTGCATTTCTCATAAGAGATACTTAAAAAAAATGAAGTCCTTGAATAAATAAGTGATATAATTTGATCATCAGAGCTCCATTAGGTGAGTACTGTCAGCATTATTCCCGTTTTACAAATGAGGAAATGAAGGCTTAATGAGTCTGTGACTTAACAAGTGATTTTGTCAGTGTAAAGGTCAGAACCGAAGCTCGTCTTGTAAGTTCAGTGCTCTTTCTACTGTGCTGCCTCATTTTTCTCTATTGTATTTGTACATTTTGGAGGGCATTGTTATTTATATATGACTCCCTTGAATAACATAAATGATTTAAGGTTGAAATAATTCAGTTATCAAAGCATCTCTAGGTCTTGGCTCCTGTTTAATTCTGGCTGATGCAAAACCAGAATATAGCTTTTCACCCACATGTGAGTGAAGCCATGGATGGGACTTTGGCAGATAATAGTTTTTTGGTTTTTACTTTTATTGTAAAAAAGTGGAGCTTCTGACTGGTAAATAATATTTTTAGATTAATCTTTTGTTGTTTTGTGTTGTAGTGATCTAAGCAGTGGTGAAACTTTGCTCAATTATTTGTTTTGAATTTTATCAGTAATCTGTGTCAAGGTCAGTGACTTGTAGTTTGATGAATACAGCTTCTTCCCTTCTTCAAAAACACCAGTCTGTTAGGACTCAGACTCTTTATCCAGTTAGAAATTTCATTGAAATCAGACTAGGACCAAAAAGATCTTGTTTTAGAGTTTGTGTCCTGAAATTTAGAATTCCTGGAGAATTCTGAAAGTATAGTTGATTACACATCTTTTTTGCATATTTTTTTCTTTCTGGGAAGAAAGAGATATTTGCTTTAGTTGACAGAGAAATTTCTGGCAATGATTGAACCATAGTAACCAGGTCATGACTCATTCTTTGAAAAACATTTGTTTTTCTCTGTTGAGACCTAGTACAGTTACCAGGCAGGAGTGACATACGTATAGTATGCTTTAGAGAAGGGCTGTGTTGTTTTGGGTGAGGTAGGATTAAAAACTAATTAGAGCTTTTTGCATACTGATGAATAGAAAAAAATAACTTAATGCTGTTAAGAAGTTATAAGAAAAGAATATGTAGTGTTATTTATAATGCTAAAGAAAGAATTCCTATTCACATTTGATCCACAGCCAGAAATCACTGAAGCACAGACTTGATTCCATCTAGTAACTGGACTAAAGTATACTAGAGACTAATTTGAGCATTATTGAAGCCATTAGTGTTTATGTTATAAATTTTTTTATAGGTAAAAGAAATTTGCATGGGCACTTCTTGATATTTCAGAGCCAAAGAATTTTAAGTAATCTGCTATAATTACCATGGAAATGAGTTAATTAATTCAAAGACATTTTCAGAATGTCACCATTTTGTTCTTTTACTTTTTAGTTGTAAGATTCATTTAGTGGTGTGAGTCTATTTTTTACTAGTTTCACTTGACAGGTGTAGATTATTAGCATGTCATATAATAAAATGTTCTGTTCTGGAATTCTTTGTATTGAAATGTTTTATAGAGAAGTTTGAGAGAATGATTCTTTGTCATGTACATTGAAACAAGAAGCCTCAGACTGTCTCTTGCTCTTTCTGTTTGAAGAAAGGATTTTGTTGATGTGTTATTTTCTCTTAATTTTTGTTTTTAACGGTTATTATAGTTTTATACAGTGCTGCTTTTTGAGTCAGAATTCATGCAAGAAAACCCTGTTCTTGAGGTTAAAGTAGGGGTTTAAAAAGACCATGTAGTTAATTTTTTTTTTAGAGGCATCAAGTTTTAATTTAGATGCTGAATTTTTTCACTAAAAAGGTTATAGAAATTCTTCTAGAGACATTCATATAGATGCTCCTGATGTTCATTTGGTAGTCAACTATTTTGGGTTTTATATATTGGAATGATTGAATCTATATCTGTCTGGATATTACTTGGATCAGAGTACCGTAATTTAAAAAACTTTTATTGAACATCATCATGCTAGGCCAAATTTTATGGCTTTATCAAGGATTCTTTGTGGGATAACATCATTTTGCATTTTAAATGGTTTGAGCTATGAATTAGCTTAGGTTTAGGTTTCAGAGAGCTTTCCTTGATTCTCTATATTAATAAAGGAACTAGTTTTGAACTTGGGACACCATTTACTTAGAGTGATTTTCAAACTTTTGAAATAGAACCTTTATGGTTTTTATATGAAATTTTGAATATGTGTTACATGCAGTCTTAAAAAGTATTTGTTAAATTTATCGTACAAATACCAAAACTGCCCTGCTTGTCTGTCCTGTTCTGAACTTCTTTCTGTTTTCTTCCATGTATTTTTTAATGTTTATTTAATTTTTTCCCCTTTTTGTGAATCACTCTCATTTATCAACTGCTCTCCAAATAGAAGCCTTCCCTCATAGCCATTTGTTGTTTTTTTTGAGTTGTGTCTGACTTTTCATGACCCTTTCACTGTTCATGGTTTTTTCTTGGCAAAGATACTGGAGTCGTTTGCCATTTGCTTCTCCAGTAGCTTAAGGCAAAGAGGTTAAGTGACTTGCCCAGGGTCATACAGCTAGTGATTATCTGAGGCTGGAGTTGAACTTAGGTCTTCCTGACTCCAGGCCCAGCACTCTATCCACTGAGCCATGTAACTGCCCCTTGTAGCCAGTAAGTATAGTCAAAACAAATCAACATATTGACTGTTTATTTTTTATTTTTTTAGAATTCTTTTTTTAATATATTCATTTTATTTATTTTTAATGCTCTACAATCACTACCATAAAACTTAGATTTTTTTTTTCCTCCTACCTGTCCCCCCCATCCTCCTCCCTCCCCAAGATGGCATACAGTTCTATATAGGATCTATGCATATGTTCCTATTGAATACATTTTCATTATAGTCATGCTGTGTAGAAGAACTAAAATAAATGGGAGAAATCATATAACAAACCAAAACATAATACACACACACACACACACACACACACACACACACACACACACACACAAATGATCTGCTACTTTCTGCTATTGAATTCCATAGTTCTTTTTCTGAATGTGGAAGGCATTTTGCCTTAGAAAACCATTGAGAATTTTTTTTTTTTTAATGTCCTTGCACTGCTATGAAGCTCCAAGTCTACCAGAAAAAACTCCCACACACTGTGGTTGTTGTTGTGCACAAAGTTCTCCTGCTTCTGCTCCTTTCACTCAGCATCAGATCATATAAATCCTTCCAGGCCTCCCTGAAGTCTTCTTGTTCATCATTTCTTATAGCACAATAGTATTCCATTACATTCATATACCATAATTTATTCAGCCATTCCCCAATTGATGGACATCCCTTTGATTTCCAGTTTTTGGCCACTACAAAGAGTGCTGCTACAAATATTTTTGTACATGTGGGACCCTTTTCCATTTTTATGATCTCTTAGGGATACAGTTCTAGAAGCAATATTGCTGACTATGTTTATAATGTATATTTTTTTCTGCATTTCTGGTCTGTTATCTCAGGAAAGCAGTGGGGAAAAGTGCTTCATCATCAGTCTTCTGAATTTGTGATTGGTCATTTATTAGTGACCTTTTTTAGAGAGGATGGAGAGATCTTTTTTTAAAAACTTAAGGGACTTGCTCTAGGTCACACAACTTGTACATGTCAAGTGTCAGAGGCCATATTTGCACTCAGGTTCTCCTCACTCCAGGGCCTGTTTTCTACTCACTGTGCCACCTAACTGCCCTGAGAGGTCTTAATCTATGTTTTATTTAATCACTGTAGGGAACTCCAGAAGAAGGAACTTCCTTTACCTATGGGGAGTTGGCATTTGCTCTGCAGTTCTCTTAAATAGTTGCCTGAGTGCACTGAGAGGATAAGTGCCTTGCTCAGGAACTTGAATCCAGGTCTTTCTGATAATGAGTCTGGCTCTCTATTCTCCATTAACACACTGTCTCTTTTGCATAGGTTTTCAAACTTTACATTTCAACTTCAGATGGGTGCCGTGGGGCTCAAAAAAGATAGTTATTTGGACAACAAATATTGATTAAGTGCTTGCTATGTGTCAGGCATTGTTCTAAGTGCTGGGGATATAACAAAGATAAAAAAGGTCTCTGTTCTCAAAGAACTCCCATTTTAATGGTTCAGCAACATGTAAACAACTAGATAATACAAGATATATTCAGTATAAATGGAAGGCATGAGGGGTGGGAGACACAACTAGGAAAGGCCTCACAAATCATTCATATGTACTATGCCATACTTTCTTAGTAAAACACAGTTGAAAATGTAGTGTGAAAAAAGATTGCTCTAGGAGACTTTAAAAAAAAAATTAGAAAAATTGTATTTTAATTAGTTATAAGTCCAGACTCAAGATAAAAGACCCTTTTCCTCATGTAACTGACTAAAGCAAGGAGATTATAATTTTGCAAACTTAAAAAGCTTTACAATGTTCCAGTTGGAAAATAAATTTGTCTCATCTTTTTTAGATCACGTAAATATAAATGTCAAAATTGGAAGGAAACCCCCAGAGGTCAGAGGTCATTTAGTCCAACCCATCTTTATTTGAAGCAGAAACACACTACATACAGTAAATCAAATGATCACTCATCCATCTTCTGCTAGGAGATCTCCAAAGATGGGAAACTCATTCACTTACAAAGCTGCCCATTCCATTTTGGGATAGCCCTAATTGCTGGGACATTTTCTCTCATATTGAGCTAACATTTGCCCTCCTTCCCCATGTTACATGGACCCGTTGTCCTTATTTTGCTTCTTAGGGCCATCCTACTCTAATTTCCCTGTTAATGCACCTGTGAGTTTGAAAACTAGTATCTTCTTCCCTTTTCCCCCAAGTCTTTGAGGTAAACATTCTTAGTTCTTTCAGCCAGTTGGCCTTGGGCAAAGTTTTGGGTGTTCTTATTCCATACCCTCTTCCCTGAATATGTTCCAGCTTTTCAGTGTACCTAAAATTCATTTCCCAAGATTATATTAGCTTCTTGACTTTGATGATACAATTGAGTCTGTGATTCTTTCCATATGAACTTTTGGCTTCAGAGTTAGGACGAGTCTGGGTTCAAATTCTGTTGCTAATATATGCTGGTTGTGTGATCTGGGCAATTCATTTAACTTCTCAGTGCTGCAGGAAACTTTCTAAGACTTCAAATTTCAGATCACTTGCTGATCTGCTTTGATAAAGGAAGTTTCCTCACTTGTTGTAATCTAGAGCAATGATCAAAGCTTTGGGCCAAAAATATCATCCAATATATGTCTTTCCATTTTGTCCAAAGATGCCCTTGTTATGGCATTCTCTTAATCTATCCATGTAGCTGCCTGTCCAGAAAGGAAATAAGGTTAATGTGGCATGATTTGTTGGTTTGAAGTGATTACTACTTGCTTCTCCAAGTGCTCATAAACAATCCTTTTATTCATGTGATTTAGTAATTTTGCCAGGAATTAACATCAAGCTCAATGACCTATAGTTTACAGCCTTCTTCCAGATTTTGAAAGTAAGTACATTTTCCTATCTCCCACCATGAGGAACTTCTCTTGTTCTCCATGGTTTTCAGAGATTACTAACTAAAGCACAGAAATCACATGTATAGGTTCTTGGTACACTGGGAATAGTTTTTTTGGATTTAGTGAATTGAACTTATTGAAGACAACTAAATATCTTTTTACTGTAAGCACACTTATCTGAGTTTTCAGTTTCCTGTTAACCAAGTCTTTTTTCCCAATCTGAAGATCATTCTTTGTAGAGAAAATAGAAAGAAGAATTTAGATAATAATAATGTTAACCACACTTACATAGTGCTTTAAGATTTTCAGAATATTTCGCCTACAACTACCCATGAAATAGATAATGCAAATATATAAATATCTCAGTTATATAGGTTTTTTTAATAGGACACAGGCATAGAGAGACACAGTGAACTATCTAGAGTCACACAGTTCAATAAATATCTCTTCCCTCACTCCATCATCCATTGTTATTGCTGCATCTACCCCAACTCTCTTCCTCTTATTTATAGCATAACTAAAAAAGTTTTTTGTTATTAATTTTAATCAAAAGCTTCACTGCATTCTTTTCGTTAACCTTTCTGATACTATTTTAAAGAACTGTGCCACTTTTGGTTTTATTCTCATTTGCCTACAGATAAAGATCTGTATATCTTTAAGAAAAGTTGATGGATTTTCTTCACAGCCATATCAGTTTCTTGAGGAGGAAGGTGGTTAATGGAAAGGCTGCTGATCTTGGGGCAAAAAGATCTGGATTTGAGTACCAACTCTGTTGCTTATCAATTGTGTGACACCACAGATAAGCCTAGAGAGTACCTTTAACAATATCTATATAACCTACTTTGCAAAGCTGTTGTGAAAAAGCAGTTTGTAAACTTAAAGACTCCATATAAATGTTATCACTATGATTATTATTTAGACAATCTAACTAACATAATCTCAGAAAGTTACATTGAGGAAGCAACAGATTAACTTTTATTTTTTTAAAATTTATTTTTTATTTTTAGTTTTCAACATTCATTTCCACAAAAATTTTAGTTCCAAATTTTCTCCCCATCTCTCCGTCCCCCCACCAACAGATTAACTTTTAAAGAGAAAAAGTTCCAAGTCTAGACAGATTTACTAGTGAATTGTATCAAACATTGCAAGAACAAATCAGCTATTTTCAAAAATGAAGAAAAAAGACATTCTGTCAGACTTGATGAGAAAAATGTAGTTCTGATTTCGAAACTTTGGAAAGGTAAAGTACAGCAAGAGATCTGTCAATAACTATCACTAATGAACGGTGATGCAAAAAGAGGAAATCAGTCACTGATAAACATTGATGTAAAAATACAAAATTAAATATTGACATAGAAAAATCTTTATAAGATTGCATATTTTTTGCCTCATTGGAATAATCTGAGTTTATATTGTCAGAATTTCTTGATTTGATTTGAAGTTCTTGAGGGACTCCTTATTTCTCTTGAGCTGACTGTCACTGACTGGTATTCTGCCTATCTCCTGCCATCTTTGAAATGTCCTGTTGTAAGTCTAGGGTATCAGCAGATTGTACCAAGCATTTTCCTTATTCTTAACCGTGTTCTCTTAAATGGTCACTTCCAAGGTTCTCATAATTTAATTTTTTTCCTAATTGTTATTATGAACTTGACAAGCTTCAACAAATGTGAGCATTCCCTATATGAGAAGAACAAAAACAAATTGCACATGAAATTGAATCTCCATTAGTTCAGGGTTTTGATATGTTTCAAATTTCACACAGTAGTTCTGTCTAACAGTATCCCTCTTGTTTGTGTCTCCTGAACTTTCTGTCTTTCTTTCTTTTTTTTTTTATAATTCATTCATGTTCTTTGTTTTTTTCAGTAGCACCACCGCTGCTTCCATTTTTCCTGTCCTCCCATCCCCCACTTTTCTATTATTCTTATTTGTCAACTAGATCCTCCTTATTGGTAGGTACCAGGTTCCCTAAAGATAGTTCCTCTTGCCACATCTGCCTTCTAAAAGTTGAAATGATCAGTAATGTGAATAAAACATTTATCAGCTTCTTCTGTTTTTAATAATGGAACTTGAGTGGAAAGAGTATTAGCTTTAGAGTCAGAAGACCTTGAGATTACTACCCGTGTGACCTTGGGTGAAAACCACTTGTACTTTCTGGGCCCCAGTTTCCTTATCTGTAAAAAGAAACGGACTAGATGACCTTGGGGGTCCCTTGTAACTCTATGACCCCCCCCCCCCATCATTGTTATGTCATATCCCTCGGCCAACTTTCTGCTTTGCTCCTGGACCTCATCATTCCACACTTTTTTAATGACTTATTGATACATAAGATCCTGTCATTATAATAGTTGTTGTATTTCTCCCTCATTTGAGATAACACCTGCATGTTCTCCACCTCACTGCCTCCTTGCAGTTCACGAATGGCTAACACAGGACCATCTTAATATATGATAGTATCTTTGCAAAATGAGGTAGCATGGTGCATGGGGTAGAGAAGTAGCTGCAGAATCAGGAAGCCCTTTAATAGACATTGGCTGTGTGACCATTTGAAGTTACTTAACCTTGTAGTGCCCTAGGTTACTTTATAAGACCACATTGCAGAGAAGGTGCCAGTCTACATAGATAGAGGGAGTTGTTCCTGGCAAGTTCCCTACTCTGATAAAATCACAGGTTCAGTAAAAAAAAAAAAAAATTGTTCTGGACTTGGCTCAAGAGAAGCAAGTGAGCGTGGTGACCTTGCTCAGCCCTCCCTCACTCAAATCCAAGTCATATCATCATCTTGATGTCATGGCCCTCTGAGAACGAAGGACAAACAGAGCAACAACCACAGTGCCCCTTTTACTTGCTCATATTATTTTATCCCTACATTCCAGACTGGGAAACACACACCATCTAGTTTGTGGTGAGTCTGAGGTTGTATTTGCTTCATTATCTTTAAGATATTTTAAGATAAGTTTTGTTATTAGCAGTTCTCAGTGCATTTGGATTTAAATGTCTGGGCCCATTGTTAATTATTACCTTTTTTTGAATATTGTCTTTTGGGAATTACTGGCTATTATCACCACTATTCTTCCTAAGTCATTCATGCTACTAAGTAACGTCTGGTTAACCACCTATAATTGGTTTTCTTCTTCTTCCATTGTCAATACAAACCTTAAATCAAACCCACAAATCACTAAGCAAATATATTCTTTTCTTTCATACTCTGGTTAGGTCTCTCCATCTGTAGCCAAGAGCCCTTTCTTCCTGTATCCTTAAGCAAAAATTCCAAAGCCTATTCTCTCCTGAATCTAGCTTCTAAAGAGCGCATCTTCACTAAGCAATATGGATGAAAATAACAGCTGTGCCCCAGGGAGCTTTATTTTGTCCCTTTGGAGTTTGAGATCGGTATAAATATTTTCTATATCTGGTTCCACCAGCATTGTTGGAAGAAGTGGTCATTAGTTGTCAGTTTTGATTGTTCTTGGGAGGTACTCTGCAAGTATTTGTTAAGCGCTTTCTACGTTCCAGGCACTGTGCTGAGCTCTGGGGATGTAAAGGAAGGCAAAAATAATCCCTGCCCTCAGGGAGCTGACATCCAAATGGGGGAGGCAATATGGAATAAACTAGGTCCATACAAGATATTTCCAGAGTAGATGGAAAATTATCCCAGAGAGGAAGTCATTAACAGCTAGGGGGACTGGGAAAGGCTTTCTGCAGGAGATGAGATTTCAACTTAGTCTTGGAGAAAACCAGACAAAGGTGAGGAGGCTGAGTGTTCCAGGCATATAGGAGAACCAGATCAAAGGCATGGAGGTGGGAGGTAAAGAGTTTTCATGCTGGCTGAACTGCAAGTAGGTTATTTTAGTAGGATGGAGAGTGTGTAGAGGAGAGTATAAGAGGTCTGGAAAGGTAGCAAAGGGCCAGGTTATGAAGAGCTTTATTTTAAAAAATAATTGATTGGTATATTTTGTTTTTGTGTTGCCTAAAATTTCCCCTGTATCCCTCTTTCCTTGTGAAGACCTTTCGATGTCAAACAGAGGAGTTTATATTTGATCATGGAGGTAATAGAAACATAGTACAATCTCTACATGTAACTGAAGCATTCCTTCATAACTGCTGAAATTGGTTCTTCTGGCTTATTCCTACTGGGACTCCTCATGGAGGTTGCCTCTCTGTATATTTGCCCAACGTTGCTCAGCAGTTAGCAAATTCTTTCCAATATTCTAATTCTTTCCAGATAGATTTGGAAAAATCCAAACTTCTTATCATTGCTCAACTCTACATTTTCTTTTGTCCCTCCCTCAACTGTTTAGTTGAGTGAGTCTTGAGTTTTTGTTACTCTATCATCCTTGGTGTACATCTTATTTCTGAAGCATGTTTTCTCTCTTTTTGCCTAGCAATATCTTAGGATAATCTTATTCTAAATCTTATTTTTATAATCCTTTTGTTTTCTAATTGCCTTCATTTAGAAATTATTTAAATCTTACTTTTATAATCATTTTGTTTTTACATCATTTGTATTTATGAATATATCTTCCTTTTCTCCCATAGCAGTGGGATCATCCCTTGTAACAAAGTGTTTTAAAAAGGAAGAAAAAAAAGGAAGGGAAAAAGTAGTTCAGTAAAACCAATAAACACATCAGTTTATGCCTGATAGTATATGCAGTATTCTACAACCATGGTCCCCAGACTGGGGAAGGGGGAAGGAGGCTCATTTTCTCAACTCTCCTTTGGGGTTAAGCTTGGTTACATTATAATTACATAATCAGGTCATCCAGTTTTATTAAGCACCTACTATGTGCCAGGCACTGTGCTGTAGAGGATACAAAGATAAAAAACAGACCTTGTCCTCAGGGAGCTTACAGTCTGGTGCATTCATTTTCAGCTTTTTTTTCCAGTTACATTGAATCCTTGTGTATGTTGTTTTCCTGGTTCTGCTTGCTTTAGTCTTAATTATTTCATGTGTTGCTTTGTGAAACATTCATTTTCTTTAAAAATTTTTCTTTCCCATCACTTATTTCTAAATGTATTCACCCTCCCACCTTCTCTCCCAGAGAGCTATCCCTTGTAGCAAAGAATAAAAGGAAGAATAAAAGTCAGTTCCTAAAAACAAATCAACCTCAGTTGAGTCTGACAGCATGTGCAATGTGTGACACTCATCAACTCCCACTTTGGAAAAGAACAGGGTGCACTTTCTTCTTCTTTGGGGCCAGGCTTATTAGTCAATTTAAATGTACAATTTATTGAATTTTTTTTCTCATTCTTTCCATTTAAACTGCTGTGGTCATTGTTGGTTTTTTTGGTTTTGCTTAATTCATTTTGCTTTAGGTCATACAAATTTCCCTATGCTTTTCTTAGTTATTTGTATTTATTGTTTCTTTTAAAAAATGAGTGTTTGACCTTTTGTTTGTATGTGCAACACTTAAATTTCTCAATGTATCCCTGTCCTTCACTTCCCTGTGATTCATCCCTTATAATAGAAAATTAAAAAGAAGAGAAAAAAGGTCAGCAAAACTAACCAACATATCAAAAAAGTCTGACATTGTATATTATTCCACATTCATAATCCCTCATTTCTCTGAAGAAGCAGGGAGAATATATCTTGTTTTCTCTTCTTTGGGGCCAAGGTGGGTCATTATAATTTCACAGCATTCAATGAATTTTTTGTTTTCTCCATTTACATTATTGTATTCAGGGTTGTTTACATTGTGTTCATTGTGTATATTTTTTTCCCGGTTGTGCTTTGTGTTTATTCATACAAATCTTCTCATGCATTTCTTGATCATTTCTTAAAGAACATTAATATTCCATTGTATTTATGTACCACAGTTTATTTAGCTATTCCCTAATCTAAGAGCATCTATTTTCTAGTTCTTTATTACTGTAAAGTGCAGCTGTGAATATTTTGACATATGAGACCTTTATCTATCTTTGACCTCCTCAGGATATATGTCTAATAGTGGAATGGGGCCTATGAATGGCTGCTGAACTTTCCACCTGGGGGGACCTCATTCCCACCCTCCAGAAAAAAAACCCTGATTTTGTTAGTGCAAAAGGAACCATCGTTTCAGATGCAGGTTGCATGGTTCTTTTGAGGTATTAACCACTGTTTGTGAATTTGAATTATCCATATCTTTTTGTACTTGATTGTACTTTTTCACTATAGATTAAACCACTGGATAGAAGAAATCTTATAATGTCTTTGGGAGAAACGTTTCCTACATCATTCCCTTTCCTCTTATTCAAAGATTTAACCATCTAGGTGTGACAACCCTCTTGTTCCCTTTGGGAAGTTCCATATTGTGTTGATTTCTATTGTAGAGGTTGGAACTAGTGGGAAAAGGAAAAAATCCACCTTTTAAAGCTTTTTTCATGATGGTAAAGAAGTTTTTGTCATCTTTTTGGGGATGGCAAAATGGTTGGCAAAAAAAAAAAATAGATGGAGAAAGATTCAGAGAACCATTTTCTCCAAAGCATTAACTTTAACTGGGAGTAGCGGGCGGGAAGAGGAAGGAAAAGAATCCTTGCCTTAATGGGAATTGGACCTGTTGTTGGAAACCTGTGTGCCATTTTGATTTTGTTCCTTGGAGAACAGATCTGGATTCTGTTGAATGCTCTGACCAGTGCTGAAGGGGGCGGGCCAGTGGTTATGAGGTAAATAATCCCTGCTGGTTGGGGCTTTGCCCCCTATTGATGACAACTTGTTTTATTGGACCTTGATTGCTGGAACTTTGTTGACTCTAATTGTTATTTCAACCTACAGGTGATGTGAAGTTTCCTGAGAAACGTTAGATAACCAGGGTTTGCTGGCACTTGATTGTGGGTAGACAAGAAAAAAAACTTAGTGAAGGTATTTGAATATCTGAATTGGTTTTCTCATAGAGCTGGGCTGCTTTACCTTGGGACTTTTTGTGACTGGTTGAGCTTTTCTCTTTAGTCTTCTATGGTTTGAGCTACTACAGAGGTGCTGGGCTAAGGTTGTTCTTTTTTGTAGTATATAAAATATTGTGAGTACTCAGAAATAAAAATAGTATAGAAAGTAAAATAGTTGTTAGGAGGGTCAGTATTTCTGACTCTACCACCACCTGTTTTTACATATGTATATATGTGTTTTATATTTGTAAAGTATATGTGCGTGTGTGTGTATAGATCTATAGATATAAATTTATACACACACACATATGCATACACACATATATTGTAAGAAGGGGAATTAAGAGATATTTTAAATGTAGCAGGTAGCTCCAGTTCCACCCCACTGGACCACAGAACTGGCTGCTTGCCTACCATTTCATGCAGAGCTTAATGAAATAACTTCCTGGACTTATTGAGGGAGACGGCTTGTCGGATTCAAGGAATTAGTCCTGAAATTTTCCCACTGTAACCAAGAGTCAGTGTCTCAGGGTCACTTAAGTATCCAAAGCTGCCTTGGTATGGGAACCCTGGTGTGTTTTCTAATTCTTCAGGTTATTGGCACAGTGGAAGTTCAGTTTTATATGTAAGAAAAACACAAGGATGAGGAATATCAAATTGAGACTGGCACCTCAGTGACCTGTGTATATGACAAAGATAAGTCAATTTTCCATGTTTTTGTCTCTAAATCATTATGTGAAGTCATCAACTGTTCAGTTATTGCTTCTCTTTACCCTCCTGCTCAGGTCTGAATCCTTTCTGCTCCCCTTGTTCTAGAGATAATTTCATAGAATCATAAGATAAAAAGGGACCTTAAAGTTCTACCCCATAATTTTATTAGTAGGGAAACTGAGGCTCAGAGAAGTTAAATGATTTGCCCAATTAAAAAAAACAAACACCTAAACTATTTCGTTTTACATTCTACTTCCTGAATGTTTGTGACAGGTATCTCCTTTTCAGTCTAAAGAGTTGTTGGTTGAATTTCAGGTCGTTAGTTTTTTGGGGTTTTTTTGTAAGGGTCAGAAAATTGTTCAGTAGGCAGAGCATAGAATTTAATAGTGACTTGGAATTTTTACTGTCTCAGACAGTTATCTTCTTGGTAAATTCTTTATCTCCTAATTCTAATATTTCCCTTCGACAGATAGTGGATGATACTTAAAATCCTTTCATATTTAACTGCATAGGCTACGCTGCCTCAGCCAATGATTACAACAGAGAATAATTTTAAGAGGACTAGTTTGGAAAATGGTTAATTGAAGCTCATTTAGCCTGAGATGGGCCAGACCCTAGTGTTTTTATTTGCCTCAGCATCAGCAATATAGATGTTTCATGTTCATTTGAGAAGAACTGGAAGCAAAACCCTCAAAGTTAAATTGAGAAGTGCAATTTATTAGGGCTAACGGGGAAATATCTTTTATAACTTGAAAATCTTGCCAAATGCAGGCATAGTCTTGTAACCTAATCAGACTTTGGTAATGTGGCAAATTGAAACTTAAACAAAGAGATTACAGAATTGGGACAGCTTAATTAGCGATACAGATTGTGACAGGCTTTCTGATCTGGAATATTATACAGGGCTAGAAAATGAATTTGTATGTTTAGATTTGAAATTGTTCCATGCCTTTAAACTATTTTAAACATTGAACTATTAGAATTTATGGCAGTGAGTATCAGCTTTGGGTCATGTTTAGGTTAGTGTCCTTACTAATAATGAAAATGAGTGGGAATGAGATGTGAATTACATTTGCAGGAGATGTTAAACCAGGAAGTGATGAGAACACCAGGGAATATAAAAAAACTAATACAAAGGAACCTAAAGACGTTGGTGACGTAGTCAGGAAATTACAGCATGAAAAGCAACTTAAAGTTTTAGTAAAGGCATCTGGAGAAAATTAATCTGAAACACAGATACTGGGTGGTAGGGGAGAAGGCTGAAAAGTAACAGGGGTAAAAAAGTAATATGTAAGCACACATTATTTTCCTGGGCGAGGTGGTAACAGGGCTGTTACCCAGATTACATAGGAAATCGTAGTGTAATGTCGCAGTAATCTAGTATTGTGTGATTTTGGGGCATGGCCTGCACAGAAGTATTATGTCATGGAGCTAAGGATGATTAGCTCGTTTTGTTTTGACTGATGAGACAGTTCCTGGAAGGCTGCAATCAGTTTAAGGCACCTCATTACAAGATAGCTATAGAGCAATTGGAGGGAGTTCAGAGAATTATAACAGGAATGATTAAGGAACTGGAGGGACTGACTTATGAGGAAAGAATATAAATGAAATCCTTATAACTTGGCAGAACAAAGACTGCAGAAATATACAACTGTATAAATATCTCAAGGGTGAAATCTTATGGAAAAGGGTAATTTTTTTAGGGTGGGAATTGGAGAGGGTAGAAGGAATTGAACCACAGTAAAATTTAAATGAGAGAAAATTTAAGGTAAATATCTGCATTGTTAGATGAAGGCTACTTGACGGTTCTTAGTAAGTTTCCTATATTTCATGGGTTTTTCACAAAATGCTTTTTATTTTTAGTTAGTACTTTTTTCCCATGGAATCACATCTATTATTTATGTGTAGAAGGCACTGTAGACCACACCCTACCATAGTCAGCCCCTTTCTTGACTTTCTGGTTCTTAAACTTTTCTGGAAATAAGTAGGTTATTTGGAACTCTGATGGCCACAAGATTGAAATGTCTCAGCTTTCCAAAACAGAATCTACAACTAAGATGTCCCTCAGCATTTTAGATCTATAGGTTAAAAATTTTAGGGATATTTCTGCCATAAGACCTCTGATGATTTGGGGGAAGAGAGGATAGATATTTTGTGATTTCTTGGTTTCTCATAAAGTCATTAGCCTCCATCTGTTCCATTCTAATTTTGAAAGAACTATTTTCTTCAGTGAGCTTTTGAACCTCCTTTTCCATTTGGCTAATTCTGCTTTTGAAAGCATTCTTCTCCTCATTGGCTTTTTGAACCTCTTTTGCCAATTGAGTTAGCCTATTTTTCAGGGTGTTATTTTCTTCAGCATTTTTTTGGGTCTCCTTTAGCAGGGTGTTTACTTGTTTTTCTTGCTTTGCTTGCATGTCTCTCATTTCTCTTCCCAGCTTTTCCTCCACCTCTCTAATTTGATTTTCAAAATCCTTTTTGAGCTCTTCCATGGCCTGAGCCCATTGGGTGGGCTGGGATACAGAAGCCTTGACTTCTGTGTCTTTCCCTGATGGTAAGCATTGTTCTTCCTCATCAGAAAGGAAGGGAGGAAATACCTGTTCACCAAGAAAGGAACCTTCTATAGTCTTATTTTTTTCCCCTTTTCTGGGCATTTTCCCAGCCAGTGACTTGACTTCTGAATATTCTCTTTACACCCACTTTGCCTCCAAATCCTCCCAGCCAGCTCTTGGGGTCTGAGATTCAAATGCTGCTTCCCAGCCTCAGGGCTTTGGGCGGGGGCGGGGCTGCTATTCAGTGTGAGATCAAGTTCAGCTGCCCACGAGGGGGCAGGGCTGCCTCACTGGCTCAGTTCCCTCAGGGGGTTTATGCAGAGACCTTCAACAATGGATCTGAGCTCCTGCCTGCTTGGGGAGCCCTGGTCTGCTCCCACCTCCGCTGCTCCCGAGGGGGCCTGAGCCACAGGGGCACCCCACTCTCCCCTCGACCCGCCAAAGAGACCCTCTCACCGACCCTTGCCACCTGTGGGTGGAGGGACCCACGCGGCCACTGGATACTCCGTCCCTGAAGCCCGCTCGGATCTTCTCCTCTCGGTGCCATGTGGCTGAGGCAGGGCTGTGCTCGGCTCCTGGTCCGCAGTGCAAGGACCTTTTGTGAGAGGTTTTCAGGCTCTCTGGAACAGAAATCTCCTCAATTCCGTTGTTCTGTGGCTTCTGCTGCTTCAGAATTTGTTGGCAGTTCTTTTTTACAGATATTTTATGAGCTGTGGGTTTGGAGCTAGCGTACATGCGTCTGTCTACTCTGCCATCTTGGCTCCGCCCCGAGGATAGATATTTGATTGTGTTTTATGGAAGTTTTACAGATCATTGGCCTGATGTTTTTAATAAAACTTATGCTTGGGAAATAATTATGTGAAAAACTAATTTTTGTTAAGGGAACTACAGTGAACGTTGGGATGAGCTAAGACATAATCTACAGACAAATAGCCTTTTGTTAAAATGGGGTGCTGAGAAAACGTGAAAAAATTTTCTAGTTTATTTTTTGATTTTTTGAAACGTATATATCATAGATACCTTTCAAGATGTTTGAAACTAAAGGTACAGCTGCATCTAGATCAGCCATGCTAGTGAACAACAGAAATTTCTCAGCTGTCAATGGCTTCTTCCTAGCTAGATTCAAAACCTTTTACTTAGCTTCTTTTTAGATAACTGAAATAGTTGACAGTGATCACCTCCTTCATTGGCTCCCAGTCCTTCAGATCCTATCACAGACCTCCAGGGTGCTTTCTCACCTTTTTGCTCTTTGCTGTATTACTTAGTACTTTGCTGCTTATTTACTTCTTTGCTCTTCATTTTTTAAAAAAAATCCCATTGTAAATTCTTGAATTGACTGCAAAACCTCTATTAGTTCTAACGTACAGTCATTTAGCCATTGTTTTGGCTGCTAATCTTTGGTAGTTTTGAGATAGAGAAACTTTTCTTTCGGCAGAGAAATCCAGGGCTTGTTACCTTTGCTAATTACAAACATGTTTGAGAGCCTCCTTGCAGAACTATTTCCATCGACGTCCTTCACATTGTTAACATCAAAAAAACCAATATATCTTTTCCTTTCGGTGATTATATGAATTTAACTCACATTAGTTCTACTAGTCATCATGTATAGGTTACCAGTCTAGAGATTTTTATCAGTTTCTAAATCTGTTTGAATGACATTCACTTTGATGAGAGGATTTGGAATGATGAAATGGTATGGGCATTGTGGGTTTATAAGATGGAGAGGTGAGGTTCATGTCCACAGAGATCTTTTTTACTTCGCTTAATTTATACTTTGCCTCCATCTGTGAAGCTACGCACAACAAAGTAGTGTCATATAAACCAGAAGGAAATGTTTGCCTATCTTCTTAATGATGATGACATCTGTTAAGTCAGCAGTATGTGTAAAGTCAGTGCTGACCTTGTCATCATTTTTCTTTATTCCATTTGGTCTTGTAGCAATCATTCTTGAATTTGTTTTTAAGAAATAAATCTTATTGACATATTTTGCTTTTATCACTTTCATTTCTTATTGTTTCCTTCCCTAGCATCTCAAAAAGTCATTTTTGTAATGAAGAATATTAAAAAAAACAGAGGAATTTTTTAAAAAGTTCTGTAAAAGTGACATATCAAAAAAAGATCCCTGCCCATATTCCCCCATTTCTACAAAGAAACAGGAGAGAGGTTTCCTCTTATATCTCTCCTTTGCAACCAAGGAGAGATTTTTGACCATTGTAATTCTAATGGCCTTTACTTTCTTTTGTTTTCTTGTGGTTGTACTTTCCATTTACATTATTATAGTTGTGTATATTATTTTCTTGGTTCTATTCACTTCACTTTTCATCAGTTCATATAAGTTTTCTCATGCTTCTCTGTATTCATCATGTTGATTTTTCTTGCAAGACAGTAATATTTCATTACATTCATGTACCACAATGTCTTTAGCTATTCTCTGATCAGTGTGCATGTACTTTGCTTCCAGTTCTTTGCTACCACAAAAGGTGCTACTATAATATTTTGGTGTATATGGATATCATCTTTTTATCATTGACCTTTTGGCTATCTATACCTAGCAGTGGCATGTCTAGGTTAGAAGTAAGGACATTTTAGTCACTTCATTTGCACAATTCTAAATTACTTTCTCAAATGGTTGGACTAATTCATAGCTTCATCAACAGTGTAGTGTACCCAATTTTCCATATCTCCTCTAACATTACATCTGTTCCTATTTTTTTGTCATGTCTACCAGTTAGTGGGGTATGAGTTGAAACCTCAAGATTATTTTGATTTGCATTTCTCCAGTGATTTAGAGCATTCTTTTCACATGATTTTGTTATTAATACACAATTCTTTTGGGAATTATTCATATCTTTTAACCACTTATTTATGGGGGAATGGCTTGTGGTAGTGCATATTTTTGTTAGTTGTCTTGGATAGCGGACCCTTACCAGAGATATTTGATACAAGTATTTTTCCCATTTAACAGATTCCCTTATTTTTTTAGTTATATTATTTGTTCACACAAAAGCTTTTTAATTTCATATAATCAGAATTATTTACTTTATGTTTTAAGCTTACCTCCAACCCTTGTTTGGTTAAAAGTTCACTCCCTAGTCATAGCTGTGAAAGGTATCGGCTTTTTTTGTAAATCTTTTTATGGTATGATCTTTACTTTTTAGATCACATATCTATTTTGAATGTACTGTACAATATGGTATAAATACTGATCTAAACCTGGTTTTTTCTTCTCGGCTTTCCACTTTTCCCAACAGTTCTTGTAAAATAGGGAGTTCTTTCCTAGGTAATTTATATTTTTTAATTTATTCAACGCTGGTTTATTGAGTTAAATTTTATTTCTGATTCTTCTTTGTTTAGTGTGTTCCATTCACTGATCCTTTCCTATTTTTCAAATAGTGTCAAATGATTTTGGTGATTGTTGTTTCATAATACAAAATGTCTGGAAGTGCTAGTCCCCCTTTGTACCTACTTTTTCATTATTTCTCTTGATATTCTAGATCTTTTGTTTCTCTGAGTGAATTTTGTCATTATTTTGTTTACCTCTGTAAAGTATTCTGTAGAAATATGGTTGTCTTAGCACTAAAAAAAAATTTTTTTTGAGAGATGTAGGATTTAAATAACTTGCCCAGCATCGTGTAGCTAGTAAGTGTCTGAGGTCAGATTTGAACTCAGGTCCTTCTGACTTCAGAGCCAGTGCTTGAACACTAAATTTTAAAATACATTTTGGTAATATTGTCATATTTGTCAAATCATGGCTAGCCTTGAGCATTGAATTTTTCTCCAGCTGTTTATTTTTCATTTCTTTAACACTATAATTACCAGGTATTTTAATTGGCACAATAATATTATTATTTTGCTTTGAAATAAACATTTTCATCTGTTATTTGCCGTATGGATTAAAAAAACAATACATTGTGTCAGTTGATGCAGCATGGTCCTTCAAGGTATTCTCAAATTCTGGTCCTCCTAGTATTAAGAAGTCTTTTTTTAAAAATAATTTATTTGTTTTCAGTTTTCAACAATCAGTTCCATAAGTTTTAAATTTTCTCCCATCTTCCTCCCTGAGACGGCTTGCAATCTTATATGAGTTCTACACGTACATTCTTACTAAACACATTTTTCACGAATCATGTTGCATAGAAGAATTAAAACAAATGAGAGAAACCCATGAGAAAAAACAAAACAAAACATAACACAAGAGAAAATAGTCTGCTTCAGTTCTGCCTTCCAATTCCATAGTTCTTTCTCTGGATGTGGATGGCATTTTGCATCAAGAGTCCTATGAAAGGCTAAGTCTATCAGGAGCAGTCCTTGCACACTGTGGCTGTTACTGTGTATAATGTTCTTCTGGTTCTGCTCATTTCACTCCCCATCAGTTCATACAAGTCTTTACAGGTTTTTCTGAAGTCCAACAGTTTGTCATTTCTTATGGGCACAATAGTATTCCATTACATTCATATACAACAACTTGTTCCGCCATTCCCCAATTGAAGGGCATTCCCTTGATTTCCAGTTCTTAGTTACTACAGAAAGAGCTGCTATAAATATTTTTATACATGTGGGACCCTTCCCATTTTTATGATTTCTTTGGGATAATAGCCCTGGAAGTGATATTACTGGGTCAAAGGGTATGCACATTTTATAGCCTTTGGGCATAGTTCCAAAAATTGCTCTCCAGAATGGTTGGATCAACTCAGTGTCCAACTCTCCCACTTCTTCTCCAACATTTATCATTTTCCTGTTTCATCATGTGAGCCAGTCTGATAGGTGTGATGCACCACTCTGTTTCTTAGCCAGTACCAAGTAGTTTTGATGATTCTTTATAATACAACTGAAGACCTGATATGGCTAGGCCACCTTCCCTTGCATTTCTTTTCATTAATTCCCTTGATATTCTGAGCTTTTGTTCTTCCAGATGAATTGTGTTATTATTTCTCTAGCTCTATAAAAGAATTTTTGGGTAGTTTGGGTGACATGGCACTGAATAAGTAAATTAATTTAGGTAGAATTGTCATTTTTATTATATTAGCTAGGCAAAATAGCTCCTAATTGTTTTAATTTTCTTTTCATTGGTGGTAAATTCACCCTTTTCATTTTTGATACTGGTAGTTTGGTTTTCTTCTTTCTTCTTTTAAAAATCAAATTAACCAAAGGTTTATTTTATGGTTTTTGTTTTTTTAAAAAATCATCTCTTAGTTTTATTTATTAATGTAATAGTTATCTTAATTTCACTTTTATTAATCTCTCCTTTGATTTTTTTAGAATTTCTGATCAGCATTTAATGAAGGCTTTTTAATTTGTTCTTTTTTTTACTTTTTTAGTTGTGTGCTCAACTCATTGATCTCTTCTCTATTTTATTCATGCAAGCATTTAGAGATACAAAACTTCCTTAAGAACCGCTTTGGCTGCATCCCGTAAGTTCTGATATGTTGTGCGTTATTGTCATTCTCTTGGATGAAGTTATGGATTGTTTCTATGATTTGTTGTTTGACTCACTCATTCTTTAGGATTAGATTATTTAGTTTCCAAATAACTTTTAGCCTTTCTTTCCATGGCCCTTTATTACATGTAATTTTTATTGCATCATGATCTGAAAAGGATGATTCCTTATATTTTTACATAACAAGCATTTCTAAATGTATTGTTCATCTCTCTCCTACTCTGTGTGAATCTTCCTCAGTAATAAAGATGAAAAAAAGAAAAAGAGCAGTTTGTTGAACCCAGTGAACACATTGGCTGTGTATGACAGCATCTGCCCCTTCCTCATGCACAGTCGCCCATCTCTCCATTGAGGGAGGGAGGAAGGTGCTTCTTTCCCCGGGGCAAGCTTGGTTCTCACAATCATTTAGTTTTATTTTATTGTTCTTTTCCTTTTCAATTGTTGTCATTGTTTCTATTGTTTTAATTGTTCATGGACATATCGTTGTGGGTAGCTAGAATGCCTGGCCTGGGGCCAGGAAAACTCATCTCCCTGAGTTCAAATCTGGCTTCAGATACTAGCTAGCTTTGTGACCCTGGGCAAGTCACTTAACCCTGTTTGCCTCAGTTTCCTTATCTGTAAAATGGCCTAGAGAAGAACATGACAGACCACTTCAATATCTTTGTCAAAGAAAACTCCAAAATGGGGTCGCAAAGAGTTCGGTAAGACTGAAAAACTATTGAACAACAACTGAACATATCTTTACTGTGCATGCATCAGTTCATGTCTGCCGAAAATATAATTGTTTTCCAAGTTTTATCTTCCTATTTTTCTCTGAATTCTTCCTCTTTTTCATTTCTTTTGACGTAATAATGTCCTATTACAGTCAGATACCACAATCTGCTTCTCCCTTTCCTACCTACTTTGGGTAGATACTGTTGAGCAGCTACCTGCTTTGTTCCCATTTCTTTGTTGTCATCAAAATTACTACTATGAATATTTTGGAATATATGGGGACTTTTCTGTTTTTTACCTTCTCATAGGTGTATAAGCCTAGCAATGGGAAAATCTGAGTCAAGGATATGGACATTTTATGTCACTTTTTAAAAGCTTAATTCCCAATTGCCCTCTAGAGTAGTTAGAATAACCAATAGCTCTACCAATACTATGCTAGTGTGCCCTCATAATAGGGTTTCAGATCATAGGTTTAGAGTACAGCTAGAAGGGATTGTAGAGGCCATTGAGACCAACCTGCTCTTTTTACAGATGAGGAAATTGAAAGATGGAGTGGTTAATAATGTGAATTGTCCTTGCAAGTAAGTACATGAGGCAGGATATTTATATATTCCAAGTCTTCTTATTTGATGTCCAGTGCCCTGTTCGCTTCGCCATGTCACCTCCCAAGGCATTCTATACATGTTCGTTGAAATTAGTTGAAGAAAGGAACACAATGAACAAAAGCTCAGGATGTGTTTGGGAAATGTTCATTATTTTAGTTTTGCAGGAGCTTAGGTCTTAGAGAAAGGAGATAGTGAGAGATAAGATCAGAAAACTAGCCTGCAACTAGAGCAGGGAAGGTCTTGGATGCCATGGTAAGGAATTTGGAACTCATTCTGTAGGCATTGAAAAACCATTGGAGGGTCAGATCTTATTGATGTGTTAAGCTTGTCACTACTATGTGATTCAGTTAAAGTTAAGGATGTAATGGTGAAGTCATTTTAATTGGGAAACCTCTGGCTAGAGTCTTGATTATTATTTTTACCTCTCCCTTTTCCCCAGTGCCTCCAGTGTTCTTCTTTCTATTGTACTTTTTCATTGTCATTTTGTTTTGGTTTTGTCTTTCAGAAACAAATAATCAGCTGATTTCTTTACTTTTCAGGTTGAGAAGCTGGAATACATACATCTGACTGGATGGACTGTGCCTTGTTATAGAGAGGAAGATGGAGGTGGAGTCGTAGTCTTAGGTTTTTTCCCTGAGAGTTCCAAACACTCTCCTTCACTGTGATACTTACCTTAGCAAAGGTCTAATGGAAAGACCGTTCCTATTTACCTTGCCCCCTTTTTTTTCCCACATGGAAAGTGGAAAGCAAGGCAACAGAAACTAAGAGAAAATTGGTTTAATGAATGAGAGTGCTGCCTCAACTCTCAGAACATGGGCCCTCCCATAAAGGTAAGATACTGATGTGGTTTAAAGTTGTTATTGTTGGCATAAGGAAAATCATGGAATGGCATTTCCAGAAAGAAATGGCTTAATTGCAAAGGGACTTGTTTAGCAGAATCACAATGACAGCTGGATTTGACCCAGGTGTGGTAACCTTATAATTTTGAGAGTGATTAGAGACTAGCGTTCATTCCTGGGGAATGACTTTTCCAGTACTACTGTTTAATGTTAGGCCTAAAAAAATCATTTACTAGTACAATATTAACCTTGTATATTTTAGACGTAATGACACTGTTATATATCCCAGCGTTTCCCTGAGATAGCTCCAAAACAAGTTTTTTTTTCTTTCATGGATAATGTACCAAAGGGAGTAGGGAACTTGTCCAAGGTCCTTAAACAAGGAACTACATTAAATAGTTTGGGTTATGTCCTATTTTTATATTTCATCTTTTTGCTTTAGTCTTTTCTTTTTAAAGTCTCCATTGTAGGGCAGGAATGTTTTGCCTTTCCAATTTCAGCCTTACCAAGAGATACTATAGATTAGAATAATTCATATAGTTTTGTTGCCTGTATAGAAACCTCTCTTGGGACTATTCTCCAACATGTACTTGCATTCAAGGATTGGGTCTCCCCAGAGCTTGGCTTTTAAGATACACTCTGCCGAGCTTGTGTGTCTTAACTCGTAAACTGTCTTTTAAAGATCACCTGAGGACATGGCCATCTTCTGTCAGACAACAGAGTTATCCTGTCTGATTGACTCAGAAAAGTGTTCACCTTTCAAAAAGGAATCATTGGTGTTAACACTTTGTCATCTGTAATTACAACGTTGAGCTGGAAGGAAATCAGCTTCGCTCTTAATGCCTGCATTCTCTCTCTTTTTTTTAATCTACCTTTTTTTTTCAAGAGTACTTCACTGTAGAATTTTGCTTATTCTCCCTCAATAGGGATTGTGATTCTGTCAGCACAGGATGTTACAATACCATAGGATATTAAAACAAACAAAAAATCATCCTTATAACTTTGAAATATAAGAACCTATTTGGATAAAAGTTGAAATGTTTCTTTGGACTTGAATCAGACATGGAAACTAACTTCCAAAATAATTTGATTGGGGAAATTATAAGTAGGAGAATGTGGGTTAGTTGCTGTATAAACTGCTAGAAGAAATAAATACCTGTGATCATGAATATAGGATACAGTTATGTTCTTGTACCATGCAGTAGTAATCTAGAATTAACCGTTTGACTTGAAGAGTTGGGTCCTTATCCCAAATGTGTACATTGCTGGTCAGAGTAATCCAATCCAATTCTATTCAGCAAATATTTATTTAATACTTACCATTTGATACTCCAGGGGGATCCAAAGATGAATAAAACATCATTTCTGCCCTCAAGAAGTTTAGATGAAGTCAAGATGAAGATGATAAATGCCCATGGAAAGAGAAATTATCTCAACTAGGAAGACTAGGGGAAGATTTCATGTTTGGAGGAGGTGGCATTTATAGACTTGGGTCCTGAAGGATGAGTAGGATTTTGAGAAACAGAGGTGGGAGAGGGTATTTAAAGTGTATGAAAAGATAGAACCAAATCTCTAGAAGTGGAAAAACATGGGGTTTGTTTAGGGAATTATTTGAGAGTAATTGAACATTACTGGTACATGGTGTGCATGAGGGAGGGTAGCTGGATGAAAATGGTTATTAAATTCCAGGTACTTTTCACTGGTGGGCAGTAGACCATTGAAGATTTTTGAGTCAGGTAGTGACATTATCAGAGCTGTGCTTGTGAACATTATGTTGGTATGGGGGTGACGTTGGGGGTGGGTAGGAGAGGTTTAGGAGAGGGCAACATCTCCACCTGGAAGAATGGCTAGGGAACTATGTATTCTAGGCATGGGAGACAGTCAGTACAAAAACATGGAGGTGGGAGATGGAGGGTCATGTGTGAAGAATGTGAAATACAATTAGCCTGGGTTGTAGAGTATGAGAAGGGGGAGTGATATCCCATGGCACAATAGATTGGGGCCAGATTGTATAGGGATTTAAAAGCTAAACAGAGAAGTATATATTTGATCCTAGAGGCATTGGAAGGCCAGTTGAGTTGGTTGAATAGAGGAGTCACATAGAATAGTGGAGTCACATAGTCAGATCTACACTTAAAGAAAATTACAAACTTGACAGTTTGTAAGATTGGAGTAGTGATGAGACTTCAAAGCAGGGAGACCAATTAGGAGACTGTTGCAGTAATATAGTTGAGAGGTAATGAACTAAGATAGTGGCTGTGTGAGTAGAGGAGGGTGGTTTTTTAGAGATCTTATAAAAGTAGGAGCAGTACATGCCAGTTGAATGAAAAAGGATAAAATAAATTTCAGAAATGTCAGAGAAGTTGCTTTTGTCAAAGGTCGTCATTGACCTTTAGTGAGTGAAAAATTGTGAGAGTTCATACCCAGGTTGCAAACTAGAACTAAGGAATTCAAAAGAAAGCAGTATTTGACTTCCTGAATTTTGTATGATGATGGAGAGAGAGGAGTGGAAATGTGGGATTGACCTAAAAGTAAAAGTCTGGGTAAAATAGATAGGTTTGTGATGATGAAATAGACATGAAGAAAAAATGAGGAAACCACCCAATGGCTTAACCATCAGTAAAACTCATGATTAGTCTTTTGGAATAATAGTGTAGACAGGAAAATGTGTGTGTGCCTTTAAATGAGGCAGCTCTATTGAGGGAAAAATGGGTAGATAGGAACATTCCCTTTGTACAGTTCTTAACTTGATGTCCATGATCTTGTTTTAAAAAAATTTTTTGATAACTATATTTTGACATAATTGGCTTCCTTTTAGTTTTATATGTTTTATGTTATGCAGTTTAAAACATTATTCTGAGGAGTGCATAAGTTTTACCAGACTGCCAAAGGGTCATTGACAAAGGTTAGACTGCCTGCCTTCACTTCCTGTTGGCATTAGAGGCAGAATAATCCTTGATCTCTACAGAGGCTTTCATAGCTCTGGCACATCACCTAGTCAGGTAACTATGACAAGGAAGAGATTTTGACAATGACAGTAGATACACACTTTTTTCTAAATGTACCACTATAGTTAGATCTTTAAGCATACCAAGGAGCAAATAATTCATTACACTTCCTTATTAAGTAGTGTCTAATGACACATGGCATTATAATCTTTGCCTGAATAATAATAACTTACATTTGCATAATGCTTTATAAATGTTTATAAAATGTTTTTCTCATAAGCCTGAAAGGTAGAGGTGTCAAACTGTCCCCTGCAGCCCCCAATAGTTCCTCCTGAGTGTTGTCACCAAATTAAAATGTACTTAGGAATTGTTTAACAAAATTTTAAAAAAATGCTACATAAATAATATTAATGTGTTTTTCTAAGTCAGTATGTGACTGAAATTGGTATTTGACACAACAGTTATAAGGTTAAGTAATAAAAGTATTGTTCAGGGGACCTGGGCTATAATCCCTGCCTTGGTGCTCAGCACCTGTGTGATCCTGAGTGACTTCCTTACCCTCTCTTAGCTTCAGTTTAATCCATAGAGAGAAAGGATTTGAATAGATTGCTTCTAGTTCTAAGTCCTACAATTCTATTATCCTCATTTTATAGATCAGGAAACTGAGATTCAGAAAGTTGATGATTTGCCTGGAATAATAAATGTTGGAGCCTGGACTCAAGGGTGAGTCTCCTCACTCTGTATCTAGTGCCCTTTCTACTCTTTTACTTGTAACTCAAGTGTTTTGAGCTTTTTAGAGTGAATTAGTAGTCAGGGTCATGTGTTACAATGAGAAAATGTGAGATCTGGAAGAGACCTTAGGCACCATCTAACTTAATTTCTCATTTTATAACGAAAGAAAATGGGGTCCACCAAAAGGCAGTGAGTTGTATGTCCAGTGCTCTCTGCATTACACTGAGCTGCCTCCTGTTAGTTTCCTGATCACTGTGCCCATCAGATGGTTCAATTCAGCAAGCATTTATTAAGTATCTACTGTGTGCCAACTCTTGTCCTGTGCATGGGCACAGGCTTCATTTTTTCAAGGAGCAAGAGGCTTTTCATGTCTCCTGAGATTTTAAGTTGTATGCAAGCCCTTGCATGCTTTGTCCTGTGTATTCCCTGATTGAGCAGAAAATTCATAGAGCCAGTCTGGAGAATATTCCAATAATGTGGTTGGTACTCAACCCAGACTAACAAGTTAGCAGCACATCATGCCATTTCAGAGACAGAATACTTTCTGAGAGAGGCTCACAGCTTTTCTCTATAGTCATAGATTATCAGAGCTGGAAGGGAACTTTAAGATTGTCTTGTTTATCCTCATTTTTCAGATGAGGAAACTCAGCAGAGCTAGGACTTGCATCCAGGTCTCCTGACTTCCATTGCGATGATCTTTCTGGTATACTATAATGGCTTCCATTGTGTAACACTGAAGAATGATACCGTTGTGCTTATTTGAGAAGAAGACTCAGTCATTAAGGTCCAATTCTTTGTGCTGCTTATGTCCTTCAAGTAGTAGTCTTCTGTAGTAGCAGCTTGATGCTAAACTGTATTGACAGTGTAAATGCTTCAGATATGGAATGGTGGGTGGCTTTTTTTCCCTGATTTTTTTCTGTCTATAAGTTAAACTTGATTAAGACACCCCAGAAAAACTCTTTTGCCTATTTTCCATTGGCACATTGTCAGTGGACGAATTGATGGATGCTCCTTACCTGTATCTGTCCATTTTAATTTCTTAGGCATGTTACTTAGAAAGACTCATTTTATTCACCACTAGCTCTGACCTTAGGAATTTTCTCTTATATTTCAATAATTAAAAAATTGGTCTTGGGAAAAGGTGTTTTATTAAGGTGATAATGTTAATATGTTTCAGTTGTAGAAATTGTGCTCAGTTCAGTTTAGAATGGAGAGCAGATGTGGTTCCAACCCATTGGCCATGAATTCAAAATTAGGTTAAAATACTGATAGGTTTATCATGTGGCACATAGATATGAGGGAAATAGGAACTATTGGGGTCCAAAGGTATTTGAGTGTCAAGGTACACTGCAAGTTACCCCACGGGAGTCCTGTGGTGGTTCAGATAAAAGTAGTGAAGACGTGGCAGTAACAGTATGAGCTTCCCAGGGTTCCAAGCCATCCTCAGAGAGTGGCCTCTTAGTGTAAGAGGAAGTACAGTCTTCATAACTTGTTCTTGCCTCAGTTCTCTGCTACTCTATGGTGATTATCAACCAAGGGGCCAATTAATGGCAATTAGCCTGATTGCTGAGCATAAATAAGCAACTTACTGTTACATACCCAGTGCTTATTGGGACAATTCAAATTCATTTTAATTACATAATGCCAATATGAGAATAACAATATTTGGTTGTTAAATCCCACATTTTATATTGCTAATTCTATTTGGATGAATTACTTCCAGAAAGCAGCTGTAAGAGGACAGTGACTTCTTTTCCCTCATTGTTTGCATTAATTAGTACCAGTTTGTTTGAGGAGGGGAACTGTCCCAGGAGGCCTGAATTTGAGAAAATGAAAGCCATGTTATTTGTAATTAGCAATGGAATAGAGAAATGTCTGGCATCCCAGAGTTTTTTTGGTACATTAGAATTCTTTTGAGAAAATTATGTAGTCTATCTTTGTTTCCTTGAAATGTCTTAAGTAGGAGGACTGTGTTAGTTTTGAATGAAGGCATGGGGATAGAAAGACTTTAGGGATTTCATTGGCTTAATTAAACCCATAAAACTTATTCTGTGCTATCCTAGGTGATATGGCTGTGAGGAAGAGGAGTGGAAAGAACTAAGCTCGTTTTCTTTTGCAGCTGCAGCTGTGATCCTCAGCTGTCTGTCTTCATTGAAGGGACCTGATGTTTTACGTTATTGGTGAGTGACAGACAGAGCCCTCTTTTCTCTCTTTTTTTCCGTTGTTTGTGGCTCTTATTTAACTCCATTGCTATTTGACCTAGAAAATTACTGGTCTTACCAAATATACCTCAGGAGACATGACTGTGGTAAAACTACTTATACCTTGTTCCTGCTTTGTTTTTACCACAATTATGGGAAGTACACATTGGGTGCATTATGTATGTTGTATGTCATGTCAGAGAAGTATACCTTATTACCTGCCAGTAACACAGGAGCATAGATTTAGAGCAGGAAGTAACCTCAGAAGTCATCTAGTGCAACTCCCTCATTTTACAGAAGAGGAAACTGAGGCTCAGAGAAGTTAAGTGACTTACCTAAGCATCATATCAATAGTACTTTGCAAATTTAGGAGTCAAAACCCAGGTCTTCTGATGCCAAATCCCTAGGCCCATATATTATGTTTGAGAAGGTTTTCTGATCCTTCTGAAAGACTCTCGGCTTCTCCCGTATTAAAATACAATGAAATACAGCTGGTGGGTGATATGTCTGGTCTTTTCTCCACATAGGTGGAATCACAGTGTCTGTGGTCGCCTTCTTCTTCACAATTAAGTTCTTCTTTGAGCTTGCCGCACGAGTAGTCAGCTTCCTCCAGAATGAAGACCGGGAGCGCCGAGGGGACCGGACTATTTATGACTACGTGCGGGGAAATTACCTCGACCCCCGGTCCTGCAAAGTCTCCTGGGATTGGAAGGACCCCTATGAGGTGGGCCATAGCATGGCCTTCCGAGTGCATGTAAGGGAATGTTTCTGTCTCCACACCCGTTGGGGTTTCTAGTGGCTTGCTTTTACAGAGTCTGATTCTGCCTTTGGGTGGTGCTAGACTGAAATACTATTATTATCTTCTCTTGCCCTGTCCTCCCACCCCGAGGAATTTGAGAAGGATTCATATTTAAGCATTTGGACTATTTCATCATTTTTCTCTTTGAGTACATTTCTCTTTGAAGAATTATAGATTTAATGCCTTTCCAGAAAATGAAAAATGTTGTTAGTACAGCACAAGGCAGAACATTCTCACCACAGTGTCTTTAGCCCGAATAGCACAGGATTCAGGGACCCAGTGAGGTAGTTTGATTTTAAAATTTGGGTTACTACTAATAGATTTATCCAGAGGACAGATTTCTTATAAGACAAGAGCTAGGGTTGGCTATTCAAAGATGTGGAGTTGGATTCAGTGGCGCGCTGACACAGTCCACGCCTGTCTTCTGTACAGCGAAGTTTGTATATTATCTAACTTTCTTTTAACGTTGCCTTGTATGTAGTTAGTTATTTCTCCCTAGAATACTGTGAGCAAGACCGTGGGAGTGGGTGGCGATTCTAATATGCAGTTCCTGCTCCCCTTACCAGTAGTACCTGCTTTCTCCATATGCAATGAAGGGGTTTACTCTGGTTATAGGGAAACAGTATTCTTTCTCTGGACATTAACAGTTGCCTTTCACTTTCCCTATGCAGTTATTCTACAAGAATGGACAGCCCTTCCCTGCTCATCGGCCTGTGGGGTTACGAGTTCACATCTCCCATGTTGAGTTAGCAGTGGATATTCCAGTAACCCAAGAAGTCCTTCAGGAGCCCAATTCCAATGTTGTAAAAGTGGCCTTCACTGTTCGTAAGGCTGGTCGCTATGAAATCACAGTGAAACTTGGTGGATTAAGTGTGGCCTACAGTCCCTACTACAAAATTTTTCAGGCTGGTAAGATCTTAGGGGTAGGAGTACCAAGATGGATTTAAAAGTCTTCTGTAGTTTGACATCATTTGAGGTGAATGTAATCCTATCTTCCCCTCACCTTTATTACCATTGTATGTTTTCCTCTATTGACAGAACCTATCTTTAGTAAGTATTTTTGAAGCTTCAGTTTTCTGAGAATTAAAACTCCTTTTATCCCCAGTCATACTCTGCATATCCTTTGTACATATTACATAAGTAACCAGATCCTCCTTTTTTCTACTTAAAATTCTCAGAAATGTGGAATCTGTCCTGGTATGCAGCATATGTTTTGTTTCAGTTTGTGGGAATAACACTTGTGCCATATACACTGTGGTGTTATCCTTTTGAGAGTGTCACTGGGCTTTAGCCAGTTTGATAGCTACAGGATAAAGATATATGAACTTTTAGGATTAAGTCCTAGAGGAGTTTAATTAGGTTTTGGCATTTTAACCATGGGCTGGTAACTGGTTTCCTTATTCTTTTAACAAAGACAAAGGCCCTGAGAATGAAGCTTTTGTCATTTACCTTTTCCTTTGCAGCTAAATCTGTCAAATTGCTTTTGTAGTTAGCTATTTCATTATAATTTCCTTTTGCAAGAACGTGCTCCCTTGAAGGCCCTCATCTCTACAGAAAATTCTTTTCCGTGCAGGATAAAGACACTTCCCTCCCTTGCAATCCAGCCTACTACTAAGGTGTGGGAGTGCAGGGGGTGGGAGTGGGTGGACAATGACAGTACATGATCTTTTATTTTCTTTCATCAATTTAGTCTTGGTTCTGCCTCACTAAAAAGCCCCCTCTGGGAAAGTAGTATGGAGTAGAAGTGGGAGTTTAAGTACAGTTTTTGAATTCTCTTTTCAAGTCCCTTCTCTCTCATTTCACTTGGTGCTTGGATTGGTAAAGGATTTATAGACATAAGAACCCAGAATTCATCATATGAAATAGTCCCTTTATTTCCTTCCGTGCTGTGACTTAAAAGCGTTGTTTGTCCTTGGGGATGGGGAAGCCTTTAGAATACACTGTTCAAAGCACCTCTTTGTACTGTGAAGGTCTGTCTGTTTTAGCATCTCTCTCTGAACATTAGATATTGCCCTTTTTGTTCTAGGGATGGTGGTTCCTTCCAAGACTAAAATTGTGTGCCATTTCTCCACTCTTGTTCTGACCTGTGGGCAACAGCACACCCTTCAGATAGTCCCTCGAGATGAGTATGACAATCCTACCAACAATTCTGTGTCTTTGATAGATGAACACAATTACAGCGTATCCATTCATGAGGTGAGCTCTCCTTTTCCTGTCTACTAGGGACAGTCAACTTCCTTTCTTTACCCCATTTCCTGTCCTTTTCATATGCTAAGTGATATTCCATCTCTCTTTGTAGCTTGGTCCTCCAGAAGAAGAAAGTACTGATGTCTTGTTTGAGAAATCTGTGATATCCAAAAGGCAGACTTGCCAGGTGTTCCTTAAGCTTACCTTGCATTCCCGAGGCTGCTTCCGTGCCTGCATTTCATACCAAAATCAGCCAATCAGCAATGGTGAATTTGATATAATTGTCCTAAGTGGTGAGTTGAAGGGATTTGGAATTTGTTCTCTTTGATGCATTTCTCCTCTCCTTTGACCTACTGAAATTTTTATTAGATCTTTGAACCCTCCTTGATTTAAAACAGTTCTTAACCATTTTTTGTTATATGAACATTTGGCATTCTGGCAAAACATATAAATTCCTCAAAATAACATTTTTTGAATACACAAAATAAAGTACAAAGGAAACCAGTTATATTGATATATAGTTATGAAAATATCTAAAAAACAAATTCATCATTCCCTGAACTCTATCCAGAGACTCTGGATTAAGAACTCTTGGTTTAGAGTCTTACATACTAAATGGTGAGCTAGATATAGCTCCAGGTAACTAGATCTACCTATAGTTCTAGATATCTTGATCTACATACAAAAAGATAACACCATTTCATTTGTTGGTCTATTTGTCTGCATCTACCTACCTTTCTCTCTATAGCATATTTCTCTAACAAAACCTTTGTTCAGTCTTTTCCTTTATGCCTTTTAGAAAATGAGAAGAACATTGTAGAACGCAATGTATCCACCTCAGGGGTCAGTATTTACTTTGAAGCTTATCTTTATAATGCCACCAACTGTGCCAACCCACAGTGGCACCTTCCACCCATGCACATGAGTTCTTCCCAACGTCGTCCTTCTACTGCCACTGAGGAGGAGGATGAAGATTCACCCTCTGATAGCCAGACCCCTGAAAAGGTGAAAAAACCTAAAAAGGTGTACTGCTATGTATCACCCAAGGTAAAAATATCTTTCACTTTCACTTTTAAATTCCTCTGCTCAAGCTTACAGATTTATGGTGCTTGTCATTAAATATCTGTAGGACTGTAGCTTGACAGAGTTATCTGTATCTACTCTACTGGAGTTGGAATAGGGTAGTTGTCTTTAGTGTTCTAGAAAACTAGAAAAACCAGATAGAAGTTGAACATACTGGTATTCTGAAGCTTTTGATAATCCGTACTGGGCTAGACCAAGCCAAGATGTTTTAAATTGTAACCTGTCACCATGTGTTTTTCACTATTTCTGAGGTTGTATTTTTCAATCATGGGTAGGGCAGGTTTTGAGAAAGTTGCCTTTAGCTGTTGAAATTTTCTGACTAGAACTAAAATCCTAGCTGGCACCTTGCGCTGTATTGAAACAAGTTGATTAAGGATAGAATTTTATAATCTCTCAGTGCGTGACAAATGACTTTCCCTCTCTCCCCAGCTGGAGGGATTGGAGTAGAGACACTTTGGCAGGGATGAGAACATAAACCTCCCAAAGAGGTGCTTCGGGTTAGGGACTTCTTTTTAAATATATAAATTTTGTTTATGAACTCAGAATTTATATAAATGAGAAACTATGCATACTCCTTATTACATATCTAGAATCCGTATATCTCTGTGACCCAAACTAAATTTTGGGTCTGTTCCACTTAATATTCTCTTGTAATTTTGACAGTTAAAGATCTGACCTAGTGAACACTCAAATGACAGATCCTTCATAGAATTTTTTTTTACTTCTTGTGACATTCTTTTCTCCCCTCATTTTGTTGGAAATTACATCGAGAGTCTTACTATATCCTTGTATGAGGGGTGTTTTTCTCCTTTTGCTCTTTGAAGAAAAATCCAGAGGTTCTTTTCAAGGTAGCTTTCCTCTGTGCCAGAGTTACTGCCAAACTGGAAAGGAAGGAGAAAGCTGTGCTCAGTGTCTCAATGAATGGGATCCCCTTTTAAAAAAATAAGATCTAGAGCTGAAAATGACATTGATGACCATCTAATCTAACCCTCTCGTTTAAGAGCTGAGGAAACAGACTCACGGAGGAAGGAAGGGGTGATGTTAAGTAATTCGTCTAAGTCCATACAAGAAGTAGAGTGAGCATTTGAACTTTGAAGGATTTCTCAGTGTTGGGCCTTGAGCAGTAATTATTATTATTTTTATTATTGCAATAAGAAATATAGTTTAAACTTTAATGAAACTTAAATTCCAATGATCCTAGGTCATTTGAAAAAAATTTTTTTGCTTTATTTCCTTTCTGGTTTCTTGGTCCCTCAGCAACTCTCAGTGAAAGAATTCTACCTGAAAATCATTCCCTGGCGCCTCTACACTTTTAGAGTATGCCCTGGAACAAAGGTAGGTTGAGCTTTGTGTTTTTTCCATATTGAATGATCTTTTTTTCTTTTTTAAAGACGATTTCCCTGTCTTGCCCAGACTGGAATTACAGGGCTTATATACTGGCCTAGTCCCACTATGATTGGCATAGGAGCTTTGACCTGCTGTGTTCTTAACATGGACCAGTTTGCCATTCCTTGGGCAACTTGGTAACACTTCCACACTCTTCTCCTCCAACTTGTGCTGCTTTCCACCTCTCCCCATACTAATGCTGAACTTAGTGTAGTCAGCTTAGTTCACTGCAGCTCAGAACTCCTGAGCTGAGGAGATCCTTCAGCCTCAGCCAGATCGACACAGTAGCAGGGATTACATAGTGTGCACTACCATGCCTGATCCAACCCTCTTTCCATTTTTTTCCAAGAGTACTTCTGATGAATCTGGAGGTTCTCTCTGTACATGGAATCTGTTGCCAAATGAAGGAACATTATCTCTACTAAATAACGTCAGGAATATGTAAATTATAGAAAGAAATGCCCCATAGGAATTATTAGCAATTCAAAATATTCTAGCACTAGCAGATCATTAGTGCTGGAATTTGTCTATAAGATTATATTAACAGGAGTGGTTGTCCAGTCAAGCCTTTATCTTGTTCAGTCATCCTGTGTTTCATATTAATCCATAGACTCAGCATTTATATACATCCTTTTACTCCTTTCCCTACATAGACTCAGAGAAATGATAAAATTTTGCCTGGAAACTGGAATGGGCCATTGTATTAAGAATAAGCTTCCCCCCAAAATTCTAAACCGACTTATTCTTTGCTAACTTATGGCAGCTAGACCAACCTACTGTTATTCTCAAAATCCTTAGTCTATAGGCTTGAAAGGGACTTTCAAGATTAACTCTAAACTCTCTTATTCTTGTGCTGTTTACTGATAGAAGTATAGGGAGCCTTTTGTTCTCAAATTCTGTTCCTGCAACCCTGATGGATGAAAATTATTTTGTACTCAGTTTTTTGAGACCTCGCAATAGTATTTTGGAGTAGTGGTGCTTATTGCAGGGTCACCCTGCTTTGGTGCTATGTATTAGACTTTCTTTGATGGTGTGTGGCCAGCTTGGGGCATGAAGGGTTTTGCTGGGTTGGTCTGGAAGATTAACAGTTCTGACTTGAATTTATGTCGTTTTTTCCCCTTCTTTATAGTTTTCATACCATGGACCTGATCCTGTGCACAAGCTGCTTACACTAGTGGTAGATGATGGGATCCAGCCTCCTGTAGAACTTAGCTGTAAGGAAAGGAACATCTTAGCAGCCACTTTTATCCGTTCTCTCCATAAAAACATAGGTAAACTTGGCTTGGGATGCTTAATGAGGAGGGAAAGTTTATTAACAACCCAAGGTATAAGAATGTAGAACTGGATTTGCCAGACATACTTTGTAATGGGATTGTGACCACAATGGGTCCTACTGCTTCCTAGGAGGCTCAGAGACCTTTCAGGACAAGGTGAACTTCTTCCAGCGAGAGCTTCGTCAGGTGCATGTGAAAAGGCCACACTCAAAGGTCACACTGAAGGTCAACAGACACACCCTGTTGGAGTCTGTAAGTAATGTTTTATTTCCTTAGAAACTCCAGAGACCCCTTTGGGCTTCTGAGTATAGTCAGAATCTTCCGAAAATGGTTTCCTCTGTAATTCTTTCTTCAACATGTAGTGCTGAAAGAACTAGTTTGGGCCACACAATGAGTTTAAAACCAAAATTAAAAAAGCTTTTAAGAAATCTTATGTATATGTATAGGGTAGGAGAATGTAGTTAAAATTATTAGGAAATAAACTACTTGTTTATAGATGAGAAGAGATGTTGTTGGATTAAAAGGAAATCATTTCTCTTGTACTGATGGTCAGTCAGAAAATGGATATCTGACATGTCTATCTCAGTTGCACAGACATTAACATAATTCCTACATTCCCCTGGAGTGTTTGGCTCTGGATAGCGCAGTGGAAAGTCTTTTCCTTCACTGTGCTATTGCTGTGGCCTCATTCCTATCTTGCCCCCAGCTTTGTGGTTAGACAAAGTGGCCTTGTGGATAGAGGGGGCCTTCGTGCTGGAATCCAGAGGTCATCCTTGGCTGTAATAGACTTGAGTAGTCTTCATTGTTTGCTCATTTCTCTGGACCTCAGTCTTCCTATCAGCAAAGTCAAAGTTACAAATTCTAGCCTTTCCTTCCTATGGAAAGATATTTTAATATTTTTTAAAAATCAGTTTGCTTTGAAGCTTTGTGTTTTGTATATGTGAGATATTATTAAATTAGCTCACTTCCAGTTATAACATTTCTTCTTGTTGTTGTTGGGTTTGAATAGGCACAGCCTTGCTCTTGACCTCATCATTTCTGATGTGTTATTATGTTGATAGTTTTCTCTCTTTCATTTCCCTTTAGTCTCTGAAAGCCACTCGGAATTTCTCCATTTCAGATTGGAGTAAGAATTTTGAAGTAATTTTCCAGGATGAAGAAGGTGACTTGGGAGTTTTTACTTTTCATTTTTGGGATGTTCCCTTTTTCCTCTTAAGAGAAAAAACAGGCAATGAGCCAGAAAAGGAATGATAATATTATGAGTTCAGATGGCAGGATAGAGCCTGAAGAGCATGAACACGGGAAATGAAAAGAAGGGGTGTAAAAGTTGAGAGGCTGGAGTTTTTATTGATTGAAAGGCAAAGGGAAATGAACTGCTTTTCTGGTTTTTTGTCTTTCTGTGTATCTACACTAGGGGGCACAGTTCAGTGGCCAAAATAGTTGTTATTCTGTATAGATGGGGGCAAAGTTTCACAAAGCTTTGTATTTTAGCTGTGTGTGTGTGTGTGTGTGTGTGTGTGTGTTTTAGGGGTGAGGAGGAAGAAGAGGGGAAGGAAAGGGACTAGAACAAGGCAGAAAAAATACAGGAAATTAACTCTCTAGGCCCCAAGCTGATTTTTCTTTGTTTTGTTGTCTAGCTCTGGATTGGGGAGGTCCTCGCCGGGAGTGGTTTGACCTAACCTGTCGAGCATTATTTGACACCACCAATCAGCTCTTCACTCGATTCAGTGACAACAACCAAGCTCTGGTGAGTCTGTGGCTTTCCCTGAGTGGGAGCGGGGTTCAGTGCGGAGGGGGAGAGCTGTGCTTAACATGGCAAAATCAACAAGGTGAATACATAGATCAGGGTGCTGGTTTGGTATTCTAAAGACCAAGGTTCTTTTCTTGGCCTTGATGTTGATTCAGCGTGTTAACTAATTAGGCTGTTTCTGTTCTCTTTGTTTAGTTTTGGCATCTCTAAAATGGGAAGAATTTTACTTGTTGCTAGATAACTCATTCAAGTGAAAGAAATGATAATGCAATTGCTATCACTACTACTACTTGTTATTATAATAAATATTATTTTAGCCCATGATCCCTTCTCAGAGGATACCTTAATCAGTATTGGTCCCAGTAGCACAGAAATAGAGTTCAATTGGAAGAATTCAAGGGGTTAGCATCCATACTCAGCAAGTATTGTTGCTGCAGTTTTTGTATAGGAAATATATAGGAAAACATTCAAAATAAGTTTTCAGCTTTAAATTGCTAAGAAGAACTGATTTTGAATCTCTTTGTTTTCATAACCTTCACTCTTTTTTTTCCAATTTTTTTGCTAACTTTTCTGTTCTGTCTCCTTCATTATTGAATATATCCTTCTAGTGTTCCCTACCCAGCATGTTATTCCTTATAAATACAGAATTAAAAAAGTAGAAAAAAAGCTCAGCAGTTCCGTAAAACCAAATAGCACATCCACCATGTTTGGTGGTATACGTAATATACCATATGTATATGTATGTAATGTATGTAAATAAATATGTTAACACCTTTAGTTCCCTACTTTTGCAAATAAGGGAAGAATACATTTTGACTTCCTATTAGCTTTTTTTAACAGAAAATTGATTTTTAATTGTATGAAAGTATGCATTCAAAGTACATAGAAAATAGTAAAAGTTGTGACACATAAAACTGAAGATGGGTGGCATGCGCACTGTCTTAAGATCCTTGTGGTCTAACTCGTAAGTAAGATGAAGACCCCCATTCTGCAGCAGAGCCAGGGACCAGCTTCCTGTTCTTTTCCAGGGCTAAAGAAACAAGGAGAGAAGAGGCAGCTGATGATCTAGGGTTTGGATACCAAATGAGATAACCTCGTTAGAGGCAATCACAACTTAGAACTGACCCGGAGGAGGAGTTCTTGACATCTGTCTGTATTTGGGGAGGGTGTAACTGCTGATAAAGCTGTGACTATCACCTGTACCTTTGAGCCCAAATACAGCAGTTACCTGGATAACTCTGAAATAAAAAGAGTTGCTCATCTCACCTGAAGGAGGAGCTTGGGCCTGTTTGCCTAATTTTTCTAAAAGTGAAGACTATGGCTGAGCAAAGATTAAATAAGCATCAACCAATCACAGAAAACAGCTGGAAAAGCAAGATGATTCCCCAAGCCCAGTTTAGAAAGGGTATTCAAAGTGATATAAAGGAAATTGTAGAAGCAAGTCAGAAATATATCTCAAGAGAAACCGCCAGGTTACAAGGATAATTTTTTAGTGCTGTTCCAGAAAAATCTGTCCTGTACTTCCTCAAGATAGAATGAGGTAGAGGAGCTACCCTAGTGGAAAGAAACAAAATTAGAATTTTAGAGACAGGCAGCTGGTCCTAGATCTCTTCCACAAATATTCCAGATAGGAAATCCAATCAGATCAATCACTGTCCAGTGCAGTTTACAGAACATCTGATTTCTGGGTCAACTGAGAGGAAGAGAAAGAAATCTGAGTCCTGGTAATAGGTAGTATGATGTAGAGAGGCAACAAGATGTAGTAGCAAAACCCTGGACTTCAGGCATGAGTTCTAGTTCCAGCTCCAACTCTGACCCTCAATTTCTTCATTCAGAAAAATGGGGATACTACTACTTATACTACGTACCTTAAAGGGTTGTAAGGAAAATGTTTTATTTCAAGCATCGTATAAATGTCTGCAGCTACTGCTACCGTAATAACTGGTCAGTAGCTCCTGTCAGTAGGCACAAGAGCAGCTATTTAGGGAAAGAAGAAAACGCCTGCACAGGTGGAAACATCCTTTTTAAAGGAACAAGCGATGAGGAGAATACATGTCCTACATATGTGTTTCATTCAGCATACAGCTTGTGTTGTCTCCAGGGAGCAGACACCACAAGTCAGCATTGGTTGTAAATCAAAAGGAAAGGGGAAAGGCGAGAAAGAGAAACAGAAATTTCAGAACCCACCACCCAGCTCTGTAGTGTGAACTGTATCAAAAAATCTGGGTTATTGTAGCAGTACAGATACATCTCCATCTTGGATTGGAGAAGACCCCTAAGTTATACTTAGGATCACTCTTCATCTCCCCTGGGCTTTTTTCTCACCAGCTTCTCAGGGGGCAGCTAAGTGTTAAGAGGTTAGGCATCCCTGTCCTGTTATAGAGTGTGAGGAAATCTTAGAATAAAGTGGCATGGCAGGATGTGATAGGAATAAGTCGGTCATCAAGGCAATCCATAGCATGAAAATGTACCCTATTTAATTCAAATGGGAAGTAGGAATTGGAGCTGGGGTAGACTCAGAGCTCTTATTCAAGTTGGCTAGGTTTTAAAAGAAAAAAATTGGATAGCTTTTGCTTTTATATTATCTACATTTTTAAATTTGTAACCCTGCCCTGCCCAGATAGTATTGTCTTATAACAAAGAATAAAAAAAGGTCAACAAAACTAAACATATCAGCGAAATCCAGAATTATATGTAGTATTCCACACCCTACCTCTGCAAAAAAAGAAGAGTATGTCTTTACTTTGAATTACTTAAGTGACTAAAGTTGCTAAAAAAAAAAAGACAATTTTGAGGACTTTTCAGTTGTTACACTGAGTTCTTTCTTCTTTAGGCCCTCTCCTAATCCTGAGGCCTGAGGGACAGAGCCCTTGAAATCTCTTTTCTTTAACAGGTGCATCCAAACCCTAACCGACCTCCTCATCTCCGGCTAAAATTATATGAATTTGCAGGGCGGCTTGTAGGCAAGTGTCTCTATGAATCATCTTTAGGAGGAGCTTACAAGCAACTGGTACGAGCTCGTTTTACTCGTTCTTTCCTGGCTCAAATTATAGGACTTCGCATGCATTACAAGGTAACACTGCTGGTTGTTTTCCACAGTAAAGCTCCAGGCTTCTATTCAGCTTGATTCAATTCAGCAGACATGTATTAAGTACTTTCTATGTGCCAGGTACTGTGCTTGCTGCTGAAGGTATAAAGACAAATAAGAATCAAAGTCCCTGCCCTAAAGAAGCTCATATTGTACTGGATACTGTGACATGTTAACAGATAATTAAATACAAAATAATTTGAGCAGGTGAGGAACACTAACAACTAAGAAGATCAGGAAGGATTTCCTATAGGAAATAGAATCTGAGCTGAATTTGAAAGGAAGCTAGGTATTGTAAAAAGTGATGGTAAGGGGGTGGCCTTCTGGGTGTATGAGACAGCTTTGGCAGAGACAGGGAGGGAAGATATGGAATGCTGAATTCAGGTAATGGCAAATAGGCCATGTAGACCAAAAAAATGTATAAAGAATAGTAATGCAAAATGTCTGGAAAGGTGGTATGAAAACATATTAAAAAGGACTTTAAATGCCAAGCTGAAAGGTTCTTATCCTAGAGTTGATAGGAACCCATAGAAAATTCTTAAGCCATGAGAGTAATGTAGAAAAACCTGTGCTTTTCAGAAGATTATTTTTGATAGTTTTGCAGAATATGGTTTGGAGAAGGGAGAAACTAGAAGCAAAGAGACCAATCAGGAAACTCTTATAATAATCTAGGTGAGAGAGGTAAAGGCAGAGGTAATGCAGTGGTTGTGTAAGTGGATACAAGAGAAGAAATACTTTAATGGAGAACTGACAAGATCAGGCAGTTGATTGAATATTAAGGATGAGGGAGAGGAAGGAATTGAAGAGGACTTAAGATTGTGAACTTAAGTGACTAGAAGAGTAGTGGTGCACGCAAGAAAAATAGAGAAGTTTGGGGGATGGGGTGGTTTAGAGAGGAAGATAATGAATTCTGTATTGAATCTGCCAAGTTAGAGATACTTGTGGGACATTCTGGTAGAGATGTCTAGTAGGCAACTGGTGAAGTTAGTTTGGAGCTTAGGAGAGAGATTTGGGTCAACTGTATCTGTCTAGTAGGGCCAGAAGCCAAATTGCAAGAGTTTGAGAAGGAATTTGGAGGTGTGAAGTAGAGGCAGAATTTAACTGGGAAAGGAAGGAGAGAGATGACAACAGCTTGAGAAAGCAGGCAATGAGATCTTTTTTTTAACTGAAAAAAAACTATTTTCAGTTTTGATTTCTCTCCCATCTCCTTGCCCTTCTTCCACTCTTTTAAGAAGGCAAGAAACATATTCCCACATTAGCCATGTTGTGAAAAAGAAAGTGAAAAAAGTATTCTTCAATCTGCCCTCAGAGATCATCAGTTCTTTCTCAGGAGGTAGAAAGCATTTTTCATCATGAGTCCTTAGAAATTATAGTGAATTGTTATATTGATCAGAGTGGCTAGGAAATAGGAAAACTCTTTCAGTGTTGTTATGATATTTCTGTTACTGTGTATGATGTTCTCCTAGTTCTGTTCACTTCATTGTCCATCAGTTCATATAAGTCTACCCAGTTCTTTCTGAAACCATCCTCCTCTTCTTTTCTATGGCACAATAGTGTTCCATCACTATCATATACAGCTTGTTCAGCCATTCCTAAACTGATAGATAGCCTTCAGTTTCTAATTCTTTGCCACCACAAAAGAGCTGCTGTAAGTATTTTTATACATATGGGCCCTTTTATTTTTTTAGGGCATAGAACTAAGAGTGGTATTTTCGTGTGAAAGATTTACATAGTTTTATAGTCCTTTGGGTATGTTTCCAAATTGTTCTCCAGAATGGGTTGGACCACTTCACAGCTCTACCAATAGTACATTAATGTCCCAATTTTTCCACATCCCCTCCAACATTTGTCATTTTTCTTTTCTGTTATGTTAGTCAGTCTGATAGGTGTGAGGTGGTAGCTTGGAGTTGTTTTAATTTGCATTTCACAGAGTATTTTTAAATATGACTATTGATAGCTTTGACTTGTTCTGAAAACTGCCTGTTTATATCCTTTAACCATTTGTCAGTTGGGGAATGGCTCTTATTTTTATAAATTTGCCTCATTTCCCTATATATTTGAAAAATGAGACTTTCATCCAAGAAACTTGCTATACAATTCACCCCACACCCGTCCCCCCAGTTTCCTGCTTTCCTTCTAATTTGACTGCCTTGTTTTTGTTTGTGCAAAAACTTTTTAATTTCATGTAATAAAAATTACATATTTTACTTCCCATGATCCTCTCTTTTATTTGGTCATAGACTCCTCTTATCCATAAATCTGACAGGTACATTTTTCCATGCTCCCCTGATTTACTTATGATACTACCTTTATGTGCCTAGTTTCTGCGAAACTGGTCTCCAGTTTTCCCAGCAGTTTTTTGTCAAACGATGAGTTTTTACCTCAAATGCTTAGATCTTTGAGTTCATCAAACACTAGATTATTGTGGTAATTTACTGCTATGTATTGTGCACTTAATCTATTCCACAGAACCACCACTTTGTTTCTTAGTGCCAAATTCTTTTGATGATTACTGCTTTGTAATATAGTTTGAAATCTGCTACTGTTAGGTTGACTTCCTTCAGATTTTTAAAATTGATTCTCTTACTGTTCTTTTAGGAATTTGGTAGGACTCCTCCCTTACCTGTTTTTCGAAACCGTTTATAATATTGGAATTAATTGTTCTTTAAATGTTTGATAGAATTTGCTTGTAAATCCAACTGGTCCTGGTATATTTTTCTTAGAGAGCTCATTTATAGATTGAGTTTTGAGCTTGAAGAAAGCCAGGAAAACTCATAGGCAAAGATGAGGAAAGAGAGCATTTCAGACATGGGGGATAGGCAGCAAAAAGTCATAGTTAAGAGATAGAGTGTGTCCTCTGAAAGGGAGGGCCAGTGTTTCTGATGGTAGAATTGTTGGAAGTGTGAAGTAAAGTGTAAGAAGACTGGTAAAGTATGAAAGGCCAAGTTATGAAGGGTTTTAAAAACCAAAGAGTTTTATTTTTGATCCTGGAGATTATAGGGATCCATTGGAGTTTGAGTAGAGGAGAATAACATGGTCAGACCATGGCTTTTGAGTGAAGATGGATTGGAATGGGGAGAAACTTGAGGTAAGAAGACCAACTAGAAGGCTATTGCGATAGTTCAGACTTGAGATGATAAAAGTCTGCACTAAGGTGGTGTCTGTATAGGCAGAGAGAATGGGGGTGTATACGAGAGATCTTATGAAGGTAAAACTGACAAAACTTAGAAATAGATTGGATATGTAGAGTAAGTGCAAGTTTGGAGTTGAGGATTATGCCTTGATTTAGAGAGATGACTGGGAGGATAGTTGTACTCTCCATAGTAAGAGAGAAATTTGGATTAAAAGAGGGTTGGGGAGAAAGATAAAGAGTTCAGTTTTGGATATGTTCAGTTTTAAATGTCTGCGTGGCATCTAGTTTGAGGTATCTAACAGGCAGTTGTCTGGAGCTCAGGAGAGAAGTTAGTCTGGATGTATAGGTTTTGGAACTATTTGCATAGAAATGATAATTGAGTCCATTATTGCTGATGAGATCATTAAATGATACAGACCAAAAGAGAACCCAGAACAAAGCCTTAGGGTACATCCATGGTTAGTGTGTGTCACCTGCAGGAAGATCCAGCAGTAGAGAACAAGTCAGGTAGGGAACCAGGAGAGAGCAATGTCACAAAAACTTAGAGAGGAGAGTATTCAGGAGAAGAAGGTGAGGAAAGAAGAAAACAGTATTGCAGATTGCAGAGGTTAAGGCCATTATATTTTACAATGAAGAGATCATTGGTGACTTTGGATTTCAGTTGAATATTGAGGTTGGAAGCCAGGTTGCAGAAGATTTAGAATCCAGTGAGAGGGGAAGAAGATGCTTTCTCAGGAAGCTTTTAGATGAGAAGGGGAGATGGGATATAGAATGATAGCTAGCAAATGAAGGGTTTTTAAGGATAAAGGAGACAGAGGCATGTTTGTAGTCAGCGGTAAAAGAGCCAGGAAAGGAGAAATTGAAGTTTGTGATAGAAGGTACAATCTTCTGGGGAAAATGGGGTGGGATTAAGGATACATGTATAAGGATTTTCTTTGACAAGAAGGGTCTTGTCTTCATGAGAGAAGGTGTGAGGGAGGAAATGGTAGAGTGATTTGAGAAGAGGAGGAAGAGTATAGAAAGCTTGAGGGGGTAAGGAAAGAATTGGAATTTTAAAGTTATATCAGAGAAGAATAAAGGGAATATCATACAGCAGGAAGGGCCCAGTCAAGGTTAGATGTCATACATTAATTCTAGAGCCTACCTGGAACCTGTCCCTACAGATGGGGAAGTGAAAAGGATAGAGTTCCTCTCCGACAAGAAGCTCACTTTTGTTGAAGAGCAAGTATTCATGTTTCTTTTCCCTGTTTTTCTTTCTCCTCAGTACTTTGAAACAGATGATCCAGAGTTTTATAAATCAAAGGTTTGTTTCATTCTCAACAATGACATGAGTGAAATGGAACTGGTTTTTGCAGAAGAGAAATACAACAAATCAGGGCAGCTGGATAAGGTGAGAGGCAGCCTAAGTCCCTTCTTTGTACTAAATATTGAGAAGGATGGGAGCTTCTTCCTTAATGTTGCAGTAATAAAAGATCAGTCTAGCTATTGGTCATTGAACAAATTGCTCCTTTTACCAGTTGGTGTAGCCTTGTTGATCCCCTCTAGAGAAAAGAGATGCAATGGGGGGGGGGGGGGTAGGAATCCTAGAATTTTAGTGCTGAAAGGAATCTTAGGAATCATCTTTTATTCCTTTTATAGAATAAGAAACTGTGATTTGCCAGTGGTCCTACAGTTACTTAGTGGTACAGCTGGGGTGAGAACCTATGCTTCCTAACTTCAAGTCTTGTTCTTATCGCTATACCTTTGGAGAAAAGAGTCCAGAAAAGTTTAGGAAAACAACTATCCCCACTTTGGGAACTCCTTGTAATTCTATAGCCTGAGGTGTCAGAATTCTTTAGACCATCTATCACTTCTCCTTTCTGTAATATTTTATGACACTCTTTGCCCCCCTGTCTTCTCTACTTCCTATGTGGCCTGTAGACTCATGGGTTAGTTGAGGAATAGACATTATAAGTAAGTGAGATCAATGGTGTTTGAATCTTTGACTACTGAGACGTTGAGACATTCAGCGGTAAGTTTGGTAGGATTCCCTTCTGCAGCACTGTCCCTGTAATACAGCTAAAACAAGAAAACATACCCAGAGATGCAATCTGTAGAAATTACCACTGCTGTAACAGAAATAATGAAGAGGCTTATTGAACGTGAGGAAATGTACTGAGATGTGAGTTTGATGAACAGTGAGAACTTGTAGTGAAGTGCAGTGGTAGAGTCTTTGTAGAACATCACCATTTTTACCATTCCTCAAGTCTCATTCTTGTTTCAGGTTGTAGAGCTGATGACTGGGGGAGCTCAAGTCCCAGTCACCAACTCAAATAAAACCTTCTACCTAAATTTGTTGGCACAATATAGACTGGCCAGTCAAGTTAAAGATGAAGTGGAACATTTTTTGAAAGGTAAACTTTTGTGTGCCCTTTTTGGTTTGATAGCTATAGCACCCTTAATAGCATTGTAGATTTGACTTGAGTTTGGCTACTCTGTTTCAGGCCTTAATGAATTAGTTCCTGAAAACCTTTTGGCTATTTTTGATGAGAATGAACTCGAGGTAAGTGATTAAATTCCTGAGACCCTGCTTTTATTCCTGGTACCTAGCATATAATACCTGGCACATAGTAAAACTTTAGTAAATGTTTGTTGAATTTGATGAGCAATTTTTTGGGGGGTGTCTGATATGGAATACAGTAGGAAAGCTTTTTATAGGGGAGTCACTTTTACTTTTGTCACAACCTTCTCTTCACGGAACACTTTAATTCTTTCTTGCTTCATCCTATAGTAATGGAGACCTTAAAAATGGCCAGTTACCTATAAAGGGTGATCATGTTGAATGAGTAGATGATGCAAATGAGTTGACATCTGTTCTGTTGAAGATGGTGTTAACTTGGCTGCAATCACAGATCCTTCGAGGCACTTAGGAATAGAAGGAAAGGTTTATTTTATGGTGGCCAGGGTTTTCCTAAAAACCTTGGGAGCTTTTGAAACTTCAGTAACTTATGTGGTGGATCTGATAATATGAGCCTGGAAGCAGCATTTAAAAGCAGGCTTAATGAGCTGGACACGATGTGTTTTTATTTCAGATCCTGTGACAAGCACAAAATACTTACTGTAGGTGAGAAGGCAGACTGTCTCCTTGATGAATAGAATTGAAGTTCATACTATCTGTGAGAAGAACATTCAGATGATTTTTTTCATACCTACAACCTAAGTGAAGTTCATACCTGAAAAGCTTAGGTTTTTTAAAGAAAGGCTTTGATTTTTTTATAAACACTATGCATCCTGCATAAAAGGCTGCTTTGAGGCATTGGGGAGGGGTGGGGTTACAGATCAGGGCCTCAGTAGCCTTGTGTTGTACTTGTTAACAGAATTTTCTTAGATCATGGTAATAGTGGTGCCTTTTGGGTGGACTCTAATACACTCATGTTTTTATTATCCCTAGTATAGTATAGTTTTCCACTTATATGATTGAAGGAGGGGACGCTAAGAGCTAAAGTTGAGAGAATTAAAGTTTAATTTTAAAATGACTACAGACAGGAAGGAAGGCATATCAGAAACAATCAGGGTTGGTTTGAGTGCTTCCATTGAGACAGGAGCACCTCCTTGCTTCCTTTAGTGCTCATAATCTGCTTGGCAAGGCCCAGAGGAAGGCTAAAAGAACTACTGTTGATGCCTTATCCACTCTTGTTATTTCTTCACAGAAGTAACTAGCAATTACTGTTTTGCTCCTAAGACCTTTGATGTTAGGGTTATGACCTTGCCTTTTTTCTCCTAAAATTTTCAGTTACCTTATTCTCTTGAGATATCATCTCTTTACTTGCGATTTTTGCATGTTGGTCTAGGAAATGGATAGCATTTAAGTATATTTTAATCTTTGGTGGTATCATTGGTTAGATAGTTCTTTCAATAAAATATAAGGAAGGATCATCTAAGAAAGCCCAATAGGAAAGATTCCTTTTTGTTACAGCACTGTGTTGGTGAGTATGTTCCCATTAATTTTTACCAATCTCCTTCTAGCTGCTGATGTGTGGTACTGGTGACATCAATGTCTCTGACTTCAAGGCACATGCTGTGGTGGTGGGAGGCTCATGGCATTTCAGGGAAAAGGTAAATAGAAAAAACTTTTGAAATTAAAAAAAATTTTAATATTTTGTTTTTATATCATCTTTATTTCCAAACCTAACCTTTCCTTACTCCCTGAGCCAACCTTTGTAATTAAAAATAGGCATTTTTAATAGGAGAAAAAGTAGCTGTTCAGCAAAACTAACCAAATCATCAACTGAGTTTTGCCAGATCATGCAGTTTTCTATAGTTGTCCACCTCTGGACTGAAAGGTGGGGAATACATTTTTCCATCTCTTCTTTGGAACCAAGCTTGGTCTTTATAATTATATGATTTGATTAGTGTTGTAGGGCTTTTTGTTGTTGTTATTGTTCAGAAAGAAATTTTGTCATTAGCTACTCTTTCTTAAATGAACAAAGGTAAAAATTATACCTCATCATATACATCATCATATTGTACCTCATCCCACCTTGCCATTTGGGAAACAGATTTCAAAGTGGAGACACACTGGAGAATTCAGAATAAGAGGCGGTATAGAAGGTTAAAGGGGATCAGATAAGTATACATATTTAATGGAAAGGAATGAAAAGTGGAAGTAAGGAGATTGAAATGTTAGAGGAACAGAATCTATAAGGACTTTCCTAGTGCATACATCAGGAAAACAGGAAAGTAAACAGTAGGAAATAAAAATAATCAGCCAGCTGATAAATCTTCATAGAAAAGGTTAATTACAGCGTTTGTTGACTACTGAAGAAGACAAGAGTGAGGCTTGCTACTTTCAGTCAAGGGATTTTGAGGTAATTATTCAGTCAGCAATTTATTAATAAGCACTTATTTTGTGCTGGGCACAGAGCTAAGTGCTTGGGATACAAAAAAAGACAAAAATAATGTTTTTACCATCAGGGAAACGACATTCTAATGGAGGAGAAAACCTGTACATAGCTAGGTACAAACATGATACAGAGAAAATAGAAGGTAATCCCAGAGGAAAGACATAGGTAGCTAGGGGGACTGGGAAAAGTCTCTTGCAGAATGTGGGATTTGAGACCTCACGAATGAAGCCAGGGAAACTACTAGACAGGGCTGAGGGGGCAGAGTGTTCCAGGCATGGAGGACAAGCCACTAAAAAGAGTCAGAAGAGGGAGGGCCATGTTTGAGGAGCAGCAAGTGGGCCAGGGCAGCTGGATTATAGAGTGTGTGTGGAGGGTGAAGAGTAAAGTGTAAGAAGGAATGTGGAAAGGGGCCAGATTGGGAAGGTCTTCCAATGCCAAACAGTTGCTTTTGGCACCATTCTACTTCCTGAGTAGGATGAGATTCCCTCCTAGTCTTAGAATGAAACAGTCCTATCACCAGTGCTTTGTACACATGCAGCAATTAGAGCTAATCTTAGAAGAGGTCATTAGATATAATCCTTCCTTTCCTTATGCTTTTGAAATAGCAGCTGTCATTGTTACCCATGTAACTCCTGAATATCCCAGAATTTATTCTTCTATTCCCTAAACTATCGGTGATCATCCTTGGGATAAGTTCGTTTTTCTTGATTTTTCTGACCCTGTGCTGTTCTTGCCAGGTAATGAGATGGTTTTGGACTGTGGTCTCCAGCCTCACACAGGAAGAATTGGCAAGGCTGCTTCAGTTCACAACTGGTTCCTCTCAGTTGCCACCGGGAGGCTTTGCCGCCCTCTGTCCCTCATTCCAGATCATTGCAGCTCCAACACATAGCACGCTACCCACTGCACACACATGGTAAGTGTTGGACCATAAATGGCATCCTTTTGGAAGAACTTCTTTCCATCACTTGTCCTATGTGACCAGTCATCAGTAATATAATTTAATTGATTTTCTTCTTGCCTTACAGTTTCAACCAGTTGTGCCTCCCTACATATGACTCATATGAAGATGTGCACAAAATGCTGCAACTGGCCATCAGTGAGGGCTGCGAGGGCTTTGGCATGCTCTGATCCACTCTTCTACTGTCCATCTGACCCCTGGGTTCTCTAGAGTGCCCTGGGTGCACAGTTTCCATTCAGGCAGCATAGACATAACCTTCAGCCCTCAGGGCAGACATAACAGTCAGCCAGAAGATGTTGCATGCTCCCCTATTTCTGGAGTATTTTGCCACCTGTAGGCCTTGTCCCTAAATCCCATATTTTTTACTTCTCCTCACCATAGGCCACTTCGGTATGGTACATAAATATTGAAAGTTTTTGGCATGTTATCCATCTAAGAGAAGAGGAATTCCATTTGGTCCTCAGGGAGCAGAAGATCTCTCTAGTTGGGACTACCTGTCTTGTAGAAGGCTGTGCACCAAGGGCTCTTGAGCTCCGTTGGACATCTGGCTTGCTGGAAGCCTTAATATCTGCCCATGCCTTGCTCCAGCTCCCTCTGCTAATGCTCCCCAGTGGAACCCTCTTTTCTCTTCCCTCTGGGATCTGACACAACCTCAAGACCTTCTCTTTGGAAAGGACGCTATCTTTTCTCATCAGGAGCAGAGAGAATCATAGTATCTGCTATAGGAACTGACCAGTCTGACTGGTCATTGCTTTGTTTCCCTGCACAAAGCAGGCATACATAGGCCATAGCGTTGTACTACCTCTAATGGAAACTGGCAGCACAGAGGTGCCCTTCTCCTCATGTCACATGACACTGGGGACAAAACTGGAAGAGGAACTGCTCTTGTAAGCATTTCCAGAAGAGCTCATGAAGCCCCAGGAGAGTTCTTTTCATGGTTTTTTTGTTTTTGTTTTTGTTCCTTTCCTCCCTCCCTTGAATTCAGCCCCGGTGAGGAAAGCAGACTGAGTTTAGGATATATAAAAAGGTATAGCTACAGTCTCCCAAGTTGAACATAATGGTTATATCTTGACTTTTAGCTGTAGTAGAATCAAGGGGCATTTTGGAGTGCATGGCTGACTTGGAGGCCACTGACACTGTGCATTGGGTTTCTTTTTCCAGAGAAGTTCAGCTGAATCTGTTCACTTTCCTCCATGTTGCACAATCTGCTATGTTCTGTGAATCCATCTTTGCATGGCACTAGTATCTTGTCCTAAGACCCTGCTGGAGAAAATCTGGCATAGGGATCCTATTTATTATCTATTTCATTTCTACTAGAGAAAAATTTCTAGCCAAGGATTACTATCCCTGGAGACAGGAATTCCTTTTTTTCTTAACATTTTCCTCATTTTGGGAACACTGAGGCAAGGAGAAAGGGATCTAGAGTTCCTGAATTATGGCACACTACTGACCTATGGTAAAGCTTCCTATGTTCTTTCTCTCAGGTTCAGGGCACTGAGAATGTGCCTAAAAGAGACCTGCTTTAATAGTAAGAGTTGAACTGTATCAGTGCCTTCCCCTTACGGGCAAGGGGGAAAGAAACAAAGAAGGTATGAATGCTAGTTTCTGAGAAGCTCTGCGTGGAGTGTCTTGATTGGTGGAAACTGGCAAATATCTCTTGAAAGAATTTATTGCAAATTTGAATAATAATAATAATAATTGCAAGATTAGAGATTTCTCCCATTTGAAAAGTTTACATTTTCAAGGATGTTTGGCTGTGAGACCCCATTCCCAGTGGAGCTCTCTACACCAAGAATACCACAAAAACCAGCAAGTTCACCAGACTCCTAAGAAGAGGCAGAATTTATGGCAGGGCCTCAGCCTCCTGGGAACTTCCAGGTGGGGACCAGGAGGGACAAGCCCCCTCGCCCCTACTCCTTGCCCTCTCCCTGAGCTGCTATAGCTCCTCTGTGGCTTCATTTGTTCTTTCTCCACCAGGGTGCTGTCCTCTCCCATCTGCTGGAGCCAGAATCCTGCAGCTGGGGCCTTAGCACTCCTAGATTCTCCATGCCCTATGTTTACTGCTCTCCTCAGGGACCCAGACAAGGGATTGCTTCTTGCCTTAATCCTCTTCCAGTAGGATGTAGGAAGGCAGGTATAGTCACCACCCTGGAAAACAGGAGCATCCCTTCATCCCTCAGGCCAGATAGGGGTTTCCAGCTTTGGGCATATGGACTGCCTGTGTGATTTTCCTGTGGTGGACCCTCTTCTGGATCCCCTAATCACCATTCCAGTGGCCATTCAGAGACCTTCTGCTGGGAATTAAGATTATTTCCTTGACTCTGTCCTGTAAAGCTTTTGTTTTAATTATCATTTAGGGGGACTTGGGTCCCATAATAGCTCTCTAAAGTCAGCCCCATACCTGTAGTGGGTCATCATTGTCTTCTGGTTCATGAAACCCTTTGGTACTTACTGTCTATTATTCTCTTTTTTCCAGCCTCCAGTTTACCCTGCTCCTTCATTCAGTCCAAAAAGGCTCTTGGTCCTATCTGATCTTCCTGTCCTTGGCACTTACCAGTGGGGGAAGATGGTATAGAATATTGAGGGAAAGGCTAATAATTTTTTGGCAGTACTTGATATGTATTTTTTTGGTCGGCACTTCTATTTATTTCCTTGTGACTGCGGTGCTTTGGGGGTAACTGAGTTCACAACAAAGAATAAGGCTGCATGTTTCAGGAACTTGAGGCAAGGGCCAGTCCTTGCTGTAGATTGGCCAGGCTGGGTAGCGTTTGATCTGCGCGGGCAATTGCAGCTGATGGTGTAAATAATGTGTACAGTAAATAAAAGTTTAAAAGAAAGAGTAAAGAACGTGTGTGTTGTTTAAAACAGAGACTTAGGATTTCTGTAAGCAGTGTTTAAAATCTCTTAGAAGTTTTAAAAGAAGTGTTAAAGATTGTTTTTACGTGTAACTGGGGAAAAATAAAATGCTAAATAAACTTTTTAAAATTTTAGCTAAAAAATAATCTCTTAGAGAACCTCGAATCACCTGGGCTAGCTACAGAGAAGGCAGCTGTGTGAGACTGTCCAAAGAGGCTCTGTGTCTTGGGAACTAAATGGAAAGTCCTGAGTGAAGGAGGAAGAGGACTCATCTACCTAGAGCTGGAAGGACGTTAGAGGTCATTTGATCTAACCTAATTTTCCAGATGAGAAAACTCAAGACCCAGAGAAGAAGGAAGGGTTCAAATCCAGGTCCTACCTCCAAATTCACTGCACCACATTGGAGTGGGTCTTTATGGAGAAAGCATCCATGTTACAGAGGAGATAAGAAATGAATTATTTTTCCTAAACTCATTAACACAAATTCTTCATGTATACATTTGAGAGCTACTGCCCTCAGTATGAAGCAGAATGCACATGAGAATGACAACATCTTGTTCGTACTTCCTTTCTAGCTAGAGGAGGGAACATTGTTGAGCCAGTTTGTTAAGAGTCTATAGATGTAGAAAGAGGACAGTGTTGGACAAAGTGGAGGAAGGCTAATGGTTGATTTCAGCCGTTTCTGTTTTTTCTCAGTAACTCATCGGTGTACAGGTGTAAGGGAGGACTTTCACATAGTTTAATTGTAGGGATGGACATGATTCTGGCTCTTGTGTATCCTTTCATATGGGCTGTTTAGGTCAGGCAGTGAATGATGTAAACAGCAGGTGACTAGACTGTAGCCAGTACTTGCTGAGTATTTGTTTTCATTAACACATGAGTTAACACATTAATTTCTACACATTTATTAAAAAAAAAAAAAAAACTAAGAAGTTGAAGGGTAGGACTCAGGTGCTTGCTGTAGAAGAGAAAGAGAAGGAAATAAGCGTTTCTGTAGTGCCTGTGTTCTACTCCAGGCACTGTGCTAAGCACTTTGTACAAACATTATCTCATTTGATCCTCACAATAACCCTGCAAGTAGGTGCTATTATTTCCTTCTCATTTTACAGTTGAAACTGAGGCAAACAAGTGACTTATCCAGGGTCACACAGCTAGTCAGAGTCCATACTTGAACTCAGGTCCTCCTGAAGCTAAGTCCCTCAGCATTCTATCCGCTACACTACCAGATACCAGTGTAATCCACAGAAATTTCTTAACATCTTTGCTTGGCCTTGTGCCTGACTAAAGAAGAAACCCATTCCTTTTTCTTCTTGCTGAGTGCTTTGAGCTTGGCCAAAAAACAAGTAGTGTTTTCAAAGCAGTGTCAGTTTGTTAACACAAAGAGATGTTTTGTAAACAGAAGAAGCAGAGTCCTTTGGCCTAAGTTGCAGGTGACCTTAACAGAGAGGGAAAAGGAAGCATCCTGTGTTTTTCAGGTGAGTGATTAATAATGATTGTATTCACTGTTCCTTCCTTGGCTGTGTCCCTCTGTGTGACACGAAAGACTTTTAAAAAATCTTAAATGTTTTATTGAAAACTTAATCATGAACTTGAGTACAACCATCTGAACTTGTTTATTAGCTGTTTATAGTTCATTTCAAGGAATAAGATCTTTTTTGTGTGTGCATATTGCTACTTAGTAATCTTCCTCTTCAATACAGGATGACATTTTCTTTAAATTTTTTTCTTGATTATGGATTTGACATCAACAAATGGGAACATTTCCCTACATGAAGAAGGAAAAAAAGGATCATATTGATACTTCTGTATATCTTATTTGTTTAAATTAAATTTAATATGGTAATTTCCAACACTTCCCTGCCTGTCTGAACTTCCTTCTGTTCCCTTCTGTGTATTGAAAAATTTTTTTCATCAGTGATCTTTTCTTAATTTTCTTCTTTTTTTTTTTGTCATTCTCTAAATCCCACTGCCCCATGAATCCCCTGGGCCTTTTCAGACCCTGAAAAAAGTTCTCATTTAACAAATGAGTGAAAAAGCAAAGCAAATCTGCACATTGGCTATGTCTGAAGTTTCATATCTCATTCTGAACTACTAGTCCAAAACCGTTCTATTAAAAGAGAATTATGATTAATTATCAGTTTTCTGGAGTTGGGATTGGTCATTGCATTTATCATAGTTCTTAAGTCTTTCATGGGGCAGCTAGGTGACTCAGTAGATAGAGCACTGGGCCAGTCAGATGACCCGAGGTCAAATCTGGCCTCAGACACTTAGTAGATATGTGACCCTGGGCAAGTCACTTAACCCTGTTAGCTTCTGTTTCCTCATTTGTAAAATGAGCTGGAGAAGAAAATGGCAAACCACTCAGTATCTTTGCTAGGAAATGTCCCAAATGGGTCATGAAGAGGGAGATAAAATGGAAATGACTGAATAGCATAAGTCTTCAATGACTTTTCTTTACAGTATTATAGTCATTGTGTAAATTGTTCTAGTGCTGTTTCACTCTTATCAATTTATACAAGCCTTCCAAGTTTCCCCTGAATCTGTTTCATAATTTCTTGTGGGATTATATTTCATTATATTACCTTACTGTGATTTGTTTGGTCATTCCAAGATTGATTGGCACCCACTTTGTTTCTAGGTTTTCATTATTAAAAAAAAGTCCTGTGTAAGTACTTTTGCACATATGGGTCCTTTTTCCTCTTTCTTTGACCTCTAGTTATGTTGTTTGGTCTTTGTTTTGAGGACTGGTGACATCATGGAGTGATGACTTGTGCTTGCATTGGATTTAAGCAAGACAGAATTGCTCAAAGTCATTAGCCTCGCTTTCCATGAGTCATCAAAGTCTAGTGACAGGACAAAAGTCAAGACAACTGGTGGTCTGTGGTGCAGTGGATCACCTTAGCATCTTTAATGCCTGACCAAGCTCTAAGCACTCTACAATGCCTGCTTCAGGGACCTCCATGGCCATTGGAACAAATTGTTCTCATCTGCCCAATCCACCAGGGGGAAGTCTTCACATGCCTGGTGTAGACATCCTCCTAAGGTTTCTAAGGAATAGAGGAATGAGCACATTCTATATTTGGCAAATGGCTTGTACAAAAGCATTGAGAGAGGAAATAGAACTACCAGTTTGGAGAATAGCGAACCAATTTGGTTAAACCGTAGAACACACACAATATATGAAAAAAGTTTGGAAAGGTATATGGGAGCCAAAATGTGATGGGCTTTAAATGTGAAGCTGAGGATTTATTGTATATTGTCCTATTATGCCTAGTAATGATATCTCTGAATCAAAGGACAGCTAATAACTTTGGGGATATATGGGATCAAATTACTTTATAGTTGGAGCAATTCACAGTTCCACCAGCAGCGCATTAATGTATCTGCCCTTCTGCAGCTCCTCTAATAATTGTCACTATCCTTTTTTGTCATCCTTGTCAATAGAAGTGTGAGATAGAACCTGAGAATTGTTTTAATTTGCGTTTCTCTTAGTAGTAATTTGGAGAATTTTTTCAATATGGTGCTTGAAAGCTTGCCTTAGAGAACTGCCTATCATATCCTTTGGCCACTTATCTCTTGTGGTATGGCACTTGTTCTTATATATTTGAAACAGTTTACTACACATCTTGAATACTGGATCTTTATCAGGAAAATTTTCTGCAAAGATCTTTTTCCAGTTAACTGTTTCCCCTCTGATATTCATTGAAGTGAATTGAATTTGTACAAAAACTTCAATTTTATATGCTCACAATATTCTGTTTTGCCTGTTGTCATGCTCTTTATCACTTGTTTGGTCAAGAACTATCTCCCAAATATATTTACAAAATTTCCTTTCCTGATCCTCCAGTTACTTTATGTGTGATGCTATATATCTTGGTCATATATCTATTTAGTCTGTTTTGATATATTATGTGAGATGCTGGTCTTAACCTAATTTCTGCCAGATTGCTTTCTAGTTTTCCCAGCAGTTTTTGTTGAATGATAAATTTTTATCCCTCTAACCAGAATTGTTAATTTATTGAACACTATGCTACTATTTAATTTCTTCTGTGACTTTTGTACAATTTATTCCATTGATCAACTTTTCTTTATTTTTTTTAATCAAGAACAGTTTTGATAATTACTGTTGTGTATTATGTAGTATGGCACTACTAGACTCCTTTCCTTCTCACTTTGAAAAAGAAGATTCCCGTGGAGCTTCTTGACCTTTTCTTCTTCCATACGAATTATGTTACTATTATTTTTAGCTCTGTAACATTACTTGGGTAAGTTGACTGGTGTTACACTGAATGTGTAAATTAATTTGGGTAGCATTGTCATTTTCATTATGCTGCCAACAACCTAGCAATGAGCATTCGACATCTCTAGTTATTTAGATCTCTCTTTGAAAAGTATTTTGTAGTTGTAACTGTGACTGCTTTGTGTATTGGTCGCCGGACTGTCAGATATGTTACAAATTTTCTAGTTATTTTGGAAGGAATTCCTTTTTTTAAATCTTTGTCTTCTAGGTTTTGTTGACAATATACAGAAAGACTGATGATTTTTGTGGGTTTATTTTGTATCTAGCTACTTTGCTAAAGTTGTTGTTTCATTTAATTTGGAGTTAAATCTTTAGGGCTATGTAATTAAAACATCCTATTATGTGCAAAAGAAAATAATTTGGTTTCCTTTTTGCCTGTGATTATTTCTTCCATTTCTTTTTTCTTACAGTATTACGATAGCTAGCATTTCTCCAACTATAATCAAATAATAGTGCTAACAATGTTGTTCTTTCCTTATTGGAAAAGACCTCTGCTATTTCTCCATTATTGATAATGAGATCATCTTAACATCTGATATTAGATTGATGCTATTTACTATATTAATGGAAGGTCCATTCATTTCTATGCTTTTTGGTGTTTTTAACATAAAGTACTGTTATGTTTTATAAAAAAACTTTTTCTGTACCCCTTGATATAATCTTGGTTTTTATTAGTTTTGTTGTTAAGATAGTCTGTTATGTTTATAGGTTTCCTAATATTGAACCAAACCTGCCTTCCTGATGTAAATTTGACCTGATGATATTGTATACCCTTTTGAATATATTATTTTATCTTCTTTGCCAATAATTTATCAATATTTTTGTATCAACATTTACTGCAGTATTAATCTGTAATCTTGATTTATCTCACTCTGGTTTAGGTATCATGGCCATATTTGTCTCAAAGATGGGCTTTGGTAGGAAGTAGGATTCTTTCATTCCTTATTTTTGTAAAAAATTTATCTAATTTTGGAATTTTTCTTTGAATACTGTTGAAATCCATTTGTAAATCTGATTGATGAAGTTGTTTTTACCCTTTGGAGAGTTCCTTTATTGCTTTTTCAATTTATTGTGTTATTAAAGTTCTTTATTTCTTGTTCTGTTCCTCTAGATATTTTACATCTTTTTGTAAATACCCATTTCATTTAAATGATCAATTTTTGACATATAACTAGACAAAATAGTTTTTAATAATTTTTTATTTCCTCTTTTTTTATAAGTTCTCCTTTTGCATTTTTTTTATTGGTGATTTTTGGCCAGATTTTTCTGGCCTTTTAAGATATAAGATTAGCTAATAGTTTATTCCTTTTTTAAAAAAACATTTTATTTATTATTATTTGACTTGATTTGATTTATCAATTCAGCTAATTTTTTGTTTTTGTTTTTGTTTATTTCTTTGATTTTTCAGAATTTCTATTTTTGTATTTAGTTGAAGTTTTTGGCTTGTTTTTGTAGTTTTAAAAAAACTATCATGCTCAACTCATTGATTTACTCTTGTTCTTTTGTTGATGAAAATATTAGAGATAAACTTTTTCCCTTAAGGACTGCTTTGGCCGCATTCCCAAAATCTTGGTACAGTGTATTGTTATTTTCTTTTGATGAAATTATCTGTTGCTTTTTAAAAATTTATTCTTTGAGCAACTATTTCTTTATGATTAAATTATTTAGTCTCTAAGTTTGGGGTTTTTTTTATCAAGTACCACTTACTAATTATAATTTTATTGTTTTGGAGTTAATAAAGGAAACTTTAATATTTCTGCTTTTATGCATTTATGCATGGTGTTTTTATGCCCTAGCTCATTGTCAGTTTTTGTAAAAAATTGAATGTATCCTAAATTTCTTAAACATATTTCCAAAATTGAACTCATCATTTTTTCCCCAAACTGTTAATATCAAGGGCTCATCATTCTCTCAATCACTAGGCGCACAACTTAGGTGTTATCCCCAATTGCTCACTATTTTCACTCTTCCCTCCCATATCTAATTTGTTGCCAAGTCCTATAGATTCTACCTTCACAGCATCTCTCATATATGTCCTTTTCTGTTCTCTAATACTGGTACCAATATGGTGCAGACTCTCGTGATCTCCTGATTGGATAGTTGCAAGGGTCTTCTGATTGATGTCCTTGCCTCAAGTCTTTCCCCACTCCATTCCTTCTTCCATTGAGATGCCAAAATGATCTTTTAAAGCACAGGTCTGACCATGTCACTCTCCTACTCAGTAAACTCAAGTGTCTTTCTATAACCTCCAGAATCCAACACAAAATCCCTTCATAACTCTCCACAACGCGCATCCAGTCTTCTTATACCTTACTCCCTTCTGTGTACTCTGCAGTCTAGTTACACGGACTTCCTTGCTACTCCTGGGAGGGGATTTTTCATCTCCTGGCTCTGGGCATTTTTGCTCATTGTCCCCCACTCTTAGAATACTCTTCTCCTTTGTTCCTGCCTCCTGACTTCTTCGGCTCCCTTCAAGTCTCAGCTGAAATCCTGCCTTCTTCTAGAGGCCTTTCCTGTTCTCTTTCAATATTCGTACATTCCCTTTAACATTATTTCAAATTTATCCTGTATATGCCTTATATGTATGTACTTACTTGCATGTTTCCTCTCCATTAGAATGTGAAGTGTGCAACAACCATGTTTCTGCCTTTCTTTGTATCTCCAGTGCTTAACATGGTGCCTTGTTGATTGATTAAAAGTGTCATGTTCAACTGAACATGTGTTTCTTTTAGTTCCCATTCGTTAATGACCAGAAAGCTATTATATCCCAGTTTTCTAAAATTAATTCAGTTCTTTAGCTTCTTTCTTATGTTTTATTTAAACTATGAAAGGGGCAAGTTGAATACTCTTCTAGTTTTGATATCTGCTTCTGTTTAGTTAGGTTTATTTTTCCTGTAAGTTCTTAGATGCCTTGTTACTTGTATATGTGTTAAGTATGGATGTTATTTCATTATCTCTAGTTCTTTTAACCATATAATGTAATTTCCTTGCTTATCTCTTTCAGATGTCTTTTTATACTATTGCTTTGTCTGAGATTATGATTACTGATCCTACTTTTTCTGAATTCTGAAAATTTTTCTGAAACATAATAAATTCTGCACCAACTCTTCATTTTAAGCATAAATGATATTTCAGGTGTGCTTCTTGCAAATAGCATGTTGTTGGAGTGCTTTCTAATCCATTTTGCTGCCCTCTTCCATTTTATTGCCAAGTCTATCCTATTTACAGTCATTCTTTTGATTGTTAATTATGTGTTTCCCTTTATTATATCCTCTTTTCCTTTTAAAATCTTTTTTCCACTAGTCCCTCTTATATGAAGAGGATGGAGAAAGAGAAGGAATCTGATCAATAATATCGTCATTTATGGCTGAAGTGGTCTGTTCCTCCTCCTTTGCACTTCTCACCAAGCCGAAATACTTATCTCTGGGTTTTATACTTTGTTACTTTATTTGTAATCCCTCCTTTACTATTCGTGCTCCAGATTTGACGATGTTTCGATCTTCCTTCCCTCTTTAGCTACCCCCCTCAACATTTCCTGTACCTGATTATTTCCTTGTCAAATTTAACGTGTCGAACTCTGTGAATGTGCATGTATTCATATAAGAGTGATGATCGTGAGATGCCTCTTCTCATTTCTCCTTTCATATTTGTATATTCTTTTTCTCATGCCATTTATCTCTGTGAGTTGGTAAGTTGCTTCTCCTTCCTTATTTCTTTACCTCGTCGTCTTTTTCTTCCTTCCACCTTTCAGAACAACAAAATCACATCCAGATTCTATGCCTGTATTTTTTTTAACTTTCTATGACCCTTGAAAACTGGGATTCTGAAGGGACACATTTCTTCTCTATTTGAATGCACATACTTCTCCATCTATCCTTCTCCAATTGTTGAAATGCATTTACCCTTCAAAGTTTCTTTTGTCTCCCATGTTAGCATTTCAAAACTTTTGGTCCAGTCTTTTCATACGGAATTCTTGGATGTCATCTGATTTATTTTATTTGGGGGATGGGGGTGATAATTGGAATTAAGTGACTTCCAAGGTCACACAATTACTAAGTGTCTGAGGCTGAATTTGAACTCAAATTCTCCTGACTCCTGAGCTGGTTCTCTATCCTCTGTGCCACCTAGCTGCCCCCTCCCATCTAATTTATTAAGGGACTCCTTTCTCCCTTCTTGGAGTGTACTCAATCTTGCAGGTTTTTATAATATTGTATTACTAGATTTTCTCTCCTTTACAGAAGTTCCTGTCAGATCTTGTGATACCAATTTTGGTTCCTTGGCACTTGAACTCTTTCTTTCTGTCTAATTGTATTATTTTTTCTTTGATTTGGAAACTAGATCTTGGCTGATCTTCCTGGGTGGTAAACCACACAATTTTTCTCTTTTTCCCAGGAAGAGATTCATGAATTCTTTTAATTTTCACTTTGCCCATTTCTTCCAATAGATCTGGGCATTTTTCTTTTGTCATTCTTGAAATGATATTTCAGTTTTTTGTTTGGCCATTTTTTTTTTTTTTAGGAAGCCTGACAATTCTTCAATTATCTCTCTGTGACCTATTTTTCAGATCAGTTGTTTTTGATAGTAGATACATTTTTCTTGGTTTTTCAACCTTTTGACTTTGTTTCATGGAGTCATTCAGTTCTGAATATTTCTTGGATTGTATACTTCTGTAGTATACATACTACTTAGTATGTATGCTACTTGGATTATTTATTTCTTTGCTAGGCTATTTATTCTCCTTTCCCTTTTTTCTTCCCCAGCTATTATTTCCTTTCTGATTTTCTTTTTTAAATTCACTTTTGTTCATCCATTCCTATAGTCTTTGTGGCCAACTCTGAGCCTGTACTTGTTGTAGAGTTAATCCTTTTATCTAGTATTAATTCTGGGATTTCTATTAGTCCATGATGTTTTTTCATTTTATCCAGTGTTTTCTTCTATTTATATTTTCCCTGGCATGGTTCAGTGCTTTCAAGCTACAATTTGTTTACCAGGGCCTACATTGGCTTCGCGTAAACTTTCTTAGTCTTTTTTATGTTTTGAAAATTCTTTTGTGTAGGTCCTGGCCAGGAGGAGCAGCTTCTCTTTGACTGAGGTACTCATGAGAGAGATAGGCTCCTCTACAACCTTCATGTCACCATTGTTACAAATGAGATGAGGAGGCAAGAAGTGTACTAGGCAGCCTTGATAGCGTTTGGTGGGTGGAGTGGATGGGGTATGATATATTCATGAGGAGTAAGCAGATTTGAATGGCCCAGTGACCTATATGGTATGTGAAAAATCAAGTTGGTTGGCAAGAGACAAGAGCAGGAATTCCAAAGGGCCTTTTTTCTTTTTTTAAATAGTATCTTATTTTTTCACTTACATGTAAACTCAATTTTTAACATTCATTTTTAGAAATTGTTGAGTTCAAAATTTTCTCCCTCACTAAAAAGGTAAGAATTTTAAATAGATTATATATGTGCAATCATGTAAAATATATTTATACATTAGTCATGTTGTGTAAGAAGAAACAAACGGAAAGGAAAAACAAAAACAAAAAAGGATAAAGTAAAAATAGTATGCTTTGATCTGCATTCAGACTCCATCAGTTCTTTCTCTGGATTTTTCCATCATGAGTCCTTTGGAATTGTCCTAGATCATTCTATTGCTGAGAAGAGCTGTGTTGTTCATAATTGATCATTGCACAACTTTACTGTACAGTATAAAATGTTCTCCTGGTTCTCCTCACTTCACTTCGCTTTAGTTCGTGTAAGTCTTTCCAGGTTTTCCTGAAATCTACCTGTTCATCATTTCTTGTAGCACAATAGTGTTCCCTTACATTCAATGGCTTTTTCAGCCATTCCCCAGATGATGGGCATCCCCTCAATTTCCAGTTCTTGGCCATCACAAAAAGAGCAGCTATAAATATTTTTGTACATGTGTGTTTGTACAATATTTGTACAATGTATATTTGTACAATATTTTTGAACAAAATTTTGTGCATTTTCCGTTTTTTACGATCTTTTCAGGATACAGATCTGGTCATATTGCTGGATCAAAGAGTATGCGCAATTTGATTACTCTTTGAGCATAGTTCCAAATTGCTCTCCAGAATGGTTAGGTCACTTCACAGTTCCACCAGGGTGCCAGAGAATCTTTTTTAAAAAGCAAAAGGTGGATTGTAGTGGTTTTTTTTTTTTAATGTTGCCTTTAGCTTCGTATTTAGTAGTTTTAACTTTGTGTGTATGTGCAATCTTAAATCTATTCCCTGTTAATGTGGCTTCATATGAATCTAATCACAGGAGCAGTTTATTTCATTCTATTATGGAGTAAATCGTAGGTCTTGAATAAAGGGAAAAATTCTGGAAATCTATGGTGTTAATTTCCCTCCTGGCAGAAGATAGATACACACATGTACATACAGAGAGATAGATAGATGAACAGGTAGGTAGGTAGACAGAGAAATATGTTAGATTTTGCTGGAATGATTAAGAACCACTGCCATGGTGTGTTATATTTACATAAATGTAAATACACATAAAAAGCCGTGGTTCGGAATCATTCCAGTTAGGTCTAACAGTTCCTAGTCCAGCCACATTTAGTTGAGCTTGCCTTCGTTGGTCCTGATTCGTAGTCTCTCTGCTTCCTTTTAATACTTAGGGCCACAAGCAGTTGGCCTTTTCCAGGCATTGTGGAGATGCTTTTGTTGAAATTACCATTTTCTTCTCTTATAGAAAGTAAAGGAAAGAAGTTTGCAGTCTCTTTCTAGTTCTATGATGAGACAGCATATTTTGTAATATTTTCCCTGTAAATGAAGTTTCATATTGGGTTTTAAAAGTTTTCTAAAACTAAATCTCTTTCCAAAGAGTGTAGCTTCTACCTAATTTCAGAATAAAGTGGTAATTACATCATGAACTAGATACTGTTTCACCCCCTCTTCTCCCTACTCTGCCCAAAGGAATGTAAATTTTGGTGGCTGAAACCTTGCTCGGTAGCTTGGGGGTTTACCAGCTAGATTTCTTTCTTAAGGACCGTGCCTTAAACCCAAATCACTTTGACTTTCATTGATTGGCCAACCATAGATCTCAGCCCAAGCCCCACTTGGTCATTGTTTGGGCCCTGATGGCTCAGAGTGAGTGTAAATAGCAGTTGTTTCTGTTTTGGCCAGAAACCCTGAAGGTCTTCCCCTCCCAGATTGATTTTTTTTTAATTAAGTAAAAATGTCATTCTTTGCCATTTTTTACCTAGCCTTAATCACTGAATGTTTCCTCAGACCAACTGAGATCTGGGAAAGACCTTACTTAAAAAGACCAAGGTATTCTACTGCATCCTGCGGCAACTCTAGTTATTCTGATCTATAAAAATATAGATCCACTGGACCCAGAGGTCTCCAGAGGAGGGAGTGAGGCTGGTGACTTTGCATAGACCTACCTCACTTAAATCCAATACACTTGCAAGTCGTGGCAATCACCTTCCTGATATCATAGTCCTCTTCAAGAATGAAGGACAGACAACAGCTCTTTCACCCTTTGTGCCCTTAAATGTTTATAGGCCATTCTAATGTTTTTAAAATTGTCAATTGTAAAACTAGGAGTTTTCTTGTCTTTTCTCGAGTTATTTTCTCCCCTATACTTTCTCCTTTACTACTGAGTCAGTGATAGATGTGAAATTCTCCACTAACAAACAAGAATTCTTTTGAAATGATATAGAACTAAATTTAATTCAAATTATAATAGAAAGTAATTAATACATTAGTGACTAATGAATGAACTGAATTAATGTACAATATTTAACAGGAATCCATTCTTAGCTGGCAAACCAGATTCTTCTAGTAAATCTTGAGATCTGTGTGCTCCAAGTTTATTGGATATAAATTTGATATTGTTGGAAGAACTTGACCATTTTATATCAAAAAGATTTGATAAAGTCTGTGATTGGGAGTTACAATGTTATAAAAGCTGTAGCAAGTTGAAGGCTGGATATTCTAATAGTTTGTGATCCCTGAACTTTGAACATTCTATGTTTCTGTGCTTTGATTCTATTTTTTGACCTTGGGTAAATCTGTGATCATGCAGGGTTTTAATTTTTGTAGATAGTTGCCCCTGATCCTGTCATCCTACCTGCAAAGTAGGAATGTTTTTTTCAATTAGAAAATAAACTACAGGCTTCAAACTCTTTAGAAAGTCATTAGGTATAGGCATTATACACACATATGTCTTGAATAGAGTAGTTTAATAAATTGAATAATATTTATCATTGTTGAGTGCCTTGGTAATTTTAGTAGCTAGAAGTAGTTATATATAAATCTTCAATAATAGCTTAATTTTACATGGTGTCCCAAAAATCTTAATGCAGTTTAAAGGCTATTTGAGCTATTAAAAGAGCTAAGATTTTTTTGGACACCCTCCAGAGCACTTTGAAGGTTTACAAAGCACTTTCCTTACAAATAACCCTTTAAGGTTCTCCTATCCTTTTTTTACAGATGAGGAAATTGAATCTGAGAGAATAAGGATGTACAGCTAGTAAGTGCTGGAACAAGGATTTATACCCAGATCTCTCCTAACTGCAAGTTCAGTCCTTTTTCTTTAATTTCACATTGACTGCCCAGTTGCCTTAGGTTTATGGGAATTGAGGACTGTGTTCACTTTCCATTGGAACGAGCATTTTATTTATTAGATCACTTTGCCTTTGACCAGGGTACATGTTTCAAACCACTTTTATGGGAAAAAAAGCCCCCAATCCAACAATTTTTCAAATCAAAGATTTCTCCCCTACTAAATTATTCCCTCATTGACTAGATTAGAGACATGTTTCAAACCTACTTTATGGAATCTACTGTTTTTACTATTAAACAGTCTTTCAATTTCTGCTTTTCTTTACCTGCCTGATAATTGCAGGAAGGTAAAACTTCCCTGGTCAGTTGCCTAAGGTTTGAACCATGGACCTTTTCATCCCTTCTTTTCCCACTTATCTCCTCCCTTGTCTCATGAAGAAGTGACCCTTCTCCTTGTCAAGACAAATTCCTTTACATGTACCTTTGCCCCATCTACCCTGTCTTTTCCAACAGATTGCCCCTCTGTCATCTCCAATCTATCACAAATCTTTAATCTCTATCTGTAGACTACTTCTTGCTGCCTGTAAATTTGGCCATTTCTCCATCATCTTTAAGAAAGCCTCATTTGAATAGAAAGAAAACTTAATAAATAAATAAATATTTATTTGTTTTATTATATTAAATAAAAAGAAATTTAAAGTTACTTCAGAATTATAGAATATTTGTGAGTCTGCCTGCCAAACCGACCCAGGAACTATATGAACTCAGTTACAAAACACTTTTCACACAAATAAAGTCAGATCTAAACAACTGGAAAAACATCAGTTGCTCATGGCTAGGTCAAGCTAATATAATAAAAATGATAGTTAAATTAATTTGCTTATTCAGTGCCATACCAACCAAACTACCAAAAAGCTATTTTACAGAGCTAGAAAAAATAATAACAAAATTCATCTGGAAGAACAAAAGGTCCAGAATATCAAGGGAATTAATGAAAATAATTGCAAGGGAAGGTGGCCTAGTCATTCCAGAGCTTAAATTGTATTATAAAGCAGCAATCATCAAAATTACTTGGTACTAACTAAGAAATAGAGTGATGGATCAGTAGAATAGGTTAGGTATACAAGACATAGTAGTTAGTGACTGTAGTAAATCTACTGTTTGATAAACCCAAAGACCAACATCTTACACCATATACCAAAATAAAGCCATTCTGCACACAGAATACTCCCAGCTCCCAGTATTTTCCAACTCTGTTTCCCAACTCTGTTTCATTGGCTGTCCATCATGCTTGGATAACTCTCCTCATCACCTTCTAACTTCCTCCATATCTCAACTAAAATTCTACCCTCTGTAAGGCGAGAAGTCTTTCTGATCCTATCCCCTATTTCTTCTTTCCCTTCTTCCCTCCGTATCCTCTCAGTGCCTTTACTCTGAAATTAGGTCCCTTTTATTCTGTATGTATCTTGTATAGTACACTGTATGTATACACACACATTATATATCTTATAAATATTGGTATGTTGGCTTTTCAATGAAAATGTGATACTCGAGGGCAAGGACTATGTATTTACATTTCTTTGCTCCCAGTACTTACACAAGATCGTAATAAGTGCTTATTGACTTGTTACCTCCTTAGATCTCTCACTTTTTCAGAGTGGGTACTGGCACTTTCTCTTCATTTATGTCACTTGGGGAGGGGGAACATGGCCCTATTGATCCACCACAGGAGAATGTTGTATGAAGTTACTATCAGCAATGGCTAGAAAATCCTTTACAAATATAAAGTTCCATGACAGCATTCAGTAATGAGTTTAGTGGAGAGACTTCCAAGTTTAAATAAAATGAATTCTACATAAAGAAAACAAGACACCCTTGAGGATACCTATGGAAAAACCCCACCCCAAACTTTAATATTCCCACTTTAGTGGAAAATCTGTAGGTCATATGCAAGAGAAGCTGTTAGGAATGAGGGAGACAACAGGCAGATGTTTATCTCTAGCTAGTGTGCCTGGAGAAAAAACTCATTTAAATAATTCCTTTAAGATTTTTGTCTCTAAATAACTTATGTGAAAAACAATAGGAATGGCATGAGCCAAACTCCTGATGCCTATGCCTCACAAAGCAATTATTCTTTGTTTGCCAGGCTCTCTCGATGAAGAAGAAAACCTGACTTTTATTTTCTATTATTCTTGTCTTGAGATACTACACCGCACCTGAGCTGTTTCTATCCCATAGTCTACTTTCCTCAGATCACCTTCACCATCTTAACCTTTATGTCCCCCTTTCTAGCCAAGTGATGACAAAATACTGTTATTTTTGTCGAGCAAAATATGTTCTGTGTTTGATAGCATCTTGAAATGGGCATCACCCTATGAATTCTGGGTTCATGGGATCATACATTTAGAGCCAAAAGAATTTTAGAGGTCATTTTTTCCACCCCCTTCATTTTGTTGATGAGGAAATGGGCCCATTAGAGTGAATTAACTTGCCTAAGATCACATAGTAAGTAGCAGAACCAGGATTTAAACCCAGGTTTTCTGGCTCCAAACCTAGCATATTTTCCACTCTACTATGCTGCCTATGTTTATGAGTTATTCACCCAGTATATGGATATGAAAAGGTAGCATGACAAAGTGAATAGACTGGCAACCTATAAACCAGGGAGATCCGGATTCAAGACTCTTCTGACACGTAGTGACTTTGTCACTGAACAATTCATTTAGCCTTCCGGTGTCTAGGCAGCTCTGTAAGACCATGAGTTGCATAGAAGAGACTGACTTGTGTTGGCACAGAGAGTTTCTTCATTTAGTAATAGCTAAATCAGTGAAATCACAGGTCCAATCCCTATCCCTGTAAATCTAGAACTAGACTTTGGAGTGCTAATTTTCTGATTTTCTTTTTTAAAAAATGAATTTTTATTTTGATAAATATTTCCCAATTACATGTAATTTTTTTAACATTCATGTTTGAAAATGTTGAGTTCCACATTCTCTTCTTTCTACCACTCTCCCCTCCTTGAGAAGGCAAGCTATTTTAAATCAATTATATATGAGAAGTCATGCGAAACATATTTCCATATTAGCCATGTTGCAAAAGAAAACAGACTTTAAAAACCAAGGAAAATAAAGTAAAAAAAGTATGTTTTAATCTTCATTCAGAGTTCTTTAGTTCTCTCTTTGAAGGTGGATAGCATTTTTTATCAAAGGTCCTTCGGGATTGTCTTGGATCATTGTCTTGATCACAGTTGATCATCCTTACAAATTTGCTCTTACTGTGCACAATGTCCTTTGGGTTCCAAAAGGAAGTTTGGACTTACTCATCTTAACCTCAGTTGTTCCCACATGGGCACAGACAAAGGTACCAAGATGAGGCTCAGAGCTCTGCCAGCCATTCCTAAGGCTGTAACTACATTTGTCTTCCAGCGTCTTCCCCATCACCTGCACAGAGGAAGCCATTCTACTTTAACGGAGCCTCCTACCACTGACCCTATTTACACATCCTTCTCCGGTGTTTATATACTCTTCTATCAAGTTTATGGACTCTTCTTTGTGTGCCTTCCAGTTTTCCTTGGATGTTTCCTCCCCTTTCCCCTTTTCTCAATCCTATTTAGCTTTTGGGAAAACACTCCTGTTTATGAATTTTGGAGACTTAAAAGAGGTACAGAGTTGCAGCTGTAAGTGGAATCTGTCAAGTGCCTTTTTACATGTATGAATGGAGAGAAATGTTCCTCCCTTTTTACTTTGCAGAGGAGCAAAGAAACCTGCAAAAATGGATTCTAAATCAAGAGGCAGTGGGACAGAGGGGCCCTACCCCCACCCTCTTCCCCACTGTGCAAACTAATCAGACCCTGGAACACTGCTGGGAAATGTGATCACATGGTACCAAAGCCCACTATCCTCTTAAACCTGCTGTCCCAGACAAAGCAGACCTGAGGTGTTGACTTTGGCAGCAAAGGGCTGGACAGTGGCCTGCCAGTGCAGTGAATGTAATTAAGTGTCGAGGTAAGGTACTGCTTACTTCTCTAGGGCTATCACAACAATCAAATGAGCTTGTCCTTTGGTCGGAATAACCAAGGAGGCTAGAGGATAGATAAGGTCATGCCAAGTCTAACGGACCCTACAGCCAGTGCTGAGTCAGCTTTGTGAAGTGATCAACAAAGAACTGCTCAATGCAATGAGACTAGTTGTTCGTGACCAGACTGATGGGAAACACTCAACTTCACTCCATTTTGTCTTGATGTTAATCAAAAACAGGCAGTCAGGAGTCTCTGGTCATCTTTTTGGAAAAGGCTGCAGCTGATTTAAATTTCTAAGTTTGGAAACTAGAGTCTGATCCTCAAGTCTCTGAGCTTGATTTTAGCAGACTGTGACCTGGGTCAAGATGTAGCCATTAGGAAAACTAGTCTTAGTTCCTTCCTTGAGGCATTCAGTTCACCCCAGGAACTTCAGTACTGAAGAGGATTACTTTATTTTAAGTCTATCCCACAAAAAGGACCTGAGTTATCCAGGGAATCATTAGCTGTTAGGACTTGGAAGGAACCTTGGAAATTGAAAAGTCTAATTTTTTAAGAGATGAAAAGGAGTGGTGACCTAAGAAGCTAAGTGACTTATCCAAGGTCATACAGTTAAGGATTGGGATTTGGATATCAGTCAGGGGAGTATTAAGATGGTATCCTGGAAGTCTTAAGTGTGCATCTCTGAAGATCTCGAGTTGGAAGCTTAGGCAGTCAAGGAATTGTGAAAAGGCTTTTTTGGTTTGGAATAGAGTTCATTCAGGGGTAGTCTGATGAGCTAGGTCTCTAAGATTGATGCATTATGGGAAAAGAACAAAAAATTCTAGCTTGTACAAGGATACTAAGAAACCAGGTCAGAGCCCAGTCAAATCTAGCATTTGAAAGAGATGGACATTTAACTATTAGCAGACACTGTATTTCTTTTCCTGCCTTAGGATTTTTGTTACAGCATTTCAGAGTTCTAGCTGAGTCCATATCCTTCTTCATGTCTCAACCCCAACCTCTGTCATCATCTTAAGAATCTGCTTTGTTTTAGGACTCTTGCATTCTTGTTTATACCAAATGATGGAGGATACTAAATAAGAGACTCAGCTGCCCCTAGGTAAATGTGAAAGGCCATGTAAGTCTCTGTATCATGGAGGTGGACAATCAGTCAGTAAACATTTATTAAATGCACATAGCAACGTGCCAGGTTAAATGCTGGAAATACAAGCAAAGAGAGATAAAAGATGATTTTCATTCTCAGGGAATTTATAGCCTAATGGGACAATAGGAAAACAACAAACAACTATACAAACAAACTATATACAGGACAAATTGGAAATAATCAAAAGAGAAAAGTCTTCAATTTAAGAGATTAATGCTCAGAGTGAATGGCAACAAGGAGCTGATGAGGTGTTTAACATGAGTTAACTAGCAGCTAAGTACAAACTGAAACAGATGGAGCTGGCCAGAAGCGATCAAAATAGTTTGGAATTGCCAGTAGGTTGAAGGATACCAAGCATAAATTTAGAGAAGAAGTTGATAATAGTTAAATTAGTGGCAAGGTACTTAAATTGGCATTTACTTTTTAAAATTTCTTTTAACCCTTGCTTTATGTGGTATATTTCTGATTTATGAAAAGAAAGTGAAACTAATTTGTTTATGTCTACCATTCTTTGAAAGGCTTTCAAGTAGAATCAAACTTGTTCTGCTTGACCTCAGAGGGAAGAATGAGAATTAATGAACAGGAGGACATATTTTAGCTCAAAACTTCCTAACAATTAGAGAAATTTTTTCAAAAAGGGGAAATGACTGCCTCAGGAAGTAGTAGGTACTCCATTAAAAGTTTTCAAGTGGAGGCTGGATGATCACTTGTTAGGGATTTGTAAATGGGGGTTCATGTTTAAATACAGGTCAGTCTAGAGCAGAGATTCCCAAACGTATTTGGCCTACTGCCCCCTTTTTTAAAAAAATTATTCAGCAACCCCTAGAAATCTACTTTCAACCCCTTTTATGGTTTATTTTTTTTGAAATTTATGTCATTAAAAAAATAAGATATAATTTTTTAAAATGACACATTTTCAATTTAATAATTTATTGTAAATTTGTGGGATTTTTTTCTGCATTGAAATTTTGATGTAACCATATCGTATCATATTGTAAGCAAGTCGCACTTCCCAACAGTATGTGTGACATGCTCACCTGCCAACACTTGCTTGTTAAAACCTGAGAGCAGATTAGACCAGATGGGTTATAACTTGCATTTTGTGTGTTTATTTGGATAATAATGTAAGCACTACAACTTTATCTCTGTTACACAACACAGACTTTTCTTCTTTATGCTTCCACCACTCCCTTATTTTTATTCAATGCCCCCAAGTTGCCCCTGAGGCTACTACCAACTCCCTGGATCATTCTAGTGCCCCCTGGCAGCAGTATCACCCACTTTGGGAACCTATGTGTTGGGGTACAGACTCTGGGAACTTCCTTGAACTCTCCTTTAATCTTCCCACTTAGTCTGGCTTTTCATACCAAAATCTTAACCTTAACCTAGCCTGGCCCTCCATTGTCTGTTACCACTGGATTGCCCTGCTTACTTCCCACTCCAGTCCTCCATTGTCTTTTTTCTCATAATTGCCTCAAGCAGTTTCCCACCCTTGATCACATCAGAATCCCACTCTCTTGATTCTGACCTGTAGTCACCCCAATGCCATTAAAATCTTTCTTGGACTCCTCTTTAAAACCCTCCCTAAACTCCTACTCCCATCACCCCAGACTACTAGATCACTCCCAGATCCCTCCCACAGTCTTTCTGTATATAAGATCCTTCTTGTTTCCATAAAGGTGCTCAGATTCTATCTACCTCAGATTCAATCTGGCTTAGATTCTATTCTATTCTCGTTGTTAATACAAGCATCACAAATGGTGAGGCTTCTTAAGAGTCAACCCAATATGGTGAATCTTTAATAAACTGTTTTACTTTCGCTCTGAGAAGTCTTGGGTCAAATTCATTCAGGCAGGACCGAGCGTATCAGTTTTTGGGGTACCAAGCACTGCAAACTTCAACATTATGGTTCTCTGACCTCAGTATATGGTCTAGAGCAAGGATTCTACGGATGTCTTGTCAAAATGATGAATTGAAGGAATTTCTAAATTTCAGTTAGAGGTTAGTGAAAATGAAAATGTCATTTTTTTTCCAATCAAGTTCACCGACTCCCTGAAATCTACCCACTGATCTGTTAAGGGTCACAGAGCCTACAGAGAGTAGCAGGTATGACATAGGAACAAGAATATCAGTGAACAGGACCAATCATTCAAAGGACACACTATCCATTAAGAGAGGGACACCAATAGAATCCATGGTATCAGATTTCTATACAAAGTACATACAATGAAGAACTAGAAAACATTTCCTCCCCAAGAGAAGTTAGGGCCAGTAGGGATGGGAAGCTCCCAAGAACAAGAATCTGATGACACAAACAAATGATTCATAGGTTGAAGGAAGAACTAACCAAAAATGACTAATGTGGACACACAGGGAACTCATCAACCAATTTAGATTGTTATAAGACTTGCTTGCATAGGATGGAAATGAAGGCAGGTAAGTGAAGATGAGTACAACAAGAATGGCATGGTTGAGTAAGAATAATGCCAAGAATCCTACAACTCATAAGGAGATGAATAATGAACAAAAAAGTTTTTCTTTGCTATCTTTGGATCAAATGGAAGATTAAAGAAGGGATAGAGATAGGGTCATTGTTTGGGTTGGGCAGGTTAATGATAATTGAGACTGGGCGGAACTATTCAACTTATTTTGCTCCTGTTGTTTTCTACTAAGGAGAATGATCTTTGTACTGGAAAGGATAGAAAATAAATAATGGGAGTTAATTCTCTATCACACGTGAGTTCAGTGAGTTTTCTTCAAGAGTTCAAGTCAGTAAACTTGGAAGAATTACCAGAGTCCTGAAAGACCTGGTAGATCTGATTGCTGAGCTCTTATAACTGATCTTTGAAAAATTATGGCAAATGGGAGAGGTCCCACAAAACTGGGGACCATCAAGAATCCTGATTTTTTTTTTTTAAGGAAAAGGGTGGATTATTTAAACTATAGGAGCTTGATTTCAATTTTTGGTCACAATCCTACATCATAAAATTAAAAAGATGAGTTGTAAGCATTTAGAAAGAGAAGTAATGACTGTTTTAGACTAGTGTAGCTTTAATGAGAATAGATCATGCCAGATGAATCTTTTTTTTTTTTGACAGTTACATAATAGTAGAGGATTAGAATTTCATATACCCATACTTGGATTGCAGCAAGGCATTTTACAATATTTCTCAGTATCTGAGATGCTGGCTAGATAATAGATGATAGTAAGATAAGGTGAATTTGGAGCTGGTTCAACATCCAGACATAAAGAGTGAATATAAATGGATGAATGTCAACTTGGACTAATGGAATCCAGGCCACTAATGGAGTACTCCAGTGATCTGTCCCTGATCCTGTGATACTCAGTATTTTTATTCCTGATTCGAATGAAGGGGTAGATGGCATGCTTATCAGATTTGTAGCTAAGATGAAGCTAGATTAACACATTGGATGAAAGACTCAGGATTCAGAAGGATATTGAACTTTTTAATTATGACTGTCAGGAGCAGCAGTAGCCACTACCAAGAAGTTTATCTCCAAGAACCAAATTGCCATCTATGAACTTCTTTTTTAAAAAAATTATTTATTTATTTTTAGTTTTCAACATTCATTTCCACAAGATTTTGAGTTCCAAATTTTCTCCCCATCTCTCCCCTTCTCCCACCCAAAGACACCGTGCTTTCTGATTACCCCTTCCCCCAATCTGCCCTCCCTTCTATCACACCCCTCCCTTCCCTTATCCCCATCTTCTCTCTTTTCTTGTAGGGAGAGATAGATTTCTATACCCCATTACCTGTATTTCTTATTTCCCAGTTCCATGCAAAAACAATTCTCAACATTCATTCCTAAAACTTTGAGTTCCAACGTCTCTCCCTCCCCACCAATTCCCACTGAGAAGACAAGCAATTCAGTATAGGTTATATATATGTAGTTAGGCAAAAGACTTCCATAATAGTCATGCTGTGTGAAAGACTAACTATATTTCCCTCCATCCTATCTTGTCCCTCTTGTTTATTCTATTGTCTCTTTTGACCTTGCCCCTCCCCTCCCTCCTCCCATTTGCCTTCCCTTCTATATCCCCCTCACACCCCACTTCTGCCCTTCTCCCCTACTTCCCTGTAGTGTAAGATAGATTTTCATGCTAAATGGAGTGTGCATATTATTCCTCCTTAAGCCAAATGTGATGAGAGTAAGCTTCACTTTTTCCCTCTCATCTTTCCCCTTTTCCCCTCCATTAAAAAAGCTTTTTCTTGCCTCTTTTATGAGAAATAATTTGCCCTATTCCATTTCTCCCTTTCTCCTCCCAATATGTTCCTCTCTCATACCTTAATTTTATTTTTTTAGATATCATCCCTTCCTATTCAACTCACCCTGTGCCCTTTGTCTATATGTATGTAATCCCTCCAACTACCCCAATACTGAGAAAAGTCTCAAAAGTTGCAAATATTATCTTTCCATGTAGGAATGTAAACAGTTCAACTTTAGTAAGTCCCTTATGATTTCTCTTTCCTGTTTACCTTTTCATGCTTCTCTTGATTCTTGTGTTTGAAAGTCACATTTTCTATTCAGCTCTGGTCTTTTCATGAAGAATGCTTGAAAGTCCTCTCTTTCACTGAATAACCACTTTTTCCCCTAGAGTATTATACTCTGTTTTGCTGGGTAGGTGATTCTTGGTTTTAATCCTAGTTCCTTTGACTTCTGGAATATCATATTCCAAGCCCTTCAATCCCTTAATGTAGAAGCTGCTAGATCTTGTGTTATCTTGATTGTATTTCCACAGTACTCAAATTGTTTCTTTCTGGCTGTTTGCAATATTTTCTCCTTGACCTGGGAACTCTGGAATTTGGCTATGATATTTTCAATATTTATTTTACCCTCTGGTTCTAGAATATCAGGGCAGTTTTCCTTGATAATTTCATGGAAGATGATGTCTAGGCTCTTTTTTTGATCATGGCTTTCAGGTAGTCCCATAATTTTCAAATTGTCTCTCCTGGATCTATTTTCCAGGTCAGTTGTTTTTCCAATGAGATATTTCACACTGTCTTCTATTTTTTCATACTTTTAGTTTTGTTTTGTAATTTCTTGGTTTCCATAAAGTCATTAGCTTCCATCTGCTCCATTCTAATTTTTAAAGAACTATTTTCTTCCTTTTTGTTCTTCCTCATCCAAAAGGATGAAAGAAAATACCTGTTCACCAAGAAAGTAGCCTTCTATAGTCTTATTATTTTTCCCTTTTATGGGCATTTTCCCAACCAGTTACTTGACTTTTGAATCCTTTGTCAAGAGAAGGGTATACTCTGGGGACCTGTAGGTTCTCAGTTCCTCCAAGGTGGCACAATCAAGGGAGAGGAGTTTACTCCTCTCCTGGCCTGCCCTCTGGTCTGGGAGCTACCAAAGCTTTTCTGTCCAGGATCTGCCCAGGATTTGCAAGTAGAATTCCCTTTCCAGAGCCTCCACCAGCTCCATCACACCAGCGCACCTCCTCACCCCTGGGCCGCCCCTTTAGAGCTGAGATCCAGATCAGCAGATCAATTCCCCCATGGTCTTTAGACTGAAGGCTCCAAAAAGAATGCTGCTGCTTTCTGGGGCCAAGGCTGAGGCCAGACCCTTCTCCTCACCCAAGTGACAGAGCTTTCTTACTGACCTTTGAAGCTGTCTTTGGCATTTGTGGGTTGAGAAATCTGGGAACCACAGCTGCTGCCCATGATTTCACACCCCGAAGCCTGCTCTGGTCCTGTCAGGGCTGTGATGCACAGCCTATGCTGTGCTGTGCTCCATGGGCTGGATTGTGCTCTGTGGGCTGTGCTCTGCTCTGAGACCAGTGCAATAAACCTTTTACTCTGTCCTTTTGTGGCTTCTGCTGCTCTAGAATTTGTTTAGAGTCATTTTTTACAGGTATTTTATGGACTGTGGGGGAAGAGCTAGAGTAGGTGCATCTTTCTACTCCACCATCTTGGCTCCATCCCCAAGAAGGAAGTAATATTAACCAAGAAAGATGTCCACATGCCATAGTACCCTGAGCAGTCAGACAAGAATGTGTCAAACCTCTATGTCATGAAGGACATCCAGTCTCTGAAGTGTGGTTGTCATGTGAAAGAGCAATTTGCATGGAGACATGTCTCTTGGTACCTTACCAGTGAGGTTATTTGTTGCCTCTGGGATTACCTTCACCTGCCCCTTTGAAATTGTGCTTGCCATGATTCCCAGTTGTCCTAAGGCAGAATTCCAAGTTAGAAGTGGATTTGGTCATGGATCTGGTCAAACTCCAATAAAAACTGCAGTTTTAAAAATATTTAATAAAAACTTTTTTTGAGGTGGAGAACTTTGATGGACTCCAGTAATGGAATATAAGTAAAACAGGGTAAAATTCATTCATTGAGATGAAATTTAATGTAAAGTCATAAGTGCATTCAGAAAACTAATTGCACAAGTATAGACTGGGGAGGGGGTACAGAAACATAGCTAAACAGGAGTTTGCATGAAAAATCTATAGGAATGGGGTTTAATGTATCACAAACTCAAGAAGAATCAACATTATGACAGTGGCAGAATAATAGAAAACTTCTACTCAATCTTAGGCTGCATTCAGAAAGGCAGAGTGTCCAGAAGGAAGAGAATACTTTGCCCAGGTTTTACCACATCTGAAATAATGAGTTCAGTGCTAGGCATAAATCAGTACAAGAGCACTGATGAGCCAGCAGAGAAGGGTGATCAGAATGGTGAAGGGTTTCCAGGTCATGCAACAGGAATATCAGTTGAAGAAATTAGCATTGGTTAGCCTCGAGGAGACTTTTGGTGGAGACATAGCAGTCTTCAAGTATTTGAAGGGATGTCAGATGGAGGAGAGATTAGATATAATTAAGAACAGCCAAAATTGCAAAGAGGTGGATTTCAGCCTGGTGTGAAGAAAAACTTCTTAACAGTAAGAATAGTCCAAAAGTGCAGTGGGCTACCTTAAGAGTCCCTGTTTTTGGAGGTCTTTAGGTAGAAATTTGATTGAATGTTTGTCAGAGATGGAGGAAGAGCTAGTGTGTGACTTTTTGTTTGCAGATGATTGTGCATTCAATGCAGCCTCTGAGCTGAGATGCAGCAAAGTATGGATCGATTCTCTGCTGCTTGTGCTAATGTTGGCCTAACAATGAACACCAAGAAAACACATGTGCTAGCCAGCACCACATTATCAATACATGCAACCATTGGTTACAGCAAATGTACACACTGATAATGATGTTGATGCATGCAATACTAGAGCTAGCTCAGTGTTTGGGAGGCTCTGAAAGAAAGTGTGGGAGAGAAGAGGTATTACACTGACTACCAAACCGAAGGTCTATAGAGCTGTTATGCTGACCTTATTGTTGTATGTCTGTGAAAGTTGGACAGTATACCAGCACCATGCCAAGGTACTAAATCTCTTCCATTTGAATTGTCTTAGGAAGTTTTTGAAGATCTCCTGGCAGTATAAGGTACTGAGGTCATTTCCCAACATGGACTGCTAGATCTAGTACAGAGAGCACAACTATAATGGGTTGGCCAGATTTTTAAGTGCCAAGGTTATGTTTACTTAAAAGACTTTTATGGAGAACTCACACAAGGAAAGTACTTACATGGAAGTTAGAAGAAGCGATACAAGGACACTCTCAAGATCTAGTTATGTATCATGGGAGACAATGGCAAAGGACTACCCAGCCTGGCACGCCTGTGTCAAAGAAGGTGCTGTGCTCTGTAAGCAAAGTAGAATCACAGTAGCTCAAAGGAAATATGAGATGCACAAATTTAGAGACATCTTCACTCCAAATGTTCATGTGGATTATTTGTGCCTGACCTATGGTAGAATCTTCCAAACTTTTATTGGTCTGATCAGCCACAGTTGGACACACTACCCCAACTCCAACATAGTGATGTCATTTTGATCCTCTTCAAGAATGCAGGAGATTCCTGTTCAGTTATGGGTTGAGTGAAATACCTTCAAAGTCTCTTCCAATGCTGAGATTCTGTGGTTCTATGACTACTAATCTTGCAACTATTAACTGGAATGTGAAGACAGAGTATCTGAGAGGAAATAATTAAAACCTCTGTAGTGTTCATTTTATGCTCATAGTGCTCCTTCAGCCTACCATCCCTTAATATTGTTATCTTCTCAATCCTGGACCTCCATCTCCAGTGATCTAAAACTATGGCACCCATCTCCTAGAGCCCACCTTCCACTGTTCCCTTTCCTATGACTGAATAACAGCAATAGTGTCTAAAAACATAGAGAATAAAATGGAAAAAGAGGCACTAAGAGTGGGAACTGACCAAGACCCTAGGCTGTCAGAAACCCCAATTAAAAGATATTAATCATATGAGTTCACTTCAGAGACAAGCACAACCTTTGGAAGGGAAGTTTAGAGAAGAGTCATATATTCCTGCTCTGTCTAACAGGCCTTTATGGGGCAGACAAGTAGGCAGAGGTGAGTACAGAATTCTGAAGAATGGCAGCCATGGGATCCATGTGTGTCCCACATCTTCCTCTCTCCCTCCCAAATTTTACTTGACTTTCACTGTCCCTCCTTGTGTTTTTCCACCTCCATGAAACTTCTGGAATACTAGCCTGGGATGATTTCTCCTGCTCAGCTCCTGTGAATTTCATGTCATGGTAGTTGGCCTTATGTAGTAAAGGGATTAACAATAAAGGGGTCCAATAGAATGGACCCTCAGGATGTACTCAATTAATACTTGTCAAATGAGTGAATGAATGGAAGAGAAAATGTTTACTTTTTCATGGTACTTGGTAAGGTCTCCAACTGTGCTCTGACATGACCCTTATGATCCCCAAAAGCATTTGTTAAATGCCTCTGCACATGATGTTCTGCTGGACACTGTACAAGGTAGGTCAACAGACACTGTCCCTACCTTCTAAGTGAGTCCCAGACTTTCAGGAGTCATAACACCTTATAAGTAGATGATTTCACAACACTTCCCTCCAGACCAGACTGAAAAAAATCTCCCCCTCCAAAACGATTGTGTAGTACATACAATGTGTGTGTCTGTGTGATGATTGGTAACACCAAATTGGTGTTGCTAGAACTGGAGTTCACTTAGTTCAGAGGACTAAGTCAGCCAACTTTGCTGTAGACGGACCTATAAAAGACCGACAACTGAATGTTGAATGCATAGCAATTTGATTTACAAGTCAGAGGGAAAATGTATTTGCTGGGAGAAGCTTCCTGGGTGCCCACAGTGGGTGGGTTGATGAGCTAGGGCCTGTGAAATGAGTCATCTGGGTTTTAGTCCAGCCTAGAGTATAGAGGGATCACGAACAGATCCCAATCTTTTTCCTGGGCCTATTATATTCTTAAACAAAAAAAAGGGAAACTTAGGGACTGCAACTCTGGTTTTCCCAGGTTGGCAAAAGCAGAAGGAAGACCATTCCTTTCTGTGGGAAGTTGGGAGTCTTTCCATGATAGGAGTAGTGGATTGCAGGGGTTTTCTATGAGACCCAGGGAGAGGTGGAGGCTTGAATGCATGAGACATGAAGGAAGAAATGCTAAACTGTGTTGTGAAACCAGAACTGCTAGTCTCAGCTGCTCTCACACTGTCTGGGAGCCACCAGGCTAGTGGCTTCTTTGCCCTTTCTCTGTTCAGACTAAATATCCAGTTCTCAGGATGAGCTGAGGAATTCCTGGCCTCTACCCACATGGGGCCTCTTTGGCTTCAATTGTCCTTCCACTAAGCCAGGGGCTGCTGTCTACCATTAGCCTGCAAACTCATTTAATCCCTCACCTGTGAGGGGCTCAGGATCATCAACTAACTCTGCCCAACATTCAGGGTGAGGATATTTGGAACAGCCAGGGAGTGAGACTAGTTATTTGGGAGGGAAAAGGTGAGAGAATGATTTCTAGGATCACCATACTCTTCAATAATGTTCCTACCAGGTACCTGAAGAGGCTGAGTGGTTTTAATTCCTTCTCTCTGTTCTGTCTCTACTATTTCTCCCTTCTTTGAAAAGCATTGTACTAAACTATGGAGAATATTCAAAGATAACTGATATAGTACATACCTTATGCCTTTCTCTCCCTGGCAACAAACACCATATGACTAGCACCTTCAGAGACAGTGGTATGAGGGTGTGGCTGTGGGGGAAAGGGGACAGAGGAGAAATATCCCCCAAAGTATATCTGAGAAAGCTACAGCGGGGGTTCTGGGACAGCAAGACTTTTCAAATATATCCACATCTGCTTCACATCTGCATTCCTACTCATGGCTAATTTGCATCTGCAGCCCTCTCCACAACCACAATTCATTCAAAATAAACTGTTGGTTTTAATTTTTATCTACAAATTCATGCAAATATCTGCAGCTGTCCTGGATCCCCTGCCTAGAGATCTACAGATCTCTAGGCAGCAGGTTCCTCCATAATCTCTACCCATCGGTTACCCTTCAACAAGAGGTGGTGACAGCCTATTGCCCCAGACCTAGCAGGAGAGGACAACTCTGGGTTGAAAAGATGAGAGGGGGGACCCCAACTTGGTGAATCTAGTACTAGAGGGCAGGTCATTGCCATGACTACTATTCCTTTGGACTAGCTGCTGCTCAGTGGGAACCCATGTCTCACATCCCCTCCTCAATTCTAGAAACCATGGAAAGGAGGAGAGCTTCTTAGACCCTAACTCTTCCCTGTGGATCACAGCTAGAACATAGGCTGATGGGACCAAATTCGTCATTTCCAATTTTCACTCATTTTAACCCAAGATTCTCTAGCAGTAGGGCAAATACTGTGAAAGATGGCCCTTCAGAATGAAATAATATAGTCCAGACAATGTCAATAAAGCACAATGCTAAACTCGGGATATAAAAAGAGGTAAAAGACAGTCCCTGCCCTGAAGCAGTCCATAATCTCATTGGGAAGAAAATAGGCAGATAAATATGTACAAACAAATGATATACAGAAAAAAATAGGAAATAATTAAAAGAATGAAGGTATTAGAATTAAGAAGGTTTGGGAAAGGCTTCTTATAGAATATACGATTTTAGGACTTGAAGGAAGCCAATAAATAGAGATGCTATCAAAGAATGGGAGAGAGCCAGGGACAATTGCCAGAATCGAGAGATGGAGTGTCTTGTTTGAGGAATAGGATGGAGGACAGTGTCACTGGATTAAAGAGTAAGGGGTAAGGGATGAGAAGTGCGGGTAAGAAGACCAGAAAGGTTGAGAGGGTGATGGTTATGAAAGGCTTTGAACACTAAACACAGGATTTTGTAGTTGAGCCTGCAGGCAATGGGGAGCCACTGGAGTTTACCGAGTAGGGGAGTGACATGGTCAGACCTGCACTTGGAGAAAATCATTTTGGCAGCTGACAAGAGGATGGATTGGAGAGGAGAGAGGCTTGAGGCAGGCAGACCTACTACCAGGATGTTGGAATAGTCCAAGTATGATGTGATAAGAGCCTGCAGCAGGGTGGTGATAATATCAGAGGAGAGAAAAAAAGAGTATTCCAGAGATATTGCACAGGTCAAATCAACAGGCCTTGGCAATATATCGGATATGGGAGTAAGAGATCTTAAGGAATAGAGGATGACACTTAGTTGTGAGTGTGAGGACCTGGGAGAATGAGGCTGTCCTAGACAGTAAGAAGGAAGTTAAGAGGGAGGGAGGGCTTCTTAGGAAAGGTTTCTAATGTTTCATTATGTTTAATGAGTTTTATTTCAAGCATGTTGAGTTTAAGATGTCTTCTGGGCAGAACATTATACACAGTAAAAGCCACAGTGTGCAAGGACTGATTTTGTTAGACTTAGCCTTTCTCAGCAATACAAACACCCAAAATATTTCTAAAGGACTCATGATTGAAAATGCCACCTTGATCCAGAGAAAGAATTATGGAGTTGGAATGCAGAATGAAGCAGACTTTTCTTTTTTGTTATGTTTCGTTGTGTTTTGTTTTTCTCATGATTTTTCTCTTTCATTTTAATTCTTCTATGCAACATGACTGGTGTGTAAATGTATTTAATAGGAATGTATATGTAGAGACCATATACTGTCTTAGGGAGGAAGGGAGGAGGGAGGGGGAGAAAATTTAAAACTTATGGAAGTGAATGGTGAAAATGAAAACATATAAATTAATAAAGTTGGAGAAAAAAAGTTATCTCCTGGGCATCCAGTTCAAGAGGTCTGAAACATAGCTGGAGATGTGAGATTGGAGATAAAGGGAAAGACAGATTTGAGAATCATCAGCCTAGAGATGGTAATTAAATCCATGGTAGCTGATGAGATCATCAAGTGAAATAGTATAGAGGGAGAAGAGAAGAGAGCCCAGGACAGACTCCTGAGGGACACTTAAGGGAGTGATCTGGAGGAGAATCCAGAAAAGGAGACTGAGAGGGAATGGTCTGATAGGTTAGGAAGAGGACCAGGAGAGTTTTAAAAACCTAGAGAGAAGACATTATCAAGGAGAAGAAAGTGATCAACAGTGTGAAAAGCTCAGAGGTCAAGAAGAATGAGGGTTAGGAAAAGGCCACTGGATTTGACAATTAAGAGATGACTGGTAACTTTGGAAGGAACTGTTTTGGTGGAATGATGAGCTCAGAAATCAGACTATAAGGGGTTAAGAAGGGAATGAGAGGGGAAAAAAATGGAGGCACCTATTGTAGATGACCTCTTCAAGGATGCCCTTCATCACTAAGGGCATAAGAGATATAGGATGATAGTGGGGATGGAAGGATCAAGTGAGGGATTTTTGAGGATGGGGGAAGACATGGGCATGTTTTCAGGCAGTAGGGAAGTAGCCAGGAGATAGGGGGAGATTGAAGATAAATGATAGAGTAGAGATGACTGAGGGGGCAATCTGTTGGAGGAGACAGGATGGAATGGGATTCCTTATGCAGGTGGAGGGGTGGGACTTGGTAAAGAACAAAGTCACCTCTTCTTGTGAGCTAGAGGTGAAGGAGGGGCTAGTGGCAGAAGGCATCTGAGTGATATGAGATGAGGAAAATGGGAGAAGAGGGAGCTCACAATGAATGTCCTCCACTTTTTTCTGTAAAATATGAGGCAAGGTTCTTAGCTGAGAGATTTGGGGTGGGGATCAATGAAAAATTTGATGAGGGATGAAAAGGTGTGGAAGAACTAGTGTGGAGAGAGGGATAGTGAGTTAATAAGGGGGATGTAGGATTGCCTACTGGCAGGGAGGACCTAGTTGAGATTTTGCAGCATAAATATGCAGTGAACTGAGTCAGAAAGGTTGTGTCATTTTCTCTACCTACCTTCAGCAGAAGATGTATCATTGTTGTTATTTGTTTGTCCTTCATTCTTGAAGAGGACCATGACATCAGGAAGGTGATGCCATCCTGCAAGTGAATTGGCTTTAAGTGAGGGAAGACTGTGCAAAGTCACCAGCCTCACTTTCTCCTCCGGAGCCATCTGGATGTATTGCAGTAAAGGTGGCAGATGGTGGGGATCACCCAAGGCTTAGGCATGGCAGCATACAATTGGAAATATGAAATGGGGGCCAAGGACTTAAGAGGACAGTGAAGAGTTGAACCTGTTCACCAAGGGGTCAAGATAGGGAAAAGAACAGATGGCCTAATGCAGGGGAGATGGCCTAGAAGAGAACTGAGGGGTTGAGGGATTGGGTTTGATCAAGAAAGGCAGAGGAAGACATGAAAAACCAGTAGACTGTGGTCAGATAAGGAGATTTCAGAATTTTTAAACTTGGAGGTGTGTTGGGGTGTAAGCTCAGTTTTCATGTGGACAGTCTCGGGCAGGTAAAAGTGAGGACCTCTAAACCTCAGAGTTCTCACGAGGCCCCCCAGGGAACAGCTGGGGATTGAGGTGTGAAACACAGGCTATCTTGTGCATTTCCACCTCTTCTCAGTGGGAAACTTGCTGGGGAGAGCATCCCACCCTTGAGATTGGTCCGTGGTCTGAGCACACCTGTTGTTAATTAGCTAGGGGCTGAAAGCACGCACGGTATTCATGTGCAAAACTATGCGGTGGGAGAGCTTAAGTAGGGACAGGAAAGCCAGAAGGTGCTCTTCTTGCTGCAGGGCCCTTGGAGGGAAGAGGGTCCCTCCACTCTTCCGCTCCCATCCTCTTGCTGTATGATCCTTGCCCCTGGGGAGGAGGAGGGTTCCTTTCTCCTAGGGAAGAACTCACCCTGCATATGGATACATAAGTAAGACCCTGCATAAAGCCTAAACCTTGTTTGACTCTGGAAAGTCTCCTCTCAATACGATTATCCGGATGGCCACCGAAGACCTGCGAAACGTAAGAAGACTCGGGTAGCTCATTGGCCTCTAGACCGAACAGAGGTGGTGCATTACTAGGTGATCTTTAGACTTTATGCAACAAAATCAGACAAGCTTTGGCAGTACCTTTCCCTGTTAAGAAGACTGCTGTTGAGAATTGGTTCAAATTTAGTCTCATCTTAATGTTGCTCTGTTGTCTCTTGGGCTTCCTCACCACATGCCATTCTCCCTCTTTAAGGCTTTTTTTTTCTCTTATGTTACTTCACTTTTCTCATACTACACATTCCATATCTCAAGTCTTTCCTACTGTTCATTCATTAACCAGACATTAAGCATCTACTGTTTATCAGGTGGAGAGGGAGAATAGAAACTGTCAGGGATCTGGCCTTGAAATCAAGAAGATCTCAAGTCAGGTTCCAACTCTGATATATACTGGTTGTTTGATGCTGGGCATGTCACTTAACTTTTATCAGAGCCCTAAGCTGCTGTGGAACAAGCGTTGATCTAATATTGACGGGGGAATTTCCTGAGAGTTCCCTATATTAAAAATAAATAAATAAATCACAGGACTGGCCCCACTTCTAGCCCCTAAAATGTTCCTACCCTCAGGGAGCTTAAATTTCATTGACAGGAAACAATTTATATAGATCAGAAAATATGAAATATCTACAAAGCAATTCTGGCAATGGCAGTGAGGATGGCATTAACAGCTAGGGGTTTCAGGATTGGTCTCAGATGTCAGCACTTGAGCTGAATCCAGAAAGAAGCTAGAGATTGCTTGAAGTGGAAGATGAGAACTGAGTGCATTTCAGGCATGGGAGAATATGCCCTGTGCAATGGTTTGAGGCTTATTATATGTCTAGCTTTGCACCGGGCACCTTAAGGGACTCAAACATAGTCCCATCCTTAAGAAAGTTTACAATCTAGTTTGGGAGAGAAGGATATGATAAGTTAAACTTCAATATAAGAGATGTGATAGGGAGTTGTGATATGTCCAAAGAACTAGTATGGACAGTAAGCACTATAGGATTTAAGAGATAGGTGGTTGGGGATGAGGGTATGGGGAGGGCCTTCAGGGAGGAGGTAGGGCTATAGTATCTGTAAATACATGATTCTCCTACTTTTGATGAGGCTTGTCCGTTGATGGTGTTGCATAAAGTATTTTTAAAATTGCAAAGTTATAGGGCTACTTCAACTAATTATGCTCTGTTGCCTCATTTGGATGCAGAGACAACACTGGGTTTTCAAAGGCCATGCTATTGAGATCAGGAGACCATAATGTTGAGGTTTGGGGTGCTCCAGACCCCAAAATACCAACACTCCAGGTTCTGCCTGAAGGAATTCAACCCAAGCCTTCCTTCAGCCAAAGTAAAACCAAGTTTATTAAAGATTCCCCTTGTTGGATTGCCTCTTAAGTAGCCTCACCATTTGTGACACTTGTATTAACAAGCAGGCCAGATAGAATCTGAGCTAGATTGAATCTAAACTAGATAGAATCTGAGTGCCTTCATGCAGGCAAGATGAAATTTACATACAGAAAGACTGTGGGAGGGATGTGGGGGTGGTCTAGCAGTCTGCAGTGACAGGAGGTGGGGTTTAGGGAGGGTATTGAGGAGGAATTCAAGGAGGATCTGGTGGGATTGGGGTGACTGATCAAGGGTGGGAAACTGCTGGAAGCAATCCAGAGGTAACAGATAATGGAGGACCAAGCTAGGTAACAGATTTGGGTATGAAAAGCCAAATTAAGTGAAAGATTCAGGGAGAGTTCAAAGAGGTTCCCAGAGTCTATACCCCATCAATGCCAGCAGAACACAAACTCACAGAACATAATTCTCACAGGCTGTTATGTCTGTCTTGAGTGACAGACTGTCACCTAAAGACTACCCTAGCTAAATTTAGAAAGACTTATCAGCTGGTTGGTCCCAGGATGATGAAACTTGTTGCCACAAAGCAACATAGAAGGATTACCTCAATGCTTAGAGTTTTTATGGCTCCTTGAAGTATTAAGGAATCAAAGGACTGCAAAGTATTCTTTTTATAATAGTGATGAATTACTGAGAAAACACCACCCTGGATTGCCCAAAGGCAAAAGAGAACCTGAGCTGGAAAGGGCTTGCCCAATTAACAGTTAAGCTTAAGGCCTACAAGTCATCTCTGAAGTGTGGAGTGGAAGGGAGTTTGTCAAATCATACTTTTGATTAATTGGTTTCCTGCCACCACACAAGCCCAGTAGATGAAATCACATAAAGGGTAGGTAAGAGACAGGTAATAAGGCATCAAATAAAGTGAAAAGTTGTGTCTATCTTTTTGTTGTTGAATCATTTTGGGCGTGTCTAACTTTCCATGACTCCATCTGAGGGTTTTCCAAATGCTGGAGCGGTTCTCCACTTCCTTCTCCAATTCATTTCACAGATAAGGAAAGTGAAGCAAACTGAGTTAAATGACTCGCCCAGGGTCAACACAGCTAGTAAATGTCTGAGGCCAGATTTGAACTCAGGTCTTCCTGACTCCACACCCTGTGGCTCTATCCAGTGAGCTGCCTTTTTGCTCCTTTACAAAAAATGGAGAGGATTTTCCTGGTAGAATTGGAGGGCAGCTTGCCAATGGCTAGCTGAAAATTTGACACTCTTAAGAGAAATGATTATTAATAACTAATGACTTGGGGACATTCAGAATTCCCTCTTTCATTTCTATTTTCAAGACCTTAGTCTCTGAAGATCAAGCTAAATTTCTCCTCTATACAACTCAACCTTATGAGGAATCTCTAGTCTCAGGTGAATTCTGTTCAATCAAATTTGGGTGGAGAATAGATCCTTTTGTCTAGCTAGCCCAAGATCTTTGTCCAAGGGTGACATGATATCACTCTCACCCCCTCATTTTAATACAGCTCACCTCCTATTGTGTTAAACAATCAGAATTCATTGCCACTCCTCTTCCAAAAGAACATTTAAGCCCTACAAAATTCTTTGACCCAGCAATACCACATCTAGGACTGTAACCTCAAGAGATGGTAGAAATGGAAAAGTACATGTATAAAAATATTTATAGCAGCTTTCTTAGTGGTGGCCAAGAACTGGAAATCAAAGAGATGCCCATCAATTGGGGAATGGCTGAACAAGTTGTGGTATATGAATGTAGTGGAGTACTATTGTGCTATAAGAAATGATGAACAGGAAGACTTCAGAGAGACCTGGAAGGACTTATATGAACTGATGCTGAGTGAAAGGAGCAGAACCAGGAGAACTTTGTACACATTAACAACCACAGCGTGTGAGGAATTTTTCTGGTAGACTTAGCCCTTCACAGCAATGCAAGGACCTAAAAAATTCCCAATGGACTCTTGAGGCAAAATGCCTTCCACATCCAGAGAAAGAACTATGGAATTGGATCACAGAATGAAGCAGACCATTTTCTCTTGTGTTCTGTTTTGTTCTGTTTTCATGGTTTCTCCCATTCATTTTAATTCTTCTATGCAACATGACTAAAGCGAAAATGTATTTAATAAGAATGTATGTATAGAACCTATATAAGATTGCATGCCATCTCAGAGAGAGAAGGAGGGAAGGTGGGGGAGGGAGGGGGAAAAATCTAAGATATATGGAAGTGATTGTAGAAAACTGAAAACAAATAAATAAATTAATTAAAAAAAAAAAAAACTTTTGAGGACCCTAAAAAAAAGTACATATAAGCCCTGAGCCCTTCTTAGATCAAAATTGTCTTTGATCTAAGAGAGACAACCAAATGAGCATCCTTTTATTAATAATATGCTGGCCTTATTAATAAAATGGTTAAATTGCCCCAAAGCTATGTCTCTATAACCTTTTTAATCATCACACTCTCCTAGAAGTATTTAAAAAACTAACTTGCCAGCTCTGGAGATAGTCAAGGAATATCTCCCTTTGCTTTGAACTGTCTGCTGATTAACTGTTACAGGTAAGTACACTAGTGGTGGGGGGACGGTTGTATGCTATAGTTTAAGGAATATGGACCCACAGAGTACCTTTCAACTCAGGGTAGAGCCGTCCTCTGAAAGACTCGACCCAAGAAAGCATAACAGTTGAAGGGCAGTAAGTGCTGTACCTACCTTTAAGAGTCCAAAATAAGGAGGCAGCAATATAGAAATTTAGGATTTCAGATAATAAGAGCTTCAAATAGGAAAAGACTAATCTGTTTCCAGTCATTGAAAGGAGGAAAAGGTGAAGCTAGCCATATTGTTCTCATATACACTCAGTGGGGCAGCTAGGTGGCTCAGTGGATGCGTTGGGGCTTGGGGAGCTGGGAATTCCAAAATGTAAGAGTACAGTGTGTGTGAGTGTGCCTGAAATGAGTTCAGTCACTCAAACCTTCTTTCAGTCAAAGGAGTGAGATTTATTTTAACACAAATATGGCAGGCAGATTCCTACTAAATCTTTGCATTTGATGAGGATGGAACCGACATTTATATACAAAAAATGGGAAAAAAAGATTAGTGAAAAGATCTTGATGGGCTTAAGAAGTGGTGAATAGCCTGGAGTGGGCCAGGGGAAGGCAATGGTGTTAGGTGGTCTCTAGAGCCACAGGAAAGAGGACCATTAAAAGGATTATTGAGTATCTAGGTGGCTGGACTGGGCCAGATGCCTCTGGGCGAAATGCCAGTGATCTGGGCTGTGTGGGAAAGTTCAGGGACTAGGCTGTTTTCAAAGACATGGTCTTTTCCTTTTAGGGGTCTGATCCCATCACCCCATCAGATAGATCACTGGGCCTGGAGTAAGGGATACTCTTCCTGAGTTCAAATCTGGTCTCTGACACTCACTGTGTGACCCTGGACAAGTCACTTATTCCTGGTTGTCTCAGTTTCCTCATTTGTAAAATGAGTTGGGAGAAGAAAAATGGCAAACCACTCCAGTATCTTTGCCAAGAAAACCCTCAATGAGGTCATGAAGAGTCAGACATAACTGAAAAAAACCTAGTGAACTGGACCAGGAGGAAGGTTAGAACAACAGGCAAATGATTTAACTTGCTAAAAAGATAGGAGTAGCTTTTACAAGTGGCAACAGTCATTGATGTTTATATATCACTTTAAGGTTTGCAGGCAACTTTACATTATCTCATCTGAACAGCACAATAATTTTGATGTTGTTTTCTCTATTTTGCATAGGGAGGAAACTCAAGTTCAGAGAAGTCATGGCCACACAGCTAGTTAAGTCTTGTCAGAGGTAGCATTCAAATCTAGTTTTGCCTTAAACCTCCCACACCTTATTCAATATATTTTTTAGTGTATATATTGTTTTTATATCACCTTCATTTCTGAATGTAGTCCTTCTGTTGAGGTCTGGGAACCATGAGGTTTGGGGTGTTTGGGACCCCAAAATACCGACATGCTGGGTCCTGCCGAATGAATTTGACTTGACTTCTTCTAGTCAAAATAAAACAAAGTTTATTGAAGGGCTGGGTTGACTCTTAAGGGACCTTAACATTTGTGACACTTGTATTGACAAGTGGGCCAGATAGAATCTCAGCTAGACAGAATTTAAGCTGGATTGAATCTGAGCTTCTTCATGGAGGGGAGATGGAACTTATATACAGAAAGACCTAGAGGTGGTCTGATAATCTGGGAGGAGGGTCTAAGGAGGAACTTGATGAGACTGGGGTAACTAGTGATATAATCAATGGTGGGAAACAACTGGAGGCAACTGGGAGGTATCAGACAATGGAGGGCTTGGGTGGCAAGCAGGTGGGACAATCCAGAGGCAACAGACAACGGAAGGCCAGGCTAGGTTAAGGGTAACAGAGTATGAAAGGCCAGATTAAGTGGGAAGATTAAAGGGGAGTTCAAGGAGGTTCCCAGAGTCTGAACCCTATCACTTACCCTGCCCTGCCCAGCAAGCCACCTTTTGTAGAAAAAGAACTTTATGCTGTTCTCTTTTCTTGGTCTTTGGCCCCAATATATCTCTAATTGTGTTCTGCCAAGCCTCAGCTTTGGATGACTCCCACCATCAGCCACCTTCACTCCAACACACTGTAAGCATAAGCATGGTGGGATTTTTGATGTTTTTTTTTCTGGAGTTCAGTTTCTCAGGCTCAGGCTAAATTGTAAACATCTGAAGGATTAATCTCCTTTGAACCCTGATAATTTACAACTGTGCTGAGTCACTAAATTTCATGCTTTCTGACTCTGAGTCAATCAGGGGCTCAAGTCTTTATTGTATATTCCGGGAGATTGGTATTTTGCTTTGAGGGCTTGCTCATGAGAAGGACCTTTTGATTCCCTGGACCAGACTCTGGGTAACTGTTAAGAGTGCCTCCCTCCTCCCACTACTGAGATGTTGGGGTGCTCTCCCAATCTGATACTGTATGTAGGTGGTTGTAGTATTCTGTTTGGACAGTTGGAGCCCTGTCTGTTGGATTCTTTCTTGGATGCTTACTTCTCTCTAGTGATAATCTCTGTCTTTCTGCATTGTTTAATTAAAGGAAGATTGTTGATCCCTTTGAAGCTGTCTTTCCTTTAGAAAAGCAGATCAAAAACCTGTGCTAGCAGCCCACCCTGTGTGTTAGTGTGGTTGCCAATACACACACCTACTAGAAGGTAGGGGGAGAAAATGACATAACCTTTCTGACTCAGTCAGTTACAAATTTATACTGCAAAACCTCAACTAGGTCCTCCCTGCCAGTAGGCAATCCTTCTACATCCCCCTTATTAACTTACTATCCCTCTCTCCACACTAGCTCTTCCCCACCTTTTCATCCCTCATGAAATCTTTCATTGATTCCCACCCCAAATCTCTCAACTAAGAACCTTGCCTCATATTTTACAGAAAAAAGTGGAGGACATTCATTGTGAGCTCCCTCTTCTCCCGTTTTCTTCATCTCATATCACTCAGATGCCTTCTGCCACTAGCCCCTCCTTCACCTCTAGCTCACAAGAAGAGGTGACTTTGTTCTTTACCAAGTCCCACCCCTCCACCTGCATAAGGAATCCCATTCCATCCTGTCTCCTCCAACAGATTGCCCCCTCAGTCATCTCTATCACTTATCTTCAATCTCCCCCTATCTCCTGGCTACTTCCCTACTGCCTGAAAACATGCCCATGTCTTCCCCCATCCTCAAAAATCCCTCACTTGATCCTTCCATCCCCACTATCATCCTATATCTCTTCTGCCCTTAGTGATGAAGGGCATCCTTGAAGAGGTCAATAGGTGCCTCCATTTTTTTTTCCCTCTCATTCCCTTCTTAACCCCTTATAGTCTGATTTCTGAGCTCATCATTCCACCAAAACAGCTCCTTCCAAAGTTACCAGACATCTCTTAATTGTCAAATCCAGTGGCCTTTTCCTAACCTTCATTCTTCTTGACCTCTGTAGCTTTTAACACTGTTGATCACTCTCTTCTCCTTGAAAATCTCTTCTCTCTAGGTTTTTGGAACACCATACTCTCTTGGTTCTCTTCCTACCTATCCAACCATTCCCTCTCAGTGTACTTTTCTGTATTCTCCTCCAGATCACTCTCTTTAATCATAAGTGTCCCTCAGGATTCTGTCCTGGGCTCTCTTCTCTTCTCCCTCTATAACTATTTCACTTGGTGATCTCATCACTTGGTGATCTTTAATTACCATCTCTAGGCTGATGATTCTCAAATCTATCTTTGCCCTTACCTCCACAATCTCACATCTCCAGCTACCTTTCAGACCTCTTGAACTGGCTGCCTGGTAGACATCTAAAACTCAACATGTCCAAAATAAAACTCATTATGTTTCCCTTAAGCCTTCCCTGCCTCCTAACTTCCTCATTACTGTCTAGGACAATACCATCCTTGCAGGTCCTCAGACTCACAACCTGGGTGTCATTCTTTATTCTTTAATATCTCTTACTCCTATATCCAATATGTTGCCAAGGCCTGTTGATTTGACCTTTGCCACATCTCTGGAATACTGCCTTTTTGTCTCCTGTGACACTGTCACCACCCTGGTGCAGGCCCTTATCACAACATACTTGGACTATTCCAACAGCCTTTTAGTAGGTCTGCCTGCCTGGAGTCTATCTCATCTTCAATCCATCCTCCATCTAGCATGCCACTTGGGGGAAAATGATTTTCCCTAAAGCAGAGATCTGACCATGTTGCTCTCCTACTCAGTAAATTCTAGTGGCTCTGTCTTGCCCCAAATACAAAATCACATGTGTAGTGTTCAAAGCCTTTCATAAACTTGTTCTTCTCCCCTACCTTTCTGGTCTTCTTATATCTTACTCTTACTTTGTATTCTTTCATCCTGTAACGTTGTCTTCCTTGCTGTCCCTTGGACAAGGACCATCTGCAGTCATCCTGATCTATATCTTGCCCACTGGACCTAGATGACTGTGGAGGAGAGAATGAAGCTGGTGACTTTGCACAGCCTTTTCTCACTGAAATCCAATTCACTTGCAATTGCCTTCCTGAGGCCATTGTCCTCTTCAAGAATCAAGCACAAATTGGTGTGAAATAGGAGCTGCCCTACTGCTGACCCAACTAGCCAGTTCCAGTTGGACAAAGCAGCTCCTTTCTTTCCTTCCTTCCTTTTTTTCCCCTCCTTCCCTCCCTTCCTCTCCCTCTGTCCACATAGGGTATCATACTCTTACCTGCAGGTACTCTGCCTAAAGGAATGTAAATTTTGATGTCTGAAACCTCACACGATATCTAGGGTTTTACCAGCTAAATTTCTTTCTTAAGGACCATGCCTTAAACCCAAATCACTCTGGCCCTCATTGATTGGCCAACAATAATAGGTCCCAGCCCAAGCCCCATTTGGCCATGGTTTGGGCCCTGATGACTCAGAATGAATGTAAACAGCAATTGTTTCTGTTTTGACCAGAAACCCTGAAGGTCTTCCCCTCCCAGATTGATTTTTTTTTTTAACTTGGTCAAAGAGGCCCTTCCTTACCTCATCCTTCTTAGCCTTAATCTCTGAATGGGTATTGCCTCAATCAAACTGAGACCTGGAAAAGACCTTAGCCTAAAAAGGTCAAGGTCTCTCATTACGTCGGGTGCCATTTCTAGTTTTTCTGATCTATATCTGGCCACTGGACCCAGATGACTGCAGAGGAGAGAGTGAGACTGGTGACTTTGCACAGCCCTCCCTCACTTAAATCCATTTCACTGGAAGTTATGGTATCACTTTCCTGTTGCCATGGTCCTCTGAGAATGAAGGACAAACAACAACTGTCTCTTGGCTCTGGGAATTTTCCCTGGCTTTTTCCCATGCCTGGAATGCTCTCCTTCATCTCTATCTACTGGCTTCCTTCAAGTCCCAAATAAAATCCATCTTGTATAGGCAACTTTTAGCAAGCCCACTTAATTCTGGTGTCTTCCTTGTTTTAACTATTACCTATTTTTTCTTATATACACTTTGTTTATACATATTTGTTTGCTTGTTGTCTTCCCCATTAGCCTTTGAATTCCTTAAGAGCAAGGATGGTCTTTTGCCTCTTTTAAAGCCTTCTTGCTCTTAATATAAGTATTGATTAACTGACTATAATTAAAGCCGTTTAATGTTATCTTTTTGTTGTTGTTAAATTGTTTCAGTCATGTCCAATTATTCATGACCCGATTTGGGTTTTTCTTGGCAAAGATGCCAGAGTGGTTTGCCATTTCTGTCTCCAGCTCATTTTCTTCAAATGAGGAAAATAAGGCAAGCAGGGCTAACTGATTTGCCCAGGGTCACACAGCTAGTAAATGTCTGAGACTGGATTTGAACTCATGAAAATGAGTCTTCCTGATTCAAAGACCAGAGCTCTATCCACTGTGCCACCTAGCTGGCCCTTAGTACTATTTAGTTGATCACTAAAAGGTTTTCTTTTGTATTCACTCCTAATTATCTTTCCTTGGTATATATTGTTTTGAATTTATATATTCTTATTTCTCTTATAAAGAAACATTAGAAATAGATCTTGCAGTCAGGAGTGTTTGATAATGGTGTGGTGGTAAGGTAGAAGTAAGGGGAATCAGAAACACATGTCAGAATTGGGTATCTAGTGAGAGAAGCAGCAGTAGAAGGAGGAGAGATTGTTAAGACTGGGCATAGCATCTTCTAAAGTGCAATTCAAATACTACTTACTATAGGAGTCCTTTCTTGTCCTCTAGTCTCCAGTAGTCCCTAAATTACTTAGTCTGTATTTTGTATTTGCTTATATAAGGATGGGATTCTTAGATAATCACTGAAAATGGGCTGAAAATGAAGTGTTAGACTAACTGTAAAAAATGCAGCCAGACCAGGTGATCTTTTTATGAGGTGAAAATTAGTCCCTTGAATGAATCTAATGGCAACCTGGATAGGATGAAACATCATTGCATCAATGATGAGCTGACCTTTAAAAAGTCAGTTGATTGAGTACAGAAAATAGGTTCTAAGAGAAACCTAGCTCCTAATGGGATGAACAGAAGAAGCATAAAAATTGAAGAAGGGGATATATAGAAAGAAAATTGGAAATGGAGGAATGGAAGCTGGAGAAAGTACATGGAGCTAGAGGAAGGGAAATTGCTGTAAGAAGACTAAGAGAAGCAGGAACACAGACAGAGGAAAGTATCACAAGTAAAAGGGATTAGAACCCTGGGACTGAAGCTACTTGGGATGAGCAACTGCAAGGTGTGGTGCGGCAGAAGTTGTATTGAACAACCCATAATCTCCCTGCCCTATACACTACAGACTCCAAGGGGATTATCCTGTATCTTTTTCTCCCCTTGAAATTCTTTGTGAGAGTTTTTTCCTCTAGAAAGGGGATGGGGACAGAAATTTTATTACCTTTCTTTGTTTTAAACGTTTACTTTGTCTTTATTAATAGCACTAGCTACTGACATTTGCTGGTTGAGGAATGTTGGAAGAAAGTAAATGAGAAGAAACATCCCCAGAAAAGAAACAAAGATAGAACCAACACTAAAGTATTTTTCTCAAAGTGGGGGCTCAGAGCTAATCAAAAGGTAAAGGCAATCCTTTTGTATTATTTCCCAGAGTGGTAAAGAAGTATTGTATTGATGAAATTTGTCAAAATAATGTGACTTCAGCAGAGTGAAGGGCACAGAGGAGTGGTTCTTGCCCTCTAACATCGCTAAAGTAATTTGTAGACAATATATAGTCGGATTGTGTTTTTTAATTAATTCTTCTATACTCCTTTTTAATGGGTGAGTTCATCCCATTCACTTTATGCTTATGATTGTTAATTGTGTATTTCCTGCCATCATATCCTCTTATGGTTTTTCCTCTTTTCCTCCCCCAATTCTCCCATCCTCCCTTTTTGAAACAGATATAGGGAAAGAGCAGGAATCTTATCAATATCAGCAATCTCTAATTGAATACTTCTCTGCCTTTCCTCTTTTCACCACAATCAGGCTCCATTTTTCTTAGAGTGTCTGGCCGTCTTCCATATACATATTAACCAGGATCAATCTTGCTCAGTTTTTGAAATAGAGGAGATCAAGTGAGATCAGGTAGAGGTAGAGGGAAAAGTAGTAGGTGACAATAAATGCTTTTTGAATGAATAAATCTACCAGGTGCTAGAGAAGACTTTTGAGAGTCCTTTGGACAGCAAGGATATAAAAGCAGTCAATACTTAAGGAAATTAATTCAGGTTATTCACTGGAAGGTCAAATACTGAAACTGAAGCTTAAATATTTTAGCCACATAATGAGAAGATAGGACTCATTGGAAAAGACCCTGCTATTGGGAAAGATTGGAGGCAAAAGGAAAAAGGGATGGTGGAGGATGAGATGGATAGATAGTGTCATGGAAACAGCAAACATGAGAGATAGAGCAGGATAGAAAAGCTTGGCATGCTATGCTCCATAGGGCCAGAAAGAGTCAAACATGACTGAACAGCAACCAGACTCTAAATCCAAGGAAACAAGTAGGTTTAGGGACCAGGAAGATTCAGGAAGCTCTGCGATATTAGCAGTTTGTAGAACAACTCTCCTACTGAGTGTGAAGGGGTGAAACAGAGCCAGGCCGTTGTTCATGCCTAGATTTCCTGAGAGTCAAGATATAATAGATAAATGTGGTAGAAGGTTAAAGATTATAGTTCTGCTTCTGGTTCAGTAATATCAATCTAAGCAGTTGAAGGTGAAGTATAACCACAGCTAATCCAAGGAAACAATGTGGTGTGGTAAAAAGGATTCATATATAGGAGTCAGAAAATCTGGGTCTAATTTCACACCACCACCAATGTGCTGTGTGACCTTAGGCAAACCATTTAACTTTTCAATCTCAATTTCCTATTTCCTAAACGGGGATTAATCATACCTTCCTCCTAAGTTTGTTGTAAGGACAGGTTGAGATTATCAATGTAGAAATGCTGTAATAAAGTTCTTAATATTAGGTGCTAACTTCAGTTAGGGGGAAAGAAGGGGAAAGGAAGGATGGGGTCATGGATAGAGCCATAAGGGATGGTTGGGGCTTTGCCTGAGGACTCAGAAACCCAGAGAGGCTTTATTTCTCCCTGAGAGGATTCCCAGTGCCTCGCTATGTGGTCTTTCACTGGCACTGATACATAGCTCTTCTCATTGACCTAGTTCTTCTTTCTTGATGGGGGAGATATGGGTATCAGAGTCTAATCTTGATATCAGATCAGACTCTTAGGGGAACAGGTTGTCTCCTTTTCCCAGGGCAACTGTAGCCAAGATTGGACTGCCTTTTGTAATTCCACCACCTGTCAATTGAATTTGCCCTTGATTCAAGATTTCCCAGGTATGGCTCTGGGTAGAGGCATTTGACTCTGGAGGAGACTGCCACTTGTCAGGGATGGGAGCAGGAGTATAGAATGCCCTAACAAACAAACTCCACCATCCCCACCCTCTCCCCACCCCCAGGGAAATAGACTTTGATCTTTGAGGAGACGTTTTGAGAATGCCAGGTTTTAAACCCAGTCCACATGGCAGCTATTTGGAGGCTTGCAGGCCTGTTCACTCCAATCTGCCTTCTCTCATGCCAAAAGCTGACTCCAGCTGGCAAAAGTGCCAGGAGGCTTGGAAGTGAGAGAACACTTGAAACTAAGGAATGTTCAGAGCAAGAGGAAGGATTTTGCTTGTATTATAAAGACATTACAATCAATCACCAAGCATTTATTAAAGTGCCAGGAAATGTGCTAGGTACTGGGGAGATAAGAATGAAATAGTTCCTGCTGTCAGGGAGCTTAGAGTCTATATTACAAGACTTAACCCAAGGTTCATACTAGTTAACAATCAGTCAGTCAGCAAGCATTTAAAAAAGTGATTACTTTGGGTCTAGTTGACTGAATTTCCAGGATGTCAGGCTACTATGAGGTCCCTACTGAGTATGAAGGGGAGAAACAGAGCCAGAGAGTTGTTCATGCCTAGGTCCCCTGAGAGTCAAGATATAATCGATAAATGTAGTAGAAGCTTAAAGACTATATAGTCCTGCTCCTAAAAATGGGACTTTGTGGTATAGTATATTTTTTCAAAGCCTAAGGTTTCCTGTCACTTCTCTATCTTCTGAGTGGAAATTTTCGTAGTAAGGGAAGCAAGTAAATCTACCAACGAGTTGTCTCACCCTCCCCATTGCTCCATCCCCTTTCCCTGAAAATCAGGTATAACCTTCCCAGTCTCAGCGAATGGCTTTTCAGGACTCATATTCAAGTGCCAGTCACTTTCCCTGTCACTTACAAGATTCTCATTTGGGTTTTGGACAGAGCTACATAGGTTTTGAGAAGGTTCAGTCCTAAGTCACCAAGCTCATCTCAGTTGAATTCTTGTTCATTTCTCTCTTAGCCATTGTTCCATTCAAGCTCACTCCTGTAGTTGTCTTGACCTAGACTGATTGAAGGGACAGGTGCAGATTAGCTGGAGTACTGAGAAAGTCTATCTTTGCTTTGGATGCATGAGCATATAAGGAGGGCAGGGCAGGGCCAGCACTTTGGCTGTCTGTCATTCAATGTCACAGTAGCTAGATGCTAGGTCAGCTCCCTCTGGAGCTCAGTGAGTTGGGTCTGTCCATAACCCGTTGCAGAGAGTCTCTGGGCAAGGAATACAAAACTATATATACAAGCTTTTTCATTGATAAAAGCTATTCGAATCAATAAATAAAAAATCACATATTGCAGCCAATTGCAAGCATAATTCTATAGTCAATAACTCTAGCTTGAGGTACTCAGCAGAAGTGATTGCTGGTCTTACTGATTCTCTCAAGGACACTTCTCAGCAGGCACTCAAAGGTCCTAGAAGTTTGGAAGTGGGAGATTCTACATCTTTAGATGATCAAGTTATTTCATGTTTTAGTCACAAGTCCAGAACACTTAAGGCCACGAGAATCTATGATTTCCAGCATCTCCTTATTTCTTTATTCCCCAGGGTGCAGAAGCATGCCTAAGGACAAGGCAGCTAGCTGCCTTAAAATGTGCTATATGTTGGCAAACAGACTCCTTTAAAAAATGCTGGAAATCATGGGGTAGGGTGAAGGTGGGTTATATCTGTATATCATACTTGTCTGTGTTGATGACTTTTATACCATAAGCTCCATGGGACAGAAACCCTCTCTGTGTCTTACCCGAACCTTGAACGTATCGTAGCCCTCTGTACACAATAGCTGCTTAATAAATGTTTGTTGTTTGTAAGTGCAAGCTAAGTGAGATTTTTGTTGTTTCTTTTTTGGAGTTCAGTTTCTTAGTCTCAGGCTAAATTGTAAACAATTGAAGGATTAATCTCCTTTAAATCCTGATAATTCATAGCTGTGCTGAGTCACTAGGTTTGTGTCTTCTGGCTCTGAGTCAATCAGGGGCTGAGTCTTTGTTATATATTCTGGAAGGTTAGCATTTTGCTTTGGGGGCTTGCTCATGAGAAGGACTTTTTGATTCCCTGAACCTGACTCTGGAAAGCCATTTGTTAAGAGCCCCCTTGACTACTCAGCTGTTGGTGCTCTGCTGGTGTATGTAGGTGGTTGTATTATTCTGTTTACACAGTTGGAGCCCTGTCTGTCTTTCTTGGATACTTCTTTCGACTTATCTGTCTGCACTGTTTAATTAAAAAACCCCTTTGAAGCTGTCTTTCCTTTAGAAAAGCAGATCAAAGAACCTGTGCTAGGAGCCCACCCTATGTGCCAGTGTAGTTGCTACTACATTTGTGTGGCTAAGAAAGGTCGGTCAATAATGACATAAAGAAACCAAACTCTCTAACCTAACTAGTTTTGTGTGATCTTGAAAAAGTCAGTCAAGATGACTGACTCAAGCCTCAATATTTATCAAGTTTGGATTTGATCTCTAAGATTTCTTCTAGTTTTATGGAGGAAACAGTCAAGTCAGATCTGGTCAAGTCAATAAGTATTTATTAAGTGCTTACTATGTGCTAGGCACTGTGCTAAACCCTAGAGGTACAAAGAAAGCCAAAAGTATATTTGTTGCCGTCAAGGAGGTCCTTTCTAATAGGGAAATCAGCATGCAAACAACTATGTACAAACAAGATACATAAGGTAAAATGGAAGTAATTTCAAAGGGAAGGCATGAGCCTTGAGGGGGACTGGTGCAACAAATGAAAAATCTTGAGAAAGAGTTTCTGGGTAATTAATAATCAATTTATTAATTAAGGTAGCTAGTAATCAACAAATTGAGGATCAGATGACCCATGGAGAGCCTGAAAGCCTTAAATACTTTTTGAAAGGGAATGTCCCCGACATGTGAAAATCAACCCTGATGGGTGGATATTTAATGAGGAGGTGGGCTAGAACTCTTCAGCTCCTCTTGCTGAGAATATGGCTTGATCATGAGACTCAGCTGCATCCAGCAATCTGGATGGGGGACTCCATCTCCATTCAAACCACTCATCAGTTTTCTTCTTCATGATCTGGGTCACCCTAAACTCTAATGGAGGGGAAGAGGGATAGGGGCTCTTTTCCCCAGGATAAGAACTTGCCCAGACTGGATTCTGTTTATACTCTAAGCAGAAGTTAGGTTTCCTTGTTAGGTTGAGTTCTCTCTCCCCCACTTCCCCAGATTGAAGAGCATGTTCCTTGAGGGCTAGAGATAATCTACTTCATTAGTCATGTCCTTCAGAAACTGACTTTTTACAGAGCTGGGCTTTAATGAGGAAACTGAGAAGAGCCTGGGTCCCAATTTAATCATTGGTTATTAATATAATAATAGAATAATAATTTCTTTCACTGGGAAACCTTGCAGATGGTTGAATATTAGCTGAGACTTGAAAGAAGCCAGGGAAGCCAGAAGGCAGAGATGAGGAGGGAAAGCTTTCCAAGCATATGGAGTAACCAGTGAAAATTCACAGTAGGGAGGTGGAGTATCTTGTGCAATGCACATCAAGGGGGTCAGTGTCACTGTATTGCATCCTCTGGTATGAGAGTAAATCATAAGAAGACTAGAAAGGAATGGAGAGCCAAATCGAAGAGTTTATGTTTGATCTTGGAAGTAAAAGGAAGCCAGTAGAGTGTATTGAGGGTGATATGGTCAGTCTTGCACTTTAGGAAGATCACTTTGGCAGCCGAGTAAGAGATATATTAGATTAGGGAGAGACTTGAGGCAGGAAGATTAAGCAGAAGTCTACTTAATAGCCCAGGATCAAGGCAACAAAGGCCTCTACCAATGCAGCAGTTCTGCAAGTATAGAGAAAGGGGATATCTGAGAGATGTTGTGAAAGTAGAAACAGCAAGCATTCAAAACAGATTGAGTATAAAGGGTCGAGAGAAAGTGAGCAGTTGGGAATGATACAAAGATTATGAGCCTAGATAACTGGAAGGATGGTGGTGTCCTCAACAGTATGAGGGAAGTTAGGAAGAGGGGGATATTTGGGGGAAAAGAATGAGTTCAGTTTTAGACATATTAAGTTTTGAGATGTCTATGGGGCAACCAATTCAAGATGTTCAATAGGCATGTTGGAGATGTAAGACTAGAGGTTGAGAGAGGCTAGATCTGGATAAATAAATCTGAGAATCACCTGTATAGAGATGATAAATGGATCCTCCATAGGAGCTGATGAAATTGCCAAGTGAGATAGTATAGAGGAAAAGAGAAGAGAGTCTAGGACAAAGATTTGAGGGTCATATATGGTTAGCAGATATGATATGGATGAAGATCCAGCAAAGAAAACTGAGTAGCAATCAGACAGGAAAATGGTGGGAAAACCTAGAGCAGAGAGGTTCCTAAACTTATTTGTCTTACCACCCCTTCTCCCCTCCAAAAGATTACTCAGTACCCCCTGGAAATCTACTTTCTTTAACTCTTTAATGTTTTTAAAAAAAATTTGCATCATTTTAAGAAAGTATAAGTTTAAAAAAACCATCTTAAATTTAATAATTATTGAAAATTTATGGGTTTTTGTCTGTAGTGATATTTTGATGATGCAATATTGTATCATGTAACAATATAGTATCATATTGTAAACAAGCCATTACATGCACATATTTCTGCTGCTGCATATTGGACTTCCCAACAATGCATGACTCACTTGCCTGTCAACACTTGCTTGCTAAGACCTGTCAGTGAATTTGACCACTGATTGGTCATAACTTGCATTTTGGGTGTTTATTTGGAAAATAGTGTAATCACTACGACTTTATTATAGTACAGATAAAACATGTACAAAAGGTTTTTCAGCATTTTCTTATCTTCTCTTTTTTACTAGTGTTTCCACTGCCCCCTTATTTTCATTCACCCAAGGCTACTACTGCTCTGTAGCACTCCCCAGGGTGTAGTATCATCCACTTTGGGAACTTCTGATCCTGGAGAGAAGGTTGAGGCAGCTAGGTGATGCAGCGGATAAAGAGGTGCGCTAGAGTCAGCAAGGCTTGAGTTCAAATCTGACCTCAGACACTTACTAGCTGTGTTACCCTAGGAAAGTCACTTAATTTATATTTGCCTCAGTTTCCTCAACTTTAAAATGGGGATAATAATAGTACCTTTTTTTCTCAGGGCTGTTGTGAGGATTAAATGAGATAGTTACAGTGTTTATTACCACAGTGCCTAGCACATAGTAGGTGCTTAACAAATACTCATTTCCTTCCTTTCAGAGAACTACCTGTCACTTTCCATTGTAGTCCTAAAAGGGAAAAGCACTTCTGAATTTCTGTCATTAAAGACTCTTTTGCTATTTGAATCTCAAAATGCAACTTAATCCTAGGGTACCTCCATTTATAAAACTTTCCCATACATCACAGATCTTTTGACCTTACACAAAAGTTCTTGTTCTCATGCCTCTGATTGGATCTGTGTCATTTATACAGACCTACTTCAGAGTAAAGCTCATAGGGAGTTTGATATATACCCAGAACACCCTCTGGTACTGAGCAAAGTAAGCTGTGAGATTGGAAAATGCAGATACAACCCATATACACCGACACCATTTAGAACCATTTAGTACTCTGGTGTATCCATCAAGCTTCTTTATCTCTGGTTTTCAGAAAAACTGTCACCTACTGACCTTTTTATATAAGTCTAAGAATCATGTCTTCATCCTTAAAATCTCATGGTTTATTTACTTCCATTTGTCCCTTACTTGTTGCATTTCCTTTAAGGTCAAACACAATGTACTCCATTTAATTCACCCAGGTAAAAAGTCATAAGACCAAAACCATTACTCATGTACAGCATAAACCTAAACCATACACCCCATTCAATCTCTGGACCCAGTCTCTGGCTCATTTCCCTTGACTCCCAGCAGGGGAGCAAGAACTAATCCAGAAATTCAGTTGTCTTTGCTCTTGGTCAGGAGCTGAGCAAAGGCAAGCTTCCAATGCTGCCTGGATGCTAAACTTCTCAGACATTGTTCAAAGGGCTAAAAAAGCTACAGTTCTACCCCTTAGATTTTCCTAGACTTGGATTTACATTGTCTATTTAGGATTGGAAGTTCCAGAGACTACTACTTAACAACACAATCTGTCTGTCGTGAATCTCATAGCTGCAGTGGCAGTAGGGTGAGTATGATTTTGGGAAAACATTTCCCCCCACAGTTCAGCCCTCTGGTAACTTTTTCCCAACCTCAAATTGTGTCAGTCCAATGTTATGCTCACTGTTATCACCTGTGGCCTAGAAGGTACCCTCCCCTTTCCATAAAGGGTGACTCATTGGTTCAAACCTAATCCTAATCCAAAGAGAGGAAGGTAAGCTTTTCTCTTATTTTCTGATTTACTATGCTCCCACACTGGAGTAAATTCTAGGAGAAAAATCTTAAAAACAAACAAATAACTTGGGTCTTCCCCAAAGTGAATTAAGGGTATCTCTTCTAGAAAAGTTACTCAATATACAGAACAAATACCAGCTATGGGACAGCTATTTATTTCCTCCACTGTAAAAATATGCACAAAATATAAAAGACTCATAAATGCACATTAACAAATAACCCATCACATCTGTTATGTTCTCCTAGGAGCTAATGACAACTTTGTAGGCTTGTTGAACAGATGTTTCACATTTTTCAGATCTGTACTTTCTGAGCAACTCATAAAGTCAAGATCTTCTGGGCAGCAGAGACTGTAGTCATACACATTACATTGAAAAAATAACTTTTTCTTTAAACAAATAACCCTTCCCCTGAAAAATAACTAAATAAAGACAAGTTGGACTAGGTCATTTCTAAGATTCTTTCCCCTTGATTCTGGGAAAGTTTCGTTCTTAGAGAGGTTCTTCAGTGCCCCAAATATTGCATAGCTCCTGTTCCATCTATGGGAACTCTATAGTAATATGTATAATTGAAGAAATTCTAATGCCATCATAGTTCCTAGACCTAATGTATTTCCCTGACCCTCAAACTGTACCCGTGAGAACCCTTCTGTCTTCCTCTCAGAAGGGGAGAAGCATGGTATGGCAATAGATGGAAAGCAGTGTGTTAAGTCTGGATTGGGCTAGCTATAGGAAATTCACTTTAGGTCCAGGGCTTGTCCAAAAAGCACATGAAAGGGAATAATGTATACTAAGCCTAGAAAGGTAGGTGAAGACCAGCTTGTGGAAAATTTTAAATATCAAACAGAAAAGTTGACATCTTATTCTAGAATAAGGAACCACTGGAATTTATTGAAAGGAGGGTATCAGAATCATGTCTGTGTACAGGTAGGCACTATAGCTCCTCCTTCAAGATTTTGGGGACTAATGAGATAGCTTGCTGGAGGGAGAAAGTAAGTTCAATATCCCTGCTGTATAGGGTTTGGCATGGCTTGAAGAATAGAGAATGGAAGAGGCACTGCTAGGAAACAGGATATAGATTTAATAGGGTAGAACACAACAGACGGCCCTGAGAAGGTCAGTGTCATCATTCATGGCTAATAGATGGGAATGTAGTAACCCAAGTGGAGGAAGGGCCTGATCGATAATGGGCTCTCTCATCATCCTTTCTTGAGAAGCATAGGCACTGAGTTGCAACTTCTGATTCTCTTTATAAGTTGGTTTACTCCTATTGTCTGTGGGTATGCAGTTATTTGAGATCGGAGAATGTGTGAGAGAACAACCTTGAGGGTTTTTGTATTTTACAGATTATTTATGGTGAGGTTCTTGATTGGAAGGGTTAACAGATTTTCTTGGGGTTATCAGGTCACAGTTTAGTTTTATGAATGATCCCATAACTCTCCTAAGCAGAACCATAAAACTGAACTCAGGGATCTCTTCAATTTCTTTTTATATTTGAGTTTATTTTAAACATATGCAAAATAAGAAAAGAAAAAACATTGCCATGTACAAAGTGAAACACGAGAGGATTCAATATAAAGCAATACATTCCATTTCAAGAAAACCTATATAATAAATATGATACATTATTTTCAAAGCTGTCTATCTTTTCTTTGATTCCTTGTGTTTTCTTCCATCTTCTGCTGTACAGTTGTACAGTTTTTACTTTATTTTTCTTCTTCCTCCCCAAGAAGGCTAGAATTAAGCACAGATATGTTCATTTATTTATTTAAATTGATTTATTTAAGTTTTCAACATTCATTTCCACAAAATTTTGGGTTCCAAATTTTCTCCCCATTTCTCTCCTCCCCCCACCCCAATACGCCAAGCATTCTAATTACCCCTATCACCAATCTGCCCTCCCTTCTAACATCCCTCCCTTCCCTTATCCCCATCTTCTCTTTTGTCCTGTAGGGCCAGATAAACTTCTATATCCCATTACCTGTATTTCTTATTTCCTAGTTGCAAGAACAATACTCAACAGTTGTTCCTAAAACTTTGAGTTCCAACTTCTCTTCCTCCCTCCCTCCCCACCCATCCCCATTGGGAAGGCAAGCAATTCAATATAGGCCATATGTGTGTAGTCTTGCAAATGGTTTCTATAATAGTTGTTTTGTGTAAGACTAACTATATTTCCCTCCATCCTATCCAGCCCCCCATTTCTTCTGCTCTCTCTTTTGACCCCATCCCTCCCCAAGAGCGTTGACTTCTAATTGCTCCCTCCTACCGTTGCTCTCCCTTCCATCATCCCCCCTACCCTGCTTATTCCCTTCTCCCCCACTTTCCTGTATTGTAAGAAAGGTTTTCATACCAAAATGAGTGTGCATTTTATTCCTTCCTGTAGTCGAATGTGATGAGAGTAAGCTTCATGTTTTTTCTCTCACCTCTCTGCTTTTTCGCTGTGCTGAAAAGTCTTTTACTTGCCTCTTTTATGAGAGATAATTTGCCCCATTCCATTTCTCCCTTTCTTCTCCCAATATATTTCTCTCACCCCTTAATTTCATTTTTTTAAGCTATGATCCCATCCTATTCAACTCACCCTGTGCTGTGCTCTGTGTGTGTGTGTGTGTGTGTGTGTGTAATCCCACCAACTACCCAGATACTGAAAAAAGTTTCAAGAGTTACAAATATTGTCTTTCCATGTAGGAATATAAACAGTTCAACTTTGTAAGTCCCTTATGATTTCTCTTTGCTGTTTACCTTTTCATCCTTTTCTTGATTCTTGTGTTTGAAAGTCAAATTTTCTTTTCAGCTCTGGTCTTTTCATCAAGAATGCTTGAAAGTCCTCAATTTCATTGAAAGATGATTTTTTCCTCTGAAGTGTTATACTCAGTTTTGCTGGGTAGGTGATTCTTGGTTTTAGTTCTAGTTCCTTTGACTTCTGGAATATCATATTCCAACCCCTTCAATCCCTTAATGTAGAAGCTGTTAGATCCTGATTGTATTTCCACAGTACTTGAATTGTTTCTTTCTAGCTGCTTGCAATATTTTCTCCTTGACCTGGGAACTCTGGAATTTGGTCACAATGTTCCTAGGAGTTTCTCTTTTTGGATCTCTTTCAGGAGGTGATCAGTGGATTCTTTCAATATTTATTTTGCCCCCTGGTTCTAGAATATCGGGGCAATTTTCCTTGATAATTTCATGAAAGATGATGTCTAGGCTCTTTTTTGATCGTGGCTTTCAGGTAGTCCCATAATTGTTAAATTGTCTCTCCTGGATCTATTTTCCAGGTCAGTTGTTTTTCCAATGAGACATTTCACATTATCTTCCATTTTTTCATTCTTTTGGTTTTGTTTTGTGATTTCTTGGTTTCTCATAAAGTCATTGGCCTCCATCTGTTCTATTCTAATTTTTAAAGAACTGTTTTCTTCAGTGAGCTTTTGAACCTCCTTTTCCATTTGGCTAATTCTGCTTTTTAAAGCATTATCCTCATGGGCTTTTTGGTCCTCTTTTGCCAATTGAGTTAGCCTATTTTTAAAGGTATTAATTTCTTCAGCATTTTTTTTGGATCTCCTTTAGCAATGTGTTGACTTGCTTTTCATGATTTTCTTGCATCACTTTCATTTCTCTTTCCAATTTTTCCTCCACTTCTCTTACCTGATTTTCAAAATCCTTTTAGAGCTCTTCTATGGCCTGATACCACTGAATATTTATTTTGGATATTTGGGATACAGAAGCCTTGACTTTTATGTCTTTCCCTGATAGTAAGCATTATTCTTCCTCATCAGAAAGGATGGAAGAAGATATCTGTTCACCAAGAAAGTAACCTTCTATAGTCTTAATTTTTTTCACTTTTTTGGGCATTTTCCCAACCAGTTACTTGACTTTTGGGTCCTTTGTCAAAAGTAGGGTATTCTCTGGGAATCTGTAAGATCTCAGTTCCTCCAAGGTGGCACAGTCAAGCATGTACACAGGATTGGGAGCAGGAAGAGATTTTTGTGCCCAGAATCTTAGCAGAGTTTCCTCTCCCAAGCCACCTGGCTTCCAGTTCCACCAAGCCAGTACTGGGGGGCTGAGATTCAGTTAAGCCTGGGGCAGGGCCGCCATTCAGTACGAGATAAACACCAGCTCCCCCAGGGCCTCTACACCGGGCTGAGGTAATAATTAGCTCCTCAGTGCCTGCAGGGGCTTTTATGCTCCAACAATGGATGCAGGCCACTGTGGGAACTGCTGCCTGCCTGGAGTGTCCTCCGTGGCCGCTGCCTAAGTCTGGAACTATGGGAAGGCCCTTCTCCCTTCCTGGACAGCTGAAGAAACCCTGTCACTGACTTTTGGCACCTGTGGGTTGAGGGATCTGTGAACTGCTGCTACTGGGACTGGGGATTCCTTGACTGGAGATTCCGCCCCCGAGGGCTGTTCATGAGCCGCGCCATGCAGCCAAGGCTGGGCTGGGCTCTGCTCCACTTCCGGTGCAACAGATGTTTCCCGTGGGTCTTTCAGGTCACCCTGGGCTGGAAATCTCCTCCACTCTGTTGTTCTCCACTTCTGCTGCTCCAAAATTTGTTGAGAGTCCCTCTCTACAGGTATTTTATGGGCTGTGTGGGGAGAACTTGCATATGTATGTCTTTCTACTCCACCATCTTGGCTCCGCCCTGGCCCAGATATGTTTATATATACATATATATATATGTACACACACACACACACACACACACAGACATATATATATATACGCACACCTCATATGCCTCATGTACTGACTTTTGTACTTAGGCCACCAGGAAACTACATCAGTGGTTCTTCCCTAAGAAGACCCAGGACCAATTAAATCTCAAGACAGTGTCAGTGCTTTTTTTTTCTGTTTCACTTAAAGTTTTTTTTTAATATAATATTTCATTTTTCCCCAATTACATGTTAAAACAATATTTAAACATTCTTAAAAAGTTTTGCATTTCAAGTTCAGTCCCTTCCTTTTTCTCCCTCTCCTGCCCCAAAAGTTAAGCAATTCAATACAGGTTATATATGTGCAATCATATATGGCATTTCTGTATTAGTCATTTTGTATAAGGAGACTCAAATTTTAAAAAAAAAGAATGAAAGTTAAAAACAGCATACTTCAGTCTGTATTCAGACAATATCAGTTCTTTTTTTAGAGATGGATAGCATGATTCATCATGAATCCTTCGGGATTGTGTTGGATCAGTGTATTGCTGAGAATAGCCAGTCATTCACAATTCTTCATTGCTACTACTATGTATAATGTTCTCCTGGTTCTGCTCACTTCATTTTGCTTCAGTTCATGGAAGTCTTTCTGGGTTTTTCTGAAGTCATTCTCTTTGCCATTTCTTATAGCACAATAACATTCCATTACAATTATATACTACAGTCATTCTCCAATTGATAGGCATCCTCTCAATTTCCAATTCTTAGCTACCATAAAAAGAGCTGCTATAAATATTTTTGTGCAAATAGATCCTTTCACCTTTTTTTTTGGATGTCTTTGGGATACATACCTAGCAGTGGTACGACGAGATCAGAGAGTATGCACAGTTTTATAGTCTTTTGGGCATAGTTCCAAGTTACTCTTCAGAATGGTTGGATCAGTTCACAACTCCACTAATAATGCATTAATGTCTCAATTTTCCCACATCCCCTCCAACATTTATCATTTCCTTTTTTTGCACATTAGCCAATCTGATAGGTGTGATGTGGTACCTCAGAGTTGTTTTAATTTGCATTTCCCTAATCAATAGTTATTTAGACCATTTTTTCTTTTTTAGTTTTCAATATTCATTTCCACAAGATTTTGAGTTCCAAATTTTCTCCCCCTCTCTCCCCTTCCCCCACCCCAAGACACTGTGCAAACTGAATACCCTTACCCCCAATCTGCCCTCCCTTCTATCACACCCCTCCCTTCCCTTATCCCCATTTTCTCTCTTTTCTTGTAGAACAAGATAGTTTTCTATATCCCATTATCTGTATTTCTTATTTCCCAGTTGTATGCAAAAACAGTTCTCAACATTCACTCCTAAAACTTCAAGTTCCAACTTCTCTCCCTTCTTCCCTCCCCACCCATCCCCACTGTGAAGGTAAGCAATTCAATATAGGTTATATATGTGTAGCTATGCAAAAGACTTCCATAATAGTCAAGTTGTGAGAGACTAACTATATTTCCCTCCATCCTATCCTGCCCCCCATTTATTCTATTCTTTCTTTTGACCTTGTCCCTCCCCAAAAGTGATTACTTCTAATTACTCCCTATTCCCATTTGTCCTCCTTCCTATCATCCTCCCTACACCCGACTTATCTCCTTCTCCCCTACTTTCCTGTAGTGTAAGATAGATTTTCATACCAAGTTGAGTGTGCATGTTATTCCTTCCTTAAGCCAAATGTGAGCTTCACTTTTTCCCTCTTACCTCCCCCTTTCCACCTCCATTGAAGAAACTTTTTTTCTCTTTTATGAGAGATAATTTTCTTCATTCCATTTCTCCCTTTCTCCTCCCAATATATTCCTCTCTCAGCCCTTAATTTTATTTTTTAAAATATCATCCCTTCCTATTCAACTCACCCTGTGCCCTCTGTCCATATGTATATAATCCTTCCAACTACCAAAATACTGAGAAAAGTCTCAAGAGTTACAAATATTATCTTTCCATGTAGGAATGTAAACAGTTCAACTTTAGTAAGTCCCTTATGATTTCTCTTTTCTGTTTACCTTTTCATGCTTCTCTTGATTCTTGTGTTTGAAAGTCACATTTTCTATTCAGCTCCTGTCTTTTCAGCAAGAATTTTTGAAAGTCCTCTATTTCATTGAATGACCATTTTTTCTCCTGAAGTATTATACTATGTTTTGCTGGGTAGGTGATTCTTGGTTTTAATCCTAGCTCCTTTGATTTCTGGAATATCATATTCCACTCCCTTCAATCCCTTAATGTAGAAGCTGCTAGATCTTGTGTTATCCTGATTGTATTTCCACAGTACTTGAATTGTTTCTTTCTGGCTGCTTGCAATATTTTCTCCTTGACCTGGGAACTCTGGAATTTGGCTACAATATTCTTAAGAATTTTTCTTTTTGGATCTCTTTCAGGAGGTGACTGAGGAAATATTTTAAAATTGTTTGGAGGGGGATGTTGGAAGAGTTCAGCTGAGTGATTGCCTCTAATCTGCCATCTTCCTTCAATTGCCTTTTAAGGCAGCTAGGTGATATAGTAGATAGAATACTGGGCCTGGAGTCAAGATAAACTGTAGTTCAAATCCAACTTCCAACACTTACTGTGTAACCCTGGACAAGTCATCTAACCTGTGTGCCTCAGTTTCCTAAAATGTAAAATGAGGATCATAATAGCACCTACCTCACAAGGTTGTTATGAGGATTAAATGAGGCAACATGTGTAAAGCTTTTAGCACTGTACCTGGCATATGTTAGGTACATTAATAAAATGAGCATTAATAAATGCATATTTCCCCTTTTACATATTTCAATATTCAATAGATATCTCAAATTTAACGTGCCCAAAACTGAACTCAGTATCTTGCCCCCTGAATGTAACTTTCTTCCAAATTTCCCTGTTCTTCTAGGCAGCTAGCTAGATGGTATATCAATAGAGTACTGAACTTGTCAGGAAGAGTTAGAATTCTACTTCAGACATGCACTTACTGTGTAACCCTGGGAAAGTCTCTTAACTTAACTTCTCCAAGACTCAGTCTCCTTCTCTATAAAATGGGATTCATAATAGCACCTACTTTTCTGGGTTATTACGAAGCTTAAAGGAGATATCATCTGTAAAGCACTTTGTAAACCTTAAAGTGCCATATACATGCTAGTGATTATTATTTCTAAGGCAGTCCCCAACAATCTACTCACCCTTGACTGGGCACTCTCCCTTACCTTGCATAACCAAGTAGCTGTCAAATCTTGCTCTTCCAAAAACTTCTCATGTATCTAACCTCTTCTCTTTCCTCACAGCCATCACTCTAGCTCACACCCACATCACCTCTTATAGGAACAACAGCCTTCTTATTAGTCTCTGCCTGAAGTCTCTCTCAACTCCAAGTCATCTTTCCCTCAGCTCCCAAAGTGATTTTCCTACAGCACAGATCTGACTCCCCTATTCAATAAAATCCTTTGGCTCCATATTGTTTCTAGAATCAGTCATAAGCCCCTCTGACTTTTAAAGTCCTTCACAGCCTACTTTTCCAACTTTGCTATAGGTTGATCCCCTTCCAAGACCCCACAGTTTAACCAAACTTATCTCACTCTTCCTCACACACATGGGAATTCCCCAGGGAAATGCCTTTCCAACTCATCTATGTTCCTTGGTTCTTATATTTTTCAAAGCTCTCTCAAGTGCCACCCTTTTTTAAGCTCCTTCTGATCCCCCAGTTTCTGGTCCCTACTCCCTAATAAATTTTTGTTGTTCAGTCTCATTCGAGTGATGTTGATTCTTTGTGACCCCATTTGGGGTTTTCTTGGCAATGATACTAGAGTGGTTTGCCATTTCCTTCTCCAGATCATTTCTTTTTTTACAAATGAAGAAACTGAAGCAAAGAGGGTCAAACAATTTGCCTAGGGTTACACAGCTAATAAGAGTCTAAGGTAATATTTGAAACCAGGTCTTCCTGACTCCAGGACTGCCTATCCACTGCTCGACTCTTTTTAATGAGCAGGTTGTTTCCTCAATAGAATGCAAACTTCTTGAGAACAGAAATGTTTTTCTTTATATCTGTTATGCTTAGCATAGTGCCTGGCGCATAATAGGTATTTCATGAATACTTGTTCATTCATTGATTGATGGGAAAGTTCTGTTTATTTTGTTTTTAGGAATGGGAGAATGTAGAAAAATGAGAAAGTGCCAGAATGACTGAAGGCACATGAGTAAGTGGATGATTGCTGAAAAAAAAAAGGTTGAGTGGATGCAAAACAAAATGGAATTGAGGACAGAGGGAGGGGGATAAGCTTTTGTGAAGAGCAGGCATGCCATTTCTGTGACATCTGGAGGGAAGGAAAAAGTGGTGATGGTGCTGTTTTGAGTAACAGAGGAGTGGAACTGAGAGAGTTTATGTTGGAGAGATTCAGGCTTCTCAATGAAATAGTAGGGTAATTTATCTGCCGTGAGTATGAGGTAAGTTCTTACAGTCTTCATGACCTTGGGCAAATCACTGAACATTATTCTTTTCCCTCAGTTTACTTGTTTGTAAAATGAGAAGATTGAATTAAATGATCTCTAAGGTGCCTTCCTGCTCTAAATCCTACGACCGTATCAGAAATGAGTTGAGACAGTGACTGAGCTTTTCAGTCCAGCCCTAAAATTAGTTCAGTCAACTGCTTGCTAGTTGCCCCACCCGGGGCAAATCATTTTATCTCTGTGAGCTTCAGTTTCTTCATCTGTAAAATGGGAACAATAATCCTTTTATTAGAGTTCTTGCAAGGTAGGTACTATGTCGGCCTTAGAGTAATATATAAATGTGAATTATTGTTATTATTAATATTCTGTCTCCACCTCTGCTCATTCCTACCCTCCTGGTCTGCCCGGTCTCCACCCAAGAGAGGCAGCCAACTTCATTCTGGAATGATGCTGAAAGCAGCTGAGGCCTGGTGTCCTGTTCAGGGATTCCGAGTTTCTTCTGGGCATCGTATTGACAGTGTAAAAGGTTCAGCGTTCCAGTTTCTCACTTAACGAGGAAAACAGAAATGGAAAGGCTGCCAAGGGGCAACTGAGCTAAGAGAGCCCCGGCGCCTCCCTGGGGATGCTGTCTGCCTGCTTGGAGCTGAAGCTTTTGGCCAACGGTGTGTTACTATACTTTGGAGATTCAACACTCCCCCGTTTCCTCTTCATTTAAAGAATTCCCTCCTCCTACCTCTGGTCCACTCCACCCACTCCCCAGCCCAGGGCTCTGCTCTTGGACTTGGAAACGCTGTGTTTTTAAAGGTGAAGAAACTCCCTTATGCCTTTCTCAGATGTATCATTTTGTAAGCTCAGCACTCCAAAATATTTCCCTTCTTCCCCCCTCCCTCCCAGCTTTTCCTTACCAGACCAGGTAGGATTGTTCAGGGCCAGGCTCCCTCATACCTAGGCAAAAGGAATTGTTTGTCTGTGTAGTATGAATGGAGGGATGAGATGTGAATAGCTCCTCTGACCCCCAAATCCCAGGCACCCCCAGATTCTGTCGTTGCCACATTAGAGATTTATTCCTTTGCGTTTAGAAGTTATATTTATAGGAATACCCGAAGTTTCTGCAAAGTGAATACTCCCTCCACCAATACTACTGATCAGAACCTCTGTTTGCCTTTCCCAGGCAGTTTTGATGAGTTGCTGTGGCCAAAATATTTAACACCCTCTGGCCTGACTTGTAATAGCCTGACTTAGCTAGCAACTTTCTTTGATAAGACACAGGGAGATCTCTCTAGGAAACCCTCATTAAAATGCAAATACTTCCAGGAGGGATGACATTTGAAGTTTCTGAGAGACAGATTCATGATCTGATTGATGTGAGGACTTCCACCAATGCAAATCACAACCCATCCTGTGTACCTGTTACCTACATCCTCCCAGAAATCATCCACAGAGGATCGAGCCCCAGTGTGCTATGTGTCTTTCCCTAGGTCTTTCAAAAACAAAAGAAAACCACAAACATTTCCTGGACAACATTTAGGCTATCCATCTGTTTTCCCTCCCTCTTGGAAATAACTGAGCCCAGGTCTTTGTCAGTCATCAATATCTCAAGTGATATGGCCTAGATAAGGAATGGATCTTGAGTTCAAGAAGTCCTAAATTCAAATCCTACCTTAGATATTTACCAACTCTGTCACCCTAGGCACCTTCCTTAAACTCTTTCAGATTCAGTTTCCTCATCTTTAAATGAAGATAAAAGACTGATAAGGTTGTTACAGGATTAAATGAGATTTTACACATACACACACACACACACACACACACACACACACACACACATTTTGTGGTTCAGTTTTTCAGTCATGTCCAACTCTCTATGACCCTGTTTTGGGGTTTTCTTGGCAAAGATACTGGTATACTTTGCCATTTCCTTCCCCAGCTCATTTTTGCTTATGTAAATGACTTAACCTGGGTCACACTGCTAGTAAGTGTCTGAGGCTGGATTTGAACCCATGAAGATGAATCTTCCTGATTCTAAGCCCAGTGCTTCAGCCACTGTGCCATGAAAGAATTTATATATAAAATATACCTGTACATAGGTACTTACGTAGATAAACATATGTACATATGCTTATATAAATAAATGTATGTACATATACTCATATAGATAAATATATGTACATATACATACATATACAAATATATATGTACATGTACATATAAAGCAATTTGGAAGCATCAAAGCATTATATGAATGTTAGATATTACTGTGACTTTGTGACTGTCAGTTTTTCATCTCTCTTAAGTCAGTGACCCAAGTGACGTCTGAGAACAGATGTTTCCAATGAAATGCCATTCATTTCACACCAATGAAATCACAATTCTATACCCTGCCTCCAAATCTCCTACATTTAGGGTTACATACATCTTGAATTTATTTATCAGGTTATCCTAGCCAAACCTCAAGGGTCTAGAACACAGGACAGGTAAATTTTCACAAGGGGAATGAGGAAAAGGATAGATCCTGAGGTAGGGACCTTCCTGCAAAAGTCAGATTTGGTTGGGAGTACCATGGGGGGAGACCGTGAGAAGGCAAGGAAAACTCAACCATAAAATGGGGATAATAATAGCACTAGGTGCAGCCAGATGGTGAAGTGGATAGAGCACAGGGACTGAAGTCAGGAAGGCTCCTTTGCCTGAGTTCAAATCTGGCCTCAGACACTTATTAACTGTGTGATAAGTGTGATAAGTGCAAGTCACTTAACCCCGTTTACCTCAGTTTCCTCATCTGTCAAATGAACTGGAGAAAGAAATGGCAAACCACTCCAGTATCTTTGCCAAGGAAACCCCAAATGGGTCACCAAGAGTTGGATGCAACAGAAAAATGACTGAACCCTAAATAGTACCTACCTCCCAAGGCTATGGTGAAGATCAGATGAGGTAATATCTGTCAAAAGTGTCTGGCATATACTAGGCACTATAGAAATCCTTATTCCTTCCTTTTCCTAGGATAACTGAGGAAGGAGCAGGACGTAAAAGGAAATGTGTCACTTAATTTATAATCTGTCAAATTCTCCTAAAAAAACCCTCAACAACCTTAAAATAATTTACATTTCTCTTGCCCCTCTGTCCAGAGACCTTGACCGACCTTGGGATCCTTCCCACCAGCAGGGTTTTCCTCGCCTCTGACCCCAATCAGGATGGAATGGGGCCCTGAAAAGAGCTGCGACTTTCTTCCCCCTACCCTCACCCACATTCTGTTCTGTCTCCCATCCTCTGCTCTCCCTGGGAGTGGACTATGGCACACCATGCATCTTTCCCTGGCCCTGACACAGGAAGACTGAGGGCTGATAAGTCTGAGAGGCCAGCTGGAGTCTCTTGTGAGGGGACACATGGATTCCAAGGGGATAGTGGGACAAGGCCAGAACTGTGAAGTACCTGAAGGCAGGCAATGGCATGAAGCAGGGAGGGAGACTGGCTGGAAGGATCTGGGAGTCACACAAATGCTTCTTCCCCTTCCTTCCCTCCCTCTCTCCCATCCCCCTAAGCTGCCAGGCCAGGGAGGCAGTGTGATGTAGTGGAAAGAACCCTATCTCTAGAGTTAGAAGACCTGAGTTCCAATCCCATTTCTGATGCTTACAACCTGTATGACCTTGGGTGAGTCATTTAATTTCTCTGGGCCTGTTAAATGAACTTACTGACCTCTGAGATCTGTATCTATCAATGATACCCCCGATCTCTTCTCTAAGCAGTTGTAGCCACAGTCCCTCAGTGTAGTAGATTATGATGCTTGTTCATGACCCTAGGTTTCTTCTCTCAATATTCCCTCCTTCCCCACACTATCTTACCCTCACTAATTCTGTGCAGAAGTTTTACCATGTTTCCCTGGCTCCTCCCCAGCTCCCCTCCTTCCAAGAGCTTCTTTCCCCTGGAGGGTCAGCTGAAGGCTTTTCACACAGCCCTCTGCCTGGGCCATTTTTAACCTCTCTGTCTGGCCCTCTTCAGGGATTTAGTCCCACCCTCCCCAGACGCCATGTAGAACAGCTGTTTCTTTTCTGACTGTGTAGAGACCATGAGGATGAGTCAAGTGGCAAAGCATTCCCCGAGGGCTTGGGAAAAAAGACCAACACTTGACCTCTGATCTCTGAGTGAGGAGGGAAATTTGCTGAAGAAGAATGTGTTGGTCCTTCTGGAGGAGCTCACTGTCCTGGGAAGAGACTTGATCCTGCCTCAGGATGAGTGATGGAGGGGTAAGAGGTGTGAGGAGATTAGATAACTGTACTCCCCCAGATAGAAGAGTCCCCCAAAACCTACAAACTGGTAGCCATAAGAGAAAATTCAAGGAGAATATGAAGGAAAAAGGCAAAAAGGCATTCGTTGTCAGGTCTCCTAAAAGAAAGGAGATAATGCCAAGTATTTAAACAATCCACAGTCACAGAATCTACCCACAAATCCTTATTCTGATATTTAATTGATTGTGTGACCTTGAATAACTCACTTCACCTGAGTCTCAGTTTCCTCATCTATAAAATGAGGGGATTGGAACAGATGATTTCTAAATTTTCAGTTTAAAGCCTATTTTCCAACAGGACCAGAAGACCCAGTTGGCTGGACAAATTCATATGAGTCTGGATTTCTCTTTTGTTTTGTTTTGACCTGACCTGCAATTTCATTTGTAAAGAGAACTCCAGTGAAGATGCTCCCTCTAACAATGCACATTGGTACCTGTTTGTTATTTATAGTCTTAACAGGTTTCTTGGGGCCCTTAGAGGTTAAATGACATGCCCCACATCTCCTGGCCATTCTATGTCAGAAGCAAGGGTTTTGACCTAGGTCCTCCTAACTCGGAAGCCAACTCTGTATGGAGTCTCAACTTCAAGTTATTATGCAAACTTTTTACTCTTCCTCTCTCCTCAACTCTTGGTGAAAATTCAGAAAATTTGGAAAATTAGGAAAATTTGGCCTCTACTACTTTGAGGAAAGAATATAATTCTATACCACAAGAAATATGTATGGACTATCGGCACAGGTAATTTTCTCTCCAGTGGGAGAGGATTAGTTGTCCAATTGGTCATTTTTATGAGATCTCAGAGCCCCAATTTCCTCATCTATCTCAGAATCACAGAAAGTATGTCTACAACAGGGATTCTTAACCTTTTCTGTGACATGGACCCCTTTGGTAATTTGATGAGATCTATGGACCCCTTTTTCAGAATCACATAAAATACATGGGATTACAAAGGAAATCAATTATACTTGAATACACTGATCAAAACATTTTTTTCTATCCAAGTTCATGGATGCCCTGAAATCTATCCATGATCCTCTTGGTCCATGGTCTCCAGATTAAGAAACCATATACATTAAGAACTTCCCCAAACAAGAGGTCCTGAACAACTAGTTACTGGATGACCAATTTAGAGGGCCCCCAAACCTTTGCATTTTATGGTCTATCATGGCCAATTTGGACCTGTTTTCTCACTAGAAAAAGGAAGGATTTTAATAAGATGTTCTATAAAGTCTTTTCCAGCTCTGCAAGTAATGAATATTTAACTTGGACAAAAGTATTTTCATATCAAATTGCTTTGTCTTCTTTCTGCTTCTCTTTCCCCTGCAAAGATTTTGCTCATTCATTCATTATCATTATTATAATTATATTATAATATTTTAATTATATTATTATATATTACACATATACAATATTATATATAATATATTATTATTATAAAACAACAATATAATAATTATAATCAAGCAAAATTCATGGCTTATTATGTACTATGTTGTGGTTGTGGTTGTTTCAGTTGTGTCCAACTCTTTGTGACTTGTCCATGGGGTTTTCTTGGCAAAGATATTGGAATGGTTTGCCATTTCCTTCTCCAGTGGCAAAGAGGCTATGTGACTTGCCCAAAGTCCCACTGCTAGGAAGTTTATTAGGCTGGATTTGAACTCAGGGCTTCCTGTCTCCAAGCCCAGCACTCTCCACTGCCCTACCTAGCTGCCCCCTATTATGTATGGACCATTAGGCAGAGTTGTAGAGACTAAAAATTTAGCTAACTCACTACCACTGTCCTCATCAGGCTTATAACCTTGTAGGGAGCTAAGACATGAATACATATAACTGTATTTCAAGGGGTTATTCCTTTTTCTCTGAGCCAGACACTTTGTCTCTCCTACCTCCTTTTCAGAAATCTCTGAGAAAGAGATTGGGGGAAATTTGTATAATGCAGCCCAGTTTCCCTATAGGAAGATGGAATAAAAAAAGACAAACAGGAGAACTTCTCTTAAGTCCAGAGAGATTCAGTTTGAGATGCTGATGCAAGGAGGATGCAACCATTGAGGCACAGGGAGAGAGGGAGGAGGTAGAAGGAGTCATCAGGAACTGATCCAGGTAAATGGAATAGTCAGGCATTGATTCCCAGCAGAAACAAAGACCCATTTGAGCAGTCCAGTAAAGTAGCATTCTCATCACCACCCAAAAGGGACTTTTTGTGTGGAGGGTGTAGACTAGAGGGTGTAATGGGAGGAAAATGAGACTTCTGCAGGGTTTGTGACTGATGATACAGATAATCTAGGCAAAGACTCACTAATCATTGAGTTGGCTTCAGGCTAGAATCAAGGCAACCAGGGTGGAGTTGGAGAAGACCAGAGAGTAAACCAAGAGGGAAACACTCAGTCCCCGTAGAAGAAGGAAAGAGCCACATCTGAGACTGCAGTATAATTTTTTCTGTGATTTAGCTGCTTAAGACCTGATATTTGGAGGAAAGGTAACTACTACCACTGGACTGGAGAAAGATCGACCACTAGAGAACATTTTAAAAACATTAAGAAGAACAAAAATAGAGGAAAAGACCCCCCCCCCCCAAAAAAAAAGCCAGGAGGAATGATGGACAGTGGCAATAAGGTTTTGGGAGATTCACCAATTAAGGAAGAAAGCAATGAAACCCGGAGTACTTATGTGGGGGAGTGAACACTAGCCATCTCCCTAGCTAGTCCTCACTCAGGGTAGCTCTATAAGTATCTAGAGCTGAGAAGACTGGGGTATGAGTGATGTCTCGACTCTACGGGTTTGGATTCTGTTTAAGTAAAGCAAATAAAGCTGTTATGTTTTCCAGCCTTATGAGTCTGAGTATTAGAAAGGGGAGGAATATGAGTGGTGTCTTTTCACTCTATAGCCTTGAATGTAAATTGTTTCTTTTTAAGGACACAGTAAATAAAGTTGTACTATGCTTTGAAGCCTTGTGAGCCTGAGTACTTGCAAGGGGAGGAGTATGAGTGGTGTCTCTTTAACTCTATGGGCTTGGTTGTAAGTTGTTTATGTTTAAGGACACAGTAAATAAAGCTATCAATAAATGGTTTAAAGGCTTATGAGCCTGAGTGCTGGCAAGGGGAGGAGTACGAGTGGTGTCTCTTAACTCTATGGGTTTGAATGTAGGCTGTTTATTTTTAAAGACACAGTAAATAAATCTACAAATAAATGGTTTGAAGCCTTATGAATACTAGAGAAAAAGGTACTGAACTGAAGTACTTTAAGGGGAGCTGCTGACTATTCTGAGGGGAATTCTAGGGGTTCCCAGTTTCTATATGGATGAAGGACAATGAGCGCTGGGTTTCTCCAAAGTATACTTGGGCCCTTTGAATCAGGAAGGAGACACCAACACAGAGGTTAAGAATATTATACATACATACATACATACATACTACATACATATTATACAAGTTCATTAGAGAGTTACAAAAAAAGTTTTGTGTCAAGGGGAAATCCAGAAAAGCTGAGTGCAGGTAATGTCATTTTAAGCTTCATTTTAAAGATATAACTCTTCAGCTCCCAGGCCATAGAGAAGTTAGACTTTTGCTGAGGAGGTTCTGTTCCAGAGTTCAACAGTGCACCGATTATCTTTCTGAACTTGGCTTTAGGGTTTCTGAATAGGAGAAGCCCAAAGATCTGAAAGAAAGAAAGTGGACAGGGTGCAGAGTATGTATCTGATCTCTGGACTCGGACTTCCCAGCATCCTCCCAGTGTCTTCTTCATCCAGCTGTGGTTTCAGGATAGGATGGTAGCTCCTTGTCTTTTGCACCACCATGCTTCCTCTTCAGTTAGGGGAGGAAAACAAAGGAGGAAATAGAGAGAGGTCCGATTCTACTGACAGCAAATCAAAAGTAGTTAGTGTTCATGTATAACCTATATCAGATTGCCTCAGGGAGGGGGAAGAAGAGGAAGAAGATAGAAATTGGGACTCAAAACTTTTTTAAAAAATGTTAAAAGATTGTTTTAACATGTAATTGGTAGAGAGAATAAAAAATAAAAAAGTAGCCAGTGGTCATTTATCTATCAATCAATCAATCAACAAGTATTTATTAAGTACCTACTATTCCTAGGCTTTCTTTTATGTGCTGAGGATAGAAATATAATGAATGAAACAATCCCTGTCTGCAAAGAGCTTACATTATGAAAAAGGAAGAAGCACGTATATTTGTATATGCAGATTAAAAAGAAAGAAAATAAACACAAGATAGTTTGAGAAGGACACACTAGCAATGATGGGATCAGGAAAGGTTCCATCATGCTCAACTATTCATGACCCCATTTGGAGGTTTCTTGGCAAAGATACTAGAGTGGTCTACCATTTCCTTTTCCAGCTCATTTTACAGATGAGGAAACTGAGGCAAACAGGGATAAGTGACTTGCCCAGGTTCACACAGCTAGTACATGTGTAAGGCTGGATTTGAACTCAGGTTTTCCTGACCCCTACCCATAAGGTTTTATGTAAAAGGTGGCAATTGAGTCACTTCTGATTTTATGAGGTAGAGGTGAGGAAGCAAGGCATTCTAGGCATGGGGAATGACCAGTGCAAAAGGAAGGAGGGGGAAGATGGCAATGTTATGTATGAGGAATTGAAATAAAGTTAATTAGTCTAGATCACGGAGTGCAGGAGGGGGAGTAATAGAGAATGAGGCTGGAAAATTAGATTGGGTTAAAGTTGTAAACGCCTTTAAAAGCCAAGCAGAGGAGCTTATGTTGATGCTAGACTTGAAGGAACTACTAGTTTTTATTGAGTAGCAGAGTGGTCTGTGTGCCTGACTGGGCCCTCTTCACATTATAATATATACCCCCATATGTGCTTATAAACAAAAGCAATACCAATCGCCTATTCTCTTGTTACTGATACCTAGAGATTAGGGGAGAGTTTTTGATCCCTTTAGAAAGATGGCAGACATTATTCCTGCTTCAGGAAAGTGCAAGTTTCCCATAAATTGGGAAGCCTATAAATATATACTCTAATTTATATAGAAGGGTGGGAGGTGATTGAACCACTCAAATCACTTAAAGCAGTTGACAATATACTATGTCTTATGACCTTTGTGGAGTGAGAACAATCAGCCAATATGAGGATGAACTAGGTATAAAGGAGACAGAGTAATCATAATCTTTAGCTTAATTGGGAAACAGCTGTGATCATTTTAAAAGTCCCTGCAAGCACTGACTGAAGTAAAATGATGGCACATAAGAAGTATGTTTGGATTAAGTGAGGAGACTAGTTAGGTTCTATGGAGCTTCTATGAAACAGCTAGCTAGAATCAGAATTCAAATACCTAATAGCCTCGTGGCAGAAGTTTCCAGCTAAGCCCTGAGAAGGAACTGTTTTGGGAGAGAGAAGGAAAGTATCTTTTTTAAAAAATGGCTTTAAAACATTTTATTTTCAGTTCCAAATTTTCTCCCTTCTTCCAGGCCCTCCTCCACCCCACCCATTCAGAAGGCAAACAATACGATATCCATTATACATGTGAAGTCATGCAAAACATATTTTCATATTAGTCATGTAGCAAAAAAAAAGCAAGAAAAATTTTTAAAAAGTGAAAGAAAAAATGCTTTTGTCTGCACTCACAGTCTCGCACTTCTCTAGAGGTAGATAGCATTTTTCATCATGAATCCTTTGGAACTGTCATGAATCGTTATATGGGTATGTACCAGAATAACTGTCCTTCACAGTGGCTTTTCTTTATAATATTGCTGTTATTGTGTAATAATGTTCTCCTGGGTTTGCTCATTTGACTTTGCATCAGTTCATGTAAGTCTTCTCAGGTTTTTGGGATCCCATCCCCTTTGTCATTTCTTATATCACAACAGTATTTCATCTCTCAGTTCCCAGTTCTTTGCCACCACAAAAAGAGCTGCTGTAGATACTTTTGTATGTGTGTGCTTTTCCTTTGATCTCTTTGGGATACTCAATAGTAGGTACTGCTTGCTGGTTTAAAGGATATGCATAGTTTTATAGCCCTTTGGACATAGTTCCAAATTGTCCTCCAACTCACAGTTTCACTAACAGTGCATTATTTTTCTACATTTTGGAAGAAAACAATTTCACCAACAGTGCGTTATTTTTCTGCATTCTGAGAGGAAAGTATCTTGATATAGGCTTTGATCTCTTTCTCCACCCCTTTTGACTAGAGGAGGACCATTAGATCATTAGACCATTACCATTAGATCACACGGTGAGTGGAGCACTGAACCTGGCATCAGATAGATTTGAGTTTGAATCTTGCTTCAGTACTTTCTATTTGTATGACCTTGGGCAAGTCACTTAACCTTTTGTGGCTTCAGTTTCTTCATCTGTCAAATAGAGATAATAATCCCACAGGGTTGTTGTGAGGAGCAAATGATATAACATTCATTGTAAAACCCTTTGCAGACGTTAAAGCCCTTTATAAATGCCAGCTATTATTAGGAATTTTTTTTAAGTTCCTTTCCTGCTTCACCCTCTGTGGGATTTCATCAGCATCATAACCACCATCAATCAGTCATCACCCTCACATCTTAGAAGCATTTAAGTGCCTATTTATAAGCGGCATCCCTACCCAGATAAGACAGTTACATGAAGCAACAAACACAGGTTGAGTAGTCATTGTATGTCAAGGGAAAAGTCTAGAAAGGACTAGATGTGAAGTTTGGAGGACCAGATGATTTGGACTTTTCATCCATATCCTATTAATATCTTCAGCTGACAGCAGTGTCTGCAACCAGAACTGAAGACAGATTAGATGTAATGAGGAAAAGTAGATTCAAACTCTACAAAGAGCTTATTTAAAAAAAAAAAAAAAAGCTATACTACACCTAAGGGCATCTTGGGAACCTTAGCCAAAAAACTTCTAGGATCTGAGTTACTGTTTTGCCAAATGTGCTCTTTGTGCTTAGAGCCCACTTTCTCCTGAACACTGTACATACTTGTAGGAGAATGTGTGTCTAGTTTTGGGAGATGTTTTGCACCAACTAAATCATCATAGTAAATGCCTAGTTCTGAAAGCTAATTCGGGGCAGGTAGGTGGCAAAGTAGATAGAGCACTGGGCCTGGAGTCAGCAAGATTCTTCTTCCTAAGTTCAAATCTGGCCTCAGATATTTACTAGCTATGTAACCCTGGGCAAGTCACTTAACTGTGTTAGCCTCAGTTTCCTCATCTGTAAAACGAGCTGAAGAAGGTAATGACAAATCACTCTAGTATCTTGACCAAGAAAACTCCAAATGCGGTCATGAAGAGTTGGACAGAACCGAAAAAAAAAAAACAAAACGAATTCAATCATGCTGACTGACCATTAAATCAAGGGGGAAAGCACTCAGGTGGGAGCTTATGAGCTATAGCACAACCCAACCTCTCAGGGCTACTCCTAGATGTAGCATCCTAGAGATGGAGCAACTGAGGTCTGAGGACCTGACTTGCCAGTTCCAAGGGAAACTGGGAGAATAAATCCAGAGCATCTACTACATATTCATATAGATGAGCCTCTGAGACAAATTTGAACCTGTACGCCAATAAACCTCATGAGGGCAGCATTTAGAGACAAACCCCTCCTCCCTCCTTTGATCAGTTTCATGAAGAGTGACATTGGGGAATCTCCGAGCCACTTGTCTGGAAGTCCAAAGCTTCATTTGGTCATTATTTGAGCCTTGATGGCTCAGAGTGAATATAAATAGCAGTTGTTTCTCTTTTGGCCAGAAACCCTAAGGGTCTTTCTCTCTCTGGTTTATTTATTTAAAAAGGTCATTCTTTGCCTCATTTCTTACCTAGCCTTAATCACTGAATAGGTGTTGCCTCAGTCACACTGAGACCTGGGAAAGACCTTAAATTAAAAAGGCCAAGGTCTCCCACTGCATCCAGGACCATCTCCAGTTGTCTTGGTCTCTGTCTTGCCACTGGACCCAGATGGAGGAGAGAGTGAAGCTGGTGACTTTGCAGCGCCTCCCTCACTTAAATCCAATTCACTTACTAGTCATGGCATCACCTTCCTTATGTCATGGTCCTCTTCTGAGAACTAAGGACAAACAATGAACAATCTGGAAGCTGCTCATACCCACCTGAGCATCCTCCACCTGACATTTACTACAAGTGACAATGCTATTACAAAAGGTGAAGAAGGGGAGGAAGGATGTTCTAGGATTAGGAAACTGTAGGAAAGAGCACAGTAGTGCCAGATTGTTGAGAGACTTAAGCTGAAGGCAAAGGAGTTTGAATCCTCCTTTCAATTTTGAGAGCTCACTGACACAGGGGGTACTCAAAAGAGAAGGATGTTGAAAGAATAGGAAAGGAAAAGCAAGAAAGAACTAAGAAAAACAGGAAAATTGCATCTACCCTCCAAACAGTAATGAATAAGGGAAACAAGTAACTCCAGTGATTGGAATTTGGGGAGGGGGCGGGGGATGATTTATCACTGGTAAGCTAAGCCCAGAGACTCTCACTCCTACTCCCACCTACAAAAAGTACTCCTTTCTTTTTTCATCATCATCCTGGGGCTTCTCCCAAACTCAAACAGCACCTTTCTATGGAAAAATCCCTTGAGGGTTGACTGGGAAGGGACAGGAGAGAGAAGGTAGGGGGAGGTGTGGATGGCTCAGGCCAGCATTGACCTTTGCTGGAAAGTCAGCTGTTTCCTTCACTTTGAAACAATGACTAACCCTTCACTGTCCCCAGACTGTTCAGAGCATCTTGGGAGGCTTCCAAACATATTTTGTAGTCCAGATGTATAACCACTGGCTGTGACTTTTTGTATGAAGAACAGGTGGGTGGTAATTACTCTAGCAGGAGCTGCTAGAGACAGAAAGCTGGGGGAGGTGAATCTATTTAGTTGGAGTAGAGCAGCAGGGCCCTTCCAATCCCTGGCTTGCTTTGGGGGAATTGGATATAGGGAGAAATGAGATTTTGGTGAGCATACCACAACTTCTACCTACTTCCCTTTCCACCTGCTGCCCCATCAGTTACATGAAGTATATTCTTTGATTCAAAATTGAAGGACCTGGGTTCAGATTCCTGCTCTGTTACTATTGGACCCTGAACAAATCATTTCAAGTCTCTGGCATCTCAGTTCCTTTATCCTCATACTCACAGATACTCTGTGAGGTCATTTCTAGTCATGCCTGTGATCTTAGGATCCTAAAGCTTATCTTTGACAATCTCAGCCTCATTTTTTGTTCTTTCCACCCACCTGATCATTATGCTTTCCTTCTCTAATCCATATAAGTAGTAAGCCCCAAACCCCTCTCCTTCTGATAAAAACCTGGCGTGTGTGTGTGTGTGTGTGTGTGTGTGTGTGTGTGTGTGGTCTCCCAGTGCATCCTGGGTCATCTCTAGTCATCCTGAGGAATATCTGGCCACTAGATTCAGATGGCTCAGGAGGAGAAAGTGAGGCTGGTGACCTGCACAGCCCTCCCTCACTCAAAACAAAGTCAAGTGCAAGTCATGTCATCATTTCTCTGATGGCATGGTTTTCTTCAGCAACAAAGGATAAACACAACAACTTTCCCCTGTGTAGAGACATAGAGGGAGAGTATGCCTGGTTTGAGGCGATGTCCTGTACTTGGGTTTTTACTCTATCTTTTCAGTCAATGTTCCTGTAAAAGTTCATTGGTTTTAAATGATGAGGAGATATTAACTGCACAAAATTGTATTAGGGTACTAGTCATTGGTTTGATTATATTGAGATGGTGACTGGTTAACTGATATTGCAAGAAAGCATCAAATGCGAGTTTGGAAACTATAGCCCTAGAAAACACTTCAAATATCCTCCTAGAGTTACTCCTGGCACACTAGGGCAGGGAGGTAGCAGCAGAACTTTGGGGTCTTGGTCTGCTGCTGTGTGTGGGTGTGACAAGGCATATATGTGTGTATGGCTGTATACACACCCATAAATGGTGTATGGGTGTATATACACACACATGTATGGTCTATATGTGCTGTATACTCTCTTTGACTTTCTCTTCCTCTCTCTCTTAACTCTTTCTCTCTTACTTTCTCGCTCTCCCACCCTCTCTTTCTCTCTTTCTATCTCATATTTTGTGAACATAAAAGTACTAAAAAAACGTCAGCCACTATTACTGCCGGAGAGAAGGGACTCAAGGGATTCTTCTGCTTCACCCTGGAGCTAAGAATAGGACTCGAGGTCACATTTTCCTATGGGCAAAAAGAGAAATTAGCCCAGGACACCTGTCTCTAAGAGGGGCTTATAACTTTAGGCCATTTAATACAGTACTGCATATCTAAGAATATAAAGGGAGATGGGATGTTAGGCTACTGTGGTTGGTGGGGAGAGTAGGTTGTAAGTTGTGCCTGCATTCTTTATGTCTAAAGGGCCAAATCTCTTACCAGTCAGCCAGTTGGACAGCTACGTCCAAGTGACTTTTCTTATCTTGGAAATCCCCCTCACAATTGTAAACAGCTCTAATATATGCATATATATTTATTTAGCTAGATAGATATACACATATATGTTATTCATAAATTATATTTGTACAGACACATATACATGTGTGTGTATACATGTATACATACATGCACACATTTATGAAATGAAGCCAATCAAAACTTTATAGGGACAGATATGACCTATAATCATCTCATAAATTCTAGGATAAGTGCAGAAGAGGTCCTATTTCACAGCCTTGACTCAACAGACATCACTGAGGTGCTTGTTGACCCAAAACACAGCAATCGTATATTCTGATCTTCCAGGATAGTGCTGATTATCAGGAAAGGTCTTTAACAAGACTTTGCAAAAGGAATACTCTTTCTCAGACTCCATGTCTTGAAATTTGGCTTTGAAAATATGGTTACTTTAATTTATAAAGTTCATAGCATTCATATTGTTTTAGAAACTTAAAAAAAAAACCCTCCAAAATTTTAAACTTAAGAAACTGGAAAAGAGTTCAGACATGTGATTTCATCAGTGTGGGAGACTCCAGATATGGAAATTTCTTCTACCAATACATGTTGGCAGCTCATTTGTAATTTGCAGTTTTAAAGACATGTCTAGGGACCCTGAATGGTTAAGTTATTTCCTTAGGGTCACTCAGCTATTATTCATCAAAGGCAGGACTTCAGACTCCAAAGTTAGTCCTCTGTCTACTATACCATTGTTGTTTCAAAAGAAATTTAATAATAACATCACTTTTCTCTGGGTGAGGGTAAAACAGATATAGGAATGAGAATTAGACTTGATTTCATTGTCATAGGGAACTCCCAGATGAGGAGTTACCACCAATGAAGGTCAATATCTTCTCTGAAACATGTAGTCTTAGAGACTTTCCTAAAGCACTGACAGTAAGTGACTTGCCCAGAGTCACACAGCCTGGATGTGTTAAAAGGAGTACTGGTTCCAATGGTAACTCTATTCACTATACCTCACTACCCCTAAGGGAAAGGGAAAAGTAAGTATGGAAAAAGAAATATGGGCCACCCTCTCCTCCTTCCCCATCTATAGATATTTTTCCAGGGTCTATTAGAGGGTTAAAATGGCCTTGATAGTATTGGCACCATCTCTACCCCCGTCAAGGTATTTGCTGCCCATACCTGCAGTGTTGCTCACACCCAGAGATTGTGCCTCTTGTGAACTGGGACTGCTGGACTTCAGAGAGGAAAAAAGGGCTTGCCTGGAGTGCTCCTCCTGCCTCCTGTCTCCCCTTGTTGGCTATACAAACAAGATTGTTCAAGACTGTTCTTAACGGGTTGTTCTCTGGGGCTTTGCCCAGCTCCGTCTCTAACAGTGGTATGAATCGAAAGAATTTGCTGCTGGGAAATTCAGCTTGTACATTCTTCATAATATCTCTTCACCCCTCCCTACGCTCATGCCTTGTCAGACAGACCCCTAGACACCCCCCTTCCCTGGCCCCAGACGAGTTCTCCTTGGTGTTTATAAGTCTTGTAGCCATTTCCCAAGAATTTGGCAGGATTAGGTGAATACTGTCCATCTTCCCCTTATAAATCAATCCCACTAGACAGACCTTTGCTTTCCTCCACTGCTCTTTCCTGAAATCTTTCCTCTGAGTCTACATATTGAGAACTGGAGTGGTAACTGCTAGGTTAGCCAGCACTCTTCTTGTTGGAGATATCCAACCTCTCCAAAGTCTGCATAGTGAGGGCTCCCAAAGTTCTTCTCTCCATAAAACTTCTCTTTTCCCCACTGCTTTGAGTTACCAATGTCCCTTGGCAGTCTTTTAATTCCTTCTCCCCTGATGCCTCTTTGCAGATGTCTCTTACTATATTCCAAACTCTTGTTTCTTTTTCATTTCTTTCCCTTCCTTCCTTCCTACCTTCCTTCCATCCTCTCTCCATCTCTCTTTTTCCTTTCTTTCTTCCATCCTCTCTCAATCCCTTTCTCTTTTTCTTTCTTTCTTCTTTCCATCATCTCTCCCTACCTCTCTTTCTTTCTAGCCTCTTTCCCTCCTTTCTTCCTTTTTTTCTTTCTTTATCTTTCTTCCCTCCTTTTTTCCTTCTTTCCTTTCTTTCTCTCTTCCTTCCCTCTTCTCTCTTCCTTTTCTCTCTCTTTTTCCTTCTTCTTTTTTTCCCTCCTTCCTTCTTCCTCTCTCTCTCTCCCCCTCCCCCCTTTGCCCCCTACAGCTTTTCGTCTTTCTGCCAGAGATTGTTGTGTGGGTTCCAGACTGTCCTCCTACTCCAATCCCGCCCACCTGCCTCCTGCCATCTTCAGTTGCCTCTTTTCCTCTCCAGGCTGGTTGGCATCAATAACTTCTTCCCCTTCTCTGGCCTCAGCATGCTGAGCTGCTTCCCCCTCTTCCAGCTCATTAGTGCAGATATTACAAGAGACCAGACCTGCCTTTAACCCAACATTCCGCTCACAATTCACGACTGGGCTGTTTTTCACTCCTGCCTGTTCCTCCTCCCCCACCCCCCATCCCTAGCCCAATCTACCTTCCCTCTGTCTGTTTCCACCCAATCTGGAGCTATTTGGCAGGAGGGAGCTCCCCCAGATGCTATATCAGAGGTTCAGTAGTCCCAATTTCTTCTCTCCATATGTCTTGCCTTGGCTGAGCTCTCTCATCAGGGTCTGGATCTGTTTCCTCCATTTGATTCAACCAAACTGTAATCAGCCAACTTGGGGGTTCAGGGCAAAAGGCCCATCTGTTTCCCCAGGTTTTTGTCCTCAATTTAGGATAGGGAAAGGGCATTCTCTTGAGAACTGCTTGAAAAAGTTATGGAAGGAAGTTGAGAGGTCAACTAATTCATCTCTTTGCCTTCAGAAAGGTCCTCAATTAATCCACCCCAGACTAATGAGACTTTATTAAAAATTTAAAGACATCTCTAATACTCAGCCCTGGAGAAGAACAGATTTCAAAACTATTCAGTAATCTCAATATATTTCAATATATTAAAAAGTAATTTAAAGTTATTTCAATATATTAAAAAATTCAAGGAAAGTTCTACTTATGTCCAACAAATGCTTATTGCCTATGATTTAAGCCCATGGATTTTTGTAGCGTTTTTAGTGAACCAGGAGAATAATTTGATCACCATCCTTTTCACTGAAAAAAATAAAAATCCTGATGTCTTTGAAGACTATCTCCCTTCAATCTTCTCTTCTTCAACTAATCATGGTATCTTTTCTCACAGGACTTTCTTCCCAACACTTTGATCACTTTTGTAGCTTACCTCTCAATATTCTCTGAGTTCTTCCCTTCCTGGAACAAAGACTCAGGTCACTTAAATTTTGGCTTATGTTTACAGTCTCCTCAAAGAGGAGAATACAAAAGCACTCAAGGTAAGTGAATTATGATAGAGAGATTAATTTTCTCCACACAAAAGAAATTCTAAACCCACAAAAGGCCCTCACCACCACAGATAAACAGACTTACAACAGAATTCAGTAATTTATAGCTGCTCTTACACTTAACATTCATTGATAGAAACTTAAACAAATAGTAGTAATAACTATCATTATACTTTACCATGAAATTGAGACCTAAATATCGGTGTAGGAAGCAGTTGTGAGATGGCTGAGTAGTCCTTATTACATTTCACCTCAGCTCTGCACTGTCCAAAACAACTCCCGAGCTCCTTCCTTTGCTGCTGGTGCCTTCTCTGCTATAGGACTTTGTCATTTCTGACAAAGGAACTCAGGATCTACAACTTTCCTAACTCACAAAATTGCCTCTAAGACAGGATATATTCATCTTGGGATCAACATTCAGTCACCTACTCTAAACTCAGGAAACACAAAGTAGAAAAGGCAGCTTGGGACCCTGGATCACTATTTCTCCCAGAGTGAGGGAAGGATACCAGTCTCCTCCTCTAATAGTTCTAACATGATCTGCATCTGGGAAAAGAAGATACCACTCAGAGTGGGTCACTCCCATTTAAAGGTAACCAAACCATCAGGTCTTTCTTCTTAGGAGTCAATTAGGGGATAGTTTCAACATTCCCGAAATGCCTGAACCCTTTAAGACTGTCTACTAGAAAGTCAGTCAATTGATAAACATTTATTAAGTGACTACTATGTTCCAGGCACTGTGTTGAGGAATGAGAATGCAAAAAGGGTGAAAAGACAGTGCTGGCCCTCAAGGAACTCCCAATCTTCATTATCCTCAAAGTGCCAGTTCATTAAACTAAGATATAGTCTTACTGAAAGCAGGAAGGGAGGGAAGGAGGGTACCTACCCTGGTATACCTGTCTATAAATAGGAAATATAGGCCTATCCAGGAAGGATGAATGAGATAATAAATGTGTGGCAGCAATTTGAACTTTCAAGAGAAAAGTATTATGAAGAGAAAAGACAAGGCATTTTTGAGGTCAGTGATAAATTGTTTTATTTCAGGTCTCTTGTCTCTGTGGTAAATTCTCTTTTCTTTCAACTTCATTAATCAAACAGCTGCTGGCTTATGACCTTTCGAGCTAGCAGCATCATAAGGGCAGCCAAACGATCTTTTTCTGTTAGAGAAATTGACACCTGTTGAGCATCCATTCTGTTGTAGTGATCAGGAGAAGACCTTGTTGGACCTGGAGTCAGGAAGATCTAACCGTATAAAACATAGCATTTAGATTCTACATTTGTAAAAAGGAGATGTCAATAACACTTAGCTCATAGGGTTGCTATGGAACTAAAATGAAAGCTTGCATATGTAAGTGATTTGCACATTTTAAAGTGCCTTGCAAATATTAAATATTCTTGTACCAGGTATGTGTAATGATCACCTGTATCCTTGTACCCCGCACCTCTCTCACAGGGCATGTGAAACTTATTCTCACTCTGCCCTGATCTTATGATTACAGGTATAGGTTCCCTGAAAAGCACAACCACCACACAGTTGCATTCACACTCTTCCAAGGTTCTAGGAGGCAACCCTTTTGTAGGGGAACAGATCCCCTTCTGATATTGTTGTTTAATTGTGTCTGTCTCTTCTGTGACCCCCTTTGGGGTTTTCTTGGTAGAGATCCTGGAGTGGTTTGCCATTTCCTTCTCCAGATTATTTTACAGATAAGGAAACTGAGGCAAACAGGGTGAAGTGATTTACCTAGCGTCACAGAGCTAGTAAGTATCTGAGGTCAGATTTGAACTCAGGAAGATGAGTCTTCCTGACTCCAGGCCTGGCAGAACTATAGATCTTGAGCCCTTAGGACATACTTCCATTTATACAAAACCAGCTATTCACAATAATCACACTTTTAGATCTTAAACAGCCATTTACTCATCAATAAGTCAAAAAAATAATAATGTCAAGGCTCTCATATTAAATACAGGGATAATAAATATATCACAAGATATACCTAAACCTCAGCAAATACTCTCCTACTAATTATCTCTGGGAGAGTAAACATACACAGAAATCTGTCAGGGAAATATGAGTGGGGAAAACTCATGTAACTCCACTCTGGACCTGTAAATTTCGGTGTTTTCTTTGTTTCTGTCTCAGGAACTGTCCAGAAGACTTTCTTGATGAGTTCTTTCATCATTAAGCTGAGTTGATCTCTGCTGGGTGTCTTGACATGCACTTTACTAGACCTGACATCTTAGTCAAACTAGTCAGTCCCCCAGGGGTTTCTCTGATCCTCTACTTTCAAGTTGGTTCCTCTTATCATCTGTATTTAGTACTTCTTAAAAAAAACTATCTTAAAATTCTGCAAGAAAGACATAGAGAAATAAAGACAGAGAGAGACAGAAACACAGAAAAAGAGCATGCATCATAAAAGCAGCAGAACATGAAAAGAGACTTTTCTAGGAAACTATCAATCTCCATTTAGAACTGTTTGCTTTTCCTTTTTGTTAAAATAGGTAATAAGTTCTGCATAATACTTTCAAAACTGTCTTGCTTGTGTGTACTTTTTTCTGAATATTTTGCACTTTAAAAAAGTGTTTCAGTAGTTTTATTTTCAGCATCTCTATTTCTAGCCCTCTTCTCCTCTCTCCCCACTCATTGAAAACTGAAAGAAAAAAAAATCTTTATAACAAATAAATATAGTTAAGCAAAATTAATCCTCATGGTGGCTTTGTCCAAAAATATAAACCCCTTTTTATGCCTTGTATCCATCATCTCTTGATCAGGAGATAGTTAATTTGCTTAAATTTTCTGGACACATGATTGGCCCTTTGCATTGGACTTAGTAGTTCTTAACAGAGACTAGAATCCATCATTTTTAGCTTCAAGATTAGTTGATACATTTATGAAATCTATCCTTTCAATTCTTTTTCCCCTCAACTTTCTGAGCGAGATTCTGAGTCCTCTCTGCCAATTACCCCACCTTAGCTTATGGTTAGTAACGAACTTCTCATCTGCTTTCTACATAATCAGATAAATCACATTTGTCTGAGTAATAGAACAGTCCCAGTGTCCATATCACCCCTGCACATGATAGCCTGTTTCATTCAAAATTAACAACAATTGTCATAGAACTCTGTATCAGAGTAATTATTAACTAAGCAGACTGAGTTTAGTAACCAATAGTACCATATTAAAGGGAGGTACCTTAGAGGCACAGTATCATACATCGTTATTACATCGTTTGCCACCAAAGTCCTTGATCGAGTGATCAACTTGATGTTAGTAGTTATAAAAACAAATGCTTTTATAAGTGATAATGAAATTAGAGAAGATGTATTTACTGTCTGCTCCACTGCTGTATCCTAAGGACTACTGAGTCTTTTTTTAAAAAAAAACAACCTATGCATTTTAAAATTTTTATTTATTATTTTATTTTTCCCCAGTTACATGTAAAAATTATTTTTAGCATTCATTTTTAAAACTTCGAGTTCTAAATTCTCTCCCTTCCTCCCTCCCCACTGCCTCCCCCTTTGAGAAGGCAAACAATTAGATATAGGTTATAGATGTATAGTCATGTCGTGAAAGAAAATGTAGACCAAATGCGAGGAAAAACCTTGAGAAAAATAAAGACAGTAAAAATGTATGCTTCAATCTGTATTCAGACACTGTCATTTCTTTGTCTGGGGATGGATGGCATTTTTTATCATAAATCCTTTAGGGTTGTCTTGGATCATTGTATTGCTGAGAATAGCTAAGCCATTTACAGTCGTCTTACAATATTGCTGTTTCTTTGTACACAATACGTTTCACTTTGCAATAGCTCATGTAAGTCTTTCCAGGTTTTCCTGTTCATTATTTCTTATAGCACAATAGTTTCCATCATAATCACATACCACAGCTTGTTCAGCCATTTCCCAACTGATAGGCATCCTCTCAATGGCCAATTCTTTTCCCCCAGAAAGGAGCTGCTATAAATATTTTTGTACGTAAAGGTCCTTTACCTTTTTTTTTTTGTTTTTTACCTCTTTTGGCATGCAAACCTAGTCCACTGAGCCTTTCCGTGTGACTTGCTGCTCAAGCCTCTTCTATGTGTTGTCTCTCCAATAGAATATGAGTCTTTGGGAGAAGAGACAGTTTCACGTTTCTGTCTATATCTCCTTTGCACAACACTCAGCATGATAAGCACTTAACAAATGTTCATCGTTAATTAACTCATTCCTTTAAAATTTCTTTTATTTCTTTTATTTTTTAATTTATGGGATAAAATAAGCATTTCCGTAATATAGTAAAATTTTTAAAAAAGATAATTGCACATAAAATTACAAATCTGTTATGTAAATCTTGCTTTTCCATTTAAGTATATAATAAAATTATCATGTAAATTTCTTTTTTCTTTCTTTTCCTAATTAACTCATTCTTACTAGTATTGCCCTATCTCTTCCACCTCAGAAGCCATAAGACTTCATCCCAGAACTCCTAACAATAAGGATTCCTCGGATTCCTCACCCCCTCCAGATCTGCTTAGGGGTAACCTAATTACTTAGTACCGAAGACCTTTTGATCTTATGGTTCAGGATAACTTTTAGCACTTATGGGACTACAGAGAAATTATAATAATTTTTGGTCTGTGACTTCATTTCCCTGAAGAATTCCTTTCAATGATACAGATCCGCAACTTGTCTCTAAATTATTTTTTATTTTAGGGAGTTGGCTGAGGGATTTGAGAGAGTAAGTGATTTATCTAGGATCATACAATCAATATGTGTTAGGGACAGGACTTGAATCCAACTCTTTCTGGTTCGGAAGTTTGCCCTCCATTCACTAAGATATGCTGTTACGTAAATGTCAGTCATTATTATTTTTTTCCCTTTTCCCTGAGAGAGTATAATTCTAGCTGACTTTTACATATCACTTTAAAATTTGCAACATTTTATATATCTATATATCTGCATGTGTGTATGTACATATACAAATACATATATCTATAATACATTATTTCTTTGAGTCTCACAATAATCCTGGGAGGTAAGCACCATTATCATCCTCATTCATATAACTACCAAATATGAGTTGGAACTTATAACCAGGTGTCCCCCAAACTAGCATTCTTTCCATTATATAATACTTATGAATCTGACTTTTCTATGAACTGGGCAGTAAGTGGTTTGGGGTGAGATACTTATTTATGTGTATGAAAGAGGCCTTAAGAAAAAGATAAGAGTTTATGTTCTGCAAGAATACTGGAGTTTAGAGTAATACAATTGTAGAATTGGAAGGAATTTTAAGAGGTCATCCTCTGACCATTTTATACCCACTAGAACGGCAAATATAGCAAAATTAAAAAAGAGATAAAATTCAATGTTGGTGAGGATGTGGGGAAATGGGTTCATTGGTACATGGTTGGACTGTGGAAATATTTTGGAGAGTGATCTGGTAATATACGATAAGAATCACAATACTGATCATACCTTTTGACCTAGTGATTCTATTGCTAGGAATTTATCCTAAAAGTATTCCTCCCAAAAAGGGGAGATGGAAGATCTAAGTAAAGATATGCACAATTTCTTCTATTAATAATAAAACAAGCAAACAAACCTGAAAACAACTTATAGGCACTCTGCATTCTAGCCAAAATGAACTATTTGCTGTTTCTCCAAACTCAGCTGTCTATCTCCTAACTTTTTCCCTATGCTCAAGTTATTCCTCAACTCTGCCTATTAGAATCCCTAGCATCCTTCAAGGTCCAGCTCATGTGCCTTCTATGAGAAGCAGATCTTGATCCCAGGAGTTGTATTTCTTGCAGTAGGCAAGAAAAGTTTTTCAGTGCCTAGTACAGAGATTTGCACGTGTTCAGTTCTTCTTCAGTCACATTCAACTCTTCATGATCCCATTTGGGGTTTTCTTGTTTGCCATTTCCTTCTCTAGTTCATTTTACAGATGAGGAAACTGAGGCAAACATGGTTAAACGATTTGCTGAGGGTCACCCAACTAGTAAGTATCTGAAGCCAGATTTCAACTCATGAAGATGAGTCTTCCTGACTCCAGGCCTAGCACTCTATCCATTATATCACCCAGCTGCCCCAGCCTTGCACTTAGTAGGCATTTAATAAGTGTTTGTTGGTTTGGATTGGGTTGAATATATCTCCAACAACTGGAGTTGGTGAACAAGCAAGCTTTAATAGAGTAATATAATAGAATGTCATGGTACAATAAAAATGATAACTATGAAGAATATGAGGAAATATGGAAAGTTTATATGAAATGATGCCAAGTGAGACCATAGAAGGCCAAGGGTACAGGAACTTTTAATAGAATTGGATGGGGACAGAGTAAACATTTTTTGTTGTTTCTTAGTTGTTTATTTCATCTTTTGTTTGGTTGTCTGTTGAAAGTTATTAAGTTTATATTAAAACTTTTAAAAAATTAGATTGTGATCTAGGCCCATCAGGCAAATGAATGTTGAAACCATTTGGAAAAATGTTTCATAGTCTATCTGCTCATTTAAAATCTTTTCTAGGAGGGGTCAAAATTGTAAAGCTTGCGTAAGTATGGATATATGCTCATATACCAGACCCTGAACCAATTCCGAAAATGGAGACTCATTTGTCCCCAGAGCATCTGCAGACCTTACCCTGTCTTCTTGCTCATTGGAATGAAAGTTGAATTCTCCTCTTTGGCTCCTCTGGCCCTTGTACCTCCTCTATTCAACCCTATGCTTTTCCATCCAAGAAACTTTGGCACTTGGGTGTTTCCTGCCCAGTGATGTTCCCAGACTTTGGGAGGTTCCCAGTGAAACACAGCTGATATTAGCAAGAGCCTCTGCCCTCCCAGGCCCAGGCAGACAAATAGTTCCCAGTTTTTTGGATCCACATATATTCTTTGCTTTGTCTGTCTCCCAGTACATAGAAGTAATCACAGAATGTGATTAATCTAAAGGCGGCCTTGGAGATTGTTTAATCCAGCCTCTTTCACTTTATGTATAAGCAAACTGAACTCAAAAGAGATGAAAAAACCCCTGATTCTCAGTTGAGACTCCTGTCCTCAAAATGCAGTTTCCCAGACACAGAAGCCTTATCTCCCAGCTTTGTGTCTTTGGGTAGCATTAGATCATGAATGACTTTTTCCTTCTTGCTGTGTGGGTAGTCCTTCAGCTTTGGAATCAAGGAGTTTTCCAAATAGGACTCCGTCTTCCAAGTTTCTAGGCTCAGTGTAGGATCCTGCTATGCTGAGGTCCCAGCCAAGGCTTGAGCTCTTTAACACAAGCTAGCATGTCTCAACAAATGAGGACTCAATCCAAGGGGGTTGGTTATTTTCTAGTCCTCCTTCTCAGACTTCAAGACCATGAAAATGTAAACCAAACCAAAACAAAACCCATGAAAAAAAAGAATGTGAAAAATAGTTTCAAATAAATAAATTAAAATAAAAGATCATGCCTCCACTGTTATATCATACTGGGACTTCCCTCATTGCCAGGAACCTCTGCACTCTAAAATATCCAACAACTCTTGTAAATCTCCTTCATCTGGATCATCTCTCCATAAGGCCCGTCCCCTTCTCTCATTGGTGAATTCTTTCTGTAGCTTTCATTTTGTAGAGTGGTCCAAGTTGGTCTTCATTCCCCTCCTGACTTGGCTTCTGGAATTCAAAGTTGTACACACATACCAGGTACCTTTTTTCCCTACCTCATGCTTTTCAGCTCCTTTATACTTATATTTGTATCTCTGGTGCACATACTAAGAGCTTAATAAATCCTTCTTTCCCTCTTCTTTTCTCTCCTTCCTTCATATCCTTTCTTCCTTTTTCCCTTCCTTCCCTCTCTCCCTCCTTCCTTTCCTTTCCTTTCCTTTCCTTTCCTTTCCTTTCCTTTCCTTTCCTTTCCTTTCCTTTCCTTTCCTTTCCTTTCCTTTCCTTTCCTTTCCTTTCCTTTCCTTTCCTTTCCTTTCCTTTCCTTTCCCTCTTCCCTCCTTTCCTTCTTTCTTTCCTTCCATCCTCTTTAATAGAAATTATAAAAGGACATAGGAGATGCCACATGAACTGATCCTTGGAAGAAGCTTGGAATCTAAGAGGTGGAAATAAAGAGGGAGTACATTGTGGGGGAAGACTCACAGAGACACAGAGGTGAGAGCTAAAACCTTATTTTGATATAGTTTAACATATGGCATGATCTCTAGAGATATGGTTATATTGCATTTCCAGGGCTCTCATTTGCCAAAGTGCCCAACATAGTGTTTCAGGCATATATTAGGCGTACCCTTTTCTGTGTATTGCTAGTTCAGAGTCACAGATCTTGAGTTTGTAGGGGACACCAGAGTACCTGAAAAGAGCATTGCATTTGAGAGTTAAGAGACCAGGATTCTAATTCAACCTAGTCTAATCTAATCTGTTAGCTGTGACCAAGAATTTGAACAGTCCAGCAAGGTGAGGAGATACATGGTTCAGTGGATAGAGTACTGGATCTAGTCAGGAAGACTCATTTTCCTTAATCCAAACCTGGTCTCAGATACCAACTTGGTGACCTTGGGCAAGTCACTTAACCCTGTTTGCCTTAATTTTCCCATCTGTAAAATGAGCTAGAGAAGGAAATGGCAAACCCCTCTAGCATCTTTGCCATGATAACCCTAAATGGGGTCACCAAGAGTCAGACATGACTGAATAACAACAACAAAACTTTAAGGAGAAGGTTCAGTTGAGTGATGAGGTCACAAGCCAGACTGAGACAGGAGAAGGGGGAAAGGAACAGGCATTTGTTGAGCCAGACACAGTACTAAGTGCTTGACAACTATCTCATTTGATCCTCATAACAACCCTATGAGTTCAAGGTTATAATTATCCTGGTTTTTACAGTTGACACTGAGGTGGGCAGAGGTTAAGTAGGATCTGAGGTCAGATTTGAGCTCAGTTCTTTCTACGTCTAGGACCAACAATTTATCCACCGTGCCAACTAGCTTCCTATTAGATTAAAATAGGATCCTATTCAAATTTCTCGGACCTATGAGCCACCTTCTTGGGCTTTTGGGGCTGGGAAGTGGTGCTAAAAATTTGTCTCTGTCTGAAGGTCAGTAGCTGGGCTTTGGATTCTTAGAGGAGATTTATTTCTCTGTAGAATTGAGTGGTTAGAGACTTCTCACAAACCTTTTCCATCTCTTCTCTATTCCACACACATCTCTCACTTGTATGTGTCTCCTGCACTTGGAAAACTATGACCTTGGAGAGAATGCCTCTTCTCAGCTTTTTCTTCTTCTGGTTATTAATATACATCTCTCTGGCCAGAGGTCTGGTCTGGTGAGTTCAGAGCTCAACACATGCCTCTGCTGTCTGTGTGAGTTCCTAAGGAGTGAGATCTTTAATTTTTGTCTGCTGAACCCCCAGTGGGGACAGCAGAAAGGGGCCAATTTCATTACAACCCCCCACAGGCCTATGAGCCAAAACATTTCAACTGGATCCATTTTCATGTGACAGGGAACAGGGAATGAGTCACTACAGACAGAGCAGAACTGACAAGGGATCTCAATAGATGGAAGCGGTGGCTTGCATTCATGCCTCGCTGTCCTATATCCCTGCTCAGGGGCATCCTTGGTGAGATGGAGCTGGGGGGAGGGGCCAGACCATGGATAGAGTGATATATGTCATGCAAATCACATTGTTTATTCCCTCCCACATTAATATCCGTGTGAAATTAGGCTCAAAGGACATCAAAGCTGTCCTTGGAAAGAGGGAAAGAAAACCATGAAGGAATAGCCTGAGGGGGGAGGGTAGAAGAGGGAAGAGGCAGCTTCTCTTCTATTAGTGATGACAGGGAGATTCAAAAGTTCTAAGGCTGGAAGAGACCTCAGAAGCCCAACTATTGACCTTCAGACAGAGACAGATTTTTAGCACCACTTCTCAGCCTCAAAAGCCCAAGAAGGTGGCTCATAGGTCCGAGAAATTTGAACAGGATCCTATTTTAATCTAATAGGAAGCTAGTTGGCACAGTGGATTAATTGTTGGTCCTAGACTTAGAAAGAATTGAGCTCAAATCTGACCGCACACCCTCATTTTGTTTTCCTGATTATAATCCAACCCAGTATTCTTGGCATAAATCCAGGTTGGTCAGAGTATATACTTTTTTGATATATTGCTAATATTTAATTTTTTGTGTCAATGTTCATTATGCATATTGGACTACAGTTTTCTTTATTTTGACTCTCTTTGGTTTAGATAACAAGACCATATTTGTATCAGAAATAATTTGATAGGATTCCTTCTTTTCCTTTTTTTGCAAAAGGTTATATAATATTGTAATTTCTTTTGAATATTTGGTAGAATTTGCTTATAAATTTATCTGGTATCAAGGTTATTGTCTTTGGGAGATCATTTATACCTTGTTCAATTTCTTTTTCTGAGATTGCAATCCTCTCATTTTGCAGATCCAGAAATTGAGGTCCAGGAGGTTAAGTAAGATATTAAGATTCAAAATCACTTCACAACTCTGGGTCTTCATTTACTCCTCTGTAAAATAAAGGAGCTGAGCTAGATGATCTTTGAGATCTATTCTAGTTTTAATATTCTTATCTGGTCCAATTCAGCAAGTATCTCATAGGGAATAAGGAACCCATATGGCCTCTCATTGAGCATTTGGGCTTTGGGACTTTCTAGTACCAACTGAAAACTACCTCCTGGTTGGGGGATGGGGAGGGAGGTGGCATTAGCAGCAGAGGATGATCCCTAGGCTGACTGCTTAGATAAAGCATTCAGGAAACTCTGTCTTTGGGTGATTGTACAGTAAAAGTCAGAAAATGCAATGATCCTATCACCTCTTCATAATTTTCTTCCTTCCAAATAATTTTCTCCCTGTTTCAACAGTGCCAAAACCCTCTCTGAAGTCTTGTTTAGCCTGCTTGATGATAGACCAACAACTGTCCTAGACTAAAATAAAAGATCACATAAATCATGTTCAGTTGTTCTGACCAAACCTCCAGAGGCTGCCAAGAGGGTTCATGCTCTGAATTTTAGCTACTGCTGGCCTAGAGGGCCTTGGACATTCACTCAAAGTCTCTTCTCCATCAATCAATCAGTAAACATTTATTAAGAACCTACTAGGTGATGGTCACTGTGCTAAGTGTTGGGGACACAAAAAGAGAAAGAAGACAGTCCCTGCCCTCAAGGAATTTATAATCTAGTATGAGAGAAAACATGCAAACTGATACAATGTGTGTATGCATATATATATATATTTGTATGTGTGTATGTATAGGTGTGTATATATATTTTATATACTTGTATGTATGGGAAACAAAAGGCAGAATTCTGTTTCCACAGGATGAAAACTCCTCCCAGCTTTGAGTGATAGCAGAACGTAAGTCAGAGGTGACTGGTTCTAATCAGAATTGTGACCTAGAAGAACCAGGCTTCTGGTCAGATAAAAGGTCAGAAACTTGTATGCATGCTTAAGGAGCTGTTTGAAGGGAACCTATCAGAGAGGAGAACATGAAGCGGGAGGTTCAGGAGGCTGCATCTAGCCAATGGAGAGCAAGGCGGGAAATTTGAATTGAGAACTGCATAAAAAACTTTAGGTTTGTCTGAATAAGTGTCTTCTCCATTTGGGAGAGACCCACTCACCAGAAACATAGAATAATTGGCTAAAATAAAGTGAGAATTTTCCTGGCTTCACAGTAAGTATTGTTCTTTGTTTAGAGTGAGCATGTTTCTCATATATGAATATGTAGGCATATAAATTATATACATATATGTATACATACATAAAATATATACATACATATATGTGCATACATACACACACACACACACACACACACACACACACACACACACACACATATATATACTATATACAAGAAGCAAATAGATGGCTCACTGAATAGTGCTGGGCCTGAAGTCAGGAAGACCTGAGTTCAAATTTGACTTCAGATGATTACTAGCTTTAGTACCATGGGCTTAACCTCTGTCTGCCTTAGTCTACTGGAGAATGAAATGACAAGCCACTCTAGTATCTATGCCAAGAAAATCCCATGGACAGTATTGACATGTTATGATCTAAAGGGTCAGGAAGCATTGGTCATAATTGAGCAACTAACCAAACTTATATACAGGGTATGTAGGAAATAAATAAGAGAGGGAAGGCAGTGGGTAAGGGTGGTTGGAGAAGGCTTCCAGTAAAGTTGGGATTTTAGCTGGGACTTAAAGGAAGCTTTAGTCCTAATGGAGGAGGAAGAGCATTCAAGACATGGAAGACAACCAGAAAAAATGCATGGAGCTAAGAGATAGAGTTTCTTATTTGTGAAATAAACAAGACTAGAGGGTAGTATCACCCCACAGAATACTTGTAGGTGTGTAAGGTCTGTTTGTTCTTTTTCTCCTCAAGTTATCTTTTTTTAAAAAATTTATTTATTTAAATTTTCAACATCCATTTCCACAAAATTTTGAGTTCCAAATTTTCTCCCCATTTCTCCCCTCCTCCCACCCCAAAATACTGAGCATTCTAATTACCCCTATCACCAATCTGCCTTCCCTTCTAATATCCCTCCCTTCCCTTGTTCCCATCTTCTCTTTTGTCCTGTAGGGCCAGATAAACTTCTATAACCCATTACCTGTATTTCTTATTTCCTTGTTGTATGCAAGAACAATACTCAACAGTTGTTCCTAAAACTTTGAGTTCCAACTTGTCTTCCTTCCTCCCTCCCCACCCATCCCCACTGGGAAGGCAAGCAATTCAATATAGGCCATATCTGTGTAGTTTTGAAAATGGTTTCTATAATAGTTGTTTTGTGTAAGACTACATTTTCCTCCATCCTATCCAGCCCCCCATTTCTTCTGCTCTCTCTTTTGACCCCCATCCCTCCCCAAGAGTGTTGATTTCTAATTGCTCCCTCCTACCATTGCTCTCCCTTCCATCATCCCCCCTACCCTGCTTATTCCCTTCTCCCCCACTTTCCTGTATTGTAAGATGCCAGGCCTAGAGGCCTGAGGGCTACCTGAGTCTTACCTTACCTATCGCAGGTCTTCGGCTGGCCAAACCGGATAAACGTATGAGAGAAGAGACTTTCCAGAGTCGAACAAGGGTTAGGCTTTATTCAGGGTCTTGGTTACATGTGCAGGGGGAGCTCTTCCTTAGGAGAGAGAGAAATCTCCCAAGGAGGCAAAGATCTTACAGTAAGAGAATGAAAGCAGAAGTGGAAGTGGGGAGAGAGGGGAGAGGGAAGAAAGAAGAGAGGAGAGAAGAGGGGCCTTCTGTCCTCTAAGGGCCCCTCAGTGCTAAGAGCGCCTTCGGGCTTTCCTGACCCTACTTAAGTCTCCTGCTGCATAGTTTGCACCTGAATACTGTGCCTGTTAGATAACAATAGGTGTGCCCAGATCCGGGCCAGTCTCGAGGGTGGGGATGCTCTCTCCCATCACGTTCTCATGGGAAGAGGTGGAAATACACGAGATCCCACTCCTCAATTCCCTGCTGTTTCCTGGGGGGCCTCATGAGAACTCTAAGGTTTAGAAGCTCTCACCTTTACCCGCCTGAGACTGTCCACATGGAACTGAGCTTACACCCCCAACAGTAAGAAAGGTTTTCATACCAAAATGAGTGTGCATTTTATTCCTTCCTGTAGTCGAATGTGATGAGAGTAAGCTTCATGTTTTTTCTCTCACCTCTCTGCTTTTTCCCTCCACTGAAAAGTCTTTTACTTGCCTCTTTTATGAGATAATTTGCCCCATTCCATTGCTCCCTTTCTCCTCCCAATATATTTCTCTCTCACCACTTAATTTCATTTTTTTAAGATATGATCCCATCCTATTCAACTCACCCTGTGCTCTGTGTGTGTGTGTGTGTGTGTGTGTGATCCCACCAACTACCCAGATACTGAAAAGTTTCAAGAGTTACAAATATTGTCTTTCCATGTAGGAATATAAACAGTTCAACTTTGTAAGTCCCTTATGATTTCTCTTTGCTGTTTACCTTTTCATCCTTTTCTTGATTCTTGTGTTTGAAAGTCAAATTTTCTTTTCAGCTCTGGTCTTTTTATCAAGAATGCTTGCAAGTCCTCAATTTCATTGAAAGATGATTTTTTCCTCTGAAGTGTTATACTCAGTTTTGCTGGGTAGGTGATTCTTGGTTTTAGTTCTAGTTCCTTTGACTTCTGGAATATCATATTCCAACCCCTTCAATCCCTTAATGTAGAAGCTGCTAGATCCTGATTGTATTTCCACAGTACTTGAATTGTTTCTTTCTAGCTGCTTGCAATATTTTCTCCTTGACCTGGGAACTCTGGAATTTGGTCACAATGTTCCTAGGAGTTTCTCTTTTTGGATATTCTTTCAATACTTATTTTGCCCCCTGGTTCTAGAATATTAGGGCAATTTTCCTTGATAATTTCATGAAAGATGATGTCTAGGCTCTTTTTTTGATTATGACTTTCAGGTAGTCCCATAATTGTTAAATTGTCTCTCCTGGATCTATTTTCCAGGTCAGTTGTTTTTCCCATGAGATATTTCACATTATCTTCCATTTTTTCATTCTTTTGGTTTTGTTTTGTGATTTCTTGGTTTCTCATGAAGTCATTAGCCTCCATCTGTTCCATTCTAATTTTTAAATTTTTAAAGAATTTCTAAAGAACTATTTTCTCCAGTGAGCTTTTGAACCTCCTTTCCCATTTGGCTAATTCTTTTTAAAGCATTCTTCTCCTCATTGGCTTTTTGGACCTCTTTTGCCAATTAAGTTAGCCTATTTTTAAAGGTGTTATTTTCTTCAGCATTTTTTTGGGTCTCCTTTAGCAAAGTGTTAACTTGCTTTTCATGCTTTTCTTGCATCTCTCTCATTTCTCTTCCCAGTTTTTCCTCCACTTCTCTAACTTGATTTTCAAAATCCTTTTTGCGTTCTTCCATGGCCTGAGCCCATTGAATATTTATTCTGGATGTTTGGGATACAGAAGCCTTGACTTCTGTGTCTTTCCCTGATGGTAAGCCTTGTTCTTCCTCATCAGAAAGGAAGGGAGGAGATATCTGTTCACCAAGAAAGTAACCTTCTATGGTCTTATTTTTTTTCCCTTTTCTGGGCATTTTCCCAGCCAGTGACTTGACTTCTGAGCTTCCTCTTCACACCTACCTCACCTCCAGATCCACTCAGCCAGGGGTTGGGGTCTGAGATTCAAATGCTGCTTCCCAGCCTCAGGGCTTTCAGTGGGGGTGGGGCTGCTATTCAGTGTGAGATTAAGTTCAGGTGCTCAGGTGGGGGAGCATTTAGGGCTCAGCTACCTCAGGGGGTTTATGCAGAGACCTTCAACAATGGATCAGGGCTCCTGCCTGCTTGGGGAGCCCTTGTCTACTGCTGCTTCCACTGCTGCCTCCCGAGGGGGCCGGAGCCATGGGGACACCCTGCTCCCCTCTCAGCGAGCCAAAAACACTCTCTCACTCACCCCCGGTGCCTGTGGGTGGAGGGACCTGTGCTGCTGCTGGAGATTCCATCCCCGAAGCCTGCTTGGATCTGCTCCTCTCGGTGCCTGGCGGCCAAGGCAGGGCTGGGCTCCGCTCTGGGTCTGGTACGCGATGGACCTTTGGTGTCTGTTTTTCAGGGCTCTCTGGAACAGAAATCTCCTCCACTCCATTGTTCTGTGGCTTCCGTTGCTCCAGAATTTGTTGGGAGATCTTCTTTACAGATATTTTATGGACTGTGGGTTCAGAGCTAGCATATGTATATCTTTGTACTCCGCCATCTTGGCTCCTTCCCCCCATTTGGGGTTTTCTTGGCCAAGATACTAGAGTAGTTTGGCATTTGCTTCTCTAGCTCATTTTTACAGATGAGGAAACTGAGGCAAACATGGTAAAATGACTTGCCCATGCTCACACAGCTAGTAGGTGTCAGAGGCCAGATTTTAACTGAGGAAGAGGAGTCTTTCTGATTCTCGGCTGGGCATTCCATCCACTGTGCTACCTAGTTGCTCCTTATTCTCATTGGCCAGCACAATACCCCATACAAAAGAAAGCACCTAAATGTTCGCTGAATTGAATTGTCATTTGTTCAACATCTGCTAAAAGGAGATAAAATTTATGTACGTGTAACACCCTCTCTGGGCTCCCTTGCTCCCCCAACTCACATTCACTTTCACAAGGTGGATACTCAGTAGGGCACCTGTTACTTTGGGTTAGGATTGGGGAAGAGAGGGGAATTCTGTGAGTGACTACTTTTAACACTGTTGCTTATAATACCCCTGGTATTGTAGTGTTCATCCTCTTAACAATTAGCCATTAGAGGAAAGACTTACTTGAACTGATGCAAAGTGAAATCAGCAGAACCAGGAAAACATTGCACACACTAACAACAACATGTACAATGATCAACTGTGAATTACTTAGCTTTGTTCAGCAACACAATGATCCAAGATAATTCTGAAGGTCTCATGATGAAAGGTGCTGTCCATCTCCAGAGAGAGAACTGACAGAATCTGAATGCAATCAAAGATATTTCTTCTTTGCTTTCTATATTTTTCTTAGGGTTTTTTTTTGTCTGTTTTCTTTCACAGCATGACTTACATGGAAATGTGTTTTGCATGACTATATGTGTATAACCTATGTCAAATTATTTGCCCATTTAATGGAGGGTATAGGGAGAGGGAGAGAATTTGGAACCAAAAATTTGAAGGAAGATTGTTAAAATTGTTTTTACATGTAATTGGGGGGAAATATTAAATTTAAAATAAACAAATAGCCAATAGATTAAATTAATTCTTAGAAAAAATATTTACTCAAATGGCATCTCAAGAAGAATAGTTACAAAGAATTTCTCTTAAAAAACCTAGGGCACACTCTCACAAAGACAATGGGAGTCAGAAAGAGAGAGAGTGTATAATGTACTATGGTAGTGAGGTTCACATATAGGGAACACATGTTGCCAGGTAATTCACATTTATGGAACTCTAGGGTCTCAGTGTCCTTTTCTCTCCCTAGAGAGTCTTCACAATGTACACTGTGTGGAGGGTTATCAGTGTTGGTGATGGATACATTGCCATTGTTAGACTTGGCTAACTCCTTACATAACATGATATCTCAATTGGTCAGGTGGCTTACCACCTTGTAGGGTAACATGTCTTGGATGGATGGGTCTGCGCTAGTTCTTTGAGCAATAGCAATTTTGTCATTCTGTTGTTTCAGTTGTGTCCAACTCCATTTGGAGTTTTCTTGGCCAAGGTACTGGAGTAGTTTGCCATTTCCTTCTCCAACTCATTTTACAGATGAGGAAACTGGGGCAAACAGGGTCATATAGCTAGTCAGTGTCTGAGGCCAGATTTGGACTCATGAAGATGAGTCTTCCTGATTGCAGGTCTGATACTTTACCCACTGTGCCAGGAACAGTTATAGTCCCCAGCATTGCTGACTTTCAACTCAACTGGAGTGCTACTGTGCTCTTTCTAAAAAGGTGAAGACCCTAAGCCTAGGATTGGCAGAAACCTCTATGACTGAAAGAGGTTTCTTTAGGTTGGATCCCTTAAGGCCCTAACTATTCTTTCCAAGGTTTTCCACCATTTCTTAAATGTCAGCCATGATGGTCTTTTCTCAATTCTCATTCTTTTTCAATCTATTTGTTAGTACCTTTTGACACTCTTGACCACCCTTTCCTCCTGGATACTCTCCTTTCTGGGTTGTATCATGACACTGTTCTCCTCATGTTCTCTCATACCTGTACTTTTATATAGTGTCCTTCCTACCTGTGGGTGCCTCCAAGTTCTGTCCTGGTTCCTCTTGTCCTCTCTTCTATACTCTCTCTTGGTATCTCATCAGTTCACATGAGTTTAACTATCACCTTTATGCAGATGACTGAGATCTCTCTCTCATTCTTCTCTCTCTGTCTCTCATTCTCTCTCATTCTCTCTCTGTTTATCTCTGTCCCTCTGTCTCTCTTTCTCTCTCTGTTTCTGTCTTTCTACTCTCTTGTTCTTTTTTTTTTTCTTTTTCTTTTTTCCATTTTTTTTTTATTTAGCTTTTAACATTCATTTTCACAAAATTTTGGGTTACAAATTTTCTCCCCTTTTCTCCCCTCCCCCCCCAAACGCCAAGCATTCTAATTGCCCCTATGACCAATCTGCTCTCTCTTCTATCATCCCTCTCTGCCCTTGTCTCTGTCTTCTCTTTTGTCCTGTAGGGCCAGATAGCTTTCTATACCCCTTTACCTGTATTTCTTATTTCCTAGTGGTAAGAACATTACAGTTGATCCTAACATTTTGAGTTCCAACTTCTTTAGCTCCCTCCCTCTCCACCCCTTCCCTTTGGAAGGCAAGCAATTCAACATAGGCCAAATCTGTGTAGTTTTGCAAATGACTTCCATAATAGTTGTGTTGTATAGGACTAACTATATTTCCCTCCATCCTATCCTGTCCCCCATTACTTCTATTCTCTTTTGATCCTATCCCTCCCCATGAGTGTTGACCTCAAATTGCACTCTCCTCCCCATGCCCTCCCTTCTATCATCCCCCCCCACTCTGCTTATCCCCTTATCCTCCACTTTCCTGTATTGTAAGATAGGTTTTCATACCAATATGAGTAGGCATTTTATTCTTTCCTTTAGTGGAATGTGATGAGAGTAGACTTCATGTTTTTCTCTCACCTCCCCTCTTTATCCCTCCACTAATGAGTCTTTTGCTTGCCTCTTTTATGAGAGATAATTTGCCCCATTCTCCCTTTCTCCTCCCAATATCTTTCTCTCTCACTGCTTGATTTCATTTTTTTTAAGATATGATCCCATCCTCTTCAATTCACTCTGTGCACTCTGTCTCTATGTGTGTGTGCGTGTGTGCATGTGTGTGTGTGTAATCCCACCCAGTACCCAGATACTGAAATGTTTCAAGAGTTACAAATATTGTCTTTCCATGTAGGAATGTAAACAGTTCAACTTTAGTAAGTCCCTTATGACTTCTCTTTGCTGTTCACCTTTTCATGGTTCTCTTCATTCTTGTGTTTGGAAGTCAAATTTTCTTTTCAGCTCTGGTCTTTTCATCAAGAATGCTTGAAAGTCCTCTATTTCATTGAAAGACCAATTTTTCCCCTGAAGTATTATACTCAGTTTTGCTGGGTAGGTGATTCTTGGTTTCAGTCCTAGTTCCTTTGACTTCTGGAATATCCTATTCCATGCCCTTCGATCCCTTAATGTAGAAGCTGCTAGATCTTGTGTTATCCTGATTGTATTTCCACAATACTTGAATTGTTTCTTTCTAGCTGCTTGCAATATTTTCTCTTTCACCTGGGAGTTCTGGAATTTGGCCACAATGTTCCTAGGAGTTTCTCTTTTTGGATCTCTTTCAGGCGGTGTTCTGTGGATTCCTTGAATATTTATTTTGTCCTCTGGTTCTAGAATCTCAGGGCAGTTTTCCTTGATAATTTCATGAAAGATGATGTCTAGGCTCTTCTTTTGATCATGGCTTTCAGGTAGTCCCATAATTTTTAAATTGTCTCTCCTGGATCTATTTTCCAGGTCAGTTGTTTTTCCAATGAGATATTTCACATTATCTTCCATTTTTCCATTCCTCTGGCTTTGTTCTGTGATTTCTTGCTTTCTCATAAAGTCCTTAGCCTCCATCTGTGCCATTCTAATTTTGAAAGAACTATTGTCTTCAGTGAGCTTTTGAATCTCCTTTTCCATTTGGCTAATTCTGCTTTTGAAAGCATTCTTCTCCTCATTGGCTTTTTGAACCTCTTTTGCCAATTGAGTTAGGCTAGTTTTCAAGGTGTTATTTTCTTCAACGTTTTTTTGGGTCTCCTTTAGCAGGGAGCTGATTTGCTGTTCATGCTTTGACTTCATGTCTCTCATTTCTCTTCCCAGCTTTTCCTCCACCTCTCTAACTTGATTTTCAAAATTCTTTTTGAGCTCTTCCATGGCCTGAGCCCATTGAGTGGGCCGGTACACAGAAGCCTTGATTTCTGTGTCTTTGCCTGATGGTAAGCATTGTTCTTCCTCATCAGAAAGAAAGGGAGGAAATGCCTGTTCACCAAGAAAGTAACCTTCTATAGTCTTATTTCTTTTCCCTTTTCTGGGCATTTTCCCAGCCAGTGACTTGACCTCTGAATATTTTCCTCACACCCACCTCACCTCCTGATCCTCCCAGCCAGTGTTTGGGGTCTGAGATTCAAATGCTGCTTCCAGCCTCAGGGCTTTGGGCGGGGGCAGGGCTGCTATTCAGTGTGAGATTAAATTTAGATGCTCAGGTGAGGGCAGGGCTGCCTCTCAGGCTCCGTTCCCTCAGGGAGTTTATGCACAGACCTTCAACAATGGATCCAGGCTCCTGCCTGCTTGGAGAGCCCTGGTCTGCTGCTGCCCCTCAGCTTCTGTCTCCCGAGGGGGCCCGAGCCATGGGGGCACCCCACTCCCCCCTCGACCCACCAAAGGGACTCTCTCACCGACCCCCGTCACCTGTGGGTGGAGGTACTTGTGCGGCCGCTGGAGATCCCGTCCCTGAAGCCCGCTCGGATCTGTTCCTCTCGGTGCCGCGGCCACGGCAGGGCTGTACTCAGCTCCCAGTCCCGGCGCCCAGTCCGCAGCACGAAGGACCTTTTACGAGAGGTTTGCAGGTCTCTCCGGAACAGAAATCTCCCTCGCTCCAATGTTCTGTGGCCTCTGGGTGCAGAATTCGCGGTGAGTTACTTCTTTGTAGTTGTTCTATGGGTTGTGGGTTCGGAGCTATGTGTATGTGCGTCTTTCTACTACGCCATCTTGGCTCTGCCCCCTACTCTCTTGTTCTTGCTCTCTCTCCTCTCTTGTTCTCTCTCTGTCTCCTCTCATATTCTTTCTCTCTGTTTATCTTTGTCCCTCTGTCTCTATATCTCTGCCTGTCTCTGTCTGTCTCTCTGTCTCTTATTCTCTCTGTCCTTCCTCTCTGTCTCTCTTCTCTCTTGTTCTCCCTCTCTGTTTATCTCTGTACCTCTGTCTCTCTGTCTCTGACTCTTCCTCCCCAGCTCCAGACAATCCCTGCAGCTTCAGTCCCAAATCACCAATTGCCTATTAGATTTTTGAAACTTTGTGTCTCCAAGACATCTCAAACTCCATACATTTCAAACTGAACTGTTTTCCCTTCAACCTCTCTTCCCCTCCCTATTTCTATTGAAGGTACCACCATCCTCTGAACTCTCAACTCCTCATTCTCTGTCACCCCACATATCTAATTGGTTACCAATCTTGACATTTTGAACCCTAGAACATCTTTCACATCTGTTCCTTTTCCCCATTCACTTGGCTACCACCTTAATTCAGACCTTTCTCATCTCTTGCCTAGATTATTACAACCCCCTGATTGATCTGCCTGCCTTGTCTCTCCCTGTTCTAGTCCATCTCATACATGGCTGCCAAAGTAATTTTCATTAGCTGCAGATCTGACCATGTGACTCCCCTAATCAACCTACTTCCATGGTTTCCTATTGCTAAGTGAACATATAAACTTCACTGTTTAACTTTTAAAACTCCCTTCAACCTGGACCCAATATATTTTTCCCCCTACAATTTTGCCTCATAGAGTCCCTCTGTTCCTTTTAGCTTATATGTAGCTCAGACATCACCTTTTAGATGAAGCCTTTCCTGATTCCTCCCTCCCCACAAGTTTCCTCCTTCAAAAATTTTCAGTTCAGTTGTTTTCAGTTATGTCTGACCCCATTTGGGATTTTCTTGGCAAAGACATTAGAGTGGTTTGCCATTTTCTTTTTCAACTTATTTTCAGATGAGGAAACTGAGGCAAACAGGGTGAAGTTGTTGAGGTTCAGGGGTGTTAGGGACCCCGAAATATTGACACATTGGGTCCTGCTCAAATGAACTCGACTCAAGACTTCTTTAAACCAAAGAAAAACAAAGTCTATTAAAGTTTCGCCACACTGGGTTGACTCTTAAGGAGCCTAAGCGTTTGTGAATACAAGCGGGCCAGATAGAATCAGCTAGACAGATTCTGAGCTGGATTGAATCTCAGCGCCTCAATGGCGAGATGGAATTTATATACAGAAAGATCTAGAGGTGGTCTAGTGGTCTGGGAGGAGGGTCTAAGGAGGATCTTGATGGGATTGGGGTAACTAATGACGTAATCCAGGGTGGCAAACAGCTGGAAGCAATTGGGAGGTATCAGACAATGTAGGGCTTGGGTGGGAAGTAGATGGGCCAATCAAGAGGTAACAGATAATGGCAACAGATTTGAGTATGAAAGGCCAGGTTAAGTTGGGAGATTCAAGGAGAATTCAAGGAGGTTTCAAGACTCTATACTCAATCAAAGGGACTTGCCCAAGGTCATATAACTAGTCCAAAGTGTCTGAGTTTAAATTTGAACTCCGGTCTTCCTGACTCCAGGCCTAGTGCTCTATCTACTGCCCCCCCCACTACCTTATATTTAATACTTTGTATTTATATGTATTTTACATTTATGCTATAAATACATATGTACTTGCTGCCTCTCCTACTAGATGCAAACTTCATATGAATAAGGATTGTTTTATTTATTGTATTTTTTTCTCCAGGACCTGGCCCAGTGCCTGACAGAAACAGATGCTTAATAACTGATTTTTGATTGATTAGTTGATTGGTTTGGAACTGGATTCTCTCAGTAATAAACCTCACCCAATTGACCATCCCAGTTCATTTCTCAGATTTCTGATGGTCAAGTGTCTGCAAACAAAGATACTGGAGCAGCTTGTGACCTAGAGACAAGTTTATTGCCTTTGCTATATTCTTAGCCTGGTTTGAGAGCTCTTTGAGGAATAGCTATTTTGTCATTCAGTTGTGTCATGATCCCATTTGGGGTTTGCTTGGCCAAGATACTGGAGTGATTTGCCATTTCCTTCTCCAGCTCCTTTTACAGATGAGGAAATTGAGACAAACAGGGTTAAGTGACTTGCCCAGGGTTCCTCACAGTTCACTCAGAATCCCAGCTCTCAGGTTTGTCAACCTCCAGTTAGGAAGTGGGAGAAGTCTAACCTCCCCTGATTGATCGTTCTAGAAGGTTCTGAAGTTGCTTCCTTCAGTTCACCTTTTCTAAAGATGGTCAGTCTAGTTACACTTCCTCAAATTCTGTAGATGAGTGGCTGGAGAAAAAGAAGTGTGTGCCCTGGGGGAAGTTTGTCATCTAGATGGTCTCTTCATATTCAATCCAGCTATTCTAGCTTTAGCCACTTTCTAAGACTTGAAATGTTTCCTTTGTATCTGAAAGGCATGTCTTTTAACCTTTCAATGACTGTCTTTTTTTCCTTCCAAATTTCTGCTTTATTGGAGTACAAATAGGATATAGCACTTCCTGTCCTTGCATAAGCATAAAAGGAAATATGGTGTAAAATAAATACATGCTTATTTTGGGAGGGGAGACACTAGCATCTAGGGGTATTAGGAAAGATCTAATACAGAAGGTGGCATTTGATCTGAACTTTGGAAGAAACTTAGAGATAGACGTAAAAGAGGGATTTTATTTCAGATGGGAATCAACCTGTGCCAAAGTATAGAGATGGGAGACAGTAAACCACAGCAAGGGCACTTTGGCTGGACCAAAAAGTGAGCACTTTGGCAGCTATATAGAGGATGAAGCAGAAAGGGAAGACTTGAGGCAGGGAAACCAACTGATGGAGTTTGGGCTTTTAACTTTCCCATGAATTCCAGGAGTCCAGCCCCTGAACTCAGATCCCTGAGTTTTAACTGCCCTTTCATTGTGTCCCTTGTAGTCTACACCTGGCCCCACCCTTGGCCATCACTCCTTAATTCCATTTAGACCCACTTCTTGACCACTGTATGGGCCCCATGAGATGGCCTTAAGAGTCTGGCCCAGTTGTATTGGCATCACAAACACTCAGATTCCTTAAGAATCTGATCCGATTGTCAATACAAGGGTCACAAATGTGCAGATTCTTAAAATCTTGCCCACCTCAACAAGTGTTTTAACAAACCCTGTTCTGGCTAAAAGAAGGCTCAGGTTGAATTCTTTCAAGGTGGGACCCACTTCTGTTGCCCTTGAATTTTGAGATTCCCATAGACCACAACACAACTAGGAGGCGATTTCAACAGTCCAGGGGAGAAATTATGAGGGTCTGAATTAGAATGCTAGCCATGTAAGAGCCAAGGTATGGGTATGAGAGATGTTGAGGAAGAACTGACAAGTCTTGAAATCTAATTGGAGATGGAGGGTGAGGGACAGCTGGGTGTCAAAGTGGATGGAGCACCAGCCTTGGAGGCAGGAGGACCAGAATTAAAATATGGTCTCAGACACTTCATTTAACCCTGTTTGCAAAAGAAAAAGCATATGGAGGGTGAGAGTAAGGAGCTGACAATGACTTGGAGGTTGTGAATCTAGATTCCTAGAAGTATGGTAGAGCCTTTGAAAGAAACAGGGAAGAAGAGAGGGTTTAACTTCTTAACGTTTTTATAGTACCTCCGCTTTATCTTTATAGTACCTCTACTTTAAAATATCCAGAGTCACATAACTAATAAATGTCAGAGGAGAGATTTGAACCCAGGTCTTCCTAACTCCAAACCCAGCACTTTATTCCAATATGGTTATGTTTTGGTTAGGATTTGGTACTCTCACCACCCTCAACCCAGGTTTGATTTCCAGTTAGAACCAAAATATGTTTGGGGTTCTGGGAATACCCAAATTTAAGGGTAGGGATGTGTGCCTGAAAAGAATTCAACCACTCAAGTCTTCTTTCAGTCAAAGTAGTGAAGTTTATTGTAACATTGGTATGGTGGGCAAGATTTCCTAGTAAATCTGCAGCTTTATGGGGATGAGAATGATACAGAAAAAGACTGAGAAGATTTTGATGGGATTAAGTAAGGAATGGTAAATAACCTGGGTGGCCCAAGTGCTAACAGTGAAAGAAGTTGAGTTGTCTGTGCTGGGTTAGAGAGCCACAGTGAAAGGGCTATTGAATATCTAGGTGGCCAGTGATCTGGGCTGTGTGGGAAAGTTCAGGGACTGGGCTGTTTTCAAAGACATGGTCTTTTCCTTTTAGGGGTCCAGGTCCCATCAGTTCTCATTTCCTTTTTATTTGGGAAAGCTAAAGCAACTGTCTCTAAATCCTAAGGAAAAGAAGTTCTGGGTATGCTCTCTTCCAGACTAAAAGAGAGGGTATTTAATTCATTCTCACAATAATCCTTCAAGTTTGGATGGGGGAGTGGGGAAAGTGATCTCACAGTTATTCTTATTTTATAGGTTAGGAAGCTAAAGCCTAGAATGGCTGGTGAACTCTGCCATACTCATGTAAGAGAATGAGGATTAGAACCCTGGTCTCCTAGTTCTCTATCTTAAGCTTTATAGTCTATGGTCCTCTTTTTAAATTTTCAGATCTGGCATCCCCAAGACTTAGCTTCTGTGTGGCCATAGATAAGAGCAACCTTGTGCAGTCCCAGGACGCACATGAGTTTATTTGAAGTTCTTCTACCTGGGCTCCAGGTTAACTTTATTGTCTGATCCACAATCTTCTAATAGTTATCTAGAGTCCTGCTCATGTAAGAAATACCTAAGGGAGAGGCAGTCACAGCTACCCAGCTGGTAGGACATGCCTGCCCGCACAAGAGGCAGGCAGTGTCAGACCTGGGCCACTGCATTTTTGAGTTCTGGGTGCAAGCCAGTCTGACAGTATCTGATGCTGAGCGCCAATCTGTATGGGCCTTAAGAATATCAGAGTAGAGGAAGCACTGAGCCTCTTTCTGGAAACATTAGGTTTGGTGACCTTGTTGTTCTGATGGGGTTTGGACTCTGGGAGCCTCCTCGAGCTCCCCTTGAATCTTCCTACTTAATCAGGCCTTTCCTACTCAAATCTAATCTTCCCATTTGTTCCAGAAGTCCATGGGCTTTTCGTTATCACTGTGCCCAGGTCTCTGTTGCACTTCCCACCCTTGATCCTATCAAAACCCCATTCCCCAGGCTGCTGACCACTCCCATCAGAATCCTCCCTGGGTTTGATCTATCAAGACCATCCCTGGGACCCCAGACTACCTGGTGACACCTGCTTCTATCCAGGCCTTCCATTGTCTGATAGCTCCTGATTGCCTCCAGTTGTTTCCAACCCTTGACCAGTCCCACTGAAGTGCTCCTTGGACTTCTCCTCAAGACCCTCCCTAAACCCCTCCTCCCATCACCCTAGACTACCCAGATCCCTCCTATAGTCTTCTCTGTATTTAAGTTCCATCTCACCTCTATGAAGGCGCTCAGAAGCAATCCAGCTCAGACTCTGTCTAGCTGAGATTCTGTCTGGCCTGCTTGTGAATACAAAGGTTACAAATGCTTAGGTTCCTTAAGAGTCAACCCAAGGTGGAAAATCTTTAATAAACTTTGTTTCCCTTTGGCTTTAGGAAAG